>NC_064614.1:823694524-826194524 GCF_023898315.1 Schistocerca nitens
GCTGATTTTGCCCCGTCACGGAGCTATGCCCTGAGCAAGCCAATCACAGTTACTATATGCAGAAAGCGCGGTAATTTTCCCGCCAGAGCTGCCTGGGTACATAAGTCATTCCCACGCCTCGCTGGTAGCCCGCCAGAAAGTGTTTTCGCTAAGCTTCTGCGAAGCAACGGAATCTCCAGCCCAGCCGCCACTTCCGGCTTTCGCGGCCGCGTCTCCTGACAATGTCGGCGTCCGGAAAGTATTCACTCGACCCCCACACCTGTCAGCCTACCCTTTCAAAGTGAGAAGAGCCCGCCTGTCACTGGACCACCCGGGTGGCGAGAGACGCTACATGGGAAGTCCGCGTGTGAAGGAACAACGGAACCTCCACCGCATGCAACTAGAGAGGAGAATCGTAAGATAGAAATATGAGAGGGGGCTCATGCCACCTCTCATTGCCCCTACGCCATTTTAGATTGTAATTGGTGAGCGGTTGGCTCACTTAGGAGCAAGGTAGTGAGTCAATCGCCCAAGAACAATCTTACAAAGTGACTCCACATGCCGCACTCTATAAAGAAAATCACTGCAACTGAAAAATGCAGCTCATAGAGGGAGGATTATTTATGATGTAGCCAACTTCACCTTCTTAATATGGAACACTAACACTCACATCACACATCCATACCCAGGGAGCCCCTTCCAAACACCGATTCACGCAGACATTCACGCTCTAAACATGGCCCGGGCATCTGAGCCAAATATGGAGCAGTTTATTCTTTACAATCAGAGTTGGAGTGCTCCGCAATTAAATGCCCAAGATGTTACAACAATTTTAATCATTAAACTAACCTGACCTCACTCACACATGATAATATTTAAGTTAACAATCTCTTTGTGAGTTTTCAGAATCTAGTTACAACCTCCGATTCATTCTGTCTCCCTGCAGCAAGAATAACCTTTACAAAATGTTCCCTGAACTGATGGTCCATTCACAATGACAGTGGTGGTATCTGCTTCAGTTTATGGGGACTTCAGGCACACTGTTAGCATACACACAACAATAAACACAAAATACAAAAAAAACATGATGTGGAGAACAATACAGTAATCTGTAATAAGAATTACAGTGTACAACACAAACGCATACAAGGTATAACATACATTACAGAAACAACATAAGAGAAAGAAATTTAAGAAAAACAAAAAAAACAAGGTTCATGGGGCATCAAATTGTGCGTGCACATTGCACAAAGTTCACGACTGTGCTGAGAATGAGGCACTAAATCACATTGTTAGAAATATCCGTGGCACTTCACAAATTCCACCGTACTGACATCACATAAGGCTAAACGTCGGGTGTAGTTGCTACGTTGTGGCAACAGCAATAGGGAGTTCTGGAGTGTCTGCAGTACGCTGTTGAGATTGTAGTCAGACCCACGCATATGATCACGGCAGTACGGTAGGAAGACACAGTGATAGGTTCTCCTCACGTCGATTAATTGTCTCTGAGATCTCCTTGTTGGGATACATCACTAGTCTAGGTCTCTTCTCTCGCTGGACAGAACTTTACGTTTCCCAATATTGCAGTTCGACGAGGGATGATGGCACGTGGAGTGACTCCACAAGTGTGTGAGGTCATCCATACAGGATCGAACTAGGAGCGACTATTGTTAAAAACTGCTCTCTAATAGAGAGGAGAAGTAAGACATGAGACCATACATTTGTTAGTGTGGCACGATGCTGCTTTGTGTATGCAGATCGGCCAATGCTAGTGAGTTGTAAAAACCCAAACAGGTGAGTATAGAGCGTCCCTTTCTGTTCTGAGGCACATGAGGCGCAGGTTCTGACACGATATGTGATCTTCTTCGTGTACTCACGACAACGTGGTCTGCCGCAGGGAATCCCTCCAAGCGGCTGCCGCGTCCGGAGAGCTAGCAGGCTGTCGCGTGTCAGGGTCAACGGCCAGCCCCACTTTCGCTTGTGGCGGGGCGAGGGTCCCGTGTAATCCCTCAGGTAGGCAGCCGGGTGACTGTCAGCGTGTAGGACGGGACGCTCGCCCTCTAGCAGGTAGCCGACGACCTCTTGTTTTTGCGCTGGCTGGCCTCTGCATTGCCACGTTCCTCGTCATCTGTACAATTCTTACAAAAGTCTTATGCCTAACTTTTTCCCATGACCTTCTATGTTATAATAAATTTACATAATGAAACATTGATGGTCTGTCATTTCAGACACTCTTATTTTACTTTTATAGTTATTAATCTATGGCAATCATTATAACATCTAATCTAGACATGGAAATAATTTATTTTGATATATGTGTAGAGACCGATCTCAGTATGTACATGGTGTGTGATAACTGATGCTTTGTAATGGATGAACAACTAAATGTGCGGGCCCGCACTAATATTACTATTAATTATATAGATCGACAGTAGACATGCTTCAAGAATTAACTACCATATCCCAACGATCTACATTCTACGTCTTTTAATTAAATTATGTTGTTATGCGGGTCTAAGTTTTACTGTGCTATAAAGAACATGCAACTACGCTACTTTCGCTCGCCCGTCGTCCCTCCATCTCGGGTCTGTGGTTTGGTGACCTGAAAAATAGCAACTCAACAGGCGCGCGCCACACTTGTGGTAGAAAACCCCCACAATATTAATCTAGTTATTGCTAAATCCTACAGTTAACTTATCCTAGTATCGTACTTTCCCTTTTATTTATTTATTTATTTATTTTATTTTATTTATTTATTTATTTATTTATTTATTTTATTTTTTTTTATTTACCTTATACAATACCCTTACATAGTTCCTGTTACGCTGAGATGTCTTGCTGCTCGCCGCTATTGACGACAGTGATGTGCGCGCCGTACGACATGACCTCCGAGTTTTCATTACGCCTCACTGAAACTCCAGAGACTGGGTTAGCCATGGCTATACACGACAATAAATTTATAGTTGCAACTTCCTTCTCTATGTGAAGCGGTTTTCGTGATCAAAGTACACCTTTCCAGAAGCAATGTAATATGACCAAGCCAGGACTGGTTCCTGTTGAGGATTCAGACACCCAACACACGCCAGCTACACAGTATGTCACGAATATCCAAGTACAATTCCTTGGTGATTCATCTGTGACAAAAACGAGCAGCACGCTAAATCCCCAACCAGCACATTAGCATGGTAGGCTTTTATGCCCTCATTTCTCTCGTCTAGGGCACCATTAGAGTCAAATGCTCACAGGTTCACCCCGACTTGCAAGACAACGATACCGGCGCAGCTCTGCAAAAACTATACTGCCCATATTCACCCTCGAAATCGCGCAATATACCACAATCGTGCAGTGCACTGACGCGTGCCTGCAAGCATTGGTATGAACGTCTCACGAACTGGTTGTGGCCGCTATGGAGCGTATCACGACCTCTCAGAACGCTTCTAAGAGCACGTTCTTGTATGCGCCCGTTTGTGCGACGTCTCGTCACTCATCCTTATCCCTTAACATGGACACCAGATAGGAAAGGACTAAAACATTGCTCATGGAAAGGTAGTGTCTCCTACTCCATCGACATTGGAGATCGCAAACATAAACAAAAAGAGGATAGCAGCAGTAAATTCTTATGCAAGACAACGCAGCGTGTTAACACTTTAGCAATCTTAATCTATTAATGCAACGGTTATTGTTCCCCGAAAAAAGGTTCATATCTTTGCCTATTCTACTATGTACATTTCTTACACTACTACTATTCTACGAACTCCTTTATGTGAGAGATGTGGTGGAGTCCTATGGACTTCTTTCCTTTCAGCGTCTCCAATTCATAAGCATTGTGGTGAGCTGCTCTCCTTATACGGTACGGGCCGTTGTAAACAGAATAGAATTTTTGGCATTTCATTTTTTGTTTGTTCGAAAGTCGGAAAGACTTAACGAGCACCTTTTGTCCAACTTGGAAGTGTCGTAGACGAGCTCCCCTGTCGGCACGTCTCTTCCTGACCTCTGCTGCAGCCCGTATCCTCTTGAGAGCCAAATCCACTATGGCTTGGTGCTGCGTTCGCGCCCTTGGTGGGAAGTTTACGACCTTGGTTATCAAGTCCTTAGGAATCCGGTTTTTCAGTACTGTAATGGGTGCCAATTTTGTTATCCCATGGGGTGCCTCATTGATCACCTCCTGGAAGTCTTTAAGGAAAACGTCCCATGTCGTGTGCTGTTTGTTACAGTACAACCGGCACAAGTTTCCGAGTTCTTTAATAACCCGTTCTGCAGCATTCGAGCTCGGATGGTGTGAAGATATAAAAAATGGGATCAATTTTACATCGACGCAACGTCTCCTTCCATGTTTTTGACTTAAACTGTGGCCCGTTATCAGAAATGATTCTACTCACATGACCAACCTGTGGTAGGAAATCCCGGATTAGGGCTCGTGATACAGTTCGTCCTGTTGCCCTCTTCAGTGGCGTAAAGGTAACGTATTTGGACGTTAGTTCAACAAACACTAATACGTAAGTATATCCTCTTCTTGTTCTTGGCAAAGGTCCCATCAAATCTGTTGCTGCTAATTGTCTTAATTTGGTCGGTACGATTGGGTATAATGGTGCCTGCATGCTCACAGTGGTGTGCTTAGCCTTTTGGCAGTCTTTACACACCGACAGTACCCTCCGAATTCGACGCTCCATGTTTCGAAAGTAACACATGGTCCTTAGCTTGAGATTGCACTTGCGTGGTCCGAAGTGTCCATAGCTGAGGTGAGTATGCCATATAACCTTGTTTATTAGGTGTTCAGGGATGCATACCCCCCATTCAGTGTCATTGGTATAATTTCGGTGGAAAATTATGCCTTTCCGCAAGAGGTAGAACTGCCTGATGGTGGCGTGTCTTCTGTCTATCCATTTCTGTTTCAATAACACTAGGGCAGGGTCCTTGTCTTGCTCCTTCTTGATGTCCTGCATACTACAGGTAATAAAATTTTCAAAGGCTACTTTCTGCATATAGTAAAGGCAGTAGTGATTTTCCTCCAGATCTTCTTCCATGTTGTGCTCAAATCCGATCGGTGACCGTGATAAGGCGTCTGCAATGATGTTCTGACTGCCGGGGATATATTCTATCGAAAAATTGTACTGCTGTAGATACGATGCCCACCTAATGAGCCGCCTGTGATTAAGCTTTGCAGTCATCAAGAACTCGAGCGCCTTGTGGTCTGTGTAGACCCTCGTCTTGCGACCAAACAGAAGGTATCTGAATTTTTCAAACGCCCATACAATAGCCAGCGCCTCTAACTCGGTTACTGAGTAATTCCTCTCACTCTTGGCTAGTACTCTGCTAGCAAACGCAATTGTCTTCCACACCCTGTTTCCTTCATGTACATAGTCTTGGAACACCATGACACCCAGACCGGAGTATGAACTGTCCGTTACTATGCAAAGCTCTTCTGCTAAATTAGGGTGTGATAGGATGGGTGCTTGTAATAATGCGAATTTTAATGCTTTCCATTCGGATTCGGCCGCCTCATCCCATTCCCAAGGAATCTTCTTTCCTGTAAGTTGATGCAACCGAGGACTGCTCTGAGTTTTGACATGTATAAAGCGGTTGTAAAAATTTATGATCCCCAAGAACCCCCTTAACTGCTTCTTTGTCGTAGGAATGGGAAACTTTTCAATCGCTTCGATCTTTTCGGGATTTGGCGCAATGCCCTCACCCGTGATGATATGTCCTAGAAATTTCACAGAGGACGTCCCAAAATTCGATTTTTCGATATTGATAGTCACTCCGTATTCCTTGAATGTCGCTAGGAGTTCACGGAGGACCGCATTGTGCTCTCGCCAAGATTTCTCCGCGATCAGCAAATCGTCCACATAGCTGGTGACATGACGTTTCAAATTATCGCTTAGTATGCCGTCCAGCCCCCGAATGAATGCGGCAGATGAAACGTTCAAACCAAATGGTAGACGACGAAACCGGTAACATCTTCCAAATGCTAAAAAGGCTGTGTACTGTCTGCAATTTGGATGGAGCTCGATCTGCCAGAAACTCGATTTTAGATCAACTGATGAGAAGATTGATATTCCATGGAAGTTTTGTAAGAGTTCCTCTAATCGTTCCGGTCTGTCTGTTTCGGGTTCTATTATGGTATTAATTTGTCGCGAGTCCAAGACTAAACGAATACTACCATCTGCCTTCTCGACTACTCTTAACGGGTTATTATAGGCTGAAGCCGTAGGTTCTATTATTCCTTCACTCAGCATTCGCGTAATTTCAGCTGCTACTTTCTGTCGATATGCCAAGGGGATTGGATAGGGTGGCACACGAAACTGGTTGTGCGGACGAACACGAAATTCATATTGGAAGTTCTTTATTGATCCTGTCTTGGGAAGGAAGACCTCCGCATGTTCTACTAGTAATTTATGAAGTTCTTTGCGGTGGTCGCTCCTTATATTCTTTATTGCTTCCACTTTTTCTCCTATTTTCTCCTTTATTTCTCCCATTATTCCGACTTCATTCTCATCCGTGTCCTCTCCCTTACCCGCAACGTCGACCTGTTCTTCCTTTCTGTCTTTCAGACACGCATAGTTTATCCGTACACAGTTAGACGGTAGTTGAGCTGGGATCAGCTGGTCGTCGAACTTAATGTGGACGGGATTCCCTTTCCTCAAAACCACTTCACCTCGTCCTAGATCAACTATCGCGTCATGTTCATTTAGGAAGTCCGTTCCTATTATCATGTCGATCGCCAGATTTGGCACGATCCAGAAGTTAGACTCTATTTTGTGTCCTTGGCAGGAGAATTCCAGTCTTGTTTGTTGGGTGACCTCCGTACATTTACCCGCTAATGCCCCTTTTATTTTGGTTTTCTTAACCGATAGGACAGGCCAGTCCATCTCCTGAGAGCACCTTTTGTATGCTGCCTCGGATATTGCTGTTATGTAGCTTCCACTATCTATTATCGCATTCATACTCTTTTCAGCTATTGCTACTGTGATAAGAGGCTGCCGATCTTGTCTAGGAGTTGCTTTATGTTCCTCGAGCAGGATTTCTGATACATCTTCGTAATGTATCATCCGTAGTTGGCCAGGTCCGAGATTACGTGCGAAATTCCGGCGGCCTGTGTTCGCACTAGTCTGGCGTCAATCCCTTGTTAAGCTCCCCCTCCTCTGACGTGCATTAGGATTTGCGGGTCTTGTTTCAATCTCCTGGTTCCACTGTTGTCCTTGGTTTCGCTCTCTCCAATTACGGTCACTTTGCCGTTCGTTATTCCTCCTATCCCAGATTCCTTGTCTAGATTGACCCTGCTCCCTGACGTTCTGGTTTCCGTGTCTTTGGTTTCCATAACCTTGAATAGCGTAACCTTGACTTCCGTAACCCTGGTTTCCTAACTGACCAGTGCGATTATGCGATCTGTTGTCGTCTTCTGTTCCTGGCCGGTGGTATTTGTTACTTTGCCCCTTCTTCCTGTCCTTTGCGTCTTGTCTATCAAAGACTACTTCGAGTTCGCGCAATAGACTCTTGAATGCTTCTATGTCAGATCCACACTTGCCGACAAGTGTCTGTTGGTACCTAACTGGCAATTTGGAAAAGCAAAATTTAATGATTTCTCCATTACTATATGGACTATCTAAAAATTGATTCTTCTTGAGTAAATCATCAAGAAATTTGGTTGCGCTCCTATGCCCGGACACTTCCAGTTCAGGACAAAATATTATTTCCTCTTTAATCCTGTCTTGCGTTTCCTTTGACCAGTAGGTCCGCAGGAATGCACCAACAAATTCCTGATAAGTCCGACACGTCACTGCCACACCCCGCATCTTTTCCGCGGCTTGGCCTTCGATGTGTCCACACATGAATTCTAATTTTGCCTGGGTTGGCCATGATGCCGGTAATGAATTTGTGAACTGCATCACCCAGCTCTTCGGATGCATCGACCCTCCATTTTCTTTGAACTTCTGGAATTTTAGTATCGACAGGAAGTGATTGTGATCAAAATCCGTTCTGATCCTCGCACTGGTGTTGTTACTCGTTTCCGATACTTGCACGTCTGCTGAGTGTCCTGCTCTATCTTGCTGATAACTGTGATGTGCTACCTCTGTATCACAGTGGAAGTGGCACTCAGAATTCACTCTACTAAGTGGGCTATAATTATTGGAGCTATTACTCGCTGTTTCTGCGTGTGCAGTGTTAGTTCCGCACTCGGTCAATGGGCTAGAGCACGGCGGGCTTTTCCTCGGAGACACAATTCTTTGTACTCCATCATTGGTACCCGAGCACGCAGTGCTCGTGTGCCCGTTTTGCTCTAGTTTTGCTATCCGACTCTCTACTTCTTCCATTCGTTTCGTGGTGTTCCCAACCGCGATATTACCTTGAGTTTTTAAGAATGCTAGGGATTTTGAGTGGGATTGTGTTGTACGTCGCAAGCGCCCTGCGAGTTTAGAAGTTGATTCCGCGACTTTCATTGCCCCTATTGCTGCCGTTTTGGCTAGGCCTGCTACTGTTTGTGCTACCATTGACATTTGTTTTGCTTCTCCACATTCTTTCTTTATTGTTAGTAATTCCCCACGAATTTTCCCTATATGCGAAATTATTGCCTGAGTGTCCTTCTTACGCTGTTCGTCAGCTTCTTCCTTCTCCTTCTTACGTTGTTCGTCAGCTTCTTCTTTCATTGATCGTAGGAAGCTTAGTATTGGGTTAATGTCATCATTTTGATCCTCGTCACACATGGGTGATGTAACTCTGGACACCTGGGCGCTAGAGCTCTGACGTGACCGAGCTGGCCCCTGTCTGCTCTCGCTCGTTTGATTATGAACTTCTGCTGCCGTCTCGATCTGTGTGCCTGTCTCTGTTTCATCCTCTACCTCACTATCATAATCACGGTCGCGACGTTGCTCTAAGATCGCGTCAAAATCACCTTCCTCATCAATGACCCTGGCGTCCTGTCCTGCTAAAAATGTGCCCATCTCATCTCCGAACCTATTCCCGTCAATAAACTGCCCCTTATCCATTATTCTATCCTCTTTTGTTTTAGTTTCGCTCGCTGATAGTCGTGCCTTACTTCTCGTGATCATTCATAAAAAAAACAAATTTATCTAAAATTCACAATAAAATCATCTACTCCCAATATTTTTCGACATAGACACAAAATTTTAACAACGCTGTTGCAACGCTGTAATTACAAGCACAATTTGATGTGGTCCAGAAACCGCACACAAATCCGACAAAGTGCGATGTGGTACGGACACCACATCAACGAAACACAAAAAAACAATGAACAAAAAATATATACACTGAAAACAAAAACTGTAATCATGCGCCGCTACTTAAAACTAAACGCGGAACTACCAGAGCAAAAACTTGGGTATTAATCAATAAAAAAAATTAGAGAAAAAAAATTTGAATGTTCGTATTAAGAATACTGTTTGTTAATCAGTGATTCTCAGGAAAGATCCGAGGCTAAGGGTCGCCATATTATGCGAGGTGCCGGGGCTAGTAGTGTATTTATCACTAAATTCTACTAGAATCCACATGTGTAAATCATGCTCTAAGCCCCCCCTATTCTAACTCCGACTTTTGCTGTTGCACAAGGATAAAAAAAAATACGCGAACTGACTCTAATCAACCCTGCTAGTGGAGTAGAAGAGAGTTTGGCACCTGCAGTAATTTAATTTGATACATAAGTTAAATAAACAAAGGTTTCATTAGCATAGTGAGGAATGATAGGGTTGCTCTATTGATTAACAGAATGAAAGTTCTGTTCAAAATAACAATATGATTTATTAAGATTAAACACAGAATAGTAAAAGAAACACAGCAAATTTATAAAACATCAAATTGGCTAAAATTGGAGATTCATACAAACACTATAAAGGTGAAGTTGTCCCTAACTTAGATCGTGAGGTTTAAGACGAAGTGGTATGTGGAGCCAATTCCTTTCCACTCAAATCTCAAGAGAGACACACAGCTAACCCAATGGTAATTGCTGTTACTCGAAACTGAACAAAAGTTAGAAAAGGATGAACAGGCGCGCTCTGCTGAGCTCTGATTATCACCTAGGAAAATCCCTATCTGCCGGTGCTGCGGACGTACATTACCAACAGTCTTCTTTTCTCCCAGAACACGATCTGGCGTACCGCAGGCGAGGGCTGGCTGCTTTGACGTCCTCGACCGAAAGGCGACTCCCGACTACTCCAGAGCACCCGTACAGGCCGAACACACAACATTCCCACCCCCACGACCGTGGCCGTGGTTACGTTCCAATCAGCAACACGAAAACCGGCGGAAATTCCACTCCATTGCCGGAGCACTACCATTCCACCAATGGAGATTCTTGGCGCCAATTTCTGTGCTGATTTTGCCCCGTCACGGAGCTATGCCCTGAGCAAGCCAATCACAGTTACTATATGCAGAAAGCGCGGTAATTTTCCCGCCAGAGCTGCCTGGGTACATAAGTCATTCCCACGCCTCGCTGGTAGCCCGCCAGAAAGTGTTTTCGCTAAGCTTCTGCGAAGCAACGGAATCTCCAGCCCAGCCGCCACTTCCGGCTTTCGCGGCCGCGTCTCCTGACAATGTCGGCGTCCGGAAAGTATTCACTCGACCCCCACACCTGTCAGCCTACCCTTTCAAAGTGAGAAGAGCCCGCCTGTCACTGGACCACCCGGGTGGCGAGAGACGCTACATGGGAAGTCCGCGTGTGAAGGAACAACGGAACCTCCACCGCATGCAACTAGAGAGGAGAATCGTAAGATAGAAATATGAGAGGGGGCTCATGCCACCTCTCAAGATATGTAAACAGGCAGAATGTGAGCGCTGCGGTCGGTAACACATATGTAAAACAACAGGTGTCGGCGCAGTTGTTAGATCGTTTACTGCTGCTACGATGACAGGTTATCAAGATTTAAATGAGTTTCAACGTGGTGTTACAATTGGCACACGAGCCATGGGACCAGCATCTCCGAGATAGCGCTGATGTGGGCATTTTCCCGTAGAACCATTTCACGAGAGTACCGTGAACATCAGGAATCCGATAAAACATCAAATCTCCGGCATTGCTGCGGCCGGAAAAAGATCCTGCAAGAACGGGACCAACGACGACTGAAGAGAATCGTTCAGCGTCACAGAAGTGCAACCCTTCCGCAAATTGCTGCATACTTCAATGCTGGACCATCAACAAGTATGTGTCAGTGTGCGAACCATTCAACGAAACATTATCGATACGGGGTTTCGGAGCCCAAGGCCTACTCGTGTACCCTTGATGACTGCACGACACAAAGCTTTACGCCTCGCCTGGGTCAGTAAACACCGACATTGGACTGTTGATGACTAGAAGTTCAAAAAAATGGTTGAAATGGCTCTGAGCACTATGGGACTTAACATCGTAGGTCATCAGTCCCCTAGAACTTAGAACTAGTTAAACCTAACTAACCTAAGGACATCACACACATCCATGCCCGAGGCAGGATTCGAACCTGCGACCGTAGCAGTCGCGCGGTTCCGGACTGCGCGCCTAGAACCGCGGATGACTAGAAGTATGTTGTATGGTCGGACAAGTCTCACTTCAAATTTTATCGAGCGTGGGGACGTGTAGTGGTGTGGAGACAACCTCATGAATCCATTGACACTGCATGGTAACAGGTGACTGTTAAAGCTGGTGGAGGCCCTGTAGTGGTGTGGAGCATGCGCAGTTGAAGTGATATGGGATCCCTGATACGTCTTACATTGGACTTTCTTACATTGGACAAACAACTCGTACTGTCCAAGAAAGATGTACAGAACACCGGAGGTACACACGACTTTTACAGCCTAATAAGTCGGCAGTGGTAGAACACTGTATTGACACTGGTCACAGTATGTTGTATGACAATGTCGAAATTTTGGCTGCTACATCATCTTTTTGGGACTCGATAGTGAAAGAGACAATTGAGATCGGCTTGACGACCAATTTAATTAATAGAGATAGTGGTTTCAACGTTGATAAATCATGGAATCCGGCACTTAGTATAATAAATTCACAAAGACATCATCACAGTGCAGCTCACAATGATATATCGACATGCCAACACAGATCGACTGTGGAGTCATAGATGTAACCCGCGCATTGTGCACGTCTCTGCCGCCGACCAACGTCTCCGGCGCATTTGCAGCTGTGGCCGCATGCGCAGTTGCGCGGTACACGAGTATAAAGGGACGAAGCGAGCACTGGAGCGGAAAAAAAAAAATTCTTTTCGCCATGTTACTCTTTCAGTCTCCGATTTTATCGCCTGTTTTTATTATTTATTCTCTTCATCTTTCTAACAAAGTCTGTAGGCTGAAGAGCCGGCCGCGGTGGTCTAGCGGTTCTGGCGCTGCAGTCCGGAACCGCGGGACTGCTACGGTCGCAGGTTCGAATCCTGCCTCGGGCATGGGTGTGTGTGATGTCCTTAGGTTAGTTAGGTTTAAGTAGTTCTAAGTTCTAGGGGACTTATGACCTAAGATGTTGAGTCCCATAGTGCTCAGAGCCATTTTTTTTGTAGGCTGAAGAGCGGCATACTCAGCTGCTGCCAGCCCGCCCCCTTCGGGGGCAATTGAAATTCAATAAAGGAAAAAAAAAATTAAGACTGGAGCGGCAGTCTTGCGGCTCACTCTGAAGATGGCTGAACGTTATACAGTCGAAATATTAGAAGAAGGAGAATTTTTGCGACTGCACACCAGAAACTTAATGGAGCAGTATTTGCGCTGCCCAAACCTGAAGATTCACATTATTGAGCAAATCTGGGATGCTTTGCAACATGCTGTTCAGAAGAGATCTCCACTGCCTTGTACTGTTATGAATGTGTTCCGGCGTAACAACAAGCACCGGCACGGAGATCAAGAACGATACACTGTAGTGGGCTGTGAGACGACGTCAGCCAATAGCGCGCTGACTAGGGCATCACCACGGCAGGAGCGGCGTCTACGAGAAGACACCAAAAGCGACTTGCCGCCTAGCCTCGGCCTCACTACAAGAGAGGGCTAGAAGAGTCGCACTAGTAGAGCCACTCTAGAAGAGCCGTCACTTGTGATTCATATCAATTACTTACATGGACATTGATTATTTGCTTGTTGCCAATTGCTTGCAAACCACCATGTACATATGCAAGTTAAGTATTGTCAATTCAACTACCGTAATAAACACCATTAATATGATTTGCTTGTATATTGTCTAGCTATCCGCGAAAGCATCTTCCTAGGCACCCTATAAGATACTACTGGGCAGGATACCTCATTAGAGACGAGGATTCACAAACAAACATCGCGCATCACGGCCACGGAGTTTTTTTTTTTTTTTTTTTTTTTTGCTAGCGCCTTAATTCTTTCTTGTCTTTTCTTTGCTGGGGCGTTTACTTGCATTAACAGTCTCATTTGCTAATCAGTATAATCAGGTGGGCGTTGCAGAAATCTTTTTTTTTCCTTTTGTATTTAATTTTCTTCCTTGCATTGTCTGTTTCTTGCAATTGTCTCTTCCAAAATGCCCATCCCACATATCCCACGCCCTGCTCGGACGCCGCAGCTGCAAGTGTTAGATACAACACAGCTAACGCAGATGTTTCAGTTCCAGACGCAGAAAATGTCTACCTTGTTCAACACGGTGCAGCAGCTACAGGCCAACACTGCGCACCCGACGGAACAAGCACCGCCTACAGCAGCACCTACAGCAATACCGCCTTTTCGTCAGTTTCGTGAACAAGAAGAGGAATGGCTCGAGTGGATGCAACAATTCAAAGTCCATATACTTTCCCACAACGTATCAGGTACTGTGACACTACTCTATCTCTTATCCACAGTAGGAAGTGCATTATTCCACCTAACCAACAAACTATTTCCGAACGCCACTCCGAGTGCCTTTCGTATGTACAGGTTGTACATTCGTTCACAAACTTCAAATATGGTTCAAATGGCTCTGAGCACTATGGGACTTAACTTCGGAGGTAATCAGTCCCCTAGAACTTAGAACTACTTAATCCTAACTAACCTAAGGACATAACACACATTCATGCCCGCGGCAGGATTCGAACCTGCGACCGTAGTGGTCGCGCAGTTCCAGACTGTAGCGCCTAGAACCACTCGGCCAGCCCGGCCGGCGCTCACTAAATATTATGACAAACAAGTGAATGTGGTAGCAGATAGGTATCAATTCTTTAACTGCAAGAAACGGTCAGAACAAACTTATCGTGAGTGGGTAACAGATTTACGGGGTATGATGAGGAAATGCAAATTCAGATGTGCTTCTGATGTTTTATATTCATGTGATATGTTGCATGATGCGATCGTGTACAGTGAACCTGATGTCAAAATCAGAGAACATATTTTGAAAGAGTCCGATCCGTCGTTTCAGCAATTAGTGCAAATACTAGATCAGTACGATTCAGGTGCCCTGTCAGCCAATAAATCTGAGCAGCCAGCTACTAGTCGGGTTGATTCCCTTGTTTGTGACTGGCCCATTCAAAGGCAGTTTGCACTCGCTACCTCGAGTAAACAACGCTTCACGCCGCGTAAGCAGCTCACTAAATAGGCTACTACACAGGTGAACGGAATTAAGTCTTGCCCTCGGTCTTATTCACGGCACAAACGCCATGACTGCCCCTCCTAACAAGCTCACTGTTATGCTTCTGCAATCTGCATATTTGAAACGGAACAAACATAAAAATTCGGCCCACTCGCAAAAATCTAGTCACAAGAGCCATGTCATTAATGCAGTATATTCTAAGGCTGCAACAGACATTCGCAAAATTTTCAGGGAACAATGATATGTCAGCCAAACGAAGTTTTTGTTCATTTACTTCTTTGTGGAAAACACGTGAAATTTTAGTTGGACATGGGTACCTCTGTGACATTGCTCAATCGTCACACATATGAAATGTTAGGCTCTCCACGCCTGTCTAGAACTAACATGCAACTGATCGCTTATAATGGACATTCCCATTCTCAGAAAATGTACATGGCCTGCCATGTATTGCTTGCATACGTGAACAGTGACTTTTATGGTGCTACAATCACGCGAGTGTGAGATCATACTTGGTCTTGATACTTTTGATTTGTTTGGCTTTAACATTCAGGACAATGTGTTGCCGGTGTCTGCATTCCATGCACAAGACAGTCTAGATTGCTAAACGAATTCCCGGAACTCTTTTCTGAAGATTCAAAATGAGTATGGACAGTCATGTGTGTTGATCCCCAAAGCTTTGCAAAAAGAAGTGTTGCAGTTACTTCACCAAGGACACTAAGGACTGTTGGTACGAAACAGTAAGCAGGTCGACACTGTCCTTCGCAGGGTAAGGACGCCCAAATAGAACAGATGACGTCACAGTGTCTCACCAACTTAAAAACACACAGAACACACATTTGAGCACACATGAACAAGAAACACCCACAACAACAAACAAGTGGTTCACTCTCACCTACAACAGCAAAGCAGCCCATATAATATGCAACATACTAAAAAAACAAGGGCTAAAAATAGCCTACAGGACTGACAACTGAACACAGAGAAAAGTAATGACAACCAACACAAGCACAGACAAACACAACACATCTGGTATTTACCAACTAACTGTAACATGTTAGGACTGAAAACCAGTTTATATAGGACAGCCAAGCAGAAACTTAAATACCAGATACACAGAACACAGAAGAGCATTAAAAAGTGACAGCTGTTATTGCACATTTGCTGAGCTGCTTATGCACAAGAAACATAACCCAACAGACATCAGTACTGATTTTAAAACTCTCAAA
Organism: Schistocerca nitens; assembly: GCF_023898315.1. NCBI lineage: Eukaryota > Metazoa > Arthropoda > Insecta > Orthoptera > Acrididae > Schistocerca > Schistocerca nitens. The sequence continues at coordinate 823,710,230 of NC_064614.1, forward strand.
TGCAGCAACAGCCCCCCACAATAACTAATAATTGAAGAATACTATCAAATACAAAAATCCATAGTGGAAGGACAACAAGTGATAAATGAATACACAGTTCTCTGCCATGGAACTCTGTTCTTTAGCCTCAAAGAATTATTAGATAACACCAACCTATAGAACCATCCCCCCTCACCCTCACCGCCAAACACACACACACACATACAAAAGGAAAAGTCTTCAAACCTACTGTTACTGTTACATTCTCTCTTTCTGTCCCTATCTCTCTTCCTTTTCACACACACACACACGAAATGATAATAATGAAAAATCCTCAATCCTACTCTCTCTCTCTCTCTCTCTCTCTCTCTCTCACACACACACACACACACACACACATACACACACACAAAATGCACTGATACCTCTGAAAGGTTCAGAGAAACTTCCAGGGGACACCTTCAACTGTTCGGCTGTCAGCCATCTTGTTTTTACACCTTCAACTGTTCCACTGTCCACCATCTTTGTTTTTACGGCTGTTAAACAGTGACAGTGATAGCTCAGTACATAGTATTTCTGAGAGAAGAAGATCGGGAAAAAAGAATACGTAAGTGAAACTTAATGTAAATAGACACACACACACACACACACACACAACCTTCCACACAGAATTAATTAGTTTCAGGAATAGCCATAACAATTTTCAGATCGTAATTTTTGCTTAAATAATTCGTCTACTTTAAGATGTATGTAGTTGCAGATGACAAAGTGCCAAAGAAAACAGTCACTATGGAAACGTAATACATCAGAAAAACCACACCATATGGTAGAAATATATGAATTCATTATTTTATGTGTTTCTTCAAAAATCTGTAATCACGATTTTAAAAACTAATGTTTGGATATATACAAATAGTAAAGAACACTCTTTATCTTTAACAGCCATAAAATTATGGCCCACTGGAGATGCTGCAACTGCAGTGAAATATGTTTTGGATAAAAAACTAAATTGTGTTTTGCTAAAGGCGGACCCCATCCAAAAACATACGTATTGTTAAAGCAGACACGGAAAAAAGAGCTTCAACCCCAAGATGATTTCTACAATGACGTAACACCGCAAAGAATTAAAGGAAACAGTACCACTTAGATTTACAACCATTGGTATTGGATTTAATTATGCACATACATCCATGCAGTATTAGTTATTTAAATGTGTTGGGTATCCTCACCTAAGTAATGGTTTATTAATAAGGTTATGGAGCAGTTTTGGAAAAATTGTCCCACAACAACAGAAACATTTCAACTAGATAACTATTTAACATTAGGTACTGCCAATTAGGTTAGATGATTGAAACTGATCTCAGGCAGGATCACTGGTCAAAGTCAAACGTTCTGTCGATTTGAATTAATTACAAATGGAAATCTGACTTAGTTGAGTAATGATGGTGAACAAAATTAGGCTGCATCATGTTTAAAGAATTCATGGAAAATCTAAATCATTAATTCCAATCGGAGATATGAATGTCACAGACGGTGTAACTTAGCCAACACACAAAGGCATTCGTGATTACGACAAAATTACAAACCAAGACACATTACTGAGTAAATTATTACCAACCCTCTCTATAGTACGTAATACAGAGCTCACTTTTAAAGCAGAATCAGTAATAGATTTATTGCGTGCATGATGTAACTTCACAACTGTTGGCTAAGAGCAAATAAACTGAATAAAAACCAGTGCCACGTTTCGCCAAATTAATGAGCTTTGCAAACTTATCTTTACTGTGTTTCTAATGATATTTTAGACCCAAATTGTATTCAGCACCATCACAGATCTGATTTCTGTTCACAGCTGACAACGATTTGCTCCATTACAGTTTCATAAAGTTCATTTGAAAAGTAATTTGAGTATGTATGTATATTTTCCTGTCTCAAAGTTTTTTTTTTTGCTCTCAGTGGCATGGGTGAGTGAATATACGTTAGCCACAAAGATCTCAGACCGCCCCAAATGGCTTGAAACTGGTTGTGGGATAATTAGTGAAGAACATACGGCGCAGGCGGTTGCTGGTATCTTCACGATCAATAACGTGAAGAATTATCCAATGTAACTACATTTGCCACATAAATACTGTAATCTTACAACGTTTGTTAATCAGTCCAATCTTGTTCACCGTTTGTTTCCTGTTTGTTATGGTTGGAATTAATGCATATACTCGTAGTTACTATAAGCATCGTTTTGTTTGTGATGTTCGTAATTAGATATGTATGCAGAAAGGTGATAGGCCTGAGATCCACCTGTTTTTGAAAAAGGCAGATCGTTCACAATTTCCTTGTCCGAACTTGTTTTAGCCCTTACGTTCCATCAACTGATACTTATTTTTGTTAGTCACCAGAAAACATTAAATGCAGCTATAACGGTGATGGTTAAAATATGTCAAATGACAATAAATGTAAAGTATTTATCGTCTGGCGTCATGTTGTAAAACAGCTGTTACTGACTAAAACCGACGTTTCAACCACATTTTCAGTGACATTCCTCTGGGTTCTGTAGATGTACCACCAGACCTAGTGGAACACGACTGCTACTGTGGCCGTAACGTCGGTTTTGTTCAATTACAGCTACTTTACAATTAGACATGACACCATTCATAGAAGCTTTTTGTGTTTACTAGTCTTATCGGAGAAGCTTACGCATTCGCAGCAATGAAAAATAATTTTGATCACAATGCGAGGATTTTTATTGGTTTTTTAAAGTCAATTATCAATTTATTTGGTTTCTGAACATATCTAACATGAAAAGGAACAAGAACGTAAATAAATAAAAATTCTCAATTAAAATAACAACTGTGTGGTCTAATTTGTCACTCATATTTGATATTATTAAAGAACGTAATATCGTAAAAGTGCAAGGGCTAAAGGCATGCGCGCATCAACTCGTGTCAACATCCGTTCCTGCCATCACCTCAAAAACGCTGACAAACTACTTATGTCAATACAAGTTGATGCCCGTTATGGAATACCCCCATCACAGGTGGATCCCTGCTTGCCTGCAAATGGTAAAATGTGACTGGAAAAACTATTGTACTAGCCAAGGACAGGTCAAAGTGTAAGTCTTTCCCGACTCACACTGGTGAGTCTCGGTAAGTCTGTAACTTTTCGGAGCAGAACTATATGCACAATGATGGTGAGCTGCCGTAGCGTGCGTGTTGTCGTAGCCTTTATTTGGGCATACATTGGTGAAAATTACTTACTCAACGTTCGCGTATTTCTGCTCCTCACGGACATAATATCTACATTGCCTAATATCCAGCCTGTGGTGTTCTCAGCCAAAGGTAATCAGTTATGAGATATTCAATAAAAATTGATTTATTAATGATGGCACAGGTCTGTTGAAGCATGGCACGTTAAGGGAGTCGAGAAAAACATTCGGAAGCCAGTCCCTGTCCGAGAAACAGATTTAATACGCTGTGTGTGACGTAACATACCTGCGTCAGTGATAATTGCCTTCTAGAGACTTCATTCCCTTCATTTCTCGTTCTCCATGTTATCTCTTCTTGTGTCACAGTAACACACCTCTCAGCAACGAAATAGTAAATGGTCAACAACGTACATTTCGATTGCGTCAGCTTCAGGACTTGAATTGAGATGTAAAAGGTCGGTTTAGCTCTGGCGTTCCGGTCCCCCTAAGACATCCGTGAGTGAGAGTAAAAAACACAGAATAGAAAAGTAATGGCCAACATGTCTACCCACGACTGGTCCCGGAGTGTATTTGCCAGCAGGTGGTCAGGCGGGAGCCGTGAAAATGATCGCTGTCTACGGAGACGTAACGCTGGGAGCCCAGCACGTGTGTGTGTGTGTGTGTGTGTGTGTGTGTGTGTTTGAGTGCACGCCCACGGTGGGGGTCCGCTACCCGCAGTTCAGGTGGGCCTACCTCTCACAGGCATGGAGTGCAGTAGGGGGGACAGACCCTCCAGGGACTTCATCCCACGTTTGTTTTGGAGTCCTGTCGCCTTTGTGGCGCAAACTAAACAGTCGAGAGACATTTTTCTCGTCCCTGTCCTCCTTACTCTTTCACTCTTCACCCCTTTCCACTCTCTCCCACCAGTTACCCTTTACCACTGTGCCATAATGTCTGTGGTACAGAAACAAAAATAGGATTAGTCGCTAGCGAAGATATACTTATTATACGAGAAGTAATATGAGAGGAAAACGGTAGGTGTCCACAGTGCATCGCAACGTCTATGTCGAGGCTGCTGGAAGTTTACAGTGTACGGAGATCTTAGATGGAAACATCAGTGACAGATAGGGTTGAGTCAGGACTAGAAGTGTGTTCAGATATCGTAATAGTTAAGGCAACTGCTTGCAAAAAGTAAGAATTCCTGCTTCGAGTTGCATACTGGTACAAATTTTCAAATGTCACTACCTGTTCGAGTTACTAACTCACAGATACCCCAAAACACTGCATTATTATTGACACAGAATGATATAGTAATGTGACCCTATACTAGGAGACCTCAGATGCATCCCACATTTTTCTTAATGCATAGATGACTAAAATTCCTGATATGCAAATGAATGTCAGAATTCACCCTCGAACTCTTTGCCCTTAGCATGTAGTTGTTTGAGTATAAAAGTACGGGAAAGAGAAGGAATTTTTCAGATTAATATTGCTTTTTTCTGACTATAACGTGAAGGGCACATGCCTATATTGCTGTCAATCTCTGTGTGCTGTTCGCTTTACCACAGTGTGTGACGCAAGTAGACGCCGCCGGCGGATGGACGCTGTCAGTGCGTCGGATGGTGGCAGTGAAGGGAATGTCGGCGGATGACGTGAGAAAGAGGGCATTTTAGTACTAAAGAAGTAATGTAATTCTCGTAAATTAAGGGCCAGCAGTTTGTGATTACGTAGCTGACGCTGGGGACGTTTCAGTACTACAGAAGATGTGTCTCCATTTAAGAACTGATCACAGATAGTAGGGCTTAATTTAGAATGCTCAGCCACTACTCCAGCCATTCTCTGAACCTGGATATCAGCAAAGTAGTAAGAATGGGCCGCAATTGTGTACATCGTAACACGGGGACAGTGAAGTTATTTGTTTCATGCCCAAGTCCCGTTTTCTGAATTAACCTATTTCGCCAGGTAGCTGCACTTAGTATGCACATAGATGGTAGAACTGGTACTTGTGCATACTTCTCTGGATCTTTTCTTTAGGCTGTCAACTTATTCAGTAATCATTGGCGATTCTTGTGGACATAGTCTTTGTATCATTCTTATTACAGATCCACCCAACTGTGCCAAGGTCTTTCGTACATGTTTTTTCACCCTTGTACCCCTCTTGCAATTATTTATATTGTTTATCCAGTAGCTAGAATCACATTAATTCACATAGCAATAAATTGGATTGTTATAATGACCTTTAGTTTCATTTAGGAAGTTCATGGCAACCCTTATCAAACATCTGTGTGTGTTGTGGCATCCGTATTTCATATGCACTTGGGCCACCCTGTTTAATTCAGATATTTAATTGGTTATCATTTGCGCAAATTTGTTTCTTCATTTCATTTCATATGGTCTCATCGGGAGTGATCTGTTCCATGTGTAAGTGACCAGGTTCAAATTTATTAGCATCTCAGCCGTATGCTAAATTCTCAACCAATACCTCACACTACGTTAAAGCGGACGCTACCTAAGCAACACGAACCCAACGCTAAACATTAAAAAAGTTTTAAGTTCAATGATGACAACGACTGTGTGGACTCTACAACGGTAGTGGTGAAGTTCCGATAAGGGCATGCAAAAAACAGCTTACTAGCGCTCACGCGTGAATATACTGATGAGCCTGCTTAATAGCGTTACGGTCCACCTTTTTGCTTGACATGAATTCGACAACTGCTTCGCAGGTTCATGGCACTATTCGTCTTCGTATAAAAAAATGGCTCTGAGCACTATGGGACTTAACATCTATGGTCATCAGTCCGCTAGAACTTAGAACTACTTAAACCTAACTAAGCTAAGGACATCACACAACACCCAGTCATCACGAGGCAGAGAAAATCCCTGACCCCGCCGGGAATCTAACCCGGGGACCCGGGCGCGGGAAGCGAGAACGCTACCGCACGACCAAGAGCTGCGGGCGTCTTCGTATAATCATGCAATTCTCGTAAATTAACGGCCAATGTATTGTGGATGCTTACCTGACGTTCGACAGCATCACAATGGGTACAGATCTCACGAATTTGGTGGCCAAAAGTTCAGCGTGGGTTCACTGTCATGCCCTCAAACCACTGTAGCACGATTCTAATCTTGTGAAACGTTCAGTTATCCTGCTGGACAATACCTCCGCATTCGGAAAGATGTCAAGCATGAAGGGACAGAAATGGACCACAATAATTTTCACGTAGTCCTTAGCTGACACGACGCCTTCGATTACTACCACAGGTCACATGGAGGCCAAAGCGAATGTCCCCCATAGCACAATACTGCACCACGTGCCTGCATCAGCGGCGCGATGCATGTTTCGAGCAGCTGTTCCCGTGGATGATGGCATTTCTGAAGAAGAACATCGACCTGATGTATCACGAAACATACACCATCCGACCAGGCGATGCGTTCCCACTGATGCACAGTCCATTCTCAGTGATCTTGGGCCAAATGCATTCATAACTGACGATATCATTGGGCCGACGTGGATCTACTGCTGCAGAGCCTCGGTATAAACGATGTGCACTGAACAGTGTGTTCCGAACCACAGCACCAGCATTATACTCTGTCGTCACATCTGTCACACATCACTTGTCCTGCTTTACAGAATGGGCAAGTCTCCGACTTTCGCGTCCTGTGATGTGACGTGGTAGTTCAACAGCTTGATACCTGCTTGTGGTTTCAACGTCGTTCAACCAGTTTTCATAGATGCTCACGAGAGTAGCACACGATAAGCGTCCAGCTTCGCCGCTTCAGAGATGCTAGTACTCAGGGGCCAGGACATAACAATTTGTCGTTTGCCAAAGTCCTTATGTTGGTCAATATCCCCTTACGCGACCCGTATTGACGCTAAAACGAATCCCCATTTGTTTCTGCTCTGCTTATATCTCGTACTTTCCCTACATCGTCACATATCCGCATTGCGCCCAGGTGGCATTCAATTCCGTGGTGGGCATTGGCTCGTAACGTTTTGGCTCATCACGGTAACTTAAAGTCAAGTAAATTACATGACAAGTTAATGTAAATCAAAAGAAAGAATAACAATTAAATAATTCAAATAGAACCCATAAAGTGTATTTCAGTAAATAAAGAACTGTAAACTGTGAAATATTTAATACATGGATTAGATATATAGAACCAGCCTGAGAAACTAAATCATTCTTCTAACACTTTCGGGAGGAACTGGTCAGTAGAAAACAACTTTAGAGAACGCGCATTCATCATAATTTAGTGGCGCTAGCTATGAGTAAAGCTACATTCTTAATCGATCGGGCTAGCGTTCACCCGTGTGGTTTCAGAGAAGTCTCAAATTTCTTTACAACTTACGAGAGAATGCTCACAATGACTTTTTAGGTCTCTGTTTTATCATATTTTTTACGAGCATCAGAACTATGTAACAGACCGTTATAAACAGGAAAGCTCATTATACCACTTTTACACTCCTGGAAATTGAAATAAGAACACCGTGAATTCATTGTCCCAGGAAGGGGAAACTTTATTGACACATTCCTGGGGTCAGATACATCACATGATCACACTGACAGAACCACAGGCACATAGACACAGGCAACAGAGCATGCACAATGTCGGCACTAGTACAGTGTATATCCACCTTTCGCAGCAATGCAGGCTGCTATTCTCCCATGGAGACGATCGTAGAGATGCTCGATGTAGTCCTGTGGAACGGCTTGCCATGCCATTTCCACCTGGCGCCTCAGTTGGACCAGCGTTCGTGCTGGACGTGCAGACCGCGTGAGACGACGCTTCATCCAGTCCCAAACATGCTCAATGGGGGACAGATCCGGAGATCTTGCTGGCCAGGGTAGTTGACTTACACCTTCTAGAGCACGTTGGGTGGCACGGGATACATGCAGACGTGCATTGTCCTGTTGGAACAGCAAGTACCCTTGCCGGTCTAGGAATGGTAGAACGATGGGTTCGATGACGGTTTGGATGTACCGTGCACTATTCAGTGTCCCCTCGACGATCACCAGTGGTGTACGGCCAGTGTAGGAGATCGCTCCCCACACCATGATGCCGGGTGTTGGCCCTGTGTGCCTCGGTCGTATGCAGTCCTGATTGTGGCGCTCACCTGCACGGCGCCAAACACGCATACGACCATCATTGGCACCAAGGCAGAAGCGACTCTCATCGCTGAAGACGACACGTCTCCATTCGTCCCTCCATTCACGCCTGTCGCGACACCACTGGAGGCGGGCTGCACGATGTTGGGGCGTGAGCGGAAGACGGCCTAACGGTGTGCGGGACCGTAGCCCAGCTTCATGGAGACGGTTGCGAATGGTCCTCGCCGATACCCTAGGAGCAACAGTGTCCCTAATTTGCTGGGAAGTGGCGGTGCGGTCCCCTACGGCACTGCGTAGGATCCTACGGTCTTGGCGTGCATCCGTGCGTCGCTGCGGTCCGGTCCCAGGTCGACGGGCACGTGCACCTTCCGCCGACCACTGGCGACAACATCGATGTACTGTGGAGACCTCACGCCCCACGTGTTGAGCAATTCGGTGGTACGTCCACCCGGCCTCCCGCATGCCCACTATACGCCCTCGCTCAAAGTCCGTCAACTGCACATACGGTTCACGTCCACGCTGTCGCGGCATGCTACCAGTGTTAAAGACTGCGATGGAGCTCCGTATGCCACGGCAAACTGGCTGACACTGACGGCGGCGGTGCACAAATGCTGCGCAGCTAGCGCCATTCGACGGCCAACACCGCGGGTCCTGGTGTGTCCGCTGTGCCGTGCGTGTGATCATTGCTTGTACAGCCCTCTCGCAGTGTCCGGAGCAAGTATGGTGGGTCTGACACACCGGTGTCAATGTGTTCTTTTTTCCGTTTCCAGGAGTGTATATAATTCGGATGTGTGTGTCTAATATTTCCTAAATACAAGAAATTAACACTTAAAATTCATGGTTGTATGAAATCTTGAAGACACTGCAACAGAAGAAACGCGACGCGCGTTGAGGATTTGCTCGTTTGGAATCTGCAGGTATGTGTTACAACGAAACAAGAAATTTCGGGAGTCCCTAGCAAACATTATGTCGATCTCACGAACATCTGTGAGAAAAGCAGGGACACGGATGGATCCATGTTCCTGATTTCATAGTGAAATGAGAACGTGATAGTTTGCCACAAGCTAAAAGTGACCATGTTGCCTGGTCACCTATAAAAGATGCAAGAAGGAGTTCCTGCTTCCCCTCCCTTCTCACCCCTCCATCACCGCCCCTCTCCTCAGAAATACTATAGTTAGCATGACAAAATTTTTGAATTACGCTGAAAACGAAAATTTGACCCATATAGACCTTGACACCACTGTCCTTCATTCATATCCAAAGAAGGGCAATATACAGCTGATCAAATAGCTATCTTCGCGAAGCAATCCACCGTTTTAGTGCCAGATGCTCTCGTGTATAATCAATATCTGGTGATAAAAGATTCTTAATTTCTGTGTACAAGATTATGAATGTGTATTTAGTCATTAGAACCTATTTAGTTCTTGCAACTCTCCAAAATGCTGCCCGCTTCTCGTGGTCGTGCGGTAGCGTTCTCGCTTCCCACGCCCGGGTTCCTGGGTTCGATTCCCGGCGGGGTCATGGATTTTCTCTGCCTCGTGATGGCTGGGTGTTGTGTGCTGTCCTTAGGTTAGTTAGGTTTAAGTAGTTCTAAGTTCTAGGGGACTGATGACCATAGATGTTAAGTCCCATAGTGCTCAGAGCCATTTTTTTCTCCAAAATGCTGGAGCGTAATAATGTTCCGCCAATAATATTCGCACATTTTTCCCACAACGCTCGGCGTGTAGTTGGATGTAAAAAAGTTTTCGAATTAATTAACTAACGCGGTTAACATGTTTTAGTTTCTTTTCTTAGCCAGTCTCCCCCTTTTCCTCCTCACAAGTTTACTGGCACCCTTAAGGAAATCATAATCTCTCTATAATAAAAATATTACCTACTTACTGATGATCTCATTTTGTCGTGTTGACGAGATCGGTTTCCGATAACCATATTTGGTAATTCTTGTAAACGTAGGAACTGAAGTACACAAACAGCGAAGTCAGCCTAATTTGAAGCCGTCCTCTAACGGAACTTAGCTGCGGATGTTGACATCAAACTGGTCGTGTTTTGTAACGTCCAAACGTGAATTTTCACATTGCGCACCATTCCCAAGCTTCCAAGCTTGAAAGGCAGAACGACACATCTCAGACCTTTGTTTCGTGGACAGCAATGAGTCGAGTGATATACAAGATCGTATTCTATGAGGCAAGCAAAATTTAATAGACGCATTACTTTATAACGTCGTTAGCTATGGTTGGTGGTTTATATAAGTTACGTGCTACGAATATATGCACCCTGAGATCACCGTAAAATTAAGAATCTATCGAAAAAACGTCACTTTTGGTATGATATGTTATAACAAAATGACGGGAAACGAAGTACTGGTGTGTGAACGCATTGTTTCTCGGCCGTAGATGCTGATTAAATTTTCTCGAGTTCCTAGCCGCGTCACTTGCGTAAATGGAAGCTCGAGAAAATTTTAGCACGACATATTGGTGGTTAAATGCTCCCCGTATTTCGTGCTACGGTATTACAACTCGCATGCTGTGAAAGTATTCCATTTCAAGCCACCGGCGAACTAATCATTTATCAAAAACTCTTCGTTTTTGTTACGATTTGTTGTATGCAAATGTCGACAGTTAAAGCATACAGGACATCTTAGGATCAAAGACATGGAGTTAAGTAACACCTAAAAGGTTCTGGGACTTCCTTATTAATTTGAGAGAGATATGTTCTACAACATTCGATGTTATGTACAAGAAAGATCACTTTCTGTTCAGAAGTTAGCCGATTTTTTGGACGTGGCAGGGAACTGCAAAACTGCTTTGTTTCGTCACTGACGGATCCCTCGCAATTCGTTACAGTGTATATTAAAGAGAGAACAACATGGCTAGCATGTCGAGAATTTAGCAAATGTATGTTTTGCTAGACGCAGTGAAAGAATAGCACTGTTTGCGTAACGTTAGAAGTAACAATTCCTACAACAAACATTGCCGCACCAAAACATTTTGCCATGTATTTGAAAAAGTAAATGGTTTAGGCCGGAGTTACCGACAAAAGAAAGCCAAAGTAAATTTTTCGATTTGCGTAACAGTTCGTTGTTCAATCTAGCGAGTGTCCATAATCTTGCTCACGATCTTTGCAGCTCTTCTTCGACGATCGCTAATACAGATAACGTAGCTACGTTACGTACATTCATTTTCGTAAATGAACTTGGTGATTTTCAAAGCAGAAATAGTTGACATCTATCACTCGAGAGCACTGGAGTAGCAAACGTAGAGGAGAACGTGTGGGCCGGATCGCCGGTTCACATTTGGTGGAGGGGGAAGGGGTCACAGTCTGTTAACGTTCACTATCCCCTTACCCCACCAAATATATCTTTCTATCACTCCCAGTTATAACGAGACACAGATGTCTAAGATTTCAGTAATAATGATGAAGTGTATAATATGTTTTAATACAACAATTCTCTGAAATTTATGAAATAATTTTTTGTGCTTCTATAAATTCTTACTAACATTTAGCAACATACCGCGTTTCGGCAGCGTGCTGCTGTCATCGAGTGTTCTATAGTTATACGTAATCTGACATAATGTATGCGCCGGCCGCTGTGGCCAAGCGGTTCTAGGCGCTTCAGTCCGGAACCGCGCTGCTGCTACGGTCGCAGGTTCGAATCCTGCCCCGGGCATGGATGTGTGTGATGTCCTTAGGTTAGTTAGCTTTAAGTAGTTCCAAGTTTAGGGGTCTGATGACCTCAGATGTTAAGTCCCATAGTGCTTAGAGCCATTTGAACCATTTTTGAACAAAATGTATGATACAGATTATTTGCTTACGTGCCAGTAAGGTTAAGTGCTGAAATTCAGCCCTGTATAGAAAGATTCATTTGTATCTCAAGTGCGTTCTGTGTTTAAATCATCTCATTGATTTTCTTACTCGTATATTTGCTGTATAAATATTTATCTGGCACAAACAACACAATAATAAACACACTACTTAGCTCACAAGCATTCGACTGTTCACATTCTAAAGACTCTTAATTACTACGACAAATTTATTTCAGTTGGTAAGATAGTATAAATAATACAGTACAAAATACAACTTCTCTTATATAAGCATAATTATATCATGGTACATATTAAACAGATGATTATTTAGTAATTCTTGGTTATTCAGTATTGTAAAAATATTTTCTTTTCTTAAATTTATAATATAGTTTCTCACATAAAAAATTTATAACAGGGATAAATTTAAGTAAAACAGTAGTTTTTATTTATATACATCAGCCTTTAGTACATCACTTTAGCATATACTCCAAAAAATTACAGTTCAGAGAAATATGTCATTACAAAAGCAGTTGTCCAAAATTTTGGGAACTACTTGTGTCATGCAATCACTTAAGGACTGTAACATCTAACAACTTCCACAACTTTAACTGTTTCATGATTTTTACTGTATAAGATCGAAGTGTGCGTTTACCATTATCAGTATTCCACGTGGCAGTATAATTATGGACACACCTCTGCAGACTGCGCTATGTGGGCATGTCCGTGGAAGGACACTGTATCTTCCGGTCATTTCCACTTGCGTGATTTGTTCACTTGCGTGTGGACTCATCAATGTACCACATTTGTTGTTGGCAGCAGTTGCGGTCAGTCTGAAAACGTGCACCTTTTCCTGTAAGGAATGTTTTTTGTAGCCAGTCATGACGCAAACCAATCCATGTCGGTTTGCCCAAGCAACCGAAAAGTAGTCTGTGTTTAGTGAACCAATTTTTCCAGAATTTCTTGCCATTTTCGAGCCTAATATCTTTCATGTTTTTATAGTCTCCAGAAATAAGTGTCCAGTTTGGATATTTGTACGTTTGCACATATAAAATATGTTGTTTGTAGATGGGAAGTTTCTGATAGCCACCGATGAAACATTCTATTGTGAGTGGTTTGGGGGGACCGGGGGGGGGGGGGGAGGTGATTGTGATTATACACATTTTAATTACAATAATATACATTTCAAGATGATAATAATATTTTGTTTACGTCTGTACTTAGAACGCTGCTTTAATATAGTCTACAAGAAGTGCAATTCCGAGAAGTACAGCATCTGAAAAACATTCGTCCCAAAATTTTAGAAGTACTGAAAAGCGGCAAGCCATCTGACATGTCCCTTTTCATTTAATGTGAGAATAATACTTTGCTGAGAGGATAATGAGGGTACAGAATATAGTAATAATGTTTGTAAAAGCGAAACTAACTGCAGTGATTGTACTTAGAAACTTATAATTAATTTCAAATTAGCCACATTTAACACAGTGTGGGTCTTGTGTTCTTTTTACATTGTAGAGTTCTTGGGTACGGGCAGAACGCTAGATCCGGAGTAAGCACAGCAGTGTCTGACATTTAGAAAAAAGTGGCTTCTTTCATCCGCAGGGAGGAGCAGCCTCAGGTGTCGTCTTCGTGAAAGTCGCCTCACCGGACGAGCTCCAGAAGGTAGGAGCTACAACGCGTTTATGAGCCGCCACCAGTCCTATCTGTGACTGAGTAGAGGCAAGGGAAGGAACTTCGTGGCAGCCCGGCGCTTTCCTATTTTCTGAAGAGTACCTTCTTCCTAATAAAACTCGGATTGCAGAAAAATAAGAGCCTGGCCCTGGGTGCAGATTTTTAGTTTCAAAGGATCTCTGACGTGAGGCTAGTTGCTGCGCGTCTGTAGATGTGATTAACAAACATGTTTGTGACTTCAAGAAGAAGGAGCAGAAGCATTAGATTTTTTTGCGACAGAAGGGTGAATCGGAAAGTCATTGGAGTTCCTACAAGACGTGCTTCCTTGGTGGGATATTTGTGCATCACCGAATCATGGCATTGGCTGATTACGTTTCATGTTCAGATACTAGCAAGCATGTCCTGTTTTGTGGGAAGAAAAGAGCAGGCTGTACTACTCAGTTAGGATATAGGGAATGTGTTAGAATGTGTTATGGGTCAGAGCCGCTGACAGATCAAAGAGCTGATATTCATGCCGAATATTTACGGTGAGCATTATTAGCTGCACGGGCATCGTAGAAAAACCCTTGGTCCGCATTTCTCAGGTCATTGCCGTTATCTGTCTTAGATTCAACATGGCTTTCGTCTGTCAGGACAATAGTCACTGTATTCGTTGGAATAAAACCTCGTGAGTAATTTTACATGTCAGTTGTGTCTAAAGGGCATGTTCTTATTTACATTCAAATAACGCTGAAAACCAGCAGGTGTACTGGGTATAATTCACCCAGCCCACATTTTGCAATACTAGTTGACATTCTTACGTAGCCAGATGCGTTTAATGTATGTTTTTGATTGAATCAATTAATGTGTTCATTTAAAACTTGTTTCTGTTAGCACGTTCCATTTCCGTTTAGTACTATGCAATTCTCCACGTGCTAAACAGACACTGGCGCAAATGGCAACACCAAGGAGTTGTGTTACATAAACGAAAGTTGGTAGGCGTGTTTGTATATCTGAAAGGTGGTGTCTATTCAGATTTCATGACAGTCGAGTAAGTGTGGCGCTATTAGCGTCACTATGATCATAAAAATCAGTTTTGCTTTAAACAAAAGCTGTAACGGTCGTAAGCGTTAGTTAGCTTTGAGGTTGGAAGTGGTGAGCTGATGTCAGTCAAGAATGATTTTAAGGTGATAAGGTGATGGTAGTGAAACATGGACTGTGGGAAAACCGGAACAGAAGAGAATCGAAGCATTTGAGATGTGGTGCTATAGACGAATGTTGAAAATTAGGTGGACTGATAAGGTAAGGAATGAGGAGGTTCTATGCAGAATCGGAGAGGAAAGGAAAATGTGGAAAACACTGATTAGGAGAAGGGACAGGATGATAGGACATCTGCTAAGACATGAGGGAATGACTTCCATGGTACTAGAGGGAGCTGTAGAGGGCAAAAACTGTAGAGGAAGACAGAGATTGGAATACGTCAAGCAAATAATTGAGGACGTTGGTTGCAAGTGCTACTCTGAGATGAAGAGGTTAGCACAGGAAAGGAATTCGTGGCGGGCCGTATCAAACCAGTCAGTAGACTGATGACCAAAAAAAAAAAAAAGATGCCATTATCAGCACTTCACTGAGGTTAAACGGAGCCGTGTAATAGGGCTACAAGAAGCTGGATGTTTCTTCTGCGATACTGCAGGAATGTTTGCCAGGAATGTAGCCACTATACACGGCTGCTGGCAGCGGTGGTCACTAGAGGGTACGGTTGTGAGAAGACCAGACTCCGGACGACCATGTCGCACTACCGAGAGGGAGGACCATCGAGTTCGGCGCGTGGCTCTGGCGCGTCGTAGGGCACCTGCAGTGGCTATTTGAGCAACAGTCGGCACCAGGCACCGCAATGAACCGTTACAAATCGGTTACTTCAGGGACAACTCCGAGCCAGACGCCCTGTACTGCGCATGCCACTGAGCCCAACCACCTCAACTTGCGACTTCAGTGGTGTCAAGCGAGGGCTCATTGGAGGGCATGGTGAAGGTCTGTTGTTTTTCTGATGAAATCTGGTTCTACCTCGGTGTCACTGACGGTCGTGCCTCGGTTGGACGGAGGCCAGCTGAGGGCCCACAACCAACCTGTCTGCTTGCTAGACATACATGATCTACATCTGGAATTAAGGTCTGGAGTGCTATTTAGCATGACAGCAGGAGCACTCTCGTGGTTGTCCAGTGCATGCTGACTGCAAATTTGTACGTCAGTCTGGTGATTCGACCTGTTGTACTACCATTCGTGAACAGCACTCGAGGGGCTGTTTCCCAGCAGGATAACCCTATTCCGTATATCGCTGTCGTAAGGCAACATGTTCTACAGAGTGTCGACACGTTGCCTTGTCCTACTCGATCGCCAGATCTGTCTCCAGTCGAGCTCATGCGGGACATCCAGTATCATCCACAACCAACATTAATCGGTTCTCTGAGTTATGACAGCGAACCGATTGTTCTGTACTGACAAGTTACTCTGTAACTGCAATATATGATCTGAAGATGGGCAACTAGCCCGAAACCGGTCATTGAAAATAAAAAATAGCGATCAACGACTAAAATGCCATATTTTTATTTAATGAACGATCGCGGAATTCCCTTTAAGACAATCACGTCTACTTTTGATAAGCTTTCATTAACCTGTGGTCTTGCAATGTTAATCATGTAAATGTGTGTTACCTAGAGAAATGTGTTCCCTAAATTTCATTACACTGCAATAATTAATTTTTGGTGTTGCTATATTTTTCCGTCAATGTATCTCGATGTATACCACTTTGGAAACAATGTTTGGCGTCCACCCAGACGAGAAAAACGTCCCGTATGAGGCTGGCTTAAAGCTACAGGACGGCAGTAGCCGAGATGCGCATCCCGCAGTGTCTAGAGCGGTGGGAGGGCCGCGGCAGCTCGCGGAGGGTGGAAGCGGTAGCTGGGGAGAGGCGAGCAGCGAGCAGCGAGCAGCGAGCGGCGCGGATGAGCGACCGCGGGGGTCCGGCGCCCGCCATTTCTCATGTTATTCAGGCCGCCTTAAAGCGCGCGGCCCGCCGTGAATGCCGTGAAATATGTCTTAATTCACGTCCCGAATGGCCGCGGCCGCTTCATGAGGTGCGGGACTTCATAAGTCAGGCCATTGTGCCGGACTCGGGCAGGCGCGGACCCCGCCGGTGACAAATTCAGCCGCGCAGAGGCGTGTCGGGGCGCGGCCATCGCTCAGGGGGCAGGTAGCAGGTAGCGCCCCCGGCTCCCACGCAGGTACCCCGCCTGCCGGCGTCAGCATTTCGCGAGGCACCTGCGGCCTGCGGCCGTCCTACTGTGCAGACGTCACGGGCGCCGCGAATATCACGACGGATTCTTCTCCCTCGCTGGCGTAAAAGAGGGCGCGCAGAATACGCGCGTGAGAGGGACGAGCATCAATTTACCTCGGTCTGGTAGACTCGCGTTCCAGGGACGACTGTTGTGACGGCCCCGGCACGCAGCCCCGGCGCTGTCACTGGCAGACCTTTGTGCGTGCGCTGCGCCCTCTCTTGTTCGGCTGCTTATCGCTGTGAGATCGCGTGTCGACGAGGAGGTCCTCCGCAGGCCAGGATTGTTATGTGGACCAATTTACGGGCGTCTGCCGTTCCCGTAGGGTGCCAATACAATATTGATCCTTAGGCTGTTTCATCAAAGATGTAACAGGGTTTCCGTAACTTCCTCGTGAAAATATTTTTATGTACTGGTACTAAATAATGTTTTAAGTAACCTACGTTCAGAGTGCCCAAGGAAAATGGTTAATGTTCCCAGATATGTGAGCGCTTCGAAGATCTCTTAACAGAACTCAGTATGTAATCCTCAAGGTCGAGTGTATCCTCAAGAGTGTCTCAGGGGGTGTGATAGGACCGCTGTTACTTTCTGTATACATAAATGATCTGGCGACCAGTGTGGGCAGCAATCTACGGTTGTTTCCTGACGATACTATGGTTACGGGAAGTGGTCGAAGTTGACTGACTGTAGCATGTAGCAGGATATCCAGGCGCTTCAGAGAGAATTTTGGAAAAGTGCGGTTGATGTATAAAGGAGATTATTCTGTGCGACCTATACTTGAGTACTGCTCGAGTGTTTGGGATCCGTACCAGGTCGGACAATAGAAAGACATCGAAGTAGTTCAGAGGCGGGCTGCTGGATTTGTTACCGGTTAGTTCCAACAATACGCAATGTCTCGGAGACACTTTGGGAACTCAAATTGGAAACCCTGGAGGGAAGGCAAAGTTCTTGTCGAGGAACACTATTAAGAAAAGAGAACCGGCGTTTGAAGTAGAGTGTAGAACGATTATACTGCAGCCAACATACATCTCGCGTAAATACCACGAAGATAAGGTACGAGAAGTTAGAGCTCATGCGGAGGCATGTAGACAGTCGTTTTTCACTCGCTATATTTGCGAGTGGAACAGGAACGGAAATGATTAGTAGTGATACAGGGTACGATAGGCCACGCACAGTATGGTGACTTCTGGGGTATGTATGTAAATGTAGACATAGACAAGGTGTTACAAAAAGGTACGGCCAAACTTTCAGGAAACATTCCTCACACACAAATAAACAAAAAATGTTATGTGGACATGTGTCCGGAAACGCTTAATTTCCATGTTAGAGCTCGTTTTAGTTTCGTCAGTATGTACTGTACTTCCTCGATTCACCGCCATGATATCATACGGGATGCTCTACCTGTGCTGCTAGAACATGTGCCTTTACAAGTACGACACAACATGTGGTTCATGCACGATGGAGCTCCTGCACATTTCAGTCGAAGTGTTCGTACGCTTCTCAACAACAGAGTCGGCGACTGATGGATTGGTAGAGGCGGACCAATTCCATGGCCTCCACGCTCTCCTGACCTCAACCCTCTTGACTTTCATTTATGGGGGCATTTGAAAGCTCTTGTCTACGCAACCCCGTTACCAAATGCAGAGACTCTTCGTGCTCGTATTGTGGACGGCTGTGATACAATACGCCATTCTCCAGGGCTGCATCAGCGCATCAGGGATTCCATGCGACGGAGGGTGGATGCATGTATCCTCGCTAACGGAGGACATTTTGAAGAGAAGTAATAAAATGAGCTCTAACATGGAAAGTAAGCGTTTCCGGACACATGTCCACATAACATATTTTCTTTCTTTGTGTGTGAGGAATATTTTCTGAAAGTTTGGCCGTACCTTTTTGTAACACCCTGTATATGACAGAAGCAGTCATTCGACGAAAAAAAAAAAGCCTAGTAAACGTGGGCTGTAAAATCCACATCTTAAACCTATGAGCACTTCTTCATCTTCGATACTGTGAAACAAATCTCTTCTACTGCAAGCTCATAGCTTCGCAAATTTCGATAATGTTGTTATGGATCAAAATAAGAAAAAACAACCCAGTAAACATACATTAAGTTCATACGTTAAGAGCTAGAAGTACTTGTTCTTCTACGGTACTGGGAAACAAGTGCTCGCACCCCTTAAACTAATGCATTTGGAGAGCATATTTGCCAGACAGTTTTTTCTTATTTTGGTCCATACTACCTCCTCCCAACACATGGGAAGCAAACAGCTGGCAGAAGAAGAGACTTGTTTTACAGTGTCTAAGAAGTGCTCATAGCTCTTTAAGTACGAATTTTGCACCACATGTTTACCAGCCTTTTCTGCTTCAACCGATCATTTTTGTCACATGAGTGAATAATGACCAGTCCTCGTATGACATTGAGTATATCGACTGAAACTAAACATTCACTGTTACCAGTAACAATTTATTTTAGTTTCAATATTCGTTTCGGATGTTTAACCCACCATCACCAGATGAATCTACGCTGAAGAACCAAAACATTATAACCACCAGAGCATCTTCATGTTTTCGCGTAGCAATGACAGATCCGTTACATTTCAAGCGTACACCCTCAATTTTATTTGTTTTTCTAATAATTCGGCCCTACAGTTTCCTCCACCGTCAAAGTGAGCCGACAGTCTGTTACTATGGCACTGACTCCGTCTTTCTAACCACACGGACCAGGTCACTGCCGTTCGGCCACAAATACACAAGCGCCGGTTGAGTGGCGGAAAGAAGTATGCGTAAATTGTGCCCGTGGCTAAGCGCTCAGCCCATGCTCAAATGTCGATGTATCTTGATGAACGGCACTTGAGCGACGTCTTTGCAATTTTATAGAAAAAACGCGTCGGATTCCAACATTTTTCCAAGCTAAAACCGTTATCTCTATTAATTTAGTTCTTCGGCAGACGAATTTTTCCTGTTTCCCTCACCACAGAGGTGCTTGGTGTCGATGCAGTGCTCTGCCACACACGATTTATTGTGCTGTAAGAGCGGGCCGGTCCTGCGGTGTTGTTTAGGGCCGCATGCACAATGCATACTGGTGCGGTTCGCGGGTTTAAAAGGACGGAGCGAGTGCCACAGTGTACTTCTGTCGACTCACACTGAAGATGGCCGAAAAATATACGGCCGAAACCTTAGGAGAAGAAACAGGCCCGAAATCTAATGGATCATTGCAACGACCTGCTTAGCAGCCTACTGGTTTACCTCTAAAACGCAATACAGTTGCGATTTCGTATTTCTTCGATTCGGCAGGTCATAGCAATACGGCACCAAAACTGTACGCACAGCTCACGCTATTCCCGTAAATTACAGGCTTGTAGTTTGTGGCGACGGAGCTGATTACTTCTGATAGCATCTCATCGGGTTCCGATCAGATAAAAACATCTCCAACAGTTTTAACAACATCACGTATAAAGGGATATTCGTGGTCCACTAAAATGTTCACGTAGTTCACAGCTGTCATGGTACATTCGACTACTACCACAGATTCCATGGAAACACGAGTGAATTCCACCTTAGTATAATACTTTCTCTAATTGGAAAAACAGAGTAGCGTTCGCCTCGAGCTAGGGCCACAGAGGCGCGCCGAGTGGCCCCCTGTTCTATATGTCGGAGGAATACAACGTTGCGAATGTGGTTTCCAATTAAATGTTATGAAATACTGGCCTGTCTTACCCTCTCAGCATGGAACTGAACAAAACGATTCGGACAAAACCTATGTAGATTTTGCCGTAGAATCATAATCTGCAATAAAATCGGGGATTCCCATTGAAGATTTCAAAGTTGCGCCTGCTAACCATGCACGGGGTGAGGTGTGGGTTCGAGTGTGGTATCATTGGATGTCCCCCTCCAAGACAAAAAATTGGAATCATAACTTTTTTTGATCTGGTGTGTAGTTTTCGAGATATTGCAATGTCTTCAGTTAAAATGAACACTCTTTGTATTATTCCTTTACCCTTTCAGTCAGCCGTTTCCCGAGCGCTGCCTTTGAAAATCACAACAACCAATAGATCTTCCAATTTCTCCAGATCAGTCTTATTTCTTGACTTAAACAAATTTTTTCAGTTTCAGTCCGCAGTTCATTCCAAATAAGTTACGGTCAGAGTATACATCAGTTTTGTAACGGAAAACCTGGTTTCTCTACCTTACAATTAGGCCTATATAATTCACTTGAAACCCTTCCGTCTCTCCTGGTAGCGTGCAAATGTTACCAATTATTAAATTGTGATCCTTTCGAAGTCTACCAGATGCCCCCCATCCTCATTCATGTCGCCCAATCTATATTCTTCTTTGTTTCCCCTTCTCTTCATTTTCGTACTGTCCGATTCCAGACTGCTGTCACAAATAAACTTTTATTTCTGTCACCGATCTAAATAGTAGTTTTTGACTCATCATACAGCCTAAGAGGTGATAATAAACCCACTGCAGTAGGCTCATTGAGATCTGAAAGAAAACATAGAGGAATACAGAGAGTACTGTACGTCACAATGACTGGGACATCGGCATTCGAACAGTGCAAGAAAATTACATTTAAGAGATCATGAAACAAGGGTTTCTGCAGACTTGTAGGCATTTAACATTAGCTATTTAATCGTTAAATATTAAAATTATATTAACTAGGCTATATTTTTGTTAGCAGGTAGATCTCATCGGGAGAGACAAGAAATGTAATACCATTTTAGTCTAGCGCCAAAAGTAGTACGGCACAGAGTTACAGATGTTCAGATAAGATGTCGATTCTCAAAAGTGTTGTCGTTCTCTAGAATCAACAACAAGGAAATATTGTCTACTATCTCAGGTTTTATGAGTTAATTCTTCACCGCGTTCCTCGACAGACGAGAATGAGTTTTACCCATCTCCTGGTTTTTTTTCCACCGTCTAAACATTGCGGACCGGGACTGAAAAAACAGTGTTATGTAACTACATAGACTACGAATTTATATTAGCGAAATATTACTGGAAAAGCGCCCGCGGTAGCTGAGTGGTCAGCGCGACGGAATGTCAGTCCTAAGGGCCCGGTTTCGATTCCCGGCTGGGTCGGAGATTTTCTCCACTCATTCCCATCGACGGGCGAGTCGCCGAAGTGGCGTCAAATCGAAAGACTTGCACCCGGCGAACGGTCAACCCGACGGGAGGCCCTAGTCACACGGCATGTACATGTACTGGTAAAGCATGTACTATGGGCTTCAATAGACGTCATATCAAATCAATAGTATCTATCGTAGAGCACTTGCAGAATTTTGTGTGCCACAAGGTAATGGTTAAAGTAGTGGGGTGACGTTTGAAGACCGGTATTGTATATGAGGAAGAATATAAGTGCAATAAAACAGGACACACTACGACTGTGATATTCTTATTAAGAATGTTACTCTACTCTATATTTGTCTGAAAAGGTTAATTTCCATCATCACAGAATGCAGATTGGTTGTACTGTCCAACCATTTGGTTGTGTACACTCAGTAATATGTTTCCATGTAGGAGATTGTAGACAAGGGAGGCAATTTAGGATAGAGGGAAGAAGTGCCACTGAACGCTGTGGGAAAAAAATCCTCTCCGGCTACGTGGGTGATGTAACGTATGCGGTCGCTGTGGAACGAGGTTGACGATGTGGGAAACGATGTTGGAACAATCCAAATATTCCTATTAGGTTCTTACCAATGTTACCATTGGTAAACATCCAATAATGAGAACATTGTCTGAAAATACACTGAGGTGACAAAAGACATGGGGTAGCTGCTAATAGCGTCTCGTACCTCTTTTTATCCTGTATAGTACAGCAACTCGACGTGGCATGGACTCAACAGGTCGTTGGAAGTCGCCTGCGGAAATGCTGAGCCATGATGTCCCAATAGCCGTCCATAATTGTGAAAGTGTTGCCGGAGCAGGATTTTGTGCACAAAGTGACCTTTCAATCATGTCCCATAAACGTTTGAAGGTATTCATGTCGAGCGATCTGAGTGGCCAGGTCATTCGGTCGAATCGTCCGGAATGCTCTTGAAACCAATCGCGAAAAATAGGGGCTCGGCGACATGGCGCATTTTCATCCATAAAAATTCCATCGTTGTTTTGGTACAGGAAGTCCATTAATGGCTGCACATGGTCTCCAAATACCCGAACATAACCATTTCCACTCAAGGATCCATGCAAACACAGCCCATACCCTTATCAAGCCACCACAAGCCTCTCCCATGAGGCACCGCCTTATCGTAGCACTGTCCGTGTGGGCGGGAGAGTTTGTGTGCTCCAAGGAAGCTGAGAGCTATATCGGCGGTAGCGTGGCTACTGGCAGGTCCAACCTAGCCGGGCAGGTCTCAGCAGAGGAGCCAGACAAAGTGTGCCTCACAAAGACCCGTCTTATATCCTATATCCTATATATACTATTCCCTACCCTCTCCTCAGTTACCATTCCTTCTCTTTCTCTAATTACCTTAACACACCACTGCCTTGTGGTTGGTCTCGGGAGGGATGAAGGCTAAGGGAGAAAACCTTGAAAGAAAATCTGGAGTGGGGCCCCAAAGGCGGTTGGAAGCTCCTGCAACCGAAGTGATACCAGACGTATTGGCTTGCCTTTCCTCTGGATATTATCATTTAGGTCGAGAGGGAGGCCGTGATGATTGGGCAACTCACGTGTCTTCATATTTATCGCTCAGGCATGTAGCATCCTTACAAATGGAACGCTGGGTTGAACACTACCTCGAGTTGTATGCAGTCGAGAATGAAGTTAGCAAGGATGCATGTGACGCCATCAAACAAATGCCAGTTATGGAAGAACTAGAATCGCAAAGGCATCATCTGTCATGGCTAGATTGAAAAACAGAGTATGGAACAACGGACTGCTTACCACAAAAACTAAATTAAAAGTCTACAACGCTTGTGTTATAAGCACCCTTCTCTAAGCTGTGAGACATGGACAACTCTTTCTAGGCATGAATCTCGACTCAACGGCTTCCATCTCCGCTGTCTCCGGAAGATCCTTCAGATCTCTTGGAGAGATAGAGTACCCAACACCGAAGTCTTTCATCGTGCAAGCACAACCAGCATCTTTGCACTCCTGAGTCATCGACGTCTAAGCTGGTTGGGACATGTCAGGCGCATGGATCCTGAGCGGATACCGAAACAGCTGCTGTACGGCGAACTTCAGGAAGGTGTGAGGCCAGTGGGACGACCGCATCTTCGTTTCAAGGATGTCTGCAAGAGAGACCTGACCAAGACCAGAATCAATCCAAGTCGCTGGGAAAGCATTGCAGATGACCGTGTCAAGTGGCGAGTAACTGTGCGCAACGGCGTCAAGCTCTCAGAGTACGAACGCACACAGGAACAAATCAGGAAGAGGACAAAGCGAAGAGACAGAGCTGCTTCTGTTCGAAGTCCCTCAAATTTCACATGTCCAAACTGCAGTAGGGACTGCCACTCTCGAGTGGGACTTTTTAGCCACAGCAGACGCTGCAGACTCTGAACCAAGCATGCTACACCATCATCCCTCAAGGATGGACGGATGCCATGCACAAGCCTGCAATGTGCCATCCTGACAACTTGGGTCCATGGCTTCGTGGAGTCTGTGAAACATTCTAACAGTGCCATTAGCTCGTAACTGAAATCGGGAGTCGTCTGACCAGGTCACGGTTTTCCGAACGTCTAGGGTCAGGCCGAAATGGTCACGAGCTCAGGAGAGGCGCTGCCGGTGATATCTTGCTGTCGGTCGTCTGCTGCCGCAGCCCATTAACGCCAAACTTCGCTGCACTGTCGTAATGGCTCCCTTAGTCGTACGTCCCACATTGATTTCTGCGGTTAGTTCACACAGTGTTGCTTGTCTGTCAGCGCTGAGAACTCGACGCAAATACCGCTGATCTCGGTCGTTAAGTGAAGGCCGTCGACCACTGCGCTTCCCGTGATGAGAGGTAATGCCTGAAATGTGGTACCCACAGCACCCTCTTGAGATTATGGACCTCGCTGAATATTGAACTCCCTATCGATTTCCGAAATGGAATGTCCCATGCATCCAACTCCAACTACCATTTCGCGTTCAGAGTCTCTTAATTGCCGTCGTGCGGCCGCAATCACGTCGGAAACCATTTCACATGGTAGTCACCAGAGTACCAATGACAGCTCCGCCAATGCACTGCCCTTTTACACATTTCATACGAATATTACTACCATCAGTATATGTGTAAATTGCTATACTATGACTTTTGTCACCTCAATGTATCGAGACGGCCATTAAATAACTACAGAATAAACCAGAAAGAAATGAATTGTCATGTGTGGTACAGAACATGAACTTACAATGAATTATTTACGCATTTAAAAATATTATCTGTTACAATTAAAATGTATTAAGTGGCTGAACGAGACCATAGATCTGTGTGCAAACCCATCAGCTATGACTTCCAAATGTTATTACGTCGGAGCCACCACAAACTGTAACACATTTCATTCAGATCAGCGGGCCAAGTGGTTGTTTCTGCTCTTCGAAACGGTCCTCCCCTGCCTACAAAGAAGGACGTTACATACTGGCGAGCCAGGGAGCTTCGTTTATCCCACCAACTACCTTTATATCTTTACTTCCTTAATTATTGCGATTTTCATAATTAAATTAAGTAGCAGCAGCTTCCGAACTCAGCATGTGAGAACTTTACTGCGTCTCTCCTCCACCCTATGTGAGGGCTCGTAAGCTCGTAAGCACACAGGGCAGCCGGAAGGCAGGTTTACCTCACGCTCGTGTACAATTGTTCGGGGAACGCTAGAATGAGAAGAGTTAATCCGTTCATGGCATTGTTTGCTAAGAAGCCCATGTGACAGCTGGAATTGCTATTAACAATAGCGGCTCCGGGAATTCAGAGGCTATTTTCAAACATAGAACGGATATGGGTCGATAGCTTCTAAGCTTAACTTTCCTGTTAAAGGTACCGTGCCAGGGAATTCATCTGGATGGAACAGGCAAGGCAGTGGGGTAGAAGGTAGCCAAGTTACAAATGTGAGCTTTTCTCCGTGGGTGATAGTGAAAGGAAACAATCAAAGGAGTGAAGAGTCCAAGAGAGTGTATCGGGCTGTGGTAGCTGGAATGGAGCGGAGTCAACCGATGTTAGGCTGGTGTTGGCCGCTCAAGGGTTGATTGGATAGTGTGGAGACATTAACGTAGACGACTGTACGCTGCACGAAGCAGCAGGCTGAGTTCTGCGTGCAGTGGCGGGAAGCAGAGAGCCGCCTTCTGTGAAACTCAGGGTACGGAACTCCGTAGTCGACGGATCAGTGGCTGGAACTCCATTCGGTAAAGGAGTGGAGGACTTATAGCTTTCTACTACTGCTACTAGTTTCCAGGCTAACCTACGAGTTACTAAGAGTGTTCCTCAGATTTAGGAAATCTTTAGTAATTATTTGACTTAGGATACAAAGACAGGAACTTCTGGGCCTTACTGTCTTAGCGTAACTTTGAATTCCAGTTTAACGAAAGAGCTTCACTCCCAGTGTACGTCGATGTGTCCTTATTATTACACTACTGGCCTTTAAAATTGCTACACCACAAAGATGACGTGCGACAGACGCGTAATTTAACCGACAGGAAGAAGATGCTGTGATATGCAAATGATTAGCTTTTCAGATCATTCACACAAGATTGGGGCCGCTGGTGACACCTACAACGTGCGAACATGAGGTAAGTTTCCAACCGATTTCTCATACACAAACAGCAGTTGACCGGCGTTGCCTGATGAAACGTTGTTGTGATGCCTCGTGTAAGAAGGAGAAATGCGTACCATCAAGTTTCCCACTTTCATAAAGGTTGGATTGTATACTATCGCGATTGCGGTTTATCGTATCGCGACATTGCTGCTCGCGTTGGTCGAGATCCAATGACTGTTAGCAGAATATGGAACATGTGGGTTCAGGAGGGTAGTACGGAACGCCGTGCTGGATCTCAACGGCCTCGTATCAATAGCAGTTGTGACGACAGGCATCTTATCCGCATGGCTGTAAGGGATCGTGCAGCCACGTCTCGATCCCTGAGTCAACAGATGGGGACGTTTGCAAGACAACAACCATCTGCACGAACAGTTCGACGACGTTTGCAGCAGCATGGACTATCAGCTCGGAGACCATGGTTGCGGTTACCCTTGAAGCTGCATCACAGACAGGAGCGCCTGCGATAGTGTACTCAACGACGAACCTGTATGCTCGAATGGCAAAAAGGTTATTTTTTCGGATGAATCCAGGTTTTGTTTACAGCATCATGATGGTCGCATCCATGTTTGGCGACATCGCGTTGAACGCACATTGGAAGCGTGTATTCGTCATCGTCATACTGGCGTATCACCCGGCGTGATGGTATGGGGTGCCATTGGTTACACATCTCGGTCACCTCTTTTTCGCATTGAGGGCACTTTGAACAGTGGACGTTACATTTCAGATGTGTTACGACCCGTGGCTCTACCCTTCATTCGATCCCTGCGAAACCCTACATTTCAGCAGGATAATGCACGACCGCATGTTGCACGTCCCGTACGGGCCTTTCGGGATACAGAAAATGTTCGACTGCTGCCCTGGCCAGCACATTCTCCAGATCTCTCACCAACTGGGAACATCTGGTCAATGGTGGCCAAGCAACTGGCTCGTCACAATACACCAGTCACTACTCTTGATGAACTGTGGTATCGTGTTGAAGCTGCATGGGCAGCTGTACCTGTAAACGCCATCCAAGCTCTGATTGACTCAATGCTCAGGCGTATGAAGGCCGTCATTACGGCCAGAGGTGGTTGTTCTGGGTACTGATTTCTCAGGATCTATGCACCCAAATGGCGTGAAAATGTAATCACGTGTCAGTTCTAGTATAATATATTTGTCCAATGAATACCCGTTCATCATCCGCATTTCTTCTTGGTTTAGCAATTTTAATGGCCTGTAGTGTAGTTAGGATTTTGTTTGTTTAAAGTATTTTGAGGTATTTTGTGTCGTCGCTGCTTTTGTGTTCTGTAATATTTGTTTGTGGCATATATAACGGAATGGAAAAGTTGTTCATTTAATTCGCTTTCTTTTCGTGCATTTTCCGTCGTTGATACCCCTATAGTTCGCCGATCTTTGAACGAATTCTGTATCTTCAGGAAATTAGCAACCAGATGGACCTGATGAGTCGCAGGTACTGTATTACCCTTGTCTCACGAGGTCGGCACTTTACAGTAAGACTAGCAACCAAATTATTTACAGTTATTACGGGGGGGAGGGGGGGTGTAGCATCAATTAATTTTGCTCATAGCCTCGTCCATGTGGCACTCCGGTGAGGTCACTGGCATGTGGCATTTCCCGCATCCCGCATCCGGATTACGCCGCAGGGACCAGAGCGGCTCACCGTCGCTACGGCACCGTCACGAGTATGGAAGTGACTGCCTGCTCGCCCTATCTCCAGTGGTAATTAATGGCTGTGACTTCCTCTGTGAAAATCACCGAATTTCTTCTCCATCACGACAGAACGAAATCGTCAGTGCCTTCTTAAAATGTATCTTATTTTATCCTTTTAATTCTTGATACATCACAGTAGCCGATAGGTAAGATGTTAGACTATGCTATGAACGTGAGGATATCCTACGCGTTACCGCTCTCCATCCGTACGTCCTTATCCGTAGTGTCGCATACTACAGATGAGAAATCAAGGGAATACTCAGACACCAAACACTATTCAAGCAGACACAGTGCGATCGCAAGGAACCACATAAACGCTGCGCAAGTGAACTGAGAATTATAGTAATTATCATTATAGTGCAAGACAGTTACTTATTAATATATAACATACATACAGCTGTAACTACATACTTACTGTGCAAAACACTCCGAAGTGCATGGGAGGGGATATTTAGCGTGACACCACATGTTAGGATTTATTTCCGTTCCAATCGTGTATGCACAATGGGAAGAATGCCTGCTTAAATGTTTAGGTGCGTCTTTTAATTTTCTCTTCGCGTTCCCTGTAGTAACGATACATAGGTGAATGAAGAAAGCTTCTAGTTCCATTACGTAATACTAGCTTTTCAACATTTCCGTGGCACTCTCTCCTGAATTAAATAATCTCGTGACCATGTGCGACGGTTCAGTATACGCTATTAATTCATTTTGGTATGGGTTCCACACAATTCAGCAGTATTCTAAAGTCGAATGCACAGTTGATTTTTAAGCAATCTTCTTTATAAATTGACTGGATTTTCAAATTATTCTGGCAATGAACTGAAGTCTGCCGTCTGCCTGATATACGGCTAAGCCAATGTGATAATTAATTTCATCTCCGTACAGTGTTACTGTCTTCAGGGTCGTTAATACACAATATGCATAACAAGTATCAGAATAAAACATATTTACAGAGTATAAAGACAGATAAGTATACTTTATATGTATTTTGAGAGCCATAACTTGGGATTCTTGATTGCTCGGACATTTACTGTTATGGAGTCATCTACTGTGACGATTACTTGTAGCCTTGGGCATAGGAGTACGTGTTTTGCTCCTTGAAATTCCCTTCACTCACCGGTCACTTTTCTTACTAATGTATTCCCACTGTCTCAGGTTCTGTGGGCTCCGCATCTCTCCATTTCGCACTGTGTTCAAATGTCGTCCACACCCGGTAAGGTAGTGGGAGGCCAGCAGCAAGCGCTGCCTTGAGGTTTTGGGTGCGTCCACCTGGCAGTCTTGCTTCACGACAGTTCTATTCGGCAGGCTGAAAGTGGTGTCGAAATTACTAGTGGCACACGCACAGCATGAAGTTCTGTCCACACTGCTTATTCAACTACATCTACATCGTACTCCGCAGGCCATCTAACGGTGTGTGGCAGAGTGTATTTCTGGCACCACCAACTGATCCTCCCTTCCCTGTTCCACTCGCGAATAACGCGTGAGAAGAACGATTGTCGTTGAGCCAGTATTGGCTCTAATTTCTCGAATTTTCTCGTCGTGCAAATTTCACGAGATGTATGTGGGAGGAAGTAATATGTTGTCCGTCACTTCCCGGAGAGTGTTCTCGAGAAACTGCAATAGAAAATCTGTCTGTGATGCACAATGCCTATTTTGTAAGGATTTCCACTGGACATCTCGTCGAAATAGTTCACGAGTGAACTGCCGGATATCGGTGTCCAACGGGCACAATATTTCGGCTAACAACAGCGGTACCACTGGAGTTCGTTGAGCACCTCTGTAACCGTCTAGGGCCGACTAAACGAGCCAGGGACGAAATGCGCCGCTCTTAGTTGCATATTCTGTATCTCTTCCAGCAGTCCTGTCTGGCAAGAATCCCATATTGATGAACAGTACTCAAAAATTAGTCGAACAGGCGCCTTGTAAGCCACCTCCTTCGTGAATGAATTACGTTTCCTTAAGGTTCTTCTTATGAATCTCACTGTAGTATCTGTTTTTCCTACTATTACTTTTATGTGTTCATTCCACTATTCTAGGTCCTCCACGTCTGGTAAGGTAGCTGCAACCCCGCAGCAGATTCTCCTGTGAGGTTTCGGGTGTTTCTTCTGGGAGCGTTCTTTTCCCAGTTCTATTAGGTGATCATACAAATGTTAATGACACCAGCTGAGGATCAAATTCCGTTAGAACTCCTCAGTGCTGTTTTCAGTGTATTCAAGGTCCTCCACGCTTGGTCAGGCAGTTGGAAGTCAGCAGCTGGCCCTTCGTTGAGGTTCTGGATATCTCTTCCGGGAGTCTTGTTCTACATCTACGTCTACAACTACATTTATACTCCGCAAGCCACCCAACGGTGTGTGGCGAAGGCCACTGTCATTACCTCCCTTTCCTCTTCCAGACGCGTTTAGTTAGCGGGAAGAACAACTGCCGGAAAGCTTCCGTGCGCGCTCGAATCTCTCTAATTTTACATTTTACATTCGTGATCTCCTCGGGAGGTATAAGGGGGGGGGAGAAGCAATATATTCGATACCTCATCCAAAAACGCACCCTCTCGAAACCTGAACCTGGCGAGCAAGCTACACCGCGATGCAGAGCGCCTCTCTTGCAGAGTCTGCCACTTGAGTTTGCTAAACATCTCCGTAATGCTATCACGGTTACCAAATAACTCTGTGACGAAACGCGCCGCTCTTCTTTGGATCTTCTCTATCTCCTCCGTCAACCCGACCTGGTACGGATCCCACACTGATGAGCAATACTCAAGTATAGGTCGAACGAGTGTTTTGTAAGCCACCTCCTTTGTTGATGGACTACATTTTCTAAGGACTCTCCCAATGAATCTCAACCTGGCACCCGCCTAACCAACAATTAATTGTATATGATCATTCCACTTCAAATCGTCCCGCACGCACAATCCCAGATATTGTACAGAAGTAACTGCTACCAGTGTTTGTTCCGCTATCATATAATCATACAATAAGGGATCCTTCTTTCTATGTGTTCGCAATACATTACATTTGTCTATGTTAAGGGTCAGTTGCCACTCCCTGCACCAAGTGCCTATCCGCTGCAGATCTTGCTGCATTTCGCTGCAATTTTCTAATGCTGCAACTTCTCTGTATACTACATCTACAGCTCTGTTCAGCAGCCGGAAATCTATGATGAAATTGCTAATGACACTTGCAGAGTACTTCGCCACCGCGCGATGCTATTCGAGACGCTCTGAGAGCAGCAGAGTTGTGCCGCAACCCGCAGCTGCTGGCCGCATCCTGGCCCGGCAGCTGGTCTATCAGCGCGCGGCCGCCTCATCTGGCGACTGGAGCTGGAGCGCCCTCCAGCGCGGCTGATGCCCCTCTCCAGTGTCCCGGGGTCGCGGCCACCCGCGGCTCGTTCTGCACGCGCCCCGCACACGAGTGGCACGGCAGCTGCCGCCGACACTCCAGCGCGCCCTCCTGTTGTTTCCCGGTAGCGAGCTCTCGCGTTGCGACACTCTGCCTCGCCCACTCTGATGAGTCCGGAAGCTCCTGCACCGGCGCGCTCCTCAACTACTTTGGTGGCCGGCCGCGTACGAGCACCAAGAGCCAACGGGGGAAGGCTGGAAAACGCTCACTCTTCAGCTCTGTACTGTTTTAAAAAGGTAACCGGAACAAGGAGGCCATCAAGAGTGTTTTCCCTTCCCTATTGTCTTATTCGGGTACTGCGTCCCACCTGCGACCTTCCTGTTTGGGAGTTGGATCGGAATCTGTGCTCTGTGACACATCATTCGTTTTAGTGTTGGGTGTTTTGTCTAACTTGTGTAATATGAATCTAAAGTTCGCTTATTTGTGTGTCAATGAGCTGTTTGATGACTTTTACACCCACGGCCGTATTTCTGTACACCATGTATCCGTATCAATGTGTCATGTGCACAATGTAGACAGTCAGGGCGTCATCATACCATACATTTTCGTTGTATTTCGCATTGTTTCCTGGACACTGAAGATCTCATAATTTGAAATGTGATGCAAATCTTTCCCCAAGTTTTTGAGACTGTCTCTCGGAAGTTTTTCAGCCATTATTTGTATTTAGTCCTCAGTCTTTACTTTTTTAGCATGGATGCATACTGTAATGATGTGAGGTTCGAATTAAAATATTAATAGCACTTTTAAGCCCATTCTTGAACAAAAATGAATGCAGATAAACTTCGAACTGGAGCTGTGTTTAAGACACAGTTATTCCCTTCAATTCCCCCCCCCCCCCATTCCCCCTCCCGCACCGCTACCAGTGTTGACATATTACAGTCTTCCTCCCATCATTGGTTTTTTCTACGTTATTCTAGAATAACAGAACTATGTGTTACACAATTATTCGTTAGTTCCAGCCAGATTATAGAACGGCATATTTTGAACGACGTCAACACCAAACTTACATTCATCAGGACATAGACAATGACGCACTATTAGCGTTTTTATGTGGTGTCACTAGCTATCTCACTCTATACTACGCATAATAGCAACTCGCTGATATTATTACGTAAAAAATTAATCATAATACGTAAAATAAGTGCTAACGGAGCTAAAACTTTTCAGTTCAAGGAAAGCCTTCCCCCTCCACATACTGGACCTTACAAACTCTCTGTCAGTTAATATTGCCACATCTCCAGAAATTACTATGTACATAGTCTTTCTACTAGCTTCTGTTACGCGAGTGAGTCTAGAGTTAGTTGTTCTTAAAGATTTAGTAGTATTCATTTTTAGCAGACTTGATGGTTTCCCAGCACACGGTTCACTTCATTAAAATTTTTCCTAAATTCTTGCCTAAAAATATGACGGAAAATGTCTTAAAAGCATCCATTACGGTCAATATCCTTTTTTTTTATATTTTCGTCACACATTTAGTCACTGCTTCATCTAGATCTCTATTCTTCCTTCTTTCCTCCTAGGCTAAATCCTGTTTCCTTCAGTATGCCTAGTTTAGCTTGAGGTTGTAATTCCATCTTTTCCTTGGATGTCCTATATTTCTGTTACCGCCTGGTGATTTATTTTTTATGATTTTCACAATCTTCTGTTCATCAATCCTGTCTATATCTTCCTTCCATTCACGCTTTCTCATATGCACCCAGTTATTGCACTTTACATTCTTTTATAGGCTTTCATTTCTCCCTCCCCCTCCCCCCCCTCTCTCTCTCTGTGTTTGTGTGTGTGTGTGTGTGTGTGTGTGTGTGTGTGTGTGTGTGTGTGTGTGTGTGTGTGTTTGTGTGTCTGTTTTCATTTCTGTGGTTTCTACAAGTTCTCTAGTTTTTGATTTTTCACACCTTGTCTTAGCTGTGTATGTAATAACTGGTCTCAGTATTCTTTTGTATATTCTTGCCTTTGCATCCTTTCCTAGATTTTTTTTCCCAATTTTATCACGTAAACGCGCAGTCACTTTGTTTTTGCTACTTGTTCTCGGCCATCTTTTAGATATTTCCATTACTGGATAATTTAATACCAAGGTACTGAAATGTCGTTACCTGTTGAATATTTTTACATCTAATTCCAGGTTACGTCTAATTGGTTCGAGAGATGCTTCTTGGTTTTCTGAGTGGATATCACCATATACAGGTTTTTGGCTGCCGAGGTAAATACGTGTAAACGTTTCTGCAGATTATATTCAATGTTTGCTAGCAGCACTGCGTCGTCAGCATGAGATATGACTTTTATTTCTTCGTCCGCCATTGTGTAATCACCAGCAGCCAATACCTTCTTTATCGCTCGTCCATTATTGTATTAAAATGTACCAGGCTCAAAGAATCACCTTGTCTACCACTACTATTATCTGATATACAGACAGTTAGCCTGGAACCAATTTTTGCTGATTATATAGTTGTTGTAATAAATGTCATCACTTATTTTTATTAAGTTGGAAGAAATACTGCGATTGTAGAGCAAGTTTTCCACGGCTGTAAGTCAATAAAACCAAGATAATTTTTTGTTGTATTCAGTGGACATCTCTACATCCAATCTAAAAATGAATACTGCATTCGTGCATGACTGCACGGCTATAATGTTTTTTTTTTATTTCCTTTTTCGTATGAGTGTAAGAACTGAACTGAGTGAATTTATCGCTCTGTAGCTAAACGAGTCTTTCATGTCTCTTTTCCTGTACAAGAGAATAGTGATACTATTTGGAATTGTTACGAGTTACATCATTGTTATCCTACTTGGTTAATTGTTCAATTATGGATTTCTCCCATAGTTTGTTAATTCATTGGGAATGCTATCTTTGCATAGAGACTTCCTGTATTTCAGCATACTTGAAGATTTTTCTGCCTTTGCATGTGAAACAGTTCCACCATTGTTTACCAGAAAGCTGATCTTTGAGATCTTTCCATTTTCTGATGGTTTTGATCTTTAAACAATTCTGTTAGATGTTTAACCCATGCGTCCTCATTTATATAAATCACTTTCAGTATTTTATTTCATTCTTTCATTCGTTTTATCAAAATTTCCCCGTGTTCCATCGTAAACCAATTCACTAGTGAGTTTTTCTCAGTAAGAACCCTTTCGTAATCTTCAAAAAACTCCTGTGTTTTGAATTCTTGTACTTCAAATAGGCACACATCTTTTTTATACAAATTTCTTCAACCTCCTTTCGAAACAATGGTATTCTGTTTCTTTCCCTTTCATGCTTTACAACTTGAGTACATAATACATCTTGACCTGCAGCTTCAGTACTTACTTTTATTGCCTCCCAACACTGATCTACATTACCCTCTGCATTAAAGGTATTCTCGTTCATTTTCTCTGTTAATCGTTTCTGACATAAATTTTTTGTTGATTCATTCCGTAGCGAGTCTATATTATTAACCTTCTGTTTTTAAGATAGTTTCTTGAGCATTCTTGTTCTTCCACATGCAATCTGATTTTTGCCATGAGTAGGCCACAGCCATTCCCTGGTTGGCAGAGTTTGGATTTCTATCATCGAGTATTCACTGGGAGTGGATGTACCTGTTTGTAACAATGTAATCTTTTGTAGATTTATAACCTTTTGCATTCTTAAAAGTGTTTGTATACTATTCTTTGTGGTCGTAGAAGCTATTATTTAATTTCATTCCGTTCCTGACCGAACGCTGACCATAATCCCATCAATATCGTTTAGAAAATCTTCTTTAGATCGTTGTTTGGCTTCATGGATGACGCCGTTTCAAATAAAAGCATAAAATCACACATTATCATCAAAAGTTCGTTTGAAGATATCATATTGATGACTACTTGTAGCTGTTCAAAGAACGCCTCTCTTTCTGTTCTATCTTTACAATTCTCTGGGCTGTACAGAGAGATAACGTTCAGTTCGTGTTGAGCCAGTTTCCATTTCACTGAAACTCTTTTTCCATAGTATTAGCACTCTTCAACGAGATCTTTCCATTTCTTGCGAATACATCTCGATATTATAAACTCTCTCGCTCAGTATTTTCATTTCTCTCACACTTGTACATCTCTTTGCCCTTGATATTGTCGTTGTTTTCGTGTTTTATAGCATGCATCACCACACTACTAATCTACAACTCTTTCAACATCCTAATTCTTGTACACCTCAGAACTTAAACAGTCAGGACTATCAGACCTTCATACGCCAGATGTTACAGCTCCTTTTGGCTGATTATTAATTAAGCCCAAACGTTTGAAAATACAATGATACTGCTATTTTTTCCTGTTGTTTAAGTATTCGAAAAGCTTAAATTACATTAAATAACTGACTTACCGAGAATAAAGACCTTAAGTAGTCCAATAAAATGGGAAGATCAGATTTAAAATAAAATCAAATATTTAATATACTGCAAAGAAATATCTGAGGAAAAGCTCATTTTGCAAATGCCTGTGTGTGTGGCTTCAAGTCAAAGTAGTCGCTGACATACAGTGTTTTCAAAGAGAAAGATTATTAATGGGACATCGTTCATAACTAGCTAATGCTAATATTGGGAAAAGAACACAGAAACCGACAAAACACAAGTAAACAGTTTAAATAAAAAAAATCAGGGTGTCGTACCTCAAACAACGTAACGTTTCCGTTCATTTGGTGACCTTCATGTAATTATGACCAAATCAGAAAAGCGTTGTATATTACTGCATATTATATTATGAGGCAGAAATGTATAATCGTATCAGATAAAAATGCATACATAGCTGTGACTTTTCTTCACTCATCACCGCCAACTGTTCGAAGCACTAACCTGTTCACAATACTAGCTTGCTTAGTAGAGATTTTATCAGACTTCGTAAAATGTACTAGTAATTAACAGGCAGCATTGAAATCATCAAATTCCTATCTTCGTTTCAAATTCTTCAACAATTATTAGATATAGTATATTTCAGAATACCGAAGACTAAAATTTCCCTAGTTCGTTGAAAGCAAGTTATTCTTAACATCTGTTTACGATTCTTCATACAACAGGTCTTTATTTATTTAACCCGATCAGATTAGGGCCATCAGGCCCTCTCTTACATCGGACCAGTGTTCCACACATGCAGCATTTCACACATCAGAGTTACATTATGACAATAGTTTAAATAAGAAAATTTTATTACTCTAGTGACAATATGAATAAAGAGTAAGCCATTATGAGTTAGCTGTAGCTTAAATTTATGTGGAAGTGGAAAATTATTTCTTAGACATTTTCTTAGATTCCAGACGACTTGCTTTCCATAGTCAAATATCTTGGCGGTCTAGAATTGTCTCTCTTACATTAGGCGTCAAGCTCACTTCACTGTTTTCCATGAATGCAAAACCATATACTCTTTCCTCTTCTTTCAGTGTTGCCTTATACTTGACATGCATCTTGTATTAGAAGATCAAGCGGTTCAGCAGTTGAATTTGAATTTTCGCAGTTATTAATGGGCAGCGCAACAAACTGAAGTGTAAAACTACTGAACTACTAACCTACTAAATGCGTTTGTACAAATGAATGGATGACACTACCGGTAAAATAACAATTGAAACAATGTTATAGCAGAATTTTCCTGTCTATGAAGCTGAGATACTAAACATGCCCAGAGCAAGAAACGTATCAGGGGTAAAGTGATGAGAATTTTGTTCAACAAAAGACCTTTACAATAGTCAAATAAAGTACAAAATTTGACGAGAAGTTGCTGAAAGTGTGCACCTGGAAAAAAGCATTGTCTGGGAGAGAAATGTAGCTCATAGGAAATTTAAAGGAGAATAGTCCAGAAGTGGGTAAATTGTTATGCTGCCGAGGAACGTTAAAAATGAAATCAATATATAAGATATGGTTTGAGGATCTATGAAAACGATTGAGCAAAGAAGAAAGTCGATAAAAACCCATACCAAAACATGGCACAGTTACTGGTCTATTCACTATGGAACCAAAGATTAGTGAGGTGGGAGCTGAAAGGCGTATTAGAGAGAAAACAAAATTTAGGGGCGGACTTATACAAGAATACGCAAAATATATTGCAGAAGGATGTTGTGTAAGTAGGTGCGTAGCCTGAAATTATGGACCTCAGATAGGAAGACATGGAGACCGGCGACATTCCCATACAAAGACTAATAACTTTTCGAAAAAAGTTGTCATCATTCGCCAGTGAAACTAAATTATCGTTTCTCTTTCCACTTTCGTTTCATTTCCTCATTAAACAATAAAGACAGATTAGCTGACATCACAACTAGGCATTGCATTCGTCTAGACCGTAAATTTTTATACTTATCATTTCATTGTCATAGGTGGAAAGGAAAGAACGGGAAAATCATTCATTGGAACCTTTCAAAGAACGCAAAGTGTGTGTTTACACTTAGTCATCACGCTCAGTCGTTCAGTGGATTCAGTATGTGTTCTACATAACGGACGAGAGCAAACGTTATTGTGTAAAAATTGTAATTCGAATACGCAGGTAATACTTCTCAATAACGGCGCTACTCCCCTCTAAAGGAAGATGTGAATCTCAGGCACCGGAGGTGTTTGCGCTATCACCCGGATCGCTTTCTGCATGTAATGGGGAACACCTGCTCATTAACACTCGTGGAGGCCGAGATTACGTCTAAGCATAAACGAAGATCTTCGAGCCACGAACACCTGCTGATAGTAGAGTGGCTGGCTCAGTTGTCTGAGCCCTCCTGCTACACTTCCCCTCTCTGTCATCACACAGACACGCGGCGAATGCGACGTAATTCACTGCTTTCCAAGAAAATAAACGCGATATTTTTACGAATAACTTCTAGTATGGCGACGCATCAGGAGAGACACTGATCTCGTTAGGAGCTACTGCCCTCCGCCTGGCAGTAGTTTTCCCAACTAAAACCTATCAGGCTCTGTTCCTCAATAACACCAGATCTTTCATCTTTATACAGCTGTGGTTGTTAACTTATTACTCCCAGTTCTCTTGATCTTTTTGATAATCATCAGCGTTTGAAGGAAGCAGGAGCTGAAAACTAAATATCAGTTCCCGAACCGTCCTGTTGATCTAAAAGAAAACTTTTGTGTGTTCAAAGCGTTCTTGCTTTCTTTAGACCCCGTCTGCGCTCAGCAAGTAATCCCCCTGCTCTCTGGAAGTTGACGCTGAAATTTTGCAAGAGAAGTTCATTCTCTGGGTCTGAACGCAAATAAATAACGATACTAATGACCGTAGTGATGATAGAGAAACTTTCGTTTCATTTTTAATCAGGGTGCTACACAGGCGCTCTACATGCTGCCAAGTCGAGACAATATAGTGTCGAATGACTAAATAATGAAAGCAAGCAAGAAAGTTAGAAAATGAATTTAGGATCAGGGAGAAGGAACAAAATCTTTGCGAAAAATCTGGATAGGAATTGCGCCTTGTGCAAGACATTGTTTTATAGTTTTGTTTTGCTCATACATGTTTCAGCACCTTATGTGCTATCTTCAGTAGGATTATCTGTTTACTTGCATTCTTATAAGACGTTATTACTTGTGTGTGTGCCGGCCGCGGTGGCAGTGTGGTTCTAGGCGCTTGAGTCCGGAACCGCGTGACTGCTACGGTCGCAGGTTCGATTCCTGCCTCGGGCATGGATGTGTGTGATGTCCTTAGGTTAGTTACGTTTAAGTAGTTCTAAGTTCTAGGGGACTGATGACCTAAGATGTTAAGTCCCATAGTGCTCAGAGCCATTTGAACCACTTGTGTGTGATGGAAGCTTCATACCATTCGTTCTATAGCTTGTCATGGCTTTTTAATATTGTGGTGTTGTTTCACTTGTCTGTGTCATTTTAAAGTAGTTGTTTCTTTTGCTGTTGACGTTTCTTAGTTTTAGACACGCATTTGGTATGATTCATTTGCCAAGCTCAAAGTTTCTCCTTTTGTGCTTGACTGACAAACTATAACAAACGCGTGCGTAACACCAAGAAACGTCAAAGGCAAAATAAATAAGTACTTTAACAGGACACTGGGAAGTGTAACAACATCACAACATAAAAAGATATGACAAGGTGAAGAATGAAAGGTATAAAGCTAACATCATACAGAGGAAATAACGTCATGCGAGACCGAAATAAACGAAAAAGCGCACTGAAAATAAAATGAAGTGTTGAAACATAACTGTGTAAAACAAACTTACACTGACGGAAGAAAATTAGTACACACTTTTAGAGACTGCCAATTCACTCAAGAATTCTTGTTGCATCAGTGCATATGGAGTACGCGAAAGGATTACACACACAGATCGATAGCACATCTGGTTCTGAGGTACCCATGCTGAAGCACCCATGTTATTACATGGTGTAGACTCCATGAACAGCAATGCTGGAACTGGATCTGGTATCTACATCCATACTCCGCAAGCCACCTGGCGGTGTGTAGCGGATGGTACTTTGAGTACCTCTATCGGTTCTCCCTTCTATTCCAGTCTCGTATTGTTCGTGGAAAGAAAGATTGTCGGTATGCCTCTGTGTGGGCTCTAATCTCTCTGATTTTATCCTCATGGTCTCTTCGCGAGATATACGTAGGAGGGAGCAATATAATGCTTGGCTCCTCGGTGAAGATATGTTCTCGAAACTTCAACAAAAGCCCATATCGAGCTACTGAGAGTCTCTCCTGCAGTCTTCCACTGGAGTTTACCTATCATCTTCGTAACGCTTTCGCGATTACTAAATGATCCTGTAACGAAGCGCGCTGCTCTCCTTTGGATCTTCTCTCTCTCTTCTATCAATCCTATCTGGAACGGATCCCACACTGGTGAGCAATATTCCAGCAGTGGGCGAACAAGTGTACTTTAACCTATTTCCTTTGTTTTCGGATTGCATTTCCTTAGGATTCTTCCAATGAATCTCAGTCTCGCATCTGCTTTACCGACGATCAAGTTTATATGACCATTCCATTTTAAATCTCTCCTAATGCGTCTTCTTCTTCTTCTGTAGTGGTCAATCCAAGGATTGGTTTGCAACAGCTACAATGGCAGCTTGTCTCCATTCTGTGCGTCTTTCAGCTTTTCTCTTCATTTCTTTATAGCTGTTACATCCCACATCTTTCACGATTTGATCCATGTACCTCAGTCGTGGTCTTCCTCTTGGTCTTTTTCCCTCGACATATCTCTCTATGATTGTGTTCAGGAGTCCTTTATGTCTTAATAGATGGCCTGTAAATTGCACTCTTCTTTTAACAATGAAACTCCAGAAGCTTCTCTTCTCACCTGCTCATTCCAGAAACACTTCGATTGCGACCTTGTCGATCCATTTTATTTTGAGCATGCGTCTATAGCACCACATTTCAAAAGAATTTAGCTTCTGCTGTTCCTCTGTCCCGAGAGTCCATGTTTCACACCCATAGCATGCCACACTCCACACACATGATTTCAAAAATCTTTTCCTGGTTTCAAGGCTGATGCTCTTAGATGTTAATATGTTTTTCTTCTTGTTAAAAGCAGCCTTTGCTTGAGCTATTCTACTTCTCACTTCTGCCTTGCTCCTTCCATCCCTGGTAATATTACTGCCCAGATAAGTAAATTTATCAACTTGTTCAAGCAGTTCATTGCCTACATGAACTTGGACTTTCACTTGATCTTCTTTGTCGTATGCCATTACTTTTGTTTTTGCTTTATTAATTCTCATATTATATTCTTCACCCATAACTTTATCCATTCTATTCAGTAGGACTACAAGATCTTCTTCACTTTCAGCCAGGACAGCTATATCATCGGCATATCTTATCATATCTATTCGTTGGCCATGAATTACTACACCTGTCTGTGAATTTTCCCTTACTTTTTTCAGCGCCTCTTCAATGTATACGTTAAAGATAACAGGGGATAGTGCGCAACCTTGCCGGACACCTTTCCGTATCTGCACCTCTTCTTGTTTTGTCCGTCCACGGATAACTGCTGTCTCGTTTTTGTACAGGTTCCATATCATTTTTCTACCTTTATGGTCTATTCCTACTTTTTTGAGTACCTCAAACATCTTATCCCATTTAACATTATCAAAGGCCTTCTCTACATCTACGAAAGCTATGTATGTTTTCAGGTTCTTATCTAGTCGTTTCTCTATTATTAGTTTTAGAGCAAATATTGCTTCTCTGGTTCCTCTATCTTTCCGGAATCCAAACTGGTCTTCGGAGAGTGTAGCTTCGACTTTTTGTTCTATGCGTTTTAGGATAATTGAGGTTAATATTTTAGAGGCGTGAGTAACTAGGCTGAGTGTCCTATAATTTTCACATCTTTTAGCATTTGCCTTCTTTGGAATGGGGACCATAATGTTTTTCTTAAAGTCTGTAGGAATTTTACCCTGCTCGTACATGTTGAAAACAAGATTATACAACTCCTGATTCAGTTTTGCTCCTCCAGATTTCAGAAGTTCGGCTGGTATATTGTCTATACCAGGCGATTTGTTGTTTTTCAATTTTTTCAGAGCTAGTTCAAACTCTACCTTTAATATAGGTTCACCTATGTTGTGTGCATCTACTTCTGTTTCTTCTTCCATGATGTTTTCAGACAGGTCTGGTCCGCTGTACAGTTTTCCTATATATTGTTTCCATCTTCTTGCAACTTCATCATCGTCATCCAACATATTGCCATTTTCATCCATCACAGCCCTACATTTGTTTCTTCTGTCTCCAAAGCAATGTCTCACACATTTATAGGCCTTGTCGATATTTCCCTTGCTCATGTTGTCCTCAACTGAAATACAGAGATCATCAGGGTATTTTTCTCTTGCTTGTTTTGCCTCTCTGTTGATTCTGTTTTTCAGACTCTTGTATTTCTCTTGGTCTTCCTCCTTCACAGAAGTTTTTAATTTCCTTCTTTCTTCCATCATATTTAGTAGGTCATTAGTGATCCATTCCTTCCTTTTCTCTGTCCTTTCTTTTCCTATTACTTCTTCTGCTGCTTCTAAAATACAAGTTTTTATTTTTTCCCAGCTGCTTTGGATGTCATTGCAGCCCTTTGTATTTGTTTTCTTGTTTGTTTCTAGTTGATAGTGCTTCAGTGTATTTTCATTTTTCAGGTTTGTCAAATCCCATTTACATGTACTTCTTCTTTTAATGTTCTTGAATTTTAGTTCAGTCGTCATCATAACGAGTATGTGGTCACTTTCCACATCACAGCCTGGATATGATCTGCTGTCCTTAACTTGGTTTTTAAATCTTTGCATCACTAATATGAAGTCAATTTGGTATCTGTTAATGTCACCAGGCATTTTCCAAGTATATCTTCTTCTTGGATGATGATTAAAGAAGGTATTTGTAATGCAAAGTTTATTTCTTTGGCAGAATTCTACAAGTTTATCCCCTCTTTCATTTCTTAATCCTAATCCAAAATTCCCTGCCACATCCTCTTCTTTATCTTCCCCAACAACGGCATTAATATCTCCCATGATGACAAGCTTTTCAGCTCCTTTAATTCTGCCAATTACTTCTTCAAGGTGGTCATACATCATGTCGATTTCATCATCCTCGTGCCTCGTAGTTGGCATGTATACTTGGATTATGATTGTTTCTCTTGGTTTATTTTCCAATCGGACATAAATTATCCTCTCACTATGTTGAACAAATCCTTTTACTCTTAACCCCATCTCTTTATTGAGGGTAATTCCCACTCCTGCAATCCCGGGACTGTCTTGTGCTGTTCCAGTGTGTATGATTCTGTAATCCCCTGACCAAAAGTCGCCAGCATTTGGCCATCTCATTTCTGAGACTCCCAGTACATCAATATCCATTCGTTTCATTTCCATTTTCAAGTTTTCCAGTTTACCACATTTAAGAAGAGAGTTGACGTTCCATGTTCCTATCCTTCTTACATTAATGCTTTTGGATTTTGGTATCTCTTTAGTTGTCCCCGCCCGGAGATCCGAATGGGGGACTATTTTACCTCCGGAGAATTTAACCAAAGAGCTTTCCATCATAAGCTGTTGATACTTGGGATACCCGCCCGGAGTGGTTTCCCGTTGCCTTCTCCATTCTATGCCGTTGGTCACCTTGTGGCTCCTCCGCCTTTAGGAGCAGTTTCCCACCCCAAGGGCAAGAGAGTGCCCTTCCTTCTAGCCGCTCATCCGCCCTCCTAGAAGGCTGTTGATAGAAGGTAATCTCCTTATCCCGGGAGATAATCGGCTCAGTAGAAGTATAGGTTGGAAATGGAAGACCCCTAGCCCTCGAAACCTAATAGCGTCAGGGTCGGAAAAGAACAAGAGCTGGCCGAGGGTGGCCAGATACGAAAGATAAAAGTGAGGAGCCTGGCATAAGTAAGTGGAAGCAATGCCAGGACTCAGCTCGGGACCCCGCGGTCGCCAGCCACGTACTCACTAGGTGTGAGTCCCTGCGTAGTCCCAGATAATTTATGGAATTAACTGCTTCCAGTTGCTGGCCTGCTATATTGTAGCTAAATGATAGAAGCGACTTACACATGGCGACTGCTGCAGTGGGATTCGTTACGCCGCGCCTGCCCGACCTGTTCACGTAGTTCTGTAAGAGTTGTTGGTTGACGATTCGCACGAATCAATTCTCGTCCCACACGTGCTCGACTGGAAGCAAGTCCAGAGTCTGTTCTGGCCAGGGAAGTAGCTGCACGTTTTGCAGAGCATGTTGAGTTTCACGGGCAGTGTGAGGGTAGGCTTTATCCTGCTGGAATAACACATCATCTTCCCGCTGCAAATAACGGCAAAGTAACAAGTAT
Source organism: Schistocerca nitens (assembly GCF_023898315.1). NCBI lineage: Eukaryota > Metazoa > Arthropoda > Insecta > Orthoptera > Acrididae > Schistocerca > Schistocerca nitens. Next base: position 823,754,784 of record NC_064614.1, read on the forward strand.
ACCAAAATTCGGCACGTACCGAACACTGGTTAGCGTTGTAACCGCTCAATGTCATTCAATATGATCACGACGAAACACCTCGATCGACGTTAACATTCGTGGTGCCACTCGCCTTCATACATGGCAGTGGACGTTTGAAAATTCGTGACGCTAGCTCAATGGTCGTCAATTGATTTAAATGTATTTCCCGGCTGACTCTTAATTCTAGTACTGCCACGGAGGTGAGAAGAAAGAACACATCCTGGTGGTACCAGCATTATGCGTATTTAGATGTTCGATTAATCTGAATGGTTTGCAATGTTCCAGTGATTCTATTCGAACTCTATGCTGATGTACCGACAAGGACCATTTTCGCAGATAAACATGCAAGTACGTAATGGATGTTCAGTTTCTCAATATAGTTCGTCGCACGCGCACATTATACATCCGCTGTAAGAACAATTTCATGCATTTACATTTTTTGGTGTCCCACAAAATTGGTTGGCTAAGTATTATGACGATACGTTGCATACAACTTCCACAGATATAGTTTATCATGTGGTCAAGACTACGTCATGAAGCCAAAATCGTGGATAAAATTGAAATTTAGTTTGTTTATTAACACTTTTCTTTCACTAATTAAATATGAAATATGAATCGGGATTCGAGGTGATGATCCTATCCTTCTTTTTCAGTATTTTGTGTCCCCGTTAATTAATATCTGGTAGTTAATGAGCGAACTATTTTTTATGCTGGCGCGTTGTTTGTATCAGTTACCACCGCAACCGTCCAAGGATAAGATTCTATTAATGTTCCGCACACACGCGTTTCACCATTTTATAAAATGCAGAATTACGTAAACTATAGCTTTCCGTTGCGCACAACTTTCGTGGGTTCCACAACCATAATAGTTGTTGTTGTGGTCTTCAGTCCTGAGACTGGTTTGATGCAGCTCTCCATGCTACTCTATCCTGTGAAAGCTTCTTCATCTCCCAGTACCTACTGCAACCTACATCCTTCTGAATCTGCTTAGTGTATTGATCTCTTGGTCTCCCTCTACGATTTTTACCCTCCACGCTGCCCTCCAATGCTAAATTTGTGATCCCTTGATGCCTCAAAACATGTCCTACCAACCGATCCCTTCTTCTAGTCAAGTTGTGCCACAAACTTCTCTTCTCCCCAATCCTATTCAATACCTCCTCATTAGTTACGTGATCTACCCACCTTATCTTCAGCATTCTTCTGTAGCACCACATTTCGAAAGCTTCTATTCTCTTCTTGTCCAAACTGGTTATCGTCCATGTTTCACTTCCATACATGGCTACACTCCATACAAATACTTTCAGAAACGACTTTCTGACACTTAAATCTATACTCGATGTTAACAAATTTCTCTTCTTCAGAAACGATTTCCTTGCCATTGCCAGTCTACATTTTATATCCTCTCTACTTCGACCATCATCAGTTATTTTACTCCCTAAATAGCAAAACTCCTTTACTACTTTAAGTGTCTCATTTCCTAATCTAATCCCCTCAGCATCACCCGATTTAATTTGACTACATTCCATTATCCTCGTTTTGCTTTTGTTGATGTTCATCTTACATCCTCCTTTCAAGACACTGTCCATTCCGTTCAACTGCTCTTCCAAGTCCTTTGCTGTCTCTGACAGAATTACAATGTCATCGGCGAACCTCAAAGTTTTTACTCCTTCTCCATGAATTTTAATACCTACTCCGAATTTTTCTTTTGTTTCCTTTACTGCTTGCTCAATATACAGATTGAATAACATCGGGGAGAGGCTACAACCCTGTCTCACTCCTTTCCCAACCACTGCTTCCCTTTCATGCCCCTCGACTCTTCTAACTGCCATCTGGTTTCTGTACAAATTGTAAATAGCCTTTCGCTCCCTGTATTTTACCCCTGCCACCTTCAGAATTTGAAAGAGAGTATTCCAGTTAGCGTTGTCAAAAGCTTTCTCTAAGTCTACAAATGCTAGAAACGTAGGTTTGCCTTTTCTTAATCTTTCTTCTAAGATAAGTCGTAAGGTTAGTATTGCCTCACGTGTTCCAACATTTCTACGGAATCCAAACTGATCTTCCCCGAGGTCCGCTTCTACCAGTTTTTCCATTCGTCTGTAAAGAATTCGCGTTAGTATTTTGCAGCTGTGACTTATTAAACTGATATTTCGGTAATTTTCACATCTGTCAACACCTGCTTTCTTTGGGATTGGAATTATTATATTCTTCTTGAAGTCTGTGGGTATTTCGCCTGTCTCATACATCTTGCTCACCAGATGGTAGAGTTTTGTCATGACTGGCTCTCCCAAGGCCATCAGTAGTTCTAATGGAATGTTGTCTACTCCCGGGGCCTTGTTTCGACTCAGGTCTTTCAGTGCTCTGTCAAACTCTTCACGCAGTATCTTATCTCCCATTTCATCTTCATCTACATCCTCTTCCATTTCCATAATACTGTCCTCAAGTACATCGCCATTGTATAAACCCTCTATATACTCCTTCCACCTTTCTGCCTTCCCTTCTTTGCTTAGAACTGGGTTGCCATCTGAGCTCTTGATATTCATACAAGTGGTTCTCTTCTCTCCAAAGGTCTCTTTAATTTTCCTGTAGGCAGTATCTATCTTACCCCTAGTGAGACAAGCCTCTACATCCTTACATTTGTCCTCTAGCCATCCCTGCTTAGCCATTTTGCACTTTCTGTCGATCTCATTTTTGAGACGTTTGTATTCCCTTTTGCCTGCTTCATTTAATGCATTTTTATATTTTCTCCTTCCATCAATTAAATTCAATATTTCTTCTGTTACCCAAGCATTTCTATTAGCCCTCGTCTTTTTACCTACTTGATCCTCTGCTGCCTTCACTACTTCATCCCTCAGAGCTACCCATTCTTCTTCTACTGTATTTCTTTCCCCCATTCCTGTCAATTGTTCCCTTATGCTCTCCCTGAAACTCTCTACAACCTGTGGTTCTTTCAGTTTATCCAGGTCCCATCTCCTTAAATTCCCACCTTTTTGCAGTTTCTTCAGTTTCAATCTGCAGTTCATAACCAATAGATTGTGGTCAGAATCCACATCTGCCCCTGGAAATGTCTTACAATTTAAAACCTGGTTCCTAAATCTCTGTCTTACCATTATATAATCTATCTGATACCTATTAGTATCTCCAGGATTCTTTCAGGTATACAACCTTCTTTTATGATTCTTGAACCAAGTGTTAACTATGATTAAGTTATGCTCTGTGCAAAATTCTACAAGGCGGCTTCCTCTTTCATTTCTTCCCCCCAATCCATATTCACCTACTATGTTTCCTTCTCTCCCTTTTCCTACTGAAGAATTCCAGTCACCCATGACTATTAAATTTTCGTCTCCCTTCACTACCTGAATAATTTCTTTTATCTCGTCATACATTTCATCAATTTCTTCATCATCTGCAGAGCTATTTGGCATATAAACTTGTACTACTGTAGTAGGCATGGGCTTTGTGTCTATCTTGGCCACAATAATGCGTTCACTATGCTGTTTGTAGTAGCTAACCCGCACTCCTATTTTTTTATTCATTATTAAACCTACTCCTGCATTACCCCTATTTGATTTTGTATTTATAACCCTGTAATCACCTGACCAAAAGTCTTGTTCCTCCTGCCACCGAACTTCACTAATTCCCACTATATCTAACTTTAACCTATCCATTTCCCTTTTTAAATTTTCTAACCTACCTGCCCGATTAAGGGATCTGACATTCCACGCTCCGATCCGTAGAATGCCAGTTTTCTTTCTCCTGATAACGACGTCCTCTTGAGTAGTCCCCGCCCGGAGATCCGAATGGGGGACTATTTTACCTCCGGAATATTTTACCCAAGAGGACGCCATCATCATTTAATCATACAGTAAAGCTGCATGTCCTCGGGAAAAATTACGGCTGTAGTTTCCCCTTGCTTTCAGCCGTTCGCAGTACCAGCACAGCAAGGCCGTTTTGGTTAATGTTACAAGGCCAGATCAGTCAATCATCCAGACTGTTGCCCCTGCAACTACTGAAAAGGCTGCTGCCCCTCTTCAGGAACCACATGTTTGTCTGGCCTCTCAACAGATACCCCTCTGTTGTGGTTGCACCTACGGTACGGCCATCTGTATCGCTGAGGCACGCAAGCCTCCCCACCAACGGCAAGGTCCATGGTTCATGGGGGAAGACCATAATAGTTTCCCAAGAGTATTTTTCCCAGCTAACACAAAGTTCGAATTATGTTGTCGGATTCATTTTCACTCCACCCGACAATAAACGTCTCTGATCACTTCGTCACACGTAATGTATTTTAAACGTGCTTGAAGAGTCTTTAAATAATCTCCTTAACGAATTTCGCAGTCGCGTACCACCTTTTCATCGACTAGCCCCATCGTGATAACTGAAGGTAGAGAGCTCAATAATGTGTTACATGTTCTTTTATATGTATTCAAAAACAAACGCGCCCCTATATCTTTGTGTCCCACTTTGCCTTTGCTACTTTGATTTTTATTACTTTTCATTATATTGCTTCTTAGTAATCTGTGCAGTTATTAAAGTTTCGTATTACTTTCCCCTTTTTAATTCTTCCCCGATTTTAATTAATATAATGCTAATTGACACGCCTGCACGCAACGTACCGTTATAGCGTCCCCTCCAGAAACTAGAGTTGTAGCTTATCGCATCCCAGACCATAGGACCTGGGGCGGGGTCAGTGTGATTTGAACGAATGCGCTCTAGGAGAAAGTGCACACCAGGTCTACGTTGTATTCAAAAACGACCGTCACTTGCGTGCAGGCAAAATTCGCTTTCATCGCTGAAAACCATGGCACGCTGTTTCATCTCCCAAGTGGTGACCTGACGGCACCAGTCGAGCCATGCATGTCGATGCAGCGGCGCGAGTGGAAGACGGGCTAGAGGCGTGCGCGCTTGTAGTCCCACTTCTATTAACCGGTTCGCAACAGCTCTTGTTGACGTGTCTGGGCTCGAAAGCCCTCTTATCTGTGCTATGGTAGCTGTACGGTGTGCCACTGCTGCCCTTACAATACGACGATCCTGGCGTGAGTCTGAGCTTCATGGACGTACAGAACTTTGTCTACAGGTGTGGGAATGTTCACGTGACCGCTGATACCATCATCGTTGCTCAACTGACGCAGCACGTCAAACTTGTGTGGCAGTTCTCCGAAAGGGCCATCCCACCACTCGGAAGGCCTCAATTTGAACTCTTTCAAACTCGCTCAGTTTGCTGAAGGAAGCACGAGTACATCTCCGTGGCATGGTTGCCTCCTTGTTTCACATGTCTGCGCCACACTAGGCCTTCTGGCTGCGAGCATTCCCTGTTAAAGGAAAGACGCAGATGGCTATCTGGTAGCTATGCCACAACGCTATCTGTTGGCGGACGACGTTGAAACCATTATCAGGTGGCATATCCGTCATCGGATCAATATCGACGCTATCTTTTTCCCGGGTTCGATTCCCGGCGGGGTCAGGGATTTTCTCTGCCTCGTGATGGCTGGGTGTTGAGTGCTGTCCTTAGGTTAGTTAGGTTTAAGTAGTTCTAAGTTCTAGGGGACTTATGACCACTGCAGTTGAGTCCCATAGTGCTCAGAGCAATTTGAACCATTTTGACGCTATCTTTCCAGCTGCAGAAACTTTTCTTCTAGCTGTGCAACACGGTGTCTCGTATGAGGTGGAATTCCTCTCCAGTTTTTTATTGGCAAGCACGGAAATACGAAGACGTATAACACCCAGTAAATGATTAAGATTATTGAGGTTTGCCGCTGTCATTGTAATACGATATAGCTGAGTTACATCAAGTGCTACTGAGGGAAATAATTAGGAACTGAGATACTAAGAGCAGCGAATGAGTTTAGGTATTTGCCTGCAAAATCGCTGATGATGGACAAATCAGAGAGGATTGAGAATACAGACCTGTAATAGCAAGAAGAGCTTTAACAAAAAAGAGTAATTTGTTCATACCGAACGTAAATTTAAATGTTACGAAGTCATTTCTGAGTGAAATAATGCCTTGTCCGGAAATGAAACATGGGCGTTAAGCAGATCAGGCCAGAAGATAATGGAAGCTAGAAAGAGATTTTCACTCTGCAGCGGAGTGTGCGCTGATATGAAACTTCCTGGTAGATTAAAACTGTGTGCCGGACCGAGACTCGAACTCTTGACTTTTGCCTTTCGCGGGCAAGTGCTCTACCAACTGAGCTACCAACGCACGACTCACGCCCCCTCCGTACAGCTTTACTTCTGCCAGTATCTCGTCCCCTACCTTCCAAACTTTACATAAGCTCTCCTGCGAACCATGCAGAACTAGCACTCCTGAAAGAAAGGATATTGCAGAGACATGGCTTAGCCACAGCCTTGGGGATGTTTCCATAATGAGATTTTCACTCTGTAGTGGAGTGTGCCCTTATGTGAAACTTCCTGGCAGGTTAAAACTTTCCCGCGACAGGCAAAGGTCCCGAGTTCGAGTCTCGGTCCGGCACACAGTTTTAATCTTCCAGGAAGTTTCATAATGGAAGGTGTTGAAGTGTTGAGCTGTAGAAGAATGCTGAAGATTCGATGGATAGATCGAATAATTAATGAAGAGGACTGAGTTAATTGAAAAAAAACAGAAATTTGTGGCACAAACTAACTAAAAGAATGGACCGCTTGGTAAGACATTACCTGCGTCATGACGGACTCGTCAAGTTTCTAACGGAGGTAAGTTGGGAGGTAAATATTATGAAGAGGGACCAACACTTGAATACAGTAAACAGGTTCATATACAAAGACGAAGAGGCCTGCACACGGTGACCTAGCGTGGAGAGCTTCATCAACCAAGTCTTCGGATTGAAGACCACAGTAACGACAGCCTTGTCTATCATCGAGTGCGCATCAACATCATACAGTGTAATGAACGGAGCAAGTAACTAAGGAAAGACAAAGTTTAATTTCAGGCGCTGTGCTTACTTTCAGATATTTTGTGAGTGCTGTTGCAGAAGCGGAAAGTAGTGGGCTGGCAGGCAGACGACTAGTAGAGCCAGAAAAGCTCTTCGGATGTGGCCCAGAGGACAGCCGTGAACGTCTGGTGCCAGGCACTGTCGACGATGCTTTGGGATGGAACCAGTGGGCCAGCTTGCTTTGCGAGTCTAAAAGCGAGGAAAAAGAAGAATATACTGCCAAGAGTCCGCCAAAAACTGTGATAGCCAAACCCAACCCTGAAAAGCCCAGGTAAGTTGGTAAATAGAGTAGATCTTCCACCAAGTCATTTTCACGAGTTAACTGTCCCGCTCATACTATAAATTGCATTAAAAGAAAAAGTAAGATAGAGGGAGATATCGTTACTTTACTGGCTGGCACAAATATTCGCTGCGTGAGCTGATTAGGAGACGAGACCGCTCAAGAAAGTTACTTGCTCTTCAGCATTCGTAGGCAATGGATGAAGAGTTGTTTGTGCACTGCTGACGGATGCAGGATGGGTTTGACTTTTATATTTCACAACTTTGGTAAGATGTTGTGTTATCGACTATTTTGCTGCATTTGATTTGGTTTTGCTAATTAAGGTTAAATACGTGGACTAGACGTTTTAGGGTAAATAATACCAGGTTAAGACAGAAATAGTGCTTCAGCAAAGTTAACTGAGGATTGTTTGCAATGGCTTTAATAAAAACTCTTCTGTGAATTATGACACAGCAGATTTTATATTTATGTGCAATAATTATACTACACTCAACTGTGTACATCAGGTTATACTTATTTGTGACCGATTTCGATGATACAGCTCATCATCTTCATAACCCTACATACAGAAAACTTATCATTTATCAAAATATACAAAATTCGACATGTAATAGCTATCTTAACATTTTTACAGCCGGTCAGAGTGGCCGAGCGGTTCTAGGCGCTACAATCTGGAACCGTGCGAACGCTATGGTCGCAGGTTCTAATCCTGCCTCGTACATGGATGTGTGTGGTGTCCTCAGGTTAGTTATGTTTAAGTAGTTCTAAGTTCTAGGGGACTGATGACCTCAGACGTTAAGTCCCACAGTGCTCAGAGCCATTTGAACCATTTTGAACATTTTTACATGATGAATAACAAAACACATTTGCTAAAAATTATATACAGAGGCCATCACAGTTAGGCTTGGTGGACTGTATCACCAGAAGCAGTCGAAAATGAAAATAAGTGTAGGTCAAACGGTTACCGTTTGAGGGCGTCGCTGCAGCGTATATGCAACGTAACGCGATTCCGATGTTGTTATACAAGCACTGGCATGAAGGTAACATATTAGTTAGCATTCGTGTCTCTCCAAAGTGCGTGCCGTAAATGCAGATATATGAACTATGGCGACGTAATTAGCGAATGCGTCCAAACAGGCTGCCGAATGACAAACCAGTAGACATTCATCGGAGAATGAAAACCTTGTATGGGCACCATGTCTGCCGAAAGCAGCAATTGTGGAATAGTGCGTCAAATTCCTTGCCGCTCGCGAATCGGCGCAAGACGCCGGTTGACCTGGGAAGCCAGCCAGCTTCATCCGTTAAGGACAACAACAAGCGGGAAACACTCGGACACTCGCACTATAGACCTGATTTCTCCCTACGCAAATATCACGCCTTCGTTCCATTGAAAAAGGCCTTGAAGGATCGTCGATTCGTGTCGGATGAAGATATGCAGTAGGCAGTTACGGACGTCTTCACGTAGCAGGAAACCGTGTTATACCAAAGGTATATCTTCAACGTGGTGTGTCAGTGGTATGATTGCCTGAATGCTCTCGGCGATTTTGCCTGTGCGGCCTTCAACGGAAACTTTTTGATCGTTCCTTATGAAAACTAGTAGGCTACATAAAGCTGAAAATATTATCATTGTTGATCATAAAAGTATGTTGTACTGAATCAGCTTTGTTTATTTCAAGTTGGGAACCCAGTGGTAGCCTTGGCGATATTAATCCCTGCTGATATTGGTTCGCAAGTCGTATTCCGTTTGATGGGTGCATCCGTTGTGCAACATTATATAGAAATAGAGGTTCAGGCGTGGACCAGTTACACTTGAGCAGTACACAACAGATCACAGACAACTGATTTTAGTAGGTCGCCGAATTCACACGAGCAAACACGATGCGATCCGTCTACTCCAAAAAAAATGTTCAAATGTGTGTGAAATCTTATGGGACTTAAGTGCTAAGGTCATCAGTCCCTAAGCTTACACACTACTTAACCTAAATTATCCTACGGACAAACACATACATCCATGCCCGAAGGAGTACTCGAACCTCCGCCTGGATCAGCCGCACAGTCCATGACTGAAGCGCCCAGACCGCTCCGCTAATCCCGCGCGGCTCCTCTTCTCCTTTACGTTGTTCCTTTTCAGGCATCGGCGCAGAGTCGGATTGGTTATTAACGGAATTGGCATGATTAATTTAAGTGGTGATCGAATGCCCTACCTGTCACTACCCCATTACCCCGTGGGACGGAATGTGGTACCCAAGCTGCTTGCGTGTAGCGATATTCAAGTGAAAGTGAGCGAAAGTTTTCTAAACATTTGCGAATTGTGTAACCAACTTGGATATCATTCAAGTATTCATCTAGTAGGGTCATTAATCTGCCTACAAACCAGATCGAGGCTGACCGGTACACCGTCTCTCGCCTGATAGGCGCACCTTCCCGCTCCAGCAGTGGCGCTGTAACAAGAACGGCTATCCGGACAGGTGAGCACAACGCGACAAGTACTTCAACATTATAGCATCGCAGTGGAAGGTACAGAGTTGACTGCTCTAACCAAGGCATGAAGGGATCCTAATGGACCTCTATCTGAGCACGACAAGCGTGAGGCTGGGCAGTAATGGTGGTCATCGGAGAATTCAGGGTGGCATGTACTGACGAAGCTGTGGAAATCTGTACAGTGTGGTTGCACGGTAATTTGAAAGCCCATCGTTCTGAGTACAAGTGGAGTGCCACCACAGGCCGTGCAGCTCTTTGGACAAGGCGGGCTGTGAATCACTTGGGCACTGTCCCAACCCATCGCGGCACGTCACACGTGATCCACTGCGTGCTGGCGCGCTAAGAGATGCTCGGCGGAAGCCGGCTGCAGGATGGGCGGCGGGACCTCCCGGGGGCGGAAGGCGGCCGAGTGTCGGCGCGTGGGGCGGCGGAGATGGGGGCGCGTGCCGCATTGTGCGACCGCCGAAACAATCGCCATTGTCGCTGTCGCCGCGCAGGCTATCTGACGCAGTCAACAGCCGCCTTCCTTCCGACCACTCCGGGTTCCGCAGTGCGAGCCGGGGTGTGCACCGGGCCTCTCCATCTTTGTCAAACCTCGTGCCACGCACACGGCGCACCTGAGTCTGCGCCTACATCAGCTGCCTTGTGCACACCGGTATCTACTGTCTACGTTGACAATTCATCAGTTTTTTTTTTCCTTACCCCGTCACCGCTCCTGTCCGCCTGCGTAGCAGACGGTTAACGCGACAGACCGTTGCACAGGGCACCCAGATTCGACTCTCAGTGCTGCCATGGATTTTTCCTTGGCAGGACTGGACGGGGGTGCACTCAGCCTCGTGATTCCAGCGGAGGGGCTACCCGATTGACAAGGCAGCGACTCCGAGGTCGCAACGTCGACAGCGGCTGGGAGAGCGGTGTGCTGACCCCCTGCGCCTCCATACACCATCAGATGGTGAATGACCAAGGATGACACGGCTGTCGGTCGACTATGGCGTGTCTTCAGGGCGTGACCGCGAGGTTTCCTGTTTCCTTACCTTTCCTCAGCTTGTTGTCCTAATGACTCCAATAATCCCAAACGAATAGAATAGTTTAAAAATAATAACATGTTGGAAGTAATGGCCAAGCGAAGATTAATGTCCTTTGAACCCCTCTAACGGATGAATAAAGATATCCAAGCAAGCATTCCTGTATTTCCGGAAAAAGAAATCAACAATATCAAGAATTAGATAGTTTGGATTCCACAGAAATGTAGGAGCACGAGAGGCAATAGTGACCTTATGACTTATCATAGAAGATAGGTTAAGGAAGGAAAACCTACGATTATAGCATTTTGGACTCAAAGCTTTTGGCAGTGTAGACTGGAATACACTCTTTCAAATTCTAAGGGTGGCAGGGTAAGATACAGGGAGCGAAAAGCTATTTACAACTTGTGCAGAATCCAGACGACAGTTATAAAAGTCGAGGAGCAAAATCTGTCTATTGAGCAAGCAGTAAAGGGAACCAAAGAAAAAATTGGAGTAGAAATTTAAGTTCAGGGAGAAGAAACAAAAACCTGGAGGTTTGCCGATGACTTTGTAATCTACATCTACATCCATACTCCGCAAGCCACCTGACGGTGTGTGGCGGAGGGTACCCTGAGTACCTCTATCGGTTCTCCCTTCTATTCCAGTCTCGTATTGTTCGTGGAAAGAAGGATTGTCTGTCAGAGACGGCAAAGGACTTGGAAGAGCAGTTGAACGGCATGGTCAGCGTCTTGAAAGAAGGATATAAAATGAACATCAACAAAAGAAAGAAAAATGAGGATAATGGACTGTAGTCGAATTAAATCAGATGATGTTGAGGGAATTAGTCTAGGAGATGAGACACTCGAAGTAGTAGATGAGTTTTGCTGTTTGGGCAGCAAAATAACTGGCAATGGTCGAATTAGAGAAAATATAAAATGAAGACTGGCAATGGTAAGAAAAGCGTTTTTTAAGAGGAGAAATTTGTTAACATTGTGTATAAATTTAAGTGTCCGGAAGCCTTTTTTGAAAGTATTTGTTTGCAGTGTAGCCATGAATGGAAGTGAAACATGGACGATAAACAGTTTACACAAGGAGGGAATAGAATCTTTTTAAATGTGATGCTACAGAAGAATGCTGAAGATTGAATGGGTAGATCACGTTACTAATGAGGAGGAACAGAACAGAATTGGGAAAAAAGAAGTTTGTGGCTCAACATAACTGGAAGAATGGATCGTTTGTAGGACACATTCTGAGACTTTAAGTGATCAGCAATTTAGTACTGGAGGGAAGCGTGAGGGATAAAAATCGTTGAGGGAGACCAAGAGATGAACACAGTAGGCAGATTTAGAAGGATGTAGGTGGCAGTAGTTACTCGAATAAGAAGAGGCTCGTACAGGACGAAGTGGCATGGAGCGCTGCATCAAACGAGTTTCCAGACTGGAGACCACAGCAAACAAATACAAGAAAGCACTAAAACGAAACATCAAAGAATCGGAAACAGCATATAGAAACCCTTCTTAAGAATGAATATTAGGTTTAGATGGCTTTGAACGCATAAGAAATGAGATATCGAGGATCATAAGTTGTTAATTAAAGAAAATGAAATGAAAGGGTGAAAGATGGTGTGGCCGGAACTGAACTGACAACCGTATGTGATGAATGCAGTCAGTGTTCAGTGCATCATCCACGTCGACATTCCTTCATTCTTTCCCTCCTCTGCTTTACTTTAGACAACAAGTAACTGTTCCCATTTGTACTGGAAAAGCAAGACATGCAAGGGGCCTATGTGCATTCTACAGTATAAGGCAGAACAATGAGATTCTATAACGATTCACGGACACGATATCTTATAAAGGTATTGTTCTGTACGACTTTCTGCACAACATTAAGGAGACGTGGTCTCCAGAGTGGTGAGGCAACAGTCGTCGTAGGAAAGCTGGACAGGACCAGAAATGATAAGCGAAGAGGTTAACACAGTAAACAAGACTTACTTAAACCTATATTTCTCCAAGCAAACGAAGACTCAAGATAAATGATACAACGAAAAGTAGAATCCAGCTATCACAGTGTCAACAAGGATGAAGCTCGCTGTGCTAGGCACGAAGTATGTTTCAGCGGGCCCGCTCGGTTAGCCATGCGGTCTAACGCACTGCTTTTCGGGCGGGAAGGCGTGCCGGTCACCGGCATGAATCCGTCTGACAGATTAGTGTCGAGGTCCGGTGTGCCGGCAACGGCATTTACCCCCTGTTGGGTAAAACGTCATTTTCTGAGGAGTAAAAACAAAAGGTTCAACTGGGTTTCGGCCACGGAACTAAATTATTTTCGTAAGATAGTTATTATTTTCGCTATTAAATAAGTTACCAATAATTACATTTATTTTTCAAATTCTAGCATTCACATGGCGCGCCGTTTGGTGAAGGTTGCAACTTGTGCAACGACTGTATGAACATCATCTTCCTCACGTAGTCCACCCACGACATACATGCTTTTTACTTTGCACCATACACCTATTAAGGTAAAATTAAGACAAATATTTGGCATATTCTCAAATATCTCACGAAAACGCCTTCTCCTAATTGTATGTAATCCCCACATAGGACGAGAAAAGGCTTCATTTCTCACATCGCAACAGATAAGTGAAGAAAATGAAAATTAAATCATGACCCTAAGCTGTCGAAAGGAGTTGATATACATCAACGGGGACAGTTGAAAATGTGTGCCCCGACTGGGACTCGAACCCGGGATCTCCTGCTTACATGGCTCACACCCTAACCATCTTCTTCTTTTCTTCTTCTTTTTTTTTCATTTTGTTCGATATAGTTCGTTGCGTTTAGACTGGACGGACGTCAAGTTGATTGTTGATTCCTTGACTCAGTTCTTTTTTTATTATTATTATTATTATTATTACAGAGAGCACGCAGCCCTCTGACCGAACACGCTGAGCTACCGTGGCAACAACCATCTGAGCCACCGAGGGCACAGACGACAGTGCGACTCGAGGGATTTATCCCTTTTCATGCTCCCCGCGAGACCCACATTCCCAACTTAATGTCCATACAGCACATTCGTAGTGCCCCTGCACTCATTACTCGCGGCAGACGATCTTACCGAGTTCCGTAAGAGTTCGGGCAATGCGTGTGCATCCGGCACAGAAGAAGAAGAAGGTCAATGGCCGGTTATCCTTAACTATGTGAAGATGGTATCTGTTCTTTCGGACATGTCCGAAAGAACACATACCATCTTCATATAGATAAGTGAACGAAGTGACAGCACAACACGACAGTGATTATATGATGGATACTACGTTACTCAGTGCCTACACGTTATTATTATTATTATTATTATTTGTGGCAGTGTTCAGACAAAAAGCAGAGGCCGCTTGAAGTCTTCTAATGTGTAACTGTTCAGAAGTAAGGCGTCCAGCGATCAAGAGATATACAAACACTAACAAGTATAGTGCGTACATTTTAACTTGGCTGATATTAAAGTGGCAGAATTTCTGATATTTATATCTTCTGTAACTCACTTCTCATTTCACTTCAAGGAAGGACACACTTTCAGCATTAATTTCAGAACAGAACGCACAATTGCCTTTATACATAATACGAGGTTACATTGCCTTCTTCCTCACACATCTCAACTCCAGACACGAGAATATTAACCTCACCATGGAGATCGAAACGTATAGGATGCTCTCCCTTTCCTAGATGTCTTGATTAGAAGGCGAGCTGACGGCACTTTGGACTACAGCGTGTACAGGAAGAAGACGCCCACCGATTTGTACCTACATGCGGATAGCTGCCACAGCCCGGCACAAAAGAATGGCGTGCTCAAAACTCTTGTACACAGAGCTCACACCATCTCCGACAGGGACAGTCTCCAACAAGAATTGGACCATCTGAATACCGTGTTTCGGAGGAACGGTTACAAGGAAGGGCAAATTCGGAAGGCTCTACATCCTACACCTGCAGCACCGGCGGAAACTGAGGATGAACCTCAGCAGGAGGCGGCCTTGGCTATTATTCCGTTTTGTGGGGCCTTATCCGGAAAAATTGGACTCACTTTACGTAAACACCAAGTAAAAACCATCTTCTGTCCTCCTAGCAAAACCAAGAGCCTTCTTGGTAGTGTCAAGGACAACCTTGCTCTACGCAAATCAGGGGTTTATCAGATACCTTGCCAATGCAGTAGTGTATACATAGGCAGACCATTCGTACCATTGAGGACCGATGCCGAGAACATCAACAGCCCACTAGACTGCAACAGCCCAGTAAGTCGGCAATCGCTAAGCATTGCCTGTCGGAACTCCGCAGCATGGATTATGACCAAATCAAAGTCCTGACACAGACTTCCAAATACTGGGACTATGTCATCAAAGAAGCCATAGAGATCAGAGTAGTGGAGCAACAACTAAATCGTGACAGCGGTTACATCCTTAGCAAGGCGTGGGAACCCGCGATCACCCGGATTAAGAAGGAAAAGGATATTTCCCAGAGTGTACCGACTTCGAAGGAGGAGGGAAGAATAACGAGAGCGGTGCCGGCAGATCCTCCTGAACGAGAAGACCTAGGACGCAGCGCCCAGACGGCGGGAGAACGGACGCTGTACCTGGGCCGCGCGGGGCGCGGACTGCACCGACTGATAGGAAGCGCCTGAGGGAGGAGCGGGAGGGGGATTGTCCTATATATACCTGGCGCCAGCCCACCGCTGGTCAGTACACCAGCGCTCCTGATGATGGTAACGTGGTCGATTGCCGAAATATTGTGTCCTATGGACACTCATACCAGGCTGTTCACCCAAGGTTTATTTCGTCACTTACGAAATACATACAGCCTCATAGTAGGCCCTAGCCTCATAGAGGCCCAAGCCTCATAGTAAACATTAGCTTGTATATATAGTTCGTCGTAGAAAATTTATGAGCCAATTTGGATTATATTCTTCAATCGCCAATACAAGTTACATGTGTACCAAGGGATAGTCATTAATCACTGCGTACATTGCCATACATGCTACTTTTTCCATGTCTACGTGAAATCAAAGGAAGGAAAATAGGAACAAATAGTTATAATACATAAGGATAGTTGAATAAATAAATTTGCACCTGTAGTCTAGGAACATATTGAATACGAGATGTATATGGAAAATGAATTCGAGCAAACACTTCTGTATCAGAATCACAATAAGAAATATGGTAACAAGCTCCGAATTTTCTTCAACGGAATGGGTATAGGTTAGGAACATGTGGGTTTCTCGTGGAGAGGGGATGGATTGGGTGGCTAACCTCACCTGTAAGTCTCACATGAAAAATAAATCAGTGGCACAGCAGATACAAGAATATGACGGCAAAAATCTGGTGTCTGCTATAAAGGAAGATCTTGAACTCCCTAAGGATGCGTTTAGAAGGCTGCAACTGACAAAAAATAACAAGTCAGTGAAGGACTGTGCAGTGTCACTGTTGGGGGTCTTCTGTCCACGTAATTTAACCCGGAAGGAATACACATCAAGGATTTACTGAATGATTAATTTGGGTCTGCGAAATGATGATGACAGCGAAGATGTTAAATGTGTGATACTGCTAAAGACTGAATATCATTCTTCGGTCTATGAAGGCTGTAATTTATGACTGCAATTATCTGTCACCTTATTTATGTCATTTCATTGTAAGCTAGCCATTTTTGTTACTGTTTTTGTGGAATAAGAAAAAGAGGGTAGCGTCGTTGATACGTAAGCAAAACGTACTCGGTCCCGGTTTCGAATCGCGCCAGTGCTTAAATTACGCTTAATAATCAGGATTGGCGACAGAGGTCTTCCGGCATAAGAAGTCACCCTCGTTCTGAGAACGGCCTTGTCAAAGAGGGCAGAGGAATGATCAGAAGTTCAGGGCACTCTCTTGTCCTAGGGGTGGGAAACTGACCCTAAAGGCGGTAGAATCAGCAGTGATCAAGGCATGAAGACGCAGAAGGCAATGGAAACCACTGCATTAAAGACAAGTAACGTGTATCCGCAGGACAGGTGTTCGTAATATATTCGCTAAGTGGTGCAAAACATTTTAAATACTCTCAAAAATACGTACACCCCTAAGGGAAAGACAGACACTGTACAATAACCGTTTTGTAAAAAGAAAAAAATACATTTTCTTACTGCAGTGTATTTTTTGAGATGCGTTTCCCTTTTTGCTTTTGAGGCATCTTCGGTAGAATCGAGAATTATGCAGTGTTGGTTTGATATGCGATATTTGTAGATTATAAAACAGTTCACGTCTTGTTCTTACGTAAATAATTGACTAATTACAGTTCTTCGCATTTTGGTTGGCATCTATCTGCATTTCCTTTCACCTGGTAAAATGCTGCAGACCGCACTACAACTTCACATACGAAACATAACAAACAGGAAGAGCATCTGATATCAGATACAAAGGACACAAGAGAGCCTGGAAGTGCAGGACAAATAATTCCACATCCGCAGAACACAATCACAATCCAAATTATAGAGCAGAAGACATGAAAACAGTTAGGATCAACAACAAAAAATACCTCCTAACAGGCAGAAAAAATTACCACATACAGAGAACCAAAGCAGAAAAGAAAACCAACCGTGTTGGATGATCAAGTACACATGACAAACAACTCATTGTTTACGCTAAAAAATAAATAATAGAGTAACGTTCCAATAGAGGATTATTATCATAATAATAATACCATCCAACCCCTTCCAACTCACTTGTCCCTGAACCCCCCACAAAACATTTAAACCAAAACTCAAATCAACTGAACACAAAAACTTCCAACTACTCTCTGACAGCTATTACATTAATGTTCAGCTTTCTACAACTCTCCCTTAATAGCCACCAACACACCCGCGTCCACACCCACACCCACCCACCCACCCGCCCACACACACACACACACACACACACACACATACAAATAATAATCCACATAAATACACACTCCTTCTCTCTTTCTTACATGCACACACGCACACTCACTCACACGGAGAGAAAGAGAGAGAGAGAGAGAGAGAGAGAGAGAAAGAGATAAACAGAACGGAAATTAATAGATGTTAGTTTTCAGCATTTAGTTCGTTAGTTTGGCAACATGTACGTAAACAAACCAAACAAGATGAGACCACAGTTTTCGGTTAAAATACGTACAACTAGTGACAGAAACTTAATAGTGATCCACAGCAATAAGGGCAAATATATATCAAAATTATGTCGAAAAATAATCATAACTTGAAAACGTGCTTACGTTTCGTAAATGATGTTATACTGCGACCTCCGTCATGTGACCAGATGAAAGGAAACGCAAATGCCAACCAAAAATACGTAGAACTGTAAATAATCACTTCTTTGCGTAAAAAATAAAATATGTACTGTTTTATAATCTACAAATACCACATATCAAAACAAAACTGTATCTTTCTAAATTCCACTGAAGACGCCTTAAGTAAAAGATGAAAAGGTTCTGAAGGAAATAAAATACATTGCGTCAAGAAAAGGTAGATTTTATTTACAAAAAAAATAATATTTCTGTGCTTGCTGCGGATGATGGCCACACAAACAAACTTGTTAATATACAATATGCACAAGCAGCAAGAAGGAGCAACACGAATGTCGAGCAAGAGAAAAGCGTTCTGATTAAAAAGAGTTAAGACAGGAATGTCTTTTTCCCCTATTGTTCAGTCTGTAAATTAAAGAAGCACTGAAATAAATGAAAAAAACCATCTAGAAATTGGATTAAAATTCTAACTGAAAGAACATCAATGATAAGAGTCGCTGATGCTACAGCTTTCCTGTGTGAAAGAGATGATGTACTACTGGACCTATCGAGTATGTCAGCTGAACAGCTATTCCGGAACGAGAAAGTAAACATATGAATATCAAAAGGATAAAGGAGCAGCATAATTGAGATTAGTGAGAAACTTCGCATTAAAATCGAGGACCTTGAAATACGCGAAATGAAGGATCTACCTGTAAAAGCAGATGATAAATCGTTATCTCAGAAATCACTTATTAAGCACATCAGGGATCAAGAACGTATAATGAAAACGTTAAATATATTTGTTAGCATGGCCATCTTCCGCAGCAACTGCCCCAATCAATCAAATTGGTTTTTCCATAAGCTTGCTACAGTTAAAGAGTATTTTATATCAGCAGTGTCTCACCTCTGTTTATGAAACATGTTCTGTGATTATTCTGGAAATATGGATACATAGTATGTCTCTACATTAGATTGAAAACTGTATTTCCGTATGAAGTTGGCGTACACTTTACTTACGATGTTTATGTCTCTTGTTGACATATTCTGTAAACCACTTACCTTTGCTTTGCTAATAGCGGAGGCCACGGTCGAAAGGAACGTGGTTACACATTTACTCTTGGCAATTTTTCGCCTTTTTTGAAGCTTCTTTCTCGATACACTTCATTACTCTCACTTCACCCCATATTGTACAACTTCACAACAGAAATAGAACTATGGTTTCACGTGTTCCGTACTCAGCACAGTTTTGATATTTGTTCATGTGGTTTCTGTGCAAGTTATGAACATTTCTAACTTGCGAGTGCTTCACCTTCCTCATACTCACAAGCGCGCGCTCGTGTGTGTGTGTGTGTGTGTGTGTGTGTGTGTGTGTCAGTGGTATGAAACTATACGTATAACAAAGCTGAAATTTGACCATGGATGTGTCATCTTGTTTGTAGTTCTCTTTGCAAAGAGAAACATACATTGATAAACCAAAACATTATGACCACATATTTAATAGGATATTTGTCAGCCCTTGAACCACTACTGCAGCGGTTCTGCATAGCATGAATTTGACAAGTTATAACACTCCTAACTGCTACTGCTATACCTTAACCTCAAAACTGGGGGCAGTTTGCAATACAGAATTCTTTTGTTATGGCGATTATGGTATAAAGCAACAGAGTAGTGTTACCCTCTGAGAGGAATTTTGTTAATTTGACCGTGTTGTTCCTAACGGAAGTGGCTTATCGGAAATGAAAGTCAAAATTACGTAAATGTTGGAATAGTAACAAACAAAATTTTGCCTAGCTATATTGTTTACAGAATAAGGGAAACGGTCGCCAGCCTAATTAGGCAAGAGAAAGAATAACGTTCTCGTTTATGAAAGTAGGTATAAGTAACTATAACGGACAAACACGACCTAGTCTTGGCCACATGCGAGTGCAATGAACTCTGACACACTCATATGTTTACGGTAAGAGTGAAATTTATAGTTGGAGCAGCACAAACTATTTGCAACATTATAACAGATACAGAAAAACACTACCACTTTCAGGGCTTACACAAACTGAGTGGTCTTTATACTGTTAATATGCATTCAAGAGAGACAAACACTTAGTAATTATGAACATATAATTTCCTACTATGCAGTTTTCCACTTTTACTGCATCGAAACACAATGTTAACAAAATTGCAAGAAACTGACTCACCTTTTAGAATTTACTACAGATATTAAGGTGATCATTAGCTAAGCAAAACTTTAGAAGTCTCAGCCTTAAGAACTTTTAATTTTGCAGTTGGCAACAGCACTATAATAAGCAGTTTTATTAGGAAGATTATTTTCAGCAAACAACATTTACTTTAGCTCACTCTCTTGCCACATTAACTTTAACTTTCTTTTTACCAAGTTCAAGAGGCATTAATTAGCATAACATTGGTCATAAAAGTTCTTTCAGTAGGGACACTCGGTGATTACTTTAGTTCAAACGGAAAGGAACCTGGGAGGTGTTATGATGAGGAGAAAAATCAAGGTTGGTACATAAATTCAGATATAAATTACCTTATATTTCAGCACATTAGCACATCCATTAAGCTGATCCTTCACCGTACATCATTATAGTATTACGTTGCAATGATTGCGCAATGTGGTGGCAACTGCATGTTGGTAGGTGGAATAGCAGGCAGAATTGCTGGACTCTTGTCATTTCTTGGTGGCGATGATAGATACAAATTCCAGAATAGTTCCAGCTATTTATCCATCCACCCGAGGCCTTAGAAAGAAGCAGGAAAAGCCTCTCTCGGAATCAGCACAATATGCATCCTTTACATAACGGTGCATGGACTCGTAGCTCATCTACGACTGGTGGCTCATCCCCGACTGACTATCAGCTCCACCTTTTCCACCTAAGCCAACCACAAATTGCGCGCGCTACACAGTTCCGTTCCCGAGGGGAACCACTACACCTTTTATACACAAAATTACTAAGATTCCTAAGTGAGGATCAGCAGTTTACATAACAGTAAACAATCATTTTAAACAAAACAAAACATTTGCACATATTGACATTTCTTCCCCCATGAACCATGGACCTTGCCGTTGGTGGGGAGGCTTGCGTGCCTCAGCGATACAGATGGCCGTACCGTAGGTGCAACCACAACGGAGGGGTATCTGTTGAGAGGCCAGACAAACATGTGGTTCCTGAAGAGGGGCAGCAGCCTTTTCAGTAGTTGCAGGAGCAACAGTCTGGATGATTGACTGATCTGGCCTTGTAACATTAACCAAAACGGCCTTGCTGTGCTGGTACTGCGAACGGCTGAAAGCAAGGGGAAACTACAGCCGTAATTTTTCCCGAGGACATGCAGCTTTACTGTATGATTAAATGATGATGGCGTCCTCTTGGGTAAAATATTCCGGAGGTAAAATAGTCCCCCATTCGGATCTCCGGGCGGGGACTACTCAAGAGGATGTCGTTATTAGGAGAAAGAAAACTGGCATTGTACGGATCGGAGCGTGGAATGTGCGATCCCTTAATCGGGCAGGTAGGTTAGAAAATTTAAAAAGGGAAATGGATAGGTTAAAGTTAGATATAGTGGGAATTAGTGAAGTTCGGTGGCAGGAGGAACAAGACTTTTGGTCAGGTGATTACAGGGTTATAAATACAAAATCAAATAAGGGTAATGCAGGAGTAGGTTTAATAATGAATAAAAAAATAGGAGTGCGGGTTAGCTACTACAAACAGCATAGTGAACGCATTATTGTGTCCAAGATAGACACAAAGCCCATGCCTACTACAGTAGTACAAGTTTATATGCCAAATAGCTCTGCAGATGATGAAGAAATTGATGAAATGTATGACGAGATAAAAGAAATTATTCAGGTAGTGAAGGGAGACGAAAATTTAATAGTCATGGGTGACTGGAATTCGTCAGTAGGAAAAGGGAGAGAAGGAAACATAGTAGGTGAATATGGATTGGGGGGAAGAAATGAAAGAGGAAGCCGCCTTGTTGAATTTTGCACAGAGCATAACTTAATCATAGCTAACACTTGGTTCAAGAATCATAAAAGAAGGTTGTATACCTGGAAGAATCCTGGAGATACTAATAGGTATCAGATAGATTATATAATGGTAAGACAGAGATTTAGGAACCAGGTTTTAAATTGTAAGACATTTCCAGGGGCAGATGTGGATTCTGACCACAATCTATTGGTTATGAACTGCAGATTGAAACTGAAGAAACTGCAAAAAAGTGGGAATTTAAGGAGATGGGACCTGGAAAAACTGAAAGAACCAGAGGTTGTAGAGAGTTTCAGGGAGAGCATAAGGGAAAAATTGACAGGAATGGGGGAAAGAAATACAGTAGAAGACGAATGGGTAGCTCTGAGGGATGATGTAGTGAAGGCAGCAGAGGATCAAGTAGGTAAAAAGACGAGGGCTAATAGAAATCCTTGGGTAACAGAAGAAATATTGAATTTAATTGATGAAAGGAGAAAATATAAAAATGCAGTAAATGAAGCAGGCAAAAGGGAATACAAACGTCTCAAAAATGAGATCGACAGAAAGTGCAAAATGGCTAAGCAGGGATGGCTAGAGGACAAATGTAAGGATGTAGAGGCTTTTCTCACTAGGGGTAAGATAGATACTGCCTACAGGAAAATTAAAGAGACCTTTGGAGAGAAGAGAACCACTTGTATGAATATCAAGAGCTCAGATGGCAACCCAGTTCTAAGCAAAGAAGGGAAGGCAGAAAGGTGGAAGGAGTATATAGAGGGTTTATACAATGGCGATGTACTTGAGGACAATATTATGGAAATGGAAGAGGATGTAGATGAAGATGAAATGGGAGATAAGATACTGCGTGAAGAGTTTGACAGAGCAATGAAAGACCTGAGTCGAAACAAGGCCCCGGGAGTAGACAACATTCCATTAGAACTACTGATGGCCTTGGGAGAGCCAGTCATGACAAAACTCTACCATCTGGTGAGCAAGATGTATGAGACAGGCGAAATACCCACAGACTTCAAGAAGAATATAATAATTCCAATCCCAAAGAAAGCAGGTGTTGACAGATGTGAAAATTACCGAACTATCAGTTTAATAAGTCACAGCTGCAAAATACTAACGCGAATTCTTTACAGACGAATGGAAAAACTGGTAGAAGCGGACCTCGGGGAAGATCAGTTTGGATTCCGTAGAAATGTTGGAACACGTGAGGCAATACTAACCTTACGACTTATCTTAGAAGAAAGATTAAGAAAAGGCAAACCTACGTTTCTAGCATTTGTAGACTTAGAGAAAGCTTTTGACAACGTTAATTGGAATACTCTCTTTCAAATTCTGAAGGTGGCAGGGGTAAAATACAGGGAGCGAAAGGCTATTTACAATTTGTACAGAAACCAGATGGCAGTTATAAGAGTCGAGGGGCATGAAAGGGAAGCAGTGGTTGGGAAAGGAGTGAGACAGGGTTGTAGCCTCTCCCCGATGTTATTCAATCTGTATATTGAGCAAGCAGTAAAGGAAACAAAAGAAAAATTCGGAGTAGGTATTAAAATTCATGGAGAAGAAGTAAAAACTTTGAGGTTCGCCGATGACATTGTAATTCTGTCAGAGACAGCAAAGGACTTGGAAGAGCAGTTGAACGGAATGGACAGTGTCTTGAAAGGAGGATATAAGATGAACATCAACAAAAGCAAAACGAGGATAATGGAATGTAGTCAAATTAAATCGGGTGATGCTGAGGGGATTAGATTAGGAACTGAGACACTTAAAGTAGTAAAGGAGTTTTGCTATTTAGGGAGCAAAATAACTGATGATGGTAGAAGTAGAGAGGATATAAAATGTAGACTGGCAATGGCAAGGAAACGTTTCTGAAGAAGAGAAATTTGTTAACATCGAGTATAGATTTAAGTGTCAGGAAGTCGTTTCTGAAAGTATTTGTATGGAGTGTAGCCATGTATGGAAGTGAAACATGGACGATAACTAGTTTGGACAAGAAGAGAATAGAAGCTTTCGAAATGTGGTGCTACAGAAGAATGCTGAAGATCAGGTGGGTAGATCACGTAACTAATGAGGAGGTATTGAATAGGATTGGGGAGAAGAGAAGTTTGGGGCACAACTTGACTAGAAGAAGGGATCGGTTGGTAGGACATGTTTTGAGGCATCAAGGGATCACAAATTTAGCATTGGAGGGCAGTGTGGAGGGTAAAAATCGTAGAGGGAGGCCAAGAGATAAATACACTAAGCAGATTCAGAAGGATGTAGGTTGCAGTAGGTACTGGGAGATGAAGAAGCTTGCACAGGATAGAGTAGCATGGAGAGCTGCATCAAACCAGTCTCAGGACTGAAGACCACACACACACCAAAAATTATTCACACAAAATTACAATTATATACAGTAAGTTTTGTTCCTTCCAAATGGGACAAGGAATATAAATTGCAGATACACTACATCGCATAGAATCAGACCATGGCTCAAAGTTTGTACAAAGAAAGGAGTATACAATTTTGTGTTATCGATTCAATGAAACAATATTTACAAAAGCTCAGCAATGTAACATTAAATGAAACAAAAGCAAAATAAATTAGTACAGCATTAGAGCTATGGTGTTACACATGCCCCATGTTTCGTTGAAGTTTCCCGTAAGGGACACATCAAGGAAACGTCTATAACACCTAAGTGGTGTTAGCTGCAAAAAAATTACACCATCCAACTTCAGTTGGGACAAAAAAAAATTATATATTACAGACATACAGCATATACACTAAGCAATTTTCAAAAATAAGCCATTTATAGTAATTTTCATTTTCACACTGCTTCAAGGATACTAATTTTCATCAATACACAGGATACCTTCAAGCATGTTCATTTCATACACACACAGTTCAAATAAAAGACAAAACATTACACAAAATAAGCTTCATATTAGTAGAAAAGGTATAGCCTTCAAATAAAATAAAAAAGTAAACACATATACAATAGCACAGAACATTTTAACATAACAAAGCAGAAATTTGTCTTTCAATATTTTTAAAGGAATGTAAATTTTCAGACACACGAGCACGTTAATGGTCATAGTACATTTTACAAGGTTCAGCAATTAATGGAATGTTGAAAATTTCAGTTTGCAATCACATATGCACAAATATTTACACAAACAGCTATGAGAACTTTTTTTTTTCAACTGACTCTTTAAATACAAAAGTAACTTTTCAAGGCTTTCTCAAAACAACTTTAAAGCTGCTCTTCATTAATAGCAGTCCAAAATGTTTGTTGCACATAAACACATTAACCTATTCAGAACCTACCTTTAATCATTACTGCTGTGTTTTAAAACAGACAGTCCAAAACTTTAAGTTATTCCAAAAAAAGCTAGCATCAAAACATCTACATCCATTTGAATGAGAATGCATATATATTTTTTGATAAATTTTCACTGACTTCAGAAAGAATAGTCAGTTCATAACACATTGACCAATAAACCTAACTAAGTTCACTGCTTGCCTCAGCACTAGCAGTCCATGTTACACATCCTGCCTCTCATTAGCTTGGCAGTCTTTATAAATATTTAGGCACAAAACACAATTTAGATTAAAAACACTAAAGAAAACAAATTTTTAAATTGACACACTGCCCCATCCTCTGGGTTTGGCAGTTCATGCCCACTTATCAGCTCCTTGCCCCACAATGGCAAGTCCTTTGGCTACTGCTCAACACAGCATATTTGGTAGCCCTCAACTTCAGGACCACAGCATTTTTGGTTGTTTTGTCTTGTTTTTCTGCCCGACAGCATATTTTTGAGCAGTTTATTGTCATCATCTCCAAGTTTTCTATCATTATGTCACATCTTTGTTACCAATTGCATTAATGGTATAAAACATAAAATCTGCAACTTTGAAACAGTAATTAGACATTGGCAACAAAACCATTTCTTTTCAAATGACAACATCAGAAAACATATACATTAGTCAAGAAAATTTTAAATGTCATACTTGGGGTCAAGTCAGGATTAAGAATTTCTTACTACTCCTTTACCATTGCTTTTCCACACACAGTTAGATCATTACATACATCAAGTCCAGGACAATAATTTTATATCCTACTGTAAGTGACTTCTGCCTACTCTTTGTGGCACTAAACACACACATATTTTTTCAACATCATAATTATTCCTATTTTCAGAAACACATTTACATTCAGTCATATTACAGTATTCATTCACCTTGTTTTCAGTATTCTTACCTTTTCACATCCATATTTCTCTTTCCAATTACTTTTTCATTACATTTTCTCTTTACAGTATCCACAATACTTACTTTCATATTGGTCATTTTCTAGTGTACCCAATGTAATCATTCATTTCTATTTACAGAAACATTCACCTTTAGTCATATTATACAAGGAAAATTTAGCATTATTAATAATTTTTATCATCATTCAAATTCACTAAAAAAAATTAAATAAATAACTTAGTTCTGGAGTTTATGTCACGATTCTAACAAACTGCTTCAAACTTGGAATTCACACTAATTGAAAGTTATTTTAAAGCAAAATTTACTTTCTATAAAACATGATTCAATATAGAAAGGGAAGAAAGAAAGAAGATAGTCAAAGTTCCGAATGAATAAGGGGAAGGTTGCCAACACGAAAAGAAACGGAAGTAGTGCTGGCAACGACTCGGGTCCCTGGTGCTCGCCAGGCACCTGACAATGCAAAGAGTGCATGTCCCCTGAGGGTGCTACATTTAATTCATCATTGGTTTCTGTGGACATATAACTTCAGGTCAACTGTATTTCTAAGTCCTAAAGGCTTCCTTGACCTAGGGTACACAAGAAAATAAGCATTTGCATGTGGAGTTCCTTGCACTTCAAAAGGCCCATTGTAAATGTATTTGAATTTAGAAATTTCATTATTAATTTCACTTGATTTTTCATGGGTCTTCACTAAGACATAATCCCTAAGCTTAAATTTAGTTGTTTTGAGATTATTATCATGCCTTTTAGATCTAGCGGCCGCTTTCTCTTTCATTCTTTTCTTAACTAACTCTTTTTTCTCATGCAGGTTAATTCCTACAATAGGTGGGAATTGCAAGATCTCTTCAATAATACTTTTACTTTTACGGTCCAACAGAATTTCTTCAGGGGTAAAACCGGTGGTTTCATGGTATAAGGTGTTCATGGTCTTTTCAAAGTCATTTACAAATCTGCCCCAAGCCTTATGGTTATGGTGACAGTAGGTTCTACCTAACCCTCCTAATTCACACATATATCTTTCGACAGGATTACTAGCCAGGTGGTAAGCTGAAATATATTTAACTTGAACACCATGTTGCTTCATGCCTTCCTTCCAGATTTTTGAGATAAACTGTGGTCCATTATCAGACAAAACTGCTTTAGGTTTACCAATGGTGTTAAAATACTCATTCATCTTACTAAAGACCGCTTTAGCAGTGGCTTTCCTGATTGGATATAATTTAATAAATTTAGAGAACACTTCCAACACTACAACAATGTAAGACCAATTACCTGAGGTTTTTGGGAAAGGACCATACAAATCCACTGACAGTAATTCTAATGTGTCCTCTGATATTGTATTCTGCATGAAACCTTGGTTTACTCTATTTGTTACTTTTGCCCTCTGACATACATCACAAGATCTTATTCTCTCAGTAATTTTCTTAGTAGCACCTACGTTAATCGCAACCACATCAGTTAACTTTTCAATACACTTCTTGGGACCACAATGCCCTAAGGCAAGATGAAAATAATCAATCACTTCAGTCTCAAATTTCCTAGGCCAACACACCTTCCATTCTTCAGTGCTGGTACTCTTTCTCCTATATAAAATTCCATTAAATATCTTGTAAAATCTACTGATTTGTGGGTAACTAGGGTTACTAAAATTAACTTTCACTGACTTCCATACTTCATCCTCATTCTGATGGAACCTCATGCTTTTACAAATTTGCTCTATTCTTTTCCTACCTGGAACCTCCTTAATATATCTTATATGAAATTTGCCATCTTCATTACATTCCCTTGGTAAGTTGTTCATACCCTCAGGCAACCGTGATAAAGCATCAGCTACATAATTGTCACTACCTTTAATTTATAATATCTCATAATCAAATTGTTGTAAGTGCAGGGCCCATCGACTCAACCTGCCGGTAAACAGTCGACAGTTTTTTAAAAAGGTTAATGCCTTGTGGTCTGTATGAATTACAATTTTATGTCCCCATAAATAATTCCTAAATTTCTTTAATCCCCAAATGATTGCTAAGGCCTCTTTCTCTGAAATAGTATAGTTTTTCTCATATTTAGTTAAAGTCCTACTAGCAAAAGCAATGGTATTATGTTCTGTTTCTCCAGATTTTATGTTTTCCTGAAATATTTCAACACCAATACCATAAGCACTACTGTCTGTAATCATGTGGAATGGCTTACTTAAAACTGGGTGATGTAAAATGTTTTCCCTTACTAACTCAGTTTTCAAATTTTCAAAATCTTTCTGACATTCAGATGTCCAAATATATACACTATTTTTCTTTAACAAGCTATTCAAATGTGGGCTGTTAAAAGCTTGCCCCTTCACAAATTTGCAGTAAAACCCACACAGACCTAAAAACGCTTTCAACTGTTTCCTGTTCTTTGGAGGAGGGCATTTTTCAATAGCATTAAGCTTTTCTGGGTCCTTGCCAATCCCAGATGTGGTTATTATGTGTCCTAAAAACTTAATTTCTTGTCTCACAAATTCACACTTTTTTAATTTTAAAGTCACGCCCCCTGCTTGAAGAGCAATAAGGGTTTTGTTTAACAGGTCACAATGCTCCTCCCAGTTATCAGTAGCAATCAATAGGTCATCTACATATACAGTCAATTTGGCACAAAGTTCTTTTCCTAATACAGAATCCAAAGCCCTAATGAAAACAGAAACAGAAGTATTTAAACCAAATGGTACAACTTTGTATTGGTAACATTTTCCTGCAAACAAAAAAACTGTATATTTCCTAGAATCTTTGTGTAATGGGATCTGCCAATATCCAGCAATGAGGTCTAAACTAGTTAGATACTTTACATTATGGAACTTTTGTAATAAATCATCTAAATTTTCAGGCCTGTCTACTCCTCTCCTGACAATTTTATTCAATGTCCGTGCATCAATGACTACTCTTACACCTCCATCCTTTTTATTGACTATAATAAGTGGACTATTGTATTCACTATTGCTTCTTTCTATTACCCCCCATTCCAACATTTTATCAATCTCAGCTTGTACTGCTTCTTTCTTAGCTATAGGTATTGGATATGGTCTGACAAAGAATGGTTCATGTTCCAGGATATCCATACGGTATTCAAAGTTGTTTACAACACCTGGTTTATCAGAGAACACTTTCTTATTACTATTCAAGATATCAAATAAATCATCTTTCTGTTCACATGATAGTTCTTGGATAACATCAACAATTTCCCTAAAACTGTCAGTTTTTTGATCATCCTGCAATAAACCTCTCACATGGTAAATTTCATATAGTTGGGGTAAACCATCATTTTCAGATTCTATTTTTAACAAAATGGGTTCTACATTCACAGCTTGGACCTGGTTGTCACCTTCAAATTTAATTTCTATTGTTTCGGTTTCCCTATTAATCTTAACAGTTCCACTACCACAATCTAAGATTACTTTTTCCTTGTCTAGCCAATCAATACCTAGAATCATTTCAGCACTTAGTTCAGGGACCACTAAAAAATCATGTTCAAATTTTTGGCTTCCTATTTCAAAGTCCATCAATACTTGTTTTTAAATGGGCTTGCTGGACCTACCAGTAACTCCTATAATTTTCACTCCACTAACAGACATTATTACTAACCCTGGTTTACATGAAATATGATCAAAGAATGATTCTGATATGCCACTGATTTGGGATCCTGTGTCTAAAAGTACTTGCAGTTCAGTGTTACAAACATTTACAGGTATTATAGTTTGTTTAGTAATTCTCTGTTCCTTTTCCTCCTGTTCTTCCCATAACAAATCCTATTCAACCATAATGTCTTTCCAGGAAATATTACCTACTGATTTCAGTTGTGTATCAGGTGGCTTTTTGGGTTTGTGGACCTCTACATCTTTACATATCTTTAACAGTTCACGTTCTACTGTATTTATCTCTGGACATTCTTTAGGTTTCTGTAAATCTATTTCTGTCATTACATTAAGTAAAGCCTGCCCTAATATAGTGTCAACCGGCGGCTCTTTCGGTTTTGTTTCAGTTACACATTCCGGATTTTGTTTCGAAAAGATGTCGTTAATTTTTTCGTAACCTCTTTCTGTAAAGGTATAAGTAGGTTTGTCTACCTCCGAAAACTCATCTGTATCTGAATCCGTCGTCTCTCCTTCGTCTGAGCTATCACTGATTTCATTTTCGTCATCCGATTCGAGCAGGAATGCAACTTTTAAACAGTGAGGCAGATTATCACTAGATGTTTCAGCCACTTCATTTTTCGACTCATTTTCTACACAATGCACATCGATCGGACAGTCAGACACTTCTGTTATATCACTTTGAACGATTTCAGCCTTAACTTCATATTTAGTATAATCGTCATATATTTCGATAACTTTCATTTCATTTTCCCCTTTGTTATCATTCTCAGGTAATCGTGCGAAATACATACTAGACCCTTCTGCATTAGAATCATAAAACACCTTTCCATCAACAACAATTTTGTCTGCACTGCTTATAATGTCATGTTCACTAACGTCCTCCTTTACATCATTTTCACCTATTTTTAACTGTGCACACGTCTTTTGCGTGGCATATTCTACCTCCCTTTCCTCTTTATTCATCATAACCTCCCCCACATCTACATCTTTTACCTCATACACATCATTAACAGTGCCAATATTCCCCTTTTCACTCGCCTTTTCTGTCTCCCTTTCATTCTTTAATAAAGTCTTTTCGCACGAATCCGATACTGAGTTATCTTTATCATATGACATATTAACTTTATTTTCATTTCTACATTCATATACTACTGAAACCGGCCATCGGAAGTGTCCGATCCCGCCTCTTCTGTCTCTCTCTACGGCAGCCATCTTGTTCTGACGTCTGCCATTTGTGCGTGCTGCCAAGTGCAATGTACGCTGCTCCGGCAACCGCTGGCCCGAGTGCGAACAGTCACGTGACTTCGCACTGGGAACGCCACTATGTATCACTCCGCGCCCGTCTGCTATAGGCGCGTCCTTAACCTTCCTGCCCCATAGTTTACATCTTTCTTTCTCGAATCTAATATTTGACATCTTTTCTTTGGGCCCAAAACCGGTTTCCGCGTGAATCCGGCCCGCAACACACGCGGTTTTTAGTTTTCCATTTCTTCTCTATTTTGGAAATTCCGCGTCATGTATCCTCTACCGCGCGTAGTATAATTTCCCCTGCCTCTCGCACTACCTCTTTGAATCGTGTTTACACGAAATCTATCGTTTTCAGATTGTTCATTTTGGTCATTGCTTTCTCGCGAATAATTGTTATTGTGGAGGGGACGGGACCCGCGATTCCTTCGCCAATGATCTTCATCCTCCACTCTTTCCAGAAACGCAGAAAAACTTCTGTGTGTACTCCCAACATATCGTTTAGAATCCTCAGGCAGTTTCTGCCAAAGAACCCAAACGATCTCAGCTTCAGTCCTCCTAGCCTTCAAATGTATCAGTTTTCTGTACCATGATTCGCAGAATTCTTTCATGGTTTGCCTACCTCTGACATCATACAGTCTGGCCATTAGAAATTCACGCCACAACTGGTCTTGTTTTTGTTCTGACCAGTATTCATCAATAAATTTTTCGCTTAAAATTTTCAAAAGACATCTGGTTCGTATCCAGATTCAACCCCCACCTTTTTGCTTCTCCCGTCAATGCACTAATTACAACATTAATTTTTTCCTGGTCAGATAAATATTCAGGAAAGTTCCTTTCCCAGTTCTTTACAAAATCAAGGGGGTGCCATCCGTTATGTCTCTTTGCAGGGTCGAATTTTTCTTCGCCCTCTAAGATTTTACTGAAAGGGATCCTTTCTGCAAATTGTGGAGGTCCTGTTTGTATTTTTCTTTCCAAGTCATACATTTTGTCTTGGATTTGTGAAGTGTTATGGTCACACTTCTTTTCGTAATCAACAATCTGTTTGGTTAGTTCCCTACTTTTTTCTGTTACAGATTGTTTAAACTGTGCAAATTCCACGTTACACTCTGTTTGTATTTCGGATTTAATACCGAATACCTTTTCATCTACTTTAGTACAGACTAAGGGTTCTATTTTTATTTTGAATTTTAATTACTTCTGTGTCAAATCTTTCGTTAATGTCATCAATTTGTCCCTGTATGTTGGCAATATTGCCATTGATGACAGTAATTTCGCTTTTGAGGTTTTTAATATCATTACTCACAATGTCTACTTTTACATCAACCTTCTCAATCTGTTTACTAATATCACTACTTAGCGCTACATTTTGTTGCCCCAGTGCTGCAATTTGTGCAGACAGCATTTTTAACAAATCAGTCACATCTGGTGTCTTTTCACTTTTGGTTTCAACTGCATTTTCGTGTTCCGATTCTACAACCCTCTCAGTTTCTGGTGATTCGAACATATCCCGCGATTCATTAACATAGCCACTGTCTTCCGCAACATCGCTCATATTGCCTTGCATAGTACGAGCGACATTCATAGCTTCTATCTGTTTATTGACATCGGCATGGTATCGTACGTAATTTAACTCTCGCGTAATGCCATCTGTTGGTGTGCTGCCTGAACTACTCTCGATTGCATTCTGCTCTCGCGTATTTAGATTCATTTCTAATTCCCTGTCCATTTTAGCTATTACTAAGTACTGATACCTTTAATTTTCAATTTAAGCTGAACTTTCACTATCCGTTCTGTTAACTAATGTACAGGTTCGTGCCGCTGGACGTTCTATGTTCACTCTGTGTTTGTAAAATGCTTACTACTTATAATTTTTTTTCCGTCTGTAGGTGCAAATTGAACAGAGTCCTGTCACGCGGCGCCACGTATAACTCTCCTAACTGCTACTGCTATACCTTAACCTCAAAACTGGGGGCAGTTTGCAAAACAGAATTCTTTTGTTATAGCGATTATGGTATAAAGCAACAGAGTAGTGTTACCCTCTGAGAGGAATTTTGTTAAGTTGACCGTGTTGTTCCTAACGGAAGTGGCTTATCGGTAATGAAAGTCAAAATTATGTAAATGTTGGAATAGTAACAAACAAAATTTTGCCTAGCTATATTGTTTACAGAATAAGGGAAACGGTCGCCAGCCTAATTAGGCAAGAGAAAGATTAACGTTCTCGTTTATGAAAGTAGGTATAAGTAACTATAACGGACAAACACGACCTAGACTTGGCCACACGCGAGTGCAATGAACTCTGACACACTCATATGTTTACGGTAAGAGTGAAATTTATAGTTGGAGCAGCACAAACTATTTGCAACATTATAACAGATACAGAAAAACACTACCACTTTCAGGGCTTACACAAACTGAGTGGTCTTTATACTGTTAATATGCATTCAAGAGAGACAAACACTTAGTAATTATGAACATATAATTTCCTACTATGCAGTTTTCCACTTTTACTGCATCGAAACACAATGTTAACAAAATTGCAAGAAACTGACTCACCTTTTAGAATTTACTACAGATATTAAGGTGATCATTAGCTAAGCAAAACTTTAGAAGTCTCAGCCTTAAGAACTTTTAATTTTGCAGTTGGCAACAGCACTTTAATAAGCAGTTTTATTAGGAAGATTATTTTCAGCAAACAACATTTACTTTAGCTCACTCTCTTGCCACATTAACTTTAACTTTCTTTTTATCAAGTTCAAGAGGCATTAATCAGCATAACATTGGTCATAAAAGTTCTTTCAGTAGGGACACTCGGTGATTACTTTAGTTCAAACGGAAAGGAACCTGAGAGGTGTTATGATGAGGAGAAAAATCAAGGTTGGTACATAGATATAAATTACCTTATATTTCAGCACATTAGCACATCCATTAAGCTGATCCTTCACCGTACATCATTATAGTATAACGTTGCAATGATTGCGCAATGTGGTGGCAACTGCATGTTGGTAGGTGGAATAGCAGGCAGAATTGCTGGACTCTTGTCATTTCTTGGTGGCGATGATAGATACAAATTCCAGAATAGTTCCAGCTATTTATCCATCCACCCGAGGCCTTAGAAAGAAGCAGGAAAAGCCTCTCTCGGAATCAGCACAATATGCATCCTTTACATAACGGTGCATGGACTCGTAGCTCATCTACGACTGGTGGCTCGTCCCCGACTGACTATCAGCTCCACCTTTTCCACCTAAGCCAACCACAAATTGCGCGCGCTACACAGTTCCGTTCCCGAGGGGAACCACTACACCTTTTATACACAAAATTACTAAGATTCCTAAGTGAGGATCAGCAGTTTACATAACAGTAAACAATCATTTTGAACAAAACAAAACATTTGCACATATTGACATTTCTACCAAAAATTATTCACACAAAATTACAATTATATACAGTAAGTTTTGTTCCCTTCAAATGGGACAAAGAATATAAATTGCAGATACACTACATCGCATAGAATCAGACCATGGCTCAAAGTTTGTACAAAGAAAGGAGTATACAATTTTGTGTTATCGATTTAATGAAACAATATTTACAAAAGCTCAGCAATGTAACATTAAATGAAACAAGAGCAAAATAAATTAGTACAGCATTAGAGCTATGGCGTTAGAAAGTCCTGTTTATGGACGTATGTTCCCGTAAATTACGGCCAGGTTGTTGGTGAGCGCTGAGATGGCTACCGATAGAGTCACGGATGTTCCATCAGGTTTAGATGAGGCGAATTTGGTGGAGAAGAGAACAACATGAGTTCACTATCATGCTCCTCAAACCACTGTACCACGCTACTGTCTTAGTGTTATAGACAGTTATACTGATGGAAGATGCCTTCGCTGTCGCGGGAGATATCAACCATGAAGGGATACGGATATCCTGCAATAATGTTCATCTAGTAAACGGTTGTCATGGTGGCTTCGATTAATATTGAACCGGGTTGCTATCGATATACAAAGATACCGACGCCGCGTCTCTAGGCGACGGTTACTTCGGCAACTTGCTAAGAGGCAGCGAAGTCGAGCTATGCGGGTATTAAAGCGCAGTACGCCGACCGCCTCACAGTCTTGTCACCTTCAGCAATTGAAAGTGTTTGTGAGTCTTGTCGGACATCGGGGGAGCTGTTCACACGTTTTGATGCCTCATGAAGGGCGCAGTGTTACCTTGGACGGAAGCTCGGCGACATCAATTATACGAGGTGTATGTTCGCAACGTCACCTCAAAGTAAAGCGGAATTTCAAGTTATCTCTTGAGTCTAAACCGAGCATTGGTGCAACAACGTTACCCTTGGCGTTCCAGATAGTTTTCTGTCTAGATTACGAGCTGTTTATGCATTCCTGAATGTTGTGTCTGGATTATCTGAAGGTCAACAGTTGCAGCAAGTAGAGCATGTGTCATCTGCTAATTTGACTGAATTTCACCCTATTGCTTATGGATTTTCATACCATGAGAAGAAGGAAGAACAGAAATCAATAAACGGTGAGCTTTACATCCACTAATTAACTTTGTTTAATACAAAGGGCGATCAAAAAGGTTCTTTTGGATTGCCGTACGGTCGAGAATCTATATGCCATTCAGTCAAAATCGCCGTGAGCATTGAGGCAATCATCCCATCGTCGCACCAGGTTGAGGATACCTTTTTGGGGGACCACCGTGCCCTGCTGCGTGAAGAAGTCAGCATCTGACTGCTGCACTTGCTCGTCCGACAGGCATCATATACCTTTCAAGGCCTTTATTAGGGGACCAAGGCGTGATAATCGCACGGGGAGAGCTCGTGATTAGCCCTCACAGTGGATGAGACTGGCCTCCCAGATCAAGCGGCGTCTTGTGCCGAGTTCCAACCAGCACGATTATTTGGCACACTATTCCACTATGGTGGTTTTCGACAGGCGTACTGCCCCCCGGAGTAGACAACATTCCATTAGAACTACTGACAGCCTTGGGAGAGCCAGGCCTTGCAAAACTCTACCATCTAGTGAGCAAGATGTATGAGACAGGCGAAATACCCTCAGACTTCAATAAGAATATAATAATCCTAATCCCAAAGAAAGCAGGTGTTAACAGACCGAACTATCAGTTTAATAAGCCACGGCTGCAAAATACTACCACGAATTCTTTACAGAAGAATGGAAAAACTGGTAGAAGCGGACCTCGTGGATGATCAGTTTGGATTCCATCGAAAGGTTGGAACACGTGAGGCAATAC
Source organism: Schistocerca nitens (assembly GCF_023898315.1). Taxonomy (NCBI): domain Eukaryota; kingdom Metazoa; phylum Arthropoda; class Insecta; order Orthoptera; family Acrididae; genus Schistocerca; species Schistocerca nitens. The sequence continues at coordinate 823,791,106 of NC_064614.1, forward strand.
TGACCCTTCGACTTATCTTAGAAAATAGATTAAGGAAAGACAAACCTACGTATCTAGCATCTGTAGACTTCGAGAAACGTTGACTGGAACACTCTCTTTCACATTCAGAAGGTGGCAGGGGTAAAATACAGGGAGCGAAAGACTATTTACAATTTGTATAGAAACCAGATGGCAGTTATAAGAGTCGAGGGGCACGAAAGGGAAGCAGTGATTGGGAAGGGAGTGGGACAAGATTGTAGCCTATCCCCGATGTTATTCAATCTGTATATTGAGCAAGCAGTAAAGGAAACAAAAGAAAAATTCGAAGTAGGAATTAAAATCCATGGAGAAGAAATAAAAACTTTCAGGTTCGCCGATGACACTGTAATTGTGTCAGAGACAGCGAAGGACCTGGAAGAGCAGCTGAACGGAATGGACAGTGTCTTGAAAGGAGAATATAAGATGAACATCAACAAAATCAAAACGAGGATAATGGAATGTACTCGAATTAAATCGGATGATACTGTGGGATTAGATTAGGAAATGAGACGCTTAAAGTAGTAAATGAGTTTTGCTATTTGTGGAGCAAACTAACTGATGATGGTCGAAGTAGAGAAGATATAAAATGTAGACTGGCAATGGCAAGGAAAGATTTTCTGAAGAAGAAAAATTTGTTAACATCAAGAATAGATTTAAGTGTCAGGAAGTCGTTTCTGAAAGTATTTGTATGGAGTGTAGCCATGTATGGACGATAAATAGTTTGGACAAGAAGAGAATAGAGGCTTTCGAAATGTGGTGCTACAGAAGAATGCTGAAGATTAGATGGATATATCACATAACTAATGAGGAGGTATTGAATAGAATTGGAGAGAAGAGAAATTTGTGGCACAACTTGACTAGAAGAAGGGATAGGTTGGTAGGGCATATTCAGAGGCATCAAGGGATTACCAATTTAGTATTGGAGGGCGGCGTGGAGGGTACAAATCGTAGAGGGAGACCAAGAGATGAATACACTAAACAGATTCAGAAGGATGTAGGTTGCAGTAGGTACTGGGACATGAAGAAGCTTGCACAGGATAGAGTACATGGAGAGCTGCATGAAACCAGTCTCTGGACTGAAGACCACAACAACAGCTGCCCCATATACATTCTTCACTCTCCGACGGATGTCTACTATTCTCCGACAGCCAAGTAAACAAAAACAGCGTGTTGGTTCTATTTGGACGCATTTTTTAATAACATCGCCATAGTTCACGTTTTCGCATTTACCGCACGCACGTCGGAACGACAGGAATGCCACAATAATCACTTGCCTACATGTCGGTGCTTATATACCTGCATCGATGTCGCGCTGCATTGCATATACTCTGCAGCAACACCTTCAAATATAAACTTTTTGTTGTGATTGTGTTTCTGAGCGTTTGTGCTCAAGTTGCTTACTGCGAGTGGTGTACTCTGCTGTTATGCGGTTCACCGACTTTTTTCGGCATTTAACTCTGGCTGACAGCCGTTAAGCAGTTTGATTTCTCAGATTACCCATCTTCGTGGTTATTGGTGGAGTGTTTTTAAAATTGCATATGATCAGGCACGTTTATTCCTGCTAAATGTTTTTGAATATTTTAAATTGTTTTAAAAATAAACATATTTTATAATATACTCTTTGTTTTAGTCGTGGTTAACATAGTTTTTTTTTTTTGGGGGGGGGGGGGAAGGGAAGAGGCGGAGAGATTTTGGCAGCATGTTATCCATTGCACATTACGTGCTTTTTGAAATCAGAGTTTTGGAAGATCTTTTATATTTTTTATTTTAGTATTTTGGCCAAGTTTTGGTGAAACCTTGCTTATTTAAGCTTTAGTCAAGGGTTAAATTTTTATCGATGGTGATTTAAGATCTGTTCTAGCAGTGTTACTCGGTTTTCAAATCACATTACTCAAACCGTTCCACTGTCTTTTACCAAGAGGACTTTTTGTAACGTTTTCCACATTATATAGGTAAAAGTTATTAATTGCTTATTCTAAGACATTTGTTATGATTGCTTTTTATGTGTGTTTTAGACCGATGAAGAGATGTTCATTTCTGGTGGTCTTTATTGTTGTTACTCAATTTTGTAAGCTGGCCGTTTCCGTTGGAGTTATATGGTAAAATAAAATTGTGGATACTTGTACGTATTTCTATGTGCGCTTGGTATCTTCCACTAGCAAATTGAGTGCATTATCGTGAGCTAATTTTAAATAGCTCAACCATCCCAGATGTATGTCCTCCATAGCATAATATTGACCCACTACGCTTCATCGCGGTATGGTGCATACCTCCATGAGCCGTTCGCCTGTGTGGAGGCATATCTGGATACGACCATTGACCAGACGACACGTTTCAGTTGATCCACCGTACGACCTCAGGGATCCCGAGCCGACTCCGATCTTAATTGTCTCGAAATCTGGAAGAAAATCCAAAGAGATTAAGGTCGTATGCAAGGTATCCTAGCGGCAAGTAACAATCAATGCCTTCTCTGCGCGACAGCAATGGAAATACTATCGATGATAGTGCTGCTAAAGCAGATTTACTAAACACAGCCTTCTGAAACTCCTTCGCCAAAGAAGACGAAGTAAATATTCCTGAATTTGAATCACGAACAACTGCAAACATAAATAAGGTAGAAGTAGATATCATCAGAGTAGCGAAGAAACTTAAATCAGTTAATAAAAGCAAGTCCTGCGGTCCAGTCTGTATACCAGTTAGATTCCTTCCAGCGTGCAGTGATGCAATAGTTCCATACTTAACAATAATCCACAACCGCTCGCTTGACGAAAGATCCATACGCGAAGACTGGAAAGTTACACAGGTCACACTAATATTTTAGAAAGGCAATAGGAGTGATCCACCAAATTACAGGCCCATATCAGTAACATCGATATGCAGCAGGGTTGAGGAAAATATATTGTATTCGTACGTCATGAATTACCTCGAAGAGAAAGGTCTTTTGAAACACAGTCAACACGGATTTAGAAAACATCGTTCTTGTGAAACACAGCTAGATCTTTTACTCACACGAAGTGGAGAGTACTCTCGACAAGGTTTCCAGAACCTTGTAACCAAATTGCGTGCTTATGGAATATCATCTTAGTCATGCGACTGAATCCATGATATCCTGTCGGAGAGGTCACTGTTCGTAATAACTGACGGAAGAGCATCGAGTAAAAGGGAAGTGATTTCTGGCGTTCCTCAAGGGAGTATTACAGGCTCTGTGCTGTTCCTTATCTATATAAACGATTTAAGAGACAATAGGAGAAACTTCCTAAGATTTTTCGCAGATGACGCTGTGATTTACCCCTTAGTAAAGTCATCAGAAGCCCGCCCGGCTAGCGGTGCGGTCTAACGCGCTGCTTCCCGAGCGGGAAGGCCCGGCGGCTTAGTGTCGAAGCCCGGTGTGCCGGCCAGCCTGTAGATGGCTTTTAAGGCAGTTTTCCATCTGCCTCGACGAATGCGGGCTGGTTCCCCTTATTCCGCCTCAGTTGCACAATGTCGGCGATTGCTGCTCAAACACTGTCTCCACATACACGTGCACCAAATTACTCTATCACGCCAATGTTTGGGGCTACTCTCGTCTGGTATGAGACGTTCCCGGGGGTGGAGGCGGGGGGAAGGGGGGGGGTCCACTGGAGTCCGAACCAGCACAATAATCCTGGGTTCGGTGTGGGGAGGCGGTGGGCCTGTTGTGGGGTTGTGAACCACTGAGGGCTAGGGGGGACGAAGCTTCTCCGTCTTTTCTAGGTCCCTGGTTTAAATACACAAATACACAAAAAGCCATCAGAAGATGAAAACAAATTGGAAGACGATTTATAGAAGATATCTGTATAGTGCGAAAATTGGCAGTTGACCATAGATAATGAAAAGTGTGAATTCATTCACATGAGTGCTAATTGGAATCAGTTAAACTTCGGTTAAACGATAAATCAATCAAATTTAACGCCCGTAAATTCAATTAAATACCTAGGATAACAGTTACAAATAACTTAAATTGGAAAGAACATATCAAAAAGTGTTGTGGGGAAGGTGAACCAAAGACTGTGTTTTATCGGCAGAACACTTGGAAGATGCAACAGGTCTGCTAAAGAGACTGATTACACTACGCTTGTCCGCCCCCTTTTGCTGTACTGTCTTACCAGATAGGGTTAACGGAGTGCATCGAGAAAGTTCAAAGAAGGGCAGCACGTTTCGTACTGTCGAGAAATAGGGGACAAAATGTCACAGACATAATATAGGATTTGAGTGCACATAATTAAAATAAAGGCGTTTGTCGCTGCGGCGGTATCTCCTCAATAAATTTTAATCATCGACTTTCCCCTCCGAATGCGAAAATACAATGCTCAACAACAGTTGGAATAGTGTCGTAAAATGTAGTCTGCGATACTAAAGGTTTCACTGACCGAGGCACTCGATGCATTATTCAGTTAGAGTCCGTATACTGGACGGTGTTCTCTACTGGCATGATTTGCGGCCGTTTCCCATTCATACCACTGCCGACTTCTCCCGGGCAACAGGAATTCGTATCTCAGACCAAACAGTGAGAAGAAGACTGCATCTGGGTCGTCTTCATAGCAGAAGACCAGTTAGAAGTTTTGGACTGAACCAAAGGAACCGACGCAATAGAAGGACCTGGGCTCCTGCACAAAACCATTAGACCATTGCAACAAGGAGTAATGTCACCTTTGCTGGCGCGACCAAGATTGGTTAGCGACCGGACGCTAGACGTTTAAGGGTTTGGAAAAGCGCTAGACGACCCCAGGAATGCCGATACGTTTAGGAAGTCCATTCCTTTGCAGGTGGAAGTATAATGTTCTGGGTGGCAATAATGACGAACGGCAGGACCCTATATTCCCATCTACTGCAATTTGACTGGTCCTCAGTACCAACAAGAGGTCCTACAAACAACTGTAAGGCGCTACGGAGGGAAGTCATTGACAACTTCATCCTAGTCGATGGCAATGCAATACTGCACCGTACCGCACGCTGTTTCAATATCTTCAAAGCTGCAATATCAACCGAATGCATTGGCCAACACACATTCCAGACATGAGTCCAATTGTGCATTCATGGGACCTGTCGAAGGTGGTCATTGCACAGTGTCCTAATCCATCCGGAAAACTTCAAGACCCCGCTGAAGCTCCCATTGTGGAGTAAGACATCATACCTCAAATAAACTTGATGGGCACATCCACAGCGTGCCTCGCAGAGTGGAAGAACTGTTCCGTGTGCAGGGATGATAAAGATTTTCAGTGTTTTTGTTTTCAGGATGTGCATTTAAGAGAGAGCCTGCTTTTTTTGTGTCAATTTTTCGTAACCAATCAAATCGTTCTATTGTTTTCATAAGGAATTACGTTCATTTTGTTAATATCATATTGTACAAACCTCAGCGTGTATACTATAACGAGTCAATGTAATAAACTCTGCCGCGCGGGGTAACCGTGCGGTCTCGGGCGTGTTGTCACGGTTCGTGCGGCTCCCCCCGTCGGAGGCTCGAGTCCTCCCTCGGGCATGGGTGTGTGTGTTGTCCTTAGCATAAGTTAGTTTACGTTAGATTAAGTAGTGCGTAAGCCTACGGAACGATGACCTCAGCAGTTTGGTCCCTCAGTCTTGCCCACAAATTTCTAAATAATAAACTCTATCATATTCCAAACTATTGTTATGTGTATTTTGCTGACACCGACCTACATAGGGAGGAACGATCATCTTAATAAATAAGGGAAATCAGACCTCGCACAGAAAAATATAGGTGTTCGTTTTTTTCCACGCGCCGTTCGAGCGTGGAATAGTAGACAATTATTGTGAAGGTGATTCGAAGAACGCTGTGCCAGGCACAGATGAAAACGTCGCAGTGTCAACATGGGATCACATACAGTTTGTCTGCTGCGGAGCTCCATGCAACGTCATGTCGTGTACTCATAGTTTCACCGCCCTTCAACGGAGGCACACGAACAGCTGTTTCGGATGTGCTGGTTCGCAGGCGCTTATGCTAGTGAAATTCCTCATTTGTGACCCTTAATGTCGTTAAAATGATTCTCCTGCTTGTAGACGTTCCTTGCTGCATCACCTGCCCACAGTATAACCTCTGCCCTCCCTCCCCCCCCCCCCCCCTCCCACCGCACTATTGGCCGCATTCGGCCTTGTGGTGAGGAATGATCATAATGTTTTCGAACATCAGAGCACGATTTGTCATAATTGACACCATCTGCCAGGAACCTTGATCTGAGTTGTTACAATGAATGAACGAACACCGTCTGTATCCTCGTTTCTTTTATTAATGATTACTGATTTACATCTTTTGGGCGGTCAAAACCGGTATTAATTATTAATAAAAGAAATAGTGATCCGAATCGTGTTTGTTAATTCATTATAGTGTATGAGCTGTATCAGCAAAAGATCGCTACAATTTTGTTCTCCACCTAGTTACTATTTGATTCCCAGTTACTTGAAAATTCTGAAATTTATATTTCACACAATGGTTGGACTGAAATGTCGCATGTTTTTGACTGACTATAAATGCAGGTGTCCGTTTTCTATGCTGTACCATGTGATACTTACACGTCAGGTTATATAATCGCCATGTGTGATGTTCTTCTACAGTCAGGAAGTGCATCTTCGTCAAGGTGCTTTCGATTAGACTGTAATGGACCAGTGATCAACTCAGGATCTGAGTCACCATAATGGCTCGGCCCAGGTCCTGACGACCTCATCATGCATAAGCCCTCGCAGCATCGCCCTAAGGAGAGCGAAGGAAGTTGATTGGTGGGCAGGTTCTGGGAAGTGTTAGTTGTGGGAGCATGGGCCACGGATGCAACCAGTCTCTTAAAAGAATGCGGCGTAGAGAGAAAGTGGACCATGTGACAATGGGTCGAGATCTTCGCAGGGTGCCGAACATTAAGTGTGAATGAATCAACTATTCCCTAGGTGGATGGCTGAAATGGCTCTGAGCACTATGGGACTTAACATCTGAGGTCATCAGTCCCCTAGAACCTAGAACTACTTAAACCTAACTAACCTATGGACATCACACACATCCATGCCCCAAGCAGGATTCGAACCTGCGACCGTAGCGGTCACGCGGTTCCAGACTAAAGCGCCTAGGTGGATGTCGGATGTTTTAAAACAGTAGACTGGTATACACTGCAACATTTTTTTCACATACAAGACTTTATTTCTCAACTGGCAATTCTGGAAATCAATTTTAATAAGAATGCAATAATGCATACGAACATATAAAAATAGTACTAACTAAGAATGAAATCGCAGGTCCATTTCATGACCTTTTTTATTTTTTAGGGCAGTGGTTTCAAGTGCGATTCATCTATATTATGTACTTGTCAGTGCCTATGTAGTCACCATCTACCGCTCCTGCTAACACAAGTCCAACCTCTTCTGGAACTTTGCTAACATTCTCCTCTATCTCATTTAAATTTGTGTCAGCTCGACTGATCAGTCTTTGTTGTTTGAACGCACTTTTTCCACCATTGTCCGTAGTCTTCTCTATAGTAGTGGCTTGAGATGCAACTTACATGTATGTGTGTGATAGGTTAGTTAGGTTTAAGTAGTTCTAAGTCTAGGGGACTGATGACCTCAGATGTTGAGTCCCATAGTGCTCAGAGCCATTTGAACCATCTGAGCAACTCACATGCAGTGCACCGCGACTCTGATGTGAGTACGAGAAGCACCGACATGTAGCCAAGGGATTCGTGTGGCATTCGTGTATTTCCGACGCGCTTGTGGTAAATGCGGGAACATGGACTATGGCGACGCTATTGCCAAATGCGCCCAAACAGGACTAGTGTGCTGTTAGTCTTCTTTTGGGAGCCGAAGGACAAACATATCCATCGGAGAATTAAGGACGTGTATGGGGCAGCATGTCTGGTGAAAACCACCGTTGTGCTATGTTGCGCGACAAGGGGTGCTGCTGCTTGCTGATATCGCATGTCCCCAAATCGCAAATGTTTAAGGCAGAAGTTACGCCAAGAAGATGCAACAGATCTACTAAAGAGACTGCCTACAGTACTCTTGGTCGACCTCTTTGGAGTACTGCTGCGGCGGCGTGGGATCCTTACCAGATAGTGTTAACGGAGTACATCAAGAAAGTTCAAAGAAGGGCAGCACGTTTCGTAATGTCGAGAAGTAGGAGATAGTAGGTCACAGACTAGCATGCCGGATGTTAGTTTGTACAATGCAGTTCCATGCCTGTTGTGCTTGGTCGGTCAATACAGGGACGGTTAATGCTGTTTGTGGATGATGCTAGAGTTGTCATCCGATGATGTCCCGTTCGTGGTCGATTGGAGACAGAACTGATGATCAAGCAGGCCAAAGCAACATGTCAACCGTATGCAGAGCATGTTGGGCTACAAACAGTGGAATAGGGTGAGCATTAACATGTTGGAAAACACCACCTGGAATACTGTTCGTGAATGGTAGCACAAATGGTCGAATCACCAGACGGAAGTACAAATATGCATTCACGGTGCGCGGGATAGCCAGGAGGGTACTCCTGCTGTCATGCGAAATCGCACTCCAGACCAATACTCTAGTTGCAGGTCCAGTGTGTCTAGCACGCAGACAGGTTGATTGCAGGCCCTCAACTGGCCTCCTTATAATCAACACAGAAGTCACAAATGGTGGTGGTTTCTGGTCAGTGGAATGCACGCTACAGGATGTATGACTCACAGCTCTCCTTGAAGTAACCCATTTGTAACAGTTTGTTGTGCTCCTGTGGAGCCAGCTGTTGCTCAAATTGCTGCTGCAGATTTAGTACGATGCGCCAGGGTCACTCGCCGAGCATGATGGTCTTCCTTCTCGATTGTGTCACGTAGCCATCCAGAGCCGGTCTTCTTGCGAGCGTACATTCCCCTGACCATCGCTACCAGCAGTCATGTACAGAGGCTACATTCCTGCAGCGTCTTTCTGCAATATCGCAGAAGGAACATCCAGTTTCTCCTAGCCCTATTACATGGATCAAATGGCTCAAAGCACTAACATCTGAGGTCATCAGTCCCCTAGACTTAGAACTACTTAAACCTAACTAACCTGAGGACATCACACACATGCATGCCCGAGGCAGGATTCGAACCTGCGACCGTAGCAGCAGCGCAGTTCCGGACTGAAGCGCTAGAACCGCTCAGCCACAGCGGCCGGCGTTATTACATGATCTCGTTCAAACTCAGTGATGTGGTTTCGCCTTACGCCGGTCGCGGTGGCCGTGCGGTTCTAGGCGCTTCAGTCCGGAACCGCGGGACTGCTACGGTCGCAGGTTCGAATCCTGCCTCGGGCATGGATGTGTGTAATGTCCTTAGGTTAGTTAGGTTTAAGTAGTTCTAAGTTCTAGGGGACTGATGACCTAAGATGTTAAGTCCCATAGTGCTCAGAGCCATTTGAACCATTTTTTGGTTTCGCCTTAAAGGCATTTTTGACGCACCACTGTCAATCTCAAAGGTAACTAATGTTCACGACCGTTACAGAATGTATTTGAAGCAAACCTGATTTGCATCTTCATGGTGGCACTACTAGCAGCACTCTTATGCGACTGGCGCAAAATTTGTATAGAGTCATTTTTCAGATGTGGAAGCATGTCTATGAACTTTTGTTTATGTCGCACAACTCCTTGGTGCTGCGATTTTTTTTCTTCAGTGTAATTTAAACAGGAGGAAGAACACTGTGATCTGGCCTCGGCCAAGTCTCAAGGGAGAGAGCCTTTCTTTCTTCTACTGGCTTGCAACACCGCGTCCAGCGCACCGATTTAGGAACCTCTGCCCGACAGAAAAAAGTACGTGATCCATCTGGTCAGCAACCTTTCTTTATACACTGAACCTCAGATTTCATATGTCCTGACGACCATTATAAGTGGCGAGATGTTGAAAGTTGTTCACCCTTTGCCAGATCTATTGCCATGTCAAATGGTCAAATGATAAGAAGGGGACGGAGTGCAGATTCTCTTTACCAGCATGTATCAGTTATATCTATTATTATTCATACTTTTAGTTTATTTCAGTGTTTTGTAATATGAAACAGATCAGCTAAGATTTGGCAGAAGGTTCAACCTTAATAGCACCTCACTCACATCAGGTAGGCAACTCAGAGTCAAATGACACACACCTGACTCTTTATTGTGCACTGTACACTGGCACGTGCAACACACGTCGTTACCATCCAATCTGTGGTTCTTCTTTACAGCCCATGTTGCTGTGTGGGAAAAAAAGACAGGGGTGTGCTTTGCTCATGACACAGGCATAGATCATCCAAAAGTGGAGGCACAAGGTTGGAGAATTGTGGGGATGACGGCGGGGGTGGTCTTAAGGAGGAGTGGGTGACCTTGATGGGGTGATCTTGAGGGAGATAAAATGGTTCAAATGGTTCTAAGCACTATGGGACTTAACATCTGAGGTCATCAGTCCCCTAGACTTAGAAATACTTTACAAAAGTTATAGTTAGATTATTTTATCAAGTACATACTAATGAGTTCATTGAAGAAAGACTTTTCACCCTTCTACATTTGACATTTTGTTCAGCTGATAAATAGTACTGAAGCTGTAAGTTTTAGCTCGCAAACCGTATTTTGGCTGCCAATCCACTGGCTCCACGTCAGCTAAAGCAGTTGATCACTGTATTTAAGCATCGTATGCAAACTTACACGTAACAAAATGGTTCAAATGGCTCTGAGCACTACGGGATGCTTAGGTCATCTGTCCCCTAGAACTTAGAACTGCTTAAACCTAACTAACCTAAGGACATCACACACATCCATGCCTGAGGCAGGATTCGAACCTACGACCGTAGCAGCAGCGCGGTTTCGGACTGAAGCACCTAGACCCACTCGGCCACAGCGGCCGGCTTGAGGGAGACAGGGAGGGGTCAAACACTTATGACACTGTTGTAGACTGACCCTTAATTTCACTTGACACTGCTGACTCAGACTACTGACAACATTTGGATGGACAACAAAATAATTAAACGGCCTCGGCTGACTTTGCTAAATAGGTCTTTCAAAATTAATATTTTAACGTGTCTAAGAATGAAGCTCTTAATGCGTGGTTTATCAGCTTAAGTAATAACAATGGAACATGGCCTTTCAGTGCTATAAAACATTAAAAGCTTAGGGTTCCTCAAAGAGAAACAAGGAGATGCATGTAGCGAATTAGTAGTAGAGGCAGGGATACAAACAAATGTCTCACGAAACTTGTAGCAGAGGAAGACAAACTTATCGCTGGATTGAAAATTAAAGTGAGCTGCATACACATGTAGTCTGGCCACTTCATGCTGGTTTCTCAATGAATTCCAAGGCATAAGAAGAGTTAGGAAGATTAATATTTAACATCGGGATAAGAAAAGACAGAGACGAAGACCTAATGGAGGATGGACACTTTTCATTAAGAAACATGCAGAAGCAACATGGAGACGATACCTGGAGACTGTGACGCATGTCAAAGTGCAGAGGTGATCTTTATCCGGTACTGAATATCAAATGGCTCATGATGAATCTCCACAAGACTCAATGCATTTCATCTAGCAAGTGTCCAATTTATTTATGTCCTCAAAAAAAAAAAAAAAAAATGCCAACTCCAACTGAATAAAGACGTTCCTGTTTTTGAGATTATGAAGCAACGGACGTACTGAGAGGTGGCATGAGCCCCCTCTCATATTTCTATCTTACGATTTTCCTCTCTAATTGCATGCGGTGAAAAGTCACTATTCCTTCACACGCAGACTTCCCACGCAGCGTCTCTCGTCACCCGGATGGTTGGGTGACAGGCGGGCTCTGCTGATCTTGAAAGGGTTAAGCCGACGGGTGTGAGGGAGTCGAGTGAATGCTTTCCAGACGCCGACATTGTCAAAAGACACGCCCGCAGGGGCCTGAAGTAGCGGCTGGGCTAGAGGTTCCGTTACTTCGCAGAAACTTAGCGAAAACACTTTCTGGCGCGCTACCAGCGAGGCGTGGGAATGACTTGTGTATCCAGGCAGTTGTGGCAGGAAAATTCCCGCGCTTTCTGCAAAATAGTTACTGTGATTGGCTTGCTCAGGGCATAGCTCCGTGACATAGCAAAATCAGCGCAGAAATTGGCGCCAAGAATATCCAATGGTGGAATGGTAGTGCTCCGGAAATAGAGTGGAATTTTCCGCGCGTTTTCGAGTTGCTGATTGGAATGTTTAACCACGGCCACTGTCGTGGGGGCGGGAATGTTCGGTGTTCGGCTTGTACGGGTGCTCTTGAGGAGTCGGCTCTCGCCTTTCGGTCGGAGTAGGTTACAAGATTGAGCTCTCGCTACTCTGGACAGCCTACCTTCCGTTGGCTGTCTAATATACTTTTATTTAATTGTAACTGTTTGAAGAAGTTGCTGAAGTTTCGACTTCAACGTAACTTTCCGAGTACAGTTAGCAATTGAGCGTTCTGCGTACAAGCGGCCTATGTTTTCTGTCTTGAGCAGTTTTGGCTAAAGTTGACTGTATCGGAGTTACAGTGTGACATCGCTTGTTAAAATCAATCAGTGCACCGTCAGTGATTGTGAGGCGAGCCTTCTTCGTCTCTCTCAGAGGCGCATTTGTATTGCTAGGAAGTCTTTAGTCTGGAACAACCAGACCAGGATAATTAGTTTTGGGCTATACTCGCGACATTATCATCACCACGACGGGACGTCGAAGCAACCAGCCATCGCCTCCGGTACGCCAGATCGTGTTCTTGCAGTTAAGAAGACAGTTTGGTAATGTATGTCCGCAGCACCGACAGATAGGGATTTTCCTAGGTGATAATCAGAGCTAAGCAGAGCGCACCTGTTCGTCTTTTTCTAACTTTGTTCTGTCTTGGGTGTTCATTGTCTGAATTCTCACTACTGTAGCAGCAGTTAATGTTGGGTTGACTGTGTATTTCTCTTAAGATTTGAGATGTCACAATCTAGTTTAGAGACAACTTCATCTTCACAGCATTTATTTGAGTATCCAATTTGAGCCAATTTGATGTATTGTAAAATGTTTCATGTGTTTTGTTTATTATTTTGATTTTAGTCATAATAAATCATGTTGTTATTTTGGACAGAACTTTCATTCTGTTAATCGGTAGAGCAACCCTTTCATTTCTCATTACGTTAATGAAACTTTCCTTTATTTAACTTATTTATCAAATTAAATTATTGCAGGTGCCAAACTCTTTTCTACTCAACTTGCAGGGTCGATTACAGTCAGTTCGCGTTTCTTTTTTAATCCATGTGCAACAGCAAAAGTCGGAGTTGGAATAGGGGGGGGGGGGGGCTTAGGGCATACTTTATATATGAAGATTGAAAGGTCTCTGTTGGATTCCTTTCATGTTTAATTTCTCAAATTTGTTGTCTTTTATGGAATAAATTCCTCTTCTAAATTTACTGTGGCGTTTCTGACTATCTGGGAGGAGACTGAGTAGTGGAACGTGTTACTTTTACACGTAAACAAGAACGATCTCTCACACTACTACACTTTAAAGCACAGTTTATATGTAATTCTTATATGTAATTCATGTCACACAGTCTCATACGGAACCTACATCCGCTTTCTTTTATATACTGTGTATGATAAGATACTGTCATCCTCCTTCCCTTCTGTGTGAGAGGATGAATGATCAAATGTGTTTGTAGCTGCATGCTTGAGGGTAGCAGACAAGGCTGTCTGCTAGAGAACAGTAGGACCAACGTTGAAACAGGTAGCTACGGTTCCTAAAAGCAGAGAGGTTTCCATTCTTAGTATGGTCCGGTCCGTCCCCTGTCATGTTGGTATAGGAAGCTGCCCCTCTGGCGCCTTCCGTTGGTCTTTGTGAGCGACTCTCGGGAGCACGCTGGGTAGTTCAGTGGGAGTCTGGCAGTTGGAGAGTTGCAGCCGAGCAGTAGGCAGTTGGAGTCCAGTGGTAGTCGGCAGTTGGAGTCCAGCAGTGGCAGTCTGGCGGTAACGAGCGTCTGAAGTGGTAAGATCTCCGGCCAAGCGCGTGTCTGTTAAGTCCATAGGACAATGGATTTGTTAAGTTCAGCTTAACTGAGAATTTAATCATTTTATTTCGGGTTAGCTTTAAAATAGCTAAGGTTATCTTTAATTGCAGCGGAGTGTAATTCTCGTGTCCAGTTCAGATTAATTTGCGGTAGTTGCTTTGTTACTACTTTGTGAGTAAAGTGGAACCACGTCTTGGTCAGTAACTCTAAGTAAGATCAATCTTAAATGCAAATGCTTGTGTGATTATAACGTATCGTCTTGAAAAGATTTTGAATATACCAACTTTTCTTTATGTTCAACCCACGTGGCGTGTACTTTGTGAGACCAGTACCACGTGCTTATATAACTGTTTGACCCATCAGGTTAATAGTAAGACGTTAGTAACCAGTTCGAGGTTTTTGTTTTGTAATCTGCTTTTTGATCTAATTTATTTTTATTATCTAAATTATTGCGGAGTTATACGCTTTCTGTAAACCAAGTTGACCACGTGAAGGGTAATTACAAGACGGACAGGATTGTGCTACGAAAGTAAATTCCTTAACTAAAAATTTGAATCTGTTTGTAGTGATTAACTTTCTCTTGCATGCGTTTCAATGTTCTTTGTGTGTTGTTTTATGAATGCAGTGTTGTATCCAGTCTCCCAATCTTGACTCCATATTTTATGTGTTCCGTAATATTCCAATCTCACAGTCTCACAATCGTAAATAAGGCACCAGCTCAGTTATAACTCACGTATAATATGCTGAAATTTCAATGAACAATCTTTAAAATAAATTTGCAAATATAAACTGATTTCTTTCTTTTTATTTAAATTCTCCTTTTATATAGATATATTACCGGTTGTTGTATGACTGTAAAAGATTATAATCAATGATAGACTGATTGGTAATATGGTAAACTTAGACTAGTTACCTGCTGAAACAGTGGCCCAGTAAACGCACGGTTAACTTCTCCCCAGACAGCTCAACGGCTTGTAACCGCTTTCATGGTCTAATTAGCACTCGATTTCAGCATACCAAATTCAAGTCACAATCTTACGCTATTCAGCAAAGCAAATTAGAGTTAGACAATCTTTCACATGGCGACCCTGTTCTGTGATTCCGCTAGACTCTGGAATCTCTGAGACGTTAGATTGCAAGCGTTGTATAATCTTAATTTTTTTTCCCTGCAGCGCTCAAACAACTTTTGCGTTGTTTCTGAGCAGACGTTCAAAAGATTCACGGCGTTGTTGAGCGGCGTTGTGTTGTTTGTCTTGTTTTGTTTTCTATATTTGTTTGTTCTATATATGTGTGTTTTTTTTTTCTCGCTTGTAATTTCCACTGTTTCGATCAAAGATAAAAATTTGTTTTGCGTATGAAAAAGTGCGTACTAGGTTGAGTATCTTTCGTGTGACTGTCGTAATTTTTGGGGGACACATTTATTGTGATTAGTGTGTTGCGTACTGGGTGTAAATTGCACTAATGCTGACACGTAACCAAGCTAAAAGTAAGCGGTCCGACAACTTAAGCAACATGGACCAAGGGGATAATTTGATTTCCAATATTAACGCGTCGGGCGGTTCCGAAAATGCAATGGGGAATACTTCAGACGAAATGCAAAACAGCACGAACGGCCTCACATCAGAGCCACAAATTAATGTGCCTCCAACTAACCAAATTGATTTGTCAGAACTCGTGAAAGCCTTATTACAACAAAATAAAGAATCGTTCCGAGAACAAAAAGAATTATCAGAAAAATTGTTCCGAGAACAAAAAGAATCCGAAAAATCGATCCGCGAGCTAGGCGA
The DNA here is from genome assembly GCF_023898315.1 of Schistocerca nitens. Taxonomy (NCBI): domain Eukaryota; kingdom Metazoa; phylum Arthropoda; class Insecta; order Orthoptera; family Acrididae; genus Schistocerca; species Schistocerca nitens. The sequence goes on from NC_064614.1 coordinate 823,806,851, forward strand.
ACAAATGACGCAGAAATCCGAAAAATCGATCCGCGAGCTAGGCGAACAAATAGACAAAAAATTAATCCAGCAGACAAATAAAGTTGACAAGTCGATGCAGAGAGTGTCCGATGATATCTCACAAAGAATAAACAATCTGGCAAGTGAAATAAAAAGTGACATTATGAAAGAATTAGGCCGTACATTTGAACAAATCGACGACCGTCTGCAAGCCCTAGAACAGAGCAAGCGGTGTGGCGAGGCCGAATCTAAAGAAAGCGAAGAACGGCTACTTAGGAATTTCCAAGAGCTGAGAGAACAATGCCAAAGAGATCGTCAGCAGGTACTCTCGAGGGTCCAAGAAGCTGAAACGCATTGTCCCACGGCCGTTAGCAACACAATAGCGGACAACAGTTTAGCGATCCACGCGTTGGAACAGGAGGTCGAACAATTGAAGCAGACTGGGGCGGAGGACAAGAGACAAATAGATGAGAAGATCGCGGCATTAGCGGACATTGTAGGCACGATGAAGCTGACGGAAAGCGAGAACAATATCACACAGGTAGCGGCCGCAGAGACCGAAGAAGTGCGTTCGCTTCTTAAATTCCAGAAGGGACAGTTTGAAGTGAACAGACAGCACAAAGCTGTAACAGGCGATTTACAAGAACGCGTGGCGCATCTGGAAAACCGCATGGCGTGTGATTCTGAACTCGCCAATAGCAATAAAAATAGCCGTACGAACAGTGCAGAGAGGGACTCCGGCCATGAGGGAGCTTTTGACGACAGGGAAGAATGTAATTTAAGGGGCAGACATGAGACAAATAGAAACATTCAAGGGCCTCGCCAGGAGGAAATGCGGGGATTTGATTTCAAACATTTCCTTACGGTAAGAAAATTTGAGATATTCCGAAATTCTCAAAAAGGCATACATCCACGAGCATGGCTCGAGCAATTTGAGTTCTGTCTTCCTCCCGACTGGGCAAGTTCACATAAAATAGAGTATATGTGTGGCTATTTGGAAGGCGAACCGGCGAGTCGTATGAGGTCGGCAGCGCGTCACTGCAACTCCACTCGGGAGTTTCGACAAGCCTTTCTCTCCGCCTATTGGTCGGAAGCGGCACAAGATAGGGTCAAACATGGCATAATTATGCTGCCAAATTTGAACCAGTCTGGTTTCGGCAGCCCTGCACGCCTATTCGACCACATGCTGCAGGCAAATCAATTTTTATACGACCCATACGGACCTGCGGAACTAATTAGGATATGCATCACCAAATTGCCGATGCACTTGCGGCACGTCATTCTTGCGGGACGATGCAAAGAGGACGTGGAAACGTTTAAAACGCTTCTCCAAGAGATGGAATACGATACAGCAGAATGTCCGCCTAATCAGGCACAAAGTTATTACGGGGCTCAGCAGCGCGATCGCAGTCGTGGCCGTATTGCTAATCAACGGCGTGACTGGTCGTCGCGACGCGAACGAAACAATAATCGAGACAGGCCGTATAGAAACTGGGGTAACAGTCGCGAACACAGATGGAACAACAGAAATGATAGAGGATGGGGACAAGATCGTGAACGCAACAGGTACGGCAACCAGCATCGTTACTACGATGAACACGGTGGGAGTAGAATTGTAGGCGGAGCCCCACATGATGTCGAAATTCGGCCGGCCAACCCCAGACATAATCCAACAAATGGGAATGAACGAAACCGGCAATGACAAATGATCAGCCCAGAAGGCGCCAATCGGAACAAATGAGCGACAGGGCAAATGAGTACATAGGATTTATAGAGAGGAGAATGAATTGATTAGTTTAAATTTATGGCGTAGGCATTTTGAATAATATGATGGTAAATATAGTGATAAAGATATTTCTATGTGAGTGTTGAAGTGATGTTTGTAGTTTTTTTTTAATTCGTTTTCTTTCCTTGTGCAATTAGGATTTAGTTTGATTCAAACGTAAAGATAAAAGGTTTCCTTGTGAACGAGTGAAATGCTGTTTTTTTGTGTCAATTGAAAAGAGTCGCTCCTGAGAGAAGCACGATCGTTGCTGAATTAGTGCAAAAACTCAGGGGAATATCCGATCTGTGGATATTATGGGTCTGGCAAACCCAGGTCCCCAGCTGTTAGTAGCCTTGTTTCCGATTTTCTGCTTTCCGTGCTACTATCTATCTATTACTATTCTATATCTGTCAGTATAAATGAGGATCTCTTACTATAGTATGCGTGCTGTATGAATATTTTAAGATAGGAGAACTCTGAGAAAGGAATGAGTAAATCTGGAATCGTGAAAACAGGATGCGATAATACGATTGTTTAACCATTGGCTTCCCAATATGCGATGATATGTTAATATTGATAATATATGTTTTTTTTTGTTCTTTATAGCTGAGTACGTAAAGTGATGTCTGTGGATCTCGTAAGTATATTGATTCCCTTCAAGGTGAAAGAAGAATTGTGGTTTGTGTAATTTACGTGGCCCTGAAATATTATTGTGGTAGTCATACGAGCGGTTTTTTCAGCAAATGGAGAATGGAACGGAAATATGGATCCTTTTTGTAGTCTTGATTGATGTTGAGCCAAAGCCCGAAAAATTATTCTGCGTGAATACTTGTCCCAGAAAAGCGACGTTTATGTGTTTTGTGTTTTGCTGATGCTGTGAGCATTACAGCCTACTGTTTTCGCTGGTGCGGGATGCACTGCAGCTTATATGGTTTGTACTGAGGAAGTTTCCCTCTTGAAGGTAGAGGATGATTAAATAATTTTGATTATGGGAACGAAGGAAAGCTTGGTTTAAGGTAATAAGGATGAAGCAAAACATTGCCATTTATACTTCAGGAGGATTCGGATCTTTTGTGTCTGTTGTAAGTTCAATATGTTAAGATGATACTGTTTTACAGAATAGAGGTGACCACAATTTTGCCATTCATGAGAAATGAATCCAGAATAACCACCACAGGCGAAATAACTGATTTGAAGGCGAAAGGTAACGTAAAGAAGGAACGAAATCGAAGCAAAATGGGTAAGAAAATGTAATATAACCTGTATAATTAAAATATTTTACCTTCTCAGAGCCGTCTGTGTGATTAATTCTAGTGACAACGTAATTTTAGATGAAATTTTCTTACTGTGTTATGTGTGAATCTATGAGTATGATAAATGTATAATTGCGAGTCTCTTTTCAGGTGTGTGAACTGGTATAAATGTTTTTGCGTGTAAATAACCATTGTTCTTTTTACTGTGTATGTTTAAGGAAAGTTTCTACATATTTATCATGTGACAAGACGTATGCCGCGAGCGTCAAGAAGAGTACGAAGTATAAAAAATGTTGTAGTGGTATAAACACTTTGTTGAAGTAGCATTGAAGTGGCTTGTGGGATTAATTAGTAGTGGATAGAAGTAGAATTTTGAGTAATGCATGTTTACGGGTAGTTAGTTTGTAGAATAGACAACAGGTGTGCATGTGTGTGTGTAAATAACATGTGAACCCCATGCTCTCCTAACCTATACTTGCGCAAGGCATAACCCTATTCATTTTAGTGGATTAATAAGTGGCATTTGATTTATTAAAACACAAGTGAACCACATTAGTGATGTGGATTTAAATATTATGTTGTCAATTCATTTAATTTTTATTTTTACATTGTAAAGTCATTTCACTTTTATTTTTTATATTGTCAAGTCATTTAACTTTTAATTTTATATTGTCGATTCATATAACTTTGTTCTTAAAAATTGTGAAAGACAATACTAAGTGGTATTATGTATGACATTGTGTAATCACATAAGGATGATAAAAAAATTTCTGTGAATGCAGTTGAGAACGTGAAAGCGAACCGGCAAAACTCTTAAGAGACAGCGGGAGCAGCCAGCTAGTTGTAAACTGGCGGGTTTCCCAGCGGGACACGCTGTCAGCCAGGCCACTTCGGGAGCGCGGCCGACAACAAAAGACCCTACGCCGCAAACACTTTCCCGTATACCTGCAGCTAATGGGCGGCCGCCCGCGCGACCCTAGCTGAAGGGAATGACCTGAGATGGGCGAGCGGTCCACCGCGCGGAAATCCATCTCCTGGCAACGCACGCGACCGTGACGAGACGGGCGCGGAGAAACAACACAAGGGGCGTGGAGCCTTTTTGACAGGTACTGTCCAAAGAAACTTGCAGACGTCAACGACGCCTAAAGACATTTCCTGACGGATGCCTACTGTCAAGCGACAGTAATTCATGGTTAGATGTTCTCTGGTCGCTAAGGGTGACACGAAGAAGAGCCATTGAAGTGTCATCCTTGCCCAGGAATATCAACCTGGCATGTCAATCGAGGATACTGCACGAATTTGACAATACAAACATGGAACAAAATCGAGATGTTCGTGACACAAGAGAAACTTCATGAGAGGGCAGAGACGGCGGGATCGCACGCAACAGATGGACAAAAATCCCTACTGACAGCTGCGGCGACGAACCCCCTCCCCCCCCACTTATATTGTGCCGCGGAACAGTGGAACTAGTGAGTGTATCAGTGAACAGTGATTATACGGTTCTTAGTTCAATGCATATACGTGTGTTTCTGTCACAGAAACTTTGACTCGTGTGTTTTGCAGGGACTCGATTTATTGGTGTTTATTAAACTCTGACTCTTGTATTTTGCAGGTGTTCTATATTTTTGTTTTGTTTTGAAACTTTGACTCTTGTAGTTTGCAGGTGTTTTATTTATTGGTGTTTTGTTTGAGATGTTGACTATTGTACTGTCTTATTGATCAATGTTTGTTCTTGTGTTAGGTATTAGATTTGTGATATTTTGTTTTGTAAATTCATTGCTGTGGCACTGCTTCCTTTATCAGTCAGATAGCTTTTCATTCTCATTGGACTGTGATCGATTAGCCTTTGCATGGGGCATATTTATTGTAAGGAACCCCTTAAGGGTAACAATCACACAATTATTGTAGTTTCAGTATAATGACACAGTGCTCATTGTTTGCTAACCAACTGAAATATTGTAGAGTGATTAAATTAGTGCCACATAGTTACGTTAATCCTACAGATTATTAGTTTTATAAGATATAGAATTTTTTTGCGATAACCACTTAGTAAAACATGTTTTTTTTTGTCGATTTTTTGCTTTTGCGAATTGTGCATTGTAATGTTCTACTTTATGATACTGATGTTATTTGATGTTCTTTTTTTAATTGCTGTGGCACCTTTGCTATTTTCATAAATTTTGCCTGTTAATAAACAGTCATAAATTTGCCTGTGATCAGTTGGCTCTTGCAATGAGCAAATACTGGTGAACTCCATAAGGGTAACAACCAGAAATTGTTTTCATATTAATGACACAGGAACCATTGTTTTTACTTGCTGACCGATTTAGGTCTACATCATCTTTTAAATAGGTGTCACAGATTGTGTGTTTTTTTTTTTTCTCTCTTTGAAATTGGTAGATTGTAAAGATGTTTGAAATTATTGTGTTTTAGCAAGTAGCTGGTGACCTTTTGCCTTTTTTCTTTACACTTTTGGTTTGAGTAGGGTGTGAGAAGCCTGCTTGGGAATGTCCTAGCATGGCCAGAAAATTCCCTGCACAGTCTTTTCCCGGAGCGTTGGGGTTATGAAAGGTCTCTGTTGGATTCCTTTCATGTTTAATTTCTCAAATTTGTTGTCTTTTATGGAATAAATTCCTCTTCTAAATTTACTGTGGCGTTTCTGACTATCTGGGAGGAGACTGAGTAGTGGAACGTGTTACTTTTACACGTAAACAAGAACGATCTCTCACACTACTACACTTTAAAGCACAGTTTATATGTAATTCTTATATGTAATTCATGTCACACAGTCTCATACGGAACCTACATCCGCTTTCTTTTATATACTGTGTATGATAAGATACTGTCATCCTCCTTCCCTTCTGTGTGAGAGGATGAATGATCAAATGTGTTTGTAGCTGCATGCTTGAGGGTAGCAGACAAGGCTGTCTGCTAGAGAACAGTAGGACCAACGTTGAAACAGGTAGCTACGGTTCCTAAAAGCAGAGAGGTTTCCATTCTTAGTATGGTCCGGTCCGTCCCCTGTCATGTTGGTATAGGAAGCTGCCCCTCTGGCGCCTTCCGTTGGTCTTTGTGAGCGACTCTCGGGAGCACGCTGGGTAGTTCAGTGGGAGTCTGGCAGTTGGAGAGTTGCAGCCGAGCAGTAGGCAGTTGGAGTCCAGTGGTAGTCGGCAGTTGGAGTCCAGCAGTGGCAGTCTGGCGGTAACGAGCGTCTGAAGTGGTAAGATCTCCGGCCAAGCGCGTGTCTGTTAAGTCCATAGGACAATGGATTTGTTAAGTTCAGCTTAACTGAGAATTTAATCATTTTATTTCGGGTTAGCTTTAAAATAGCTAAGGTTATCTTTAATTGCAGCGGAGTGTAATTCTCGTGTCCAGTTCAGATTAATTTGCGGTAGTTGCTTTGTTACTACTTTGTGAGTAAAGTGGAACCACGTCTTGGTCAGTAACTCTAAGTAAGATCAATCTTAAATGCAAATGCTTGTGTGATTATAACGTATCGTCTTGAAAAGATTTTGAATATACCAACTTTTCTTTATGTTCAACCCACGTGGCGTGTACTTTGTGAGACCAGTACCACGTGCTTATATAACTGTTTGACCCATCAGGTTAATAGTAAGACGTTAGTAACCAGTTCGAGGTTTTTGTTTTGTAATCTGCTTTTTGATCTAATTTATTTTTATTATCTAAATTATTGCGGAGTTATACGCTTTCTGTAAACCAAGTTGACCACGTGAAGGGTAATTACAAGACGGACAGGATTGTGCTACGAAAGTAAATTCCTTAACTAAAAATTTGAATCTGTTTGTAGTGATTAACTTTCTCTTGCATGCGTTTCAATGTTCTTTGTGTGTTGTTTTATGAATGCAGTGTTGTATCCAGTCTCCCAATCTTGACTCCATATTTTATGTGTTCCGTAATATTCCAATCTCACAGTCTCACAATCGTAAATAAGGCACCAGCTCAGTTATAACTCACGTATAATATGCTGAAATTTCAATGAACAATCTTTAAAATAAATTTGCAAATATAAACTGATTTCTTTCTTTTTATTTAAATTCTCCTTTTATATAGATATATTACCGGTTGTTGTATGACTGTAAAAGATTATAATCAATGATAGACTGATTGGTAATATGGTAAACTTAGACTAGTTACCTGCTGAAACAGTGGCCCAGTAAACGCACGGTTAACTTCTCCCCAGACAGCTCAACGGCTTGTAACCGCTTTCATGGTCTAATTAGCACTCGATTTCAGCATACCAAATTCAAGTCACAATCTTACGCTATTCAGCAAAGCAAATTAGAGTTACAATCTTTCAAGATTCTAGAAGAGTTTAGTGTTAAATACACTGCTAGCCCCGGCACCTCGCAGTACTATAGCCCGAAATATGAGAAATAGCGTGTTTGGAGAACTGTTTCGAAAGGGATCTGCTCCACATTTGCCGTCGCAACACCCATAGTGTGACTAGCTGCACTTTACTGAAGTAAGCATAATTTTTTGTGCGAAAATCTAGATCGCTTCTGCATCAACGAGCTATGCAGTTGATCTAAAAATATTTGTCAATGTTGTTTTTTTTTTTTTTTTTTTTTTTTTCCTAATGGATAGTTTACTGAAAAATACAGGGTGCTCGGAGATTCACGTTACAAACTTCTAGGACTAGCAGAGGGGACTAAGTCCACAGTATTTTGAAAAAGGAACCCATGTCCGGAAAAGTACTGTTCCTGTGCTGCTGGCGTTTCAAAACACGTTTGCTAGTTGGGTATGCAGCGGGGTACTCATGGTGGAGGGGTGGTTACTTCGTATCATCTGATGTCATTTGACGTTTATCGTACCCCTCCGTCCTGGTTCGAGCCTCATTCACATGTCTGTGAGTGTTAGAGCAATGTGGTTGAGTACACTTTCGCAGGATAGACCGACGTGATCCTTCTGAATGGCGAAGCTCACAGAAATGGAAGAGATGCTCGTCGCCCTTATGAAATCGTTCTCCACAACGTCCACCTCCATCGCACACCCTTTTCGCCACAATTACGCACCGCCGACAGGCGCGACTGTGAAGCACCAAGGAGACGCCGCACCCGAACTGGAAGAGGCCGAATGTATAACGTTGAGAAGGTTCCGTCAACACGAGCAATTTCTTTGGCTATTGATGAGTGGAACCGTGAAAAAGTGATGTACTACGTCAGACCTAACCAATTACTTGTAAAAGTGGTCGCGTTACCAACATGTCTTCAAATGGTCGTAGCAAGGCTACGGTATGTTTCCAGATTTGTATTGCAATTCGATATATTATCGGCTCAGTCCCCTCTACAAGTACTATGAGTTTGTAACGGGAATTGCCGAACACCCAGTATAATAGAACCAGTCATAGCATACACACAACCTATTGACAGTAAACAAAACGGGGTAATGCACCAAGAAACAATGTAACATCGGAATGAAAATACTACTGAAAATAGTAAGTATAGACTTACAGTACGAAGTTTAATTCATTTCACAAGGCTCAATAATGTCCTAGGGAGTGCGGACGTATCAGGCATGACTTCTAGGTGAGAACCATCCGGGTATTTGTGTGCAACAATTCGGAAAAGGTCATGAAAAACCAAATAATAATTTAGTTTGTGTGCTTACAGGCAGTCACTGTTTTATTGTTTTACAAATACTCAGGCACAGGGACGATCATTGGTTGAAAAAAAATTACTCTCAAAATATATAAAAATTTGTTTTCAGATTTCTTCAGGTGTCCTTACCAACCCTCAGTTTTTCTGTAGTTGTCTCTGTTGAGAAACAAAAAAAAATGGTTCAAATGGCTCTGAGCACTATGGGACTTAACATCTGAGGTCATCAGTCCCCTAGAACTTAGAACTACTTAAACCTATCTAACCTAAGAACATCACACACATCGATGCCCAAGGCAGGATTCGAACCTGCGACCGTAGCGGTTGCGCGGTTCCAGACTGAAGCGCCTAGAACCGCTCGGCCACATCGGCCGGCTCCTAACACACAGTTTCGCATTTTTATATGACCTGATCTAGAGTAGCTTCTTATTCTTTTTGAAAACTTTGTTTCTGCGCCATATATTGAATTTACTTCTTCTTAATAATGTCACTAGTTCTTTGGAATCAGGTAAGACGTATTCAACTGTCGTAATATTACTCTCACGACTCCATTGTCGGCGTCACTTACAATATGGTGATCAAGGGCGTACTTAGGATCTGAACTGGGGGGGGGGGGGGGGGGCGCAGGTCATACTAGTCTCAGGAGACAAGGACTCGAGACAACATACAGCACCTCTTATTAAATAAAACAGTAAACCAGTGAAAAACTGCTTTTAATAAACATTTTAAATACAAGAAGGCACTTAGCTGCCCCCCCCCCCCCTGCCCCTCGCTGGGTACGCCCATGTTGGAGATAATAAAGCTTTTCTTTAACAACTTGTGTTGCACCGGCCAGATGTTATTTGGCGAATTATCACGAGTTCAGAGATCGTAGGCGACAGCTAACTAGATGATAAAATGAAAGAACAAGTAAATAACAATTACCAAAACTTGTGTAAAACAGGACTTGTGAGTATACTAGATGCTCACAGTTGGAAGCCAGCACTTGCTAACAGGCGTAAGTAATGTGAGGAGCAAATTTGTATGAATCTTTATCCTTGTCCACTCATCAAATTGGAATGGACTGTACTGCATAGATTTCCAAACTTCAGTGAGTTTCTGTCAGTATTTTTTTCGATATTACGTCTGACTTGACATCCCAAACAGTTGACGAATGACACTTTTTACAGAAATGATAATTAAATGGACACCCTAGCTGCAACGAGGCATGGATATACTTCATTGGGGACATGTTGAAAATGTGTTCACCGACCGGGACTCGAACCGGGGATCTCCTGCTTACATGGCAGACGCTCTATCCATCTGAGCCACCAAGAGCACAGAGGATGGTGCGACTGCAAGGACTTATCCCTTGCACGGTCCCCGCGAGACCCACATTCCCAACATGTCCACACCACTACATTCGTAGTGCGCCTAATAGAGGTGTGGTGCTCTCGGTGGCTCAGATGGGCGGCCGGCACGGTAGCTCAGCGTGTTCGATCAGAGGGTTAGCTGCCCTCTGTAATATAAAAAAAACTGAGTTAACCGATCAACAACGAACTTAAACAGGTGTCTTACGACGTCCGCTCCGAGCAGATGCAACGAACGAAATGAGATAAAAAAAAGAAAAGAAAAAAAGAAAAGATGGATAGAGCGTCTGCCATGTAAGCAGGAGATCCCAGGTTCGAGTCCTGGTCGGGGCACACATTTTCAACATGTCCCCAATGAAGTATATCAACGCCTCGTTGCAGCTGGGGTGTCCATTTAATTATCATTTCATTCAAGCAAAGCTGCATGGTCATCAACAGATACTACTGTCATACATACTTTTTGCAGAATAACGTTATCTAATGGTATTTTATTTCTCAGCGGACCCTAAACTTTGCACAATAGAAATTCTAGCATCGTCTTGTTTAGAAACAAGATTTCAGTGGTGCAATTTTTACCGCAAGAAGCTTTAACAAAGAAACATAGTCCATAAGAAAATTGGCTACTATTTCCTAAAATTTTACCTTTCGACCTTCGTAACCAATGTAACGTCCCGCAAGTGTGATATTTTCTGCCGCTCGGTGCTATTCATCCAGTTACACACATTGTACCCTGTGTTAATAGCTGGAAATTTATAAAGTTGGCGAAACTGTGATGGTTGTGAAGACCACGAGAACTGCCAGTCACACACAAGAGCAAAAGCTGCACGTTTGTGTCATTCTCCGATGAACCGGCACGAAAGGTGATGAACGTAACATCCTGTCGGGATGTGCGAGCATCAGGACAGAGGAGACGTGTGCCGCACGAATACCCTACTTTAACGCGACAGGACAATGCTCGAGTTGCAAGAGGCGATAGCGAGAGTCCAGAGAGCCTGACGAAAAGTGTGCCGCGCTCTGCTCGGCGCCGCGCCGCGGCAGCCGGCGCGGCCCACGGGGAAGTCCCGTCAGGCGGGGAGTCCCCTTTTGACCCGCGGGCGCGAGCCGCGCTTTGTGGGCCCGCCGGCAGATAGCGCGCTGACAGACGCTCTCATTCAGCGCTCGTTCACCCCGGAGCTCTCCCTGGCCCCCGGACAAACCCGGCCGCCCCGCTCGCACTCAATTTATTCGCCGCGGAGGAAGTCCAGGACTGCTGGCTCCTGGCGCCGCCTTATCGCGGCGGCCTCTGTTTTTAGCTGCGGTCGCGGGACACGCGCTCTCTAATGTGTGACCCATTGTCGGCTCGGGCGCTCGCCGCGCCAGCGGCCGTGGTGGACGCTGCTGTTCAGAGATCTGCAGTCTTCTCCTTTCTGTCCGGCAAGTGAATGAAACAAAAGGTATCCTTTCGAGGCGACTGCCAGAAAACTGTCAGCAATGACGAGAAGTGATTTCCAGGGATGAAAGAGGAGACAAGCACTGCTGCGAACACTGAAACGAAACAGAACGACACCAGCCACAGCACAAACGCCGAGACTAAGGGTGGACGAAGAAGACACCAGATTAGTTACACACGATACGCAAAGGAAAATAATATATTACATCACGCAGGGTCAAATTATTGGGTAGTAGTATTGTATTGTATTTTAACCGGGGGCCTAGAACCGACGGAGAGGCTCCGCCCCCGCCCCCGCCGCAGCCGCTGTGGTCCACAACGCCACGACGACTACCGCAGTCCACTTCACCCCTCCACCGCCAGACACCGAACCTAGGGTTATTGTGTGGTTCAGCGGTGGAACCACCCCCCTTCCCCCCCCCCCCCCCCCCCCCAGGGAACGTCTCACACCAGACGAGTGTAACCCCTATGTTTGCGTGGTAGAGTAATGGTGGTGTACGCGTACGTGGAGAACTTGTTTGCGCAGCAATCGCCGACATAGTGTAACTGAGGCGGAATAAGGGGAACCAGCCCGCATTCGACGAGGCAGATGGAAAACCGCCTAAAAACCATCCACACACTGGCCGATTTACCGGACCTCGACACAAATCAGCCGGGCGGTTTCGTGCCGGGGACCAGGCGCTCCTTCCCGCCCGGAAAGCCGTGTGTTAGACCGAACGGCCAACCGGGCGGGCTGGGTAATAGTATAGTGTAAGTTACTGTCACACACGACACGAAGTACTTTCGCCCGCGAGGCGGTATCCGTTCAACTAGGGCTTGATGATAGCGAACAAAAAACCAAAAACAGCGAAAAAAATTGACAGGTAAATTCCCTATAGAGAACAGGCATTTCTATATGTACACAATCACTTAAAAGTAAGCTCCGTCCCCAGTCCATGGCGGGCCCATCGATACCGAGCGATCATCGTGTCAATCTCTGCCAATAGCATCACTTGATGCAGCATGGAAGTGTGCGGGTCTGTACACCGCTCTCCCTGCCGTCGTCTACTTTCGTGACCTGGAACCGCTACAGTTCGCTCAGGTAGCTCCTTAATTTGCCTCAGAAGGCTGGGTGCAATCCGTTTCAGAACCCCCACCGCCGGCCGCTGTGGCCGAGCGGTTCTAGGCACTTCAGTCCGGAACCACGCGACTGCTACGGTCGCAGGTTCGAATCCTGCCTCGGGCATGGATGTGTGTGATGTCCTTAGGTTAGTTAGGTTTAAGTAGTTCTAAGTTCTAGAGGACTGATGACCTCAGATGTTAAGTCCCATAGTGCTCAGAGCCATTTGAACCTTTTTTTTTTTTTTGTATATGAATAAAGCAAGATGTTATCAGGTGAGTACGCATATAGCTGTTGTGTGGACAAATAGCGCTCCTGTTGCCACAGTGAGCGGAATAGTTATTCAGGCACATGACTTAGTTATGTTGAGATCTTGCACTGTATGTCAGTAAGTCAACGGCTGTGCTGTGGTGGATACACTTGTTCACGTCAGCTCACCAAAATTAAACACCGTCGGGTGTGGTAAGGCCAGTTTTTTTGTGGGTAATCGTCTGAATATGCCGCGAGCTGTTGGCAATTTTCTCTTTGTCTTCACGGCGGAGGGGACAGGAGGGGTGGTGGAGTCAAGTCCATGACCACCGATCCTGGCTCCAGTGTCCTGGTTTCAGTCCCAGACCCCGCAACAGTGTCTCATGGAGTGTGAGCACGCGGCGTTGTTGTTGGTGGTACGTCTGTCGGGTGCAAACATTATGCTCGGCGTACCGCTTGGTGTTATTCGAGAACAGTAGGCTATTTATCGACACTGAGTTTCACCCTCTCCCTTCTCTCACAGTCATCCAACACATACATGACATCGCACTGCACACACACCCAATAGAATCACCTACACTTCACACTTACACTTAACCAACGCACAACGCTCACACTTCACGAAAAAAAGGCACCTTCGGGATCTTCCAGCCATTCATACCATTAGACTATATTTTACTGGCCATCACTGCGGCAGCAGAGTGCAGAATGGGCAGATACGTTAGAGCATTTGATCATGGTCAGATTATGGCTGGATGATCTTTCGTACATCTGGGAGCACGCAGAACTGGGCTTTTCGACTACCATCATGTCAAGAGTGGACGGTGAGTACCTCGGTCCAAGATTAACTGATGTCACCATAGTCAAATGCAGCGGGTAGCAAAGTGTTGATGGCAGGAGATGGTCTACTACCATGGGTTGTAATAAGAGATAGCCAGTCGTTGCCTCGGCCACAGCTTCGTCTGTACCTATCGCAAGGCCCAAAAGGCTCGGTTCCACCTGAGGCCCTCCGGTGTCAATTATTCTCTATTCTCGGCGAGTTCCAGGGCTCAGAAAGAGTCTACACCGATGGATCAATGGTCGACGGTATTGTTGGCTTCGCTTACGCTCTCGTTGGACATACTGAACTGCGTTGCTTGCCGGATGGCTGCAGTTTTGTCACAGCAGAGTTGGTAACCATCTAACGTGCTATTGAGCATATCCGCTTTGGTGAGTGTTTCCTCATCTGTAGTGACTCCTTAAGCAGCGTGCAAGCTCTAGAGCAGTGCTAAGTTCGCCATTCTTTGGTAATGACTATCCAGTAGTCTCTTTATGCCCTCGGAAACAGTAGACGTTCAGCGACCTTCATTTGGACCCCAGAACGCGTCGGGATCCCGGGCAATGAACTTGCTGACAGCCTAGTCGGCTAGGATACCGGTAAACCAACCCTGGGATCTGCCTGCCGGAAACTGATCTCCCATAGGTCTTCCGCCGTAAAGTTTTTGCAATATGGGATACTGAATGGCGCACCCTCTGTACACCAAATAAACTATTATCAACGAGACAACGAAAGAGTGGCGGTCATTCATGCGAGCCACTCGCAGTGGCTCCGCATCGGCCATACATGGCTAATACATGGTTATCTCTTCCGTCTCGAAGCCCCACCTCGGTGTCGCTGTGGCTCTCACATCACTGTCGTCCACATCTTGTTGGACTATCCAATTTTAGCGGCTCTGCGGCGGACTAATCCCTCCCTCCACTTTACCTCTTCCTCACTTTTTCTTGCTTGGCGTTTGTCTTTCCCATACCTGTGTTCGTCTAGCCTTTTTTTTCACGCTTGACATTTTAGTATGTTGCAGGGTAGCTGGCGTATCCTTTTTTTACTTTTGCGATCAGCCAGCCCAGGTCATCTACTATATTATTTTCCTACCTACCACTGAATTTTTTTTCTTTTAATGTGTGTTTTGCCCTTTCTGTTAGCTTCTGTCGTTTTGTCTTTCAGTGTGGTTAGAAGTTAGTTTTACGCCCTTTACCTTCCCAGACTCCTTTTGGGTTTTTAACTCGAGACCGGTATAAATGAGGATGAAGGGACTGATGACCCCATACTTTGGTCCCTTTACCTACCTACCTACCAACCAACAGATAACTAGGTTCCAGTGCAGCAACTCACTAGTTGTTTCAGCGTTAAACAACAACAACCGGTGAGTAGATAGACCATCGAGACATGTTTCCTGTTGGTGCTCTTCTCGGGCTCTTCTTCAGACGATCGTTTAGTAGTTTCTCTGACCTTTCGTCAGCACAAGTGGCTGCATTACCAAGTAGCGAGGCCATCAATGGAGAGCGAATCTTCGACGCTACCAGTGGCGATATGTCGGGGAAAAACTAAACATTTGTCGGCATTAGCGCAGAAATACTGTTCGTGACGTTTCAAAACACGAAAAAGTGTTCCTGCACTGGTTAGTCGTTACTAACGTTGGTTTGCTTCAATGATAGATATGAATATGTGGAGAACTACGATGCTGATACATCCCATTTGTCAGTCTCCGGTGGTGTAGGTATTCTAGTGTGCAGGGATGTCCACATGGAACGGAATAGCGCCCCTCATACGTCTGTCACCGTCTGTCATGGGGTAGTGTTGCAACAACCAACTGCCTGATTATGTGCATGTGGCGTTTGCACGTGTGCGGCACACTGCTGGCAACCTGTGCGTCCAGAAAAGCAATGTACACGCCATCTCTTCTGATCTCAAGTACTAAATAGACTTAATTTATGAAATCTCTTCTCAAAAGCTATTTAGTAGTTAACAGAACTTCTTTTTACTAAATTCATTCCTAGTAACAATAAGCTTTAGGCGCTGCCACTACATGCTGCTGCGAATTGCTGTAAACCACATGGAAAAAGGCAGTCATCTAAAGAGGTGAATTCAAAACGTAGGGCCAAATCAAAGGCAGTGACACACCACGACATGCCATGTACAATAATTCAGCAAATTCCGTTGCACAAGTCAGGTGCTGTACCGCTTGTAAATTCTTGTTAAAAAACGCATTGAGATAACTTAGGTTCATTTGTTCCTGTAGTTTTCCATATTCAGATACGCAGCCAGATAGAGCATTCAAATGTTTTTCATGTAACGATCTGTTGAAGGCTTAAAGGACAGTGAAACTGACACTCATACAACGCGCACACGATGTTGTGTAAGTTATATTCCGTTTACTTATAGCTCAGGTTGCTTATCGAGTCCACTTTCGCGGACGAACATAGGCAATATTTTCTGTAGCTACGTTACATATTGGCTGCATATACGTTACAAAGTGTTGCCAGTGCATGATGTTTTGCAAGAACTGACCTAGCGATTATGTCACATAAATGTTATGCCCCGCCCCCTTCCCCATGAACCATGGACCTTGTCGTTGGTGGGGAGGCTTGCGTGCCTCAGCGATACAGATGGCCGTACCGTAAGCGCAACCACAACGGAGGGGTATCTGTTGAGAGGCCAGACAAACGTGTGGTTCCTGAAGAGGGGCAGCAGCCTTTTCAGTAGTTGCAGGGGCAACAGTCTGGATGATTGAATGATCTGGTCTTGTAACACTAACCAAAACGGCCTTGCTGTGCTGGTACTGCGAACGGCTGAAAGCAAGAGGAAACTAAAGACGTAATTTTTCCCGAGGGCATGCAGCTTTACTGTATGGTTAAATGATGATGGCGTCCTCTTGGGTAAAATATTCCTGAGGTAAAATAGTCCCCCATTCGGATCTCAGGGCGGGGACTACTCATGAGGACGTCGTTATCAGGAGAAAGAAAACTGGCGTTCTACGGATCGGAGCGTGGAATGTCAGATCCCTTAATCGAGCAGGTAGATTAGAAAATTTAAAAAGGGAAATGGATAGGTTAAAGTTAGATATAGTGGGAATTAGTGAAGTTCGGTGGCAGGAGGAACAAGACTTTTGGTCAGGTGAATACAGGGTTCTAAATACAAAAACAAATAGGTGTAATGCAGGAGTAGGTTTAATAATGAATAAAAAATATGAGTGCGGGTAAGCTACTACAAACAGCATAGTGAACGCATTATTGTGGCTAAGATAGACACGAAGGACACGCCTACTACAGTAGTACAAGTTTATATGCCAACTAGCTCTGCAGATGATGAAGAAATTGATGAAATGTATGATGAGATAAAAGAAATTATTCAGGTAGTGAAGGGAGACGAAAATGTAATAGTCATTGGTGACTGGAATTCGACAATAGGAAGAGGAAGAGAAGGAAACGTAGTAGGTGAATATGGATTGGGGGGAAGAAATGAAAGAGGAAGCCGTCTGGTAGAGTTTTGCACAGAGCATAGCTACCACTTGGTTCAAGAATCATGAAGGTTTTAAACGTGGAAGAAGCCTGGAGATATTAGAAGGTATCAGACAAATTATATAATGGTAAGACAGAGATTTAGGAACCAGGTTTTAAATTGTAAGACATTTCCAGGGGTTGATGTGGACTCTGACCACAATCTATTGGTCATGAACTGTAGATTACAACTGAAGAAACTGCAACAAGGTGGCCGGCCGCTGGTGGCCGAGCGGTTCTGGCGCTACAGTCTGGAACCGCGCGACCGCTACGGTCGCAGGTTCGAATCCTGCCTCGGGCATGGATGTGTGTGTTGTCCTTAGGTTAGTTAGGCTTAAGTAGTTCTAAGTTCTAGGGGACTTATGACCTCAGCAGTTGAGTCCCATAATGCTCAGAGCCATTTGAACCATTTTTTTTGCAACAAGGTGGAAATTTAAGGAGATGGGACGTGGATAAACTGACTAAACCAGAGGTTGTCCAGAGTTTCAGGGAGAGCGAAAGGGATCAATTGACAGGAATGGGGGAAAGAAGTACAGTAGAAGAATAATGGATAGCTCTGAGGGATGAAGTAGTGAAGGCAGCAGAGAATCAAGTACGTAAAAAGACGAGGGCTAGTAGAAATCCTTGGATAACAAAAGAAATATTGAATTTAATTGATGAAAGAAGAAAATATGAAAATGCAGTAAATGAAGCAGGCAAAAAGGAATACAAACGTCTCAAAAATGAGATCGACAGGAAGTGCAAAATGGATAAGCAGGGATGGCTAGAGGACAAATGAAAGGATGTAGAGGCTTATCTCACTAGGGATAAGATAGATACTACCTACAGGAAAATTAAAGAGACCTTTGGAGAAAAGAGAACCACTTGTATGAATATCAAGAGCTCAGATGGAAACCCAGTTCTAAGCAAAGAAGGGAAAGCAGAAAGGTGGAAGGAGTATACAGGGTGTTACAAAAAGGTACAGCCAAACTTTCAGGAAACATTCCTCACACAAAAATAAAGAAAAGATGTTATGTGGACATGTGTCCGAAAACGCTTAATTTCCATGTTAGAGCTCATTTTAGTTTCGTCAGTACGTACTGTACTTCCTCGATTCACCGCCAGTTGGCCCAATTGAAGGAAGGTAATGTTGACTTCGGTGCTTGTGTTGACATGCGACTCATTGCTCTACAGTATTAGCATCAAGCACATCAGTACGTAGCATCAACAGGGTCGTGTTCATCAGGAACGTGGTTTTGCAGTCAGTGCAATGTTTACAAATGCAGAGTTGGCAGGTGCCCATTTGATGTATGGATTAGCACGGGGCAATAGCCATGACGCGATACGTTTGTATCGAGACAGATTTCCAGAACGAAGTTGTCCCGGCAGGAAGACGTTCGAAGCAATTGATCGACGTCTTAGGGAGCACGGAACATTCCAGCCTATGACTCGCGACTGGGGAAGTCCTAGAACGATGAGGACAACTGCAAGGAAAGAGGCAATTCTTCGTGCAGTTGACGATACCCCTAATGTCAGCGTCAGAGAAGTTGCTGCTGTACAAGGTAACGTTGACCACGTCACTGTATGGAGAGCGCTGCGGGAGAACCAGTTGTTTCCGTACCA
Organism: Schistocerca nitens; assembly: GCF_023898315.1. NCBI lineage: Eukaryota > Metazoa > Arthropoda > Insecta > Orthoptera > Acrididae > Schistocerca > Schistocerca nitens. Next base: position 823,825,529 of record NC_064614.1, read on the forward strand.
TGTACAGCGTGTGCAGGCATTATCAGCAGCTGATTGGCCTCCACGGGTACACTTCTGCGAATGGTTCATCCAACCATGTGTCAATCCTCATTTCAGTGCAAATGTTCTCTTTACGGATGAGGCTTCATTCCAACGTCATCAAATTGTAAATTTTCACGATCAATATGTGTGGGCTGACTAGAATCCGCACGCAATTGTGCAATCACGTCATCAACACAGATTTTCTGTGAACGTTTGGGCAGGCATTGTTGGTGATGTCTTGATTGGGCCCCATGTTCTTCCACCTACGCTCAATGGAGCACGTTATCATGATTTCATACGGGATACTCTACCTGTGCTGCTAGAACATGTGACATTTTCACGTAAGACACAATATGTGCTTCATGCACGATGGAGCTCCTGCACATTTCAGTCGAAGTGTTGGTACGCTTCTCAACAACAGATTCGGTGACCGATGGATTGGTAGAGGCGGACCAATTCCATGGCCTCCACGCTCTCCTGACCTCAATCCTCTTGACTTTCATTTATGGGGGCATTTGAAAGCTCTTGTCTACGCAACCCCGGCACCAAATGTAGAGACTCTTCGTGCTCGTATTGTGGACGGCTGTGATACAATACTCGATTCTCCAGGGCTGCATCAGCGCATCAGGGATTCCATGCGACGGAGGGTGGATGCATGTATCCTCGCTAACGGAGGACATTTTGAACATTTCCTGTAACAAAGTGTTTGAAGTCACGCTGGTACGTTCTGTTACTGTGTGTTTCCATTCCATGATTAATGTGATTTGAAGAGAAGCAATAAAATGAGCTCTCACATGGAAAGTAAGCGTTTCCGGACACATGTCCACATAACATATTTTCTTTCTTTTTGTGTGAGGAATGTTTCCTGAAAGTTTGGCCGTACCTTTTTGTAACACCATGTATAGAAGGTATATACAAGGGCGATGTACTTGAGGACAACATTATGGAAATGGAAGAGGATGTAGATGAAGATGAAATGGGAGATACGATACTGCGTGAAGAGTTTGACAGAGCACTGAAAGACCTGAGTCGAAACAAGGCCCCGGGAGTAGACAACATTCCATTAAAGCTACTGACGGCCTTGGGAGAGCCAGTCCTGACAAAACTCTACCATCTGGTGAGCAAGATGTATGAGACAAGCGAAATACCCTCAGACTTCAAGAAGAATATAATAATTCCAATCCCAAAGAAAGCAGGTGTTGACAGATGTGAAAATTACCGAACTATCAGTTTAATAAGTCACAGCTGCAAAATACTAACACGAATTCTTCACAGACGAATGGAAAAACTGGTAGAAGCCGACCTCGGGGAAGGTCTGTTTGGATTCCGTAGAAATGTTGGAACACGTGAGTCAATACTGACCTTACGACTTATCTTAGAAGAAAGATTAAGAAAAGGCAAACCTACGTTTCTAGCATTTGTAGACTTAGAGAAAGCTTTTGACAATGCTGACTGGAATACTCTCTTTCAAATTCTAAAGGTGGCAGGGGTAAAACACAGGGGGCGAAAGGCTATTTACAATTTGTACAGAATCGAGATGGCAGTTATATGAGTCAAGGGGCATGAATGGGAAGCAGTGGTTGGGAAGGGAGTGAGACATGGTTGTAGCCTATCCCCGATATTACTCAATCTGTATATTGAGCAAGCAGTAAAGGAAATAAAAGAAAAATTCGGAGTAGGTATTAAAATCCATGAGAAGAAATAAAAACTTTGAGGTTCGCCGATGACACTGTAATTCTGTCAGGACCTGGAAGAGCAGCTGAACGGAATCGACAGTGTCTTGAGAGGGGGATATAAGATGAACATCAACAAAAACAAAACGAGGGTAATGGAATGTAGTCGAATTAAGTCGGGTGATGCTGAGGGAATTAGATTAGGAAATGAGACACTTGAAGTAGTAAAGGAGTTTTGCCATTTGTGGAGCAAAATAACTGATGATGGTCGAAGTAGAGAGGACATAAAATGTAGACTGGCAATGGCAAGAAAAGCGTTCCTGAAGAAGAGAAATTTGTTAACATCGAGTATTGATTTAAGTGTCAGTAAGTCGTTTGTGAAAGTATTTGTATGGATTGTAGCCATGTATGGAAGTGAAACGTGGACGATAAATAGTTTGGACAAGAAGAGAATAGAAGCTTTCTAAATGTGGTCCTACAGAACAATGCTGAAGATTAGATGGGTAGACCACATAACGAATGAGGAGGTACTGCATAGTATTGGGAAGGTGTTTGTGGCACAACTTGACTAGAAGAAGGTATCGGTTGATAGGACATGTTCTAAAGCATCAAGGGATCACGAATTTAGCATTGGAGGGCAGCGTGGAGGGTAAAAATCGTAGAGGGAGACCAAGAGATGAATACACTAAGCAGATTCAGAAGGATGTATGCTGCAGTAGGTACTGGGCGATGAAGAAGATTGCACAGGATAGAGTAGCGCGGACAGCTGCATCAAACCAGTCTCAGGACTGAAGACCACAACAACAACAACAGTGATGTGGGCGCCGGTAAAAGGGAGGAACGATCAAAAACATAACAACGGTGGTTCTGCGACGTTTATTAGGATATGGTCACAAATTATAATATGTGCTGACTGTGGTCTCTCGTCCCAACAACATGCCGTATCCATAACACAGCATGGTCGGCAGTTGCTCGCAAGATGTGCGGTATAATCAGAGCGATATGTCGTCGTATGCTATCCTTAAGATCAAGAACAGATTAGGTACGTCCCTGATCAATATGATATTCCCACAACCAGAAGTCGCTTGGATTTAAGTTGGGGGTTCTGGAAGGCTACAGACCTTGAAGTACACTACTGGCCATTAAAATTGCTACATCAAGAAGAAATAAAAAAATCGGGACCATCCGACCGCCGTGTCATCCTCAGCGAGGATGCGGATAGGAGGTAGGTGAGGTCAGCACACCGCTCTCCCTGTCGTTATGATGGTTTTCTTTGACCGGTGCCGCTACTATTCGGTCAAGTAGCTCCTCAATTGGCATCACGAAGCTGAGTGCACCCCGAAAAGTGGCAACAGCACATGGCAGCTGGATGGTCACCCATCCAAGTGCCGGCCACGCCCGACAGCGCTTAACTTCGGTGATCTCACGGGAACCGGTGTATCCACTGCGGGAAGGCCGTTGCCACACCAAGAAGAAATGCAGATGATAAATGTGTAGTCATTGGACAAATATATTATACCAGAACTCACCAGTGATTACATTTTCACGCAATTTGGGTGCATAGATCCTGAGAAGTCAGTACCCAGAACAACCACCTCTGGCCGTAATAACGGCCGTGATGCGCCTGGACATTGAGTCAAACAGAGCTTGCATGGCGCGTACAGGTACAGCTGCCCATGCAGCTTCAACACGATACCACAGTTCATCAAGAGTAGTGACTGGCGTATTGTGACGAGCCAGTTGCTCGGCTACCATTGACCAGACGTTTTCAGTTGGTGAGAGATCTGGAGAATGTGCTGGCCAGGACAGCAGTCCAACATTATATGCTGAATCCAAAAAGGCCCGTACAGGACCTGCAACATGCGGTTGTGCATTGTCGTGCCGAAATGTAGGGTTTCGCAGGGATCGAATGAAGGGTAGAGTCACGGGCCGTAACACATCTGAAATGTAACGTCCACTGTTCAAAGTGCCGTCAACGCGAACAACAAGTGACCGAGACATGTAACCAGTGGCACCCCATACCATCACGCCGGGTAATACGCCAGTATGGCAATGACGAATACACGCTTTCCATGTGCATTCACCACAAAGTCGCCAAACACCGATGCGACCATCATGATGCTGTAAGCAGAACCTGGATTCATCCGAAAAAATGACGCTTTGGCATTCGTGCACCCAGGTCCGTCGTTGACTACACCATCGCAGGCGCTCCTGTCTGTGATGCAGCGTCAAGGGCAACCGCAACCATGGTCTCCGAGCTGATAGTTATTGCTACTGCAAACGTCGTCTACCTGTTCGTGCAGATGGTTGTTGTCTTGCAAACGTCCCCATGTGTTGACTCAGGGATAGAGACGTGGCTGCACGATCCGTTACAGCCATACGGATAAGATGCCTGTCATCTCGACTGCTAGTGATACGAGGCCGTTGGGATCCAGCACGACGTTCCGTATTACCCTCCTGAACCCACCGATTCCATATTCTGCTAACAGTCACTGTATCTCGACCAACGCGAGCAGCAATGTCGCGATACGGTAAACTGCAACCGCGATAGGCTACAATCCGACCTTTATCAACGTCGGAAACGTGGTGGCACGCATTTCTCCTCCTTACAAGAGGCATCACAACGACGTTTCATCAGGCAATGCCGGTCAACTGCTGTTTGTGTATGAGAAATCGGTTGAAAACTTTCCTCATGTCAGCACGTTGTAGGTGTCGCCACCGGCGCTAACCTTGTGTGAATGCTCTGAAAAGCTGATCACTTGCATATCACAGCATCTTCTTCGTGTCGGTTAAATTTCGCGTCTGTAGCACGTCATATTCGTGGTGTAGCAATTTTTATGGCCAGAAGCGTAGTCTAGAGATGATGCGGTCGTCACCGAAGGTTCCTCGAACCAAATCTTTCATTTTGCAAGTGACATATGGTGTCCCCCCATCTTGCATGAAAATAGTGGCGTGGGCACAGTTGTGTTCTTGCAGAGCTAGAATCACATATTGCACAAGAAGGTCCTTCTAACGCTCAGATGTCTCAGTACACCTGACAGGCACGCAAGGTGTTATCTCCTCAAAGTAAAACGGACTGAGAATGAAAAAGGTTGTGAAATCACAGGTCACATAAGCTGAGTGCAGTGGATGTTCCTGCACTACATGGGGTGCAGTAGAACACCAAATGCGACAGTTGTGTGCATTCACGGCATCGTGCGCTGTAAAATATGCCTCGTCCGTCAAAACAATATTCCCCGGCCGCATGTCATCTATTTCCACGCGCGCCAAAAAGCGAAGGGCAAAGTGACAGCGTGTAGAGTATCTCGTGGCTTCATTTGGTGCACATTCGGAAGCTTGTACGGGTACCAGTATCAAAGGCGTCACAAAATCGTTTGAGCTCTTGACCGTGGGAGAGAGAGAATTCCCGTGTCACAGCTGGAGCACTGGCTTTAGAATTTGAGGCGTATGCTGCACGATCTACTAAAACTACATCAACGTCATCAAAAACTGTCATGGGAATGGTCCATCTCCCTATACCTGCTACACCACCCGATTCACCTGTTTCTTAAAATCTATTTATATTCTTCAGCCCATTTAATGACATGGAGCTTCTTCGCAGCTATATCCGTTGGTGATAATACCGCAATGCAGCGACGCTGTTGCTGCCGTCCTGATAAAACAACTTTACAAGCAGTGCACGGTCTTTCTTCCCAACAGCCAATGCGTTTCGTACGGAGAACTTCAATCTTCTTAGCCTTTACACCAACAGTCACTTCACAAAGGAAATCGACATGTGTCACGAGGCAACAAACTATCGTCAAAACGAAACAAATTTTCACATTCTGAGTGCTTAGAGCACCATATTTTCACCAGCTGTTAGAAAGTGAAAGTATTATTTTTTTTAATACACTACGCTAGCACACCGATAAATGAAGCTACAGTCGTACTCAATATTATCCGAACGACCTGAATGCAATTTCGCCTGATTCGCATGCAACCGGCATAACGCGGCTATCTAGCAGGTCCTTTAATCGCTCCTTGGTACAGTCGTTTGACTATTGAAAATGGTTCTAACAAGTCACCACTAGAAAACACTGCTCTGTATCGCAGTAACTCAAGATGTAAAGTAATACCACGATGTTACAAATATCAGGGAACACCTTATCACAGATAAGACTGTCCTTAAGGCTTATAAGCTGACATTTATTACAATAAATGACAAACCTGAAATGTTACCACTCTCATTATTACGTCAGATAGGTAATGCACGTAGTAAGTTCGTCGTATTCATGATTTCCTCTTCAAAGTAACATACAGTATTTATTATTAAACACAAAATGACATTAAAAATTTAAGTTATTCACGAGCAGCTAGTTGAGAATATGTATGAACTTCAAATGACACGACGAACCGTCTCGTTCTGCATATGGATTCAAACCCAGGTCAGGCAGACTAAGCAAAGATTTCGTGACTGACGCAAACTAACAGTCATTCCTGATTAGGCATACAGAGAGTGATATACCTCGATTTTAGACAGCTTCAGTTAGCAAATATCAACTTTAAATTACATAACGCAAACATTTTTAACGGGCGCGAATTCCTACCCAGTATCTCTTGTCCCTGTTAACGAACTACGAGAGATGTTAAATATTGCTTCTTCATAGTAACTTACTTGAAATGCCGTGAGGTAAAGCTTCGTGTTGGATACGGATTCGAACTCAGAACCTAATCGGACTGATATCGAAGCACAACCAACTCTGACATATCGTATTTTCTCGGCAGTATCTAGATGTTTTAACTGAAATGACGAGACGAAACATTAATTTTTTCCTTCCCAGGACTCCAACCGGGCACCTATCGCTGTTATATTCTAGAGAAAACTAACGTTAAATATGGATTTGTTGCACCAGCAGCGACATGTGAGCATGTTTGAACTAGAAATAATATGACGAAGAGTTCAGTGCTCACAGGGAATAGAGCCCCACACATATCGTTCTTGACTACACACAAAGAGACGTCAGCTACCGAATTTTTCTCCACCAGCAGCTCGGAATAACATCTGACTTACAGTGATCTCGCAAATAGTTGTGTGTCCCACTGGGAGTCAAAAACGTCAGATATCGTTAGTGTTGACAACGAATGAAAATACATTAAAAATCAAAATTATTATCCACCAGCAGATAGGTGTTCTCATGCTAGAGCTTGATAATACATAACGAAATCTTTAGTGCCGGGCCAGGATTCGAACCCATCCACGCGTAATATGTGGAGATGTTGAGGAATCTGCAGTTTTGAACAAAAAACAAATTGTAGCCGAGCTGTATTGTCACGAAGGGATCAAATTCCGCGTTAAGGGCGGTCTGAGTTGCATTTTCAGTTCAGAACGAATTTTATCGACATACAGAAGCTCAGATAAAAGATGGAATAAGTGTCCTGTGACTCTACATAGCGTTTGTTTCGTCACTAGAAATAAATAACTACTATAAGAAAGGTTACTGGTGATAGAGTTTCTACATGTCGCCACTCCAGAGTTTATTGTGGTTCAACCTAACGTCTACTTGGCAGCGAAGGAATATCATCTTTAATGTGAATTTCAGACCACACTGCCATTATATCTTCTTCACTTGGTGTAGCCAGAAGAGAATGGAATCTTTCTCTCCCTATCCAAAATTATTGACGGAAGTGGGAATCTAACCCAGACCACAGGAATAAGAACCTATCATCAGTCCAAAAGACCACCAAATCCTCATTTCCATGACTGATTTTTCTACCATAACACCATTGCGCCACACTGGATGAAAATTCTGACACACAGGCCCCCTGTAGTAAATTGCAGCATGTTCACTAAATTCATTTACTTGGTTGACCGAATCACCATGAACTAGCTGCCTCGGCTACCCAGTGCATACATTCGACTCTATTTTGTAATACCTCACGGCATTTCAAGTAAGTTACTATGAAGAAGCAATATTTAACATCTCTCGTAGTTCGTTAACAGGGACAAGAGATGCTGGGTAGGAATTCGCGCCCGTTAAAAATGTTTGCGTTATGTAATTTAAAGTTGATATTTGCTAACTGAAGATGTCTAAAATCGAGGTATATCACTCTCTGTATGCCTAATCAGGAATGACTGTTAGTTTGCGTCAGTCACGAAATCTTTGCTTAGTCTGCCTGACCTGGGTTTGAATCCATATGCAGAACGAGACGGTTCGTCGTGTCATTTGAAGTTCATACATATTCTCAACTAGCTGCTCGTGAATAACTTAAATTTTTAATGTCATTTTGTGTTTAATAATAAGTACTGTATGTTACTTTGAAGAGGAAATCATGAATACGACGAACTTACTACGTGCATTACCTATCCGACGTAATAATGAGAGTGGTAACATTTGAGGTATGTCATTTATGTGAGCTTACAAGCCTTAAGGACAGTTTTATCTGTGATACGGTTTTCCCTGATATTTGTAACATCGTGGTATTACTTTACATCTTGAGTTACTGCGATACAGAGCAGTGTTTTCTAGTGGTGACTTGTTACAACCATTTTCAATAGTCAAACGACTGTACCAAGGAGCGATTAAAGGACCTGCTAGATAGCCGCGTTATGCCGGTTGCAAGGGAATCAGGCGAAATTGCATTCAGGTCGTTCGGATACTTTTGAGCATGACTGTACCTAGGATGTTTCAGTGCCCTGTGTTGAATACAGCTCGTACTGCAGCATTCGAAACACACTCCATTTAACTATAACCACCAGGCAGTTCTAGTAGTTTCAAACACAAACCAACTGATTTTGTGGTTCAGGTTGTTGCTGTCGGTGACATGTCCATCCAGCACTCCTTGCTACAAACGAAACAACAATCAAAGGCAATAAAATCAATAGGCAATAATGCCCTTGAAAGACCTAAACCGATGCAAAATAAATTCACTTCATTGATTATTTCACAAAGGGTAAACCGTTAACTGCTTTGCAATTCCACGGTGTCTTGTAGGTGAAAAAATACTTCATACAGGCTGCAACAAAGTTACAACGACAGTTCGCATATTAAAAATTGTTGTTCCAAATGGCTCTGAGCACTATGGGAGTTAACATCTGAGGTCATCAGTCCCCTTGAACCTAGAACTACTTAAACCTAACTAACCTAAGAACATCACACACATCCATGTCCGAGGCAGGATTCGACCGTAGCGCTCTCGCGGTTCCAGACTGAAGCGCCTAGAACCGCTCGGCCACAGAATTGTTGTTTCATGGTTCCCAATTGAAACTACTGTATGTGTTAATTACATAACTACAGGAAGGTCCACAGATGTGTAACTAACGTTCTAAAATAAAAAACGTCAATATACTGAAACCTAAAGTAGTACGAGATCGGAGAGGGGGAATGCTTGTGAGGCTACATCTACCAGTGTGTCGTGTTGAGCGGCAAAGTTGTTTTCTATGTATGAGGTGCTGTCAGCTGCATTCGACATTCGGACGTATCCGAAAGAACAGACACCACGCAGATCCGCAGCCGTTATACATTACGTGCAAATTGAAGGTGGAGAGGGGAAGAAAGGAAAGGAAAGGGGAGGGATCACTGCTGTCGGCTGCGTTGGAACACTATGCGGAATCGGAGGCGACGAGTGAAAATGTGTACCGGACCGGGATTCGAAGCCGGGGTCTCCGGCTTACAAAGCAGGTGCGGTAACCACTGCGCCATCGTGGACACAGCGTTATCGCAACTGCACGGAGTATCTTGGCTCGCCTCACGGCCGATCCACACTGCCATCGAGCGCCACCTATCTGCAGCCCCTGTCCATTTCCTCCATATTCACTCTTCCAAGATTCTCACCGGAGGTCGGACGTATTTGTGCATCCGCACTGAAGAAGATGGATTCATTGCCCACCTAGGTCTATGTGGTGTCTGTTCTTTCGGACATGTTCGAATGCAGCTGACAACTGTGATCCCTCCCCTTTCTTCCCCTCTCCACCTTCAATTAACATACAGTTGTTTTGCCAGCCAGCAGAGAGTCAGTTTAACTGAGAATCACGCAGGAGCCGCGTGGTCACGTGACTGTCACGAGCACCACCGTGGCGGAGCTCGCCGCAGGCACGGCCGGCGGAGTAGCGAGTCAGCTGCACCACGAGGTCCAGCAACGTCTTCTGGTGGCTAGCTCTGTCACACGGTGAGAGTGGTGGACAAGCCCGCGGTGTGTTCGGTCGGATGGGCGCGGCGGCCGAGGTATCCAAAACGTCGTGCTGAACCTGAGGGTGTTGGAGTACGACCTGTTAGTCACTGCACGGACACAAGCGGGCGAGTTCTGGGCAGTGCTGTGAAGAAACGTGGAGAGGTCGGTGCACTACGTACGGACAGCCGGCACGAGGTGTGCCACTCTGTCCTGAACACAACAGCTCGGTAGAGTGGTTTGTGTCTTCCTCTCGGCCAGATAAGCAGCGATCTCAGTTGAGTTGAGAAAGCAGCTTATGCACTACCTGAGTGCTTTAGCAGCCAACAGTTGTACGCTGGTGATTTGGTGGCTGATATGTTTGTTGTGCATGCTTCTGTAAAGTTTGGAAGGTAGGAGACGAGATACTGGCAGAAGTAAAGCTGTGAGCACCGGGCGTGAGTCGTGATTCGGTACTCAGATGGTAGAGCACTTGCCCGCGAAAGGCAAATGTCCCGAGTTCGAGTCTCGGTCGGGCACACAGTTTTAATCTGCCAGGAAGTTTCATATCAGCGCACACTCCGCTGCAGAGTGAAAATTTCATTCTGGAAACAATATAGATGTTGGGTTTACAATTTATCTAGCATTATCTTACATGTCGTTCCCTTCCTCACGCCAAAAATATACATCTTTTTCTTTTATTCCAGTATAGCGAGTTTACACATTTATTCGGCCCCTCAGTAAAATTCTGATACGAATTAAAACAGATATTTGGAACACAATTTCTGAATTACGCATTTTTTTCTACCTTCATAGTTTTCGCAAGACCTAAGAACTGTGCGTAATGTGTTATTAATTTTTCTTAGAGATTAGTCTTCCGTAGTGATCACTTGTATAGTGAAATATAATAACTAAATTTCATAAACTATGTACATCAGATGAAATATTGTAAATCAGATGAAATCTTGTAAGTCATATGAAATCTTTCAATAACAAGTTGAAAATTGCTTCAAACTATGTTTCAGGTATTTATTTTTTCATATGAAAGAAATTAAAGTAAGTAGTAACTTGATACACCCAAGAAGATGTGTTATCAAGTGTTCAACGTAAATGCACAATATTTTGTGGCAAACGGAGAAGCAGCCAAACGCACCTGCGCCTTTTGAGTACATTCAATGCAAATGTTTGTAATCTAACGATCTTTCCTTTCTCCGCTTTACCTCTAAGCCAAATACTGCTGCTAGTTGAATATTTCACCTAGTCAACACACTATCACAAAATTTTTCTAGCAAACTGCGGTCGTGGACTTCTTAATGCAATTTGTGGACATATCATGCTTTTCACTGCATACAGAGAGACCTCGATACACCATAGTTCGAACATTATAAAATGAGATACCAAACATTTACTGCTGTAATTTCTAAAGACGCGTTGCAAATGTATTCTAGTCAATCTACTTACTTTTTATTTTATATATAAAATCATATTCACAACCAATACTATACTTATACCTTTGTTCATCACACGTATCGTTTGTTCGACTGTTTCATAATTTCAAAGGTGCTTCAACGAATATATGGAAATGATTTTTTTTCGATAATTCACTACAAAAATAGTCATTTCTTGTTTCGTTTCCAATAAACACACACACACAGAGAAATAAAACAAATGAACAAATATTCCACACATACACAACACAAATAAAAGACGAAAGATAAACACTTAGCGATAGTTAGCAACGCTACACACTGTAAACACACACACACCTTCAACACACAGCGAGAAGTGCAAGTGGAGTGTTGTAACAAATACAAATGAAAAAACTCCAGAAATAGATGCCGAATAAACAAATCTCCAGGATAGCACACATGGACAAGCAACACTGGAAATTGTAAGTAATACCAAACGATAATTTAACCTCAAGAAACTTGTGCTCTGGAAGTTGTTTCCAACCTTAAAACAAGAGAACAACATGAGAAAACGTAACATGGTAATGTACTCGGAACTACTATGTAGTTCATTGGTTAAATATATAAAAACAAACATGTATTACAGGCCACTGAAGATGCTTCATAAATACAGTTTTGTATCCGATTCAATACTCCAAATAGTTAAACAGCCGAAATACAAAGAGTGGAAAAAATTTAAAGATCTTGTAACGTATATTGTTACAACATACTGTTTAATAATCCTATTAAGTAACGTGTCGTAGTATTATCTGTATGAAGAATTTTCCTGGATAATCCTCAAAAAACATTATGACTTATGAGGGTCATTCAACAAATAATGCCCATTTCTACTGGTTTGATACGGCCAGCCAGGAATTCCTTTATTGTGCCAACCTCTTCACGTTAGAGCAGCCCTTGCACCCTACGTCGTCAATTTGCTGGATGTATTCCAACCTGTCGACCTCTACAGCTTTTAACCTCTACAGCTCCCTTTAGTATTCCCTCATAACTTCACAGATAACCTATTACCCTGTCTCTTCTTCTCTTCGGTGTTTTCTACACTCCTGGAAATGGAAAAAAGAACACATTGACACCGGTGTGTCAGACCCACCATACTTGCTCCGGACACTGCGAGAGGGCTGTACAAGCAATGATCACACGCACGGCACAGCGGACACACCAGGACCCGCGGTGTTGGCCGTCGAATGGCTGTAGCTGCGCAGCATTTGTGCACCGCCGCCGTCAGTGTCAGCCAGTTTGCCGTGACATACGGAGCTCCATCGCAGTCTTTAACACTGGTAGCATGCCGCGACAGCGTGGACGTGAACCGTATGTGCAGTTGACGGACTTTGAGCGAGGGCGTATAGTGGGCATGCGGGAGGCCGGGTGGACGTACCGCCGAATTGCTCAACACGTGGGGCGTGAGGTCTCCACAGTACATCGATGTTGTCGCCAGTGGTCGGCGGAAGGTGCACGTGCCCGTCGACCTGGGACCGGACCGCAGCGACGCACGGATGCACCCCAAGACCGTAGCATCCTACGCAGTGCCGTAGGGGACCGCACCGCCACTTCCCAGCAAATTAGGGACACTGTTGCTCCTGGGGTATCGGCGAGGACCATTCGCAACCGTCTCCATGAAGCTGGGCTACGGTCCCGCACACCGTTAGGCCGTCTTCCGCTCACGCCCCAACATCGTGCAGCCCGCCTCCAGTGGTGTCGCGACAGGCGTGAATGGAGGGACGAATGGAGACGTGTCGTCTTCAGCGATGAGAGTCGCTTCTGCCTTGGTGCCAATGATGGTCGTATGCGTGTTTGGCGCCGTGCAGGTGAGCGCCACAATCAGGACTGCATACGACCGAGGCACACAGGGCCAACACCCGGCATCATGGTGTGGGGAGCGATCTCCTACACTGGCCGTACACCACTGGTGATCGTCGAGGGGACACTGAATAGTGCACGGTACATCCAAACCGTCATCGAACCCATCGTTCTACCATTCCTAGACCGGCAAGGGAACTTGCTGTTCCAACAGGACAATGCACGTCCGCATGTATCCCGTGCCACCCAACGTGCTCTAGAAGGTGTAAGTCAACTACCCTGGCCAGCAAGATCTCCGGATCTGTCCCCCATTGAGCATGTTTGGGACTGGATGAAGCGTCTTCTCACGCGGTCTGCACGTCCAGCACGAACGCTGGTCCAACTGAGGCGCCAGGTGGAAATGGCATGGCAAGCCTTTCCACAGGACTACATCCAGCATCTCTACGATCGTCTCCATGGGAGAATAGCAGCCTGCATTGCTGCGAAAGGTGGATATACACTGTACTAGTGCCGACATTGTGCATGCTCTGTTGCCTGTGTCTATGTGCCTGTGGTTCTGTCAGTGTGATCATGTGATGTATCTGACCCCAGGAGTGTGTCAATAAAGTTTCCCCTTCCTGGGACAATGAATTCACGGTGTTCTTATTTCAATTTCCAGGAGTGTATATATTCATTTCCCTATCGATTTTGCGGAGAACCTAATTTTCAACATTCTTCTGTAGCAACGCATCTCAAATGCCCAATTCTCTTCCGTTCTTGTTTTTCCAAAGTTTATCTTTTACTACCATAGAATGCTGTGCTCCAAACGAACATTCTCAGAAATTTTTTCCTCAAATGAAGGCCTATGTTTGAAACGAGCTGGTTTCTCTTGGCCAGGAATACCCTTTTGCCAGTGCTAGTCCGCTTTTTATGTCCTTTTTCTTCAATACGTCACGGGTTATTTTGCTGCCTAGGTAGCAGAATTCCTTAACTTCAGCCACTTCATGATCCCCAAGTACAGTGTTAACTTTCTGGTTATTCTCATTTCTGCTGTTCACCTTACATTCATCTTTCTTCGTTTTAGCTTCAATCTATATTCTGTACTAATCAGACTGTTCATTCCTTTCTGCAAATCTTGTAATTCTTTTTCACTTTCACTCAGAATAACAATGTAATCAGCGAATCTTACCACTGCTATCCTTTCACCCTAAATTTTAAACCCACTCTTGAACCTTTCTTTTATTTCCGTCATTGCTTCTTCCATATATTGATTGCATCCATGTCTTACACCGTCTTTAATCCGATCGCTTCGTTCTTGGTGTCCAACTCTTATTGCTCCCTCTTGTTTCTTGTATATATTTTACACTATCTGTCTTTCCCTATAACTGGTCTCCATTTTTATCAGAATTCCGAACGTTTTGAACCATTTTGCAATGCTGAACGCTTTTTCCAGGACGATAAATCGAATGAACATGTCTCGATTTTTCTCCAAGCCTACTTACGTTATCAATTGCAACATCAGGACTGCCTCTCCGCTGCCTGTAGCTTTACTAAAACCAAAGTGATCGTCATCTAACAGACCCACATTTTTCTTTCTCATTCTTCCGAATATGTTCTTGTCAACAACTTCGATGCATGTTATAGGATGCAGATATTGAGGAAAATTTAAATTTACGTGCTTCAAATTTGTAGTTTCTTCTGACCCTCCGGAACAGCCTTGTCTGTTAAAGTGCCACTTCCGGGACGGGAAAGTGCGCCGACCCGGATTAAGGACGACATCGGTGCACCAGCCAGCATGGATGCGATTTTGAGGTGCATTTCCATATCCCACAATGTGAATTCTGGCTGGTATACACGTCTCGCCACAGCTACGAGATTCTCAAACATTTAGAAAATTTTCGTACTTTTCTACGTGAATATCATACATGTAGACTGTTAGGGCGCACATATTCCGTCCTGGAAGGGGGGGGTGAGTTTGAGGGGGAGGGGGCTAACGGTGTGGGGACAGGAAGGGTATCCGTCCACCCCTTAAATTAACTATGCCAAATCAGTTAACATCAATCCCGACCCTAGGCCGAAGCTGGAAAAAGGCAAAAAAAGAAGAAATTTTATGTTTCTACTGTAATTGTGCGAAGTTTCGAACTGTTCTGACAGATTATGGAGGCGTAGTAAATTACCAGAATGGCGGAAGACACTCGTTAAAAGCAATGTACTGTCGGTGGCGTAAAAAGAAAATTTAGGAAATGTGTTCCATTGGATTCAGGTTGGGACCTTGTGCACGGTAGTCACTCCTCTGTGCTCCACTGTTGGTGGGTAATGTTTCTGGGCATTCACCAAACCTAAATCATTCCATCCAACTGCCACAGTGTATAGAGCAGTTCATCATTCCAAATCACTCGTTAAGGCTCATTGCCTAGAGGCATTGCTCTTTGCATCGCCTCAAGTGTCGCAGCAATGACTACGGAAATATGTGGCTTACGAGGAGTTGGTCGACCTCTGTGCCTCATTCTTTTCAGCTCCCTACGTATTCTCAGTAGCTAGACTATTGGTAGCTCTTTCGAACTCACGAGTGATTCCTTTGGCTAATTTCATGCGATTTTTACAACAATCTTCCCATTGCTCGACAGTCCTTTTCCGTCAGTACATGAGGACTACCTGGTCTTGGTTCCGCTGTGGTCGTTCCTTCGCGTTTCCACCTCACAGTCACATCACCAACAGGGGACTTGCGCAGCTTTAGAAGGGCTGAAACGTCCGTGATGGATTTGTTACTCAACTGACACCTAATGACTATTATATGCTCGAATTCAATAAGCTCTCATGACCGACCCACTCTGCTGTCACTGTTTCTGTACTGTCGGCACAATACTCGCCGCCTCCTATTATATTCTTGTGACATCTTGAGATCAATTCTTCATTTCATAGGGATGTCCAGATACTTTTGATAAGATGGCCTATGTTCTGAGAAAAACCGCTGAGCATTATTTTTTTGAACGGCCCTCGAGTAATTTCGAATGAAGTTGTAAGCTTTCTATGTAATTTATCTTTAAATGAAATACTGAATACTCCTTTTCAAAAACTTTCTCCTCGTGTAACGTATCCTTAAGATATCGTATTTAACTGCTGAGCAATACTGACTCTTTGTTGGTCCTGATCTGCGCTTGTGAACAGTATCGTGAAACAAACCTTTAATCTTAGTGAAATGCTGAATTTGAAATAATGGAAATGGATCTAATTAAATCCCAAAAGATAATAATTGTGTACTCAGTGAAAACTATTTAACTGAAACTCAATACTGAAGAACGTTATGAAAGTTACGTACCATGAAGTGCAACGTCATACTTGAAACATCCACAAAATAAAATATTGCCCAACTAGGAAGAAAACAACTGTTTAAGATTACTGAGCCGTGGTAAAAATTGCTGTTTTGAAGAGCGCGCCGCAGCGCGTAGTGTGAAGTAGTCGCCCTCTGATTCTGGGGGTGCCGCCGGTATGGCAATCGCAGTTTTGGTGTCTCCCTCTGGTGGGAAAGGGGAAAGGTTACATGTTAACGTGCATTTATGGGGCGCTATGAGCTCGCCAGGCGGTCAGTCGGGGTCGGTCTGGGAGTCGGTGCAGTGAGTCGACATGGTCGGAAGGCAGACCCTCGTATGTTAGTCAGTCGGCTCTGAATCGCTGTTGGGTTGTGGACTGAGTCGGGTTCGTCGTAATTCCGCTGTTGGACGAGTTGGCAGTCAGCAGCAGGCAGGTCCGCACAGTGCAAGTACGCGCCGGGACCGTGGTCGGCGCAGACGGAAGGCCGTTGGTCGATCGGTCGGCTGGTCGTCGGATGGCGACATGTCGTCTGCTGGGCACTGACACCAGGATTAGTGGGGAAGAGTTAGCAGCCAGCAACAGTCGGGTCCGTGTGGTGTTAGGATTCGCCGGGACCGCTGTCGGCGAAAGCGGGCTCCCGTTGGTCGTTTGCTCGGCCAGTCGTCTTAGTCGACGGCGTCTTGAATCCTCAGGATGAACACCATTTTCCGAGTCGGGATGTGGTTTGACCTTGTTGTTCGTTTGAACTGAGCAGCGACGTAGTCTCCACAGCGCGAAGCCAGGCCGGGGCTTTTGGCGGCGGGCACGCGCTGTTGTATTTGGAGGCGCTAGCTGCGAGAGCGACTTTTCGCTTTCCTCCGAAGCACGATCCTCAAGTTGAGTAATTAGTTACTTCTTTTTAAATCTCGACTGTTACGATTTGTTCGTTATTTGTGGATTGTTGTTTCCTCAGCCGTTCACGCGTGTGATAACAAGTGGTTTGTGTTGTTGCCTTCTTCCGTAGTAATTTGACAGATGTGACTTGTGTTTTTTGTATTCTTTTAAACTTGTCTTTAGTGGTTTGTTGCCTTGATCTTGGTGAGGCCGAGTTAAAAGGTGTAGGTATCTTAGTTTACTCGACATCGGCCGATATTGTCCGTTGTTTGTGCAGTTGGATCTGACGGTTGGAAATCGGTCAGATTGTCTGTCGGAGTGCTAGTATGTCTATCGTTCGGAGCTGCCTCTGTCGTGTTTGTCGGATTCGGTGTGTTAACGAATTTATTGCTTGGAGTGTAACGGCCTAATTCCTTAAATATGTTTTGATCTTGCATATCATCTTGAGAGGCGGTATATGTGTACTGTAGAGCATGTTAACTCGTTTGGCCAACCTTGTATAATTTTATATAAGATTGCATTTCATGGGCTTTTATTTCAATGGTCATTTTAGTATATAAAGTTGCCACCCTACCACCGTAAGACTTTTCTTAGAAGTTAAAATCAAGTTGCACCTTCGGTGGCAAGTTAATATTTTAATTTTAGTGTTTTGTGCACAGTCTATGTGCTTGTGTGAATTATTAAAACTTTTAGTTTAAAGTAATCTGGTGTGTCGCAGGTTTGCACCAGTGTAGTCTTTCAGAGGTTGTTGTGAGCGGTCGTGACTACGGTCGTGTCATAAGGGATCGACAAGGTTCTCAGCCCGAAAGCTCATACAGTCAAAAATTTGTTTCTTTCTGCCTCTGAATAAATTGTAACTTGATATTTAGAGGGTGCTTTCTGATTATAATTTTAAATCTGTTTCTTTAAAAAAACGCTTTCAGGAATAAAATTCCCATTTGTTAAAATCAATTTGATTATGATTTCATCAGTTACTCCCTGGCAGCTACTTCCACGCTCACATAGTGTGATTAAATGTGTTAATGTTCTTGATGAATCGCTAGTAGATATAATAAAATTTTAAGAATATTCTTTGAAAAGAAATCCACGGTTCAATTACCTTCACTGTTCCCTATAAATTAATCTGCTTATTTAGCACAAAACCTGAAAATTCTGACAACGTACTGTTTGTGCACAAGAATGCTCTGCCTTGAAAGTAAAGTAACTTACCTCTTGCACAGCAAGCCATTTTGCGTCTGTTGTACTGACGTTCCCGAAAGCAAATTGGTATCAGCAAATGGAGTAGCTAAGGAAAAATAATCTAACCACTACTAAATTTTTCTTTGCTTGTCAGAAACAATCTGTGGCTACGTGTGGCGTAATGTGCAATGCACACACGAGAAAGTATTTAAAACTTTACTGAGATTGATGGAGGAGGATTTTACTTTAAAGACACGCGTTCTTGAATAATTAAACTATGATTGTTACCAAAACAGGCTGTACAACATAAGATGACTCTGAAAATCACGAAATTCACTCATTACAAAAATTACAGATATTAAAACTGTTGTGTACTGGGGCATGGACTTTGATGAAAATCTCGCTCCCACACCAAAAATACTAACAAAGGTGTCCTGGTAGAACTGGGCGTGTGTTCTACGGCAGCACACACACAATGAAAGTAACATGTAATAGTGAACAGTAAAACATACTACTCAACTTTGGGAACAATGGTTATAGCAGTTGTGGAACGTTTAGCCCGTCTGTCCTGCGTTTACTACAGTTTCATGAACACAAACTAAATAATGTTCTCTCTTCGAAAGTCGGAAGAAAACTAATCTTTTGTCTTAATGTACTATTTGAGGAACAGTCCCAAACTAACAGTAGTCAGTTAAATCTCTAGGCAGGTGATCTCACTCCATACAGGATAATTCTATTCACTGCTCTGCTTCTACTGAACACTTACCACGGTCTATCTATCGGCCACTGTTGCTATCTCACCAGACAGCTTGAAGGCACGATGAGCGTTCGGCAGGAACTCCCTAGAAATACTCCGACTGACTTACGACTCGCAGCTCACAATTTCTGCTCGTGCACGGTTACTTCAGCGCGCGTCTCTCTTGCTATTGGCGCTGCCGCTCCAGAAGGCATGATTCTCAAGGGCAGTGTGATTGGTTTGCGCGCAGCGATGTTCCTGCTGCAGAAGGACGTCCACGGTGCTTCTGGTACCAACTGTCGCAGACGTTTCTTGTGTGGTATCTCAGCACACAAACCAATTGCATTATTTGTGACACAATGAAAACAAAGAGATCAAATTAACACAAACAGTTCTGACAAACGAACATTGACTTCTTGCGGGTGAATTGGTTACCCTAAAATATTCCTCCAAAAACCTCCATCTGTATTCTAGATAATTTGTCGGAGATTCACAAATATCAGATCTCCTCCTTTAAAACTCAACGGCTCGCTACTATGCCCTTAATAATAATGCCCTAAAGCCCCTTTCACACGATCGACTTTTTTTGTCTCAATTGACTATCGAAACAACTGAGTCTACAGCAGCGCCCATGGCGTTTTATTCCCTACTGAGTCTCGTCTGTTTTGAGTGGTCATTTTCGTTTATACGTCAGCGTCTAAACTGTCGGAGTTCTGAGAGCTGTCTGTTGTACTGTTTGGTGAAAGTAAGCTTATAAGGAAGAATTCTTTTTACGGAAAAATCTACATATAGGGCCAAATGTAGGAACAAATAATGACAGTAGAGTTTATTAACGAGTAAATCAGATTTAATATTAGAATCTCTTGTTCAAGCTCATGCATTACATTTTTCACGCTCCTGAGAAGTGAAAGAATAGTAAAAGAGTCACCCAAAAATTTCAGAACATATACATTTATTTTCCCGAGAAAATATACACACCCAAACACATCAGACAATGTGTAGAACACAGTAAATGTCCATTTTCTGCTTTGTCCTTGCTAAGTACCAAATAACAACGAAAATTATTTCTCTCGTCCAATAATTGTCACTTTTTCACTGTTGAAATAACTGTCTTTAAAACACCGTTAGCTATTTAAATTCTTATTTACACATAGTGTAAAACGCAAATACTTTTCCCTCTCAGATATTTCATTTCTCTTGTAGGAGAATGCTAGTAGGAAAAAATACCAGGACCTTATTTAACTTTTTAGTGTGCTACGAAAACAAAATAACATAACAAAGCTTAAGAAGACACGAAAGCACAAAATCCGTTTCTCTAATAGGAATAAGCTCGACCAGACTAGGTTATAACTTCCAATGTTAGCAGAAGCCGCCATAGTCTCTGCACATTTACAGCGTGCAGCATACTCTCAAATTTAGAAGTCCATACTCGGCGCCATCTATAGATCATTCGCGTCATGGATGGTTGCTGATTTACACACAAGCACGAAAGGAGCACGCACTTCGAGCAGCCGATTTTGAACAGAAAGTCGCTCGTGTAAAACGGACGTAACGCAGCACAACCAAGCCCCTACCACGCCGTAGCGGAGAAGTGAGGAAACTGCTCCCGAACTGAAGACCATCATTTGGAGGGACGAATATGAATAGCGATCTATGATTCAAAGGAAACGAAACAGAAGAGCAAAATAAATGTATCTTTACTTCAAAATGGCTCTGAGCACTATGGGACTCAACATCCATGGTCATCAGTCCCCTAGAACTTAGAACTACCCAAACCTAACTAACCTAAGGACAGCACACAAACACCCAGCCATCACGAGGCAGAGAAAATCCCTGACCCCGCCGGGAATCGAACCCGGGAACCCGGGCGTGGGAAGCGAGAACGCTACCGCACGACCACGAGATGCGGGCATCTTTACTTCACAATTCCTACTGAGTGATCAAGTCTGTCTTATATGAACGTAGTTCCTGAGTTTTCTGTATAAGATCTTTACCAAAAGACGAGAAGTTATAAATTTCTGTTCAAGAACGTAGCGTTCGTTTCTTACAAGTATGGGAGAACATGCGTCAAGTTTTCAGTTCAATACAATTGCATGAAACTTATGAAGTAGCAGACACATTACCATTCACAAAGCTTTTTTTGCTTTTGGTTCTTGTTTAATATTTGCTAGTACATACTTTGCGTCTATCTTTTGCGATTATTTTTCAGTCTTTAGTTTATTTTTGTATGGCATAATTTTATCTACCTCACTTCCCACAATTCTATCATATTACTCCTTCAACTATCTTGGACATGAATAACTGAAATCTCCAATACAACTCGAACTAGCCACTTCATTTTCACCGTTTTTTCTAACAACAGGGATACAGAGTTTCTACGAATGTTATTGCCACCTGTTAACTGATTGTGTCTACAACGTTTTACCATGTATATACTGTCATTTACTAAGTGCAACACACAGGGTTCCCCTGCAAATAGAGTCTCCAGTATGGGGGCGCTACACTAGCGCCAGTGAGTGGTCTACTTACTTTTAGTAAATCTGTGTGCACAACTCACTAGCGACCAAGCGCACCACAGATAGAATTAAACACAGAGTCGTGCAGCACGTTCGTGCTTCTTTATCCCAATACACTAAAGGCGAAATACACCAGTGGCTACACCTAGAAAAAATGCAGATGATAAACGGGTATTCATTCGACAAATATATTATACTAGAACTGACATGTCATTACATCTTCACGCAATTTGGGTGCATAGGTCCTGAGAAATCAGTACCCACAAAAACCACATCTGGCCGTAATAACGGCCTTGATACGCCTGGGCATTGAGTCAAGCTTGGATGTCGTGTACAGGAACAGCTGCCCATGCAGCTTCAACACGATACCACAGTTCATCAAGAGTAGTGACAGGCGTATTGTGACGAGCCAGTAGCGCGGCCACGATTTACCAGACGTTTTCAATTGGTGAGAGATCCGGAGAATGTGTTGGCCAGAGCAGCAGTCGAACATTTTCTGTATCCAGAAAGGCCCGTACAGGACCTGCAATATGCGGCCGTGCATTATCCTGCTGAAATGTAAGGTTTCGCAGGGACCGAATGAAGCGTAGAGACACGGGTCGTAACACATCTGAAATGTAACGTCCACTGTTCAAAGTGCCGTCAATGCGAACAAAAGGTGACCGAGATGTGTAACCAGTGGCACCCCATACCATCACGCCGGGTGATACTCCAGTGTGGCGATGACGAAAAGAAGCTTCCAATGTGCGTTCATCGCGATGTCGCCAAACACGGATGTGACTATCACGATGCTGTAAACAGAAGCTGGATTGATCCGAAAGAATGACGTTTTGCCATTCGTGCACCCAGGTTCGTCGTTGAGTACACCATCGCAGGCGCTCCTGTCTGATGTAGCATCAAGGGTCTCCGAGCCGATAGTCCATCCTGCTGCAAACGTCGCCGAACTGTTCGTGTAGATGGTTGTTGTCTTGCAAACGTCTCCAGGGATCAGGGATCGAGACGTGGCTGCACGATCCGTTACAGCCATATGGATAAGATGCGTGTCATCTCGACTGCTAGTGATACGAGGCCGTCGGGGTCCAGCACGGCGTTCCGTATTACCCTTCTGAACCCACCGATTCCATATTCTGCTAACAGTCATTGGATCTTGACCAACGCGAGCAGCAATGTCGCGATACCGTAAACCGCAATCGCGATAGGCTACAATCCGTCCTTTATCAAAGTCGGAAACGTGATGGTACGCACTTCTCCTCCTTACACGAGGCATCACAAGAACGTTTCACCATGCAACGCCGGTCAACTGCTGTTTGTGTATGAGAAATTGGTTGGAAACTTTCCTCATTTCAGCACACTGTAGCTGTCGCCATTGGCGCCAACCTTGTGTGAATGCTCTGAAAAGCTATTCATTTGCATATCACAGCATCTTCTTCCTGTCGGTTAAATTTCGCGTCTGTAGCACGTCATCTTCGTGATGTAGCAATTTTAATGGCCAGTAGTCTATTTACAATGGCAGAAAACTTATGAAAGCTTTACAAAGTGACGTGTCCTACTCTAGCCGACCTTCCGCTAACAACGTGACTGGACAGTGCCGTTTTCTGAACGACCCACCGTTCCCCCCGCTCCGTGGCCGCGGCGGCTACCGGCTGTCTGCCGTTCGCCGCGGGCGGAGCCACTCGGGCCCAGCGTGGCCGGCCTCATAAAAATGCGGCGTCCGTCGACGCGCGCCCAGCGGCCAGCTATCGCAGTTACTGTCCACTGGAGCGGATAAGATAGCCGGCCGAGCGCCTCCCGTCACCCGCCTCCCGCCGCCCGCCGCCCGCCGCCCGACATTGTTCGCCGCTCGATCACAATCTGACACTTGCCACCTGCCAGCCGCAGGCCGCTACAGGCAGGTGCGCGATCGCTCGACACCGCCTGCCCTCGAACCGTCAAAAATACGTCGTCGTCTCAGTTACCGGACGTGCGCCGGGCCCCCACCTGCATGTGTCGTCTTTGAGGTTCCGATCTGTCGCTAACGGACACAGCTGTGCGCTGCTGAACAGTACCGTCGGTTTTCTCCGCTACCACATCCAGCCAACGCATTATAGCTGAGCCTGTGTGAGTCAGTTTGTACAGATGGTATCGTGACCTCGGCTGTTCAGTATAAAATGTCGAATAAAACTGCTTTCTGCCGTCGAGGTTCTCAGTTGTTATTGTACTTGAGGCTCCAGTTTCAGCGTTACATTACACCATCTTCAGAACCTCCGACCGCCTTGGAGGTAGATTCCCGCCTCTGGTCTAGTCAAAATAGGAGCCAGCATTCAGTGACTGGTATCCATAGATTTCTAACACAGCGATACCATCGATCTTCACTAGCAGACTTGCCGTTATTTAAACAGTCATATTTTGACTGGTGCAGAGGTGGGATTCTTCATACACGTCGGTCAGGGAGCCTGAAGGTGGTGCAATATAGCGTTGAAACAGGTTGCTCAAATAATAACTGGAAATTTAGACAACTGAATGTTGTGTGATTCGACATTTTATGTTATAGATGACGCCGCTACCCTAAAATAGCCAACGAAACCCTGAATGGAGAGTTCTGTTACAGTATTTCTGCAAACTGCTGAGCGGGCAGACGTGTCCGCCTTGTTTCTACTCCAGCTACTTCACAAGCAACACATACAGGTTGTTTCAAAAGCTATACTGCCCCTACTGGCCCACCCGGCGACCGCTTTTAAAGTCAGTGGCGACACTGTGCGCAGACCCGCCAGGATAACATTTCTCACTAAATGCGTAAACAATAAACGAAATACAGAAATCGGTAACTAGTACTACGTCAGTCTGAAAAGTTCCAACATTCGATTAATAAAAAACAGAAAAATGTTTCGATGGTGGTTTTAATGCTGATGTGTTCTTCCTAGTCCCCCGCCCCCCTTTCCCCTTCCCTCTCACGCGATTACAACTCACAAAACGTTCTTACGTTAAATTGAATCAGTCAGAAAAGTCTTAATTATTTTCTACCACAATGACTACGTTTGTGAACCGTGACTGTGTGGGATAATTATTAACTGAAATCGGGCTCATCTGATAACGCTACAGTTTTCCACTCTAAGGCCCAACCGATATGATCGCAAGCCCACGAGAGCTGACGCAGGCGATGTCATGTTGTAATTTTTGCTACTAGTCACCTTTCTTTATTTTATGTTTAATCTAACATTATCCAACGCGTTTCGAACATGTTCTGTTTATCATCAGGCGTATATACATATATAAATTAGCCTAGAACTTTTTGTCCATTGTTCGTTACTGTAGTGTCTGGTGTGGCATTTTTGGGGGAGGGGGCGGGAGGCGGGCAGTGGATGGCCAGAAATCAATGTCAGTGATGTCTTCTGCTGGTTTTTCTTGTTGTTGGCTATGTATGACATCAGAGCCTGTATAGGATGCCTACAGTTTTGTATCAGCTGTGTGTTGCGAAAATCGTGTGAAAGGCTTTTATATGACAGTTGATCACTTGCGATTTTATGGCCTTGTAGCTTCACTTGCAACATTAGTGTAGTGGCGGAGCTGTTGAATAACATTACACTCTATTTTGTTATGTTTGCTTTGTTCTTTGTTGTTTTTATTTGTTCCACTCGCGCATCACAGTGGCTTCAGTGTAGGTTATGCCTTCAATCGTTGACCCATCGTGTGAGTTGCTACGCTGAGGTGACAAAAGTCATAGGATACATCCTAATATCGTGGCGGACCTCCTTTGCCAAGTGCAGCATGACCTCAACAAGTCGTTAAAATCCCCTGGAGAAATATTGAGCCATTCTGCCTTCACAGCTATCCACGACTGCAGAACTGTTGCCGGTGCAGGATTTTATGCACGAATTCATCTCTCGATTACGCCCCATAAACGATGGGCAATGTGGGTAGCCAAACCATTCACTCAAATTGTCCAGAACGTTCTTCAAACGAATACCCAACAACTGTGACCTTGTGTGAAGGCGCATTGCCATCCATAAAAAATTCCAGCGTTGTTTGGAAACATGACGTCCTTGAATGTCTGCAAATGATGTCCAAGAAGCCGAAAATTCAGAGGACATAGTTCATTCCATGTAAACATAGCCCACACAATTATGGAGCCACCACCAGCTTTCTTAATACCTTGTTGACAACTTGGGTCCTTGGCTTCATGAGGTCTGTGTCACATTCTAACCATACCATCAGCTCTTACCAACTGAAATCGGGATTCATCTGACCACGCTACAGTTTTTCACTGTATGGTCCAACCGATATGGTCACAAGCCCAGGAGAGGTGCTGCAGGCGATGTCGTGTTGTTAGCAAAGGCACGCGTCGGTTGTCAGCTATCATAGACCATTAACGCCAGATTTCGTCGCACTGTCTTAACGGATACGTTCGTCGTATTCTAGTATTGACTTCTGGAGTCATTTCACGCAGTTTTGCTTGTCTGTTAGAACTGACAACACCACGCAAACGCAGCTACTCTCGGTCGTTAAGTAAAGGCCATCGTCCACCGCGTTGTCCGGGGTGAGAGGTAATTCCTTAAATGTGGTATTCTCGGCACATTCTTAACACTGCGGATCTAGGAATATTGATTCCCGAAACTGAATGTGCGTTCAAATTCTATTAATTTCCGTCGTGCAGCATTAATCACGTGGGCATCTGTTCTGGGGTACAAACTAATGACCTTGTGTATGCGATACTGCCACCATCCGTATATGTTCATATCGCTATCCCACGACTACTGACACCTGAGTGTACAGTTTGCCGTTTTGTAGCCGGCCGCTGTGGTTAGTACTGCCAAGCCGGCCGCGGTGGCCAAGCGTTTTATTACTTTTAAATGTCAGTTGAAAATAGTGTACTACTGTGGAATGTTATGACTAATAAATTTGAAAAAAAAGCGGTTCTAGGCGCTTCAGTCTGGAACCACGCGACTGCTACGGTCGAAGGTTCGAATCCTGCCTCGGGCGTGGATGTGTGTGATGTCCTTCGGTTAGTTAGGCTAAAGTAGTTCTAAGTTCTAGGGGACTGATGATCTCAGATGTTAAGTCCCATAGCGCTCAGAGCCATTTTTTGTCGTTTTGTGGTAAGTTCGTATTGATAACACCAAGTCTCGTCGCCTGTGATAATTTTTGCCATAAAAATTGTCTCCGTTTTGCATTTCAACCAGAAAATGGTGGCAAGGCTACATGTTTACTTCTTATATATATATATATATATATATATATATGTGTGTGTGTGTGTGTGTGTGTGTGTGTGTGTTCAGGAGTCGAGGTGTGTGGTACAAACTCTGTACACACTTTTCTATTCTGTAAAATATTCTGGAGAATATCTTGAACAGTTGATTTAGAGATATTATTCCGTTTCGATTTCTGGCACAACAATGTTGACACCGCACGGTCGCCGAATATATATCTCTTGTTTGCAGTTGTTTGTGCAAATTACCATAGCAGTTACTGAGCTGACATCGCTTATACGCGACGAGTAGAATCAGTCTTGAAACTTTTTGGAAGGATAGCGTACGTCTAATGCAAGAAACACGCAGGATCTACATAAATCACAGTAGGTTCCACTGCTACAATTCGGAACGCTTGCGGATATGCGTTAACGGAAGACAGAAGGACGAGAATGAGATAAGAGAAGCACCATTTGATACGGCTTTGTTTAGTAACCATGAGAGAGTCAAAGAAATTCGTATCAAACTACAGTGGAATATGCTTTTGCATAGAGGTTCCCAAACCTGGAACGTATAGCTCTCCACTATTTCCCGCTCCCAAATGGTTTTGTTGGTTGTGATGGCGTTGAACATCTACCAGGACGAGGGTGTCCAAGAGAGGGGACGGTTGTTTTGACGTTGTTCGTGTAGTACAGCATGACACTCGGTGTTATATGTTCATACAATGATCTTTTCGTAAGCTAACATTCTCAAACCTAAATTTCTGTAAACGCAATAAGACAGCTGCTTAAATATCGACCAAAAACTGGGCACAATCATTTCGATGAGTTCAGAACATAGTTTCGCTACAAAACATGATTCAACTTCTTTCTGGTAAGTATTCCGTGCATGTTTAAAACTGTGGTCTTAATTAGATCTTCAGTAATATTGATTTCTTTTATTTCCTGAATCACACAATTTTTTATACATATCTTCAAGTGTAGTGAATGAACCGCACCTCTATCATTAAATAAATTAATTAAATAAAAATAAAAAATACGAAATGTGCAACACTGAAAACACACAGCAATCGACTGTGGGTAAAGTCGGACGCAACATATAAACGTTTGCTCACTTGTTTTGCTTTATGAAAGTCCCTTCAAAATTTATATCGCATATAAATGTAGTAGTGTACTACTTCAGGGTAATCGGATAATAGCATGTGAAGTACACATTAATGTATTATTGAATGTAAAAGCTTGCTAAAAGACAGACTGAGCGCGCGGTTGTTTTGTTAAGTCGAAGGGATGCACTGATCCAAAGAATCTGAGGGTTATGTACTACACGGAAGTTCTTTGTGCAACGTAAAGATTTGCTGTAGAGAGAGCGTATTCCAAAACAAGTGGCCATGCTGGTAAAATCGGATACGAAAAATGAAACGAAGGAAGGAAGTTTGGGTTTAACGCCCCGTCGACTTCGAGGTCATTAGAGCCGGTGCACAAGCTCGGATTGTGTTAAGGATGGCAAAGGAAATGTGCTGTGCCGTGTCAAAGAAACCATCCCGGCATTTGCCTGGAGCTATCTGGATGGCCGGAAGCGGGTTTGAACCGTAGTCCACCCGAACGCGAGTCCAGTGCGCTAAGAAACCAAACGAACGTCGTTCTTTTATTATGCACACAAATATAGAATAGAAACCAAGTAAACTGCTACGCATACACCATGTACTCTATCTAAGTATTATTTAATTAGCTAAAGAATTCCTCTTCGTTGGGTTGGGTCAATGGTGCAGTTATTCGTGTCACTAATGGTCTTTTCCTTTTTTCTTCTTTGTGGTATTGCTTTCTTTTCATTCTGTTTAAAACAGTTACGTTGACCGAATACACTGCCCATGCGTGTGTGATTCTCATACTCCACGATCCAGTTACGCTGCCCAGATATCGCTAAAACGTAGCTCGTGTAGCGTTAAATTTTAGTAATTTCCTAAAAACAGTAAACATGCTTGGGTGAATTTTTGCTGAATCTGATTAATAAATATAACCTAAAATAGCTTTCGAACACGAATCTGAGCTATAAAATGCAATATCACACACACACATATTACGATAGTGCAGTGCAACACAGTCACTGCAATATCGTATTTCTCTGCCGATACAGGGCAAACGACATTCAAGTATAACGTCTGACCTGTAGGCAGTGTGCGATTTGCAGGGGGGATGGGGGGGATTTCCCCCCCTCTGCATCAGACCATCCCCTCCTCTGGTTTTAGTTTATGCGTCCCAAACTGGGATGTTTATTTCCCACGCACTGGAGTCAAACTTTACATATAATTTAAATTTGTGGAGCCGAACACTGAAGCTTTTAATAAGTCTTACTATTAATGCTATTAATATGTTTAAGTTTTCTATCATCAGAATAAGTACAGCTCTTCACAAATGTGCCTCTACTTTTTGATTTCCCCTCGTATACCTGTATGTAGATGATTTTGTAAATAAGCTTTACCTATAATGCACTTTTAAAGATATAACAATGGATGGCTTTTCTGATAGTGCATACGCGTGAATAGTGAGTTTCGGCATAAACATCTATTTATAAATAGCTGTTTAACCATGCGTAACGCCACGGTCCAAGCTAGTAACATACATAATTCTAATAACCCCCGAAGACATCCCCCCCCCCCCCCCCCCCCCACACTGGTAAAAGCACAAATCGCACCCTGCCTGTAGGGGAATATACATAACGGATGTAAGGGTACAGGTCGTAAACGCATGGTAGAGGACATATGGAAGTTTCGATCTTACCGCCAGTCGTGCATGGATGGCCAAATAATAAGGCGACCGCTCGTGATAAGCGGGAAATCCGAGTTCGAGCCTCGGTCCGGCACAAATTTTCGTTGTCGTCACTCCATCCTGCAATTGATGGTTGCCCTTATTCGCAATTGTGAATACATTTAATTTACTCCCGTATTAGGTGACAAATTATCAAAACATGTGAAGCAGCTGGTTAAAAGAGACTTTACCACTTGTGGGGTGAGACATATTGCTGCCTTCCATCCAGTGGGCAAAGTCTTCGATATTTCATTTTGTAATGAGTGCAATTAGTATGTCTCATAATTACAATGCTGTGTACATCTATCCTTCCTCACACCTCATGTGAGCAGTTTCTTAAAATCAAAAAAATAGGCATCCTAGCAACTGCTACAGAATGTTTTAAATCTCTCAGAAGTAAATTCAGTTATTATTCGAAGGTAACTCAAGCATTCACTAAAACAACACTAATAAAAATGTGCTCCCCTGCCTACAACTTGATCTTGTTCTTGTACAGAAAACAGCAAACTATGCAGCCATCTGACTATTTGTCTTGTGAATTAAAAGTGCTGGCAGACAATGAATATGTGTAATTTGAAAAACACATTTCAACAATTTGTGCTTGATAACTACATTGACTCCATAGATGAATTTCTGAGTACATAATATTTGTGTGTCTTTCGGTTACATTTAATCAATTTTATTGGAGACTAAAGTAAAAGTAAGTATCTAATTGTATTAGTAGGAGGCATGTAGCAGTAATTTCACAGAAAAATCGTATCTTTGCACTGTATTCCAAACAAATTAATTACCTCGAAGAAAACGATTTATTGAAAAACTGTCAACACAGATTCAGAAAATATCGTTCTTGTGAAACACAACTAGCTTATTATTCACAAAAAGCAAATAATGTTGTCGACATGCGATCTCACATTCATTCCCTTTTTTTTGACTTTCGACACCGTTTGTCGCAAGTTACTTGTTCTCAAACTGCGTGACTGTGGAGTATCATCGCAGCTTTGCTACTGGATTCGTGATTTCCTATCAGAGACGTCACAGTTTGCAGTAATTGATGCTAACATCTAGCGTTCCGCAGGGAAGTGTTATATTGCAGGCCCTCTGCTGCTCCTAATCTATATGCTCGTAAAGGACTTTGGGGGCAATCTGTGCCACAATCTTAGTTTTTTTGCAGAGGATACTGTTGTTTACAGTCTAGTAAAGTCATCAGAAGATCAAAACCAATTCCAAAATGATTTAGACAAGGTTCGTTTATGTGGGAAAAGTGTCAATTGACTCCAAACAATAAAAAAATGTGAGGTGATCCACGCCAGTAGTAAAAGGAAACCGTCAGATTTCGGTTACGCGGTGAGTTAAACAAATTTAAAGGCTGTCAGTTCTGTTAAGTAACTATGCAAAATTTAAATTAGAACGATCACATAGAAAATGTTGTGTTGAAGGCGAAGCACGAAGTCTGCGTTTTATTGGCTGAACCCTTAGAAGATGCAACAAGTCTTTACTAACGGGAGTACCTACATTACGCTTAGCCGTCCTCTTCTGGTGTATTGCTGCGGAGTTCGGTACCCTTACCAGAGAGGATTGGCCGAGGAAATCGAAAAACTTCATGAAAGAGCAGCACGGAGATGAGACACGAGTTGAGTTGGCTGACATTAAAACAAAGGGGTTTCTCGTTGTGGCGAGACCTTTTCACGGAATTTCGATCACCAGCTTTCTCTTCCGAGTGCGAAAATGTATTGTTGACTCCCACCTACGTAGGGAGAAATGACCATGTTAATAAGATAAGAGAAATTTGATTTAAGTGTTCGCTTTCCCCCTTGCTGTTTGAGAGTGGGATGGTAGAGAAACAGTTTGAAAATATATGGATGAACCTTCTGCTAGGCACTTAGGTGTGAACTCATGGTTAGCCATGTAGATGTAGATGTACTAGTAGATGTAGATGAACATTCGACAACATTTCTGGCACGTATAATTTGTGGACTGAATCCTTTTACGTTGATATTCGCTAAAATTTCAAATATGTCTAAATGCTTCAGTGACTAATGACAACGGCCTTTCCCGTACTGTAACAACAAAAACAACAAATGGCTCTGAGCACTATGGGACTTAACATCGGTGGTCATCAGTCCCCTAGAACTTAGAACTACTTAAATCTAACTAACCTAAGGACATCACACACATTCATGCCCGGGGCAGGATTCGAACCTGCGACCGTAGCAGTGGCGCGGTGCCGGACTGAAGCGCCTAGAACCGCACGACCACCCCGGCAGGTCAAAAACAACAGCAGTAATAGCAATAACAATAAGAAGAAGAACAAGAGCAAGAAGAACAGTTATAAATGTACGCGTTCATATTTTTTTACATATAATGAGCCAGTAATATTCTGCAAAAAAAAGATACTTTTGTGTGTATACTCCAGCGTTTCCACTTGTGCACAAAATTACGCTACGTTAACGCCTCTCGCATACTTATGCTTGAAGCGTGTTTTTAATTTGTGAACTCTACAATACGATAAAAAAGAAAACGCAAGAATTCTATGAGATTCTTAAAATGGACCACAAACGTTATGATACAGTGTATATGAAACACTTTGTATCTGCGTGCATGGACGAGAAGTATATGGCGGCCAAAATGACAGGCATTATTATTGTTAGGGAGACACCAAACCTTGGTATTGCTCAGGTAATTGAGTATTTGTCCTCGTGTAAGCTGAGACACTACATTGCTGTCCCAATTTATTTGATTTATTTTCCTTTTTTACACTCGCAGCAACCGCTTTCGTAAAACTAGTACGTTCATTTCTTCAATAGAACATCTTGATGCGAACTATTTCCGCAGCGTGAATTTAACAACCAATATTTCATCGCGGAGTGATAGCAGTATTTCAGATTGCAATTCTGTAACTACCGTATTCCATCATAGCTCTTACCTTCGTATTTAAGCGTAAATTATCACTGAAGAGATCGGAACTTATTCAGAACACAAGAAGAAATGTATCATATCTCCAGAGGTATTCCTCTCTTACTAAGGCAGCTTGCATGAAGTCATTTATATCAGCCTGATCTGTCTTTATTCCTTCCTTTCCAAGTAATCAGTGAAATTATCTAAAATTGCAAAGCGCTGCAATTCATGCAGGTTGTGTCATCACCTGGAAGCCTATATAATGTATGACGCGATTTATTCAACGGATATGAAGGAAATGTAAAAAGGGAAAATAATGCCTGTACTATTATAAGCCATTTTGTCGAGTCTGATAATATTCTGTGACAAATATCGTAAATAGTTTCCATTAATTGCAGAGATAAAGAACACAATATTTCAATACGTTCCATGAAAGCGTAGACCATACATAACATAGACCGCTCATATCCCTATCTCAGCCGTGTTAACGCTTGAAACCAACATCGAAGTCATGTGACTCGGGGCAGAAAAACGAGTTCTTGTCATTACGCGCTGTTTGAAGTGGAGCTGATAGTTACAGTTTATCTCATTTATAGCTGAAATGAAGCACTGATTCTGACAATTCAACGAACTGTAGTACCTCGCTTACACATGTAGTATTACTGATAACCTAGTTTCTCCGAAATTCCTGATAATAAAACAGTGTTTATCGTTTCTACATATGGTCAAGTTGAAATGCATTGACAGTTCTTCTAAGGAGCGACAGAATGACTGTTCTCTATTGACTACTCTTTTTTTGCGCTGTGAATTCTTGTAGTTCGTCGCTTCCACAGAAGTGGAAGACAAAATAATTTCAAACGCAGCATTAGTTTTCTAATGATTCCACAAAAATATGTGTGAAATGATTTAATAAGCTTTTGTAAGAAAGGAAATCCGTTTATGTGTATAATGTCAGGTTTTTACACAAGAAAGCAAATATTTTTCTGACTTTTGCTTAATCCAGTTCAGATACCGAAGCAATATCAAGATAAGAAGCGTAATATATTATAAAACGTTGATTGTACTGGTGTCGTCTCAAAATCTTAGTCATTCACGAAGTTTTACATCCAAGGACCAACATCCATATTAACTTTCAACTTATGGAAATACCTCTACAATTATTTTAAAGTCATTCACTTACACAACTGAAATTTTCGCCACTTTACCTAGTCTGTAGGATACAAAACAACTGTCTAATCTGAGCATATGCGAAGGCCTTTACTTCTGCTTCTAGTAAACAGCAAAAAGATTTGAACTGTAACAAAATGTCATAAATTGTGTGCTATAAATGCGTAATGACATGTTCGGTTTCGTGCCTCCAGTCATGTGACTTAGATGTTGGTTTCGGTAAAGTGATATCATGCGCAGTCTATGTTACCTATGGTCTACGCATGAAACCATGGAACTTCAAATGTAATATATACAGGTACACAATAGCCATGTTGGTAGCCCCTATCTGTTCTCACTCCTGTGGATCGATGTATGTATAATTAGCTGTCTATATGAGCTTTAAGGTTACAATACATTGTTAATTGAAAGTGCCTTACGTTTCCTTTCAAAAATACCTCTCCCTCCACATGAAATTTATTTAAAGACAATAATAATATTGCTGTCGATTGTCCATTTGGGTTCGACTGTTTCGGTAGCCCTGATTCCGCCATTACGTGTACTAAAAAGTATTTCAGCGTTTGCAACATTCACTCGAAAAGGGAAATAATTTCAAGTGCTTTTATGAATTTATACAGTTAATTTCCAATATTAAATTTAGTTAATATTTTTGATTACGAAACGTATACAGAGATTTAACACAGCAACGCTTAGGTGAGGCGTCACCTCTGGTTTAAAATATTTTCAGTTAATTCAAAAGATTAAAAGTTAACTTAATTGTTAAAGCTGTAACGTTAAAAAAGTTCTTTGCAATTATTTCAAAAATACTCGGGTTTTTATGCCATTCTTTCTTTCTGTGCAACATTAGATTAATTCGCTGCTAAAAATAATCATTTCATGCTCTATATTATAGCTGTATTATTAGCAGGTTACGTTACATTGTTATTCATTGAAAGAGAGCACAACATTTTCACTAATAATAAATAACTCTTTGCCTGCGAATTGAGATTAGGTCATGCTACGTACATTTAAGACCCATTTACTCATGCTCAAAATATACGTGGCGTTCCAAAAATATATTCATAATCTAAACTGCTACGCTATATTGTCATCGCTGTTAAGTTGCAACTGACGCCTACGCACGTATTTCAGAGCGCACGGAACAATCTGCACTGACTTATACGAAATAACTAAATTAATTCAACACTACAACAATTACGCAGAAAGGAGGTAATGGTACAAGGTACAGTAGTTGTGCAAAGAGTTTTAAGTTATATTTCAGAAATCGTAATTGCACTTAGAACAACAAATATTAGCAAGCAAAGTAAACGTTACAAGAAGACACTGCAGAAAATGGGTGACAAAAGAATAGGCAACGAATAGGCTAAAAGAGTTTATTGTTGTTTCTCGAATATCCTCACGGCAAATACAAGGCTATACAAAAAGAAGGAACATATTTCAAACATTTATTGCTTCCAAAGTACAAAAGATGGAAAAACATTCCAGTGTTCCTTGAAAGGGAAAATTTCAAATTTTATTCATTCAGTGTGAGCGCCGTGTGTTCCGCCACAAATATCAAAACGGTGCCTCACTTCCTGTCAAACACGAAGCAGCTGGTCTCTCGTTATCGAATTGACAGCTTCAACAATGCGATGTCGCAGACTTTTAAGAGTGTCGAGCATAGGGGGTATAAAAACGTGGTCTTTTACGTGACCCCACAGATAAAAGTCACAATGTGTGAGGTCTGGAGATCTGGGAGGCCACTGGCGATGAAGTTCATCTCCTGTTCCTCCTCTTCCAATCCAACGTGCTGGAATGGTGTCACTCGGGTAATGTGCGACCTGCTATGCATTTCGAATAGCCCTGTACAGTAATCTAAATGAATCACCATACAATAGCGAATGAAGATGAAATAATGTGTTCAAAACTGTGATTGTAACTTAAATTTTAATATTTTTTGTACTATGTAGCTGGTTGTTCCAACGCCTATGATATTTCGAGCACGCAGTAATAGCTATGCTACTTTAACAAGGGGAAATATCTTTGGCGAAATATTGAAATAAATAAACCAAAAAACTTTTCCTGAAATTACACTGCGCTGAAGAGTAATTACTTGTACTTACTTTAAATTCGCATGTTATCGGCGTGGTTCTTACAAAAAAAAAAAAAAAAAAAAAAAAAAAAAAAACACGTCAGGGATGTGGTAACAAACACGTCACTTCACCAATCGAAAATCACTGAAAAGTTTCGATGTCATAGTTTTTCCACCTTCGTTTCCTGCCATTAAGCGCAGTAAGTACCGAAAATATTTTGTTCACGTGATTCAGTACTGTACTTGTCACGGGCCTTGATAAGTCTGTAGAGACAATTATTACAAAGCAAGGCAGATAAAAATGTATTTGTACCTTTTATGTTATATAAGCCTCAACGTCGTTCTTTATACAACATATAAGCACTGATAAGGTTCAAAATGGTAGCCAAATGATTTTCATTTCATCGGATGACCATCATTTCTTGCAGTCCCAGCTCTCTATAAACCTTCCGTTTTCTGGGTGGTAGTATGATGATCTATTACGAGTATTAGTTTATCAAACAGCTGCTGTGGTTTGTTTTAACCGATGTTTTACAAAATATACCTCCGTTCTGTTCTAGACGCCGTACAACGATGACGTGTATACCACTTTTTCTGTAATATGTTCAAGTAGTCGTGAACCATGCCATTAAAAAAACATAAGTGTTTAATAAATGAATAAATTTATTACTGTCATTGTAGGTAGAAAATAGTTTTTTTTAATGCAAAAATATTAGCTCCTTACCGTGACTCAGAGGAATTGATATTCCGATTATTGGTGTATAATACCCGAAAAATAAGTCTTTTATCACGTTTACTTCAGCTCTGATATTACCCAGCGATTTTACACGTTTCACTACATAGGCCAATATTTACTTAATTTTTGTGCAAAATTACTCGCAACGCATGTTCTCATGTGTTATTTTGTTACAAACATGACCATACTTAGACACATTTGCTGCATCTCTTTAAATTCAATAATTGCACTAATCATAAACTGTCTTAAGTAGAAATTGTTTGCTGTCTTCAGAGACATCTACTGTGCACCACCTTACTGATGACAAGTCTAACTAGATCTTGCATCAAGGAGATAAATTTGAAAGACATAACAATTTCACACTGTCTTATGTTAGCTAAAATATATAACTAAAAACTATTTCCGTACCTAGCAAAGGGGACGCCCACCAAGCCGAAGGCATCCAGAAAAATGTTTTCGTGTTAGGTATCGGATCTCACTTAAGGCGGCTACAGTCATAGCATGTGATTTCATGCTGTGTTCACTGTGAACTTATAATAAACAAATAACTTTATTTTATCTCGGAAGGAAAGGATACAGATGACTGAGAGATGCCCTTAAATGTAGCACTGAGGCTGTTGAGCACATCCACCCTGAAGTCAGGCTACATGCTGGAGCCACATCTATATGAACCCACAAGGGTGGGGGGGGGGGGGGGCGAGAGGAGGGTACGGGGGGCGGAACGCGCAAGGTAAGCACTTGCAGACTTCCTCCCTGGAGTTATGAGTACGGAGCTTTCATTCATATACTGAGTAGATAACCATCAATTCTCTGGTAAGTTTCTTCTGTCACCTACAGAATTCAATTCTTATGGCATGACATGTCTTGAAGGTCGTTAGCTCAACTGTGTGAAATTTCTGCGGATGCCCTTGGCCACATCTATTCACAGACAGCGAAGAAGATCTACTCGAACAACGCTTTCCATTAATAGTCGCTTACCACCCAAAGGTATTATTATTTTTCTGAAATAGAAGTACTCTTATTTGGTACAGGTAAAATTTTTTTTTTTTGCTTTGCTAAAATTTGGTACATGTACACATTTTTAAAGTCATTCTTTAAGATGTTTCAGCCCGCATCTCGTGGTCGTGCGGTAGCCTTCTCGCTTCCCACGCCCGGATTCCCGGATTCGATTCCCGGCGGGGTCAGGGTTTTTCTCTGCCTCGTGATGGCTGGGTGTTGTGTGCTGTCCTTAGGTTAGTTAGGTTTAAGTAGTTCTAAGTTCTAGGGGACTGATGACCATAGATGTTAAGTCCCATAGTGCTCAGAGCCATTTGAACCATTTTTAAGATGTTTCAGTTGGCCATTTCTGTCACATTTTGTTTCATTGTTCATTAGTTCGCTGAAGAGATTCTGTAGTACATAAATAAAGGCGAAACAAAGCACCACGTTCACTCGCATCTCATTTCAATTAGTGCTAAAAAAAAATCAGTTTAACAACCCGTATCACATGAAGACTAGATCACAGGGAAAATATAAGAAAATTAATGTGATTGAATGTAGTATATTACTTCAAACAAAATTTATTTACTGTTTGACCTTACTCAGTTGGTCTCCGGGCTTTGTTTGATAGAAACTGTATTTTCTATTGAGGAAGAGTTTTTGGTTTTCTCAGTTGCTTTATCACGTCAATCTGACTTCGACAGTTTTTTAGTTTGCTTGCTTAAAGAGTTTAAACTTTTATCGACAATGTTTGTAAGAACAGATGAGGAAATCAGTTGTGATATTGTTGAATAAACTGTTTCCGTATTGAACGACATGAGTCAATAATCAATTAACTTTTTCGAAGAGAAATGTCGCCCAGTGACGACGACAACAGTATTTTAGTGTAATTTCTACTTTTACAGAAGGGTATTAATTACGGGAAAATGATTTTCGTGCACTATGTACAATTCAGTATCCCTTGCACCCTCCTATTACTGCACCTGTAGTGGGACAGTGACTCACAAGT
Organism: Schistocerca nitens; assembly: GCF_023898315.1. Classification (NCBI taxonomy): domain Eukaryota; kingdom Metazoa; phylum Arthropoda; class Insecta; order Orthoptera; family Acrididae; genus Schistocerca; species Schistocerca nitens. Next base: position 823,864,030 of record NC_064614.1, read on the forward strand.
TCGCTTGCTTCTCCACAACAATGATACTTTCACTCTACCGGTGATTCATGTGAAGTTGCCAGTTTCTATTTAAGAGGGAGTCATCTTCACTTTCCTCCTTCTTCGAAACGTATACCTAACTTTCTTATCTTCTTAGATCTTCTTAGATCGATGTACTGTTGGGATGGTTCCATAGAGAAGTGCAACTATTGGTGACATTGTAACTATTATCTTCTGCTCATAGTATTCAGCGAGTGAACTTCTTTTCCACGTAGTTTTTTAAAGCACACTATCTAAATGTTAAAAATCAGAAAGGCTCTAACTGCTTTTCACCTGAATCTATTTTTAATAAATGATTCTGCTTTTCGATTTCCATTCAAATCAATAAAATCTTTAAGAATTAAAACATCACAAGAATTTTTTTCTGTCAAATTTATTTCACAGACGGTAAAATTTTATTGTGTTGAATTGGGCGCACATTTGTGTCTCCTCAATATATAACTTTTAAACGTTAATCGAGACCGCAGCACTCTCTTTTTTTCGCCTACTTCTAATGAAGTAATATTCAGTACCGAAGATTTCGTGCTGTATGAGAAAGAGATTAATTACAAGGTTACATTAATTACGATTAAAGACAGACTTAAAGCGCACGTCAGATATAGATACAACACTTTCAGTTCAAAAATAACCAAAAATGAACTCTAATTCTGCACTTGCGAGACGACGTGTTTGCGAACTGTCACGCCTACGTTTATCTGGAAATGTGAAGTCTGTAACATTAGCAGTTAAAGTTATCAAATTCCAAGCGTAATCAGTTACATAATGATATGGTAACTTTGTATACTAATTTTGCGTGAAATAGAAGTGTTAGATTTTTCTCCAAAGATATCGATTATCTAGCCTATAGTTTATTGTCGTAATTAATCTGGAGCGGGTCCATTATGTGTTCATATATTCCTTGTTTTCCTGAATATATGCAATTCTTACCTATTTTGATAGTGTTTAATTCATGATTATATATGAAAAAAGCGAAACTGGAAAAGAAATTATATGAGCCCCTTTAAATTACTTTTAGATCGAATAACTATGCGTTCTTGCAGTGGAAGAGGATATTCTGTATCAGGAGACAGCAGTGATGAAGCCAAGTACTAAGGCACATTTCTAGATTGATAACTGATCTGGCACAAAGCCTCATGTTATAATATTTGCAAACAAATCGCACTGTGAAGAATACTCATTTCTAGAAAACATGTCTGTCTATTATGTCTGCATTCATTTTGGACTCAAAGGCTATATTTTTAACATGTTTTGGACAGAAATTCTTCATAAAAATATAATTCAGTGTTGAAAAAAATCCTCGAATAGTGAACAAAGTTTTTAAATTTTTTTTCGGCAAACCACTTTCAGAGGCTCTCAGCGTGTATTACCCTTAAAAATATTGGCATTAAGCATGTGAGTGTTGTTAATAACTACAGAAATTAGCATAAAAGTAAGGTGAAAAGTAAAACAATCGTAAAAGCTAGTGACTGTGACGTACAGTTTATGGCCGTTTATAAAGGCTAAATAAAATAAAAGAAGGAAAGAAACCTAGCCTCTCGATATTAAAAGTCATTACAGCATCACCTGCCGGTACAGCCTTCTGACTATGTGGTCTTGAGCCATGGCCATGCAACTCAGAAGATGTATCAGCAATTAAGAGATCCGGTCGTGAAAGCTTTCATTGTATGACACTGAAGCATCAGCTAAGTTGCACAAGGATAACGCTAAAATTTCTGCGGAAATCACCTTGTTCGTATAGTGTGGACTAGACATGAATAAATAAAATCTCAGCGGCAGGACGGACGGCTGCGCCTCGCTCCTTTCGAATGCATGGCCAGTGCAATAACAGCTGCGCCATTTACATCATTTGTAGGAGAAAGAAATGAAATACGCCTAAGAGCCAGTAAATGAAATTGGAAGAGTGTGTGTGTGTGTGTGAGAGAAAGAGAGAGAGAGAGAGAGAGAGAGACCAGGAGGAACAGGGAGAGAGACACAGCATGAAGAAAAAAACAGAGGAGAAAAACCCATAAACTGAAATACACAAAAAAAAGAGGAAAGAGTAATGTAAGAGTAATAAATGAAAATATGAAAACACACATGAGGAAATAATTCACAAGAACAAAATAACAGATACCTTAGTCGCCTAAGCGTATAACTGATACGCATTTGTGAAAGGGGAAGGATAATTTACCACAACCCGGCTTCTCTATCTAACTGTATCAGTCACCATTACAGTACAATAACGATTGTTCAGTTAATCATCAATAAATTTACAACTTGGAGTACAGGGCAGATAAGTAACTAGAGATTCAAAGATACGCAGGAGCTAAGAAATTCACTAATAGCCCGATGTCGGAACTACATTTCCTGCCAATTTATTACACTGAAGAAAGATTTCACGTTGGTTCCAAACAATACAAATCGGCCTTCGTTCTCTACACTATATAGAGTAAAAATATTATAAAATTACGTGTTTTAATTTCTTGTAGATATTTCCGGATGAAAGTTTTTTTTCTAACTTACCATTTAAACAGAAAAATATAACCGATTGGAGCATAAATTCAAGTATTTTCGTAGACGTCATATCTGGAACATGACAATGTTCTTAATAATTTGGATAAAAATATTCACAGTCTCAGGAAGATGTCACAGCCAAGTCACAAGCTCCAGTGCACCCTCTGCTTCCTTTTTGACGACAACTGTGGCATTATGAATGGTCGTTTATTTATGTCGTCTTCAGAATGCACTTCGTTTTTCTGAGAGTACCTTCGAACTATAACACAGCCTTTGCTGCCGTACAGGGCTTGCTCTGACCCTTGTGAGATGAGTGTTTCGGATTTCTTGATTTCGCTTATTGCGCTTTCTTTTGTCTTGGCCATGTTTTCCTCACACATTTATTCATTTGTCAACAAGATTTTCAGTGTTCGAGGTTTTACAGCCTCTAAGGCGGAACCCGTTAATCATGCCTTAAGCAAACACGGTCACAGAGCTTAAAATATTCTTGGTGTCTGTAGCGTACGGCTGCTAATAATGGCCCCGTGTACGTTAACGCACGATAAAGGGAAGTCTACGAAATTTGAGGAAAAGTTTCCGGGAATTATGGTCTGCTGGAGTGCCTTGTGCTGTTGCACAATTTCTGCATTGCACCGCGCCAAACGTTCTGGTCTGGGGAGCGCTTTCTCCCTCTGGTTGCGTCTTGCTGGACAGCAGACTCACGCATCAGTTCGCAGAATAACATTAGCTGGGCAAACCAGCCTTATGGCTACATGCAACCCCTTCCAAATTTTTGCTGTTGGTTTTCTATGGTTTCATAACGCCTCCTGTTGCTTGTAATTTCTCATGCTTTTATGGCAGGTAAATCAACAATAGTGGATATCAAAGAGAAATTAAGTACCATTTCTCTTCATCTGTGTACACCCTAAGTTGAACATTTCCGACAAATTTGGAAGATATTGACAAGAACTAGTAGTTCGTGAACAGGCAATAATATTTCTGCCAAACGTAGATGTACTGCTTCGCGTCCCGGCCTGGCAAGCCCTTTTATATTAGCATATATTGTTTGCCGTAATTTGTTTCACTAAGTATGAAAAATAAAAGTATTTGGTATACTTATAACTGAAAGATAAAGAAATTTGTTTTATGTCTGATAACTGGTTTCTCTTGTTCCTTGTCCTTTTTTGTCTTATGAAACATTTCCTTATTTCATTGATGAGAGCTATGTCTAAATTATATATTCTTAACCTAGTACGATTCTTCTGGTCAAGAAACATTAGTTTCTCATACCACAGCTGTTGTTTATTTGAATTACAACTGCAGAATATTCGTACTTCCTGGAGTAGTAATCAGAAAGCATGTGGAATCAGTATTGTAATGTTAACAATACTTGAATCATGTTCAAAAGTGTAAGCGGTACGAAACAGATACTGTAGTGGTTAATAAAAAAGAAAATGAGAATAAAAGAAAAAGAAAAGGTTGAAAATGTGGGAAGAAATGGTGAATAAAAAAAGGGGTTTTATAATCGTAAATGACCGTGAAAAAGGGAAAGAATGAAAAGCAAATCGGACTTCGTATTATAGAAAAGCTATCGGACTTCGTGATTCGGAAAAGCTATTGTTGGGGTGGTCCTTGTGGCGTTTTTGAGCAAAAGTTAAACCAATTTCCACTACAAAAGTTCTTGAAAAAGAACAGAGAATAACAAAATGTAACTGACAGGGGGAAATGCCGTAGCTTAGAGTTAATTCTTTACCATATTAACATGTCTTCTTGTTTCGTGCGGCGTCCAGGTCTTCAAAAATCTCCTACTTCATTTCTGCGTGAAAAGTCTGCTCCGAAATCTTGCAATAAGTTTCATTGTCCAGGAATTTCTAATGTACACATAACCGTCTTGATATTAAATGCAATTTATTGTACGTTGCTTCCCTCCTCCAAATTACCATAACAACTTCCACAATATGTCTACACATTAAAATCGGATCAAGACTAGCTAATAAGTTTTTTACGTCAGCGTCAGATCACGTCTGCATTAAGCTTCCGCTCTCGTGAGACAATTAAGAAACGAATAGAAAACAAAAAAAGTTACAATTTTAGTATTTTCTCTGCCGTCGAGCGCTCATACCGCTGCGACGGGATATTTTTTATCTGAGGGAACGAGTGTAGCGCGGCGAAATTCAAAGTCCGCTACAATACGGTCTATGTGGTTTGGTTTCTCGTTAAGTTTTCCTACGATACAGCCTTCACAAAACGAAATCTTGCTGTAGTATCAAACATAAGTCGAAATCACAGTAAATTATTTTAAGACTAAAAGCTTTATTTTATCAATTAAGGAGTGGCAAGTTTAAATTCCACAACTTTACCTCCTGTTTCTAAACGTTCCACAGTTTCTTTATAGTTTTTATTTCGTGCTGACTCCTCTTTCTGAGAGTTCGTTCTGTAGACAACAACTACTACGTTAACATAGTGATGTAATCATCTTCTGGCAATTAAGACTAGAATTTTACAATTTGTAAGTGTTCGAATAAGGTCGAATGTTCGAAATAATTGGTGAAGTTTAAAATATTTGTAGAGCTGTAGGACGGAGTGCCATGAACAGCACATTAGAAATCTTGACCGCTGATGGCTGAGTGTGGAGTGGTAGTGCATTTCAAGGTCACTTTTATATGTTTTCCTTGAATAACTCGAAAGCTACCGCCTCCAGCAAATACATATCAAAGTACAAAATTTAACTACATTAAATTTACAACAAAAGGGTTCTGAACAGTTTTTCTGTAGGACTAACAGTTTGCTCGTAGCGAGCGAGAGATATGAAAATCTCGAGCGTGGTTTATGAAGGCCAGCTATTTCATTGCGGGTTGCATAACACGACAGCGGTACGGGCAGCTAAATCAACCTGTATATGTTTCATATTACATTTCGACATCCAGCTGTAACGCTCAACTTATATAGATTTTTCTTTTCTCCGGTGAAGTACTAATTTGAAGATATTAATTTCAAATTGTCGCTGAGAGATAGGAGAAAGGCAGAGCAGGTGGGGAAAAATGCTTTTATTAACATTTGTGGAAAAAAACTGTCTCACCTTCTCATCAGCTATGTTCCGAGCCGCCACTGAATTCTATTCCCGGCCGACCGAGTACGCAGAAGATACGGTAAAATCACGGAACAGTGGTCGTGGGACAAGAGACACGGCGAATACAACCAGTCGTTGTTTTCTCAAGAACGAAGACTAAAAACTAACAGTTTAGAGTCAGCCGTAGATTTATATACGTTTTGGACTGTCGTACTTCAGTTTATGGCAAGCTAAGGCTATTGCTATCATTATTAACACTGATTCAAAACAGTTAGACAGTAAACAATAGGAGGCGCAGTGCCGATATTGTTCTTGGCAAAGAATATTCACATATTTTTGTTCAACGGACGACTGTTTATTTTACTGAGAAGATATGTGCGACATTGCGATTCTTTATTTTCATTTGAGCGAAGTGTAAGTTTTTTTATTAGTAACTGCTGTAAAAATTGTGAGATTCATTTATTCTGTGTTTTGAACAGTCTGTTTTCTTTGTAGTTCACTCACGCCCAGAATGGCGGAATATTATTCGTATAGTCAGATGCGTATTCTATGGTCCCAGGCATCATTTTTGCCTGGTAACTTAAAATGGTCAGGGAATTTTCATTTTAGGCCTTTAAACTTTAAAAAAAATTCAGTCTTCGAAGTTTAACTTACGTGATAAACTTCATTCAAACTTATTAGAAAAGGGAACCGCTACTTGTCCATGCGTTACGCTATTCAGTGGTAAGCCTCTAAGTTACTCCCCATCGTTTCCTAACTTCAGAAAGTCATCTTCCATTAGACAGTCGCCTTGGTCTTCCCTCATTCCTGGAATACAGCTGAGAACTTATTAGATCCGTCTAGCCTTCATCTGCCTACCTACATTTCCCACCTACGTCCAGTTCACTTTTCTTTGCAGTTAAAATAACGTATTCTGACCCACCCTATTCCCTGATTCAATTATTATCTCATTTCTTCTATTAATTCTCGACATGCATCTCCCCATCGCTCGGTAAACAGCGGTTAGCTGTTGAATCGTTTCCTTATTCTAAGCTTTTGAAAACAGCCAGATGTTGCACTCTGTATTTTTTTATTTACCGATTTCGTTCTTCATATGCACAATAGCATCATCAGAATATACTCTGTAAAAGATACAAATTGAAATAATACGGAAAACTTACACTGACGTTACGTAAGTGCATATTCTATTTCTAGTACATATGTTGATTTACGTTTAGAGTTGGCAGACAGCTCTAAAGATTAAACTGGCTGTATTACAGTACTTCAACTTACTTTTAAAGTAATTATTTTAGACACTCTTAAACGTACTGTAAACCTAAGTTCAAGCTTTGTAGTACAGCCAGTTTATTCTCTAGAGCTGCCAGCCTACTTCAGAGTTAAGTTTAAAATACTGTACTTTAAACGTGCTTTAAACTTAAGCTGAAGTACCATAGTACAGCCAGTTTAATCTTTATTGCCGTCAGCCAACTTTAAACGTAATCGTCATATGCAACTAGAACATGTACTTCACGTAACAAGAATGTAAGTTTTCCGTATTGTCTCAATTTGTATCTTTTACAGTGTTTATTCTGATGATGCTCTTGCTCATTCGATGAGCGAAATCGGTAAGTGAAAAATACGAAGTGCGACTTGTGGCTGTTCTCAAAAACTTAATTTTAACAATGCCTGCTCTTCTTTCCTTATTCATTAACATTTTCGTTTCAAACATATCACAAATTTGTTTTTGAAAATTCAATTTAGTTTAACAAAAGCACTCAAGACTATTTTTCGTCTCCTGTGTATTCCTTTTACTGTCATATATAAAGGCAAATCAACTGTTTCTATTTCTCCGTTGTTAAGTTGAATTGTTGTGTTTTTGAAGTGTTGATTACACGTTAGTTTGGTCTTACTACAACTGACTGTAAGGTCTATGGTCAAACTACTGTATGTTGAAGTTTTCCTGTACTGCAGGAAAACAACAGAATGTCGTTAACGCAACTAGTATGGTTCAAGTGTGTATCATTAACAGGTCTTCCTCCTTTATTCCAAATTTTAAGAATACAATAACACTTTCTAGAACCATTGAGAACATTTTCGGTGACAAGGCCTCTCCTTGTACGACATTAATTCCGTTTCTGCATTTTCCGATGTGCTGAGAAGGTTACTGGAAGCTGTAGCATTGGTGTATATTTCATCACTACATAACCAGATGCGATTTCTCATTTGTAATTGTTAATAGAGTATCTCACACTAAGCCAGGTGAAGTAAAATAACGAGACAGGGCTGGTTCATACGTTATGACACAGAACTCTTGGAAGTTCTTTGTCACATTCTCTAGTAGCAAGACATTTGATTTAAAACAAATCAGAGTACTCTTCTAATGACTAGTACCCAAATACATACCACACATTACTCCATGGTCTTTTCACTTACCTGCTAACTTTTGCATGCTTATGTGGGTTGTAAATGATATGCTAATTAAATGCATCTATTAACTGCAAGCCCACGAGGAATTATATTTTTGCCACTGAAATTAAACTGCTAATTTTTGGATATCTATTTTCTCTTTATATTTAGTTGCTCAGCTAGTTTCTGAAGATCTTCAGATGTAGCGATCATTTCATATTAATTTCAAATACTGTTGAATGCAAGTGCTACACGGGCTATATTTCTAATGTTGTTGAAATCACAACACACCGTTTCCTAACGTACAGCGCCAGTGTCAGAAAATGGAAACAGTATCTTGTTGATTTTGGCTTGCAGATTTCACCAACAGTTGAACGGAAGTACCCGCACTCTATGGATATGCAGCAAAGGAAAGGCCCTGACCTCTGAATAAATAGGAGTATCGCCTTTGTCTGCCTTCTACGTGAATATGGTGCCTAGTAATCTGTGGTGCAAATGCCTCCTTCCGCTAAGCTTTCAAGTAACAGCTACATCCTTCAAACATACATACAACTTATCAGTTTCACTACATGAAAATTGCGATAGGCTATCACGTCAGTTCTTGCAATCACTCCCTCTCTTCCATTCCTTTGGGACATCAAAACTGCGCCAACGTTTATCACGTTACCTCTTGCACTCATATTCTTCCATTGCTTTGGGAACCTCGTAGTAAACTGACAGTTATTATTTGCTAATAGAATTACGCACTGCAGCTTGATAAGGATGTGTAAAAGTTTTGATTTCCAATGTTCTTCTTTATGGAAAATTATCTCCGCTATGGAGAAATAAAATAACCTGATGACAAAAAAATGCAAATTGGCAAAAAAGCTACAGTAAATCTAAATTACCAAGCAAATGCAACATTACAACTAATGTGAGCCAATGTGCAGCAACAAGAAAAATAAATCAGTAGTAAAACTGGCTTAACAGAGTAATACAAAGTGAAATTTAGTAGCACTATGCCTGGCAAACAGCAGCAGCAAATGATTTAACTTATATCCAATCATAACAAAGCTCAAGCAGAAAAAATATTACAGTAAAAATGGCCATGTTTAATACCTATGTCACATCTTAACACTAGAGTGATGCATCACAACAACTTACTCTAGCAGACAAGTTACCAAACCGTTAAAAAATTATTTTTGCAATTCCTGTGAAGGGAAATGTCTATTTATGTTCCTCGTTTTCTTGGAAGTAGATCATAAAATTATTATTTACTGGATCTGTTGGCATAAAATAACTATATTAGTACATGTATTAAATTTTATTTTAACCAATGCTGCCATGCAGCTAGAAACTAGATATTAAACAAAATGAGCAATCTCTCAACTAGAAAGACAACAGATATAAAATGTTTCTCATCATTTCATTAGGCATTTTAGTAAATATAAATTAAGAGCTCCACAGTGTAATCATATGTTTTCAAGTTTGAGTGTGTCGTATTTGCGATGCTTTCTACAAAGAAATGTCAATAGCGAGGATAATGGCCTCTTTTTTTCTCCACCTGTGCGTCTGAAAGGCACACACTAATGGCTTTTTCTCCAGGCAGGTGGCACAGCTGGGCTCCCACGATGCATTACGTGCAGGTCACTCAACTTTCTTACTGAAATATTTACGACAGCAGTTTGCACTACAATGACAGTCTCACATAAAGAATTTCACAGGTCGAGAATTTGCATTGCAAATGTGAAGAAACAAAATCCTATAAATATAACAGTGTCCAAAAAATTTTCGCCGGCATTGTGATACATTCACACATTTACACACATTTCATAACTCTTAAAGTACGATTCTTAGTTTCCAACATCCTTTTTCACAAGTCAGAGTCCCTAACCACTACTCATTATTCCTTACCTTATTACACATATACATATTCGTTGACACTTCTTCAATATTTCATCATAATAAATACGTAGCATAATCAAATTCCTCATATAGCATCAGCTTATTGATCATAAACATACCTGAATAGCATAATACACATTGTCGTCATAATAATAACATCATAAAACCTCAGCCAAATCTCAAAATCGTCTTAGCTTTCTGCAATAATTTCAAAACCTAAAAAGAATTCTCTGCTAATTTCAATAGTGTCATCTACCTCAAACGTACTTTAAAAATCATGCTCCATTACCAAATACAACATTCAAAGCTCTCATAGTATCACAATGGTTCTGAAAAAATATGAACAGTTCACAAAGTACAGACAAAATACAGTTTCATAAGTGTGAAGTTATCCAACTGTGTAATTACGTAAACATCTGTCACTGATGTATTAAAATAAATGTTTGTCTCTCCCAGTTAAATGATCAGATAGCTGTGTAATTTATGTGTTAGAGAAATATGGTACCGATGTGTAAAGTTGTATAAGCAAATACCATATTAGCTAGGGCTCCTTGTGCTTGCCAAACACATGGTACACAAAGTAAGCGTGTACCCCCCTGAGGATTAATGTAATTATACCCTCAGGTGTTACAGATTACAGCAATGGAATGAAATGTATCACGGTAAACCTTTGTATCTTTGTAATTCAAAAATCTTTAAAAATAAATGTTTTAAGTACAAAATTAATCACTCAAATACGTGTACTGTAGCGCTAAACTGTGTGTCTTGTAAGATAATCTCTGTGGAAGTGTCGTAGTTATCGTCCTCTGTAAGCAAAGTTCTGCTGAAATCAATTTATTACCTCATCATAAACGAAAGTGAAATGTTTTGCGTATAGATATCGTAGTTATTACGTACCTTACCGTGATCAAGAAAGTACTACAATGTAACGTATAGTTGTGCTACAAAGAAGGCTGTCTCATTGTAGGTATACCACAAAAGTTACTACTAAAACATGTTTTACTTTCCAGAAGAATCCAGAAAAACTGTGCAGATATAAACCAGAAACACCTCAAAAGCAACATTGTAAATGGTCACTCATTAGTAGCGTTGTGATAAAATCGCGTAGCTGTCACATAAACTAACCACTGTGTCATCTGGTATCTCACAGAAAGTACTTTAAATCCAGAATATATTTTCAAGTAAACCAAAATGTTGCATTAAAATCTCATTAGCAGTACCAATATATGTTCTAAGTATGTAAGCCTGATAGTCGTTACCTAATCGTTCAACTAACAAGCAAGAATGTACAAATAACAACATTGTGTCGTCTGTTCACTATAACAATGCATTCGTAATTTCTGTTTAAAAATGTTCCCTAGGTTCTAGACTGGATAGTTAACTTCAAAACATTGTTGCATGTTAACAGTTTCTCAGTGTGACAAATTGTACTAGTAGCGTGAAGCGAAAAGTTTTATGGCAAAGACTAAGTTAAAAAACAGATTATCTTTCAATAAACGGTTTTCTATGTGAAATGTGGTGTAAACCTTTACTCTTCCTAGTGCGCAGAGTTTCAACTTCAAAGTAATTATCATGTTGTATACGTCGGTAAGGAATGCTAAAATTTTTCTCAAGGTTAGCATCTATGTTATTTTTCTCAAGCCCAGCCGGCGCACGTGGCTGCCTGCGGTGCGAGTCATTGTCTGTTTCTTTGTTGGCGCGCGTCGTTATTAGGGTTAGGAGACCTAACTTCTAGAAATTCAACTTGTCGAGAGGGCCCTGCCCTGTTTCAATCCCGCCAGTTCCGATGAAATTCAGGTCTGTCGTTTTGTCGGTAGTTAACATAGTTTCTTTTTTGTCGGTCATGTGGTGGAAAATTTCTCCCTGAATCGTAACTGCACGCTGAACTGTTGCGTCTAAAGTTATTCTGTCTCCCTTGATAATAACTGTTTTGGTTCCCATATTGTCTTTTTCTATGGTTGTCTCTGTCACATTCATTACTATGGAAATGCGATCTTTCTCTGTAATTATTACTACTCTGCCAACGGTTGTCACACGGGTGGTGTCTGTTTCGGTCACGTTTTACGTTGTAAGAATAGCCTTGTCGTGTCAAGTTATTGTCTCGGTCGTCATGGAATTGTGACGGATGTGACCTGTAATGATTGTTTTCCTGTTTTCGCATCCCGTGACAGTCTGTGTCAATTTCTAATTCTTGTAAGAGTCCCTGAAAAGCTTCAATGTCGTCTTTGCAATATCCTGCCAAAATAATGTGTCGTAAATATTCAGGCAATTTGATTAAGCAAATGCGGATGAGTTCTGAGGGGCTGTATGGGTTTGACAGGTACTGATTCTTGTGCAACATGTCTTCAAAATATCTCACAAGACTGGAAAATTCAGATTGTTCGAAATGTTTCATCATTATGATGCTATGTTTTACTCGGTCTTGTGTAGCTTGAGACCAATATGGTGAGAGGAAGGCATGATAAAATTCTCCTTCACTGTGGCAATCGTGAATGACCGATCGCATTCTTACAGCTGGTTCGTTCTCTAAATAGCCACACATAAATTCTAATCTGTGCTCTGATGACCAGTTGGGAGGCAAACAATGAGAGGATTGATGAAGCCATGCTTGTGGATGAATGTCGTTGCCAGAATTCTTGAATGTTTTGAATTTACGTGTAGTAATGAAAAGCTTATAGTCAAAATCATCATGTCGGCGAGTCGCATGTCGGTCATTATTACGTCGTTTCGGCGGTTCCATCTCAAAATTCGGTGTATCTTGCCAATTTCTTTCATAATTTCCGAAGTGCCCTGTGTTATTATTTTGTGGCTTTTCCGTATTTCTATGTCCCTCTTCCCGTATTGGAGCGCGAGTGTCCTCTGAAGTATGTAATTCTTGTATTACCTGTGTCAACTGATCTTGTACTTCCCGGATTTCTCTTTGGTGTTGCGTGTTAATTTGATTCTGATTTTGTTTGAATTTCCTAATTTGTTCGTACTCTTCTGTGTCAGTGAAGGCTACAGGTCTTGTGTCATTCAGATCATCATCCACCTTTGTAGATAAGTTAGTGAACTGATCCGAAAGTTCGGCTACTTTCTCCGATAGTGAACTTATTTACTCAGTGTGTTTTTCTGAACCAAGTTTCAGAGTGTCCATTTGTGTTGAAATCGTATCTAATGTGTCCTTTAAGTTTTCCTGAGTTTTTGCAAGTTGCGTAACCGAATCGGTAGATGCAACTGAGTCAATTTTAGCTTGCAAGGTGTCGTGATTTTCATGAACAATAGTTTGCAGTTCCTTTATAGCTGCTTCGTGATTCTGTAATGCATTTTCATGACGCGAAAAAATATGTTGGAAATGCTCACAAATTTGTGTTTTTACGTCATTACAGACTTTTTGACATTTCAATTCGATTTTATGTAACTCAGTAGTTAAATTTTCACGTGTTTGTTGAAGTGTTTCTTTAATTTGTTTCTGATTTTGTTCCATTTGTTGCTGTGTTTGTCTCTGATTTTGTTTCATTTGTTGTATTAATTGCAATAATAATGTATTAGTGTCAGGAATCTGTTCCTCTATGCTTTTCGGCAGTGCCTTTGCACCGGCAACATTCACATTTTGACGAGCAGAAAATGTGTCTTGACTTATTTGAGAAAACGATGGGACGCAAAACCTGAATCTACAGTATTTGCAAGATTGTGTCCTGTCATTTCGGATTCCTGAGGCGAACTGTTGCCGACCGATCGATTGATAATGCTTCCCTGTTCACTAATTGTTTCACTGTCTACACCATTATTTGTCGCCCGCTCCATTTCCCTATGCACAATTACCAAATTACTAGTTTGAACATTAGTTAATTCATTCCACGGTGGCGCTAACACACTACTTTCGTGTTCACTGTCATTTCTCAGTTTACTTTGGAGCCTAGTATTACGTTTTTCACACGCCATTATTGTCACAATATTTCACAGACAACACAGAAAAGCACAATTTGAAGAGCGAAATAAAAAACACATTAACATAGCACTGAAAATAATATCTCGTTAATTGCAAGCGCAGCTGCGAAATACTTGGTGCAAATCTATATGCATGCCACAACTGTTTTACTGTACCACAATGAAAAACTACAACTACAAAGGAAATTCTCTCTATAATTACGCGCTAGCAATAAACAATAGCTACACTAATTAGAGAAACTACAAGAAAAAATCAGAAGATTCCAGTGAGGTATCCTCGGCTAAGGGTCGACATATGAAACGTCCCCTCAGAAAAATTATACATGAATGTGCTTAAACTGACACACAATATTTTTAGCGCAACGCAATCAGACTTTTAAAAATCCCTACAAAAGAATTGCCCTCAATAACATTAACCTATACGTTTCACAAATCACTTACCTCACAAAAATCTTCGTTACTCGAACTACTGCAGCCTGCATCTCGTGGTCGTGCGGTAGCGTTCCCGCTTCCCACGCCCGGGTTCCCGGGTTCGATTCCCGGCGGGGTCAGGGATTTTCTCTGCCTCGTGATGGCTGGGTGTTGTGTGCTGTCCTTAGGTTAGTTAGGTTTAAGTAGTTCTAAGTTCTAGGGGACTTATGACCACAGCAGTTGAGTCCCATAGTACTCAGAGCCATTTGAACCATTTGAACCATTTCGAACTACTGCAATACAGTGAGCGCCACTACTGCCAGCTAAATAAAAGATTCAAACTACGGAAGGCACAAACTACTGATAGGCATAGTTAGCAAATGAAAGATTTTAATAGAGAACAAACAATGTATTTACCTTAATAGTCATAATATATATAGCAGTTCATGACATCCATTCTTACAAATGTACTGTTTCTGATGGACACACCTCCAGATTATCCATTCTCAAAAATCCGCCATCTCACTTCCCCACATCCACCACTGTTGGCGGCTCACCTCCAACTGCGCAACGCTACGCGCTGTTAACAGCCAACAGCCCAACACTACAATAGCGAACAACAATGCAAACCAGCCACAGACTGCACACAGAACATCCAGTGATTTTCATACAGAGCGCTACGTGGCGTTACCAATGTAAAAACCTAAACAGCCTACTTACAACGTGAAATTGTAGTTTTATTGTTCGTCAGAGCTTATTTTCCAACGCTTTATGGATGATGCCAAATGTACTTGAGAAGACAGCCAGTTTTTCATCTAGATTACTGTGTAGTAACGTTGGACAGAACAAACAGCTACAACTTGAAGATTAGAACTTATGATGTCTTCAGCGATTTTAGTTCGTACGCGTATTTTCTCCCAGAAAGCCATCACTTACGTCTCACTTTCAGAGAAATCAACGTCGTATTCTGTACGACTGTGAACCCAAGTACACATATAGCTTGTAATAAAATAAATACGCAACCGAAGGCGAGTGATGGTACACTGCAATTAGATAAATCCCAATACGTAAGTACGATTTAGTACGGATTTTGTTGAAACTGAATGAACACCTTTTTTTGAAACTTGTGAATTTATACATGCATATGGTCACAGAAAACTATCTCAGATGGACAGTGAAATGAGGAGAAATTCCGGCATAGGTCTCCTAAAGGAATCATCCACGAATTCATCTGAGGTGTTTACAGACAACCAAAACGTTTATAGCAAATTTACACTAAAAAGATTTGAGTTCGACTTCTTTTGAATAAGAAGAATTCGTTGTCTTAACCAGTAGGGCAGTCAATAGGCATGTATAAATCTGTGTGTTCTGGAAGAGGCCTGCTAAAAGTGTGGCTGGATGAGAAGAATAACCAGAAAGTTGTCATTCTTATCACAAGGAACTGCAATTAACTCTTTCACACCAGCTTTTTTTCTGGAAGGAGTAAAATTTTTCTTTATGTGGTAGTGCTCTTAGGAGATTTTTTGATGATCTTAGATGCAACGTTTGTACAGAAATATGTACCAGTTTTCGAAACAAACTTCGTGCGCTTGGGTTCATTTTATTAACTAAAATAATTAATTACGAAATATTCTCTGTTGTAATAAATAGTAAAGTGATCATTCAATAATTAACATCCAAAATAAAAATAACAATATTCGATTACACAGTGAAACATAGCGAACCAATCACGTCCGTGTATTCTGTTGGTCGCGAGCTTCTGCGCACTGCTACATTGACACTGTTGACACTTTCATAGTGATGCCAAACAATTGGCAGCACTTGTGCATGAGGAAAAGATTGAACATTCACAAATGTGTACCTCAGGTTTCCATAGGGAAAAATACTTCTGTTGCAGTAAGGGCACAGTAAAAGTTAATGTACACAATTGAAGTCAGAGGATCTGAAACGGTTAAAACACATTGAAATTGATCTCATCCGGAAATGTCGACTGAGGTTACAATTGACTCCTGAGACTTGATTTCTTCATCACCGGTATTTCGCCGACAAGGGGAAACAGGTTGTGGCGTAAAACTGCTAACCACAAGACTGCACCACAGTGTCCCGCATTAAATTCCAACCCCCCCCCCTCTCTCTCTCTCTCTCTTTCTCCCTCTCTCTCCTGTCGTGAGGGGACGGCATATGACATTGTTGATGGTGATTCGTCGACAGATGGAGACATGCAGTTCAGT
Source organism: Schistocerca nitens (assembly GCF_023898315.1). Taxonomy (NCBI): domain Eukaryota; kingdom Metazoa; phylum Arthropoda; class Insecta; order Orthoptera; family Acrididae; genus Schistocerca; species Schistocerca nitens. Next base: position 823,880,452 of record NC_064614.1, read on the forward strand.
GCTTCCATCTGTGCTTTTAGAAAAGAGCAACTCGTCGTTTCATAGTTCTCAATAAGAACGATAACGCAATTCTACGCCACATATAGGCACATCAATTTCGTTCATGCTATTTGCTAGCGACATTTCATAAGAGATAAGAAAAAGTCTCCATTAGAGTAATGTCAAGGAAGCAATTCCCACGTTTTTTGCAACGCTCAAATGCCTGTTCACAACTCACCTTGCTTTTGACAACGATTCCTGTAGGAATGTACATATAGGCAAATTGTGACTCCCAGCTAAAAGTTGTTTTCGAACTAATGGAAATGCGTGAAGGAACATGATCGGACTAGGTCTTCTCTGTCGTATAACCAAAATGTGCAGTATGAACCTCACCAACTGTTTCCAGAGCAATTTCGCAATTTTTGTTATGCAGTGCAGTATTTAGTTCTTCTCTGCAGCAACTGTGCATAGGTTTCTTTGCTCTAAACCTGTTCACGTATCCTCGAGAATGTCAATTTAAAGGAAGAGGTGGACCGAAACATAGTTTTACTTCATTCAAAGGTCGCAAGGCAAGACCAGAACAGAGAATTTGTGAAGAGGATGTTATCTTCTTGGTGGTGATTCATTTTTCGACAGTAACAATCAAAACATCGCAAGGTGATAAAAATACAGTTCTGGTACGGTTCCGTACCTAAATATGTAAAAACGGAACCTTTATAGGAACACGTCGTTGTCTGTCTGCCTGCCTGCCTGTCTGTCCGACTACCAGGAATCATTTTTCTCAGTTGAAATTTATGTCACATACTAAGGTGACTATGCAAAAGCTTAAAGCTACTAAGTCAATGCAATTAAAAGATAAGGTAATCCATGTCACAAATGTACTTGCAGACCTACCGGTGGAGGATCTCCGAATGGAACTCGAAGAAGATGAGGTTAGTTTACCTGTCACACCCTTTCAGTGGAGAAAAGTTGTACCGATTGGGAATAGTTGTTTTTTTGTAACAGTCAAGATTGAAACTCGAGGACTGGAATGGAATTTCTGAAACTCGTTCAGAATGGGAAATATCATTCGAGTGGTGCAATTGTAATGACGGGTGTACTTTACAGTCCGCCTTACAGAGTGCACCGGAGCGTACTTCTTACAAAACTATCTTCTCCCCCTTTTTCCTGTTGCATTCACGGTTCAAAAATGGTTCAAATGGCTCTGAGCACTATGGGACTTAACTGCTGAGGTCATCAGCTCCTAGAACTTAGAACTACTTGAACCTAAGCAACCTAAGGACATCACACACACCCATGCCCGAGACAGTATTCGAACCTGAGACCGTAGTGGCCGCGCGGTTCCAGACTGAAACGCCTAGAACCGCTCGGCCACCCTGCCCGGCTAGCACTCATGAATGGCACGTGCAAAGAATTACTGTCCGTAGAGCTCCGTATGTAATAATATTTCTATGGTTTTTACATCGGGATCGCTTCTCGAGACGTATGAGGAAGGAAGTACGAGTATTGTCCAGGAAGTAATTCACCGCATTTTTTTCTACAACAGTTCCTTATTGGACATAATGAGAATTACACACACGAAAGAATGGTGTTATATCTACACACCCTATGTTTCCACGTAATCTCCATCCCGTTTTATGGTCTTCCTCTAGCGCGAAACAAGGGCGTGTATGACTTGTCGGTACCAGTCCTTGTCCCGGTGGCGGAGTCAGTGCATCACCGTGTGGATCACCTCCTCATCGTCCTCATAATGTGTTCCATGAATGGCATCCTTTAATGGCCCAAACAAGTGGAATTCCGATGGTACTAGGTCAGGGCTGTCAGGTGCGACAGCCGCGGATGGTCTCCCCGATCGCTGCAAATCGTGCAGCTCTGCCTAACCGCCTTCTGATGACCTCACCCTCTCGTGCGGGACAGCGACTAACTGTACTTCTATCGACAGCCGATGCTCCATAGATTTTGTACAAGCGTTTGTAAATACTCGCCACAGTTTCTTTCTGTGCAGTGCGAGATTCGATGACAGCACATTGCTTGTAACGTAATCAGCTACAGAAGCCATTTTGAAACTGTCTTGCAGCTACGCTATCTGTCGGAAGTGACGGAAACTTAGCGCGCCCACCCACGTAACGTTTCCCATTCATAGCATTGTTTTCGTCTGACAAAAAAATGTGGTGTATTACTTTCTGGGCAACCCTCGTAATGTGTTGCCCGACTCTTCCTGGAACGTATGCTCTTGAAATTTCAGTAGTAAACCTCTCCGTGATACGCAACGCCTCTGTTCCGTGAAGAAACGTGGCACTTCTCAGTCTCTTCTAACAGTCCAACCTCGTTAGGAGCCCAGACTAGCGAACAATTCTTCAGAAGCGATGGAAACCGTATTTTGTAAGCCCCATCTTTTTTGGATGAATTACATTTCCTTCAGATACTCCCAAGGAATCCCAGTACGGAATTTTCTGATTCTGCTATTTATTTTATTTATTTTTATTTACTTTTTTTTTGTCACTCGTGGGTATTTTACGGTATGTACTGTTTACAGATATTTGTTGCCAATCGCGTAATCGAACAGTAGTGGATATATTTGGTTAGTTTGCACCAGACGTTACATTTATATATGTTCATGGTCTACAGCCTGTCCCTGGACGAATCGTTGTCCCTCTGCAGGCCTTCCTATATTCCGCTACAGTCTTCTGGTGTGGCAATCTTTCTACACGGAAACCCAGAAAGGTCGCGACAGACTTCGAGTGATTTTAGAAGGTTGTCTAAGGAACAAATTTATGATAGGATGCCGTGTACGGAAACGTCATACCATGACAATACAGAGTGTGGAAGTTATAAGCGCCGTACGCACCGACGGACCTTAGGCATAACGCCTCGCAATGTTGATTGTTATTCAGTGATAGCGACTGTTTGCCGCGATTGCCACTGGAGACGATGGAACTAGCCGCCGCATAGACAGGCCTTACGAATGTGATGACCTGTTGCCTCGGTGCGTGACCGTTTGGGACGCGGTTCCCATTTGCAGTTTGTTTTTCTCCTGGAATCTTCTAAAATCTCCATTGTTTATCGGTATACAGGAGAAAAATAAATTGCAGTTGGAACCTCGTCTCCGAAACTGTCATCCACCAAGCCAACAGAGATCGCATTCATAGCAGAGAAGGCCTGTCTACACAGCAGCTAGCTCTATCTTCACCGCTAGAGATCGCGGCAAACAGTCGCACTCAGATAACAAACAACATTGCGATGCGTTCTGTCTATGGTCCGTCAGTGTACAAAATCGCGTTTGCTGCCGAAGTGGTGGCCTTGTAGCAGGCGTCATGGTCTGTAACTTCGACGCTCTGTGGCGTCGCTGGATGACGTTTCCGTACACGGGTTCCTATCCTCTATGTGCTCCTCAGGATACCTTCACACAGCTCCTCGAATTTCCTCGCAACATTTGTGGGACACACAGTATAGATGACAGCATAGTCTGTCAACAGCCTCACACACGCGGCAACATTATTCACTAGGTCATTATTTATTATGTTTATTTGTGTAGCAGCTGTGCAGGGACTCGTACAGACATAATCAGACAGTTGCTTGAACCAATATACATAAAGGTATATTTGTGCACATACAATCCACACCAGTGCACTAGGACCTGAAGCGAGTCATGTCGTCGGCTAGCATCAGTTTGGAGGACAATGATCTATTGAAGGAATCGTTGGATAAGTGCGCTTTCGAGGAAGACATATGTGAAGTTTTGAGAATGCGGAAAACAGTCACAAAGGTAAGTTATCAGCGTAATTAGCGTTTTTCTTCCGTTTGAGCTACTTGATCAATGCTTTCGAAAGTTAAAGAACCTATTAATGTGACTGCGTTTAGTAAACAATTTCTCCTAAGTCTTCCGGACATGAAGAAGAACTACAGTTATAATGTAGTCACTACTTCTTCGCATTCAGAAATTTTATTCTTCCTAAAAACATCTGTGAGTGAATTAATTAAATGTATTCTGTGCTGGAAGAGAGTATTATAGAATCTCAAATATGTTTCAAAAATGAGGCTGCACTAATCTAACATAAAAAAGTTTATTCTTCTAGTAGGAAGCAACTCAACATTTTCACAAAATTTGTTACACATCCCTGTATTAAACGTACCTTTCCACGTCGATTAAAACATGTATAATAATTATGCAGTCCGTCGTATTGGTTTCCGCAGGCATCCGTCATCCCCAGACCCTATCACTAGATGGAAGAAAGGGAGTGATCTATGATTCACGAGGTCTCTTTCATGCAGCAACCATCGGCCTATGTTGCTTGATTATAGAAACCGATAGTTCGAAATACTGTGTGCTAACATCGCTTGAACAGCGTTACCTCGGTGACTATTCGTGACAACGCCTTTCATTCTTTGACGATTGCTACCACTGGACACTGGTTTTCATCTATCTTAGGTTTACTCTGGTGGTTTTTTGCCGCGAGGATTTTTTAGGACGGTATCTTAGGACACGTAGCTTTCTCCTGCTACCTATAATTGTAAGTTGCAGTTGAAGAAGCTCTTGGCCCAGTTAAAAGTTACCCAGTATTATCTCGATGAAAGCCAGAGGAATGTTACATATGCAGCACATACGACACACCTGCCGTGGGGAAGAACTGCATCATACACTGGCTGACTACGTTGTTTCAGTTCAACTACAAAGCCCTATCGGTAAATGTAAATAATCGCTGCTACCGCCCCACGAAGTAGCCGCGTACAAGAAAATAGATATTTCCATTAAGATAATACCAGTTCTCGGAGTTTTAGCCCGGTAAGGCCATGAAAACTTCTACCTTCTGTCGTTAACAGTACTGCTATCTTCTGGTCTAAATTCTAGATGACGGTACAGCCAATGCGACAGTTCCATTAATCTAATCACTATGTAATTAGTCTGTAATATCGTTACTGGCTGCGATAATGTATGAATCAATTACCAAATTGGTAATACATTTCTTTCTTCGCACCGATTGGCATCTGTTCTTTCTGAAATGTTTTTATCTTGTTGTAGGTGTAAGAATTTCCTGTAGGCGTCCTCTTTGTGAAGACGAGGAGAGCAGGGTGAGAGGGAAGCCCGGCACTAGCATACTTCCTAATCCTGTCGAATAACGTAAAGACACCACTTCCCTTCCCTCCAAGAGACGCTACGGACTCTGAGCGGCATCAATGAAATCATAATCCCACATACATCGAAATATTTTGAGAGAGGAAACCAACACATTTGAACAATGATGGCCAAGACGTTGATGTTGGAATAATAGTGGCAGTCGTGTCAATAAGGAAGATTGCAAGAAACCTAAACATCAAAATGTCCAGACTGCCATCGCACTAACAACACCGTCCCTTCGTTGTAAAATTCAGCCCGGCAGTAGTTTTCTTTAAAAACGGAAATCCTTATTTTCTCTTCTTCTTTCTTGAATTATTGTTCTTTGAGAGTGTCACATACTAGAGTCCCACTTGGAGTACACCTGACATCTTCTGTCTAAAACCTCACGAAAATTATGTGCATCCCTAGGCAACATCATTTCGGAGGAGTTCGGAAGTTAATATCACACGCAAATTTTGAGACGCCATTACTCTTATTAGAAAACTCTTGCAAGGAGCAACAACGAATAAGGGATTATTGTCCATCCTGCACACGTTCTTCCGGCCCGTTCTCAAATACTACAACCTATTCTCACCCTGTGATGAAGAGTAGCAAAATCACAGCGGGTTTAAAATAGATTGCGGAGGAAAAGGAGCGACAGGGATATAAGTAGTAATGAGAATTAGCAAAAGTACATTCCTTTTATTTGCAAAATGATGTTCTTACCCTCACAATACCATTGCCCACCTTTTGAAAAAACTTTAATCTAATCAGTTTCTTTGTATTTTAAAATTTTGAAATAATATTAACTGTTTGTAAGGAATTCTTCTACCAGATCTTATAACTGTTTTAAAATTTTCAGTTAAACTTAAGCCAAAACTTTAAGTCTTAGTAGATGTCACTTTCCACAGTGAATATTATATTCAGTATTTCCACGTTTAGTACCTTACTTTTGCATCAATATCGCTTTAAAAAGTATGACGTGAGTAAAAGTCAACAACAATCAACGACATTTGCATTTCTTTAATTTTTTGTGGTTGTCATAAAGCACCCCCACCTTTCTAGTAAACATTATTGAAATGCGTTGACATTACTAAGAATGTGATAAAATATATTTTTAGGTTCTGGACCCTATTTACACATCAGTATCTTTTTAAAAAGTATGTTACTAATGTGAGCAGACAATAATTAATGAATTTTGTTTTTCTTAACTTCTTTTAGGGTGGGCAAAAAGTCGTCGTCCCCCAACCAGTTTTGGTCATGCGCGTTGTGGAAAATTACTAGGATTAATGATTCGTCAAATCAGCGTCTGAAACCTGTATTCCCACGAAGTGACCATAGAACATGAGAAAAATGAAGCAACCTCTAGTTCTGCACTGCGTAGTCGTTGCAAAATAGTGAAGGATAAGGAAGAACGGAGGTTCAGGTTTAACGACATTCGACGACTCGTTCATTAGAGTCATCTCATACAGGACAAGAATGGTATAAGAAACCGACTGTGTCGTTTACGAAGAAGCCATACCTTCATCCATCTTAAACGATGTAAGGAAAACATGAAAAATCAAAACATCAGCGCCTGGGTTGAGATTTGAACCCCTATCCTGACGAATGCGAGTCCAGTGCCTTGACTACGTTGCTCACGCATAATAGTAGTAATTTTGTGCAAGACAGATACTGAGAGGTAGATGCAGTCAACACACCAGTATCCCATCCAAGAAGTGGTGACTTAAACTACTTCCTGAACTGCACGCACTGCGCATTATAAAGCGAAAATAAACTCTTCTTCATTGCCTCCTTTCCTATTTTGAATGCTTAAACGGAGGATAGTCTACTCAGGATTTGGGTTCATAGGAAAGGTATTTCATATTACACCAACAACGTGGGAGAGCCTTATGATTAAGAAGTGAGCAACAGATTTCACTATGTCATATGCTGCCACTTTTTTTTTTTTTTTTTTTTTTTTGCACTTGCTAGTTTCAGAACAGGCGGAGTCCATATGTTTTTCATATTTTAATGGTTTTCCATTGTCTATTTTTATTTCTCGTTATGCTACTCCATCATCTGCTTCTTTATGTATGCTGACAGGGGTGTAAAAATCCGTTCTATATATGTAGACTGTATTCATAGAGTATTTGAAGACGAGAGGACTTACGGACTTTCAAAAACTCTTAGACACAACTTCAAACCTTTAAGGACTTTTCCTCTGTGATACCCTCGCAAAGTGATGAGAGGAAGAAAAAGTATGTCGTTCAGTAGACTTCCGCTGTTCTTGCAGTAAAACTTCAGCATCAGCATGCCGTTTTAATTTATTATTTCTTTACGGCTAATTCTATTAGCAACGTATTTTTCACATACTATCCACATATGCCACTCAATGTACCTGCAAAATTCTCATTTTACGACTCATAGTTCCGAAGATATGACGTCATAAGTATTGATATGCGTGAAAAACTATCTTTTCTTAAAACGAAGTGCACATTTCCCAGACTATACTCATACAGGGTTTGATAATGAGAACTCTTAGTTGCTTCCAACAAACTTTAAACATAATTTCAAATTTTTTTCCAAACTTTTTCCTGCTTACATCCTTAACGTCAAATATTTAACACAATAACTCATCTGTAATCAGACTTTTGAATCTGTTTTGTACATGAACTACTAACTACAGAAAAGGAGCAAGTCCACTTTTATAGGTTTTGGAGGAGTACACAAAACTGCTTTATACAAAATCTTTAAATTAAAATTATTCTAAAGGCAGGTGATTGTTTGGTGATTTTGATTATGTAATTTATATTCTGAGGATACAAATTTAGTTTCTGTATTGTCCTCAGACCAAAAACATTTTAAAGGTTATTACATCAAAAGGAGTTCATGGACTTTAACATTCTCTTCATTTTCATCTCTCTTTCTTGTCGGACTCGCATTCGGGAGGACGACGGTTCAAACCCGGGTCCGGCTATCCTGATTTAGGTTTTCCGTGATTTCCCTAAATCGCTTCAGGCAGATACCGGGATGGTCGCTTTGAAAGGGCACGGTCGATTTCCTTCCCCATCCTTCCCTAATCGGATGGGACCGATGACCTTGCTGTTTGGTCCCCTCTTCCAAATAAACCAACCAACCAACGTTGTCGGATACGTCAAAATTTCATTCCAAAATCGCTTCTGTTCCTCTGAAATGTAAATTAATATTTTGTATATCATATATTTTTAAGTGTTCATGCATAGTTTGTCTTTGCAGGCAGCTTCCCGTGGCAGTACTAGATTCATGTGTGTATTTCCTAAATAAAACCTATCAGCTCGCAGGCCATTGATGCTTAACTTACATTGAGTTACCTGTGGTGTGTGTTTGCTGACGCAAAATTCGTTATACTTCGATTGAATCTTTTGCTCCTTTGGAACACCTTTTCCCTAAGAACCGTTACTGTGATAAATTGTTTGTAGAAATTTGACCACCAAGTACTGTGATCTTTAAAGACTTCTGTTTTTATTAGAACAACACTAAATTTTTTTTTTTTTTTGCGAAGAATCCAATATGAGGTCTATCACCTCATCAACGATGTAACATCGTTAGTGTTTTCTCAGTTTTCTCTGGATAATGCAAAAATCCGGAGAAAGCGGTGCATTATACTGGTTTTTAGAGGTGCTTTGTTGACAGTGCACAAGTTCAGTATCTGCAGTAAACCATGTTTCTATCCATTTGAACTTCTTTGAGACAATAAAACTCATTTTGAAAATTTTAGGCACTTTTTCTTTCTGCAGTTTCTTCACATGGAATTTTGATCGTGGGTTTACTGGTTACCTGATAGCTTGAGAAATCTATATATCTCATCAACTATTTTATTCCCTAGATTTTCACACAAGAAAAACGCTTTTAACCCCTTCTAATATGCGGCAACCAAGAGTTTCATTGTATTTTTGAAGAAATATCATGCAAACCGTACTACAAAATACGGCACCAAATTTGTTTGCCCCAGGGTTTCTTTTACACAGTGATGTCTGTTGTTTTCAATGTAACTCATTAACAAATGGTATATTGTCACTTGACTGTTCTAATAACTATTTTGAATTTAGCCGTTGTTCATATAATCCGCGGCTCTTCATTACATTCGTCCGTGATAGATTTCTGGTATAGGTTTATCGCATATGTTGATGAGATCCCAAGACTATTTTTATGTGTAATGTCTCTTGTGATCTGTCGGTTAGTTTTAAACGTCATTTTTTCCTTTAAATAAAAAATTGTAGATTATTTACTACTTTGTAGAACGTAACTGGAAAATGTTCGATCGAAAAGTCCTGCATTCGTCGTTTATTTAGTAAACTTTTTATCTCTGTTTATCTACGACATGACTTTCTCGTCAATCCGTTTTGTACACTGTAATATTTGCCTACTCCCACAGCTGTTTCTACTCTGCATTTCCTTCTAGCAGTGCCAAGTTTATTATCCCTTAACATATCTTTTTACTAGTTTTTCCATTCTTATGAAAAGCACTTTTTTATAGATTTCTTAAGTATTTATTTCTTTCTACTACATTTTCGTTGTGTATTTTACTTTTCATTAATTTTTTACAATCTCCCAGAGAATTACATTCCAAATTCTTCATTTACTATATTATCCTATTGTTCCACTGACACGTTTCACTTCCAAATAATGCTGTGCCCCGTACATACTGCTTTAAAAATCATTTACTTCAATATTATGTCAATATCTGTTACCAGAAGAACTCTTATATTTAAGAAAACTTTGTTTACCGGTGTCAGCTTTTTCTGTTGTCTCCTTTGTTTCATCTACATTGTAATATCTTTCATTCTAATTAGCAGAATTCCTTCCCGGCTTCTGGCTTACTCCAATTTTTTATCTTCATCAAATCATTATACTCAATTGTGGTACGCTTCATCACATTTTTTTTTTGTTTTGTCTCTTTATTTCCAAATGAATTTATTATTTTAATTATGCTGTCTGTTTCATGTGACAGTTCTTATTAGCTGTCCTTACGTTACTCAGAAGGAATCTGCCACATGCAAACTTCAGCTCCGATATCTCTAGAATCTTCTCTGGGGCGTGAGTCACCGGTCGCCATAGTAATCGACCACTTCACTTCCTCGATACCACCCACATTTTTTCCTCGCTTATGAATATGGAGGCAGACACGTCCTATTACGTGCTATCAAGTGTAGCCACCTAGCGTCAACACTTTTCCATAGTTATCTACTTATCCACATGTTTATGCGTTTATTTGTATCAAATTTATGTCATTACGCTATTCACTGACTCAGTATCGGCACAACCAAGCCATTTGACCGCGTTTATGGTAATTTTTTGTGTTTAATGTTTCCAAATTTCTCGATATTGTTCCTTACTTTGCTCTAACGAGTAGTAAGCTGTTTTGTGTAGCAGAGTTGCTTCTGTTTGCTATCTTCATTCAGCTTGTATTTCTAGACAACGCCCAATTCGTCTCTGCCTAAACTGAATAAAATGTTTTCCATTCTAAAGCGGTGTCTGTTAGTTTTCTTTTGATATTGTAGTACCCGTTTCTCTTACATTTTATTCCTGTTCTGAAGATTTGTTTTTTATCCTTCAATGCTTCCTTATTTCCAAACTAAACAACAGTGGCTGTAAGCAACAGACATGCGTTACGCTCATCTTAATTCCATCTTCCATTTGTTGATTATGACCTTTTTTTACGCTTGTTGGTATATACGCAGTGGCCAAATTAAAACTGGACCGATTAGTGTTTCGTAACTACATAATCAAAGCAGCAAACTCAGTCATTAGGGAAACATCTGAAACAGTTAAAATAGCAGTAAACATCGATCTAGCGAAAGTCAGACTTAGAACAGCCCCAAGAAGCATTGCCTTGGTCAGCTGTGCGAGTGACAGTTGAAAGACCTGCACGTCAGGGCAGTATCATTAAGAATTAGAATCTTCACCGTTACAAATATGGTGTTGTGACAGTGTTATGCTGAAGCTGACGAAAAGTATCCTGCCACCTCATTAATATGAGGTGTGTCCAGCTATCGCTTTTATGATGGCTTTAGCTCTGCTGGTAACACTTTCAGTAAGGTGTCTGTGGACGAATAGCATCCCGTTCTTCCTTAAGAGCAGAAACTATAAAAGGTAGTGATTTTGGACGCTGGTGTCTGGAGCGATGTCGACGTTCTAACTCGTCCCGAATGTGTCCCAGTGGGTTCGCGGAGGGATTTTGGACGAGTCAGTCCTTTTCAGTAACATTGTTGCCCACAGACAATTGCCTAACGGATGTTGCTTTAATATAGCAGGGTGTACTGTCATGCTGATACCAACAATCCTCGCCTCCAAACAGTTCCTCTACTGTAAGCAGTACACATGTCGTTCAGTGTATTCATATCTTTCCGCATGCAGAATTTCTTTAAGCGCAATGAGGGGACCACACCATAACCACGAAAAGCATCCGCATACCCGAACATCACATCTTCTATACTTGGTACTACACACGATGGCAGGTAACGTTGTCGAGGCGTTCGCTAAATCCAAACCGTTCCATCAGATTTCTACAGCTATAGCGTTTTTCGTCACTCCAAATCTTATTTCCAGTCATTTACTGTCCGATGGTGTCACCCCACGCTTCATTAGCACGAACTGCAGAAACGTGTGGTTTATGAGGAGCTGATCGACCGCTGTACCCCATTCTGTACAACTCCCTATGCACTATAGTTCCCCTAGATAGACTGCTGGTAGCACATTGGAACTTACGACTGATTCCGCCCTCTGGTTTCCTACGCTTTTCTACATCCACCCTCCGCAGTGGTTGATGATCCCTGTCGATCAGTACATGACGTGTGGTCTTGATTTTAGCTGTGATCATTACTTCGCGTGCCCACTTCAAAGTCACATTATCAATAGTTAACACTGTCAACGTCAGAAAGGTTCAAATGTTCCTGCTGGATTTGTTTACTCACGTGACAGCCAATAACTAAGTCCATGTCCGAAGTCACTGAGTTCTCCTGAACGACTCATTCTGCTGTCAGTGCTTCTCCGCTGGCATCGCAACACTTCACGTTTCCTTTTATACTGGTGGGACTGCCTCTCGTGAAATCTAGTGGTCAATTCTGCATTACACGGGATCGTCCAGATGGTTTTTATCAGATGGTGAACATTGAGGTTTTACTATAGATTGTATATGCTCAAAATCACCACCTTTCACCATAATTTATCGACGACAGTGATTCAGAACACCAACTGTATTGTTTATAATGGAAAAGTATCGCGTTAAATGGAACAGCATCGCAGGCCTGTATGTTTTTTTTTTTTTTTCCATCAGTCTTCTGACTGGTTTGATGCGGCCCACCACGAATTCCTCTCCTGTGCTAACCTCTTCATCTCACAGTAGCACTTGCAACCTACGTCCTCAATTACTTGCTGGATGTATTCCAATCTCTGTCTTCCTCTACAGTTTTTGCCCTCTACAGCTCCCTCTAGTACCATGGAAATCATTCCATCATGTCTTAACAGATGTCCTATCAACCTGCCCCTTCTCCTTATCAGTGTTTTCCACATATTCCTTTTCTCTACGATTCTGCCCAGAGCCTCCTCATTCCTTACCTTATCATTCGACGTAATTTTCAACATTCCTTTTACTCTCTTAGGTGATCCATTGTTTGTGGTTTTGCAGCGTACTTGTGTTCTGACTGTACCCCAAAGAGAGAAGTCTAAAGAAGTTAAATACGCTGACTGAGCTGGAGACTCCACAGCACTTCCTCTTCGTCCTATCCATGTTGAGGGATATGTGTCGTTGAGAAATTCCTTCACATCAGATTAAAAGTTAGGTGGTTCTTCATCCAACTGAAAGAAATAATCTCCATTATCAAAAATGTCGTTGAGACCTGGAGTTGTAATGCACAACATTTCAAGGTAAGAGTCACATGTCACATCTCTTCAAAGAAATACGTCGCGATTAACCCTCTAGAGGACGGACTACGTCAGATTGATACTCCTGATGGATTAGCACGCCTTTCTTCTGTTACGTGTGGATTTTCACTAGGCCAAGACACGTAGTTATGGTAGTTCATAAGACCAAAGAGTTACGTGTAGGAACATCGATCTTCTTCACACGTGTCGATGAAGCACTCACAAAATTCAACTCGCCAGACGGGATCATCCTCGTTCAGAGGGTGGAGAAATGTCGGAATGGAAGGATTCCATGTCTAAATCCGCAAAATTACGAGAACAGTGGTTTTGCTGATCTCATTCTCTCGAGAACACGGTCTTACAGACTATTCGGGGATTGTATGCACCCCTGAAACAATGCACCAAGACTTTTTATTGTCTTTTTGATGTCTCTTTCGTTCACTACGTCTCGTCTTGAAGTCATGCACCTTTGCATCCACTTGAAACTTGTCTGGGACTCAAGTAGTTGATGACCGTGAAAGTGGTAGTGTTCCAAATTCTCTGTTTTTCAGTAACATTTTAGCATCCATTTCTGTTCTTCGAACGGTAACACAATGTTTATTTCCGATCCTGTAACAAACCGTAGCTTTGCTGACGATTTCACTGCCTTACCCAGGACAGAATATATATATCTGCTTTAATTAAAGAGAGTTTCAGTTCTACGGGTAAATACATTATTTTGGGTCATCCTGTATCAAAGGGAAGTCCCCCTCGGAGAACATGGTTCTCGGGAAATTTTCCGTTCCCAAATAAGTGGTTGCACATTACAGCGTCTGCGAGGGAAGTAAGCAAATTGTTGCTGATGATGATTACGGCGTGGGAAGCGACCGATCGGCCGGCGCGCCTTTATCGCCTAATGGGATCGACTGTTGGCGGCCGGAACGCCGGCACGGCGCCCGCTTCCTTTCACCGGTGCGGCGCGCTGCTCTAATGTTTTACACGTTTAATAACTTTATGCGATGGCCGGCCGATAGCGGAGCCAGAAATTTAGCGGCTGGCGTACATTGTAATGGAAGCGCTCTCATTTGTCTTGAAAATGGCGACAGAGAGGAGCGTTTGAAAGGAAATGTAATTAAATCCCCACCTCCGCAGCTTCCCCGCTTCCCACTGCACCCCTGCGAACTCTCTTTCTGCCACCGATCTGATATCTCTCTCTCTCTCTCTCTCTTTCTTTCTCTTTACTCATTCCGTTTGTTGCCGCATCCTTTGCGGCTTGCCGTCTTTCGCTGGCAATTTATGGTTCTTATTCATTTAGCTCGGTGGTAGCTGACGTCTCACCCCGCCGCAATATCGGTCATACATTGCTGTCAATCAAATCGCTAGCCACCCTCCTGCCTGCAGATACGCGTATATTTTTCCCTCGCAGCTTCCACTGAGCTCTTCGCTGCTATCATGTTCTTTCTCTCCCCATCTCTGCTTCTTTCTTTCCTCCCTGCATGTCCGCGATGTCCGGTCGACCACTCTCCCCCATCGCTACGATCTCGCACTTTTTTTTTATTTTAACCCCCCCCCCCCCCATCCCCTCTGCCTCTGCGCGGGTTGGCTCGCTACATCTCCACTCCACGCGAAAGATACATAACCGCATCAATTGGCTGGTAGGAGAAATAACGGGGACGCTGAATATTCATAGCTATCCAAACATTGGAAGAATTAATGGGCCTCCGGCTACTAATTTATTCCGGAATTAAAAAATACGACTTTTGGTGGCGTCGGAGCTGGCGCCTATGCGCACGTGTGCGTGATCGAACGTCCGTGTGGAGAAGAGTGTGTGTGTGAATGCGTGTGAGTGTGTATGCCTGTGTGTGTGTGTGTGTGTGGTATCTGGCAGCCCCGAGGCGAGGACGACGTCGCTGGGCGAGATCGCTTTTTTCCGGTATCTGCGTTTCAATCTATCGACATCCTCTCGCGTCGATATGATTGCGTCGAGGACGCCTGGCGGCAGTTTGATTCATAAGTACTTTGATTTATGTCAGATCGGCAGAAAAAAAGGAAAAGGGGAGTGTGGGCAGGACGCGATCCTTGTTTTTGTATGTCGCTGTTGCCGGCGAGCGCAGATATTCGCTTGCGAGGCGAGCGGACGAGGAAGCGAGCTCCATCGGCGGCCGACGCTGCAGTAGAATGGGCACGCACTGGCAAATGCAGGCGTCCACACCACTGACTCACTGACCTGGCACTGTACACTATTCACACAGAGATACACACACACACACGTCAAAACAGTTAAGTAGTCTCGTAAAACTACCGCACGCTACCGTAGTCGACTATAAGTAAACGTAGACTACGGTAGTTATCGTAGTACTTCTCTGTTGATGTCGTACCCACGTTACCTGTACGTTGGGTGTGTTGCTCACCTATCGGGCGTTACATCATAACGATCACTTTCTTTACGCATGAGGTCAGTGTCTTACTAGATTTTGAAAGTGTTGTTAATAAAAATTCTCTATTTAAACTAGACTGAACTGCATGTGACTGCTTTAGTCTTTAATAAAACTTGCATCTGACTGCGTATTAATTGAACTGAACTTTATCTGACTGCATGAAAATATTGTTGGAAAATTAATACTCAAAATACACATCTGACTGCATGAAAGTTTAGTGGTAAAAATAAATGAAAGTCACCAACCTGCATCTGACTGCGTCTGTGGACTTAGCTCGTGCACTCCTTCCCATATAGCCGATAATAAAACATATATTCAACTCAGCCGTAGTGCAATGGCATAAAATTGTCATTCTATATAACTTTACTCATTTTGGCCCTGTTTGTTACTTAATAAAAATTCTGTCCTGATCTGAATAATTTGCCAACTGTGCAATGGCATATAGATTATTTTACTCTGATAAATGAAATTATTAGCTTTACTCATGGGAACTTTACTTTAATGTACCTTTTGGTTCAATGCAAGCGCAGGATGCGGAGAACGACATAAGGTGTGAGATGAAACTCTAATTTTACGTAAAAAATATTTATTGTTCAAACTTTTAAGGCACAGGTGAAAAACTAAAAAAAACTTCTATAGCACGGATTTACGAGAAAGTTTCACAAAACGCTTATTGCATCAACAATGGGATTTCTGTCTAGCTTTTAGACATTATTTAACCAAAGAAAACCTATTTTATTAATTATTCTTTCTAGTTTCCCCAGGTATGTGCCGAGTTTCGCTCAATATACAGGGTGTTACCAAAAGGTACGGCTAAACTTTCAGGAAACATTCCTCACACACAAAGAAAGAAAATATGTTACGTGGACATGTGTCCGGAAACGCTTACTTTCAATGTTAGAGCTCATTTTATTACTTCTCTTCAAATCACATTAATCATGGAATAGAAACACACAGCAACAGAACGGACCAGCGTGACTTCAAACACTTTGTTACAGGAAATGTTCAAAATGTCCTCCGTTAGCGAGGATACATGCATCCACCCTCCTTCGCATGGAATCCCTGATGCGCTGATGCAGCCCTGGAGAATGGCGTATTGTATCACAGCCGTCCACAATACGAGCACGAAGAGTCTCTACATTTGGTACCGGGGTTGCGTAGACAAGAGCTTTCAAATGCCCCCATAAATGAAAGTCAAGAGGGTTGAGGTCAGGAGAGCGTGGAGGCCATGGAATTGGTCCGCCTCTACCAATCCATCGGTCACCGAATCTGTTGTTGAGAAGCGTACGAACACTTCGACTGAAATGTGCAGGAGCTCCATCGTGCATGAACCACATGTTGTGTCGTACTTGTAAAGGCACATGTTCAACATTACCTTCCTTCAATTGGGCCAACTGGCGGTGAATCCAGGAAGTACGAGTACAGTACATACTGACGAAACTAAAATGAGCTCTAAGATGGAAATTAAGCGTTTCCGGACACAAGTCCACATAACATCTTTTCTTTATTTGTGTGTGAGGAATGTTTCCTGAAAGTTTGGCCGTACCTTTTTGTAACACCCTGTATAGCTCTTACTTTGATGCTGTCACGACCCGGCTGCCTCCTGCAGGCATCTAGCTCCGACTCGAAACACGTCTGCTGTCTCTGCACATCTCCTCACCACTACTCCAACCTTTACCGCGTGCACCTAGCTCTGATAGCTGTCAAATATCTTACTACTCGAAGATGTACTACTCGTCCAACCTTGCGGTTGGGAACTATCGACATTTTTCACTGGCTCTATCCTGATCGAATCTCAGCACATACCTTTCAATTTCCCCAAAAATAGGAAGTGCTGAATCGTCTACAAATTGAGTGACGATATATAAAGGGCCTGGTAACCTATGCAACATTTTTGTTATGCATGGTTATCCAGCTGTTTACGACTTAAGAATAAACATTACTGATAGAAAAAATGAAATTGGCTTTATTCGAAATGGACGTGAAACAGAAAGATATTGTAGTAAATAATAAAGAAAACAATACCGATATGTCATACAGCGCTATAAAACGCAGTTTCCTCAAAAAGAAGGCAAAATAAAAAAAAACAGAAAAAACAAAAATATATCAAACATCGCTTCAGTATTTGGTGGAAGTTACGTAAAATATGTTTTTGTTATTCGTAAACAACTTTCGCGTTTATCATTAAAATAAGGAAACTCTTGCCTTTGATTATGATAATGAACATAACTTTATGCTTGTGCGTGTAAACTGTACTCGCATCAAAAGTAAGTTTTGCGATCAGCTACTTTTTATTAGTTATAAAATGCAATTTATATTATGCAGGGACATAAAATATAAAATGGGCTATCAATGAATGATGTACGATTTTAATTATGTGCAAAACAAACAACCAGATGAACGAAAGATGTAAGAGAAGTCGCCGGCTCCCCGTTTCTCTCTTACACATTCATATGTATTTCTTCCTCTACTTATTGTAGCAATAATACCGGTAATCCTATCGTTTCCTACGCCATGTACGTAGTGTGCCAAAAATACCGAACCGTAGTTTTGGTAGAGCGCAACTCTACAATTAAGTCTTCTCGTTGTAATGGCAGCTTGGCGGTCATAAGTATTTTTTTAATGTTATTTGACAAGGCAAGCTATAGGACCAACCACGGTAGCAGCCCCATAGTGTGTACATCCGGCAAAAGGAGAGATGTAGATGACTATACGAAACAGGTACACTTCGGTTGCGATGTTCAACTGTGACAGCTGCACCAGCATTACACTCAGCGAGCTCTTATCATCTGCACCAAACTGATCAAAACTAGGTCGTAGCCCATCAAATAAATCATCTCAACCGAATGATAAATAAAATCTATTCTCTGTGGCCATACAACAGCCCCATATACCACTCACTAATATAATCCCCATAAAAGACTTAGTGCACGCAGCTCTCCCAGTCCAGAGGCCAAAGAGCTACTACATAGACACCAAGTTACCGTTCGCATGTACTCAACCTTTATCACCTATGAAAATGCATTCCCATCTCCTTCCTTCATTTTAGTCCTGGAACCCCAACCAAAAATCCTATGCTCCAAAATGAAAAAATGACCTGCCTAATCCTTAGATATCCCACTTGATACAACCTAAAGGTTATGTCACAATTGGGTTCTCGAATACTTTCAGCCCTTCTGCATGCAATTAATGTTTATTATGCGGCTGAGCACCAAGGATCGTTGCTCCCATTCACTCCCACACACACCTCACACTCTCAACCTGCTCATCTTCTGCTGACCCGTACTGCTTTGAACAAGGGACAAGACGGTGATATTATACCAGAACAGGTTAATTTCGAAGTAAATACTACCTGAGGCTTTCAAATCTGCGAAATCCGTTCTATCCACAACAATTCCAGTGCGAAAATTCTTGTCTTCTTGTTAGAGTTCCCTTAAAATCTTGACTACCTCAGTACCAATGGCGCCCTCATTTACCATCCTAGACACTGCACTGAACCCTTTCAAACTCCACCACACTCATACCGTTGTCTGAATTGTCAAACATTCCCGATGTTCCAAGTCATTATTACAAAAATCATCCCATTTGTCTTCACTGAAAAGCTAATGTCATTCTGAAAATTGTCTCCCTCCCTCTAGTGGATACAAATTACTTACCCTGCCTTGTCTACCCTTACAACTGTAAGATAGAGCCTCTTCCCCCCAAAATGGAATCAACCTTGGCCATCCGTCCTATCGGCTGTACCGATGCCCCAGTCCATCCAAGCAGCCACACTGTGGTAGTCTCATTAATGAAGATGTAATCCGTTTTCACAAACGATTTTATGTGCAGAGGATCCACTACTGCTGAAGGTAATGTTGAATGAAAATCATTGTGAATGAAAACACCGCTGACAGACGGTGAAGCGTGGATTTAACTGACCACACTATCGCTTTAATGGCTTACTGCCACATGTTCAGGCACCTTAACTAAGAACGTTTGGTACTCCTATAGTGGATTAATGTAATAATGTTGCGTCTGAAGATGCGGGTGTAAGCAGTAATCCGGTAGTGTGGCCAACGAAATTCAAGTTTTAACAGTTGTCTGCAATGTTTCCAGTCATCATAATCTGTTTTGGTACCACCATGCTCCAAAATATCCACTACTTTCAGTGACGTGTTGCCTGTTGGTGCTGGTCGTGGAGTCTCCTGCAGATGGTTGAAAATTTATTTTCATTTTTATTTATTTATTTGACGTTTTGCCGACAGGAATGACTAGAACACTCATTGCTGCCTCTTCCGCTGCCGCTGTCAGTTTACATTTCTTTATATATGGAACACTGGTAGAACATCACATCATGATGGTAGATCATTTTTTACTCTTTTCCGGTGGAACATGGTTGGTCGACTATATCTGCAGCTGCTCTGCAAATCACACTTAAGTGTTTGACAGAGGGTTCATAGAACTACTTACAGACTATTTCTAGATTCTTGCATTCTCGAAAAGCAAGCGGGATTAATGAACACCTAAATATTTCGTTGCGATCTCTTACTCCTCTTATTTTTCTACCATGGTCATTTCTATTTACCTAGGCGTTAGTCAAGAAAATATGCGAGAATTCAGAGGAGAAAGCTTGTAAAACGATCTAAACAACGAAAAACGCCTGTCTTTAATTATTGGTACTCATCTCGTTTATCATGTCTGTTACACTCTCTTCCCCATTTCAAAATAATACTACAGGTGAGTGATTCACACCATACTCCAGTAGATCAGGGTCTGGAAACGGGCTCACAAGAAATACCTATCTTATCAAATTATTTTTATACTTACATTTTACCCATTCAGATACTTGGAACTTTTCGATAATTTCAC
The DNA here is from genome assembly GCF_023898315.1 of Schistocerca nitens. NCBI lineage: Eukaryota > Metazoa > Arthropoda > Insecta > Orthoptera > Acrididae > Schistocerca > Schistocerca nitens. Next base: position 823,900,678 of record NC_064614.1, read on the forward strand.
GCCGCTCGTTAAAAGCACAATTACTTCCAAACAGTACAGTAAGGGTTTCTCATCATTTTAAATTTTCTTGCTGTACCTCAACCACTTCCCTGTATCCATAACCGAGATTGCTAATGCTGGAATGCTCGTACGATGACGTTCGATATGTATGAAACCGATTGGAAGAGGGATTGATTTTTGTCATCAATGGATAGTCTGCAAGAATGGGGGAAGGGTGGCTTCGTAAAGTTCCTGATCATCAGTCTGTGCGCGAATGGCCTACATTAAACTTGCAAACTCTTTCCAATGACCGACGTTGTTTATGGAGAACGGCTAACCGATCTAGGCTACGGTGCCCGACGGCCATCTTGGTGCCACTTTACGTAGAGAAGTGTACCAGATGCACACACCAGGCAATTTCTTCTTCCTTTCTTTTTTTCCTCACACATCCACAATAGAAACTCAATACCCATCTACACACTCACTCACCACAATCATCTACACAAGCCACATACGCGTACCTAACGTATAGCAGCATGTCAAATTTGGCAACTCCAGACCACATGCTATACGATCATGCCTATTACAGAAATGTGCATTGCTGGTTCCCTGGTATTTTCTTACTGTCCGTGAATGCACAAGGAAGATTAGAGTGTAACATTTCCTTGACGACGGTGTGCCCACAGGCAGAGGGCAAGGGGAAGACAAACTATCGTGTTAGTTTGAAAAGAGTCATCCGGGCAGTCGCGTGAAGACATTAGAGAAACCACTGCAAACCAAGATTTGAATTCTTGGAGGATCATTTTATCCCTGGTACTTCAGAGTTGAGGTAAGTGTATCAACGAAGGGACCATCTACCTCTACCTGCTGTTAAAATTTTATGACGTAGTATGTAAACAAAGCGCTAAAGCCTTCACAATTGCAGAATTAATCAATTAGATGTACTTCAGTGAAAATCACATTGGTACATTGGTACAAAAATTTAAACAAACAACTGCAGGTAAGTCGATTTAATGAGATAAGTTCGTTACAGGCAGCTACCATTCGCAATTATTCTTAGCAGCCATGTTATTTTCAGTGCATGCCTTCGTCTCCGCGACATATGTACCAAATTTTAACTATTGCTGACAACATGACGGCTGTAGACGTTCTGCACTATTTTAAAACTAATCTTTATATAAACGCCGTACATATAAAGGCATACAAATCTGCCTGTTACAGCATTTCCTTCAATGATTTATTAAAACCCTCCGAACAGTTTTCATTTACTTTCTCACTAAGAACAGTTTCTTTTCTGTTTCCTGAATTCATTAAAATAGCTATACTATGTGATCAAAAGTATCCGAACACCACCAAAAACATACGTTTTTCATATTAGGTGCATTGTGCTGCCACCTGCTGCCAGGTACTCCATATCAGCGACATCAGTAGTCATTAGATATCGTGAGAGAGCAGAATGGGGCGCTCCGCGGAACTTGCGGACTTCGAACGTGGTCAGGTGATTGTGTGTCACTTGTGTCATATGCCTGTACTCGAGATTTCCACACTCCTAAGCATCCCTAGTTCCACTGTTTCCGATGCGGTAGTGAAGTGGAAACGTGTAGGGGCACGTACAGCACAAAAGCGTACGGGCCGAAGTCGTCCGCAGACTGACAGAGACCACCAACAGTTGAAGAGGTTCGTAATGTGTAATAGTAGGCATCTACCCAGACCACTACACAGGAATTCCAAACTGCATCAGACTCCACTGCAAGTACTATGACAGTTAGGCGGGAGGTGAGAAAACTTTGATTTCATGGTCGAGCGGCTGCTCATAAGCCACACATCACGCCGGTAAATGCCAAACGACGCCTCGCTTGTTGTAAGGAGCGTAAACATTGGACGATTGAACACTGTAAAACCGTTATGTGGAGTGACGAATCACGGTACACAATATGGCGATCCGATGGTAGGGTGCGGGTATGGCGAATGCCCGATAAACGTAATCTGCCAGCGTGTATAGTGCCAACAGTTAAATTCGGAGGCGGTGGTGTTATGGTGTGGTCGTGTTTTTCTTGGAGAGGGCTTGCACCCCTTGTTGTTTGGCGTGGCTCTATCACATCACAGCCCTACATTGATGTTTTAAGCACCTTCTTGCTCCCCAATGTTGAAGAGAAATTCGGGGATGGCGACTGCATCTTTTAACACGATCGAGCACCTGTTCATAATACACGGCTTGTGGCGGAGTGGTTACACGACAGTAACATCCCTGTAATGGAGTGTGGACTGGCCTGCACAGAGTCCTGACCTGAATCCTACAGAACACCTTGGGATGTTTTGGAACGCCGACTTCGTGCCAGGTCTCACCGACCGACGTAGATACATCTCCTCAGTGCAGCACTCCGTGAAGAATCGGCTGCCATTCCCCAAGAAACCTTCCAGCACCTGATCGAACGTGTGCATGTGACAGTGGAAGCTGTCATCAAGGCTAAGGATGGGCCAACACCATATTGAATTCCAGCATTACCGATGGAGGGTGCCACGAACTTGTAAGTCATTTTCATCCAGGTGTCCAGATACTTTTGATCACATAGTGTACTTCATTTAGTTACAAGTATATCACAGCCTCATAATAATAAACATTACGTATTTCAGAGGAGCTGTTAAGGGAAAGAATCTGAACATTTAGCTTATTTTTGCAATGGTGCATTTCCTAGGAAGATACACAACGTAATTTAAGCTTGGCGCCACCGGAAAGGTAATATCCAAAGGTAAATAACTGATAAGACTATTCAGATATATTTCACAAAATTTGTGCTGTTTGGGAAATTGCTCTTTTTTATTTTGAATACCTTTCCAGGGGGACTGCATCAGTTGTTTTCCTAAACTAATAGCGGGCAACTGCTAGGAACACTACGGAACTCGTCCTAGTACGTGACTGCCTCTTATATATGAGCCAAACATGAAAATGCATGTTTTTTTATTCACATTTGAAAAGGAACCTTTCATCCTTGGCTGTTATATTGACAAATACAGAGGTAATTTTTTCCAATCAAATGAAGTTTACGACTTGTCAGTTCCGCGCAACGTTCCATACTATTCTCTGTTACAGGCTGTTATACATTGCCCAAAACAGTTTGTATACCTTGTAGTTCGTTTCCGACAGTAACGACTTTCCCGAAGTCGGTAGGGGACTGTCCAGTACTACAAGATTTCTCTGTAGAGAATATCGTAATTAACAACGAAAACTGGCATGCTTGAAAGCATACAATGTTAGAAGCGGAAACGTTCTAAGAAACGTGGGTGGGCAAACTAACTCCTTGCAAGACAACAGCGAATGAACCTGCTGCCATTGACTTCAGAACAAAATGTTTTCCTAGTTACTATAAATGTACTATATTGCGAATATAAACTTTTCGATGAAGTCCCCTACAGGTCTCAAATTGCTCCCACGGTTCATGGTAGAGCATTGTGGTACCTGCGTTACGGGGGACCGTCGCATTTTGCTGCAGGTGTAAGACATTGGGTCATGTGAATAAAACGGAGAATGTGTTTTATTCTGAGAATTTCGGAGAGCTTTGTCAGGTTCACATGAATATAGAAGCGAGTCGGAGAATATATTTCACCTGAGAATGTTCTCAGCTTGATTAACAGGGTGAGGGAAGTTGCTCAACAGAACGTTGCCTTCTTTTACTTTTCTTAAGTGAACTCTGTAGCATACTTCGAGCTAAGTAATTTCTACAGAGGTTAAGTTTTACCGAAATGTTTTAGCAAAAATTGTAGAATTTATGTTACTCGGAAGGCAAATAGGTGTACGCCAGAGAACTGTGTCACTGACATTTCTAGATGTTCATTATCATGTTTTCTCACAACAGAGATCTCATATTTTACTATGTTAGATATGAGTAGGTGGATCAGAAAAATTAATGAATTGTTTATTACAGACCTAGAGATCTGTTTTGGGTAACGAAACTACACGGGCGACCGCTTAAGAACCTAACGCACGAGCGGAACATAATGCGTCATATTAAACCAAAAATTATCTCGTGTTAGAAAACTCTCACGGAGTTCCGGTTCAGAATAGATGAAAATGTGGTGTATAGTTAAGATTTCGTTCGCATAATATGCGCACCTAACTTCAATAACAAAACGTTTGCCACGTGTTGAAAAATTCGATAATATCGTCAGAAAAAAAAACACTCATGTTCAGGATAGACACAACACCTTGAACGACTGGAGATAAGACGTTCATATTGATCGGAAAAGTACATTAATATGTTCTGTAGAAAACATTAGCATTTGAACCACGTCGGCTCGCGGGTTCAAGGTCAACATCGATACTGCGGCGCAACACGCTAAAACGCGCCTGCAGCTCTCGTTACCGCTACAAACCGAAGGTAATGGAGATTGTGACGTGAGCAGACGTCCAGGATGCCTCACAGACGTATGTACGAACCTTACCGTCAAATCATTGAGTTTGAAAGAGGGCGCATTATTGGCACGAGAGAATGTGATGCTTCCATCCGGGAAAGTGCTGCTCGTATGAGAGAAAGTGCTTTCGCAGAGCAACGAGCGTGTGCAGAACGGTTCACGGAAGGTCGCAGAAGACAACGAGATGGGTCAAGTCGTACGAAGCAGACCACCCCCCTAGAAAATCGACACCTCATCCGAAAGGCGTTGCAGGACAGATTTGTGTCTTCTTCGGTTTGGCGCAACGGTTGAACAGCTAAGAGTATAAAGGGTGGAAGTCCGTTGCCCTTTATTTTACGGTTTACGTGCGAGTCGTCCTCTTCTCCGCCTACCTTTGACAAACGTGCAGAAACATGCTAGACTGCAATGGTGTGTGGAACGACGTCACTGGAGACAGTAATGGCATCCGATAGTATTTTCGGATGAATCCAGGTTATGTTCGTTTGAAAATGGTGGCAGTATTTTGGTTTGTCACAGGCAGGGGAAGTGGCATCACAGTGACTGCATTCGCAGAGGACATACAGCGCTAACTCAAGGCCTTATGATGTGGGGCGCTATTGGGTACAGACACAGACGGCAGTTGGTACGTGTCGAGGACACCGTGACCAGTGTGACCTACGAGACTGACATCCTGCGACCTGCAACCAGACCCTCTGTGCACATCACCCCAGACGCCATTTGTCAGCAAGACAATGCACGACCACATGTTGCTGCACGAGCACGTGCCTCTCTGATGTCACAAGGTGTCAGCCTTTTGCCGTGGCTTGCCAGATCACCTGACTTGTCGCCAACGAAAAATGTGTGGGGTATGGTGAAACAACGTGTGCAGCGCTGTGAGCCAATGTTAACCACCACAGATGAATTTTGGAACCAGGTGAAAATGCATCATGGGTGGCTATACCACAAAACACCGTTCGCACCTTATACGGATCGATGCAGGGAACAAGTTACGAGAATCAGGGCCCAAGGCGGACCCTCTGCCTACAAGGCAGCAGGACACATACTGGACCGAGGTGGCTGAAATGCGAACCATTTATGCAGAACATACTAATGTACATGTCTTGTGAATAAGGACGTCCTATCTCTAGTAGTTCCAGGTGTTGCGTTTTTTTCTCAACATTATTGTACATGTTCGTAAAGAGTCCGTAACCGTCTTTATAATTTGCTGCCGCGCATAAAACTAAACTCGAAACGTAGTGCAACTCTTCCAGAATACATTGATTTGTACACTGAATAGTTTGCTTGTTTGAGCGAGATGAATGAAACATAAAATTACACCTGTGTTCAGTGACGGGTTCGGCAGACGACACACAATGAGTTCCTTAAAAGGAAGGGAGATAGTGGGAAAGAACTCCCTCGTCACAAAACATGGTTTGAATTTTTTATTCGTACAAAACTGAGATCTTTCTCAGAGAATGTTCTTTTGGCATCAGAATCATCTCTGCTGACTTTTTTATTCATACGATCCAGTATCTGAACGCTCCAGTGCGGTCCTAAATGGACAGAACGAGCAGGGGCTGAACCTCAGCGTCCAGTTATCTCACTTCAGTCCTCGGAATTTTCTGTGGTACACAACTCCCGTTGATACGAAGGAAGGAAGATTGGGGCTCAGTGTCGGAGCACAAGCTCAGATACTGCCAAGGATAGGGGAGGAAACCGGCCGTGCCCTTTCAAAGGAACCACTTCGGCAATTGCCTGGAACGGTTGAAGGAAATCACGGAAAACCTAAATCTGGATGGCCGAACGCGCTTTTTAATCGTTTTTCTGTTGATGTGGTTCAAGACCTGGAGCAGCGACCTGAACAGTATTCCTAAGATTTACAGGATGATCAGGGGGTGTTTGAAAGAATTCGTAATTCGATGCAAAGACGAGAGCAGCAGTGTACTTGAATGCGTGCAGGACCTGTGGAACACCTCGTTTAGCAGGTACGAGTGAGCATTCATTCGTAATACATAACGTCGTGAAGTTCGGCCCGCGTCAGAACACCGAAGTTAAGCGCTCTCGATCTTGGCTAGCACTTGGATGGGTCACCGTTCGAGTCTGCTGAGCGCTTCTGGCAAGCGGGCTGCAATCAGCTCTTGTGAGGCCAATTGACGACTGAAAAGTGGCGGCTCCGATCACTACAACTGACAACAACGGCCGGGAGACCGGTGTGCTGGCCACATGCACCTCCATATCCGCATCCAGGGACGCCTGTCGTCTAAGGATGACACGGCGGTCGGTAGGTACCGTTGGGCCTTCCGAGGCCTGTTCGGAGAGTTAGATGGAGATTTAATCGATGGCTTTACATCTGAAATACATTTATGCTAACTGCGACAGCACATCATATTGAAGTCAGTGGCGGCTCGTAACCACACATTGGCTTCTGCCTCGCAAACGGCTCGTTTGCCGACTCATGTTTCATGGGATGTTTTTGTTTCTTTTATCGTATATTTTCACCCCTGTCGATTTTGGCTATTAACTGAAACAAGCATCATACAGAATCGACACCGATATTTGTTGAAGTAGCAGTCACTGACGCTCAGGTATGCTATGGTGACTCCGAAGCTTATTTAACATCGACATTCGTCATGTCAGTGTCCCACTGGCAGCGTAAAGTACAGGGATCCATAGTTAAAGTTCCAATTTCAAAACGGTATAGGAAGAGAACCACTGATCAGAATGATGTCAAATTCGAACATCATGTTATGGTCGCAGGAGGAAACGTTATGGAACACAAAAAGGGAAAAGAAAAAATACCAATAGATGGTGCTGTGAGCGTCAGAATATGCACACTAACAGATGCCCGGCACACGGCTGTTCCCCACTTTGCTTCCGACTGCACGTTAACGGTGAAGCTCATTTACAAGGACGGTGACTGTGCCTCAGTAGCCCTGCAGAAGTTCTGGCCCCCGGGGGCATAATAAAAGGCATTCGTTCGATGTCTGCTAAGGATCTGGAGAAACTGATTATAAAATTCGAAAAGACGGGCTCTTTTGAAATGCATTGTGGCACAGGAAGAAAAGCAGTTGATCCAGCGTCTGTCGAACCTGAGGCCACAACATTGAGGGAAGGGTCGAGTGGTGCTGTGGAAACATGCAGTGCACGGTTAATTGCCCGAACGTTGGACATGGCTGAGAGCACGGTGCATTAAATGCTGCGAAAAATATCACCCGTGTTGAGGAGTTGCTTCCTGCTCACCTGCCAGCAAGACAAATGTTCGCTCTGGAATCTCGTGCTAACATGGTAGTGTGCAATGAAAGGCCATGGCACATTCTGTGGAGAGGCGAAGCTCATTTCCATCTCCAAGGACATGTCAATACGGAGAATCGCTGAATATGAGCAACGGAAAATCTGCACTCTCATAAACCGGTACCATTTCATTTTGAAAAGGTGACTGTGTGGTGCGGTTTCACGGCATCATTTATCGTAGGGCCGTATTTATTCGATTGGAAGAGTCCTGCGGGCCCTGTTAACCGTACCGGCACTGTTAAACGCTATGAGAGTCTTTTGTGCACCAACGTCATTCCAACCCTTCAACAGCATGGGTGTGTGGGTTCAGTCACTTTTATACAAGTTAGCTCTCCTCCACACATTGCACAGCCAGTGAAGCGGCTGCTGCAGAGGCATTTCGGAAATTCTAGAAATGTCAGCCGTCATTTCTGTACATCCTGTCCGCCCAGATCACCTGACCTTAATCAGCGTGACTTCGGGCTTTGTGGTTATGTGAGAGATGAACTGAAGGCACGCACTGCGTAACGCATTCTGAACGTGAGCCCTGAGACACTCTGATCTGTTGTGGAACATACTGTTTGTCAATTTCAACCAGTGGAAGAAAACGGTGGACCATGTATCGAGCATGTCTTGCGCCAGCCTCATGACAATTAGTCACCGTATGTATTTCTGAGCTGCAGCAATGGACTAACACTCAAAGGGAGACATTTCGTTACCCAGCATTAGTCTCATCTTCCTCAGAAACGTTCGCTGTGAAAGTGTGTTGACGAGGAACACAAATGGGTGCTTTACGGACAATCAAAAGCAGCATCGAGGTAGGTGGCCAGCGATATTATCTGAAGCGACAATACGCATTTTCTCGCATCTGAGAATTTTTAGTGTTAAATCATGAGTTGACTGCTTAATTAATCGGAAGTTTTAGGTAGTCAACTGGCGGGTTCTAGTCTCTGACACGTCCTATAGAAATGTAAAGGGATCCGCGAGTGTACGTGAAACCATTACTCTAAACATTTGTGTGTATGGAATTTTTAACTTCAATAATCACTTACAAGATTCCATCGCCGTACGATTTCGAGTGCAAGTTCATTAAGATGCAAGACTAGAGCTATAACATAATTTTAGCTTATGTCATTACTGGTTCATTGTCTTTCCGTAAGAAGAATACAGATGTAAACTGAGTGGTTATTGACCATTGATTACCAGAAATAGTTAAGTGGATCTATGGCAGACATATTCAGAGAAACATTAATTTTCTACAACATTTTGTAGGAAACCAGTTAGATAGATCTAAAATATATCAACATCTAAGTCTCCATCTGTACTCCTCAAAGGTGTGTGGCGGAGTATACACAACGTACCACTATCACTTCCCGGCCTTCATTTTTCATATGCGGACGTTCAGTGGAGAGACTCCTTCTAACGCTATAATTTCTCAAATGTTAGCTTCCTGGTCATGATGTGTAACGTATTATAGTGGCGACAACATGTTCCTTGACTCGTTTCAGAGCCTGGATTCTCATACTTTTGTCAGTGAGATTCTGCGTGATGCATTTCGCCTTTCTTCTGACGTCTCCGACTTAATTGTGTTGAGCATTTCTCTGCCACTCTTACACCGACCAAACAAATTCGTGAAAAGTAGTGCAGATCCTCTTCGAATCCGTTCTATCTCTTCCCAAAATCTAACTCGGTAATCATCCCAAAAAACAATCTCAAAAACTGATCGAACGATTGTTTTATAAACGACCTCTTTCCTGCATGAAATACGCCTACTTAGTGCTTCCAATAAATCGGAGTCTGGCATATCTGTTCTACACCTAGAGTGATGTGGTAGATTGAACTTACATCATTAAATATGTGGTCTATGGGAGTGCTATGTGATAACGACTGAAATATCCCCCCCCCCCCCCCGACAACGTTTACACATGGTACACCTTGCCGAGGATCCTCTCTGCCCCAGATACGCCGCCGTCGACACCGAGATGCACCGTTTCATTTCTGGTACGGCTACCGACTGCTGGCTCTTCACACGGCGCATGTTGGCATTGTTGCTGCGACGGACGCCTCAGTCCGTAAAGCCCACCGAACTGATCCATCACGTCGTCACTTACTTCCCTGCTACTCGTCATAAAGCCACGGTGTGGGTTAAGGGTATTAAAGTAGTAAAGGGGTTTTGCTATTTGGGGAGCAAAATAACAGATGATGGTCGAAGTAGAGAGGACATAAAATGTAGACTGGCAATGGCAACGAAAGCGTTTCTGAAGAAGAGAAATTAGTTAGCATCGAGTATTGATTTAAGTGTCAGGATATCGTTTCTGAAAGTATATGTATGGAGTGTAGCCATGTATGGAAGTGAAACATGGACGATAAGTAATTTGGACAAGAAGAGAACAGAAGCTTTCGAAATGTGGTGCTACAGAAGAATGCTGCAGATTAGATGGGTGGATCACATAACTAATGAGGAGGTACTGAATAGGATTGGGGAGAAGAGGAGTTTGTGGCACAACTTGACTAGAAGAAGGGATCGGTTGGTAGGACATGTTCTGAGGCATCAAGGGATCACCAATTTAGTATTGGAAGGCAGCGTGGAGGGTAAAAATCGTAGAGGGAGACCAAGAGATGAATACACTAAGCAGATTCAGAGGGATGTAGGCTGCAGTGCGTACTGGGAGATGAAGAAGCGTGCACAGGATAGAGTACCGTGGAGAGCTGCATCAAACCAGTCTCAGGACTGAAGACCACAACAACAACACATTGTCATACTTTTTTAATGAGAGCGCTGCAGGGTTGTTAGATTACTGGCATTATTTAACGAGTAACTATAAGTTTTTACGGAGCAAAGCGTCGTATGGTACGCTCTTTGCGAATTACTTGGGGTCGTTATTTACGCGCCCTCCTGACCATTTGGGTGTACCGGCTGTGAGAAGAGACTGAGATATCGCACATGGTGAACTGATGAGAGACATCAACGGAAAGTATAGGGTGTTTCACCTTCGCTGAACGAGAAGACGACCAGGACATCCTGCCATCTGGCTGCTGTGGCCACTCCCGAGAGTAAAAGATAGAACAAAAAGAAAAAGAATTACCAATAATAACATAAGAACAAAATGGACAACAAATAAAACATAATATAGTTTTGTACCCCTTCCTTTATCCTTCTCTTTTATTTAATGAAACGTTCAGAGGCATATTTAATTTTTGTTCGTGGGCGGAGCCTGAAGTGGTGGCGCACGACCGTCCTAGTTAGTGAAAGTGGTGGTAGCACCAGCTTTGTTTTTGTTTTTTGGTTAGATAGGTTTTTGAGGGTAGTATGGGTTATAGGGGCCAACGCCTGAAATGGAAGTGGTCTAAACACTACCAAAAAAAAACTGTTAGCATCGTTGATACATAATGAAAAGATTTTTCGGTCCCGGGTTCGAGTCCCGCTGCTTAAATTTTGGTTAATAATCAGCATAGGTGGACGAAGGCTTCCGGCATAAGAAGTCACACCCATCCTGCCAACAGCCACGTCAAAGAGAGCACAGGATCGGACAGAGGTTCAGGGCACCCTCTTGTACTAGGGGTGGGAAACTGCCCTTAAAGGCGGAAGAATCAGCATTGATCAACGGCATGAGGATGGGGAAGTCAATCGAAACCACTACATTAAAGACATGTAACATGTATCCTCAGGACATGTGGCCTTTAATTGAAGAAGTGTCATGATGATCTCTCCATTGCCAAAGATTCCGGAATAGTCCCCCATTCGGATCTCCGTGAAGGGACTGCCAAGGGTGAGGTTACCATGAGAAAAAGATTGAATAATCAACCGAAGGATAACGTTCTACGATTCGGGGCGCGGAAAGTCAGAAACTTTAACGTGGTAGGGAAACTAGAAAATCTGAAAGGGGAAATGCAAAGGCTCAGTCCAGATATAGTAGGGGTCAGTGAAGTGAAGAAGACAAGGGTTCCTGGTCAGATGAGTATAGGGTAATATCAACAGCAGCAGAAAATGGCATAACGGGAGTAGGATTCATTATGATAGGAAGGTAGGGGAGAGAGTGTGTTACTGTGCACAGTTCAGTGATAGGGTTGTTCCTATCAGAATCGACAGAAAACCAACACCGACAGCGATAGTCCAGGTATACATGCCGACGTCGCAAGCTGAAAATGAAGAGATAGAGAAAGTGTATGAGGATATTGAAAGGGTAATACAGTCTGTAAAGGGATATAAAAATCTAATAGGCTTGGGAGACTGGAATGGAGTTGTAGGAGAAGGAGTAGAAGAAAAGGTTACAGGAGACTATGGGCTTGGGATAAGGGATGAAAGAGGAGAAAGACTAATTGAGTTCTCCAACAAGTTTCAGCTAGTAATAGCGAATACTCTGTTCAATAAAAAGAAGAGGAGGAGGTATACTTGGAAAAGGCAGGGTGATACGGGAAGATTTCAGTTGCATTACATCATGGTCAGGCAGAGATTCCGAAATCAGATACTGTATTGTAAGGCGTATCCAGAAGCAGGCACAGACTCAGATCACAACGTAGTAGTGATGAGGAGTAGGCTGAAGTTTAAGACGTTAATCAGGGAGAATAAATACGCAAAGAAGTGGGGTACAGAAGTACTAAGGAATGACGAGATACGGTTGAAGTTCTCTAAGGCCATAGATACAACAATAAGAAATAGCTCAGTAGGGCCGGCCGGGGTGGCCGAGCGGTTCTAGGCGCTACAGTCTGGGACCGCGCGACCGCTATGGTCGCAGATTCGAATCCTGCCTGGGGCATGGATGTGTTTGATGTCCTTAGGTTAGTTAGGTTTAAGTAGTTCTAAGTTCTAGGGGACTGATGACCTCAGAAATTAAGTCCCATAGTGCTCAGAGCCATTTTTTAGCTCAGTAGGCAGTACAGTTGAAGAGGAATGGACATCTCTGAAGACGGCCACCACAGAAGTTGGGAAGGAAAACGTAGGTACAAAGAAGGTAACTGCGAAGAAACCATGGGTAACAGAAGAAATATTTCAATTGATCGATGAAAGGAGGAAGTAGAAAAATGTTCCGGGAAACTCAGGAATACAGAAATACAAGTCGCTGAGGAGTTAAATAAATAGGAAGTGCAGGAAAGCTAAGACGAAATGGCTGCAGAAGAAATGTAAAAATATGAAGACATCGAAAAAGAAATGATTGTCGGAAGGACAGCGACAGCATACAGGAAAGTCAAAACAACCTACGTGACATTAAAAGCAAGGGTGATAACATTAAGATTGCAACGGGAATTCCACTGTTAAATGCAAAGGAGAGAACGGGTATGTGGAAAGAATACATTGAAAGCCTCTACGAGGGGGAAGATTTGTCTGACGTGATAGAAGAAGAAACAGGATTCGATTAAGAAGAGATATGGGAGCCAGTACTAGAATCAGAATTTAAAAGAGCTTTGGAGGACTTAAGATCAAATAAGGCGGAAGGGAGAGATAACATTCCATCAGAATTTCTAAAATCATTGGGGGAAGTGGCAACAAATCGACTTTTCACATTGGTGTGTAGAATGTATGAGTCTGGCGACATTCCATCTGACTTTCGGAAAAGCATCAGCCACACAATTCCGAAGACGGCAAGAGCTGAGAAGTGCGAGAATTATCGCACAACCAGCTTAACAGCTCATGGATCCAAGTTGCTTACAAGAATAATATACAGAAGAATGGAAAAGAAAATTGAGGATGCGCTAGATGACGATCAGTTTGGCTTTAGAAAAGGTAAAGGCACGAGAGGTGCAATTCTGACATTGCAATTAATAATGAAAGCAAGACCAAAGAAAAATCAAGACAAGTTCATAGGATTTGTCGACCTGGAAAAAGCTCTCAACAGTGTAAAATGCTGCAAGATGTTCGAAATTCTGAGGACAGTAGGGGCAAACTATAGGGAGAGACGGGTCATATGCAAATGGCTCTGAGCACTATGGGACTTAACAGCTGTGGTCATCAGTCCCCTAGAACTTAGAACTACTTAAACCTAACTAACCTAAGGACATCACACACATCCATGCCCGAGGCAGGATTCGAACCTGCGACCGAAACAGTCGCGCGGTTCCGGACTGCGCGCCTAGAGCCGCGAGACCACCGCGGCCGTCGGTCATATATAATTTAAACAAGAGCCAAGAAAGAATAATAAGAGTGGACGACCAATAACGCAGTTTTCGTCTTAAAAAGGGTATAAGACAAGGATGTAACCTTTCGCCCCTACTATTCAATCTGTACATCGAGGAAGCAACGATGGAAATAAAAGAAAGTTTCAGGAGTGGAAATAAAATTCAAGGTGAAAGGATATCAGTGATACGATTCTCTGATGACATTGCTATCCTGAGTGAAAGTGAAGAAGAGTTACATGATCTGCTGAACGGAATGAACACTCTAATGAGAACAGAGTATGGACTGAGAATAAATCGAAAAAAGACGAAGGTAATGAGAAGTAGTAGAAATGAGAACAGCAAAGGAACTTAACGTCAGGACGGATGGTCAGGAAGTAGATGAAGTTAAGGAATTCTGCTGCCTAGGCAGTAAAATAACCAATGACGGACGGAGCAAGGAGGACATCAAAAGCAGACTAGCAATGACAAAAAGCCCATTCCTGGCCAAGAAAAGCCTACTAATATCAAATATCGGCCTTAATTTGAGGAAGAAATTTCTGAGAATGTACTTCTGGAGTACAGCATTGTATGGTAGTGAAACATGGACTATGGGAAAACCGGAACAGAAGAGAATAGAAGCATTTGAGATGTAGTGCTACATATAAATGCTGAAAATTAGGTGGATTGATAAGGTAAGGAATGAGGAGGTTCTGCGCAGAATCGAAGAGGAAAGGAATATGTGGGAAACACTGATAAGGAGAAGGATCATGATGATAGGACATCTGTTAAGACATGAGGGAATGACTTCCATGGTACTAGATGGAGTTGTAGAGAGCAAAAAATGTAGAGGAAGAGAGAGACTGGAATACATCCAGCAAATAATGGAGGACGTAGGTTGCAAGAGAAACTCTGAGATGAAGAGGTTGGCACAGGAGAGGAAGTCGTGGCGGGCCGCATCAAACCAGTCGGAAGACTGATTAAAAAAAAAAAGGTTCTCCTATGTTCTGACTTAGTCCACTAACTGATGGACGATCGCTCAGCCAGCTTCCCACTAGGACAGAATTGACAGTTTGTAAATGCGAAAGTGAATACATACGAGTATATTGTCTAGGGATGAGCCAATAGTTTCAACGATGACCATTATTGTATTCAGTAGCCAGTCAGTTTTAAACTTGAAGCTTGTATGTGTATGTCCTCGCTTTCGGAACTGTCGTGTCCGGTATCGGTAGTCGGATATGTAAATACGGTATTACGGCATGTTGTTAGCACCTATTAAATACGAATTTTACGCTGTTATACTTAAAAATATTTTAGTTTTTTAGTACGCCATACATAAATTTGCTGTATTTGTAATATGACCTTTTGCATATAGCATCTGAGAATGGCCCGTAAGGCCGATATTGGACAGCTGAATGAAACGTGACTTTGCGTTAATTAAGTAACAAACTTACTGTTGTAGTTCCCCGCATGAAATAAAAAAAAAGATCTTGATGGGTATTTATCTCTCGGGTTTGATACAGATGTCCAAGTAACTGTCCTTATTTGTTTTTCGATGTTATGGAGCTGCATCAAGATGCTCCACCGACGGGAAAAATCACAACACCAAGGAGTTGTCTGATATAAACGCAAGTTGGTGGGTTTCTTTCTACATCTGAAAGATGATGACTATTCAGATTTATGTCCAGTAACATGTCTTGCAATACCTGCAGCAGCATAATATCTTACGAAGTTGAGATACTTGAGAGTATTTAGATTCTCATCAATAAAACAGAGGTCAATGCTGCGGGTCTTGAAAAACACGCACGAGACTTTGATAGGTCAAGAGCGTTGTTTTTAACCACTCAGCGTGATTTTCAACTGACGATTAGTTCATATTGCGAAGGTTGACATGCCCATGAGGTGTAAACAAAATTATGCGTAGATAGGCCGCATCGTTTTGCACTGTTCGAAATAACATTCGGAGAACTGTAACCGGTTTTTCAGGTGGTTGCCATGATGCTGTAGATGCAACGAAAAGTGAAGAGGGTGAAATGCGATGGAACGTAGTGTTCACAGAACACTCATTTAGCTGATCGCTCTCCTACTTCTAGTTACCTCTTGGTGATCTATTTCTTTCATCAGTTGCTCTTCTTTTTCCTTGATGTGTTTTATTCTTCACACTTCCTGTTTTTTATAATATGTGCAAAGACAGATCGTGAGTGCTAATCATGAGCAAAAACGAGACAGTGAAAATGCGAATAAAGTAGAACACACACAAGATTTAATATTTTGGAGGGGAAGAAGATCGGGAAAGTGAAGAATTTCACACGTATTGGTAGCTTTGTGATAACTGATGGAAGTGTAAACCATGAGAATCTGGTCCCAAGCGTCCAAATCCTTTAACATACTATGAAGATTTCTCTGGGATACGGATTTTCTCTCAGTAGCTGAACAAACTATGTTCAAAGTTTCCAATCTGCTCATAATGTCCTATACTCTGGAGAGTTGCGTCATAATCAGATGTCAACTAGGAGCTTGTGAAATGAACTCCTTAGATCTGCTCTACAGTACACAAGGAGAGAAGATATCGGAAACGAAGAAATCAGGAGAGAGCTTCAAGAGGCGAACAAAAGATTGCCTTTATTGGCAGAACACTCAGAAGGTGCAACGAATTGACTAAAGAAACTGCGTACAGCACGCTTTCTCGTTCTCTTCTGGAACATTACTTTTCAATAGGCTTTCCCTACCAGTCGGGATTCATCTACATCTACATGGATACGCTGAAACTCGCACTTAAGTGCCTGGCAGAGAGTTTATCCAACCACCTTCGCAATAATAATGTATTATTCTTATCACGAACACAGCGCGGAAAAAAACGAAAACCTGTATCTTTCCGTACGAGCTCTTATTTCTCTTATTTTATTATGATGATCATTTCTCTCTATGGAGCTCAGCATCAACAATGTATTTTCGGATTCTGAGCAGGAAGTTGGTGATTGAAATTTCGTGAGAAAATTATCGCAGTAACGAAAACCGCCTTTTATGATGTCCACCACAAATCCTGTATTATGTCAGTGATACTCTCTCGCCTATTTCGCGATAGTACCAAAAGTGCTGCTCTTCTTTGGCCTTTCTCGACGTGTTATTATGTCTGGTAAGGATTCCACACCGCGCAGCATTACTTCATAAAAGGACGGACAAGCGTAGTGTAGGTAGTCTCTTCAGCAGATCTGTTAAATTTTCTAAATGTTCTGTCAATGAAACGCAGTCTTTAGTTTGCCTTCCCCCAGAACATTTTCTACGTGTTCTTTACGACATAAGTTGTTCGTAATTGTAATTCCTACGCATTTAGTTGAATTTACGGCCTTTAGGCTTGACTGATTTACCGTGTAACCGAAGTTTAACGGATTTCTTTTAGCACTCATGTGGATGAAATCACACTTTTCATTATTTAGGGTCAATTGCCAATTTTCGCACCATACTGGTCTCTTTTCTAAATCGTTTTGCAATTTGTTCTGATCTTTTGATGACTTTACTAGACGATAAACGACAGCGTCGTCTGCAAACAACCTGAAACGGTTGCTCAGATTGTCTCCTATATCGTTTATGTAGATAAGAAACAGCAGAGGACTTCCCGTCAATTACTACGAACTGTGACCTCTCTGACAGGGAATCACGAATCCAGTCACATAACTAAGACGATACTCCATAAGCACGCAATTTCACTACAAGCCGCATGCGTGGTATAGTGTCAAAAACCTTCTGGAAATCTGGAAATATGGAATCAACGTGAAATCTCTTGTCAACAGCACACATCGACGGAAGACATCGAAAAACATTTCTATTTAGAGTGTCACGGACACGATAAGCGAGTTGGGAGAACAGTCACTAAAACATCAGCGTTTTTTGTCGCGGGTAGACCTTTACACGAAATTGCAATTACTAGCCTTCTCATTCCAATCCAAAATATGTTGTTGTCTCCCAGCTACATCAGGGAAAAATGACTATCGTAATAAAATAATAGAAATCAGAGCTCGTACAGAAATATTTAGGTATTAAGTTTTCCCAAGTTCTGTTCTAGTGTGTCGTCCTCTCGCTGCAGCTGAAAACTTAGGTGGACGAGGAGTTTCTGACGTCACAACGTGAAATTCCACGTTCTACTACATAGCTCAGTATATAATGAAGAATCCGCTGTGTTAGATTTTTGTCTCGTGGAGAAGAACGTGGCCAATGAGATGCGACATCGTTTTACGAAGCAAGCAGAAAAGAGGAGCTGCCATATTTTATGTCGTTAAACTTCCTATTTGGTGGGTTTTCTTTCTCATAGAGTACGTGGTACAGATAGCAGCTGTTTCAAAGCAGCAGTAAATTGAGAATCTCTCGAAAACTACATTGCGTTAGGCAACGGCTTCCTGTAGCTGATGATATTAGTGTTATAGCTTGTGTGCTACGAAAGTACACCGTTTCAATGCTACTGCGTAATGTATCAAAAGCGCGTTTTTCTGGAACAATATGAAGATTCAATATCAAGGAATGATATTTGTAGAGACAATCTTTAGACACTGTATAACATATACCAGGAGCTGGCAGTAGTGTTGAAATTGGTAGTGTCGTATTGTATTTGCTGTACTCCCTGTTGCAAACGAATGGAACTTTTTCCAGTAATCAGAAATCTTAACGTGACGGCCAGTCTATGCCAGAACGTAAAGGGAAGTTACACAATGGATGCGTTTGCTGTTATAAAGCTTTCTGTAAAATACATATGTCTAGTAATGGGTTTATGTGCTGCGACAAAAAAGTGGTTCAAATGGCTCTCAGCACTATGGGACTTAACATCTGAGGTCATCAGTCCCCTAGAACTTAGAACTACTTAATCCTAACCAACCTAAGGACATCACACTCATCCATGCCCGAGGCAGGATTCGAACCTGCGGCCGTAGCGGTCGCGCGGTTCCGGACTGAAGCGCCTAGAACTGCTCGGCCACGGGCTGGGATATGTTTGTATCTTACCGCTAAATATCTTTTTCAGTTATGGTAAGCAAGCTGGAAAAAATATCTTGAAACGAATCTCGATCGTGAAATCTATGTGATAAAGACGTTCAAAGTGATGGTAGTCAATGCAACATGGAGAATATGGATATTTTGCATGCGCAAACTGGCATTAGACCCTATACCTTAACTATATTGAATTTAAAACCGAAAATGGAATGAAAATGCAACTGAGTTTAACAACAACTTCTACTAGTGTGTATCCCAGATCGTTGTACAGCATTATGTAACGTTCTTCTACCAGCAGTTTGCTGTTCAAGCCATAGAAGAGTCCAAAACCTTCGTGGAGATTTTCTCCGCTCTTCGTTGACAATTTCTAGCAGAGTTAACATAGCAGTCTTACGTACGTGTAATTTCGTAAGGAAACTGTGTATTTTGTGAGCGACGCAGCGGTAGAGAAATAGCTTGAAAGTCGTCCTATGAACCCACTGCCGAACACTTAGGTGTGAATTGGAGAGGAATCATTTAGATGTAGATGTTGAAAGGAAGGGGGAAACACTGGATGCTGTGGTGTGTAAGGAAATGTACCAAGACAGAGACAGATGGATGCAAATCGTCCGGTGCTCGGGTCGCTGAAAGACGTCCTGATATTCATGATGATGATGCTGATGACGATGATGTGTCTCCTGTTAGCTAAATGCTATGTTGGATAGGCTATAGTACTACGGCAATGGCTATGTTATTTGGCTGCACCTGTGATAACGCTGCCACGAGTGAAGACGTCAGAGAAGCAGGAGCTCCTCGTTAACAGCTGTTCCCGCGGCGGAGGACGCGATTAAAGGCGAGAGCCCCCCGCTGCCGACGCCTGGGTGGGTTGGGTGGTGGGGGGGGGGGGGGGAGGGGGGAGGGGGGAGGGGGGGAGGAGATAGCAGACGCCTCGCTGGGCGCCAGGGCACGCGGCGCTCCGTCTCGCCGCAGATCGATAGAGAGGAGGGGCCTGTGACGTCACGGACGCCGCCGCTGCCGCCGGCGCCGCCATATTGCTGCCACGCGCCACCGGCGATATAGGTTGCCGATAGCGGCGCTCAAGATGGAAGAATGGCCCTCCCAGCGCGCCTCTGCCAAAAATTTAGTTCGAGCACCGCCGGCCGGTTGGAGGGGCGGGAGAATCCGGCGAAACTCCCGTCTTGCTGCCGCGTCTTCCGTCTTCAGTCCCCGAGTAGGTTTATACGGTATTTCACCACTACACGCTACGTGGGACAACGTTCCACTAAGAATCACAGGCTGTGTGTAATAAACACAATGCTGTAAGACATGTTATCAGGAAAGGAATGAGGAGAAATAAGGCACGTTAGAGCTCAACGTCTTTTCGAAAAAGGGATAATTAATTCTTCATAGACTTCGCATTCTATGCAGAGCACCTCGCGGAGAATAGTTTTTATTGTACCTCATAACTGAGTTTCTTCTCGATCCATGCACGGATTAGCAAGGGAACATCGATTTCTTATATGCTTCCTTTTTCAAATGTTACTAATTTTAGAAATAATTCAAAATCCAAGATCGCTTAAACACTTTTTACTAGATGACCGGTTTCAACACACTAAAGGTGCCATCATCGGATCTGAATGTAGCTTAACATGTGTAAATAATTTGGATATAACGATACATGAGGCAGACCAGCTGATATAAAATGACTGTCGCAGAAAAAAAAATTAAAAAACAAATGTTCTGATGGTCATTCTATTCTTGGAATTTTCTTAGATTTTCGAGTGATACTAAGTACCATTGTTCAAATGTCTGTCAGATTTGAGGGATGTTCACACATTAATAAATCCTGCATTTAGTAATGTGCACGTAAGATTCCCTTCCGCAATTTTAAATAATTATCAGTTCAGAAAGTAGGAACGTAGACTATTTGTTCTTGTAATTTAGCACCTGTCGCATAATTTCGCGAGCCGGTTTACTGAAACTGCCAAAGATGACTACGCTTTAAAAATGGGTTGAAATCAGTCTTTTTAAAGACAATGAAATTCGGAGAGAATGAGTTACGTCACCTCGTAACAAGAAGCTGTCTGATCTCGGAGGTCAAGGAAATCCGAGCTACAATACATCCATCCAGTTCTGAAAACTAATCTTGTGGTCAACGCTGGCGACTTACAACATGAGAAACTGACTAAATTTCGCATAATTCTTTACTCTAGGTTGACTGGTCCCAATTGACGTTCATTGAAAAAGTCATATTCGTCTTAAATTCAAAGGCCCAATTATTTTTGTAGTGAATCAGTTAAACTCGTTTTCCTGACTGGAAATATTGGCAGTGGGCATCCGGAAAGAGAACTCAGGCGCCATGCGACAACAACACACAAGCAACAGTAACAACATTTAGCTACGTAACTTCCACTACCTCTTATACAATTACACCCATTGTGAAAATACTTATTGTAGTGTGCGAAGATGGTCTGTATACGACGGTGGCATAAATTAGGTACCTGAATGATAAACAGCTTGTGACAGTATTTTTCGTGATTGTCATCGATAAATCGTGTAGTAAGGAGTAATTTCATGAAAACAAATCTTTGAAAATCTCAGACTGACATGTGGTGGTTACAAAATGGTCGAATACATTGTTCCTAAGAAAAAAAAAACTGCTAGCAATTAGAATGACTGAAGGAAAAACATTACCATAGGGATGAAAAAAAATGAGCTATATTTTCTTGCAACAGTTGCTACACTATAAACTCACAACGTAAATAATGTCACTGCATTAAATCGTAAAGTTTCATTATTGTTTAAAACAATTTTAATATGTCGATTCTTTTTCAGTACCGTGTACACAGTTTTCCCCATTATAGCTTGATTCTCAACTTGAACTTATTATTTTAATTTATTTCTGTACCCTGGCTGTTTGGGATATACGCTAAGGTGACGAAAGTCATGGGGTAACGATATGTACACGTACAGACGGCGATAGTATCGCATACACAAGGTACAAAAGGGCAGTGCATTGGTGGAGCTGTCATTTGTACTCAGATTATTCACTGAAAACATTACCGATGTGATTATGGCCGCATGACAGGGAATTAGACTCTGGACGGGAAATGATAGCTGGAGCTAGACGCAAGGGATACTCCATTTCGAAAATCGGTAGGTAATTCAGTATTCTTAGAGTGTGCCTAGAAAATACCAAATTTCAGGCATTATCTCTACCCACGGACAAAGCAGTGGCCTACGGCCTTCCCCCAAGGGCCGAGAGCAGCGGCGTTTCCGTAGAGTTGTCAGTGCTTACAGATAAGCAACACTACGTGAAATACGCGCAGAAATCAATGTGAGACGTACGACAAACGAATCTGTTAGGGCAGTGCGGCGAAATTCGGCGTTGATGGGCTATGGAACCAGATGGTCGACGTGAATGCCCTTACGAACAGAACGACATCGCCTGCAGCGCCTCTTCTGGGCTCGTGACCACATCGTTTGGAACCTAGACGACTGGAAGACAGTGGCCTGGTCAGACGAGTCCCGATTTCATTTGGTAAGAGCTGATGGTAGGGTTAGAGTGTGGCACAGACACCACGAATTCATGTGCCCCAGTGGTCAATAAGGCACTGTGGAAGCTTGTGGTGGCTCCGGAATGGTGTGGATTGTGTTTACGTGGAGAGGACTGGGTCTTCTGCTCTAACTGAACTGACCCATCATTGACTGGAAATGATTATGTTCGGCTATTTGAAGACTTTTCGCAGCCAAACAGTGATGGAATTTTTAGGATGATAATGTATCATGCCACCGGGACTCAACTATTCGCGATTGGTTTGAAGAACGAGTGAATGATATGGCCATCCGGATCGCCATGTATGAATCCTGTCGATCATTTGTGTTACGTGATCGAGAAGTCAGCTTTTACACAAAATCCTACACTTGCAATATTTTTGCAGTTATTGGCGGCTGTAGAGACAGAATGGTTCAATATTTCTGCAGGGGACTTCTAACGACTCGTTGAGTATATGTCATGTCAAGTTGCTGCACTAAGCAAGGCAAAAAGAGGTCTAACACGATATAAGGAGTTGACTTTATCACCTCTGTGTAATATGCTCTTTGGTTGTCTTCCAGTGAAGTAGCTTCCATAATTCTTGTCACTATATTGCTCAAATTCAGTCGTCCTAAAAGTACTGCATGTAGCTCCAGCAGACGCTTATTCATTTACACTTATTGTGTGATGGCCAATAGGCTCGGCACGAGCACGTCAGGAACCGTACGACTTGTCGGGTGGCCTAGGAGTGCTGCGGTGAGTGTCTTCAAAGGTGAAACCACGTCCAGACATCGAGGGGTTGGGCGGCCACCCCTCATTGCAGATGTCGGACGTCGTAGGCTGGGCAGACTGGTAAACACGACAGGCGGCAAACTATGGAGGAACTAACATAAGAGCTTAATACTGAGCAAAGTGTGGCCGAACACACATTGCATCGAAAACTCCTAACGATGGGAAATCGGAGCGGACGACCCATGAGTGTGCCAATGTTGACACTACAGCAACGGCAACTAGGACTGAAATGGGCGCTTGACTATCAGCACTGGACTTTGGCGCGGTGACAGAGCGTTGCATGGTCTGATGAATCCCGACACCTTTTTCAATATACCGATAGAAGAGTGCGAACCCTTCTTCTACCAAGACAGCAGTTCCTTGACACCAGTAGCGCGGGACGGAGACAAGCTGGCAGCGGCTCCCTTATGCTCTGGAGAACATTCACTTCGGCATCCATGGGTCCATTAGAGCTCGTGCAAGGCACAATGAGGACCCAGGAGAATCGTACTCTGCTTGCAGACCACGTACATCCCTTCATGACGATCATGTCCCCCTACGGCAGTGGCATTTTTCAGTAAGATAATGCTCCATGTCACAAGAGTAGGAGTGTGGTGGAGTGGTTCGGGGAACACAGTGGCGGGTTTCCAATTAATGTGCTGGTCACCCTATCACCAGATCTGAACCCTATCGAATACATCTGGATGTGAATGAACGGGGCATCAGAGCTCATCGCCCCCCTCCCAGGAATTTACAGGTATCAGGTGAGCTGTGTGTGCAGATGTGGGTGCCAACTCCCTCCGGCGATTTACCAAGGCTTCATTGCTTCCATGCCACGAAGCGTCGCGGCTGTTATCCGTGCCAAAGATGGACATACCAGCTATTAATTAACTGGTCATTATGTTCCGACTGATCAGTGCACATATGTCCATTGTGAAAATCTACCCTCTTACGTTTCTAGAGCAGATCGTATAACATTTGCATTAGATGAAATGTACTCTACGCCTTGCCATTGGCCACATTCATTTGCTTACTTCTAGTGCTGCAATAGACACTACTAATGGCAAGGATAGCTATTTTATGCATTATAACTGAAGAAATTGTGTCTAAAGAGAAAACAGAACAAAACAAAATTCTCAGCTAGTTAAAAAATAAAAATATCTAGTAAACGTTGCTATTTTTGTGTTCTTCATTCATAAGACGGGTTTGATGCAGGTCTCTACGCTAGTCTGTTCTGTGGAAGCGTCTTCATCTCTGAACAACTAGTGCAACCTACATCCTCTTGAATCGTCTTACTGTAGTCAAATGTTGGTCTCACTCTACAATTTCCTTCCTATCCACGAACCTCACTCCATTAGCAGATTACGTATTCCTTCATGCCAAAAGATGTTGATATCAACCTATGCCTTAGATTGGCAAAGCTGCGTCATACGATTTTGTTTTCTTTCCGTTTCAACTCAACGCCTCTGGTTACTCGACATATAGTCAACTCTTAAGCATTCATCTACAGTAGCAAGCTCCAAAAGCTTGTGTTCTATTCTCTTCTGTACGGCTTATCGTCCACATTTCACTTGTATGGAAGTCTACACCTCAGTCAAATACTTTCACAAATGACTTCATTACATTCAAAATTATAACTGGTTAATAAAACAATAATGAAAATGGTATCTTGCTTTTGAAGCCTGCAACTATAAAGAGTTCTTTGGATGTCCCTCGACCTTTGGTCAGCTCGGTATGACCCGAGTTTTTCGACTGGCTACTACAGCTATAACTTATGAAGATGTTATCATTAAGCTACTTTTTTCTACTAACAGCCTTTCTACTGCTGCCTCGGCAACTCTCAGGTTATCACAACTTCTTGTGGCGGTTTATGGATAATCCCTCTTGCATACGTCTGCTCCCTCAAACTATCATCTACATTACTCCGTCGCTTTTGAACCCGTATTGTACTTTAGTGGCGACGGGACACGTTACGGGTTGGACGAATTAAGATTTATTGAAACTTATCAAAGAAAAGTTTCATACTGCTTCGTTACGTGCATCTAATATAGTAAATCTGTCGCAACGTACAACAGTAAATTTTTAGAAGAGACAGTAAATTTTTAGTTTTAATCAAGGAATCATCTATGAAAACATAATGCAGTAGTCGCTATAGAGTGCGGGTGTCCATAACCTGTAATAATGCAGTGCTGAACACTATAACCTTCCTTGCTGACTACTGGCCAAATATTTTTAAGCCTTTTCCGATCATTCGTACAGGCTAATGACAGTTTTACTACGACGATGCTGCGTCAGTCAAGAAGGGCGCTTTATAGGTGTTTTCCTTC
This sequence comes from Schistocerca nitens, assembly GCF_023898315.1. Classification (NCBI taxonomy): domain Eukaryota; kingdom Metazoa; phylum Arthropoda; class Insecta; order Orthoptera; family Acrididae; genus Schistocerca; species Schistocerca nitens. The sequence continues at coordinate 823,925,998 of NC_064614.1, forward strand.
ACTGTCAGGTGACTTTTTTCAACAGGATGACTAAATGATGTTAATATAGCTTCTCTTCAAACGATAAAAATTTACCGCTCAAATAAAGTCTTCAGCCCTTAGTACCTTTAACCGGTGTTATGTACCCTACAGACTGATGGAGTCCCGATAGTTCCATCCAGCATCTGTTGTTTCAGATGTTTATATTTTTAGCTTGGACCTAACCTTTATACTAATTTCGCCATACAGTTCTATCGAAAAATAATCATGCACGTACAAGTCCCTCATCTACTAGGTAATATATAGAGACTAATATAATCTTTAAAAATATCTATGGAGAGCACACTCCTCTAAATTGTACCGAAGAGTAACTGATTATAGCAAACAACCAGGCTCATATTTAAAATTGTGTGAACTTGTAAAGGAACAGTGTTCCATGGTAGTCAACCATTTATCAAATATTCTTCGTTTAACTTCTCAGTTTCGTTTCCATCAGCCGTTATCTATAAATTCCTGTGTTAATTATGTTTACCTTTTTCTCCCATTTATAGTTGTCAAACATGGTTATATGAAAGTATTTACGTGGAATATCGATAAGTATGCTTTTATTTGTCTCTTTTATTCATGATACTTACCATTTCATTTCGATGTTGTTGTGTCTTCTCGTAGAGTCAGCAGATTCCTTAGAAGACATTTTTGAAAAGACCAGAATTATGGGGAAAAAATCTGCCTATTGAGGTAACACAATATGCTGGAACAATTTTGTGGTTTGATCCATCTGTGTATCTTCATCCCTCTGCCTTCTCTAAAGCCTGGCGTTTTTGTAGTATCATTGTTGTTACGCCATTGGTAAAACGTACTCTACTTAGCAACGAATGTCGTTAAATGGTAGACGATTTAAGGTCTTATTACAAGGATCAGAACAGCACACACGAGTTGGTACTTGCGGAATCCCTCTCCCTAACACATTACTTACATTTTACATGTGGCAAAGATTTTCTGTTTTTAATTTATATGCTCGTAGACTTGTCTTCTGAAAGAAGATTCTTAATTCTCTTTCTTTTAGAGAGTTTTAGCCTTAGGTAATGAGTGGGTATGGACTTTTATGAATTTTTTTTTAATTGTGATGTAATAGTTAATCACTAGTATTCATATTAGCCATCATAGCCTGCAGGGAGGTTCAAATGGTTCAAATGGCTCTGAGCACTATGGGACTTAACTTCTGAGGTCATGAGTCCCCTAGAACTTAGAACTACTTAAACCTAACTAACCTAAGGACATCACACACATCCATGCCCGAGGCAGGATTCGAACCCTGCAGGGAGGAAACATATCATAACACAGAGTCACTGTTATACAAAATAAAGTGTTACGAGTTTAGGCGGCAAGTTTCCGACGATCTCAAATTCAGTGACATAATACGTCGCTTGAAACGAAATTAACACCAAGTTCTATTGGTGCGCCTATTAACCAACTGTTTCAAAGCTTGATACTGTAAACAGAAAGACAGGCATTTGCGCCAACTTGGGACGCACAATATATTACTGAACCTTTTGCAGAATCTGTTAAAGTCCTATTCCTATGCAAAATTGAGTATTATGAGGAATTCGTAACGACCATTACTAAGAATGGAAAACGAGTTTTGTATCTGCATACGATAGTTTCACGTCTCAGTGATTTATCACAATAATATTCTCAGACTTCATTAAGTCATTCACACAAACTGAGTGACAAAATGAAAACTTCTGCAACTGTATACAGAGTTCGATAGAAATTAATGGTCCCCAAAATTTGAATGACCATGCATATTTGTTTTCACGAAGAGGATCAAATTCAATCTATAATTAATGATTTAAATAAGTTATACACAACTGCAACCAGTCACTTTTTTTCAATAATAGTGCTTCATTACATGAACCGGTTTTCGAACCCTTTCAGGTTCATCTTCAGATGATTTCGGGATGATCCGGGAAGTTACATCATTACTGGTAGTAGCATAATGCTGGGTGCTGGTTTGCGACAGTATAGGCGGCTTTTTTCGTATCTGTCTGCCTCCATTTTGATGTCCAGAACACTTTCACACGCACTATATTAGTTTACACTTTGATAGTGACACTTTACCAGCATCCAGCATGCGCTTTACAACTGTTGCTTGTAACAAAGATCTTGACAGAGAGATATGGCATAAGCCTACTTTGTCAAGATCTTTGTTACAAGCAACAGTTGTAAAGCGCATGCTGGATGCTGGTAAAGTGTCACTGTCAAAGTGTAAACTAATATAGTTCGTGTGAAAGTGTTCTGGACATCAAAATGGAGGCAGAAAGATAAGAAAAAAGCCGCCTATACTGTCGCAAACCAGCACCCAGCATTATGCTACTACCAGTAATGATGTAACTTCCCGGATCCTCCCGAAATCATCTGAAGATGAACCTGAAAGGGTTCGAAAACCGGTTCATGTAATAATGCATTATTATTGAAAAAAGTGACTGGTTGCAGTTGTGTATAACTTATTTACATTTAATATACAGTCACGGTTCTAAAATATCCGTAATGGATAAGCATAATCTATAATTAATGATAATCAGAGATAATAATTTGAGTGAAAGCGGGAAAGCCCAAGAACATTATTCCGCCTACATTGTCGAATGACATTCGTCCCCTGCAACAAAAAGTTCTTCTGCAGCGATATTCTATATGCAGCTGTGTTCAAATGTTAATTTCGAATAGTGTGCCTATCGATTAAAACACTGCTACTTGTTATTGAGGAGAAAGAAACCAACTGTTTTCGCGTACAGTCCTGTATTTTAGCTCTGAACCATGACAACAGATTCACATTAAGACTGGTATGTTAAAAGAAAAAACCTCTCTGTTGACATCAGTCTGTTGGAATGCAATAGCTGAATCGCGACATTAGTCAACATGTTATTCACACAGAACACCACGCAGAATAAGAAAACTTCAACCACCTCATCCAAAGTGGTAACAGCAAGACAATAATATTTAATACAGATTAGTTCAAACGGGTTTCCTTATAACTATATTATCATGACATTAGCGCTGGAGGGAAAGATAATGTCTTTTTAAGTTACTGAAGCTGATGAACTCGTTGTAATTTCATGAGTCGTTCGCTCTTCAACTTTCCATCAAGTTCGAAGTATAAATGCAATACAGCATCGATTAGCGTCTCGTGAATTCATATCCGGGCACGAGCAGCAGCTGCTCTACTGGAGGAGAAACTGGTTTCTCTGCGCTGGATGGTATTCGTTCTCGGCTTTCTCTTATTCGAGAATTATTTTGTTAATGTACGTGGCAGAAAAATTCTTTTGAACGGTAAGGCGAATGAAGTGAAATGACTCAACGGTTTACAACCGAACAACATATTTTTCGCAATCCTATTTAAACAGAAAATATTCTAGGCCTTTGCTATTTTTGTAACTTTTTACTGACTTCCAACGCTCTTGAAACATAATTTCAGGAAGAACTGTCAGGATGCCGACGCTCCACAGAAAGTCTGTCGGTTTGAATCTGGTGGTGTAGGTTGGTCACCTGTCTTTGGCCAACAAATGGCGCAGACGTGGTGGACTTAGTTTCCTGTATATCAGGCATCCTTCAGATGTACTGGGTTAAGTCTCAGACCTCTCTGAAGTAACACGAGCAGAGAGATCATGTCACATTGCTGTTGTAATTCGTCTGCCAGACAAGAAGATTAAATCTCGACTGCTCCCTCGGTGCTGTTCGAAAGAAATGAGCTAGCTTCCTAATCTCCCTCTAATCTTAATCAGCAACGTACACCGAGGTGAAGAAAGTCATGGGCTACTTCCTGACACGATGTCGGACATCAATTTCCCGGTGTAATGCAGCAAATCGACGTGGCACGGACTCAACCAGTCGTTGGAAGTACTCTGCAGAAATACTGAGCCATGCTGCCTCTATTAATTGTGTTGCCGGTGCAGGATTTTGTGCACGAACCGACCTCTCGATTATGTCACTCAAATATTGGACGGGATTCATTCGAGCGATCCGGGTGGTCAAATCATGTGCTAGAATCATCCAGAATATTCTTCAAACCAATCGCAAACAATTCCGACCTAGTGACATGGCGCATTGCCATCCATAAAAATTTCAACTTTGAATCGCTGCAAATGGTGTCCCAGCAGCCGAACATAAACATCTCCAGTCAAAGTTCGGTTCAATTGGATCAGAGGACTCGGTCCATTCCACCTAAACTCATCCCGCACCACTATGGAGCCACAACCAGCTTGCACAGTGCCTTGTTGACAAGCTGGGTCCATGGCTTCGTGGGGTCTGCGCCACACTCGAACCCTACTACCAGCTCTTGCCAACTGAAACCATGACTCACCTGACCAGGCCACAGTTTTCCAGTCGTCTGTGGTCGAAAGCATATGGTCACGGGCCCAGGAGAGACGCTTCAGGCAATGTCGTGTTTTCAGCAAAGGCACTCGCGTCTACCGTCTGCTTCCATAACCCATTAACGCCAAATTTCGTCGCACTGCCCTAGCGTATACAGGGTGTTTCAAAAATGACCGGTATATTTGAAACGGCAATAAAAACTAAACGAGCAGCGATAGAAATACACCGTTTGTTGCAATATGCTTGGGACAACAGTACATTTTCAGGCGGACAAACTTTCGAAATTACAGTAGTTACAATTTTCAACAACAGATGGCGCTGCAAGTGATGTGAAAGATATAGAAGACAACGCAGTTGTGGGTGCGCCATTCTGTACGTCGTCTTTCTGCTGTAAGCGTGTGCTGTTCACAACGTGCAAGTGTGCTGTAGACAACATGGTTTATTCCTTAGAACAGAGGATTTTTCTGGTGTTGGAATTCCACCGCCTAGAACACAGTGTTGTTGCAACAAGACGAAGTTTACAACGGAGGTTTAATGTAACCAAAGGACCGAAAAGCAATACAATAAAGGATCTGTTTGAAAAATTTCAACGGACTGGGAACGTGACGGATGAACGTGCTTGAAAGGCAGGGCGACCGCGTACGGCAACCACAGAGGGCAACGCGCAGCTAGTGCAGCAGGTGATCCAACAGCGGCCTCGGGTTTCCGTTCGCCGTGTTGCAGCTGCGGTCCAAATGACGCCAACATCCACGTATCGTCTCATGCGCCAGAGTTTACACCTCTATCCATACAAAATTGAAACGCGGCAACCCCTCAGCGCCGCTACCATTGCTGCACGAGAGACATTCGCTATCGATATAGTGCACAGGATTGATGACGGCGATATGCATGTGGGCAGCATTTGGTTTACTGACGAAGCTTATTTTTACCTGGACGGCTTCGTCAATAAACAGAACTGGCGCATATGGGGAACCGAAAAGCCCCATGTTGCAGTCCCATCGTCCCTGCATCCTCAAAAAGTACTGGTCTAGGCCGCCATTTCTTCCAAAGGAATCATTGGCCCATTTTTCAGATCCGAAACGATTACTGCATCACGCTATCTGGACATTCTTCGTGAATTTGTGGCGGTACAAACTGCCTTAGACGACACTGCGAACACCTCGTGGTTTATGCAAGATGGTGCCCGGCCACATCGCACGGCCGACGTCTTTAATTTCCTGAATGAATGTTTCGATGATCGTGTGATTGCTTTGGGCTATCCGAAACATACAGGAGGCGGCGTGGATTGGCCTCCCTATTCGCCAGACATGAACCCCTGTGACTTCTTTCTGTGGGGACACTTGAAAGACCAGGTGTACCGCCAGAATCCAGAAACAATTGAACAGCTGAAGCAGTACATCTCATCTGCATGTGAAGCCATTCCGCCAGACACGTTGTCAAAGGTTTCGGGTAATTTCATTCAGAGACTACGCCATATTATTGCTACGCATGGTGGACGTGTGGAAAATATCGTACTATAGAGTTTCCCAGACCGCAGCGCCATCTGTTGTTGAAAATTGTAACTACTGTAATTTCGAAAGTTTGTCCGCCTGAAAATGTACTGTTGTCCCAAGCATATTGCAACAAACGGTGTATTTCAATCGCCGCTCGTTTAGTTTTTATTGCCGTTTCAAATATACCGGTCATTTTTGAAACACCCTGTACGTTCATCGTATGCTCCATATTGATTTCTGCGGGTATCTCACGCAGTGTTGCTTGTCTGTCAGCGCTGACAACACTACGCAAAAGCCGCTAGTCTCGATCGTTAAGTGAAGGCCCTCGGCCACTGCGTTGCCATGGTGAGAAGTAATGCCTGAAAACGGGATTCTAGGCGCCTTTTTGACACCGTGGATATCGATATGTTGAACTCCCTAACGATTTTCGAAATGGAACGTCCCATGCGTCTAACTACATCTACCATTACTCGCTCAAAATGTGTTAATTTTCACGATGGAAACCTTTTCACACGAATCACCTAGTACAAATGACAGCTCCACCATTGCAGTGCCCTTTTATACCTTGCGTACGTGATATTACCGCCATCTGTATTGTGCATATCGCTAATCCATGACTTTGTCACCTCAGTGTGAAAACGGCACTAAGCTGTAGAAGCTATCAGCACCATCCTATACACGAAATAGTCATACTCAAGACAGACCATGCAGTTTTCGTAACGGTATGATGAACAGATGCGTGTAAGAAAAACATTTCCACTTTAGATGGCTGTGCCAATAGGGAATACCCTATCTAACCAACATCAATTGCTCTTATCGTATTATAACATTCTACTACAATTTTATACTGACGAAATATAGAAAATTCTGTATTTTGGCTCCTACCTGATTTTTGAATCATGTTACAACATTATTTGAACTGTTCGTAACGAAATGCTAGTTTACTTAGTTTTATTGTTAGGTGATTAAGGACGATCTTTCTCAGCTCCACTGCATTTTCTAATGAAGTTATCATGAGTGTAGGGACAAAAAATATAGCACTCGAATTAAATAATCTACACATGGCTCTAGTTTCATTTTCACTGTGTTATCTTGACATTAAAACAAACCAACAGAACAAAACATTTCCCATACCAATTGACTCCAATAACCGTCCAAATGCAACAGACCGCGTGGTGTCTGCTACGCTACACTATACAACCTAATAATAAACAAATTTCCTAAAAATCGGTATTGAAAATCAAATTTCCTAAAAATCGGTATTGAAACAATTACAACAATTAACTTAATTCGGAAACTGACGTGAAGAGTTTCTTAGATCGTCCAATATTGCAAATAGAAATAAATCTTGTGAATTAGTCCAGTCTCAACTAAGTTACGTTCTGACACGAAAGTAAATCAAATAGTGTTTTCTAAACAATGTCTTTATTTCATGTTTTAACTACATGTTAATTACTCCAAGGATTTCATCACTAACAAATTTTCGGTGTCTGTTTGTGTCATGGATTATCAAGCATACAGTTCCTTAAAGTGTATAAATAATAATATCCGTTCTCAGGAAATGTAGACAAGACGATCATTCTAGAATGTTGTAAAGTAAGCAAATTTTGCCCGCCCGGGTAGCCGTGCGGTATAACACACTGCTTTCTGGGAGGGAAGGCGTGCCGATCCACGGCACGAATCCGCCCGGCGGAATAATGTCGAGGTCCGGTGCGCCAGTCAGCCTGTCGATGGTTTTTAAGCGGTTATCTATCTTCCTCGGCGAATGCGGGCTGGTGCCCTTTACTCCGCCTCAGTTACACTATAACGGCGATTGCTACGCAAAATCTGTCTCTCAGCACGCGTACACCATAATTACTCTACCACGCAAACAATGGGGCTACATTCGTTTGCTGTGAGACGTTCGCGGCGAGAGAAGGGGGGGGGGGGGGGGTCCACTGGGGGCCGAACCGCACAGTAAACCTGCGTTCGGTGTGGGGCGCAGGTGGGGTGAGTGGACTGCTGTAGCCTGTTGTGGGGTTGTGAACCACTGAGGGCTACGGCGGGGACGAAGCCTCTCCGTCGTTTCTACGTCCCCAGTTTCATACAGTAAAATACAATACAAGTAAATCTTCTTCATACAAAATGAACTGTAGATTCAAAATTATGTCATAATAACACAAATTAGCATTTACTTAACGTGTACATGAAAAATACGTGACTATAGGACCGAGTTAGTATTAATCCTCAAAGCGGTCATTTCGGTTTGTGTTATCCCAATCTGCCATGTCACAGTACGAACCTGTAACCATGAACGATGTTAGAATTAATGAAATATTATCGTAGCCAACGAATCTTGTGCAATACATGTGTTTCCATAACGAAGATCTCTGAATTTCTCTTGAAGTGGTTTGGCACACGTGAAAACAAAAACCAAAAGCAGGTTGTCGTTGGCATAGACTAGAGTTTCTTACAGCATAAGGTTTTTACATACACATAAAGCAAATCCTGTTAACTGATTAAGCGAGATGGAGCAGTCTCGGAAACCTGCGCAGATCCGCGTCTGGTCATGTCGAATTAGATTTTCCGTCGTTCCCCAAAATCGATTAAGGCGAGAAGGCGACTCATTTCCTTCCTAGCATATCTACAGTACTCCCGGTTTCTCTGTTTTCGTGTTAACTGTAGCAGTAAATGACGCTCAGTAAGGGCTCCCACAAAGTCGACTTTCGCTAGGACTTTTGTGGCGGCGTTCGTAGCGACAAACAATTCGCTGTAGAAACGGCTTACGAAGTCACCGCCACACTTTTAATAGCGGGCCGACCGGTCCGCTGGAACAGTGAACAGAAAGATGAAAACCCAAACACTCTGATTAAATAAAAGTCGGTACTTATCTTTATTAACGAAGATACAGAAACACAGTAGTGAACTCCGTGTCTACAGAAATCTGTCTAGTTCGAGTCGGAGCGGCTAGGTCAGCGTCGGCTGACGACAAACAACAAATCTGCTGCGATGAACACACAACTGACTAGCAAGTACACAATTCGGTGGCGAGTATACAACTGAGCGGCGAATACAGAACTGTCCTAGCGCTCGCGACTCCAGCGCTTAAGAAACCAGAAGCCAGCGGTGGCGCGCGCAGACTTGCGGCGATTTCCTGTCTCGCTGGCGCTGCTTATGCGGATGGCGTCCGGACTTTGATGCTGCCAACCTTTTGGCAGCGGGCTCGGGTGGCATTACTGACTAGGATATAACAAGGACTATGCTGTCATTGTCACTGTTCAATTCTGTTTTCTTTTTTTTTCCATTTATGAAGCTTGGGTTTCTGGTTGATGACTGATTGCGTCACGACCATTCCCTACACGTGCCTCCACTTCCGGTAGTTACTAATGACTGTAACACACAAACATGTGGGCGAGAACCGTCGTTTTCGTGAAGTCTGCCCCCACCCTCTGGGCGGTTATAAAGTTCCGTCTGTTTCGGTTACTTGATTCAGCAGATTTCTCTGTGCAGAAATTAGCGAACTGACTCTTTGTACAGCGTCCGATTTCTACTCGAAATTCTTACAATGCATAGCACTGTCCTAACAAGACTGATGTACAGTACATTCTCACATGACTGGGGCAGTCGTAATGTTTTGGCTAACCATCACATCTTTTAGTAAACGACTCTTCATCATCTAATAGCCATGAAATTTGTTGTACACTGAAACGTCAAAGAAATTGGAATAGGCATGCGTATTCAGATACACAGATGAGTAAAGAGGCAGAATACGGCACTGCGGTCGGCGACGCGTATATAAGACAAGTGTCTGGCGCAGTTGTTAGATCTGTTACTGCTGCTACAACGGCAGGTTATCAAGATTTACGTGAGTTTTAACGTGGTATTATAGTCGGCGCACGAGCCATGGGACACAGCATCTCTGAGGTAGCGATCAAATGGGCATTTTCCCGTATGACCTTTTCACGAGTGTACCGTGAACATCAAACCTCGGTCATGGCTGCAGCCGGAAAAGGATCCTGCAAGAACGGGACCAACGACGACTGAAGACGTGACAGAAGTGCAACCTTTCCGGAAATTGCTTCCGATTTCAATGCTGGCAGCAAGTGTCAGCGTGCGGACCATTCGACGATACGTCATTGATATGGGCTTTCGGAGCCGAAGGCCCACTCGTGTACCCTTGATGACTGCACGACACAAAACTTTACGCCTCGCCTGGGCCCGTCAACACCGACATTGGACTGTTGGCGACTGGAAAAATGTTCCATGGTCCGAATAGTCTCGTTTCAAATTGTATCAAACGGCTGGACGTGTACGGGTATGGAGACAACCTCATGAATCCATGGGCCCTGCATGTCATCAAGGGACTGTTCAAGCTGATAGTGGCTCTGTAATGGTATAAGGAATTTGCAATTGGAGTGATATGGGACCCCTGATATGTCTAGATACGACTCAGACAGGTGACACATACCAAAGATTCCTGTCTGATCAACTGCATCCATTCATGTCCATTGTGCATTCCCACAGATCTGGGCAATTCCAGCAGGCCAATGCGACACCCCAGAAGTCCGGAATTGCTACAGAGTGGCTCTTCTTGGTGTAAACACTTCGGCTGGTCACAAAACTCCCCAGTCATGATCGTTATTGAACTTATCTGGTATACCTTGCAACATGCTGCTCCGAAGAGATGTACACCCCCTCGTGCTCTTACGGATTTATGGACAGTCCTGCATTATTCATTGTGACAGTTCCCTCCAGCGCTACTTCAGACATTAGTCGAGTCCATGCCACGTCGTGTTGCGGCACTTCTGCGTTCCCGCGGGGGGACCCTACACGGCATTAGGCATGTGTACCAGTTTCTTTGGCTCTTCAGTGTATCTCCGTAGTCATAAAAGTTTATGTAAAATTAGTTTTCAACAGATATATTTATTAATGAACGTCTAACCTTCTTTCTAAGAAGGTTTTAAACTGTCAAAGATCTCTTTTGTTTGACAAATGTTGTATAAATCTTGTGAATCAGCTTTGTGATACTCTTCATAAAACAGTCACACAGAATATACAAAAAACCTTCTGCCATAATCAACTGTATTACTGCGAAAGCGGGAGGACGACGGTTCAATCCCGCGTCCGGCCATCCTGATTTAGGTTTTCCGTGATTTCCCTAAATCACTCCAGGCAAATGCCGGGATGGTTCCTCTGAAAGGGCACGGCCGACTTCCTTCCCCATCCTTCCCTAATCCGATGAGACCTATGACCACGCTGTCTGGTCTCCTTCCCCAAGCAACCAACCAACCAACCAACCTACTGCGAAAGCCCGTTAATCCTGCATCCCACAGTCCGGCAAATTGAATAATCCGGCAAATACTGAATGTTTCTGTTGCGTTCAGCGGAATTCGGTTGCGCTCCGCAGTGGTCAACGATTTCTAGCTGTGTGGTGCCAACAGTTCTTTCAATCACCTGTCAGAGGCTTCTGCTCGTTTCATGTACCATATTATAAAGCTGTGTCTGAAATTGTAATCACGATCAGTTCTTTATCGCAATTACAGAGTATTTTATATCATTGTGGAAATGTTTTCTCGATCAAGCACCTCTCAAAACAAAGTGAAATTGAAACATAAATATGTCACGCTTAAGATACTACAGAAGACTGGCTTCATTAATCGGATTGAGAAAGGTGAGAACAGAAATAGGATTATGGAAGAAGATAACACAGGTCCTTTAAAAATCTGTAATATTAAAAAAATAAAGCTTAAATTCAAAAGTTTGCATCACAGACAGTTGCATTAAAAGTCACTGAATCACGGAAAACTTCGAAAAACCGCAAACTAGATCAGTTGGATGAAATTTGGTACCAGTGGTTCTATGCCAAAAGTCAAGAAGAAAAACCTGTAACTGGACTTATGATTATGGAAAAAGATAAACAGTTTCATGATGATTTGAGGTTATCAGAAACTGAATGTGTACTTTCTTACGGTGGTTTACACCGATACAAAGCTCCTCGTGGAATTCGGAAGTTTGACGTAGCTGAAGTGTACAAAAATACTTCTTGCAATATGGTTGAATAGCATAACTGCTAGTCAAATCTACAGCGCATAAACAGAGCAGGTTTATACTGTCGCTAAATAACTGTACAGCCCGCACTCCAGCGTCTGAATTCGCCACTAGCCACTAGCCTTCCAGTAATTGTTATTTCCCTGATTCAGCCAGTGGATCATGGAGTAATTCAAAATTTCAAATGCTAGTAAAGAGCTTCTTTTCTTCAAGAACTCATCATTTCAGACTGTTCAGTGGTGTATTTTCAAAAGAAAATTAATATTAAAGATGCTAATTTTGGAACCGCTTTTGCGTGGAATCGAGCTAAGCCTGCTTCTCTCTGGGAATCCTAGTGAGAACTTCACTATTTCCATCGAAAATGGTACTGTAGTTACAATGTTAGATGTCATTCAAAATAAAATAAGGAATTTGCTTCGAGATGAAGTCTTAGACCGGATAGACATTGACAATAAAGAACCGATAGTCGAAGAAATATCGGACGAACTGATAGCAGAAAGTATGATACGGCCACAACAAGAACTTCAGCCACAGATAACGAATTAGATGAAGAAGAGGGGCGTGAGGCAACAAACTCAACACTCCACCAACCTGGAATGAAACAGATGCCGCTGTTGATATACTTACAAGAACCACTGAAAGCAGCATATCGTACAACCCTGCAGAAGTTGTAAATGTGTGTACCCCACGTAATGATTTATGAATAAAAAATCGGATACAAAAAAACAAAGGAACATTAGGTATTTTAGGAGTTATTTCGAATGAATAATATATAAAATGATTTTATCAACTGTAATATAAGAGATACACAGTACTATAATACTGTACTGTCCCGAACGTCAAACAAAATCTTAAAATGACGTTACAGGATGTATGCGATAAAGTTTTTTTCAGTTTGTTCTCTAAAATGTCGTTTTATGCAATATTATACATGTTAATCACTTTAACGGAAGGAGAGAACGTACGATAAACAGTCAAAGGCCTGTCGCTCATTGTTTTCCTTGTGTCTCACATTCCGTACACTGCTGTTTCTAGATGACGCTCGGTAATCCGGCATTTTCGGTAGTTCGGAACCGTCAAGGTCCCGAAGGTACCTGATTAGCAGGTTACTACTGTACTTTCAATTTTGCTAACTGCTTGGCAAATGAACACAAACAAAATTATTTACAATCTCAAAACATTTCCTCCGTATACAATATCACACTTATTTTTTAATTAAGTATGAACAATAATTAAATATTAGTGATTCATACGAGTCCAGCGGCATCTTCTGCTGTTGCTATGTTTTCCCCGCTCATCAGACCCGTCACGAAGGAAATTTACGAGCCTGGTCTTCTCTGCTCGCGCTAGGTGACACGCAAAAGACATAATAAGCATAATTGTGTAGTTTCATCTAATACTTTGACCCTAATACATTGAAGGTATTACTTAAAAATACGGCACATTGGTCTTACGACACTCAGTTGCCAGAAACATAGAGTGATGAAAAATTTGAAAAACTAAAAAATGCACACTTGTGAAAAATACTCACCATCTTTGTCAGACAACAAAGACAATACTATGTCGATGTAGCCATAGTGGTGGAACCGTAGCATGGTGCAGCAACTGCACCTCTGTCATCAACACATGTGAAAGAAAAGGGCTAAAATGGTTTTGGATCCAGAGTTCATTTCTGCCGGTGGGTTATCCAGGGGCGTACTTCAAAGACAAACTTCCTACAATTTCCTTCTATTACGTACGATGATTGTTCAACCACGACATTGTTTCCAAAAGACTCAACACCCTTGTCTGGAACGATAAAAACCCATACGCCAGACGTGTCTCAGATAATCAACAACTATTCTCTGTCAGATTCATTGTGGGAATTTAGGACTTAACCAGTAAAGCCCGATGCGTGAAAGAATCGAAGTTCCATGTCTAAAACAGCTTCAAATGTATGATTTCAAATGAGTTAATGTGTTAAGCATTTGCTTCAAGCATTTAAGCGAGAAAAAATTTCGGAAAAATTTGAAATGAAACTTAAAGGTTCCTTGAAATCGCTAATTGCTCTCATTATGAAACACTGTATGAATATAAACTGCATAATTGGCACTACATTTTAACCAACAACTAGTATATAATGATGGTGGATGGATGGATATGTAGGTAAGGGTGCACTACAGAGATGTCTTCAGCGCCCACACGAAAACAGTTTGATACCACCGTCGGGAAAATACGCTAAACGGGAGTATAAAACACTACATCAACGAAAAGTAACAAAACAGGAAGAAAGTAGTAGAAGAATTTAAAACACTGTAGTAGATGGACGTGGGTTGGCTGACCGCGAGAAAAAAAAAAGGATCAGACAGCCGCTCTGCAACACACTAAAACCTCCAGCCTAAAAGCTTAGGCCAGAGTCCAAACACATCACAAAATGTTAAACACTTTGTCACATTTCATCATCACCTAAAATAGAGGGCATACGCCACCGCTATTTACTTCTGCCCTCTGTAGTAAAACTCATTATGGAGAGATAAATGTACTAACTGATTTCGGATCATATGAAGTGAACGATACCGTACCGAAGACATAAAAACCAAAAATCCACTACTACATAACGATGCGAAAATGTTTGAATGTCAACGTTTATAAATTCTAAATGTAATCACAACAATGATTATGGATTTCTCAAAAAAAATAGAAAATTAATTATGTTTTGTTTTTGAAATGTATCTTCCAAAGATTGTTTTACATAAATAGATCGATATATGATACTAATTTCTTTGTTACATATTGTTAGAGGTAAATCTTTTTTGTTTTTTGCAGTTGGTCGTATGAGTTTGAAGCGCGTGAGTAGAGAACGAGTTACATGTGCTTTATTGGTTTGTATTGTAAACTGAAATGGCTGAAAATATACAGCCGGCCGCGGTGGTCTAGCGGTTCTGGCGCTGCAGTCTGGAACCGCGGGACTGCTACGGTCGCAGGTTCGAATCCTGCCTCGGGCATGGGTGTGTGTGATGTCCTTAGGTTAGTTAGGTTTAAGTAGTTCTAAGTTCTAGGGGACTTATGACCTAAGATGTTGAGTCCCATAGTGCTCAGAGCCATTTGAACCATTTTTTTTTAAATATACGTGTATTTCTGCATAAAGTCTACCAGAATTCATATTATTATTGAAACATCAACCCAATCACCCTCTGGACGACTACAGAAAGATAAATCACAGAAAGGAAATGCACAACGAACCATCAACACACAACAAGAAAGACCAACAAACAAAAAGAGTATTTTTACTACTAACAGAAGTAGTTATTTAAATCAGGTTGTCCCTGTCACTCGCAGCAGTGTGCCAGTATCTCAGCGTGGCAAGTGCTGTGAAAATGTGATTGGCCGCCCAAGTTACTAACTTACGCCAAACATTGATAAACGAACTTTGGGCAATAAGTGGGTGGCGACAGTCAGAATGTGGTGACGTCATCCCAGATTTTCTGAAAATGAACTGTGAATCCTGTGTTGGACAATTTTCCTTGTTGTAGATTAAAAGATATTGTGAAAATTTTATGTGAACGATCGGCCAGATATGAGCCAAGGTTAAAATGCAGCAACATTAACAGCAAGAAAAGTAGTTCACAAACAAGAAGAAGACAACAATAACAGCAGAAAAGGAGTTCGCAAACAAGAAGAAGAAAGCGATGGAAAAAATAAAATGTGAACTGAACAATTAACAAAGTCAACATCCAGCAAGTTAAGTACTGGAAATATTTTATTTGTTTATTTTGTGAAGTGTTTCGTTGTATAATTACTAACGATTACAGTCACTGAAGAATTTGGAACAATAGGAGGTAACAGATACATGGGACACTTAAGTAGTGTAATGAAACAACAAAAGGAAAATATCAGTGATGAACTGGCAAAAACTAGTGGATGAATTCAAACAAGGTGATAATAATGACATACGTACCATGCTGTCATTGTTAATAAAAATGAGCAATGATAATAAGAATAAGTTCACAGAAACTGATCGTTCAACAGGAGGGTTATTTGATTGTGTTGGTAAAAATTCAGCTCAAATAGACGATATTAATTAAAAATTGGTAGATTGGATGTTTGAGTAGACTCTATTGAGTCCGAAATGAAAGAAATTTAATGTAACTTTGAAACTGAAGTTAAAAATCTCAGAGATGAGATCACTGAAAATAAGGAGAAAAACAAAACAGCTTTCGAAACAGCTCATGAAGAAATAAGTATTGTGGATAAAAATGTAAATAGTCGAATTTCGACTTTGGAAACTAGTTTTGACAAAAACAGTTTTGTTGAACAGGTAAAAATAGGGAACAGCAAATTCACAGAAAATGTAAAATTATGTACCAACAAAACCAGCACCCTATAAAGTAGTATTTTTGTTTTGTGCAAAAAAGTTGAAGAATTGTCTAATGATGTAGTTAACCGAAATCTTGTTAACAAAGTTGGTACCATATTTTGCAACATCCTGTTGTAAAACTTTTCAGCTGAAGGTAATTTTTTACTGTAGATTTCCTGCAGCATTCCAGATATAATTTCGTGTCTAATATGAAATATATTATAAAAATCCAATTTGTTGAGAAGTTTCTGGAAGGTGAAGCATTAAATTGGATTAGCCAGGATACTAATGATGGCACATCTTATGCATACTTTGAGACAGGATTTTTAGGCTGATTTTGGTTAAGGTTGGAAAAACAGGGAAATACAGTTACAATACACACACATTTTCAGAGAGGTAGTAATCATAATTGACAAAGTAGGAATCACAACAGCAGGGAACATAATAAGGTAAATGGTAACAATTTCCATTCTGGAAAGCAGCGTAGAAAGAAAAAAGGTATATGTATCTGCCCTGCACAACACACATACACACACACACACACACACACACGCACACACACAAATATACACAAAAGAATGTTGTAGAAGCAAAATGTTTTCTACGATATATAAAGAACTATGTAGTTACTATTTTCCATCCATTTTCGTGCAAATAATTTAAATGTGGTAATTTATGAGTTCTGCTTGTACTGTGTTACTTTTCTACAGGTTGTAAATAAATCAGATTATTATTTCTATTATATTCTTTCATGGGAAGTAATTACTTAATTTTTTTACAGTGTTACTTGTCAGTGTTTAGAACAAGCTTTAACTGGAAGACTCAGTCAGTTCCTGGCATTTTTTAAATGGTTCAAATGGCTCTGAGCACTATGGGACTTAACTTCTGAGGTCATCAGTCCCCTAGAACTTAGAACTACTTGAACCTAACTAACCTAAGGACGTCTCACACATCCATGCCCGAGGCAGGATTCGAACCTGCGACCATAGCGGTCGCGCGGTTCCAGACTGTAGCGCCTAGAACCGCTTGGCCACTCTGGCTGGCTGGCATTTTTTTAGTTATTAATATAATTATCTTTGTGGTATATGTTGAATGTCATGATGCTGGATTTGGAATCTGTAACATGGTAATGAGGAAAAGAATGTTATGGTACTGTTATGATGTTTCTGTAATGTGAGTTGACTGTTAATGACGATGTTTGGTGGTGAATTGTAAGATGCAGATAATTTGTGAGAAGTGAGAATTAATGATGTCTTAACGTTTTATGATGAGGATAATTATATTGATGTATTGGGGAGAACTATGTTGAGGAAGTAATGGAGTAGAGGCTTTATATTACGTGTGGTAGTAACTCACATTCAGGAATTCATGTAAAATATTGTTAATGTAGAGGTGGAGAAACCAGTTAATGAAGGAATCCAAGTAAATATAAAATTTTAGTTGAGATTTGCAAACATGAAGGACAGAACAATGTGGAATAATAATTTAACTGAGTTACTACATCAAAAGAAAAAAAATAATCACCAGCTATGCTAAGTAAAGAATGACATTGAAGCAAACTAGAAACCAAACATTGTAGGCAATAGTATTATGCAGTGAAATAGCTACTGGGGCGGACATAAATAGAGATGAAGTCACTGCTACTTGAGATGTGGAACATTTTCCATCATGTCAAAATTGACTATCTGATTTATCGTTTTTGCTTGTGGATATTGTTTGATCTATTTGAATTTCCATACTGCCAGGTCTGTCTTTTACTTAAATATTCATCTTTTTACAATTACAATATACTATGTCTTCTACTGTCTCAGTATAATGGAATTAATTGGAGATAACATGACTGTAACTTCAAATGAGCTTATAAGCATTAAAAAAAGGAAATTTAAATTTTTTATATAAATGATTCAGACTGAGGAAATATTACTGTAGTGAGCCAGTGTTAGCAGTACCAAAATATCTAGTGCTTTATTGAATAAAAAATGTTGATGGAAAATGAAAATATAGGAAGTTTATAAGCTATGTCAGTTCAGTTGTTGTTATGGAGTCTTTGTAAGAGAAAGGCATAATGGAGAGTGCTGCTTTTCAGACCTATGTGAAGTGAATGATTAACATATTTTTCTTGGTTTATAACACTTGTTGTATTATTATCAATGGAATACAAGAATTACAAAGCAGAACAATTTTTCTATTTGAAGCCTATTGGTGGAGTTATGAGGTGTTGTTAATTTATTTGTCCTCCTAATGACGTTTATGTTGAGATGAAGTGCTGTGAGAAACGAAGATTTATTGTATTGTGAACTATAATTAGTATGTGAAGTTTTTGAAGCTTTTAATGACGTTAGGGAAATGAAATGAGGAACTTAGTGGTGTTCTGTTTAGTAACGAATTGTACTTTTCTTTATGATTGTATGTTCTAGAGAATTCTGAGAAGTGACTATAAGGAAGTTAGGAAAAATGACATTGAGCATTAGCCTTTGATTATATGATTGATGTTTATGAAAGCTTGAGCTGAGTCTGATTTGTTGCAAGTGCCTGAATTTTGATTAACAACTGTATGATTCTATAGCATTGGCATCAGAATGAGTTAGTATTGTTAGGAAATAACTAAATGTACTAAATATGTAAATAACTTCTTGCTGACTATAATGTATAAACACCTTGTGAAGTCACTTCCAAGTTTTTTAGTCATGATATTTCTGTAAAAAAAAGAATACTCTGGAGGTTGAAAAATGAATCATTTGTCGCCCAATGCAGCTCTGACATTTCTTGAATACTAGTTTTGGCAATGTGTGTGGAAGGCAACACTCCACTTCTCACAAAAGAACTGCACTTTCTTGTACTGAGTATAGTTTACTTGTGTTTTCTGTGATAGGTCTTTTTATGTTTAATATTATTTTGTATATATTTTGAACTTCTTTATTGCCCTATTGAACCAGTGTACTTTATGTAGATGTGAAAGAAGAATTTTAAATGTAATAGTGACAAATAGTTAATGAACAGCACTTTAAATCAAATTTCAGGTTTGGTGACTTCTATGACATAATTTAAAGGCCAGTATTTTTTTTTACATAAGTAACTAAATAATTCATTTGACAAGAAAACATATAAGAATGAGCTAGTTGCCTCATACAGCAACATAATTTGAAAAGCCTATGCTATTGTATAATCTGTTACTTGAGGTGAAAAGTAATGAATGCAAAATGTTTGCAACGATCACAGACTAAAGGACAAAAATAAGTGATGAAACCGATATACTTGCACATAGATAGGTAGGGAAGGCGGGGTATTATGACTTTGGTAGGCGCACTACGTGGCAAGTGGTGCCTTCCCTAGCTTGATGCATCCATTCTTCATTTCTGGTGCACTCTACTATAACTCTTTCCTATCTGGGTTCTGTTCCAATGTGCTCGTCAATTTTTTTACTCTTCTCTATCAAGAGTCTATTCTATTTGTGTCACCACAACTTCTGTGGGTGTTTCTATCTGACAGTACTACCCTTGAAGCATCCGCCATGTTGTGCAAAAAAAAAAAAAACGTTCTTGCAAATTAAAGCATAAAATAGTTTTTGTTGTAGCATATTTTTATATGCTAAGGGTTCAGTGTTCTGTATGGTAGGTAAATTTAGAAGTAAGACATTATAAAGAGTTGTGACAGAGATATTTCATCGGTATTAGAAGGAATGATACCGTACCAAAGACATAAAAACCAAAAATCCACTACCACATAGCTATGCGAAAATATTTAAGTGTCAACGTTTATTAATACTTCAGATAATTACGACGATGACCATGGACTTCTCAAAAATTAATTATATTTTATTTATGAAATGTATGTTCCAAAGATTGTTTTGCATAAATAGATCGCCATATGATAGTAATTTCTTTGCTACATGTTGTTAGAGGTAAATCTTTATTCTTTTGTGCAGTTGTTTGCAAGAGTTTGAACTGCGATGATGGAGAATGAGTTATATATGTGTTATTGGTTTGTATTGTGAAGTGAAATGACTGAAAATATATGTGTAATTCTGCAGAAAGTCTAACAGAATTCATATTATTACTGAAACTTCAACCCAATAACCTTTTAAGCGATTATAGAAAGATAAACATCAGAAACAACAGAAAGGAAATTCGCAACGAGCTATCATCATACAACAAAGAAGACCAACAAAAAAGATGAGTATTTTTATTACTAACAGAACTGGTTATTTAAATTCGGCTCTCCCTGTCACTCGCTGCATTGCGTTACTGTATCAGCGTGGCAAGTGCTGTGAAAATCGGCCGCCCAATTTACTAACTTACTCCAAACATTAATAAACGAAACTTGGGCAACAAGTGGGTGGGAACTGTCAGACCCTGCATCACGGTATGAAACGCACTCTGTTGAAATATGGTGTATAAAGAGTTACACGCCCCAAGCATCACAAAACGGGGGATCCTCGCGCCGTAGTAAAACGCCGTGTATACATACGAGGGCAGTGCCCAATGCGAAGACCTGTAAGGGTCACTTTATCCCACCTGTACAATCGGTAGGAGGATCGCCACGGCCGGATAGTTGAATTCACCAACCGCAGCTTATTGTTCGTCACTGTCAGCCATTCCTCATCCTACAATCGCATGAGCTTCCTGTCAGCCGTTCCTCTTCCCACAATAGCATGAACTTCCTGTGAAGTGCAGAAACAGCGACCGGCATGGGAATAGTACACTAGGCTACGTCCTGTCCTCTGCAGGCCCCTCGGCAGCTCGATCGGCTGTTCATTTCCCGGTACCCCCACATGTCCTGGCACCTAGCAGAATGACACGTGCTATCCCTACCTTTGGAGTAAGTGTTGTTGGTTATGTATCAGCTGGGCCAACCTCTCAGTTGGGTACAGGTTCTGTAGCGATTGTAAGGCGCTAAGGGAATCAGAGCAGATGAGAAACGATCTGCCCTGAATACGACGCATCTGCTCCAGTGCCTTCAGGATCGCGTGGAGCTCCGCTGAGAAAACTGTATACTCATTACGAAGGCGAATCCTGGTGACGTGGTCGGGGAACTCAACAGACGAGCCAAGGGAATTCCCTTGTTTGGAGCCGTCAGCGTAAACTAATGTGAAACAGTCGTGCATATCTGAAAAGGTAAAAAACAGAGATTGACATGTAAAATCTGGCATACTATCTTTTTTAAAACTGGTAACGTCTGAAATAAGCCTGGGCCCTGGAGGAGTAAAGGTGGATATCTGGTCCAGCCTCGATGTAAAACATTAAGACCGGCCACACCCAACTCTAAAAGGCAAGTACTGCCTGCTCCCCATGAATTGTGGCTAATTTTAAAATGCGAATTTTAAAGCGCTTAGAGACTTAAGGGGCCATTTTTTCAGGTCCTTAATGTGTGGCAACCATGTAAGTTGACAGTCAATTATGAGGCCCAGAACCTCACCGTGTGTTTACAATTAAGAGCAGTGTCCCTCATCCTCAACTCAGGAAAAGTCGAAAATGGAACGAGAACAGTTGAAAAGAACACACACAGACTTTTCGGTTCAAAACCTACACCGACTCCTCTGCTCCCATTCATCCAAATGTCGAAGAGTTAATTGCAACTGACGCGTTGTCGCTGCAAGGTTTGAAGAAGAACACAACACAAAGAAGTCATCCACAAAGAAAGAACACTGGGACAAGACTTGGACGTAATGCTGCTTATAGCTACGGCAAAGACAGTGACACTTAGTTTATCACGAAACTCAATGTTTATGACTTCATATTTATTGAATTATGTGCAGTACAATGATATAATTTTTGAGGTATATCATGCCCGATATTGAAATTTTACTGCTCGTTATTTTAAGCAAAAGCTAATTTTTCATGAATTAAATGTTTACGAAGTCATGTCTCCTGAACTATAGATCGCACAATGACATAATTTTGCTGCTAGATTCAGTGGTATATGTGGGTACCGTCTGAAAACTGTGTTAGATATGGAGGAAGTAATAAAGGAGTAACGAATTAAAACGTTATGTCTGATGACGCTGTTTCACTGCACGAATAGCGAAATTACAGTAAGCGATAAACATTTTCCCTTTCGCCACTTTGTGGAGGGAGTCAGGAAGAAAAAGTTTCTGAAAGGTTAGAAGTTCCGTGTAAAATTTGTTGGAAGTAGCTAACTGCTTTCACTCTTAAATACTGGATGAAATAACGTCCGGGCATTAGCGCGCCGTCAGAACTTGTCTTACTATTTTAAAATTTTAACATGGTATTGTACCTCTTAATGAGCAAATAATGCCAGCATTTTACATTTTTATGTTCGATCAATAATCAAGCGAAATATTGTAAATAATTTTTTTTTCTTCCCCGTGGAAGCCGTTAGCAACTAGCAAACAGGTCGAAGTATGGTCCTCAGGTTACGAGTTTAGTAATATGCACTTCGGTGACAAAAGTTATGGGTTAGCAATATGCATGTACACAGATGACAAATACAAGGTATAAAACAACAGTGCATTGGTGGAGCTGTCATTTGCACTCAGCTGATTCATGTGAAAACGTTTCCGGTTTGATTATAGCCTCAATAGGGAATTCACGGACTTTTGAACGAGGAATGGTAAATGGAGGTAGATGCACGGGACATTCCATTTCGGAAATCGCTAGGGAATTTAATATTCCGAGATCAACAGTCTTAAGAATATACCGGGAATACCACGTTTAAGGCATTAACTCTACCCAGGGACAACGTAGTGGCCGACAGCCTTCACTTAAGACGCGAGAGCAGCGGCTTTTCCGTAGAGTTGTCAGTACTAACAGACTGGGTAGAAATCAATGAGGGACGTACGATGAACGTATCTGCGGCGAAATTAGGAGTTAATGGGCTATGGCAGCGGACAACCGAAGCGAGTCCTTTGCTAGCAGCACATCACCTGCAGCGCCGGTTCTCGGTTCGTGACAATATCGGTTGGACCCTAGACGATTGGGAAACCGTGGATTAGTCAACTGATTCCCGATTTGAGCTGGTAAGAGCTGATGGTAGGGTTCGAGTGTGGCGCAGACCCCACGAACCCAAGGACCAAAGTTGTCAACAAATCACTGTGCAAGCTGGTGGTGGCTTCATAAAGGTGTGGGATGAGTTTACATGGAATGCACTGGTTTCCCTGGTCCAACTGAAACGTTTATTGATTGGAAATGGTTAAGTTCAGCTACTTGCAGACGATTTGCAGCCATTCATGAACTTCATGTTTCCAAACAATGATGGAGTTTTTATGGGTGTCAACGCACCATGCCACCGGACCACTGTTATTCGCAAGTGGTTTGAAGAACATTCTGGACGTTCGAGGTTATGGTACGCTTTGGCCTCCAAGAGGGCCCGACATGAATCCCATCGAATAAATATGTAACGTAATCAAGAAGTCAGATCGTGCACAAATTCCTGAATGGGCAACACTTTCTCAATTATGGACAGCTATAGAAGCAGCCTGGCTGAATATTTCTGCAGGGGACTTCCAACGACTTGGTGAGTCCACGTCACATCGATTTGCTGTACTACGCCGGGCAAAAGAAGGTTCGACATGATATTACACGGCATTCCGGGACTTTTTCACCTCAGTGTAGATTTTCTGACTCCCAATATGATGGTGCACGTTTTCTGCTGTTCATTGGATATAAAAATGGTTCAAATGGCTCTGAGCACTATGGGACTTAACTTCTGAAGCCATCAGTCCCCTAGAACTTAGAACTACTTAAACCTAACTAACCTAAGGACATCACATACACCAATTCCCGAGGCAGGATTCGAACCTGCGACTTAGCGGTCGCGCGGTTCCAGACTGTAGCGCCTAGAACCGCTCGGCCACCCCGGCCGGCATTGGATATAAGCTTCCACAATTTTTATGAAGGTCACCCCAGTAGAAACTGAAGGCAAACTGTTTGGTAGTGTGCTAATTTCCTTTCTTACCGTATTACAGTCAAGAGGGATATTTGAGAGTGGGAGCTAAAATTGAACACGCAGTTGTATTGCATCCATCTGGACTGGACGTCGTCACATTGAACAGTTGCTTCGGATTTCATCATCGTCACTTGATTATCTATTCAAAAGAGTTTATACTCTCAATTACAACTTCAGTTTTTGAATTTCACCTGATTCAAACTTTGATTAATCGCTGAAAATCGGAGGATTATTGGTTGCATGTTTTCATAAATTTTTTCCTTGTTTAGGTGTGATGAAGCTGCCCCTAAAGCTTAATATCGCTTTTGTTGTAAATAATGGCTCAGATTCTTAATTTTTATAATATGTTTTGCCTTTATTGAAATAAAAGTGCCACAAAACAGCGATAAACAGAAAGGAAATAAGTGTCGATTTATTGTAGAGACTATGTTTACTTGGGAGAATTTGTGTAGGGTCACTTAATTTTAGACAGCTCCATAATGTGAACATGGTTTTTGCTGCTATTTAGGATGTGTAGCACCAGTGCATCATTTCAGCCAGTTGAACCACGAGAATTTTGTACTTCACAATAATTAGCGACTAAATATTTTCAGGGTACTATTCCGTAGCTCACTCAGGAACACCGTGACCATAGCATACATTTCTGAGAGAGGCGTTGTAATAAGAGACCGCTGTTCAGCCTTCGCATCTTTCAGAAATTAATGTACATTAAAATAGTGAATGGTAACTTATTGTTACCAATCCCTCGTAAGTAGTTTATCAATTCGATTCCAATGACACAAAATTTAAACTTTTATAGCAGCAGGAACCGTGTTCGAAATCCAGAAAGAATATAAACACCTTCCGTGATATTCTGAATCATTTCAGGACATGAAATGATTATTTTTTCATGAAGCAAGTGCTGTTTTCCTTCTCTCATCTTTGAGAAACGAAGCTAGTCGACCTCACTGTCGAAATGGCGTCTGAGGTCATCAGTACCCTAAACTAGAACTGCTTAGACCTAACTAACCTAAGGACATCACGCACATCCATGCCGGCGGCAGGATTCGAACCTGTGACCGTAGCAGCAGCGCGATTCCGGACTGAAGCACCTAGAACCGCTCGGCCACAGCGGCCGGCGTATAAAAGTCACTCTGCACACACTGCACTCTAAAATGTCTGGATTCCGCAACAATACAAATATGATCAGCGCAATATTTTCGCCTCAAACACCGACTCTGAACCCAGACAGACAATGTCCAGGGATCTGCTCATCACATTGTCAGTTAGTCTGTGTAAACGAATATTCTTCCTTGAGGAACCATATCTCTCAAAGTCGGGAGTTGTGACGGATTAACTGATTGTACAATTATATTTTTACACAGTCTCATTCACTATGTATAAATAAAGAGTTATAAATAAGTAACACCATCACTGAAACTACAGACAACATGTGTGAACACTTCCAAGTTGTTGAAT
This sequence comes from Schistocerca nitens, assembly GCF_023898315.1. Lineage (NCBI taxonomy): Eukaryota > Metazoa > Arthropoda > Insecta > Orthoptera > Acrididae > Schistocerca > Schistocerca nitens. The sequence goes on from NC_064614.1 coordinate 823,951,567, forward strand.
ATCTGTCACGTATGTTAAGTAAAGTTCCTCTCATACCGAATATACAGTGTGTCCCAAAATAATGTATACACTCTATGAAACTGAACATCTCTTTAATGAAAGGGGTTAGAAATACAATGTTAGTGGTGTTAGGTGCTTATGGTAAGACTTAAGGTGGCAAATGTTCAAACTGGTATTCGTCCATCGCAGCACACCGTCGACAACGACTTACGACTAAGCGACATGCCAACTTTATTGTTTCCAGCGGAACAGCATCACAGACTTGCTCAATTTTCTCTCTAAGATCATACAGTGTGTGTTGTCTCGCAGCGTTAACTTTGTTCTTGAAAGTACCCCACAGAAAGAAGTCTAGAGGAGTTAAATCTGGAGAGAGAGAGAGCGGGATACTCCACACTCCCTCTTGGTACCATCCATCTGGCAGGGAATGTACGACTGAGAAATGCTCTCACATCCAGATGAAAGTCAGGTGGCGACCCATCCCGTTGAAAGTAATAATCTTCACTTCTAGACACAACGCTAAGACCAGGAGTTATCATTTCCAACTTTTCCGAGTACGAGTCGCCCGTGACAACGTTGCGAAAGAAGTACGGCCTGATTAACCCTCTAGAAGACAGACCACACCAGACTGTCACTCCTGGTAGATTAACATGCCTTTGCTCGGATTCTCCCTGGCCCAGTACACGCAATTATGGCGGTTAATTTCTCCATTAAGTTTAAAGATGGCTTCATCTGATCAAAGAATTCGATCTTGGTAACGTTACTCTTCTTTACATCTGTTAATGAACCACTCACAAAATTCGCTTCGCCAATCAGGATCATCCTCGTTAAGAGTATGGAGAAGTCTGGGAATGTAAGGCTTAATGTTCTGAGACCGCAAAATTCTACGAACACTGCTTCTGCAGATCCCAGTCTCACGAGAGCATTGCCTCACAGATTTCTTCGGGGATCGTGTGTATGCCTGGATTACTGCATCAACACTCTCATTGTCTGTTGAACTTATCTTTCGTCTGCTATGTCCCTTCTTCATATCGTGGACCGTTCCTTCGACTTCAAACTTATCTCTTATTCTTGTAATTATTACTCTCGTCTGTGGTGGTGTTCCAAATTCAACTCTCTAACTTCGGCGTACCGAACACACATTCTCTGTTTTCCAGTAACACTTTACCACCCATTTCCGTTGTTCAAAGTATAACGCCATGTTGGCTGACAATCCTGAAACAAAAGAAAGCATTGTCATGTTTTCCACCGTCTTCTAAATTATTACCCCTAAAATTGGTTTTCTGTTTCCTTTAACTAAAGAGATATTCTGTTTCAAAGAGTGTATACATTATTTTGGGACACCCTGTATTTATTGAAACACATTGGATACTACGTTATACTAACATGCTACCGTCATGGCTGTGAATGTGTACCCAGGACGACGCGTAAGAATATTCTTCTTGTTGAAACTGATGAACCTCAACTCGAGCTCAGACAACAGTACGTTGGTTCCAAATATCTCCTCAAAAGTGCGCAATTTGCGCAAGACCCTTTGATCTCGAGTATTCGAGTGTTGTCCGAGAACTTCTTCACTAGTACATATTGGTTCATAAAACCTTCCACCGTTAGCTTATGCCTTTTGTGATATTTCACCACTTTGTCAACTAACTGCAACAGATACGCGCCAGCGCTGTTTCATACAGGAATACGACAGCACATTTCAACTTTCGCACAGATCCAGTATACATGGAACCTAACATGAACCTGAAACTGTTACAGGAGTTTTATATGGATGGAAACACGCGTACTCTCTCTATACTGATGGATCACGTACTTCAAAATGAGTCGGAAGCGCATATTATTACGACTAAGCACGACATAGAGGTCAGTTCTAACTCCCTGTGGAAGCATCTGTATTTACGGCAGAGCTCACTGCTGTACTAGAGGGGCTTAATTATACTGATGGTTTATACACATATACACTCATTATTCAAACAGACTCGCAATCAGAATTGCTGACCATACTGAATCATGTGGTCAGTACCACCAGCAACTACTTGGTGTACCACGTTATACACTGAATAGCCGGAGAAACTGCCTTAGGCATGCGTATTCAAATACAGATATATGTAAACAGGCAGAATATGGTACTGCAGTCGGCAACGCCTATGTAAGACAAGTGTCTGCCGCAGTTGTTAGACTGGTTACTGCTGCTACAATGACAGGTTATCAAGATTTAAGTGAGTTTGAACGTGCGCACGAACGATGGGACACAGCATCTCCGATGAAGTCGGGATTTTCCCGTAAGATAATTTCACGAGTGTACCTTGAATATCAGGAATCCGGTAAAACATCAAATCTCCGACACCACTGCGGCCGGAAAAAGATCCTGCAAGAACGGGACCAACGACGACTGAAGAGAATCGTTCAACGTGACGGAAGTGACACCCCATGCGTCCATAATTGCTACAGAGAGTTTAAACGCTTCCGTTTGCCACCAAACTCCCCAGACATGAACTATATTGAGCTCATGTGGGATGCCTTGCAAAGTGCAGTTCAGAAGAGGTCTCCAATCCCTCGTACTTTCACAAATTTGTGGACTGCAGGATTCATGGTGTCAGTTCCCTTCAGCACTACTTCAGGCTTTAGTCGAGTCCATGCCACGTCGTGTTGCGACAGTTCTACGTGCTCTCGGGGGCCCTACACGATATTAGGCAAGCGTACCAGTTTCTTTGGCTCTTCAGTGTACATATTTGTTCACACAGTGACACGTCATAAGCTGTGAGCAGCGTCGTCATTCTCAATGAGCAGTTCTCCACGAAGCACTAAATACTGCAGGAAATTTGTCATCGCGTGGTTTCACAGCGGGCAGCCGAAGACAGTGTGGTTGATGCCTCGTCTGCGCGACAGTCGTATATGGGTGAGGCAATCAGTTGTAAATGTGATCCAGTCGAGACCGTCCTCGCTTACAGGAAGGTGGAATGTGGCCAGAAACTTTGTGTGGTACGAACCAAGGGCGTATCACGCTCGTGCAGGGATGCTCGATGGTATGATCCCTTAGCTGAGACGATAGGTGCCACTTATTGTTCCACAAGGTTGTTATCTGGTGCTGTATGTCGTGGAGAAGGTAGGTGTAAAGAAAATTTTCACGCTTTTTCGTAGCATGGTAGATAACACTCGCTAATTTCAATACCACGTTATCAATACGCCCCTTTGCCCACAGCAATGTGGTTTTCTTGTTACGGCGCTGTAGTTCCGCAATCCAATCTACACTGAAGAGTCAAAGAAACTGGTACACCTGCCTAATAACGTGTAGGGCCCCGTGGGAACACAGAAGTGCCTCAGCACGACGTGGCATGGACTCGACTAATGTCTGAAGCAGCGCTGGAACGAACTGACACCATGAATCCTGCAGGGTTGTCCATAAATTCGTAAGAGTACGAGGTGGTGGAGATCTCTTCTGAACAGCATGTTGCTAGGCATCCCACGTATGCTCAATAATGTTCATGTCTGGGGAGTTTGGTGGGCAGCGGTAATGTTTAAACTCAGAAGAGTGTTCCTGGAGCCACTCTGTAGCAATACTGGTCGTGTTGGGTGTCGCATTGTACTGCTGGAACTGCACAAGGTCGTCGGAACGCACAATGAACATGAATGGATGCAGATTATCTGATAGGATTCTTACGTATGTGTCACCTTTCAGAATCGTATCTAGACGTACCAGGTGCCTCATGTCACTCCAACAGCAGTCGCCCCACAGCATTACAGAGTCTCCACCTGCTTGAACAGTCCCCTGCTGCCAAGCAAGGACCATGGATTCATGAGGTTGTCTCCATACCGGTACAAGTCCATCCGCTCTATACAATTTGGAACGATGCTATCCCGCCCAGGAAACATGTTTTCAGTCATCAACAGTCCAATGTCGCTGTTGACGGGCGCAGGCGAGGCGTAAATGTTTGTGTCGCGCAGTCATTAAGGGTACACGACTGGGCCTTCGGCTCCGAAAGCCCATATCAATGACGTTTTGTGGAATGGTTCGCACGCTGACACTTGTTGGGGGCCCAACATTGAAAGTTCAAATGTGTGTCTGAATTCCTAAGTGACCAAACTGCTGGGGTCATCGGTCCCTAGACTTACACAGTACTTAAAATAACTTAAACTATTTATGCACACTCACCCACGCCCCAGAGAGGACTCGAACCTCAGGCGGGAGGGGCCTCGCAATCCGTGACATGGCGCCCCAAACCGCACAGCCACTCATCGCGGCCGCGTTGAAATCGGCAGCAATTTGCGGAAGGGTTGCACTTCTTCATGGTGAACGATTCTCTTCAGTCGTCGTTGGTCCCTTTCATGCAAGATCTTTTTCCGGTCGCAGCGATCTCGGAGTTTGATGTTCTACGAGATTCTTGATATTCACGGTAGGCTCGTGAAATGGTCGTCCTGGAAAATCCCCTCATCATCGCTACCTCGGAGATGCAGTGTCCCATTGCTCTTGAACCGACTATAGCACCACGTTCAAACTCCTTAAATCTTGATAACCTGCCATTGTAGCAGCAGTAAACGATGTAACTACTGCGCCAGACACTTGTTGTCTTACAAAGGCGTTGCCGACCGCAGTGCCGTCTTCTGCCTGTTTACGTATCTCTGTATTTGAATACGCATGACTTTACCAGTTTCTTTGGCGCTTCAGTGTATAATCATTTTCAGCTGAGCATATCATTATTTAATTGCTATGTTTACAACCCATGTCAATATTCTATGTGACGGTTGGATTATTGTGTGTGTGTGTGTGTGTGTGTGTGTGTGTGTGTGTGTGGTGTGTGTGTGTGTGTGTGTGTGTGTGTGATGGTATCTGTCTCTTAATTGATTAAATTCCATGTATTGAAAGCTGGCTGAGTGGATCATGTCTGAAGATCATAAATAAAATAAAAAGTATTTAATTTTGGTTCTCTTTTGTCTTATAAGTGGTTGGTGTTCTTTAAGTGGATACTTCAGTTATATAAATGAATTTGACCCTGCAATAATTGATACAAATAAATTACCACTCTCCAAATCAATGATTAAGGAATGCATCTTATTACTAAATCAAATAACGATAATTGTCAACTCAGTTTATTATTCTCAAGTAATCAAATCTCACAAGAAACGAATTCAATAATAACTGAAATCAGTAAACTAATTCCTTAGCAAACTTGGATAAAGAATCCAGAATGGTAATCTAAAGTTCAGGCACATCTGAACAAAACTTTAACGTTCGCAGAGGTGGTACCGCAATGGCCGTAAATTAGTACATATTGCTGAAGTTGAAAGCATATTGAACTTTTAATTACAATTAAGTTTTCGAAATCAAGATAGGAATTACTGGGCAACGTTACGCAAACTTCGCCTTTCTCTGGAGTTCCCTTCACTGTTGCTAAATCAGTCACAGACTCCGTACCAACAACTCGTCGCTGCCTGCGTCTAAGTTCAACCTCAGACGGATGACAGCCTCTCACCCCGGGTGAGGAAACTTTGAGCTCTGTTGATCATCTTGAGGTTGAAGTTCTTCTGCCTGTGTCTACTTACAAACATATTTGTTTTTAGAGAGGGTCCACCTTGAGAAAAACACAAGTTTTAGTTTTCTTTTTATTCCCCTGACATGTTTCGCAGACCTTTCAGCTACATCAGTGTTTTTTATATATAATCTTCTGTTTCATAAAATATTATAAAAAAACCTCACGATGCTGATACTTCAGCGAAACATGTCTGGGGAATAAAAAGAAAACGAATTATTATGTTTTGCTCAAGGTGGACTCTCTCCTGAAACAAATTTCTTTGAACTCTGTGTTTTTCGATGTTACGAAATTTTGGTTGACAAAATACTGATTCTTGAGAGTGCCGACTAGTGAGATGTTATCTTACTGAACTCTGGCCTCCTTTCGTTTCTCGTATTTCAAGTTGTTAACCAGATAAAAACTTGTTAGTCTTGGGGCTCCCGCGTATGATTTACTCCCTCTCTGTGCCTTCCTTCCAGTGCTGGCCAATACAGTTAGATCTCTGTACGCGAAGTGTCTCTCTCTCTTTTGACACTCCTAGATTATTCACATAAACCAATAGGAGCTCTCTTCACGTTGCTTTAAGCATTTATTCAATTTGGCATCACCCAGTCGCGTGTCAGCTTCTCGGACATACAAGAATGTCCTAACACGCTGTTCCCATTCCACTCTCTAAGGTGTTATTGTAACAGCCCATGTGTTTCGACAAAGTCTGACTTGCTTTGTTTTCTCCAATGAAAGTAGTTTTTTCTGGGCCTTTGGCTTGTCGTATCCCGCAGCCATGGCTTTTTAATTACAAACTCAGTTTGCTACACCACGTCCTTCACCCTCACTGGCTCTGAACCTGCTTTCACAGTGGACTCTCATTTTACAGTACATGCAGTTTAACACAAGAAGTCAAAATCCAAGTAGTTATTTATTGGCAGTCACTATTAGTAATTCAAATTTCATTAAACAATGGCGATAAATTTATTGCAACTTAATCTGACTGTCTCTTATAGTTTTACATAGGACAGTTTGGTTAAAACAATTACGTAACATTAAGCCTTCCTCCACTTTTTAAATTTATTCAGATGCTGATTTCCTCAGTATTTTTTTGTAATGTAACTGCATCAAAGAAATTTGTCCTAACAGAGTATAGGCATTGTGTGCTCATCTTTGACACAGATTGTTTGGAGAAGGATAAGGTTTTTGCCACTGGCACACATAATCACTTATTATATTCGCTATTATTCTAGTAAGCCATTACACAGTTACTCTTTTTCCTGACGAGGTGAAATGTGTCTTCTGATTATTAAACAATATGATATTCACTTTGGATACCAGCTTATGGACTCACTCATTTTTCTTTTAAGTTAGTATCACAATTTCTATTCTCAACCTTCATTCACCCTTCCTGAGTTAAAAAAAAAATGCATATTTCTCTTACTTATGCTGTCACTGATGTCTTATGTTCAGTCTTTTTTTTTTGTCATTCCCTTTTAAAACATTAATTAACATTCACTCTCGCCTCAAAACAATTTTCGAATTTAACTCATTCATCTATTTTACAAATATGTACATTAAGATATGGAAAATATAGGAAAAAATACACAATAGTCCATAGTTACATAATGACACACATGGCACAAAAACGTATATAACTCAAGACGTATGAAATGCAAAATTCAACTTAACATGCAAAATTCACACTCTATGTCACTGTCCATCGAAATTGTGTACTTACCTGCAAATAATGAAAATGAAGTTATCAAATTATACACATGTGCTATGTTTGTGATCAAGACCTGCTGGTCACTGTATGTTATACAGATATAAGACATACATTATTCTGTTAATCAATCACAAAACGGTACCTAAAAAAAACACACACACACACAAAATATTACCGTTGTGTGAGCTGTTTAATTAGTTTATCACATGATATCGGCCTAGTCACTGGTTTGGTACGAAAGGTACAGATTTAATTTCCGAGTTCAAGCTTCAGAGTTATGAGTATAAGAGACTGTGGCACTTCAACGTTGGTTTAACGAGAATGTGATCTGGTTGAAATGTAAGACACTTCTCAACGTAAAGTTTTCCCCTGTTGTCTCTGTTGCACACACATATTAATTCGTTAGTTAAAGTATTCCTAGTACTCACTAGTTTAAGTCCTTGATATGGTCACAGGAATTCACGTTTTTTTTTCAGCTGTATAAGCAAAAATAGTGTCTCTTCCTGTTTCAGTAGTGTAACATGATTAATCGAAACTGAGTGGCATGGTGTCTTTCATTCTCTCAACACACTGAACCATCATTCTTGTTTATACGTGAGAAGCAGTAAGCTACTCCTCCCACCAGACGAAATGTTTCTTTGTGTCCACAAGGTTACAATAAAGTCAAAATTTGGTATTCTTTGTGCACATCACCTCGAGAATCGTAAGTATGTTTGTAATTGTCTCAATGTTCGTCATGTATAAAACACGTATATTCACCACACGGACAACACGTAGTGGTTCATTGACAGTACCTACATTTAGACCCCACGTGACATCATCATTTTTGACAGAGCATTCCCGCCTTGTTGTTGCAATGCCTGGGACTACCAGCTGGGCGTTCGCTCGTGGCCAGGCGACGACGGATTCTCACCAACTATCTCGGGTCCTCAGTTTGTATAAAGGCACAGATAGAAGAGTCCTTGCAGATCCACTGTGCTAGTGGTGGTTTCTTTGGGGGTGCAGACAGCAACTAATACCGAAGCGTGAGCCACGGCTGAGCGACCAAGCGAACTGGTTGTCCGTGCCACAGCGAGTGCATTAGATTAAATCTCTGCTGGGTGGTAACACATTGATTTACTTATTCCTTGTACCCTATGTCTCGTTTTATCCGCAATTTTCTCGTACCTTCTTCCAGTGTACGACTGGGTAACCTCAAACATACATACGTCAATATTATGTCTCAGAATGTAGAAGCATCTGTTTCTTTTTCACTATTACTATTTCTGTGCAATCAATACAACTGAACACACACAAGTTTCTTTTTACAAATTCATCATTAATAATTACTATTCACAACTTTTTAATCTTCAACTATCCCTTCCCTTTTTAATATTATTTCAACTTTGGTCACATTTGTTTAGTTGTTTAATTATAAAGTGACTTCACATTCTTCCAGAACTCTTCGTTGCACACTTAAATTTGCGTAATGACAATTAAACCAAACTTGGTTTCTAGTACTTAAATTCATCTATGAATTTACATAATGATAATTGCATTAATGCGTCATTCCCGTTTTTATTTTAGTTTTGAACTCAGATGAGGTTAATAAGTTTACATATGGCATTGTTTCATAAGACTGAAATGGTTATTTATATGCACGCGCAGTAGTGCTCATACCAGACGAGTCTACTAATACCTTGTTAATAACTCAAGTAACTCACTATCTCCTGTGCTCTTTCGATTGATTATTTTCGTAAACCAATATCTACTGTGGTCTCCCTATACATTCTGCAACCGTATCATCTTATCCTTCTTCTTTTATCCTCATTTTATACGTTTCATCCAATGAGCTAGATTGTCCGTTCTTTCATCACCTTACAGCATACGAGTATAAGTTCTTTTTCTACCTTACTGTACGTTCTCTAAATTATGGCGATTGTTTATTTTAACGAAACACATGGCTAATATGGTTCTCTTCTCATACCCTGAAAATACGTTATTTTCTTCGGTGTTTCACTCTTATCTTTTCTTCTATTTTAACCTTACCGAAGTCCATATTGTTTGACTTTTCGCAATGGTTCGTGGTCTGTCCATCTTTGATCTATCATCCATTATTACTCTACTTCCTCCTTCTTAGGTTGTGTCAAGCTAACTCTTTCATCGTCTTTCATTTCTTTCTTTGTGCCGTGATCCCCCTATAGAAGTTCAGTTATCTATGCTGTCAGCAGTTTATAAATATACACAAAAAATTACCGCGTCATACTTTCATTAAACTAGCAAATACTCACGTAAATTTGCGTTTCGTTTTAATTATTAACAATATGCTTTCAGCACAGCATTCCTTTACGTCTGCTATCCTCAAACACTCATCCCTTCAATGCATTGTACCTTCAGTCGGCTATCCTAAAAGTCTCATCATCTCAGTGCTACATGACACTAATTGATAAACTATTGTCTACATGTAGTAAAGTCCAGAAAATACATAACAGATCGTTGTGCTCCGGTATCTGCTCTTCTTGGATTATCTTCACAATTTTAATAACACTTGGTCTGCAACAGTAATCTTAATCTCTCCTATTCATTATTATTCATTTGCTAATATCTCGCACGTCACACTAGTCTATTGACGATACCTTAACATTTCCTTTGAATAGCCTCACTTTGTTTCTTGACTTTACTGAAATTCTTAATACTGTCTAATAGTCGTTGTTAAGTAGGTTTCCCCACAAATCATCTTCAAAGTCACTACCTGTTTCCTCTTTGCTGTTCTCTTCCTTTTTCTCTGTTCACTTAAGCAGCACATTTGGACACTTCCCAGCGTTTGAATCCTTACATTTGTCCTGTTTCTCTTGGGTACTTTAAACAGAGCAATTACGAACCGTCTCAAATTAAAAATATGGAATGTTGAACAACTCTCTTCTAAAGAATTTCACCCTAAGAGTTCTGTCTCCTCCTCTTCAGATTCGCAGGTCCATACATCTTCCCATTCTTTGTCGTCTTCGTTATCATCTTCTGTCATTTAATTCGTTATTCTCTGTGACTGAAGCTGGAACAAAATCTTCCAGCAAATGAACTGTTTGAGCCTCCTCAAACTCTTTTTTTAGTTCACGAATTACTTCATCTCTTGCTTCTCTCACTTGTTCTTCTTTGTTCCCTAATATCGTTCCCTATTGTTCTTCACGGACAACAACGTCTACCAAGCCACGTCCTCCTTCTCCCGATGTTTTGGCATTATCTGTGAATTTCAGCATGACCTTTCCATCCTTCAATTTCATCAGTGAAGGTCTCTCTTTCAGGTGCAGCACAATGCAAGAATACTTTAGAAAATCATGTAATAATATTACCTGTACGGTCAAAATCTTTACAGCTAAGAATTTCGCACTACATGCATGTGACTAGTACTCAGAACCTGCTCTTACTTACTCCTTGACCTCTGCACATTTCCTGTTCACTGTATGTCATATCTTCATAGCGTGCATCTTAAACATTGGCCACTTGTCTTCACTGTCACGTGAATGATAGACTTCCTTGTCTCTTACCAAGACTTGGCTTCCAGAAGTGACTACACTCTTCATTCCCGCTCATGTTCACATTTATTATTGGATATACAATGTCGTCTGATCAACTGTTAAAATTTTTTATTTTCGCTGCTAGAGTTTCTTTCACTTTATTTCAGTTTACGAATAGGGATCCCGGAACACTTATCATTACTAAGTAGTGATTAGAAAGTTTCCATTTAAGAACATTACTGCAGTGTACATACAGTGTAGCGCTACTTCGAAGCGGGTATATCAGACCCGATCTATAGCCAAGGGACTAATGTAGTATTCACGTCTTTCTGACTTGCATGAGTTAAATGCAGAAACATGAACTATGGTAACGTTGTTACCAAACGCGTCCAAACAGAACCAACATACTCTTATTCTTTCCTTGGTTGCCGAAGGACAAGCACTGGTAAACATGTATTGGATAGTGAAGAATGGGTATGGGGCAACATGTCTGTCGGAAACCACATTTGTGGAATGGTGTGCCAAGATCCGTGCTGGTTGCGATTCGACACAAGACGCTGGTTGATCTGGGAGGCAAGGCTCCGCCATTATAGACAACAACAAGCTGGCAGTTGATGATGTAGTCTGATGATCTCTCCCCACGCATTTCTCACATCTTCAGTCCCGTATAAGAGACCTCTGAGGGTCGACGACTCCTTTCAGACAAGGATGTGCAGCAGACAGGCAGAAATAGGTATCTTCAACCTAGTATATCGGTGAGATGATTGCCTCAATGCTCGTGGGGATTTTTCTCGATTGGCGTACCGATTCTGTACTGTACAACCTTCGAACAGAAACTTTTTTAACCATCCCTTATAATCCTGAAGCTGGATCCTCCATTGTTTGTCAACTTCTTGGATCGTTGCCTCATTCTTTATCCTCTTATTATATCTTGTTTTACGTTGACGGATGTTCACTATGATGCCTCTCTCTTCTCGCTGACCGTTTCGTCTACAATTGTTTCTTCCATCGCCTTTTTGATACAGTGTTCCTCACCATTTATGATTATTCCAACTATCCCATTCATTTCCATTTTTTCGCGGCGGGTGCCTCACTCACCGGTTTTGTTTATCCTGTTGCTAGTTTTCTGGTGGAAGTTGTGCTTGTATGAAGTGCTTCTGCACTAAGATTATAATTCTTGCAATTATTGTTGGAATCCTAGTACATCTTGCATGTTTCTTCCCATTAGTATGCTTTCGCTTTTTCTAATGTGCAGTAGCTTCGTCACACAAATTCGAATTAATTCTGCTAATTTAAATGGTACACGTGCGCATTGGTTAATGTCGAAGTCCCCTTGAAATATTGTACTAGGTCCTGCCATCTCGATTCTGCATAATGCTCTATCACTTTTTTTCCTTTTCTGAGTCAACCTTTTCATCTCACAGTAGCGCTTGCAACCTACGTGCTGAGTTATTTGCTGGATGTATTTCAATCTCTGTCTTCCTGTACAGCTTTTACCCTCTACAACTCCCACTAGTAATATGGAAATTATTCCCGACGTCTTAACAGATGTCCTCTCATCCAGTACCTTCCGCTTGTCAGTGTTTCCATGTATGCCTTTCCTCGCCGATTATGTGGACCAACAACTTGTCTCTGCCTCCTTTTAAGTTCAACCTCAGACGGATGAAAACCCTGACACTGGATGAGCAGAAGGTTAGGGTGAGTCTCGAAGGTGTTTAGAGATTAAGATGAAGTCTGGAAATGAAGTTAGTATCAGGAGAGTGCTTCCGATATGGAAAACTTTGAGTTCTGTGTTATTCAATATTGCGTCATTTTGACTGGTGGAATTCTGATCTTGATTATGCTGACCAAAGCCTTGCAAGACTCTGGCTTCAAGTGCTTTATTAGTTAAAAAAACGTGTTAGTCTTGACCTCCAAAAGTGTACCTGATTTACTCCCTGACTCTGCGTTCCTTTGTTCGCTGACCAATATGGTTAGATATCTGTAAGCAAACTCGCTCTCTTTTCTCCCTCTTCCAGGTTAATTATATAAACGAATAGGTGACGTCTGTACATTTCTTTAAACATTCATTCGGTTTGCTATCTTCCGCTAGAGTGTCAGCATCTTGCACATTACAAATAAGTCCCTACGCACTGTTCTCCTTTCACTCTCTAAGATGTTATCTAAACAGTCTGTGTTTCTTGACAGTGCTTAACTTCTTACTGTTCCCTCCTACAAAAACGGTTCTTCGTTGACTCTGGCCGTTAGGCGGCACTCATTCCGGAGACATGGCTTGTTGAAAGTAAACCCTATTGCCCCTTACATTCCTGAGATGTCCGCTGCATTGTCTGATGGCAGGCGCACGGTACCAACACGGCCGGAGTGGCTTTTTTCTTTCTCCCGCTTAACAGCGCATTGCTCTGGCCAATTTCAACTGGCTTGTGCTGTCCTTCACATAGAGAGGCGAGAAGTAGGTCTGCAAATAGAGCTGGGGGAGGAATTCCTGCAACTTTGTGGCCTGCGCCTGATCCTAGCCCTAACTGTTATTAAACTTTCACAGTGGCCTTCCATTTAGCTGCACATGCAGTTTTACGTAGGAAATCAAAATCTAAGTAGTTAAGTGTTGTCAGTCACCAATTTAACCTATCAGTTACAGGTCTTACACAAGTTACGGGACAGTTTGGTTAAAATGGTCGCCTGACAACGCCCAAAATGGACATGCGTGCTCGTTTCCTGACTTTACTGTGTCCTTCCGGTACCCACTTTATGACGTCATATCCACCTGCTACCGAGAATACGTTCACTACCCTACTGCAACTAAAATCTATTTATTAACACGTATTAAACTACTGATGATGTTTCAGTGGAGGCTGGGATTCGTAATATCACTATTTTTGCTGTGGATCCGTTAAGTACTAGATCGAATTACTGCATTTAGTTCTCTCTCACTGCTGGTCTTTCCTGGGCACTAGAAATTTCCTTGGGTGTGATACACGTGTGTGTTAGTACTGAAATGTCATCATAAGGCCAATTTGTATATACTTAGTTATCTTATTAGTTTGTGAATTATTCACAAAAATTGTGTTACGTCACACATGTAGAGGTGATGTGATGGTCAAGAATGATTGCATCTTATAGAATAGTTTTCAGTTATATTCATATCAGTATCAATATTTTTATAATTTTCACAAGTTTTTATATTTTTGTTTTTATTTAATTCAGTTTAAAGGAACTCTTTGCTTCCTTTTGTGTAGTCACCTCCTGCAGTTAACTTTTTCAGTGCCCACCTACGGTCTGTTTAAACTGATTTAAAAAAAGGAAGGAAGGCTGAGCTTAACGTCCCGTCGATTCGAGGTTATTAGAGACGGACCACAATCTCGGATTGTGTCAAGGATGGGGAAGGAAATCGGCGGTGTCCTTTCAAAGAAACCGTCCCGGCATCTACCAGGAGTGGTATTGGGAAATCACGGAAAACCTATATCTGGATGGCCGAACGGGTTTGAACTGTCGTCCTCCAGAATGTGAGTCCAGTGTGCAAACTACAGCGGCAACCCGCTTGGTAAAACTGATTCAATGTACGAATATTAGTTCAAAAACAAACTACATCTCACACACCAGCAGCAGAAATAGGTGTCAATTATCGGTGACTACGAATCGAAATACGTATAATAAACACCAAAAATTATCATCAAAAAAGATCAGAAAAGAACGACGAGGTCACTGGAGACCGAGCGCGAGCTATGTCAGAAGTATAATGGGGAAAGAAAGCAGCTGTATTCTTTGCAAAGGAAACATCCCGCCCATTTACGATATAGGAAATCACAGAAAACCTAAATCTGTGGGGGTATACATGGAATTGAACACCTATCCTACTAAACTTGAGCCCATTGCCTTAACCATCATATCACCTCACTTGCTACAAAATAAAAGACATTTAAAAACTGTTTGAATGAAAATGGAAACATCCCCGATCACAAAATGTCGTACAACACGACAATAATCACAGGTTTTGAGGCAAACAGACCCCCAACTAGGGTCTGCAGTTCGTGCTGGTCGGGGTACTGGTCGAACACAGAGTCTCTCGAGGTAAGTCAAGGTCATCTCTAGGACAAGGCACAGCCGCCGGCCTTAGCACATTAGAAAAGTAACGGGTGATGTCCAAATTAGGGGCTATGCAAAGCAGATGCGTTCGTGTTGTGTACCCAGTGGCACGAAATGCTGAACAATCACTCCTCGCGCTGGTCCCGTATGACGATGACGAATGCAATCTGACGACATATGTCCCGCTCGGAGCCTCCAGAAGCTGATAAGCAAACGAAACTTGCCGCTAATTCTGAGTCCAATGATGTTGGGAGCACCATTGTCGGCGCGCCTCTCAATGCTGCTGCACCAAAGCTAGTTACGATTTCACCCGTTGGACTCTTCCACTCTGCTCACATCTTGTCTCAGTTGTGAGATAAAAGTGTCACGACGCTGTAGGACGTGCCAACAGTGCAAGAAATACATGACCTACAACGTTCAGTGTGGCTCGCTATCGTTAACTGCGGTGGCTGTAAACTGTCGCTCTAAAGTCGAAACATTTATCACAATAATTTTCATACAGACTATAGCTCTAAAACTACCGTAAGCTACCGCAGACTATAATCGGTAAGCGTAGACTACGGCAGTTTTCCTCGTAACTTTGGTCATTTAAGGTCGTACCTGCCTTACCTGTACATTAGGTATGTTCCAACCCTACTGGACGTTACCTCATACCGGTCGCTTTCCTTACGCAGTGTCTTGTTAGATTCTTCTAAAAACAGGAAGCGGTGAACTGTCTAGAAACTTAGTGAGGATTTGTAAGGGGCTGGCAAGCTACAGAACGTTATTGTTCTATACAGTTTTCGTCCTGCCTGTTACTTAAAAATAAACATTGGTTTTATTCGAAAATTGTTAATTTGTAACTTTAAATAGTGGGATTTTGTTTTAAAAATAAAGAAAATAAGACAGATATGTACCGCTAGCAAACCAATCGCGTCAACAAAAAGTTAAAAGGTAAAAAAACATAAAACAAAAATGTTTCAAACATCGCTTTAGCACTATGCCGAACTTACATGAAACATGTTTCTGTTACTCATAAACAACTTTCGCATTTATCAGTAATAACAAGAAACTCTTGCCGTTCATCATGATGAAGAGCTTTCTGTTGAGTGCAGAGTAACAACGATAATTACATAGATTTTTTTATGTTTGTGCACGTAAACTGTACTTGCAATAAAAGTAACTGCTTTGGTTGCATAAAAACGCAGAAGTTACTCGATGATCTAGTTTTTATTACTTATAAACTTACCGTTAAGGATAAAATATACGCAATTGACTAACACTGAACGATGTACGGTGATAATTAGTGCAAAATAAGCGGACAAAGAATCAAAAAACGATGAATAGTTGTCAGCTCCCAGTTTCCCTCTTCCACGTTCATTTGTGTTTCTTTCTTTTTTTTTTTTTCCTCTCTCCTTACCAACGCTACCAATACTATCGGCAACCCTACCGCTTACTACGTCATTTATGTAGTGTACCAGAACTACCGAAAGGTAGTACGGTGGAACGTAACTCTAATACAAACGCATTTACCAGTAATGAGGCAGTTTAGCAGAATGCAGACTAATTGAATTAAGGGTTAAATGTTAAATAAAGTTCCGTAGAATAATTAAGCTGGATAAACCACGTTGTCTTCAATAGCTTTGTATGTTTATTTGAGATATGCGCAGTATAATTTTGTGAACGCTAGTCTCATATAAAAATGAATGTTTTAATGGTCAACATCTGAACCAGCAGTGCAAAGTTTATAAGCTCTTTGAGTTGACAGAGCGTTTGCAAACAAAATGAACTATATAAATATACAGTTTATATGCCTTAATACGCGAAATTCTCTAACGCCTTCACGTTCGCTGTTATGAACCGTGTGATCCTCAGTGACTTTGAACGCAGTAGTCACAACACTGGCCCGGTCGCTTTTCGTCCGAGTCCATCACAATTACAAATGATTTAAGCACAGCCAAAGTCCCACAAGGTCAGAGGTGCCAAGAATAATGAAAATGAAATTAAAGATCGCGCAATGATGGCTACTCGTTCATTCAAACAACTCAACATTTCTACGTTTCCAACTGGAATAAGAGACCAAAAATAGTTTCACGTTTTCACCCGCGATCTCGTAACAATTACGTGTCCGCAGTTCACAAAGTGAAACATGTGGCAGATAACCGAACAGAATCTCACCACATCACCGACCGGCTACAGACGAAAAACATCCGATGAACCACCGAAAACGAAAAACCCTGCGCTCTGTTGTACACACTTATTTTTAGGCTCGATCACATGACCACTGTTCGACTCAGTGAAGATACTTTCACCCTGACCACCATTCAGAATTCATACAATAATTTAACATAACAACGTATGATAAAACGTTCTATAACTTTTTGCCGTTAGTTTACGATTTCTTAATAAAGCATTTATGCCTCATTTGAGTTATTTCAAGAAACACTTAAATATACATTTCACCACTTACAAATACAGATTACTATACATTGAAGCAGTTGGATTATTAAAAGAGATATTCATGTTGATAAATTATGTGTGTATCTGTAGAGGATATCATAATTGCAACACTACTTACGTGTAATCAACTAAATTGTTTACATAATTTTATATATTAGTTTACTTAGGGAAGTGATCTGTTCACACGTTTGCTGGCATCATCCACTTCCACTTGATGTACCGCAAGTGTAAATTCCTTAATAAGCTTAGTTGTTACAATTCTTATAAACAATAACAACCAGAATGCACAAAAAAGTTGAACATGTGCTGGACTGAGTTATGGACGTAAAATAGAGGAACCAGCTTTTCGTCTTTCTGGCAGCTTCAAAGACATTGACATCGAAACATCTTCACGGATTCGCGCTTTTTTACTTGTTAGTACTAGTAGCCATGTGATGTAATATAATGCGTTGTGTGAAGTAGACTAACAGGACACATGATGCCACGTCGTATAGCGTGACACATGCCATCATGTCATCCAATATGGCATCTGTCATGTCACGCATGTCATTAAAGTTTAGCCTGCATGCATCCCTACCTTGGGATACTTCCTGTTAAATATGCATCCTCAGTCTCGGACAGTTTCTATTTTAGATGCATCCCACTATCTATAAGCACATTAATTTGTGTCTCTTTGTTGTCACCCCTTCACCATACTTGTTACAAGCGGTTGGTTGAGAGAGAAATGGTCGCCTCTGGGAGAAAATCAACCCAGGAATAAGCCAACCTCCAAAAATTTTATCCCGCCAAATTTTGTTTTTACCTGTTACATGTATGCTTTTCAGCCATATCATATTAAACTAAGGCTGGCGAATTTTCTGGATTTTCAGCACAGGATCACGGAAGTAAGCCTATAATATGCAAGCTGAATGTGTGCCAACACATGCGCTGGGAAAGTAGGGTTAACTCGTTAAAAAGTGCGAATATTTCAAGACGTTTGATTTCTTATTCTGATTCCCAGCTTCCACCCTACCATAATTCTGACATTAGACCGCGCTAGCTTGCCAACCGATATAGACTTTTCTGACTGGGGCGATGGCTGAGCGCCGGCCGCGGTGGTCTCGCGGTTCTAGGCGCGCAGTCCGGAACCGTGCGACTGCTACGGTCGCAGGTTCGAATCCTGCCTCGGGCATGGATGTGTGTGACGTCCTTAGGTTAGTTAGGTTTAAGTAGTTCTAAGTTCTAGGGGACTGATGACCACAGCAGTTGAGTCCCATAGTGCTCAGAGCCATTTGAACCATTTTTGATGGCTGAGCCAGTATAGGTCTTTTTCATTGACTTTCGAATCATATTCCTTGTATTTTCTTGGGAATGGATAAAGTTTTCACACAACAACAGGACCATTAATCACATCTAGTTGCCTACATTTTCACAAAATTTAAACCGGTTTGCCCATAGTGATTAAAATTCTTCTGGGTATTATGCCGCCGTCATTGCTAAAAACTAACAACTATAATGGATATGTGCTTCTATTTATTACAGACTATCGATGTCTGACGTCACTGTTATAAACGCAAAAAACGGGAGGCGGTCGAAGTTATTAAGCAGCCTGACAACATCAACAGACAAGATGGCTACAAAGTCCCGGCGTCCTGGCTGCTGGCCATCCCAGTCCAATGGGCCGCGAGCGGTTGCGGGCAGAAGCTACACGGGACACGGGCGTAACTGCACAAAAAGCTTTAGAGCTACTGTCAGTCCAGTTCCGAGCACACCAGGAGGAAAACTTGCCGACCAGAAGCCGAACGCTGATTGGCGGACAGCTACCAATCGTTGACGACATGGACATCCACGAATAGCCCCTTTCCTTCCATCTTCCCTTACGTCATGACTAGCCAATCATATCAGAGGGCCAATTAAAAGTTTTACAACAGTGACGTCAGACATCGATAGTCTGTAATAAATAGAAGCACCTATCCCCACGCAAAACCAGTCGTGCCCTGAGGAAGGCCGTTGCAATTTGGCCGAAACGTGGGTTTTAGTTTATTAATGTTGTTAATTTTTAGCAATGACGGCGGCATAATACCCAGAAGAATTTTAATCATTATGACACCGGCCGCGGAAGCTTACGTTCTTATATCGGTTTGCCCATGTTTGAAAGAAACAAGTGGTGAGCGTAAACAACTTACAAAAAATATGTTTTTGTACGTAAAATCAAAATAAAGCTAGATTTTCGATAGCGAGTTTCAACTTTATCGTAAGAATGCATTTTTCACGTTTTATTTACTTGATTCATTTTAAACCATTTACGCGCTTTCAGTTCAGGTAAGAATGCATTTAGATCCAATCCCAACCATCGTATCTCGACAATGGATAAAGATTATTGGCTAGAAATATTTCTTTTTTACTTTACCCATGTATCTACCCTGGTGCAAACGAAACTGATTCGTACAAGTGTAAACCAAAGAAGTGGCGCGCTTCAAAATCTTCCCAGAAAAACGCGGTTTTTGTATATTTTTGCACTTAAAATCCGAACGATGAACATTCAGATGGTGCCATTAGTTGAGCATTAACTTGAGCCCAATTAAAATCTTTTGTAACAGGAATTAATCGATTCGCACAATTTTCCTGGGTGCCAGCTCCGGTTAGTCGTTCGAACCATGCTTGATATACTGTAACATAGCGGTTATACAAATGGCTACTGGTCAGGGACACACCAAAACATTTTCACCCAACATTTCCTAGCTCAAATAGGAACCGAGCATCAAGAAGCCCCCAAACCGCTATTCTGTGAGAGGTCTTTTCAGACGCATCTGTTACAGCGCTTTAAGGCGCTGCAGTCATGGACTGTGTGGCTGGTCCCGGCGGAGGTTCGAGTCCTCCCTCGGGTATGGGTGTGTGTGTTTGTTCATAGGATAATTTAGGTTAAGTAGTGTGTAAGATTAGGGACTGACGACCTTAGCAGTTAAGTCCCATAAGATTTGACACAAATTTACACTTTGATTTGTTACAGCCCTTCCGCACTGCAACGATATTAAATACTAAAACTTTTTAACCCTTTAAGTCACAAACATGGTTCGGTTTTCAATGAGCTCGTCTCATCACCGCGGGTCCAGACGTATCTTTGTTTTTTCCCTAGCATGCCTGTAAGGACTTTTACGTATTTTCTATAATTACATTTACTGACAATACTTCAAGTCACGGGGCTCATTATCTTCGCTCATGCCTCAACCATGCCGCTTGAATCCACACACATTCACTTGGGAAAAAAACCGATGACCGCTGATCCTCCAACTCAGCTCGCCTGCCCACAGTGCAGCTGGCAGTTGTCCGCCCCAACACTACTTCTCGCCTACCCTACAACAGTTCTGTCGATTTCAAACCGCCCTGTGGCAGTCGAACCAGCCGTTTCTAATGTCACCAAGTTCTTACAATAAGTGGTGCTCCAGACGCCAACCTAAAGTCCTCAGGGGGACTTGTCTTGATGCAGACAACCCGATTTCCTGAATCAAGTTAGATGACGTGACTGTCCGATCTTGCATGGCCAAATGAACTTTATGTCTGTTCTCTCGAGCGCTTATCACGTGGAGCCGATCTGTTCGCGCATGACGTTGAATGTGATCGTCCTGGACTCATCTATTCCATATTCGCATTGTGATCGCAGGACCTCCTCCAAAGCGAGCAGCTGTGTCGCGGAGCGCTAAATTGCAATCCCTGTAGGACACTGCCCTGCCGCTGTCGAATTGCGACAGGTGCTGGCAGACGTTCCTCTTTCTATAATGGAGCTTAACATGTTTTTCTCATAAATAAACATTTGTTTAAGACTTGTGAATGAGAAATATATATACACATATCAAAAAAAGGTTTTGCATCACCTCGGTTCCGAGAGTTCCGGAACCTGTACAGAAAATTGGAATAGAGATCAACATAAACATAATTTCCGCCCTTTTTATTGCTCATGAAAGCCACACATTGGATGTTGTACGACCATACAGCGACACCTTCAGAGGTGGTGGTCCAGATTGCAGTACACACCGGTACCTCTAATACCCAGTAGCACGTCCTCTTGCACTGATGCATGCCTGTATTCGTCGTGGCATACTATCCAAAGTTCGTCATGGCATTGTTGGTCCTGGTTGGCCCACTCCCCAACGGCGATTCAGCGTAGATCCCTGAGAGTGGTTGGCGGGTAATGTCGTCCATAAACAACCCTTTTCAATCCATCCCACGCATGTTCGATAGGATTTATGTGTGGAGGACATGCTAGCTACTCTAGTCGAGCGATGTTGTTACCCAGAACGAAGTCATTCACAAGATGTGCACGATGGGGGGCGCGAATTTTCGTCCATGAAGACGAATGCCTTGCCAATATCCTACCGATATGGTTGCACTATCGATCGCAGGATGGCATTCACGTATCGTACAGCCGTTACGGTGTGTTACATGATCACCAGCGGCGTACGTCGGCCCCACACAATGCAACCCCAAAACAGCAGGAAACCTCCACCTTGCTGCACTCCCTGGACAGTGAGTCTAAGGCGCTCAGCCTGACCGCGTTGCCTCCAAACACGTCTCCCACGATTGTATTGTTGAAGGCATAAGCGACACTCATCGGTGAAGAGAACGTGATGCCAATCCTGAGCGGCCCATTCAGCTTGTTATTGGGCCCATCTGCACCGCGCTGCATGGTGTCGTGGGTGCAAAGATGGACCTCGCCATGGACGTCGGGAGGGAAGTTGCGCATCATGCAGCCTATTGCGCACAGTTTGAGTCGTAACACGACGTCCTGTGGCTGCACGAAAAGCATTATTCGACATGGTGGCGTTGCTGTCAAAGTTCCTCCGAGGTAGCGGTCATCCACTGCAGTAGTAGCGCTTGGGCGGCCTGAGCGAAGTATGACATCGACAGTTCCTGTCTCCCTTGTCTCTTCTCCATGTCCGAACAACATCGTTTTGGTTCACTCCGAGACGCCTGGACACTTCCCTTGTTGAGAGCCCTTCCTGGCACAAAGTAATAGTGCGGACGCGATTGAACCGCGGTATTGACCGTCTAGGCATGGTTGAACTACAGACAACACAAGCCGTGTACCTCCTTCCTGGTGGAATGACTGGAACTGATCGGCTGTCGGATCCCGCCCGTCTAATAGGCGCTGCTCAAACATGGTTGTATAGATCGTTGCGCGGGTTTAGTGGCATCTCTGAATAGTGAAAGGGACCTTGTCTGTGATACAATATCCAAAGTAAACGTCTATGTTCAGGAGTTCTGAGAACCGGGGTGATGGAAAATCTTTTTCTGATGTAGTTTAGATGGTGTTAATACTACCTACACTCCTGGAAATGGAAAAATGAACACATTGACACCGGTGTGTCAGACCCACCATACTTGCTCCGGACACTGCGAGAGGGCTGTACAAGCAATGATCACACGCACGGCACAGCGGACACACCAGGAACCGCGGTGTTGGCCGTCGAATGGCGCTAGCTGCGCAGCATTTGTGCACCGCCGCCGTCAGTGTCAGCCAGTTTGCCGTGGCATACGGAGCTCCATCGCAGTCTTTAACACTGGTAGCATGCCGCGACAGCGTGGACGTGAACCGTATGTGCAGTTGACGGACTTTGAGCAAGGGCGTATAGTGGGCATGCGGGAGGCCGGGTGGACGTACCGCCGAATTGCTCAACACGTGGGGCGTGAGGTCTCCACAGTACATCGATGTTGTCGCCAGTGGTCGGCGGAAGGTGCACGTGCCCGTCAACCTGGGACTGGACCGCAGCGACGCACCGATGCACGCCAAGACCGTAGGATCCTACGCAGTGCCGTAGGGGACCGCACCGCCACTTCCCAGCAAATTAGGGACACTGTTGCTCCTGGGGTATCGGCGAGGACCATTCGCAACCGTCTCCATCAAGCTGGGCTACGGTCCCGCACACCGTTAGGCCGTCTTCCGCTCACGCCCCAACATCATGCAGCCCGCCTCCAGTGGTGTCGCGACAGGCGTGAATGGAGGGACGAATGGAGACGTGTCGTCTTCAGCGATGAGAGTCGCTTCTGCCTTGGTGCCAATTATGGTCGTATGCGTGTTTGGCGCCGTGCAGGTGAGCGCCACAATCAGGACTGCATACGACCGAGGCACACAGGGCCAACACCCGGCATCATGGTGTGGGGATCGATCTCCTACACTGGCCGTACACCACTGGTGATCGTCGAGGGGACACTGAATAGTGCACGGTACATCCAAACCGTCATCGAACCCATCGTTCTACCATTCCTAGACCGGCAAGGGAACTTGCTGTTCCAACAGGACAATGCACGTCCGCATGTATCCCGTGCCACCCAACGTGCTCTAGAAGGTGTAAGTCAACTACCCTGGCCAGCAAGATCTCCGGATCTGTCCCCCATTGAGCATGTTTGGGACTGGATGAAGCGTCGTCTCACGCGGTCTGCACGTCCAGCACGAACGCTGGTCCAACTGAGGCGCCAGGTGGAAATGGCATTGCAAGCCGTTCCACAGGACTACATCCAGCATCTCTACGATCGTCTCCATGGGAGAATAGCAGCCTGCATTGCTGCGAAAGGTGGATATACACTGTACTAGTGCCGACATTGTGCATGCTCTGTTGCCTGTGTCTATGTGCCTGTGGTTCTGTCAGTGTGATCATGTGATGTATCTGACCCCAGGAATGTGTCAATAAAGTTTCCCCTTCCTGGGACAATGAATTCACGGTGTTCTTATTTCAATTTCCAGGAGTGTATTTTGTGCAGTTGCGCTGAAATCCCAATCACTTGTGCAGGCAAGTATATAGAATACTTCGTGCCAGTTCGACGTTTATTACATGCCACCTTCGTGGCATTGTAGTCCTTTTAATCAACGGCTTAATCTTATACATAGAAGTGCTATCGTAAAAATGGCAACAATTGAACGACTGAGTACTGAAAATGGGCATTAACCCTCACATATTATACGCTAACGAGCCGAAACATTATGACCACCAGCTTAATAGCACGATGGTTCACCCTAGGGACTTAACACAACGTCAATTCTACGTGACTTGCATCCGACGTGTCGTTGGTAAGTTTCTGAAGGCATGTGGTACCAGATGTCTACGCACCCGTCACGCAATGCCCATAAATGGCGCACAGGGTGTTTGCGGGCGCGGAGCTGGTACCTGGTGCCGTCCCAAAGTGGTTCTAATTTGGCGAAATCGCCAGCAAAGACATCAACGTGAGTTCACTATACCATTCCCGAAACCACTGTAGCACGCTTCTGGCCTTGTGATACTGACAATTATCCCGCTGGAAGGTGCCATTGCCGTCGGGGCGGATTTCAAGCAAGAAGGGGTACAGCTTGTCCGCTGTAATGTTGTAATGTTCTCGTACACCTGAGCATTCACGATGCCTTTCAGTATTACCTCAGCATCCGTGGAAGAGCAGGTGAATGTCCTCCAAAACACAATACTGTCCCCAACGGCCTGCGTCCGTGGCGAAGTGCGTGTTCCGAACAGCTGTTCCGCCTGGATGACCGAATATTCGATACGTCCGTAGAGCTAGTGTAACAGGAGATATGATTCATCTGACCAGACGACACCTATCTATTGATACACGGTCGAATATCGATGATCCCGTGTCCATTATAGCAGTAACTGACTGTTGTTGCGTCAACATGGGAACATGTAGAAGTCGTCTGCTGCGAAGTCCCATTCAACAGGGTGCGCCAAACGCTGTGCTCAGAAACACTTCTGCGTGCACCGGCATTGCACTTTTTCGCCAGAGCGGCCACAGATTGCCGCCCATCCCGCTTTTCGGATCAGGATTGCCTCAGACGTCCACGTTCTGTGATGAGATGTGGACGTCCAACATCTCGTCTCTCGTGGTTTCACCGTCCTTCAACCACCTTCCGTAGATGTTCACTATATCAACAAACAAATAGTCGATCAGCTTCCCCCTTTTCGAGGTGATCGTTTCCAGGACCCGGTCATAACAATCTGCTCTTTGTTAAAATCGCTTATGTCAGCAGATTTGCCTGTTTACTTCTCATATCGTCGCTGGAATCATTCCCCAGTCGCTCCCTCAAGATCTCTGGCTTCCTAAGCCAGGTGTGCACCCAGGTTAAGCAGCAAGCTACTCTTCCTGCTGGGCCCTAATATTGAAAATGGGCGCCTCTCTCGTCGGAATGGCCTTTGCGAAAGTCAAGAGACGTTTCTGTGCATTTCCTCTGTGCCGCAGGAGGCACTACTCTCGCAGCAGGTCAGGCTGACGTGTGGTCCGGCTGTGGAGGGCCTGGTGGCCCACAGAATGATTCCCCCATTCCGTCTCTGCTCTGCTTATATACCTTCCTGTCGCGTCACGCGCTCGCGACGCATCAGACGGCATTTAATCTCGTTGTGGGCAGTGGTCATCATGTTTTTGCCCTTCAGTATATATACTATAAAAGTACGTACGTTCCACATCTCCTCCCAAAACACTGTACCAATATAAACATAACTTTGCACACATATCACTGAATGAAGAAAGTAAGAGCATATGGACTATCAGACAAATTGCGTGATTGGACTGAAGAGTTCCTAGATAACACAACTCAGCATGTCATACTCAATGGAGAGAAGTCTTCCGAAGTAAGAGTGATTTCAGGTGTGCCGCAGGGGAGTGTCGTAGGACCGTTGCTATTCACAATATACATAAATGACCTCGTGGATAACATCGGAAGTTCACTGAGGATTTTTGTGGATGATGCTGTAGTATATCGAGAGGTTGTAACAATGGAAAATTGTACTGAAATGTAGGAGGATCTGCAACGAATTGACGCATGGTGCAGGGAATGGCAATTGAATCTCAATGTAGACAAGTGTAATGTGCTGTGAATACATAGAACGAAAGATCCTTTATGATTTAGCTACAATATAGCAGGTAGGCAACTGGAAGCAGTTAATTCCATAAATTATCTGGGAGTAGGCATTAGGAGTGATTTAAAATGGAATGATCATATAAAGATGATCGTCGGTAAAGCAGAGGCCACACTGAGATTCATTGGAAGAATCCTAAAGAAATGCAATCCGAAAACAAAGGAAGTAAGTTACAGTACACTTGTTCGCCAACTGCTTGAATACTGCTCATCAGTGTGGGATCCGTACCAGATAGGGTTGATAGAAGAGATAGATAAGATCCAACGGAGAGCAACGCGCTTCGTTACAGTATTATTTAGTAATCGCGAAAGAGTTACGGAGATGATAGATAAACTCCAGTGGAAGACTCTGCAGGAGAGACGCTCAGTAGCTCAGTACGGGCTTCTGTTGCAGTTCCGAGAACATACCTTCACCGAGGAGTCAAGCAGTATATTGCTCCCTCCTACGTATATCTCGCGAAGAGAACATGAGGACAAAATCAGAGAGATTAGAGCCCACACAGAGGCATACCGACAATCTTTCTTTCCAGGAACAATACGAGACTGGAATAGAAGGGAGAACCGATAAAGATACTCAAAGTACCCTCCGCCACACACCGTCAGGTGGCTTGCGGAGTATGGATGTAGATGTAGATGTAGATGTAAACAATCCCTATGGGGGTAAGAACCACCTGCCTATCAAAGGGGTGGGGAAGCGAGTGAAAAAGGATTGCAAGACACTTCCTGCTAATACCTAGAATTCATTCACCCAGTATTTAAGAAAGAGAGTACTTAGCGACTTGCAGCAAAATTTACACACAATTTGAAACCTTTATGAAACTTTTTCTCGCTGACAGTTCCCACAAGATATTGAAAAGGGATGCGTTGATCGCTTACTACTGCCGCGCGGGGTAGCCGAGCGGTCTCATGCGCCTTGGCACGGTCCGCGCGGCTCCCTCCGTCGGAGGTTCGAGTCCTCCCTCGGGCATGGGTGTGTGTTGTCCGTAGCGTAAGTTAGTTTAAGTTAGATTAAGTAGTGTGTGAGCTTATGGACCAATGACCTCACACAAGATTGCTACATTTTCCTTGTCCATACAATAAAATGACATTTTAACGTGTTACTTCTTTACAACAAACTGTATGCGCGACATATTTTGCAGTTTCTCATACACCACTGAAGGTCCTGCAAAATTATAACACTGTACGACACATAGTTCAAGTGCTATGACGTAAAACGCTATCAGATGCGTGAAAAAATGCTGCATCACGCAAGACCTTTAAGTTTATTACTTATTTGCTACTGACTCTATCCGCAACACGAATCGCAGACAGTATCCGCAAATGCTGCCGAACGTACCTACAAAATTATACGAATGTAGGACACATACTTCAGGAAATATAATGTCATAAACATTGATCTGCGAAAAAACTAAACCCGCTAGAGATACAGGTGAAGTATGAGTACAAATATGTGAGAAATATGTTAAATATATGTGAAATACATGCGACATCTGCGTCCGTGGGCAAAGCCACAGGTAAAAAGGTCCTCCTAACCCCCTGGATCGGTTTCAGCCGAACTTGGTACGCATTTTCCTCCCATTGGTGTAGGAGTGATAACGAGGACAGGAAAGAGGGTGGGAGGAGATGGATAGACAGAGAAAGGGAAAGGAGATGGACACAGACAGGATTGGAGGAGACAGGCAGGGCAATGGGGAAAAGAACAAAAAGGGGAGAGGAGGAGTTGGACAAAGAGGGGCGAGAGGCAGAGATGGACAGAGGAAGCAAAGACGAGGAGATGGGCGGAGACAGAAGAGATGGAGAGAGAGGAAAAGCGTAGCAGATGAACAGGGAAAGTTGAAGGAGAACGTGGATAGAGACAGGAGATTTGGAGATGGACAGTGGGAGGCGAAAGGAGGAGAGGGATTAATAGAGGATTGCAATAAATACATACCCGAGCAACGCAACGTATGCTGATAGGCTCAAATAAAATAGCTGGCGATAAATTTAAAATAATCGTTTTAAGAGAGGGAGCCATCTGAATTCTAACTGTCTGAGCACCACGATGACGTATATGGGATGCAACATAATAAATTAAATAAGTGCTTCGTGGTCACAGAAAATAAATTAGGCTAGCGACAGGAGTTAGCAGCGGCATATATTCTTGGTACGTTAGAACACTCAGAGATCATTTCAAATGTGACTACTAACGGTTATAATAAATTTTCAACAGTATAACAGCAGGTGATATCATGATAAGATTTTATAAAATGTTTAATGTAGAAAAAAGTGATTTGGCTCATCATCTTTCCGATGATACATGAGGTGAGAAAAAAATAGGAAATTTGTGGTAAGATCTCACGGGACCAAACTGCTGAGGTCATCGGTCCCTAAGTTTACACACTACTTAATCTAACTTAAACTAACTTACGCTAAGGACGACACACACACCCATGCCCGAGGGAAGACCCGAACCTCCGACGGAGGGAGCCGCGCGGACCGTGACAGGACGCCCAAGACCGGGAGGCTTCCCCGCGGGGCCATAGGGTTAGAACTTGACCTTCCAACTCTATCAAATGAAATGGCTTAATATGGACGCGCATATTCCGCGGTGACCTCCTTCCCACCTCTCTGTCCACCAAGTGAAAATTAGGTGCTCAGTAATTTCCTCTATGCCAAACAGACATATAAAGGGCAGTCAAGTGAAAATTAGAAAGATGAAAAAAAGCAAATAAACTGCTTATTTTTCTAAAGTAACCGAGATAATTTTTATACATTTATCTCACTGTGAGACAGGACGATCAATAACTTCATCGATAAATGTTTGCGGTTGCCCACACAACCATGATTGTGCCCAGGCCCAGGCTTGGTCCGCCCATATGCAGACAAGGTTGTTCCGACTACGCTACAGAACTTTCGTTGGAAAGGCCTTACGCATTCTCCATACTATCGCCATCTCATCCCATGGGATTTTCATATTTCTGGAGCTCTCAAGAAAAACGTTAGTCGCCGTCGATTTACTTCGGAAGAAAAGGTGTACGCGTGTGTACAATCACGGGTCCGTGGGGAACCTCAAACATTTCTCGATGAAGGTATTGATCGTCTTCTCTCTCAGTGAGATAAATGTTTTAACAGTTATGATGATAACTATTGAAATAATAAACAGTTTACTTGCTTTTTTTTTCAACTGTCATGTCCATTTGAATGCCCCTTACAGAAGAAATTTCTGAAAATGAAACGATAGAATCCATTGTATTTGTATGGAGTGTAGCCATGTATGGAAGTGAAACATGGACGATAACTAGTTTGGACAAGAAGAGAATAGAAGCTTTCGAAATGTGGTGCTACAGAAGAATGCTGAAGATAAGGTGGGTAGATCACGTAACTAATGAGGAGGTATTGAACAGGATTGGGGAGAAGAGAAGTTTGTGGCACAACTTGACTAGAAGAAGGGATCGGTTGGTAGGACATGTTTTGAGGCATCAAGGGATCACAAATTTAGCATTGGAGGGCACCGTGGAGGGTAAAAATCGTAGAGGGAGACCAAGAGATGAATACACTAAGCAGATTCAGAAGGATGTAGGTTGCAGTAGGTACTGGGATATGAAGAAGCTTGCACAGGATAGAGTAGCATGGAGAGCTGCATCAAACCAGTCTCAGGACTGAAGACCACAACAACAACAACATATTACCATAGTTGATATAATTTGTTCAGTGTGGTATAAGATATACCCCAGCCTTGTTAGAACAATGTAGTCGAATCAACGTTTCAGTGTCGTGAAAACTGAACATTTAAGAAATATTGCGGCGCCACCCGGCCTGCTCCCGAGAGAGTCGAAGAATACCAGCACTTCTAAATAGTAAAGGCCTGCATGACTTCGCAAGCAAGCAATGTGTCTTCTGGCCAGTTACAGCTGAAAAGTAATTCTTGGATGTAGTCCTAGTAATTCCATATGGTCCAAGTACATTAGTGATGAGTGCATCAGCAATTTATCTAAACAAGAAAGAAATCATATGTAATTGTTCATATCTTTTGCAGAAAAGCATCACTGATGAATAGCTGCAGGGGAATTCCGAACGACTTGTGTAAACATCCTTTTCGTTGTAACGAAGGACAAATCGCTTTAAACTTGGATAAACACAAGGTAATGTAGATAAAAAGGAGAAAATTTTAAGTGTAATTCAATTACTGATTTATTGATAAGCGCGAGAACTCTGTCATATCAGTTAAATACCAAAGCGTAAAGTTATGAAGTGTTATAAAGTGGAATGCACTCTCAGAATCTGTATCTAGCAAAGCGTGTGAATCATTGCGGTATGTCACGAGACTTCTCGAAAATTATAGCGATCTAGTCTTAAACACCGGTCGAATGTATAGAATCCTCTCCAAGTCAGTTACAAAAAATGAAAGGTGTAGAATATATTGGCAAAATACGATCGTGGTTGCATGAAACTTCATGGAGAAATAAGAAATCGTAGGTCGCGAATGAAGTAATCAGTACTATTAGGCCACTCACTGCTCTAGTACAGCCTCGTGTGAAACTGGGGAGCTGTCCACAAACTATAACTTCTTACTTTCACGACACTATTCAAATTATGCAGTGGAGCAGCTAGAAATGCTGCATAGTTACAATTTTTCTAATGCTGTTCAATTAAACTTATTCAATAAAATTTCTTTTGAACAATGTCACTTTTCTTCCAATGATTCCCATTAAGTTTTCTGGGAACTGACTCTACGCTTTCGTAACGGCTATGCATACCTGTTGCGATAACAGCAGAGCGGCTCTCAATTCCACGTTGACATACTCTGTCAGTTTTCTTGATAAACACTCTAAAACCAGTGAGAACGCACTAGTATTTCACGTGAAGTTTACTTACGTTATGCACTGCCCTTTACTACAATTTTGCCAATAACTCTAAGTCTTCCGAATACTGATTTCTTGCTCTTTCAATTTCATATTGTTTCGTAATTTTATCCTTGGGTATTTATACAACGAAATACGTCACAGTAATTTGTCATTATACAGCAATCAGACACTATCTAATACTTACTCTTGCCTATCCTCCTCAGTCTGAGCTTGTACTGAATGTTTTAAAAGTTTATATTTTTGGTCAATGTATTCTGGTAAGATAAAATAAGACTATAATACTACATTTTCTTTAAAAAATGGTGCGATTCGCCAGAATTTAGGACATTTTCAAAGTGAAGACTGCATCACAGAATAACTGAAGTGCATACTATATCCAGATCACTCAGTGTTAATGAGGTCGTTGACGAATGTAGTTCAGTCATCGGAGTACTGTTGTAATGAAATAAACGATCACTTATTCGATAATGAAGGGTATATAAGAAGATTATAGCATATTCTAAACACATCCTAGTTCAAATTTACTGAAAGAAAAACAGGAATTACGGTTGTTTTTCGAAGACATGCTCACAGTGCGATGAACAGCTTTTTTCTAAGCAGGTTGTGCCATCTGTGTGTTCCCACACACGAAAACAATAACAACTGACGCACCGAATCCACATGGTGTAAAGTGTATACTACGTAAGGCACAGAGAGTTTATTATTCCCTAAGCTCAAAAAAGCTGGATGTAGTATGTATGCTACGTAAGGACTGAGGACGTTAACAGCATTATCTTGCGTTTGGAAAGTTTTCAGGAGAACTGCTGTTTAGCACAGCAGGCTGAAATAATTTGTATGTCAGAGAATAGTCTGAGACATCTGTCGACCTTGACTACTATCTGCATTGAGAATATTGGTGTCCAGTGAGGTATCTTAGATTTAAGCTGCAGTCTTTTTTTGTTTCTGATGAAGATCCACTGTCAAGGATAAAGAACTGGATTATGGCAGTGAAGACTTCACTCCATACGCAGTGGTATGGGGCAGAGAATGAGTAAGATACCACAGAATCATGCAATGTGAATTTACGAAAGTGGAAATAATTTTTTATGCTTCGAATTAAGGAATTCTTCTTTCGATATTTATCACCTATAGCTAGTTTAGCAATTCTTTTCACTTACAAAAACGCAGCATGCTACTTCATGCCGCAATTTGATCATCTCCGAATAATTGAGCATTTGTCAAATCTGTATCTTTCCGTTCTTTTTCGCGCCTCACTGTGAACAAAGAGTCTCGGGCAACCTGCAAAAAAAGGACACCGCAGGAAACTTAAACCAGGATAATATGACCTATGTACGAATTCATTCCTTTCTGATTAAGATTTCAGTATTTACTAATGTACATATCGGTCTATAACAGCGAAATTCATAATAAAAATGAATAACAAACAGAGGTTTTATTAGAATATCTGCAAATTTCCGAAAGAGGTTACTAATAACTTTAGAAATAATATATATATATATATATATATATATATATATATATATATATATATATATATATATATATATATATATATGAAATTAACAAAGTGATGCTGCGTCGTCTACAAGCGGCTATGAAATATCTGCAGATTGTGTTAAGAAACAGTAGGGGAAGAGTGAATGGAACTGTTCGAGTAATCGTGCGGTAGCGTTCTCGCTTCCCACGCCCGGGTTCCCGGGTTCGATTCCCGGCGGGGTCAGGGATTTTCTCTGCCTCGTGATGGCTGGGTGTTGTGTGATGTCCTTAGGTTAGTTAGGTTTAAGTAGTTCTAAGTTCTAGGGGACTGATGACCATTGATGTTAAGTCCCATAGTGCTCAGAGCCATTTGAACC
Source organism: Schistocerca nitens (assembly GCF_023898315.1). Classification (NCBI taxonomy): domain Eukaryota; kingdom Metazoa; phylum Arthropoda; class Insecta; order Orthoptera; family Acrididae; genus Schistocerca; species Schistocerca nitens. Next base: position 823,984,370 of record NC_064614.1, read on the forward strand.
ATTTTTGTTCGAGTAATCAGTTCCTGGTTTCTACTGGCATAGTTGTCGTATATCATCCGGACCTGTCACGACTATGGAGGCCCTCTTGTGGCTTCTTTGTAACATAGAGACGTATCTTCAACAGTAATTTGTCTTACGGCACGCAATGTCATTATCTATAAAAACTAGAGAATTGGGAAAGAAAGGGAAGGGACGGGTGGGAATTCGTGACTTCCAGCCACACAGGACATTGTCGTAAGGCGATGGCGAAAGTTGAAAATTTTTGCCGTACCGGGACTCGAACCCAGATTTACCGCTTCTCATGAGCAGATAACTTAATCGTTTCCGTCATCCAGATGCGGTCCCTGACCGACTCAAATATCCAACTTATCGCACGCTGCAGTGCTACGTCCCTTGTCCATTAATCTCCTACTGGCAAATTACTAATTCCCGAAGGAGTGCGCCCGCACCGGAAAAAACTCCGCCAAGGAGCCGTCGCGCTCTTACAGAATTGTATATATTTTAGTGGTTTCTCCATCTACATATATACTCCGCTAGCCACCAAGCGGTGTGTGGCGGAGGGCACAATTTGCGCCAAAATCCTGTACCGGACGAAAATACACTCATCGGTACACTGTGGATTCTTTGGTTTGCTCCTGGAGGAGACCGAGTGCGTTCTATAAGACATGAAATACATTCTAAGACAGAAAATGTTACACACCAAGAAGGAATCATCCGAATGTGCCGGAAATCGGTAGATCTGATGTACATGTACAGACAAACAAATGATTGCAATTTCAAAAATTTTGGATGATTTATTCAAGAGAAACAGCTTAACAAAATGGTTCAAATGACTCTGACCACTATGGGACTTAACAGCTGAGGTCATCAGTCCCCTAGAACTTAACTACTTAAACCTAACAACATAAGGACATCACACACATCCATGCCCAAGACAGGATTCGAACCTGCGACCGTAGCTTAACACATTGAGCAAGTCAATAACGCCTTGGTCCACCTCTGGCCATTATGTGAGCATTTATTCGGCTTTCCATTCATTGACAGAGTTGTTGGATGTCCTTCTGAGGGGCATGGTGCCAAATTATGTCCAATTGGCGCTTTAGATCGTCAAAATTCCGAGCTGTTTGGAGGGCCCTGCGCATAATGCTCCAAACACTCTCAATTGGAAAGAGATCCGGAGATCTTGTTGGCCAGGATAGGGTTTGGCAAGCACAAAGATGATCAGTAGAAACTCAAGCCGTGTGCAGGCGACCATTATGTTGTGGAGTGTAAGCCCACGATGGCCTGCCGTGAATGGCAACAAAACGGGGAGAAGTCTACTGCCGCCGTACCACTGTGCTGTAAGGATGCTGAGGATGACAACCGAAGGGGTCCTGCTATGAGAAGAAGTTGTACCCCAGATCATCAAAAATGGTTCCAATGGCTCTGAGCACTATGAGACTTGACTGCTGTGGTCATCAGTCTCCTAGAACTTAGAAGAGGCAGAATTCGAACCTGCGACCGTAGCGGTCGCGCGGTTCCAGACTGTAGCGCCTAGAACCCCTCCGCCACTCCGGCCGGCGTACCCCAGACCATCACTCCATTTAGTCGAGCTGAATGGCGGGCAGCAACAGTTAGGAGGCATTCAACTGTTGTCCGGGGCGTATCCAGACATGTCTTCGCTGATCATCTGGATTCAGTTCCATGCGGGACTCATGACTGAAGACAAAACTACTGCAGTCAATGAAATTTCAGGCAGGAGACTTGTCTGGAGACGCCCAGAACAGCAGTGGCTCGCCAAGCTGACTGTCGCCCGCCTTATGGCCTGATAACGAAGAGCGATGATCTGGGGTGCCATTTCTTTTCAGTCCAGGACCCCTTTGGTTATCGCCCATGTCACCGTTAAAGCGCAGCGGTGCGTTGACAATATTCCATGCCCAGTTTTGTAGCCCTTCGTGGTAAGCTATCCTGAACATTACGTTTTAGCAAGGTAATGCCCACCAGCACATGACGAGAGTTCCTACTGCTTGTCTTCGTGCTTTCCAAACCCTGTCTCAGATAGTAAGGTCGTCGAATCTCTCCCAAATTGAGAACTTTTGGACCATTATGAGCAGGGTCCTCCAACAAGCTCGGGACTTTGTCAATCTAAAGCGCCAATTGGACATAATTTGGCACGATATCCCTCGGGACGTCATCCAACGACCTAACCGTCAACGGCAAACCGAGTAACTACTTGCATAAGGGCCAGAGGTGGAACAATGAATTACTAACTAGCCCAATTTATTAAGCTCTTTTCCTTGAATAAATCATCCATGTTTCTGAAATTGTAATCATTTGTTTTTCTATACATGTACATCAGATCTACCAATTTTCGCCCCGTTCTGATAATTCAAATGGCTCTGAGCACTATGGGACTTAACGTCTGAGGACATCAGTCCCCTAGACTTTTTTTTTTTTTTTTGGTCATCAGTCTACTGACTGGTTTGATGCGGCCCGCCACGAATTCCTTTCCTGTGCTAACCTCTTCATCTCAGAGTAGCACTTGCAACCTACGTCCTCAATTATTTGCTTGACGTATTCCAATCTCTGTCTTCCTCTACAGTTTTTGCCCTCTACAGCTCCCTCTAGTACCATGGAAGTCATTCCCTCGTGTCTTAGCAGATGTCCTATCATCCTGTCCCTTCTCCTTATCAGTGTTTTCCACATATTCCTTTCCTCCCCTAGACTTAGAACTACTTAAACCTAAGGACATCACACATGTCCATGGCCTAGGCAGGATTCGAACATGCGACCGTAGCAGCAGTTCGATCCTAGAACCGCTCGGCCACAACGGCCGGCCTTCGTATAATTCCTTCGTGGTGCGTCGTTGCTCTATTTTTTTTATATATATTTTTAGAGTGTATGAGTTCAGTTTAATACAACGTAGATAAGAAGAATTACTTTACTTCACTTTGTACACTCTATTTCCACAGGAACGTCTTGAGTGTTTACAGCTGTCTCTTAACATTAACGCATCACTTGATACAGATAATACACAAGTCCCTAGCTCGTAGTAAATTTAACAATAACGTTCACTAAGGTTCCTGCCTAATACATTGCTCGCATTGGAGGTCTACTAGAAGACGATGGCGTCGATTTACTGGACGATCGCAGACTGGGCTGAGCGGTCCTGTGCTCGGCCATAAGTACAAGATCGTTGCGGTGGCGTAGCGAAACGTTTCTGGGCATGGCTACTCCGGTGTCGCTCATTCGTCCATGCGGCTTGCAGTGATTGTATTTTCTTACGGTTGCGTTGCGAGGTACCGAGTTTGCTTTGGCACCTCGCTATTCGGACGACACTACAATTTGAGCTGTGACACTTATTGTAAACTAGCGGAACACCTTTGCATTTGACTCTTAAAAGCTTTAAGTGTAGATAACGAATGCAAATAATTAAGATGCGTATGAAATACGTTTACGTTTCCACTGTACTTTTGAACAGGATATATTCTTAGCAGCGACGTAACGACATTCAAAATCTGCTTACGGAAATACGAGGGTTACTCCAAAAGAAATGCACACTATTTTTTTTTTAAAAATCCATCTTTTATTCTACATGTTTGGAAGTTTTACAGTGTGTAGATACATCCTTTAGGAGCAATATTTTCATTTCTCCACATAAATTCCATCCCTCTCAACTACCTTACGCCATCTTGGAACCAGCGCCTGTATACCCGCACGGTAAAATTCTGAACCAACCTTTGAAGCCACTGCTTGGCAGCATACACAAGCTAGTCATCATTTTCAAACCTTGTTCCACGAAGAGAGTCTTTCAGTTTCCCAAAGAGATGATAGTCACATGGAGCCAGGTCAGGAGTGTAAGGCGGGTGTTTCAGTTTTGTCCATCCGAGTTTTGTGATCGCTTCCATGGTTTTTTGACTGACATGTGGTTGACCTTCTTTAACGCCAACACTTAGAGTATTCTGCAAACACTTCCTTCCCCCATCCCAAAGTAGCGTGACGATTCGTTCACTGTGATGCGTCTGTCAGCTGTCACCAATTCGTTAACTCTCTGCACATTGTCTGGAGTGTGTGCAGTACCAGATCTGCCGCTGCGAGGACAATCCTCAATATTGCCGTGCCCGCTTTCATCACGTAACCTGCTTGCCCACCGACTAACTGTACTGCGATCGACAGCAGCATCTCCATACACCTTTTTCAACCTCTTTTGGATGTTTCCCATCGTCTCGTTTTCACAGTACAGGAATTCTATGACAGCACGTTGCTTCTGACGAACGTCAAGTGTAGCAGCCATCTAGAAATGCTGAGACGGTGCCGCTCACGAGAACAGGTTGAACTAAGTTTGAAAACAATCGGGAAGGATGTATCTACAGACTGTAAAACTTTCACACATGCAGAATGAAAACTGTATTTTTACAAAAATAGTGTGCATTTCTTTTGGAGTGACCCTCGTATCTTGCTCCGTACCATAGTTGTCACATCACTTTATGAGTTGACGTCTGTCGGCGACAAAAATTCCGTTCAGCACATCTGAATGATCACTTCATAGACATTCTTACTCTATGGATCGACGCTGTATGCACACAGATGTTGCCAAACTTTTATTTTATGGCAAATGCAAGGAGGGACAGAGTAAAGAGTGAATTTGAAAAGCATGGGAACCGTGCTCAGCTGATAGAAGTTGGTGGGGATGCAGTCGGCTATGTTCCTGGCACTTTAGCACTCGACGGCAGCGGAGCGGTGGACACCTCAGTGTTGCGTATACGCTGCTGCCGAAGTATTTCACCAAAACGGTACTTCCTACGTGCGCGCAAGTCGTGCTTTTCGCAACCATCTTCAGATTAATCGGAATCGACCAATGTCGTCTGCCTATGCGATTGAAAAGTGGATTAAGAACTTTGTAGAGACTTCATCAACGACGGTAAAGAAGCGTAGGAAACCAAAGACAGTGTGTACTCCTGAAAACATTGAGTGCGTAAGAGCTGCAGTCGAAATAAGCTCACGTGGCTGAGTTATCCAACATAGCACTACATTTTAGAATTACAACAGAGCAGTTAGACGGATTTTACAGGACTATCGCCTTTACAAAATCATAATTTTTCAGGATCTTAAAAGAACATATTACGTGAGTCGAAGCTGATCGTGTGAAGAAATGTTTAATTTATTAAATGAGGACGAAGACATTGTAAACATTTTCTGGATGAGTGACGATGCCCCTTTCTATTTTTCCGGTTACGTCAAAAACCAGAAATTTGGGATTTGGAGCGAGCTGGATCATAGCCTATAGCATCAGAAACCTTTCCATTTTCCCATTTTTGTGTGTGAGATCGTATAGCTGTACTTTTTCGAAGATGATATAGGCAACACTATGAGAGTGACTTCAGAACTCGTACGCAGACACGTTATAAAAGTTTTTTACTGCACAACTTCCTCAGAACGAAATAAACTAGGAGGTACTTTTTAAATAAGACGGAGCGATGTACCATACTGCAATAGTAAACATGAATATTGTTAATGCTTCTTCTTACCAATCACGGGACCTCTCAAAACGTGGGTCTCGCTTGATCTCCCGTTCACTGCAGTTAGCAACGGGCGACTTTACTTTCTGGTGTGACCTGAAGAGTAAAATGTATCAGGGTAAACACCCACAAACAGATGAAGCACTGAAAGAATGGCTCCTACAGGGAGTGGTTAAAATCCCACTGGCAATTCTGCGGTATGTACTGAATAACTTTTGGGCCAATCTGTAAGAATGTCTACGCCTGAGCGGACGTCATCTTACTGCGGGTTTTTTAACTTGAATGATCATAATTTTTCTACGTCATTATTTTCGTGTTGGAAGTAAATCTTCTGATATTATTTAGCTTAATGGGTAACAAACACGCCGAACTAATTTCATTGCTGGTTCCCCCATGTGAGAGACGGGAAAGCTGAGGCGTGTCCAGTATCGCCCACGGCAACAACGGAGAAAGCCTGCTTTCGCCTCAACAAATCTTTAGCTGAGGCCTACGCAGTATTACAGAAACCCAATGGAGAGTATGGTCCTCCCTACAGTACAACTCGAAGATGGTCTAAATTGTTTACAGAGGGGAGGTAATTAGTTTCAACGGACGATGAACCTGTCGCTTCAGTTACTGCTGTTACGGAAGAGAAGATAAACACCGTTGCTGTCATTGTGTGAGTGAATAATACTGACTAGGAGCTAATAAACTTAATACTGACAGAAGTTCTACTACTGCTGCTACCAATAATAATAATAGTTACAACAATGATAGTGGCAGTTGTGTGATATTTTGGTAATTTCCAAGAATGTTTGCCTATCGAATCCGCGGCTTGGAAACAATCAATATATATCGAACATACGATTCTAGATCGATCACGCGACTGTGGTGGCGGGCGCAATGAAAAATTATTTGTGAGATGCGATGTATGACGATAGTGAGTGAGATGTCTGGTATTGTAGACATTTCTTCGGCCGATTGCCTCACGTGGTAGAATCTAATTCAGTGCTTATGTAATGTTGAAAATTGTTTGAATTTTTGTCGGAAATGTGACACTCTACCCATATTTTTGCGTGACATTGGCAGAGTCTACCCAGGTTACAGCAAAAAGGGAATGCTTCCCGTAACTTACACATCAAATGGACTTTCTCATGACGACAACGTCGACGACGAGTGAGGTAAGTCGTTTCCTTCGTAATTAAAACTATCTTAGTAACGCTCTTCTTTTGCCGTTGTTCTAGTGACCACTATAAACATGCTCATAACACCTGCCACCACAGTCGCGTGATCGATTTAGAATCCCACGTTCGATATATATTGTTTCCAGGCTGCGGATTCGATAGGCAAACATTCTTGGAAATAACCGATATTTTTGTCTATTCCCTAAGCTGGAGGAACACATTCAGTGAGGTATTTTCCATCAACAGAAGCAGTGATGAAGGCTGCGAAGGTGATTCTGAAAGACCTTTCAAATAATGTTTTTCATCATCTCTTTACAGACCGGCAGAAACGCAGGGAAGAGTGGATCGCAAAATTATGAGGATGAGTAAAGGTATTTCGACAAAAAAATTTGAACTCTGTTTATTGAACAGTACGCATATAGAATTATCTTCAATGTTTTTGTGTGTAATTGAAGGTGGTAAAAATACAAATAGGATAAACTTTATTGTATTTTTTACAGTATTTTCAGAATCGCTCTTTACTGTGCGTTACGCTCTTTTAGAGTGATGAAGGGTTCCGGAACATGAAGGCATCCTTCAGTATCGATCCGAAATTAGGCGAAAAATACAAAGGTGAGGTGGCCTACAGACCGGCACAGGCAGTTTTCAGCGGCGTCCGCAAGTGTAGAAGCCAGGCCGGGAGCGCGTCGTCCTTGGGCTGGTGGCGATCGCGCCGCCTGTTGATGCCGGAAGGGTGGCTGGATTGATGGCCGCGGGCGGCCTCGCTGGCGGTCCTCGGCGCCGCCTAACGGCCGACGCACACGCAGCCCAACAAACGCGCGTCTCCTAGCGACCGCCGCGGTCGATCAGCGGACGCACGCCCCTGCCGTGCTGCCGCACCCCGCGCAGCGCCCGCGGGTGGCTGCAGAACGCGCCGCTGCCTCAGTCCGCGGCATCTTACTCCCGCGTGGCCACTCGGACCAAAACGCTTTGCTGTGGCTGAATCATCACGATGAACCATCTTCACAATTGGTGGAAAATACCTGAAGAGACAGCAACGTCCCCAGACAATTATGCCACAGACGAGCCATCACGAGCGCAGCGATGGTTGCGAGATGGAGCTCGTATTTATCTGGTCTGCGCGGTCAGTGTTACTGCAGAATGAATGCAGCTGACTTCTAACCGAGTGTCACAAAATTAAAATCTAGTGGAACATGGATTTTACAGATTTTGGCAGAGATACCGGCAAGGCGGAATGCTTTCAGAAGGATAGTTCTTAGCAAGTGTACCTGTTTTTACATCTACAGTTCACACTTAGGTGCCTAGCGGAGGGTTCTTCGAACCACATTAAGACTATTTCTCTACCGTTCCACCCTATAATAGTGCGTGGGCAAAACAAACACTTAAATCTTTTTGTGGGAGCTCTAATTGCTCTTATTTTATATAATGATTATTTCTCCCTGTGTAGGTTGACGACAATAATATAGTTTCACATTCAGAGCTGAAGGTCGGCGACTGAAATTTTGTGAAAAGATCCCGCCACAACGAAAAACTCCTTTGTTTTAATGTTTACCGTCCCGGCTACCTTATACATCCGTGACCCTCTCTCCCCTATTTCGCAATAATGCAAAACAAGCTGCCCCTATTTGAACCATTTTCGACGTCCACAGTCAGTCTTATATGGTAAGGGTTACAGAGAGAACAGCAATACTCTCGCAGTATCTTTAGTAGACCTGTTGCATCTTCTAAGTGTCCTGCCAATAAAAATGTATTCTTTTGTTTGCCTTTCCCATAACATTATCTATGTGATTGTTACAGCTTAGTTGTCCGTAATTGTAATTCCTAGGTATTTAGTCGAATTGACGGCCTTTAAATTTGCGTGAGTTATCGTGTAATCGAAATTCAACCGCTTTCTTTTTGTACTTTTCTGGATGACTTCACACTTCTTCTAACTGAGAAACAACTGCCACTTTTCGCACAACTCAGAATTCATGTTTAAGTCATTTTGCAATTGATTTTGATCTTCTGATGACATTATTAGACAGCTAATGACAGCTTCATTTGCAAACAACCTAATAGGACTGCTGAGATTATCTCCTAAACCGATTATGTACGTTAGGAACAGCAGAGGACCTATTCTACACTTCCTTGTGGAACGCGGAATATCACTTCCGTTTTACTGGGTGTTTTTCTGTCGGCTACTAAGTACTGTGACCTGGCTGAGAAGATATCGCGGATCCAGTAGCACAACCTTAATGATACCCCATAGTCAAACAATTTGATTAGAAGTCTCTTGTGAGGAACGTTGTCGAAAGCCTTCTGGAAATCTAGAAATATGCAATCAATTTGAGATTTCCGGTCAGTAGCACTTAATACTTCTTGCGAATAAAGAGCTGGTCGTGTTTTGCAACAACTATATTTTCTGAATACGTGCTGACTGTATGTCAATAGACAGTTACATTCAGGGAATTCATAATGTTGGATAAAAGACGTTACTCAGCAATGGTGAAACTAGCCAATATATAAGTCCATTGATGGTACAAGGACCGAAAGCTGTTGTAATGAGTGTAGTGATCAAACACATACCACCACTTGTTTATTCTGCAGAGCACTGGCGAAAAATACACAAGAAATGAGTCTGAGACCAAGAAAATTAATGATCCAACATAATAAAAAGTTTTTTGATTCCAAGAGATACTACAAGTATAAATAGTGTTCTGGAAATCTTTTAGAGAGAACATGTTTTGGCAAATGTGTAGCTTTTAAAGTGCGGAAACGGGTTGTAACGCCACAGTAATGAAAGTTGTTGCTAAGTAATGTGACTGACAGGACGAAGAATTTTAAATGGACAATAAAGCGTAAGAATCTGCGCAGGGCGAATTCTGAAGATCTCCTAGGAAGAGAAGATATGGAGATGTTCACATACCGGAAATCACTTTCCTGCTAATTCGGATCAGAGGTGCCTCGACATCTGCCGGAATTTCGCTCAAGCCTTTGGTCACAAGCGTCTTGGCAGCGATAGGAACGAGAGTACCACAGTAGAAATCTGTTGCCAACGTCCATATTCTATAAAAGTAATAACAAACGTCCAGGAAAGTGACCTCGATGTTATCATTAATGTGTTTTTGTTGTCATTTTTGTTACTGTGATCAGTCAGAAGTTTGGTTTGTTCCAGCTTTCCATGCTAGTCTCTCTGGTGAAAGTGTTGTCGTACAAGTGTAACTTCTGCGCTCTACGACCAGTAACACCTGCTCACAGTAGTCAAACCTTCGTTTGAAATTACAATGAAATGAACACCCTTAGCTGTTTGCAGGCGTTGACATACTTCAACGGGGACAGATGAAAATGTGTGCCCCGACCGGGACTCGAACCCGGGATCTCCTGCTTACATGGCAGACGCTCTATCCATCTGAGCCAGCGAGGACACAGAGGATAGCGCGACTGCAGGGATTTATCTCTGGCACGCCTCCCGCGAAACCCACATTCTCAACGTATTGTCCCGCACTACATCCGTAGTTTCCCCTACAATTTCTACCCCAAGTTTTCCTATGTTCTTAACATGAAAATTCCTTGATACCCTCGGATGCGTCTACCAGTCTAATTTTAGTCAAGTGTGCCGCGTCCCAGCGCTGGTCCTATAACCACCCTGTGTGCAGGCATGGCCTGCGTAGTGCAGTCAGTACGTTGACGATAATGTGTGCTGAGCTCTACTAAGTCACCTCTAATGAAGTAAGAGGGCGAAAGTCTCCTAGGGTGCTAAGCACAGGTGATTCTAGAACGGAGAGAAAACCATGTGATTTGTAGAAAATGGATAAGGGTGCAAACGCTTAAGGATTTAATCTAACAACAATTTATTTTTCGACCTTATTCATAGAGGCGTCTCACAGAGACTGTACACCTTTGCCAGTGAATGAGTACACACTACCGTTCTGTATGTCGGTCCTTTCCAACATTTCTCGGTTTCTGTGTTCTCCCTCGCTCTGTGAGAAACGAGAGCTGTACCTGCCATTCGTCCCGACAATAGTCAGTCAAATACCTACCCACAACGAGAGAGGAGTCCGAGACACCACTTATTCACTTGTTCCTCTTTATATTCTGACAGACATGTCAACTATTACCGTTTGTAGTTTTATTCGCATTAGCAGTAAGGTGCGAGTCAGTGCCTGTTCCTCTTTAAATTCTGTCAAATAGAAAATATCAACAATTATTCGTTGCTACTAGAGACAAGCTCTATAGGGCTTCTTCTTCTTTAACAGGCAGACAAATAAGGATAATAACTGTTTTCCCCTGACTCTTCTGCAGGTTTTCCTAAAGACCGAACATTTCCCAAAGCGTTCTGACTGGTACTGCTTCTGTTGTCATGTCGGTGCTTCCCAGCTATATAAAAGGTGATGATGCTCTCATTAACAGTTACTGTGCAGCTGCTTTCTCAGGTGTCCATTCGATATCTTACGTCAGGTGTAGTTCTGTCCCAGAAAGCCACTCTCTGGTACCTACCAGACTCTGCCTATTCGCTGCCTTGGCATAACTACTTAATAAAGTCCCTTTCTTTTCGTTAATCCCACGACATCTCTTACATTAGTAAGCTTTGACAGCCACGACAGCTGTGCCATAAATTTCTTTTCTCTTCGAGCTTATTCAATAATTCTTCATTACCTACTTGATCAACCTATTAGTCTTCAGCACTGTTCTAAAGCACCACTTTCTGCTCTTGTATCTAGTATATATTGTCCATGTTTCACTTCCATATGAATCTGTACATCAGACAAATACCTTCCCAATACTTAAATTTATGTTACATGTTAACATATTTGTCTGTTTCAGAGAAGTTTTTCTTAGCACTGCGCCTGCATTTTCTGTCTTCTTCACTACTGTCAGATTTTGTTATTTTTCTGCCAAAATGTCGTAACTCGTTTGCTGCTTCTAGTATCTCATTTCTTAGTTTAATTCTCTCAGCATTGTTAATAGATTGGACGTAATATTGTTTTGAAGTCTTAGTTTGTCGTGGAAATATGTGTGCTATTTTCGTTTAAATACTACAGGGTAGAATGCTGAACACTTTTGTAAAGGGAGTTACCATCAATGTAGCCTTGGTTTACAATGACTGATTTGTGCAGGAATAAATATATCTTTATAGCTAGCATAAATAATCTCTCTCTTTACGTTATTTCAGTTCAAAAGCTACACTTAAGAGCATTACTTTAATTTGACTGTCTGATAGTAGCTTTGTGTAATTAAGAACATTATTTGTAATAACCAAATGTTATTAACGTAAATAAGCGACACAAATTGGAAAGAATAATTAAACAATTACCACATAATGATTTTCCCATAGTACACTGTATAAAATTGCTGCCCATTGTAGTCTAACTATTTCTCTCCTACAAATACCATTTACAAACATGTCCATAGACGCAAACGGAGGCCCGCGGTCTTGGGCGTCTTGCCACGGTTCACGCGGCTCCTCCCTTCGGTGGTTCGAGTCCTCCCTCGGGCATGGATGTATGTGTGTGTGTGTGTGTGTGTGTGTGTGTGTGTGTGTGTGTGTGTGTTGTCCTTAGCGTAAGTTAGTTTAAGTTAGATTAAGTAGTGTGTAAGCCTGGGGACCGATGACCTCAGCAGTTTGGTCCCACAGGAACTTACCACAGAAACAAACTCAAACGGAAAACGAAAAGTGAATATACTCAATTAGTGAACTTTCCCGAGTTAAGATGAGGAATTTGTTAACCTCGAATACCAATTTAAGTGTTAGCGACGTTCTTCTGAATGTGTAGCCTTGTGCGGAAGCGAAACGCGGACAATAAACAGTTCAGACAGGAAGAGAACGGGAGATTTTGCAATGTGGAACTCTACGGGACGTCGTAGCAGGAATGGTCGTTATTGAGGGATATGCCAGGAATGGTCATTCGAAGCAAAAATGCCTCGTAAACACGGGCTCTATAATGCATACCTGAAGAGCTATCTTCACTTCTTCACCTATGATACTGTGAAAAGAATCTTTTCTTCTGCAAGTTCTTCGCTTCCCATATTTTGTGCGGAGTTTAGTATGGACCTTGCAGTAGCAGAGTTAGAATTCACAGTATCGAAGATAAAGAAGTGATCATTGCTCTTAAGGTATATATTTTGAAGTTCATGTTTAGTAGGCATTTTTGCTTCGGATGACAGTTCCTGTTATATACCTGAATATCGACCATTCATCCCAGGACACTCTGCAGAAGAATGCTGAGGTTTAGATGGGTAAATAGAATAACAAGAACTGAATCGAATTTGTGAGAAAAGAAATTTATAGCTCAGCTTGGCTAAACGATGGAAGAAAGATTAAAGTTTAACGTCCCGTCGGCATTGAGGTCAATAGAGATTGTCTAAAAGAAGGGATAGGTTAATGGGACTCATTCTGAGGTGTCAAGGAATTGTGAATTCGGTAATGGAAGGAAATATGAGTGGTAAAAATTGTAGAGGGAGACCAAGGTTCGAATATAGTAAGCAGTTTCGAATGATTATAAGTTGTGGAAGTTAAGCAGTGATGAGGAGACTTGCACAGGACAGCAATAACAACAACAACATAGATTGTGTGTTACTGTTTAGGATGATTCTAGATTTGTTAATCTATACTGAGTTGAGCACTCGGTACTTGCTAGCTTGATGTTCACTGTCTGTTGCGTTTTCGACCACAGACTTAGCGCTCGATGTGGTTCTCACGTGCTGTACTGTTCGCGAAAGTGGCTTGTCTAGTCTGTGTCAAGCTACGACAAAAACATCACCATAAAGTGTTAGCGACCTCGATTACGAAGGTACGTTTCCTCTCCTCGACATTACCTTTTCTGAATTCATGCATTGTTTCAGCTATGTATAGGAGGCAAAGTAATGACTTACGTGCCATCGCGCCGGTCGCCTTAATTCAGTAGTCGTATAGCGTAGGTAATTTGAAAGAATTGGAGGCTCGTCTTTACAGTGGTTGTTCGTGTGTCGTTACGTCGTTCACGGCTTCCGACTGCTGTAGGGGCTATCACTGGCGGAGGAAGCCGGATGCAGGACGACACCGGCTAACGAGTAACGAGGCAGCTATCGACGCGTGATCCACCTGCCGGTAAACGCTCCGCGGCCGCTGACATCTCGTCCCGCCGCTATTTGCATGATGCCAGTACCGCGCGTGCCGTAATGTATACTTCTGGACGTTCTGATCAATTACCGCGGCGGAGATAGATATCACCGTTTAACGACGAAATTCTATTGTGTCCGCGGAGGACAAAGAAACTGGATCGGTGCGTTGACGCCGCGCTCCAGAGGTACGACGTGTCCGGAAGCCGCCACACACCTGCCTTCGCTTCCGCCGCCGCGGGCCGCGGGCTCCCTAATTGGCTCGCTAATTAGCAATCAATAGGAATTTATCGTTCGCCTTCTCTTGCGTATTACGGGACTAATTAGGTCATAAAAGAATTTGCATTCCCGCACTCTCGTTAAAAGGGGCGTCTCGGTTGCAAAAGTGCGTTGTCTTACCGCGCTATTGTACGCAGTGTTGAAAGTCCCGAGGTTCGGGACTCGGCACTTGAGACGAGGGCTCATTGTTCCCCTCCTGACGGGCCGCAAAACAAATGGTCCGGCCGTCAGTCTGCGTGGCCGCGGGCGTGCAGACGTCGCAGGAAGCGATATTGTCTGTCGAAAGGAGGGCCGCAGACTCTCGCGAATCCGTCTTCCGCCAGCGTGCACCGACCACTACCTAATTGCTCCGTACTGCAAGTCATACTTCCGCTACTAAACAAGGCTATTGTCTTGATACAGATACGTGCTACCCCGGCGCTAACAATGGCACGCAGGCAGAAACACGCACGATGAAATGTGTGCGAGCGTACGCGTGTGAGGTGTGGTGCATGAAAAAGGGCCTGCTACACAACGGTAGCTCTTCTTCCCCCACTGCCCTGCCGACATCCGCTCCCAGTCTACGAGTGAAATTCGTCGAGAACATTGCAGACAATCGTTTCGTTCCCGTACTACGGCAATGAGCGTCCTTTCTGGGTCCCTCTGGCACAGCGGCTTCTCACCTTGCGGTAATTACCCCTGAGGGGTAAAATGTAATTTTCTAAGGGGCAAAACCGAAACTGCTATATCGTATTTCGATCACGATACTAAATTTTTTTTAATAGGTGGTCACTATTATCACTATTTCGTAAGACATAAGTAACCAAAAATTACGGTTTTTCTCAAATACTCTAATTAAGGCACGAGACAGTGTGATGGAGGTTACAGCTTGTGAAATGAATGTCGGTTCTACACAGTATAATAATAAAAATAATAATACTAATAGTTACTGTTATAATTATTATTATTAGTGGCAGTGGCCAGGCACGAAGTACTCTCAACCAGATGTCTTTGAATTTCTACCAGATTAGAAGTAAGGCGGCCAACAATCAAATGGTTTACGACCAGTAAGCGATGTGCACGATATTTACCGTGCTCATTTTAAACATGGGTACACGGTGTGGATGAAGCAAGGGCCGCTGGGTGGAGGAATGGTGCAGAGGCAGCATGTCTCCGTCCCAAATCTATACTAAGCTTTCTGTCCACCTCCAGTAGCTGAATGGTCAGCGTGACGGATTGTCAATCCTCTGGGACCTGGTTCGATTCCCGGCTGGATCGGGGAATTTTCTCCACCCAGGGACTGGGTGTGCTGTTCCCCTCATCATCCTATCATCCTCATCGACTGCATGTCACCGAAGTGGCGTCAAATTGAAAGACCGGCACCCGGCTAACGGCCTGCCCTGCGGAGGGCTCTAGCCATTCGATTAAATTAAAAACTAAGCTTTCTTTTCTGAGAAGGAGTTGTAGCTATCATTCGCGATCCACTTACGATTGCTTCATCATCCTATAAAAAAAGGTTCTTAGAAACAAGCAATATCAATTGTGGCCTTGACTCACTAGTTCGTGGTTTAATAAAACGCCTACAAGAACTAAATATCATTTCCCTGTCCTCGTTTGAAAAATAAAAGTGTTGAGTGAATATCATTTTTCTTGTACCTTTCTTTATAGCTTTTTCTTACTAGCTAATATCTCACTGCACTCAGGAGGATTGGGACACACTGCTCTAGCATTTCATTCACAAGTGACGTACTGTTGCTATTCCTTTTGAATTACAGTTGTGACCTCCAGTCTTTTCAGTTTCCGAATACATTTAAATCAGTGTCCAGAAACACGCCCTGAATAGAATTCTTCCCCTGTACGAAGTTTAGGCTCATGAAGTGATACGTTAAAGCTAAATGCGCCATTTTTAAAGAAACAGAACAAGGCGACAACAGGAGTAGCTTCTTTGTGCAACGTAATGATAACGGCCATATGTAGGGTGTCGACTGAACTCCAAGAACGTGCTACACTTTGTGATCAAAAGCATCCGAACACCCCCAAAAACATACGTTTTTCACATCATGTGCATTGTGCTGCCACCTGTTGCCAGGTACTCCATATCAGCGACATCAGTAGTCATTAGACATTATGAGAGAGCAGAATGGAGCGCTCCACGGGATTCTCGGACTTCGAACGTGATCAGGTGATTGTGTGTCACTTGTGTCATACGTCTGTACGCGAGATTTCCACACTCCTAAACATCCCTAGTTCCGCTGTTTCCGATGTGATAGTGAAGTGGACATGTGAAGGGACACGTATAGCACAAAAGCGTAGAGGCCGATCTCGTCTATTGACTGACGGAGACCGCCGACAGTTGAAGAGGGTCTTAATGTGTAACAGGCAGACATCTATCCAGACCATCACACAGGAATCCAAAACTGCATCTGGATCCACTGCAAGTACTATGACAGGCGAGAGGTGAGAAAATTTGGATTTCATGGTCGAGCGGCTGCTCATTAGCCACACATTAAGCCGGTAAATGCCAAACGATGCGTCGATTGGTGTAAGGAGCGTAAACATTGGACGATTGAACAGTGGAAAAACATGGTGTGGAGTGACGAATCACAGTACGATCCGATGGCAGGGTGTGGGTATGGCGAATGCCCGGTGAACGTCATCTGCCAGCGTGTGTAGCGCCAAAAGTAAAATTCGGAGACGGTGGTGTTATGGTGTGGTCGTGCTTTTCATGGAGGAGGCTTGCACTCCTTGTTTTTTTTTGTGGCACTATTACAGCACAGACCTACATTAATGTTTTAAGCACCGTTTTGCTTCCCACTGTTGAAGAGCAATTCGGGGATGGCGACTGCACCTTTAAACACCATCGAGCACCTGTTCATAATGCACGGCCTGTGGCGGAGTGGTTACACGACAATAACATCCCTGTAAAGGACTGACCTGCACAGAGCCCTGACCTGAATCCTAAAGAACACCTTTCGGATGTATTGGAGTGCCGACTTCTTTCCGGATCTCACCGAAAGCCATCGATACCTCTCCTCAGTGCAGCACCGCGTGAAGAATGGCTGCCATTCCCCAAGAAACCCAGCACCTGATTGAACGTGTGCCTGCGAGAGTGGAAGCTGTCATCAGAGCTAAGGGTGGGCCAACACCATATTGAATTCCAGCATTACCGATGGAGGGCGCCACGAACTTGTACGTCATTTTCAGCCAGGTGTCTGGACACTTTTGATCACATAGTGTATCACAGTGTCAACTAGGGTGCGGCTCCCTAAAGTAAGCAAGAACGATGGCGTCGTAGCTAAGAGGCTTCAAGGGCAAGTGGGCTGAGCCGCTGGCGGCAGGGGCATCTCATCGTCCAGCGCCGCTGGAGACGTGGCTCAGCGGGTGCACACCATTGGTTTCGCCAGAACCTGTGCAACCACAGTTGGAGTCCAACAGGAACTTGCAATTCCGATGCTCACCTCGCGACGCCCGTGGATTAGTATCAATGTGTGATATCATGAAAGTTGTGGCAATGGCTTACGAACAAACCTTAGGAGCTTTGGATGAAAAAATACGGAATTTCATTTAAATCATATCTATAGTCACCACGATGTACACAACATTCGTATGAGGAACATGTGTTCTAGTGAATCACTAAAAGAAACATGTAAATAAGAAGAATTCTGTATCCATCAGATAATAGTGAAAGAAGCTCACTAAACAGGAATGTGATGAGTTCAAATGCCGTAATTTCAACTGAACAATGTGCATCAGATTCTGTTCCGTACTTCGAAGGTCTCCCATTCCACCAGACGTATTTTATCAACACAAATAACTGCTCACCTAAGTTCTGAAAACGCCGTGTCACCACGCTAAGCCTTGCAAGAGGAATCACCAAAAAGGAGACATTTATAGCGTGAGACCTGAGAATGAACAGCGTACTCTAACTTCAGTTCTGCTTAAATCTTTCTCAACGATAACATCACGGTACCACATCACCCCATTTTTATAGCCAGAGTCCCTTCTCTGAGCACGCGAACTAAATGTTCCCAGACAACCACGTGGTGCCTTAGCTTCTCATTGGCTGCCATAATTGCAGTGCCTAATTGTTCCCTCATAAACTCCTACTGAATATGTCAAAGGAAGTCAAATTTCCAGAGATCGATTGTTCAGTACAGAATAAATCTTCGCAGTGTGTCTTCGATGTAGAATAAGTGAAAGAAGATCAGTACTGAAAGTTGTGATTGTGACAGACAACTTTCATGGTTTTACATCAGAGAAAAAAGTTTTAATAAGATGACTAACACAAGGAAAAAAATCAGAAAAATACTTCTGCATAAGATGACGTTCATCGAGTGAAGGGGTATACTAGAATCTAAATTCGAACTGGTATTGAAGAAAAGTTCCGAGGACGAAATTCGACTTAGAAGTATCTGCCACCAAGAGTAATTCGGAAGGAGATACTATTGGTATAGCGAAACAACCTAAGTCACTTAACCCCCTTCCTGAGAGGGTTCGACGGATGTGGCTTGTACCTAATAGAAATGCCGAATTTCACATAGGCCGGTGCTACAATGCTATTAGTTACTGCTTCCTTCACAATATCGTACCTCCTGTTACTCGGATAACGTATTGACGGCCATTTACAAAGTTTTTCACCGTTTTGCACTGGTAAGAAAGCAGAAAATGACAGTAATTATCATCACGTTGAAATAATTTTCCTAATTATTTTGGAGGTTGTTCATGATTTATTCGGAAAGGTTGATTGTGTTTACCTCGACAACTAGTGCACTACCCCATGTCTGGTCGACACACTAACGAGTATAACATCGACGTTTTCGATACGATCTGGCAAAACAGAAACGAGTTTCCTGACTTCATGAAAAATGAAAAACTGAAGAAGGGGAAATACTTAACGGCGTAGAGAAACAAGGTTTTCTTCACCAGCCGTAATCTTTGCAGCAGCATGAAACCAGTGCTGGCTGAGGTACCGCAGGGTTCTCTCTGCACCTACTAAGTACCCAAGCATACGGAAGGGAAGATCGCCCTGTACTCCGACGACACTATGCTTCTCAAGCGCTGCCATAACCTGAGGTACACTGTAAGGCACCACCACAGACATCTGGACGTAATCACCCAATGGTGCACTGTCTGGAACGTGAAAATCTATCCTAACAAGAGCCAATCAATTCTGCTCCCCAACAAGCTGAAACCCCCTAACCATTCACAGGTACTTTGCTTGGTGTAAGTGAGTAAAATACCTTGGGCTTACCATAGACAAGAGACTGACATAGAGATCGCTCATAACCAGTTTGGTTACAAGACCATAGGGGTTGTGGAATGGTTTGTCAATTGTACCCGGTCTTCATGAGTGACGGACAAAAATTATGGCAACGAAAAACTGATTCTTTGACGTCCGATCGCACCTCTGGCCATCCTGCATGTTTCGGAAGTGTGGTCGATGTCCCCCGATATGTACTTTAAATAACTACAGACTTTTCAAAATAAGGTTTTCAGGGATAAAGTGAACGTCCGCCTTTATTATCTCAAGACATAAATTAGGCAACACTTGGAGAAACCATCTATCTATCAAATCATCGAGGAGAAATTTTTAATTCTATACGAAATCCGCTACTTCGTCCCACGACCTCATCATTTCATTAGATGAAGAACCTCAAATTTCCCTTCAGAAACGTCCAGAGACGACCTTCTCACGTAAATTTACGGACTAACACACATTTACAGACTGCGCAGACAGTAAAACTCTCTATAGCCAGATCAACTCATTTTTATTCGTCCTCAGAACACTCTGAAGTCAATCTGGAATAATGATTTGTGGGTCTTCACCTAGTTCCCTCTGGACAGCGAGCTTGTCAAATCATTCTAGTAACTATACGGGCCACAAATGAAGGAAACCACTGTCGTAAGCAACTTTGAAAAATAGAAGAAAGATACGAAACGGTGTCTGGGAACAAGTATCTAGGAAAAGGCGACGCTGCCGCGCGGGGTAGCCGCGCTGTCTTGGGCATCTTGTCACGATCCGCGCGGCTCCCCCCGCCAGAGTTTCGAGTCCTCCCTCAGGCATGGGTGTGAGTGTTGTCCTTAGCGTAAGTTAGCTTAAGTTAGATTCGGTAGTGCGTAAGCTTAGGGACCGGTGACCTCAGCACTTTGGTCCCATAAGACCTTACCACAAATTTCCAATTTCCAAAAAGGCGAAACAGGTCGGCTGTTCGAATACTATAGTTGTGTGCATCTATGAAAAGTGGTTGATGGATGGTTAAACCATGAGATGTGGCAAGGTGTTGGATGGCCACGTCTCATGAAACAGCGTGAGAAGACTAACCTGAGGTTCCATGGGGACTTTGGTCGTAATCGAAGGCACCATATGAGAGTTGGACTACATGAACATTGTTCATTCCATCTGCAACCATTCATCCTTGATTTGTTCCCTGAAAACAACGGCGTTTTCCCATACCATAACAGTCCGTGTCACAGGCTCACAATCGTACTACAATAGTTTGAGGAGCATGAGAGCGGACTGACGTTCATGTGTTGATCACCAAATTCGCCCGATCTGAAGCCGATGGAACACAATTGGAACACTGCTAGGCGCCAGCTACACGCTCACAGACCGCCGACCGTAATGGTTGGAACCGCATGACCTGCGCTTAGGCATCTGCTGCCACAAACCTCTGGAAAACTAACGAGGACTTAGCGAATCCATGGCATGCAGAATCGCTGCTGTATTGCGTCGTGAAGGTGGAACAACACGGTATTAAGGAGTTGCTCATTATGTTATGGCGCTCATCAACGGAGTCCTTATAATGAGCTGGTTTGGTTAACTGGAGTACCTAGTAGGTTCTAGCTTGTGGCTGATCCACCGACAAGCTCCCAGCTTGGTCCTTTGTAGACGATGAAATTGGGTTGTAAGGCTGTGGTCGCTGTGGTGCCGGCAACAGACGCCAGACGCCGTCGCCGGATGCCGCCCGATAACAGCGGGCGATCGTCTTCGTCAGTTTTTGGCGGGATCGAGGAGGCTATGTTAGGTTAGATTATAGTCTAGTCTGTTAAGATTAGATGTCTGAACATATTTTAACCTTTAGGTCAAGAGGCGAGTGCTGCATTGCGGTTTTTGCTATCAAAAAGACGCAGACTGTATGTGCATGAGCTATATCTATCTCGAAAAGAAAATTTGAGTACTTTACACTCTTTCATCAGTTACTGGATTAACCAGACAAATTTTATGAATAAATAAGATGAAGAGAGAAACGTTCTATTTCATACATGAGATGATTCGTGCTGACATTGGAAAGAGAGATTACAAATACTTTGCTCAGCTTCAAATAAATTCAGCAAAATAGGCATATGTAAGTTAAACTTCGATGATTGTCGTTCAACCAACGTGTGAAAGAAAAACATAAATTTTAGAGTGAGGTACTCTGAACATCTAAAAAAAAAGTGGAAAAATGTAACATCATTTGCGAACCACTCATATAACAGAATCATAAACCTTCTTGCATAAAAACGCCAGTTCACTGTAATAATAACTTGTAGGCAGTTAATACCAGCCTACCAAAAACCTAAGAAAGATCCGCTGCCGTAACCTTAAGCATAAGATACACCATCCTTCCCGCAGGAAAAAGCCGCGCGGGGTAGCCGTGCGGTCTTGGGGGCCTTGTCACGGATCGCGTGGCTGCCCTCGTCGGAAGTTCCAGTCCTCTCTCGGGCATGGGTGTTTGTGTTGTCTTTAGCGTAAGTTAATTTAAGTAAGATTAAGTAGCGTGTAAGCTTAGGGACCGATGACCTCAGCAGTTTGGTCCCATAGGACTTACCACAAATTTCCAATTTTTTTCCCTCATGATAAAAGTATTTTTGAAATTATAATTTACGTCTAAAATTTCGGTAAAACTTTTGCCTACTTGGGGCTGCCAATAAAGGTTCAATTCCACCACCCATGTATTCAGAAGAGCATCCCGATTATGAAATTTTTTATCCTCGGGATGTCACAGACTTCTGTCTTAGACTAAACTCATCAGCGTCTCACAATAAATATTTCCTGAGTGAGTGTCGGCCTATTTGACCGAAGAAAACAAACTGATTTGATATTATGTAAATCTAAGGTGGAGGGGGAGAAAGAAAAGAAAGAAAAGCAACTGATGAATCAGATATTGCGAATTCATTGCCGATCGAGGCGAATGAGTCATATGAATGTATGATGACACCTCGCATACATAAAATTGATTTAATTTTACCGATTGTCGATTCGAAGTCAGGGTGTTCGGGCGACGAGGTCGGCTGCATTGTGATGGTGCACGTAGTGGTGTAGTGACTGAAAACATCGACCGTCTTTGGCTGAGGTCGGTCGTCGGCGGAATCCATCGATGTCGGACACCACTGTGACCGCAGCCTAAGAGGTCAGGCTGCCGGCCATGTGAAGTACCGTCACTCGGACACAGAGAAATATGCTTTATGAAAGTTACTGTATGGCAATATTTTGGCATATAGTCGAATGACGTAGTAGAGGTGCTCCTTGTAACAATGTTGGTAATCTGACATGAGAAGTAATTACATAATGCTAAACGAAATTTTATGCAGATCAGTGTGTTGACTGACGGATCGGAAAGAGAAAGTAAGAGGTAGAAAGGTGCATAAGTAGTAGTGGCGAGAGACCTCGGACAGGTAAAGTAGGGTCTGTGACTGGCTAAAGTATCTCTCGTGGTTCGCCCTTGAATGCTATGCTCGGTGGAGTACGGACGTCTTGAGAAATGAGTTACGCTCAAGTTCTGTCTAACAGTAGGTTTCGGGCTGGAATGCCGAAGCAGATTGAGTGTGACTGTAACGTTTCGTGATTTATTTTGCTTTTTTGTAGTTAATGTGTTCCCTCGCAGCTAGAGGAATTTACTTGTCTGATAATGATGATGTTACTCAGAAGAGCTTTGCCCATATGTGTTCTAAGAACTTTCTGTGCTACTGATACAATCGACTGTGAGAGTGAATAAACATACGCAGGTGACTCAAAAAAGAAAGAACAGATTACAGGTGTTTATTGCAGACAACCTATAAAATACAGAAGCCAAATGCACATATCTCTGGATAGAGGAAGGTTCGAAGTTTCAATACAGCTGCGCTGTAGATTTTGAGAGAAACATGGCGACTATATCACAACGGCAGTTATTTTGTGTGTTGGAATGTGCACGAATTCAATCCGCTGTTCAAGTGCAACGTTCATTCCGTCAACGATTCAGCAAGAAGCCGCCTCCGTACAAGCAGAGTTATGTCTAGCATACAAAATTCTAGGAAGCTTATTGCATGTGCAAAGGGAAGAGCACCGGTTTGTCACGCACATCTGACGAAAATGTCGTATCCGAGATGTGTTCACACGGAGCCCTCGGAAGTTCACAAGTCGGGCATTCTAGGAACTTCAACTTACTCAAACAACGGTGTGGCGTGTTCTGAAATGACGCCTGCATATGAAGCCTTACTAGTTGCAGCTGTTGCAGCAACTATGTCCCTGCGACCATAAAAAAGGTACGAATTTTAACATTTCACTTACAAAGGATAAAGCAGAGGAAACTTTTTCCAAACACCTGATCTTTTCGGCCGAATCGATGTTTCATCTGATGAATAAAGTAAACCGCCATAATGCAAGAATTTGGGGATCGCCAAATCCTGGCGTCGTTGTTGACTCATCGACACTGAATGTGCCGTCCCGCTAGAATAGCCGAAACAAAATGAAGCACTTCGTTGATAGGGTGGAGCATAATGCGGCGGCCTGTTTTCTGAAGTTGAAGAGGGACAACGCTGCAGCAGCCCACGCTAAATAGGTGGAGGTGTACGTCAACAACGTATATGGTATTGTGGTCACGTAACGCCGACACCTCCAATGCGACAAAGTGGCAGACCATCTATCTGTGAAGAAGCTGCAATTGCAAGATAAGTGGAGGCATGGTGCTCGAAGACCTGAGTACAACAATAAAGGTGACAGTGGAAAAAGAGAAAATCAGTCACGGATCAGTTTTCAGCATCTCGCACGATATTTTCAGCACCTCATACGCCGCCACCCGCTGGGGTCCCGCGACTGCTCACAACTATTCAAGAAGTCCACCGAACCGAAACAGCGGCGGAAATCTTTCATCTGTGTCAGGCCAGTTCAGATCACCGTGGACTGCGGAGTGTATCGCTATGAACCAGAGACAAAGGAACATAGCAAGTAGGGAAAAATGATGTAGATTCACCACCACAGAAAAAGGATATTTATCCAATGAATACCCGTTTATCATCTGCATTTATTCTTGGTGTAGCAATTTTAATGGCCAGTAGTGTAGGTATGAGAGGCAACAATCCGGAATGTCCGCCTGTTTCTAGAAGTATATTATTTATATAGTGAGATGTTAACACCAGTGCGTTTTTGGTCCAGTTCATGTGTGCAGCAGTGAATAAAATCTCAAAGAAAATTTCTATAGGTCTTCTTCACCACTGACTTGACATACAGGCTCATCGTCCATTAAATTTAAGGAGTGCATCCGTTTTAACTCCATAAAGTTTGTGCCAATTGGCAATATTCTGCAAGTCGACCGGGGGTTTGGTATCGATTAGTGTCTAGCGTCTTTTTACTGAGAGGTGGTGGGACAGTTGGGACAACACCATAAAGCACGTTTGCCGCGCTGTGGCGAGTAACGGCTGAGTGGGGAAAGGTGTTTAGTTCGCTAAGAGAAATCGTAACGATGTGCGGCCGTAAGCTGCTGAGCGTCAGCCTATGTTCTGATGTTTCAGAAACTATATGTCGAGTTTAGAAAAGTAATATGAAGGTGAATTAGCACTAGCATGGACACGTTTGGTTGTGGGCAGCGGTTGAGTCTGTTGATGAATGTCCTGTTGTCACTTGGTTTTTAGAACACTGTCCAGTGCTCTAGTGTCGGGCAGTTTCATGGTTTCCGAAGCTCTGCTAACGTCATGGCGAGTGAGGGGCAATAGTCGAGTGCTGTGCTGAGCACGCATCGTATGTGTTCTTGCGTATGAATCTTTTTGATCTGCCCAGTTGAAACAGGGAGCTGGAAAGACGAAGGTGTCAGTATTACGAGTGAAGGACTACTGGCTCTGGATCAGTCTGATGGATGAAATGTTTGAAAATGTTCTCATTCAGAGATGCGATTATGGGATTCTACGGGACTCATCAATTAAAGATACGATGAGCAAATCACAGTGTGTTATATTGGCGTCTTATGTGTGTAGTGCAAGCATTCTTTAATATATTTTTAATAATAAGAAATAAGGTTACTGTTGGTTATTTTACGCAGAGTCACCAACGGCAGTTTATTAATTTTAAGACGGAGGGAGGGGGGGGGGGGGCGGAAGGAATTTATGGTATGGGGAACTTGATATGGATTTGATCTTCATGTAATGGATCATTTGTTCTCAGAAATGCTCGTGCAACGTTCTCTTGGCCCTTTGTGGGCCGCTGGTTACTACGGAGGAACAGATTATCTTAAGTGTCAGCTTTCGATAATATTTGCATGTTATGATTCCAGTTTGTGGTTTCGGTGAATTAAATGAATGTCACTATGAACCTTATTCATGGTTCATTTAAGAATACTTTAAATTACACTGCGCAATTTTAGACGACTGTACTCCCGAAACGTAATGGATGAATTGTTAAGACGCGAAAAGGTAAAGATGCACATACACCCTGGTATTTGTCTTACAGATGTCGAAGAGTAAGAGTACACACAGATGTGTACAGACGTGTAAAACGCACTTTCTCACTCGACTGCATTCAAACACTATGCACATGAAACCCACTGGTCAGAGTATTAAGAGGGTCGCTTACGTATATCGATTAATGAGCGAGCTGCGAAAACGCACTCCTTACAAATTTGAGGAGTAGTATTATTGGCAATGGTTTTCGTGTTAGAGGGAGTTTACATCTTGATACATACTTCCCAAGCCACCGCATAATGGGTGGCGAAGGATTCTCTATAATTAGTCATTTCTTTTCCTGTTCCGCTTGCAGATAGAGCGGCGGAAAAACGACTGCCTGTATGATTCCGTAAGAGCCCTAATCTCTCTAATCATATCTTCGCGGTCCTTACGCCAAATTTACGGTTGGCGGCATTAGAATCGTTCTGCAGTTAGCCTCAAATCCTGGTTCTCCATATTTTCTCAGTAGTACCCCACGAAAAGAACCCAGTGATTAGCATTTGACTTAGGAAAACATTCCCGTATTACTTGCAGGTCGGTCAAACGTACCGGTAACAAATCTAGCAACTCTCCTCTCAACTGTTTCGATATCTTCCTTTAATTCGACCTGGTGCGGATCCCAAACACTCGACCAGTACTCAGCAGTAGATAGCACTAGTGTTCTCTGTGCGGTTTCCTTTACAGATGAACCACACTTTCCTAAAATTGTCCCAATAAACCGAATTCGACGGTTCGCCCTCTCTACTACAATCCTTACACGCTCATTCCATTTCATATTGCTTTACGACGTTAAGCCTGAGTATTTAATCGACGTGAATGTGTCAAACAGCGCACTACTGATGTTGTAATCTAACACTGTGGGTTTGTTCTTCCTACACATCTGATTTAACTTCCGTTTCTGTACGTTTAGAGCTAGCTACCATTCATCACATCAAGCAGAAATTTTGTCGAAGTCGTGTTGTATGCTCCTACAGTCACTGAACGTCAAAACACAACAGCATCATTACACAATGGGGAGTACACGCCAGTCTCTCAACAAGTTTGTGGTCCAACGCGAGTGTGTAGGTTGCAATAGATTCTCAACGAAAAATTTATGTACCTTCTTGTCATCGTTGGCTTGATAAAGAGCCGGTTATTGGTCTTTGCAGATATCAAAGGAGTGCTGCCCGTTGTGTACCATGCCGAAGCCCGCCGCCGGGATCGTTAGAGAACAGGTGCCACTCGGCGTTCTGTAGCGATGTATTGCAAGCAGCAAGGCACTCAATCATCGCGAGCGCTCCTGCGCTCTTTATTCGTGGTAAAGGGGGGGGGGGGGGGAAGAGAGGGAGGTGGCGGCAGATGAACAGCAGTCCAGTCCCCGTGATAATGGCCCGATGAAACAAAGGAAGGCGCCGCTGTGTCCCCGCTACTCGCGCACCGAGCGCGCCGCGCAATTATGCAAATGCAGCTGTTGGGCTGTTTAATGCTGTTTTCCTGATAATAAACAACAGCTAATAGTCACTCGGGCAGAGGGCGTAATTGCCGAAGCGCCGAATGAGGTGGAAGCCGCTTTTTATCCTCCTCCACCGGGCCTGCTAATGTCCGCCGCCGGCTTCCGTTAACGTGTCGTCGCCGACTTCCCTACAACAAACCCTACAAGAAAACCGCTGTTGATTTGTCGTACTGCATTTTTGCAGCTTCACTTTAATACTTGCGCCGACCACTAAAATCAGATAAGAAAACCTGGAAACATTTTAAATGTAAAGCAACAGAAGCACATACATTTTGTATTTCTTTAATTATCTGAACCGTGTATTTGACGGTTGGTACTGGCAATAGTATATAGAATCAGCTGGCCGTTTTCGATGAGTGACAGTTTATTTTTCGGTTTTATTTATGAGGTTTAAACAAAATAGTTGTTGCGTTTTTAGTATCCGACACTGATTCGGGCCGTACCCAGCCTTAGTATCGATATGGACAAAATACAGAGGTAGTTGGCCATCGTGATCGTAGTACTGTAGTACGGCCACTGGTTGGTTCCACAGAGCGCGTCGTCCACTGACACGAGAGTGACATTCGGATCGCTTCCTGGGCTGTTACGCCCACCCTTACGACGATTCTTGCTGCTCTCTATACTTCTGTTTCTGCCTAACCGTTCACGTCGAGTACTCAGTCGCCGTCTACCAAAGGAACCGCCTCTACTAAAGAAACTGCTTACACCACGCTTGCCCGCCCTCTTGTGGAGTATTGCTGAGCGGTGTGGGATCCCCATCATATGAGACTCATGCGGGACATCGAAAAAATTTCAAAGGAGGGCAGCTCGTTCTGTACCATCGCGAATAGGGGAGAGAGTGCCACAGACATGATACGTGAATTGGGGTGGCAGTCATTAAAATAAAGGCGTTTACCGTTGCGGCTGGATCTTCTCGTGAAATTTCAATCACCAACTTTCTCCATCAATTGTGAAAATATTCTGTCGACGCCCACCTATACAGGAAGAAATGATCGTAATGATAAAATGATAGAAATCACAGCTCACACAGAAAGAGTTAAGTGATCGTTTTTCCCACGCCCCGTTCCAGAGTGAAACTGTAGAGAAGGAACAGGAAGGCAGTTCGATTATCCCTCTGCTAAGCACATAATTGTGAATTACAGAGTAGTCATGTAGATTTAGATGTTTGTGTTTCATCGGACTCTGGTCAACTTCAGTGCGAGTGATCATAATAAAGTGTCTTCTTACCTAGCAGTCTCAGCAGGGGAGAGATCCGTCTCTCAAGTGATACAATAAATGCGCTGGAAATCTGAACTGTGCTCCTTCGGATCATGTAAGCTATGATTTAAACTGTGAATCAGTTATCTCTGTGTCACTAGTGAAGGTCGGAAGGGTTACTGCCTTCAGTAAAACAGCTATGTTTGGTAGTGAACGTTTAAAGGAAAATGTATGAATGTGCAAGAGAAGCCGCGAGGGATTAGCCGAGCGGTCTCAGGGGCTGCAGTCATGGACTGTGCGGCTGGCCCCGGCGGAGGTTCGAGTCCTCCTTCAGGCATGGGTGTCTGTGATTGTCCTTAGGATAATTTAGGTTCAAATGGTTCAAATGGCTCTGAGCACTATGGGACTTAACATCTATGGTCATCAGTCCCCTAGAACTTAGAACTACTTAAACCTAACTAACCTAAGGACATCACACACATCCATGCCCGAGGCAGGATTCGAACCTGCGACCGTAGCAGTCGCGCGGCTCCGGACTGAGCGCCTAGAACCGCTAGACCACCGCGGCCGGCTGATAATTTAGGTTAAGTAGTGTGTAAGCTTAGGGACTGATGACCTTAGCAGTTAAGTCCCATAAGATTTCAGACACATTTGAACATTTTTTGCAAGAGAAGAAAAAAAAGGGAAAAATTTCAATTTAATCTGAAGTACACAGTTACAGAACTTTCAAATGAATCTGAAGTGCACAGGTACAAATACAAGGCATAGTTTATAAAATGTCCAAGATGCCCCTGATGCAATAGTAACCAGTACACCTGAAATCCTGGAGATAATGGAGATAAACTTGAGATAACCAGAAGCACCACATCTAGCTGAAACATAGTTGTAGGACGATTAGAATATTATAATAGAGTTTTCTGCACGCACAGGAAAACTAACCTGGTTAACTGTTTTTGCTAATACACAAGTATTTCCAAAATTTATTTGCTTGTTGAATACCCCCACCCGCCATAATCGTATTTCTACAGAAAATCTGGGAGTGTTCCCCATATTAGTCTACGCTTACATGATGTGGCATTTGTAGTGGCATGTTTCTAGGATCAGACATTATTCGAAATACGCTGAACGCCGAGATGTGACAAAAAAGCTGGAAGTAGTCTTGAACTTATTACTGAAACATGGAACTGTAAGAAAGACACGCTCTTCATACACGATGCAGCTTCATCACGTTAAGTGAGCAAGGTGGCGCAGTGGTCAGTACACTGGACTCGCATTCAGGAGGACGATGGTCCAAACCCGCGTCTCGCCTTCCAGATTTAGGTTTTGCATGATTTCCCAAACGCCACGACCGATTTCCTTCCCAATCCTTGGCACAATCCAACCTTGTGCTCCGTCTCTAATGACTGCGGTATCGACGAGAAACCCAATCTTCCTTCTTCATTTACCACGTTCCTTATTCTTGTTACGAGCGTGTTTTAGGGAGGCTTCTCCTTGACACTTAACTGGGCACTGCATAAATGTTGAATAGTTAGTGACAAGGCCCTATGTAATCACACATGACCTCTTTTATCCATGTTGTACAAACAAGTTAGAAATTCTGTTTAGCGAATAAAATGCGAACACACCAAGAGACATAACACTATGATACTCAAATTCGCTTTAAAAGTAAGTGTGCATGGCTGATACTACTTTGACATCACACTGTGTGGTAAAGATTGAGTCGTTGGTGTAGTCTGAAGGGTCTTAGGTTGGAATATTCTGTCGATGAACAACTATCGTTAATCCTTCCAGGAGTGAGGATTTATTGTTGAAACATGAACAAATCCCTCCAATACAAACTAATTTATCAATTAGAGAAAAGTAGTATAGGATTGGAGCGTTCAAAATGGAAGTGTAATACAAACTTAGCGAGAGCGGAGTTAGCACCTAAAGAGAGATTAAAAGCATCACAGAAAACAGGGAAAATGGATAAAGCAGCTTAGTACTAGTGGAGATACTTTTGCTAGTAAAAGCAAATGCCGGTCTGTTAATTTTTGCTAATAAACACAAATACCTGTCTGCTGATTTCGAGAACGCACCGAGATATTTTCCACTAACTTCTCCGTCATATAAGTAGTATACCTTCAAGCTTACCTGCCACTGCTAAGCTTTTTGTGGACAAGTGAGCAATTTACAGCACACAATTACAAGACGAACTCTGTGACAAATGTGTACACTCATGAGAAGCTGAAATAGTTAGCTTCTGTGCTGGAAGGAAACCGCCCCAATTGCCTAGAAAACTTAGGATGTCACGAGATCTTGGTCAGATAGCGGGCGCCTGACGCCTGCACAGCTCATCTGATAGATCGCGCTTGTCGCATGATACCCCGTTGAGGATACACAGTGAGTACTTCGATTCGATGAACGCCCTGAGTCATCTGCAGTGTAAAGTAACGTCTTGATATCGAAGTTGGTCGTTGGTTGTAGCGGACTCATACAAGGAATACGCCGGTCACACCGCAGCAAATCCCTTTCCACTTCATCCGGGCACTAACAAATGGTGAAGAGCCATGCCATACGGAACCACAGTGCATAGAAGCCACTGTCTGACACATGTACCTCTGAAGACTGCAAGTCACAGGACACAGAGATAAAATGGCCACAAGATCACCAAAATTCGACTCTCGAGGCACGGAGAAGGATTATCTGGACTGCTGAATCGCGTCTCCATCGTTACAAGCAGGCAACAGTGTACGCTCATAGAACAGACAGTTGACACAGGTATTTCCATGTGAAAGTTTACATGCGAAGAGCTTGGGCTCTTGATAACTTCCGAGCCGGCCGGAGTGGCCGTGCGGTTCTAGGCGCTACAGTCTGGAACTGCGTGACCGCTACGGTCGCAGGTTCGAATCCTCCCTGGGGCGTGGATGTGTGTGACGTCCTTAGGTTAGTTAGGTTTAAGTAGTTCTAAGTTCTAGGGGACTGATGACCTCAGAAGTTAAGTTCCATAGTGCTCAGAGCCATTTTTGATAACTTCCGCCATCGTCTCTCAATGGCGAACTGTACAGAAACTTGTTGTGCAATAGTGTGTATCCTATTGTTAGCCTTAAGCACCCTATATGTGGACATGTACATTCAGTACACTAATGCAACACCGTATTTCTGACGAATTATGTCAGAATAATTTGAGGAACGTGTTACGAACGTGAAGAATCTTTTATACCGTCTCCCTCCCCAAGCCTAAATAAAACTGTTTTGATTCATTAATATTCACTCCTCTCAGCACCTACGTTACATGGAGTTGGAATTGTTGCATGCTTCTGAGGGTATTTCGCCTGTCTCATGTATCTTGCACACCAGATGGATTAGTTTTGTCTCGGACGACTCTCCTAAGGATATTAATAATTCCGAGAGAATGTGTCTACTCCAGAGACCTTGTGTGAAAATAATTCTTTCAGTGCTTTGTGACATTCTTCTCGCAGCATTATGTTTCCCAGCCAATTTTCTTATACTTCCCCTACTCCTTATTAACTGTTGTCTTGAAGGAAATTTGCTCTGTATAGCCCTTTTATACACAGGATGGAGCAAATAAAAGTGTCCCGGAGAGCAGAGTTCACGGGTCGAAAGAAACACAGCAGAGGAAAGGAAATACAGTACTAACCTCACTATAGCAGATGTTGAAAGTGACCACCATTCATCTCTTGGCACTTTAGGGCTCCGGTCACCTTGTTGCTGAACGGGATCAGTGCTGGACTGCTGGAATTGCTGCAGTCTCATCCGAAATGTTCTGCTGCAGTTCTTAAAGATTATGAGAAATGTTCTACACTTTAGACTTGAAGGCTCCCCACACAAAGTAATCGCATGCTGGCAGGTCAGGTGGCCTGGGTGGCCAGATTGACCTCTGCTAACAACTCTGTCAGGTGTGGAAACTGTGTAAATGTGCTGCCCGGTTCGGCCGTCTGTATGGGCAATTACTCCAGCCTGTTGGAAGTAACTGTACGTCTTTCCTCCCTCCGTTAATGCTGCCATAAATGGTTCGAAGATGTTGACAATGTAATCCGCCGAAGTCAGCCACTCGTCCGGGACACTTTTATTTACCTCACCCTGTATTTCTTTAATCTTTCAACCTTCCCTTCTTCACTTTCCACTAGCTTGCCATCTGTGTTGCTGATATTCATACAGCTGCCAAATCTTTATAAGACGATGATGCTCGCCATAGAAACGCAGTAAATGACTGAGATGAAAGCTGATGCAGCCCTCTAAAAATCCCTATATTAAATTTTTTTTCTCCCACAAACGACACTTATATTTCCCCTAAGCATATATTTTTCAACAGCTTTTCATTTACCTTCTAATCATTCCTGCTTAGCCATTTTGCATGTTCTGCCAATCTCATTTTTAGGGGCCTGTACCACGTTTTGCCTGAGCCATTTACTGCATTTTTATGTTTCCTTTTGTGTCTATTAAATTCAATATCCCGTACGTCATCCAAGAATTTCTAGCTGCCGTTGTCTAGTTGCCTACTTGAGCCTTTGCTACCTTGATTATTGCATTTCTCCATTTGTCTTTAATAGTATTCTTTCCCTATTTCAGTCAGTCCCTCGAAATTCTCGATTACCTCCAGTTCATTCATTTTATTCAGGTCCCTTCTCCTTGATTTCCCATTTTGGTGCAATTTCTTCACTTTTAATCTGCAATGCATAAGTACTGCCCCTATAAACGTTATGCTAATTTAAAATCTTATTTTGAAATATGTCTTACCATTACATAACCTATTCGAAATGTTCTAGCGTCTTCACATCTCTTCCACGCGTACAGCCTTCTTTCATGATTCGTAAACCATGTGTTTTTACAATGCTTAAATTATGCTTTGAATAAAAATGTACAAGGTGGCTTCCTCTATCATTCCTTTCCCCCACACTGTATTGTTCTACTGGTTTTCCTTCTCTTCCTTTTCCTACTGTCTAATTCCAGTCCCCCTTCACAATTGAATTTGCGTCCCCTTTCACTATCTGAATAGTTTATTTTATCTTATCGTACATGGGAGGGGTCTTCAATAAGTAATGTAACACATTTTTCCTGAAAGCTGGTTGGTTTTCTTCATGATTTCAATACATCATATTATTCCCCACTCTTTTGGCTGCAAAATCATATTTTTCAACATAATTTCCGTTCAGTGCGACGACCTTACGCCGCTTTACTGAAAGGACCTGTATGCCTGTACCGTACCACTCTACGGGTCAACGTCAGAGTAAACGCCTTGTTACATCAGTAACCTCTATATCATCCACGTACTGCTTCCTACTGAGTGCATCCGTCTTCAAGTCAAACAGATGGAAGTCGGAAGGAGCGAGACCAGGTCTCACACCTTTGTGTACTCTAACTGGTGAATGAGAGAGTGAGCACTACCAACCGAGACATCCAGTTGTCCAGCGAGGTGTTTGACTGTGATCCGTCGATCACGTCGAATGAGAGTGTCCGCACGTTCCAATACTGCAGGAGTCACAGCTGGGTGCGGCCGGCCGGCACGCGTAAAGTCGGACAGGTTTGTGCGACTTTGTTTCGATGATGATAGACACCTTGCCCAATGACACGCCGTACTTTTGTTCACTTCCCGATCCCCCAAAGACATACTGCAAGAGGCTATGAATACCTGCGATACTCTGGTTTTCCGCCAAAAGAAACTAAATGACAGTTCTCTGCTTGGAACGCACTTAACGTTAAAGGTGCCATTCTGAAGGCTGTATATAGCGCCCCCACCTACCGGAACTTCACGAAACTATAGGGGCTGAAGAGTAAATATTCCACGATGTCCCACAAAAGATTCACCATTTTGTCAACCGAAGTTCTCTGAGAAAAAAAAACGTGTTGCATTACTTATCGAACGTCCCTCGTACTTTTAATCTCTTCGCCATCTATGGAGGTAGTTGGCACATAAACTTGTATTGAGGATGGTTTGTGTTAAGCTTATATGCTGTAATTAGTTCACCGTGCTGTTCATCACAGCTTACTTATATTTTCATTTTATTATTTACTGTTAAATGTGCTGTATTGTGGCCTTATCCCTATCTACCAGCAACATACATTACATCCAAGTTACATGGGCAGCTGGCTTCCTTGCAGACGGCGGACAAGGGCTACCGCGTAGCAGCCGAAGCACCAGGAGATGTGTGGCTGCCCCACAGACTTCTTCTTACACCAGCCACGCTACAGGAAGCAAGACTGATTGCATACTGGCGCCAAGGGCTATACTCACACCGGTGCACCGGCCCTGGGATACCACTTCACCCCGAGGAAGCTTCCTGGGCCAGGGCCCAACACATTCCCATTTCAACCATCAGCAATTCACTTGGAGACAGCGCTACGCCGCCATCACTGTCCGTACCAGTCTCTGCAACCCGGAACCTCAGACGTGGCCTTCACAGCAGGTGACGTGGACACCATCGCCGTAACACACTGTCGGGCTCTGTAACAGTTTCTCTTGCTAACTATTGACATCACACTGGGTGAAGACTGTAGTTACAATTTCAGAACGTTGACTGTGGCTCAATCCTTAACCTAGTGTAAGTTTGTTACTGACTATGATGACGTTACATTCTTTCTTGAAGCCCTTGCACACACAACCGGCACGAATTCTTTTCCAGTACCAACCTCTTCATCTCAGAGTACAACTTGCAACCTACATCCTCAATTATTTGCTGTATGTATTCCAGTCTCTGTCTTCCTCTGCAGTTTTTACCCTCTACAGTTCCCCGTAATTCCATGGAAGTTATTCGCTGATGTCCTAACAAATGTCCTATCATCCTGTCCCTCCTTCTTGTCAGAGTTTTCCATATATTCATTCCGATTCTGCGCAGAACCTCCTCATACCTTACCTTATCAGTCCACCTAATTTTCAGCATTCGTCTGTGGCACCACATCTCAAATGCTTCGATTCTCGCGGTTCCAGTTTTCCCATGTTTCACTACCATGCAATGTTAACCAGTCCAAACCAGAGTGTTTTCTGCTTTCAAGAAATATTCAAGATTGACCTTGTATTGTATTGTATGGAACTGGGGAGCTAGAACCGGCGGAGAGGCTTCATCCCCGCCCGTAGCCTTCAGTGGTTCGCAACCCCACAACAGGCTAGAGCAGTCCATTCACTCCACCGCCGCCCCACATCGAACCCGGGGCTATTGTGCGGTTCGGCCCCCAATGGACCCCACCGGGAACGTCTCATACCAGACGATGGTAATCCAATGGTTGCGTCGTAGAGTAATTATGGTGTACACGTAAGTTGAGAAAACAATCACCGACATAGTGTAACTGAGGTGGAATAAGGAGAACCAGCCCGCATTCGTCGACGCAGGTGGAAAACCACCGGGTGGGCCCAGATTAACCTTACTGAAGTTTGTCTGCTTAAAACTTTCTCCAGTCAGTGCGTGTGTTTTCCTTGCGCTACCTTTACTGGATATATTAAGAACTACTCTTAAAGTAGTCCTTATTCATTTTGTATTTATAACCCTGTACTCACGTGACCAGAAGTTCTGTTCTTTCTGCCACCGCAATTCCGTACTTCCAATCTATCCAACTTCAACCCATCCAGTCCCCTTTTTAAATTCTCTAACTTAGCGACCTCCTTCAGCAAGATCCATGTTTAATGGGGGGTGGGGGGGGGGGGGCTCTCTTGAAAGCGGATGTGTGATAAAAATATGCAATATTTCTTGAAGTCTGACCTTGTTCATCACTTTTCTCGTGGTGTTCTAAATTTGCTCTGCACATGATATGATTTACAATTACTATGCAGATAGTAATGTGAATTTTTTAATATTTTTTATTGTTTTGTACAATTTCAGATTTATATCTAGTAAGAAATCTTATGATCTGTGACAAAATCAGACGCATCATAACACTTACAATCGGACTCTGGTCAACTCGAAAGTCACTCTGAGTGTTGACTTTTTTCTCCTTTTTACGTCTATCTCGTGTTAACATAGGATTCAAATTTTTTTTTTTAATATGTTAGCCACCGCCCCCTCCCCCCCCCCCCCCAAGTTTACAGAACTCCGTTCGGAAGAAGCAGGGTTCAAGTATCCGTTCTTATTTCAATTTCTTTCACTGGTTTACCTAAATCAGTGAATGTAATGCAGGAATTGTAGCTTTGAAACGGCAAGGGCGAATTTAATGTTCGATGATTGTCGAAACCAAACTGGTGTTTCGACTGAAGAGACTGACGGGCCAGTTATATTTCTTTCTTCCAGTCGATGGTGATTCACGAGTAATAGTCTGGGATGATGCTGAACACAACTATGTAATGAAATTCGCTGGTTGAATGACAGCTGCTTTCAAAACATTAGAGCCGGCAGCCGTTGTGATCTAATCCTCTCGCACAGGAGAGGTCAAGAAGTATGATAATTTGCCAGCAAGTGACAACTGGGTTTCTAGTGAATGACATTGTTTCAAAACTGAGAAGCCTTTATATATAATAAATAAAATAATAAAGCTCAAATGATAATAATAAGAAACAGTGGAAATGTTCATCAATAAGGTGTTTACAACCTATAAAAACGGCTACTGGTTAGACGACCAGGTATGCCGGCCCCGGATCATATCTGCCCGGTGGATTAGCGAATACGGACTGGTTACTGACCAGCTTGAATGTGGGTTTTATGTGGTTTCCCACGCAAGGTGAATACCAGGCTGATTCCCAATTTACGCCTCAGACGCACGCTACGCAAACATTGTGTAAACTTTCTCACTCTTGTACACAGAATTTACTCTATACGAGACGGACTGGATACACTGCTCCTGTTCAGTACAGGAGACTGACGACCGCAGCTGTTTGGTCTCCTTAAACACTTACGCAGCGTCAGCAGGACGGACGACTGGCGCTATCTGATCACAACTATCCGTAACGTGAAGTTTCCCACTAAATGTCACTAAAGGCGGGTCTGCCAGTTCAGAAGAAGGCGGGGAGTATTTTGCTGTAAATAAAGAAGCAGTACGAGCAGAATGAGTCGGTCAGAGCGTTGACTAGTCATTGGATGTCACCTGAGTGACAAGTCCATCAGGGACATTCCAGCATTTCTAAAGCTGGCCAAGTCGATAGTTAGTGATGTGGTTGTGAACTGGAAACGCGAAGTAACAACCATAGCTGCACCAATACCTGGCGGACATCATATACTGGCGGACAGGGACCGTCGAGCACTGTGGAGAGTGGTTGTAAGAAATCGCATGAAATCGACGGAGGAAATCACTCGAGGTTTCCAAAGTCCTATTAGCAGTCCAGCTAGTACAATGTTTGTGCGTAGGAAATAGGTGTAACGATCGAGCAACTGGAAAGTACATGACTTGGAGCAGACTGATTTGGAGTAAAGGATCACGCTATACCCTGTGGCAATCCGACGGAAGAGTAAGGGTTTGGGAAATTTCAGTAGAACTTCGCCTGCCATCATGCGCACTGCCAACAATGAAGTTTGTACGTGGTGTTACAATAGGGTGTGGTTCCCTAATTGGGCTTAACAGAAGGCTAAATTCGTGTTTTACGGTATTGTGTACTACTTTCAGTAGAGGAGCAGATGAGAGTCGATGACAGTATAAGCAGGATAATTTACCCTGTCATGAAGCTGCATCTGCGACGCAATGGTTCGTGAACAATAACATTCCTGAAATGGTCTAGCCTGCCGAAGTCTCAACCTGAACGGAATAGAACATTTCTGGAAGGAACGACAATGTGACTGCACTATAGAATCCAGCTTCTAACATCACTTTCATCTCTGGTTTCGACGGATAAATGGGCTGTCATTCCTCCACAGAACTGACACGTTAATGAAAGTGTTTTTCAGCTGAAATTGTCCGATCTTAAGTCGTCATAAAGGCGAAGGTTAGATACATCCCATGTTAAAGGCCACTAATAGGTGTCAGGATAAATTTTTATCGGGTGCTTTAGAGTATAAGACATGTTTTGTTATAGCTTACCACACAATACTGCGAACATTATTTAATTGCAGTATTAAAGGTTGCTAAAAATGAAAAAATAAAAAAAACGCTGATAAGAAGAATTAAAACTGAAGACGATAGTAACACATAGATTTCCAATGTTTGAACCTTCCGAATAATGCCTTCAGATTATCGTTACAGAGAAAAATTCTAGGACAGTTATTAATCGCTTCACTATTCTGAGTAACACCATCAAGAAATCATATTTAATGAAATGCTACTCACTAATGTTTAAGATGAAAGAGACAGAAAATCGCATTTCTGTTTCTGTTTACTTTCTCCAGTTGCTTTCATTAACAAACGGAAGCTAATTTCATAGGCTTGTAACAGATGATTCCCCTCTGATTCAAAGAAAAAAATTAAAATGAGTAGCATAGAATTGTAAAGAACGGAAGGAATAAAACTTGTCTGCAATCTGAAAGTGGTAAGAATGTTTTATCCTCCTCGAAGTGAAATGAGTTGTCACTGTCGGCAACGGTAATACCAGCAGCCTCTAGGAAACTGTTTTTTGTTCCGTGATTTATTTATTTATTCCGGAATTCATTGTGCCTGTAAAAGACACCACCAACTCGACCAATTTAGCTAATTAAGTCGTTCACTCAAATGACTTACGACACGACGATGCCAGTTAACGTGGCGATTAGACGGATAACATTTTCGCGAACTCAAGCCCATATTTTATTCATAACTCCTGCAATTTATATTCCTGTTTTCTGCACACTACTTTATTAAAAAAATTTTAATGTAGTCCGAGAGAAGTCAATTCTTCTGAAAACAGGACCAATGTGTGCTCAAACAATGAGGACCCGATGGTACTACGATATAAATAATTTTATGTTTAAACATATGACATTGCAGTGTCTGTGTCTTGAAGAAGTACAATATGCATGTATGAAGGAAAATCGCATCGTTCTTCTTCACAACATAGGCACTGCAATTTCGTATCTATCGGCCAATACCGGACCTGCGACTTACTAATAACATTTCCCCCCTGTACGCAAATAATATTATGTGTACGACTGCGGTATGCAGACACATGGACAACGACATATGGAAATTTAGGTCTGGCCGTGGATCGTGTTAGGATAGCCTATGCAGTTAAGGTGGCCGCCCACATAAAGCGAAAAATCCTGGTTGGAGGCCAGGTCCGACATAAATTTTCATTGTCGCCATTCCATTGTACAGCTGAAGGTGGTTCATATTCGCAACTGCGAATAGATTTCATGAATTTTATAATTCGTTTGTACTCGGGACGCATGCTCCTAAACTTGGTCTATGGCAGATTAGTGTCATAGTTTGGTTCAAATGGTTCGAACGGCTCTGAGCACTATGGAACTTAACATCTGAGGTCATCAACCCCCTATAACTTAGAACTACTTAAACATAACTAACCTAAGGGCATCACACACATCCATGCCCTAGGAAGGATTCGAATCCGCGACCGTAGCGGTCGCTCGGTTCAAGACTGAAGGGCCTAGAACTGCTCGACCACAGCGGCCGGCTCATAGTTTGGAAGAAAATCTGCACTTCCTAGGAATAAAACGTATGCATCGTTACTGTTGTGGTACTGTGGAACACGTTTCGCATATGAAACCTGTTCTGTCGAACGGCAATTTTCCCTGTAATAACCAAACGATATTTTGGAAACAGTGATCCTGTGAAACTCAGTTGAGTCTTTTTGTGCATGAAATTCAGAAGGTATAACTAAATACGAGCTGATGGAACGGCGGACCACTTTTCTGAGTGGCTAGTGGATTTCCTAACTGACAGAACGTCCCATGTAGTTCTTAAAGGAAGTTGGCTTCAGGCGTATCGCATAGGTGTGTTTGAAGGACCAGTCTGAAAACGACGTGTAAATAACCAGGTGGATAGGGTTGTGAGCTCCATGAGATCGTCTGCGTACAACGTCGTATAGATAACAATCGCAACGTCAGAAAATTGTAGTGAAATACAAGATCGACGCTTCATGGAGGAACTAGCAGGTGACAAACAATATAAACAAATATATTTTACAATGCATTAATAGGTTAAAAGGAGCGTTATTTTTCGATCACCCGATTAAAAATCGAGTACTAGAAACAGTAACAGCCGTAAAATATCTAGGAATAAGGGACCAAAGCAATTTAAAATTGTTCCTTCTTTTTTTTTGTTATTAGAAAGAAATACGCCGCACAATTTCATTGGAAGAATCCAAGGAAATATGATTTATTCACTAGGGAGACGGCTTACAAAATACTTATTCGACCCTTTTACGTATTTCTTTCGGAAGTCTGGGACCATTATCAGTTAGTATTTAGAGTAAAGATAGAGAAAATCTAAAGGAGAGTGGCTACTTCCACCGCTGGTTTTTCGAGAAATCGCAAAATATTTTACGCTGTGGTCTTCCAACTCCAGTGGATGCGCTACAAAAAAGTTGTTCGAGGAGGGCTTTCGTGTTAACATACCAAAGGAATAGATTTCAAGCAACACATTTCTTCTCCCTACACGTATCTCGCAAATTTGCCATGATAGTATAATCAGCTATTAGAACTCACTGAAGCATTACTGACAGTCGTTCTTACCACGCACCATTAGCTACAGCTTGTGGAGTACAGACAAAGAGGTAGATATACATCACATTTCTGCAACTTTGCTGGATACTCGCAGAAGTTTAATGTCCTGTCGTGTTATCGACAAAACTGAGGTCCAAAACTATGATAACCAACCCGAAGGATACACCAAAATTCGACCACCTTGAATGTACGGACAATTTCTGGTTTAAGTATCCTACACTGTCTGCCAAATGAGAGAGGGATCGAGTAGGGAACATTCTCATTGTTTAATGCTGATTTCCACAAACCAAATACAGCGTATTCATATTAGGTCTTCTGAAAGTCAGCGTGTCAGATAAGTTCTGTACAAACTACGGAAAGATGTTTCCGAGATCAGTAGAAATAGGGACTTTTTCTCGTAACTGTATGGTAAGAAGCCCTGTCGTTTTAATATGATATGCTTTTCATCATCTGTGAAATGTCGTTCACGTGAATAACGAATATCTTTTCAAGAAGCGTATGTACTATCTGTAACGACACAGTCGGTTCTAGTTACTGACAAGCAATTTATTTTTATTTTTATTCCTTCTCTCAAATCTGTTATAAAAATAACAACCATTACCACTTGTTAGTCGCGTTTGGAACTATACTGCCTGACAAAAACCGTGAAGTACTCAAAAGATACGATCGAATATCAAAGTAACTTCGTACACGCACCCTCTCCGGGGCACACCGCCTTGTAGAAGCACTGTCTATACGGGTGGAGAGGCTTGGATGCTCGCAAGTGGCTGAGGACTATGCTGGTCGTGGCTCAGCTACTGGCGTGGTCTCCCAGGCTGGAGAGGCCTCATCAGGTGGACCTGCCGAAGAGTATCCCACAACGCTGCAACACTCCCATGTCCAATCCCACAGTTCCACCCCAATTCCCCAGATATCAAATCAAGGTGGGATACCATCCATGCCGATGGGTGCGTGGCACATAGGAAGATTGGTCATTAATGGAGCCTTAGGCATATCGTATGACCTCCCCGAGTAATTAACTTTGCAAGGGGTTCGGTGGTGTCGGCTGAATGTATCACCAGTACTCAGAATTGCCGTTATCGAAAATAGAGAATACAGAACAAGAAAAAACAAAAGCTGAGTACCATGATGAGACCTCAAACATCCAAACATCGGGGATGGAACCGATGGAAGCTGTTTCCGCAACTGAAATGGGTAACAGACCAGTCCAAGATAGGGAAATTGTTGAGCCACGTCAAATTTAAATGCTTGTCTGGGGCTCGGTGGACTGCGGTTATCCAGGAGGGGTATCCACTGGTCTACATCACCATGCAACAGATGGAGCTTGTTCTGATGGTTCTCTTTGAGAAGGCGGGGGGGGGGGGGGGGGAGGGGGGCACAAATCCAAGGAACGTCTATCTGGAAGAGATTTTCCTTTCTTTGTCTGTGAGGGTTGGGAACAACTGATTAGCGTAAGGAGATGATGCCCAAGATATCTCCCACGGAGGAGGCGAAGCTGCTGGTCAAGATAGCAGTTGAGCTCTTCAAGAAGGCAAAGATTTGGGTACAAAATCTTTTTAAGGATACTTCTCCAAAGACTGTTGGAAAAAATAAGGGCACAGACCCAGAAGGTCTCGACAGAGGACTGCAGGGTAATCAGCTGAATGCAGGTGGCCAAACACGTGTGGTGGAAGTTGGTGATAAGTCCCGAAGGCCACTACAGATACAGTACCTGAGATTGTATTTAGGGTCTCGCAGGTTATCGTCAGGGTAATTAAAGATACCGGAAGGCACCATGGGGGCGAAATGAAGGCTGCAAGTGCTGCAGATAAACCTGCAACACTGTAAAGGGGCAACCTGTCTCCCTGAAATATCTTCTGCGAAGACAGATGTGAATGTGACCCTGATCCAGGGATCCTACCTATATAGAGAGGTGTTTCAGGCCTCGGAGGAACTGGAGATAAGTTGATTTATGCTAGAAATATAAAGAACTCCAGAACACGCATTTACGTCAAAAACGCAATTTCATTCACACCAGTGGCGTATGTTTGTTCCAGGGATATAGAATGAACAGCTGCTGGTTTGTTGTGATGCCAGTGGCTCAAATGGTTCAAATGGCTCTGAGCACTATGCGACTTAACTTCTGAGGTCATCAGTCACCTAGAACTTAGAACTAATTAAACCTAACTAACCTAAGGACACACACATCCATGCCCGAGGCAGGATTCGAACCTGAGACCGTAGTGGTCGCTCGGTTCCAAACTGTAGCGCCTAGAACCGCACGGCCACTCAGGCCGGTTGTGATGCCAGTGCTCGCAACCTGGTGTGAGGAAGCGGATGACGCCCTCATCAGAGGTGAATGCCTTCTTGAATATTTACCGGATAACAACCTGCAGATACTGAATAGGGGCAGAGAACCCACGTTCAGGAACATAACAAGAGAAGAAGTGATTGACT
The DNA here is from genome assembly GCF_023898315.1 of Schistocerca nitens. Lineage (NCBI taxonomy): Eukaryota > Metazoa > Arthropoda > Insecta > Orthoptera > Acrididae > Schistocerca > Schistocerca nitens. The sequence goes on from NC_064614.1 coordinate 824,027,676, forward strand.
TTTGGGTCCATTGTAATGGGCAACTATGTCAAAAAATGGCATGTGGCTTTGGAGCCATCGTTATCTGACTACGTGTCTATAATGTTCGATGTTGAAATGGGTGTTAAACAGACCATAGCCTACAGGAATCCCAGGAAAGCAGGCTGTTATTCGTATGGGAATCATCTCTACTCACCTTCATCTGAAATCAGAACTTCGCTAGGGAATCCAGTAAATTTCGAGGACACGCCAGATGCAGTAACGCTTGCTATTAAGGCCTCGTATTTAGAAACCTGCCAAATCACCTAGAATTGCACGAACAGGAATGTACCTTGATGGAACAGTAACCTGAACATGCAAAGGAGGCAGGTAAGAAGTTAGTCCAACCTTGCAAAAAGAAAAGGACAATGGGCAAAATATCTGTAAACACTTTCCAAATACAACCTAGCAATTAAGCAAGAGGAACTATCATCCTGGGAGGTATTCTGTGGAAAACTGGAAGGTACAGCTGCTTACGGCAGACTTCACTAAATCCTTACCAGAATACTGACTATTGCAGGACGTACCCTAAGGAAGGAGGATGGTGAATACACCAGGACAGTGGATTAGACTCTGGATGTGCTTCTTGAAACGGGTTTCTCTCGATGTGCTCTGACTGGTATATGGCAGAATGTGTGTTGATAAAAAAAAAAAAAACAGTGGGTGGTGGCAACGTTTGAACATTTCAAGTCTCCAAGCCCAGACGGAATTTTTCCAGCTCTACAGCGACAAGCAGGTGTGAGTTTAATTAGGGTCCTACGTGGGCTGTTTAGGGGTACTCTGGCGGCAGGAATCATTCCTAATGACTGGAGGACAGTAAGGGTTGTTTTCGTTCTGAAACCAGGAAGAATTTATCACACCAATGCCAAAGATATGATATCGATCAGTCTGCCCTTCTTTCTTTTGAAGACATTAGAAAAACTGGTTAACGTACGCATGAGGATAAGTAAGGTTCGTCTACATGTTAACCAACATGCATATCAACCAGTCAATAACGTTAAACACCAGTTCATTAACTTGCTGGGAAGGTGGAAAAGGCATTAGACTATCAGAAAAAAGCTCTCTGCATCTTGCTGGATATCGAGGGGGCCTTTAGCAATACGACCATCAACTCCATGGTTATAGCTGCAGAAGAGCATAGCATTGAACGAAGCCCATGAACGGAACGATTTGAAGTGGAACGATCATACAAAATTAATTATTGGTAAGGCGTGTGCCAGGTTGAGATTCATTGGGAGAGTCCTTAGAAAATGTAGCCATCAACAAAGGAGGTGGCTTACAAAACACTCGTTCGACCTATACTTGAGTATTGCTCATCAGTGTGGGATCCGTACAAGGTCGGGTTGACAGAGGAGATAGAGAAGATCCAAAGAAGAGCGGCGCGTTTTGTCACAGGGTTATTTGGTAAAGGTGGTAGCGTTACGGAGATGTTTAGCAAACTCAAGTGGCAGACTCTGCAAGAGAGGCGCTCTGCATCGCGGTGTAGCTTGCTCGCCAGGTTTCGAGAGGGTGATTTTCTGGATGAGATATCGAATATTTTGCTTCCCCCTACTTATACCTCCCGAGGAGATCACGAATATGAAATTAGAGATTCGAGCGCGCACGGAGGCTTTCTGGCAGTCGTTCTTCCTGCGAACCATACGCGACTGGAAGAGGAAAGGGAGGTAATGACAGTGGCACGGAAAGTGCCCTCCGCCACACACCGTTGGGTGGCTTGCGGAGTATAAATGTAAATATATGTAGATGTAGACAGTTTGCAGGAGACATAGGCTGGCTTACTGGTGGGTCAAATACAAACGGAGGCTCTGTGGTCTATATCTACATCTACATTTATACATCTACATCTACATTTATACTCCGCGAGCCACACAACGGTGTGTGGCGGAGGGCACTTTACGTGCCACTGTCATTACCTCCCTTTTCTGTTCCAGTCGCGTATGGTTAGCGGGAAGAATGACTGTCTGAAAGCCTCCGTGCGCGCTCGAATCTCTCTAATTTTACATTCGTGATCTCCTCGGGAGGTATAAGTAGGGGGAAGCAATATATTCGATACCTCATCCAGAAACGCACCCTCTCGTAACCTGGCGAGCAAGCCACACCGCGATGCAGAGTGCCTCTCTTGCAGAGTCTGCCACTTGAGTTTATTAAACATCTCCGTAACGCTATCATGGTTACCAAATAACCCTGTGACGAAACGCGCCGCTCTTCTTTGGATCTTCTCTATCTCCTCCGTCAACCCGATCTGGTACGGATCCCACACTGATGAGCAATACTCAAGTATAGGTCGAATGAGTGTTTTGTAAGCCACCTCCTTTGTTGATGGACTACATTTTCTAAGGACTCCTAGAGAGGACAGTCTCTCTATGGAAGCTGGCCACGGTATTCCAGGCGGAAATATCCGCTGTCAGGGTGTATGCAGAGGAGAATCTGCATAGGTGCTACAAAGACTGTAGCATCTAGTTTGTTCAGGTGTCCATGCATCTCTTCAATCTCCATCAGCCCCTGCAACGAGATCAAAGATCGTTGGAGAATGCCACAAATCTCTTGTGAGACTAGGGGATAGCAACAGGCTAGACCTGGATTGCGTCTCTGGTCATTCAGGAATCAGTGGCAATGAACAGGCTGATAGGCTAGCCAGGACGTGTGCGACGATTCCATTTATTGGACCGAAACCTACCCTAACCATTACTAAGCAGCACAGCAGCAGTACGTCTTCAGGCCACAAGTGGCCCATAGGGGCCATCCGACCGCCGTGTCATCCTCAGATGAGTATGCGGAAAGGAGGGGCATGGGGTCAGCATACTGCTCTCCCGGTCGTTATGATGGTTTTTTTGACTGCAGCCGCTACTATTCGGTCGAGTAGCTCCTCAATTTGCATCATGAGGCTGAGTGCACCCCGAAAAATGGCAGCAGCGCATGGCAGCCCGGATGGTCACCCAGACAGCGCTTAACTGCGGTGATCTGACGGGAACCAGTGTAGCCACTGAGGCAAGGCCATTGCCAATCAATACTAAGACGATGGTTAAATCAAAATTAATAACTGGATCAAAAGGCAGCATGTAGAATATTGGGCAATGATCCAAAAACAAAAACATTGTGCACTGAAGATGGCAAAACCATATTTAAGAGAAGGTCTGTAATCCTGGACTTGGACAGGAGACAAACTAATGGTATGATTAATTATAGTTCATGGAAACTTGAAGAAACACCTACACACGATTGGTAAAGAAAAAGAAGCATCTATGTGTAGGTTGTGTGGTGAGGGTGATGAAATCGCAGGCCATTTAATCTTCCAATGCGAAACACTGGAGACCAAAAGACATAGAATATTTGGGTGATCAAGTCCTGGAGAAATTGTCTCTAAGAAAGAACTAGTGAAGGGCGTCCTACCACTCTTAATGGACACTGGTGTTGTTTTTATCTGTGTTTTAAAAACAAATCAAATCGTATATATATATATATATATATATATATATATATGTGTGTGTGTGTGTGTGTGTGTGTGTGTGTGTGTGTGTGTGTGTGTGCAGCGAGGATGTGGGAGAGAGGGTAAAAATTGTAGCGGGAGCCCTATGCATGATGCATGAATACAGTAAGTTGGTTTCGGTTCAAGTGGATGTAGGAAGAGGAAGTTATGCAGAAATGTCTATACTTGCACGGAATAGACGGTCATGGAGAGGTGTGTCGTACCAGTCTTCGGACTGAAAAACCGCCACAACAAGGTCTGCTCCTCTTTCCCGATTTCATTAGCTCGTTGTCTGATTGACTTTGTTCCCCATTGTTACTCACTTCTTCGAGCTCATACTGCAGCACACTTTCGCTACTCCTCAGTTGTAGCCGCTTTCTTTCCTAAAGGACTGATTTTTTTACGTGTCACAAAATTAAACAATGAACAGAATAAAAAAACTGCAGACTTACATGAAAACGATTCATTTATTTACAACCGCAGAAGAAATAATAGACTGAAACATACTCGTAACATAAAGGGCTGTGTTTGCAATGAGTGAGAGGTAATACTAGGCACATTCCCCAATCTCTGAGTCACTGTAATTTAGAAGATTCGTAGACGTGTGTTGTGTATGAGGCAGCTACTGCTAACACCGCGAAAACACATTTTCTTGATTCATTCTCGCTCGCATATTTCTGTAGCGGAGCACAAGTAACTTTAACAGCAACAAATTAATTTCCGGAGCAGACTGTTTCAGCTGCAACGGGAAGTTGTTATGGGGATACTTTAACGACTTAAAAGTTTCTCCACTTATCACTTCATTTTGTCCGGATGCAGCCACTTCGGTAGGCAACTGATTACGCCAGGAATTAGAGTCCAAAGATTTATTTCCCACGAATTAGCAGTACACAACATATTTCCAAACGAGTTCATACGTTATTCACGGAACCAGTGCTACGTATTTCTGGACAGGAGCAATGGTAACGTAATAACTGTTATTTATTTTTAAAATACACCGAGAAATTCATCACTAGTGACGAACTGAATCAATACCATCCATTTATTTGCTTTACTGCTTGTTTCTCGAATGTTGCCCCGCTATCATTTCAAAAATCATAATTGGAAGCTATTGGAAATGCCCCATGCTTCTTGACAGATCGTAGGGGAACGATGCAGAACACCCGCACCGCCATACTAGGCAAGGTCCTAGTGGAGGTGGTTTGCCGTTGCCTTCCTCCGACCGTAATGGGGCTGAATGATGGTGAAGAAGACGACACAACAACACTCAGTCATCTCAGGGCAGGTGAAAAGCTCTGACCCCGCCGGGAATCGAGCCCGGGACCCCGATCTCGGGGAGCGAGAACGCTACTACTGAGACCAAGAGCTGCGGACAGGAAGCTATTAGAGGTACAGAATCGTGATTTGTCGTAAACGTTTAGGAGTTCTCAAAGCATTCTTCCTTTGTCCTGTGTTGAGATTTGTTTGGAGTGCTTCAGAATGACTGCAGACCAGAAGAAAGAGCGATTGTGCCATCTGGTATGTAGACTCCAACTTTGTGACAACGGTACTGTTTGAGTGTCGACGTCTGATGAGAGAGCACCAACAGCAAAAACAAGTATAAAGTGGTGGTTCAGAAACGTGAAAGAGAAAAGCAGTGTCATACACCTATGTATGGGCGTGTTCCATGCTGACAATGTCTACCTGAAAGAGAGCCTAATTATCAAATGAAGCAACGTAAACACTTTTGGATATGTGAATCATCACATCGTTAGAATTTGTTGCTCCGGTAACCCACACAAAACGTGTGAAAATATCCTTGATAAGCCGAAGCTTCGCAGATGAAAACATAAAGGTAATCACCTGGGCATGCTTGAACAGTTCGTGCTAGCACAGATCGAAGAGCCGCTGCCGTCCATCATCTTCGAGCATGACGTTGCACCCTCATACTGGAGTCCGAACGTGCGGGGTGTACTACATGACACATTTCATGAGAGGTAATGGGGCTCGATGGGGCCGCATCATATGGCCCCGCGCTCTCCCTACGTTGCAACACTTGACTTCTTTTTGAGGGGTTACGACAAAGATTGCTTGCACACAACACTAGTCAATGATATTTCTACCCTTCGTGCATGAACCAGTGAAGCAATCATAATTGTTGATGCTGCAGTGCTGACCGGTACATGGGCAGAATTCGAACATCGCCCTGATATTCTACTAGCTATAAGTGGCGCACGCATTGAAATTCTGGCGTAACAGAAAAAAAATCTACATCCGATGATATCCAGTGGCGCATTACTGCAGCCTGCTCGGACATCTCCTCTGAAGTGCTAGAACGTGTGCAGCAGTCGTTCCATACCAGACTGGAAGTGTGTATTGTCGCTGCTGGTGGCCATTTTGAACACAATATGTGATGGTCAGTTGTCTTGTTAGTGGTCAGAGTCCACATACCCAGTACACAGTTGTATTGTTGTTTATTGTGTGCTGCCACAGGTATTGTACAAATGTCAGTGTGGGAACTATTCAAAACGTGATATCTCGTAAACGACTCGCACTAGTCTTACAACAAACAGCACCGACATTACAATTTACCCTCCTTTTTGTTTGTTATTGTCAATAGGCATAAGTATTATTATGATCTGTAAATTGGCTAACTATACGAGTCACTGGCTGCCAAACCGTTTCGTGATACCCACACATCAATAGCATTTCCATTTTCTAGATATTTGCGTTGGAAGTTTCAGGTGATTCACTCTATATGTATATTCACTGCAAACCTATCAGTCATAATATTGTTATATAATAATCGTCATGCCCAATGGTTGCTTATGTCGTTTAGTCAGATAGAACATTTTCTGAGATGTCAACTTGCACTTGAGAATGGCTATAAAGCAAAATAATGACTGTGTGACACAAATGAACAGTAATTGTTAGTTTAGAGGCCAAATTTCTTTCTGAAATGTTATGTATGTAGCAGTTATACTTGCCAAGTTGTGCTCTCGGTCTCCTTTCTAAGTGAATCTAGTCCGCTTGCACCCGACAACCGACTCAAGAGAGGAATGGGTAGCAGCGAAAAGTCGCGAGCCGAGACTACAAGCACATGGAGACCGAGAGTTCGAAGGTGACCTCTCAAGACTCTCTTGCGAGTTTAAAGCGTGTATATGGAGATCACGTCTAATCTCTGCTACCCACTCCAGTCGATTGTCACTACAGAATTAATTACGTACTGAGTTCTACTTTGTTAACCGACCCACTGATCTGAAAATACACAAAACTGATATAAAGTAATGGGACAGCGATACGCACATAGACAGATGGCGGTAGTCTCACGTACACAACGTATAAAAGGGCAGTGCGTTAGCTGAGCTGTCATTTGTACTCAGGTCGTCGTATGACTAGGGCCTCCCGTCGGGTAGACCGTTCGCCGGGTGGAAGTGTTTCGATTTGACGCCACTTCGGCGACTTGCGCGTCGATGAGGATGAAATTATGATGGTTAGGACAACACAACAGCCAGTCCATGAGCGGAGAACATCTCCGACCCAGCCGGTAATCGAACCCGGGCCCTTAGGATTGACATTCTGTCGCGCTGACCACTCAGCTACTGGGAACGGACTGAACTCAGGTGATCCTTGTGTATAGGTTTCCGACGTGATTATGACTGCACGATGGGAATTAACAGGAGTTTGAAGGCGGAATGGCAGTTGGAGCTAGAAGCATAGAACATTCCGTTTCGGAAGTCGTTGGAGAATTCAATATTCCGAGGTCCACATTGTCAATAGTCTGCCGAGAGTACAAAATTTCTGCCATACGTCTCATCATGGATAACGCAGTGACCGACGGCCTTCACTTAACGACCAAGAGCAGCGGCCTTTGTACAGAGTTGTCAGTAGTAAAAGACAACCAACACTGCGTAAAAAACCGAGGAAATCAATGTGAGACGTACGACGAACGCATCCGTTAGGACAGTGCGGCGAAATTTGGATTCAATAGGCTACGGCAGCAGATGCCGAAGCTAGCGCCTTTGCTCACAGCTCTTCACCTGGAGCGCCTCTTCCAGGCTCAAGACCATATCGGTTGTACCCTAGATGACAGGAAAACCGTGGCCTGATTAGATGAGATCCGATTTCAGTTGGTGAGAGCTGATGGTAGGGTTCGAGTGTGGCTCAGACTCAACAAACCTGTGGTCCCAAGTTGTCGCAAGGCACTGTACAAGCTGGTCGTGGCTCCATAATGGTGTATGCTGGGTTTACTTGGAATGTAATGGGTTCTCCGATCAAACCGAACCGATCATTTCGGTTGCCTGGAGACCATTTGCAACCGTTCATGGACTTCATGTTCTCGAACAAAGATGGTCACCTCACCGGCCACAATTGTTAGCGATTGGTTTGAAGAACATTCTGGATAATTCGAGTGGTTTGGCCACCCAGATCATCCGACATCAATTCCGTCAAACATTCATGGGTACACCCGAGAGGTCTGTTTGTGGAAAAAATCCTGCACCAGCAACACTTTCGCAATGATGGACGACTTCCAACGAATTGCTGAATCCACGCCACGTCGAGTTGTTGCACTATGCCGGGAGGTATCCCACCACTTTAGTGTATGAGATTTGTGTATACTATTTATACGCACACCGGACAGACTATAAGTCACACCCTCCACAAAGGACACATTATACTAATACCGTGTAACAGGGCCCCTAGCCTTCATAATGTTCTGAGTTCGGCGAGGAACAGAGTACACATGTTTCTTTATGTCTGCTGAATCCAGCTCAAGCGCTTTCTTATTATTTCACTTAAAAGAGCTGCCAAATTGCGAGTATTTTGATTTACACACTTCACCTACTGTTACAGATAGTCTCAGACATCTTCTATGGGATTAAGATCAGAAGATGTAACGGACCAGTCGACTTGCAGTGGGTACCCGTGAGGTCGTCAAACGAGGAATGTAGGCGTACTGCTCCGCCAACACGCCTGTTGTCGTCTTGGGAGATGGGAATGTGCACAGCGTATATATCACTGAAGATGTGCAAGAAAGGGGCAACACTTCATCTCTGAGAATGTTGGAATAAACATCACGCTTCATGTTCATGGCAACCAGACTGAGTGGGACTAAATCGTGGTACAAACAACAGCCCAGAAACATCACAGAACTTCCTTGTGGCCCTTAACAAGCGCTCCAAATATAACTGGTTAAACGCGACACTATGCAGTTGGCTACTCAGCACCTTGCAATATTTGAAAACGAGGCAAAATTTTGACTCAGTGTATCACACTACACGTGTCCAGTCAGGGACTGTCCATTTTCTGTGTTCATGGTTCATTCAAGATTGGACGTTTATGTACTGTTGTAGACACTGACTTTCTGTAAGACAACCGCCACCAAATTTTTAAAAACAATTTATTTTTACATGGAAGTCTATACTAGAAGATATTTTTGAACACAATTTTCACTCGTCATGACTACCTAATTTCTCTTTTCGTAAAATAAAAAACCACCGCTTGAAGCATCCCCAACTCCCTTGTGGTTCCCTTTTTAGGTACTCCACGTCGACGTCTGCTCGTAGATACGTATCGTCGGTAGGTTTTCCGGCTTTACTTCCCGACGTGACAGCGACGACTCTCCGATGAGGTGCGAGCCTTGTGTTTTGCTATTACTGCGAGTCTTGTAAATATCGCTTTTATTTTGTAATTTTCCCGGCTAAAACTCTCCCCTTTTATGATTAAGACAGCCTGCGCCTCCCCTCGGAGGGAGTGGGGACGTCAAAGAGTCACAAAAGTTCATATTAAGCAGTCCGTAAAACACGTAAACGTTCACTTCAGTTAGCGTGTTAGTTAATGCCTACGGTTTCCGCTAGATGGTGCTGACTTATGCTGATTAGCTTTGGTTCCGTAAAACCTTCACTGATTAGTACTAGGTAAATGAAATAAGTACAACACTCTTGTATCTCACTTTCACTCTATATTCAAGGATTAAGATGGTGACGGATGATAGTCTATTTAAAAGGTTCCTAGCCTGGAGGAATCTAAATAGTCCGCAAATGCCGATATGCATGCGCTCTACGTCCAGATTCGCAATTAACGGCACACGACACTTATAAAAGTCCACACGTTAATATCTGAATACCAGTACCTCTGAATTCACTCGTATCAGCAGATAATTTGAGTTTCTGTCGTCTATATGTCCGTAAAGTTCCAATCTAGCACTAAAGTCATAAAATAACCTTAATACCCTGTTGCTACCAACAGTCAGAGATTGTACACTACATCACTTTTAATCTCCGTAATATTCTAACAGTTTATAGTGAATCTTAACACGATAAAGTCCAATCTAATTATTGACTATCTGACTGACACGGGTTCCCCGCCCTTTAACGAAACAATCAAGGAAAAAAGGCGGCAATAATGACGATCAGGCCTTTTTATAGGTTTTTCATCACAAGAGTTTAACGTCACTGCCTTCTCCATGACGGAGCTTCCGTGGCTTTGCTGTACTTAAACGTTAAACTACTTGCTGATATACTATAATTTTGATCTGAAATTACCGAACTCTGATTCTACACTATTTTCCCCTCTAAAAATTCTACTCTTAATTTTAAATTATTCTTCCTATAGCTTTTATCACTGTAAACTGAACTGAGGTGTTACACGCTGTCAGCCACAATAGTGATTTTATTACAATGCGCAATGGATTTCGAGGCCTGGGGGCCCATCTTACGGCGCTTTGACAGTCTACATCAATTATTTTTACAGATTTATGCTAATTCTGGTCCTGGTAAGATTACAATAGTATTTTACAAAACGGCCACATTGTAAATAGAAGTTTACAAAACTAAAACAAATCGAAAAATATGTTACGTTTCCAGCGAGGGATAAGTGGTTTGTGGTTTTTGAAGCACAGTATGGGTAAAATGGGTGAACATATTTATGTGATTAAACTCGAATGTCCTGTATTTTAAGAAAGTAATACAATCACGGAAGAAACACTGGCAGAAATGGATAAAATTGAGTACTTTCTCTTTTCTCAGACCACCTCTAAAATCTTAAGAAAACCCAGTAGTCGAGGAAGAAATCTTTAACTTTCGCATCCACTTTTCTTGAGAAATGAGAAATTGCACCGTGGACGTTAGTCCTCAATCCATCAGAATACTTAAAGTTGCAGAAATATATTTCTGTGTGCCACTGTCAGTGCGCGAAGGTAAGGATTACAGCGCAAGTATTTGTGCATAATGCAGTCTCTTATCTTGTCACCCTAAACTGATCCTGGATCTGTTCTTCACTAGTAAAATAAACTCCTTCGAGTTCCTCCGCCATTTAGCAACCTAGGCTACAAAGTCACGCACATAATTAGGCCAGTTAAAAATTAATATGGTTTTCTCAGCCTTGTAAAGTACCATTAGAACCAATCTTTCCTTAACATGTAATCATCCATTCATAGCCCACCTTGTGAAAGCTGGACAACAGTTTCTTTATGGAATCTATACAAACCTTGAAAAAGGCACCACATTGTCATTAAAGTAAATTACGGAAACAGTCAGTAAGCGTGGGAGAGAAAGTCGCCTCTGTGACTAAGTACTTAATGTGTCTGACTGCCACGAATCTAATTCAAGGCAGCGACATAGTTTCTTACTTTGCGGAAGGACGGAAAGGTGTTCCACTCCATCCTGTGAGAGCAACTTCAAGCAGAACTAGTGGTGTCTGGTTTGAAGACTGACATTCAAGGATGGGAGACTGAATGTCCTTCCAGTAATGCCCTCTACTACGATGCCTCTGGAAGAGAATAATGCAGTTGAATGCCGACAGGTGGATATTCTATAGCTGAACAATAGCACAGAGGATTATAGTCACGAAAACAATTTCGTGTGGCCCAATGGTCTGGAGCAAGTCTTTCAATTGAATGTGTTAGTTTTCTTTTAATACGTGACAGTAAACTATTTTTCTTCCCTACAGTTTTGAATCATCTGCGAATGCGCTTCGAACACATTTTTCTCTACTGAAATCAACGCCGATAGCTGAAGGGGGTAGGAAGGAACAATGTTGATGACACCATCCCAGCGTCGTCTTTAAGTGATGTAATGAGTTCAGTCTTAATCGTCGCCATATCTCATCTGATGTAACAGATCAGAATTCACGAAACATTATTTTCAAAAGAACGCAAAAATTCCAGTGGGATGTAGAACGACGCAGTGGACTTTTTGAGACCTTACATGAGGTATTTGGTGGCTATCTTAAGCATATATGGACTCTAATAAATTGTGGGCTATCAGACATATTACTTCTGCTTCTTCTTCTTCTCCTCCTCCTCCTCCTCCTCCTCCTCCTCGCGTCGAGGCCTACACGTTCCCGTTTCAGTTTTTAATCCTTTGTTGTTCTTTCCTTTTTTCCAGTATTCCTTCAATGTTTCACTACGTGGATTTTTCTGCCTTCAGACCATTTCATGCCAGTTTTCTTTTTCTCCCGGCTAGTAATCCTTCCAGTTTTAAGAGCTTCCCCTAACAGGTTCTCTTTCCAATACTTCTTCTTTGCTTATTCCTTTCCAAGTCTATCCTAACTTCTTGCGTCCAGGTGTTGATTTCTGTTCCCTAATATATATAAAGAAGTACTTGGTGATCCTATTGTCACCCATTCTGTAAATATGTCTAACAAATAGTAATATCCTATCCCTTATTGTTTGCTGTATGTTTCCTGTGTTCTGATGAATTTCATCGTTACTTTTTAATTCCCAAAATGCTGCATTATTCGAAGGAACTAAAATGTCCTAATTCTTCTTTCTAATATTTCTAATTTATCAAGCTAATAATTTAATGCCACACATTCGCTAGCATGCAGGCATGCTGATTTATAGTGCTTTATTTTAAGTTTCTTTAATAAGCACTTTTTTTGTATATGTTCTTAGCCGTAACATACACTTTTTCCATATTGTATGCCCTTTCCCGTAAATCAGACTTCTCTAAACCGTTACCTTGAATTATTTACTTTATTATTTATCTGTTACTTCATTTACTGGGTGTTCAGCGAAGAAGCTCCTGATTTTAAAATTAAATGTCTCGAAAACTAAGATCGAGAGACGAGTGCAACAAAAGGTATATTTACTGCGAATCCTGTAAGAATTTTACACGGAAGTTTAGATATAGTTCTAAAAGCTGCCAACAGATAGCGGTGTACGCTATACAGCTCGTGCAATATCAGCGTACATAATTAAACTCGTCATCTGCAAGCGATCTTTGCAATTACATCACAAACTTTTCGAAATTTCCATCACTCGCATTAAGGAAGTTGCGCGAACGTGCAGTGAAATTTACCATCACATCCTGTAGTGTCTCGGCGGATATGAAACCAGAGGGCCGCACACATCGCCGATTCAAGTTCGTCCAACGTGGTGGGGTGGTTGCAGTAGACAGTGTCCCTCATTATGCCCCACAAAAAGTAATCACAAGAAGTCAGACTGGGCGAATATAGAGGCCAGTCCATCACTGCGCCACTAAATTTGTAATGACCCAACGCAGTGACTCTATTCTCGAAAATTCATCAATAAAACGAAACATCTGTTCGGAGCAATGTTGTCCTACCCCGTCTTGCATGAACCACTCTGTGTCTGGTCGAACTTCCAGTGACAGCTGTATGGGTAACAAGATCATCCAAAATTGCAACGTAACATTCACTAATGATCACTAAAAGAAGGATAACAGTGTCCCTGCTGCATAGCGTAACCCAAATAATAACTTCAGGTGAACACAGGGGTTTCGCTTCACACAAATGGGGAATCTCGGAACCCCAAAATCGCTGGTTTTGTGCGTTCAGGGCTCGATTCAGATGGAAGTGTGCTTCGTCTATGAACCACATGCAGCCAACATGAAATCCTTCACTATCAAACAGTGTGGGAATCGGGTTCGCAAAGACAGCCCTTTGTTGCACAGCTCATGTAGACACTGCTTGGTCACTTTGGATTTTGAATGGAAACGTTTGTCGGCTTTCTCTCAGTATTTTAGGCGTGCGAACGCTTCAAACCAGTCTATGCTGCAACAGGTTATTTTCCTATTTCCAAAATATGGTTCTTGTTGTCGTTATTCGGAGTGATTGTAAGATTTAAATTTCATTTACGGTCAATATTCTCACAAAATAGCTCTTATTTTTATATAAATAAAGTTTAAAAATCATTAAATATAAAGATTTGGTCATGCGATCTAAAACGCTCTGTTATTGGCTGACTTTCTGGTGACGTCACGGACTCGGAGTAAGACGAAGCCATACGTATGCTGCAGGAGTGTTAGCCGTAGTTATTAGGTTTTTACTTTCTTTTGCTGCAAATGATTTAGCTATTTAGGTATGGAAAACGCATTTAAAACTTTTAAGTAACAATAGAAAAGAATTTTGTGAATGCTGATAGTGGAAACTTACGAAAACTAATGCGTTTATACTCCACTCATTTAGATCGGCGATATGTGCAAGAACGGACATTCTTTTCCCTGCTCCCTGCAACATCTTTAAACCCACTCAAAACTAAGAAACTGTGGTACTTTTGCAAATGGGTCCGTATCCTACATCTAGATCGTCGACTATTAGCCATGAAATACGACACAAAGCACAACAAAGTCACTCTTGGCAAATCTTAGTGCTGACACTCACTAAACAAAGGCAAACAGTACGGACAGTGCGGCGCAACGGATAGCGCATGTACGGATAGAAAGAATGCAGGTTCGAATCGTAGAAGGGTAGTAAATTTTTGAAAGTTTTGCACGAAATATGACAACAGTGCTAGCAAGCGCTCGTTGTACCAGTTGTTTCGATGGTGGGATGTATGTTGCTTCACATTAGCCTGAGAAACGGACAACTGAAGATAGTTGCATCTACCTTGCTTACAAGCAATTACCATTTTTTTGGAAAGCATTGCTAGTATTGAAGGTATCACCATACTGCCGCAGTGCAACGAGGTGTAGGACGGTGAGGTTTTTTTATGCGGAGAGATATAAAGTGTGCGCAACACAAACGCAACGACAGTGCTGTTTGTGAGAATAAACTAACGTCAGTGTCTAAAGCAGACTTAACTTCATCTTACGGAAGACGATGAAACTTCAGAAGCTTAAACAACAAGGATCCTAGCTGGACACTACGAAGGTAAAAAAAAAACAACAACGACGACGTTGTTTCTAATAAAGTAAAAAATGTGTGGTCACATTAGCTAGAAAATATATTTTTGAATATGACGTGTGTGAACAGCTACTGAAAACGTAAACGCATGTAAAAGCCAAGAAAAACACAATAAAGCCGGCCGGTGTCGCCGAGCGGTTCTAGGCGCTACAGTCTGGAACCGCGCGATCGCTACGGTCGCAGATTCGAATCCTGCCTCGGGCATGGATGTTTGTGATGTCCTTAGGTTGGTTAGGTTTAAGTAGTTCTAAGTTCTAGGGGACTGATGACCTCAGAAGTTAAGTCCCATAGTGCTCAGAGCCATTGTTTCTAAACGGTTCGGTGAAGTTTTATAATTGTGATTTCGTTTTCATGTGAAGGTGCTGTCGTTTTGTTTTATAAATACGTTAAAATATTGTTGCACGCTACATTTGAAACAGGAACCTAAGGATATCATCGTTTCGTACTCGATAGCTCATCTCTGTGTCAACCGAGCTCCCAATTATGTGGAAAGAAGGCGGTATAACGATAATTTTCACTAAGAGTTTAATTTCATCGAATGACGCTATCCTTCCTCGTTACAGTGGGAAAATGTATCTCGAAGATAAACTTCAGAGTGCAAGACCTTTTAATTAAGCAAGGGAACTTGGGCATCGATGTGGTGGCATTTTTCCGGTACAGTGCAACCAGTTTTTACGCAATTTATGATTCTCTGAAACATTCAGAAACAATTTTTCAAGAGTTTTTATGAATGTGTTTGTACTGTGTAGTACCGCATACCATTTGTAATCCATTTACCGAAACGTAAATTCCAAAACAAGACGTCAATGTGATTTAGCTTTATGGCAGTAGGAGCAGCGATCTAGCCAGTGACTCATAGGCATCACGTGATTCGAATGGAGCATATTATGGGGCTTTCTAGTTGTTTTAATTTCATTTCGGTTTTTATGTAAGAATACTGATATTCAAGAAGGAAAAAAGCTTGTTATGAGCCTAATATGATATAATTAACAATTTTAGACGATTTACAGGAAACAGCCTAATACCCTATTCTTTGGACTGATTTCCTGGGGCCAACATCCTCCGCTTGACCAACAACGACGCTGCATGCCCGTTGGAACTTCGCGGAGAGCTTGCGAAAAATATTCTCATCGGGTCCTTTGGGAACATTAAATCTGGTTTGAAAACTGCGCCTGGTTGCCATGGATCGGTGTTATAACCTGTGGTATTCCAGTGGTACAAAAACACGTTTTTCAGTGGAATAAATAACTTTAGCCGCCCGGGGTAACCGCGCGGTCTCAGGTGCCTTGGCACAGTTCGCGGTGTGCCTTAGCTTAAGTTAGTTAGATTAAGTAGTGTGTAAGCCTCGGAACCGATGACCTCAGCAGTTTGGTCAGATAGGAACTTACCACAAAAAATTTATTTAACCTTTTTCTTCCGTGCTCTAGCTCCCTGTCACATTTCAACGATGGTACCGTACAGATCGCTCTGAGCTGCAGCGTACTATTTATAGGCACTACGGTTGCGATTACATCGCCATCTGTTAGCAGCTCTTCAAACTATTTCGAATCTTCTGTATAACTTCTGTGTAGGATTCTTATAGCTTCCACAGTAAACGTACCGTTTGTTGCACTCGTCCATCGGTCTTAGTTTTCGAGATATTTAGTTCTCAAGTCAGCAACTCCTTCGCTAGATACCACGTATTTTGTTTTCGTTTCATTCATATGTCACCGCATGCAGCTGCACATATTATTTGTATTCCCGTTAATGTGATGCCAACGGCCTTGCCACAGCGATAACACCGATTCCCGTCAGATCACCGAAGTTAAGCGCTGTCGGGATGGCCTAGTACTAGGATGGGTGACCATCCGGTCTGCCGAGCGCTGTTGGCTAGCGGGATGCACTCAGCCCTAGTGAGGCAAATTGAGGAGCTGCTTGATTGAAAAGTAGTGGCTCCGGTTTCGTAAACCGACATACGGCCGTCAGAGTGGTGTGCTGACCACATGCCCCTCCATATTCGCATCCTGTGACGCCTATGATCTGAGGATGACCCGGCGGCCGGTCGGTAGCGTTGGGCCTTCTTGGCGTGTTCGGGAGGAGTTTAGGTTCAGTTTTAGTATGGTCTGAGGATGACCCAGCGGCCGGTCGGTAGCGTTGGGCCTTCTTGGCCTGTTCTGGAGGAGTTTAGGTTCAGTTTTAGTATGGTCTGAGGATGACCCGGCGGCCGGTCGGTAGCGTTGGGCCTTCTTGGCGTGTTCGGGAGGAGTTTAGGTTCAGTTTTAGTTAATGTCACTACATTGTGTCAGGTATTCATTTAAAAATATGGAATAGTTTCACATCTTAAATAATGCTGATTTCTTACAGGTATTCTGCGGCACCCTTCCAGATATTCCAGTTGTATGTCGAAAGGAGGAAGGAAGGAGTGGCCGTGTATAGACATCCGTCAACGACGAGGTCGTCAGAGATGGAGCACAAACTCTGATCTAACAAAGATCACGTGGGTGTTCAGCTATGCCTATTTTAAAGGAACTGTTCCCGGATACGCATTGAGTGATCCAGAGAAACCACGGAGGGCTTTCGTATCCTCCTTGACATATCCTATTAGGTCTACAACTTTGGTTCAGCCATTTTTTCTCGTAGTTCGAGGCTTTATTATGACGAACTGACAAAAATTTACGATTCAAAGTATTGGCCATTTTTGGCCACTACTTTCTCCCATCTTTTGGGCAGTAAAAGAATCGCGCGGCGGAAGATCTGGACGTCTTTCGAGGAGACTCATGAATCGATTAAATTTTGCACTCGTCCATACAACCGGAGGTGCTAGTCAGCCAATTGATCGAAAAACGTGGTAGTAGAAGAGACTAATATCTGGACAATACGATACGGTGAGGGGGAAGTGCAGGTAGTACTTCCCCTTTCAAAGTTTGCAAGTATATTCTGAAGGCTTTTACGACGTGGGGTAGAACATTGTCATGCTGCAAAATTACCTTCTCACTTCTACCGCTGTATTGTGGTCGTTTGTCTTTTTAGTGCTGGGTTCAAACGTATTAACTACTTTCGATAACGATCTTCTGTGGTTGCTTCCGTCGGTTTCAGTAACTTAGAAAACATTCTCTATTCCCCCACCATGCCGGTCTTCGACTCCAAAATGAGCCTTCTTGAAGAGTTGAAACCATTTTCTGCAAATTCTTTCTTTAATAGCTGCCCCACCATAGGTCTTACCCTGCATTTTATGAGCCTCAGCGGCAGATTTCTTCACGTTAAAGCAGAAAATTAAAACTTCCGTCAAAAGACGAGTATTGGGCTCGTAAATTGACATATTCAATCTAGAACAATTTTACAATGCAATCATAAGTTGAAATAACATTCTGATGGTTTTATATCTACACATGCCTAAGCATAATGTATGACACTTACGACCTACCACCTGCACCACCACTTGTGGCTGCTGCCATCTATTGCAAAACGACGGAAGCAAATTTGTAGATCTAATATAATACATCGAAAATACGTGCTGCTTTTGAGCAAGCTTTAAGATGGTTACCAGTTCACAGGCTATTGATATCATCTCTGACACTGGAGTTTAACGGAAATTAAACAAAGTGGTCAGAAGACCAGTGTTTCGATCGACATTGTTTTTATTGCTGGTGAAAATTTTGTACGAAGTGCTTTTGTTTTTCTTTAAAAATCTGTCTATATTCGACTCATTCATTCAAGCAAGAGAAAGACACTGAGTACATCATTTGTTTATCAGATACACTTTTTGTGACCTTTTAATGTGAGGTGGGGAATATATGCTGACTTTTTATGAAAATAAAAGTAGAGACACATAAATTCCATAATTCTGGGAGTCCAACGAAAACAAGGTTTCTCTCTAGGAGGAACACAATGAGAGAGATCTCCAGAACAACTGCAAAAAAAAAAAAAAAAAAAAAAAAAAAAAACTATCAATATGTTGACTATTAATGACGAGGTGTAACATATTTGCAAATAAAACTTGATAGTGTGGAAACATCTGCCACCTCCAATGCGCGTTCACCATATATTGGCGACAAACGGGGGGGCCAGGATCGCTGTCACACCCGACTACATAGTGGATGCAGTGTCCGAAGAGCCATACGATCGAATTAGGTTTGATCCGAGGGAAAAGGAGAAGTCCGGACGCAGAAGAAGATCAACCGAGAAAGCAGCTTCAGCTGATAGAGTAAGGAAAGCCAGTTGTCGGCGAATCAAGTGTCAGTGGTGTTGTCCGCTAGCGATAAGCCTGTGTGGTAATATACCCCAGGTCGAGGACATGTGTCGCAAAGACCAGTCGGACTAAGAACAATGCGCTGGGGGCGTCCGTTGGTTGGGATCAGGTTGCGAATGCGTTTTTACCTCGATGAGGCGACTTCCATCAAAAGGATAGGAAAACTAATATTGTGAAACCACACTGTTTTCCAGGATATCAATGGCGCGGCCATTTCAACCGGGTAGAGGCTTGACTGTACTCTCCAATGAGAAAGCGAAGACATCGTGGTTAGTTGCGTCATTGATAAAATGTCAGCTCCCAGAAAATGTATTAAACTTTGGAATTCACGTAACTGCCGCAATTTAGAATTGATCCGACCAACATCGGCATGGGATTCAGACTGGCCGGTCAAAAACACCCAAATAAGTGAGAAGTAATGGAATGAGTAGCTCGAGTACATGTTAAAACGTTACGCCACATGAACGATATTGAAGGCTTCACTTTTATATGGGGAAGTCACAACCCGCCAAGGGGACGGGATCTCGCTACCACTTCATACCGAATTCGGAAAATATGAATTATACAAAGGAAACGACCGTATAATTCCATTAATTTGCGCTCCATCATCGCGAGGAGTTGGAATATTCGTGCAACATCGTGCAGTTTACTGAAAATGTAGGAATCTAAGATCTGTATTTTGTGAAGAAGGCTAAGTGAACGGCGTTCGCGTTCACAAATTTCCCCTTGAATTCGATCCATCACCTCCCGTCACTTGACGGCAGCCATTTTCATAGTGCAGTAATGCACGGTAATTCCCAACCATTTGTGGCGAGCAATCGTCGTTGCCCATGGAACGACAACTTGATGAAAACCCCGTAATGGTAACAGTGTACCCCAGAGAGAGAATAGGAATCAAATATTTCTGTGAGCAAGGATGTATCATCTATATGACGTTGCAATAGCATAACATCTGCGTACGCCCGTACGAAAGGTTTCTCCCAGTATCATCCAGTCACATAATTGATCTGCAATACGGAGAAGAAGAGGTTCTAGGGACAAGACAAAAAGCGACATGGATAGAGAGCTCCTCTGCGGTAAGCCCCGTTGGATGGTAATGTGGGGAATAATTGTCGATTCACTAGGATAGATGCTTGAATACCAGTAAAAAGACTGGATAATACCTGACACGCAGTTTGACTGAGACCAGTTGCCTTGAGCACCTGCTTCAAGAAACTGCGACTCACTCCGTCAAATGCATTATTAAAATCAATAAAACTCCAGAAACAGAAGTCACTGCAGCCACCGACAGGACGTCCAGGCTTTCGACTGTAAAAGTTAGTATCAAGCGCCCAGGCACACAGCTTTGGTGAAAAGTAAGTATTTTCTCCAGAAATATCGACAAACGGCTATTAATCACCCGAGAGATAGTTTTGTAATCTCCATTAAGTAGCGTGGTCGGGCGGAATTTATCAGTGTCAGGACGTCCGGTTGTCTTAGGAATTTGAAGGATTTTTACCACCTTGGAAGTGTCAGGAATCAAACCCTCCGCTCATGTAGCACCTCATTTACCAGTGACGTAATGGTATCACCTATAAGGGGTCAAAAATGTACATAAAATTCCTTAGGAATATCGTCGATTCCCGCCGATTTTTGCGATGGTGAACCAACAATAAGGTGATAAATATCATCTCGAGTAAAGTCACTTAGAAATTCGTCATTTAATGGAGGAGTAACCATGCAATGCAGAAGAGGAGTAAATACATCAGGGAAACCGTATCAGTAGCACGGACATTATAAAGGTCGGTAAAGTAATTACAGCTCGCTCTGGAAATGTCACGTTGGGATGTCAGTACGTGACCATCGGTGTCAGCGAGGGACACGATACGTGGTCTTTTTTCGACTGTCCGCAACAGGATAAAATGATATAAGAAAGTCAATTCATCCTGTAGGAATGAGTGGGATTTTGATCGACCCTGTATCCTTCCATTTTTTTCTCCGTAACTGAATAAGCCTCACCTTAACATGGCGGACATCCATATTCCGTAAGAGACCTACATAAAGTTGTCGCAAGACGGAATAATAAAATTCCTGCGTCTGACGGAGATCCATTGTCCTCTCAGTGCCGTAACGCATTAACACTTTCCGTAGCAATGGTTTTGCATGCCCTGACCAACATTCCATAACAGAAGGATAACGGACCTGCGAACGCTTTGGGCCCAAACTTCTCGTATAATATCTCCAGGGAAGGATCTTTTAAGGGAGAATGTGTCCAACCTTAAGGGGAGGCGATATAGTTTTACTGGTTGTGGCACATGATTTAAGGTTTCAGCTACGTCATACTTAGCAGATTAACAAGTGGGTATCAGAATCAGGTAGATAAAAACAATCGAGTCTGCTGCCGGCAGTAGCTGCGAAATGTGTATACCTGACGAGAGTGGGCTAGTGACAGATCTATGCATCGCGTATTTGCGAAGAGCGCACAAAATCGTCTAGTTTCTTACTGAAATTAAAATTGGGAGGCTGATACACAGGACGAAAAACATAATTAAAATCTCAGTGTAACAGAAGTTTCTGCGGAGCTTTACAAAATGAATAAGCTATATCATCTTTATAAAAACGCACGCAATCTGTGGAACGGACAGATCCTGAAGGGGCACAAAGAAGACTGAAAGTAAGGTCACAAAAAGTGCAGCCTATCTCTCGGCCGTTATCAAGATCTTCGAAATCATTCAGTGATATTCCCTCTCTGTAAAACAACGCAGTACTAGTATATAGTCCAATCAGACAACATTTCTTGCAAAAATAACACGACAGCACTTGAATTGTAAAGAAATTGTCGTTGTGCGACAAGTCTATGTTCACATTCAAGGTAAGGAAGGTATAGGCCTGCAGCTAGCTATTACCAAAACAATTCAATCGATTACTTGCAAGGTATCTTTAAAGTCGGGTAGCCGGCCGCGGTGGTCTCGCGGTTCTAGGCGCGCAGTCCGGAACCGTGCGACTGCTACGGTCGCAGGTTCGAATCCTGCCTCGGGCATGGATGTGTGTGATGTCCTTAGGTTAGTTAGGTTTAAGTAGTTCTAAGTTCTAGGGGACTAATGACCACAGCAGTTGAGTCCCATAGTGCTCAGAGCCATTTGAACCATTTAAAGTCGGGTACCACAGTCAATAATAGAGTCAACAGATGAATCTGAATGTAAAGAGTTGGAGCCCTCTCTTCCAGCTTCTTTTTTTTTTTTTTTTTTTTTTTTTTTTTCTCCTTTCACGATGCCGCACGCTCAGGTTGAAAACGCTGTTTGTTATTGCTTTGCGGAAAGGCAACTGCCACATGAGTCAGCGTGCGTGGAGAAGGGGGGGGGGGATGTCCTGCGTAAATTCAGTATCACAGGACACGCCACTCTCTTCCACAGGTGAGCGGCTCCTGGAAATCAACGGAAATGAAAACTGATAGTATGTCTTTTTAAAGTCACGATGTGTTCCACAGGCACACTTGTGCCGATCTGGTTTTGATCATAAGTGGCCTGTGGCGTGCTTTCCCCACCTTGGGTAGAAGAAGGGTGGGAACCCGTTACTGACTCAGGGATGCCCGGCAACTCCGTCGATATAGCACCGAGTTCCATAACAGGTCTGTTCCTCGTGTGATGCCGAATAGGCGTTCTCGGTCTTGGGATACCCGTCGGAGGGGGTGCTGGATGCTTTCCAATCTTGAACAGCAGCTAACATGTTACCAACCGGTCTGAACTCGGGGATGGGAGAGGCCTCCTCCAACGGTATCCTTTCAGTCGAGCGGAGAAGCGAGGAGGAGTCGTCTTACTCCTCACCATCTTGCGTCAGTCTACGCTTGTTTCGAATCGGAGGTGGCAGCGGGGCGGAAGCTACAGTGGCGAAGTCCCTACGCAAGGTTAACGGCGGATATGCACTACGAACATCAGGCAATGGCTCACGTATTTTGGCTGTCACTTGGGGAGTCCCGTCTGCTAAAATTAGCCTTTTCCAATGTTCATAAGTAAATTTTAAGACCGTCATACACCGCCGGTATTTTGCGGCGGTGTCCTCTCTCAACACATATAAAAGAGGACCCTTCCTGTCTGTGTAAATTTTATGTACTCGGCATCCACACATCTGCAAATGACAGGGGATCTTCAGTTTGTCCACCACATCCATGGACGTGGTGGACGATGGTGAGTGGACCAACGTTCCCGCCATATATCCCGTGTGCCTCTAAACGGAGACATGGCGGTCTTATGGAAACTGTTGTCTGTTTCGGGTGGAAGGCTAAACTCCTTAAAATTCATATATTTCACCTCCGCATTCACCAGAATGACCTTACTACTAGAACGATCACGATGAGTGAAAGGTGATTTTTGTTCATGTTGCAAAACGAGTCTGTCAACCTGAAGCAGGTCTAGAAACTTAACATAAAACACATACGTTTCAGAATCGAAGTAAGCCATGTGAACCTGTTCTGAAGTTACCTTGATCCTATCTACAAGCCAATCATGAATTACTAACGAACTTGGCTGCACATGCCGCGTGGGCTTGTAAAAACTATAACTGACGATACTTATATGTGAAACGTCCCTGGGAGCCATGGACGACATCACCGCGCAAGACAACGCCGAGTCAAAACTGAATCACAAACACGAAACACTGAGGGACAAACAACGATGCGACGTACACAAGGTCGCACACTACACTAAAGACAAACAAGGAAGCTCTCGCAGCGCTACAATAGAGGCGATGTCCGAAGCGGGAATGTCCAGGCTAATCGACTAGTCGATAGCAGCGTCCAAATCCAGCACAAAAGAACATCCTTAATAACGTGGACAGACACATGACTTGACTGAGGCACCATGTACTGTAAAACCTAAATTTGGATGGTCGGACAAGGATTTGGAACCTGTTCCTCCAGAAAGCAAGTCCTGCGCTTCAATTATATCGACACCTCGCAAGATCATCATGTTCTGATCCTCACCACAGGAAGCTGCTATCCTAGTGACTAATTTCAGTTTGAAATGGAAATGCAAGATAAGAATAGAGGTCGGATAATATAGCAACTCAGGAAGTAATATCCTTGATGACGTTGGCACTATGGACATTAGGCCGTGGCCTACTGCACTTCTCTGTGCTGTTTTTTCCTGGTGTATCGACTCCTTCAGCCAGAGACATTCCCAGAAGTTATAAGACTTGTGACTCAATTTTCGAATGCACTCTTGTTTAGCTAGTTGAAGACACCGCAAGGAAACAGAGACATACCTCAGACTACGGCCTAATGCCTATAAAACCACTACCACTAAAGATGCAGATACCGACCAAAAAACCCTCAATTGGGGCTGTAATAAAGCGCAGTTACTCACGGAGGTCCATTGTGCGAGTTATTATACACTTCTGGCCATTAAAATTGCTACACCACGAAGATGACGTGCTACAGACGCGAAATTTAACCGACAGGAAGAAGATGCTGTGATATACAAATGATTAGCTTTTCAGAGCATTCACACAGGGTTAGCAGCGGTGGCGACACCTAAGACGTGCTGACATGAGGAACGTTTCCAACAGATTTCTCATACACAAACAGCAGTTGACCGGCGTTGCCTGGTGAGACGTTGTTGTGATGCCCCGTGTAAGGAGGAGAAATGCGTACCATCACGTTTCCGACTTTGATAAAAGGTCGGATTGTAGCCTATCGCGAGTGCGGTTTATCGTATCGCGACATTGGTGCTCGCGTTGGCCGAGATCCAATGACTGTTTGCAGAATATGGAATCGGTGGGTTCAGGAGGGTAATACGGAACGCCGTGCTGGATCCCAACGGCCTCGTATCACTAGAAGTCGAGATGACAGGCATTTTATCCGCATGGCTGTAACGGATCGTGCAGCCACGTCTCAATCCTGAGTCAACAGATGGCGATGTCTGCAAGACAACAACCATCTGCACGAACAGTTCGACGACGTTTGCAGCAGCATGGACTATGAGCTCGGAGACCATGGCTGCGGTTACCCTCGACGCTGCATCACAGACAGGAGCGTCTGCGATGGTGTACTCAACGACGAACCTGGGTGCACGAATGGCAAAACGTCATTTTTTTCGGATGAATCCAGGTTTTATTTACAGTATCATGATGGTCGCATCCGTGTTTGGCGACATCGCGGTGAACGCACATTGGAAGCGTGTATTCGTCATCGCCATACTGGCGTATCACCCGGCGTGATGGTATTGGCTGCCATTGGTTACACGTCTCCGTCACCTCTTGTTCGCACTGACGGCACTTTGAACAGTGGACGTTACATTTCAGATGTGTTGCGAGCTGTGGTTCTACCCTTAATTCGATCCCTGCCAAACCCTACATTTCAGCAGGATAATGCACGACCGCATGTTGCAGGTCCTGTACGTACCTTTCTCGATACAGAAAATGTTCGACAGCTGCCCTGACCAGCACATTCTCCAGATCTCTCACCAATTGAAAACGTCTGGTCAATGGTGGCCGAGCAACTGGCTCGTCACAATAGGCCAGTCACTACTCTTGATGAACTGTAGTACCGTGTTGAAGCTACGTGGGCAGCTGTACCTGTACACGCCATCCAAGCTCTGTCTGACTCAATGCCCAGGCGTCTAAAGGCCGTTATTACGGCCAGAGGTGGTTGTTCTGGGTACTGCTTTCTCAGGATCTATGCACCCAAATTGCGTGAAAATGTAATCACATTTCAGTTCTAGTATAATATATTTGTCCAATGAATACCCGTTTATCATCTGCATTTCTTCTTGGTGTAGCAATGTTAATGGCCAGTAGTGTAGTATGGCAGCGATACTTCGTAGATATGCTAATGTGTTAATGCGGACCAAATTTACATTGTAAAAAAAAAATAAGTTTCAGTTTCGATCATCAGGTGAAAATTCCACATGCATGGAAACATTTATGTATGCCTTTTCTTACATTCACAACGCCAGATTTGCACCTGATGGCACTCTGATTGTAACATCCCCGTATGGTCAAGGCGTAGTGCCTCCCCTTCATGCCCAATCAGGAATATGTTCCGCAGAGATACGTCAGAGACCGGAATGGTCCATGTCTCCGTCAGGTAGTTTTGCAGAGCCTAGCATTCCCTATTGGCAAATAAGCACACCGGCTGCAAAATAATAACCCCCACGACACATCACGCTAGTACTGTGTTACACCGTGCCTATCAGTTCGGTGAGGAAGGTAGTCTCCACGTTTCTACAGGTATTGTGTACCCAGCTGAAGGTATTCGCTGATGATTAGATCTCGTACAAGTACCAGATTGTGGGGATGTTGAGGGCTACGTTTCACTACCTGTTTCAAATATTCCCAGACATTTTCTATGAGAATAAGATCTACATATACATCAACATACACACTTCGTAAGCCACCATATGGTTCATGACGGAGGGTATCTTGTATTACTACTAATCATTTCCTCTCCTGTCCCAATCAGGACACTCAGACTAAGGGATAAACGACTATCTGCAAGCCTCGACGAGCCCTAATTTCCTTCTCTTGACCTCACAGTTCTTATGCAAAAAGTACGTTGCCGGCAGCAGAATCGTTCTGCAGTCATCTTCAAATGCCGGTTCTCTAAATTTTCTCAACAGTGTTTCGCGGAAAGAAAGCCGTCTTTCCTCCAGGGATTCCGATTTGAGTTCACGAAGCATCTCCGTAATACTCGCATGTTGATCGAATCTACCTATAACGGATCTAGAAGCAAGCTTCTGAATGGCTTAGACGTCTTACTTCAATCCGACTTGGTGGAGATCCCAAACACTCGAGCAGTATCGAAGAATGGGTCGCACTTGTGTCCCATGTGCGATTTTTCCTTTACACGTGAACCATACTTTCCTAAAATTCTCGCAATAGACCAAAGTCGATCATTCGCCTTCCCTACTACTGTCCTTAGGTACTCATTCAACTTCATATCGCTCTACATGTTAGGCCTAGATATTTAACAGACGTGACAGTGTCAATCAGCGCACGACCAATGCTGTATTCGAACATTATTTATTTTGATCTGATCAGGACTATCAGGACTATCAGGCCCTCTCTTACATCGGACCAGGGTTTCACACATACAGTTACGTAAGAAATAGCAATTTTAATATGAAAAATACCATTAAAGTTATTTGAGCGTCTGTAGTAACAATGTGAGTACATAATACTGACTGTGAACTACTAAAGTTACTGCTGGCGGTGATTCTACTAGTGCTGCTGTTGCTGCTGCTGCCACTAATACTGATGATAGTAATAACAATAACAACAATGATAACAATAATAACTATAATAATGACAATAATGATATTGGTACATATAAAACGAATTTTTGGGTGCACAAAATAGAAATTTTCTGATATAGAGAGTTCTGGGGAAAGGAAATTTAAGGAGATTGTGCCAGCTATGAATACTGGGGAATGAGGAAGATCTGGATGGAAAGAACAGGGGTGACGAGTGCGTACAGGGACAATGATAGTCATTATTGTTGCTTCAGCAGATGCGTGATTAACTGTCTTCTGAAGCTAGAGATGTCATTCAGTTCTGTAATATAATGTGGGCGATTATGCCAGAGTTGGGTTCATGCTACTGGAAAGGATTTCGAGGAAGGGACTGAAGTATGGAATGGGACCAAAAGCATTTTGCTCTGATGGGAACAGGTGTTCAGACAAGAGCGTTAAGGTCGAGAAGAGATATGGCAGACAGTGTACGTTGACAACATAGTAGAGAAGACAGATTGTATGGAAATCTTTGTGCTTGTACGCACACAGCCATGATAGCTGTGCATGTGATGGTGAAATATGATCAAAGGATCGAACATCACAGATATAACGAACAGAAGCATGTCCAACCAGTCTATGAGTCTTGTGGGACTAGTTTTCCTGCTCATCTGCATTATCTTAAACTTTTTTACATTTAAAGCAAGCTGTCATACATCACACCGACCAGAAATTCTGTTTACGTCATCTTGTATCCTCCTAAAATCACTCAGCGACGGCACCTTCCCTTACACCATAGCGCCACCAGCAAACAGCCGAGACTGCAGCTCACGTAGTCCGTCATCATTCATGTATACAGAGAAAAAAGTGGGGTGGTCTAAAGTTTCCCTGGGGCACTGCTGTCAATACCCTTGTCTCTGATGAACACTCGCTGTCGAGGTAAATGGACAGGGTTCTGTTACTTAAGATGTCTGGAGCTACTCACACATATGGGAACCTAATCTGTATGCTTGGACCTTCGTTAACAGTCTGGTGTGGAGCACTGTCTCAGACGCTTTCCGGAAATCTAGATCTATGGAATCTGCCTGTTGCCCTTCATCCACGTTTCGCAGGATATCACGTGATCGAGTGATTTAGCGGGCCACTCAGGGAGTGACAGTATGGAATGTATGCGTGCAGTTATGTGAGGACGGATGTTGTCATCTCTCGAGTCGGGAGTGGACCCAATATGCTTATCATTAACATCTAGATAAGCGGCAACACTCAGATGACGGAGAATGTTGACTTAAGCATGGCGGTTCATGCTCACAATAACCAGAATTAGTGAGTCCAAATCGTAGACACAACCATCCCCGCCTGACCTACGCCCTTCACACATTAAGGCCTAAGCCGCACTCGGCACCTTACATCATTTGGAAAACACATCACGACTCGCTGCACCACTCTACACGCTTCCAGTCAGCTGCTGCCCAGCTCCTGTGATGATTGGCTCGTCGAAGAAGTGCAGCTTAATGAACTGCTGTCAGAAATATCATTTTACGAGGTACCCGCCTCCCATGCAGTTCGGTTCCCAATGTTCACCCGAAAACAGCTTGATGTGGACTGATTCACAGACAGCAGAAAATCCTATGGGATCTCAAACTGCTTGTCGTTGACAATACATGACACTCGTCTCCGAACTCTGTCGGTTAGGATCTCCTTACGACCACTGATCTCACGCCGTGTGAGAAGTCACCCTTTCTTGGGGACACAGTGGACAACCAACTCTAATGCACCAACGGATAGGACAATTTCATTCACAGGTTGGTTGTTGGCACATCCTAAAACGATAGTTCCTTTCTGTTATTCTGTCACGTGTCTGCATCGACCTATCTACAAGGTGTTTCAAAAATGACCGGTATATTTGAAACGGCAATAAAAACTAAACGAGCAGCGATAGAAATACACCGTTTGTTGCAATATGCTTGGGACAACAGTACATTTTCAGGCAGACAAACTTTCGAAATTACAGTAGTTACAATTTTCAACAACAGATGGCGCTGCGGTCTGGGAAACTCTATAGTACGATATTTTCCACATATCCACCATGCGTAGCAATAATATGGCGTAGTCTCTGAATGAAATTACCCGAAACCTTTGACAACGTGTCTGGCGGAATGGCTTCACATGCAGATGAGATGTACTGCTTCAGCTGTTCAATTGTTTCTGGATTCTGGCGGTACACCTGGTCTTTCAAGTGTCCCCACAGAAAGAAGTCACAGGGGTTCACGTCTGGCGAATAGGGAGGCCAATCCACGCCGCCTCCTGTATGTTTCGGATAGCCCAAAGCAATCATACGATCATCGAAATATTCATTCAGGAAATTGTCTAGTTTTGTTTTTATGGTTTGTGTTTATTCATATGCAGATTTGAATATGATTAGATATTATTGTCGGCCGTGCGATGTGGCCGGGCACCATCTTGCATAAACCACGAGGTCTTCGCAGTGTCGTCTAAGGCAGTTTGTACCGCCACAAATTCACGAAGAATGTCCAGATAGCGTGATGCAGTAATCGTTTCGGATCTGAAAAATGGGCCAATGATACCTTTGGAAGACATGGCGGCCCAGACCAGTACTTTTTGAGGATGCAGGGACGATGGGACTGCAACATGGGGCTTTTCGGTTCCCCATATGCGCCAGTTCTGTTTATTGACGAATCCGTCCAGGTAAAAATAAGCTTCGTCAGTAAACCAAATGCTGCCCACATGCATATCGCCGTCATCAATCCTGTGCACTATATCGTTAGCGAATGTCTCTCGTGCAGCAATGGTAGCGGCGCTGAGGGGTTGTCGCGTTTCAATTTTGTATGGATAGAGGTGTAAACTCTGGCGCATGAGACGATACGTGGACGTTGGCGTCATTTGGACCGCAGCTGCAACACGGCGAACGGAAACCCGAGGCCGCTGTTGGATCACCTGCTGCACTAGCTGCGCGTTGCCCTCTGTGGTTGCCGCACGCAGTCGCCCTACCTTTCCAGCACGTTCATCCGTCACGTTCCCAGTCCGTTGAAAGTTTTCAAACAGATCCTTTATTGTATCGCTTTTCGGTCCTTTGGTTACATTAAACCTCCGTTGAAAACTTCGTCTTGTTGCAACAACACTGTGTTCTAGGCGGTGGAATTCCAACACCAGAAAAATCCTCTGTTGTAAGGAATAAACCATGTTGTCTACAGCACACTTGCACGTTGTGAACAGCACACGCTTACAGCAGAAAGACGACGTACAGAATGGCGCACCCACAGACTGCGTTGTCTTCTGTATCTTTCACATCACTTGCAGCGCCATCTGTTGTTGAAAATTGTAACTACTGTAATTTCGAAAGTTTGTCCGCCTGAAAATGTACTGTTGTCCCAAGCATATTGCAACAAACGGTGTATTTCTATCGCTGCTCGTTTAGTTTTTATTGCCGTTTCAAATATACCGGTCATTTTTGAAACAGCCTGTAAATACTAGGGATGTTCGGAAAGTAAGTTCCGATCGGTCAAGAAATGGAAACCACTGTGAAAATCTAATAAAGCTTTGCACATTTGTGTTCGACAGTGTCTCTAGTATGCCTGTCGGTTGCATCACTTCGCTCTTTTTAGTTCTGAGCGCATGGTTTGCACATAAAGATGCGTAGAAAATAGTGTCTCCCGCCAAGTATGAGGTCCTGGTGAGAGATTTCACCTGATGTTATGCAGCCCACATTACAGAGCTGTCATACGGTTCCTCGTTCGTGACAATTCTCGGTCACAATCTGCTGGGGCAATGAAAATGCTCCTGTAGCGTTTTCGATGGGAAGTGTTTGATCACCCGCACTACTGTCGGTAATTGGCTCCCTCTGTGTTTCATCTCTGCTCACATTAACTGCTGGTTATAAAGACGGGGAGCACAGGCGGCTGCCTTTTATGACGAGGACATTGGAAAGTTGGTATAACGGTGCGACAGATGTCCTAGCTGGAGCGGCGACTATATAGAGCAGTAGCTGTAAGGTGGAGCCGACTGTCGCAAATAAAACATTTCTGATTTTCAATGTAGTTTCCATTTCGCGACTGATAGGAATTTACTTTCTGGACAAGCCTTGTATTCAGATTCCATTTATTAACTGGCACATCTACACCACTTCACTGCTATGTCTTACGTTAGCCGTGGAGGGTCAGCTGGCCGCCTAATCCTAGTTCTAATGGGGTGACTAATACACTGCTCAAAAGAATTAGGAGAACATGTGTATTAACGTCTGGTATATTAAATCTATTTAGACACAGTCGGTACCAATGTCTTCTTGCATAGCCTGAAATAGTAGCTTTCAGTGTACACAACAACTAAAGTCATTCACCACCTGTAGGCTATGTTATGCATTAGAGAAAATGAGTACCGCTGTCCCAGTGTTCTCTACCGAAGTACACAGGTAGCAGTTGTCATTTGTGTACGTCGTATCCAACCAAGCACATCTTCAGGCAGTGCAAATTGCAAGTGCAGTCTGTTTGATCCTAGAAGGATAGACTTTCCGTCTTATTGCTGCAGATGCCAATATCTCTCCACATTTCATCCATAGGCTCTGGAAACTCCACAGTAAAGTAAAGTTTTAACGTTGAACGGCATTACCTTTTTAGTAACGGATTAACGATAAGCGAAGTTAACTTTGTGACTAACGTTACGGTACACAGATATGTTACAGAACCGCATCATCCCTAGCCTATGGCCGAAGCGGCCGCGCGGTTCTGGCGCTGCAGTCTGGAACCGCGAGACCGCTACGGTCGCAGGTTCGAATCCTGCCTCGGGCATGGATGTGTGTGATGTCCTTAGGTTAGTTAGGTTTAACTAGTTCTAAGTTCTAGGGGACTAATGACCTCAGCAGTTGAGTCCCATAGTGCTCAGAGCCATTTGAACCTAGCCTATGGGATAAATACCTGCTGGAATGTACGACGTTAATGCAGGATGGCAGCAGACCGTATTATTCGTTTCGGACCTCTTGATACGTATGGAAGTGTGATTACGCATGTCAATCACATCGCGATTACGGGCAGCATGGGGTTCACGCCTGAGCCTCAGGACGTGCGCTAGCAGCGCATGTCGGGTGTTTCAAGCGTCAACTTCGCGTCTCAATATCTCGGGATGTAATGGGAATATTGCGATGCAATCAACGCCATTGTGTATGTGCTTTGTCATTCTATGGATTGCTGAAGAAAAAATACAGGAGGTCCATTTAAAAAAACATAAGTTTGTGTTAAAAAACACACATGCTTTCGTTTTAGAATGTTTCCAAATATGTACATTCATGGGCCCCAGCCCTACATTGATACCGGTGAAAGTCGTTTTCCAATAGCTGTTATTGTTCCAGAGATATCTTATGTGGACAAGATAGCTGGGACACCCTGTATAATTGAATGAGAATATATAAATGTTTGTTGTGTACTTAATTTGTAAATAATAAAGGTATAATTTGGTAACACACCCAGTCCTCAGTTATTGCTCAGCGCAATATGGCAGTCGCCCAGACCCATGTTCTAATTCTTTTGTGCAGCGTACCTTGTCTGATGAGCTCATTTTGTGATGCATTCCTTATTTCCTGATTCACACTTCTGCAGAATTAACCCGAACACTGCACACAGCACTTACGAATGTATTCAGTCGTTTTTCTGATTCGTATGCTGTCTCAGCTTCTACCGCATGGTCCAGTTCTCGCGTCGACCGCCTTCCCGCTTCTGAAAATACTCATCGTTGCATGCTAACACGCCACGTGCGCGTCGGACTTCTCACGTCTGAGTGACCGGCCGAGGTCCTGTTTCGGCTCCTGGTGCTCAAACCGGTAACCCATCTTTCTCCTCCTGTACGATAACAAGTTCCGGTGGTACCGTAGTGGACGGTGACCTACCTGCACCATGCATGGCACAGGTAGCCGAAATTCCGCCAACGAGGAAAAAATGTGTTCCTCCCGCAACGCTCCCCTGAGTTTGTTTTTCCGCCTTTGTGGTAATGACGATTGCTAATGTAGTAATGAGCGAAAGCACAGCGAGCGCAGATAAGAACGCCTCCAGAGTGTAAAAAGCGCAGCGGCTCCCGAAAATTCTGGAACGGCCAAGCCGTCACATCCGCCGCCTATCGTGATGGAATCTGCCTCGCGGAGAAAATTTGTGAAACAATTACGCATCTGTAAACGTTTCGCTGAATCTCGCTGCTGATTCAGTAGGGCTGTGACCTGGAAAAACAACGCAATTAACAGTTAATTACTTGGGTATTATTTTTTTAGAAAGCAACGGCACGTGGTTGCAGTGACAAATGTATAGGTCGTCTTACGTGCAGTAGACGATAGCAAGGGAAAATACATTTTGTACTTGAAAAGTGTACAAGTCCTCAGCATCAGAATGTGATCGGAAGCCGAAGAAGAGATGACCCAGTATGGAGGTACACATCTTACTGCACGTGGTTTGTAATGTCGAAAACTAGAGATGTGCTGCCTACATTATAAATGTATTAACTGAACGGAAAGGAGGTGACGGAACGTTTGCTAAATTTGGTAAAACTCTCAAATGTATTTAAAATCGTTCAATAATTTTCCCGCGTACTGGGTGATCATTGTACTCTCACACCACGCCAGAACTCTAAGCACTGAGTGTGGGTGGAAGGGAGATAAAAAAGATTTTTTCGCGAAGCACAATTTTAACAAAGAAACAGAGAACGAAAGTTTACATTCAGTTTTAAGTATTAATCTCTTTAAATGTCAACTTTTATTTTCCTTCGTTCACTATTCAATGGAAATACGCCATTTAATGTACAGGGCGTCCGAAAAGTCTTTCCCTGATTACATAAATTGATAACTCAGGCTAGAAGTAAGATACAAATATGAAACTGGTGTCTAATTGTTTACAAACTATCAAAGTTTTTTTCAGAAAAAAAGGTTCAAATGGCTCTGAGCACTATGCGACTTAACTTCTGAGGTCATCAGTCGCCTAGAACTTAGAACTAATTAAACCTAACTAACCTAAGGACATCACACACATCCATGCTCGAGGCAGGATTCGAACCTGCGACCGTAGCGGTCGCTCGGTTATAGACTGTAGCGCCCAGAACCGCACGGCTACTCCGGCCGGCTTTTTTTCACACATCAGTAAACTTCCACATGAGCACCCTTGGTAGCACGTAGCACATCTAGGCGGTATTCAATTTCCGTCCACACATTAGCCAACATCACTGGAGGGATCGATTCAACGACTGTGGTTATCCGTTGCCGCAGGGTTTCAACATCTGGTACGACCAATCCATCGCCCAGGAAAGGTCATACCGAGATGGGCACGGACGTCCAAACCCCAATGAGGCGGTGCAGCGTCTTGCTGAAACAAGACATCGGGGTGATACTGAAGCAGCTGAGGAACAGCATACAGTTGCAACATGTCCAGATACACTGCAGATGTGATGGTAGCCTCAGAGAAGAAGAATGACCCGATAATTCGATCATGCAATAGCGCGCACCAAACATTCACCTTTGGACTGCCTCTGAAGCACTCCATGACCTCGCCACGGGGTTGTGAACCCCAAATGCCCACATTATGGTGATTCACTACTCCACTGACAAAAAAGGTCGCTTCGTCGGAAAAGACAATTCGTCTGAGATAACCATCATCGTCCTCAATACGTGACAGCATTTCGACCGCAAAGTCATATCGACGTGTATTGTCATTGGGCAGGCCGGAACGATTTGCACTTTGTATGCACGAAACAATAAACGTTTGTGTAAAATGTCATGGAGAGAGCTTTTTGATATCTGTAATTCACGTGAGGCCCTGCGCACCGATTTCTTCGGACTTCGCAGAAAAGACTGCCTTACAGCTTCCACCCTGTCTGCTGAGGTTCTTGGTCGACCAGACCTCGGAAGGTCAGCAACGGATCCTGTGTTCTTGAACTTCTCATATCCGGCTTTAATGCTCTTGACATCAGGTGGATTCCTTCCAAATGCTGTCTGGAAGTGTCCTGCACTGTGGTTGGTCATCGTGTTTCATGGTACCACAAGGCACACTGTGCCTTCTCCAGATGGGTTAACATGGCTTCTTGGGCACTGCACCTCATCCACTACTTACGTACTGCGACCCTAAAACATAAAAATCTTTGATAGTTGTAAACAATTCGACACAAGTTTCATATTTGTATCTTACTTCTAGCCTCAGTTATCAAAGTATGTAATCAGGGAAAGTCTTTTCGGACACCCTGTACTTCTCAGAAAGTGGAATATCGATTAAATAATCTTTCCCTGGCCAAATTTTAAGTCTGAAATTAATTCTCAGGCATCATAAAATTTACAATATGAACGCGGTTTGTATATTTGTAGATTTCGAGAAAGCTTATGACTCAGTAGATCGTAAATCTGTCGTCCATAGTCTGAAAAAAAGTAAAGTAGGGACCTCACAACCACTGCACCCTCTGTGAAACATTCAGTGGTGCAAAATCTAAGGTAAAATTCAGAGGAGAAATTTCGGAACTTTTTGAAATTAAACCGGGAGTGAGACAACTTGATGGACTTCCCCCACTACTTTTGAACTGTGTCTAAGAAAGTAATCCAAAACATGCAGAAACTGAAATCAGAGCTTGAAACTGATCAGTCAATCAACTTAGGAAGAACCCTTATTAGGATAGGCTGCTTACCATATGCAGACGACTTGGTGATCATACGTCTGGATATTCAAACAACGTAAAAGATAGAAAATCGTAGAAAAACCAGTCGAAAGACTGGGGTTCCAAATATCATTTGAAAAAGCAAACTGCATGTCTATAAACAACATGGCATCCAAAGTTATAAAAACTAAATAAGTGAAAATCGAGAGAGTTTCTCAATTCAGTTTTACTGCCGAAAAAAAAAATTGTACACCTTTTTACAGGTTTCCAGTTCACTCAAGATTTATTTTTTCAGCAGTGCATATGGAGTACATGAAATTATTACTGGCAATTCTGCGGTAACAGGTATTGATCCATGCTAAAGGACCCACTTTCCTATGTGATGTGGCCTCCACGGGCGGCGATGCAGAGGCTGACTCTGGCATCCAGTCGTTCGCACAGATGGCGAATTCTGTCGTGGGATACGTTATGTCACGCCTGCTCGACCTGTTCACATTGTTCTGCAAGAGTTGTTGGTTGACGAGTCGTACGAATCACTTCTCGTCCCATCATATACCAAATGTACCCGATTGGTGACAAGTCCGAAAATCATCTCGTCAGGGAAGTTCCTAAACGCCCTGTAGAGCACGTTGAGTTTTACGGGCAGTGTGTGGGTGAGCATTATCGTGTTGAAACAACGCTTCACCTTGCTGCTGCAAGAATGGTAAAAGAACGGGTCTAAGAACATTCTGCACGTACCGAGCGCTGGTTAGCGTCCCTCTACAGAATCAGCAATCGTGAAAGGAAGTTATAGCTTATCGCCTCCCGACCATAAGGCTTGAGGATGGAACAGTGTGCGTTGTACGAATGCACTTTATGAGGCAGCGCTCACCAGGTGTACGTCGTAAGCGTAAGTGACAAAACACTTGCGTTGAGGCAGAATCTGTTTTCAGCGCTAAAGGCCACGGCGTACCATTCCATACTCGAAGGGAACCTCTGAAGGCACCGATCGAGTCGTGCACGTCGATGCTATGGCGTGAGTGGAAGACAGGGCTAGAGATTCACGTGCCCATAGACCACTAATACTGCTACTACTACTACTGCTAATAACTGAATAGCAACAGTTGGTGTTCACATCTCTGGGCACACAAGGCCTCTTATCTGTGCTGTGGTAGCTGTACGGTCTGCCACTGCTGCCCTTACAATATGAGGGTCCTGGCGCGCGCCTGTGCTGCTTGGACGTCCAGAACGTCGTCTACGGTTGATTGATTGATCGATTTTAACAAGAGAGCTAAAACAGCTTAGGTGTGACCCGCCACTGCCCGCACCGAAACTAGGCTTATTGCGCGGTATCGCTCCCTTTATATCTAGTAAAGTCAACCAGTGCCCTTAAAGAATGCAAGGAGTCCCTCTACCAGTTTTTTGTTAGACACAATTTCTTCAGGTCTAGTTGTCCCGAAGATTCTGTATCTTTTGCTCTCCAATGCCATGCATTCAAAGATTAGGTGTGATACAGTTTCTCCACCATCATCACAGATCCTACATTTAGGGTCCTCTTCCATTATACCCATTGTGTGTAGGTGTTTTTTGAAGTTCCCTTGGCCGGTCATCGGTCCAGTCTCTTTCCCATTCAATCCCAGGATTACAGAGCTTCTTATTTAAAACATGGTTTGGGCATCATTACCTTACCATGTTTTTGTTTATGGACCTTGGCCCAATATCCTGCGTTCTGTTTCCTAAGCCAGTTCCGTAGTTCTAATTTGATCATAGCTTTGGTGATGGTCAAGCCAGGTTCCGGTCCAATAAACGGAGTGGTTGCCCCCATCCTAGTCAATCTATCGACTTGTTCAATGCCACAGATCCCTGAGTGGCCAGGGACCGAACGTCCAGAACGTCGTCTACGGTTGTGACAATGTGTAAGTGACCACTGATACCTCCATCGTTGCACAACTTACGCAGCTAGTCCAACTTGTGAGGTAATTCTTCAAAATGACCATCCTGCTACTGGGGAAGCCAGAACTGGACCTCTTTCAAACTCGCACAGTTGGCTGTAGGAAGCACGAGTGTGCGTCCTGCTTGCTCCACGCGATTCTCCACACTGAGCCGTCTGGCTGTGAGCATTTACTGTTAAAGGGCAGACACAACCGGCACTCTGCTAGCTACGCCACAACGCTATCTGTTGGCGGACGACCCATTATCAGTGCATCTGCTATTCCCGAGGTGGCATACGCCGTTATCAGATCAAAATCGACGTCGTCTTTGCAGGTGTACTAATTCTTTTCCGGCAGTGCATTTGGGCGAAACCATTCAGGAATGTGGCCTGGAAGACACTGGTTACGAAATTCGCTGTCACAAAATAGAAACAACTTTCTAACTTACAAAAGACGTCTCTAAAAAAAAAAAAAAAAAAAAAAAAAAAGAAACTACACCGAACTGAGACACTTAAACACAATCACCAAACCTGGGTGTCTTTACCAGCTTGAGATGCTCATTTTAAAAAGAAAGAGGTAACAGTAAGCATCAGGAATATTGTGTGATAAAATTGTGCCGAAGAAGGGACTTACAGATCAGGAGCAAATAAATAAACTGAAAAGTGTACCAACATGTATTCAGATATGAAAAAACGCAGAACAAAATTCTACGGGCAATTAAAAAGTAGAACCAACCAGATTAACTAGACAGGTAATGCAATTCTGCGAAACTCGCAGTAAAGCAAAAACTGAAGCAACAGAATTGATCTCAGCCGATTAAAAAACCTTAAGTGAGTAGGAATAACACAAATTGATACAAAAAATTAACTCCACGATCATGCCTAAAAGACCTCGGAATATCGATCGGCTACAGTGTCATCCTGTTTCATATGGCGTCGTGCGGATGCGTTACCCACGCGCATGTCAGCACCCGCTTCGCAGGGCGTTGTCTACTTTTCGGATCTTGGAGCCGCTATTTCGTATTCAAGCAGCTACTCGTTTGATACCACGAGGCTGAGTGCACGCCATCCAGAGCTCCCACAAGGGAAAAATTGCTCGCAGTATCTGGATTTTTGGGCATGATACTCCGCCTGAGAGTGAGAAATCGTGACCACTCACCTATGGAAGTGGACCGACAAGATACAGGAAAACTTTAGGTAGATAAATCACGACTGGAGGGCCTGAAGAAAAAGAAAAAACGGCACCTTATACAAAACTCTGAAAATGACCTTGTTGCACTTCGCGTATTCCAGCAGGGCCCAAACGTGGATAACAAGGACAAATGATTAAAATAAAGCGAAATGAAACATCTCATGACAAAATGTGGACAATGTGATCACTGTGGCGTTTGATATAGTTTTGTTATAGTGAGGAGATACTGCAAATGACGTAGCATATCCACATGTTGCCCTTGTGGGGTGTGGATGCTGCATCAGTCCATTGTGTTTTCATCATATCACTGGAGCTCCACATTTACACTTTGGTGACGAATAAATGAAGAACATACAAATTCTCAAGTTCTATTTTGTTAGGATGGCTGCGTATGTCAATAGATATTGTTT
Organism: Schistocerca nitens; assembly: GCF_023898315.1. NCBI lineage: Eukaryota > Metazoa > Arthropoda > Insecta > Orthoptera > Acrididae > Schistocerca > Schistocerca nitens. Next base: position 824,066,852 of record NC_064614.1, read on the forward strand.
CAGGTGAATGTATACTTTTTTGGCAAATGATTCCTCATTTGTGACTCTTGTGAACTTGATATTCACAATCATCCGTTACACGGTATTCAGCGCCATCTGCTTCTACAGTACTTTGGTTCTTTTCGATTGTGGAAGTGCAGAGTCTTGCAGATAAATAATGGACCGTCATACCTACTTTTCAACTAAGCTTCGGAGAAAGTCATTAGAGAATGGAGAAAAACTGACACGAATGTCATCAACTTGTTAAAACTAAAAAGATAACACCTATGTGGACTGCCTGGCATTCGCAGATGACATGGCCTTAATAACAGCCACCCATTAGAATACTAAAATCCAAACAAAAAACCCAATTGTGCAACTAAGAAAAATAAGTTAACTACTTTGTTTCCCAAAGACAGAATTTATAATAAACGAACGTCCAAAATTGTTCACTGAAATTACTCTTATCTCAAAAGAAAATCAGCCGGCCGAAGTGGCCGTGCGGTTAAAGGCGCTGCAGTCTGGAACCGCAAGAGAGCTACGGTCGCAGGTTCGAATCCTGCCTCGGGCATGGATGTTTGTGATGTCCTTAGGTTAGTTAGGTTTAACTAGTTCTAAGTTCTAGGGGACTATTGACCTCAGCAGTTGAGTCCCATAGTGCTCAGAGCCATTTGAACCATTTTTTTCAAAAGAAAATCAACAAATCTTATTCAAATACACTCCTGGAACTTGAAATAAGAACACCGTGAATTCATTGTCCCAGGAAGGGGAAACTTTATTGACACATTCCTGGGGTCAGATACATCACATGATCACACTGACAGAACCACAGGCACATAGACACAGGCAACAGAGCATGCACAATGTCGGCACTAGTACAGTGTATATCCACCTTTCGCAGCAATGCAGGCTGCTATTCTCCCATGGAGACGATCGTAGAGATGCTGGATGTAGTTCTGTGGAACGGCTTGCCATGCCATTTCCACCTGGCGCCTCAGTTGGACCAGCGTTCGTGCTGGACGTGCAGACCGCGTGAGACGACGCTTCATCCAGTCCCAAACATGCTCAATGGGGGACAGATCCGGAGATCTTGCTGGCCAGGGTAGTTGACTTACACCTTCTAGAGCACGTTGGGTGGCACGGGATACATGCGGACGTGCATTGTCCTGTTGGAACAGCAAGTTCCCTTGCCGGTCTAGGAATGGTAGAACGATGGGTTCGATGACGATTTGGATGTACCGTGCACTATTCAGTGTCCCCTCGACGATCACCAGTGGTGTACGGCCAGTGTAGGAGATCGCTCCCCACACCATGATGCCGGGTGTTGGCCCTGTGTGCCTCGGTCGTATGCAGTCCTGATTGTGGCGCTCACCTGCACGGCGCCAAACACGCATACGACCATCATTGGCACCAAGGCAGAAGCGACTCTCATCGCTGAAGACGACACGTCTCCATTCGTCCCTCCATCCACGCCTGTCGCGACACCACTGGAGGCGGGCTGCACGATGTTGGGGCGTGAGCGGAAGACGGCCTAACGGTGTGCGGGACCGTAGCGCAGCTTCATGGAGACGGTTGCGAATGGTCCTCGCCGATACCCCAGGAGCAACAGTGTCCCTAATTTGCTGGGAAGTGGCGGTGCGGTCCCCTACGGCACTGCGTAGGATCCTACGGTCTTGGCGTGCATCCGTGCGTCGCTGCGGTCCGGTCCCAGGTCGACGGGCACGTGCACCTTCCGCCGACCACTGGCGACAACATCGATGTACTGTGGAGACCTCACGCCCCACGTGTTGAGCAATTCGGCGGTACGTCCACCCGGCCTCCCGCATGCCCACTATACGCCCTCGCTCAAAGTCCGTTAACTGCACATACGGTTCACGTCCACGCTGTCGCGGCATGCTACCAGTGTTAAAGACTGCGATGGAGCTCCGTATGCCACGGCAAACTGGCTGACACTGACGACGGCGGTGCACAAATGCTGCGCAGCTAGCGCCATTCGATGGCCAACACCGCGGTTCCTGGTGTGTCCGCTGTGCCGTGCGTGTGATCATTGCTTGTACAGCCATCTCGCAGTGTCCGGAGCAAGTATGGTGGGTCTGACACACCGGTGTCAATGTGTTCTTTTTTCCATTTCGAGGAGTGTATATAGGTGAGTGACTAAGCATAACATCAGTGAGAGAGACGGTCTAGAGATAATACCAAATAAGACGAACATTGCATTCAAGAACACCAGAAACATTTACAAGAAAAAGGCATTTTACTTGAACATTAGATTGAAACACTATAATACACTAGTGAGACTTGCTTCTCTGTATGTTGCAGAAACATAATAACTAGGTCTGAAAGATGCATAAACAAATTCACGAAACTAGAAAGAAGACTGGTTACAAGCAGTTTTAGCCCAGCTGCAACAGAAAAAAGGATACAACAGGTCACGACCCAGTTTGCCCCCCTTCTTGCAGCGGTGTACCGTAGGTCTCTAGAAGAGCGTAGCGTTCCAAAGGATTGGAAAAGGGCACATGTCATCCCCGTTTTCAAGAAGGGACGTCGAACAGATGTGCAGAACTATAGACCTATATCTCTAACGTCGATCAGTTGTGGAATTTTGGAACACGTATTATGTTCGAGTATAATGACTTTTCTGGAGACTAGAAATCCACTCTGTAGGAATCAGCATGGTTTCCGAAAAAGACGATCGTGTGAAACCCAGCTCGCGCTATTCATCCACGAGACTCAGAGGGCCACAGACACGGGTTCCCAGGTAGATGCCGTGTTTCTTGACTTCCGCAAGGCGTTCGATACAGTTCCCCACAGTCTTTCAACAAACAAACTAAGAGCATATGGACTATCAGACCAATTGTGTGATTGGATTGAAGAGTTCCTAGATAACACAACGCAGCATGTCATTCTCAATGGAGAGAAGTCTTCCGAAGTAAGAGTGATTTCAGGTGTGCCGCAGGGGAGTGATGTAGGACTGTTGCTATTCACGATATACATAAATGACCTTGTGGATAACATTGGAAGTTCACTGAGGCTTTTTGCGGATGATGCTGTAGTATATCGAGAGGTTGTAACAATGGAAAACTGCACTGAAATGCAGGAGGATCTGCAACGAATTGACGCATGGTGCAGGGAATGACAACTGAATCTCAATGTAGACAAGTGTAAAGTGTTGCGAATACATAGAAAGAAAGATCCTTTATCATTTAGCTACAACATAGCAGGTGAGCAACTAGAAGCAGTTAATTCCATAAATTACCTGGGAGTAGGCATTAGGAGTGATTTAAAATGGAATGAACATATAAAATTAATCGTCTGCAAAGCAGATGCCAGACTGAGATTCATTGGGAGAATCCTAAGGAAATACAGTCCGAAAACAAAGGAAGTAGGTTACAGTACACTTGTTCGTCCACTGCTTGAATACTGCTCACCAGTGTGGGATCCGTACCAGATAGGGTTGATAGAAGAGATAGAGAAGATCCAACGCAGAGCAGCGCGCTCCGTTACAGGATCATTTATTAATCGCGAAAGCGTTACGGAGATGATAGATAACTCCAGAGGAAGACTCTGCAGGAGAGACGCTCAGTAACTCGGTACGGGCTTTTGTTGAAGTTTGGAGAACATAGTTTCACCGAGGAGTCAAGCAGTATATTGCTCCCTCCTACGTATATCTTTCGAAGAGACCATGAGGATAAAATCAGAGAGATTAGAGCCCACACAGAGGCATACTGACAATCTTTCTTTCCACGAACAATACGAGACTGGAATAGAAGGGAGAACCGATAGAGGTACTCAAGGTACCCTCCGCCACACATCGTCAGGTGGCTTGTGGAGTATGGATGTAGATGTAGAGTAGAACACGGAAATCTACGAACGAGTAGAGAGCATAGTACACACCAAGCACAAAAGCAGAATGTAGTTCTTAGGACATTTGATTAGAATGGATGATGATAGAGTGACGAAACAGATCTTTCGTAAAATTATTAAGCTTAAAGGACAGCCTGGATGATTGCACAGTCAGAAAATGACCTCAAAGAAGCAAACATGATCATAACGGACACACGTAACAGGAATATTTTAGGAACATAACGTAGAAAGTGGTCTTCAGGGATCAATAAGAAAGAAAAGAAAAAACTAGCCCTATAACTCCGAAAATCTGCGAGAGATCAGAACATATGAAAGAGGAAGAAGAATGTATGCAGCAAGAATTAAAATACTGATTTAACGCGCTGGGTGAAGAATATATTAGATTAAATAAATAAGAAAGCGATCTCAGTATTCTGAAATAATTTTTATTCGTTTTTAGCCGTTTGATACAATGTGCTTCCTTTGTGAATAGTCTACGGACAACTTTAGAGGCGAACACCCTGTGGTCTTCACCGGAATATCGTCGTGGCTCCGAATGTCTTTGTGTGTTAGTGAACCCCGCCGCAATGTGTATGTAGGGCTGATACGCCAGACGACTGCACCACAACACAATCTCGATATTGACACATCCCAGGCACATTACTGTCACTTGCCCTACACAGCTAGATACCTGAGACGTCGCATACGCAAACAGCCAAAATGACGTTCCGTACAAAGACTCACAGCAAGCGAAAAGCACACGGAAAGTACTGTACTGTTTGTTCACGTTTTCATAGAGATATTCAGATGGAAGTGCACGGGACTCCGGTAATTAGTCGCAGAACATGCATGTACTGTTGCGGGGATGGTAGAAGCCACATCCCTCATGCAATGCTGGAAACCTGACCGAAAAAATGGAACTATAATTTTGCTCTTGGTCACTTTAAAATCTGGTCAGCAAAAATAACTAAAAAATATTGTGAGTAAACTTGGGCGACCTTGTAATGTTACACGGTCAAGTCAAATTACTGCTACCAACACCAGTGTTCGACGTCAACATACAATAACGACTCACACACGCCAGGTGGCGGCACTATCAGGGGAGGTTATGTAAAGTGTGTCGATAGGGAGCAAGGAGTGAGGGGGATGTGAAAAACAGTGCAGTCATTGTCGTAATGCGGAAACGTCCAAAAGGACATGATTATTAGATTTGGGGCCAGGGGTGGAAGAATTTCCGAAGCAGCTGAGTTTGTGATGAGCTTGTGAGCTTTTCGCGTTCCGTTGTGATTAAGTATACCGTACATGGCAAGATGGCGCGCATCTCCGGCGGTAATCCGGAAGGATACCGCCCTTCGATTGGCCTTTCGGTTCTAATCGAAGCGTTAGGTGTATTGCAGGTTCCAGCCACCCTGCAGCGGTCCAGCCAGCAGCCAGCAGCAGTCCCAGCCAGCAGCGGTCCCAACCAGCGGCCAGCGGCGGTTCCTGCCAGCAGCCAGCAGCGGTTCCTGCCAGCAGCCAGCGTCCAGCAGCGGTCCCAGCCAGCGTCCAGCAGCCAGCAGCGTCCAGCAGCCAGCAGTGTTCAGCAGCCAGCAGTGTCCAGCAGCCAGCAGCGTCCAGCAGCCAGCAGCGGTCCCAGCCAGCAGCAGCAGCAGCAGCAGCGTCCAGCAGCCAGCAGCGTCCAGCAGCCAGCAGCGTCCAGTAGCCAGCAGCGTCCAGCAGCCAGCATCGGTCCCAGCCAGCAGCAGCAGCAGCAGCGTCCAGCAGCCAGCAGCGTCCAGCAGCCAGCAGCGTCCAACAGTCAGCAGCGGTCCCAGCCAGCAGCAGCAGCAGCGTCCCCACCGGCCGGCCAGCCAAGTCGCCTCCCCCGCCTCCAGCAGCAACAGAATGGGGCCTAGGCCCCAGTCTCCTTCACCGTTTCTCCGTCTCTTTTACTCTGTGTTTCTTGTCGCCTTGTCCGTCCCTCGTTTGCTTCTTTGTCCTGTCCTGTGCTTTTCCCCTTGTCACCATGTCAACCCCCACCACCACCACTACAGCCACCACCACTGCTATAGTATACACATCTCCCTCCGCCGCCGCCACCACCATCACGTGGTGTGCCCAATCCCCCCCCCCCCTCAATCCATCACCCCACTCCTCACTCTCCCATCTCCCTCACTCTTTGTTGCTCCATCCCTGGCTCCTCCCTGCCTCACCTCCTCTGATCCCTTCCCTCCACTCCCCACCTCTTCTCCTTCCATTTCCGCGGCCCCCACTCAGGTGGTGGCCCAGAGGGCCACGGTCCACCCTCAACTTTCTCCTTCGCCCTCTTCATCATCTTCATTATCACCCTCGCCATCAGCCTCACCATCTCTGGCGCTGACTCCAGCACCGGGACCTGCCCCTCCACGCCACCTTCCAGTTGCTCCCGTCCCCCACACCTCCTCCGCCGCCGTCGAACGCCCTAGCGCCACCCCTGCCTCTTCTGCATCCTAAAAGGCTCCACCTCGTCCCCCTTCACCTGTCCAAGATGCCATGGAAGTCTCGCCGTCTGTCCCTGCCCCCTCCTCCTCCTCCTCCTCCTCCTCCTCCTACCGCTACATCCTCTCCCGTCCTGATCCCTCCCTTCTTGAGGCCCGGAACCTCACCCTCTTCCTTCGCCAGAATTTTCCTGGTGCCCCCATCACCCTCCTCACACCTCGCCGTGATTCAGTGCTCATCTCCTCCCCCAGCCCTACCCTCCAAACAGATCTCCTTTCCCGCATCCCTGTCACCCGCTTTGGCCCTAATGCCTCCCTCACCCCTGCTCCTTCCCCGCCTCCCTCCCACCAACCCCAACCCCCACATCGCCCACCAACCCTCACCGCCGTGATCACTCGGCTTAGTCCGGCGACCACAGAGGAGGAGGTGTTGGCGGAGCTCATGGTGCATCCCCATCTGGAGATGCGTGCGGTTCACCGCATCTATAACTCTGCCGGCCCCACCCGCCTTATGTGGGTCTTTTCCGAACACGCCCCTCCATCGACCATCTCCTGAAGGAGGGTGCCCTTCTCTTTCACCAACGCTACCAAGTTGACCCTTCCTATTCCCCTCCTCAATCCCTCCGCTGCCAAAGGTGCTTGCGGTATAATGCACACCCAACATCTGAGTGCCGTGAGGCCCCCACCTGCCCACACTGTAGGCAAGCCCACTTTTTATGGCAGTGCCCCAATCTCCAGTCCCCCCCTCCTGTAATACCTGTAACCTTCCTCATCCTATTACTACCAGAAATGTAAGGCCCGACACCTTCCTACTACTCCTGAACTCACCGTTCCTGTCCGCCCTCTGGACGCCCCCACCCCTCCCGGCAATTCCCTTCGCCCACCCCCCTACCGCCGAGGACATCATCAGACTCCTCACCATCGTCCTTCAGAATGTTCATCCTTTTCAGCGCCCCCACACCCTCCAACAGATATCCCTCGCCGCCCATTCCATTTTCCACCTAAAACCTGCACACCCTTGCCACCCACCGCGTGGATGCCTTCCTCCTCAATGAAACCTTCCTCAAACCCCACCACACCGTCCACACTTCGCCCTACCTCCTTCACCGCTCCGATAATCCCCTCCCGATTGTGCGTGGCAGAGTTACCATTGGTCACCACCGCCAGATCCCCGTTTGGCTCCAACCTCTCCTTCCCGACCCCACCGAACACCTGATCCTTAGTATCTTCTTCCCCAGCCTTACCGTCACCAGCGCCACCATCTATGTCCATCTATGTCCTCCCCCACATTGACCGTACCTTCTCCTATGTGATCGCTGCCGACCGCAACATCCATAGTCGTTCTGCCGCCCAGTTACGGTGGTGGCATCGGTTCCTCTCCTCCCTTCAAGGCGACCTCATCCCCATCCCCCAGCACACCTGTCCCAAATCCAACTCCACTCCCAATGTTATCCTTTCCTCCCCCCACCTACATGGCCGCATAATGGTGGATGTCCTGGAGCCTATTGGCAGCGACCATCTCCCTGTCCTCCTCACTGTTTCAGACGGTCGTCGCCCCCGCCCCGACCCTCGTATGACCCTCCCCCAAAGTACATCCATGACTATTCCCGTGCCAACTGGAATGCCTACCGGGATACCCTCTCCACCCAGGTCGATAGCCACCCCTTCACCTACCACCACCCTGACAATGAAACCCATGCCACCTCCTTTCTCTAGCAGACCTTGTCTGAGGCCGTGGAGGCTCACATCCCTACTGTCGCCATCCACCCCCACCGTCCTACCTTACCCCCACAGGCCGTCCTCCTCCATGAATCCCGCGGTCTGTACCGTGCCTTCCTCCTCACGCGTGACCCGGACACACTACGACGCCACCGGCAACTCCAGCAACACATTCAGAATTTGCTCACGGCTAAGAAACGCCAGGACTGGCGACAGACGTGCACCCGTTTAAATTCTACCCTACCTATCAACTCGTCCAAGTTCTGGTCAGTCTTCCGTCGACTTACCGGAACTAAACCCTTCCCCTACTATCCTCTTCTCCATGATGATCACCCCTTCCCTGACACCCTTAGTATGGCCAATCACTTTGCCTCCTACCTCTCCGATGTGTTTTCCATCCCCGATGATCCCCAGTTCGATTACTCCCTCTTCCCGGACGTCCGCGATCGAACTGACACCTCTGTCCCTCCCCTCACACCTGGTTTCCAGTACACACGGAACTCAATGCCCCTATCACTACACAGGATCTCATTGCTACACTCCGACAAAACGCAACACTGCTCCTGGTCACGATCGTGTCACCTACCGTCACCTTCGTGAAACTCCTGTCTCTTACCTCTCCACCCTGGCCAGGCTCTACAATGTAGTCCTGTCCACCGGTTACTACCCCGACCTGTGGAAAACCTCCCGTATCCTGATGTTCCTTAAACCTGGCAAACCGCTATCCGCCGTCTCCTCCTACCGTCCCATCAGCCTAACCTCGGTCTTCAGCAAGGTCCTGGAATCTATCCTCACCCGATGCATCCACCAGCATCTCCGCCAGCACGGCCTCCTTCCCATTACCCAGTGTGGCTTTCGGCCATCCTTCTTTTCCGACGACCTTCTCTTTCACCTCACTCATCTCCTTTCCGAAGAGCTTAATTCCCATCGCTCCACAATCTTCCTCTCCCTGGACCTCGAACGTGCTTATGACCGCGTATGGCATTCCGGTCTTCTCTTCAAGCTCCAAACCTTCGCCCTTCTCATTAACTACGTCCGTCTGATCGGCTCCTTTCTCTCCCACCGTCCTTCCTACGTCACCATCTGTAACCCGAATTCCTACACCTCTTTTCCCTCCACCGGTGTGTCCTCTCCCCCCTTCTGTACCTTTTGTATACGGCGGACATGCCGCCGCTGTCACCCCCCATCCACCTTGTCCAGTTTGCCGATGACACCGCCTTCCTTGCCCTTGCCCCCACCCTGAAGCACTCCCAACACCTTCTCCAATCCCATCTTGACCGGTTCACCGCTTGGTGCAACCAGTGGTTGCTCAAGGTCAGTCCCTCCAAAACCCAGGCGATCATTGTAGGCAAAACCACCCCTTCCTTCCGCCCCTTTGATTTCTATCTCACCGTCTATGGCCGTCCTATCGCCCTCACCCCCACCCTCAAGTACCTTGGTGTCACCCTCGACCGTCGCCTCTCCTGGACCCCCCATCTCCAGACAATCCAAGCCAAGGCACGCTCCCGACTCCGTCTCCTCAAGCTCCTTTCCGGTCGTACGTGGGGTCCGGACCCCTCCACCATCCTCCACACCTATAAATCCCTCATCCGCCCTATCCATTGTTACGCCGATCCGGCCTGGATCTCCGCAACCCCCCCCCCCTACCTTTTATAAATCCCTTCAAATCCTTGAATGCCATGCTCTCCGCCTCGTCTATCATATCCGTCTCCCCTTCCCCACGCGGATCCTGTACGATCTAATTCCGTTCCCCCACCTCCTCATTTTCCTTGAAAGGATACACATCCTGTACACCTCCCGCAAACTCGATCCTCCTCACCCGCTTGTCTTGCCCAACCTCTCCCACCCCCGCCCGCTGCTGCGTCTGTATTCCCACATCCCACCCGGTCTCCATTTCTCCACCCTCCTTACCCACTCCCAAGGTGGGTTCCGCCAGCTCCCCCTCCCTGATGATGTCCTCCTCCCCTCCATCTACCCCTCCTATCAACTTTGATCCTCCCCTCCCCCTTCCTGTGTCCTTTCCTTTAGGCACCCTCCCTCCCTTCTCTTTCCTTTTCCCCCGTCCCCTTCCTCCACCCCTCTTCCCCCAAGCTTCCCCTCCCCCTTCCTCTCTTCCCCCTATCTCCTCTGCCCATGGCATCTGCTTTCCCCTCTCCCTCTCTCACCCCCTTCCTCCTCTCTTGGTAGGTCCCCAGACTCGTACACGCTTAGTGAACTTTCGCGCGCCGGAGATCAACGCCTCGTGTTTCTGTGTGTGCCGTCGTTTTGTGCTTAAGTGGTTCAGTGTTATTCGTTTTGCGCACCTACGTTCACGTGTGACAATTTTCGTCTATGTATGTGTCCAGGTGTCTGAACAAATTTTATCTTGGACTCTACGCCCGTGAACGGCTCCATGTATTTTAAAAAGTGTTGTCTCCGTTTATATGTCCACCATATTTTTTTCTCTAAATGTCTTCATTTGTATCTTTTGTGTTTCTCTGAGGCCAAAGAGCGGCGTAGTATGTTGCTGCTGGCCTGCCTGTAAACAGGTTTAAAAATTCCTATTCCAAAAACCAGGCCCATTTCACCTTCTCCGTCTTGACACCCTCGTCTAAGTCCCTATCATGGCGCGACAGCACCGTATCCTTTCCAACAACATCCGCTCCCTTCCCGCTAACTATAGTATCTATCAGCACACAATGCACGCAGTGGTTCGAAGAGCAGCAGGTTGAGTTTACCGTACTCCCCTGGATATAAAACCCCGCGGTTGCAAACCCAGTCGAGAATGTGTGGGACCACCTCGATCGGGATGTTCGCACCTTATATCCTCAACCGAGAAACCCAGCACAGGTGGTCACGGCATTGAAGTCGGCATGGCTCCACATCCCTATCGTTACATTCCAGAACCTCTCTGACCCTCTCGCTGCACGTCTAGCAGCGGAACGCGCTGCGAAAGGTCGTTATTCAGGCTTTTGGCGGTGGTCACGTTAAAGTGACTAGAAAGTGTATTATGAAGATACGAACTCAAGAAAAATTTAAAAAATCGTCACTTTCAATCACTCGCGTCTTTGGGTAATCTTTCGAAGTTCTGTCCCCTGACAGAAGTGGAGGCATTTATAAGTACACTACTGGCCATTACAATTGCTACACCACGAAGATGACGTGCTACAGACGCGACATTATATCGACAGGAAGAATATACTGTTATATGGAAATGATTAGCTTTTCAGAGCATTCACACAAGGTTGGCATCGGTGGCGACACCTACAACGTGCTGACATGAGAAAAGTTTCCAACAGATTTCTCATACACAAACAGCATTTGACCGGCGTTGCCTGGTGAAACGTTGTTATGATGCCACGTGTAAGGAGAAGAAATGCGTACCATCACGTTTCCGACTTTGATAAAAGGTCGGATTGTAGCCTATCGCGATTGCGGTTTATCGTATCGCGACATTGCTGCTCGCGTTGGTCGAGATCCAATGACTGTTAGCAGAATATGGAATCGGTGGATTCAGGAGGGTAATACGGAACGCCGTACTGGATCCCAACGGCCTCGTGTCATTAGCAGTCGAGATGACAGGCATCTTATCCACATGGCTGTAACGGATCGTGCAGCCACGTCTCGATCCCTGAATCAACTGATGGGGACGTCTGCAAGACAACAACCATCTGCACGAACAGTTCGACGAGGTTTGCAGCAGCATGGACTCAGCTCGGAGACTTTGCCTGCGGTTACCCTTGACACTGCATCACAGACAGGAGCGCCTGCGATGGTGTACTCAACGACGAACCTGATTGCACGAATGGCAAAACGTCAATTTTTCGGATGAATCCAGATTCTGTTTACAGCGTCATGATGGTCACATCCGTGTTTGGCAACATCGTGGTGAACGCACATTGATAGCGTGTATTCGTCATCGCCATATTGGCGTATCACCCGGCGTGATGGTATGGGGTACCATTGCTTACACGTCTCGGTCACCTCTTGTTCGCATTGACGGCACTTTGAACAGTGGACGTTACATTTCAGATGTGTTACGACCCGTGGCTCTACCCCTCATTCGATAACTGCGAAACCCTACATTTCAGCAGGATAATGCACGATCGCATGTTGCAGGTCCTGTACGGGCCTTTCTGGATACAGGAAACGTTCGACTGCTGCCCTGGCCAGCATATTCTCTAGATCTCTCCGCGATTGAAGACGTCTGGTCAATGGTGGCCTTAGCAACAGGCTCGTCACATTACGCCAGTCACTACTCTTGATGAACTGTGGTATCGTGTTGAAGCTGCATGGGCAGCTGTACCTGTACACGCCATCCAAGCTCTGTTTGACTAAATGCCCAGGCGTATCAAGGCCGTTATTACGGCCAGAGTTGGTTGTTCTGGACACTGATTTCTCAGGATCTATGAACCCAAATTGCGTGAAAGTGTAATCACATATCAGTTCTAGTATAATATATTTATCGAATGAATACCCGTTTATCATCTGAATTTCTCCTTGGTGTAGCAATTTTAATGGTCAGTAGTGTACATGCATGGCACTTTGCATACGGTTCTCGTGTTTCCTGTACCCTTCTTCAATTTGCTGTATTTAACGGCTGTAGCCATCCCAATCTTTTACTGCCTCCTTGTAATAAATTTAATGCAAGTTTCTATAAATTTGCTGCCAAGATTGCCCGTCGAGATATTGTACTTCCCGGTATCTGTTTTAACTTCTGCCCAAATTAATACCACACCGTTCTTGTTACAGAAGGACAGCGGCAACCTGCGACTTCATGACTTTTGTCTGTAACTATAGGAGCGACTAGATAAGCCTTTGAGTACGTTTGCACTGATGAGCCAAAACATTACGATCACTATCTGTAACGAGAACGAATACCATCTGATGGCTTTGTGAGATTGTTGTCCTGTGACGCTGTAATCTACACTCTGTGCTACTACATAAAATTAAGTTGTTGTTTACCGTTGTTGCCAATAATCTCGGAAAGTTCTTGATCGATTACTTCAAACTTTTACGCAATTCTCTAATAAGTGTTCTAACGGACGTAGGCTACATATTTTCCAAATATGTGCCGCATCTAAACACATATAAACTACATAAAAAGGAAACGCTGTCAGCAAAAATCTCTTGAAAAATTCTTGAACGAGTTACATCATATTTTTACACTATACTCTAATAAACGTGTGGATGGACACAGACTACAAATTTTTAATATGTATGGCACATAAACAGATACATAGGATCTATACTACTATGCAAAGACAAGTTGTTACCAAAAATGTCGACAAGTTTATCGCTGATTTATTTCAATATTTTACATGAGGCTCTGACAGACATTTGGACGGACATAGATTAGACATTTTTAATACATATAATATACAAATATCTAATGTATAGTAAGGAAAAATTGTCAGCATGAATCTCTAAATTTCCTGACGAACTTACTTCAAATTTTTACAAGCTACCCTAATAAACATTCAGGCGGCTACATATTTTTTTAAACAACACTGTACAGGTCTTCTGCTAAAACCGACCTTGGGAAACAAAAAGCTGTGCCACATTGTGCCGAAAAAAGTGCCTTTCTCACAGCCAGTTTTAACCATGATAACAGCGTTTTTAACGTTAGACAAATTGTTTCTCTCACATATATTCTTTCTCCTTCTATGCAATTTTAAATAAAAATTGTATGCTCAACTGTGTACTGTTTTGTTCTCCTCCTCACAATCTGTTTCAACAGAAAACAGAAAAACTGTATTCATGGCTTATCGACTTATGATTAGAATACTACATGGGATTTGAATCGTCGGAAACGTAGTAATCCGAACCGTTCGAGGATTAAAACTTTGCGAAATATTGTCACCGAAGCCACTATACTCACAGACGCAGCAGCAGGAAAGGTCTCTCATATCCCGTACGCCAGTGAACCCAACCAGTTTACCCATTCATTTTAAGCGGCTTAAATTCCCGATCAAGATTTCGTTAGCAATAACAATAAAAATGCTCGCGGTCAGAGAGGAGAAAGACAGAGGGGAGAGGAGAGGGGTGGGGAAAACGGAGATAGAGGGGGGCAAGCAGGGGGTGGACAGAAAGAGGGGGTGGAGGAGATGGAGAGAGAGCTAGGGGGAATAGGAGTTGGATAGAGATGGGGAGGAGTAGATAGACTGGCAGAAGTGAGAAAGGACATAGGAGAAATATTTAGCAATGGCGAAGCATTGCCAGGTTCGCTAGTGAATGTATATAAGCGGAAAAGAGACGAATGAAATATCATTCTAGGGACACAAACGGGAAAATCTACGGACATAAGCAACTTTCACAAAAGGCAGGCCGTTATGGCCCGGCGCCTGGCGCCTGCGAACGAGCAGCTTGGAGACGACAAAGCTGGTCGGCTGTTCACGTGCTACTGTCGTGAGCATCTATGGGAAGTGCTTGAAGGACGCTGAAGCCATGACTAGGCGACAAGGTATTGGCGTCCACGTCTTGCTTGCCGCTCTGTAAAGCAAGATAGGTGGCGATCTGCGTCAGATATCGTGACAGAATACAATCCAGGTGCAAGCAATAGTATTTCGAATCACAGCGTACAGCAAACATTGTTAGTCTACAGGTTTCGCAGCACATCACCTCCACGTACTCCCATGCTGAACTAAAGACATGGTGAATTACCATTGCAATGGGAACGGGGTCAAGGATACTGGAACGTGGATCGATGGTCTAACAATACCACCATTTGCAAAGTAGGTTAGAAATGAGATTAATAATGTTGCTCAGGCAGCATATGTTCGCTTTATCGGGCAACAACAAAGTTGTTGTCTGTGGATGGTATCGTCAGAATGGTAATAATGAAGTCACTGTAAAAAAGTCATTAATTTTGGCCCTTATCATGAATGGATTCCCACGTAGATTTCGTCGAAGTTGTTATGACTCATCTTGTTGATTCTAGGGTGATTCCACTTTGACTGCTAGAAGGTCCAGATCTGTATTTTAGCAATATTTGAAGACCTAACAAATGCAGTTTTCAGGAAATTCTTAATGATCAAACAATCCCAGATCAGAACATTGGTATGGTAGAAATAATTTTTGACTTGGTGTTCACGATCCACATTTTTATTAAACTTCTTGTAAATTCACATATACTTCTTCTTAATTGTTACATCATCAAGAAAACAGTTTTGCATCAATCTTCATATATTTAATTTCCACTTTAACCAAACACAAGTGTTCTTTTACAAAGCGAAATAACAACTTAATTTCTGCAAAGTGAAACAAAGACTGCTCTGTGCGCATTCGCGCCAAAACGGTTACAAGTAAGTCAAAGATTATGACAGTCTCACAGAAATGAATACACATAAGAACCATATCACTGTAATATATCGATACATCAGAGTACCTATACATTAATAAAACCAAATGTGAATATTGTCACAAAAATATGTCTGTTACTTCGCAGAAAATTAGTACGATATTACTGGTATCGAGAACTAGGGTTGGAGTGCCGTAATGGTACGTGACGGCTGGTCGAATGTATCACGTTTCTTGTTGGACCAGGTCAGTGCCAAAGTGACACACTTCGGCGCTTGGGGCGCCGAGCTTAGAGGGGAGCCAGAAGCTTCACAACTGTGAGGTTTCTACACGACACTTCTCACAATTAGTATCAGCCGATTTCGATAGCACGTCATGGGCTACCAAGTGCAAAATTTCTATACAGTACTTGTCATAGTTGGTAGTGAAACTGACACGGCTGAAAGTGCATGAGAGATAGGGCTGGAGGGGGCGAGGGGGCGGGGCGCCAAATGAGAAGACACTTCTGTGGCAAAATGTTCTTGAACCGGTTCTGCACTACGTCGTATAACCGTCATCCAGGTGAAAAGTTACTCGAAACATGTGTTGCGCTACGGATGTAAGAGGATGGAAGTAGTATTATGCTAGTGGGGGACATTTGTCTCGGCTTCCATGCGACCTGTACTAGTAATCAAACACTCAATGACGATTGTGAACTACTTGAACATTATTGCAGGCCACCTGCATCCAATCATGTTGCATCTGTTGTATATAACTGTCTCCTCGTCCGTGGAGACAGTGGCGCGTCACCAGACTCCGCACGCCCGGTTCGCTGTGCGTAGCTTATAAGCTGGGAATCACGGCGGGGACCGAGGAGCGAATCGGAGTAACAGCGTGCAGACGCGCGGCTGATGACCATCGGGACCCCGCGGGCTGACGACCGCCGTAAAACACACAAAGCGCGCACAATTAGCGCTATCTGATGGCGCGCCGGGCCACGCGGCGCCGGCGCCGACCGATCGCCAGATAGCGGCGCGCCGCTCCGGCGATAGGCCACCGCGGCCGCTCAATCTGTGCGTGCGGGCCGGCCGGCCGGGACGGGGACAGCGGCGCGACGGCGGCCGCGGCTGCCGCGGCGACAGATGGCGAGATATCGGCCAGCGGACAGCGCCGAGACCAGCCCCGCCTAGCCCGGGGCGCTTTTGAAAATATTTTACGGAAAGAGCGCGACCGCTTCCGGCGGCCTCCTCGCCGCCCACACGGAACGCTCCGCCACTGTCAGCTGCCGGCACGCAAGCCCACGCTGTAAAACGAAAACAGTCCCCATTATTTGAGCGCTGTGGAGACAATCGAATGAGCCGAGGCTGAAATCCGGAACCTGAAGCCGTTTTCAAATTATTATTATTTTTTTATTATTATTCATCATTTGTCAGCCCCATGTACAAAGGGCGTTCAATAAGTGATGCAACACACTGTTTTTCTCAGCCAATTTCGGTTGAAAAAATGTGAAATTTGCTGTGGACTTCGTGGGCTATTTCCACTTCAGCCCCTATACTACTAGGTCTACAACTTTGCTTCCACCGTTTCTTTCTCGAAGTTCGGCGCTTTATTGTAAAAATCTTACCAAAAAAAATATGATTCATAGTATTGCCCAACGCTGGCCGCTACATTTTCCCATCTTTCGGATAGCATACGAATCCCGTGGTAGATGAACTGGGCGTCTTTTGTCCTTGCCGACGAGGGTCATCCCGGACAGTGCAGAACGAGATTAATCGCGGAGCGCAGTGCGACGACATTCATGAGCAGTCCATGTTTTGCGGTCACGGCTCCACTCCAAACGCAGCCGTTTGTGTTGCATTCCCTACACATGCGACGGTAGTTCCACAGTCAGGCTGCTAATAGCCTCTGACCAATGGTGTGAAATGAGACATCCCACCAATACAGTGAACAGAAGCCACTTACACGAATACCACACCTGACCGTCTCTCACACTGCACAGAGATTAGTAAGCGTGCATTTAAGCCGCTATTTCCCACTCTAAGTACAAGATAGATTTTACTGGTCATCGGGGTTCATTTCAAATAAGAACTCATCGCTGGCGACAATTCTGTTCCAATCAACGAGATTCCAGCTGAAGACGTATCTGGAGACGCTCCGGACAGTGATCGGATCTTAACCTGATTGTCGCTTGTCATCGGCCCGTCAACCAGCAGTAATGAACTGGGGTGCCATTTCTTTCCACAGAAACACCTCTTTGGTTGTCAACCACTTCATCATTACAGCAGAGCCGAACGTCGACGATATTCTAAGCCCCGTTTAGTTGACCTTAATGGCAATCCATCCTGGGCTTACATTTCAGCAAGATAATGCCCACCCGTACACGATGAGAGTTTCTACTGCTTGTCTTCGTGTTTGCTAAACCCTACCTTGGCCTACAAGGTCGTCAGATCTCTCCCCAAATGAGAACGTTGGGAGCATTATGGACAGGGCCCTCCAAAACTCTCCAGATTTTCACCGATCTAGCTTGCCAATTGGACAAAATTTGGCACGTTATGCCCCAGTCTCTTAATCAGTACTAAACCGAATACCGACTTGCATGAGGACCAGAGGTCGACCAACGCATTATTCATTTGCTCAGTATGTGAATCTCTTCCTCTTGAATAAAGCATCAAATTTTTCTGAAATTTTAATCCTCTGTTTGTCTGTACATGTAAATGATACCTACCGATTGCCATCACATTTGGATAATTCCTTCGTGGTGCGTCGCTTTTGTAAGGAAGTATGACTAAATTTCTTTCTTTTTTCTTGAGTACCGCCCATTGGTCGCAGCCTGGTGATGTTGGTCGCTTTTGAATATGAAACGGTGATATAAGGTATAGTTTATGGTGTACTGGTTGTTAGCGCCTGTGCTGAGATCGGTATAGTTCATGATGTACTGGCTGTTAGCATCTGACCCGGTCTCTTTGGCTAACGTTTGTTTAACTCTTCTCGACTTAGCCACCGGCAGTGGAGGGCGAATCTTTGACAATTAAAGCGAAACGACAAGAAGATAGTTAAATGAAAATCGGCCGTAGATCCTGAAACATCATGCAACACGTATACGTATACTGCGTGTGTGTCATCACCACAATTTCGTGTGATACTTGGTACCGTTCAACTGCATGTCGTTAATTTCGTGAGTATTTGCACGTTCGCCTCATTTGAGAAAGAATATGGAAAGGAGAATTCCTTTCTAATAATTCTTTACTGGTACTAACAAAAACACAGTAACATGAAATTAGAAGTACTCGTAAATGTGGTGTCAGCTGAACTAGTGTAGAGCTTTAATTACCTAGGGATCGTTATCACCAGCTACAATGAAGCGCCAAAGGAACTGCTATAGGCATTTGTATTCAAATACAGAGATATGGAAACAGGCGGAATACAGCGCTACGATCAGCAACGCCTACATAAAACAACAGGTGTCTGGAGCAGTTGTTAGATCGGTTACTGCTGTTACAATGGCAGGTTATCAATATTTAAGTGAGTTTGAACGTGGTGTTATAATCGGCACACGAACGATGGGACACAGCTTCTCTGAGGTAGCAATGAAGAGGGGATTTTCGCGCACGACCATTTCACAAGTGTACTGTGAATGTCAGGAAACGAGTAAAACATCAAATCTCTGACATCGCTGCGGCCGGAAAAAGGTCCTGCATGAATGGGACCAACGACGACTGAAGACAATCGTTCAGTGTGACAGAAGTCCAAACCTTCCGCATATTGCTGCAGATTTCACTGCTGGGCTATCAATAAGTTTCAGCGTGCGAACCATTCAACGAAATATCATCGATACGGGCTTTATGGCCGAAGCCCACTCGTGTACCCTTGATGACTGCACAACACAAAGCTTTACGTCTGGCCTGGGCCCATCAACACCGAAATTGGACTGTTGATGACTGGAAAAATGTTGCCTGGTCGGACGAGTCACGTTTCAAATGCCCGCATCTCGTGGTCGTGCGGTAGCGTTCTCGCTTCCCACGCCCGGGTTCCCGGGTTCGATTCCCGGCGGGGTCAGAGATTTTCTCTGCCTCGTGATGGCTGGGTGTTGTGTGCTGTCCTTAGGTTAGTTAGGTTTAAGTAGTTCTAGGTTCTAGGGGACTTATGACCACAGCAGTTGAGTCCCATAGTGCTCAGAGCCATTTGAACCACGTTTCAAATTTCATCGAGTGGATGGACATGTACGTGTGTGAAGACATCCTCATGAATCCACGGACTCTGCATGTCAGCAGGGGACTTTTCAGTTTGATGGAGGCTCTGTAATGGTGTGGGGCGTGTGCAGTTGGAGTGATATGGGACCCCTGATACCTCTAGATACGAGTCTGACAGGTAACACGTACCTAAGCTTCTTGTCTGATCACCTGCATCGTGCATTCCGACGGACTTGGACAATCCCAGCAGGACAATGCAATACTCCACACGTCCAGAATTGCTACAGAGCGGCTCCAGGAACACTATTCTAAGTTTAAACACTTCCGCTGGCCACCAAACTACCCAGACATGAGCATTATTGAGCATACCTTGGATGCCTTGCAACGTGCTGTTCAGAAGAGATCTCCACCCTCTCGTACTATTACGGATTTGTGGACAGCCCTGCAGGATTCATGGTGTCAGTTCCCTCCAGCACTACTTCGGACATTAGTCGTGTTCATGCAGTACTTCCGTGTGCTCGTGGGGGCTTACACGATATTAGGCAGGTCTATCAGTTTCTCTGGCTCTTCAGTGTATAATGATTTGACGATGGAAGGGAAAAACCAAGAAATAAAGGCAGTAAGAATAGCCGGATGCCTGAAAAATACTTGTGGTATAGCAAAATTACGACAACTGAGAGGAAAATGTATATAAAACAACACTGTTTCCTATGACGACATAAGCAGCAGAAACTAGAGCATAAACGAAAAGATAAGAAAAATAAGGGCAATGAAAATGAGGGGGCTAAGACTTATATAGGGAGTAACCATATGGAACAGGACAACAAATGTTTCGACAACAGATCAATGTGGAACAAAAGATATAAATGAATGGATGAAAACAAAGAAAGGAAATTGGAACGATCATGTGGGAAGGATGGACGCCACAAGGCCAGTTAAAATTCGTAAACATGGACGCCCGGAAGGGAAACTGCGTATACGACCATCTACAGGATAGAACGACGTTGATAAAGTACACCTACATAATGAGGCCGACAAACAGAAGAAGAAAAAGAAGAATCCTTTTCTCCGGTCAGTTTCAGAAATTGCCGTACAATGCAGTTACTGACTTCTTCCGTTGATCAGGCAACCAGCGACGCTGTTTAAACATGCACTCAGCAGAATCGTTGAATCGTTAGAACTGAAATTAATATTTTCCAATATTAATATAAAGTATGAAGAAAAATTCACGCATTCCGGCTTTGGAGCGCGATTCCTCACATACTGCCAATACAAAAATGTCTCTCACAGAATTTCATCCTGCGCATATTTCGGGCAGTAAATGCACCTTAGAGATTGTCGATCTGGCATCAACATAATTATATGAACGGTAATTGCCTCTGTGAGCACATAGAGCAGTGCTGTGCAGTTGGGGCAGTGGATAGTGTTCGGGTTGGCATGCAGAAGGTCAAGGATTCGATGCTGGATTGAGGCATATTTATTTTTATTTGCTAAAAGTAGTCTTCGTGGTACGGTATCTGTCGTCTTAATCATGATACAGCGATTACGGTGGGTCTTCTACATAACTTTGCATTTATATGCTACAAACACAGAATTGGAAGAACAATCGTTTTCATTAGTCAGCTATTGAAGAAGCCTTTTGCTTGTAGTGAACGCGAATTGTTTCACACCACTCCATCTACAAGATTCTAAACCTATTTTTTGTATATTCTCCTCCAAAGGTTCCATCGAAATTATTTGCAAAGCACGTTGCAAGCCCTACTGGCGACATAAGGCCCTCAAATGTTCAAATGCGTGTGAAATCTTGTGGAACTTAACTGCTAAGGTCATCAGTCCCTAAGCTTACACACTACTTAACCTAAATTATCCTAAGGACAAACACACACACCCATGCCCGAGGGAGGACTCGAACCTTCGCCGGGACCAGCCGCACAGTCCATGACTGCAGCGCAGTCCGCTCGGCTAATCCCGCGCGGTACGTAAGGCCCTGACGGTTTGTAATGGACCTGAACGTGGCAAATCAATGGGACCACTGGAGGAGGATACAAACAAAACAAGTTCGGAATCTAGTAGATGTAGTGGTGCGAAACAGTTCGCGTCCACAACATGCAAAAGGTTTCTTTAAAAGCTGACCAATGAAAACAATTGTGATTCCATTTCTGTGTTGGTAATATGTAACTGCAAATGTTTTGTGGAAGACCCACTGTGTGTGTGTATTGTGTGTATTAAACCGTGGACCTAGAAGCGACGGAGAGGCTTCATCCCCGCCGTAGCCTCAGTCGTTCACAACCCCACAACAGGCCACAGCAGTCCACTCCCCACCACCGCCCCACACCGAACCCAGGCTTATTGAAGGCCCACTGCAATCGCTGTGTGACGGTTAAGACGCCAGACACGGTACTGCACAGACTACTTTTAGCAAATAAAAACAAATAATCCCCGACCCACAATCGAACACTCGACTTCCTGCATGCTAACCCAAAAGGTTATCCACTGCACCAACTGCACGGCGTGTAGTTACCGTACACGTGATTACAGTGCTGCCCGACTGCCAATCTTTTAACGTCCATATACTGCCTGAAAAATGCGCAGGGTGAAATTTTGTGAGAGACATTTTTGTATTGCCAGTATGTGAGGAACTGCGCTGCGAAGTCCGAGTGCGCGAATATTTCTTCATCCTGTATAGTGTATCGGTGGAAGACGCCATACTTTTTGCTTCTACGTAAAATTGTAACGGGAAATTTTGACATTTTCAAAAGAAGATTAATCACACATGTTTGACAAAGTTTCTTCAAATTGGAAACAGAGATATTTGACAGAATCATAACACTTATGTAAGGCAGTTAGTTTTTATTTGTTTATTTATTACAGATTGTACTACTACACATCTCAGTCTGAAGATATGGTCAGATTTCAAAAGAAATCTAGTACCATGACGAATTTTACTCTGTATTTCATTGTCAAGCATTAAAAAACAAAAAATTATATTGCAATTATTGACCGTTATGTGGCTTATATTTACTGTTTTACACCTCAGTTGTTAGAAACGGCCGATATCGAATCCCACACTCCTCAGAAGCTCGAAAAGAGCTCATGCCACCGGTTTTACGTTCTCTATTGCTTTTACGTG
The DNA here is from genome assembly GCF_023898315.1 of Schistocerca nitens. Lineage (NCBI taxonomy): Eukaryota > Metazoa > Arthropoda > Insecta > Orthoptera > Acrididae > Schistocerca > Schistocerca nitens. The sequence continues at coordinate 824,089,426 of NC_064614.1, forward strand.
CTCCATTGCAAACTGGAGGCTTCCTTAAACCCACTTAAAACTATGTATAGTTCTTACGTTGTTTCGAGGCATCGTCTCCAAGTAAAAAATGTAAAATACCGTTATTAAGAGTGTCCATCATAGCCCTAGGGAAATATGTCGTCTTTCCCAGGTATTGTAAAGAGATACAAGTTGAAATAGGTGTTCCAGTATGACAGAAAACGGGAAGTAACTGGAAGCACACATGCTTCAAGATAAACAGGGTATTACAAAATGATACCGGCAAACTTCGAACGGTTCTACACGGTGTTTGAGGAACGGATTGGGGATAGGAACCTATGTTCGGGAACGCCATCCAACGACGCTGCAGAGCGTTAAATGTATAGTGGCGTGCACCTGCCGCTAGGCAACCCTTCGACAGCAAATGTGACTTGTATGCTGACGGCCCGCTGGTGGAACGTCTCGCAATCATGTTTGTCATTTAGTGATAGCGACTGATTGCCACGATCGCCAGTGAAGAAGATGAAGCAGCATGCTGCTTAGGCAGGCCTTGTCTCCTGTGAATGCGCTGGTACGTTACGTTGATAGATGACGGTTTTGGACACTGGTTTCCATCAGTAGTTTATTTGTCTCCTGAAACCCTCTCAAATCTCCATTGTTTACAGGTTATACAGGAGAAAAATAGCGGATATAAACTCACGTTGTAAGAGTATTAGGTGTAAAACCTGAGATATACTTCTCACTTTTAGCACTTCTCGAAATTAAAAAACTTTTTCGTATGCAGTTAACCAGCTGACTATGGTTACAGAAGAGACAGAACTGAAATAACCTTGTTGAGTACAGAATATATGCATCATATTAGATTTTTTTTCGTAAAGCACTTTATACTGAGGTGACGAAAGTCATGGGATAGCGAAATGTACGTATATAGATGGCGGCAGTATCGCGTACACAAGGTATAAAAGGGCAGTGCATTGGCGGAAATGTCATTACTTCCCAAGCACACATCTTCACGACAACGCGGAAGTACCACTACTACGCGACCTCTACAAGACAACTCCCGCACCTTTTACGAACGTGCTGGCCGGTCAGACAACAACCAAATCCAGACGCTGGGCCGCAAACTGCCGCGCAGCATCTCCACCAGATGGCCACACCTCCTAGCTGACTAGTTAGCAATGACGAACTGTGCTGAGGAAAAAACCATGAAGACAATCAACAAGTGAGGACGCACTAAATCAGCATGCATAGGAGGCAACGCAATAAAGGATGCGAACTCCATCACACATTGGAGGACAAGTTATCTCTATGAAGATCCACGCGAGGCCCCCGAGGAAATGTCATTTGTACTCAGGTGATTTATGTGAAACCGTTTCCGACGTGATTATGGCTGCACTACGGGAATTGAAAGATTTTGAATGGCAAATAGTATTGTATTGCATTCTATTGTATGTTAACCGGGGAACTAGAAACGACGGAGAGGCTCCGTGCCCGCCGCAGGCGCAGAGGTCCACTACCCCACGACGACTACCGCAGTCCACTTCACCCCTCCACCGCCCCACACCGAACCCAGGGTTATTGTGCAGTTCAGCACCCGGTGGGCCCCCCAGGAAACGTCTCACACCAGACGAGTGTAACCCCTATGTTTGCGTGGTAGAGTAATGGTGGTGTACGCGTACGTGGAGAACTTGTTTGCGCAGCAATCGCCGACATAGTGTAACTGAGGCGGAATAAGGGCAACCAGCCCGCATTCGCCGAGGCAGATGGAAAACCACCTAAAAACCATCCACAGACTAGCCGGTTCACCGGACCTCGACACAAATCCGCCGGGCGGATTCGTGCCGGGGACCGGCGCTCCTTCCCGCTCCGGGAAGCCGTGCTCGGCCAACCTGGCGGGCGTGGCGAATGGTAGCAGCAGCTAGACGCAAGGGACACTCCATTTTGAAAGTCCTAAGGAAATTTAATATTCGGAGATCCTCTGTGTCAGATTTCTGTCATTAAATCTCACCACGAACAACGCACTAGCCGACGGCATTCACTTAACGACTGAGAGCAGTGGTGTTTGCGTAGAGTTGTCAGTGCTAAGAGACAAGCAACGCCGCCTGATATAACCGCACAAATCAGTGTGAGACGTAGAAAGAATGTATCCGTTAGGACAGTGCGGCGGAATTTGGCGTTAATGGGCTCTGGCAGCGGACGACTGACGCGAGTGCCTTTGCTAACACCACATCACCTCAGCGTCTCTCCTGGGCTCATAACCATTTCAGTTGGACCCTAGACGACTGGAAAACTGTCGTGTGGTCAGATGAGTCACGATTTCAATTGGTAAGAGCTGATGGTAGGGCTAGATTGTGGCGCAGACCCGACGAAGCCATTAACCCAAGATGTGAACAAGTTACTTTACAAGCTGGGGGTGGCCCCGTAATGGCGTGGGCCTGTTTATATGGATTATAATGTATCCTCTAGTCAAACTGAACCGTACATCGACAGGAAATGGTTACGTTAGGCTACTTGGAGACCATTTTTAGCCCTTCAAGGACTCCATGTTCCCAAACAACGATGGAATTGTCACAGGGACACAATTTTTCATGAATGGTTTGAAGAACATTCCGGACAATACGAGCATCCAGGTCGCCCGACACGAATCACGTCGAACATTAGTGGGAAATAATCGTGAGTCAGTTTGTTCACAAAATCCTGCACAGGCAACACTTTCTCAGTTATAGACAACTATACAGAGAACATGGCTCAAATATTTCTGCAGGGGACTTCGAACATGGCTCAAATATTTCTGTAAGGGACTTCCTACGACTAGTTGATTCCATGCTACGTCTAGTTTCTGCACTACGCTCGGTAAAAAGAGGTCCAGCACTATATTAGGATGTATCCCAAGACATTTGTCACCTCAGTGTAACTTTGTTTAGAAAGTGGGGTCACTTAAGAAAACGTGTAAAATCATTCCACGACTGTGAACTTCCCTCGAGACTGACCAACACTAGACTGTATACATTTGTAACGACGTAGATTACGTTCATTATTTATTTAGTTATTTCGTAGCAAAATTATAATCGCCATGGGAGATGTGGTAAAGCTTCAAGTTCGTTGTGGAGGTGGACTGCTGTCGGCCACCCGAGTAACGTGGCCGGCGACGCGATGAACTTGTGGCATCAACGCTAGCCAGATCTCTGCGACATATACAGGGTGGTCAATTGATAGTGACCGGGCCAAATATCTCACGAAATAAGCATCAAAGAAAAAAACTACAAAGAACGAGACTTGTCTAGCTTGAAGCGGGAAACCAGTTGGCGCTATGGTTGGCCCGCTAGATGGTGCTGCCATAGGTCAAACGGATATCAACTGCGTTTTTTTAAACAGGAACCCCCATTTTCTTATTACATATTCGTGTAGTACGTAAAGAAATATGAATGTTTTAGTTGGACCACTTTTTTCCCTTTGCGATAGATGGCGCTGTAATACAGTCACAAACGTGTCAGTACGTTCTGTGTGTGTGTGTGTGTGTGTGTGTGTGTGTGTGTGTGAAATCTTATGGGACTTAACTGCTAAGGTCATCAGTCCCTAAGCTTACACACTACTTAACTTAAAGTATGCTAAGAACAAACACACACACCCATGCCCGAGGGAGGACTCGAACCTCCGCCGGGACCAGCCGCACAGTCCATGACTGCAGCGCCTGAGACCGTTCGGCTTATCCCGCGCGGCATAAGTACGTTGTATCACGTAACATTCCGCCAGTGCGGACGGTATTTGCTTCGTGTTAGAATGGATCGTTTACTAATTGCGTAAAAGGTCGATATCGTGTTGATGCATGGCTATTGTGATCAAAATGGCCAACGGGCGTGTGCTATGTATGCTGCTCGGTATCCTGGACGACATCATCCAAGTGTCCGGACCGTTCGCGGGGTAGTGACGTTATTTAAGGAAACAGGAAGTGTTCAGCCACATGTGAAACGTCAACCACGACCTGCAACAAATGATGATGCCCAAGCAGGTGTTTTAGCTGCTGTAGGGGCTAATCCGCACATCAGTAGCAGACAAACTGCGCGAGAATTGGTAATCTCAAAAACGTCGGTGTTGAGAATGCTACATCAACATCGATTGCACCCGTACCATATTTCTATGCACCAGGAATTGCATGGCGACGACTTTGAACATCGAGAACAGTTCTGCCACTGGGCACAAGAGAAATTACGGGACGATGACAGATTTTTTGCACGCGTTTATTTACCAATGAAGCGTCATTCACCAACAGCGGTAACGTAAACCGGCATAATATGCACTACTTGGCAACGGAAAATCCACGATGGCCGCGGCAAGTGGAATAATAGCGACCTCGGCGGGTTAATGTATATTTAGGCATTGTGGGAGGAAGGATAATTGTCCACCATTTTATCGATGGCAATCTAAATGGTGCAATGTATGCTGATTTCCTACGTTACTACAAGATGTTTCACTGGATAACAGAATGGCGATGTACTTCCAACATGATGGATATCCGGCACATAGCTCGCGTGCGGTTGAAGCGGTACTGAATAGCTTATTTAATGACAGGTGGATTGGTCGTCGAAGCGCCATACCATGCGCCGCGCGTTCACCGGATTTGACGTCCCCGGATTTCTTTCTGTGGGGAAAGTTGAAGGATATTTGCTATAGTGATGCACCGACAACGCCTGACAACATGCGTCAGCGCATTGTCAATGGATGTGCGAACATACGGAAGGCGAACTACTTGCTGTTGAGAGGAATGTCGTTACACGTATTTCCAAATGCATTGAGCTTGAAGGACATCATTTTGAGCATTTATTGCATTAATGTGGTATTTACAGGTAATCACGCTGTAACAGCATGCGTCCTCAGAAATGATAAGTTCACAAAGGTACATGTATCACATTGAAACAACCGAAATAAAACGTTCAAACGTACCTACGTTCTGTATTTTAATTTAAACTGTTCGTCTAAAATTGTGAGCCATATGTTACTGACTATTACAGCGCCATCTGTCACAAAGCGAAAAAAGTGGTCCAACCCAACTAAAACATTCATATTTCTTTACGTACTACACAAATATGTAATAAGAATGGGGGTTCCTATTTAAAACAACGCAATTGATATCCGTTTGACCTATGGCAGTGCCATCCAGCGGGCCAACCACAGCGCCATCTTGTTTCCCCCTTCAAGCTAGACAAGTTTCGTCCTTTGTTGTTTTTTCGTTTGACGCTTATTTCGTGAGATATTTGGCCAGGTCACGTTCAATGGACGACCCTATATGTAACAATTAGCGAGACACAAAACACTTTGTAGTTTATGCTAAACAAAAATATAGTCAAAATAAACCCATCAGATTAACTATGTAATACAGCGCGTTGGCGGTGAAGTTGTCTACAATATTGCGCAGCGTCTGTTGCGTTACAAGCTGTGGAAGGTACACTCACTTCCATTTGGTCGCAATTTCTTCTTTCCGTTAGCTTACGAAATATGGATGAAATTATGGCCACTGCGTTTTAGCGCCCGGTCTATCTATCAGAAAACCATGTCCATCTCCTACCCATGCAGATTACGCACAGGCGGAAATGTCGACCGCACGTTGTACACAATCGACTCCTGCTGCGTGGGCCGCTGACTGCGGAGGCGGTGGGGGCGCCGCTGCGGCAGAGGGCCAGACAGACGGCGAGATGCCGCGGTCGCTCATCCGGAAGGACACGCGGGCAACATTAGTCAGATGGAGGCGCGGATAAGCCCTGCGGCCGCGCCGCCGGCCGTCATAATACTTTCTTTATACGCGCCGTGGTGCGCCGCACAAAAAGCTGGCGCCGGCGTCGGTAAGAGGAGAGGTAACGGACACCGCGGCCGGGTAACGGATATCTGCCCGTGGCGCCGTGGGCGGTGGCCGCTGCAGCCTACCAGACCCACAGCTTCCGGCACGCGCCGCGCCGCGCAGCGCCACCCGCGAAAAAAACATAAAAAGAATGCGTTCGCTCGTTAGGCCGCCCTTTGTACAGGCGCCGCAGCGAGCGACACAGGGGGCGACCCGACCACCCGCGGGCGCCCGCCCTGATTCGCCAGTGTCCGGTTACACCGTCCAGTTTCCTGCCGAGGCGTCCCTCCACTGCGGCGGCGTTCGTCCTCCAAGCAGTCGCCTACCCCCAAGAAACTTGTCACTTTGAGCTAAAGTGCACCATCCCATTTTTTCATGATGATGAAGATGATGATGAGTCCCGCACTTCTTTACAGAGCGTAGGGGAGCGACGCGGGAGACCCGCGCCGCTTTACTAGGCAAGGTCCTAGTGGAGGTGGTTTGCCATTGCCTTCCTCCGACCGTAATGGGGATGAATGATGATGATAAAGACGACACAACACCGTCATCTCGAGGCAGGAAAAATCCCTGACCCCGCCAGGAATTGAACCTGGGACTCCGTGCTCGGGAAGCGAGACCGCTACCGCGAGACCACGAGCTGCGGACATTTTTTCATACTTTCGAAAATAGCTCTGACGGAAATGAAAATACTTACACAACGATGAGTTCAGAGAGGAAACCAACTCTAAGCAGTTCTTTAGTTAAAATATTTGTGGAAACTCACCTTCAACGTAGTCATTTCCATACCGTACCATATTATGAACCTCATTCATTAGTGTCACTCTAGTGTTGCTGTAGATTAGTCGTGGGAAAAATGACGTTCCTTGCGCTCAACGAATTTCATGACTGTTAATTGCAATTAAATTTATATAGACCTAGTCTGGGGTAAATATTTGTGAGTATACCTTTCCCACCCGTTCCTACCCAGATAAAGCACTGGAAGCCAAAGATGAGAAAGTTCAACGAAGATGGAAGAAATATAAAGAGGGGTTATACAAAAGAAATGAATTTGAAGGCAATATTATTGAAAAGGAAGAGGAAGTACTGGGTGATCAAAAAATCAGTATAAATTTGAAAACTGAAAAAAATCACGGAATAATGTAGATAGAGAGGTACAAATTGACCCAAATGCTTGGAATGACATTGGTTTTATTAGAACCAAAAAAATACAAAAGTTCAAAAAAATGTCCGACAGATGGCGCTTCATCTGATCAGAATAGCAATAATTAGCATAACAAAGTAAAACAAAGCAAAGATGATGTTCTTTACAGGAAATGCTCAATATGTCCACCATTATTCCTCAACAATAGCTGTAGTCGAGGAATAATGTTGTGAACAGCACTGTAAAGCATGTCCGGAGTTATGGTGCATTGGCGTCGAATGTTGTCTTTCAGTATCCCTAGAGATGTCGGTCGATCACGATACACTTGCGACTTTAGGTAACCCCAAAGCCAATAATCGCACGGACTGAGGTCTGGGGACCTGGGAGGCCAGGCATGACGAAAGTGGCGGCTGAGCACACGATCATCACCAAACGACGATCGCAAGAGATCTTTCACACGTCCAGCAATATGGCGTGGGGCGCCATCCTGCATAAACATCGTACGTTCCAGCAGGTGTTTATCAGCCAGGCTGGGGATGATGCGATTCTGTAACATATCGGCGTACCTCTCACCCGTCACGGTAGCAGTATTGCTGTCCAGCGCCATCTGTCGGACATTTTGTGAACTTTGTTTTTTTTCTAATAAAACCCCATCCCATTCCAAGCATGAGTTCCAATTTTTACCTCTCCATCTACATTATTCCGTGGTTTATTAAGTTTTCAAATTTATACTGACTTTTTGATCACCCGGCAGATGAAGATGAGATGGCAGATATGGCAATCCGAAAAGAATTTCACACAGCACTGAAAGACCTAAATCGAAAAACAAGCCTCTTGAGCCAGGCGACATTCGCTCAGAGCTATTGATATCCTTGGGAGAGCCAGCCTTGACAAATAGATGTAGGCCTATGACACAGGCGAAACACCCTCAGACTTGAAGAAGAATGTAATAATTCCAATTACAAAGAGAGCAGGTGCTGATAGGTGTGAATGTTACCAAACTATCGGCTTAGTAAATCACGGCTGGAAAATACAGACACGAATTATTTATAGAAGAATGGAAAAACTGGCACAACGCGATCTCGGGGGAAATCGGTTTCGGTTCCGCAGAAATTCAGGTAAACGCAAGACGATACTACGTAACTACTTATAGTATAATGGAAGGCAAACCTACGTATAGCGAGCGAGAGAGTTTTTACAACGCGTACAGAAATCAGACTACAGTTATAAGCGGCGAAGGTAACGAAAGGGAAGCAGCGAAGGAGGGAGTCATGCGGGGCTGTATCTCCAATGTTAATCAATCTCTTGTTTGTACATAGATCAAAGAGGAAAGCAAACGAAATAAATATTGGAGAAGGAATCAAAACATAGAGAGAAGAAATAAAAACTTTAATGTTTGCCTATGATATTATAATCCTGTCAGAGACTGAAAATGCTTTCGAAGAACAGTTGAGCGGAATGAACAGAAGTTCTAGCACGTACATCAACTAAAGCAAAACAAGGTAATGGTATGTATTCTGACTGAATCTTGATATGCTCACGGGACTCGATTAGGAAATCAGACACTAGAGGTAGCAGTTGGTTTTACTGTTTAGGTAGCAAAATAACTGATTATGATCGAAGTGGAGAGGATATGAAATGCAAAGTGACTACAGTATGAAAACCATGTTTGAACAACAGGACCCTGTTTACATTCAGTATTAATTCAAGTGTTAGGAATTACTTTCTTAAGGCATGTGTCTTGACAAAAGCCTTTTACGAAAGTGAAACTTGGACGAAGAGCAGTTCAGACAAAAAGAGAACGTAAGCTTTTAAAATGTGATGGTACAGACGAATGCCGAATACTACAGGGATAGATTGCCTGGCTCACAATGACATCCACAATAGAGTTAGGTAGGAAAGAAATTTGTACTACAACTTGACTAAATTAAGGGCTCGTTTGATACGGAAGATACTGGGATGTCAAAGAATCTTCAGTTTATTGTTAGAGAGAACTGAGTGTGAGGGTAAGAATTGATAGGAAGACCACGAGATGAATTTAGTAGCAGATGAATGGCCAGAAGCTCACGGCCGTTTGTGTCCGTCTGTTTTCTGCTAAGTCCGCAGCTCGTGGTCGTGCGGTAGCGTTCTCGCTTCCCGTGCCCGGGTTCCCGGGTTCGATTCCCCGCGGGGTCAGGGATTTTTTTTCTCTGCCTCGTGATGACTGGGTGTTGTGTGATGTCCTTAGGTTAGTTAGGTTTAAGTAGTTCTAAGTTCTAGGGGCCTGATGACAATAGATGTTACGTCCCATAGTGCTCAGAGCCATTTTTTGTATTCTGGTGAAGTGTATCCTTTCCCGCAGCAGGCCGAAAGTGGCACAGCGACATGTTCTTCTGGTCACTGTAATGTCGATGTGACAGCTAATGATGGCAAATCGTGCGACAGTCTTCTCATAACGGCAGCGTAGTAGCAAGGCTAGTGAGCTCAATATGTTAGCTTTCTTAACGCGCAACTCCCCAGGTGTTTGAAGCTGCGCCACGTCTCCTCCAAATGGTTCAAATGGCTCTGAGCACTATGGGACTTAACATCTGAGGTCATCAGTCCCCTAGAACTTAGAACTACTTAAACCTAACTAACCTACGGACATCACACACATCCATGCCCGAGGCAGGATTCGAACCTGCGACAGTAGCGGTCGCGCGTTTCCAGACTGAAGCGCCTAGAACCGCTCGGCCACACTGGCCGGCCACGTCTCCTACCGGTAGACGTATGTTGACAATGCCAGAGAAGATCTCTGTCGAAAGCTCGTGGGCAGTATGCCACTTGACGCGGCTTGAAACCGGAGAATATTTTATTAATGGATATCGCCACGAAAGTATGCATTTGTGTTCATTGTACAGTACATTCATTAGCACTTTGGTTAAAGCAACGACACTACGTTTGAACACTCTTGCCAGACATCACGTGTGAAGTGAATAGTTAAAGAAATCGTGATTTCAATTTCTGGGAAACAGAAACACAAATGCGCAACATATTTGAGTTTTGCGTCTCCGCAAATTCAAAACGCCCTGTCCTATTCACGCTGTGCGAAATTCCTGCTCCTAGGAAAACCCATTTTAAAACCGGAGAACTTGTCTGGCGTAGTGATAATTCTGTTTGCAGGCCACTGCGTAGAATTATGATCGTATCAGCTTGATATCTGATACCTCCTGCTAACGCAGCTCATTTGGGGAGTCGGAGGCAGCTTGCACCGGCCTCTGGGTAGCGGTAGGTCACGCGGGCTGCCTGCGTCAGCTCGCGCCCACCTCCCGCTGGCCCGGTGCTGCACGCAGCTAAGATTCGTGGTAGCTCTGCTGTTCACAGTTTGATGCCAATGACACCGTTTTCACATTGGTGGGGGACTTCAATTCACCGTGTTTCAGCCAGACTGCACGAACTATTCGTAAATTATATAAACAAATCTTCCTCGTGATTCAGTCTAGTATCGAAAACTGTATCAAACTCCTACAATAGTTCTGAGATTGGCCTGAACATACAGAGAAAAACTGTGGCTTGAGGCTTTCGTTTAGATACGTGTAGAACATAGATAGGATATATACAATGTAAAGAAAAGCTGTAATTCTGTGGCTCAGTTTTTGGCGTACGCTGATATTTTGTAGGTGGACAAGATCGGTTAGATATTGACTCCCACCTCCGGATGATCAACAGTTTTGTCACCCGTCACCCTCGGGGTACTGTACCACCAGACTACGTATAAAGAGCTATCCTGGCTCTCCGAATATTTTATCGGCGTATTCCTGCCCTCCCAGTACCATCCACTTCTGCACCAGCAGTCACGCAGTTTCTTAGCGTAACTACAACACCTAACATTGAACTTGTTTTCTTCTCTGATACGTGCTCCAGTCCGTTACAAGTTGTGGGATAAGTTCGAAAGCTGTGTAGTTAGATTTGGTGAACTGAAATTACCATGGGCATGTATTACGTGGGACTAAATCTGTTATATCGCGGCTTGCGGACTTCATTGATCTCAATAAAAGCACAGTAACAAAGAACTGGACGAGTACCGTTAGGGAAGTGAACGGAATTACACTGTTCGATCGAGAACACGCAATAGTGCATAAGACGTCGACTGGTGCCAGAACGAGTCTTAATCGCAATACCATAGCGTGGCAACGGCCAAGATGGCTGGACAGAAAGCATGTAGTTATGACGAGAGCTGCATGTAGCGCTGATGTAGGCGGCTGGTTGCTGGTGGCTGGTCGCCAACGAGAGACTTGGTTCCGCTTCCAGTGCCCCACCACTGGCGTGCAGCAACGCTCCCTGGGCGGAGGGGGGGGGAGGGGGGGGAGCGGGCTATCGATATTTCAAAGTTATCGCTGAATTCGCCGGACACAGCAAGATCAAACACTGTTCCCCACTGCCTTCAATTGAGGCAAAAGTATACCCGTTTGGACCCTCAAATTTTGCGCAAGGTTTTGAGTCCATCTCGGTTCTCTAACGACTGCCTTTCCATGCTGCAGTCTACTTACCCATTTGATGCAGCATGCACAGAAAATAAAATCACAGGTATAGTGTTGAAGAAAGAAAGGTTAAGAGGTAACGGAGATAAGCATGTTCGAAATTTGGAAGGGCGGTATTCTGTGACAAAGGAAGGGCAACAACAAATCAACATTCTCCTTTTTCATAATCCATATACAGGGTGTATGAAAAAGAATTATCCGCTTTGGAACGTCTATATTTTGAAAGTAATAAACATATACAAATGAATTTTGTTTTTTGATGAACGGGTAACTCAAATACTTTTTTTTTCATACCTTTTGATAGGTGTTCAGTATTCCCTCCTTGAGATGCACGGCATATGTCAATGCGGAATTCAAATTGCTCCCATACTGCAGTGACCATGTCTTGAGTTACCGCTTCCACAGCTGCTGTTATGCAATGTCTCAGTTCATTCATTGTTGTTCGTAACGGAGGCACATAAACAGAGTATTTTATAAACCCGCACAAGAAATAATCATATACAACCAGGTCCGGTGACCTTGGAGGCCAGTAATGTAATTTGGTCCAGTGCGACCGATTCAGCGTTCAGTAACTCTTTGATTTAAAAATACCCGCGCTTCTAGATGCCAGTGTGGTGATGCCCCATCCTGTTGGTAAATGAAGACGTTCGAATCGGTCTTCCATTGAGGGAAAAGAAAGTTGTAAATCATATCGAGATATGTGCTTCCTGTAGCAGTGTTCTCGGCAAAGAAAAATGTGGTATACACCTTTTTCCGTGAAACTCCCATGTTGTACAACTTCATGTGGTTCTTCCGCACCCCATATTCTCACATTATGGCGGTTCGCGTGTCCATTTAAATGGAATGCTGCCTCGTCACTAAACACTTAGCCTGGAAGAAAAGTGTCATCCTCCATCTGGCCAAGAACGAAATTACAGAACTCCACACGTTGTTGTTTGTAATCTTCACGAAGAGCTTGCAGTAGCTGAATTTTTATGGTTTCCTGGGCAAACGTCGACGCAACACACGCCAGACGGACGACAGGGGCATGTTGAGTTGTACACGACGAACGGATTTCTGAGGACTCCTTGTGAAACTATGACGTCTGTGTCAGACACTCGGGGACGGATCGACATTTGCCTTTACACAAACAACCTGTTTCTCGGGATTGTTCATGCCATTGTCTAATGCTCAGCACTGTAGGAGGATCCACACCATACCCAGTACGAAAGTCACGCTGAACAGTTATTACTGACCCGCACTGCACAAAACGCAGAACACAAAACGCTTTTTTAGCCCCACACCATTTTTACTAGAACATAAGTTGGCGCACACTGCTGCTACCTACCGGGAACCATGTTCAGCTCGAGAGTTTGCTATTTCCAACAGTATGTTCTTCACGTACATATCTCAAATAACATTACAGTTATGATTGATTTAAATCGGATGATTCTTTTTGATACACCCTGCATATTGTGGAGCATAAAAGTTACAAAAACACTTAATCAATAACTGTTCAAATACAGTAACAAGAAACGTTTAGTGATTTCAATTAATAATCATGCTAAGTGACGGCTCACGTAGCTCTTCTACGAATGGCAAAACAAGTCTACCGTTGCCAGTCACTATTTGTTCCCACACCGTGTTTCAGAGTTTTCAGACTCTATTATCGTGTGGATATAAGTGGCTGAGTGGCTTAGTACCACATATATGCGTTGTGATACGAATCTGAGGTAACCTGTGACACAGTGTAGTAGAAGAAAATAAAACACTATTTCGGTACGTGGTTAATATTTTTGTGGACGTCTTAGAAAATGGTTCAAATGGCTCTGAGCACTATGGGACTTAACTTCTAAGGTTATCAGTCCCCTAGAACTTAGAACTAATTAAACCTAAATAACCTAAGGACGTCACACACATCCATGCCCAAGGCAGGATTCGACCCTGCGACCATAGCGGTCGTGCGGTTCCAGACTGAAGCGCCTAGAACCGCTCGGCCACCCCGGCCGGCTGGACGTCTTAGATTGCAAGGTTAAAGGAAAACATAAATCTAAAAATAAAAATACCTCCAGTAATGACAGGTTTCTTCTTCTGTCGTTTTACATCACATGCAATATCACACTTTCTTGACACAGATTTGAGTAAACAGGAGGTCAGATAAAGTCGTACAATTTTAACGTATTTTTGTTTGCAGATTTTATTTGCAGAATATCGTATCTTTGAATCAGGATACGTGATGATCAGAATCCATCTCCACCTTCGGCATCTGTAAACTCAAATGACTTATAAACAGCCCTTTAGACTCATTTCAAATTTTTCATGGGATCTGTAATGCTATGATTTGTGAATCTGCGATAACGTCGGGAGGAATATTAGCATTTCTTACTCGAAGGTTACCTTCATCACCCTGGCGAAATAGTATAACTAATCTTTTTGTAAATTTTATTGTTTATATACCGTATTTGCATTTCGTGGCTTCTTTTCGTAGTATTACCAATTCCAACGACATATATTTGGATCCGTGCTAGAAGTCATGGTCTTTCTTGGGATAGTGGGGTTCTTGCTTTTGGTAGGACATGAATCTAGGATAAATTGCACGTGCGTTCCCTGTTGAAATATATTTGCTTTATAGATGATTGCAGTCATAGATCTTCAGCCCATGAAACTACGTGACTGGGGACCATTGCATTCATCACACAAGCTAAATATTTCTAGGTTATTAGGCGAAATAGGTAACTGACGACATTTATTCGCGCACAAATCAGATCTATAAAATGTGATTTTCAACACTAGGATTATGGGTTGCATGTGTTTAACAGATTCATACACGTGTTCAATATTCTACTGAATAGCAGGAGTGAAAACGTTCTAAGTGACAAATATCACATCAATCAGGATAATGAAAACACAATTTATCTCCTTTTGTACATAATTTATTTGTATTCAAGAAGTTGAGATGTTGTCCTACAACCACAGATTTGTGCTACCCATTTAATTACTGAAAAAAGTGTTGTTATGGTCTTCAGTCCTGAGACTGGTTTGATGCAGCTCTCCATGCTACTCTATCCTGTGCAAGCTTCCTCATCTCCCAGTACTTACTGCAACCTACATCCTTCTGAATCTGCTTAGTGTATTCATCTCTTGGTCTCCCTCTACGATTTTTACCCTTCACGCTGCCCTCCAATGCTAAATTTGTGATTCCTTGATGCCTCAAAACATGTCCTACCAACCGATCCCTTCTTCTAGTCAAGTTGTGCCACAAACTTCTCTTCTCCTCAATCCTATTCAGTACCTCCTCATTAGTTACGTGATCTACCCACCTTATCTTCAGCATTCTTCTGTAGCACCACATTTCAAAAGCTTCTATTCTCTTCTTGTCCAAACTAGTTATCGTCCATGTTTCACTTCCATACATGGCTACACTCCATACAAATACTTTCAGAAACGACTTCCTGACACTTAAATCTATACTCGATGTTAACAAATTTCTCTTCTTCAGAAACGATTTCCTTGCCATTGCCAGTCTACATTTTATATCCTCTCTACTTCGACCATCATCAGTTATTTTACTCCCTAAATATCAAAACTCCTTTACTACTTTAAGTGTCTCATTTCCTAATCTAATTCCCTCAGCATCACCCGATTTAATTTGACTACATTCTATTATCCTTGTTTTGCTTTTGTTGATGTTCATCTTATATCCTCCTTTCAAGACACTGTCCATTCCGTTCAACAGCTCTTCCCAGTCCTTTGCTGTCTCTGACAGAATTACAATGTCATCGGCGAACCTCAAAGTTTTTACTTCTTCTCCATGAATTTTAATACCTACTCCGAATTTTTCTTTTGTTTCCTTTACTGCTTGCTCAGTATACAGATTGAATAACATCGGGGAGAGGCTACAACCCTGTCTCACTCCTTTCCCAACCACTGCTTCCCTTTCATGCCCCTCGACTCTTATAACTGCCATCTGGTTTCTGTACAAATTGTAAATAGCCTTTCGCTCCCTATATTTTACCCCTGCCACCTTCAGAATTTGAAAGAGAGTATTCCAGTGAACATTGTCAAAAGCTTTCTCTAAGTCTACAAATGCTAGAAACGTACGTTTGCCTTTTCTTAATCTTTCTTCTAAGATAAGTCGTAAGGTTAGTATTGCCTCACGTGTTTCAACATTTCTACGGAATCCAAACTGATCTTCCCCGAGGTCCGCTTCTACCAGTTTTTCCATTCGTCTGTAAAGAATTCGCGTTAGTATTTTGCAGCTGTGACTTATTAAACTGATAGTTCGGTAATTTTCACATCTGTCAACACCTGCTCTCTTTGGGATTGGAATTATTATATTCTTCAAGTCTGAGGGTATTTCGCCTGACTCATACATCTTGCTCACCAGATGGTGGAGTTTTGTCATGACTGGCTCTCCCAAGGCCATCAGTAGTTCTAATGGAATGTTGTCTACTCCCGGGGCCTTGTTTCGACTCAGGTCTTTCAGTGCTCTATCAAATTCTTCACGCAGTATCTTATCTCCCATTTCGTCTTCATCTACATCCTCTTCCATTTCCATAATATTGTCCTCAAGTACATTGCCCTTGTATAAACCCTCTATATACTCCTTCCACCTTTCTGCCGTCCCTTCTTTGCTTAGAACTGGGTTGCCATCTGAGCTCTTGATATTCATACAAGTGGTTCTCTTCTCTCCAAAGGTCTCTTTAATTTTCCTGTAGGCAGTATCTATCTTACCCCTAGTGAGACAAGCCTCTACATCCTTACATTTGTCCTCTAGCCATCCCTGCTTAGCCATTTTGCACTTCCTGTCGATCTCATTTTTGAGACGTTTGTATTCCTTTTTGCCTGCTTCATTTACTGCATTTTTATATTTTCTCCTTTCATCAATTAAATTCAATATTTCTTCTGTTACCCAAGGATTTCTACTAGCCCTCGTCTTTTTACCTACTTGCTCCTCTGCTGCCTTTGCCACTTCATCCCTCAAAGCTACCCATTCTTCTTCTACTGTATTTCTTTCCCCCATTCCTGTCAATTGTTCCCTTATGCTCTCCCTGAAACTCTGTACAACCTCTGGTACTTTCAGTTTATCCAGGTCCCATCTCCTTAAATTCCCACCTTTTTGCAGTTTCTTCTGTTTCAATCTGCAGTTCATAACCAATAGATTGTGGTCAGAATCCATATCTGCCCCTGGAAATGTCTTACAATTTAAAACTTGGTTCCTAAATCTCTGTCTTACCATTATATAATCTATCTGATACCTTTTAGTATCTCCAGGATTCTTCCAGGTATACAACCTTCTTTTATGATTCTTGGACCAAGTGTTAGTTATGATTAAGTTATGCTCTGTGCAAAATTCTACAAGGCGGCTTCCTCTTTCATATCTTCCCCCCAATCCATATTCACCTACTATGTTTCCTTCTCTCCCTTTTCCTACTGACGAATTCCAGTCACCCATGACTATTAAATTTTCGTCTCCCTTCACTACCTGAATAATTTCTTTTATCTCGTCATACATTTCATCTATTTCTTCATCATCTGCATAGTTGGCATATAAACTTGTACTACTGTAGTGGGCGTGGGCTTCGTGTCTATCTTGGCCACAATAATGCGTTCACTATGCTGTTTGTAGTAGCTAACCCGAACTCCTATTTTTTTATTCATTATTAAATCTACTCCTGCATTACCCCTATTTGATTTTGTATTTATAACCCTGTAATCACCTGACCAAAAGTCTTGTTCCTCCTGCCACCGAACTTCACTAATTCCCACTATATCTAACTTTAACCTATCCATTTCCCTTTTTAAATTCTCTAACCTACCTGCCCGATTAAGGAATCTGACATTCCACGCTCCGATCCGTAGAACGCCAGTTTTCTTTCTCCTGATAACGACGTCCTCCTGAGTAGTCCCCGCCCGGAGATCCGAATGGGGGACTATTTTACCTCCGGAATATTTTACCCAAGAGGACGCCATCATCATTTAATCATACAGTAAAGCTGCATGTCCTAGGGAAAAAATACGGCTGTAGTTTCCCCTTGCTTTCAGCCGTTCGCAGTACCACAACAGCAAGACTGTTTTGGTTATTGTTACAGGGCCACATCAGTCAATCATCCAGACTGTTGCCCCTGCCACTACTGAAAAGGCTGCTGCCCCTCTTCAGGAACCACATGTTTGTCTGGCCTCTCAACAGATATCCCTCCGTTGTGGTTGCACCTACGGTACGGCCATCTGTATCGCTGAGGCACGCAAGCCTCCCCACCAACGGCAAGGTCCATGGTTCATGTAATGACATAAATTAGAAAATAAGAACGTTCTAAGTGCCACACCAGGGAATAGACTGTCAAAAAGACTTTTGTTCCAAGTGCAACCAAACTGAGACACGAAATTTTATTTGACACAAGTACATAAAGATAACAATAACATTTTAACTAATAGAACTGTTATCACCAAAACCATTTCTCATTTATTTTAAATTTTTTCACAGGTGAATAATAAAATTAACCTGATGAAACACCCCTCAGTAATGACCAATGTTCTTTCCACAGCTCCATTCTTAGGATCATACGTTGCAAAATTTTCTGTAAAATCGTCTGTGCTGCTGACAGAAAATAACATCATCAACCAGTATTTCAGTTTTGCAAGTGATAAACATGGCTGATCTTCCAGATGAAGTACAGAATGGCGTACATCTGCAGAAGTCTGTCCTTTTTTGAAATATTGGCATTTTTCCATTTATCTGTTGCAGAGTAAGAATTTTTAATAGCTATTTGAAATAGCTGAGTATGAGATACTTTCATCATACTGCATCTGGATATCTTACGTGCCTGTATGGACAACAATGTTTTAGTAGCATCTTTCAAGTCAAGGAAGTCAGTTGTGTGCATGGGAATTACGTGGCATGTGTCCATATCTTTAGCTGACGGATCTCCTGAGAGAAGGTTTGCTTGGCACAAAGACTATGAGCCTCCTAGTAATGAATGTGTGAAACATTTTCTCCATGATTTGACACTTCGAACAAGTCTAGGGACACAACACGATAGCTCCTTTCTGCCACTCTTTCACTTCTTCACTTCTATCGGTCTTTCTGCACTGCTTCAATACACATACAGATACACTATCGTGATTCAAACCAACGTGGAGGGTCAGGTTTTTGTCTAGTACCAGTTCTAAATCACTTGCAGCGCCCCAGAGATATCACTGTCCACATTTATGCGCAAGAGTAATACTTTTCCGGGTGAATTTATGTAGTGAGTTTGTGATCAGCGCAATTGTACTGCTGTCTTGATTTCATGTGGAAAAATCTTCTTCAAATGTACCGCTTAACAACTTATACAACATTTATTTTACGTCGTTATTAATTCGAATTTTCCTCCTGGTTACTATTCTCTGAGGGGTCCAAAGAAATGATAACATTTAGTGTTAGGCGAAGGTTATTCTGAAAGTAAGGTCCGATCGGCAGTTTAATGAAAATCACAGTGAAAATCCGATGAAGCTTTGTAAAGATGTGTTGGCCAGCGTATCTAGTATTCCCATCGATCGCGTCACGTCAATCTCTTCAGATTTGAGCGGACTGGTGCACGTAAAGACGCCTGGATAAAGTATCTCCCTCCAAGTGTGGGAGCCTGCAGAGCAACTTAGTCTGATTTAATGCAACTCCACATAACGTAGCTGTCATGCATTTCCTTCATGACAATATTGTCGGACGCACACTGCAGGGGAAATGAATCCGTTCCTACAGCGTACTCTCACCCACCACACAGCCCGTTCTTGGCTCCCTCTGATTTTCATCTCGCCTCACGTGAACCTCTGGCTATAAAGACAATTTCTGCCACAGAAAACACGCTGCAGACCAAAGTAGAACGTTGGCAGAAAGCACAGGTAGCTGCCTTCTATGACGAGGGTACTGGGAATGCCCGAAACGGAGCGTCGACTATGTAGGTAACTGTTGCTGTGTTTGATTTTCACTGTGGTTTCCAATTGGCGACCAATCGGACCTTACTTTCCGAATAACCCTCGTAGATCAAGTGAGCACGGAAGATGTGGCAGATATTCAAAAGGAGAAAAGAACTAATAGCTGCCTGATTTTGTTGGTTTGGTTGTCCACTAGGAGTCCAATCGCCTTTCTTTACTCGTTCCCATCGAAAATATAACTGCTAAGTCTGAAATGCGAATGTGATGAGCATTTGGAAATGTAGTGTTGCCTTTCTGTTGTTGCTGACAACGATAATGACCATAATAAAAGGAAATGGAAAGGGTGAAACACTGTGCCAGTACATACCTTCTCCGTTCGGATAGCTCACCAACGGATGCCGAGTTCCACATTACCTACTCGTCCCGAATAGCAGCAAGGTGACCACCGTGCTTAACTTACCTGTCGGCGAGACGAAGCACTGTCAACATTGTCACAGTCCCTCACAACGGATAAATCTGAAATTCAACTTTCGACATTCGCGCTACACTGATCAGAAACTTAACTTCATCAAATCTCGCCTTCTCGTCCATCAAACTGTAGTAAGAATTTCATCCAGCACCAGAAGTGGAATGGCGTCCCCGAGTCACGCATCACCGCGCAAGGGTGCTTCGGCTGAGTTAGCCAGGGAAGCGAATATTCAAAACAAATGTCCGTGCTTTCAGTTCCTAAAGTTCGAAATAATGTTGTGATGCAACTTATTTAACTGAAGCTTGCAAGACAATAATTTATATGGATTTCCTCCACTGTTACCCGTTAAATGTCTCGTTTCTCCTCACCTGTTTAAGAGAGATTGTCTGGTGCAGCTGGTGAACGGTGCAGTTGGTGAGCATCCGGCAACACCACGGTGCAGAAGTCGGTGTTGGTGGCGCACTTTAAGCCTGCTGCACGGCTCAAACACCTGATGAAGCGACGCTCAGGGAATTCCTCCTCAGGTGGATGTCCATTTGCTACTCCTCCTGATAACTCAGAATTTGGATCACAGCACGTAGCTCGTTTCTCGCATATTTAGGCGTTCCTAGAGGTCAACACTAAATGGTGTTAGGGTCAACGCCGAAAATGGAGGTGCCTATGTGTCATGTGGTAGGGGCACCTATATTGGACTTAGATAGTTCACGTAATCTTCGGTGAAAAGGGAATCCGAAGAAACCAGCGCTGAACTTCAGTAGTTACGTATTTTCTGCTTTCGGGAATAAGCATCAAGATGTATGTAGATGGTGCAGAGAGACCGAACAAAAAATTCAAATTCTACGAGAGACGTAGTTCTGCCAGCGCGAACTGCAGAGAGGCGAGACGTGAAAGTGCGAAGTTCTACATCGCTGCTCGAAAATCGACCGCCACAAGTTCGATGCCGAGGGAACTGTCTCTTCAAATAAATAAGGTGTTTATAGATTAGGATCTCTCTTCTCCACTTCCCCTGATGCGGAGACAGGCAGACAATCGCGCATGAAGAATTTCCGAAGGCATTGTGGAACCATCGGAATTGTGCTCGTCTCCCTTCGTGTGTCGGATTTGAGACCCTTCGTTTGATTGGCTATGCTCAGCTTTCACAAATCCAGGAGGCTGCTGGTTATAGGTTCACACGAGTGGAAGCTGACAACCACGTGCATTTAGCTAGCCTGATATAACTGTGTCACTGGGAATCTCGAGGCCGATCGTTTAGGCAGCAGCCATCTTCAGAGGCTCTGGCCAGGCTAGCCAGTCTGGTAGTTCTAGAGATGTCACGGTAGTCGGTGGGACCCACATCCGCGTCACTTCGCACTGCTGGTTTCATCTCTTGGTCTCTTTCACATTTACACTGGCTTCTGTAGTCGCAGGTCACGACAACGTGATACACCAGATCGTTTATCACTCATTGTAACCTGCAACGGTGACTTGTATCTCTCCCCAAGATGGGTGGATCGTCAGCCAGACGTCTCCGTGTTTACACGGTTTTTGGATGTCTAGTGACAAACTTTATTAATTCACTACAATTATGTAATGTTGCATTTAGGACGCTCAACAGCCTGCTCACCAGTGCCTTTACTGGCTTTCGACTTAAACATATTACGGTTTGAACGACGCCTGTCTGCACAAGCGAAACTGCAGCAATGATTCCCCAGGAACACACATTAGCAGTTTTCTTCAGAATTTCAGGCTGTGTCAACACAAATGTGTAATTCGTCAATGAGAAAATCAACTGAGCAGTTACCTTGTACTGTATTAAAATCCACAAATCTCTTGGAAATCTATCGTTAAAACACTAAACTATGACATTTAAAACATTTAGTTCGCTGTTTCCATGGTGAGGGTGGAGGGGGGGAGGAGGGGGGAAGGGGGAGACCTAATTAGGGACTCAACTTAACTGGCGTGACTTTTTGAAAGGAAACATCGCGGCATTTGCCCGGGGCGATTTAGGGAAATCACGGAAACCTAAACCCGGATGACCAGAGAGGGATTTGGACTGTCGTCTTCACGAGTCCAGTCTGCTGTCGTCAGTGGATGCGGTGTGGAGGGAGCTGCTACTATTCGGTCCAGTAGCTCCTCAGTTGGCATCACGAGGTTGGGTGCCCCCTGTTCCAGTACTCTGAGCAAGGAATAGTACCAAATATCGAACCCGGAACCTCTGTATGGCAGTCAGCGGCGGTGACCACTCAGCTAAGGAGGCAGACCACCATATGCAATTAAAATATGTTGTACCGTAAGTCGTGTTGCACAAGATTCGAAAGTTGGTGGACCACCCGCTCGGAAGAGGAAACTGCGTGTCAGTGGACAGTATCCGGTTCACGTCCTTCTATCAGTGTGGCTGGCATGAATTTCGCCACAGCTGCCTAGACGATCGATATGCTTGACGGTTTGTTGTTTACTGCTGTTACCAAAAACTAACGATACTCTCCAATATCTGTACTGTCATAAACTCTAAGTTCACCGATGTTGTCATTGTATTTGTTAGGCCAATTAAAACGCGAGTCAAAGGCAAAACATCGGGAGATGACAATTTAATCTTGCATTAGGCAGATAATTAACGTGCAAGCAGTTATAAACTGTTCCTCTCGGCGTCTCTGGTGTGTACACACAATCTCCAACAGTCTTCTCCCCCGCCCACCCCCACCCTTCCTTTTATCACCTCTCTCTGTCTCCCTCCGTCTCTCGCAAAGCAGCAGTGTCGCAAACACAAACAGACGAAAAGAGGGGCGTGGTCGGACATCGCAGATTGCATCTGTACATGTCCGCCCGCCCCTTCTCAGTGTGACAACACGATAGAGCGCAAACCTTTTCTCAAGCGCGAACTTGCTATTAAGCGACACGAAATGTGAGATATCTGCGGCCCAGGGGGGATGTAGGCGTGTGGCGTGGAGCATGCGACGAGCCCTAAAAAATACACATCTTAATTCCACAATCAGTCAAGGTTCTCAGGAAACACACGCGAGAATGTGGTGCAGTAATTTCAAGTCCTTTTCGTGTGTTTCCGAACAGACTTGTCTAACTCGCACGTGCATGCGACTTTTGAGTAGCTGATATACGTATTCTTGTACAGGGATTCGATATTCCTATCTCAAGGATAAAACATTAAAAAATCGATATCAGTAATACTGATTCGACCACTTTGAAGAACCCTCATATTTGTTGCTGGAATCCTGGTGGATTACAGGCGTGGAGAAGACTGTGTCAACATTAACAAATGTATTAAAGAGTTCTTTATTCTATTGTAACTATTTTTGTATAGAGGTTCAACTCATTTCACAGATACCCGTCACAATTTTTCAAGCTTATTTAATCTCGACAGTGTCTGTCTCTGAGACAGCATCAACAAGCACTGCACACAATTGTTGTATACTGAACATAAATAATGCTAACTTCAACAATAAAGCACTTTTAAGTAAAATACACTCTAACGGAAAAAATAAAAAAGTAAAAAACGATGCACCACGAAAGAAACATCCGAATGAGGTGGAAATCAGTAGAGTGACGTACGTGTACACAGAAATAAATGATTAAAATTTCACAAAAATTGGATGATTTATTCAAAAGAAGAGCTTTACAAATTGAGCAACTCAATAACGCTGGGTCATCATCTGGCCCTCACGCAAGCGGTTTGATTGGCATTGATTGGTGGAGTTGGATGTCCTCCTGAGGGATATCGTACCAAATTATGTCCAATTGGCGCGTTATATCGTCCAAATCCCGAGATATTTGGAGGGCTGTGCCCAAAATACGTTCTCAGTTGGGTAGAGATCTGGCTGTCTTGCAGGTCAAGGTAGGGTTTAGCAAGCACGAAGACAAACATTAGAAACTCTCGTCGTGTACTGACGGCCATTATCTTGCCGAACTTTAAGCCCTGGGTGGCTTGTCATGGAGGGAAACAAAACTCGGTGTAGAATATCGTCGACGTATAGCTGTACTGTAGTGGTGCAGCGGGTGACAACCAAAGGCGTCCTCCTATAAGATGAAAGGGCACCCCAGACCATCACTCACGGTTGTCGGGCCGTATAGCTGGCGACAGTCAGGTTGTTATCCCACAGCTGACCAGTAAGTCTCCAGTCTTCGGCCTGGAATCTCATTGCCAGGAGTACAAGTGTCTTCAGTGATGATTACCGCTTCGAATTGAGCGTCGATGTCTTAGGATGTTTAAGGTAAGCTGGGAATGGTGTTCGGCGCTGGCAGTTGCAGATATTGCGTACCAATAGCTAGTTAAATTTCTGCCGTCTGTGGTATGAAACACTGGATGTTTACTCTGTCTGATAATTCAGAGGATCCATGTAACAAGTAGTATCCCTTGTAGAACTTTTATTCTCTCCATGTTACATATTCGAGCGCATCCAGTACTGTCACCCAACTGCCACAGCAAGGCGTAAGCAATATACAGTATCGATTGTCGCCTTTCTATATCGACATATCGACTCTGACATAGTAGAATTTATACTTATCAGAATCAAATTATAAACTCCCTTTGATGCATCTGTCCTCTAAACTAAAGGGAGTTAAGTGTTGCACTTTTAGTTCCAAATTACATTGCTGTAAATTACAAGCAGATGGCAATACCATGTCACAGTTGTCATAATTATATTCCTCCGTCTCTACTTGTATGATGCTGTATCTAATAAAATTTGAGACAACACAATTTTTGTGCAGCGAGGCTCCTGTTGATTCTGTGCTTGCGTGTGTGTGTGTGTGTGTGTGTGTGTGTGTGTGTGTGTGTGTGGTTGGGTGGGTGTATGGGTGGGCCGTTAGAAGTCAAACGAAGAATTCATCGTCGTGCAATTTTTTACTCACTGAGTATTTTGTCTTGTTATGCGCGTCTGTCGGAGTATGGTTCAAAAATGGTTCAAATGGCTCTGAGCACTATGGGACTCAACATCTGAGGTCATAAGTCCCCTAGAACTTAGAACTACTTAAACCTAACTAACCTAAGGACATCACACACACCCATGCCCGAGGCAGGATTCGAACCTGCGACCGTAGCAGTCCCGCGGTTCCGGACTGCAGCGCCAGAACCGCTAGACCACCGAGGCCGGCTGTCGGAGTATGTTTGCAGCTCATACAGTGTTTTCATTTTATCTTTTTTTTTATTTTTTTAGAGGCTGCAAGATCAGTTTCAGCGACTGATGTCAACTGACTGTTCTACACATCGTCAACTTCAACTGATGGTGCTGTCTGACGATGGCCTAAGCTAGGCCGAAACCGATTTTAATAAAATACCCATCGCGATTTAAATTGTTTTTTCACTGATTTTATATAGATTATAAGATCGCTGTTCCCAAAAATGTTATCAAAACTTTTGGTTACAAGAGACTTAAATTATGTAGCGGGAAATACTGAGTCCTTTGCTTGATGTTTATAGCTATCGCCTATTTGTTAGTTTTGTCTATTTTAAAGCAACCTGTATTTTCGCGTAATGGCATTTGTATATTTCTTCCAGGCTGTCCAAGGCAACCCAGCCGAAAGTAGTGAGAAGTGATTTTATTTATCAAAAATGTAAAATGTTCAAACTGTTGACTATAGTGATTTGCATTACCTATTAGTTTCACTGTAGGTTACTGCTATTGACGATATCCCTAACGTTAGCTTTGGCTAATTTATTTGATAAAGTACGATATGTACACGTTTCGAGGAGTTTATTCGCTGGTCTTCTAGATGAAAATCATTTAGGTTGTTAAGTTTCTTTGCATTATACGACGACATAGTTTGAATTTTGGAAATACTGTAGCCATTTTTTACTTTTGTGCTGAGTTTATTCTTCTTAAGGACTCCCTTGAAATGTCTTAAATGTCTCATGAGCTATTTGTGATGATAGGGTCTGCAGTGACAGACTTCCTTTTTACATTACAGTAAATTTATGGTTTCTGTTGCTTTGAGACCCAGGGCTACAAATGCATCAATATAAAATAAGTTGGACACAACACTTTTTGTGACTGGTATATGTCAAATGATTTAATGTACACTGAGCTGATATTCTTGAATAACTCATTTCTAATTCCAATCCTTTTGACTAGATTTGAGTTTCCTGTGGTTTCATTGAGTCATTCCGGTGTATTTCCGAGATGGTTCCCATCGCACGATACTTTGTAGTTCAGGTGCTCTTCCTAGCGTCTTGTCACAAGGATAGTGCGAATTCTCCAGAAATGTATTTGTGTTATCTTATGAATTGCATTTCTATGAGAAACCTTCTTGCTTGATTGCCTTTCAAAAAAGCTCTTATTATCATTTTTATGTTGATAGCGATTCGGAGACTTATTAGTTCAGAAATCAGATACCTATTGGGAAGGAGTGAGGCTGGAACCTCCACCTAGTTAACTTGCTTTAGGCCGTGATGGTAATCCTCCACTAACATTTCTGCACGTAGCCACTAACAGCTCAAAAAGCATTGTAACTACAAAACATATTAGAGATGAAAATTGTAGTTATTAACAATAAATCGTAAAACATTGAGAAGTTGTAGGAAATGTTTTGCACTTGATGTGGTCTACGATGGACTTAAAAGGCTTATAGAAGCATCATTAGTTCGTGGCCGGTTCCTTAGAAAACACTAATTAAAGCATTTTTTTACAATTTTTTTCGTGCCAAAAGCAAGCCGTAGATACCTAGAGGCTATGCATAGCAAATGGATGAAAGTTGTACTATGTATTCCTAATATTCCGATCTCAAACGATCGAGAAAAATTTCTTAATGGCTTTGTGCGTTTCAGAGATAAAGTGGTTCAAAATTACTTTACATGTACACGTCAAATACACACGTAAAATCATGTGTGAGGCGAAAACATAAAAGTGACGTATCACGATGAAATATGTTTTAAAGTGTTTCCGCTATCACCAGAAGGGTGCTGGGAATCTCGTGTTGTAGTACTGAAGCACATAAAAATTTTTTGTGCATGTAAAATACAGTCTGAGGTGGAAAATAAGTTTCAGGTTATTTCAGTCTCACATGAGTAAAATAGAAAAATTTTACTGACCCATGAAGTTCTTTTCGTATGAATGACAAGCTCATCTATGGCAAGGAAAAGAAGAAAAGAAGGGAACTAGTGGAAAATGCTCCTACTGGAGCAAGAAAAGAAGAAAAAGCAAAAGAAAGCGAATAGGCTCCAGTTTAAAAGACTGTGACTGAAAAATGTGGTACCAGCCGCCACTTGCTGCCTTCCTCACAACCTTAATAATTTTCCCAAAAATTTTGGCCTGCGAACATATTCGGGTGGTTTTATGCTGAGACAGAACGGGGGAGCGGCAGTGGAGAAGAGACGGAGAATTTATAAGAACCGGACTATAGTCAACAGTGGTTGTGATATAGGAAGAGTGAAATAGACAATGATATTGTGAGAGAAAGAGAGGGACATAGTGGCAGTGAAACATAGTTAACAGTGACAGAACATTGCTAGGAAAAGAGTGAAGGAGACATTGGAAGTGGGAGAGGAATAAAGAGAAGGAGAAAGTGGAAGTGGGTGAGAGCCAGTGATAATGATAGACAGAGTAAATGAAAATGGAGAAGTGAGAGATAGTGACATATAGAAGAGACAGCAGCAGTAGGAAGAAAGAAATGAGGTAGTAGCAGTAAGAGAGAGCTGGAGGGAGACAGGGTAAGTCGTCTACTCTTTCGCGCGCGAAGGTCTACAAGATTATGTGGCAATAAGCAAAGTTTCTTGTTCCTGCGAATCGTCTCTTGAAACGTGTCATGTTTCTTTGACGATACGATATAGTTGTTACCATGTGATCACATAGTCTAGAACTCCTATCTTCGCTTCCATCACTTGATGGAATAATCTCATTTTCATTTTTAAGTTCTAAAAGGAAGTGAAAAGAATAGTTCCTGCAACGCCATTGAAATTTTGGTGATAGTTTCCTTCCACTGTTATGTATCTCGCATAGGGATGATACGAATAAGATAAGAGAGATTAGGGAGCGTACAGGGTAGGTACAAACTAGGAAACCTTTGTTTGTACGTATGGAAAGCTTGATGTTTTTGTTGAGTTCATTAACAGTAATTACTTTCAGAATTTATTCGCATATGGAATTTATTGGAATTTTGTTCATGGAGTTCATGGATGAAAATCATTATGATGATATGCTGAAGAACGTGATAGTAAGGTTATAGGGCTGTTTCAGAGCGCTGTTTGTCCTGCAATGCACAATATGAGAGTCCGGTACTGACGTTTTAACATCCGCCAGTACTCTTTCGCTGCTTGCCTGTGGAGTAAATGAAAAAGGACAGGCTACTGGGTGGTAACAGTCTCACAGCTTGAGGCCCGGATATTCCTAATTCATTGCCGTTGAAAATAAATACATCCGGCCATTTAATTTCTGAGATCCCATAATTATGAGCAGCCGAGCCGTATAACTGCGCCGTATAATGACAACTAATTCCACAAGAGGCCGGATGAAAATAAAGCTGCCACGGAAGTAATCATGGGACACAGCATTCGTGAATGCATCGCGTTGCTGCCTCTCGGCCCTGTCCGGCAGCTCGCCAATTTGGATCGTTCTTACGAAGAGCAAGAGCCCGTCCGTGCACTTTGCTAAATGTAGCGCCACGAGCTCTTTACATATACGCTCTGTCCCGGTAGGAAAACGAAAGAAACGTGAACATTTCTGAAATGCCTATTACGACATCGTTAAGATCCAGGACTAACTGCGCCCTATTTAGCAATAATTCAACCTGATGCGTTTAGATAGTGTTTCAAGAGGTGGCTTGTGTAAGCCTTTTACGGACTAGTCACAACCTGTTGCATGACAGAATTGCGAATATTTTGAAAGGTGACTTCTACAATGAAAAGTAGTAAAATTTTATGTCTCTTTTGTAGATCTATGCATTTTATCAACTGAAGTCCCCTACCGCCTTTTCCTGTCTCCTGTCTTTGTGAAGGCTGATCTCAGGAACTACTGCAGGGATTTAGACACGGTTTTCGCTAATAGACTGATTCACGAGGAACGTTTATATACATAACGTATTACCGGTACATCAGTGATTCGCTCGAAAATACTCAATGCTACCCGTTCGAAGCTGTGTGGGTTGCTAGTTCATAACAATTAATTCGTCTGATGACAGTATGTTTCAATAACTTACCTTTGGTGTGCTACAGACACGACAAAAATATGGTACTGAGCATTTTATTGCAAGTGCGTCTTTTTAGATTTGGAGAAACTGGCATTATTTACCTGTAAATGATATATGAACCTATGGTAAATCTTTCCTGTGGAGCAGACAGTTTTCGAAGTACAACGTGAGTCACCTAAAACGTGCAGCGCAAATATTGCGGAAATGGAAAGTGTTACTGAAATGCGGTTTTCAGTGAATAAATTGATAGTCAGGGGCTCATTCTGTTAGCCAATAAACGGATTGTAATAATACTTAGAAAGTGTATTTATTATGCAAACATACACATGTTTAAATGGAACGGTGCCTATCGACATATCTGATTAAAAGAAGTGTAAATTATAATGTCAGTGGTGTTTATTCCAGGATTATAGTCCGAATCCTTTACGAAATATCGTATTTGGAAATGTTTCTACACCGACACTAGTTTGTGCCACTCAACCTGCGTAGCTGATAGGTATGATTTTATTATTTTTGCTTGCAGTGTGCCTATGTGTTCTGTGAGTGCACTGCGACTCACTAGTCAGTTAGTGTGTGACTGTCCAAGCAGTAGGTAATGAGTGCACGATGGCATTTACCGGAGCGGAAAAAAACGGACATGCTCGTGGTGCATGGAGAGTGTAGGAAGACTGCAGTTCGTTCTTGTACAGTGTATACGGCAAAATAATTCAATATTGGTCAACTATCTGGACAATTATTTATCAACCTCTTCAACCAGTTACATGAAAGTGGTAGCGTAACACCTAGACAACGTAACAGAAGAAAATAAGTGAAGACAGGAGACGGCGAAATTAATATTTCTGCTGCTGTTGCAGTCGATCCGCACGTTAGCTCCCGCACAGTAGCGCGAGGAAGTGGCATGAGTCAGACAAGCATTCTCCATCATCACATCTCCCTCTGAACCGTGTGGCTCGATCAGCGATACTCCCGCCGCCGGTGTGGATCATTTTACGGCGGTGTGAGCAGAGCGAGCGCTGGCGCCACCTACCGGGCCGATCAAGAGCGAGAGGAAAAGCTGAGGAAGAGGGGGTGATTTTTCGTTTGGACGCCGAGCAGTAACGGCGTTCTGGGAACTATGGCGGACAGCGAAGGTCCGGTCTCAGCCAGCAAGTAGGACACGTCTAAAAGGGGCTGTTACCCGGGTGACGGCGCCGTGGCAAATACCGCCGACGTGGAAGGAGACGTTACTGGGAAGCCGTTGGTGTTTCTTCCGCCTCCTTCATGTCTCCTGGCATCGGGATCTGTGGCAACTGGCTTCGTCGAACAAGCAATAGGGTAAGAGCCTTGCTTGTCCTGTAAATTGTGGTCGGAATCCACTATTAGGTTCTCCTCGGTTGATTGTATTTTATTGGGCGGCCGTCCCTACCCCTATTGAGTCTGGCCTTCAATTTGTTGATTTTAAATCATTTAATACGTAATGTTTTAAGGTGTATGTGATGTGATCTTTAACATTTACGAGGGCCTGGAGTGCTGAGACATTCCTTTGTAGATCCCTACTGCCAAGGTTTAACCGTCATTGGAAGCAGTTTGCTGGCTCTTGCTTAAGTACCGCCTGGTTATTGTATTTATATCACACCACGGAGCTAAGATGGCCAGTTGTTTATATATATGTAAAATATTTCCCTGCAAATATTTATCTCTGAATTGTAAAAACATTACTATTACGTTTCTGTTTGAACTAATAGACATGTGTATAATTTTGAATCAATTTTCCTAAATTCTTACCAGTTATTGAGAGGCCAGTTGTTATTGTGTGTTTAATAGCCTGAAACGGATTCTATTGATGGTGGTACTAGAATTCCTTCAATGACAGTAGACCGACATTGTAATTAATTTCATGAACTAATTTTACTGATGTGTTGTAATGAGTTATTGTGTTTCTAGTTATTTAAGGCAGATGTCAGTCTGTTGTAGATAGCCACTAGTTCTGGAATTTTCTCGTGCCCATTCGTGACCGTTGCTGCTCCCGTCTGGAGGTCAATGTCGAGCCTTTATTGGAAACAGCTGAGCGGGTGGGCGTCCGTTTTCTGAGCGTAGTTGTTATATCTCACGAGCTTGTTTGCTAACATGAAATTTTATATTTTATATGCTAAATTATGTGATGCCTACCATTTAAGTAACCTGTTGTGTGCTATGGTATCTGTTGCCTGAACTCTGAATTATTTTGGTAATAACAATCACTGTCCTAATGAAAGAGTACATTAGCTAAATTTTAGTAAACTGTTCTTGAGCTTGATTACAATTTAGATTATATAAAATTTAACTCATTTCAGTAAATGTGTAATAGGTCATAAGTGAAATGTTTGAAATTGAAGTAATTTATTTTCACCTAAATGGTAATTTTTAAAGATGTGTGGTGGTTTTAAACATGTGATGGTTTTATTTGTCAAGGTCTCTTGTTTAAAGTTACCAAATAAAATGTTCGGTGCAACTGTTGATGCTGATTGCCTGATGTGTTACTTTGGTCCAGTCCTACCACCCTACAGCCTATTGTACTGAGTATGTGTCGTTGCGTAAGAGGTAGAATTACATCTTGTCTCGACACTTCGCCCTCCATCAAGAGCTGCGTGTTAACTTCTGTACGTGGGCATTAAGACAGTATACTCCAGATGTATCATGTATCTTGTTTAGAGGGTAACCCACATCCACCAACATTTACAATGCACTATTGGTCCGTTGGCAGTCACCGTTGGCTTCCTCAGGTGCTACATCAGCGTGCTTGGCGTGTAAACGTGTGGTTTGAGATGGTGAACCGTCAGCTCATGGGCCAGTTTTTCGTAGACGGAACACTGAACGCACTCAAGTATCGCAGCCTCCTAACAGATCATCTTTCACGGATGATAGAAGACGTTCCTCTGCAGACTAATGGGACCCTGTGGTGCCAACATGATGGTTGTCCAATCCGTAGTGCATGAAGTACCACAGCATGTCTTCATGAATTGTTCCAAATCTTTGCATTGGACGCAGAGGACCAGTGCCTTGGTCGGCCCGTTCCCCGGATTTGACGCCTGTAGACATTTTTCCTGTGGGGAAAGTTGGAAGACGCTGTCTACAAGGACATACCAATTACACCCGATAATATCCAACGACGTATTACTGCAGCCTGCTCGGACACCTCCGCTGAAATGCTAGCACGTGCAGCAGTCGTTCCATAACAGACTGGAAGCGTGTATTGACGCTGCCGGTGGTCATTTTGAGCACAACCTGTGATGGTCAGCTGTCTCGTTGCCGGTCAGAATCCACACAACTATTGTACGCACTAGTTTTGTCCTTTAGTGTGTGCTATCACAAGTATTCTACAAGTGTCGGTGTGAAAATTTCTCAAAATATGATATCTCGACAACGACTCACACTAGAAACCTGCAACAAACACCATTGAATTCTAATTTACCATACTTTCAGTTGGTTAATGCCAATAGACAGCTGTATCTGTATTCGCGACGAGATAGCTTGAAATCCCCTTCACAATATTCACATTAGCTTTTGCGCGATTTACCTGTATCAGTTAAAACAAATGCTAGGATGCTTACGTTAAAGAGTATGTGGCTGATTTTGCGTCCCATTCTGGCCTGATAAGGGGTTGTGCCCTGTTTCTAACGCCCTCGTCGTCGACAGGACTGTAATATCTGATTTTCCCTTTTTCCTTTTTAATTCTGCAGTAAAAAATCATTTGTGAGACGTGTGGTTGACCATCAGACGGTATGCAAATATAGGCCCAAGGTGTATCGCAGAAAACGGGACGGGGAATCAGCTTTTCTCCACGCGACCAGTTTTTCGTAGTGGATGTGAAAGCGTATGTTACAGTGCAATGGAGCAACGCATTCTTTGGATAATTTAAAAAAAAAGGCCACGTGGTAGAGTGTGAAGTTGGTGGAGGTACACACAATAAAAGTCGTGTGTAGACAGAGTGTTCACGAGTCGTTCAAACGCATTCTTTACGACGAGGAATTTGGCGGACAATGCGCGAAATTCTAATTGACTGCAGAGAGACATAACGACAGACTACAATCAGCAACTTTACCGTGCATGATGCAGGAGTCATTAAGACATTGAATTCTTATTCGGAAGCAGTGGAGGTAAAAACTCATTCAGTCCACCCAGATATAGGTTTTCCATAGGTTTCGTAAATCGCTTAAGGCGAGATAAGCATCGTTCTTTACAAAGGGAAGTGGGTTATCTCGTTACACTCCTGGCGATCCGGTTATAATTTGAGTTTTAATGTAACTGTCACATACTCTGTTATCTTCCTGTCGTTGTGTGTCGGTTATTATGTACAAGGGCCAACCTAGATGCAGGCAGATGTACTAAGGCATCAGACTAATCTCGCCCAAGCTACGTACGTTTATAATTGAGAACCTTCAAACTTCAGGTCCTCAAGTTTCTGACGCGTTTGTAGGAAGACCTTTCGACACAAAAAAAACAACAAGCACACTAATGTGTGTACATTTTAAGATAATACATATAAAAATATCTGCACCTATACCCGTTGCATCCTGTATATAAGAGCGCTCTCTCATAGGAATGAGTTTGTTGGATTTTGTGAGCATGCCAGGAAACTTGAACCAACGAACTGAAAGGTTGTTATCTACGTCTCTGTCTGAGTTGATCGCGTTTCAATATATATTTACTTGTTCGTCTGAGAATATCTCTTGATACGAATTACAGAGAATGTAGCAGTAATATTGCAGTTTTTTTTTTTTTTTTTTTTTTTTTTGTTTATATGAAAGAGAGTTTGCACTGCTTGCAGTAGGAGATTTTCTTGTTTAGAGTCAGGTATTCCACATCTTCGTAGAGTTCTGCTGTTGAACTGGAGCAGTCCTCTAATGAGAATGACCTTAGCGTTTTCCTAAAAAGTGAGAGTAATGATGAAATAATTATTATTTTGTGTAAAAGACTTTTCAAGTTGTGTCGCGCAATTTTTGATGGACGTTTACAAAGCTGATGCCCTTTCTGACTGGCGCGGGATTTCCTTTTTTCCGTTTCATGTTGGTGGATATTTAAATTTCTGCTTTTGCACGCTAGAGACAGATAAACGTGGCTAGTGTACGGGCAAAGGAGGAAATGTGCGTTTTAATCGTGGAACTGTAGTAAGCAGAGTTGTCATGACGACACGTACTTTAAGTGATCGACGTTGCCAGTCCGCCCCTGTAGCTGAGTGGTCAACGCGGCCGTTGCTAACCTAAGATGCCCGGGTTCGATTTCCAGCCGGCTCGGAGATTTTCTCCCTTCTGGGACTGGGTCTTGTGTTGTACTAACGTTCGCATCATCGTAACTGAAATTCTACTATTGAGGTCGCTGTATGGGCACGTCCTCAATAACCAGTAAATAAAATAAAATAAATATGCCACCTTGTCTCATTTTTTGGGGACTAATCATTCTATTTATAGCCAAAAGTGCAAAGGAATTACATCCCATTTGCATTTGAATTCTCCCAAGCGATATTTTCTTTTATATACATGAATTGTGGTTGCACTTATTACTTTTACTGTAGTGGTTTTATTTCTGCCATTCGACTTTAGATTTCTTATCATTGCTACTCCAAAAGCTCTCGGGGCGAACTGTGTGAGAATGGAAGGTTGTGAAATGACCAAACATAGCAAAATACATATTTCTGGGAAGTGGACTCAGACTGAACACCAGTTTCATCAGTCAGTATTAAAGAAAGTGCTGGGTTGCGAATGCAGCCTTGTCTTGTCACATTACGTACTTCTCTTGCGTATCATTTTAGATCCAATTGTATTTAACACCAAAAAACGTCTGAAAATGCCTCGCTGACTCTGTGTTATTGACAGAAGGACTGTTAACATTTTCTGTTTAAAACAATTGTTGCGTGGATATGACAGGAATTAAGAACAAGAAGCTGTCGCAAACAGTAGTCTGCCATTTTGCCATTTTCAAGGCATAATTTTGAGAGTTTGTCCATCTCGAAGTCACCTTTCGTCAGAACGGTTATACTGAAAGACAGATTAGACGTGCGTTGCGCCATCGACCAACAGCGCACGGATGAGTGACTACAATACCGAGGTGGCACCAAAGTCTACGGCCTTTTGCCTTATACAGGGTGCATTTCGAACATAATTGGTAGCCGTATTTTGCGGAAATATACTGCGAAGCTTATTTTGCGGCTACCATCTAAGATCAGTGTCCTCTTAGGTTCCGTAAAGGATGATCTTGCTTCGAGTAAGTTGAGTGCCACACGTATTCCTTGTAGTTATGGCTTGTCGTATACTGGTCAGACTATTACGACTGTGGGGGACCGGTGTATCAGTACACACGCTTACAACAGCCGAGCAAACACCCCCTTACAGAACATTGTCATCCTATAGAGTATAATAACACCGAGATTCTGGCATCGACTTCTAGCTGTTGTGATAGTGATGTTAAAGAATCTGTTGAAATTCAATAAGGAGTAAGTAAAGTTGGCGGTTTTTGTTTGAACCCAGCTGTCTCAATTGTCAAAGCACAGGGGGGGACAGAATTTATGCTATCTCACTATCGATAACTTCTGATATCAGTCATCTTTGGTTGGCGATAGTACTAATGTTTACAATGTGTGTGCGTGTTATCTTTATGAAATTTCTCGGAAAACCGAGGTTTCAAATTCGCTTGCACGGCGCTTACTTGGTGCCGTTTCCCCTTGAAAATGGCGGGGTGTACCCTGCAGTTCTCGAGGACTTCACCCGTCTGCATTCCATTAAGTTTTGTAAACATTAAATAAGTCTGGGGAAAATAAGGTGCCAAGTAGTGTGTTAATGTTTTGGAGCATTAAAATATGTCATTACCAGCTTCAAAGGAACGTACAATGTATATCTGAAGCGCCATCTCCCCTTATTATGGCTCCATTGCCGGCCGGAAAGGCATGCCTGGCCCCGGCACCAATGCGCCCGGCGGATTAATGTCGAGGCCCGGTGTGCCTGCCAGCCTGTGGATGGTTTTAAGGGCGGTTTTCGATATACCTCGGCGAATGCGGGCTGGTTCCCCTTATTCCGCCTCAGTTACACTGTGTCGACGATTGCTTCGCAAACACCGTTTCCACGTACGCAGAGACCATAATTATTCTACCACGCAAACATTTGGGGTTACACTCGTTTGCCAGCCGGTGTGGTCGAGCGGTTCTAGGCGCTTCAGTCTGGAACCGCGCGACCGCTACGGTCGCAGGTTCGGATCCTGCCTCGGGCATGGATGTGTGTGATGTCCTTAGGTTAGTTAGGTTTAAGTAGTTCTAAGTTCTAGGGGACTGATGACCTCAGATGTTAAGTCCCATAGTGCTCAGAGCCATTTTGAACCATTTACACTCGTCTGGTATGAGACGTTCCCTGGAGGTCCTCTGGGGGTCGAACTGCACAATAACTCTGGGTTTGGTGTGGGGCGGCGGTGGGGTGGGTGGACTGCTGTGGCCTGTCGTGGGGTTGTGAAACACTGGGGCTACGGCGGGACGAAGCCTCTCCATCGTTTCAGGTCCCCGGTTTAATACACAGGTACATACATTCATGGCTGCATGGTTTTAACAGCGGTAACGCAGAAATATTACGCGCGTCCATTTTCGTAAACAAACTGTGTGATTTGCGAGCAAGATAACCCGACGACGGTCGCTGCAGAGCGCAGCGGCCACAAATTGCGATGAGAAGCACGTTACGTTTGACGCAACAACTCGTTTCCAAGCATCGACGATGGAAACCGCGTATGGCGTGCTAATAGGATGAGAAACACGTCCCGTGTGAGGTCGGGTCATTAGCGCAGGGAGGTTTCGTCAGCTGAGCTACTGCGAGTGCTAGGCGCGCATACGCAGAGGGCGCCAGCAGCAGCAGCGCCATGCGTATGGGAGCCGCTGGCCCCGGCGTCTCGCGCCGTGCTTTTCCTAATGGAGCAATTACCGGCGCGGAAACAAACGCGCTCGCCTTGCAGCCGTAATTGCGTGGCCCGCCAGCCGGCAACCGGCAGTAGGCAGTGGCGGGCCCGCCAGCAACTACACCAGGAGCCGGCGCACCGCCTTAATGCCCCCTGCCTGCAGCGCGCCTCACTCCGTAGACTGCGCACCGCGCCTCCACACGGCGCCTCCTGGGCTTCGCTAACGGCAGACAATGTGTCCTGCCCACACTAACACCGCATCCGCCCTGCCAGCACATACCCTCCACTTCCCCGTCACTTCGCTCTCCTACTGTCTGACTCGAAGGGATTAATTTTCTATTAATTGGATTAATAGAAGAGATAGACATGATCCAGCGAAAAGCAGCGCGATTCGTCATGGGGACATTTAGTCAGCGCGAGAGCGTTACGGAGATGCTGAACAAGCTCCAGTGGCGGACACTTCAAGAAAGGCGTTACGCAATACGGAGAGGTTTATTATCGAAATTACGAGAGAGCACATTCCGGGAAGAGATGGGCAACATATTACTACCGCCCACATATATCTCGCGTAATGATCACAACGAAAAGATCCGAGAAATTAGAGCAAATACGGAGACTTACAAGCAGTCGTTCTTCCCACGCACAATTCGTGAATGGAACAGGGAAGGGGGGATCAGATAGTGGTACAATAAGTACCCTCCGCCACACACCGTAAGGTGGCTCGCGGAGTATAGATGTAGATGTAGATGTAGATGTATCGCAGACGAAAGCTTAATCTTCTCTATAAATAAATTATATTGCCACAGAAGCGAACCATCGTAATAAAACGACAACTAGATTAACTTACAAACACAGTCAGACGCGTACAGGACATCGGAGTCATCGATGTAGGATCTTGGCACTTATATAAAATACCCCGCTCCCTGGAACAACATTATTAAATACACTACTGGCCATTAAAATTGCTACACCACGGAGAAATGCAGCTGATAAACGGGTATTTATTGGATAAATATATCATACTAGAACTGACATATGATTACATTTTCATGCAAGTTGGGTGCATAGATCCTGAGAAATCAGTATCCAGAACAACCACCTCTGGCCGTAATAACGGCCTTGATACGCCTGGGCAATGAGTCAAACAGAGCTTGGATGGCATGTACAGGTAAAGCTGCCCATGCGGCTTCAACAAGATACCACAGTTCGTCAAGAGTAGTGACTGGCGTATTGTGACGAGCCAGTTGCTCGCCCACCATTGACCAGACGTTTTCAATTGGTGAGAGATCTGGAGAATGTGCTGGCCAGGGCAGCAGCCGAACATTTTCTGTATCGAGAAAGGCCCGTACAGGACCTGCAACATGCGATCGTGCATTATCCTGCTGAAATATAGGGTTTCGCAGTTATCGATTGAAGGGTAGAACCACGGGTCGTAACATATCTGAAATGTAACGTCCACTCTTCAAAGTGCCGTCAATGCGAGCAAGATGTGACCGAGACGTGTAACCAATGGCACCCCATACCATCACGCCGGGTGATACGCCAGTATGGCGATGACGAATACACGCTTCCAATGTGCGTCCACCGCGATGTCGCCAAACACGGATACGACCATCATGATGCTGTAAACAGAACCTGGATTCATCCGACAAAATTACGTTTTGCTATTCGTGCACCCAGGTTCGTCGTTGAGTACACCATCGCAGACGCTCCTGTTTGTGATGCAGCGTCAAGGGTAACCGCAGCCATGGTCTCCGAGCTCATAGTCCATGCTGCTGCAAACGTTGTCGAAATGTTCGTGCAGATGGTTGTTGTCTCGCAAACGTCCCCATCTGTTGACTCAGGGATCGAGACGTGGCTGCACGATCCGCTACAGCCATGCGGATAAGATGCCTGTCATCTGGACTGCTAGTGATACGAGGCCGTTGGGATCCAGCACGGCGTTCCGTATTACCCTCCTGAACCCACCGATTCCATATTCTGCTGACAGTCATTGGATCTCGACCATCGCGAGCAGCAATGTCGCGATACGATAAACCGCAATCGCGATAGGCTACAATCCGACCTTTATCAAAGTCGCAAATGTGGTGGTACGCATTTCTCCTCCTTACTCGAGGCATCACAACAACGTTTCACCAGGCAACGCCGGTCAACTGCTGTTTATGTATGATAAATCGGTCGGAAACTTTCCTCATGTCAGCACGTTGTAGGTGTCGCCATCGGCGCCAACCTTGTATGCTCTGAAAAGCTAATCATTTGCATATCACAGCATCTTCTTCCTGTCGGTTAAATTTGGCGTCTGTAGCACGTCATCTTCGGGATGTTGCAATTTTAATGGCCAGTAGTGTATATAAAATAGGAAATAAACACAACCGAGAGGAGATGTACGGACCTCGTTGGCCTTCAGAAGTCATCCTCACGTGACTAATAAAAGCGTATAATAACATTAATCCCCACGTAGGAAGTATAGAACATGCACATGACGAGACTTCCAAAGACGGAAACCCTTTCTTCCCTAATCGTTCCTTGGAGTTGACAACGTAAGTAAATAAAACGGAGGCTAATCAACAAAGAATGAGACCATTTTTTTCCTGTAGCTTCCATTATATTTTCCTATGTGTGCCATGAATATTTGGAAAGAGAGGGGTTTTATGTACGATGTCCATAGGCAGCAGAACTCTCGTATCGACAGTTGGTAGTAACGCTCCATTTTGTAGACGCTCTTTGCGTTTCTCATACCAAACAATAGAGGTCACGTGAGATCAGCTGTCATCGCAATAAAATTCGGTGTTTGTTTAAACCGTACAGCCACTGAAACTTACGAAAAGCTTCAGCAAGTGTACGGTGAAGATTGCACTACCGCGTGCAACAGTGTTTAGGTGGTTCAAGGACTTCAAAAAAGGCGGACTTCTCTGTGTTAGGTAAGGTTGGACTGATGTTCTGGCTTCTGCTCTGACTAAAGTCAACATCAACACAGCTGTTGTGATCGTCCGTGAAGATTAGAAGATCGCGTTACGTAATGTCTGTGGAGTGTGAGAATTTCGTATGGCAGTGTCTTTACGATTATGCGTGATTATCTACATACGAGTTGAGGGACAAAGGTCGTTTCAGCGCACATTGAATGTTGCCTACATTCAGGGATAACTATACATTCAGGGGAAAACCTATTGTTCTCTTTTGACTGACAGGTACTTAGCCTATTGTTCTGCTAAGAGGATTATCCCCCACGCATTCCTCCCCCTCCCCCTCCCCCTTCCCCTCCTCCTCCTCCCCTCATCCCTCCCCTCGCTGACACAAGCACACTTTTGATATCAATTTGATTGGCTAATTAATTAAACCGATCTAGTAATTAAACCATCCCCCTCTGGTACATCCCCCAACCCACCCCTCCAACCACCACCTGGAAATTGGCGGCTCTGTGCTGGAGAAGAAGGATCTCATGACAGGAACTTCAGTTACATAGCAGAGAGTACATTGTTTATTTACAGAAATTCAATTTGAAGGTTTAGATCCCTCTTGCTGTTTGGGAAGACGCAGGTCTTGTAAAATACATCGAAAGGAGTAATGAAATCAGTAGATTTTTTTATCATGATGGCGCAAGAAATACCACACATAATTAAACTTTTAAAAACATTTTGATCACAAAGCACACACCATCCGCCTTCTCGCACCCAGTGCCGGATCATGCCACCTTATGCATAGGTCGTTCGGGGTTTCGCAAAGCGATGCATCTGTCAGCAGCCACACCATGCATTGGTGTCCAAGACCGTCCGCCCCAGCTCTGCAACTGACCGACTGGATGTCACTCTAATCCCTGGACAAAAGCATCAGGTAGTGGCAATCTGAACGTGAATTATATAAAAGAAGAAAAGATTAACACGAAATAAGAAATATGTGCCAAAATAAAAGTTGCAGAAGTGTGAAAGAAAAACTACTCGAAATGTTTAGAAGTGCTCCTGAGAGTCAGTGCACCGTTACCGATGGAGACCTATGAGACTGGGTGCTCTGAATCGCTAGTGAGATGAACATTACTGACTTCAAGATTTCTTCGACCTGGTTACACAGATTCAGGAAATTATACGGAAAAGGACGTCGGAAAATCACGAAGTTTACCACAAGTAAACATGTAGAGGCGATGTCGTTAAAAGGTAATGCTGTAGGGAAATTCGTAGCTGACGTGAAGACTAAGCTTCCTCTTGCTATCCCCTAAAATGCTGGGTATATAGCCAGTCAGATTTCGTGCAAGAACTGCATGCAAACCGCACTTTATCATTGCGAGCAAAAAAAAGTAAATAAATGAATACAGAGCCACTTGTACAGAATATGAATGCTATGGCATGTTCGTATACGACAATTCAAGTGCGACTTATCAGCGGATTAGTGTTTTCCTCAGCTTTATACTTGTATCCAGGAATATCAAGACAAATTAGTTCCAAAAATTTTAAAAATACTGCAATCTACGTAGCAAAATCCGGAAAAACAGGAGAGAATAATTTTCAATGTGACATCCGAAATATCTTCTTACCATTTACAGAAAACAATTCATTGCTTTTGTTGGACTCTTGCCCTGTTATAACACCTCTCTCTTTAAAATGACAACGGAAAGACTGTTAATATAATTCGGATTCCACCAAAACTAAGAGTATGATTCAGCTTCTCGATAAAGATTTAACAGTGTAAAGCATTTCCAGATAATTTCTTGATGCAATAATTTACCAACAGCCGTATGTATTGTAGAAATTTATTTTATTTTATGAACTTGTATGTGCTACCAGTTTCGGTTCAAATGGCTCTGAGCACTATGCGACTTAACTTCTTAGGTCATCAGTCGCCTAGAACTTAGAACTAATTAAACCTAACTAACCTAAGGACACCACACACATCCATGCCCGAGGTAAGATTCGAACCTGCGACCGGAGCGGTCGATCGGCTCCAGACTGTAGCGCCTAGAACCGCACGGCCACTCCGGCCGGCTACCAGTTTCGGTATTACATTGATGCCATCATCTGATGCCGAAACTGGTAGCACATAGAAGTTCATAAAATAAAATAAATTTCTACAATACATACGGCAGTTGATAAATTATTGCATCAAGACGTTCATGCCAGCCGTCGTCCCACGATCCATAATGTGTCAACGAAGATTTCCAGATAATTGTCGGTTAGTATAATTTCAGTTAACTTTTTCTCGTGTCATGTTTATCAGTGGAATAGTATTGTTAGGCTTCATCATTTACGCATTGTAAGTTTGCATCACCACATTCTACGAATTTGAGCTAGTATGCCTGACATTCAGCTCGATATGCAGAACAATGGTCATAATCATTTCTAGCCCCATTCCATTTCTGTATGAATAAAAGAAGTAATTACTGTGAATTGCCGTAATGCCTCGATTTTTCTTTTATCAGGTGTGCAAGATATAGGGAAAATGTTTTCTTTCGTCTTCTTACATACACATCGCAATTTTGTGACGATTACAGCAGATTAACAAGAAAGTGTTTCATTGTTACATTATTGAAAAATTATCATAAGAACTATGCTACAGGAATTGTTATAAAATATTTAATGTCAACAAATTAAACTCCGATTGATGAAAGTCGGCTATAATGTAACATCCAACACATCTTGATTTTCTTTCCTCTGCTAGTCACGAGTGCAAAAATGGCATCCGCAGTAGTTTATCTGTTGATATGAACGCCAAGTTATTAAAAAAAAATTCATATTCTGAGACATTTCTGGTACGGTTTAAGCGCTTGAAATTCGTGTGTGTGGACTTTGGTCTTGACGCTATGTTATCTTGTCACAGCTGCGTCTACTTATTAGCAGATAAGCACGCTAGGAAGGGAGGGCTGTACAAAACGATTTTATTAGCGGTTCTTCTTGCGGAAAAAATGAGTAACTTTGCCATTTTTTAAACATACTTGCAAAGCGCCTTAGCAGCTAAAATTTTAACAGTTTATTTCTTTCGGTGGATTCTTCTTGTGTGAAAAATTTCAGGATAGCTTTCCAGTGTCGGATCGGATCACTGCCTTTTAGATTAAGTATTACGTTCCCTTATCAGGCACATATTTG
The DNA here is from genome assembly GCF_023898315.1 of Schistocerca nitens. Classification (NCBI taxonomy): domain Eukaryota; kingdom Metazoa; phylum Arthropoda; class Insecta; order Orthoptera; family Acrididae; genus Schistocerca; species Schistocerca nitens. Next base: position 824,132,306 of record NC_064614.1, read on the forward strand.
TTCTATAAGTAGCATGTCATCTGCTATGGAGTATGCTCAGACAACATCTCTATACAAAATTAAGCCTAATCGTAGCATCAGAAAACATATATTACCGTAAGAATCTTCTGAACTGCAGAAGTCGACTCTTACAAGGGAACCTCCCCATCGCACCCCCCTCAGATTTAGTTATAAGTTGGCACAGGGATAGGCCTTGAAAAACTGTACACAGATCAATCGAGAAAACAGGAAGAAGTTGTGTGGAACTATGAAAAAAATAAGCAAAATATACAAACTGAGTAGTCCATGCGCAAGGTAGGCAACATCAAGGAGAGTGTTGGGTTACGAGCGCCGTGGTCCCGTGGTTAGCGTGAGCAGCTGTGGAACGACAGGTCCTTGGTTCAAATCTTCTCTCGGGTGACGATTTTAATTTTTTATTTTCAGATAATTATCAAAGTTCAGGCACTCACACATAATCAACTTCGCTCTCCAAAATTCCAGGACATGTTCAGATTTGCTTGGACATATACAGAATTTGACGGTCTACGCACGGAAACATTTGTAAACGTAAAAAACATATGTTTTGACAGAGCACAGGGAAAACTGTGCGACTCTGAAACTGTTGCATTCATTTGATGCAGTTTATGTGACAAACTCTTATGTTTTCATCACTTTTTTGGAGTGATTATCACATCCACAAGAAAACCTAAATCGGGCAAGGTAGAAGAATCTTTTTACCCATTCGCCAAGTGTGCAAGTTAGATGGGTCGACAACATATTCCTGTCATGTGACGCACATGCCGTCACCAGTGTCGTAAAGAATATATCAGACGTGTTTTCCTGTGGAGGAATCGGTTGACCTATGACCTTGCGATCAAATGTTTTCGGTTCCTATCGGAGAGGAACGTCCTTTCGTCTACTAATCGCACGGTTTTGCGGTGCGGTCGCAAAACACAGACACTAAACTTATTACAGTGAACAGAGACGTCAATGAATGAACGGACAGATCGTAACTTTGCGAAAATAAAGAAAGTAAAATTTTCATTCGAGGGAGGACTCGAACCAAGGACCTTTCGTTCGGCAGTTGCTCACTCTAACCACGAGACCATGGCGCTCATGGGCTAATATTCTCCTTTATGTTGCCTATGTTGCACATGGACTACTCAGTTTGTATATTTTGCTTATTTTTTCATAGTTCCACACAACTTCTTCCTGTTTTCTCGATTGATCTGTGTTCAGTTTTTCAAGGCCTATCCACTGTGTCAATTTATAACTAAATCTGAGGGGGGTGCGATGGGGAGGTTCCCTTGTTAGTGGACACGCTTTGGGTCTTCCTACATGGAGTGTTAGTTGTTTTTCGGTTTGTTATTCCACCTTTTGTAGTCTTGGCAATCTGTGAAACGTCGGTTAATAATTTATTTTTAGCTCCTTAGTTACGCATGGTTTGTTAATTATGCATCTTGTTGTGGAACTCTAGTGACGACCACCTACTTTTTTTCATGCTGATGTATGGCAGCTGCTTATCATTTCGACATCAATTTCCACAGAGCACTGTTCAGGACTGTAGCAGTGATATCGAAACAACTACATCAACTGGTGGTAACACTGACGTTCTCAAAGCAAATATTGCATATGAGATATGAACCGATAATGAATTATTATCATTCTTCGTATGCTACCAGTCGTCCCGAGACAAACTCATTCTTCCTTTAGAAACGACATCTTATTGCCAAATAAACACGTCTTAGCTGTGTACGAGATTTGGCTATGAAGTAACGGAAATTATGCTGTCACAGAGTAAGTACGCACGCGCCAAAGATAAAGGCCCAATAGCTGTGAAGCGTGAAGCCTCCTTAGTCAAATGTGGAATCCCTGGTGTCGGTAGACAAGTCAGTGTGACAGTGGTTTCTGTTTGTGTAAGATTATTTTACTTTACCGGAAAATGGTAAGTGTCATAATAGAGCAAAGTGTCGTGAAGCTTCACATGAAACTTGGAAAAACTGCTACTGAAACCTATCTTTTAGTAAAAGATGTGTGTGGCGAAGAGTGTTCATCACGTACGTGAGTTTTTGAATGGTTCAAGAGTTTCCAAGATGGTCAAGAAGACGTTGAAGATCACTCACTCCCGAGACCCCCTTCAACATCAAAAACGGACGAAAATATCGAAACAATGGGTACCCTGATTCGTTCTAACCGTGGATTGAGTATTCGATCGATTTCTTAAAATGTGGAAATTGACGAAAAATACGTATGGTAGATTTTACATAACGAATTTAAATGAGAAAAGTGTGTGCGAAACTGATGCCAAAAATTCTCGCGCTCGAACAAAAAGAAACTCGTGTACTGACACTTTCACTACCATTGAAAATGGTTCTAATTTCTTGGCAGAAATATGACGAACCTTGGTTTTTCACTTACGATCGAGAAACGAAGCGCCAATACATGCACTGAAACGGTCAAACTTCACCGAGAGCGAAAAGAGCTCGAATGAGCAAATCACGATTCAAAGTGGTGATGATTTTTTTTTATCGATATTCATGGAATTGTCTATTTCCACTGGCTTGCTCGAGTTCAAACTATTGATCAGCATTACTACCTTGAGGTTCTTGCTCAATTACGAATTTCGGAAAAACAACTCATATGTTCTGCATCAAAAGAATGCACCGGCTAATACCGCATTGTCAGTTAATGGGTTATATTACCCACCTTATATGTTTGACTGAGCACCATGTGACGTATGTATTCCCCAAGGTCACATCTGCATTAAAAGGAACGAGACTTCAGTCCACTGAAGCAGTGAAAGGAGAAGTAGCATGAGTTATCAAGAAGCTCACAGAGGAAGAATTCCAGCACTGTTTCCATGAATGAAAAATTTTCATGGTGCGTTGTAGAGACAGAGGATGGCAGTATATTGAGGGTGACAATAGCGAAGTATGTACGTTTTTGAAATGAAAGGTTTTATAGCATTAGCCCCGTTATTTTATACCCACACCTCGTATGAGCAATAGTATTATTCGATTAGTGCTAGGGCTTAGCCCATCGTCAACGAGCGAAAAATCTTAATTACATCCAGTTTTAATTATTCCATTACATCTGATTTATCCGTAGAGGTACATAAATGCCATGAACGGACAGTTAAGATCCATGCGTATGTGTCATTGAAACGCACCACGCACCCATTTGTAATGAGTCAATATATACGTATTCGCATATTATGTGTAAGCATATTATTCGTAAATAAGTCATACACCGCTTTACGCATTAAGGCGCTGTAATACAATAATCCAAAGCGGATATAAATGACATGTTGACGACGGGCTAAGTTTAGATGTAGTGCTTTCAGAAGAACTGTGAGATGTAGACGGTCCTGATAGATTACATGTTGAAATATATAAAGGAAAACGGCGTTAAATATAAAGGAGAAGCAACCAGCATCAAATAGTGGCTGTTTAGACATCAGTAAATTATACCCAAGGTAGCTACGGCTCAAGGAAATGCCCGTTTGCAACTGGAGTTGAACCTGAGTCCTGTCTCTCCTGGAAGGACAGAATGACGAATTCGGTGTTATAGGCAGGGCAAGGAAATTAAAGGACTGAGACGGAGCGACTGCTGGGCTGCACGTCAGCATTAAATGCTGTACTTTTGTAAGAGATATAACTGAAGAAAAAATACCCATAAACTCGATGGGAAAGACTAATTCTTCAGTAGATTTAGCGGATACAGCAAGGTCTAAAATTTACAACATACTTCCAAGGGAAGAGACCTGCAGAAGATAGTGTTACAGGAAGTAAGAAAATTATTGCCGACCTGTGTCCTTAAGCATACCGTTTCCCTAATACAAATCACCAGAATCAAATCAAGTGCTTATATCTCCTACTGAGTAGAAGATTAATACTGATGTGAATTTCAAAACGGATGGAAAAACTATTTTATATTTACCCTGTGCGGAAAAGGATGTTTATCCAATGCATTGCATGCAGAAACATGAAATTGACGCCACCTTGTTTTCCTGTTCCGGTTTTTTGTTACAGACTTCCTGGTGCACTTACAAGAGCGGCTAGATATGGCAGATAACCAACATGGCTGCGAACATTTTACCTCCAGGTCATGGTCTGACAAATGCTCTCAAAGTACCTGATGCGTGCAGCATCTCTTCCGTGGTCACCGCAATTCGATGTAGCAGACATCCCCATGCTCGCACACATAAATTATACTCTTCATGTGACCTCCAGGAAAGAACTGAGTAGCCCTATATCATTCGAGTAGTGTGATTAAAGAACTGAACCAGTTCAGCCACTTCAAGTGACCTCCAGGAAAGAACTGATTAGTCCTATATCATTCGAGTAGTGTGATTAAAGAACTGAACCAGTTCAGCCAGTCTAATAATAATAAAAAAAAAGGTTCAAATGGCTCTCAGAGCTACGAGACTTAACTTCTGAGGTCATCATTCCCCTAGACTTAGAACTGCTTAAACCTAACTAACCTAAGGATATCACACACATCCATGCCCGAGGCAGGATTTGAACCTGCGACCGTAGCAGCAGCGCGGTTCCGGACTCCATCGCCTAGAACCGGTCGGCCACAACGGCCGGCGTCAGTCTAGAACCCCTCCTATCTTAATCAACAGTATCTAAAACGCCATTAACAAAGTGCAGTCCCGTATTATAGTGCTGCACTATACGATATTTGGAGTATCGTAAATGACAGCAGATTTTTAAAAAAACTGAAGATATACTTGATGAAGACCTGCTTGTGTAAAGAAAAATGATACGAATCATAGAAGCAATTCTTTCATTACCCGTAGTAATGGTAAACAGAACACGTGAAACAAAAATACGCTGTGGACCTAGACACTGTCTTCGACGATGCAAGGTGAAATAATAAGTACGAAAAAATTAGATTAAAGTAGGGTGGCTTAATTCTAACCTACAACGTATGTCTAAAGCAAGGGAGAGTAATGGAAACAAAAACCCAAAATTCTTATTACGTGTGGCTAAAAGATTGTTAAAGTTTTAAGTTGAAAAGACAATGAAGATCTACTATAAGTTCTAAAACACAAAAAAAATCAACATGAACAGATATCAAGACTAAGGTTCCTGATCGATGATGCCCTTCGGATCAAAATCTAGGTCTACATAAGAAAAATGCTGAATGGTACTGACTGCTTTCTTAGAGCAGAATTTGGATTAAGGCGAAATAAGAAAAGATGAAAGTGAACATTTGTAGAGTGCCTTACTGTTCATAAGATTTAGATAAGTTAAGGCGCCGGCCGCGGTGGTCTAGCGGTTCTAGGCGCTCAGTCCGGAGCCGCGCGACTGCTACGGTCGCAGGTTCGAATCCTGCCTCGGGCATGGATGTGTGTGATGTCCTTAGGTTAGTTAGGTTTAAGTAGTTCTAAGTTCTAGGGGACTGATGACCATAGATGTTAAGTCCCATAGTGCTCAGAGCCATTTGAACCAATTTAAGTTAAGGCAGTGCAAGTGAGACAGTTCTGTTAATGTTACGGAAGGATGGGAAATATTACGCAAGTAGGAAATCAACACAAATTGCTCAGCCGTGAAAACGCAACTGCATTTGATGCCTTGTAGTATTTCACCTATAAACTAAGCTTAAGAACGTAGTCCCATTCCAGCAGCAGTCAGCATGTTGAAGAATTATGGAACAAATTTTACACTCGCGTGTTATGATTTTTTTAGAGACCGAAAATTACCTCTGGAGGAACCTACGTGGAATCGGTAAAGTGCACTCACATGAATCTTGAGAAACGCACCTCGTTGTGTTCGGCCATGAGACTCAAAGCTGCAGCTAACGGCGCCCAGGTTGATAGCTCGTTCCTGGAGTTTCAGATGAAATTCTCTGCAATTCGGCAGTATGAACTTATGAAATTACTTTTTTTTAAATAATCAACATTAACGGAGATTCGTTTCGAACAGGAATTACGGACGTAGAAGTGATTATTGATGAGGTGAGGTTTGTAATATTATTATTGGCCTTGTCGAAAGTTTTTCTGAGGTAGCTGTCAATATAATGTGTTGACTCATTTTAAAGTGGATTTAATGATGTGTAGGTCGACTGTCGACGTCATTAAGTTCGCGCCGTTAGTATTGTAGTCGGTGTAGTCGTTGATGGTGCTGATGTGTGCGCTGCAGCGTTCCAGTGGAGTACCGTTATACAGGAAGCTTTGATTGTAGACAGCCAGCTCATAGCGGTTGTGCATGGCTACGACGGAGGTGTTGAGAAGTAATGGGTGCTTCAGGTGAGCGGGTGGGTGAAATTAGTTCAGGCTTAGCCTGATGAACTGGGTCTTGCAAGAGACGGGTGACTTTATACGAGAGTTAGTATGATGGTCAGGGAAGTGGATATCGGCCCGTGTTGGTAAGCCTGTAGGGCTTATCATTGGTAGATAGGCCAAAACATGTTTGGTTCTGGAAATAGCTTACTCAGCTGAACATGCAAAATTTTATAGGTAGACGTAATGAAACAGAAAACCTTTAGCATATGGAACAATGAAGCAAAGGAACAATGAAATAACAGGAAATAGTAGGTTTAAACGACAAGTGTGGTCTGCTGAAACGTGGGTTCGCCGTAGACCCAGACGAGCTATTCGGGGAGACGGCTCCGTTTTGTCGCCGGGCCACACGCAGGCAGCGTTGACCGTTCCCGTGACAACGACCCAGACGTCGTCCCGGCGAAACCGGCCATTTCTTTGTGCGGCTGAGCGCAAATTTGGGAGATTAGCATCTGGGCGCATGACGCACCGGCGCCCGCTTTAAATCAAGCGGCCGGCTAATGCCGCGTATTAGCCGCGTGTCCAGATGCTATCGGGGCTCATTTGCGCTCGTAAGTCGCGTTTCGTGGCGCGTATTTAAGTAATTTCGCGGCTAGCTACCTGGTGACTCAGCCAGATACCCGCCATAACGCGTCGCTCATACGAGGAGCCGGCCGCACCGCGTCGCTCTGTATCAACTCACACACAGTTGTGACTGACTTAATTATTTATAACGCGAGAACAAAGGCCCCGTAAAACCACTCCGCTCGCGGCCTTATCTCCATCGGGTAATAAACGGCGCCCAACGTCAACGCAACACGGCAACCTGGGCACGCCACTCTTAACAAACTCCTAGCCAACTGCACGTTGGATGCACTTTCTCCGCCTTCGAATGTCCCATATTCGTCCCAAACGTATTTTTCTAATTTCAGTAATTTATTTTATGTCTAGAACGAGACTTGAGATGATAATTGCTGACGGAGAGGGGGATGGGGTAAGGTGAGGACGGCTTACTTCTGTTGCAGACGGATGCATAGAAGTGGATAATACAGAATACGGGATGAACTCTTGAACGTAGATAACCAAAGCTGCTACAACGATGGAAAGGTATATTGTGTTTCATGTTTGGTGTCCAACATTTATAGCATATTCCGTCAGTATATGGAGTGACACAGACGCCTTAAAAATACAGTATTAATATTCCACAATAACATTTATTTTATATTTTGTTGTGAATAGCGTCTGACTTTCTGGGACATCTTCAGCAACTTAAAACTGAATATGCAGTCCACAGAGCATCAGTAAAAGTTTCCAGCTGCTCGAAGACTGTAATTTCCATGGATAAGTAACATTTGAAGATTATGCATTTCAACAAAAAACACAAGATTCGATTGCTTCAATTTGATGTACAAGAAATATGAGACATACAAGAAATATAATGTAGTTATCTACTGAAAGTTCACCATAGAGTGGAAGACTGCACGTTCGTGTGTTACAGGAGGCTGCGAAGAAAATGATTTATTTAATATACCGAGGAAAGTAGCTTCTACAGACAAAGCAACATCTGCCAATACCCAGCAGCCTGTAACATATAAACACACGGTCTTCCACTCCATTGTGCACTGACTTCCATTAATATCACCAACCAAATCAGATTTTCAAAATGAATTAAAATAATGAAAGACATCGCATACCTCAATTGTTATTGTCGTACCCTGACTGATAACACTCATAGCAGAAAGAGTACACAGAGGATAACAGAACGTCAACATTGCCCTCAGAAAGCACTATACCATAAGAAAAACAAATGGGTTAGCATGTTATATGGCAGCAGGGCTTCAAAGGCACATGCCAACAAACTAAAATCTAGAAAGTATCCAGCAACTTCCTGCATCGTGAATATTGGGGCCCATATTCTGATAAACAGTAAATACGCGATTCCACCTTTAGAACAGAGTGGAATTTATAAGATTACGTGCATTTTGTGTGGTTAAGTATAAGTAGGTCAATGAGGAAGGGCTATGGCTGCTATATTCACTGGACAGGAACTGAGTTGGAGACTATCAAAGAATGATTACACCTTTGTCTGTAGATGTAGATGCTGAGCATACTCTGAGAAAAGAAATTATTGTTATATTAAATATGATTTTCTCTATAGATCAAATTCAATCAGAAAACTAACATTACTGGAAATCGGTGTTATATATTACTAACTTAACCTTTAATGATCAAATGCAGTTCTGCAATTCACTCTTGCTAAAATAGATGCCCCTTACTAATATTGTTCTCGATTTAGGATACTACGCTCGCAAATTTTGCAACTGTTTCCAATTGCCCACACTGCATTGTCTCCTTCCTTCCTTCTCACTTCCACCCCCCTCCTCCCTCCCCCTTTCAGTACTAATCTTTTGCAGTTCATTACATTCACGATCTTCTGGATTTTGATCCGTGTAATATAGTAGTTTGTGCTGCTACTCACTTGATATATTCTTTTGTCTTTCATTTTCATGTATTTTTGAATACCCCGTAGTATAATGTTTATCAGTGCACATATTCATGCGTTAATTTCAATATCAGTTTAGCCGGCCGAAGTGGCCGTGCGGTTAAAGGCGCTGCAGTCTGGAACCGCAAGACCGCTACGGTCGCAGGTTCGAATCCTGCCTCGGGCATGGATGTTTGTGATGTCTTTAGGTTAGTTAGGTTTAACTAGTTCTAAGTTCTAGGGGACTAATGACCTCAGCAGTTGAGTCCCATAGTGCTCAGAGCCATTTGAACCAGCCAATATCAGTTTGCATGTAGTTCACAAATTTCAATTAACATCAGTAGAACTTGTGTAGTTCATTATGTTTACTTCAGTCGAACCTTGGGTTTAGGCATTTATACTCATATCTTCAGAGTCTGAAATGGTTCAAATGGCTCTGAGCACTATGGGACTTAACATCTGTGGCCATCAGTCCCCTAGAACTTAGAACTACTTAAACCTATCTAACCTAAGGACATCACACACATGCCTGCCCGAGGCAGGATTCGAACCTGCTACCGTAGCGGTCGCGCGGTTCCAGACTGAAGCGCCTAGAACCGCACGGCCACACCGGTCGGCTCAGAGTCTGAAATATCAGTACTTCTTTACATAACATTTCTTGTTTTGCGGCTTGTCAAACTGAAGCATTCCAATTTTGTGTTTTTAGTACAGATACAGGATCTTCAAATGTCACATATATTTGAAAATAACAGCCTTTGTCGAGCTAGAAGCTGTCGCTGATGTGTGGACTGTCTGCTCAGTCTTAATCTGTCTGACGATGCCCTGCAAAGCCGAAAGCTGGTTCACTACAAAATGTTAAATACGTATTATTGTAGAACATTAATACTGTGTATTTCAGTTTTTAATTAAGTTCATAATGCAAAAATTACAAATACGTAACGTGTAACAGTCATAGGCAGATAGAAGTGCTTGATTTTTTTTTACATACGGGCCACATGAGTCTCTAGCCATTTCTCTCTCATTGTCCGAGACAAAAGTACAAAAGTAAAGTGGTGGATTTGTAAATCACATGGGTGAGTATGGGTCTCGCATCGAGCACCGGCTTGCTTCATTATTTATTTCTTTGACGGTACATTAAAAAGTTGTACATAAAGAAGAAAATTAAATTCAGCAAAGACGGAGAGTTTCAGGTTCGCTGTGGATCTCCCATAGGCGAGTGTCCAACTCTTCCTAGTAAGTGAGTACTTACCCCGGAAGACGCTTGCTTCCCCGTGGAATCGGGTACGTACGAGTAGTTCGCCGATTTTACTCTAGTACTCTTATAAACAGGTACTTAAACGTGCATTAGCCCTTCATATTTTCGTCTGGAGGCTATTGTTCTGGAAATAACATTAGTTCCAATCCCCGGTTCCTTTAGCTTGTCTGTAATGCTCAAAGCACAACTGGAAATACTATCCCAAATATGCTCAACTGAGGCTCCCTCTGATCCACTAACAGCTCATCTGTTCTTTTTTTTTTTTTCAGAAAAGGACTGGGCTCTACATGGATCGGTTCTTTACGGCGTACGGAAAGCCTCGCAATTGACAAGTGGCAGATTCTAAACAGCCTCGCTGGCGTAGGGCGGAATCGTCTCAAGACATCACAGCACATTCTGTTAGGTTTGGCGCAGTTTTGCAAAAGTATCAAGAATGTCGTGAGGATGTGAATGCGTTACTGTGTGCCTCCATTACAGATTCTCACCACTCTGTAATCGTATCCAGTACCTAATTTTATAACAAATCTAGCAAATTATATCTTTGCATCTTTCTGCTTGATATGTTCTGTCACGAGGACAAATACGACCAGAATTTGAATTATTCAGAATAATAAATATTCTGATAAACATAATTTAGTAATTTTCATTGCTTAACTTATTTTCTTCGTTCGATGTATTTCGACGCCTTTGTTGGATCAATAACTGGAGGTATATTTCTGCTTGCAGGAGGATATTCAGGCTTTGGTACAAAATATGAATCTTTAAATGACTTGTTGTAGGCATTTTTTCTATCTCATAGGGCATTTAATTCTCTTCATTGTCATACATCATAATTTTAACTTTCAAATATGTCTGAAACTCAGGATACGACATGACATACACAGTACAAACAACTTCCCGGCAATTTCATGCGACAACAATTTCTCACAACGACTCGCCAGTAACAACAAAGATTATACATCTAACAGAGAAATTGTTTTAGTTAACAAACGACTTACTTATCGATAATCTTTCCTTTGAAGTTATTCGAAAGTTTATAATCAACAATTTTAATGTGCTACGCTTCCAATGGAAATAAAATTAAATAAGTGTACTTCGAAATAAATCCAATATACGAAAAATAATTAAGCTTTTTGAAAGTTGAAACCTCCTGGCAGATTAAAACTGTGTGCCGGACCGAGACTCGAACTCGGGACCTTTGCAAGTGCTCTTCTTGCCTGCGAAAGGCAAAGGTCCCGAGTTCGAGTCTCGGTCCGGCACACAGATGTAATCTGCCAGGAAGTTTCATATCAGCGCTCACTCCGCTGCAGAGTGAAAATCTAATTTTTTGAAAGTTACTTAAATTTAATATATTTATGTTTGACCCATGCTTGAACACACATTCTGTATGCAAGTGTACAAGACTATTTCACGGTGTCATTAAAACTATACGGAATGCGAAATTTCATTTCCTTGTATAGTGTAGTAAATTTATGGATTGTATCGAAAAATCCACTTCTTTTAATGTACGATACATAGCGAAAGATGAGCTATTGATCAGTTCCATTATAAGGCGAAGAATCAAATGGAAGGAACTCACACAAACTTACTGTGCGTAAAACATAACTACGTGAATGAATGCAATGATGTATTCTAAGAGAAATGGTGTGATGCCTGTATGCCCTTGAAACCAATTGTCAATTCTCACGATGACTTCTTTTATCTGATGTCAGTTTTTTAAGTAGTATTTGCGATATTCCTACGGAACTAGCAGTACAATGAATGTGGACTAGAGGAAATTTAGAAACAAATATTTTAGAGCATTGCTCACCATTAATGTAATCTTATTCACATATTGCACTGTCGTCTTTGTAGATGGTGCCCCCCTCACATCCACCGGCTGTCGCAACTGGTCGAGTACTGTAGATGACAGTGCAGACTAGACCAAAGGCAGTCTCATCGGGTCCCAAGTCGGATCAGTGGGGGGCAGGCCTGCTCATCGCGCTCGCCTGGAGAGTTGACGAATACTCGTATTATTTAATGCAATGTACAAAGCAGACTTTTACTGGAAGGATATGCGACTAATTTTGAGCATATACGAAAGTCAAAGTACTGAACTGAGTACAAGGGTTGCACGGAAGGTAAGGCACTGCATTTTTTCTTCAACAATTCTTTATTGAACATAATGAGACTTGCACACAGGAAAGAATGATGTTTTATGTACACGTCCTATTTTTCCACGTAATCTCCATCCCGTTCTATGGCCTTCCTCCAGCGCGAAACAAGGACCGGTGTGCATTATTCAGAAGTGTACATTATTCAGGAACAAACGTTTTCAATAACTTGCCAGCAGCCATAAAAAGCCTAACAACCAATGAAATTCAGTTTAAGAGAAGCCTAAAGGATTTATTGGTGGCCAACTCCTTCTACTCCATTGATGAATTTCTCAGTAGAACCAACTGATTTGTATATATATACAGGGTGAGTCACCTAACGTTACCGCTGGATATATTTCGTAAACCACATCAAATACTGACGAATCGATTCCACAGACCGAACGTGAGGAGAGGGGCTAGTGTAATTGGTTAATACAAACCATAAAAAAATGCACGGAAGTATGTTTTTGAACACAAACCTACGTTTTTTTAAATGGAACCCCGTTAGTTTTGTTAGCACATCTGAACATATAAACAAATACGTAATCAGTGCCGTTTGTTGCATTGTAAAATGTTAATTACATCCGGAGATATTGTAACCTAAAGTTGACGCTTGAGTACCACTCCTCCGCTGTTCGATAGTGTGTATCGGAGAGCACCGAATTACGTAGGGATCCAGAGGGAACGGTGATGGACCTTAGGTACAGAAGAGACTGGAACAGCACATTACGTCCACATGCTAACAACTTTTTATTGATCTTTTTCACTGACGCACATGTACATTACCATGAGGGGTGAGGTAAAAGTACACACGTGGTTTCCGTTTTCAATTACGAAGTGGAATAGAGTGTGTCCCACTGGAAACGCGTCGACGTATGTGGTATCAGCATGATCGTGCACCTGCACATTCCGCAATTAACACTAGGCTGACCCTTGACAGAATGTTCGACGGGTGTTTCATAGGACGTGGAGGACGCATAAATTGGCCAGCCCGTTCTCTTGATCTTACACCTCTGGACTTCTTTCTGTGGGGTACGTTAAAGGAGAATGTGTACCGTGATGTGCCTACAACCCCAGAGGATATGAAACAACGTATTGTGGCAGCCTGCGGCGACATTACACCAGATGTACTGCGGCGTGTACGACATTCATTACGCCAGAGATTGCAATTGTGTGCATCAAATGATGGCCAACACATTGAACATCTATTGGCCTGACATGTCGGGACACACTCTATTCCACTCCGTAATTGAAAACGGAAACCACGTGTGTACGTGTACCTCAACCCTCATGATAATGTACATGTGCGTCAGTGAAAAAGACCAATAAAAAGGTGTTAGCATGTGGACGTAATGTGCTCTTCCAGTCTCTTCTGTACCTAAGGTCCATCACCGTTCCCTCTGGATCCCTACGTAATTCGGTGCTCTCCGATACACACGATCGAACAGCGGAGGAGTGGTATTCAAGCGTCAACTTTAGGTTACAATATCTCCGGATGTGATTAACATTTTACAATGCAACAAACGGCACTGATTACGTATTTGTTTATATGTTCAGATGTGCTAACAAAACTAACGGGGTTCCATTTAAAAAAACGTAGGTGGAATGGTACATTAGCTTATTTGTTTGAGTTATAGATATCTGTCACGTATTATTGTTTTTCTAACATGTTCTACATCCTGGAGGACCTCCTCACTACGGATCAACTGGAATGAAGGTAAATCTAATCTAATCTATCAATCTTTGTCCTTGTGTGAATCCTTGTCACTGTGTGAATCAATTCCTCATCGTCCTCAAAATGTCCTCCACGAATCACAATATCAGCTCGCTGCAACATGTCAGGTGTGATACTCGTGGATGGTCTCTCCTACGTCTGCAAATCGCAGAGGACCGCCAAACCGCCTTCTGATGACTCCATCCTCCGTGCCCCAGCGACTAACTGTACTTCTGTCGACAGCAGATACTCCATAGACTTTTCACAAGCGTTTGTGAATATTCCCCTCAGTTTCTTACTCTGCAGTGAGAAATTCAATTACGGCACGTTGCTTGTAACGTACATCACTTACAGACGCCATTTTGAAACTGTCCTGCAGCTACACCATCTGTCGGAAGTGACGTAGACTGGACGCGCTCACTCAGGACGCTTCAAATAATACTGACGAAACGTTTCACATTCGTAGCATTGTTTTCGGCTAAGAAAAAAATGCGGTGCATTACTTTCTGGGCAACCCTCACATTAATAGTAGCGATAAAGAAGCAAAACTCAGAAAGGGAGAGAGGCAAGGATCGCTAATTTTTATGTATCTGCTGTAACCGAAAATATTACCAGGACTGATATCAGTCAAAATGAACTATGGAAGATTATAATTAGTGCTACGCAATTAAAACTAGTATTCTCTTACGCCAAATTTACTTGTCCTCGCCATTAGCCCCATCTACATTTTCTTAAGAAATAACTGCTAAAATAGGATTCATTCATCCTTGTAACTTTATGCAGTTTTAATATTTCTCAGCTCAACTCTTTTGTTAATTATCATTCATCGCATTTCCACTCTGCAGGCTACATCTCAAACCGCCTGCCACGATTATAAGTTGTCAATCGTGAGAAATACTCTAGGTGATGCCTTTCAGGATAACATGCTCTCTTTGCCATTGTCTTGAGTGTTCAAAATTAAGCTGACTTCTCAGATATGTACGTTCTGTCCTGACTTCATTTACACCAGTGAACTCTTTTGTTGGGTAAACATTAAAAGTTTACAAACAAAGCACAAAATAATTACATTTCAATTACAAGGAAGCCAAATTCCCTCACATTTTGCTGCAGCATGTAGTCGAATATTACTTTGTTCACCTCACTGGATGGAACGTTATACCTCTAGTACGAAGCGAATCCGCTCACTGGAATGATGCGACAGCTTTGTGGCATAAATGGTAAAAAAGAAATGAAACGCATCTGGTGGTATTTCTGCAAGCTATGCACCTTAAAGGCGCCCTTATAAAGTCGCTCTATCTGCTCTATCGCCAACGGCCTTGCCGTAGTGGTTCCCGTGAGATAAGCGAAGTTCAGCGCTGTCAGGCTTCGGTAGCACTTGGAAGGGTCACTGACCGGGCCAGCCGAGTGCTGTTGGCAAGTGGCACGCGCTCCGCCGTTATGAGGCCAGCTGAGGAGCTGCGTGGTTGACAAGTAGCGACACCGGTCACAGGAAACTGGCAATAACCGGGAGAATGATGTGTTCACCGCACGCCTCTCCATATCTGCAGCTGGTGACAACATGTAAGGGCTGAGGATGACGGGGCAGCCGGTCGGTAGGGTGTTTATTTTTGTTTGGCTACTCACTACCACGGAGTGAGCCCTTTCTGCTTCGTTCCCTGTAGTGAAGCCAATTCGTTTCACATCTTCTACTCAAATTGTAAACTAGAGACACCTACAGCACCTCATGAAGTATAGGATACTACTTGAACTGAACTTTTTTTTCTCTGTAATCTGTGTACGTATGTACAGGTGTAACAAGCAGCTACGTGACGTTGAAAGCAAATTACATGAGATTTGTGGTGTACCGCATAATATTTCACACTTTCACCAAAATTGTGGAAGTTGTCCCTCATGCACGCTATTACAGTAGTAACATCGGTGTATTAATGATTACTGAGTACTTCTGAAGCGGCCATAAGTATCACAAATAATACGAGGGTAATCCCAAAAGTAAGATCTCCTATTTTTTTACAAGTAGGTAGACCTGTTTATTTCTAGAATGGTTTACATCAGTTTACAGCTTGAACATTTAGCTATTTTTCGACATAATCACCATTTCTGTAGATGCATTATTGTAGACTACGTGGCAGTTTTTGTATGTCCATGTCATACCAGCTCGCCGCCATGCTGTTCAGAAAGTTATGAACATCTTCTTTCACCTCGTTGCCGGAGCTGAATCGCTGGGACCACAATTAACACTGACAGTACTGTGAGACTCTGAAAAAACTCAAACGGGTAATTCAGAACCGGAGAAGAGGAATGTTGAGCAAGGGCGTACACATTCTCCATGCCTACGTTCGAGCACACATCGCTCGGCAAACCGTTGCTCTTCTGCAACCGTTTCAGTGGAACGTAATCACCCACCCACCCTATAGTCCTGACTTGGCGCCCAGTGACTATCACCTGTTCCCTAGGCTAAAACAACATTTGACCGGAAAGCGATTCAGCTCCGACGACGGCGTGAAAGAAGAGGTTCATAACTTTCTGAACAGCATGGCGGCGAGCTGATATGACATGGGCATACAAAAACTGCCACAGCGTCTACGAAAATGCATCGACAGAAATGGTGATTATGTCGAAAATAGCTAAGTGTTCAAGCTGTAAACTGATGTAAACCACTGTAGGAATAAACAGGTCTATGTACTTACAAAAAAATAGAAGACCTTACTTTTGGGATTACCCTCGTAGCTGTAGATTCAAAAGTACTCCCTACAACGGTTCTGAATAATTAGCTGCATCTCGAAATTAGGGCGCTTCACATCACCCACAAATATAGATGTTCTGTTGACAGTTCATACTATCTCAGTCCTGTCGTTTCAACACTTGCGGAAAACATTATTTACTTGGTCGAACAGCCCACAAGCTCCATCACAGTTGAACCTTCAGCGTTCTAATTACGAGTGGACACAGCTGAAAGTTATGGTTGAGCTACATGAAGTACTACGAGATAATTTTCTCCAAGGAACGAGTTGGTAGGAAGATACTGTACAATCTATAACATTTTAAGGAACTGAAGATGGAGAATATGGAACTTGACATTTTCATGCGTATTATAAAGTGTAAATTTTCCCTCTTCTGTCAGTTACTCTAAACGAACTTCTTTCGCACCATATTTACTTTGCGTTCGTGAATGGATTGAGAATATCTGACAATGGGGGTTACAGCAATAAACACCCACTACAAAGCAGTGCACAACGAGCTGATTACAAGTGTAGATAGCGATGAAGGAGGAGGTGCAATATCTCCCTTGGTTGAGGTCTTTTTCTTTCCTAAGCCATCTGCTTTCTTTCGTCTTTCCCTATCTTGAATTAATCTTTCCATGTTTACGTTTCTGTTACATCCAACGTCTATATTACGAAACGGCCAACATGGTTCGTGGTTCTCGGTGCAAAATCCCATTTGCAGGCTGCCTGTCGAACGGCTTCCAAGCACAACAGAAATTTGACTTTCAGTATTTCATATAATTATTGAAGGAACTTAAAATTTAAAATGATGTCATAATCCACTCATTAGGAGATGTAATCTTAAGTTAAAAGTCTAATACACTAAGCTAAGTATTCCAGCTAGAAAGTGTGCATACAGTATGAACCACCACTCCATTGGCAAATGTTCAGAGGTGGAAATATGTATCAAAACAAAGAGAAACTGTATAGGAAACGTGGGCTCTAAAATGCATACCTTTACAGCTACGAGAATTTGTTCATTAGCGTTCTCGCTTCCCACGCCCGGGTTCCCGGGTTCGATTCCCGGCGGGGTCAGGGATTTTCTCTGCCTCGTGATGGCTGGGTGTTGTGTGCTGTCCTTAGGTTAGTTAGGTTTAAGTAGTTCTAAGTTCTAGGGGACTTATGACCACAGCAGTTGAGTCCCATAGTGCTCAGAGCCATTTGAACCATTTGTTCATTCGAGGAGTTGTGTTTAACAGTAGCGAAAAGAACAAATGCTCAGAATTTTTAAGGTACGCACTTTACATTCCATGACTGCTGAACGTTTTTTCTCGTTATGGTGACACTACTACCTCTCAAAATGTGGAAGCAAAATGTATTCAGTAGGAGAGATGTATCTCACGATAGCAAAGACGAAAAAGTGCTCATAGCTGTTAATGTAATCATTTTAGAGCCCATATGTAGCAGACATTTTTTCCTTGTCTTAGGCCATACTACCATCAAGTTCTGGTTCGCCCTGTATACCTAGAGACGACACAGCTCACGGCGCCCAAATTACCCGGACCGCATTCATCCAATATTTGACAATGAGAACACTTAACGACTTCCAACAAACTTTAAACGTAATTCGAAAAATTTTCGAAACTCTTTCTCGTTGACACCCATCCTCCTTCCTCACAACCCACAAAATAATGAACAGAAAGAAGTTCATCAGTCACTACATTTTCACAGTTCATGCAAGGCGACACGTTTTAATTTATTACTCATTTACTACTCCCTCTATTCGCGACACCGTTCGCATACAATATCCACATACAGCACTGGATGTCCCTGCAAAATTGTACCATTGTACAATGATGTCATAAACACTGAACTGTGTGAAAAACGCCTTTCATTTAAACGGAGCGCTTATTATCCAGACTATATTCATCTAGTTTTTGATAATGAAAGCACTTAGCGACTTCCTCTAAACTTTAAACATAATTTCTACACTGTTTCTCCTTTACGTGCTTGACGTTAAATGTTTAACACAATAATTCATTGCCGGCCGGAGTGGCCGAGCGGTTCTAGGCGCTTCAGTCTCGAACCGCGCGACCACTACTGTCACAGGTTCGAATCCTGCCTCTAGCATGGATGTGTGTGATGTCCTTAGGTTAGTTAGGTTTAAGTAATTCTAAGTTCTAAGTTCTGATGACCTCAGATGTTAAGTGCGATAGTGCTCAGAGCCATTTGAACCAATAACTCAGTAGCAAACTAATCACACCTTTGAAGCTGTTTTATGCACGGGAGGCTGATTCTTTAAAGAATATGGGGCTTTCTGTCTTCTATAATCTGCCTGTTTTGTATATTCTGGTATTCTCTTGCATCTACTGTTTTCCCACTCAACTACACCCTCCAGTGTACTATTCCTAGACGCCTTAGCAGACGTCCAATAAACATGAATAAACATTTCCCTTCTTTTTATAATAGTCTTCGATAGACTTCTTTCCTCAGTGTAAGGTTATGGGTAAGCATTTTAGCAAATGCTTTTAATTCTGCTAAGATCTGAATCCGGTGTCCTTTGCAGTGAACAGATGTCTTCCCGTGATATGATATGAATAATTAAACAAAAGTCATGCAATGATTGATTGTATGATACATCTGAATTTGAATAGGGGTGGTCCAGTCATATGGTTACCATACCTCACAAAGATGTAATGAGTCTTCTAACAATGGTATGTAACAAGAGGTCACAATAAAGTCCTGTCAATAATTAGAACGTTTGGACAATGAGTCTCGGCACTGAACAGATAATACAATTAATTACTAAGTACACAGTGTTTCAAACATACATGATAATACCTTGGCGTAAGTGGCTGGAATTGTGGAGGAAATGAAAAGAATGATGTACTTAACAGCCAACGATTGCTGATTTAGTTAACAGATTAAGGAAAATACTCAGTTCCCGTGCCCAAGTGCGTATTGAGTTCACTAGGTAAGTGCGCGAACTAATTCAGAAAAGCTAACCTCTAAATAAAAACAAATGACTTCATATCCGCTTCATCACACTGTGCGCTAATGCAGTAAATGATTACCGTCATTCTAAAATTCGAATGCAGAGAATGGCTTCTGTGGTGGCTGAAAGTTACACATTTAGCCCCAGCATCTGTGACCGCATCTGTGACCAGCTCTCAGACAGAGTCTGGAAACGGCCATAAGCTAAACCACTGTCTACCATTAGGGCAGGCGGCTACAAAGCATTACCTCTCTGTAGCTCTAAGAAGAGAGCTCTCCCCCCCCACCCCACCCCCACCCCCCGGTCCCACCCCCAGAGCCCTAGAACTAAGTGTGCTTACGCTCTGCTTCTCTGAATCTTGCTGGTTCTCATGACATTACATTCTAGTTAGCCAACTGCTGTGGGCATTTCGAGTTTGTGCGGTGAAAAATTCATAAATCTCCCTCTTCTTAAAGAGCCTGCGACAGTTAACCAGTATCACACATATCCCTCTTAGAGTGGTGCCCAAAACAGAAATTTTCTCCAATTATGAGCCTGGTTTAGCGTTTCGGCCAATGATAGCAGCTATACGTGGGCACTCGCGACTTGTTATCCCTGCTACAAAAATAATTTTGGTGAGCAAACCCTGGGCTTCCTTGCGTATTTTCCACGTCAGTTACTAGTGACATCCAGCAGATTCCTGTCCCACTGAAAGCTCCTATTGTACAGAATTTGGCACGACGACCCTCAGGAGGACATCCAACAAACCTGTCACTCAATTCCAAGCCGAATAATTGCTTGCATAAGCGCTAGAGATGGACCAGTGCGTTATTGACTTGCTCAGTTTATGAAGCTCTTTCTCTTCTATAAATTATCCACTTTTTCTGATACTGTAATCATTTGCTTGTCCGTACATGTACCTCACATCTACCGATTTTCGTCCCATTCGAATAATTCCATCGTGGTGCCTACCTTCTGGTGTGATATAGTATGTTTGTTACATTTCACGAAACAAAAATGAGACTTTTGCTGCATTGGGGCATTCAAATAACTCAACGGCGACAGATGAAAATTTGTGCCAGGACGCGATTCGAACCTGAACTTCGCTCTTTACGGGAGCGGTCGTTTTATTCGCTTCGGCTATCCGAGCATGTCTCCTATCCGACCCAAATCTCCACATGCCGCTCACTACGGATTAGTGACCCTGTCCATTAGCTAACAGCCCTACTGTATTCCAGCGAGACATCGCACATTAATGTGAATCTGCACTGAAAGATCGATATACCGTCTGGCGCATACGTTATATAGGTATGGTGTGTGTTCTTTTCGACACGAATGTCCAAATTAATTAGGTTACAGACCCGCAAAAGTCTAGAATCTGGGATTACTTTTAACACAGGCCTACTGCGAATAAAAGGGAATTTCTTACTAGAATGTTCATTGAACGTCAGATCATTTATATGTAAGCAGACTACCATACAAACACTACAATGATAAGAATCTAGACAGACAACTGTTGAGGCTTACAGGGCACTGGCTGCTGCAGAGCTTCCAATCTGACGCCCGTCTGTGAGCGGAATTTATCGTGTTTACCCTGTCTTTGGAAGAATGTGATTGTTAGGTTTTAGGATCTGAGAGTCTGTTTCTAAAATGTTACCCAAGAAATGATGATATTCACTTGCCCTTCTCTTGTCTTCATGGTAACACCTTGCACATCGTAGCAGCCATTATAAGAAGTTGAACGCTTCATTATGACAGAAGCAGGAAATCTCATTGACCTCCTGAGTTGGAAAGCTTCATGAATATTGGGAAATAGGTGCTTTCTACCACTAACTCCATATGGCTTTGTCGTTTCATTCCACTGAAGTGCGACAGAGAAAATCAAACATTGTAGGCATCCCAGGTGCATGGAATACGACTGCAAGAGGAAGGAACAGTATGTAAGTGTATCAACATATTGAACCCCAAACTCATGTCATACAAAAACGAAGTCCGAAGTTCTATGGTCACATAGAACGCACGCACTCAAGCAGATTGACAAAGCAGATACTGAGGTAATGTGAAAAGCTTCGTCCGAACGATGCATATATCAGATAAGTTGATAAAATCTGAGAAGACGTAACTCAGTCTCGCAGTACACAGGATACTATACATGACCACAGACAGAAGTAATACCGTATTGAGAAGTGGGTGGCAGATAGAAGGAACCCGTGTGTGGCAGAAAGTAAGAAGAAATTCTGTGAAGAACAGCATGACGGATATTCAGACCGCCTTATAATGTACCCTATACTCTTTTACACAATCATCAATACTGCTAAAACTGCCTCTCGTGCACAAAAACCCACAAGTGATATCCTCTTATTAATGATCATGAAGTATCTTTTTTGTCTGAAGACCAGAGGCCCACTTTTCAGGCTTTTTATGGAAATATTTCAAAGAAACATTCATTACAGAGCTGACTTTTCACGAAATTATAATTACCAACGTATGATGTAGATGGTGACAGTTTTTGTGTACACTCTAGAGCACTGTTAGCACTATTTGTTGTAACTATCAATTCCTTCTGAATATGTTTCATCGTTGTTGCTAAAATTCACGAGCTTCCGCATGGTCCACCCTATTAGCCACTTTTCCCGCGCAACTCTAATTATCCAGGATTGTCTAGGGAAAATGGCCACCGGACGTGGCCGGCGCACGTATTTACATGCTATCTCCCATCGCTGCGATGAAATATTGCTACTAAACACTATAAAACAAACACCAAGCCCACCCTTATTGTGGCATGCGCATTGTGCTGGCACTCCACATTTACTACGAAGTTGCGACCTTCAGTTAGCAACACGTAAACGAGGGACTTCCTTTATGAGAACGAGTCACGGAATGACAGTTAATTCACCTTGTACACAAGAAACTGGTAATTCGAATTATTAATGTAAGTCAATGGAAAACTGAACTGCCCCGAAATTAAACATTTCGTAGAGCAAGATATAGATGCCGCACTGCTTAAGGTTGTCATTCTAATGAAGAAACTGATGTGTTTTGCTCGAACTGGTCACGTAATTCCTATTCTATTTGAAATTGATGTTACGTAATTTTTTGGAAGCATGCTTAAAATGTTTTCCTCTAGCACTCAAAGAGATGCGTGGCTGTGAATGTAGAATATCTGAACAATTTCGGTACATTTTAAATACTTCTGGGCCTGCAGCGTTATGGATGTCTTATAAGGATATTATGTGTATAGTAAGCCAAAACGTTACTATATTCAAATACTTTTTATTAAGATATTATTTTCTGGTGCTATAAACTTGTTTCGGATCCATGGCCATTGTCAAGCTATGTGTAAACATATGGGGTTGTTAGTGAATATATCTACGTCTATTCTTAACTAATAACAGTTTTGTCTATATCTGTTGTAGTACTTAATTCAGTAACACACTGTTGACGCTGTCGCTGTGTAATATCTTGCATTACTGCGTATCGTAGGTGTAGCGCAGACGAAATTGTTGTTCTCTAGATACGCAATGTCTCAGCAGAGGAATTCGTTAGTGAGCAGCATTCCTTAAGACATTTTTAACATTTCCGGAAATTTGACAGCTTGAATTGACGTCTAAATCAACAATGTTACATGGTTACATAGTTACCTTATTCGAAGCGTCATGAAGTTTTGTGTGGTAGTACTAAATTTTTTGTTGATGTTCGCTGCTGCTGCCTTTTCCTGAATAAATTTGTTTTACCCGTCATCGTGTTCTGTGATTTCAATAAAGTTTCAGTATAATGTTTTAAAGTGTTTTGTTCGTTAAGAATTTTGTATCGATATTGATGTGTGTGTATGTAGATTTCTATTTCTTCTAAGAAGTTCGTTATTGGGTCCTTTGGTGTTATGTGCAGACTCTGGATCCCATTTTCGATCTGGTTTACATTTTGGCCTTCCGTGTGCATGTGGTTGAAGACTGTCGATGAATATGTGCCACGGTTTCTCGGTATATGATTTTGACATTTCTGTCAGTTTGGCTTATACAGAAAATTTCGCATTCATTACAATTAATTTTGTATGCGAACGATTAGTCATCTGGAAAAAGCTGCCAAGTACTCTAATCTTTTGCCAGAGCTACTCTCAGCTTGACATATTTAGGAACTTGTCTTCTATGTATCCGACATCAAAGAGATGTAGTAGTATTTCCACCTAAGAGACATTATTTCTGCTTTTCGTACAGCTATCTGAAGCGAGACAGTAGGAATGGCCGTACTTCGAATAAATGACTCTTGAGAAGGACGCTGGGTGTCAACACTTCGGTTTTTTTTTTTTTTCTCCTTCGCTCCAAGTACTGGACTTTGTAGGCCGTTTTAGTAGTCACTTGTGACTTAGTTTTCCTATTTTTCCTATGTCCCAACGTTTATAATTTTCAGCTTTTAGGGTTAGTAAGAACGAAGGATTTACTTTCATGTGATTTGAAATTCGTTTATTTTTTATTCAGCGTATGCGAGAGTGCTTTCAGCAATAATTACTTCCTTTCAGTTTCTTCTCTGAGTCTATAATCGCTCGTCATTTCTTTCGCATACTTCTCTAATATAAGTTCCTGTTGTTTGATTGCTCAAATATTCCAGGTTGCTTCTCATATTTCTCGGGAGATGTAAATTCATTATTGGGAAAACCTGTTGGTCTGTAAATTACTTCTGGCATAACGTCAGTCAAACCACGTAAAGTGACCTTTTATGATTAATCTCGTAGTCTAAAACGTTTCTCCAGCAGTAGAAATATCGTTGAGTAAACGGAAAAGTAAATTAGTATGTACTAAGTCACAGACACCATTCGCAGCATAGTTAACTATAAAGCAGAGAAGATACGTGCATTAAAACAAACTTACACATCTTGTGGGGAGTACAATAAAATAAAACATTTAATTGGTTGACTTTCAGTAATAATGTCTACACGTCTGCACTACATTTTTACGATGCGCACCATATCAGTCGAATTTCTTCGTCTAAAAGTTTAGTCTTTGAATGGATAATGCTGTAAACCAACAAAAAATTATCTGATTGTACCGCTGATTCGACGTTAATCTATCAGAAATGATAAGACGTTCACTCTCTTCTATTTTTGTCAAAGTAACAAAACAGTAAAGTTATGCTACGCCAATAGTTCTGATGGTTTTTTTCGCTATATTGGGTAATGTGTAGCATTTCGGGCACTCAGTGCTTCATGTGCCGATAATTCGGCTGCATATCTCACATCCTTGGAGGTATCGAGTACAGTGCGGAATCTAAAAAACGGGGAGTTTACCGCTTTAGCACCATACAAGCAGGATGCTGCAGTGGAGCTTTCAATCTCTCGTATGTTCAGGAATTCAGACCAGTATGTATCACAAACGAACTAGAACAGTAAACTTCAAATCATTGGTTTACATAGAATTCTAGTCAATTTGGCATATACTACTGCGTAAAATGATAGCCTTCCTGATGAATTTTGACACACATATGTAATTACAAGGGACGATGGATATTCAACGTTGTAGATCAACAAGACCTTACAAATATAATCCCACGATCAATAAAGGGAGGGACGCCATAATAAATGGAAAAGAGACCTGTTTACAACCACTCGAGGTTCTGCTCAAAATTAAAGTTGAAACTTTAAGAAAGAGCAATTACTTAGTAAAGCGATTTGTTGACATTTTATCAATTCCACGATGTTACGAAAAATACAAGGAATTATCATCTTTGCAAAAGATTCACAAGTTTTGTCACACAGAACTGTACTTCAAGGCTAGCAAACTAACTCACGATTAGTAAAGCGATGTGCTGCCATTTTATCAGTTGTGCGATGTTATGAAAAATGTAAGGAACTAATATCTTTGCAAAAACTTCACAGGTTTTGTCACAAAGGACTGGACTTCAAGGCTAGCAAACAAACTCTGGGAAAAATGGTTCTCTTTGTGGCATTTATGTTCAAAAGTTACCGGAATATACTAGTCATCGTGTACAAGCGAGAAAACATTGTTGCAAAAATTGCCACTGTATTCGATTTGTAAGAAAAAATAAAACACGCAGAAGTTTATTTAAATGAAACACGCAGTACACATCACACTGTGTATAGATGTTGATAAAGTGACAGTGTACGAGAACTACTTTAAAATTAAAGTGCCAGTCAATGGTTAATTGTTGTGTGTGCAGGCAGATTCACTTTCCGCACGTGGGTATAAATGCAAATGGATGTAAACATATAAATAATTATTAACAGACCGAAATTATTCCAGGGTTACATCCTTGAAGTATAGTCATTTTTAACAATGCTGCATAATACAACAAGTAGGAGAACAAACCACATTCTTCTATTTCGCCAAAAGTGAAATACAGACCTATCTAGCTAGTAATCACACGTATTATGATCCAGATATGCACCGATCAGCAAAGACGTAGCGTAAAGATCGATAGCAGGCGCTGGATCAAGCGCGCCTCTCACGAGAGAGGCCAGAGACACACACACAATTAACAAACCGCCAACGCCTTATCAGCAGCATGTATTTAGGCCGCCGCGCTGACCGGATGGCCTCAGTCACTGACTCTCACTAACTCACTGACTCACTCAGGCTACGACGGTACATAGCGACCAGAGTAGTGACCGTAGCGGGACTTGTAGCGAGAGTAAAATTGTAATAACGAGATTACCGATATTGTCTGCAAGAGGACTTTTACGGATGAGGTTGTACCACAACACATGGACTGTATTGAAGTTAAGTATCCATGTCATATAAATAAAGAACCGCATTAATCCACGAGTGCATTTGTGTTGTAGAAAAATGATACCAGCCACCCATAACAACATCCTCTCGCTTGTTTCCTTGTGGTACAAGACTCTACAGTGGCGACTAGGGTTCTACACACCTACCCTCTCCTGTTTATTCTCGTGAACTAAATTTGGAGATAAAGTGTATTTGTTACCCTCTTCCTGCCGCCAAACCATCGAAACCTAAATCTGCTGAAAATGATATGGAATATTGCAAAGTATAAGATTCATAGTCATCAGACGTCAGTCGTCTCGCTCTCGAAGCTGAGATAAATACCGGTCAATGCTTCTGCTACTGTGACGTTATAAGACTGGAGCAAAGCCGCATGACACGTTGAAAAAGTGTGTGGTGGCTACTGGAGTACGGACGCTTAGACGGACAAGAGAAATGAATACATGTCATATCAGTCGGGATGGATTCTTGCCAACGGTTGCCATTATCATGGGCGAAAGAAACGGAACACGGCGAACTGTCAGAGACAGTTACGGAGGACAGCAACGTCACCATGCAAGGTAGTTTTACGGACACTATTCTGTTTTATTTGTTTATCCTTGTCCAATATTTTGA
Source organism: Schistocerca nitens (assembly GCF_023898315.1). Lineage (NCBI taxonomy): Eukaryota > Metazoa > Arthropoda > Insecta > Orthoptera > Acrididae > Schistocerca > Schistocerca nitens. The sequence continues at coordinate 824,159,167 of NC_064614.1, forward strand.
TTACAACAGCTGACTGTAACAGATCAAACCCCATTTTGTGAATAATTATGACAGTCATTTCGGTGCATTTTTCTATAGTTCTGGTTTACGGTCACTGCCTGATAAGTGTAGTGGCCAGATAACGTAAATAGCTATCCGATACGTTTCCGTTTTGTTCGAAATGGCCAGTCAGTTTGGTGTTGCTTGTGCAGGGTACACCCAAACTCCAGCGACTAAACTTCGGAGGTTTTTGAGGGATGTCTTCTGAGTATTTTGCTATAAGAGACCCGTGGTCTCCGATTTCTCGTTACAGAATAATTGATTTCTTTCCTTCAATTTAGCTATGTGTCCGTACTGCACTGAAAATATCTGCTAAACAGTGCAGATGGCGGTATGCGCTCTGTCTTGTTTGGAGATAAACTTGTTCTGTTCACCCACGGTAACTGCTGTTGACTGTAGTGAGGTCCACTGTACTTTTAACCCTCAACCTTCCATGCACTATTTTGCGGTTCTATCTCGGGTTTACTTTTTCCGGATAGCTTCACTGATGACGAGTTGGCCGATATCAACCTCGCTTATGGGGTCACCGAATACAACGGAAGAACAGAACAAGTAGCGACGATAACCACATCAGAACACTTTTGCGTTACTTTGTATTTTATGTTGTACGTTAAGATGAGAGCAAATTATAGGCTTTTTTACTGTTATGAACATGTTTTCACAAAAATATAGGTAAGTGGGGCTACAAACCGAAAGAACCATAATTTCATTATTTCTGTGTAACGAGACATCGGAAACCATGGGTCCCTCATATCAAAAGGCTAACAATAGAAGTGTGTGATCTCGACCGCTCAGAACAGTGCTAAAATGTGCTTAAGATATAAATCGCTCATCCAAATACGGTGGTACGAGGCACTCGTATGCAAAACTGCTCGTCTCCGCGAAAGCTATTCGGATTATCACCTACTGAAGGTCTAAGAGAGCAACTTCGGTATTGCGAAGAAACAAAATATCAATCAAAAACACAAATTTTAAATATTATATACGCAGACGGAAGCGAGGAATGAAAATTTGTTTCAAGTCGGGGGGACTCGAAGCCCGGTCTCCTGCTCACCTTGACACAGTAGCTTTGCACAACTGCATGGACTGACCTAGCAAGCCACTGTGCCAAGCTGGCGTGGTGGTTATCACATCTGCCTAGAGAGCAGAAGACTTGCGGGTGTCCGAATCTCGGCTTTCGTACAAATTTTAATCCGTCGCTTCAGTCTGCATGTGTACATGATAGATGTTTCGGACTTAGAAAGCTCTCTGGAGCCATATAGTTTCATTTGAGTATTTTAGCGTCGTGACTTATTGCTGTATTTCCCCCTGCTTAAAGTAATAACAACCAACTTTTCTATTAACCTGATACTGTTGCACGGCTGTTCAGTCTTAAGAGTGTGGGTGTGAGATTTCAGTGAAGTGGTCGTAGAAAGTGGAAGAGAACAGTATGTGCATGTGACTATTGGGACTTTTTCACATTCAACATCAATTCTTCATTCAAGCAGTGCCACACCAAAGACGATGCTAATTGCATTTTCAAATTATGGTGTCAGACTACTTGAAGTCAGAAGCAGTACCAAATGTGAAAAACTGGCTTTAGTCAGATGTTTATGTTGTTCTGTTCCACTTTGCTTTGACCATAGCATTGAAGACTCAAAAGATGTGCAACACTGCCAGGTCAGAAAAAGTTTGTTGTTCAAGTAGCGTAATTATTTTAAGCAGAGGAAAATGCAGCAATAAGTCCAGAGATTGAAATATGTGTTTTAGGTATCATTAGAACAACATTTTACTTCTTCGCCTCGCGGGATTAGCCGACCGGTCTCGGGCGCTGCAGTCATGGACTGTGGGGCTGATCCCGTCGGAGGTTCGAGTCCTCCCTCGGACATGGGTGTGTGTGTTTGTCCTTAGGATAATTTGGGTTAAGTAGTGTGTAAGCTTAGGGACTGATGACCTTAGCAGTTAAGTCCCATAAGATTTTCACACACATTTGAACAATTATTCACGGTATCAAAGTTCGTCTCTTAGACCTTCAACAGATGATCAATCAAATGGCTCTCGTGTTAAAACGTACACTTTTGCATACGAAAGGCTCATTCCATTGGATCTGCGATGAGCTATTTATATCCTAAGCACATTTTCGTGCAGTTGTGACGTTTTATGTCACATACTTTCTTTGTCCGAAAATATCCCTCAACAAACTCCGAAATTTGGTTCGTAGTGTTCCATTTCACCCTACGAACGTACAGCACCTGAAGTGCTGCTCTTGTATGCATACTGAATTTTATATATTTATTTTCATTTATTTATTGCCTTAAAATTCTCGATCTGTTACCTAGACTATAGAACAAAACATACATTTTACAGATGTCATGATGTAAAGTATATATTGACTCTTCGCCCACTTTTAGTTATCATGTTATAATGTTGTTATTTGCAATTTTTATAAAAAATATCTAATTTATCCCACATGAGAGGTAGGAAGGGTATTAACCTAACAACGATGACTGAGTTTAAGAAAATAAAGAAGACAGGAATGGAAAAGCTATAGAGTCTTGCCACCAACGCAATCAAGACCAGGAGGCGACGGGAAAACGTCGAGCCCTGTGTTGCCTATGGACGAGATAGACTATTCTGACGCCTCACGTTACGCTTTACAGTCTCCGAGATACTGGAGTCTCTTGACCACGCAGCTGTTAAGTTTACAGTCCATTTACGTGCCCCTTTGTTATTATGTAACCATACGGAATCTTATCCCAATTATTCTAGTATATACATCTAGTATGTCCTTCGCAGGTACAATAGCTGGGCAAGAATTTTATATCTAATTTACATAATCTTTTCACTATAACCCATTACTCCATAATAAATGACGTAGCTAACAGGATAGTCGGTAACATCAGAACATGGGTTTTTCAGAACAGTTGAACGCTTAATTACAACAAAAAGCAGTGTATAACGTTCCTGACACAGAACTCATATAAAAGAGAAATTTTATTGTGCCAAGGTGATCAGACAGTGAAGTCGAACATTTGAAATTCTTAGGGCTGTGGGAAAATGGAAGGCTTCCTCGGCAGTTATGCAGAACATACCAGAAGGAATGGTCAATATTAAGGGGTCGACAGGAACGATCATTCACAGCAAAAAGTCTAGCAAACATGGGCTCTAAGATACTTCCCCTAGGAGCTATGAGCACTTGTTCATCTTCTATACTGTGAAACGTTTCAATTCTATCGCAAGTTGTCTGCTTTCCATATTTTCGGATAAGTAGAGTGGACAGAAAGAAGAAAAAATTGACCAGTAAACATGGGCTCTAAAATTCAATCGGCAACAGCCATGAACACTTGTTCAGTAGAAGAGATGTGTTTCACAGTAGCGAAGATGAGCAAGTGCTCATGGCTCTTAAGGTATACATTTTAGATCCCATGTTGACCCAACGTTTTTGCTTCGAATGAATACTGACGATTCTTCCTAAGACATCCTGTATTTTGAGACAACACTGTGCACACACGAACAATATTCATAGCCCAGGAAAGGGCATTCAGACTTATTTGCGGTGTCAGCTCGCAAACCTCGTGTAGGCGTTTGTTCAGATCACTCGAAATTCTAATTTAGAAATCCTTGCACTTATATTCCAAGATGGGAATCCTGACAATATTGACTCATGCATTCAGTGAACGATAAACGAAAACGTGAACGTTTTCGAAGGTGACTCCCCACAACTGTTACGTATATTTAAAATGTGTAATACTCAGGTCGTTAATTATCCTTTATGATAACTATCGGTTTCAGCTTACGTCATAATCACTCTGTCTATACATGAAAAGAAAGCATGAAACTACTACAAACGCTGAAAGTCCAATCAGTTATATACAGGTGACACAAATTAATCTTACAAAAGATCCGACATTAATCACACGTCGCATGGCAGTTTATATAATTACTTCACGTTCTTAGCGGCTAAACATCGACAGAAGCAAAGAGATGTCCTTGCAGAATAGGTAGTGCGTCCAACTAAAAAACGCAGCTGTAACCGATCATCAGCGGAATGTAAACACATCGAAGACTATCCAACCATAAAGGTCCGTCATGAAGAACAATTAAACCAAAAATATAACTAATGCTTTTTCATGCATAACGCATCAAAATATATACGAACATAACACGTAAAACACTGACTTTAGACATAAGAACAGAATAAAAAAGTTATACAAGAGAACAGTTATACAAGAGTACAGTGAAAAAAGCAAAATAATGAAATAGTGTAAAAATGTAAACGTAATAATAATGTTGACACTCTGATCTTTTTACACTAAGCTAATAATCAGTTACAGCCGTTATTTCAAATCAGACATACCACCTCTTATACAAGGACGTCTGTTTGTATCTGTAGCTAGCTTTTGAGATGTAGCGCTACAGAAGAATGTTGGAAATTAGGGAGGCAGATCGAATAATTAATAGGGAAATACTAAATCGACATGGGAAAAAAGAAATCTACATCTACATCATACTTCGGAAGCCACCTAACTGTGTGTGGAGAAAGGTACTTCTGATACACTAATGACCTCCCATCCTGTTCCATTCGCTAATGTCACGTGTAAAGAACTTTTGTCGGTAAGCCTCTGTATTGACTCTAAGTTTTCGAAGTTTCTCGTAGTGATACATTTCGCAAGATGTATGTGGGGAAAGTAATATGTTTCTTACTCTACCCGGAAAATGCTCTCTCGAAATTTCAATAGTTAACCTCTTCGTGATGCATAACATGTCTCTTGTAACGTCTGCGATTGGAGTTTGTCGATTATTTGTGTAATGCTCTCGCGCCAGCTAAACGATTCCGCGAAGAAATGCGACCCTCTTCGCTGGATTTTCTCTGTCTCTTGTATCAGTCCTACCCGGTAAGGATACCATGTAGATGAAGAACATTCAAGAATCTGTTGAACAAGCATCTTGTATGCCACTTCCTTCGTGGATGACATGTTTTTTTTAAGATTCTTCCTATGAACCTCAGTCTGGCATCTGCTTTTCCTACTGTTTGTTTTATGTGGTCATTCCACTTAAGGTCGCTATGTACAGTTAATTCTAGATATTTTATGGAAGAGACTGTTTCCAACAATTTGTCATCAACAGAGTGGTTGTGCTGTAGTGGATTTCTTTTCTTCTGTCCGTGTAGACAACAGTATCATCTGTGAAGAGCCTTAAAGAGTTTCCGACGCTTTCTAATAGATCATTTACACACTCTGTGAACAGTAATGGTCGTGTCACACTTCCTTGGGGTATTCCAGAAATTACGTCTACATCTGTCGATTTTATTCTTTTAAGAGAGACGTGCTGAGTTGTATCCGCAAGGAAGTACTCAATTCATTCGCAAATCTGCTCCGATACTCGGTTCACTCGATTTTTTCAATGAACGGCAGTGCGGGACGATGTCAAATGTCTTCCTGAGGTCAAGGAATACGGCAGCAAGCTGAGCGCCATTGTCTGCAGCGCTATCGGTCTCGTGGAGGAACAGAGCGAGCCGAGATTCGGAAGATCTCTGTCTGCGGAAACCACATTGATTTTTGTACAGGAGATTTTCGTTCTCCTAAAACGTCATGTTCTTGATCATAAAAGACGTTCAATAATTCTACAACAGATTGACGCCAATCATATAGCCCTATAATTATGTGCATCTGTCCTGTTGTGGACTGGGAGCGTCCTGACTGACAAAGGTCGCTGATAGTACGGATGCGTGGGTTCTAGGGCACCACGCAACAATGAAAAGGACAGAGAATTGTGAATAGTAACTTTGGTAACGCTGGTTACAGCAATTGTAGAATGCAGGCTTACCTTATCTGTTCTGTGTTGACTACATTTCCATGAAGGCAAACTAAATAAATGTTATCTGAACTAAAATCGTAGGAAAACTTATCTTCTGCATTGATGTACTATTCGAAGAACGGTTCCATACTGAAAGTACTCATTTAACTCTCTAGATAGGCGGTCTGGGTCCATACACGATAATTCCACTCACCGTTCTATTTCTACTGAAGACTAGCCACTGTTTATCTGTCGGCCAAGGTTTCTGTCTCAATCGCAGACTTGAAGACGCGGTGAACATTCTGCAGGAACTCCTTAGCATGAATCGGACTGACAACTTGCAGCTCGTGCACGGTTACTTTAGCGCTCATCTGTCTTCCTGGTGGGGCTGCCGCTCCAAGGAGCGTAATTCTCTTCGGCAGCGTGACTGGTTTACGGGCAGCAGTGTTCCTGCTGCGGACTTCTGGTACGAACTGCGGCAGACTCTTCTTGTGTGGTATCTGAGTACACCACATCACGACCTTTCTTGAAAACAGGAATGTTCGTTGCTCCAGCGATCTACGATAAACTGCTGCTGTAAGGGGAGCAAGTTCTTCCGTATAATTCCCTAGAATCTTATAGGTACCTTCTTTCCACTAGTAAGCGATTGTAGTTGCTTTTGTGTTCCGAGGTCGGTTATTTCAATATCTGTGTCACATCTTAGTTAAAAGTATGAACCGGTTGACAGGACAGATTCCGAGGCATCAAGGTGTCGTCTATTTGGTAATGGTAGAAAGGATGTGGGGTGAAAATTGCAGAGAGGAGCCAAGGCTTTAAAGTAGTAAGCAGATTCTAGTGGATGTAGGTTGCTATAGTTAAGCAGAGACGAAGAGATTTGAAGAGGACAGGCTAAGGTGAAGAGCTGTATCAAACCAGTCTTCCGACTGAAGACCACAACAGTGTTGTTGAGAGTCTGACAGGTCGTGACTAGTCGGTCAATCCCCGTAGGCAGAGCTGCGCGGCAGGGCTCGCGATGGCGGTGCGGCGTTCGCGGCCGCCGGTGCTGCCGGACGTATTCGTCAAGGTGCTGGCCACTGCCTCCCTCCCTTCCTCTCCCCCTCCCCACTGCCCCTCCCGGGCACCCCACCCCTCCTGAGCCGCTCCCGCCCCCTTTTCCTGCCACTTGCGGCAGTCGTTGTCGCAATTACCGCGATGGCGTGCCGATTAGGAAGGCGCCCGTCGGCCAATGGCGGTGCCGGGGGCGGCGCCCGGCACGCACGCCACCCACCCACACACACGCAACGCCTCACCTGCCCCCAGCCGTGCCACGCCACGTCACGGCCGCCCGCTTCCCCTGCCGCAGTTCCCTGCCTTGTCACACGCAGTTAAGACGAACGCTACACCGCTTCGCAGAGCGGGTGCGTGCACTGTGCACGGGAAACAAAAGACGAGCGGCACTGACCTGCAGTCGTTTATCAGAACGAATGACACGACCGTTATAATACGGGAAACGCAGTTGAAATGGAACTGCGCTGTACAGTAAACAAACATCAACCAAAGACACACGAGGAGAAAGAAAGCGACTGGCGAATTAGACAAAACTGCCTATCTGCACGGCATAAAAACACACATTTCGCACTGCCAATAGCTAAACACGAATGACAATGATCTAATATATCAAAACGAATGGAATTAGATTTTAAAATACCAGAAAGGCTGCCGACGTCACACACAGTTTCAACGAACGTTGCGCCGCTTCGTAGAGTGGGAATTAGTACTTTACACGGGAAATAACATACGAGCAGCACTGGCCTTCAGTTGCATATCGCTATGAATGACGCGAGCGTTTAGAATGTAGGAAATGCAGGCCAAACGAAATGACTCTCCACATCAAAGGAACAGGAATCAAAAGTGTTTGGGTGTATGAGGAGAAAAGATATTGACGATCTTCACAAAGCTGGCAGTCTGCGCGGCAAATAAATACTCGATGCAAATTGTGAGAAACAAAAGATCAATGATGCTGGAGTCATTTACCAGAACGAACGAAATATGATTTAAAAATCTGAGAATGGCGACTGAAGTCATACAGTTTCAGCGAACGTTAAGCCACTTCGCTAAGTAGGTAGACCTTGTGCACGTTACACGGAAAACGAAAGACGAGCAGCACTGATCAACAGTTGGTTATCATGGCGAATGATGTCTGCATTAAGAAAACAGGACATTCAGATGAAATGGAATGGTACTGCAGGATAAAGAAATAAGAATCAATGTGGTCGAGAGTGTGAGGGGAAAAAAGATATTGGCAATTAACTTAAACTGGCCATTCGTGCGGTAGAAAAAATAAATTCATCTAACCATGATATGCAAAAGTTAAATGTCACTGTTCTAGAGTTACTTCTCGTGGCGAATGAAATGCGATTTTAGCATATCAGAAGGGACAAACGAAAAATATTGCATAAAAACCATAATGAAAATGAGCAGATGCTTCACGAGAAACCTACAGGCGAAACTGACATTCGCATGATATGTCACTCCCAAGTAACATAGAGCGATGGAATTTGGACAACATATAGGAAGAACTGAACAGTACAGTACAGAAGGCAACACTTTTATTTAATGACAATAATGACACTGAAGTCACCGCGGTTCATGATGGTACCCTAGCTTTACCAACGGCGGGGGGTGGTTCTTAATAGAGAGAGTGATCATTGCGGACGGCAGTGCAGCTCTCCAACGTGCTACCGTGCGGCCACAAGCTCGGCAAGGAGTTGTTGTGGCAGGGCGTTCAATTCCTCCACCAGCGCGGTTGACAAATGTTGAACGGTCGTTGGTGCATGTGGGCCTGCTACAGTACGTCTCTCCAACTCATCCCAAACGTGTCCGATGCGATTTAAGTAAAGAGACCAGAGTGCAGGTCAGACCTTACGCCGAATATTCTCTCATTTCAAGAGCTCCTCCACCGGTATAGTTTGACGCGGTAGTGCAGTGAGATCTATAGAAGTCAGGGCTGAATATAGCTCTGGAAAGACGCACGTAGGGAAGCGGTACAGTGTCACAATAACATTGACGTTTGAGTTTGAAGATTTGGAGGTTAGTACGCCCATGCAACGCTATGCCTCCTGACACCCTAACACCTGAGCTACCACAGCGATCATGTTTGACAATGTCCCTCGCTGCATTACATGTTCCCACCTTCCGCCTTATGAGGGTGGTTGCAGCATTGCCGAAAATGACCGTTTGGGTGGCCCAGTTGTTACGATGTGGGGAGCCATAATGTTGCATGGGCGTAGCCACCTCCAAATCTTTCAGCACGACACGGTAAACTCACCGGTCAACGATATCGTGACGCTGTACTTCTTCCCCATTTGCGACTTTTCAGGGACTCTTTCGCCCTGACTTCATTTTTTTTATGGCAATGCGCAATGCGCAACCGTATCGAATAGCACAGGTGAATGAGCTGTTAGAAGGAGAGGATATTCTGCTAATACACTGGTCTGCCCGCCCCTCCGACTTACATCCCGTCGTGCACGTGTGGGATGCGTTGGGAGACGTATTGCGGCACGTCCGCGTGGGCCAACCACCACCCAGCAGCCGCCAGCCACGCTGTTGGCGATGTCGGAGGAATGGAGCGCCTTGCAACAGAATATTTAAGATCGGCGAAAGATGCACGACACCCTTTGGCCACACCGGGGGTATATAAAATTCCTTGTAGTTGTGGACAGGTTTATATCGGTACCACAAAGAGAAGTGTGAACATCCGTCTTGTTGAACATAAGAGGAATTGCCGCCTGGGTCACACGGATAAATCGGCCGTAGCGGAACATGCAGGAAGGTGATCATGAAATAAAATTCAGCGAGACCAGCGTGATATCTAAAACCTCGCATTATTATGCGCGCATGTATAGAGAGGCTGTCGAGATAATTTTAACAGGAAAGACGAAGGTGTTAAACTGGATAGAATTTGGATGTCAGCGTTGCACCGCAAGCGTGACGATCGACTACTTTCAATCGTGAATGTCGGCATTACCAGAGACAATCTCATAGCCGACGCCACGTGATCGACAGTGACGCCCTCTATACTGCCTATATAATCAGCGCTTCCTCGAGTTCTCTTCACAGTTCACCGCTGTACCTCCGAGCATGTCTCCCGCAGTTGGAGACGAAACGTCAGGAGAGAGTTTTATACTTCTACCATGGCCTAGCAGCCCGGAAGTCTTAAGTGAAGACACAGTGAACGGTCTCTTGGTTCGTTTTTCCACTGCTCTCTTGTTCCGGTTGTTACTCTGCAACGTTTACTGAGGCAGCTGAACGCTACTGTATGGTCAGCCGGAATTTCTCCGACCATTCCTACCACTTACCACACTCCCTACGTTGGTGTGAGATTCTTAATAGCCGGCCGGTGTGGCCGAGCGGTTCTAGGCGCTACAGTCTGGAACCGCGCGACCGCTACGGTCGCAGGTTCGAATCCTGCCTCGGGCATGGATGTGTGTGATGTCCTTAAGTTAGTTAGGTTTAAGTAGTTCTAAGTTCTAGGGGACTGATGACGACAGCAGTTAAGTCCCATAGTGCTCAGAGCCATTTGAACCAGATTCTTAATATCCTAAAGGTATCCAGTTCTTTCCAGTTTTTAATCTGTATGCTTCTGCCGCTGACTCCATTGTAACCGAAAGTTGTAATGGGGACATGTACAAAATGGTCTCCTTCCCAGCCGTGGGTGTGCTGCTAATTTCGTGTGATGTAGGTAAACAGGTCAATCTCTGCACCTCGCGAACCTCGTTAGCAGCCATCTACCGTTCTACTTTATTCTACTATACCGTATCCCAATAAATTATCATAGGTACCATTACAGTACATACTCCTGGGGTTTATATCCCAACGTCACAAAGAACTCGCAGATAGGTCAGACACACTAGCCTTAACACGTCAGACGGTATTGGCTGCTGTCCAAATTACCGGCTGTGCGAGCCAAACGTGGTCATGTTGTATATCTAAATACGCACTATGCTAGACCCTATAACAATGTCGAACGCAGTGTAGCAACCTTGGTTTTCTTGAGAGTCTTCACGTAATCGCGATGCTACTCGCATAACCTGGACTCGTCTGAAAAGACGACGGGGTACCGCTCCCGAATCCTGTTTTGTCGTTGGGTGCACCGCTGTCGACTCGATTCTATCTGCTGTCACGTCAAGGAACGCTGCAGGAATGGCCGCTGTGCAGACAGTCCGATATGCTCCAGACGTCATCGCAGTGTCCCTGTAGATAAGTCTAGTCTCTTGCCGCGAACAACCGCGTTTGCTGACTCAAGGTCTGAGCTAACAATATGTCTACTTCTTGGGAGCTAGTCGCACGGTGCCACTGGTGTAGTGCGTCGTGTTGAGCATGGCCCTGCTGAACCCATCTACTCCATATTCGCAAGACAGTCGTCGGATCCCGACCTCCACGAGCAGCAAAACTGCAAAGCGATAAACTGCTGTCTCGACAGGTGCAGTCTGATGATCCTCTCGATTTCTGACTCGTGCTCTTCTTAGATAAGGCATAACATGCTGTTCTTACAAAAACAAAAAAAAACATTAAAAAGACACTTCGAAATAATAAAACTGTTACTTAATGTGTCCTTCGGTACATAACATAGATGGTATTAATCCTACCTATTTCGTGACCTACGGTCGCGATGAAATGCCAATGATTTGCAATATCAAAGCATGTAATGCACTTCTTGGCAATTTCAGTTTCCTGCATACCTCTTCATGGCGTGCCAGTTTTAAGTAGCTAGCAGAGCAGTTGTTAGCAATGCTCGTGCACCTTAATCATTCTTCTCTTGTTTTCACGATAGTTATGTAAGACGTAAAACGTGTAATCCGTCCACATGCCCAGGTGGACTCATCGGTGCCGACCGATCGCCGTGTCATTCTCAACCAGTGACGTCATTGGATGCGGTACCGAGAGGCGTGGGGTCAGCATACTGTTCTCTCGACCGTTGTCAGTTCTCGTGACCTACTACCGCTACTGCTCGATCAAGTAGCTCATCAGTTGATGGCTCCTCAGTTGGTTCCCGCGGCTGAGTACATCAACTGTCAGTCCATCCACAAACTAAAAATTCCTGGCAGTACCGGGAATCGAAACCGAGTCCCCCACACGGCAATCAGTCGCACTGACCACTTTTTCTGTAGTCTCTCTTTTGATCTGTTTCTTCGTCATTTCTGCGTCAGTGGTTCTGGGCGGATGTCGCATTACTTCTTTCAAATTCCCTCAGCAAGGATTTTTCCCAGTTTTTTGCCACAGATTGTGGCCAGTCCCACAACGGAACACACTGAGCTACTTTGCAGCAACCACTCAGCTACGGAAGCAAATTAAGTAGGCTAAAAGATATGATGGTATCAACTCGACTGATGCGCAATCTGCCTAGAATGCGTGTTCTTCAAATTTACTGAAGAGAGTATCGAAAAAATAGTGTCATTTTTTTCTCCTAAGATTCCAGTTTAAGTTCCCTAAATGTCTCTCTTACATTGAAGCATCTACTATTATATTCCCCCGCAAACCTAGTTTCGTGTTTCTGAGTTCTTTCAGCGTCGTATGTGAGATGAATTTGGTACGAACCCCGAATGCTGGAGAAACATACTAAAACAAGCTCCACCAGAATTTCCTTATGCTTTTCTCTAAGGGATACACTGCACTTGCACAGAACTCGCTCAAAGAAACGGAGTCTTCCATTCACCTTCTTCATTTGTTTGCCCTGGGCATTCAGGCGATACTACATGATCCAGATGTTTACCGATAATATTGTAATGTGACATTATCACGAACGTACACAGGTTTTAAGTTCTTCTACACACCATTACTGGAGACATTGTGCATCGACTGTATTGTGAAATGAAGGCTCGAATAATTTCACAAAGGGAATAGGTGGGAGGAGGGAGCAATATTGTCTTTAATTATCTGAAAGTCTCGCAGAAGGCAGGTTACTGTTTCTGATTGTAGATTATTGTTTTTTTTTCACAATAAACCCTGACTTTTTGTTCTCTCACTCTGTACGCGCTACAGCGAAACTTTCTTTTTATCTCTGCCCATGATTTATCAATTACCAAGGTAAAATACGGTCTTCTCTGTGTCGAAAGGAAATAAGTTATTTCTAATCCTTACCGAGACAAATCATTAAACTCCCTTCTTTCTCTGAGAACTGACTGTATACATCATTCTACAGTACGATAACATCAGTGGCCGCACATTCTCCAGGTAAATATTTTCTCAACTTTTGTTTACATAAACTATACCATCACACTTTTCACCACTTGTCATTTGTACACCATTGAAAATTTGTGTGTGATCAGCTGAAAGAATTAACATTGTGTCCCTTGTGTGACAGGCTACAGAGCTTCTGCGCAAAAAGGTTTAAAAATTAATCATCCGTATTTCATTGCCTGATCTTCTCTCGTTCTGAATTCATTCCCTATAGACAATTTGTTCCCCTGTAATTATCAGTGGCATCAGTGGCATGTTATTTCGTCATCTCTCACTGGAGTATATATGTTAAAACATGTAACTGAAATCCAGAATAACAATGGCTCAGTAAGGTTTAATCTCCATAGGTTCTTGTTCGAGCAAGTAAAAAAGTGTCGTGACTATTTTCGTCAAGTTTGTCTATCAGCTGTTAGACAAGACAACCGCCACTTTTGAAATGCCAGTAAACCAGGCCAACTTAAAATAACTTTCAGCATGGAATGGATGAGGGTAAGAACTGTGGGGAGACGACGAGGACTGTAATCCCACGTGAGACAATGGACGTTGCCTATCGAGCATGTGCAGGACGATGAGCAGAAGTTGTTGTTGTTGTGGTCTTCAGTCCTGAGACTGGTTTGATGCAGCTCTCCATGCTACTCTATCCTGTGGAAGCTTCTTCATCTTCCAGTACTTGCTGCAACCTACGTCCTTCTGAATTTGCTTGGTCGCCCTCTATGATTTTTACCCTCCACACTGCCCTCCAATGCTAAATTTGTGATCCCTTGATGCCTCAGAACATGTCCTACCAACCGGTCCCTTCTTCTTGTCAAGTTTTGCCACAAACTCCTCTTCTCCCCAATTCTATTCAATACCTCCTCATTAATTATGTGATCTACCCATCTAATCTTCAGCATTCTTCTGTAGCACCATGAGCAGAACTTACCGACAGCGAAAACATCAGTTACGAACTGCAATCTTAAATAGCTGAGGGACGGCCTAAAAGAAGCCAAACATCATGACAACAAAGCATACCATGTCAGAAAACCGAACTGCAACTCGTTCCGGACACAGTGAGCAGGTAAATCTTGAGGAAAACCGGGAAGGATATCCGAAGACCTCGACACTCACCGCCGGCCTTTGTGACCGAGCGGTTCTAGGCGCTTCAGTCCGGAACCGCGCGACTGCTACTGTCGCAGGTTCGAATCCTGCCTTGGGCATGCATGTGTGTGATGTCCTTAGGTTAGTTAGGTTTAAGTAGTTCTAAGGGACTGATGACCTCAGATGTTAAGTCCCATAGTGCTCAGAGCCATTTGAACTATTTGACACCCACCTCTACTGCTTGAGTGGCAAGGCAGCACAGCCCCTGTTAATCCAAAGTTGTTCCGGATGAGGATAATATACCTCTGTGTCAGAGGACCAAAGGACAGAAACCCCTTCCACTGCCTCTTTCTGTTTGTCTTTCTCCTGATTTTTTCTTTCTTACATTTCTTTTACTCTCCTTAAACAGCACGACTCTCAGATAAGTAATATCCAGGGTGTTTCCGTAAGAGCGCGAAAACTTTGAGCAGGACATAGCGAATGCTCCACTGAACAATTTGAGATTGCGAACCTGGGGTCGGAGTAGACAGGTGAAGGAGATATGGAAGTAAACTTGTCAATCCCAACTTATTTACAACTAGCATGCGTACAAGTTTATACGTATTGTGCTGTTTATTTCCTGCAAGGAAACAAGGAGGACGAGCCTGGTTACTAGGAAATCAGGAAATCATGGTGCAAGTTTTGTTTATTTTACTTGTCCATACGGTGGCTCAGATGCACCGTATTTGCATTGTCCCATGACAGAACGTGCTATGAATCAACGACGGACCCATCCATTACTCAGTGCTATTCAGAGATGTAGACCACAATACGATGGAGCAGTACCGACATAGTTTGGCGGAACTCACTGACCTACAACTTGTGTATGAGGAAGTACGTTGCAGTGCTCTCGCTGCTGAAAGGCTGTACAGGGAACGATTCCCTAAGCGGCATCATCCGTCACGACGAGGGTATACTTCTCTCGATCGACGAATGTGGGATGTGGGAGGCTGGTTCATTGGAAAGAAGAGACGAGGGACATGACAACACGAGGACAACTCGCACACGAGATTTTGAAGAGTAGGTGCTGGAACGTGTTGCAGCAGACCTCGCAACAAGTACTCGTGAAGTGGGCGCTGCACATATCAGCGTATGGCGAGTACTTCACGAACAACAATGAGCAAAAATTACACCTATGTCACCCGCAACGAGTCCATGCAATAGTTGTGACTGACTTTGCACCAAGGGTCGCATTGTGCCACTGGTTGCTCCAACAATTGAGATATCAACCAGATTTCCTCCAGATCGTGCTATTTACTGACGAGGCTTCATTTGATCGTGGTGGTATCTGGAACAGCAGGAATAGCCATGTGTGGGATGAGGAAAACCACCACGCTCTAGTAGAACTACACCATCAAGTACGTTTTGCTGTGAATATATGGGCCGTCATTGTAGGCGACAATCTCGCTCGGCCATGTTTTCTACCTGGCCATCTGTACTTGAGGTTCGTGCAAAGAGTTCTACCCGAGTTGTTGGAGGACATACGCTAGACTGTTCGTGAGAGGACGTGGATACAACACGACGGTGCACCGTCTCACTTCAGTTTGGATGTCAGCAGCCACCTCAGTGCTGTATTTCATGGTCGGTGGATTTCAAGGGGAGGTCCTATTCCATCTGACCTGAATCCCCTTGATTATTTCCTATGGGGATAGCTAAAGTCATTCGTGTATAAGATCCCACTGGATACGGAGATAGAAGTAGTTGTCAGAATTGTAGCAGCCTGTGATGTGTTTCAAAACACACCAGGGATATTTGTGAGCGGGCGTCAGACTCGTGTTCGCCGCTGTCATGCTTTTTGCATTGAGGTTGATGGCCGTCATTTTCAGCACATTTTGTAACATACAGTACAAGTGGTACATTCATTCAATCAATGATGGTATTTGCAGTTAATTGTAACTAATGTAAATAAACCAGTACACAGTAATGTTCTTTTATTCCTCTTATCTCCTTAAGCTGGCTTCTCCTACTCCAGGTTCCTGCCTCGAATTGTTCAGGGCAGCGTCCTGTATGTCTGTTAAATTTTGCACGCTCTTACAGAAACACCATGTATATGGAATTTTATGCTAAGATACTGTGTATTATATCAAAAGAACTTCATGTTTGTTTCAGTATCTAGTTAACAAACGAAAGAAAACAGCAAGTGAATAAATACGAGGGAACCTCAACAAGTAACTTAACATTTTGTTATAACACAACAAGTTACTTCTATTAAACGCTGTGCTACAATTCAGAGTGACACAGATACTTGATATATTTTTTTCAACCTCGTCACCAAGTCTACGTGAACAACGATCGGAACGTTCTACCGATCGTCCAGTTCCTCGTCGATGGAAATCCACTCCTTGGTCACAGAAACGTTCGAGAACCCCTATGTCAACGTCTCCGTCGTTCAAAAATCTCTTTACCCCTCAAATGTTCTTTCAGCATGACACAAAGACAGAAATCGTATGGTGCAATATTTTAGATTCTCCTTTCAGACAGCCACGTCTGTGCGTCCTTGGTCAAATTGTCGCCATCATTTCACCATAGTTTGAAGCGACTTTGGATTTGATCCATATACCGCCAGAATTTCAAGATGAATCCGTGTACAATTTAGACGTTTTGCCCAAAAGAATGGTACTGTCCCGCGTACACCAACTTCTGAGTACGTTTCTAGTTGCGGCGCCATTTCCGTCCCATACTGTAATGCACCTGTTATCCGTACAGTAGCGGAATTGTGTCTGCAAGAAGCCTCGAACATGGTCTCTCTTCTAAGAATGTGCCATTCTTGTTTCACAGTTGTCTTGGAGTGGTACAGCACGTTTTTTTATTATTTAGCGTATGACTAATACAGACATATCATGAAATTAAATTACATATACATATGTACATATTGACACACAAGAAACTTAAGTTTGTCTTTCAAATGGTTCAAATGGCTCTGAGCACTATGCGACTTAACTTCTGAGGTCATCAGTCGCCTAGAACTTAGAACTAATTAAACCTAACTAACCTAAGGACATCACACACATCCATGCCCGAAGCAGGATTCGAACCTGCGACCGTAGCGGTCACGCGGTTCCAGACTGAAGCGCCCAGAACCGCACGGCCACACCGGCCGGCCGTTTGTCTTTACAACTGAATATCCAGTCCTTCAATCCAGCGCACTGCATCTGGAGTTGCTAGCAGGAAGTCCTCTTTAGCCCCGTGATAGGCTCGAATCCTGCATTCACTGACAATGTGGTGAACAGTCTGGTATGGAGTCCCGCAGTCACAGGCTGGATCAGGCAGCTTCTTCCACTTAAAGAGAGCATCCCTGCATCAGCCATGGCAGGTACGGATTCTGTTGAGAGTAATCCAGATCTTGCGTGGTAGGTCGAATTCACTTGGAATTATGCAGGTACACATCTGTCACTGCTTCCCCACCGACCTTTCCATTCTTCAAGAGGTTTGAAATCCTTAGCAACCATGTCAGCAGTATCGCACAGGGTTGCATGGCGTGATTTCAGTCTCTTGCGTTTTAAAAGTGGCAGGTCGCTATGCACGGGTAGGTTAGAATTCCTGGAGATCTTGTGGAATTCTCTCATAAGGGCAGTACATCTGCGTAGATCAGGAGGCATTATACCGGTTAACAGTGGAAGCCAATAAACTGGAGTAGATCTGATTGCGCCAGATATTATGCGCATTGTCGTATTCGGCTGGGTATCAACAAGCCTTGTATCATGACTGTTCGTCCAAGCAGGTGCACAATACTCAGCACTTGAGTACACCAAGCCCAGAGCTGAAGATCGCAGGGTGGTTGCTGAAGATCCCCAGGTAGTTCCGCATAGCTTATGTAGGATGTTGTTTCGAGTTCTTAACTTATGAGCTAAGTTAAGAAGGTGTTGTTTGAAGCATAGTGTACGATCCAGGATGACACCAAGGTATTTTGGGTTCCAATTATGACGAAGAATTCTGCCTCAGAAACTTACTTCCAGTTTTACGTTCGCCAACCGGTTATTTAGATGGAAACAAGCACGTGTAACATACTTTTTGAAGTCCCTCCGTTGTATGTGGAGACATGCAGGGATGCAGTAGCACACACAGGATAGAAAGGCATGAATGATGATATAGAACCGTTGTGAAGACTCGTGACTATTGCGAAGGAAGATGATAAGCAATGTAGTACATAAATAATCTGGGAGCGGCGCTTCGGAAGGAAGTGTGACGTCTCACGCGCCATGTACCACACGAAACAGAGCGACTCCCCGACTGCCCCCTTCCCCTTCCATCTCTCTCTCTCTCTCTCTCTCTCTCTCTCTCTCTCTCTCCCTCTCTCTCCACATGCGGACGGCTTCCTCCGCAACTCGTCGTATTAATTAGCCGCAGAATAGGAACAGTTGCCTGTTTTCGTTCCCAAAAAAGCAAATAATAAAGCGCCGGGAGGAAGGGATGAAATAATTACGGCGCCATTTTATTGTCCGGCGACTCCACGCAATCGTTCCATCCGGCCGGTCGCGTTGCGAGACCGGGCCGCGATGCCTTATCGCACGCACAGAGCTGGCTGGCGAGCGCGAGCGACGGCGCCGCTAAAAGAAATATGGGCCCGTAATAACAGAGCGAGGCGGCCCGGAATTTTCGGGATTTCGGGAACGCGCCCACCCGCTCCTCTAATTACACGGCGGTGCTGCTCTCGGGTCGCCGGAGCCGGCGCCGATACATACATTAGCGGCGTGGGTGGACGCGGGCACTGGGCTCTGCCTTAAGGCACTGGCCGCGAGCCCAGATAAGGTGGCTCGTTGATGTACTGATTGGCAGCCGGCTCTAAACACAGCGTAGCGAGATGGTAGGCCGAGTAAAAATTCAATCGCGCTTATTACACGGTCAGTGGACGGTCTGGAATCAGTGACTTGCGTCAGATACTTGACAATACCAGATCGGTGAGATAGAGAACTTTTTGTCGCAGGTCTTGAAACATCACGGCGGTCTTACACTAAGTGAAGGTTATATCTTCCGCCTCACAAATGTTACCACTGTGTCACGGGTACTCGCCTCATCTGTACTGAAACTGCAGTCCGTGTGGGGGCTGCAGTCGGATCTTAGAGCGCCTGAAGGAAAAGATCGCAGGTTTATGTAAACTGTACTGAGCTGCTGCCGTCAGTCCGAGTAGTTTTCCCAGCGCGGTTAGGTGTCGAATCCCGATTATCTACTTTTCACAGAAATCGATTGCTGCCATTTGAAGATCGTAAACGTAAAGAGTTGTAAGGGGCAAGCTGTTTTGAGAAACAGCGCAATAAAGTTTGAATAAAATCTTTCAAGTGCATACAGTGTCGTTTCCTTATCAAATAAGTCATTGTTTTCAAATATGTCCAAACTAAGGACATATTTCTAAAATCGTAAATTTTATCCAAAACGTTATTCTTAAAAATTCGTCAATAGCTACTCAAGACTGTTTAAGAGCAAATTGAATCTATTTAAAGTTTTAACATTTTGTAAATGTCTGCAACAGCAACAGTAGGATGAGATCTTCTCGTAGAAATAGTAAACAGCCAATCAGTTGCAAAATGGAAGATTTATTAAAATCCCTTACCATGGCTTCAACATTTGTAAAATTGTCTTCTTCAGAAGGAAATATTAACAATTGGATTACATATTGTGGCAGAAGTACGAAAGGCGTCACTCAGATATAAATTGTACCTCCATAATAATTAAAACATGGTTGTTGTCGTATGGTATTTCCTCACCAGTGTACAGCTACTGTACTAGCGCCACGTACGCAACGCTTGCTCTAAGGAAACTTGTGGCAAGACAGGGCACCGGTAGTGCGCGCAAGGACGGTGCGCGGTAGTGAATGAAACTTTATCAGGCTAAACTTGCTACAGACGTTAAAATTAAAATTATAACATGTTGTGCATGTTTTAATTTATTACGGAGGTGACATTTTATATTTGATTGACGCCTTTCGGCTATATTTTAACGTACCTCTGCCACAACATATAATCAAGGTTGTCAGTATTTCCTTCTGAAGAAACGTTTTTCAAACGTTGAAACAATGGCAAAGGGGCTTTAATAAACCTTTCTTTTTGCAACTGCTTGACTGTTTAATATTTCTACAAGAAGATGTATTTCATCTGCATTAACATTGACTTGCAACTGTTTACTTTCTGAAGTTTAACCAACTATTTCTGTGAAACCTCTGAAAAATGGAAATTTAAAAGATCTGAACTGTTTCCGTTTATATAGTAAAATTAGAACTGCCAATTTTTTAAGTAAGGAAGTACAAAACTTTGAAAATTAATCCATGATTTAGCACAGTTTAAAATTAATTTCATTGTCGTCCTACCACAGCACGTAAACAACCTTAAGGATTGCCCTTAACGTTTGTGCCATCATACTGTCACGTGAATTCACGGAAATAAGGGTACTGAACACAACATTGTTTACTTGTTTAAATAATTATTTACAGTTATCTGATTAGCAACAACATTTGAAGTGAATTTGCGTTCAAGAACGTATCCGGATCTTTATCAGAGCCGTAGTTATCCACATCAATCTCAGATTTGTGCAGATCGTCCCTGAAAAGCATTTTTATGACACCAGCACCACACATGTTACTACTACTGGCAGCCATGTTTTCGACATTTACCAATGCTTACAAGCACACATCCTGACAAACTTGTCGTTAGTAAGAATATAAAATCAGAGATAGAGCTATCATTTCTCGGTTTATCATGGAACTATCAACTAATACGGACAAAGCACAGCACCTACCATGTTTTAAATGCAGTAAATCTGGTTTTAATCGACAGCCCCGTAACTCTGTTTACATCCGAGATCTTCATACGTAACTAGGATGTTTAGGTCCTAGCAGACTGTTAGGTGACGTTATCGAGTTATAAAAACAGGTGGCACTTATTTTGTTCACGAAGTTGATATTGGCTAAAACAACAAAATCACAGTCATTACAAAGTACAGTGCTCATGGTGACAGGTGACCTACAAATCCGTATGGAAAATAATCCACTATGTAATAAATGTACTTCTCCTACAATAATGAACAATAGACTTTAAAAAATAAGATTTCTTAGTATGTAAGTGGCCTCCATTGCTCGCAAACCCCCGGAGCGCAACAAATTTCTACAGACTGCAGACTAAATACGTAATCTGACTGCCAAGCCCGGCAGTACTGATCTGTTTTGGTTGTCAGCAAGACTGGAACTCTGGTCAATGCCAGCGCGGATCTCACGATAATGCGCGAAACGATTCGAAGTGTTCATAAATTTTCTTATATTTCATGCTTCTGTCAGACAATTTCACTAAGCACTTCCTAATGAGTACATTGGTGAGAGGCTCTTTATACTCACAGAACGTCCTAGATGATGTTCTATTTAAGGAATAATAAGTAACGAACTTATAAGTTTTGGCATGCATGCAGCACCAGTTCAGACAATCAAAGCATAGGATCGCTCCGCCTGCGCAATTTCAGGAGACGAAATTTTTTTTATTTTTTATTTATTTATTTTCGGCTTTGGGCAGTTAGAAAGTGACATATTAACATCACTGTAGTTCCCACAATGGAACAATAAAAAGAGTTCAATGTACAAACATAAGTTAATAATGTAAAATACACTCCTGGAAATGGAAAAAAGAACACATTGACACCGGTGTGTCAGACCCACCATACTTGCTCCGGACACTGCGAGAGGGCTGTACAAGCAATGATCACACGCACGGTACAGCGGACACACCAGGAACCGCGGTGTTGGCCGTCGAATGGCGCTAGCTGCGCAGCATTTGTGCGCCGCCGCCGTCAGTGTCAGCCAGTTTGCCGTGGCATACGGAGCTCCATCGCAGTCTTTAACACTGGTAGCATGCCGCGACAGCGTGGACGTGAACCGTATGTGCAGTTGACGGACTTTGAGCGAGGGCGTATAGTGGGCATGCGGGAGGCCGGGTGGACGTACCGCCGAATTGCTCAACACGTGGGGCGTGAGGTCTCCACAGTACATCGATGTTGTCGCCAGTGGTCGGCGGAAGGTGCACGTGCCCGTCGACCTGGGACCGGACCGCAGCGACGCACGGATGCACGCCAAGACCGTAGGATCCTACGCAGTGCCGTAGGGGACCGCACCGCCACTTCCCAGCAAATTAGGGACACTGTTGCTCCTGGGGTATCGGCGAGGACCATTCGCAACCGTCTCCATGAAGCTGGGCTACGGTCCCGCACACCGTTAGGCCGTCTTCCGCTCACGCCCCAACATCGTGCAGCCCGCCTCCAGTGGTGTCGCGACAGGCGTGAATGGAGGGACGAATGGAGACGTGTCGTCTTCAGCGATGAGAGTCGCTTCTGCCTTGGTGCCAATGATGGTCGTATGCGTGTTTGGCGCCGTGCAGGTGAGCGCCACAATCAGGACTGCATACGACCGAGGCACACAGGGCCAACACCCGGCATCATGGTGTGGGGAGCGATCTCCTACACTGGCCGTACACCACTGGTGATCGTCGAGGGGACACTGAATAGTGCACGGTACATCCAAACCGTCATCGAACCCATCGTTCTACCATTCCTAGACCGGCAAGGGACCTTGCTGTTCCAACAGGACAATACACGTCCGCATGTATCCCGTGCCACCCAACGTGCTCTAGAAGGTGTAAGTGAACTACCCTGGCCAGCAAGATCTCCGGATCTGTCCCCCATTGAGCATGTTTGGGACTGGATGAAGCGTCGTCTCACGCGGTCTGCACGTCCAGCACGAACGCTGGTCCAACTGAGGCGCCAGGTGGAAATGGCATGGCAAGCCGTTCCACAGGACTACATCCAGCATCTCTACGATCGTCTCCATGGGAGAATAGCAGCCTGCATTGCTGCGAAAGGTGGATATACACTGTACTAGTGCCGACATTGTGCATGCTCTGTTGCCTGTGTCTATGTGCCTGTGGTTCTGTCAGTGTGATCATGTGATGTATCTGACCCCAGGAATGTGTCAATAAAGTTTCCCCTTCCTGGGACAATGAATTCACGGTGTTCTTATTTCAATTTCCAGGAGTGTAAAAGCACTGAAAGACAAACACCATGTAGCCAGTACTAGTTACAACAGTGCCAAGTTAACATTAGTACAATTTTCAAAGCAGAGCAATGACAAGAGCATAAAGTAAAAAGATACGTTCGTCACATACATTTAAAAAAAGTACGACCAAATGTTTAAAACAGGCCAATACGAGAGGATAATGACATCCACAGCCGGATACCGGTGTCTTTCAAATAGTTCGCTAGTAGATAACACCTGTATACACCAGTGAAGTGAAGCAGTTACTTTTGTAGGGAGGGGTAGTCCCTTGCAACCAACTTTTTGTACAACACTGCCTGTGCGGCCGAGTACTTAGTACACGCCAATATGACGAGATTCAGATTCCCCACCGCCGTTGTGTTCTGATCACAGCGTCCAGAAGCGATGATTTTCAACCGGTATAGGTATGTGGGGTAAAGTCTGTGTCCCAGCCTTAAGCTTCAACGATGTGAACTACGGCCGAAAAGATTCAATCAGATGTAAGGCCGCCAGAAACGTCAGTCGTCACGTTCCTTGATTGCACACGACGATCAATATTTTCTTAACACACACCGATCAATATTTTCTATTGACATCAACTGGCAACCGCAGCAATGAGGATTCTTTGATTCATAGTAAAGTAATTGTATCTCAAACAGCCAGAAATGTTACAACATCCCACTAAGTTAAACTAATAAGTCTATTCATAAATTAATAATAATGATGTACGAGAATTAGATAAATGTTGACAATATATAGTATATGTAATAAAATCTGCAACAAGAAATGCGTCTCTAGAAATACGAAAGAAAGAAAACACTGCACCATAGTGTGAGACCGGAACACTGATACGGGGTGGTCAGAAACAGTCTGAATATCTTGTAAGGGTGTTTCTGGGTAAGCGATGGTGAGGAATAATTGATGAGAAAAACATAGATACGTTGTGCCGTTTCCAAGTTAATTAGAATTTCAGTTAGGCAATCAGGACGCTGCGCACGCTATTTAAACCGGCCTGCCAGAGACATTGTCGCCAAACGCTTTCTTCGTTTGATTTTCTTACACCGAACAAGAAAGCGATACAAAAATTGGAATGCGGCGGTAGTAAGGATCGAAACCCAGCCAAAGTCTGAGCAGTCTCGTGCGCTGTCATCTCTGCCATGAGAACAACTAACTCTATATGGCAGGCCGCTTGAATTTGCGCGGGCAACAGCCTGATTGGCTATCTAAAATGATAATAAACTTGGAAACTGCTCAAAGTATCGAATTATTTTCTTAAAAATTACTTCTCGGCACAACCTTTCCTGCAACGCCCTTACCGGCTTTTCATATTGTTTCTGACCACGCCGTATGTAAGTTGTGAGGCTAGCGTTGCTCCGTCTCCATCTATTCGACGACATATGATCGGTAGAGTAACAACTACAGCCACTGTGCATTGCGAAAACGAGTGATCAGCATCTCTGGGCTCAACGATGAGTTCTGGTATCGCCAGGTTCTGGACGCGGGCCAGCGCGACCGACAAGTGGTGTCGCGAAATGAATCGATAACGAAGTGGGGTATTCGTATTTATGCTCGCATTTCTGGCTAAATAGTTCTACGAAGTGCCATTAATTATACCGTATACCATTCCATTAGTAAGGTTAGGTTTTTATATAAGTTGCAGTTCTATTTACGAGTAAGTTTCAAGGAATAATTTCGTTGCAAATTTCAGATTCAATTTCAACCAAAGATACAAGAAAAAACATTTGAATTTCACTCAACTGTGCTTAATTAACTTGTCTTAGAGGCTCATATTATTACGTCCCGAGAGGAGGCGGAACTATAATTGGTATGTGGGGGTCGGCAATCTCACGGTGTCAATCCTTAGCCGTGAAATGTAAGGTGGACAAAATAGAGATGCTTAAAAGAAGGATTAGAGAAAACTAATGGGTGCAGTACAAACAACAGAACTAGGAAAATCAGAAGTGGTTGGGAGACCTATCGAAACATACAGAAAATGTTAGAAGGAATGACAAAGAAGAGGTTAATCTTCTTTGGGCACCTTTACTGAATTAATCAGAACAGGGCAACAAAACAAGTATTAATGTGTTTCTGGAAAAAAAAAGTCTACAGTAGCGTGGATCACAGAAAGAAAAGAAGTACAAACAAATCACATCAAAAAACCGTAATTAAAAGAAAGTAACTGTTTTAAGAACAAAATACTATATTTAAAAGACTTGGAATGAATAAAAGATAAGCACTCCGGAACAACATGGACGACAGAGTGGAACAGGGAAGATGAGGAGAAGATGGCGTACTGGAAAAATTCAAAACAGGAAACAAATAAGAGGGAATAAAGTTGTTAATTGATGCTCATTGGCAAATACGAAGGTAAAAAACAATATATGAGATAAAAATGATCAAAACTCAACATTATAGGTACACATTTGTGGCCTTTGCTAATGTTATTGATGACATTGGTCTATTTTATTTAAAGATGTCTTTCAAAAAGAAAATTTCCCGAAAAAAGTGCTACAGGATGCTGGATTTCGATTACATTCAGAATAAGGCCAACTTGACGGTGAACACTACAACTGCACTAACAAAGTTAGCAAAAGAATGTGGAAAAACTAATAATCTTGATTGGTTTAAATCATAAACTTTAATACATTAGACAATGAATCATAAAGCAAATGTTGCAAAACTGAATATTCGCTGAAGATTCCTAATTTAAAAATACTCTCTCAGACAACTAAAAGATGAGATACTGCATCACAGTAGTGAAAATAGCACGTAATTGTGAAACAGAATTATGTTCTAAATTATATCAGATGGAGCAGAAAGCTAGAGATGAAGGAAAAGAAGACTAAGAAAACCTTTGGGCTGTAAGATCGGAGAAAAGGAATGTTAGATATCGACAAGTCAATGATATCGGGAAAAGCGAAGAATAAGAATGTTTCGTCATATTAGAAGAAATCCGAGTTAGATTCTTTGGTCACGTAGTGAACAGTAAACTAACCAGGCGAATTTTCATTAATGATTACAAAGGCAAAAAAGAGGCAGTCAGTAGTCCAAGAAGTGACAACGGAGTAAAAGGATATGGAAAAAAATTAGGAATATTGGAAAGCGAATAAACAAATGAATAACAGACGGATACTGATTCATTGTAATCTTTTACGCAGTCTAGAGATGGTCAAACTGGAACGAAAAATGTAAAAAAAATACAAGTTACTTAAAAGTCATATGGCCAATTAATGCCACCATTACTATCTTGGATACAGAAGTAGTAACGAGGCAAGAAAAAGAAATATCAGAAGGGAAATTAACGCAGGAGGGGAACATACACCAATATTTTCAACAAACATAATATACTTCCACCGATAGTAAGGGAGATTCAAAAGATCGATTGCACAGTTCAGACGTCCGACTTAGTTCAAACCAATGACAAAAAGATGAAATGATCGTGAACAGGTTAATATTGACGTAGTTAACATTAGAATAGTGGAGGACGTGATAGAAATAGAACTGAAACGATTCTCATTTTTGGAAAGAAAGGTTGTGTAGAAAGACAGGAACAAAAAAGATTTTCTAACTCCATTGACTATGGTTGAAAAATTCACTATCTTCATTTTAAGACCTATTCTGCAGAAAATCTGTTAAGCTATTCTTTTCCATCTAGCTACCGGCCCATTATTGTTTCCCTGTTACCTATCCACCTATGTCCCATTTTACCCACAGATCTAACTATTCCTTTTTCTATCTACTCATACTTCAGTCACTCAGTCTATCTACGGGACTAACTGTGAGTCTTTTCCCATAGTCACCTTTCTTTTTCTCTCTTCTTATGGAAGATATTCGAGCTACAACCTACAAAAAAGAACAATCCAGTTTTCTTACCTACATATCCCTGAGCTGCGTCTTGAAATAAGTGTGAAAGGAACTGGCGAAATAAATGATTTAAGCTGTAACTACTTAACGTTTAACTTTTATCAAACAAATTTTTGAATGGTAGTATTTCTTCACTTTGAAGAATCAGAAGGATTTTGGAGGAACATTATAATTAGCTGGTGTAACTGTTTTCCACCAACTATTTCAGTATCTCAGACCGGTATGAGCGTTATAACAGAGCACGGTGATTAAAGGTTTAGGAGCAGGTGATACTTATTTCACAGCTGGCACTCATCAGACATTGGCTCAAGGCCATTCTTAAGGTAAAATATGAAGAAAGATAAACCTGATTCGCGCTCGTAACAGTTGTTCGTGTTAACAATATCTTCCTCTGTTTTATTTTTTTCTTTTGTTTTTGTATTCATACTAGCCCACTCTACTAATATGGAATCGGGTTCCTTGACAGAGACCTGTTAATAATCGTATCTCCTGCGTCATCTTCAGCTACAGTGTGCTAATAAATTGGAGTGAACATAGACGTAGTCGCACAGTCAGAACGTTCCATAAAGTTTCATTCTCAAGCTTCGTATAATGACCTACATAGTAGAAAGGTCAACATATTTGCGTTCCTGAGTGTACAGCAGACTGCAAGTTTAATCCACAGTTATCAAAGTCTTCTATATTTTGCAGTTATATTTAAAAACTTATGAAAGGAGATTTCTAGTTTTATTTTAAGAATAACATGCAATTGGAAAGTCACGTTTGGCATTATCTTCATCGCGGTACAACTCATTTGGGTCCGTACTTTGTAATCGGCTGATATTTTATTTCGTTCTTAAATGCGATGTAAATAGTAATGCTTTTACATTAGTCTACTGAGTTTCCACGATATCACAGAACACTGGTTACTTTGAAAATTGTGTACCGTGTTTGTGATCTGATTTTTCTGTCGTTGTGGTATGTAATTAATACCATCATTTAAATAGTTTTAGGATAATGAAATACATTTCTATATTCGTCAAGAACGAGGTGGTATTTTGTCTACATCCTCCACAAAACTTTTGCAGCTTTCGTACATAACTAAGAAATCACCTAATTAATAACGTACTCCACAGCGTACAGCGCAATACTTCACATTGATAAAATTATGCTTGGATGATTAATAAAGCGAAAGTGATTGTAGAGTAAATGTGTGTACTACCTAAGAACTTGATTGGAGCAATATTCTAAGGTCCGCTCTAGAGATTAATAACGTGAAAAGTCCTAAAGTTATTAGCAAAAAAAATTGTTCGTCAATCGCCTTTTATTTATACTTCAAAAGACGTAAGTACGCATTTCATATTTATTTATCGTAATATCAGAATTATACCCTGCGTGCGTCGACGTTAACATAGTTTCAGAAGCACTGAAGTTATTAATATTACAATTTTTTGTTATTTGTTGTTAGATTTTATTCTTGTTTTGTTATTTCTACTACTATTATTATTATTGTTACTGTTATTGCTGACTATAAGTATTGATATTTATGTAATTTTTTTGGCCCAAAAAAGTTTAGATGTATAGAAGTTTGGGAACAATTCTGTAGTAGTTTCATATACTGGAGATTTCACATGTACCTTTTCTCTGATGTTTCTAGAGATACGTATTTTCAATGAGGTTTTTGTTACTTAAAGGTGGATTCAACCCAAAACCAGGTTATGGGATGCTTCACGCGGCACAGTGTCAACTCCAGCACCATTTTGGTTCTCATTGTAACAAAATAAAATTTAAAGCATAATACATGTGAGCGAGAGATTGCTATGGTATGATATTCAGTCGAATAATCATAGTTCACATTGACAGCGAAACGGAATTCCCAGCAGTGACTGTCTAAGGCACATACCGCACCGCTTTGTGTTCACAGTGACGTCATGTAGGGAGGAAAAAATAAAATGACCCGAAATGTGCTTACGCATATTTCATAACGTAATTAAATAATGTAGAGAGCGTTAGAAACTGCGTCAGGCATAGCCTTGTGTGATTATTCTCAAAAGAATAATTTCGTTGATCAGAGTAATTTATTTCGAGTCAAATTTAAGAACGTATTATTGAGCAGTCTTGATTTGGCCACCTTCTGTAACACAGTTATACAGCCACTGCAGAAAATATAGGACATTCTTCATGGTTTTATGTCGCAGGTAACAAGTAACCGAACCTGAATATCACATCGTGATAATTAGGTGCTGCTTTGTCAGTAGGGCACTTTAACAATATTATATCCGATTCAGTAAAATACTTCCTGTGTTATTTAACACTGCACTATTTAAGGTCACATACACTCCTGGAAATGGAAAAAAGAACACATTGACACCGGTGTGTCAGACCCACCATACTTGCTCCGGACACTGCGAGAGGGCTGTACAAGCAATGATCACACGCACGGCACAGCGGACACACCAGGAACCGCGGTGTTGGCCGTCGAATGGCGCTAGCTGCGCAGCATTTGTGCGCCGCCGCCGTCAGTGTCAGCCAGTTTGCCGTGGCATACGGAGCTCCATCGCAGTCTTTAACACTGGTAGCATGCCGCGACAGCGTGGACGTGAACCGTATGTGCAGTTGACGGACTTTGAGCGAGGGCGTATAGTGGGCATGCGGGAGGCCGGGTGGACGTACCGCCGAATTGCTCAACACGTGGGGCGTGAGGTCTCCACAGTACATCGATGTTGTCGCCAGTGGTCGGCGGAAGGTGCACGTGCCCGTCGACCTGGGACCGGACCGCAGCGACGCACGGATGCACGCCAAGACCGTAGGATCCTACGCAGTGCCGTAGGGGACCGCACCGCCACTTCCCAGCAAATTAGGGACACTGTTGCTCCTGGGGTATCGGCGAGGACCATTCGCAACCGTCTCCATGAAGCTGGGCTACGGTCCCGCACACCGTTAGGCCGTCTTCCGCTCACGCCCCAACATCGTGCAGCCCGCCTCCAGTGGTGTCGCGACAGGCGTGAATGGAGGGACGAATGGAGACGTGTCGTCTTCAGCGATGAGAGTCGCTTCTGCCTTGGTGCCAATGATGGTCGTATGCGTGTTTGGCGCCGTGCAGGTGAGCGCCACAATCAGGACTGCATACGACCGAGGCACACAGGGCCAACACCCGGCATCATGGTGTGGGGAGCGATCTCCTACACTGGCCGTACACCACTGGTGATCGTCGAGGGGACACTGAATAGTGCACGGTACATCCAAACCGTCATCGAACCCATCGTTCTACCATTCCTAGACCGGCAAGGGAACTTGCTGTTCCAACAGGACAATGCACGTCCGCATGTATCCCGTGCCACCCAACGTGCTCTAGAAGGTGTAAGTGAACTACCCTGGCCAGCAAGATCTCCGGATCTGTCCCCCATTGAGCATGTTTGGGACTGGATGAAGCGTCGTCTCACGCGGTCTGCACGTCCAGCACGAACGCTGGTCCAACTGAGGCGCCAGGTGGAAATGGCATGGCAAGCCGTTCCACAGGACTACATCCAGCATCTCTACGATCGTCTCCATGGGAGAATAGCAGCCTGCATTGCTGCGAAAGGTGGATATACACTGTACTAGTGCCGACATTGTGCATGCTCTGTTGCCTGTGTCTATGTGCCTGTGGTTCTGTCAGTGTGATCATGTGATGTATCTGACCCCAGGAATGTGTCAATAAAGTTTCCCCTTCCTGGGACAATGAATTCACGGTGTTCTTATTTCAATTTCCAGGAGTGTACAATAGTTGACGAAACATAGATCACTAATGCAGTATGATGCAGAGATGTATACAGGGCGGTCCATTGATCATGACCGGGCCAAATATCTCACGAAATAAGCGTCAAACGAAAAAACTACAAAGAACGAAACTTGTCTAGCTTGAAGGGGGAAACCAGATGGTGCTATGGTTGGCCGCTAGATCGCGCTGCCATACGTCAAACTGATATCAAATGCGTTTTTTTTTAATAGGAACCCCCATTTTTATTACATATTCGTGTAGTACGTAAAGAAATATGAATGTTTTAGTTGGACCACATTTTTCGCTTTGTGATACATGGCAATGTAATAGTCACAAACATATGGCTCACAATTTTAGACGAACAGTTGGTAACAGGTAGGTTTTTTAAATTAAAAACGACATTCCTCTCAACAGCGAGTAGTTCGCCTTCCGTAATGTTTGCACTTGCATTGACAATGCGCTGACGCATGTTGTCAGGCGTTGTCGGTGGATCACGATAGCAAATACCCTTCAACTTTCCCCACAGAAAGAAATCCGGGGACGTCAGATCCGTGAACGTGCGGGCCATGGTATGGTGCGATGACCAATCCACCTGTCATGAAATATGCTATTCAATAATGCTTGAACCGCACGCGAGCTATGTGCCGGATATCCATCATGTTGGAAGTACATCGCCTTCTGTCATGCAGTGAAACATCTTGTAGTAACATCGGTAGAACATTACGTAGGAAATCAGCATACATTGCACCATTTAGATTGCCATCGATAAAATTGGGACCAATTATCCTTCCTCCCATAAAGCCGCACAATACATTAACCCGCCAAGGTCGTTGATGTTCCACTTGTCGCAGCTATCGTAGATTTTTCGTTGCCCAATAGTGCATATTATGCCGGTTTACGTTACCACTCTTAGTGAATGACGCTTCGTCGCTAAATAGAAAGCGTGCAAAAAATCTGTCATCGCCTAGTAATTTCTCTTGTGCCCAGTGGCAGAACTGTACGCGACGTTCAAAGTCGTCGCCATGCAATTCCTGGTGCATAGAAATTTGGTACGGGTGCAATCGATGTTGATGTAGCATTCTAAACACCGACGTTTTTGAGGTTCCCGATTCCCGTGCAATTTGTCTGCTACTGATGTACGGATTATCCGCGACAGCAGCTAAAACACCTACTTGGGCATCATCATTTGTTGCCGGTCGTGGTTGACGTTTCATCGATGGACCACCCTGTATACAAGGATTTTTTTTTTTCAACCAGTCATTTGCCATGGAAGTAAATTTCGTGTAACATTTTCTTTGTATCGAGAACCCAAACGGCCGGCCGAAGTGGCCGTGCGGTTAAAGGCGCTGCAGTCTGGAACCGCAAGACCGCTACGGTCGCAGGTTCGAATCCTGCCTCGGGCATGGATGTTTGTGATGTCCTTAGGTTAGTTAGGTTTAACTAGTTCTAAGTTCTAGGGGACTAATGACCTCAGCAGTTGAGTCCCATAGTGCTCAGAGCCATTTGAACCATTTTTTTGAGAACCCAAACGACCTTTAGCCTGATATCAAGCACTTGATATCTCTTACACATTACTAAATCGAAGACCCTAACGGGTCGCACCAAATGCACCAGTAGATGAATAAACAAACCGACACATCTACTTTCTATCTCATTCAGCCAATTTTTATATTTCTGTTACAGATAACGTGATGATAATTTTTTGTCTGTGTATTAACCATGTTGCTGGTGACCCTATGCATGCAAGAGCTCGTCTCCTTTCATTGAAAGTAACGACTTGTCGTCTATTTGCTATTACGCAGTCGTTAGTTTTTACCAAATATTTACGAGTTGTATTAACTTATATACCCCGATTAAACTCCTGGCTTTTCAGAGCTAGAAAAACAAAGTGGTTAGCACATGATAATTTTGCCTTCGCTGCTAAATCGAGATCGAGTTTTCACCGGGTTATCTTGTAAAGCGAGCACGATCAGATAACTGGGTAACCACAGGCCACGACTAACCAAGTGAAAGAGACAATGCGAAAAACAGTCCAGAAATTATCAGCTGACCATTCCTGTGGCAGCATTCTAAGTGAGCAGCGGAAGCATTAATTATTTTCTTCATTTTTTAGAGTGCTGCGGCAGTTGCAGCTTAACGTCGCAGATCTCTCGAGCATCATCGTTAAGGTATCTCCGAACCGTCCTACTGCGCACTTAATTAAGTTCAGACCCCACTAATCACAAATTCAAATATTCTGCAATTAGAGCCACAAAAAAAAGAGAAAGAGCGGCTAAACAACTCTGCTTGATGTATTCTGTCCATTAAAAACAGGTTCTGACACCAAGCTGAAACTATGGGGACTGCAGAAAGCAATAATATAAATGAGCTGTCAAGTCTTTCCGAATTGATAGAGACAAAGTAATAAACCAGTCACAACGGAAAGGGAGTAAACTAAATGAAACGGAAGTTTAGAATTTAGCAGGCCATCGATGTCAAGTCATAAACGATAGGAAATGGAAAGTAGAAAATCATTTGAGTAATCACTTTATTTCATTTAGGAAAGGCACGAAAAATGTAAACCGGGGTGCCGAAAGTGAATCTAGGACCCACTTAAACCTGCTTAAAGTTTTGAAGCCTTGGTCTTCCTATAAAATTTTACCCTCCACACTTTCCTCGATGCCTCAGAATGTATCCTATCAACCGATCCCTCCCTTTAGTCAGCTTATGCAGGAAATTTCCTTTTGCCCAGTATCAATCAGTATCTCCTCCTTAGTTATCGTTCTGCCCATCTAATCCAGAATGATATTTTCAGTCTGTAGCAGACTGTGGGCTGATATGAAATTTCCTGGCAGATTAAAGCTGTGTGCCGGGCCGGGACTCGAAATCGGGACCTTTGCATTTCACGGGCAAGTACTCTACCGACTAGGCTCTACAATCACGACTCACAGCTTTGCTTCCAGCAGTAACTCATCTCCTATCTCGCAAAATTCGCAGAAGTTATCCAGAGGAACTTGCAGCACTACCGTTCCTGGTAGAAAGGGTGCTGTGGTGACATTTCTTAGCCACAAATTTGTGGTAAGTTCCTATGGGATCAAACTGCTGAATTCATCGGTCCCTAGGCTTACACACTACTTAATCTAACTTAAACTAACTTACACTAAGGAAATCACACACACCCATGCCCGAGGGAGAAGTCGAACCTCCGACGGGGGAGAGCCGCGCGATCTTAGCCACAATCTTGACGATTGTTTCTAGAATGAAATTTTCACTCTGCAGCGGATTGTGCGCTTGTATAAAACTTCCTTGAAGATTAAAACTACGTATGTAGGACCGGGGCTCTGGAAAAAATCCCCTGGCCGTAGCGAACCAATATATCAATAATATTTTCTTCTTCTAGGAGTGCTAGCCCTGCAAGTTTCGCTGGAAAAATGTGTGTGAAGTTTGGAAGATAGGGGATGAGTTACTGGGGGAAGCCAAGCTGTGTGGGTGGGTCGTAAGTCGTTCCTGGTTAGTTCATTCGGTAGGCCAGTTTACCGCGAAAGGCGAGTCCCAGTGCGGTACAGTGCTATAATCTGCCACAGAGAATACACCTAACGTTCAACATTCTTTTGTGGCATCACATTCTAAATGCTTCTATTCTTTTCTTTCTGAAATTCGTATCGTTCACGTTTCATTTCTGTTTAGGGCAACAACCTAGAAAGATAACTTCAGAAAAGACTTCCCAACATTTAATTTTATAATCTCCTTAGCCAATCTGATTCAAATTTCCGAAAGTTCTCTAATTCACTTCAGTTGAATAGGTAGATAGTTCCTTCAAAAACATAACTGACTAGCTCTTTTCTTCCCACTGCACCTCAACGGAAATATTTCAGTCTCCCAAAAGTACTTCCATCTCACATTAAGTGTGTTTATGGGAGAAATGTGTACGGTGATCTAATTGGAGGCTAATGGAAATGAACGAAACAGGAGCATTCCTGGTTTTCTAGTTATACTACATATCTGCTACTACTTTCGTAATATCTTTCACCTGACTTCATTGTTAACTGTCAAAGGAACCATTATTCATTTCTACGGTTGACTTATGAGATACTTTTTTTATTCGAAGCTATTTTTATAGAGTTCTATAGCCGATTTGTCTCTGACTAAGTGACGATTCCTTTCAGATGCCATGATGTCACCCTATACGATGTGCTGAATCTAAAGTTTGGTCTATGTCTAATCATCACTATGCAAGGACGTACGCCTATTGGGAAGTTGTGAAAATTCTTCAGCCTGAAACAAGATCTGAAACTGAATAAGTTGTGGACTTAAGAGCCTAGTAAAGAAAACTGCGCTAATTCAGTAGCAGATCAAGGAGCCATTTGGACTTGGTGATCTCTGACAACTTGTGGGTGCCACGACGCCAATACAAATGTAAAAGTTCAATTATTAGATTAAAAGTGTGTCTCGTTAGAGGCTCAAGTTCATGCTCTTGCCTTTCGTGACCAATTCCCTTAGCAACTGAGCTACACAACTCACATCTGTCTTCACAGATTCTATAGGTACTTTTCTTGTATTTGAGTGTGTCTGAATAGTTCAGTGTATAAGAGCATTGCTCGCGAAAGTCAGGAGTCATATAATATTAATCTGTCACTAAATTTCATGACAGATCATTTCATTCCACAGCACAGAATTCATTCTAGTTCAACTATTGTTGCTGGTCCTATCAGCAAAAAGTTCCAAGTACTCATCTTCAAAAAGGTTAACGCGGAAGGATTAAAGCACTTGTCTCCACAAGGGATTCCTATGAACAAAGTCAGGAGCCAAAAGCCACGTACCACCAAGAAAATAAACACTGGCCGTGAAAACTTATACGCTTATACGGTTAATAACGCTTTTGTTTTTGAGAAATTATCACTTACCTAAGAGCGCAACTTACGAGGCAGTTTTGTGAAAATTTAAATACAGTTCGATAGTTATTTAAGCAATTCCACTGTATAGGAAGCTTGATTACGATTTTTTTTTTCAGGAAAAGCTGGAAGTTCCTGAAAAATAGTGATGATCATCCGAGGAAACGTCAGAGAGGCTCTGAGCACTATGGGACTTAACAGCTATGGTCATCAGTCCCCTAGAACTTAGAACTACTTAAACCTAACTAACCTAAGGACATCACACAACACCCAGCCATCACGAGGCAGAGAAAATCCCTGACCCCGCCGGGAATCGAACCCAGGAACCCGGGCGTGGGAAGCGAGAACGCTACCGCACGACCACGAGATGCGGGCAAACGTCAGAGAGTTTTGTTGAGAAAAAACTGTAATTCTGTTACGAAGTACAACAAATTATGCATGCCACTTTTACCATTTATAACAACTAAGAATCAATCTGTTAAGAATTTTGCATTCTGAAAAAACCGTGTCAGTTATTTGACATAGCGTCAGGACACTCGTTGATTCGCAGTACAGTATACAATAGCGAAACTCTGGTTCCGTTTTTGACAAAGTCTCACATTACTTTGGAAATGTGTTCGACTATGATACAAACTTATATGAAAAGCATTCGTGTAAATGACATCCGCACTAAAACGAACCGAAGCCTCAATATCTACTCTCATTGCACTCATAATCTCCTCCAGATAAATCTCTTAAGTTTACTGTTCTGACTCACTTACCTCTTGGCAAAGATTGAAGAATTTCATTATTATTGCCCAGAGCTTCTAATAACTTTTCCTCATTTAATAACAAATTTCGGTCCACAGATCATAATAAAGTTCATAAAAACATTCACAGTATCACATTAGGCATTATAAATCAGTGGATTCAAATAATGAAATCAATGAATTCGTCGCCGTTGTCATGACGTAATATAAATTACATTCTCAATCATTAACCTTGGAGATAGCACGCTTATTCATGTTACATCAACAGTCAGCCTTAGATCTACAACCGGAGGCATTCTGCTTACTGAGTATGTATCGCTAACGCTGACGGTTGATATAATATGGATCAGTGCACATGTGTCATAGTTCATAACTGACGATGTAGTTTATATTTCCATGTGATAACAGTGATTAATTTATGGATCTCATTATGTGACGCCAATGAATTTATAATGCCTAATATGACGTTGTAAATGTTTTTATGAACCTGACAATGCTCTGGCGGCTGAAATTGGTTATTAAATAAGGAAATGTTATCGGTATCCCTCGGCGATAATCAAGACGTCCTTCAAACATTTACAAGTTATGTGGCTCCATCTTTTGAAAATATGTCGCAAAGTATCTGATAATTTATGATTAACAACGTTAAGATTTCTTCACTTTGCGTGCTACGAACACTTTTCACGCAACACAGTAATCAAGATGCACGTCGTGCACACACAGACCCATTTCTGGCGGTCGGAAGTGCGACGGAAATGAGGAAGCACTTGGTAGGCAACACGCGTGACAAGAATACGTCGACTCGACGAGTTCCGCCTGGAACAGGTGAGGCGGTGGCAGGTAGCGCAAAGGCTGCTTCGTTGCGGTTAGAGTCGTTAAAATGAACTACAACTACTCGTATTTCCTAAAATTTGTTGTAGTAATTACATCCACTTCCGATATACATGTTTCAGATAGGCACTTCTTGTTATCGAATCGATCAGAACGTCATTGTCGAGGATTCTTGATGGTGCTGGGACATGTACTCGGGAAAAAGAGACCAGTATACGCATACAGTTTCGTCCACATGATGAGGTCAATTTATTTATGCGGATATTTTATCATCGATATACGTAACTTGCTTATCCACAGTTATCGGCCAATTTGCAGGTGCCTTGAATTAGGTGAAACGCGCGTCATTGGTGAAAAGTCGAAGTAGGTGGGACAATGGTGAATATACTAGACTCGTTTTCTGGAGGAACCGGGTTTAAACCGCTAGCCAATCTTCCCTTCTCCAGCCGTCACTTCTTGTGCCATTTCCCCTCATACAATGGCTTCGATGTTGACAACATCATACACTCTAAACTTTCTTTCTCTCTTGTCTGCATAACTTCTGTTCGTGCTTTCGACTGGCTGGTGATTTTTTTTTTTTTTAGGTTTTAAAGGCACATCTCGAGTAAACGTTTAGTAGAACAAACAGTATCACAAGAAACAACGTGCTTCGCACCCAAATAAGCAGTAAACGAAACAGAAGCGGTCGCGCGGTTCCAGACTGAAGCGCCTAGAACCGCTCGGCCACCTCGGCCTGCTGCAGCAGACATTGCTTCACAATCTGTTTCTTCCTATAACATCTGGGACCAAACAGTGCAACATACTGCACAATGATGCTTTTCGTAATGTAACGGTGTTCTTTTCGTGTTTTAGAATAAAGGAACCCCATGAAGTTGGTGGTATGTCGCTAAAACTAGTTAGGTGAACTAAAAATAAGAAGCGTTTGCATCAAGGAGAGAACACATGGCACCCCGTTGTTTGAGGCAGACATGGATCAACAAAAGAAGAGTACAAGTTATAATAACAGTTACGTCCTACGGAGTAAAGTTTTTGTACATGTTGTAAGAGGTCCGAGGAGATGTAATTTCGATGTATTGCTCATGCGCTGCCTGCGATATGCAAGGTCTCTGACCAGAGAGCAGTGTTGACTGCAGTAGGAACTGTGTAGCTGTAGCAGTATGTTGTTGCTAGTCTGGAGTCTGCTCTGGTCTGGTCTGGTGTATCGTGTTGGGTGGCCCGGTCGCGGTGCAGCGATGTCGGAGCCGGAGTATTATTGTATAAGGTAAAAAGCAGCCTCGCGCATATGTAGTAATTTTATCTCAAGGCCCATGTAAATGTTTTAAAAAAATCTCGTAATAATAATATTTCTCATAAAAAGTAACTTTTAACAACCATTCATTTCAATTTAAAGAATTTACTAATTTCTCCCATCCATGATCATCCCGATTGTTGCAAAAAAAAAAAAAAAAAGTTGCTTCCTTTCATAAATGACAGATGACAGATATATCGGCCAGCATTGCACAGAGCTGTGCCGGAAAAATTTATTGTAAGAGCAGATATATCCGGCGACTTCATTGAGGTAAGAATTTTTCCATTTTTTATTCAGAATGATCTTTCAGGGCCATGACGCAGCACTGCTGTCGTCCAAAATTTACCAGGTTAAATTCACAGTGAATTATTGAAAAGTCGTAAGTGAGCGACAATTTAATTGAGAGGTTAGTTACATTATATTATTACCAGGTTACTGAATTTATTTTTTTATTGGGACGTTACACTGAATGTGAACGACATAATTATAATTTTTACTGTTGAGAGGTTTAGGAATTTTTCTGTTTTGAGGTTACGCTAAATGTGAATGAATTTTGAGCTTAGATTAAATCAGAAAGAATTTTGTGTGGAGGTTAATGCGAAAAGAATTTTGTAGGGAGGTTGCAAATGAGAAAGAATTTTGTGGGAAGGTTACACTGAATGAGGATATTTATTTTATTATTTATTTTAAATTATTGTGGGAAGGTTACAATGTCTATCGCTATCCACTGTTGTATAACAGTTATGCGGCATATTATTATTGTATTAGAAATTAATGTATACCTTGCAGTACAACAGGTTGGGATGCAACAATCTAGTCACAGTTTCCATGCTGTTAGACAATTTCTTTCTGTTCCTCGAAGTAGAATCTTCGTCCTCATATTCTTGAATTGGGTAACTATTAGTAATTGAATGGACGTTTAATTTCTTGTAAACACGGAGAGTATGATGAGGCGAGAAAAGAGTTATTTTAGATGTCATGGGCACCCAAATGGTCGTCATCTCGGTCTCACAAAATTATACGCAATAATCAGAAATATAGTCCTGTTCTTATCAGCTGAATAAGATTGTTTATTTTTTAGGCTTGTGACCGGGTAGCCCTTAATCCAAACTGAAAATAACACTTGCAATAACTTATACACCTAATTTTATCAGGGAACAAACATTTACCCAGAATGGTAGTAAAAGAAAAAAAGCATAGATCCGTTTCCCATTACCAACACAAACGCACATGTAATTGTATGTTGCTATATGACATATTCGTAACTTGCAGAAAAAAAGAGCAATAAAGCTACAGAAACGTTGTTACATTTGTTGTTTAAAAACATATTTGTTGTTATTGACTTTGGGAATATATTAACTTATTACTTGTAAAAAAGCGTGTGAGTACATAAAGATATGATTTAATCCGGTATTACGGAACTTCCATGTCATCTTAGTGGAGGTAGTAATACAAGCTGAACCTAAACATTCCGGTTAATGACCTCACAAAACAATTTTTTTTAAAATTATTCACCCACAAACTAATCTAGATTGCTCATTTTACACTTCGCGTAATATTAATAGAAACGCGGGAAACTGTCAGCAAATGCTTCTGTGGGATCCGGTCTAAGACACACAACTCTGCGCATGCATCAAAATACACTGCCGACTGCAATCCTTATCGTTTCTTATCCTTCTCCAGGCCGGACTGGTAGTAGAAGACCTTATACCAATTATGATACTTAGAAAAAATCATTGACCTCGGTCACACGTGTCACTTACAATCCCAGCAGTTTACATTCGTGTGGCCCTCCGTTCAACAGGAAATTTGTGTGGCGTAATTCTGAGACATATTTTCCGCTTTGACAAATCTTTGTAATCATAGCTTGAACAATGTTCCTGTGAATCTGCAAGTGCTTACATTTCCATCTCGGAGACAGTCACTGATCGTCTGTCGGCATCTGCGACAATTGTTCTATGTTCTCCAACATTACGCTAGTTCACAATCGCCTCCAACATCTCAACAACCTTTTCCTTTCTACAACGTTTTAACAAGTAATACATTTCCTATTCATTACTTCTTTTCCGTAATATTGTATCAACATTGCACTTTTCTCGCATATCTTTTTCACAACTGCAGCAAAAATCAGATGTTTGTTCGTTCCTCCCTATCCAGTGATATGAGCGCTCACATTCAGTACGTTCTACTGGTCGCATTAGCCGATCTTACTTCACGTTTACCGAGCGAAGTGGAGCAGTTATTAGCATGATGGACCTGCATTTAGGACGACGGTTACAATACACGTACGGCCATCCAAATTTGGGAGTTAAGTGATTTCCCTAAATCTCTCCAGGCATATTCCAGGATGTCTTCTTTGAAAGGGAAATGTCGGCCTCAATCCCTATCTTTGAAACATTCCGAGTTTGTTCTCCGTCTCTAATGACATCTATGCAGGCGTGACTTTAAACCCTAGTCTTCCTTCCCTCCTTTAGTGTGTCGAAGCTACTTGTTGCTTCTCGAAAAGTCTCTGCGCTTATGCACAGGCACATATTTCTAACGGCCGTTTCCGTATACATATCGACCCATTCATCGAGCTTCATGGATGAGCCTTGTAGTACTGCTGTCGGCTGCTAAAGTTTTCATCGATCACGAATATATGTAGATTGTTCATAAATTAAAATACACATCGCGTAAAAGTAGCGCCGTATGGCATGAATGGTTTGGAGACTCCCGAAGGGCAGGTTCAGCAGCCTGAATTGGAAAGGTGTTTTCTGCCCCCCGGACGCATAAGCACTTTTCCTTCGCCAAGTCTGAGCGTTGCGTGTTGTTTTAAGTGTAACTGTTAAGTGTAAATGACTGTAATGGATGTTCTTGTACTGTGGCGTCATGTATGTATAAGATGATGATGAGAGAAGGGAGAGGGTGAAACCCAAAGCCGACAAATAGTCTATTCCTCTCGAATTGCACCAAGGGGATGCCGAGCTTAACGTCCCTATCCAACGAACGGATCACCATCAACAGTGTCGTATGCTCTCTCTTACGAGACTGTGGAGAGGAGCGGAACTGAATCTAGAACATAGGCGCAAAGACTGATTATCAGGCGCTTAACGCCACCACCCCTCCTCGTCTCCTCTGCCACAAAGGCAAAGGAAAATTGTCAACAGGACGTGGGCGTACCCAAACGGTCACCCACCCAAGTACTGGTCAAGCCCGACAGTGATCAACTTCGGTGATCTGGTGGGAAACGGCGTATCCACTGTGACACCACCGTTGCCTGTTCATCGGGTGAGGCGTCTTAATACAGAATTTTTTTGTGTAGAGTCTGATGTGATATGCTTTTAATTTTTCGGTTATTATAACAAGACAACTGCATCAGAAGGAGGACGTGTATAGAGCAGAGACAAGTGCAAAAACCGTGTTAGACATTTTCTACATGCCTGCAATTAATACGGTTGGCTTAATTTGATGGACAAGCGGAGGTTAAGAAATTACACAGAGGAAGGTGATGCAGTGGTCGACATGTGGCGGTGAACTGCCAGTTATTTTCTCAGACTGTGCGGCTGGTCCCGGCGGAGGTTCGAGTCCTCCCTCGGGCATGGGTGTGTGTGTTTGTCCTTAGGCTAATTAACGTTAAGTAGTGTGTAAGCTTAGGGACTGATGGCCTTAGCAGTTAAGTCCCGTAAGATTTCACACACATTTTAACATTTTGAACATTTTCTCAGACGCTCTAAAACTGTCGATGCAACAAAGAACAACATAAAGGTGCGCTACGACACCTAAACTAACTGCCACAGTTTTCGTATCACAGGCGACCTGAATGAAAAGAGATTATCCCAATTAACGGATGAGATATTGATAGACCATCGGGAACTCAAGTTATGGTTCTACGCTGTATCAGACCGTGGGAAGGCGTGGACTACGACCCTACTTGCAGGGAACCATTGGTTTGAATGGATACTGGGGGAAAAGTTAGAAACCGCAACATAAATATAATATTTAGTAGCTAGCACAAAGAGATATATTCTGAAATTAGCACAAAACGACGTACTCCTAACCGAGTGCAGCCTCCACTGACATACACATATTCACAGAATAAATAGAGACAGCATTCACCTATAGCTACAGAAATTGAACTGAGAACACTCCGGAGTGAGTATCCTGAACCATAAGAACTATGTTTCGGCAACAAAATGGAGGAGGTTGCAGAATTTGGTGAACCTTACCGCATGGATGGCTCTGCTTCTCTCTAGTAGTATTGCGAAATGCTCGCGATCGCCAAACGACTGAAACAGCAATCGAATCCGAGCATCATTATTAGACTTGTCCGCCCCCGGTAGCTGAATGGTCAGCGCGACGGATTGTCAATCCTCTGGGCTCGGGTTCGATTCCCGGCTGGGTCGGGGAATTTTCTCCGCCCAGGGACTGGATGTTGTGCTGTCCTCATCATC
This sequence comes from Schistocerca nitens, assembly GCF_023898315.1. Classification (NCBI taxonomy): domain Eukaryota; kingdom Metazoa; phylum Arthropoda; class Insecta; order Orthoptera; family Acrididae; genus Schistocerca; species Schistocerca nitens. The sequence goes on from NC_064614.1 coordinate 824,202,091, forward strand.
ATCCTATCATCCTCATCGACTGCAGGTCGCCGAAGTGGCGTCAAATTGAAAGTCCGGCACCCGGCGAACGGGCTGCCCGACGGGGGCCCTATCCATACGATTAAATTAAAATTATTAGACTGTGCTCGAAGTTACGAACCGATAAGCTTTATCGCTACACGGCGGAGCGTACTTATGGACAACGGATGGCCACGAGCGAGACGACAGCTAGTGGACCTTCCAAGAAGACGTTCCAGAATGGATTGAGCGGCGATGCTCACTGCCTCGGTTAGCTGTTCAACACCTCACACTAGGGTATCCACGGCTGAAAAAAGTATTTCTAGTGCCAACTTGCTGTGTGGTCAAGCGGCTAGTTGGGCCATAGACCTGGCCGCTTCCTTTTCGTCCCAGAAGTTTCCTAACCTGGCGCAGCTTCAGCGTTGGGGCGGCGAGATGTTCTGTATTCGTGAGAGCCTGAAGACGAAGAAGACGCTCCCTTTAACCTTGAATCTTTTTAACGGCCGCCTCCATTTTGAACAATTTATTAATTCCTCTCAAAATGGCAGCAGATCTCGGTTCCTCTGTAGATAGGGAATTATTACTACAAGGCTTCTTTCGCTTCTGTAATTATTTGGATATTTTAATTCGCAGTTGAGTATTTAGATGCTTCGAAATATAACTGATACGCAAATTATGCATATAGGAGCGGTTTGTTTCTCGTCAAAAGGTCCCGAATCCGTCATGAGATTACACATTCATTACCTAACCTCGACCCTCGACTCATCCTTTGTTTTCAGCCTTGTACGTGGCAGCCCACGTTCTCAAGTTCTTAAGGGAAGGGGGGAGGGGGGCTAGGAGGCCTCGTAAGACGAAGTGTTACGTTACAAAGCCACGATACTAATTGTCATGTCTGTGATGACGTCCATCGTGCATGGATTCTACGGTAGCTGGACTGGTCAGAGCGAGGGCTCAGTATAGATCCAAGTGCCCCTCAGCTGAGTTTTGGTAGGGCGCTGGCTGGGTGGCGCCGCGGTGCCACAGAGGGAGTGCAGCACAGCAGGGCTCGGCGTGGCGCCGGAACGCCGGACGCGGCGTAGCGGCTCATTCGTCTTCCTAAATTGGGCCGGCCATCTCGATGTGTCGGCGGCGCGTTATTTATTAGCTCTTAGCCGGGGTCGCCTTCCTCTGCCTTCCGCACTGCCCCCCGCCGTCCCCACGGGTCCGCTGCCGGCTTTCCCAGCCGTCTGCAGTGACTCGCGCGGCCCGGAAAACGAGAAGAAAAGTGTTCCGCAACTCTACAATGATGAAAAAGGACAAAAATTAGTTTTTAACGTCACATCGATATCGAGGTCGTTAGAGACTGAGCAAAAGCTCGGAATGTTTCAAGGATGGGGAAAGAAAACGAGTGTGCCCTTTCTGAGGGACAGTCCCGGCATTTGCTTGGAGGGGTTTAGGGAAATCAGGGAAAAGCTAAATCAGAATTGCCCGACGCGGATTTGAACCCTCGTCCTCCCGAAACGACACCCAGTGTGAGAGCCACTCGGTCCATATAAGGCAACTCTCGTCCAAAGTGGTGCATCATCAGTACTCCTCACTCCACGATCCGGTCCTGTGACCGCACGATGGTGAACACACGCTTTGTCATCGTCGTTCTACGACATCATTCCACATTGAAAACGCAGGAACTCCAATCTCGTAACAGATCCCACTTTAAAGGTACCAGGATTTCCTCTTTCCCGAAGGCACCGGCACAACATTGGCATGATTCACACAAACCATAGTATGTGCAACAAGGATCTGACTCAATGAGGAGCTTCAGAGCGCCCTCGGCTCGACTGACATGCAGCTGAAGAGCGAACAATCGCCTAGCTGGCCTGATTGCTTTAAAAGACATCAACGACCCCACCATCGAAATTTTGGAATGGTTGGCCCACGGTGACCTGCGTTTGTGATAAAAAAAGTTGAATGGACAAAGTAGATACGTATTTCTTTAGTTTATGTTTTCAATAGTTATAGTAATTTTTAATTTATTTGTCTTTATGTGTGTAACTTCATTGGAATACTGCCAGAGGGTGACCAGATGTCCTTTCTGCCCCCACCCTTTCCCCTCCGGGACGGCGCTTGTGTATTCCATCTCCGTGAGTCTGGTAATATCCCATGTGAAAGTGTAGGAACGTTTTCGAAATGTTTGCGAATCATTTTAAGGAGACGGCATGTGGGTCCCTGCTAGGTATTCACCTACTGGGATATGAGAAACGTCCTAAAAACCACATCCAGGTTGGTCGGCACACCGCCTCTCGTCGCTAATCTCTGGGGGGGGGGGGGGGGGGGGTTTCGATCTGGGCACTGCGCGCCTGCCTGTATCCCTGTATCCCTGTAGCGGAGTGCCAATGCGCGCGGTTAACCGGATGGGTAATAATAGTAACAGTTAATGCGGTAGATTCCCAAAAGCTATGCTCCTGTGGTTATGCTTACCTTGTAATAGTTTGTTATGTAGCGATCAAGGTTCACCCATTGATCGAGATACTTTTTCACTTTAAAAATAACGAAGAAAACCTCTGTATAATGCTCCTTTATTTGGCTTACGAAATAAAAAGAAACATTGCATTGAACTATCTCGCTGCATCACTATTGTCATCTTCACGCTAGAGAAAAACTATACAGGCCATCTTGAAAACATACGCACATGTGTGGCTCTCAAAGCGCCTGCTATCTATCCTGCCGACACCGTGACAAGAGGGTTGTTGGGTTGTTTTTGGGGAAGAGACCAAACAACGAGGTCATCGGTCTCATCGGATTAGGGAAGGAAGTCGGCCGTGCCCTTTGAAAGGAACCATCCCAACATTTGCCTGGAGCGATTTAGGGAAATCACGGAAAACCTAAATCGGGATGGCCGGACGCGGGATTGAACCGTCGTCCTCCCGAATGCGAGTCCAGTGTGCTACCACTGCGCCACCTCGCTCGGTATACCGTGACAAGACAGCTTCCGCAACTGCTACTACTGCCACCGTTCCCATTTTCAGCTGAGGCTGCTGCTTTGATGCAAGTGGCTTCTGACGTCATTTTGTTGGCGTCAAATAGACAAAATGTCTTCATCACGACGCATCTTGTGAATCAAATTAAAATTCGTGTAATTTTAAGCTATGTGTTGAATCTCTTATTTTTTCTTTTAGCTTAAGAGTGACCTTCAGAAAGCGCCTGATAATTGGCAGGTGTGCTAACAGCACCACCTGCTCCTAAGCATATAATTACTACGTTCTGGTATCATGCTTATACTGTACGTAGATGCTGAGATAGCTGACAAAAATGATAACACTAGCCTGTCACGATGTTCCTCCAAAATCATTACATCATTTTTGCTGAATTTTGAATGCGCGTTTGCTTTTCTATATCATTATTTGGAGCGTCAGGTGATTAATATAATTCAAACTGTTCCAGGCTTCTCCCAACATAAATGTGAATATGTTATCCCTCACATCTTGTAGCATGTCGTGCACATTATATTAGTTAAATTTAATTGTTATTATTTACCCAGTTGTACTCGAAAGTACAAAATGCTAACCATATTTCTATGGATATTGGGAAAATCCTGCTAAATACTGAATGATACTACGCTCGTGATGCTCCAGAGAATGGTATCGAAAACGAGACATATATTCAAAACTCGTTTCATAGATAAACTGATATGACAAATATTCTAATAATGTATAAAAACGAAATTTATTTCGTCGACAAATCGCTGTAGTGATTTCTCATATAAAAATATAATGTATAATAACTGCTTTACCAAATATCATGCAGTGCTGGCATAAAACCGCAACGCCCTAGTTGTTATAAATCCAGAGTACGCATTCTCAAAGATTGGGATGGAAATCCTTCACATACAGAGTCGGATTTAATTTAAGGTTTATAAACCGTGACGTTTCTGATGAATTATCAAAACCTTTGCTGATGCCCAATATTGTTGTTATGGTGACTCCCGGAATATTTCTAGTGCCTTGTTCAACTTCGGTAAAGGCAAAGCTTTTCTAGAATTAAATACAAAAGACACAAATTTGCTTCCTGCAAGAAAGCGCTTCTGGAACTAGCGAGATGGCAACCCACTCTCCCGCACCGATGATAAACACAGGACGACCTCGTCATCCACGAGACATAAACATTCTTCATTCCTGCCTCCTTACGACTGGAATCGTCCTAATGTCGCTCCACCAGTGAAGCGTAATTAACCAGATAGCACATTCTAGTATAGTTAGGTGACGGAAGGTCACAAATATCTGTAAAGTAACGTTGAAAAATCGGACAAGTTCGTGTATGAGTCGTAGCTCCAGGGGGGCCGTAAAAACTTCATTATGTATCCGGATGTTCATCTATAAGTTTTGATGAGTGAGTTTGCGAGTATCAAACTATGTGACGTAAATGGCAGTATCCTTCGATTAGATTGCTTTAGAAGCTGAAATGTTTTACACCACCAACGGACCGTAGACTTATATTTGACAATATTATCAACTTCATACCTCTACCCGTTCCTAATAAAAAGGTTTCTCAACAGAAGGTTCAAATGGCTCTGAGCACTATGTGACTTAACATCTGAGGTCATCAGTTCCCTAGAACTTAGAACTACACTACTGGCCATTAAAATTGCTACACCAAGAAGAAATGCAGATGATAACCGGGTATTCACTGGATAAATATATTATACTAGAACGGAGATGTGATTACATTTTCACACAATTTGGGTTCATAGATCCCAAGAAATCAGTACCCAGAACAACCACCTCTGGCCGTAATAAGGCCTTGGTACGCCTGGGCATTGAGTCAAACAGAGCTTGGATGGCATGTATATGTACAACTGCCCATGCGGCTTCAACACGATACCACAGTTCATCAAGAGTAGTGACTGGCGTATTGTGACGAGCCAGTTGCTCGCCCACCATTGACCAGACGTTTTCAATTGGCGAGAGATCTGGAGAATGTGCTGGCCAGGGCAGCAGTCGAACATTTTCTGTATCCAGAAAGGCCCCTACAGGACCTGCAACATGCGGTCGTGCATTATCCTGCTGAAAAGTAGCGTTCCGCAGGGATCAAATGAAGGGTAGAGCCACGGGTCGTAACACATCTGAAATGTAACGTCCACTGTTCAAAGTGCCCTCAATGCGAACAACAGGTGACCGAGACGTGTAACCAATGGCACCCCATACCATCACGCTGGGTGATACGCAAGTATGGCGATGACGAATATACGCTTCCTATGTGCGTTCACCGCGATGTCGCCAAACACGGATGCGACAATCATGATGCTGTAAACAGAACCCGCATTCATCCGAAAAAATGACGTTTTTCCATTCGTGCACCCAGGTTCGTCGTTGAGTACACCATCGCAGGCGCTCCTGTCTGTGATGCAGCGTCAAGGGTAACCGCAGCCATGGTCTGCGAGCTGATAGTCCATGCTGCTGCAAACGCCATTGAACTGTACGTGCAGATGGTTGCTGTCTTGCAAACGTCTCCATCTGTTGACTCAGAGGTCGAGACGTGGCTGTACGATCCGTTACAGCCATACGGATAAGATGCCTGTCATCTCGACTGCTAGTGATACGAGGCTGTTGGGATCCAGAACGGCGTTCCGTATTACCCTCCCGAACCCACTGATTCCATTTTCTGCTAACAGTCATTGGATCTCGACCAACGCGAGCAGCAATGTCGCGATACGATAAACCGCAATCGCGATAGGCTACAATCCCACCTTTATCAAAGTCGGAAACGTGATGGTACGCATTTCTCCTCCTTACACAAGGCAGCACAACAACGTTTCACCAGGCAACGCCGGTAAACTGCTGTTTGTGTATGCGAAATCGGTTGGAAATTTTCCTCATGTCAGCACGTTGTAGGTGTCGCCACCGGCGCCAACCTTGTGTGAATGATCTGAAAAGCTAATCTTTTGCATATCACAGCATCTTCTTCGTGTCGGTTAAATTTCGCGTCTGTAGCACGTCATCTTCGTGGTGTAGTAATTTTAATGTCCAGCAGTGTACTGAAACCTAACTAACCTAAGGACATTACACACATCCATACCCGAGGCAGAATTCGAACCTGCGAACTTAGCGGTCGCGCGGTTCCAGACTGAAGCGTCAACAGAAGGGCAGACAGACGGAGAATAAAGTGGTCCTGTAAGGGCTCTTTTTTTACTGATTGAGGTATGAAACCCTAAAATTAAAGCGCAGGGATACCTGACAGACTTTCTAGCTAAAAGTTGAAGTTGTGCGACTAATTGGGACGAAACATCGCCTGTAGATTGTTAAAATGAGTATGACATCGCAGTGGGCAGCAGGTAGCCACGGCGCCGGCGTCATGAGAGACGGCGACCCGGCGGACGTTTACCGGAAATCCAGAGAGAGAGGAGAGGAGAGCGGCGGCGCGCTGCGGTGTCATTAGGGGCCAGACAATGCGCCGTATTTCAGCGCGTCCGCCGCCCGGCGCGTGGTGTGGCGTGACGGACCACCACACCGCCCCGCACCGCAGCACAGCACAGCACATCCCGTCCTGGTGCCGGCTAGCTGCTGCGCTGCGCTGCGCTGCGCTGCACTACTATCTGGCTATCTTCCCACGAGCTGCAGTGCTGAGAAAACCGCGCGCTGCGCTGACGTACGGAAGTCCCGTGAAATTCTTGACACGTCCTATCCCCTGAGCTGGTCGTGCGAGACAGACACTGCGTTGATCTCCGCTTTTGGGTGTTACTTCACAAAGGAAAGTCCAGAAATATTGGACAGATTAATTCTAGCATCATTGCAGGGAATAGTGATATACAATACCTGGCAAAGACAGATGAAGCAACCAGAAGACAAAGATGTCAGAGTCACTCTGTACACGTAGACAACATCGACAGGTATGTAAATAATTGGAACTGCAGTTCTCTGTGACAGGTAGAACGGCCACCAGAGTGCACTGGTGTTGTTAGTCTTAAGTGCTGCTACCAGGCCTGGTAGCATATACAGGGTGGTCCATTGATAGTGAGCGGGCCAAATGTCTCACGAAATAAGCATCAAACGAAAAAACTACAAAGAACGAAACTCATCTAGCTTGAAGGGAGAAACCAGATGGCGCTATGGTTGGCCCGCTAGATGGCGCTGCCATAGGTCAAACGAATATCAACTGCGTTTTTTTAAATATTAAGCCTCATTTTTATTACATATTCGTGTAGTACGTAAAGAAATATGAATGTCTTAGTTGGACCACTTTTTTCGCTTTGTGATAGATGGCGCTGTAATAGTCGCAAACGTATAAGTACGTGGTATCACGTAACATTCCGCCAGTGCGGACGGTATTTGCTTCGTGATACATTACCCGTGTTAAAATGGATCGTTTACCAATTGAGAAAAGGTCGAAATCGTGTTGATGTATGGCTATTGTCATCAAAATGCCGAACGGGCGTGTGCTACGTATGCTGCTCGGTATCCTGGACATCATCCAAGTGTCCGGACCGTTCGCCGGATAGTTACGTTATTTAAGGAAACAGGAAGTATTCAGCCACATGTGAAACGTCAACCACGACCTGCAACAAATGATGATTCCCAAGTAGGTGTTTTAGCTGCTGTCGCGGATAATCCGCACATCAGTAGCAGACAAACTACACAACAATCGGGAATCTCAAAAACGTCGGTGTTGAGAATGCTACATCAACATCGATTGCTCCCGTACCATATTTCTATGCATCAGGAACTGCATGGCGACGACTTTGAACGTCGTGTACAGTTCTACCACCGGGCACAAGAGAAATTACGGGACGATGACAGATTTTTTGCACGCGTTCTATTTAGCGAAGAAGTCTCATTCACCAACAGCGGTAACATAAACCGGCACAATATGCACTATTGGGCTACGGAAAATCCACGATGGTTGCGACAAGTGGAACATCAGCGAACTTGGCGGGCTAATGTATGGTGCGGCATTATGGGAGGAAGGATAATTGGCCCCCATTTTATGGATGGCAATCTAAATGGTGCAATGTGTCCTGATTTCCTACGTAATGTTCTATCGATGTTACTACAAGATGTTTCACTGCATGACAAAATGACAATGTACTTCCCACATGATGAATGTCCAACACATAGCTCGCGTGCGGTTGAAGCGGTATTGAATAGCATATTTCATGACAGGTGGATGGGTCGTCGAAGCACAATACCATGGCCCGCACGTTCACCGGATCTGACGTCCCCGGATTTCTTTCTGTGGTAAAAGTTGAAGGATATTTGGTATCGTGGTCCACCGACAACGCCTGACATCATGCGTCAGCGCATTGTCGGTGCATGTGCGGACATTACGGAAGGTGAATTACTCGCTGTTGAGAGGAATGTCGTTACACGTTTTGCCAAATGCATTGAGGTTTACGGGCATCATTTTCAGCATTTATTGCGTCAATGTGATATTTACAGGTAATCACGCTGTAACAGCACGCGTTCTCAGAAATGATATGTTCACAAAGGTACATGTATCACATTGGAACAACCGAAATAAAATGGTCAAACCTACCTACGTTCTGTATTTTAATTTAAAAACCTACCTGTTACCAACTGTGCGTCTAAAATTGTGAGCCATATGTTTGTGACTATTACAGCGCCATCTATCACAAAGCGAAAAAAGTGGTCCAACTAAAACATTCGTATTTCTTTACGTACTACACGAATATGTAATAAAAATGGGGATTCCTATTTATAAAAAAAAACACAGTTGATATCCGTTTGACCTATGGCAGCGCCATCTAGTGGGCCAACCATGGCGCCATTTGGTTTCCCCCCTTCAAGCTAGACAAGTTTAGTTCTTTGTAGTTTTCTCGTTTGACGCTTATTTCGTGAGATATTTGGCCCGGTCACGATCAATAGACCACCCTGTATAAGAGGCGTGAACAGAATCACATGTCGATTGATCACTGGAAAGGGCACAGTGATGCCACATACTCGAGTGAGTCAGCGTTATCAGCATCTGACAGATGGTGGGCTATTAGGATCATGCAGTGTCTACATTTGTGCAGTATACGGGTGTGACAGTGGCCCAGCGTTGGACTGTATAGGAATATGAGGGAAAGTATACTCGAAGATATGATTCAGGTCGATCACGTCCGACCATCACAAGGAAGGAATCCACATTAGCTCCAAGCGTATCGTAACGCCTTGATACTTGCATCTCCCGTCTGAGAACGAGTAATAGCGTCACTGCAAAATTCTGTCATCCTGCACCATTGGTGTGAGACTAGCAGTAGTTGAACTAGGCAATTATCGTCCCATACATGTGCCGTCATAAACACTAAGCTATTCCGCTTGGAATAATGCCGTGATTGGGAAACATAGACTTCTGATAAATGGTGTCGTATTGTGCTCAGCGACGAAACAGATTTCTGCTAACTCAAATTATCATCGTCGGCGAATGTGGTAACGACCTGGGAAGAGCTTTCCAGTGTTTTAGAGACGCACTTCGGCGTTGATCCTGACGTCGCAGTGCGGGAAGGCGTCATGTATGACTTCAGATCACGGCTAGCAGTAATTACAGAAAGTAAAAGATAACGATACTTCACGGACCTTAAGTGTTTCCTCCTTTGCGACAGTGTCGTGACGCATTTTTTTTTTTTTCAGTAGGAAAATTCTCGTCCACACATGACATGTGTATCTATTAACTATCTGCATGATGTTGAGGTACACCCATGGCCAGCAAGATACCCACACCCGTCCTGGATAGGACATGTGCGATGCTACCTCAGACGACAACTCCAGGATATGATGGACAAGCTACAACAGTTATGGGTCAGCTTCTCACAGTAAAGGATACAACGTCTTTGTGACAACCTTCACAGCCGAATCAGTGCACGCATCCAGGCCATATAGGCTGCAATACCATAGTAATAGTGAGCTCACATTGCCAAGTTCGCCTGCCGCTGTAGCAGAGCGTTCTAGGCGCTTCAGTCTGGAACCGAGCGACCGCTACGGTCGCAGGTTCGTATCCTGCCTCGGGCATGTATCTGTGTGATGTCCTTAGGTTAGTTAGGTTAAAGTAGTTCTAAGTCTGGAGGACTGATCACCTCAGATGTTAAGTCTCACAGTGCTTAGAGCCATTTGAATCATTGCCAACTTCTCTATTAATTTGGCTCGAGCTTGTAATCACTGAACTAACATCTCAATCCCTGAAGTTTCATTTCGTTCCCTCCTCCCCTTCTGAGTGCTTAGCTTTTTCTAAAATGTATTGTAGAATTAGTGGCAGTGGCGTTGAAAAACAGATGAATTCGGAAAAAATGATCAAAGCTCCATTGCCCAACGGAATACCACCTTCATTCTATAAAGAGTTTGCTGCTGGGTCAGGTCGCCTTTAACTATAATCTACCGAAGAACATACAACAACTAGCTGTGCCCAGTGGTTGGAAAAAATCACAGTTCACACCAGTAGAAAAGCAGGATTCTTTCTAGCCCAGATAACAATATTACCTCAAGGTCACTACCATTTGCTAGTTATATTCAAGGTCACCTCTCTCCATTCACCTATCCCATGGCATATCACTAGCAATTGATCTAGTGCACCCAGGGGAACCCACGTACAGCTGGACGTCGTCGTCCGAGGTGAATTGTTGGCCCCTAAGAGCCATTTTAAAGGGACCAAAATGGCGTAATCACAGGGAGAGTGGTCTGGACTGTATGGAGGGTGGCCGAAAACCTCCCATTTGAATTTCTGCAGGAGTGCTACGACTGTGTTGGCCGTATGAGGCTTTGCATTGTCGTGGAGCAGAATGAACCCATGGGTGAGATTGCCCGGTCGTTTTGATTTGATCGCTTGGCGAAAGGTAGTCAAGGTTTGCGAGTAATGCTGGGCTTTCACAGTTGTCCCGTGCTATAGGAAGTGAGTCAGAAGGGGCCATCTTGGTCAAAGAAGAACGTCAGCATAACCTTTCCTGCACTCGTGTGGACGACGACGTCCAGCTGTACGTGCGGAACTGGTTAACATCGTAGCCCCGGGAATTTTATGAGACAGCCATTCACCGCCTTGTGTCACAGTGGGACAAGTGTCTCAACAGCTAACGTCAATACTTCTAATGTACAGGTATTGGTTTCTGTAATTATGTCTCCGGCTCCTTTCTGTTTGAATGCCCCTTGTATATCACTAGGGGTAAGATAGATACCGCCTACAGGAAAATTAAAGAGACCGTTAGAGGAAAGAGAACCACCTGTATGAATAGCACGAGCTCAGACGTAAAACCAGTCCTAAGCAAAGAAGTGAAAAAGGAGTATATTGAAGGTCTATACAAGGGCGATGTACTTTAAGGCAATATTATGGAAATGGAAGAGGACGTAAATGAAGATGAAATGGGAGATATGATACGGCGTGAAGCATTTGAAAGAGCTCTGAAAGACCTAAGTCGAAACAAGGCTTCGGGAGAAGACAACATTCCATTAGAAGTGCTGATAGCCTTGAGAGAGCCAGCCATGACAAAACTCTTCCATCTGGTGAGCAAGATGTGTAAGACAGGCGAAATACCTTCAGATTTCAAGAAGGACATAATAACTACAATTCCAAAGAAAGCAGGTGTTGACGGATGTGAAAATTACCGAACTATCTGTCAAGGTGCAAAATACTAACACGAATTCTTTACAAACGAGTGGGAAATCTGGTAGAAGCCGACCTCGGGCAAGATCAGTTTGGATTCCGTAGAAATGTTGGGACACGTGAGGCAATACTGACCCTACGACTTATCTTAGAAGATAGATTAAGGAAAGGAAAACCTACGTTTCTAGCATTTGTAGACTAAGAAAAAACTTTTGACAACGCTGACTGGAAGACTCTCTTTCAAATTCTGAATGTGGTAGGTGTAAAATACAGGGAGCGAAAGGCTATTTACAATTTGTACAGAAAGCAGATGGCAGTTATAAGAGTCGAGGAGCGCGAAAGGGAAGCAGTGGTTGAGAAGGGAGTGAGACTGGGTTGTAGTCTATCCCCGATGTTATTCAATCTGTATATTGAGCAAGCAGTGAAGGAAACAAAAGAAAAATTCGAAGTAGGTATTAAAATCCATGGAGAAGAAATAAAAACTTTGAGGATTGCCGACTACATTGTAATTCTGTCATAGACAGCAAAAAACTGGAAGAGCAGCTGAACGGAGTGGGCAGTGTCTTGAAAGGAGGATATAAGATGAACTTCAACAAAAGCAAGACGAGGATAATGGAATGTAGTCGAATTAAATTACTTGATCCTGAGGGAATTAGATTAGGAAATGAGACACTTTAAGTAGCAAATGAGTTTTGCAATTTGGAGAGCAAAATAACTGATGATGGTCGAAGAAGAGAGAATATAAAATGTAGATTGGCTGTGGCAAGGAAAGAGTTTTTGAAGAAGAGAATTTTGTTAACATCGAGTATAGATTTAAGTTTCAGGAAGTGTTTTCTGAAAGTATTTGTATGGAGTGTAGCCGTGTATGGAAGTGAAATGTGGACGATAAAGTGTAGACAAGAAGAGAACAGAATCTTTTGAAATGTGGTGCTACAGAAGAATGCTGAAGATTAGATGGTTAGATGACGTAACTAATGAGGAGGTACTAAATAGAATTGGGGAGAAGAGGAATCTGTGGTGCAACCTGACTGGAAGAAGGGATCGGTTGGTAGGACACGTCCTGAGGCATCAAGGGATCACCAATTTAGTATTGGAGGGAAGCTTGGAGGGTAAAAATTGTAGAGAGAGACCAAGAGATGTGTACATTAAGCAGATTCATAAATATGTAGGTTGCAGTAGTTATTTGCAGCTGAAGAGGATAGGCTAACATGGACAGCTGCCTCAAACCAGTCTCTGGACTGAAGACCACAACAACAATGACAGCATTCGATAGAGCGGTTCCAAATTAGTCTAGGGCGTTATTCGTTTTATTGATATATATGAAAAGGAATAGTAAAACACGAAGAAAAACCAGCACTCCAACAGCGACAGCACCATCCTGCCCCACACTGCCTGCTACTGCCATACACTTCTGCTCAGTCGCTGCTTAGTCACTGCTGGAGTAGCGATTATTCTTTGTGTTCTACTAGTCCTGTTTATACATATCAATAAAACGAATAAAGCACGGGAGTACACTATCGAAATTTCACTTTAAAATCATTTTCTCTTTAGTCAGAAACACTAAAGGCTTTCATCGACACTAGGCATCGCATGAAAGATGAGCAGAGTAGTATTTATTTGGGCTGAATCCAGCCACACGTTGCAAAAAGTAAACTGTAACACTCTGACGAAACACCAGAGAAAATGCACCTGACGACTATTAGGAGAGATACCTGATGTATGGAAAAGGAGGACTAGCAGTGGCACAGTCACTCACTCACTCACTCACTCACACACACACGCACACACACACACACATATGCACAAATATTACGAGCACACTATATATATATACACATACACACAGTGTGCAATCAGGCATGCAAGCATACACGCACGCACGCACACACACACACACACACACACACACACACACACACACACACACACACACGTACAGTTATGACAAGCAGTTCATCCAATCATTCCACACACACTGACACACGCACCAACTATTTACAAATAGATCCACAATCATACACTAAATCACTCCATCAATACTGCGAGTATGAAAGGATGCCGGTTCCATCCCCACAGATGAAAAGACTGTCCTATTTGTGTGTGTATGTGTATGTGTACGTGTGTGTGTGTGTGTGTGTGTGTGAGAGAGAGAGAGAGAGAGAGAGAGAGAGAGAGAGAGAGAGAGAGAGTATGCATACCTTACCGCACACTACACCGAGTTGACAAAAGCCATGGGATTGCCTTATTCTCATATACTGGTAGCATTAGTATAGCGTATACAAGGTATAAAAGATGGAGCTGTCATTTCTACTCAGATGATTCATGCAAAGTGGTTTCCGACGTGGCCATGGTCGCGGGACGGAAATTAAAAGACGTCGAACGTGAAATAGTATTTGGTGCTACATTCATCGGTCATTTCCGAAATCGTTCGAGGACTCAGTATTCCGAGTTCCACAGTGCTAAGAGTGTGCTGAGAATACCAAATTTCCATCATACCTCTCACCATGGACACTGCATTGGCGGACAGCCTTCACTTAACGACCGAAAGCGACAGCGTTTGGGTAGAGTTGTCACTGCTACCAGACAAGCAGCACTGTGTGAAATAAACGTAGAAATCAGTGCGGGACTTACGACGAACATAACCGTTAGGGCTGTGTGACGAAATCCGGCGTTAATAGGTATGACAGCGGACTACCGACGCGAGTGCTTTTGCTAACAGCACGACATCGCCTGCAGCGCCTCTCCTACGCTAGTGAACATATCGGTTGGATCATAGACGACTGGAGAACCGTGGCCTGGCAATGAGTCCCTATTACAATTAGTAACAGCTGATGGCAGGGTCCGAGTGTGGCAAAGACCCCACAAAGCCTTGGATCCAGGTTGTCAAGAAGGCATTGTGCTAACTGGTGGTGGCCCTATAATGGTGTTGGCTGTGTTTACATGTAATGTACTGGGTCATCTGGTGAAACTGAACCTACCATTGATTGGAAATGGATATATTCGGCTAACTGGGACCATCTGCAGCCATTCATGGGCTTCATGTTCCCAAACAACGATGGAAGTTTCATAGATGACTATGTGCCATGTCACCAGGCCACAATTGTTAGCGAATAGTTTGAGAACATTCTGAACAATAGGAAAACCCGAGTGAACCCACCGAACATTTGTGGGACATAATCGAGAGGTCAGTTCGTGCACAAAATCCTGCATCGGTAAGGTTTCTGCAGTTATGTACGGCTACAGAGGCAGCATGGCTCAATATTCTTCCAGGGGACTTCCATGCCACGTCAGTTTGCTGCGCTGCGCCAGAGAAAAGGAGGTGCGAAACTGTATCAGATCTCATGACTTTTCTCACTTCAGTGTATATGTGTATCTATGTATACATATATATTAAAATGTAAATGCAGAATGATCGAAAAGAAAATGTAGATGCTGTACATTGAATGGTGAGAAAGAAAATGTAAACAAAGTAGTGATAAGTGTATAATGAAACAAAAACAGAAACGTAGTATTTAATTTTCCCCGCTCTGTACTACCTTTAGTGTAAATAAATGTACCTGACTGTCGTTAAGTCATCAGAAAAAACTACTTTGTCTATAAAACCAATGTATATATGTACAAAATAAAATCGTTGTGTTAATACACCAACAAAAAATTTGTAAAAAAATTATTTTTGCAAGTTATTGTATGTCAGAAAAAAAGCTTTGTAAAGAAAACCAGTCTGTGTCACCAGAAACAAATATCTCTTTGTAAATAAAACCATAAAAATTGTTAATAAGAAACGTTATTTATGCACCATTAGCTAATTTCTTATGTCATTGTCATTATTTCCAGACCCTTTCACTATAGAATTATTGTTACTAATAATTTGTTTATAACAACCCTGAACCTCTCCCCATGATGCATAGATCTCGAATGGAGATGCCTTCACAATTGAGCTACTAACAAAGGATAATAAGGGGTAGGGGCACCTTGAATCCTATTGGTCCTGGAGGAGGTATTTCCCATCATTTAATGTGCTCCCATTGGCTTAGAGGTTTCTCACTAATTTTATATCATGTGACTAGTATTGAGTTACATCATGACCCTATATATAGGCCACTTGCCTAAGGTGCATGAATAGGACAGGGTTTCCCTATTAGATAAGCAGGGCTCTTTCTGGCCCAGATAATGATTATATCTCAAAGTCACTGATTAAGATTCCTGGTGTAAGGTTACATACACACTTGTGCCAGATATTTTCAAAGCCAGCCCCCCCCCCCCCCCCCCATACTGGAAAGTGATCAGAGTCAAATGGTTCAAATGGCTCTGAGCACTATGGGACTTAAAATCTCAGGTCATCAGTCCCCTAGAACTTAGAACTACTTAAACCTAACTAACCTAATGACATCACACACATCCATGCCCGAGGCAGGATTCGAACCTGCAACCGTAGCGGTCGCGCGGTTCCAGACTGAAGCGCCTAGAACCGCTCGGCCACCAACGGCCGGCCGATCAGAGTCACCCAGGGGATTCAAGCACCCCTCTCCCTCCTGCTTTTACTGCTTTAATAACTAGACTGGAGTGGGTGAACTCATTCTCGTATTGTACACAATAGGGAGAGGATAAGGGTGTACTATTTGATAACTGCTTAACAATGATAAATTGCTCTGATACTTTTGAGTAAATACTGCATTGTGATTGGCTAAGAGTTGAACATGATGTGATGTGATGCATTATGATGTGACATGACATGGTGTGGCACAATGCAAGACAACATGATGTTGATGTCACATTGCGGCAAGGTGTGACACGACATTGACATGATGTTGAAAGCAGTTGCACAAAAGTCACATAATTGCCTAAAGTAAGTAAAATTGTAGAAAAATGCGAAAAATCTTAAAAAATTTTGAAAGAATATGTCAAATTATGGAAAATATTGAAAAACCTTTATACGAAAAACAAATAATGAAGAATGTTGAACAGAGAGTACTTTCATATCCACCTGTATGTGGTCTCTGCTGGTGCCCTGAATGAAGAAAATCACGTAATATTAAATTTAATTTGCTTATAACAAATATCTACACCATATACCTCAAGTGGCATAACTTAATGTAATTACAATGAAATTAATTTGTTTTAACAAACAGCCACAGCCTGATCCTCTCCCTGCGGTGCACAGCTCCAGAATGAACCCACCCATTCAAATGCTCTAGTTGTGAAAGCAGGAGGGGGATGGGGAGCTTGAATCTTATTGGTTCAGGGTGGGGGTAGTGGAAGTGTGAGTGAGGGCTGCCCTAGGCGACGTTCATCAATAGCCAATGATTCTTTGGTGGAAGGGGAGGAGGGGACGACCTCGAATATAACTGGCACAAGTGTGTAACCTGACACAGGAAGTCCTTGTGAGTGACCTTAAGATCGTTATCTGGGCCAGAAGGAACCCTGCTTATCTACTCACACCTGTCTACAAGAAGGGTAGTAGATGTGATTCACAGAAGTGTCGTTCAGTGTTACTGACGTCCATCTGTTGTACAATCCTAAAACATTATTGGAACTCAACCATAATCAGGTATCTCCGAAATTATCGGTCATGCAAAACGCATCTCACTCTTTTCCCACGATGTACTGAAAGCTACAGATGAAACTGAGTACATGGTTGCAGAACGATCAATAGAAGCAGTTACTTTCATGACAATTTGGGGAATATGTGTACAGAGCAACTTGTTTATTTATTTACTGCTTATTTAGCCTCATCAGATTAGGGGCTTAAGGCCCTCTCTTACATCTGACCTCAGGCACAACACACATCATACATATTACAAAACTCTCACAACAATAATATAATAATAACAATAATGATAATTGATGATGATAATAATAATTGATAATAATAGCTGACACTAATCACAATCATAATAGCCATAGCAGGAGTAAAGGGCATTTATTGTGGAACGACCTCACGAAACTAATAGCAGGTAAGGCAGATGCCAGACTGAGATTCATTGGAAGAATCCTCAGTAAATGTAAACCAACCACAAAGTAGTAGCTTACAAAACCCTCGTCCGACTAGCACTTGAATATTGCTAGTGAGTATGGGATCTGTCCAGACAGGATTCATCGAGGACAGATCCGAAGAATACAGCTCGTTTCATTACAGGTTCATTTAGCAAGCACGAAAGCGTCAGGGAGATGTTAACCAACTCCAGTGGCATACGCTTCATCACGTTGTGGTTTACTGTTAAAATTTCGAGAGCATAAGTTTCTAAAAGAGTCAACCAATGTGCTGTATCCTGCTACCAGTATCTCGGAGAAAGAACGTAAAGGTAAAATTAGAGAGGTCGAGTTCACATGTAGGATTACCATCAATCGTTCTTCCCGGGAACCATTCGTGAGTGGCACAGGAAAAGGGGGAAGTGATAGTGGTACCCTCCGCCATACACCGGAAGGTGGCTTGCGGAGTACGGATGTAGATGTAGAAGGCTGTGACGTGGATGCAGTATTTCCTGAATTCCAGAAAGCATTTTGCTTCATACGAAACCTCTATATATATATATATATATATATATATATATATATATATATATATATATATATATATATATGACGATCCTATGGGTTTATAAGCGAAATTTGTGACTGGGCTAATGATTCTTTAGTAGGAAGGACGCAGCGTGTTTTCTTGGATGGAAAGTCATCGAGATATTTATAGGTGACTTCAAGACTTGTCGCAGAGAACTGTGTTGGGATCCTTTTCGTTCATGATGTATACTGATGTATGTTAATGAGCCGGCTAACAGTGTTAATAACAGCTTCAGATTTCCGCAGATGCTGCACGTTTATATAATGAGGTGTTGTCTTAAAATAGCTTCCAAAATATTCAGTCAGATGTTGGCAATATTTAAAGTAGTGCAGAAAGTGGCAGGTTGATTTAAATGTTTAGAACTGTGTAACTGTGGAATTAAAACAGTAGAAATAAGCAACAACCGGAATAAGACAAATGTGGCAGTAGCGATTTGTAGAACTACCAAATGGAACGGTCACATACGCTCATCGTATTTCAGGTGGGATACTGCGAAAATGCGGTCAGTCTGCAATGGTGATTGCTTACAAAAGATTCGTGCGACCTTTCCTAGAATATTTATCAGGTAGTATTAAAAGTGGGTACTGAAGGTATACAAAGGAGGACGGCGCAGATGCTCACAGGTTTGTTCAGCTCATGAGACGGTGCCACAGAGATACTAGAAAATGTGAACCGTCAGATGCTTGCGAACAGACTATCTCGCGAAATCTTGCGTTCGAAGTTTTAAGAACCAGTTTTAGGTGAAGACTCTAAGAATACACAACTCCCTACTCATCTCTCCCGGGAGAATAGCGATTACACTAACAAGGGAACCTCCCCATCGCACCCCCCTCAGATTTAGTTATAAGTTGGCACAGTGGATAGGCCTTGATAAACTGAACACAGATCAATTGAGAAAACAGGAAGAAGTTGTGTGGAACTGTGAAAAAATAAGCAAAATATACAAACTGAGTAGTCCACGGGTCGCATAGGCAACATCATGGACAAAATGAATTCAGGAGCGTCGTGGTCCCGTGGTAGCGTGAGCAGCTGCTGAACGAGAGGTCCTTGGTTCAAGTCTTCCCTCGAGTGAAAATTTTATTTTCTTTATTTTTGCATAGTTATTATCTGTCCGTTCGTTCATTGACGTCTTTGTTCACTGTAATAAGTTTAGTGTCTGTGTTTTGCGACCGCATCGCAAAACCGTGCGGTTAGTAGACGAAAGGACGTGCCTCTCCAATGGGAACCGAAAACATTTGATCGCAAGGTCATAGGTCAACCGATTCCTCCACAGGAAAACACATCTGATATATTCTATACGACACTGGTGACGGCATGTGCGTCACATGACAGGAATATGTTGTCGACCCACCTAACTTGTACACTTGGCGAAGGGGTAAAAAGATTCTTCTACCTTGCCCGATTTAGGTTTTCTTGTGGATGCGATAATCACTCCCAAAAAAGTGATGAAAACATAAGAGTTTGTCACATAAACTGAAAATAAAAAATTAAAGTTTTCACTCGACGGTAGACTTAAACATAGGACCTTTCGTTCCGCAGCTACTCACGTTACCACGAGACCACGGCGCTCCTGCGTTCTCAGTCTCCTTGGCATTGCATATCTTCCCATGAACTACTCAATTTGTATATTTTGCTTATTTTTTCACAGTTCCACACAACTTTTTCCTGTTTTCTCAATTGATCTGTTTTCAGTTTTTCAAGGTCTATCCACTGTGCCAACATATAACTAAATCTGAGGGGGGTGCGATGGGGAGGTTCCCTTGTAAGTACAGCGCGCAGGGAGGTGTTCAGGCTGTCAATCTTCCCGCGCTCCGTACTTTAAAGGAACGAGAAGAAGCCCTAATAACTGGTACTGTGGGAAGTATCCTCTCCCATGTACTTCATACTGTCTCAGTGGTATTTAGAGTATAGAAGTAGATGCGGATCGATTTACTATATAAGAGCTACCTAGTGCATTTCTTCTTGCATGTTTCATGCTCGATG
Source organism: Schistocerca nitens (assembly GCF_023898315.1). NCBI lineage: Eukaryota > Metazoa > Arthropoda > Insecta > Orthoptera > Acrididae > Schistocerca > Schistocerca nitens. Next base: position 824,222,189 of record NC_064614.1, read on the forward strand.
TACGATTTGTGTTCGTAATACACACCAAAATACTCATCGGAGAATTTCCTAATATGTAAAATAGCTTTGTCTGAATTTTACTTGCAGTTTCATTTATTTACAACGTAAGATGCGTTACATATGACATGTATTACGGTACAGGTCAATCCATTGCCACAACTTTTACTTTGTATTCACATTCGTTAGCTTTCCAGCTCCAACCAGCCTAACCTAGACCCCAGGCTGCCCCGCAATTCAGTCTGTCACCGCAACCAAGATTTCGAAGACGGACACAGTCACACTCCTACTGCCCATTGTCTTTCGTTATTTTCTGGGGTGCATGTACGGACATCTGCATTGTGGTCGTATTAAGTTTGTAGCTTCCTGGCTCCTGGATCGCAAATTAAACAATTTCCTCGCTAACTGTAGAAAAAAATTCTGAGGTTAATAGTTTCATCTGCAAATGTCCTCGATTTAAGGCAAAAATAATTACCGAAAGAGATCAAGCAGTAATAGAAAACTGGATACGTGAGCGGGAAGACCGCCGTTGAAATGCCCATCTAGCAGTCTCAGATTTCGAGTTTCCATAGTTTCCCTAAACCACTTGAGACGAATGTTCGTGATCATATTTGGGAAAACAGCAACCAGAAAAATTTTCGTGGTGGGACAGGAAACGCTTTGACTACCAAAAGTAGTGAAAGAATTCCTGAGCTACGCTCTATGCCCGGCTATCGGGATGATCCCCGCTCCAATCCCGGTAAGGGCATCGAAAGAGACTCCCAGATGCAATTCAGCCTGTAACATCGTCTGGAAATTCAGATGAGGCTCACGCCTGCCTCAATGACTTGGCCAGACAGAACGATGCAATAACGTTCACCTGCATAGGAAGACGCACTACAAGCGGCTGACCGCGGAGACTTACTTCTTCTGACTCAGCAGTCGTATGTCGGAAACGTCCGAGAATGGACCTTGTATTCACTTTGATAGCGTCGATCAATGTCGTATCGGCCGACGATTTGCTGCAATAACCAAAGATGCAGCTTTCATTAGGAATACACTAATGAGCTAACACCTTGCGAACTCCCCCCCACCTCGAGATAAGATGCCGCCTAGTCGCGTTGCGGGCACGTGACTCATTAGGGAAACTAAACTGTCCATCCACATTAATGCGACCACTTTTCAAAAGCCTGAATAACCCCTTTTGCGATGCGAAACGTACAGGAAGAAAGTCAATGAGGTTCCGGAAGCTACCGACAGGAATGAGGAGTCATGTCGACTCCGGAGCGGAGCCATCGGAAGCTGCCCTAGCTTTCACGGTTGAAGATCCCTGGGGCGAGCAGCGTGACTGAGGAGGGCCACAGAGTCCTCGATTGGGATTAAATTCGGGGTGTTTGGTGGCCAGGGTAATAAGGTAAATTCATCCTGGTGCTCTTCAAACCACGTACTTACACTGCTTGCTGTGTGACAGACGTTGCATTGTCTTGCTGGTAGAGGCCATCGTGCCAAGGAAAAACAAACTGCATGCAGGAGTGAACATAAGTCCCCCAGAATAGATGCATATATGTCTCGATCCACTGTGACTTCAAGAATGACGAGATCATCCAGGGAATGCCACTACAACATTCCCCAGACCATAACGCTCCGTCCTCCGGCCTGGACCCTTCCGATGATTCTTGGAGGGTGATTGTATTCAGACGCCTTATGCTGTATACGCAAACGGCCTTCCGCCCTATTGAGTATAAAACGTATCTAAAATAGCGCCTGTTTCTACTCAGTGGACGCCCGGTTGTGACATTGGCGTGCAAATTCCAACCTTTGTCACCGATGAACAGCAACCAGTATGGGTACGTTAATCAGGCGCCTTCTGCAGAGGGCCGTATGCAGCAACGTTCGCTGAATATACATGACAGTAGTATCTGTCCCGAAAGAACAGTTACCGTTAATGACCATGCAGCTTTGCTAGAATGAAATGATAATTAAATGGACACCCTCGCTGCAACCAGGCGTTTATATACTTCACTGGGGACATGTTGAAAATGTGTGCCCCGACCGGGACTCGAAGCAGGAGATCCCGGGTTCGAGTCCCGGTCGGGGCACACATTTTCAACATGTCCCCAGTGAAGTATATAAACGCCTGGTTGCCGCGAGGGTGTCCATTTAATTATCATTTCATTCTAGCAAAGCTGCATAGTCATTAACGGTAACTGTTCTTTCGGGAACAGTTACTACCGTCGTATATAGTTAAAATATGGCTTCCCGGTCATTGACCATCGTGTGCGAACGCACACGCTATGCCCGAACTCGTACGGGACTTGGTAGATTAATCTGCCACGAGTAATGAGTATGATGGGCAAACATCTATTAGGCGGACTACGAATGTAGTGGTGTGGACGTGTTGGGAATGTGGGTCTCACAGGGAGCGTGCAAGCGATAAGTCCCTGCAGGTGCACTATCCTCTGTGCCCTCGGTGGCTCAGATGGATAGAGCGTCTGCCATGTAAGAAGGAGATCCTGGGTTCGAGTCCCGGTCGAGGTACACATTTTCAACATGTCCCCAATGAAGTATATAAACGCCTGCTTGCAGCGAGGGTGTCCATTTAATTATCATTTCGTTCGCTGAATAGTCGTTGATGAGAGCCCCTTGGTAGCTCGTTCATTCATCTAGGTGATCAGTTGCTCCGCAGTTTCACGTCTATTCGCCCGCCCGTCCACACCTCAGTAGCCGGTGTCCCCTCCTCCCCCCCCCCCCCCTTCCCCGTCATCTGTGGCCTGTGGTATACTACAGTTGCATCGGCGGTAGGTTTGGATAGCGCCATTTTGGCATTCGCGGTATACTTTAACCATGGCGGCACGCAAATAATTCTCAAACTTAGCCGTTTCAGAAATGATTACACCTTAAGCCCGAAAGCCGACAATCATGCCGTTTTGGATGTCAGGTAAAACGCTCGGATTCCATATTACGACAACGACCGCAATTTTTTCCGTCACCTCCCCCCCCCCCCCCTCCCCCCGCCAATCCCAAACACGCTTCCTATATACGCTCCAGCGCTAGTGCTGACACCTGCCGTCTGTGAGTGGTTATTGCACGTTGCCGTCGAACACAATCGGAGGTTACATTAATGTGGCTCGATCGTGTATATAAGCGGAACAGACACGAATAGGAAATCACGTGGGGTATGCATCCTTCCACCATCCTTCACACCTACAAATCCTTGATCCACCCCATCCTCTGTTATGCCAGCGTCGCTTGGATTTCCGCCCCTCCCCGGTTCTATAAAGCCCTCCAAATCCTCGAACGCCATGCGCTCCGCCTCGCCTTCCGCATCCGCCTTCCATCAAAAATGGTTCAAATGGCTCTGAGCACTATGGGACTCAACTTCTGAGGTCATTAGTCCCCTAGAACTTAGAACTAGTTAAACCTAACTAACCTAAGGACATCACAAACATCCATGCCCGAGGCAGGATTCGAACCTGCGACCGTAGCGGTCTTACGGTTCCAGACTACAGCGCCTTTAACTGCACGGCCACTTCGGCCGGCCGCCTTCCATCCCCCACGCGCATCCTCTACGACCTCATCCCCTTCCCCCACCTTCTCCTTTTCCTTGAACACATCCGCACACTATATATTGTCGGCCGCCTTGATCCCCCTAACCCCCTGGTTTCTCCCATCCTCTCCACCCCCAACCAGCTGCCGCGCCTTTACCGTTGTGTCCCACCCTCTCTCCATCTCCAACACAACTTCCACCATCTACCCCTCCCGGATGATGAGCTTCGTCCTGACATCTACCCTTCCTACCAACTCTAACCCCGTCTTCCTGCCTCCTCCTCAGGGCTCCCTCTCCTCCCCCTCCCTCCTCCTGAGCGGCTTCCCCCTCCTACTCCCCCTCCATCTCTTGTGCCTCCTTTCAGTGTCTCTGCACTCCCTCCTGCCCTGTCTTCCCTCTTCCTCTCTCCCCCCCCCCCCACGTGTCTCCTGCCTCTTCGTGAACCCACTGATGCCCCTCCTCTCTTCATCTCGCCGCTTCCCCAGCTGCCCCATGCTCTCCCCTCCTTTTCCATCCTCTCTGACCTTTTCCCTCGGCAGGTCCCACCTGGCAGTTTTATTCTTCGTTGTCTGTGCTCGAAGTGGGTTTTAAGTGTGTTGTTCCAGAGTGTTTTTATTACTGTGGCCGACTTTTAACCTGTGCCAGCGCATTCAGTGTCTTCTCTGTGTTTTAAGAATCGTCAACTGTGTTTTTAACTTTCTGGTGACTTTTTTATCTGTCCCCCATGAACGTCTCCATGTCAGTGTATATTTTACCTCCATTTTCTCCCCTTACTCTGTTTCATGTTCCCCTTTTTTTATCTCCTTATGTACGTATCATTTTATTCTTGTTTTAGTTGTAGTGTCACTCGGCTGAAGAGCGGCGACGGATTGTGCCGCTGACAGCCCTCCACTGCCCATATGGGGCACGGGAATGAAATCACAAAAAAGAAAAAAAAAGGATAGGAAATCATTCTAGCGTCGATACAGTTCACAAATGGAAAAAGCTACTGACGTAAGTGACTCTGACAAAGAGCACATTGTGATGGCCTACCACCTGGGAAAGAGCATCTCGGAACTGCTACGCTTCTTCGAACATTCACACGCTACTGTCGTGAATACCCGTGCTAAGTGGGGTTGAAGGACGGCGAAATGACAAGTAGGTGAGAAGTTGTTGGAGGTTCACACCTCTTCACAGAACGTGGAAGCTTGGTCACTCTGTAAAGCAGAATAGGTGGCTACCTGTGGCAGATTTGACGGCAGAGTACAGTGTTGGTGCAGGCATAAGTCTTTTAAAGCACACCGTTGAGCGGACATTATTGAACTGCAGCAGTCCATCCATACATGTTTCAATGCTGACCCACGACATCGTCAGTTACGATCGCAATGAGTAGAAGATCGTCGTGACTGGACCATGGATCTGCGGTTTAACCACGTTTGTTGTTACACCGGGAAGACAGTTGTGTCCAGACATGCCATGATAGCTGCTAGGGGCATGAGCCGTGTAACGGACGTAGACCTGTCGTGGCGCCAGCCGGAGTGGCCGTGCGGTTCGAGGGCTACAATCTGGACCCGAGCGACCGCATCAGTCGCAGGTTCGAATCCTGCCTCGGGCATGGATGTGTGTGATGTCCTTAGGTTAGTTAGGTTTAATTAGTTCTAAGTTCTAGGCGCCTGATGACCTCAAAAGTTAAGTCGCATAGTGCTGAGAGCCATTTGAACCTTTTTTTTGTAACTAATGTAAATAAACCATTACACAGTAATGTTCTTTTATTCCTCGTATCTCCTTAAGATGGCTTCTCCGACCCACGTTCCCTACCTGATACCGCTGATAGCACTAGCGACCTGTGGACTGGAAACACCACGAGGTAAGTGAAAACCATAAGCTGCCAACCGTCTTCGTGTTTCCCATTTCTGTGTGGACAGTTAGGCCCTGCTGCAGATTTGGTATAGCGGCGAAGTTGAAGTTGCTGCACACAGTGAGAGAGAAACTGAATATTCCCACATGAGCGCGCTATAGCTGCTTACACTTCTGAGGGAGTTTTATCCTTTTTGCAAACCATCACCACACGAGATGCGACCCGATAATTTACAATACGATAGCAACCGTCGAGACAGCAGCACACAGCAGTCTGTATAACATCTTCACCAATACTCAATTACCTTTTGACCGCAGTGCGTCGATTTAACGTAAAAAAAAATTAAAAAAAGATCTCGACTTTTTCCAGAGCTTTCTGAATGTTACCAGTCAGATACTGGGAACAAGGAAGATTAGGCTGAAAGTGAATAAAAATACAGGGTGAGTCAAATAGGACTTTACAACTTCGAAATGATATAGAAATTTATTGAGATGACTTACAGGATATTTGTGTCTTTTTTTAGCAAACAACCGCCCATCAGTACCCCAATCCGCCACCAGGAGCGCCAGAGTAGTGCCGAGTTAAAATGGCTGCTTTCACTGGTGCGGAGCGCCCTTGCTGTGTGTTTTGGTTTCAGGAAACGAACTCTACTACAACCTATCACTACCCGCAAAGCAGTGCACCACCTCCAAACCGAAGTTAGTTTCCTTGATAATTACTTCCCTGGCCGATTGATTGATCGTGAAGGGCCAATTGCATTGGCCACCTTGCAGCGTAGATTTGACACCACTTTTTTTCCGGGATTTCATTAAATACCGTGTGTATGTTCCTCCCAAACAATTTAGCCGTCACGAAAAATCTAATGTACACTGTCGTTGCAATAGTTACGCTTCATTTGTTACAACGAGTGTAGGAAGAAATTGATTAACAGTGGGATGTTTACCGCATTACGAATGATACTCACATCGAACCACAATAACACTTGACACTTTTATGTGTAACTTGAGATTGTTTGCAACAAAACTGCACATCCGCCGTTCCTATAAATCATCTCAATAAATTTCATATCATTCCGAAGTTGCGAAGTCCTTTTCGACTCATCCTGTATTTTCATAAATGACGACATTGTGTCGTGACGGGGAAGGCTGCCGTATTTCTGTTCTCATTTTTAGAAATTCTCATGTCACCGACAAATCACAATTACTGCGCTATATAACCGGCTTCGGTTGGCACGGTGATCGTCTACAGATCGCATCACTGTTATGTCAGTGCAAGAAGTAATTACACACTCAAATACATTCGACGCCAAAGCTGAGCCGTCCATTTTTAACGTTACATGCATCAAAGCGTACAAAAATTTGTTAACAGACTGCGATAGTAACAACACGACCTACTGATGGTTTGTGTGACAACAAAAAAAAAATGGTTCAAATGGCTCTGAGCACTATGGGACTCAACATCTTAGGTCATAAGTCCCCTAGAACTTAGAACTACTTAAACCTAACTAACCTAAGGACATCACACACACCCATGCCCGAGGCAGGATTCGAACCTGCGACCGTAGCAGTCGCGCGGTTCCGGACTGCGCGCCTAGAACCGCGAGACCACCGCGGCCGGCTGTGTGACAACAGATCCAAGTTAAAGAGAGTAGTAATTTTGATTTTGTTGGGTAAAAAGACTTTCTAGATAAATGTATTTTCTTTGCACTTCCGTATTCTTTGTTTCACAATGCTGTTCACCGAATTTTATAGCTGAACCTTGTGTTTCACATTAATAAAAAAAGAGGACACTGCAAATATGGTATAAAATTCTGTATATCTGTTTTGGACAATAATTGGTCTTCGTCATTATCGATATTCTCTCGCAACAAAATGCAGTGAAAAACAGTTAATCTGGCAGAACAGTCTAAGAAATTAATCCATTTCGCAGTTAAGTCTGATTTTACTACGGTAAAATATAACATATGTATTCTGTTTTTTCTTTTTATTTTTCGGGGTTTCTTTCCTTTCTTTTCACCAGAGTTGGACTTAAGGTTCATTAGAATAAGAACGTGAAAATGAAACGGACGTTGTCTTGTTAAAGGTCCCCTCCAGTATTTCACCTGGGTTAGAATAGTCAAACAGGTATCTGAACTAAGTCTCATAAAATATCTCCACATATAACATAAATAAAAGTGCACATCATTAACGTGCGTGTTGTGTAACAAAAAAAGGAACCGCTATTCGGAGAGAGCTTTGTGATTTATCTCCACTCGTTCCGCTATTTCCTGTTACTTTCGTCTTTGTACAACACTCTTGCAGCAATAAGGATGTGAAACATATTTTTCACTTATACGTTGCTGCGTAAAACCGTAGTTAGGCACGGTAATTGGGCGGCACAGGCGCTCTGAGTTGCATGCAAAAACGCCATTTAGTTCAATTAGGGCACTCTCACTTCGCATCTTCCTTGTCTTAAGTGCTCCGCTGCCAGCAGCTCATGTGGACGAAACCTCCAGGGAAAAAGTTCAAGAACCGTGCTGTGTATCCTCGGCGGTAGCAAAGATCTGACGACTTCTTCAGTGCGAGCTTCGTACCTGAGAGGCACTGCCGCCTGCCAAGGTAAGTGAAACCACATAACAATCTGGACAGCCGAAGCCAGAATGGATGTTAACGCTCTAGATGTCGAATTACTTGTCACGTGACTAGTATAACTTGGGCGGAACGCTTGGTAGACCCACGAAGGACAATGGCCAGTGATAAAGACATAGTTAATTATTATTTTTAGGACTTTACATAACAATGATTTACTCGTATGAACTAGTTTATGCTGCCATTGAAGAGATAGACGCGGACTAGTGTCTTTGGCAATCATTATCACAACAATAATCAAGAAATTGTATATTTACGAGGACCCGCCAGGTTAGCCGAGGTTGCTAAAGAGCTGCTTCCTGGACTCGGGTAGGCGCGCTGGCCCCCGACCGAATCCGACCGCCGGATCAACGAGGAGGACCGGTATGCCGGCCAGCCTGGATGTGGTTTTTAGGCGGTTTTCCACACCCTACTAGGTGAATATCAGGCTGGTCCCCACGTCCCGCCTCAGTTACACGACTCGCAGATATTTGAAAACGTTCGCACTATTTCATGGCTTACACTAGACGCAGACAGTGGGGTACACTCATTCCATCCCAGGGGGTTAGGGGTGGCGACAGAAAGGGCAACCAGCCACTCTTTGACACCAACATCGCCAAATCCGTAGCAACGAGGCCGACCCCGCGTCGAAGTGGGACAAAGGCCCAAAGAAAACGATGATGTATATTTACAAGAAAAAGATATACTTTCGTCCATGATCGAAAATAGAGGTATCAATTAACGTTAAGTGGAGTTAAACAGAAGGGTAAAGAAGCCACACTGTTTGCACAGAGCAGTTGCTGCGTAGTTCACAAATAACACGATGTGCGCAAGAATGCGAGTTCAGTGACTTCCGACTATTCAGACTTCCCAAATGTGTCCGACACTGCCTTGTATTGTCCAATGATAACCCGCACAAGAATGAATGCGACTGTTTCAATAAATTTTGACTAATAGGACACTGTACGTTGTATTAGACTGTGAATTTTCAATAAAAATGAAAGTGTTATGACACTAGTGCTCTCAATTACATAATGCATGGATATTATAAAAATGGATATATGTATGTGTGTTTGTATATATGTACCAGATCTCCTGAACCATTGGACCATTTCACCCACACTTGGCACACCCACACTTTACTGTCAGGCAACAATCTCTATGGGAGTAAGAATCCCCTACCTATCAAGGATGGGGATGAAAAAAAAAAAAAACGCGTAGCCTGTGACGCATAAATTCCCACACTTTATTCACACAGTATTTGAGAATGAGAGAACTTGGCTACCGCAACAAACTTTAGACATAATTTCAAACCCCTACGAAATTATTTCTCGCTGACAACCCCTATGATGAAAGGATACTTCGCTTATTACTTTCCGCTGTTCGTGCAGTAAAAGTACTGCGTGCGGTATAACGTTGTAATTTATTATTATTACGTTCTCGCTTCCCACGCCCGGGTTCCCGGGTTCGATTCCCGGCGGGGTCAGGGATTTTCTCTGCCTCGTGATGGCTGGGTGTTGTGTGCTGTCCTTAGGTTAGTTAGGTTTAAGTAGTTCTAAGTTCTAGGGGACTTATGACCACAGCAGTTGAGTCCCATAGTGCTCAGAGCCATTTGAACCATTTGTAATTTATTACTTCTTTACTACCAGTTGTATTCGTGATACATTTTGTAGACAGTATGCACGTACAGCATTGAATATACGAGGCCTATTCGAAAATTAAGGTCCGATCGGGTGCGAAATGAAATCCACAGCGAACAGCCGATTAAGCTTTGCACAGATGTGTTGGGCAGTGTCTCTGGTATTCCCGTCGATCGAGTCACGTCACTCTTTTCAGTTCTGAGAGCACAGTGACACCGTGAAGATTCCTGGAAAGTAGGGTCTCCCGTCAAGTATGAGGGTCTGGTGCGAGATTTCGTTTGATATCATGCAGCCCACAGAACACAATGGTCATGCAGTTCCTTCTTCATTGCAACCCTCGGCCGCGCCCTGCAGGGGTTATGAAGGTGCTCCTGCGGCGTTTTCGATTGGGAAGTGTTTGATCTCCCATGATACAGCCCGTAATTTACTCCCCCTGAGTTTCTTCTCTGCTCACATAAACCGCTGGCTATGAAGAACACATTTTGGCACAGACAACGAGCTGCAGACCAGATTAGAGAAATGGCTGCCTGCTATGACGAGGGTACTGGAAAGTTGCTACAACGCTACGGCAAATGTCTAAGTCAGAACGATGACTATGTAGAGAAGTAGCTGGAAGCTGTAGCTAACTGTTATAAATAAAACATTTTTTATTTTCACATTGGTTTCCATTTCGTAACCGATCGGACCTTACTTTCCAAATAGCCCTCTAACTGCAAAATAACATCATTCTACGACACGCATTTCAGGAGATATGAACAGTGAGATGTGTAAAAAAACTGCCACATCATGCATGACGTTTAAATTTATTACTTTGTTGTTACTAGTCCCACTCGCAACATATTTTGCAGACAGTACCCACATAAGCCGCTGAAGGTTCCTACCGAAGTGTGTCATTGTACGGTACATAGTTTATGGAATATGACATCATACACACTAAGCACAAGGCAAGACAGTGCGTGGTACGGGCTGTAAATAAACACCTGGGCAACGTTGGGATTCCCTGGTAGTTGATTTATATATCAGAGTGTTGGCTGACGACCTTTTTGTCCAGAACAACATGTTGTCATTGTATATAAGGAAACATTTATACTAAATTTCCATTGAGTGTAATAAAGCGCAGAGCTCTTTAAACGCTGTAACAAAGGGAAAGAATCCTGTGGTATCCGACTACAAGATTAGTGGTTTACGTATGGAACCTGTCACATCATTTAAATATTTAGGTACAATACTGAGAAGCTAAATGAAATAAATAATATGGCAGAGGAATGGAACACTTACATTATTCTGCACGTGTGATTTAGTCCAGTCAACGAAGGAAAATTAGGGGAAAAATGGTGAAGTTCCAAACTTTTCTACAGAGGTAAGGGAGAGTGTCATGAACAACATACTGAAAATCCCTACCTGTGGAGTGATCGATGGGGTGGGGTGAGAGGCGTTTGTAAAGGTCACTTTTTTCCTTGAATAACTCGAAAACCACGAGTTCTATCGAAAGTGTTTCCCAATAAAAAATTAAACAATGTCCTACAAAAAAAGGTCCTACTCATTTTTTCTATAACTAATAGTTCCCGCTTTTCAGTGGATGGAAAAATCGCAAATCATTAGAAATAGTGTTGTAATGGTATAAGATTATTGTTTAATACCCACTGAAACTGGAAATGACAGAAAATATACATTAGTTGTTATAAAATAATCTTGAATGGTTTCATTTCGAAAATCATCAATTATATCATCATCGTCGTCGTCGTCATATCACAGATCGAGTAACTGTGCACCACTCGTACACGTACCATGGCACGTTCCGCAAACCACGGAGTATGTAATGTCAGCCTTTTGGCTTCCACATAGTCCCCCACATCCAGCGCAACATCGGCAAAAGACGTGGTTCAATATAGCTCTAGGTGCTACTGGTTCATTAGGTAGAGCAATGCACCCTTCCCGTGAATGAAAAGAAGAAGCATTCAGAAACGGTCATATGAATGATCGAGGGCGTGTGGCAGCAATAAGGGCGTGGGATGTAGATGTCACCTTTTTTTTCAATTTTCTGTTTCGCCCTCTTCTTCGCTGAAATGCAGTCCATGAAGACAGCGAGTGTGCGAGGTACCATTTCCTCAGTCCCACTACGGTGTTTTTCGCGAGGTGCAAAAACAGAACTATCATATGCCCTTGACTCAACATCTTCTAAAATACTGTAGTGGTGGACGCTTTTACAATTCTTTCCCGTTCCACTGTTTTGCTTTTGAACTTCAATGAACACAATGCATCGTCCACAATTTTTTCGCCTCAACTACGAAAGCACGCAACAGTGTTTCTGTTGCAGATTATGCTTAAAATTATGCAGCCCCATGCTTTTCTCTCAGTCTGTCTTTGACTGTCTTTATATGAGGTAATGGTCCCGAACTGGCTTCAACAGCTCATGTAAGGTGAATTGGTAGTCGTCATTCCCCGCTATGTAATTGATTATCTCATCCATTGACGCACTGATTCCTTCGTCCTCATGGGATCCACTTTTTCTAGGTTTAAGTGCAGGGCCTTTAAAGGACTTTTTATAGCAGTCCTCATGATATCTTGCATCTACAACGTTTAGATCCCCAGCAGAGCAGATGCGCCGTCGGGTGGTACCTCCCCATTCATTTTTCGTCTCCTCTGCACGAACTGTAATAGTACTATCGTAACTGAAGGATAGAACACTGGAAATTTTTCGTCGCCTTGTTTGGGATTTTTTCTTCTGTTTATCAAAAAATTCATCAATAGCTTCCGCACAAAATAGACAGCTAGTTTTAAAACCAGATTTCGCTTCAGATGAATGCAAACGTTTGAAGTCTGTTCCTCTGACAATGCCTCTCTTGTAAATCTTTTAATTGACTTAGCTCTGGTGTACTCTTTTCTACAAGATGCATGCACAACAACGCGTTTTTTGTGCCTGAAGCTATCGGCTTCCCCATCTTTCCTCAAACAACTAGCTTTTACCAATCCACGTATTCCTGCCTCACCAACTTTGGTTGGGTCACTGACAACATAGTTCAAATGGCTCTGAGCACTATGGGACTTAACATCTGAGGTCATCAGTCCCCTATAACTTAGAACTACTTAAACCTAGCTAACCTAAGGACATCACACACATCCATGCCCGAAGCAGGATTCGAACCTGCGACCGTCGCGGTCGCGCGGTTCCAGGCTGAAGCGCCTAGAACCGTTCGGCCACGTCGGCCGGCGACAACATAGTTCTCCCACATTGAATACTTCTCGGCCATTGTTTATAGCAACATATCTTATATAAAAATTGAGTTAATTACGAGAAGCAAACACTCACTAAATAAACTGAAAGTCCTTCCATTATTTAAACATAAGCACAGTGAAGTTGCTTTGTCTGTTCATATAAAAGAACTGGACAGGAAATTCTAGGAAAGGTATTGTCGATTATTTTGTGTGTAAACTGAAGAGCGAGGAGTTCTCGTGGTGGGGGAACTGGATTTTCCCAGTAGAAAGCGACAACAGCCGTACATGATAACTAACAGTCAATTTCCCTACTAGCAATGCAGGCAGTGTGCAGAAATTTACTTAGATTCTGTTCCTATATGTAGTGTTATTAGTAACTAATACCTCTATTCCATTTAGTGTTAACGTATTTCGTGGAAAATGAACACTCTACAAGCGAGTCTGCACATTGCTTCACCAGTGCTTTACCAGGCGTGCTGCGGAAGGGTGGGTGTGATTGCGAAACAGCGTGTACCTCTTTCCTGCGACGTAGTCGTGTAGAGGATGTGGGGACACTCTTGCTGGCTCTTCGTTTCTCAGACGCCCAAATGAGGGAAGTGGGTGACCTCATTCAGGCGATCTGTGGTCCCTCATACTTCTATCGCGTACCTGCCCCCCTCCCTTCTCTCCCACAGCTTGCGGTCACATCCTCATATCACAATTTATCTCAATACGGATCTACTGTACTTATATATTATACAGTAATTTAATATTTCACCTTAACTAGCTTCTTTTAACAATAACTATTAATTTTATATCATTAAAATACTATTTTTAATAATTTGCGGTGTTTCTACCTCCTGCTACACAGAAATTACTACTACTACTTCTAGAGAAAAAATGAAGAGGACCTCTTTCTCAGGAAATCTAACGGATTTTAATTCGACAGAAGCCGCGGTTTTCGAGGTATTCAAGGAAAACGCAAAAATTTGCCCTTCAAAAGTCCCTCAGCCCTGCCCCCTCACCCACCCCATCATTCACATCCCACAGATGGGGACTTTTAGTGATGTGGGGTGCCAACACAAGTACAAGGATAGCGTACCAATAGGGACAAGAAAGGAGGCATGAAGGGCGCCAAAAACAGAAATAACAATCATCCATTTATTGCACCATTACACACGTACATCATGAAATATGAGACATTACAATTGGCATACTCAATTATGACAAACAATATGTATCACGAAGGGCACACACAATGGAGTTTAAGAAATAACAGTAGCACATCAACTCCGCTATGACAAACAGTGTGGATAATGAAGACCCGCACAATTTTAACAATGTAAGAAATTAAAATAATACTAGCATAAAATTAACTAAAATGCGTTGAAGGAAATGCTTATGAGAAGAACACGACGGGGCCGCAAGGGAGGAGGCAACACATTACTTAACTCAGGTGCACCGAAACAAACAACGGACACCAGGCCGCGCCAACAACGGACACGTAAGGCACGCGATTACTCTCTCCGTTGCGGTTCCGCGCGTTCCACCCAATTAATAGCTACCTGAAACATTTTAATACTTGGAACAGTACACCAGTGATCAGCAAATTAAAAAAAAACAATAACATGACATAAAAATACAATAATTTAAGAGAATCACATCGTATGACTATGAGCTTAAGGTCTTCCGGTAATTAACAGATTACGAAACAGGTAAAGGGGCATGTGCCACTATTAAATCTTCCGTAATTACACTACTAACTTTCTCAGTGCCCAAGTTGCAATTAACGCAACAAGAATTAAATCATTTAAGTGATGATGTTACTTTAAAATAATAATAAAATCATTTCATACAGCAGAGGGCCAAGAATGGACCGATCAGTACTCCCCAGTGAAGCAGTTCGCACAAATGGTACTCCACGGCTCCAAGCACACAGCCCCATACAAAATACAACACAACCACAGCGACCCGGCGTACTACCAGAACCACCAGGCAGTGAACCAGAATCGTACTAAGCCAAAACAAGTTTTAAAATAAGGAAACCTAGCCCGGGCCGGACAACAGACAAAATGCCGGGAAATCCATAAGAAACCTCCGCCAACTTAATACCAAAACAACAATTTATGAACAATATGCAAAATACAAGACCTCTCAGTCCAAAGAAAAAAAATGGTTCAAATGGCTCTGAGCACTATGGGACTCAACTGCTGTGGTCATCAGTCCCCTAGAACTTAGAACTACTTAAACCTAACTAACCTAAGGACAGCACACAACACCCAGCCATCACGAGGCAGAGAAAATCCCTGACCCCGCCGGGAATCGAATCAGTCCAAAGACTTCCGTTTAGCCGCGAAGGTGGCTCCGACCCGCCTGCTGAGGTGCCAAGCGTCGTACGGAGTGCCGAATCAAGCTTAACCTTCGTTAACGGAAAGCGGAAGCACCACAAGACAAAATAAACTCCAATCTAACTGCGTAAGGCAAACTCTAAGGAGTGCCACTCGAAGACAGTGCGCTTGAAGATCAAACATAAAGCACCCAGACTAACGTGCCGCTGAACGACACACTTCCATCACCAGCGTCTAGTAGAGTACGGAGAGCAGCGTACCCCATCGATATACATTAACGGGACCGTAAACAAGGATAGCAATCCCAGCGACGGAGAGACAGGAGGACGAAATGACATCCCGCCGCACATAAAAGGTATTTGAAACTCAGGCTCGACAAAGTACAACAGGCAAGATTTTGCTTCTCTTGCGAATCAAGTTAAACGGCACACTACGCCGCTGTCCACACTATTAAGCGTAAAATCACGGGCCGGTCTTCCCATAGGGCCCCACTCGGCGTCCAGACGCAAACAACACCAGCCGAGCCGAACTGTCTCCACGCCAAGGCAGCCACCTCTTTCCTCCTCACACGCCTCCAGCTAAGCTGCGGCCAGCGATCACACACGGAAACAACCGCCTAACGCCAAAGCTCCGTCTCAGTGAAAACTCAGCACTAAGATCGATACGGACTTGGAAATAAGCGAGCACCGTGACATTTAGTATGTTGTTTCATGGCATTCGTAAAATGTAAAACGTAAACTCCGTCCACAGGCCCTGGCGAACCCAGCGGTACCGACCGGCTGCCATTTCATCCTCAGCACACAGGCGTCACCGGATGCGAATATGGAGGGGCATGTGGTCTCCTGGCCGTATGTCAGTTCAGAGACCGGAGCAGCTCCTTCCCAATTAAGTAGCTCCTCAGTTTGCCTCACTAGGGCTGAGTGCACCCCGCTTGCCGACAGCGCTCGGCACATCGGATTGTCACCCATCCAAGTGCTAGCCCAGCTCGACAGCGCTTAACTTCGATGATCTGACAGGAACCGGCGTTACCACTGCGGCAAGGCCGTTGGCGTTTCATGACACTCCCCCAACCACTTTATAAAAACTGGCCACTACATGAATGTTTTTCCTCTGTTTGCCCTTTAATGGTCTTCGTTGACTAGATCAATTGGTCGGAACAGGTGCCAAATAGTGGAACTATCTGCTAACTGGAGCTTGTGTGCTGGAAGAGAGGGACTAGGCAAAATCTAATTGAAGCCAGTAACTTACGTTGGTTGAAACTCGTATTCTGTGCTGCTGGTTCACTTTTGACCCATTAACTTTGAAACGTTATCGGGTTTTGTCTACGTTAATGTTAATAGTTTCACTCCCGCTATACTTCCCTGATTCTTAATTGAAACCGCTTTGTTTGCGACTATCGGCCATGGGTGAGGGATGATTAACAGAGAGAACACGCCTCGTGCGAAACCTGATAGTGTTGGCTAAAGTGTAAACATACCTCTTCCTTAACGAATGTTAAAAATCTTCAATTTTAAGTGTTGCTTTGAAATAATAACAGTTCAGACCATTTACTTCCTTTATTGACTTTGCGAGTAACGCAATATCCACCTATAGCTAGACCCTACCATGCACATACTAAGAGTCAAATTTAGTTCCTCCTTCTCGTTGAAGTTTTCCATTCTAGTGTTGTTTTTCCAAATTAAACTGTCACCCTACAACTATTCACGGTAGCCTTGATAAATGTTCAACCTGCCAAAAAATCCAGATGACTAAGATTGTCGATACTGATTTATGAACTTATTCCGTAGTATTTGCGCAGTCTCCTCGAATGAGCAGATTAATAATTCACTAAAACTTCCAAAATCATATTTTATCGTAATCTGCAAAATGTTCACAGATTTTTCGTGCGACTCGACTGCATACTATCGTACCACACAAAACCTGAACAACGACTGCTTTGTCCCCGCATTAGAAATGGATGAAAAGCTGCAATTAATCGATTATTATAATTATTCAGGTATTTCTTTCAAGTCAGTTAACTGTATAAAGTCGACTATCCTTACCAATAAGTGTTTCAATTATTACTTTGGCGTTGTAAAGCTTGTTGAATGTTTACGTGCTGTCTATAAACTGATTACGGAAATAAGTCAGAAAACAATGATGTTAATTAGCGTTACTAGTGCATCTAAAACGATATACCGGTATATTTTTGATAAAAATAAAAAATCCTAATTGTGGGTTTCATAAAACTGAGACACTATTGGTAGTTACAAGAAGAGAAACATGAATCTGAGAGCATCGTTTTATTTGTTGTGGGACAAATCTTTTTATCATAAAAAAATAATTTAGGGGACTGCTCCTTAGACCTAAAAATAAAGACGTAACGCAAAAATTAACCGAATAATCGATTATTAGGATACAATTAATTAGTATGATTAATTTATTCATGTAAGCTCAATTACTCCACTCGTACTCATAGTCTCCCGTCTCCACCTCGCATAAAAGCGGGTAAACTATAGTACTTGGGCACTATTGAAGGAGACACCAGGACAGGAGCTCCTGCTGCTCCAGATGTTCCTGAGGACCAGCGATGGGTGTTAAGGGTATGGCTGACCACGTCAAACCACTATCGACAGGAGTACCGCTATCAAGTATGCTGGGTGACGGTTATTGAACTATATGAAATAAAATCGTCGTACCTTCTGAACGGTTTGCGTTAGGACATTGAAACTGCACGATTGGCCGCGAGGTATGATAGGAGTTAGTATGCTACGAAACCCACTTTCATTTGGATGGGTTCGTCAATAAGCAAAATTGGCGCATTTGGGGAACTGAGAGTCCATATTTCGCGATAGAGAAGTCTCTTCACCGTCAACGGGTGACTGTGTGATGTGCAATTTCCAGTCACGGAATAATCTGTGGGCGATATTCCTTAATGGCACCGTGAGTAACGAAGGTTTCGGAGGATGATTTCATCCCCATTATCCAAAATGATCCTAATTTCGATGTGATGTGGTTCATGCAAGACGGAGCTCGACCCCATTGAAGTTCAAGAGAGTTTGTAAGTAGGCTGTTTAGGTTTTTATACTGATAACGCCACGTAGCGCTCTGTATGAAAATCACTGGCTGTGCTGCGTGCAGTCTGTGGCTGGTTTGCATTGTTAGAATATTCGCCGTTGTAGTGTTGGGCAGTTGGCTGTTAACAGCGCGTAGCGTTGCGCAGTTGGAGGTGAGCCGCCAGCAGTGGTGGATGTGGGGAGAGAGATGGCGGAGTTTTGACAGCGGATGATCTGGACGTGTGTCCATCAGAGACAGTAAATTTGTAAGACTGGATGTCATGAACTGATATATATATATTATGACTTTTGAACACTATTAAGGTAAATACATTGTTTGTTCTTTATCAAAATCTTTCATTTGATAACTACGCTTATCAGTAGTTAGTCCCTTCAGTAGTTAGAATCTTTTATTTAGCTGGCGGTAGTGGCGCTCACTGAATTGCAGTAGTTTGAGTAACGAAGATTTTTGTGAGGTAAGTGATTAATGAAAGGTATAGGTTATTCTTAGTCAGGGCCATTCTTTTGTAGGGATTTTTGAAGTCAGATTGTGTTGCGCTAAAACTATTGTGTGTCAGTTTAGTGTTGATCAGAATAAGTAAAGAGCGAAATGTCTGAGTACGTTCAGTTCTGCTCATCTGTTTGAAAATCAAATAATGTAAGAGGTTTACCAGCACAGTAATTCACTAATTTTTCTAAGAGGACGTTTCAAGTTTGATGTCCTGGAGGAGCACTCTGGGGACCGCATTCTGGCTCTGGGGTACGCAGAAGCTCTGGCATGGGCCTCGATCGGCCGCCATATTCTCCGGATCTGGACACATGTGACTCTTTTTTGTGGGGCTGTGTTAGAGACAAGGTGAACAGCAATAACCCGAAAAACCATTGCTGAACTTGCCCCCAGTCGGAGCTTCGAGTCCTCCCTCGGGCGTGGGTGTGTGTGCTGTCCTTAGAGTAAGTTAGCTTAAGTTAGATTAAATAGTGTGTAAGCTTAGGGACCGATGATCTCAGCAGTATGGTCCGATAGGATCTTAGCACAGATTTCCAAAGTTTCCATTGCTGAACTGAAAACAGCCACTGAGGAGGTCATCGACGGCATCGTTGTTCCGGGTCATGCATAATTTCGCTATTCGTCTTCTCCACATCATCGCCAATGATGGCAGGCATATCGAAGACGTCATAGGATAGCTCCCAATATCTTTAGTGACGTTCACATGTTGAATAAAGTGTGTGCACGCCGTAGTTTGTAGCTAATTTACCTTTCTTTTTTTTTCTTGTAGTTCAATATTTGTCACCGTTTCTTCACAAGGTGTATAGCATCAGATAATGCGACATACCGAATGTTGGCGATGTACACCGCCTTGTTCAGTGGTGAAATAGCGGAATCTTGCTGAGTGCAGCTAGACTGCTGCAGCACGTTTAGCTTTGATTTTGAAATAGTGATATTTTTAGATATTTCTCGTTGATCAAACAGAGGCTGACTACCCAGGCGATAATGTCCGAGCCAGCCGTCTTCTTCGGGTGCTGCGAGTTTTGCTATTACGAGTACTCGCTGCCTGGACTCCAGCCAGACTGTGAACTGTCGTTGGTCCCACGCCGCTGTTTATAAGCGAGTTCGATTCGCAACGCCCATTATGCGAGTTGATAATCTTTTTTTTTTTTTTCGAAGCTCGCACTGATATTTGTGAAACGTAAATCTTCCCAGTGCTTTCCAGCTCTTGTGGACGTGGTGGCGGTCGAGATTTTTATGAATTGAGTGCCGGACCCCCAGTGTTATTTAAATTGAAAGCACCGTCCCTGTTGATTAGTTTTTTCGACATCTTCATTTCGGTAGACTGCTTGATTATGCAGTCCGAGAAACTAGGTGTTTATACCTCGATACTGGTCTCAGTATTTCATTTCATAATTATATTGGAGAAAGTGCTCGGCGACAGATGATTTCCTTGGTTGTTTCTACATTTACATCTACATTTATACTCCGCAAGCCACCCAACGGTGTGTAGTGGAGGGAACTTTACGTGCCACTGTCTTTACCACCCTTTCCTGTTCCAGTCGCGTATGGTTCACCGGAAGAACGACTGCCGGAAAGCCTCCGTGCGCGCTCGAATCTCTCTAATTTTACATTCGTGATCTCCTCGGGAGTTATAAGTAGGGGGAAGCAATATGTTCGATACCTCACCCAGAAACGCACCCTCTCGAAACCTGGACAGCAAGCTACACCGCGATGCAGAGCGCCTCTCTTGCAGAGTCTGCCACTTGAGTTTGTTATACATTTCCGTTACGCTGTCACGCTTACCAAATAACCCCGTGACGAAACGCGCCGCTCTTCTTTGGATCTTTTCTTTGAGTCGGGTATGTCTCTGATGTTCCTCGCGTCTCTCCTCGACTGTTCTGATAGCCTGCCCACGTAATACGTGCCACATTGGCTTGGAATCTGAGAAACACCCCGGCTTAGGAGAGCTAGATCGTCTTTAACGCTATAGAGAATACATTTTATCTTAGCTGAAGGGAATGAAATACACTGGACGTCGTGTTTCTGGCGGAGACATACCATCTTTCCGGATATCGGACCAGTATAAGGCAGATAAGTGAGCTTTAGCTTCTCTTCTTCAGTCTCAATCTCTCTTTCAGGCATTCTTAATTTTGTCTGCATCGCCCATTCAGTTTGATGATCAGAATACCTATTCTTTCGGAAAACTATTCGTAAGTGCTGCAACTCTTCGGTGAGGCTTTCTTGTCTGAAAACATTCGAGCTCTATGGACCAGAGTCTTTAGCGTCGAATTGCTTGAGGTCAGTGTGCCTAAAATGGAAGAAACAGCTCGATAGAATACCCAGAAATACACTGTAGGGTGGCGAGGCTTTGCACCATACATTTAATATTCTGAGGAGGAGGGGATAAGTGTCTAATGTCCCGTCGACAAGGACGGAGCAGAAACTCGGATTACGGAATAATGGGGAAGGAACCATCCCATCATTCGCCTTAAGCGATTTAGAGAACTTTACTACGCTGTATATTCTTTTCCATTTATATTTGGTTATTATTTACGATGCACAATCGGATTATCAACCATTTGTTGCTGTTAGAAGTAGTTTATCTAGTCGCTAAATTGAAGTAGATACTTCCTGTTAGTTATTATGGGCAGAGGTCATTGTTGGCAACTGGAATAAAATAATAATTGGATCCTTTTACCGACTTCCCAATTAGGATGATACGGTTGCCAAAGAAAACTTGAGTATGATTTCAAACACGTACCCGACTCATACGATTATAGTTGGTGATGTCTTTATTTTACCCTCGATATGTCGGTGAAAATACATGTTTAATTCCGGAGGTACGCATTAAATATCATCCGAAATTGTGCTAAACGCATTCTCTGAAAATTATTTCGAGCAGTTAGTTCATGAGCCCACGCGGATAGTAAACGGTTATGAAAACACACTTGTGCCTCTTAGCAACAAATAATCCTGAGTTAATAATGAGCATCAAAACGGATACACGGGTTAGTGAACACAGGGTTCTCGTAGCGAGACTAAATATTGCAACCCCCAAATCCTCCAAAAATAAACGAATAATATACCTATCAAAAAAGCTGATAAAAATTCACTTGACGCCTTCCTGACAGACAATCTCCACTCCTTCTGAATTAATAAGTGTAGACTAGATGTCGCTTGAATTAAAAGAAATAATATCGGCAGCAGTTGAGAGATTTATACCAAGTAAATTAACAAGCGACGGAGCTGATCCTCCTTGGAACACAAAACGAGGTAGAGCACTGTTGCAGAAACAACAAAACAACCATGCCAAATTTAAACAGACGGAAAATCCCCAAGATCGGCGATCTTTTAGAGAAGCTTGAAATTTAGCGCGGACTTCAATGCAAGATGCTTATAACAGTTTCCACAACGAAACTTCGTCTCGAAACCTGACAGAAAATCCAAAGAGATTCTGGTCGTATGTGAAGTATGTTAGAAGCAAGAAACAATCAATACCTTCTCTGCGCGGTAGCAATGGAGGTACTATCGAAGACAGCGCTGCCAAAGCAGAGTTACTAAACGCAGCCTTCCGAAATGCCTTCACAAAAGAAGACAAAGTAAATATTCCAGAATTCGAATCAAGAACAGCTGCCAACATGAGTAACGTAGAAGTAAATATCCTCGGAGCAGTGAAGCCATTTAAATCGCTTAATAAAAGTAAGCCTTCTGGTCCAGACTGTATACCAATTAGGTTCCTTTCAGAGTGTGCTGATGCATTAGCTCTATAGTTATCAATCACATAAAACCGTTCGCTCGACGAAAGATCCGTACCCAAATACTGGAAAGTTGCACAGGTCACACCAATACTCAAGAACGGTAGTAAGAGTAATCCACTTAATTACAGGCCCATTTCGTTAACGTCGATATGCAGCAGAATTTGAGAACATATATTGCGTTCGAACATTAGGAATTACCTCGAAGAAAACAGACTATTGACATAAAGTCGACATGGTTTTAGAAAACATCGTTCATGTCAAACACAGGTAGCTCTTTATTCGCATGAAGTGTTGAGTGCCACTGACAAGGGATTTCAGATAGATTCCGTATTTCTGGATTTCCGGAAGGCTTTTGACACTGTACCACACAAGCGGCTTATAATGAAATTGAGTGCTTATGGAATATCGTCTCAGTTATGTGACTGGATTTGTTCGTAGTAATTGAGGGAAAGTCATCGAGTAAAACAGAAGTGATTTCTGGCGTTCCGCAAGGTTCTTTATCTATATAAACGGTTTGGGAGACAATCTGAGCAGCCGTGTTAGGTTGTTTGCATGTGACGCTGTCGTTTATAAACTAATAAAGTCATCAGAAGATCAAAACAAATTGCAAAACTATTTAGAAATGAATGGTGCGAAAATTGGCAGTTGACCCTAAATAACAAAAAGTATGAGGTCATCCACATGAGTGCTAAAAGGAATTCGTTAAGCTTCAGTTACACGATAACTCAGTCAAATCTAAAGGCTGTAAATTCAACTAAATACCTAGGAATTACAATTATGAACAACTTAAATTGAAAGGAACACATAGAAAATGTTGTGGGGAAGGCTAACCAAAGACTGCATTTTATTGACAGGACACTTAGAAAAGGTAACAGATCTACTATGGAGACTACGCTTGTCCGTCCTTTTTTAGAATACTACTGCTCGGTGTGGGATCCTTCCCAGATAGGACTGATGGAGCTCAAAGAAGGGCAGCACTTTAGTATAGTCGCGAAATATGGGAGAGAGTGTCACTGAAATGGGACGGGATTTGGGGTGGACGTCATTGAAAGAAACACGTTTTTCGTCGCGACGGAATCTTCTCACGAAATTCCAATCACCAACTTTCTCCTCCGAATGCGAAAATGTTTGTTGACACCGACCTACGTAGGAGGAAGGGATCACCACGATAAAACAAGGGAAATCAGAGATCGTACGGGAAGATATAGGTGTTCATTCTTTCCGCGCGATGTACGAGATTGGAGTAACAGAGAATTGTGAAAGTGGTTAGATGAACCCTCTGCCAGGCACTTAAATGTGATTTGCAGAGTATCCATGTAGATGTAGATGTAGATATCGGCTGATACTGGCTAGCATCATGTGCTAACAAAAAGAATGAAGGCCTCGTGGTCTCGCGGTAGCGTTCTCGCTTCCCGAGCACAGGGTCCCGGGTTCGATTCCCGGCGGGGGCAGGGATTTTTCCTGCCTCGAGATGACTGGGTGTTGTTGACGAGGATAACGCGTTCATCAGAGGCTGAAGAGAGGCTAGGAAGAGAGTTTTCATGTTCTTCAAGGGTCGACATTTACTGCCCTGAGAGAGAGCAGTGCGATAAGGCTGGAGTTTTCAATCCTGGAGGTCACAGAGCCCTCATAGTATAGACAGTGTGGGCAGCAGGGTACATTCTGGTGGAAAAGAATAATGTATGTGGAGAAAGAGCGTTGAGGGCGGAACAAGTCGAAAAGACATCCTGATAGTGTGAAGAAATGAGTGAGGTCACAAACGATGTTCAAGTGGTAATCTCCGAGCAATCTTCTCATGGGAAGTGCTGTGACATGCTTCCTTCTGAAAAACAAAGACATGTGTTTGACAGGTTGAGTGTTAAGGATACTTCAGGAAACTTCCAGAAAATCTTTTGAAAGGAGTACCAGCTTCAGGCCATTGGCTGGCAGATTCATGAACCTTAAAGTCGGAGGTACTGTTTCTGTAAGGGCCGCTGGGATTTGTCGCCTGAATGCCAACACAGACGCCCCATGACCAGGAGAGAGTGGTGTATGACGTGGAGAAGGACTTCCTTGATGGGGGAGGATGGGGGGTGGGAGAGGGTCGGGGTCGATTGAACACCTAGAGACTTCGCTGGTGAGAACCACAGCGGAGAATCTGGCAGATTTTTGAGAAGTGTTGCTTGCAACACGGAGTGTATGAAGTCGTTTCTCTGCGAACAGAGTTGTTGTTCTGTTTACTCGAATGAAGATTCTTTAGCTGCCTGTGGAGTCTGATACACACTGAACTACTTCGTTATGGGAGAATACTTGAGTCGGAATTCTGTTCCTGGCTAGTCAGCAAACTGAAATCTTGACTCGTGTTCTGTCTTTAATAAGTTAATTTCAGTACTAGTAGTTTCTAGACTGCATATTGCATCCACTGTGTAGGCAGGTACATCAGGTACACCACATGCAGAGCGGGTAAAGCCATAACGAGCAGATCATTGGTGCAGTACAGCTGCTGTCCGTTCTTCAATAGGTGGTACGCACACTCCGGTTTGGCAGACAGGGAAACACTCGCAGTAAATCTGTTGAGTTCCATTTGCCTGTCACTGAGTATTTTCTAGAGTGTCAGTCTTCTGTTTCTCCCGCTAATCAGTATCGGCCAGTTTTGTGTCCGTTTAACAACAGAGGGCGTTGTCTAAAGAAATTCAAACGTATGCTCTGATAATCTCTAAATTACATGCAGGGCGCTGTGAACTTCATATTAATACAATTTTTTTTGCGCTCTACTTGTTTGTAGAGCATAAATAATTTACAGGATCAAGTTGTGATTCATCCTAGTACCACCCCGATAAGAATGATTGGTTTGGTGTGCTAAACTTATGTGAAGCAAGCCGCGGCAAGACACTCCGTTTTATGGGAATCCCTGAGTGCAGGCGTGAGGATTCCATTGGGAGGACAACATTAGGTAATTACACATATACACACTATATGTTACATACGTCATGGGGGTTTACTGCACTATTAATCCACATTAAGACCATTTTGTACTGATTTCCGGCGACGAGATTTCGTGCGACCTCCCGATATCTCGAGAACGAGAAGGAAATACACTACTGGCCATTAAAATTGCTACATCACGAAAAGATGACGTGCTACAGACGCGAAATTTAACGGACAGGAAGAAGATGCTGTGATATGCAAATGATTAGCTTTTCAGAGCATTCACACTAGGTTGGCGCCGGTGGCGACACCTACAGCGTGCTGACATGAGGAAAGTTTCCAACCGATTTCTCATACACAAACAGCAGTTGCCCGACGTTGCTTGATGAAACGTTGTTGTGATGCCTCGTGTAACGTGCAGCCACGTCTCGATCCCTGAGTCAACAGATGGGGACGTCTGCAAGAAAACAACCATCTGCACGAACAGTTCGACGACGTTTGCAGCAGCATGGACTATCAGCTCGGAGACCATGGCTGCGGTTACCCTTGACGCTGCATCACAGACAGGAGCGCCTGCGATGGTATACTCAAAGACGAACCTGGGTGCACGAATGGCAAAACTTCATTTTTTCGGATGGATCCAGGTTCTGTTTACAGCATCATGATGGTCGCATCCGTGTTTGGCGACATGAACGCACATTAGAAGCGTGTATTCGTCATCGCCATACTGGCGTATCACGCGGCGTGACGGTACGGGGTGCCATTGGTTACACGTCTCGGTCACCTCTTGTTCGCATTGACGGCACTTTGAACAGTGGACGTTACATTTCAGATGTGTTACGACCCGTGGCTCTACCCTTCATTCGAACCCTGCAAAACCCTACATTTCAGCAGGATAATGCACGACCGCTTGTTGCAGGTCGTGTACGGGCCTTTCTGTCTACAGAAAATGTTCGACTGCTGCCCTGGCCAGCACATTCTCCAGATCTCTCACCACCTGAAAACGTCTGGTCAATGGTGACCGAGCAACTGGCTCGTCGCAATACGCCAGTCACGTCTCTTGATGAACTGTGGTATCGTGTTGAAGCTGCATGGGCAGCTGTACCTGTACACGCCATCCAAGCTCTGTTTGACTCAATGCCCAGGCGAATCAAGGCCGTTATTACGGCCAGAGGTGGTTGTTCTGGGTACTGATTTCTCAGGATCTATGCACCCAAATTGCGTGAAAATGTGATCACATGTCAGTTCTAGTATAATATATTTGTCCAATGAATACCCGTTCATCATCTGCATTTCTTCTTGGTGTGGCAATTTTAATGGCCAGTAGTGTAAGTTTCAGACTCAACATTTACCGACGTGTCAGTCAGCGTTTGGCCAGTAGCGATCTTGGCTTCGAATACTACTCAGTGGGGCTCAGTTCACGCGTGCAACGAGTAGTTTGTACTGGTATCGAAACGCCGACATGTGGGGGTGTGAGAAAGGCGATGACTGGAGAGCTGAGTCGGTCT
The DNA here is from genome assembly GCF_023898315.1 of Schistocerca nitens. NCBI lineage: Eukaryota > Metazoa > Arthropoda > Insecta > Orthoptera > Acrididae > Schistocerca > Schistocerca nitens. Next base: position 824,249,036 of record NC_064614.1, read on the forward strand.
GGGGCGGTGGGCCGGTGGCACTTGGCGGCACGTGCTGGTAGGCGTTATCTTGTGCCGCCACGCGAGCTCGCCACAATGGTATCGTGGGCATCGCTCAGACGCAGGGGTGGCCAGGGGAGGGGGCGCCTCCAGTGGGGAGGGAGAGCACATAATTAAGCAGCGCCCCCGTCTGGACCATCGGCGATGTCTATCGCAAACTGCGCACTATGCCCGCTGATACACTCGGGGCACCGGCTAGCCACACCGTCTGGCTGGGCTAAATCTCTTACCGGTCCCCTGTCTATATGCCTCACTCCATCTCCCGATTTACTTCGCATCGTCTTGCCACAACTCATATTCTGAAGGGAATACTTAGCTGTGCGACACGTGGTCGTAATTTATAACTAGCGTTCTTGCTTCGTAGAAGTGACGTTGTAAGGAATGCAGGTATCATTTTGTCGTAAGATGAAGTCCCAACAAACAAATGTGTTCTGCAACGAACAGGACTTGTCCTATTATGATCAGATTTTCCTTTGACATCAAGGGCATTGAAAACAGAGCACTATACCGACTGGGAGAAACTGAGGGATGAATTAACTGTCATGTTACGTCTGTTTACTCTTGCACAGTAACCCACGTATGCTTGCAATTGTTGAAAAATGTTAATATTTAAGCTCAACGGAATTTATATGTCCGTCCATATTTCTGCATCTGACTACGTATATGAACGAAATCTGAATGCAACGATAGTTATTTACAGATTCTGTTACATCCGAACAATCCTGACATCCCCAAGTCATTATCTTCATAAGTTGTCTTCTTCGTCTCAAGAACAATACTCAATCTATTGCAATAAAATTCAATTATTTGTTACCTTAATATGACACTGAACTACGATCTCGTGTGTTGATCCTTTCTCGAAGTAGATTTGTAGGCAATTCATTTACTGGAATAAGCCAGAACTATGCTCATTCCTTTTTCCTAATCACTTATAGTGACCTCTGCTTTATTACGACACCATTTGTTACCACACACTGTCAATATCTATTGCACCACGTGTTTGCACTACGCTGCTTTTTGTTAAAACTCAACTCGTTTGAGTATGTATTCTATATCAGCATTATCTTCCGCCCTCAGTACCGTGTCTCAAAACTGTTAATTATCTCACTATTTCTTCACTTAATTTGACCTCACTTGCCAATAACTTCGACGTCCAGCGCCAACATTCCCCAACTCAGGTATAGCCTCGTGTCTCCCTGCTTGGCGTCCCTCTCCAGGAATATATCTTCTTGGATGATGCCGCTGAGTAGCATCCCTACGTCACGTGTGATGATTTCCACATATTAGAACATGTGGCATCACATGGTTTAACAATGAATGCAGTACTATTTCAGTAACTTCCTTCTCTGAGTGGTGCTTTCTTCAAAGCAAACTGCTACAAACTCTGCAGTTTGAGTTCAATATTAATTTACATTTTACGTTAAATATACAGGATGTTGCAACAAACTTCGGCGGGTTGTAGAGGGTATCTTGAGGAATAAAGCGAGGAAACGAACCCAAGTCCGGATATATCATCCAACGACGTTGCAGCAACAACAGTTACTTTGTACGTTGATGGACCGTGGGCAGTATGTTTCGCAGTGTTGTTTCTTATTGAGTGACCGCGGCTGAATGCCACGATCGCCAGTGGAGGAGATGTATCCTCTGTTGACTTGGTGGGTGACTGTTTCGGAGACAGGTTTCCATCTGCACTTTATTTTTGTCCTGTCTACCGAAAATAATGGAAATTCAGAGGGTTACAGGAGAAAAATTAACTGCGAATTGAAACTTGTGTCCACCGAGCCAACAGGCCATCACATCAATAGGAGACAAGGTCTGTCTACGCAGCAGCTAGCTTCATCTTCTCCATTGATGATCGTGGCTATCAGTCGCAATCACTGAATAATAAACAACCTTGGGAGACGTTTTGCCCGTTGTCTGCCAGCGTACGTTTACTGCCGAAGGGGTGGCCTAGCGGTATGTGCAGTCACCTATAGCTTCGACGTTCTGTAGCGTCGCTGGATGGCGTTTCCGGACATGGATAGGTTCCTGTCCTCGATTTGTTCTTTAAGACACCCTCTACAACCCCTTGAAGTTTGTCACGACATTTCTGCGACACCCTGTACAATAAATAATTGTTCGACACTGAACAAAATGTAAGGTGACATCGAAGATTTCAGTAGATATGATCACCTTCTATGTATCTCTGCAGGCGTTAATGGAGAAACAGATTCTAAATCAGATAGGCTGGAATGTGTATAATGAGACAGAGGGTAGCTGATGAGCCAAAGCATTATGATCGCTTGTTTAATAGCATATAGGTCCGCATTTGGAGCGCAATATAGCACCGCTTCTGAATGACGTGGACTCTACGCCTTGGCAGGTTTCCAGAGCAATGTGGCGCCAGATGTCTACGTACACGTCACGAAGTTCTCTTAACTTCCGGGTTCTCTCAGATTACGGACCAATGGTTTGTAGGCGCGGAGCTGGCACTGCTTAGCGTGAAAACTGTATTCAGGAGGGTTCAGAGCAAGCGAATTTAGTGGCCAAGATATCGACGTGAGTTCACTACCATGTCCCTCAAACCACTTTAGCACGATTCTGACTTTGTAACACTAACATACTGCTGGAAGATGCCATCATCGTAGGCGAAGACGTCAAGGACGAAGAAATGCAAGTGGTCGGAAGTTTTTTTTTTTTTTTTTAAGTTATTCTCTGTCTTCCTCTACAGTTTTTGCTCTCTACAGCTCCCTCTAGTACCATGTAAGTCATTCTCTCCTTCTCTCCTGTCTTAACAGATGTCCTATCATCCTGTCCCTTCTCCTTGTCAATATTTTCCACATATTCCTTTCCTCTCCGATTCGGCGCACAGCCACCATATGCCTTACCTTATCAGTCCAAGTAATTTTCAACATTCGTCTGTAGCACCACATCTCAAATGCTTCGATTCTCTTCTGTTCCGGTTTTCCCACAGTCCATGTTTCACTACCATACAATGCTGTCCTCCAGACGTACATTCTCAGAAGTTTCTCCCTCAATTTGAGGTCGATATTTGATATTAGTAGACTTCCCTTGGCTAGGAATGCCCTTTTTGGCATTGCTAGTCTGCTTTTGATGTCCTCCTTGCTCCGTCCGTCATTGGTTATTTCTCTGCCTAGGTAGCAGAATTCCTTAACTTCATCTACTTCGTGACCACCAGTCCTGCTGTTAAGTTTCTCGCTGTTCTCATTTCTACGACTTCTCATTACCTTCGTCTTTCTTCGATTTACTCTCAGTCCATAGTCCATACTCTGTACTCATTAGACTGTTAATTCCGTTCAGCAGGTCATGTAATTCTTCTTCACTTTCACTCAGGATAGCAATGTCATCAGCGAATCGTATCACTGATATCCTTTCACCTTGAATTTTAATTCCACTCCTGAACCTTTCTTTTATTTCCATCATTGCTTCCTCGATGTACAGACTGAACAGTAGGGGGTGAAAGGCTGCAACCTTGTCTTACACCCTTTTTAATAGGAGCACTTCGTTCTTGGTCGTCCACTCTTACTATTCCCTCTTGGTTGTTGTACGTATTGTATATGACCCGCCTCTCCCTATAGCTTACGCCTACTTTTCTCAGAATTTCGAACATATTGCACCATTCGGAAGTAATGGTCACCTATTCCACAGGTGCTTTCGATAACTACTGCGGATCCAGTTGAAGCCGGGGTATATGTCGCCTCAAGCTGACTTCCGTGTCGCACTGCATATATCGAGCAGACAGGGTGACAGCAGATCCGGACACGTCCATCGATCTGGTGTAACAAGAATCGTGATTTAACCGACCAGATCACAGAGTTCCATTTGTTCACGGTCCAATCTTGACGTTTCCCTGCAGCTGTAATTGACGATGTCCTTAGGCCAACATTGCAACACACAGGAGTCACCTGCTGCAGAGCCCCATGTTCAACACTGTGGGCTGAACTGTGTCATCTAAAACACTTCTACCTGTAGCGTCAGTTTACTTTCTCATAAGATTTGCTATAGATCGACGTCTGTCTTACTTTATTTCAGTAAATTATAATTATTTTTCCATCGTGGCTGTTGCTGAACTAACAAGTATATATTTTACTTCGTTTCACGAGACTGGTTAATTACAGTATTAATAGTCGTATACAGGAAGTCCATAAAAGAATGTTCCAGTTTGCACTGTATATTGTAGCAGTTTAATTTAGACTATTTACAATAAGCCTACATCTAATTGAAGCTAAACTAGCATAGTTTTTCTTATAAATGTTCAATATGTGCCACCTTCACTTATACGGCACGCATAAAACCGAAAATCCATTTCTTCCCACACTTTGGTTAACAAGTCCGGAGTAACAGGCTCTCCAGTTCTGTCTCTCAACTCTGGGAAATCATTAGGTAGTGATGGAACGTGACAGCGAACCTTTATAAAGCCCGAGAGGAAAAAATCGCATGGTACGAAATCAAGTGAACGTAGAGTCCAAGAGCTCTATCGTATTGCTTGTAAAGACAAATCCAAGAGCCAGGGACGTCGTCGTTCAACCACTCCCGTACAAAGAGACGTCACTGGGGACGGGCTCCATCTTGTTACCAAATAAAAGTTTTCTGGTTCACCTGCCATTTGGGGAAAGAGCCATTTTTGCAACATATCCACGTAAGCATCCTCTGTTAGTTAGCTTCATGGAATAAAGAATGATCTGTACACTTGACGTCGGCACACTGTGCAGGAAACGTTTAATTTTGGGGAATCTCTTTCTACTGCAGAAGTCCAAGGAGGCGTTCTGACCCCTAGATACGAACATTATGTGTACTTATTGTCCGACTTAGAAGAAATGTTGGCTCATCTCTGAACACTACACGATCAACAAAGTTATTTCCCCGCTTCCACACTTCACTTACAAAGCTATAACGTACACCATAGTCACCTGGCTTTAAAGCATTGAGACCTGGTGGTCAAGGAAGGCAGGATTCGGTTACGGTTGTGGACGGGGCCGTAATCAGTTACTATTGGTCGGCTTTTCTTTTAATCACACACAATTTATTTAAAATCAACGACAATTTAACAATTCTTTCATGGCTGAAGGCCTTAATGGCAATAAATTAAGAATTGTTTCACGGCTGAAGGCCTTAATGGCAATAAATTAAGCATTGTTTAACTTGTTGCAATTTACAAACTACAGTTATTAAAATACTGAAAACAAATCACCAAGGTCTTAAAGGTTAACTGTTAAAATTCAATGACCACATTAGAATTTTAAGACAAGTAGCGACAGTCACGGCTGAAGGCCTTTAACGCCAAGAATAGCAATTATTAAAAACTATAGCAAACATGCCGTCAAACAGCAAGGCAATAGCAAAAATTAATTTAAAAGACAGGCAACTGATCACCAACCAGGTGAGACAAATGATGGTAACTTGGTAATACAACAACAAATAACAACACAATAATAAAACACAAGGGCTGGTGACAGACAGTGCTCCAGAGATCGACCTCTCAGTAGGCAAGGCCAAAAACACTTTCACGAGTGATGAGAAAGGCAGCCAAGAGTTGCATTCACTTCGCAAGATGGTAACTCAGACTAGTGGCAGTCTAACGAATGACTAATGATAATCTGCTGAAGCTACCTAGCGTCCGATAACCGATGCTACGATGGAACACCACGCCAAAGCCGGAACCGTCGGTCAGCGCTACGTCCTCAGAATGCTGTGTTTAGAGCGTCCCAAAGGAGAAAGGAACCACTACTACCAGAGTAGAAGAGACACCAGCCGACCTACAAATCGAGGAAACTGTCAAAACTACACGCCTTACCGGACAGCAGCGGGAAGGCGAAGAAACGTACGCTGCCGCTACATACAGTAACCTCCAGGGCAGATCACTGGGGCGTTAGCGGCCACCAGACAGGAAAAATACCGCTGGTTGAACTTAAAAAATAGTAACAGATAGAATGCAGCAATTAGTAACAAGAAGTCGAGGAAAGCTAATTAGATCCGCCTTCCCCAAGCACTCCACTCGCTGCTCTTCGTCTCGGCGACACTGCGAGCAGCAAGGCGAACTGAAGTCACTGGAGAATCGCGAGATCTCACAATGGTGGAAGTTTCACTGCTAGGATTAAAATCACTCAAAAGCTTGTTGGATCCGGTTGACGACTAGGTCTTGTATCCTAGCGACCACAGCCATTCCATCCGGCAATGCATGCATGCCGCCAGCGGTCCCACCGTGTTTTTCGCACTGACCTCATGGCTCCTCCGGAGTCCCCAACCGAACTGCTCACTCACACGACCCGGAAGAACAACGAAGTCACCCCAAAGATAGGGCCACAGTTACTACGTATCGATAACGCCGCTGCTACCACTAGCAGACAGGCAACGCTTGCGAAACCAAGTGGCGCCAGTCAACACAAGAAGAATACAAACAACCGCAATCATGTCAACTAAACGATACAGTCTGGCTTCCGACAGAGGACGGAAACCTACAACAGCAGCAACGCGAACCGAAGCACGGCTCAAGCTTGTACCAAATGCAGCCTGTATGGATGCATTTGTAAACGTTTTCTTGAAATATTCCACACTAACGTCTTTGGCCACTGAGGGTCAAGACTTACTTTCCGAACAGACTTCTTAGGACTACATTAAATGTGTTCGCAAATGCGAATATGGACAATCATCATCGGTATAAAGGAATGACGACAGTGAAAATTTGTCCCAGACTGCACTTAAACCCGGATTTCCCGCTTGTCGCAATCAGTTGCTTTACCATTTTACTATCCGAGCACGACCTGCGGCCAGATCCAAACTTTCAGATGTCGTCAACCAAGCGTCTGCATCCTGTACTCGTACATTCTTTGTGGACACTGCAGTACAGGGGAGACATTTTACTTGAAAGTCTCTTGCCCGGTGTCGGCGATAAATACGATATTGCAGTGCCTGTGTTATTCAGAAAACAATACAAATTTCCTTTGGACATGCATGCATGTGTCTGCTTTCAGCATTGGTGAGGCGAGCAAGCCTTGTTTGGGTCTCACCTGTTCAGTTGCTTGCGAGCGAGAGCGCGTTTGTTTACTTCCACGTAACGGCTTGTCTTCGTATCTGAATTCAACGACCATCCTGGAGATTTACTATCGCCAGGCCGCGATTAAATTAATATTTCCTTTTAGTCATGAACGACCCAGAGCGTATGAAGTTGAGCGGTTTTTATAGGACGAAATGCGTCTGCCACTGCACGATGTTCTCAGAGTTCATTTTTTGATCCTCAGTAGTACTGCGTACGTAAAACTGGCGAGTGAACACCTGTGCGCCGACGTTGTGCAGCGCCACGATAATCTTAGGCTCCGATATTGTGACGGCCTTATGGACGCTGTCGTGGTTGATCACGTTGGGTTTTTCCTCCAAACGTTGCGGGTTTTCGGACTCCCGTTTAATTTGCGATCGGTCGTTGCCGTGGCCGCCAACGACGCCAGTCATGTTACTTAAACGTGAAAAACTTTTGAAACATACCTTGTCGTCAGTGGTGTCCGGCAGATAAAAATTGAACTGAGGCAAAGCTGTCGTCAGGTTTGATCGCCAGCCACGCACTTGTGCAGATTGTGGCCAGGAAGGACACATCCGTTCCGTTGGCTGGTTCAGACCCCGCTCGGAGACTCCCGAGTTCGAGTCTCGGTCCGGCACACAGTTTTAATCTGCCACGAAGTTTCATATCAGCGCACACTCCGATGCAGAGTGAAAATCTCATTCTGGATCCATGACATATTGTATGCTGCGGACGTTAAAGTTGCCCTATTTCAGTAGGTGCACGTTGCAACCTTTTGTGCTCTCCTTGGTTTTACAGTACATGTCTACCATGCTTCGCCTACTGGTAGTGGGATGGCGATCCTCCTAAGTGACGGTATCCTCACTGGTACAGTTGCCTATCTCCCTGATGCCAGAGGTATGGCTCTCACATTTAGTGACGTCAGGATCATCAGCGTCTATGTGCCATCCGGTTCAAGTCACCGCCGCGAAGTTCCACTTTATCTCCGAAACAGTCACCTCTCTTTTCCTACGTTTGCACGATACATTGATCATGGGAGACTCTGGCACCCAAATATCAACTACCACGTCACTCTCCGTGCGCGGCGCAAGCGACCATTCTTCAGCACCTCATCCTTGGAAGCATGTTCATGGTGATCGTCCGGAGTTTACACATTTCAGTGGCCATTCTTCCAGCCGCATCGATTGTGTTTACAGTTTCCTTCGATATTGTCACTAGGTTGCAGCCTGCTGAAGTCTGGCCAACTGTGTTCTCTGACCATGACACATATATCTGTGTAATCAATCTCTGACGTCAAAAGTTGGCACAGCCAAGGACCATGGAAACTGAACGCGATTCATCTTACTTTACCCGACTGCCGGCAGCTCATCGTGAACACGTGGACAGACTGTCGTGGACGCTATTATGCATATCCGTCTGCTCTATCATGGTAGGTGCTCTGCGCAAAGCCTGCCCTCCGCAACGCCTTGATTGGCTGCGGAAGGGAGGTCGTGGCGTCGCGGCGACGAACACAGGATATCTACTTCAACATGCTCCAGGAAAATACAGCGATGCCGAATTCACGAGAGTGTGAGACGATGGTGAATCGTGCCAAAGATTAGTTCACATCTCCCTATCGACGTCACCTTGAAGGAGTTAGAGTCAGGGCACTCATACATGACAGGATAGTGCACGAGAGTCCATCTATGTTTCATGTGATAGCGGAACGGCGCCCACATCGGCGGACATTGGTTTGTGTTCTTACGACTGATGATGGCCGGCGCTTACACACCCAACGAGACATAGGGTGTGCCCTCCATGTTCATTTGACACTACCCAGGCGGGTTCCAGGAAAATGTCGCTTGACCCTTACGGCCTCCCAATAGAGTTTTATAAGACATTTCGTCCTCTAATGGCACCAGTGTGGACGGAAATTTGTCGTGTCCTTATGTCGCCTCTCGTGCAGATTCCAGACGGTTTCCTCGACGGTCTCCCCCTCCCATCCCAAAGCCAAGGGATACATCATGGATATGCGATTACCAACGCTTTACATTGCTTAACAGTGACACGAAGATCTTTACCTAGCTGTACGGCCCAGTACATGGTTTCCCTGACCAAACCTCTTTGGGAGGTGCCGCTATCGGGGCTTAAACACTCTTCCTCACACTCGTCTTGTGCCTGGACTTTTGGCAGCTCTTTACTTTGGTCAGGCGTTCCATTGGGTATACACAGGCGTTCCATTGGGTCTACACAGTAAGGGATAGTCTGATGCTACCGTCGACGTCGTAATGCGTCTCCTTCGTGGAGCTACGTCGCGTGTGCTCTACAATGGCTGTCTCACTCCTCCCATCTTAAACTGCCGTTCGGTGCGTCAAGGCTGCCAACTTTCTGCACTGTTGCATCCTTACTCCATGAAAAGTTGTTCTATGACCACTGTCAGTGCCTGTCTAGGACGTCTCTCAGTGCCCACGTACTCAGCTGCACTGCTTATCCGGACAATGACGTCTTCGTTCTTCGTAGTGGTGCTGAGGTCAGGATATTACTGGTATGCGTTGCCACCTACGGCGAAGCTTGTGATAGCTGCCTCGACGGCCGCAAATAGAGCGCCACGGTTATAGGTTTGGGGTTTCCTGAGAACAGTGCTGATCAATTGCGTGTACCATCTACTATCCAAGACTTAGGACTCGAGTTTGCAAGTAATCTACGGTGCACGATGGCCCTAAACTGCCAGTGCCTACTGTTCCAACCACGAGTTGGCCTCCTAGATCATCGTTTACGAGCGCTTGACCTTCTGCAACGGACACCTCCTATTCCAGCGTCCATGGCCCGCTGCATGCTATCGGCATTGGGTTCATATGTTTGCCACGGCTTGCTGTTCAAGATAGGTACGAGACCCTCACCCTTCCGTGGTACAGAGCGACAGCTCTATTCGTCAGCTCTAAAGTGGAGCCGTGGCGCAGCTGTCCGATGTGCCTTACCACCCTGCTGCTGGAGGCCATTGCTCCACGCTCTCTCTCAGCCCCTATCGAGCTTTCGGAGGTCCTGTCACCCTTCTTTTACTTCCACCAATTTTCGTCGAACTGAACTGTGTCTCTACGGCGATACCGCCTACGCGAAGGTGATCTATGGCTTTCTTCAGAAGCATAGGTCACCGAATATGGTTTTGGGGAAGCATCACCACGTCGGCTGGTGTGCTCTCAGGCGATCCGTGTGTGCACCTTATCTTGCCACTAACGTCCAGTGTGCCATTGTATCTTATGTTCAGTGGTATGCAAGTATGCCTTCATGGAATGCACATTGCATATACCCCACTGGGTGTCTCCTGTGATGTGCTGGGTTCTAGGCGCTTCAGTTTCGAACCGCGCGACCGCTACGGTCGCAGGTTCGAATCTTGCCTTGGTCATGGATGTGTGTGATGTCCTTAGGTTCGTTAGGTTTACGTAGTTATAAGTTCTAGGGGACTGTTGACCTCCATTGTTAAGTCCCATAGTGCTCAGAACCATTTGAACCATTTTGTGATGAGCTGAACACGGACGAGCATCAACTGGATCGGCGATAGGTGTCTGGTTCTTGGTGTGACAGATGCTGACGCTAACTACCCATAACACTCTTCGTCAGGTACCTCCTCACTTGCTCCACTTTCCAGACTCGGGATACTTCCCACAAAGACAAACTCCGTGAAGTGGATTTGTAGACAGGCAGTTCACTACTTGGTTGCTGCCGGTGAGAAAAGTGTCCTTGATTTTTGACACTTCCTTAATTAATGCCATTATGCAGTTGTCCGCAACCCCAAATACAGACAATTTTTCTCCTATTTCCTTTGTGGTGTTTTTCTTAACCCACACCAGAATTGGGGTGTTACTGGAATGAGGAGCTGATCCACGGTTTTTATTTCCACTCTTAGGACCTGTCATTCTCTGGTCACGGGAATGTTCTTCCCCATAAAACTATGCGTCGATAGTCTCATTTTGTCTGATGACTTGCAGCTTCCTTTTCCTCACGACGTCCGTTTCCTGCTATTCTCGGTGGTATTAAAAAATACATAAATAAATAGATAACTCATTGAAGTATCTTGTACCTATACTCCATGTTCCCTATGCTTTCCTTGGTTCCTGGGAGGGGGGGGGGGGAGGGGGGGAGAGAATGGGACGTGGGGTGGACAGGCCTCGGGTTGCGACCCCTGCCCAATTTGCACCACCCCTCCCTTTAGGCGACAGGAAAAAAGGGGTAGCGTCCTTGATTAGTAATCAAAACGTCATCGGTCCCTCGTTCGAACACCGCCACCGCTTAAATTTTGAATAAAAACAACAGCAATGGCTGCCGAAGAGCTCCAGCATAAGAAGTCACAGTTATTCAGCCAAGAGCCTTGTCAAAGAGGGCGGAGGAGCGGTCAGAGGTTCTAGGCACTCTCTTGTTCTTGGATGGGAAACTGTCCCTAAAGGCGAAAGAATCAGCAATAATCAACGGCATGACGCTACAGGTAATGGAAACCCTTGCACTGAAGGAACATAATGTGTATCCCATGTTGCCTGTAATTGAAGAAAATGTCATGATGTTCTCTACAATGGCAGCAGATTTTGGACTTGTCCCCCATTTGAATCTCCGAGAGGGGACTGCCAAGGGGGAGGCGACCATGAGAAAAGAATTGAATAACCAACGAGAAGATAACGTTCTACGAGTCGGGACGTGGAATGTTCGAGGTTTGAAAGTGGTAAGGAAGTTAGAACATCCGAAAAGGAAATGCTAAGGCTCACTCAAGATATAATGGGAGTGAGTAAAATGAAATGGAAAGAAGACAAGGATTTTTGCTCAGGTGAGTATAGGGTAATATCAACAGCGGCAGAAAACGGCATAACGGGAGTTATATGAATAGGAAGGTATGGCAGAGAGTGTGTTGCTATGAACAGTTTAGTGATAGGCTTGTTCTCATCAGAATCGATAGCAAACAACCATTGACAACAATAGTTCAGGTATACATGCCGACGTCGCAAGCCGAAGTTGAAGAGATTGGGAAAGTGTATGAGGATATTGAACGGGTAATTCAGTATGTAAAGGGAGATGAAAATCAAATAGTCTTGGGGGATTGTAATGCTGTCGTAGGGCAAGGAGTCGAATAAAGGGTTACGGGAGAATATAGGTTTGGTAGTAGGAATGAGAGAGGAGAAATACTAATTGAGCTCTACAATAAATTTCAGCCAGTAATAGCGAACACTCTGTTTAACAATCAAAAGAGGAGGCGGTGTACTTAGAGACGGCCGGGAGATATGGGAATATTTTAGTTAGATTGCATCGTGATCAGGTATACATTCCGAAATCAGATACTGGATTATAAAACGCAGCAAGGAGCAGATATAGAGCCAGATCACAATTTAGTAGTGATGAAGATTAGGCTAGTCAGGCAGAATCAATGCGCAAAGTAGCTGGAAACGGAGGTACTAAGGAATGACGAGCTACGCTTCAAGTTCTCTGAGGCTGTGGATACGGCTCAATAGGCAGTGGTTTTGAAGAGTAGTGGACATCTCCAAAAAGGGCAATCACCGAAGTTGGAAAGGAAAACATAGGTGCCAGGAAAGTAAATGCGGAGAAGCCATGGATAACACAAGAAATACTTCACCTCATAGGCGAAATTCTGGAATATAGAAATACAACACACTTAGGAATGAAATAAATAGGATGTGCTGGGGAGCTAAGGCGAAATATCTGCATGAAAAATGTGAACAAATTGTCGGAAGGACTGACTCGCTTATAAAAATGTCATAACGATCGTCGATAAGATTACAACAAGCAAAGGTGGTAACATTAAGCGAGCAACAGGAATTCCACTGTTAAATGCGGAGGAGAGAGCGGATAGGTGGAAAGAATACACTGAAAGCCTCTATGAGGGAGAAGATTTGTCTGATGACATGATAGAAAAAGAAACAGGAGTTGATATACAGGGTGTTACAAAAAGGTACGGCCAAACTTTCAGGAAACATTCCTCACACACAAAGAAAGAAAATATGTTATGTGGACATGTGTCCGGAAACACTTACTTTGCGCGTTAGAGCTCATTTTATTACTTTTCTTCAAATCACATTAATCATGGAATGGAAACACACAGCAACAGAACGTACCAGCGTGACTTCAAACACTTTGTTACAGGAAATGTTCAAAATGTCCTCCGTTAGCAAGGATACATGCATCCACCCTGCGTCGCATGGAATCCCTGATGCGGTGATGCAGCCCTGGAGAATCGAGTATTGTATCACAGCCGTCCACAATACGAGCACGAAGAGTCTCTACATTTGGTACCGGGGTTGCGTAGACAAGAGCTTTCAAATGCCCCCATAAATGAAAGTCAAGAGGGTTGTCAGGAGAGCGTGGAGGCCATGGAATTGGTCCGCCTCAACCAATCCATCGGTCACGGAACCTGTTGTTGAGAAGCGTACGAACACTTCGACTGAAATGTGCAGGAGCTCCATCGTGCATGAACCACATGTTGTGTCTTACTTGTAAAGGCACATGTTCTAGCAGCACAGGTAGAGTATCCCGTATGAAATCATGATAACGTGCTCCATTGAGCGTAGGTGGAAGAACATGGGGCGCAATCAAGACATCACCAACAATGCCTGCCCAAACGTTCACAGAAAATCTATGTTGACGACGTGATCGCACAATTGCGTGCGGATTCTCGTCAGCCCACACATGTTGATTGTGAAAATTTACAATTTGATCACGTTGGAATGAAGCCTCATCCGTAAAGAGAACATTTGCACTGAAATGAGGATTGACACATTGTTGGATGAACCATTCGCAGAAGTGTACCCGTGGAGGCCAATCAGCTGCTGATAGTGCCTGCACACGCCGTACATGGTTCGGAAACAGCTGGTTCTCCCGTAGTACTCTCCATACAGTGACGTGGTCAACGTTACCTTGTACAGCAGCAACTTCTCTGACGCTGACATTAGGGTTATCGTCAACTGCACGAAGAATTGCCTCGTCCATTGCAGGTGTCCTCGTCGTTCTAGGTCTTCCCAAATCGCGAGTCATAGGCTGGAAAGTTTCGTGCTCCCTAAGACGCCGATCAATTGCTTCGAACGTCTTCCTGTCGGGACACATTCGTTCTGGAAATCTGTCTCGATACAAACGTACCGCGCCACGGCTGTTGCCCCGTGCTAATCCATACATCAAATGGGCATCTGCAAACTCCGCATTTGTAAACAATGCACTGACTGCAAAACCACGTTCGTGATGAACACTAACCTGTTGATGCTACGAACTGATGTGCTTAATGCTAGTACTGTAGAGCAATGAGTCGCATGTCAACACAAGCACCGAAGTCAACATTACCTTCCTTCAATTGGGCCAACTGGCGGTGAATCGAGGAAGTACAGTACATACTGACGAAACAAAAATGAGCTCTAACATGGAAATTAAGCGTTTCCAGACACATGTCCACATAAGATCTTTTCTTTATTTGTGTGTGAGGAATGTTTCCTGAAAGTTTGGCCGTACCTTTTTGTAACACCCTGTAGAGGAGAAAGGGGATCCAGTGCCACAATCAAAATTTAAAAGAGCATTGGAATACTTATGCTAGGATAAGGTACAAGGGATAGATAACATACCATCGGAATTTCTAAAATCATTGGGGGAAGTGGCAACAAAACGACTATTCACATTCATGTGTAGAATGTGTGAGTCTGGCAGTATACAATCTCATTTTCAGAAAAATATCAGCCTCAGAATTCCGAAGACTGCAATGGCTGACAAGTACGAGAATTATTGCACAGTTAGCTTAATATCTCATGCATCCATATTGCTGACAAAGTTTTGTTCACAAGAATGGAAAAGAAAATTCAGGGGGCATTAGATAAAGATCAGTTTCGCTTCAGAAAAGGTAAGTAGTAGGGGACACCCAGTGTCACCCCACACTGCACAGTTGCCAGATTTATTCAAGATGGCGGATCCAAGATGGTGGCCATAGATGTGGCAATGTCGCTGTGATGTCATGGCAGGAGGTTAAAAGTCTTGTGGGAAAATAGGTCAACTGGGCTACCTAACTCTATCCCATCCCTCTCCTCTCTCCCGACCCCACACCTCCCCTCCTCCATCTGGAAATAGGCGGGAAAAGACTCAATTTCTGCTGGACTGTTGGATAGGGTGGAAGGAAGTCTTTATTTTGTATGCATTGTTAATTTAAACAGTTTGAATTGTCATTGGCAGTAGCTTCCTCCAGTGTGTTGCGATGTATACACCACACTTGGACATGGACTCGAAAAAACTGCTGCACACTTGTGAAACCTCCTTGACATGGGTCACATGCTTTTGTGGGAAACAGATGCCGACACCGATATCAGCAGCAATATCTAATTTTATGCACCAAAATGATGTTTTTGGAAGTTTAAATACACTCCTGGAAATTGAAATAAGAACACCGTGAATTCATTGTCCCAGGAAGGGGAAACTTTATTGACACATTCCTGGGGTCAGATACATCACATGATCACACTGACAGAACCACAGGCACATAGACACAGGCAACAGAGCATGCACAATGTCGGCACTAGTACAGTGTATATCCACCTTTCGCAGCAATGCAGGCTGCTATTCTCCCATGGAGACGATCGTAGAGATGCTGGATGTAGTCCTGTGGAATGGCTTGCCATACCATTTCCACCTGGCGCCTCAGTTGGACCAGCGTTCGTGCTGGACGTGCAGACCGCGTGAGACGACGCTTCATCCAGTCCCAAACATGCTCAATGGGGGACAGATCCGGAGATCTTGCTGGCCAGGGTAGTTGACTTACACCTTCTAGAGCACGTTGGGTGGCACGGGATACATGCGGACGTGCATTGTCCTGTTGGAACAGCAAGTTCCCTTGCCGGTCTAGGAATGGTAGAACGATGGGTTCGATGACGGTTTGGATGTACCGTGCACTATTCAGTGTCCCCTCGACGATCACCAGTGGTGTACGGCCAGTGTAGGAGATCGCCCCCCCACACCATGATGCCGGGTGTTGGCCCTGTGTGCCTTGGTCGTATGCAGTCCTGATTGTGGCGCTCACCTGCACGGCGCCAAACACGCATACGACCATCATTGGCACCAAGGCAGAAGCGACTCTCATCGCTGAAGACGACACATCTCCATTCGTCCTTCCATTCACGCCTGTCGCGACACCACTGGAGGCGGGCTGCACGATGTTGGGGCGTGAGCGGAAGACGGCCTAACGGTGTGCGGGACCGTAGCCCAGCTTCATGGAGACGGTTGCGAATGGTCCTCGCCGATACCCCAGGAGCAACAGTGTCCCTAATTTGCTGGGAAGTGGCGGTGCGGTCCCCTACGGCACTGCGTAGGATCCTACGGTCTTGGCGTGCATCCGTGCGTCGCTGCGGTCCGGTCCCAGGTCGACGGGCACGTGCACCTTCCGCCGACCACTGGCGACAACATCGATGTACTGTGGAGACCTCACGCCCCACGTGTTGAGCAATTCGGCGGTACGTCCACCCGGCCTCCCGCATGCCCACTATACGCCCTCGCTCAAAGTCCGTCAACTGCACATACGGTTCACGTCCACGCTGTCGCGGCATGCTACCAGTGTTAAAGACTGCGATGGAGCTCCGTATGCCACGGCAAACTGGCTGACACTGACGGCGGCGGTGCACAAATGCTGCGCAGCTAGCGCCATTCGACGGCCAACACCGCGGTTCCTGGTGTGTCCGCTGTGCCGTGCGTGTGATCATTGCTTGTACAGCCCTCTCGCAGTGTCCGGAGCAAGTATGGTGGGTCTGACACACCGGTGTCAATGTGTTCTTTTTTCCATTTCCAGGAGTGTAAATATCTCTGTAACTCTAAACAAGACACACATCACTTTTCAAGTTTTAGCTGCTTGTTTGAAGGCACTGACAGAGAGAGAAAAATTTCTCAGTCCAACAGCTGCTCTGGTATTCATCATATTTCTGAAACACCTAAACAAAAAAGACATCACGTGACTTTATATTTTCTGCTGGTGTCAGGAACGTTATTTTCCTCACTTCTCGAAGCACACACTGGTGTCTAAGTACAGACAGGAAAATCAGAACAATTATACAAACAGAATTCGAAGCACTGCCCTACAGACGAGAAAACTGGCTGACATTTTAGGTGAATTTTCGATTTTCTACAGTTGCTGGTCTGGAGATGCTCTAAAGCTACAATGGCAGGTGAGAGATAGCATCTTGTCTGATCAAACCAGATGAGGATGATCTGCTTGGACTTGTCTCTGAACACCCAAACAAAAAAGACATCACGTGACATTCAGCTATCACAGAACTTTCTGTAGACCCATTGTCCCCATCTTGTCTGAACCAGTCTGTAGAGGTTCCTATGCCCTGAACAAAGGATGTCTTGTGACTATCTGAGGTCATGAAATTTCTTGTCAATGGAGCATTCTGATCGATTCTTATTAATTTTATCCTCCAAACTGCTGCCGCTGCCGGTGTGGGAGCACTATCTGCCATTATCTGTAGACATACGAATTACGTGACTTCCAGCAGCAAAACTTATTTTGTACAACTCGAGAAAAACATACAGCAGTCATATGGCACTGACAGTTAAACCCTACAGAAGTGATATACAAATCACAAAATACCGAAAGTTTCGCCAAATATCATTTCCAAAATTATACTGATCTGCTACTGTCAAGGAAAGCACGAATTTTTCAGCGTGAAACCAGTCTCCAAATATACCATCTCGACTACATACCATATCGATACAGTAAATACAGTTCATATCTTGCACCATACAAAATCATCACTTATGCAGCCTGCATATACACTACTGGCCATTAAAATTGCTACGCCACGAAGATGACGTGCTACAGACGCGAAATTTAACCGACAGGACTGTGGTATGCAAATGATTAGCTTTTCAGAGCATTCACACAAGGTTGGCGCCGGTGGCGACACCTGCAACTTGCTGACATGAGGAAAATTTCTAACCGATTTATCATACACAAACAGCAGTTGACCGGCGTTGCCTGGTGAAACACTGTTGTGATGCCTCGTGTAAGGAGGAGAAATGCGTACCATCACGTTTCTGACTTTGATAAAGGTCGGTTTGTAGCCTATCGCGATTGTGGTTAATCGTATCGCGACATTGCTGCTCGCGTTGGTCAAGATCCAATGACTGTTAGCAGAATATGGAATCGGTGGGTTCAGGAGGGTAATACGGAACGCCGTGCTGGATCCCAACGGACTCGTATCACTAGCTGTCGAAATGACAGGAATCTTATCCGCATGGCTGTAACGGATCGCGCAGCCATCTCTCGATCTCTGAGTCAACAGATGGGGACGTCTGCATGACAACAACCAGCTGCTCGAATAGTTCGACGACGTTTGCAGCAGCATGGACTACCAGCTCGGAGACCATGGCTGCGGTTACCTCAACGACGAACCTGGGTGCACGAATGGCAAAACGTCGTTTTTTCGGATGAATCCAGGTTCTGTTTACAACATCATGATGGCCGCATGCGTGATTGGCGAAATCGCGGTGAATGCACATTAAAAGCGTGTATTTGTCATCGCCAAACTGGCGTATCACCCGGCGTGATGGTATGGGGTGCCATTGGTTACACGTCTCCGTCACCTCTTGTTCACATTGACGGTACTTTGAACAGTGGACGTTACATTTCAGATGTGTTACGACCCGTGGCTCTACCCTTCATTCGATCCCTGCGAAACGCTACTTTTCAGCAGGATAATGCACGACCGCATGTTGTAGGTCCTGTACAGGCCTTTCTGGATACAGAAAATGGTCAATGGTGGCCGACCAACTGGCTCGTCACAATACGCCAGTCACTACTCTTGATGAACTGTGGTATCGTGTTGAAGCTGCATGGGCAGCTGTACCTCTACACGCCATTCAAGCTCTGTTTGACTCAATGCCCAGGCGTATCAAGGCCGTTATTACGGCCAGAGGTGGTTGTTCTGGGTACTGATTTCGCAGGATTTATGCACCCAAATTGCGTGAAAATGTAATCACATGTCAGTTCTAGTATAATATATTTGTCCAATGAATACCCGTTTATCATCTGTATTTCTTTTAGTGTAGCAATTTTAATGGTCAGTAGTGTAGTTATCAGCCACCACGCTCTCATACATATACTGCGAAACAGACAGATCCACAAAAAAAAAAAAAAAAAATCGTAAGCGCGTGCACCATGTGCAGTCCTAGCAGCACTATAATTTCCCGCAAGGTCTGTGGGTGATCCACCACGGCCAACGGTCACGATTCAACTGAACCACACATGCTCACCTGACGCGTGATCACAGCCCCCTCAGCGGACCACTGTTACTCTGCAGACTGGTGTACAAAGGCTGGGCCTGTCCCATTGGCACAAGGGCGGTATTGTTCCCAGCCTGTACCTGCTTGCTTGCTTGCTTGCTTGCTGTCATGCTTTCTACAGCCATCTCCAGACTCTCGTATTACAAGAACATGCGTATTTTCAAATGGTTTGCCAGAATATAATACCATCTACACCATAGCTCTCGATATCAAGCACTTAGCAGTATGCTACCGTTCGCAAAGAATAATTCTGAAGATAAAGAGTGGAAATTCAAAAACCCGAAACTTTAGCGAGGTGCAGCGAGGTGGAACATGCTGCAAATCACTAAGTAACTAGAAACTTATCTTGCCCGTAAAGACCTTTACATGAAAACTGGTAAATAGTAGAAGCTGTTAGTTCCACTTCTATTCTTTTAACGAATACTGCTGTCAATGATATAACAATTTCCAAATCATCCTTCTACCTTGCAAAGTCAACTAAGGTGTTTCTCAATTCTAGAGAAACATTAAAGATCATTTCCACCTTTCCTTCACCATCTAGATGCACACAACACACACAACTATCGATGTTCTCTCAACCAAATAAAGATAGGAAATGTGTAGGAGCAGTCAACCGGACTATTTACATGGTAGGGAATAATTATCCATTGCAAACACACGTCCATATTGAATCTTCTCAAAGTTCCATGGAGAACACACACATTCACGAGGGCTGCCCAACACATACTGAGTATTAGCTCGCTATTCAGGTTCCAAGAGGGCGACTTGGTTAGGTCACATGCATTCCTGTATCCCAGTTGGCCTCTCTAGTTTGTACGGCTCCTGCTGTAAGCTGTCAATGTCAATGTCAATCGTTCCAGCCACAGGCCACTGCAGCCACGTGTCCCGCACCCCAAGCAGACTCGTCCTAGGAAACTAGCCATATATATTTTATCATTGTACTTGCAATTTTACGATTTCAGCCTCAATCTGATGACATTCGACAATAAGTGAAGTGTCAGAAATACCCCCTCCGGACGACTGTGGCTCTGGAAATATGAAAATCTATAGTCTTCTTATGACTGGACATAATTTTCCACGTAAAAAGTATTTCATTGCCCTTACGACTATCGCAATTTCCCACGTCAAATCTATACCATCCTTACAACAGGAAAAAGCCATTTTCTTTACACAAGTCAGAACACTGACAACGTTACACATACTTTAAAACGCTGCTGATCACAGTGAATCTGTCACACATCCCATACTAAGTCTAATAGTCCGCCAATAACTGAATGCTGGCGACACCAAACAATATTCAGCAAAAATCCGCAATAAATGGACATGCCTCATAATTTTTTTTTATTTTTTTTGCAATTGGTACCAATGCTTCTTAGGAAGAGAGAGACGTAATCGTCTTACAAGTGACCAGCTATTAAAAAATATGATCGCAGCAGCTATGTTACTGTCACCTTGCGTAAAAAGCGGTCTTATTTCTACCAGTGCATGCAAATACTGCTAATGACATCCATGTTAAAAACTATACAAGCTTTATAAATCGAGTTATGGTATTGCCTCCGAATGAAGTAGTCTTCCAGACAAATTAGACGGTGCTCGCAGGATGTTTATTAACAGACCAAAAGTGTGGGTGCATGTCGCCAGCAGTGTAAGCTCATAATAAAATCGCCGAATTTAGAAAGTGATTCAGATGAGGAATGTGTTATAAAGCCAGCATTTGTAAATCCCTCATGGTGCCGCTAGATATTTCTCCAGTGTATGTAACGCCTTCTACCCTGATACCATGTCACAGGTTCTGCAATATATCCACAGGGTTATAGGCGAGGGAGGATGATGATTGATTGAGAATGATCATATGCCATAGATGGTGTGCCATGAAACGAATCACTAAAAAAAAAATAAAGCACTAGACCAAGGTGGTAAGGTATGTACAATATCCCATGACCAATACACTGGCTTTACAGATCTGTAGTGTTATGTTTCTCAGTAGAAATGCTGTTGTGATTTTGAATCAACTCTTTTCATTCTACCACATGCCTGGACTGAATCCTATGAAATGTCTTTTAATGATCACAGCCACTAGTGAATCATATTTGTGGCACTCTCATACCTCGAAAGGAGACACCTTTTTCTAACCTATCTGCTACAGCAAAACGCCAGTGCCTTTTTTTAGACAGTCCCTCTGCATCTTGTAACTGTTCCTCGGCCTCTGTCCCGCCCTCCCTCCAGCATTGTCCATGTGATCGCCCCAGTTTAAGTCAGAAGTGAACAGAAGTCGGAGGGGGCTATATCTAAGACCTTCTGCATCTCGTGCACATCAAGGATGAGCTGAGTTAATCCGATGGACCATCTTTTTTTACCACTCGTTGGAAATGGGAACATGTTGTCATATGTCCACCAACTGTGTATGATGTGAGAGGCCAACAACAAACGAAGCTTTCTGCTGCAACATGAGGCAGTAGAAAAGACAGCTAATACAGTTATGGGAACTGGAAGAAGGACAAGGATTTTGCTACTGCATTGCGATGCATTTCCAAACTACATACAGGCTCCGGAGTCAAAGGAGATCTGTGTCCCTCAAGGTGCACTCACGTCTGTCACCCAAAGATTCTCGCTGCCATTGTTATTTTGTACCAACCAACAGAGGAAAAACATACAGACTAAAAAGCTCCACTAACTTCATCCAACAAATAAAATATTCTCTGTGCACTGGCATCAAGCATACAGCATGAGATGATCCTATTAAATATACAGGTATTGATCCATTGGAGCAGGTACCCAGTGATCGAGGTCACCTGCACAGGCCAGTGTAAAGTTTCATCGCCTGTATTGTAGGAGGACCATATCTCACAGACTACTAGTCGCAAGAGAGGTTCCCTGTGTTGTTGCATGATACATTGCTTTTTCTGCTGTAACACGTCCAAGCGGTGTAGGACAACAGATTTGTGTACCACCATACATTCTGCTTTTTCAGCCACGACTTCAAGGTCTGAGTCAGATTCTAAATTGACATTGGTACGTTTCAATCCATTGGCACACACACAAACTGGACAAGCTGTAAATTATGCTGTTGCTCCCACAACACATGCACAAGATGATTTAAATAAGAGACATCAGAAAATATGGAAACTGGAAGAGTTTTGTGGCACTGTGGACTGTTTCCAAACAGGTGCCTGAAGATCACTGACCACCTCTACATTTAAACTCATCTTTCACAGTGACGGGGTAGTAGATGGCTGGGTGTTCCTCTTCGACTGATTCGGTCACGTGCATGATCACTGTTTTGGTGGTAGCCATCCCCGGAAAGTGTTGCCTCTCCAACAAGACTCTTTCTCCGTCTCAAACAAATGTTGTGAGAATCATTATGTGATAATAAACATTGTATCAGTGGACCGATGTGATCGAATAGACTCTGTCTATGTACTATAGTAAGCATCACAGTTGACAGTGCGATTAATTTTAGCAATTTTACAAGTTTTATTCCATAAGTTCAATGCCAGCTTCCTCACGGCACCCATCCAAGTGCACGAAATCTCTCCAGATGCGTGTCAAGGAGTTTAGCGCCCCTTGTCGGTGAATAGTAGATATGAAAGTGTTGTGATGATATAATAGACAGTTAGAAGAAATGCGATGTTGGAGCTCCAGACAGACTAAAGTTTGAAGCATTTTATGTAAATCGACTGCGCTATCAAATCTAAAATATTGTTCTAGTGTGTATAATAAGTACCAAGAAGGTATTGGTAAGAGAGAACATAAAGACATGCACTGCTAAGCTGCACAGTTCTGCACTTAAAACACACTATAACGTTAAAGTGGTATGATTTCCAATCTATTAAACGTGTGGAATTCGATGGTGTTAATATTCCAATATAAGAATAACATTTCCAGTGCATAACATACATTATCCTTGCAAGTTTATATATGATAAAAGATCCATTCGTTGCGATAGTTCCGAATTTAGCTTGCCAGAGGTCTGTAGTGCCTACAGTTCACATCCGATCATAGTTCAGAAATTATACTATGCTCACAACAGTCCTATAAAAACTGTCAGTGCAATATAACTGCTGTCAGTCCAATATGACTGCTGTATTTTTTCGATCTGTATAAAATAGTTTTGTCATTGAAAGTCTCATAACTGGCCCGTCTGCAGAAAATGGTGGACAGTGCTCCAAAACCAGCAGAAGCAGCATTTGGCGGGTTTCACAAAGAAAAAATCAAGCTTTGTTTGGCAGTAGCAGAGCAGTGTAAATGCGGAAGTGCCTTTGGCGATAGTTTCTGTACTTTATGATCTGTAGACCACTTTTGCAGGGCTTAACAGTCAGTGCAATATCACTGCTGTATTTTTCTTTCGATCTCTACAAAATATTTTTGCTGCTGAAAAATGGTTCAAATGGCTCTGAGCACTATGGGACTTAACATCTGTGGTCATCAGTCCCATAGAACTTAGAACTACTTAAACCTAACTAACCTAAGGACATCACACACATCCATGCCCGAGGCACGATTCGAACCTGCGACTGTAGCAGTCACGCGGTTCCGGACTGAGCGCCTAGAACCGCTAGACCGCCGCGGCCGGCTTTGCTGCTGAAAATCACGTAATTTATCTGTCTAAAGAAAATGGCGGACAGTGCTCCCACACTGCCAGCAGCAGCAGTTTGGAGGGTAAATTCAGTAATAATCAATCAGAATGCTCCATTCACAAGAAGTTCCGTGACATCAGAGAGCCACAAGACATCTTTTGCGCAGGGCATAAGAGCCTCTACAGTCTGGTTTGAACAAGATGGGGGGCAAGGTATCTACAGAAAGTTCTGTGACAGTGAGAGATTTCAAGGCACTCTTACTTTTGATATGGTGTCATGCTGCTTAATGTTCATAGGGAAGGTAATCTTTATTACCTGGTTGCTGTACTTGATACAATCTGGCTTCATTCATATGATGAAATGGTTGGCAGTAGTAACCACTCTTGCTTGTGTGCTCTAGCGAAGGCATAGCTGTCGGTTTTACCTGTGTTCGAAGGAAGAGGGTGCCAGTTTAATTGACAGCAGTAAAAGTGTACGGTGGCTAAGAACCGAGGGGAGCTTTTTCTGCAGAACCTGATGAAAACGTTTGCTGACAGCCAAGTCCCTCACTCTCATTGTGCAGACACATTGGGTGGCGCCTGTCAGTTGGCGGCCAAGTCCAGGTAGGCTGACTAGCACCAAGAAGTCGCTGCAACTATGAGCGGTGCATTGTAAAATCTGATGGCTGGCAATAAAGCAGAGTATGGACCCTTGTTAGGCAGAAAGCAGATGAGACAGCCGAGACTTTTTGCGAATTCCGTGGGACAGGGCAGTGGCGCATAGGCGTCTAGACTCTGCTACAAAACATATTTGTGATGGCACGAGGCTTTTAGCGAGTTTATGGCCGTTCTTTGGAAAGTTGGAAATGGACGCAACAGGGGAGATAACGATCTTTTTATGGAGGGCTGTGGTTGCATCCACATCATGGGTTTAGCAAATACATAGCGTAAATGAGTGGGAAAGAGGGCGTGAAGCTGGATCTTTTTCCTTTTCTCCCAATTAATTTTTAAAATTGTGGCTGGTCAAATCTGTGTATGCAGAGCAGGGGGGCAGTCTCCCAGCTTCGGATGCTGAGCTCCAACTCTTGATTGGCCTGTGATAAAGTGAGTGTAGTCTAAGCACGCAAATGTGCTATGCTACCGAGCTATGGAGGAAAGCTGTAGAGAAAGAGAAGATCACTCATGTACTGGCGCTTCGCTAGTAAAGAACGGCAGGTCTTTATCTGAACGGTGAGACTCGTGTCCTTTCCTAGTGTGCCATATAGAGCCTGTGCCAGTCACCATCTGAACCGTCAGAGGAACTGCTTCTTGCATCGCGCATACAACGAGTTATGCGTGTGTGTACTTAGTTTTGAGTCGGCCATCTAAACGTTTGACACATTCCGTTACACATAGTCATGTCATGGAGTCAGATTGGTTTGGCAGACCAGCAAACGGGTCCACCTGCACACTGGAATCCACCGCGGTTGCAGAGGCTCATAGGGAAGTATCTGCGTTCCGAATCAGCCAAACGCGAGACCGCATACTTTGATATTTCCAGGCGCGCGCCATTAATAACAGATTGTCGCTGTCCGTGACTGCAGTCGGCGAGCGCGTCATTACTGTGCCGCTCTACCTGCAGTAGGGTAAAGTATTCGCTGCTGTGTCGTAAGGCTCCCATATATGCTTCTCAGCACCCTGTTGTTTGGAACCATATTTTTCTATATGGAATTATAAAGTATAGGTGCTTGATAGTTGTGTAGTTAATAGGCCATACCACGGATTCACATTTATGAAGTCAGATAAAGCGATTAGTTCTGGTTAGGGTGGTGTGTTGATCCCAAGCTGATCACTTTGTTAACCATAGACCGCATATTATTGAAAGAGTTTGTCAGATGAAAATGTTTGCTTGGCGTTCCTTAAGCCATCTTTTGTCATGTGATGTGAAGAATGAATAAATCAATTGTTATTTAGACTACAACTCCTCCCACAGTTCTAATTCACAAAACCTTTGCCATTTTATTAAACTTTTGGTTGCAATTGATAGAACCGGAAGCGTCCAGTGGCTGAGAGTCACGTGATGTCTTCTTATTTGAGTGTTTAGAGACTAGTTCGGGCGGATCATCCTCATCTGGTTCGGTCAAGCAAGATTCTGTCCCTCACCCCGCCATTGTAGCTTTAGAGCAACTCCAGGCTAGCAAATGCAGGAAATAGAAAATTCACCGAAAATTACAGCCATTTTTCTCCTCTGTAGGACACTGCTTCGAATTCTGTTTGTGTAATTGCTCTGATTTTCCTGTCTGTGCTTCGACATCAGTGTGTGCATCGAGAAGTGAGGAAAATAACATCCCTGACTCCAGCAGAAAATATAAACTAAGCCCACGCACCGATTCAGAAATGTGATGAAGACCAGAGCAGCTGTAGCACTGAGAAATTTTTCTCTCTCTGGTAGTGCCTTCAAACAAGCAGCTAAAACTCGAAAAGTGATGAGTGTCTTGTTTAGAGTTACAGAGATGTTTATTTAAACTTCCAAATATCATTTTGGTGCATAAAATTAGACGTTGCCGCTGATATCTTTTTCGGCATCTGCATCTCACAAAAGCATGTGACCCATGACAAGGAGGTTTCACAAGTGTGCAGCAATCTTTTTAGAGTCCATGTACAAGTGTGGCATATACATCGCAACACACTGGAGGAAGCTACTGTCTACGACAACTCAAACTGTTTAAATTAACAACGCATACAAAATAAAGACTTGCTTCCATCCTATCCAACGGTCCAGCAGAAACTGAGTCATTTTCGCCAATTTCAGATGGATGAGGGAAGGGGATGGGAGGGGATAGGGGAGGGGAGGGGATGGAGTTAGGTTAGTGGAGGTAGCCCAATTGACCTATTTTCCTGTCAAAATCTGAACTTGAAGCCATTACGTCACTGAGATGTCGCCACATCTAAGCCACCATCTTATATCCGCCATCTTGAATACACTTGGGGATAATGCAGAGTGGTGTGACATGAACTTTGCTCTACTACTAACGTAAAGGTACCAGAGAGGCAATTCTGACATTGCCATTGGTAATAGATGCCAGACTAAACAAAAATCAAGACAAGTTCACAGGATTTGTTCTCCTGGAAAAAGCGTTCAGCAATGAAGACTGGGGCAAGATGTTCAAAATTCTGAGAAAAACAGGGGTACGTTTAGGGAGAGATGGGTAATATCCAATATGTTTAAGGGCCAAGAGTGAGCAATAAAAATGGAATACCAAGAATGATGTGCTCGGATTAAGAAGGGTGTAAGACAAGGACATGGTCTTTTGCCCCTTCTTTTCAGTGTGTACATCTGAGGAGTAATGATGGAACTAAACGAAAGGTCCAAGTGTGGAATAAATATTTAATGTGAAATGATATCAGTGATACGATCCGCTGATGACATTGGTATCCTCAGCGAAAGTGAAGAAAAATTACAGTATATGCTGAATAGAATAAACAGTATAATGAGTATAGAATATGAATTGAGAGTAAATCGAAGAAAGACGAAAGTAACGAAAAGTAACAGAAATGAGAACAGTGAGAAACTTGACATCAGAATTGGTGATCACGAAATAGAAGAGTTGTAGGAGCTCTGCTACCTTGTCAGCAAAATAATCCATGATGGACGGAGCAAGGAGGACGTAAAAAGCAGACTAGCAGTGGCGAACACTACATTGCTGGCCAAGAGGAATCTACTAGTATCAAATATAGGCCGTCATTTGAGGAAGAAATTTCTGAGAATGTACGTTTAGAGTACAGCATTGTATGATAGTGAAACATGGACTGTGGAAAGACCGAAAAGAATAGAGTCGAAGCATTTGAGATGTGGTGCAAAGACAGAAATTAGGTGGACTGATAAGGTAAGGAATGAGGAGGTCCTGCGCAGAATCAGCAAAAAAGGAATCTACGGAAAATGCTGAGAAGAAGAAGGAACGGGATGGTACGACATCTGCTAACACATCGTGAAAAAACTTCCAAGGTACTAGAGGGAGCTGTAGAGGGTAAAAACTGTAGAGGCATCCAGAGACCGGAATACATCCAGCAAATAACTGAGGACGTAGGTTCCAAGAGCTATAATGCGCTGAAGAGGTTGGCGGACCACTTCAAATCAGTCAGAAGAGTGATGACTCAAATGAGAAAGGAGTTTTTGTGGTACGGCGTTCCATGCCTCCAACAGCGCGGCTGAAACTACTAGTTGGTCGCTGGTGTATGTCGACGTTCTGCAATACTGTACGTAAGCCGGGGAAACGGGCACTCTATTTCATTGGCCAAATATCCACTCTCGTTCTAAATGCCTCTCCA
This sequence comes from Schistocerca nitens, assembly GCF_023898315.1. Classification (NCBI taxonomy): domain Eukaryota; kingdom Metazoa; phylum Arthropoda; class Insecta; order Orthoptera; family Acrididae; genus Schistocerca; species Schistocerca nitens. The sequence continues at coordinate 824,277,229 of NC_064614.1, forward strand.
CCTGCCCAGTACGAATCGGCCGCACAGTTCCAAAGAATTTCTAAGTTTTAGAGGTCAGTACAGCAATGCAGTACACTACTGGCCATTAAAATTCTTACACCAAGAATAAATGCAGATGATAAACGGATATTTATTGGACAAATATATTATACTAGAACTGACATGTGATTACATTTTCACGCAGTTTGAGTTCCTATGTACTGAGAAATCAGTACCCAGAACAACCACTCTGGCCGTAATAACGGCCTTGATACGCCTGGGCATTGAGTCAGAGCTTAGATGGCGTATACAGGTACAGCTGCCCATGCAGCTTCAACACGATACCACAGTTCATCAAGAGTAGTGACTGGCGTATTGTGACGAGCCAGTTGCTCGGCAACCATTGACCAGACGTTTTCAGTTGGTAAGAGATCTGGAGAATGTGCTGGCCAGGGCAGCAGTCGAGAAAGGCCCCTACAGGACCTGCAACATGCGGTCGTGCATAATTCTGCTGAAATGTAGGGTTTCACAGGGATCGAATGAAGGGTAGAGCCACGGGACGTAACACATCTGAAATGTAACGTCCACTGTTGAAAGTGCTGCCAAAGCCAACAAGAGGTTGAAACGTTCCCTTAGAAAAATTATACATGACTGTGCTTAAACTGACACACTTTTAGCGCAACGCAATCTTTCAAAAATCCCTACAATGGCCCTGACTAACAATAACCTTTACCTTTCATAAATCACTTACCTCACAAAAATCTTCGTTACTCGAACTACTACAATACAGCGAGCGCCACTACTGCCAGCTAAATAAAAGATTCAAACTACTGAAGGCACTAATTACTGATAGGCATAGTTAGCAAATGAAAGACTTTGATAGAGAACAAACAATGTATTTACCTTCATAGTGTTCAAAAGTCATAATATATATAGCAGTTCATGACATCCAGTCTTACAAATTTACTGTCTCTGATGGACACACGTCCAGATCAGCCGCTCTCAAAATCCCGCCATCTCTCTCCCTATCCACCACTGCTGGCAGCTCACCTCCAACTGCGCAACGCTACGCGCTGTTAACAGCCAACTTCCCAAAACTACAATAGCCAACAACAATGCAAACCAGCCACAGACTGCACGCAGCACAGCCAGTGATTTTCATACAGAGCGCTACGTGGCGGTGGCGTTACCAATATAAGAACCTAAATAGCCTACTTACAAGGTGACCGAGACGTGTAACCAATGACCCCCCCCCCCCCCATATCATCACGCCGGGTGATACGCCAGTACGGCGATGACGAATACACGCTTCCAATGTGCGTTCACCGCGATGTCGCCAAACACGGATGCGACCATCATGATGCTGTAAACAGAACCTGGATTCATCCGAAAAAATGACATTTTGCCATTCGTGCACCCAGGTTCCTCGTTGAGTACACCATCGCAGGCGCTCCTGTCTGTGAAGCAGTGTCGAGGGTAACCGTAGCCATGGTCTCCGACCTGATAGTCCATGCTGCTGCAAACGTCGTCGAACTGTTCGTGCAGATGGTTGTTGTCTTGCAAATGTTGCCCAACGAGGCCGTTGGGATCCAGCACGGCGTTGCGTATTACCCTCCTGAACCCAGTGATTCCATATTCTGCTAACAGTCATTGGATCTCGACCAACGCGAGCAGCAATGTCGCGGTACGATAAACCGCAATCGCGAGAGGCTAAAATCCGACCTTTATCAAAGTCGGAAACGTGATGGTACGCATTTCTCCTCCTTACACGAGGCATCACAACAGTGTTTCACCAGGCAACGCCGGTCAACTGCTGTTTCTGTATGAGAAATCGGTTGGAAACTTCCCTCATGTCAGCACTTTCAGGTGCCGCCACCGGCGCCAACCTTGTGTGAATGCTCTGAAAAGTTAATCATGTGCATATCACAGTATCTTCTTCCTGTCGGTTAAATTTCGCCTCTGTAGCACGCCATCTTCGTAGTGTAGCAATTTTAATGGCCAGTAGCGTATTATGTACCCCCACATTGTAACACCTGGCCACCAAATCGATCATGTTCGACAGTACTGGATGTACCCCCTTATGGCGAGACGTGAGAACACGTAATGTACCCTGGAACATTAGCGAACATGATCGTTTTGGTTTTTAATGTTACGAAAAGTAGAAGCAGAACTTCGCGATGCCCAGGTTACGTTCAAGCAAGTGCTGCAAATGAGAAACTTTTTCTCCTCCACAGGCATTAATGATTACGGTTTCGAAGAACAAAACCCTCTTCTAAAAGGGGAGAATTTAACATTACAACTTTAATAGTATAACTTTTTATAAAGTCTAATGATAGCTGCCTCTTCTAATCAACGTTTAAAAAAATCGAGAACCACTGCTCTCCACTCTCATTGGCTGCTTATTTCTGTTAAGTGTTACGGGACCATTTTTTCCGAAAATAATCATGTAACGTAATTCATAATGAAAATCCCATTTGATCGGAATATTTAACAGATACCGAGGAATGTGATAAACAGCTGTACCAATGATTGTCGGTAAATAACTAACGCAACCTGGCTGTTCTTTTGCTATTATTTCAAGTGAGAGAACGTTGAAAGCATTCTGAACTGTGAGAATGCATGTGGGTCGCCAGAGGCAGTAGAGCTGACTGCCCTTAGAACCAGTTAGCGGAATGGCAGTCGAGAGAGAGCTGTGGTTATCAGCCCACCTGCCATAGGTCACCTCTAGGGCATCGGGCCGTCTCGTGTACAAATAAAAATAATAACTCCTGTGGAGCAAACTCCTAATGAAAATATTTTATGACCTGCGAGTGGAGTTAGAAGGATCGCTTTTTAGCGGAAGGCACCATTGTACTGTAAATGTAGAAAGCTGGTCATTTCTCCGGACAACACTGTCTGGAGAACAGATAAAGATATTAAAGATGTATTTTGGTACATCTGATTATTTGACTAAGCAAAAAACAAATGTTTCCAAAATGTAAAAACGCCAGCATTGGTTAATGTAAATAAATAGTAAGTTAGAAAGAGACCCTGATAGTGACGATACAGAATGCCTCATTTCTTGCAGAGAGAGAGAGAGAGAGAGAGAGAGAGAGTGACACGACTTTTTTCTGTGGACGACATAAGTTATTGGTTAACCAGCTAGAGGAAGGGGACTTGTGTTCTGTAGGTAGCAGTTTCATCGGTCAGCACTCAGAGGATCCAAAGTTGAACTAATCAAAATTCAGTAAGATGCATTCGACCAGGAAAAACTCCAACTTCAACCCGTCATCGGTAACTTCCACCGCCAGACTTCCCTGCTGAGAGCCGGTGTTGGCCTGCTGTCCCACCTGAGCTGCTGTATTGGGGGCTTAGAAAATTTTCGGGGTAATCTGGACTAACCGCCCTTGAGGCTCGTTGGTTCCGCCAGTGATTGATTCAGCAGCCTCTTCAGCGGCCACCTGCAGTACTATGGAGACAACGAGCCGCAACTGTGAGACAAAGTGTAGGGACGTTAAAGTCACTGTATAGTACCCCAGTTATTTCAGGCTTCACTCTGGAGACTTGTATTTTAATACCAATGAACAGTTTGCTCTCAAGTCCAATCACAGGTGGGACATATTCCCTTCTCTAGCGCTATCTGTTTGCACTTGATATCAGACAATCGCTGGGCACTTCACAGTTCTAATTAATTCATTTGCACATTTATTAGCAACGTCTCCCCCCACCCCACCCTCTATGTCACATATACTAAGGGCTCAATATATGAATGTTGCCACGCCGGCCGCGGTGGTCTAGCGGTTCTAGGCGCTCAGTCCGGAACCGCGCGACTGCTACGGTCGCAGGTTCGAATCCTGCCTCGGGCATGGATGTGTGTGATGTCCTTAGGTTAGTTAGGTTGAAGTAGTTCTAACTTCTAGGGGACTGATGACCACAGATGTTAAGTCCCATAGTGCTCGGAGCCATTTAGCCAATGTTGCCACAGGACACTATTTGTTTCGTTGGAGTAATACTGATGTTGCCTTAGATTATCGTTTGTTTATCAGTCATTTTATTCGAGTAAATCGCGTCTTGTCACGGTCCACGCGGCTCTCCCCGTCGGAGATTCGAGTCCTCCCTCGGGCATGGGTGTGTGTGTGTGTTGTCCTTAGCGTAAGTTAGATTAAGTAGTGTGTAAGCGTAGGGACCAATGACCTAAGCAGTTTGGTCCCATAAGATCTTCCCACTGTAACGGCGGAAATGCATATCCTCCGATTTCCATCTATTGTACTGTAATATTTTTTCCATATTTTGTTACCTGAATATATGACGTTTCTGTGTCTTTGTATATTGTAATTGTTTTACTGTTTATATATATATATATATATATATATATATATATATATATATATATATATATATATATTCATTTATGTCGATTTATAATTGGTTTATTTTGTGAATATTATTTGTATTTATATGCTGGGTCTGGCCTAGGGAAAACTATACTATCGAACGAATACATCGATAGGTCGTGTGGAGAACCTAAGTGTTGATGATCTTTGGTAGTGTTAACTCTGCCGCGTGGAGCGCGGGCAGAGCATGAAAGGAGTCTGGTTGGAGTAGTGCGATTGAGCAGGTGTGTTGTGTGACGCTCCCGCGAGTTGCCGGGCTTTCGGGGTTTGGCAGCATGTAATTGCGATCGACTGGCTATGGTAGTTTCTAGCACGGTGTCGCGGACGGGAAGCATTAGCTGGCACACATCAAGAGCCCGTTTCGCCTGGTGACCGTGTCGAGAAGAAGGCGCGCCAGCATCCAGCTTCTGCAACAGCGACGGCCGACAGTGAGTGACTGTCGCCACCTCCTCGATCGACGGCTTCAAACCTTCAATCAACCAACAAGGAAGACTGGAAGCACGTAAAGTTTCAGAACTGTATGGCAGACCTCAGCTTTTAAAACTGTTCAAATCACAAAATTACAGCAACTTAGCGTGAACCTTTGTTGCTCATTGTCCCAATTGCATTACCGAGCAGGGTCCCTTCCTTTTCCGGAATGAACCCGAGTGTCGTTGAAATTCAAATGCCAGCATTCAAATAATATTATTCCATTTCACTGCTTTAATTTCAAAGTTCAGTAAGGTATTCATAGCTGGCTACAATATTTATATTACACAAGCACAAATTAAGAGTACGAGTTTTGTTACCATATTTTAGCTTACCTGTGACTGCAGCTCAGCTTGGTACGTACTAAATTTCACTATTGTTAATTGTTCAGAATCATTTAATTGAAGTTCAAAGTTAAATCTCTTATTTCTAAATTGCGTAGATTCAAGTAGCTTTTGAAATGATTGTTGAGGTAGTCCAAGACTAACCGTATTTTACTGAATTTCGATGTGCTTAAGAAAGAAAGCTTCTTATTAATTTCAGTCACTAAATTAACTTTCAATTTTCCGGTTTTATTAATTCTTTTGCTAAATTAAGTCAGAGTGCAGCGAAATTTATTACTTATGACAAACTTTCAGTTTTCACACTACACGTGTCAACCTTCAGTTGCCACGCTTCTAGTGCTAATTATATGTGTAATTACCTTTATTTTTCAGTTACTATAGTAATTGTCCTTAGGACTGGCGACCCTAATTTCCCCCAAATCTCAAATATCTAATTACCGCTAGTTAATTGTTAACGTAACGGCCGCACATTTACTTTCTTTATTAACTTTACCCCTTTTCAAAATTAATTTCCACCAGTTTCATTTGCATTTTTCCTTTCATTTAGATGTAACCCTTTCCTCCCTCTTTACCGACAGATTAACTTCGGTGACGATTGCTTTTCCCAAATTTCCATTAGGTACACGCGGTTTAATTTTTCACTGTCATTAAGGTCGATAAGTGAGGGGGAGGTTACACCACAAATTTACAAAAATTAGAATAAATCAAAGTAATTGTAGTTCTTGTCTCATTGAGAAGTCGTAAGTTTCCCCCGCCATTTTCTTTTTGAGGGTACCCTCGCATTCCTTTGCGACCATCTCCCAAGATTCCAGTTCAGTAACCAGGACCGTCAACTTACAGATTTTAAAATGTGACTCAGTATAAGATTTCGCAAAAGTGGCAAAAATAGAAGTTTTAAGTGATTCTAACCGTGTGCATTTAACAATTCTAAGAACACCCCATCTCCTACCTGCCTTCAACAGGATTTTCATTCAGTACAGATATGTAACTGCAGAAAAACACAGTTGTGATCCATACAGTGTATATGAAAGAAACATTTCTCTTGCATATTGGCCATCCAAAGACATGTTTAAAAAATTAAAATTAATTCGAATGAAAAAACATGTAACAGGACACGGAATCAAGAAGTTAACACCTTGACCTTTTTGGTCCAAATATCAAATCAAATTTGGTATCAGCCTCTTCCTCTTCAGTGGGTATGTCGTCGGTTAGGTTTCTTGCGTCCTCGTAATGCTCTCCTCTACGTTGAGACCCGGCACGGGAGAATTCTCGCATGCATGGCCACGACAATTCTGGCAAAGGGCAGAGCATTGGAGTCTTACTTTTTTGCCGCTGCAAGCTCCTGTTCTACACACTTTCGTACATCTGCAAGACATTATTTTCATTAAAGGGACTAAAAATGTATTTTTTGTTGTTGTTATGGAGGTCACCCCTCCCCTTGTTAGTATCCAGCCTTAAACTGATGGAGTCCCTTCGCTGCCCAGCCATAGCTGTACTTGATACGTACGAAAAAGATGGTACTGGGCGCATTCTCGAGTATGCGGAAGTCTCGCAAGTTGGAATTTGGGGTTCGCTGCCGATATAGAGAATTCTTAAGAAACCCTCCCCCTGCTCAGGAATTCTAAGAGCCGTTGCGTTTGGCTGTTTGAAAATATTAAGTCAGGCATACGTTTTCCATCGTAAATGATGCTAACTATTTTCTGCCTTTGTTCTAAGGGTGTTAAAGTAGAGTCCTATCTTCTTACTGTCTGAAAGAGGGAGGGAGAGAGAGAGAGAGAGAGAGAGAGAGAGAGAGAGAGAGGGAAAGAGAGGGAGAGGGAGAGACAGAAAGGGAATATTCTGTGGATTGAATATGCATGATGTTGAGGAGTAAAGAGCGGTGTGGCTATTACATCTCTGACTCTTCTAGAAAATAAATGTTATTTTGACAAGAGGCTGATGCCGTCAGGAATACCCAGATATCCGCGTCTTCACCTGTGATGGTAATGCTATCGAAGTCAACAGCCTAAGGTGTAGCAGTGTTCATTATCATCACGTCAGCATCTTTTACTGAGTGAGTAACCACAATGCTCTTTGTTGCCATTTCAGTCATTAGCATTTAAGTGAACTTCCTTTTCTTTTTGTTGGTGTCGTTGGATTACAAATTCGTGACTTTGTGAACGACTGTTGCTGTGGAGAAGACAAATTTTGTGGACGAGTGCAGAAAATTCCGGCGAGATCGTTCTGCTGCTTTGGTAACGGACGTCACTAGGATACCCATTGAATCCTAAGCTTTGTTGTCATTGTCCATACAGGTCTTGCACACTCCAGCGTTGCTGTTGTTGTTGTGCTTCATACAAATTTATGTAGAAGGTATCCACCGTCAGCTACTGCACGCAGCACAAGTCATGGTCCATTTCTTCTACTGTCGGTCCGAGTACTGCATACAGCGCTGACTTTGCCCCCATGTGCAAAATATTCTTCAGTGAAGAGACGCATAGGAGAGGGAGCAAGCTCACATTTGAACAATTCTCTCAAGCTATCATCAAATTGCTTGCCAAAAAAACTTGTTGCAAAGGAGAAAATATCGACTGTGTCTTTTTGCTCTCAAATTTTCAGGGCACATGAATCTGAGAACAGAGTAACATTAAAATGTTCTGTCAATATTTTCTCCACGCACTTGATATCAACTCCTCGAGCAAGGCAGCTGTTCATTACTTCATGACTAGTTGCTCCTGCGCTCAGTGGCATTACCTCCTTAGTCTCATGGAATGCTGGAGGTCCACAGAACTATGTACTCAGCTTCTCAACATCGAAAAAATGCCTGATGGCGTGGGAAGGTATCACACTTACATATTATTCAGATGCACCTGAACGTGCATAAGTGAACATCTCTATTTATTCCATGAAACTGCCGGAATTGAGCCGTAACAAAAGTTGGACTTCCGCTGTTTGTCTCTGTTCTCACACGTGTTGGAGGCGTAGGCAAAATCCATCGAGACAGCAAACTACCAGCCAAACTGCGACCATGAGTCAGTCCTACGTAGCTCTTCAGATGACGCTGCCTAAGGACCTTCTCGTGTCTCATCGGAGCCGACCAGAACTGTTCAGTACGACGAATAGTGAGGTAACCTTCAGCCGTGAATTTGTCAAACTCCATAATGCCTTTCAGGCTGACGGTGTCCTAGTATTAGACAGGAAGAAAGGTTAGTGTTCAACGTCCCGTCTACAACTGACTCGTTAGTGACGGAGCACATGTTCTGAGCGTTTCAAGGATGGGGAACGAAATCGGCAGTGCCCTTTAAAACGAACCACACACGCATTTTCTTTAAGTGATTTAAGGGACTCAAGGAAAACATACATCTGGATGCCCAGACGGGGATTTAAACCGTCGTCCTTCAAAATGCAAGTCCATTGTGCTAACCACGCCGCCATTTCGCTCGATCCCTGTTACTTCAGGTGTGAACACCTAGCGTAGGTCAAACGGCCTGTAGCTTGGACGTAAGGAGTCATTTCTCTGACAAATTCGACATACAAATTCCAATGCTCCATCCTTTTAGCTTTAATGAAATTTTTCATTAGGATGAAATCATAACGTAGCAGTAGGACCATCATACTATGTGAACAAAATCCATTTTGAGCAACATCCCAAGCCGCGATAGATGAAGGTGGCGGGGTGGGCAGAGGGGTATGGAGGGTTCTGAACTTTCAGGGCTGCCAGGGACAGCAATCCAACGGGCCACGCAACACTCCAACGCAAACAGAAATTCATATCACATTGATAGAGGGGCTGGTGCCTCTTAAGGTTGATACACACTGACTACTAAAGGAGTCTAGCATAATCCTATAAAGAAGTTGTTCAATGAAAACTACACGGCCTGACAAAAAAATGAGAAGCACCAGAAGAAATGGACGTGAACAATATCACATGTCGCGTTATCACTGTGAAGGACACGGAGATGCCATGTACTCGTCTGAGAAAGCTTTTTCTGCACCCGACAGAGTTTGAAAGAGGCTTCGTAGTGGGTGTCCATTTGGCCAGCTGGTGTAGTCGAGCGATAGCCAAATTTTGTGAGGCATCCGGATATGACAGTGGGTCGATGTTGGACTGCAAGGGAACATGACGCAAGGCATACTCGTCGTCCGGACGACCACGTCTGATGATCACAAAGGACGATGGCCGTATTGTGCACCAGACACATCGTAACCCTTTCACATTGGCGTCTGCCATCCGAGAACAAGCAATGGCCTCCCTGCAACATTCTGTTTCATCCCTCACCATTGGTTGAAAACTAACCGTCGTAGGCGTACGCTGAAACGGATGCTTTTGGGCAAGTGCCGTGATCGGGAAGGATCGACTGCTCATGAATGGCATCGCTTTGTGTTCAGCTCGAATCACGATTCTGCACTAACCTGGATGACTATCGTCGGCGAGTATGGCAGCGACCTGGGGAGAGGTCACATCTTCCAATTCTTTCGAGAGGTAAGCAGTATGGCGCCTAGTGCCATGGTATGGGGACATCGGTTTTGATCTCAGGCCATGACTTGTGGTGATGGAGGGAACTCCAGCAGAAAGACGCGACACGGACATCATGCGGCTTCATGTGTTACTTCTCATGCGACACTTCCATGATGCCATTTTTCAACGGGACAATACTCGTCCCAAATCGTACGTGTGTCTATGAACTGTTTGGTAGCCCGAAAGCTGTTGTGGCACTAAAATAAAATCTTTAAGAAGTATTTGTGCATTTGTGGTTGGTTGCGTCATTCGGCCACTACTCCCCCACCCCACCCACCCCCACCCCCCCACCCTCAAGTTAGCATAGGGTTCGAGAGATGGAATTTTTTTTTTTCGCTACAGACCATCTAAATACAATGTACACTACTGGCCATTAAAATTGCTACACCAAGAAAAAATGCAGATGATAAATGGGTATTCATTGGACAAATATGTTATACTAGAGCTGACATGTGATTACATTTTCACGCAATTTGGGTGCATAGATCCTGAGAAATCAGTACCCAGAACAACCACCTCTGGCCGTAGTAACGGCCTTGATACGCCTGGGCATTGAGTCAAACACACCTTGGATGGAGTGTAGAGGTACAGCTGCCCATGCAGCTTCAACACGATACCACAGTTCATCAAGAGTAGTGACTGGTGTATCGTGACGAGCCAGTTGCTCGGCCACCATTGACCAGACGTTTTCAGTTGGTGAGAGATCTGGAGAATGTGCTGGCCAGGGCAGCAGTCGAACATTTTCTGTATCCAGAAAGGCCCGTACAGGACTTGCAACATGCGGTCGTGCATTATCCGGCTGAAATGTAGGGTTTTGCAGTCATCGAATGAGGGGTAGAGCCACGGGTTCAAAGTGCCGTCAATGAGAACAAGAGCTGACCGAGACGTGTACCAATGGCACCCCATACCACCACGCCGGGTGATACGCAAGTATGGCGATGACGAATACACGCTTCCAATGAGCGTTCACCGCGATGTCGCCAAACACGGATGCGATCATCATGATGCTGTAAACCTGGATTCATCCGAAAAACTGACGTTTTGCCATTCGTGCACCCAGGTTCGTCGTTGAGTACACCATCGCAGGCGCTCCTGTCTGTGATTCAGCGTCCAGGGTAACCACAGCCATGGTCTCCTAGCTGATAGTCCATGCTGGTGCAAACGTCGTCGAACTGTTGGTACAGATGGTTGTTGTCTTGCAAACGTCCCCATCTGTTGACTCAGAGGTCGAGACGTGGCTGCACGATCCGTTACAGCCATGCGGATAAGATGCCGGTCATCTCGACTGCTAGTGATACGAGGCCGTTGGGATCCAGCACGGCGTTCCGTATTTCCCTCCTGAACCTACCGATTCCATATTCTGCTAACAGTCATTGGATCTCGACCAACGCGAGCAGCAATGTCGCAATACGATAAACCGCAATCAAAGTCGGAAACGTGATGGTACGCATTACACGAGGCATCACACAACGTTTCACTAGGCAACGTCGGTCCACTGCTGTTTGTGTATGAGAAATCGGTTGGAAACTTTCCTCATGTCAGGACGTTTTAGGGGTCGCCACCGGCGCCAACCTGGTGTGAATGCTCTGAAAAGCATATCATTTTCATATCACAGCATCTTCTTCCTGTCGGTTAAATTTCGCGTCTGTAGCACGTCATCTTCGTGGTGTAGCAATTTTAACGGCCAGTAGTGTATTAAGAGTTCATTTCTTTCGGATCTTGCAAGGTACCCTCCCATTTTTGGTTACCTGCCGACTGGATTCTTGTCAGTGACTGAGGAAGAAGATGTTACTCCCAAGTGTGACGTACACAGCTTTAGGCAGGTGATCATAATTCACTTGATCGCGGAGTGCAAGCTTGAAGGTTGTTCTGTCAGCGAGCTGCGGTACTTTTGAATAACCGCCAGCGCCGCACAGCACGGCGGTCACGCGATGGGCGGCCGTATTTTTCTGCGGCCATAAATCGCGGCTGCGCAGAGAGTTACGGGCGGCGCCGCTCTGCGCCTGCGCACAGCGCCCCGCATTGCGCATAAAAGAAGGAACCGCTGAGCTGGCGGCGCGTGCCAGCCGCGCCGGAGCCGCGCACACAAATAGCGGATTAACCGGCCGGCCATGTATAATGTAGCAGCTTAGGCGCGCCTAATGGCCGCCGGCCCATTCTCGACGGCGTTTAAATATCGCTCGCCGCCCCCGGCAGCGGCGCGTGTGGATTGCCCGGCTTAGCACCCGCCGTGGGGGACAGGGGCAGACTTGACTTCTGACTGACGCGCCCCGCCAACGATCCGCCCGGTCCGAACAGGGGGGAGCGATCCAGTTCCCACACTACACAGCAGGACAGCCAGCAAGTCAACCGAAACGCCTCCCCTGACACGTTTAAACACGGTGCAGCCAGTAACTAGCTTGTCTAGAAGGGCTGATAAAAGTACCACTCGCGTGAAATGCAGATTGCTTCATTCATACAATATACCTTGCAAACATTAGATACAGTTTCGTACCGTCGTTAGCGACGAATACGAGCTTACCGGACGAGGTTTGTGACAGTTCAGGAGTTTCCAAGAGGCAGAACTCACAACGTTATTCTTAACGTTATGAAAAGATGAACGTCAACAAAAGCAAAACGAGGATAATGGAATGTGGTCGAATTAAGTCGGGTGATGCTGAGGGAATTAGATTAGGAAATGAGACACTTAAAGTTGTAAAGGAGTTTTGCTATTTGGGGAGCAAAATAACTGATTATGGTCGAAGTAGATAGGATATAAAATGTAGACTGGCAATGGGAAGGAAAGCGTTTCTGAAGAAGAGAAATTTGTTAACATCGAGTATAGATTTAAGTGTCAGGAAATCGTTTCTGAAAGTATTTGTATGGAGCGTAGCCATGTATGGAAGTGAAACAGGGACGATAAATAGTTTGGACAAGAAGAGAAAAGAAGCTTTCGAAATGTGGTGCTACAGAAGAATGCTGAAGATTAGATGGGTAGATCGCATAACTAATGAGGAGGTATTGAATAGCATTGGGGAGGAGAGAAGTTTGTGGCACAACTTGACTAGAAGAAGGGATCAGTTGGTAGGACGTGTTCTGAGTCATCAAGGGATCACCAGTTTAGTATTGGAGGGCAGCGTGGAGGGTAAAAATCGTAGAGGGAGACCAAGAGATGAATACACTAAGCAGATTCAGAAGGATGTAGGTTGCATCAAACCAGTCTCAGGACTGAAGACCACAACAACAACATGAAATCGACAGAGATGAATGTACTCCAAGGGAGTGATACGGGGACATTATTGTTTACAATATGTAGAGAGAACCACAACTTCACCGAAGCACTTTCAGAGGAGGTAGTATGGGCCAAAGCAAGAAAAATAAGTCTAGTAAACATAGATTCTAAACTGCATACCACTAACGGCTATCAGCTCTTGTTCGTCTTCGATAATGTGTAAAACATCTCTTCTACTGGACGCTCCTTGCTTTACATGTTTTGAGCGGAGGCAATATAGCAAAAACTAAAATGCATACCTTAGGAAATATGAGCACTTGTTCATCTTCGATACTGTGAAACATAACTTTTCTACTGCAACCTCTCTGCTTTCTATATTTTAGAGGACATAGTACGGACCAAAAGAAGAAAAAAATTTTCATTAATCTAAAATGCATACCTTCAGAGCTACGAGCACTTGTTCCATAGAAAAGTTGTATCTCACAGTAGCAAAGATGAAAAAGTGCTCATAGCTCTTAAAGTAGTCGTTTAACATCCCATGTTTACTGGACATTTTTTTCTCCTCTGGAGGTTTGTCGGTGGAGTTCTGGTTCACCCTGTATATAAATTATCTACAGCATGATGTCGTAAGACCTCTGAGAGAGTCTTTGCGGACGACGCTATCGTGTATACGAATGTTGCTGTGGCAGGAGACTTCAACGAAAGGCTGAATGACGTGCAGAGGGTCGATGACTGGGGCAGGGGTTGGCATTTCACCCAGTACGTAAGTAAATGTAAAGCATTGCGCATAACTAGGGCAAAGAGAGTCATCAACGTTCGATTACGCTATTGTGTAAATTACGCAAATTCCGAGAACGTACGTTCGAAGAAGTGCTGGCCAACATACTACTTCCTCCCACGTACATCTTGCGAAATGACCGCTACAAAAAAAAGATCATATAAATTAGGTTTCTCAATTAACTTGAAAGTTTGACGTTAATTTCTTTGTTATTATTATTATTATTATTGAAAGTTGGTTATTGATTATGCTGTTGCGTGCATGCACTTTCTCTCTGAGATATTATTATCGCGAGTAGTAGCGAGCGAACAATTGTTGATAGCAGTAGTGGGACGCAACCTGGCGTCGAGAGAAGCCACGCGGCAGGATAGGTCGCAGCCTGCCCTGATCCTGCTACAGGAAATTTTTGTATTACTGCAGGAATTTTGGTAATTCGCCTTTCTGCTACGCGTAGTTGTTGCTTGTTTGCGCACAGGAGGGATTTTGTTGGATTTGTGTATGCATACATTGAGAGTAATATCAGTTGAGAGTAATATCAGTTCAAGTCCCGGTCCGGCACACAGTTTTAATCTGCCGGGAACATTCATATCAGCGCACACTCCGCTGCAGAGTGGAAATCTCATTCTGGAAACATCCCCCAGGCTGTGGCTAAGCCATTTCTCCGCAATATCCTTTCTTTCAGGAGTGCTTGTTCTGCAAGGTTCGCAGGAGAACTTCTGCAAAGTTTGGAAGGTAGGAGATGAGGTACTGGCAGAAGTAAAGCTGTGGGGACGGGGCGTGAATCGTGCTTGTGTAGCTCAGTTGGTGCCGGCACCGTAGCTCAGCGTGTTCGGTCCGAGGGTTAGCTGCCCTCTGTAATAAAAAAAAACTGAGTTAATCAATCAACAACGAACCCAAACGGACGTGTTACGATGTCCGCCCCGAGCAGACGCAACGAACAAAAGCAAACATTGCCAGCACGGTAGCTCAGCGTGTTCGGTCAGAGAGCTGCGTGCTCTCTGTAATAAAAAAAAACTGAGTCAAGGAACCAACCATCAACTTGAACGGATGTCTTGTGACGTCCGCCCAGACCAAACGCAACGAACTATATCGAACAAAATGAGTAAAAAGAAAAAAAAAGAAAAAGGTTGGTAGAGCACTTGCCCGCGAAAGGCAAACGTCCCGAGTTCGAGTCTCGGTCCGGCACACAGTTTTAATCTTTGTTGTGACCAGATACGTGATTATTGATTAAAGAAATGTGGAATAATTAAAGCTTTTGCCTATTAAACTGTCAAAGAAAAAGAAAGGTCTGAGTAAATTTTGTCAGTGTTTGAATCGTCATTTTTCAGAATGTATTAAATTAAAAGTTATTTTTGGTCCCTTTCATTCCTTTACACCGCTTAGTGCTTGTTGACCAAACCCCTCCTGATCATTCAGTGTCTATGTAAAAATGGGCAGTAATTGCATCAGTAATTGTGACCATGCATTGCACTCTGGATCGCATTACTTCTTTTGAATTGTTCTAGCTTGTTGCTGGATGCAGAATATTCATGCAGTTACAGCGGTAAGACGAGGTAAGTTGTCTGTTCCGTGCAGGAGCATCACAGTATAACCGTTAGGAAATATTAGAGTATATTTTTAAAAATCGTAGTCAAATACAAGAGAATTGATTTTTCATGATTTGAAGGAAGAGTAATCAGTTTCTGTTTTTTGTGCTCTTTCGGAATACTGACATGTCTGATAGTAGGAAGTTCCAGAAAATGTTTAAATAAGGGTTTTCGTAATACAAGTTGTACGGTTACATATCAGATTTTATGATAACAATGATAAGGTTTCTCTAGATAACCTAGTAATTTATAGAGAAAAAGTATAGATAACGATAATATTGTCGGAGATAGAGCTTTATACATTTCCGTACGTCCGATGCCCCCAAAATAATAATTTTTGATAGTAAAACTTTCACCAGGCTAATAACAATAATAATTTTTGATAATAAAACTTTGAAACTTTATCGATCTTCATTATTCCCAACCAACATTCGAGGATGGAACAGAGAAGAGGAAAGAGTACACTGATACCAGAGGTGTCCTTTGCCATGCACCGTAAGGTGGGTACTGGTGTGTAGATACAGATGTACAACAGGTCTGCCGAAGGGCATTCGAAACTTTAGTACGTCCTCGACTGATAGTCAAAAAGCGATCACTTAGAGTAGTTTCGAATTTATATTATTGGTTCGACGAATATTTGGCTAATGAATTCCTGTACATTATAATGCACCGAGAATGTTCAGAAGTGAGTGCATCCCTATGGAGACGTAATAGGACTTCTGGGTTCTGAACGTACATAGCCTAAGCAATTTACCAAATGGCATTAGACTTAGTAATGAGACAGAGTCCGTTTAATACTGCTTTCACCACACATGAACGTGTTGACGTAAAATTTTAATAATAAAAAATACATTTAGAAAGCATCATCTGACAGAAGTGTTAAAGGGAAGAGGAAATCCGACACATTACTACTGGAATGAACATAAGATACCTTGCACTTAATACTGGAATAAACAAAGCAACCAAATTATGTAATTAAAAAATGCGTATTTGTAGATTCCAAAAAGGCGTACGACTCGATAAACAGGCCCTCACTATTCCAAATTGTAGAAGATATGAGACTAGGCATTAAAACACAAGAACTCATGAAGCAAACACTAAATTGCACTCAAGCTAAAGTAAAATTTGTGGGGAAATCTCAGAACACTTTGACATTCAGCCAGACGTGTGGCAAGTAAATGGCCTCTTTCCTATACTCTTCAATGACGTCCTAGACAAGGTTAAATAATGGGAGAAAGATCTCAGAAACACTGGTTTTGGAAGCCAATCCTACTGGGATTACCAAAAAACAACTTGGCGATACTTACAGAGGACGAAGACATTACCATCAAATAAATCGAGATAGTTAAAGAATGTGTAGAACAAGTAGGGCTACAAATCTTATTCCAGAAATCTAACTTCTTATGTCCAAAGACAGAAATCGCGAGGCTGAAAACAAAATACTGTAAAATCAATAGGGTTCCGTATTTTAAATACAAAGATCATTACGAATTTATTTGGAGAAAGACATACCCAAGACGGTTTCAGGCTACGGTCAATCAAAACAACAAAAACGTTTTCAAACATGAAAAATGACATTAAGAAAAGGCGAATGTAATTCTTCGGTCATCTTAACAAATTAGCAGAACAGCGATTGGCAAAAATGATAACAGACCCTGAAACATCACTTAAGGACCCAGTACCTTAGCTGACCTCAAAAACGCAAACATAAGACCAACTGACATTTCAGAAAGAGACACCTTCATCACAAAGTAAATCAGTTCAGAGATCGAAGAAAGGTATTGACATACCACTTCCAGTAGGACCGAACCTAGTAAGGCACTGTGCTATTCAAATCAAACTTTCGGTTGAGAACAGCTCTATCATTTTTGGCCTTACATATAAAATGGTGTAGCCGTGGTGGTCTAATGGGTAGAATACTACGCTCTGATACAGCGGCAAATATCTAGTGAGATCATGACAGATTCGGAACAGCAAATAATTTGGGCGAAGATAAATGTTAAGTACATTAAATTTGTTCGCAATTGCCAATATGGCTGTGTAATAGAATGACGGCAATGAAAATTTGTGCCAGGCCGGGACTCTACCTGGATTTCGAGCTCACGACGAGCGGTCGCAGTACCATTTAGCTATCCGACCACGACTCACGGCCAGACCCAAACTTCCATATGTCGTCAACCATTTGTCTATAACCTGTACTCATACGTCCATTATGTATATTCCTGTACAGGGGAGACATTTTACTTGAAAGTCGCTTGCCCGGTGTCAGCGGATATATATTTCTACATTCGTTATGGTGTGGAAGCAAATGGATTCTGAACGTCAGCCTGAAAAATTTCTTGCCATACTTGAGGCACATGCTGTGTCAATTCATGGAGACTGCTGGCTGAAGACGACGCCAGGCATGGTCTGTGGGCAACAAGTCAGGGAAACGGGCAGGCCAGTCAAGGCGTTTTGTCTTCTGAACAGCAGTGCGGGATCTTGCACTATTCTGCTCCAATACGCCAATTGGTAACCTCGACACTGGCCATTAAGAGTGTGACAAAAGGATTTACCTACCTCGTCACATACTGGCGAGTGTTCAGCCTCCCTTCAACGACTAAAAAAACCGATACTTTAGTGCCTGTGTAAATCTGAATTACTCGTACGACGCAAAGTTCCTTCGGACATGCATGCATGCACTGCGGCACTGCGGCGACTACAGCTGTTATGAAATACATTAAATGTATTCGCAGTTGCGAATATGGACAACCATCAGCTGTAGAATGGAATGGCGGCAATGAAAATTTGTGATGGATCGGGCCTCGAACGCGGATTTCATAATGAATGTACGAGTACAGGTTGTAGACGCATGGTTGACGACATATGGAAGTTTGGGTCTGGCCGTGAGTCCTGCACGGGTTCGAGTCCCGGGCCAGCATAAATTTTCATTCTCGTGTTTCCAATCTACAGCTGATAGTTGCCTATATTCGCAATTACGAATGGCAAATTCCTCCTGTAACCAAATCCGATAGCTTTCCACACTACAACTCGAGGAGTTGGAGAGGTGATCTTTCACCGGATCGTCTACGGATACGGTGGCGTCGATCTGGACACCATACACAGAAACCGAATACCACTGAGAGCCGCTCAACGTCCCAATTGACTCTCGTTCTACACCATGAACGTCTCTGTCTGTGGGACGGTGTCAACGGTAAAAGACGCCTGGCAACTCGGGACACCAAGTAAGCTTCCAGTAGACTGTACGTGACCTGTAGCACTCTGTGTGTAGCCTGTACCCAGATTTCAGCGGGCGTGATCGGTATATTCGTCAGAGACAGTCAATCAATCCTACGATCAGCTCATGGAAGGACACGTGCCTACTGTTCTTGCCACAGTGTTGTCCTAATTCCATTTCGTTACCACTCTTTCTGCTGTCATAGCACAATAGCCAACTGTGTGTGCGATTTGTCAGTATAGTGCTCTCAGACGGCTCAGGCCACTAATTTGGCCTCACCACTGAAAACCACAGAGTTCCACTCAATGTTCCCGTCACCTACCGAAAGATGCAGATCAACTGCATGTGCTCATTTTGTAGGCATGTTGAGTTGCGATCGTCGCATGAAAAGTTTCAGTAACGTTAGGCACACCCAACAGCCATCATATTTTACATCATTGTTCATACAAAGGAAAGGCCTCTTCTTTTTAATAAAAGTGCTGAAAATCAGCTTGGATAATGATAACATTTTGATCTGTGTATTTAACAAATATCACTTTGTTAGTGTTCGTTCTAGGTTTTTGTGACCTAACGATTCCCTGTTCCATCAGCGTATTACCACTTTACCATTATCCGTGTTATCTACACCGAAGCGCCAAAGAAACTAGTATAGGCATGCGTAAAAAATACAGAGAGATAGAAACAGGAAGAATACGCCGCTGTGGTCAGCAACGCCTACATAAGACAACAAGCCGTTAGATCTGTTACTGCTGCTACAATGGCACGTTAGCAAGATTTAAGTGAGTTTGAACGTGATGCTAGACACGGCGCACCAGCGACGGGCCACAGCATCTTCGAAGTAGCGATGCAATGGGAATTTTCCCGTACGACCATTTCTCGAGTGTACCCTGAATATTATGAATCCGGTAAAACATCAAATCTCCGACATCGCTGACGCCGGAAAAAGATCCTACAAGAACCGGACCAATGATGTCTGGAGAGAATCGTTCAACGTGACGGAAGTACAACCCTTCCACAAACTGCTGCACGTTTCAATGCTGGGCCGTCAACAAGTGTCAGCGGGTGAATCATTAAACGAAACATTGTCGATATGGGCTTTCGGAGCCGAAGGCCCGCTCACGTCCCCTTGATGACTGCACAACACAAAGCTTTACGCCCCGCCTGGGCCCTTCAACATCGAAATTCGAGTGTTGATGACTAGAAGCATGTTGCGTGGTCGGAAAAGTCCGGTTTCAAATTATATCGAGCGGACGGACGTGTACAGGTGTGGAGACAACCTCGTAAATGTATGGATCCTGCATGTCAGCAGGGGGCTGTTCAAGCTGGTGGAGGCTCAGTAATGATGAGGGGCGTGTACACTTGGAGTGATATGGGACCCCTGATACGTCTAGATTCAGACAGACAACACATACGTAAGCATCCTGTCTAATCACTTGCACCCATTCATGTTCATAGTGCATTCCGACAGAGTTGGGCAATTCCAGCAGGACAACGCGACACCCATTACGTTCAGAATTGGTACCGAGAGGCTCGCGGAACACTCTTCTGAGTTTAAACACCTCCGCTGGCCACCAAATTCCTCAGATATGAACATTATGGGGTGTCTTGCAACGTGCTCTTACGGATTTATGGACAGCCCTGCACGATTCATGGTGTCAGTTCCCTCCAGTGCGACTTCAGACGTTAGTCGAGTCCATTCCACGTCGTGTTGCGACACCTCTGCATGCTAGCGGGGGCCCTGCACGATATTAGGCTGGTACCAGCTTTTTTGGCTCTTCAATGTAATCAGGTGGGCGGGGGGGTAAATAGTGTCAGCTTGAAGCTTCATATTGTAATGCAGATAAGATTAATAATATGTTGGCTGTTACAAATTTCACTTGCAGAGTTTCTAACTTTTCCTGCACACTAACTTCACGAGGTGTGTAAAGAAAAACAGGAAAAACTTCCGGTCGTAGCAAGAAAGGACACGTAGGTACAGCGATTGAAGGTACGCTGATACCCAAGTTCCCTGACGTAATGCACATACAGTATTTGTATCTGCGAATTGTAGATTATTTACACAGACCTTTCGATAATGTACGATTTTTCCTGGTGTAATTCCAAAAAAATGAGCGTGCTCGTAAACAACATGGAATACCATTACAAGCTGTGTACAGAGTTTTGAGAGAGGTCATGTGTACTATCAACGCTCGCACTACCAAGAGGCCCATTACGGCCAAGGGCCGGCCTTTTACGATGCTCTCAGGTGTTGTTGGGAACCTTGTCTACTTTTCATCTCCCCAGGGCGATCAAGGCGCGCGCGTCCGAGTCTTTCACTCTCGTGGTAGGTGCTCGTCGGTCCATTTTTTCTTCATTATTGGTTTGAGACGTCTTAGCATGTAAATCATCTAGCATTTCAACAGCCGTGACACGCGGACCTATTCCTCATAATAATAGCTACTTCTACAACTTTTGTTTCGGTTTCATCCTGGAGTATTTCTGGTTAAATCGTGTCCCTGAGAGCTCCCGTGGGTCTTCCCCTATTATTAACTGAGTTCACTTCGTTTCTGTTCATCTAATGTCAGACTGCATAGACCTACATGCTATACAACGTGGTCATTTCGCCCTTATTTTTTTTTTAATCGCTAACTTTCTGTGCCTTCACTTTCGGTTCGATCATATTGCGACATGCCGAGTTGAGAGAGAGAGATATGTCAGCAAATTTATTAAAGAAATCCGTATTTGTTACAGAAAAACACTCAATCCCCCGTTTAACCACTGGAGTTCCTATCAAGCAACAGACAGTTTATGGAGGAAATAATGATATGGCCCTGTTTGTAGTCAGCTTAAGAGTTGCACTTTTGACATAATTCTATTTATGATAATTCACTAGCTGATCACTCGCACCTGGTAAATGTCGCAGATAATAAAGGCCAAATTCAATTATTGCGGCGATTTATTGCGAGAATTCCTAAAGTATTACAAGACACAAATATTGAATGTAATATACACTATTGGCCATTAAAATTGCTACAGCACGAAGATGACGTGCTACAGACGCCAAATTTAACCGACTGGAAGAAGATGCTGTGATATGCAAATGATAAGCTTTTCAGAGCATTCACACAAGGTTGACGCCGGTGGCGACACCTACAACGTGCAGACATGAGGAAAGTTTCCAACCGATTTCTTATACACAAACAGCAGTTGACCGGCGTTGCCTGGTGAAACGTTGTTGTGATGCCTCGTGTAAGGAGGAGAAATGCGTACCATCGCGTTTCCGACTTTGATAGATGTCGTATTGTAGCCTATCGCGATTGCGGTTTATCGTATCGCGACATTGCAGCTCGCGTTGGTCGAGATCCAATGACTGTTAGCAGAATATGGAATCGGTGGGTTCAGGAGGGTAATACGGAAAGCCGTGCTGGACCCCAACGGCCTCGTATCAATAGCAGTCGAGATGACAGGCATCTGATCCGCATCGCTGTAACGGATCGTGCAGCCACGTCTCGATCCCTGAGTCAACAGATGGGGACGTTTGCAAGACAACTACCATCTGTACCAACAGTTCGACGACGTTTGCAGCAGCATGGACTATCAGCTCGGAGACCATGGCTGCGGTTACCCTGGACGCTGCATCACAGACAGGAGCGCCTGCGATGGTTTACTCAACGACGAATCTGGGTGCACGAATGGCAAAACGTCATTTTTTCGGATGAATCCAGGTTCTATTTACAGCATCATGATGGTCGCATCCGTGTTTGGCGACATCGCAGTGAACGCACATTGGAAGCGTGTATTCGTCATCACCATACTGGCGTATCACTCGGCGTGATGGTATGGGGTGCCATTGGTTACACGTCTAGGTCACCTCTAGTTCGCATTGACGGCACTTTGAACAGTGGATGTTACATTTCAGATGTTTTACGACCCGTGGCTCTACCCTTAATTAGATCCCTGCGAAACCCTACATTTCAGCAGGATAACGCACGACCGCATGTTGAAAGTCCTGTACGGGCCTTTCTGGATACGGAAAATGTTCGACTGCTGCCCTGGCCAGCACATTCTCCAGATCTCTCACCAATTGAAAACGTCTGGTCAATGGTAGCAGAACAACTGGCTCGTCACAATACGCCAGTGACTACTCTTGATCAATTGTGGCATCGTGTTGAAGTTGCATGGGCAGCTGTACCTGTACACGCCATTCAAGCTCTGTTTGACTCAATGCCCGGGCGTATCAAGGCCGTTATTATGGCCAGAGGTGGTTGTTCTCTATACTTATTTCTCAGGATCTATGCACCCAAATTGCGTGAAAATGTAATCACATGTCAGTTCTAGTATAATATATTTCTCCAATGTATACCAGTTTATCATCTGTATTTCTTCTTGGTGCAGCAATTTTAATGGCCAGTAGTGTAGTTAACTGTGGCTGACCAGAAGTGAAGAACTCTAACGTTTGCTCTGGCGGTCCAGAAGCAAAATACGACCCATCTCTATGGCCGTCCACAAGCGAATTCCTTGAACGCCCCACTTCGCTTTCACGCCGAAAGATTAGCGCCTTTTCACCGCCAAGCAGGAGGACACAAAAACAGCTGCCAGTCATACCCTTAGACTCAGCCACTCCTTTTCCCTCCAAACAAATTTTCCTCCTGTCGCGGGTCATCTCGCCACATTCAGATTGCGCTGTTTTGTGTCAGCACATATCATACCTGTCCACCAATCAGATGGCGCTTTTCGCTTTATGCGCGGGAAAGCATAGGCCTGAAACAGCTTGTGGGAACTGGACGGCAGTGGTCTACTTGGGTGCCGTACTATCGACCCGTTGGACGAGACATTAAAATTCACCGAACCGACGCAATCATGCGGACGTCCGGCATCGTATGATTGGCGAGTGGCGGGCCCCTGTGCACTGAAACGAGTGCCACGAGACATTGGCTGCTTTCAGTATTATTTCATAAAGGACTCCATGTAAAGATGGATGTGACCATTTTACTTAGAATATGTTGACTTTACTGGCTCATTGTAGAAGACTTATTCTCTGCATCGTTTGCGGCGTAACTCTTTTCCTGTCCAGTATAAATAGAAGGGAAAAAACTGACTAATTTAATATCTCAAGAGTGAAAGACCCTTGTAAGTAGGAAATTAAGTTGATTGCCAACGGTCACTGGTAGGAAATAAATGTAATTCCACAGGCTCTCCTTGCATAATTACTGCCGGCCGGGGTGGCCGAGCGTTTCTAGGCGCTACAGTCTGGAACCGCGCAACAGATACGGTCGCAGGTTCGAATCCTGCCTCGGGCATGGATGTGTGTGATGTCCTTAGGTTAGTTAGGTTTAAGTATTTCTAAGTTCTAGGGGACTGATGACCTCAGAAGTTAAGTCCCATAGTGCTCAGAGCCATTTGAACCATATTTGCTATGTCTGTGTTTTGAAAGTACCTCTTTAGGACAAACATTTGTTGTTGTAGTCTTCAGTTCGAAGAACGGTTTCATGCACCTCTCCGTTTCACTCTATCCTGTGCACAGCTCTTAGTCTTCGAGTAGTTACTGCAACCTAAATCCTTTTGAACGTGCTTATTATATTCATCTCTTGGTCTCCCTCTAAAATTTTTACCTCTCACACTTCCGACCAGTTCTAAATATGTGAGTCTCTCAAAATGTGTTCTATCAATGGATCCCATTCTTTAGTCAAGTTCCCCATATTTCTTTTCTTCCCAATTCTTTTCAGTAACTTGTCATTAGTTACTCGATTTATCCCACTAGTCTTCAGCAGTGTTCCGCAGCACACCATTTCAAAAGCTTAAATTCTCTTCTTGTCTGAACTGTTTATCGTCTGCGTTTCACTTCCATACAAGGCTACACTCCAGACAAATCCCTTTAAAAAAAGTCTCCCTAGCGCTTAAATCTATATTCGACATTAACAAATTTTTCTTCTTAGAAAGGCTTTTCTTGCCATCGCCAATTTACATTTTATATCCTCCTCACTTCGGGTAGTATCAGTTATTTCACGGTCCAGATAGAGAAACTCATTTGCTACTCTTAGTGTCTCATTTCCTAATCCAGTTACCACAGCATCACCTGATTTCCTACTTCCATTACCCTTCTCTGCTGTCTCTCACAGAATTACAGTGTCATCAATAAACTTCAAAAAAATGGTTCAAATGGCTCTGAGCACTATGGGACGTAACAGCTGAGGTCATCAGTCCCCTAGAACTTAGATCTACTTAAACCTAACTAACCTAAGAACATCACGCACATCGATGCCCGAGGCAGGATTCGAACCTGCGACCGTAGCTGTCGCGCAGTTCCAAACTGAAGCGCCTAGAGCCGCTCGGCCACCACGGCCGGCAATAAACCTCAAACTTTTTAATTCTTATCCGTGGACTTTAATCCCTTCTTCAAATTTTTCTTTGGTTTTCTTTACTGTTTGCTCAGTGTACAGATTGAATAACATCCGTGAAAGTATAAAATCACGTCTCGTTCCCTTCTCAACCACTGCTTCCCTTTCATGTTTCTCGATTCTCACAATTGCCGTCTGGTTTCTGCACAAACTGTAAATAGCCTATCAGTCCCTGTATCTTACGCCTGCTGTCTCGAGAATTTCAAAGAGCGTGTTCCAGTAAACATTGTCAAAAGTTTTCTCTAAACCTACAAAGGCTATCAACATAGATTTGACTTTCCTTACCCTATCTTCCAAGATGAGTCATATGGTCAGTATCGCTTCGCGGGTTCCAGCATTTCTTCGGATCACAAACTGATCTTCCCTCAGGTCAGCTTCTACCAATTCTTCCATTCTTCAGTATAGAATTCGTGTTAGTATTTTGCAACAATGCGAAACAGTAATATATGCTGCAGGAGCACGTAAATAAATAGTGATGTAGAGGCTGAAGGGGACTACACAGCCTAATACGTGATGAAAGAAGAAGAAAGAGAAGAATCTGACACACAGTGATACTATGGTCGTATTTAAATTAGTTGCTATTTAACAGCGGGCGCCACCAGTACATCAAGGGGAGCCGGGCACTGTCGGTTATCGTCGTGTACCCACTTCCACTGCGACTTGCTAGTTCTCAAGTGCGAAACTTTTCAGGACGCGAAAATTTCCCCATTTCAAGAAAAGAAATATACCTCCGACCCCAAAAACCGTTAAGAATGGGCACTGACATGCTTGTAGCCTTTACAGAGGTCCATCCCGCACGTGAATTTTTTTCCTGATTTTTGCGGTAGACAGAAACTTTAAACTTCTTACTTGTTAAGTGCTAAATATTATCAAAATTGCAAGAGAAATTCCATTTTCGAGGCTTACTCATAGGAACTGCAAAGTAATACGAAAGCTGGCCGCGGTGGCCGAGCGGTTCTAGGCGCTTCAGTCTGGAACCGCGCGACTGCTACGGTCGCAGGTTCGAATCCTGCCTCGGACATGGACGTGTGTGCTGTCCTTGGGTTAGTTAGGTTTAAGAAGTTCAAGTTCTAAGTTCTAGGGGCTGATGACCTCAGATGTTAAGTCCCATAGTGCTCAGAGCCATTTGAACCTTTTTTTGTAATACGAAACTTCGCAAGGATCCGTTGCCGATCAAGGCATTAAGGAAATCGAAGAGAAGAGGCTAAAAATGAGTTCAGTAGCTATGGCAGCACGATTTGATAAGCTTGAAACTGTTTCCCGGACAGGAAATTTCAGCCCGCATCTTGTGGTCGTGCGGTAGCGTTCTCGCTTCCCACGCCCGGGTTCCCGGGTTCGATTCCCGGCGGGGTCAGGGATTTTCTCTGCCTCGTGATGGCTGGGTGTTGTGTGCTGTCCTTAGGTTAGTTAGGTTTAAGTAGTTCTAAGTTCTAGGGGACTTATGACCACAGCAGTTGAGTCCCATAGTGCTCAGAGCCATTTGAACCAACCAGGAAATTTCAACTTAGCTCTGGCCCTAATTAAGAACGGGATCCTGACATGCTTCGAGATACTGTACGGATCTATACCACACAGGGGCTGCAGATGTTTTTCGTGGTGCTTGTAGGACTAGGGACATTAAAGGACTTTTATAACCTCGCAGACAGCGGAGCGCTGCGGTGGCTGCCTGCAGGCAGTACTTACGACAGCATCGCAGCTTGCTTTCTTAAACGTAAGTTGCCAACTAATTTGAATCGGGCTATAGAACTGTGTCTTCGTTAATGACTGATAGCGTAGCAGGGCGTGTAGTACCTTTCACAGCCGACGGCTGTAATAGCGAGCGCTGTGAGCCCCTCGGCGCCCGCTAATTCGCGCAGTCATCGCCGGCTTAGTGGGCATCGGCTGCACCAGCAAGGCGGGGTCCGCTGACAGCGCAGCGGACGTATACAGAGGGGCGGGCAGGGGAGTGCCGCTGAGGGGTTGGGGGCTGGCCGGTGTTTTTGTTGCGACGGCGCCCCCTGCTGCGGGCGGCAAAGCATTTTCACACCAGTAACCACCGTATTAATCCAAACGGCCATTTAATCCGGCCCCACAGCAGGGGCGCAGCCCCCGGGAAGAAAAACACGGGGCGGGCTCGCGGCATTCACGCCGCGCGTGCCGTGACGCCAAAGGGTAGGCGCACGCTCGACGCCTTCTCAAAATAATACCGTAGCGCTCACTATCAAGCAAAGAACTACACACACACGACAACGAGGCTCAGTGTACTTTGGTTCACTCGAAGTGAGCTGAACTTTGTTATAACTACCTGACAATGTCAGCGTTGTACATTTACATTTACATTTATACTGCGCAAGCCACCCAACGGTGTGTGGCGGAGGGAGTCGATCGTTAAATATATATAATGCCGTAGCGTTCTTTAACAAAACTTTTTATTTGCCAAGGTCGCAAGGATGGAAACATCGCTTACAATTTTGGATTAGTTACTGTAAGTAGGCTGTTTAGGTTTTTATGTTGGTAATGCCACGTAGCGCTCTGTATGAAAATCACTGACTGTGCAGTGTGCAGTCTCTGACTGGTTTGCATTGTTGGAATATTTGCTATTGTAGTGTTGGGCAGTTGGATGTGAAGAGCGCGTAGCGTTGCGCAGTTGCAGGTGAGCCGCGAGCAGTGGTGGATGTGGGAAGAGAGATGACGGAGTTTTGAGAGCGGATGATCTGGACGTGTGTCCATCAGAAAGAGTAAATTTGTAAGACTGGATGTCATGAACTGATATATATAATTATGACTTTTGAACACTATTAAGATAAATACATTGTTTGTTCTCTATCGAAATCTTTCATTTGCTAAGTATGCCTATCAATAGTGTTAGAATCTTTTATTTAGCTGCCAGTATTCTCGCTCGCTGTATTGCAGTAGTTCGAGTAACGAAGATTTTTGTGAGGTAAGTGATTCGTGAAAGGTATAGGTTAATGTTAGTCAGGGCCATTCTTTTGTAGGGATTTTTGAAAGTCATATTGCGTTGCGCTAAAAATATTGTATGTCAGTTTAGTGATGATCAGAATAAGTAAAGTGAGAAATGTCTGAGTACGTTCAGTTTTGCTCATCTGTTTGAAAATCAAATAACGTAAGAGGTTTAGCAGCACAGTCATTTATAATTTTTCTAAGGGGACGTTTCATATATCGAACAATGCAAACCAGCCACAGACTGCACACAGCACAGTCAGTGATTTTCATACAGAGCGCTATGTGGCTTTACCAACATAAAAACCTAAACAGCCTACTTACATATACAATTTTCGATTAGTTACATTGCCATCTTCAGAACACATACTAGAAAGTAACGTCTACATCGACTAGTGAAGAAAGACGTTTTGTCACAATCGTGTTTGCAATTCCAAACGAAAAAATTGTTTTTTCAGTATATACGTATTAGAAACCCTATGCTGTGTTACAGGAAGCTCATAACGACATAATAAGACAGAATAAGGAGTCACCTCGTCTGTTGTGTTTGGGGTAATGCTATCCGGCTGCGAGAAAAAGGCAGACTGACATATTTTGCATCGTGGGCCGTCGTAGGGAAAGATGCCACACAAGTCGTTGTGTCCTCTGCTGTCGGAAAATGGCCCACAACTTGATATCCTCGATAGTGGCATCCAATCTGGTCCCACGCATGCTCTACCGGGGACAGATCTAGTGATCATTCTGGCCACGGGAGTATCTCGAAGTGACGCAGATAGTTGTAGAGGCACGTACCGTGTGTGGACGAGCATTGTCCTGATGAAAAATGGCACCATGATAACATATAATGAGACGTAACACATGAAGTCGCAGGATGTCTGTGGGTGTAGCGATGTGCCATCAGTTCAAATGCCAAGTTTTGCGTAAGTGAGCTGCCATAATTAAGCTGTATGTTCTCCGAGAGATAACATTTGTCAATACCCAATGTGGCCACGGTTCATAACTGAACCATAACTGAAATCTATTTTATCTACTCTACTTTCTCGTCAGTCGTATTCTCCCACTCGCACTGAAACCTGATTAATTTCTACGTCTACTTCTGCACTCTGGAAGCTGGGGCTATTTCCGATACCAGTGTCATTTTCCCCCTTCTCTGTTGCAGTCACGAGTGATGCGTGGGAAGAAAGACTGTCGAGAAACTTCGGTCTGATTTCTCTCATTTTCTTTTTGTCTATGTCATTCTTCGTCGAACTCCTTGTATCGTCTGAGCCGCGCTGAATGGCCACGCGGTTTGAAGCGCCACCATGACACGGATTGCGCAGCCCCTCCCGGCAGAGGTTCGAGTCCTCCCTCGGGCATCGGTGAGTGTGCGTTGTTCGTAGCATAAATTAGTTTAAGATAGTTTAAGTAGTGTGTAAGTCTAGGGATCGATGACCTCAGCAGTTTGGTCCCGTAGGAATTCACACACATTTGAACATTTGTAAAGACTACCAATGCAGTTTTTTGAACATCTCCGTAACGCACTCGTGCCGACTGAAGGAGCCGCTGACGAAACTCCACTCTTCGTTGCACCTTCATCTCTTCTGTTCATTCTACTTGGTAAGCGTCCCAGACTGTTGAGCGATACTCAAGAATAGGTCGAACAAGTGTTTCATTAGCCGCTCTTTTCGTGGATGAATTACATTTTCTTAAAATTCCTCCATTGAATCTCTATCCGGTATCTCCTTTCCCCACAGTTTTATTTCGTCATTGCATTAGATCTGACTGTGGCTGGTTACTCACAGTTATTTTGCAGGTTTTACAGTTTTTACAGAGTTTTCGCCAAAGGCACAATGGAACAGTAATGCATCGCTTCGCCTACTTACTCAGAATACGTTACATGTATTGGCGTTCAGAGTCAACTGCCAGTCCCTGTACCAGTGATCGAGTTTTCGCAAGTCTTCCTACATTTCGCTACAGTCTTATCGAGTTGCCACTTTACTCTAGATATTAGCAACACCTGCAAAAAGCCTCATAGATCTTCCGACGCTACATACTAGATTTCTACTTTTCTAACCTTGTGGCAACTACCAGGTGGTTATAATTAACGTCAATCTCCTCACGGAGGTATAGTGTGGTCTGTCATTATCGTGTGGCAGCGAAACTTGGTAGATATGCTAATGCGTTAATGTGGAACCCATTTAGGCTGGAATAAAGCAGTTCTAATTTTAGCAACCAGGTGCAAATCTGCCGCAGTACAGCATCTCGTCGACGTCTCTGGTGTTCATATAGAAAAAATTGTGTAAACGGCAGTTAATAATAAAATCAACATTATGCCTTTCTCACTTGTTTGACCTTTTCTGCCCACGTCCTAGCCCTGAGGACTCCCCTATTCAAGTGGCGTAATTTATTTGAAGCCAGGCAGGAGCTACACGCCATTTTCGGAAAGGCTGTATTTTTGCTTGTTGAATGACAAAGTAAGTGGCCTGTACTCTGGTTTTTCGCCCTGATCTTTGACGAACATCTGCTTTTGTAGGATTTACAATTTGTACTTGCGCCTTCCAGGGTTCCAAGATGGACCTATCACACATGTAAATTTTCTCAACACTTTGCGATTTTTGATGTGGCACTTAGGTTTAACATGGAAATTATATAATAAACGCATCTATTATGTATTGGTCATTCGTTTTTGCAGCTATTTAGCATGCTTGCAGTGGAATTCACGAATCCACTGTAAGCATAATCTTATTCCAACGTAGCCCCAACCTTCCGCACATAAGAGAAGCATGGCACTGGCAGACACGTAGGTAAAGTTAATCAGTCCCAAATATCCATAACACCACATGAAAGCCAGAAATAACTGAAAGTGTTCGCGTACTTTCAACCTGAAATCCTGGCAGATTAAGACTGTATGCTCGAACAGGACTCGAACCCGAAACCTTTGCCTTCCGTGTGCAAGTGCCCTGACGATTGAGCTATCCTCCGCGCATCTCCTTCGCTCACCCCCTTTTAAAAGTTTACGTCTGCCGGTAGCTCTCTACTTCATTCCGAACTTTAAACTTCACAGAACATCTCCCTGCATACCTTGAGGACTGTAGTCGGATAGTCTACCTGCACGCTGAAGAGTCTCCAATATCTGTAGCCACTACCCAGCTACGTCATGAGGAACCCCGTACACCCTGTTTTACAATGTTATACCGACCGTTCCTCAGCGTATCTTTTAAATCAATGGCGACGAAATGCATACACAAGACTGGGTTATGTATACTTTTCACTAACTTTGTTGAGCTTACACGCAACATGGACTTAGTAATGAATGTAATGAACGTCATGACCGCCCGCTGCACGGCACTGTGAGACAGAAAACTGATTCTTACTCATCCTGTATGGAAGCTGGCAGTGTTCTTGTGGTTGAGCCCCCTCCCTCTCTAGTGCTGCTTGTTCTTCAGTTGACAGACTACAGCACTCCTGGAAGAAAGCAGATAGCGGAGAAATGGCTTCGCCGTAGCCTAAGGGATGTCTCCGTACTAATATTTCGCTCTGTAGGTGAATGTGCGTTGATATGAAAATACCTGGCAGATTAAAACTGTGTGCCGGGCAGTAATTGAAATGCAGACCATCTCTAACGACCTCTGTATCGGCGGGACGTTTAACTTCCTTCCTTTGGAACGAACCAACATGGTTTTATGCGGAAAGAAACTCTAAATTATGCTAGAGAACTTCTTCGAAATAGCTGAGCGCCTTAACGAATCGGTTTCGAGATGTGCTAAGGAGTGCAGATCCTAGATGGTATCCGTCCAGCGGACTGACAGCGAGGGTCGGTGTACTATCCAGTGTGGATGTGGTTTTTGGGCGGTTTCTCATATCCCACTTTGTAATAATCGCACTGGTCCCCACGTCCAGCGTGAAATATATGATGCGTAGATACACACCCTAAAAATAAAATGAAATAAAAAAAACTTGGCACGATGAAGGAATCATCCGAATGGGCTGGATATCGCTGGATGTGATGTACATGCGCAGATAAACAAAATATTTCAATTTCAGAGAAATTGCATGGTTTATTCTATAGAAAGAGCTTCACAGACTGAGCAAGTCAGTATCGCTCTGGTCCATCTCTGGTGCTTATGCAAGCAGTTATTCGGCTTAGCACTGACTGATATAGTCCTTGTTTGTCCTCTGAGGGATATCATGTCAAATTCTGCCCAACTAGCACGTTAGATTGACAAACGCCGAGATGGTGCGGTTCCTGCCCGTAATGCTCGAAATGTTCTCAGCTGGGGAAAGAACCGGCGACCTTGTTGCCCAACGTACGATGGTTTGGCAATCACGAAAACATACAGTTGAATTCTCGTCGTGTGAGCGTGGGCATTATCATGCTGACATGTAAGTGCAGGATGGCTTGCCATGAAGGGCAACGAAATGGGTCGTAGAATACCGTCGACGTACCGCTGTCCTGTAAGGGAGCCGCGGATGTCAACGAAATGGATTCTGCTATGAAAAGAAATGGCATCCCAGACCATCCAACTGTCCAAATGTGTGTGAAATCTTATGGGACTTAACTGTTAAGGTCATCAGTCCCTAAGCTTACACACTACTTAACCTAAATCATCCTAAGGACAAACACACAAACCCATGCTCGAGGGAGGACTCGAACCTCCGCCAGGACCAGTCGCACAGTCCATGACTGCATTCGGCTAATCCCGCGCGGCTCCAGACCATCACTCCTGGTTGTCGGTTGGTATGGCGGGCGACAGCCTGAGGCGTCTCCAGACACGTCTGCGCTGGTGTTCGGGGCTCAGGTCGAAGCAGGACTCATCACTGAAGACAATTCTACTCAATGAAATTCTAGTCCGACGACGTGTCTGGAGATACATCAGAGAGCGATGGAATACCAACCTGACTGTCACCCGTCATACAGGAGTGATGGTCTAGAGTGCCATTTCTTTTCGTAGCTGAAATCCCTGGACTAGTAGGACAGAGCGGCTGAGGTTATATTTCTGGAAAGGGGCCAAAATAAGTTGCTGTCAGTTGCACTCAACATGTAAGATTTATTTGTTAAAACACACAATAACATAAGCAACAATTAAAACTCTCAACGTTTTAACGAAAGAGCTCCGTTGATTTAATTTAAATCGGCTGAAGGCCACTTATGAAAATCAATGGCCCAAGGCCTAAGCAAAGAATTGAGGTACAGGAGTTCTTCTGGAAGTTCCACTTCCATTAAAAAATAGGCTGAAGGCCATAGCTTAAATCTCTCCCATAGAATTCGGCTGAAGGCCACGCATTAAGAAAGAACAATGATACGTCTCAAGGCCAAAACAAAGATTTTCAATGTTAATTCTAAATAGGCTGAAAACTCGGCTGAAGGTCGCATATCAAGAAAACAATTTAACGGCTTAAAGCCTAGGAAGAAGAGCTTTCAATTTAAAAAGGCTGAGGGCCTTAGCTTAAAATATTTCATGTAAAACTCGGCTGAAGTCCTCATACTAAAGAATAACAATTTTATGACTTACGGGCAAGGCCAAGACTTTGAATTTTTAGTTAAGGCGATTAAAACTCGGCTAAAGGCCACACACAGTACATAAAAGTAAAAGGGAAATCAGTATGTAAAACAGAAGGACCGGCGCTCAGAAGGTTCCTAGAGTCGGCCTGGGAAGTAACACTAACGCACGCTTAGGTGAGACAGGCAGACCGACCGACAAGCTCTTAATCGGAAGGCAACACAAGCAAGGCACGATTCACGACCGACCGACAATCTGACCGATTTCCAACGGTCAGATCCAACTGCATAGATAATGGAAAATATCGGCCGATGAAGAGTAACGGAGATACCAATAACTTCAAACTGGGACTTACCAACATCAAGGCATCAAACATCAGTCAAGACGAGTTTAAAAGAATGCAAAAACACAAGTCACTACCGGCGGCTACAGATTCTAGGCAGGAAAACACACGACTTGTTATCACAGGCGTCATGAGCTGAGAAAACAATCCACAAATAACGAACAAATCGTAACAGTCGAGTTTTAAGAACAGGTAACTTGAGGATCCTGCTTCGGAAGAAGGCTCGCACAGCTAGCGCCTCCAGATGGAACAGCGCGTGCCCGCCGCCAAAAGCCCCGGCCTGGCTTCGCGCTGCGGAGAATGCGTCGCTCCTCAGTTCCAACGAACCAACAAGGTCCAACCACATCCCAACTCGGAAAATGGTGTTCGTCGTGAGGATCCACGACGTCGTCAACTAAGACGACCGGTCCAGCAAACGACCAACGGCAGTCCACCTTCGCCGACAGCGGTCCCGGCGAATACTAACACCATACGGACCCGACTGTTGCTGGCTGCCAACTCTTCCCCGACTGATACTGGTGTCAGTGGTCAGCAGACCACATGTCGCCATCCGACGACCAACCGATCGACCGACCAACGGCCTTCCGTCTGCGTCGACCACGGTCCCGGCGCGTACTGCCTTACGACTAACTCAGGCGACTCACTGCTCCGTCCCCGACGGCAGTCCTGGTCCGTCTCCAACTGACTTCCAGAAACAGGACGGCCAGGAAATACTATGGGGCGCTCCAGAGATGGTACGACAGTTCACTATCTATACGCGCTGCTGCTGCCACTCACGGGCGAGTAAGGCAGGAAGTTAGAGACGCCTGTAAATGGAATAAGGAAACGAGGCGGCAGTACCGTAATAGAAGATGACAAACAATGAATGGCAGGAGCAGGAGCCGTGCACCCCTTTGGTTGTGATCCGCGGCACGCTTACAGCACAGCGGTACGTCGACGATATGCTACGCTCCGTTTTGTTGTCCTCCATGGCAAGGCGTCCTGGGCTCACGTTTCCGCAAGATAATGCCCATCCGCACACTGCGAGAGTTTCTATTGCTTGTCTGCGTGCTTGCCAAACATTACCTTGGCCAACAAGATCACCGGACCTATACCCAAGTGAGAACGTTTGGAGCATTATGAGCAAGTCACTGCAACCAGCTCGGGGTTTTCACGACTTAAAGCGCCAATTGGACAGACTATGGCATGATATCCCTCATGAAGACATCCAACAACTCTACCAGCCAATGCTAAACTTAATAACTGCTTAAATTAGCATCAGAGGCGGACCAACGCGATATTGTGTTGCTCAATTTATGAAGCTCTTCCCCTTGAATAAATCGTCCAATTTTTTTGAAATTGTAATGATTTGTTTGTCTCCACGTGTACTCCGCATCTATCGATTTCCACCCCTCTAGGAAATTCCTTCGGAGTGGTTCGTCGTATTTTTTGTCTCCTTAGAGTATGTATGAAACTTGAACATGTGCTTTACCCTAGGGGCAAACTGGTTACACGAATTCCATCCAGATAGAGGGCTGTGGAGAGAGGTGGCTTCAGCAAGGGCCCCCACTGTCACTAACAATGCTTCAACCCATATAACAATTCCGACGCCTTAGTCGAAAGCGACAAGGTAATGATAAAAAATAAGACGTAAGAGAACTTCTTTGAAGCTAGGAAGGTAGGAGAGGGGTAATAGCGGAGATAAAACTGTGAGAGTGGATCCCAAGTTGTGCTTGCAAAGCTCAGTCGGCAGGATGTTTGCCCGCGAAAGGCAAAGGCTCCTGGATTTTTAAACGTCCAGGAAGCTTCAGATCAACATAACACCGTTTTTTCCTCTATGGTGTGTCTTGCTCCTACGAGGACAGCATCGTCCAACTGTTGCTGAGGCTTGCTTTCGGCCACCCGCAATGGCCGAGACGTATTTCGGGAGACCGTGGCAAATGCGGGGAGAATTAAATAAAGGACTGCTCCATCGCGCGAAGATGGGGCAGAGCGATGAGCAGCCAGCGGGAGATTGGAGCACGCGCCGCTCTGTTTGCCGCCACACACACACACACACACACACACACACACGCACACACACATACACACACACACACAGCTCACAATTCTGCCCGGAAGACGGAGCGCCGCGCCGGCACTGGCGCGTGAAACTCGTCAGCTCGGGCCTTTTCCCCAAAATCTGCGGGGAGCAAACGGAGCGCGGAAGACGCACGGCGCGGAGTGGCGCGGGATGGCCCATCTCGCCTGCCATCTCGCGTGCGGCGGCCGCTTATTTCTGTTTGCTTAATCTGGTCGCGGGGCCGGCGTAATTAAGACGGCTGGCGAGCAACAGCGCGCCGCCCGTCGCCGCTCGGGGCAGCAAAAGATGGGCGGCGCCGATGGGCGGCTCAGTATCTCGCAATCTGCGAGACCACTCCGGGGAAGTGCCGTCTTCGAGAAGCGCAGACCATTTTCTCTGCACAACAACTGTGTCACACTGAACTCTGGGGTATCCCAAACCTTTATATTCGAAACCACGGATTTCGTACAAAATACTAAACTACAATGAGGTGATAAAAGTCGTGGGGTACCTCCTGATATCGTATCGGACCACCTTTTGCCCGGCGTAGTGCAGCAACTCGACGTGGCGTGGAGGCAACAAGTCGTTAGAAGTCTGCTGCAGAAATGCAGGGTGACAATTAATGAACTATATGAGAAAGGGCTCCGGGAGTAGACAACATTCCATTAGAACTACTGAAAGCCTTGCGAGAGCCAGTCCTGACAAAACTCTACCATCTGGTGAGCAAGGTGTTGAGACACGCGAAATACCCTCAGACTTCAAGAAAAATATAATAATTCCAATCCCAAAGAAAGCAGGCGTTGACAGATGTGAAAATTACCGAACTATCAGTTTAATAAGCCACAGCTGCAAAATACTAACACGAATTCTTTACAGACGAATGGAAAAACTGGTAGAAGCCGCTCTCGGGGAAGATTAGTTTGGATTCCGTAGAAATACTGGAACACGTGAGGCAATACTGACCCTATGACTTATCTTAGAAGAAAGATAAAGGAAAGGCAAACCTACGTTTCTAGCATTTGTAGACTTAGAGAAAGCTTTTGACAATGTTGACTGGAATACTCTCTTTCAAATTCTGAAGGTTGCAGGGGTAAAATACAGGGAGCGAAAGGCTATTTACAATTTGTACAGAAACCAGATGGCGGTTATAAAAGTCGAGGGACATGAAAGGGAAGCAGTGGTTGGGAAGGGAGTGAGACAGGTTTGTGGCCCCTCCCCGATGCTATTCAATCTGTATATTGAGCAAGCAGTAAAGGAAATAAAAGAAAAATTCGGGATAGAAATTAAAATCCATGGAGATGAAATAAAAACTTTGAGGTTCGCCGATGACATTGTAATTCTGTCAGAGACAGCAAAGGACTTGGAAGAGCAGTTGAACGGAATGGACAGTGTCTTGAAAGAAGGGTATAAGATGATCATCAACAAAAGCAAAACGAGGATAATGGAATGTAGTCGAATTAAGTCGGGTGATGCTAAGGGAATTAGATTAGGAAATGAGACACTTAAAGTAGTAAAGGAGTTTTGCTATTTGGGGAGCAAAATAACTGATGAAGGTCGAAGTAGAGAGGACATAAAATGTAGACTGGCAATGGCAAGGAAAGCGTTTCTGAAGAAGAGAAATTTGTTAACATCGAGTATAGATTTAAGTGTCAGGAAGCCCTTTCTAAAAGTAGTTGTATGGAGTGTAGCCATGTATGGAAGTGAAACATGGACGATAAATAGTTTAGACAAGAAGAGAATAGAAGCTTTCGAAATGTGGTGCTACAGAAGAATGCTGAAGATTAGATGGGTGCTCACACAACTAATGAGGAGGTATTGAATAGAATTGGGGAGAAGAGGAGTTTGTGGCACAACTTGACCAGAAGAAGGGATCGATTGGTAGGACATGTTCTGAGGCATCAAGGGATCACCAATTTAGTATTGGAGGGCAGCGTGGAGGGTAAAAATTGTAGAGGGAGACCAAGAGATGAATACACTAAGCAGATTCAGAAGGAGATGAAGAAGCTTGCACAGGATAGAGTAGCATGGAGAGCTGCATCAAACCAGTCTCAGGACTGAAGACCACAACAACAACATGAGAAAGGGTATATGATAAAGTTGTAGACTCCTACTGTTCAATCTTTACATCGAACAAGCAGTCATGGAAATAAAAGAAAGGTCTAGAAGCGCAATTAAAATTCAAAATGAAAGAATATTAGTGATAAGATTCGCTGATGACACCATTCTTAGTGAAAGCGAGGACATAATGGGTAGAAAGACAGTTTACTCGTCGCCGAAATGTTTCTGTAAAAATACCTTCACAACAGCGAACCCTGCAGTATGGAGTCTCCAAAACATACAACCCAAACAAAGAGCATAGCAACAACCCTCAGATACAAACGTGCTGTGGCGTCGTTTCTGTCGTGGCAGGTACAGCACAGCCTAATAAGTCAGTTAGTTACATGTTCCTTAGGTCGCCAGGACGATTCGTGTATCAAAATGATGTAGTACTAGTCAGTTTACGGGTCAAATATACATGACTGATGTTAACATTAATGAACACAACATTCTTTTTTAGTCCTGCTCGTGCAATTACACTTAAAAATAAGACTTTTTAATTTAACTTTTTGTACGGGCTACCAGTTTTTAAATATAAATTTGTACACAGAATGAAAGCAGCTAGCCAGGAGAAATGAATTTTGGTCATACTTAAAATTTGCTTTGTTACCTGTCAGACATTTTGTGCCATTGGGCAAACGATCAAAGATTTCTGTTGCTGCGTATTGAAGTCATTTCAGAGCCACCGTCAGCTTTAATAATCGGTGATAGAGGTCATTTGTATCTCTAGTGTTGAAATGTATGGACATCATCGTTTTTCTGAAAGTGTGGTGAATTATTTATCGTGAATTTCATTAGCCACTATATGTACTGTGACGGCGTAGTTAAAAAGCGTAGCTCATTGAAGAGGTATCTTCATGTTGTCCGTGGGTGAACAATACGTATTATCCATACTGCTCGCTTTTGTGTAGTCACCACTTTCTTTGTAAGTGGTGTTTACTCAGAAAATTATTCCATAAGACGTTATTGAGTGGAAATATACAGAATATGTCACGAGGTTGATTCATTTGTTTCCAAGATTAGCAATTATACGAAGACCAAAAGTAGCTGAACTTAATTTTTCGAAAAGCTCAGTAATATGCTTCTTCCAAAAATGTAGGGCATTTTACCCTATTTACTGACTCCTTTTCATGTGCTACACCAATTATTGGTATGACTATTTGTTGTACAGAACAGAACATATAATGTCATTCCTCAAAATTTAGGGAGAGTCCATTTTCAGAAAACAACGTAGTAATTCTTTGAAAAATATTATTTACAGTCTTTTCTGTTGCTTTCTTTCTAATGGGGTTCATTATAACGCTAGTATCGTCTGCAAGAACTATCAATTCTCCCTGTTGAATGTCAAAGGGAAGGTTATTCACATATACTGCAAAGTACTCTGTAAGTTAGAGGAGCGGACCAAAAATAGCGTCGTCGTACCGGCGTTCCATGACAATCAGTGAACCCAGGAGTACGACGGCCAACTTTTCGTGGGTAAATCTACCCATATTACTACCTATCATTCTTAAAGCACGACTGCCACTGCAGGAAAGCCAACTCGAAATAGAACGACGCAGTATTTGATGTAAGCTTCAGTGCGAATGTAACAAGTTTGTTTACAAACATTACACACAGCGCATAACGTCGACATTTGGTATGTTGTGCAGATATTTCAAGTGTAACACGCATACGAAGATAAATGATGGTAAGAAATTGAACGAAATTCAATTACTCTGTAACGAGCCACCGGAAACCATGTGTCCCTTATACTAAAATTCTCAGAAAATATTCCCGGACGACCTTCCAGATTTTGTCAGAGGAATTCAGGTTCTCTTTTATCTGCCTTTCCTGATAAATTCTTGTGAGACTCAGATATTAACGAAATCAGAAAAGCAAAACTGAAAAGCTTTGATAGCAAATTTTTGCAAGATATTTTGTGAATTCTATATAAAACCACAAAATAACGTAGAAAACTAACAAACACAGAAACCTGCGATTTATTTGGAGTGCCAGACACCACATTCAAAATTAAAACCGGAAAACTTCGTTGGATTGGCCACTCACTTCGGGCTCTGGAAGAAAGGAAAGTTCAACTGGTGTGCATAGACTGCTGTCAAGGACAAGAACGTTTGATAACTTTACAGAAGATGTGAAAATAGTGTGTGTGAGAAACCGAGGAATTAAATTCCAAAACGCAATATTCAAAGTAAAATTTATAGTAGAAATATATCAGTCCTCTGAAATAAACACCGGTCTACGGTAATGTGATGGTCCATCACCAAATTCTCTTACTTGTGTTCTATAATTTAGAATTAAAACCTAAATGGAACATCACAGAAGATATGTAAATAGTGCGTGTGAGAAACCGAGAAATTAAATTCCAAGACGCAATGTTCAAAGTAGAATTTGTAGTAGAAACATATCAGTCCTCTGAAATAAACACGGGTTTACGGTAATGTGATGGTCTATCACCAAATTCTTTTACTTGTGTTCTAGAATTTAGAATTAAAACCTAAATGTAAATTAAATTTCACGAATGAGTTTGAGAAGAGGAAAAAATATATTACAATAAACAGATGACTTTACATACTTTCTGAAAATGTGGCGTCTATTCTAACACAAATTAATCCTTTTTGGAAGCGATATTACTAAATAAACTGTAATAAAAATTGCCTGCCTAATAAACGGAAAAATTAGGCATTGAAATACAATAATGGAGCCAGAATGTCTATATGCAAACGAATATCTAAAACAAAACTATAATTTAGAGAAATTATAAATATTGGAAAGACGATTCATTAGGAAAATAGTAGATAAGTTAACTCATTCTCATTTGAATGTAGTTTAACCAAGTCTGTCAGCCATACTTACATGTGAGGACCGTTGTTTTTCATGAAAATTCGGTGGTACAAATTTTCTTTGAAACCAGTTGGCCTGCGATCACTCTACAGGCCATATGACATATTCCTTCATTCTCTGTATTAATCATAGACGCCCAGACATCCAGCGACCCTTGTATTAAATCATTAGTAGAATCAATAGCAACAGCTTACTTTCATTAAGTTCCCTTACACATAGTAGTAGATATCTTTGTTTCAGCTCACCCTGCCACGCTGCTTAGTTTTCCCTAACGTATTATTAGTACAGATTTGTTTCAATATGTTCCGTCTCTAGAAGCCGCGTTCTCGGCTACCTGCCTTCGTTCCGTTCCAAATGAAGACTCCAACCAATCCTATTCTCCACCCGCCTCGCAAAACTTATATCCCTTCCTCTGGTTCTTTCTGAGACACTCTGCCTGAAAAAAAAAGTGAAGCGTCTTGAAGGGGAGAACGTAACGATACGAAAATTCACGGGTTGGGAGGCTACGTGGTGTTATTGCAGTGATTATAAAATCGAGTCAAATCTGCAAAAAAAACTTTGCAGTTTGAGCCTATTTACCAGTATGACATTGTACATGGATGAGTGCACTGATTCCTTGTCATAAAACCTCTCTTGAGGTAAGCTGGGCATAACTGTTGGAAAAGATTCTTGGTATCCTAGGTACTGGCAAATGGAACGGAATTGACGTCCGATCTGGTCCCATACATGTTCTACCAGGGACTTATATCGGGATCTTACTGGCCACGGAAGTACCTCAACATCGCCCAGAAAGTTCAGGGAGACACGCGCGATGTGTGGACGAGCACTACCGTGTTGAAACATCACACCACGATACTGTCGCGTGAGAGGTAGCACATGGGGATGTAAGTTGCGTGCTGTACCTACAGAGTTCTCTGAATCACTACCACCCGTGACTTTAAGTCGTACCAGAAGGCCACCCATACAATAATGCCAGGAGCAACACCGAGCTGGCTGGCCTCTCCAAAACATTGGAGAAACGGGAAGTTTCACCAGGTCGCCGCCATTATCGCCGACGATGTTCAACCTGGATAGAGCAGAACAGCGATCCAGTGATCAACACAATTAGATGCCATTCATCAGCAGTCGATGCTCACGATCACACAACCATTCCAAACGCGACCGTTTGTGTTGTGGTGTTCACGCCAGTGTACGGATGGAACGGTAATTCCCTAGTCCGACTACTGCTGGTTTCCGACCATTGGTGCGCAGTGACACAGCATGTTAGAGGGTATCCAGTACTTCACTCGGATGGCGTGCGCAGGTACTTAGTGCTTAGTGTACATACGTAGATCCTCCCGTATGGTGGTCAAATTTGGTTGACCCGAACCTTGAGGAATATGGCTGCCCTCAACTTTCCATTCAGTCCAAAACTGGGGCACTGTTACAACCAGATGCCCTACAAATCTGGATACTGCACTATTCGACCAACTAGTGAAATGGAGACCCACAATGAGGTCTCGTTCTCTGTCAGCTGCTGATAACTCTACCTCACGAGAGTATGCAGCGTCTCCGTGTCCTTCACAGTAATCACTCACGTTCCGATATCATTCGTGCCCTTTATATGCCCTTCGTGGCCTGGTAACAACATTAATCACGAGCAAGACTTATGCACTCAGGTGGCCGTTGGTCTTGTCACAGATAACTGCAATTCTAACCGTTCACATGCCTGCAGATGGTGTACGGGTACGAAGTTGCATTGACAGTGGACCATGTCTTGTGGGTGCTCCGATATGCTCGTCAGGCAACGTACAGGCTGATTATAATGAAACTTTCGCTACTTGAGCCAGTGTAGAAGGAAAATTACACTGAAGAGCCAAAGAAACTGATACACCTGCCTAATATCGCGTAGTGCCCCGCGAGCACGAAGAAGCGTCGCAGCACGACATGGCATGGACTCGACTGATGTCTGACGTAGAGCTGGAGGGAATTGACACCATGAATCCTGAAGGG
This sequence comes from Schistocerca nitens, assembly GCF_023898315.1. Lineage (NCBI taxonomy): Eukaryota > Metazoa > Arthropoda > Insecta > Orthoptera > Acrididae > Schistocerca > Schistocerca nitens. The sequence goes on from NC_064614.1 coordinate 824,319,794, forward strand.
CTGTCGATAAATCCGTAAGAGTACGAGGGGGTGGAGATCTCTTCCGAACAGCACGTTGCAAGGCATCCCAGATATGCTTAATAACGTTTATGTCTGGGGAGTTTGGTGGCCAGCGGAAGTGTTTAAACTCAGAACAATGTTCCTAGAGCCACTCCGTAACAATTCTGGACGTGTGGGGTGTCGCATTGTACTGCTGCAATTGCCCAAGTCCGTCGGAATGCACAATGGACATGAATGGATGCAGGTGATCAGAAAGAATGGTTACGTACTTGTCACCTCTCAGAGTCGTATCTATATGTATCAGGGGTCCCATATCGCTCCAACTGCACACGCCCCGCACCAGTCCAATGTCGGTGTTGACGGGCCCAGGCGAGGCGTAAAGCTTTGTGTCGTGCAGTCATAAAGGGTACACGAAACGCCTTCGGCTCCGAAAGCCCATATGGATGATGATTCGTTGAATGGTTGGCACGCTGACACTTGCTGATGGCACAACATTGAAATACGCAACAATTTGCTGGAGGGTTGTACTTCTGTCATGCTGAACAATTCTCTTCAGTCGTCGTTCTTGTAGGATATTTTTACGGCTACAGCGATGTCGGAGATTTTATGTTTTACCGGGTTCCTGATATCCACGATACACTCGTGAAATGGTCGTACAAGAAAATCCCCACTTCAACGCTACCTCGAAGATGCTGTGTCCCATCGCTCGTGGGCCGACTGTAACACCACATTCAAACTCACTTACATCTCGATAACCTGCCTGAAACGCCCGCTAAACCTGCTGGACAGAACGGGAAATTAGGATTGTGGAAAGGGCCAAATAGGTTGGGATCAGTTTCACCTTCTAATTTTAATTTATTATAATGTAATAACACTTTTACAACCAAAGCGGCACATAGCCGGACCTTTACCGAATGCAACTCTTTCACGGCTGAAGGCCTCCAAACAAGAAATCTAAACAAATCAGCAAGATAAAAATCCAATTAAAATAGCAATAAAATAATTAAAAAACAAACATCACAGCAAAGTAGATAGAACAAACACATGCAAGGTACAATACAAATGGCTCTTCAGCCACAATTAAGTTTCAAAATTTTAGAATATATTACCATAGACTTTTAAAGGCAGAAGGCCACAATGTTTATAAACAAGAGATCTTAAAAATCAACAAGATAAAAACGCAATTAAACAGGCAAATAAAATAAAAACCAAAACATATCACGTCTAAGTGGAAAGCCTCAAGGCAAAGCGGATAGAACCAACATATGCAAGGCGCAATACCAATGGCTGAAGGCCACCATTAAGTTTCAAAAGTTTTAAAATATATCCATAATCTTTTAAAGGCAGAAGACCGCAATGTTTAAGCTTGAAAGATAAATTTAAGAATTTATTTTGCAAAATTTCTAAGAAAAAGAAAAAATAACCATAAGCTTTAAATTTTAAGTAGCTGAAAACATAATTAAACACCGGTGGCATTCAGAAGGCTCCAGGGAGGTCGGTCTGCCCTCGTTCACTTAGGCGAGACAGGTGGTGAGTCCAACTACACTTGATCCGTCGGAACCCGTCAAGGGTTCAGCCACGGACCGACCGACACAACGACTTGCTTCCCATTCTTCAGTACATGAGTACGTCGAGAGTAGATACATACACACACACAGCCGAGTCATGAACGATCGGCGAGCCAAAACGCGTCGTCCGGTAGGAAGGCCGACCGACCATCCACCAAGACCGTGGCCCGGCTCAAGTGATGCGTGGCGGCAATGGTGGGGCGAGCCATGTCGACGCGGACCTCACTGCTGCTCCAACCCGACTGCACCAGTGCCGCATTGCAACTCCCGACTGGCAGGTCCGGCCTGTGCTCCAGACGCGTTCCCAGTGACTGGCAGGCCGAACTCGCTATCCGAACTCTCTTACGACAGAGAATGACCGGGGAATAATAGCACTCGAGCAAAGATACTACGGTCAGTCAACTCAGAGACAGCAGTAATATAAATGAACGTAGTGAGATGGCAGTACGTTAAAAAGAGGGTGTAAGATACATGATGGCGGGAACGTTCGAGCCACGCACGGCTCACTGCCGTTGTAGCAGTAGTGACCGATCTAACAACTGCGCCAGTCTCGTGTTGTCTTATATAGGCATTGCCGACCGCAGCGCTGTGTTCTGCCTGTTTACATATCTTTGTATTTGATTACGCATGTCTATACCAGTTCCTTTGGCTGTTCAGTGTATTTACTCTATGGCCAAACATCTTTATAGCAAAGATGTTAAACTGTGAGCTGCAGGTTTTGCGTTGTCACTAGTGTTGGTATCATTTCTTCGCAAAGATAGACGTATTAAAGGAACGCGGAGAGGTCCTCGTTCTGCACCGGGATTGAAGAACACGATTCGGACATTCGAATTTTAATTGGCGGTTTGGGAATTGCTCCTGGGAGAGGCCGACTGTTTCAGTTGCGCACAAATTGACTGAAGAAATTACTGTTGCCATGGCTGAGAATGTTCAAAAATGTTGAAATGTGTGTGAAATCTTATGGGACTTAACTGCTAAGATCATCAGTCCCTAAGCTTACACACTATTAACCTAAATTATCCTAAGGACAAACACACACACCCATGCCCGAGGGAAGACTCGAACCTCCGCCGGGACCAGTCGCACAGTCCACCAGTGCAGCGCCCCAGACCGCTCGGCTAATCCCGCGCGGCGGCTGAGAATGCTGGACACAATGTGCGACCTTCGAGCAGGGCATGAGCTGTGTGACGACAGCTGAACATTCCACGGTCCATCGTTCGAAAAGTGCTGCGAATAGTCATAAAATCGTATCTCTAAGGCGGTTGCGGGCTGTCGTAGATACAGACGGTCGTCACACTCAGCAACGCTTATAACCTGGAGCGTAAACATGGTAACAATTAACAAATTTTACACGCCCATGTGGAAATTAAAATGTATTTCTTTCAATTGTTTATCCGTTATTTCTCTTCCGCATGCTGCCACAAACGTTTCCACAAAGTTTCATTGTCGTACGGTCACTCGTTTCGCGTGGGAACCCTCCCAAGTAACGAACGTATAATTAAAACCACCCTGTACGTACTGAACATGTACCTTAAACTAAACTCTCCAACCCCAGAGACTTACCCTCCATACCACCTTGTGTTACCAGGAGCATCAACTATCATCATCTGCACTGAAACGGAAAACTCACATTATCAACACCATATCATGAATTCATCTCTGTTTCATCTCGTGAAATTTATATCACATTACATTCAGTTTTATTAGGCGGTGCTTGAAGAGCTTCAACGTATTTGATTCCATTGCGCTCCATATCGAGGAAACTAATTTGAAGAATAAATTAAAAATGCCGCCAAGAGACTAAATTTACAACTTCAGAGTAACATAACAACCTTAGTGCTTTTGGCTCATGTGAGGTCGTTCCGATCACATTGCCCTATTGCATAGATATTCAAATTGCTCTGAGCACTGTAGGACTCAACTACTGAGGTCATAAGTCCCCTAGAACTTAGAAATACTTAAACCTAACTAACCTAAGGACATCACACACATCCATGCCCGAAGCAGGATTCGAACCTGTGACCGTAGCGGTCGCGCGGTTCCAGACTGCAGCGTCTAGAACCCCTCGGCCACCCTGGACGGCTAATGCATAGACATTCTGATGTTTTCTAAACATCAGTAAGAATTCTCAGCGCAAAATTAAAATAATTATTTACAGATGGGAATCCTCCGAAGCTATGGTCCTAAACCGTTTCTTTCATCTAGGACTCATTTCATGCGCCTTAGAGAGCGCCATTTCTTCGCACAGGCGCTTAATCCAGCGATAATCCATGAAAAAGGCATTCAAGGTAAATGATTAATGCTGAAGATGTCTTAAACATGTCCCAACTGGTACCCACTAGGCACGGCCAATATCTTCAAGCGTTCTTTACATGGTTGCAAAGCCGCGCTGAACTGATCACTTGCAAACATATGCTGCTACAGCCATATGGTCAGTCAGCTTTTTTTTTCTTTCTTTTTTTAATCTAATCAATATGGTGTTACGCCCACTGCTCATGTATTAGTCTACACATTACAAAAGAGTCAGTGACCCTTTTCGTAACTGCCAGTCTTTGTATTATAAAGTGGTCCAATTGGATTAATTTAATTTCATATGGGGAGTTTAAAAAAAAAAAAGAGACAAACTGGATAAGTGGTTCTATAGTTATTAGCGCCAATCTTACACCCGGGTCTTAACTGATGCGGATATTCCTGTATGTGGAATCGCATTTACACGTGACATCTATTTTGTCATCAGTAATGAATAGTTTGCGTATTAATTACAACAATGAAAACTTTATTAACATATATTAGGCCTACTGAAAAATTAACGTATTGGAGATCTGTTTCTCTTTAAACGCGATTCCAACAAATCTGATTTGTCGTGGTAACTGTTATATAGCTTTCTTTGATTTAGATCACAAATTATACACTTCCTAAACTTTTTACACTAGTTAAGACCCTAGAAGCTTGGACTTTTCCAAGTGTATCGCTGATCAAAAAGCAATTCTGTTATTATAATGAAATATTTTCACAGAACTTGTCATCCCCTGTTTCACCCCTTTAGGGGTTGAATTTCTAAAAATACTGAAACGTATTTTATTTCTAACCGAGAAACGAAATATCAATTTTCGTAGTTGTAGTTTCAAAATTGCATCAAATAAATGGTTCAAATGGCTCTGAGCACTATGGGACTCAACTTCTGTGGTCATTAGTCCCCTAGAACTTAGAACTAGTTAAACCTAACTAACCTAAGGACATCACACACATCCATGCCCGAGGCAGGATTCGAGCCTGCGACCGTAGCGGTCACGCGGTTCCAGACTGCAGCGCCTAGAACCGCACGGCCACTGCAGCCGGCAGAATTGCCTCAACAGCGACATATTTTCAGCAAACTTTTCGTCCCCCATATCAACCCCTTACGGTTGGAATATCGAAAAATCCATTCTTAAACGGAGCCTATAGTATAAGATCAACATACTCTCCAAATTTCAAGTTTCTATCCTTAGCGGTTTGGGCTGGACGTTAATGATTCAGTCTGTCTGTCGGGTCAGTTAGGACATTTCCTTTTATATGTAGAGATGAAGCAATGTTACTTTGTGACAGGAGTCGCAGCAAGCTGAAGAGACAGGCTGATGGTCGTTCAGTTTAAACAACTGCTGGAAACAACAGCAGGATTAGTAAGGAGAGTAGGATTGCCGCCGTGTGCGTGTTGTGGCATCCGAGGCGACTCCTGGCGCCGGAAAGCTGCCGGCATGTGACACGAACGCAAACACAAATTCTTATATTCATTTCAGCGGTGCGCATGTAAACCGGCGATACAGATCTCGTCCCCGGCGCACGCAAGGTGCGTCTTTTACGGGTCGCAGTGACACTGGCCGCCTCCGGCGCGGGTCCCCGCTGCGAGTGACAGCCCACGAGCGGCGGACGGCTCGCCTGACTTCATTACGCGTTATCTGCGCCTATCGCGCAGCCGCTGCTGCGCCGGGCGGATATGTGACGCGTTTACCTCGCCTTTATTGCATCCGCTGTTTCTCCCCGGACCCAGCACACTACGACCACAATTATGTACGTTTTCACTTCATTGTACGAGCACGTTTCTAGCCCAGGAACATAAAATTGAGTTACGTTTCTCCGATGTGCGGTGACGTCAGTATTAGGGCAGTTTCAGATTACAAACGTTTTATGTCTTCTCTTCTAGTTGTTCGTAAATTTGCACTTTTTAAAATTTTCCGTTTGATGTTTTCAACTTACCCTCTCATCTTCGAGGCTGTTGTTATTGTTGTGGTCTTCAATCCAGAGACTGGTTTGATGCAGCTCTCCATGCTACGCAATCCCGTGCGAGGTTCTTCATCTCCCAGTACCTACTGCAGCCCACAACCTTCTGAATCTGTTTAGTGTACTCATCTCTTGGTCTCCGTCTGCGATTTTTACCCTCCACGCTGCCCTCAAATACTAAATTGGTGATCCCTTGATGCCTTAGAATATGCCCTACCAACCGATCCCTTCTTCTAGTCAAGTTGTGCCACAAATTTCTCTTCTCTCCAATTCTATTCAATACCTCCTCATTAGTTATATGATCTACCCATCTAATCTTCAGCATTCTTCTGTAGCACCACACTTCGAAAGCTTCTATTCTCTTCTTGTCTAAACTATGTATCGTCCATGTTTCACTTCCATACATGGCTACACTCCATACAAATACTTGCAGAAACGACTTCCTGACACTTAAATCTACACTCGATGTTAACAAATTTCTCTTCTTCAGAAATTCTTTCCTTGGCATTGCCAGTCTACATTTTATATCGTCTCTACTTCGACGATCATCAGTTATTTTGCTCCCCAAATACCAATACTCCTTTACTACTTTAAGCCTCTAATTCCCTCAGCATCACCCGATTTATTTGGACTACATTCCATTATTCTCGTTTTGCTTTTGTTGATGTTCATCTTATATCCTCCTTTCAAGATCATCTCCATTCCGTTCAGCTGATCTTCCAGGTCCTTTGCTGTCTCTGACAGAATTACAATGTCATCGGCGAACCTCAAAGTTTTTATTTCTTCTCCGTGGATTTTAATTCCTACTCCAAATTCCAGGCTAACCCTGGTATAATGGAAATATTAATCCACAACATACTTTATCGTAACAACGGATATTCAGTGAACACATATTTCCTCTCTCAAGTTGATTATTTTTCCTGCATCATCTGTAACTCCAGGAGAATGCTGCAACTAGAAACAGTTCCACGCTGGTACCTCTTCTGCCGACTGGGCTAATATGATTTAAGTGGTGAAAGTAAAATATTAGTCTGTTAGCTGGCAAACTTGGCGCTGTCTGCTTATGCTGTTGTGCTCGACTTCGTAGACATTGGCAAGGGGAGGTGGGCTACAGAGCGGTGTCGCAACTGTCGCACAAAAGCTGAACAGGAGCAGAAAAACACAACAAAAAAAAGATTTACTTAACTGGTATTACTCCAAGTATATGAAGACTCATTACAAATTATGCAACAAGAGCTAGAGTCCAGCTCATACAATAGCAACTAGGATGGGGTCTCTGTACTAAACACGGTATGATAGGTCGGAGACGCGACTAGAAAGCATCTGAGGCTCCAAGCACAAGCGGGTTGAATGACAGCCGCCGGCCTTCCTATATTGCAGTGGCAGAAGGCGTTCATAGTCCAGAGACATATCACTACCCCCTCCCCCAAACCTCCTCACAATCGTTATGTAGCGGGAATGAGGGAACGACGATGGGAGGTGCGGGTGGGGGTGGGAACAGATGGATGAAGGTGGCAGTGAGGAGGCGGGAATCGAAACTAAGCAGGTGCTGAAATCCTACCCACAACCCAGCATATGCCCTGAGGCTGCCCAGGAACAGCAGCCGAGGAACAGGGCAGAGGGCGCACGCCGACGTCTAGAGGCGGAGCAGCAAACGCAGACGGAGGCATCTTGACGACTGCAGAGGGACCAAGGGAGGCACGTGGGACATCCTCCACAAAGAGGGGTTCATCTCCTGCTGAAACTGCGACGACCGTGAAATAGTTTCAACTTCCGTCGGATCTGGAACTGGCGAGGGGCCTGCAGGAGCCAGATGCAGCAAGGGCTGCTATGTCCACGCTGGCACGGTATCTGAAAGCACGAAGTCTACGGCGGTATCACGCGATACACAAAGACCAAATTGATTCTGGTGACGTCTCAGCAATCCTCTCGGTCCCTGCAGGAGAAACATACACTATTGGCCATTAAAATTGCTACACCAAGAAGAAATAGAGATGATAAACGGGTATTCATTGGACAAATATATTATACTAGAACTGACATGTGATTAAAATTTCACGAAATTTGGGTGCATAGATCCTGAGAAATCAGTACCCATAACGACCACCTCTGGCCGTAATAACGGGCCTGATACGCCTGGGCATTGACTCAAACAGAGCTTGGATGACGTGTACAGGTACAGCTGCCCATGCAGCTTCAACACGATACCACAGTTCATCAAGAATTCTAACTGGCGTATTGTGACGAGCCAGTTATTCGGCCACCATTGACCAGACGTTTTCGATTGGTGAGAGATCTGGAGAATGTGCTGGCCAGGTCAGCAGTCGAACATTTTCTATATCCAGAAAGGCCCCTACAGGACCTGCAACGTGCGGTCGTCCACTATCCTGCTGAAATGTAGGGTTTCGTAGGGATCGAATGAAGGGTAGAGTCACGGGTCGTAACACATCTCAAATGTAACGTCCACTGTTCAAAGTGCCGTCAATGCGAACAAGAGGTGAGCGAGACGTGTAACCAATGGCACCCCAAACCATCGCGCCGGGTGATACGCCAGTATGGCGATGACGAATACACGCTTCCAATGTGCGTTCACCGCGATGTCGCCAAACACGGATGCGACCATCATGATGCTGTAAACAGAACCTGGATTCATCCGAAAAAATTACGTTTTGCCGTTCGTGCACCCAGGTTCGTCGTTGAGTACACCATCGCAGGCGCTCCTGTCTGTGATGCAGCGTCAAGGGTAACCGCAGCCATGGTCTCCGAGCTGATACTCCATGCTGCTGCAAACGTCGTCGAACTGTTCGTGCAGGTGGTTGTTGTCTTGCAAACGTCCCATCTGTTGATTCAGGGATCGAGACGTGGCTGCACGATCCGTTACAGCCATGCGGATAAGCTGTCTGTCATCTCGACTGCTATTGATACGAGGCCGTTGGGATCCAGCACGGAGTTCCGTATTACCCTCCTGAACCCACCGATTCCATATTCTGCTAACAGTCATTGGATCTCGACCAACGCGAGCAGCAATGTCGCGATACGATAAACCGCAATCGCGATATGCTACAATCCGACCTTTATCAAAGTCGGAAACGTGATGGTACGCGTTTCTCCTCCTTACACGAGGCATCACAACAACGTTTCACCAGGCAACGCCGGTCGACTGCTGTTTGTGTATGAGAAACCGGTTGGAAACTTTCCTCATGTCAGCACGTTGTAGGTGTCACCACCGGCGCCAACTTTGTGTGAATGCTCTGAAAAGTTAATCATTTGCATATCACAGCATCTTCTTCCTGTCGGTTAAATTTGGCGTCTGTAGCACGTCATCTTCGTGGTGTAGCAATTTTAATGGCCAGTAGTGTAGAACGTCCAATATGTCATACAATGGTGCCTTGTTCCCAGCTCCTCCATCCGCTATACAATCTTTACAACACCAAATCGTTATCTTGATAGCTTGCCTGTTTGGGCGGAGAGGCGCTGCCTACCTTGGCAGGTGCAGCAACTCAAGAAAGGTGCAGTGCCGCTGTCCGTGTAATAACTCCGCCGGCTTCAGTCCGTTGCAGGGCTGGGAGTGATAGCGAGACAAGAATAGCATCAGAGTGTCATCTCGAGTGTTGGAGACACGACGTTTGTCCACCTGTTGTCAAAGCATTCAGCTTCGTCATTGCGTTGTAGGTGGGATGGTGCACTCATGACGTGGTTGATACCAGAGACGGTCCGTGATCACAATCGCTTCAGCCAATACCTCCAGGCAAAAGAACGACAACAAGGCGTCTATTGTAGAACGAGCCATAGTAGAGTGCATAGGAACCGCAAAAGGAAATTCTCTGAAAATATCAACGACAATGAGCCTATGTAAGGACCTGCGAAATCCAAGTGCAAACCTTGCCAAGGTGCATGAAGTTAGGGCTACTCAAAGAATTGCTGACTGATGTTCAGCACAGGCTTGACACTGAGAAGTCAATTATTCAATTTGCACATCCAGATAATGCAAACTGCAGTGGTGTCGTGCCAGCTGCTTGGTGCGAACGACACCCTAGTGACTTTTATGTAGCAAACGAAGCACGTCAGGCTGAAGAGTCCAGGGAAACATAACACGTGACTGGTCATTAGCGGTGCGAAGCAAAACCCGCAAGAGCGTGCCTACCTTACAAAATATCGGTGAACCACCGAGCTACGAATCTGTCTAGCTGAATGCTGCCAACCAGTGTGCATATAGTGCAACGGAATCTGCAAATCAGAATCCGCTGTTGTAGCCTGCGCAATTTTCTGGTGATGAAGCGGAAAACTATGCAGAGTATCTGTGTCTTGCGCAACATCGAATGTTGAATCTGGGTCAAGAGGGAGGCGAGACAGAGAAGCTGGCTGATACATAATCTCCGATTGGTAATTTGACGAAAGAAGAGCCCACCGTTGCGCTTCTGCACGGTGCAAGCTGTGACTGACTGTGAAGAGCAGACAAAAACTGAAGAGGTTTATAGTCAGTCACCAAGTAATATTTCCTGCCGAAAACATAATGGTGAAATTTAATGACACAATAGAAAACGACGAGAGCCACTTTTCCAAAAAAAAAAAAAAAAATGGCTCTGAGCACTATGGGGCTTAACATCTGAGGTCATCAGTCTAGATCTTAGAACTACTTAAACATAAGTAACCTAAGGGCATCACACAATCCACTCCCGAGGCAGGATTCGAACCTGCGACCGTAGCAGTCGCGCGGTTCCGGACTGAAGGGCCTAGAACCGCTCGGTCACCACGGCCGGCCCACTTTTTCTATAAAACAGGTTTGGTTGTATCGAAAAGAACATGGCATCGATCACTAAGCAAAGCATCTTTCAACTTCTGAAAAGCAGACTGACACTCTTGCGACCAAACAAAAGGAACATTCTTCCTGCACAAGCAATGCAAGGGAACCGTGATTAGAGCGGCTTAGAAATAAATCAGATGTAATATGTGAGCTTCCGTAGCACAGACTGCAATTCCCACACATACCGTGGTGGTCGAAGGTCACAGATAGCAAGCAAAATGTGATTGCAATGAGTGGACATCCTGTTTGTTAATGACATGTCCTAAGTACTCAAGCCCAGCCTGAAAAAAACACACATTTGTCTCTGTTACATCTGAGATTAGCTGCAGACAGTTTGTGGAAAAGAGTGCGAAGATTGCTAATGTATTATGCAGGGGTACGACCGGACACGACAATTTCATGTAAATAATTCGAGCAGAAAGGAACTTCATCAGTCAGCTGCTCCAGAAAACGCTGAAAAAATATGGAGGGTGCGGAACCACTGCCAAATGGCAATCTTAAAAATTTGTAGAGGCCCAGATGAGTGTTAATGACAAAGACCTTTTGCGACTTCTCATCCAGTGGCCTTTGAAAGGAAGCGCCACACAATTAAATTTTGGAAAAGTAACGACCGGTACCCAATTTATTCGTCAATTATTCACGGAGCCTCAAGGGATAACGGTCAATGAATGTTTGAGGAGTCGCAGTTTTCTTAAAATCGGCGCACAACCCGACTCTGCCAGGCAGCCTCTTTAGAATCAAAAGAGGAGACGCCCACTGACTGGCGGTAATGGGTACTACGATCCCACTGTCTTGCAAAGCAATAAGTTTCTGAGCCACCTATTGTCGAAGAGCCTGAGGGACAGGACTAGCTCTAGCAAAACGTGGCTCTGTATTGTCCTTCATTGTTACTGACTTTGCCTAAACCCTTCGAAAGCAAACCCCGAAATTCTACACATGACTTAGCAACATAGTCCCAAAGATGAAAGGAAGAAACAGAAATTTCGTTGTCCTAAATGGTTAACCCAAACCAATCAGAAGGGTCTACGCCTAAAATATGACCACTGTCTCGGGGGAAAAGCATTGTAAATGTCACTTCTGTCGTCAAATTTCGGAAAGTCGCAGGAAGACTGCAAGTAACTAAGACTAGAGTATCCTGGCCGTTATATACCATTAGCATATGGTGCTTAGGTATGCCAAGCAATTTGTAATTGCTACGGTTGAGCAAAGTCACTGAAGCTCCATTGTCGAGTTGCAAATGGATCGATTATCCAGCAATAGTAAGAGACACAAAAAGCTTGTTGGCCTCACATAGTACTGCAGACGAATTAGGAGCTTTTCCTGAACAGATATTACACAGCTTTGCACTAACGAATTTGAAAACACACTGTTTGTGAAATAGATTTGCGTGAAGGAGAAACATAAGCGGGCGCCTTACGTTTCTGTAAGCACATAGACTGTGCATGTCCCCGTTCGCCACCAAAAAAGCAAGTCGCTTCACGTGACGGGCTAGATCGGCCAGCACATGCCTTAGTACAGCGAGGGCACGACTTCACACCCTGTGCCCGAGGTGACACGTGTTTAGTGACCACTGTGGCTGTGGCCAGTCAGGCCGCTGTCGGTGACCCGGCAGCGCGGCCTGTTTGTTGCGGCTCTCTGTAGAACAAACAGACGCTATGTCAAACCTGTCTGTTGCGCTTTTGCAGAAATGTTGATAGTAAAGAATCTGTAGAAACTGTTGCAAGGAAGGGTCCAGGTATGTAATAATCTCTTTCCGAATACGAGAGTCAACTACACTGTGCGTGATGGCATCACGAAGCATTACATCACTATAATATTTGCTACAGTCACATTTGCCTGGTAAGGCCTTGCAATTCGGTCAGCCACTGACGGTATGTCTGTCGTTGAAGCTTACGAAACCTAAAGAATGTATAACGGGCAGCTTGAACCCTGCCCTCATAACACTTTGTAAGCGCCTGCGATAGATCCTCGTATAGTACTAGATAAGGGCGCGACGTGGGGAAAAGCTTGGAGCACAGTTTGTAAATAGTAACTACCACCGTGGCCAAGAAATGGGGTAGTTTGTCAGTCAGTGCCTTGCATGTGATGCACCGTGGTGTGCATGTTGAACTGTGCCTGTTACTCTGACCAGTCTTGCTTCACCTCGACAAACTCATCAAATTGCGGCACACCACGCAGGCGGTGACGCTGCCGTTGGGTCCAGCGTCTTGTGTGATGTCATCTGCGCCGTCATGAAGCGATTCATTACTTCAAGCAGTTACGCCATTTGTTGACGCTGACACTGAATAAAATGAATTAGATCAACTGAAGGTGCCGCAGCAGGCGACTCCGGCGTTGTAGCCATATTCTGCTCACGAATGCGCAAAATAACCAGACAAATAAGTACAGAGTAAGCAAAAATGGGTGTAAAAGCAACAACAGTGGAACCTAGATATAAAGAGCGCCAGCAAGGCAAACCCCGGGGGCACTAAAGATTAGCAAACTGAGAAAAACCAAGCAAGAACAGCAAGAAACCGAGTAAAAAGACGACAGAAGAGAGAAAAACCAACTAGAAGGCTGCCACACGTAGGTACTACCAATCGTCGCCATGTATGTTGTGTTCGACGTCGTACACAATGGTAAGGGCAGGTGGGCTACAGAGTGAGATGGCAATTGTCGTCGTAGAAAAGCTGTACAGGTCAGAATTGATCAGCCTACATAGCTTCTCGTAGCGAAGTGGGTCCAGTGCGAGTTGGGCAGAACGGCTGCCGCCGGCCGTCCTATATTGCGGCGGCAGAGGGCGCTCAAAGTACAGAGCTGCTGGAGTGATGGCTCAGCGGCCATGCGCCATTGGGTCCGCCAGATGCCACGCAACCGCTGCCGGTGTCTAATGGAAACGTGCAAATTCGTTACCAGCTGTTGAACGCCAGTGGGGTAGTGTCGATACATGACACCATATATACATTTTGCCAATTTTCTGTTAGGAAGGGAAACGAAAACTCATAAGTGTAATATCGAGAAATTTTCGTCTTCGTGAAGACACCTTTGAAAGATCCTGAACAGCTTCTCTATGCTGGACACAGCTGCTTCGCATGTCTACAATGCGATTTTGTAAACGACGCTACGTCAATGCCTCTTCATTGCTCTTTAAACGGCTATTGTCTACGGTTCGAAACTGAAAGCTGTCAAACGTGCTACCAGGTGTCAGGAATTTCCTTAAGTTGACTCGACTATAGGAGTGTCTTAATAGTAAAGAATAAATGTATTTAAACTTCATGCATGACATGGCATTTTTTCACGCATCTCATGACGCCATATCTTTTGAACTATGAGTGGTACCATGATATATTATTGTATGTACGTTTAGCGGCATATGTGGATTCATTTGCGAAATTGATTACGACTGGTGTTAGTAGTACAGAAGTAATAAATTTAAACGTCGTGCACGATGCAGCAGTTATTCGCGCGTCTCATTGTTTATGACTTCATATCTTCTCAACTACCATAAGGTAGATGGTTCGTATCCTCACAGCGAGCGTTGCCTTATACCGGGTGCTCAAAAACGTCTCTCCGCAGTGTGTATGATTGTTAGCCGCGCCTGCCGTATGATTGTTCGCTTGCCCGGGTAACGAAACAATAAACGCACAACGATACTGCAGTGATATTCGGTACCCATTCATAGGAGAACTTGTGTTAAGTGAAATACTGAACAGTTATTTCCAACAGGATGGTGCAACCGCGCATACACAGGGACTTTGGCCTCCACGACCGCCTGACCGAACACCACCTGACTTTTTCTTCTGGGGTGCAGCGAAAGCAACAATCTAACAAAACCGCCCAAAATCCATCGATGAATTGAAAACCGCAATATCCACGTTCACTGCTTCTGTTACAGAAGAAATGTTACAGCCTGTGTTTGGAAACATGATTAGACGAATTGAATTGTGTATTCAACGACAGGGGGGACACTTTCAACATTTAATGTGAAAATTTGTAAGTAAAAATGAATATTCAGTAAATTAATAACTTGTATTTCACTGAGTTTCATTTCAGTATATTCACTGCGGCATACGGCACGCGCAGCTAACAATCATATGGCACTGCGGAGAGACTTTTTGAACACCCCGTAGTAAGGTATATATGTGCCAAGCTTATTACGAACTCATAGTTTCGCAGCGATATCTAGTGATAAAATTCTCTCGGGCTTCCACCCACGTCAACTGGTTTAAAATTCACGAGCTTTCGGCAGAGTGCTCCTCAGCCATTGTCAAGTGATGACTTTCGATTGATTGCTGTTTCCGTCCTTATGCAGTCGTGCTGCCATCACTGGTGCCCGTTCCAGGGCCCTATATGGTAACGATTTCGTTGCGAGCTTGCCGTGCCCGCTAACAACCTACCAATGATAAGGTTCCAGACTGTGCTTACAAGGGCAGATCGCCAGAGGTGCGTTCGACTTTTTGATAGCATCTACACGATGATGTAGGTTAAGACCCCAAGTATCATAAACTGCAGCCACTCACCCTGGTGGGCCCTCGTTTGGAGTAACTGACAAACAAAAGAGATTCGGAATTTTGTGTGACACCCAATAGCGTTAAAGAAGTTGCGTTTTATACTCTGGTTGCGTGGCGTAATGGGTAGGATAACAACTTCGCTTGTGCGATGTTGTGGATTCGAATCTCATCCGGTGCAGAATTTTTTTTTTATTTTTAAATCTTTATCAACATTACTTACCATTATTTTTATTCAGTTGTTTTAAATTATTATTTTTTATTTCTATTCCTTTGTCACATCATTTTAATCGTCAATGAACTTTTCCATTTGTTTCATTTTCTTCTTTGAATCATTATTTTTCCAATTCGCATTTTTGTGAAGTTGAATTTAGATATATTTATCTATTATAATATTCAATCATTTGAAAGTTCCGGTCCATAATTTAAGAAACAAATTTGTATTTGTATTTGTGCAATGGTATGAAAAATATTTTTTGTTACCAGATGTGCAATTTCTGTGCATGGTAATCGTCATACAAACTTTTAAAACATAACCCAAATACCTACTGTACTATGGACAAGATAACGCAGATGAATATTGAAATGAAAACGAAATTCAAGCAAAATGAGAATAGATATAACGAACGCATTAAGGGGGACGAAAAAGCAGGATGATAAAACAAAAGAAATTACATCGAAATTAATGTACAAAATCAATTAAAAACGCATGTACAAAGATTTCAAGTACAGAAAGAATGATAGGAAGAAAGATGAGAGCAAATGAAGAAGTTGATATTATGGTTAAAATTATCTGACAAACAAATGGAATTAAAAGTTACATTTAAATCAGTTAATTGAATAAAAATGATGATCAAAGTCATTTCAATAAAGATTTAGAAATAAAAAAAAAACTTACCGCACCTGATAAGATTAGAGCCCCCAAACTCCTGCACGCGGCTCTGCTATCCTATGTATTACACCCCACAACTAGAGTGCATAACGCCCCTTTTATAGCGATATCGAGTGTCACACAAAATTCTTTTTTTTTTTTTCTTTCGTCACTTGCTCGTAAACGAGGGCCCAGCAGGGTGAATGGCGGCAGTGAGTGATACCTGGGATCTTAACCTGCATCAGCGTATAGATGGTTTCAAAAAATAGAACGTACTGCTGTGCATCTCTCCTTGTTAGATGCAGGCCGTCGTCTTTATTGAGGGTGTTGTCAAAACGTTTTATTTCGATAACTTATTTTATGACGCTGTTCCCAGAAAGCATTAATCCGTGCAATGATAGATGTCGCGACGAACGCAATACGGTTTCTGCGTTTTAGGGCCCGTTCCGCTACCGTTGGTTTCTCAGGATACCGTACGCGAAAACAAATCTCGTGTTCTACTCAGCGGCGTTCAATAGTACGCGCAGTCTGTCCGGCGTAAAATTGTCCGTGTCCACACGTGTTTCGTATACTCCTGGCGTTCTGAGAACTACGTCGCCTTTCACAGACCTCATTAGGTGTCGAGGTTTTTCTGGCGCCCTGAAGACCGAATCGATTTTATGCCTCTTCATGTGCCGGCCAATCTTTCCTGTTACTCAGCCAGCCAGCCACTGTGGCCGAGCGGTTCTAGGCGCTTCAGTCCGGAACCGCGCTGTTGCTACGGTCGCAGGTTCGAATCCTGCCTCGTGCATGGATGTGTGTGATGTCCTTAGGTTAGTTAGGTTTAAGTAGTTCTAAGTCTAGGGGACTGATGACCTCATATGTTAAGTCCCATAGTGCTTAGAGTCATTTGAACCATTTTTGTTACTCAGCATAGAAGGGCAAAAACAAAAGCTTCTTCGTGTCCTTCTCTGGAACCTTCTGCTAATATTTCTTCGGCAAGATGTTACGAAATCTGCCGATCGTTACAGCCGTTTTCCTCGAATACTTTTCGCAAGTGTCTTAGTTCCTTCGGATGGTATACAGCGTCTGAAACAGCTTCCGCTCGATGCACAAAGGTCCTCAGAACAGAACTTTTCTGTGATGGGTGGTGACAGCTGGTGGCATGCAGATATCGGTCATTGTGAGTGGGTTTCCGATAAACACTGTGGCTGAGACACAGATTTTTACGTTCACAAGACCAGCCAAGGAACGTGCCGTTGACGTAACATTAAAGGAGCTAGGCTTTGCAAGAGCCGTGGCCAGGGCAATATCCCCTAGTGCTCCGTAAACAGGTTGGCTGTAATAGGAGTCAATTGGCTTCCCCTCGCGACATTGCCCATCTGTTAAAGTATTCTCCATCAGACAAAAAATACGATGACGTCAGACGTGCCTAAATCAATCGACAACAGTGTCATCAGATTACTGGGAGAGCAGACCTTTGATGGGAACGCGCGTGAATAATGACACCACATCAAAACTAAGCATCATTTCTCTTCCTCCAACACACCAACCTGTAACTCTACTGATGAAGTCGGTCGTATTCTTGATGTGGTGCACACAATGACCAACATGTGGAGTAAGGAGGTTGGCCAGGTGCTTTGCGAGTCTGTAAGTTGGTCATCCAATGGTGCTCACGATGGGACGTAGGTGTGCGTTCTTTTTATGAACCTTTGGAAAGCCATACAATGTAGGTTTCTTCAGCCGAGAAAAGAGGAAGAAGTCACTAGCTGCACTATCAGGAGAATACAGAGGGCGGGAAAGGGAGGATACAAAACTGATACATTATTTAAATAAAAACTTTTAATATTGACACATTTTAAAACTGATTAAAAAGTATAAAATAATTTCTCCTAGCCCAATAGAGATTTATAACCCAATACGGATAGTCCTGAAAACTTGTGCTTGTGTAATTTTAATAGCTACGAAAATACTTGCAGAATTTAAAACGTGGGGCGCATGCAACAGATATTTTCATAGTTACTAAACAACAAGCACAGATTTTCAGGACTATCTATGTGGCGTTAGGAATCTGTATGGAGATAGGAGAAATTATTTTTATGCTTTTTAGAGCGTTTTAAAAATGTGTTACGCCAAAAAGTGTTTTTTCTAACATATAATTTTCTGCTTTTTAGTATTATGTGTTGAATTTTTCAATCCGTTTTCAAACATTTTGATGAGATTACAGCAGAGACATGTGGTAAATTTCAGGATTGTTTCAGTTTCTCTTCACCTGAGTCAAGCAGTGCGTTGGTTCCTCCAACGATTATCTCACGAGAAGACTTTGAAGGTACAAATTAGTCGAGTTCACACGGGAACTTACCAGCAACCGTTCTTACCACGAAACATACACAGGTGGAACAAGATAAGGGACCACACACCAGACAAGAAAGAGAGTTGATATTTGTTATCCAGTTATGAACTATGTTGAAAGTTTCAAGTCTCTAGCTCACTGGGAAATGATATTGGTAAACAAAGTACCCTCCGCCACACACCAGACAAGAAAGCGAATTAATATTCCATTGCCATCCAGTTATGAGCGGCATTGGAAGTTTCAAGTCTCTAGCACATCTGGAAGTTAATTTAAAATCATTTGCAAAATTTGTACCGCACAGACAAGAAAGCGACCGAATGAAAATTGCTAAGAAGCAGAATATGTGATAGTGTCATGTTTAGAATAAACTGCGGCGTTGTCGTGGAACAACACCTCGTTACGATCTTTTGAATCACGCACCTGTTGTAACTTGTTAGCACCACAGCGTAGCAGCCGCAGCAAACATTCAGTGTCACCTTGTACAATGATGGTTGGGCCTTCGCCTTTTCTGAAAGTGGTGCGTGAATCCATACGTTTTCCCTGCTTGCTTTGCTCCATTGTCTCGAGGTCATGGTGAAACAGTCAGCAGTCGATCATTGGGATTAGGCTGCTAAGGAAATCATCTGGATAGGCGTGACACAGCTGATGCCGCAGTCTGGCGGGCTAGAACGGGTGTCGGCAATCGGGGAAACAGTTCGTGGTTACGTTTGTCATGGTCAAAATGTTGTGCAAGATTTTTAAAACTGAGCCATGACTGATTTTTTCACTTTTGTCACTATCACCTCGATTATGGTACATCGTTCTTCAATCATCATGGCCTACATTTCTCTTGGTGTTAGCGTACCAGACGGTGCGGTGTTAGTGTACTTTCCGACGATGAACTTTGCGACCCATGACTTCAGTGCGGTGTTTGCAAGCACAAATATTTTGGCCGTGGATTTTCCGGAAGTTGAATAATTAGCATATTCCTCCAAATTTTATGCAGGCTTATGACTGGATATGCACATAGTATTTGTGCATAGGAATGTTTAAATGTTATTTTTATTTTCGTTTACTTTTACCTTCTTTTCTTTCTACAACATTAATGCAGCAAATGATTAAACTTTTTGATGTTTTATCAATTTTGATATCTCACTGAATTTCTTGCAAAAAACCGGATATTTTTAACATCTTCTTAAATCGTCCAACTCAATATTTATTTAATCATTTATTTAACCTGATCTGATTAGAACCGTAAGTCGCTCTCTTACATAGGACCAGGTTTTCACACAAAACAACGCCTTTTTTACGTCATAATTATCTACGAAATAACAGTTTTTATATGGCAAATAGTATTAAAATGACATGAGTGTCCATTGTGAGAATGTGTGTAAACAATACTGACTATGAACTAATAAAGTTAAGACTGGCAGTACTTGTGCTACTGCTGCTTCTGCCATCAGTAATATTAAAAATAATAATAATTATAATAATAATTATAATAATCACAATAATAACAATAATGAGAGTGGCAGATTTCAAAAGAATGTACAAGTGGCGAAGTGTTGATGTTATAGCGAAATGTTGATGATATAGCGAGTTATGGGGAAAGGAAATTTAATAATATTGTGGGATGCACGTCACAATCCAGACTCACAATGCTGTATTAAGTTATCGAACAGGCAAGAACAGCAGACCACCACAACTCACAAGCAGCACTTAGTCAAGAAGCGTGAGAACTATGCCGTGTTGCACTGGGGCGTATGTAAAGACCTCTGATTCACGTGCTAGGCTTGACTCCAAGACACACAACTTCTATTATCTGTATTCAATGTTTAAATGTTTGTACACTGTTCTAACAATTCTGAAGACCTTAACCACACTGAAAGTTTTCAAGTTATGTTTTCTGTCAGTCTAAATTTACACAAAAGGCATAATGAGAGCTTTCATTTAATGGTTCAAATGGCTCTGAGCACTACGGGACTTAACTTCTAAGGTCATCAGTCCCCTAGAACTTAGAACTACTTAAACCTAACTAACCTAAGGACATCACACACATCCATGCCCGAGGCAGGATTCGAACCTGCATCCGTAACGGTCGCGTGGTTCCAGACTGTAGCGCCTACAACCGCTCGGCCACCCTGGCCGGCTTCATTTAATGTTGTAAATGACTAGCGGACGAGACTGACCAGTCACAGGAGCTCCTTGGGCAAGCAGGTGCGAAAAAATCAGGATACCTCACCACCTAGTCTATGACTATCATCGTGTGCCTTTCGTATGGGGCTTAAGTTGGCTTAAACTCCTTGCTCGCTAATGCAAATACTGTTGTTAGACTGGCTCTCGAGTAGTGTTTATTATAAAACCTGTTTCCCTGATTTTGGGGCTGAAAGAAATAAATCAGGTAACTATCATTGTAGTAGCGTCGAAATATCGCCATTACCCATTCTAAAAATCACTGTCTATAGAAAGCTGGTTAGGAGCTGCGACCGACGTAGAAGACATAAAGTCAAGTTCAGACGAAACGTGGCAAACAAACTTCCTCCTGTCAAGCTAGGGAAGAAACACTGGAAAATTGTAATTTATTGAGGCGATTAGTATCTTACGCTAACCTTTGACAGCGTTCGAGGTTCTGTGCCGCTGGCTGTAAACATTCCACGTTTCAGTTGGTATACAAAGGTATCCATTGGTTGAGCATACAGTCTGCGAATTGCATGTCCATTTCTACACACGGCATTTTCTCAGTTATTACCACCCACGATTCATCAACCATGTTAAGTGGAACTTATGGTACTGCACTACATATGCCGCTAAAAAAATTAGTTTGTTGGTATGGATTAAATTGTAGCTAGTCTAACACTAAAGTTTCTGATGACCACCTATGCATCTGAGTTGTCAATCGGGAAAGAAGTCTTTCGTGTGTATTTCGAATTTTATCTCGGAGCAAAGCAAATAAAACAGGAAATACCTTCGTCTCCTCTTCCGTACTTCCACTGCTGACGTGTCTGAAATATTTCAGATAACTGTCAAATGTCACTTGCATAATAACAGTTCAATTTTCCAAGACAGTTTTCTCCAGCTCTTCCCAATTGAATAACAACATTCTTTTGTCAAGAAGAGACCCGTCCTCAATTTTTAAAAAAGCTGTTACATAAAATTTATTTCGAAATGTCTTCGCTCAGTTGAATCTCCGAACTAGAGTCGCGGTTATGGGTCGTCTCCGTAGCTCCTCTTCTTGGTCTACACAATCCAGTCACGTAGTTCTCACAATCTGGCATACCTGCGACGAAATCTAAACATTTGTATTTCTGCCGGCTGGGGTGGCCGAGCGGTTCTAGGCGCTACAGTCTGGAACCACGCGACCGCTACGGTCGCAGGTTCGAATCCTGCCTCGGGCATGGATGTGTGTGATGTCCTTAGGTTAGTTAGGTTTAAGTACTTCTAAGTTCTAGGGGACTGATGACCTCAGAAGTTAAGTCCCATAGCGCTCAGAACCATTTGAACCATTTGTATTTCTTGACCTGAAATTCTTCTTTAAAAATGTGAAAAACAGACATTTTTCTTCCTTCTAAGACTCTTTCCCTGCATTATGCATTAGTTCATTTAAGCAGCCAATCTGTTTCGTTTAGCAAGAATGTTGCTGTACAGGCATAATTCTGATATTTATAATTTTTAAACCGCCGCGGTGCTTATTCCGTCGGAATTCAAGCGCATCCAGCTCATACAGCTACTCAACACAGTTCCTGTGCACTCGATAGCGACGAAAGTTATACCTTTTTGTTAGTAGACTATGAAAGTATTTTAAATCTTTAAATTCTGTCAGTAATCACGCAAAATACTGAAAATCGAAATTCTTTTGCTGCTGCAAGCCGCTAGATAGGCAACCTGGAAATGAAAAATGGACTCGTTTTCCGGCTTAGCCACTTAGTAATATACGGGGAGATTCCTTGATCATGTTCCAAACTTACAGGGAACATTTGAGGTAAGGGATTCTTGTACGAAAACAACTGAGTCGAAAGTTATTCCATATCAATAACCTTGAAGGATGATGGAGAAGGGTAGACTAAGCGTGTCAACGTGGGATAAGGGACCCTGGTCTCTAAACGACCCAGTCGAACGTCATTGGCGAAAATCTTACTGATACCTGTGAAAGTGGACGTCTTCTATTGCAAGCATTTTGCTTTCCATATTTTGAAGGGAAGCGATATGAACACGAAAAAATGTCCAGTTAATATGCCCTCTAAAGTGCTTACCTTAAGGGTTATGCGTACTTGTTCATGTTTGTACCGGATCACGTCCATGAAGTGCTCACAAACATTTTTCGAACCGATGAATGATGATTGCCGCTATAAGAATTTAATTTTCGTAATATACACTGACGGAAAAAATAATTAATGTAGACTAATGAAACTTCGCGAATACAAGTATATTTTTCCAGGTTACATACTGAAGCGAATAACATTGCGCCCGCATCTCGTGGTCGTGCGGTAGCGTTCTCGCTTCCCACGCCCGGGTTCCCGGGTTCGATTCCCGGCGTGGTCAGGGATTTTCTCTGCCTCGTGATGGCTGGGTGTTGTGTGATGTCCTTAGGTTAGTTAGGTTTAAGTAGTTCTAAGTTCTAGGGGACTGATGACCATAGATGTTGTCCCATAGTGCTCAGAGCCATTTTTTTGAATAACATTGCAATATCGCAGGTTAATATAAGTGCGAGATAAGGCATTCCAAATTTAAAATTCTGGTACATTAATAACCTACGTAAGCACCAGAAAGTTGATTGGAAGCATGCAAACGCGTATGCCCTGTTTCACAGGGACAGTTGGCTGTTCGTGAATGGCGCTGGAGTTACCATCCGATAATGTCCCATATGTGTTGGACTGGAGACAGATCTCGTGATCGAGCAGACCAAAGCAACGTATCGATACTCTGAACAGCGTGATGGGTTACAATAGAGATATGTGGGCGAGCGTTGCCCTGTTGGAAAACACGCCCTGGAAAGCTGTTCATGATTGGCAGCACAACAGGTCGAATCGCCAGACTGACATACAAATTTGCAGTCAGGATGCGTGGGATAACCACGAGAGTGCTCCTGCTGTCATACGAAATCTCACCCCAGATCATAACTCCAGATGTAGGTCAAGTGTGTCTAGCACACAGACAACTTGGTTGCAGGCCCTCAATTGGCTTTCTTCTAACCAACACACGTCATAGTGGCGCTACTTGCGCCAGCCACTCTTACGCGACTGTCGTGAAACTTGCAGATGTCGAAACACGCCTACCAACTTTCGTTTCTCGCACAACGCCTTATTGGTGTTGCGATTTTTTCCTCTCAGTGTATTAGATACTCTGCTGTTTCGATATATGTTTCATTTACGCGTATGTGTCTTGAGATGGATGGACGCAGAATATCTGCAAGCCGGGACGATGATAAACATCTTACCAAATTCGCGGTACCTGCTCGTTTATTCCGTGTGGCCGGTTCCTGTGTTGGAGACATGGTGCACTCCACAGAGGAAGAGCGGCCGTGACATTGCCTATGATGTTGTGGGAGCAAGAGAAAACTTATTATACAGCTACATTCAATCGACAAGTTAATTAAAGTAGAACGTTTTTGGACTTTATCCTTATCAATGTTTGTGCGGTGTTCAAATGGCTCTAAGCACTATGGGACTTAACATCTGAGGTCATCAGTGCCCTGGACTTAGAACTACTTAAACCTAACTAACCTAAGGACATCACACACATCGATGCCCGAGGCAGGATTCGAACCTGCGACCGTAGCGGTCGCGCGGTTCCAGACTGAAGTGCCTAGAAAGGCTCGGCCACACCGGACGACTTGCTCCGCTTATAACACGATCCAGCCACGTTAATGCAACCTCCGACTGTGTTCGACGGCAACGTGCAATAACCACTCACAGACGGCAGGTGGCAGCACTAGCGCTGGAGGGTATATAGGAACCGACAAAAAAATGGCTCTGAGCACTATGGGACTTAACATCTGTGGTCATCAGTCCCCTAGAACTTAGAACCTAACTAACCTAAGGACACCACACACACCCATGCCCGAGGCAGGATTCGAACCTGCGACTGTAGCAGCAGTGCGGTTCCGGACTGAAACGCCTGGAACCGCTCGGCCAAAGAGGCCAGCTTTTGCGGTGTTCCACATGATCTAACAACTTTGTAACGCACACTTATTGTAGTCAAGAGTACAGTATACTAGATGTTTTTAATGAGAAGCTTCGCATTTATATCGTGATGTGGGTGTTGTATTTGGACTGTTAAGTGTCAGTAGTAACTTCATTACTTCGAGATAAGTAGTTGGATCAGAAGAGAATGGTGAGTGTGCGGAAATAATGTGAGCAAGATTAAATAACAGGAAATTTTAGCTCCAGATGAGACTTCATTTCGCCATCCGATATCAATGTAAAGAACCAATGGTAGAACGCACTCCTAAGACGTGCATTTTAGAGCCCAAGTGTATTAGATAAATTTTTCTTGTTTTGGTCCATACTACCACCTCCCAAAATATGAAAACCAAAGATCTTGCATCAGAAGAGGCCGATCGCCAGGGATACCAGAACGATTCTCCCTCCAGACAACGGTCACCTTAAATTGACACATTTACCCTCGTCGTCTATGTCCGCAGCTCGTGGTCTAGTGGCTGGAGTTGCTGTCTCTGGATTACGGAGCTCCGGGTTCGATTCCCGGCCGGGTTAGAGATTTTCACTGCCCAGGGACTGGGTGTTTGTCATGTCCTCATCATTTCGTTCTCATCATCATCATTCGTGACAGTGGCTGGATTGGAGTGGGTAAAAAATTGGACGAGCAAAAATTACGACTTCGTACGGGCGCTGATGACCGCGCAGTTGAGAGCCCCACAACTCAAATACCATCATCAACACCCTCGTCTGCTATCACTGTAAGATTGGAACATCATCGGGAATCACCCTGCAGATAGGCAGCAGCACGCCAGCTTCAGTAGTCTGTCCACCACCCTACAGCCACGTCCCAAACAGCGGTCGGACTACCCTGCACTGACGTCGAGATGCGGGTCGCACCCGGCGTGCGCCACTACATGACAGAACAGGACATAGCAGGACCGGTTGGGTGGCGCGCGCTTGCCCGCGCACGGAGCAGATAGCATCTTTTAATTGAAGCGGGGCGCGGGCAGGGATCCGCGGACATTTCCGTGGCGCGGCGCAACCGCAGGGCCGCGGCAGAGCCAGATGGCGGCCACAATTAGCCGCGTGTCCGCCGGGCCGACCACAGCGGCGGCGGCGGCGGCGGCCCTGGAGACGGGAAGGGGCAGGTGGGAATGCCTGCCCCCGGGACGACACGGCTCACCTGGCCCTGCCCCGCCGCGCGTGCTCCACCACCACCACCTGCAGCCCGCCTCACCGAGCACCTCTGCCGCTGACTCTAACGCGCTCTTCCGACGTGGACACAACGGCACGTCTGCCATGTTGTGACTCGCTCGTTCATAAAATCCGTTGGCACGATTCCACGCCTTTACACAACGTACCGGAGTTGGATGAAAATGTGAAAACACCACGACAAATTCATGCTAGGACATAAATGCAGATGCTAACCAAACCTGCTGTATTTGACGACTTACGGTACCTGTACCATGTTACACAATACCTCGCAATTCTCAGTCAGAACAGTGTACTGTGCGTACTGTGAATTCTTGAAGTCGGAGCTACACTATGTGATCAAAAGTATCCGGACACCCCCCAAAAGCACATGTTTTTCATATTAGGTGCATTGTGCTGCCACCTACTGGCAGTTACTCCATATCAGCGACCTCAGTAGTCATTAGACATCGTGAGAGAGCAGAATGGGGCGCTCCACAGAACTCACGGACTTCGAACGTGGTCAGGTGATTGGGTGTCACTTGCTTCATACGCCTGTACCCGAGATTTCCACACTCCTAAACATCCCTAGGTCCACTGATTCCGATGTGATAGTGAAGTGGAAACTTGGACACGTACAGCACAAAAGCGTACAGGCCAACCTCGTCTGCCGGTCGGTGTGGCCGAGCAGTTCTAGGCGCTTCAGTCTGGAACCGCGCGACCGCTACGGTCGCAGGTTCGAATCCTGCCTCGGGCATGGATGTGTGTGATGTCCTTAGGTTAGTTAGGTTTAGGTAGTTCTAAGTTCTAGGGGACTCATGACCTCAGAAGTTAAGGACCATAGTGCTCAGAGCCATTTTTGAACCAGCCTCATCTGTTGACTGACAGAGACCGCCGACAGTTGAAGAGGGTCGTAATGTGTAATAGGCAGACATCTATCCAGACCATCACACACGAATTCCAAACTACATCAGGATCCTTCTGCAATTACTATGACAGGCGGGATGTGAGAAATCTTGGATTTCATGGTCGAGCGGCTGCTCACAAGCCCGTAAATGGAAAACGACGCCTCGCTTGATGTAAGAAGCGTAAACATTGGACGATTGAACAGTGGAAAAACGTTGTGTGGGGTGACGAATTACGGAACACAATGTGGCGATTCGATGACAGGGTCTGGGTATGGCGGATGCCCGTTGAACGTCATCTGCCAACGTGTGTAGTGCCAACAGTAAAATTCGGAGGCAGTGGTGTTATGGAGTGGTCGTGCTTTTCATGGAGGAGGCTTGTATCCCTTGTTGTTTTGCGTGGCAATACCACAGCACAGGCCTACATTGATGTTTAAAGCACTTTCTTGCTTCCCACTGTTGAAGAACTATTCGGGGATGGCGATTGCATGTGTCAACACGATCGAGCACCTATTCATCATGCATGGCCTGTGGCGGAGTGGTTACACGACAATCATATCCCTGCACAGAGTCCAGACCAGAATCCTATAGAACACCTCTGGGATGTTTTGGAACGCTGACTTCATGCCAGGTCTCACCGACTGACATCGATATCTCTCCTCGGTGCAGAATAGGCTGCCATTCCAGCACCTGATTGAACGTAAGCCTGCGAGAGTGGAAGCTGTCATCCAGGCTAAAGGAAGGGCTAACACCATAGTGAATTCCAGCATTACCGATGGAGAGCGCCACGAACGTATAAAACATTTTCAGCCAGGTGTCCGGATACTTTTGATCACATAGTGTAGGTGAATTGGAACGTGGGCAAACTGTTGGTGCTCGTATGGTAGGTGCTTCTATAACCGAAGTAGCCGAGGTGTTTAGTGTTTCACGAGGCTCTGCATTGAAGATTTACACATCAAACATGGAAAGCAGGAAAATATATTTTGCTGAGTCACAATTCAGAACAAATTGTGTGTTGAGTGACCTTGTCGGACGGTTATTGAAGAGGATTGTGACGAAAAATAAGAGGAGACGGCTGAAAAACTGACTACGCAATTGAATGTCGCACTTGCGAACCCTGCCAGCACCAAAACAACACGAAGGGCGCTCTAGAGGCAGGGAATTGTAGGGCGAGCTGCAATTCCCAAACCACTCCTCAGTGACGGAAATGCCCTTGACTGGGAAACGTGGCGCCAAACCCACGAACTCTGGGCTGTAGAGGGAAGAATATCATTTAGTCGGATGAGTCTTGTTTCTCACTGCCAACGATTATGTGACCGTTTTGGGTCCCCACGTCCATACTGTTCTACAGTGTTCTACATTGTTCTCCAATGGCGATGCTGTGTTTCAAGGCGAAGGGATCGCTGTGTCAAAAATCTACAGATAAAATGGTTCACATGGCTCTGAGCACTATGGGACTTAATTGCTGTGGTCATCAGTCCCCTAGAACTTAGAACTACTTAAACCTAACTAACCTAACGACATCACACACATCTATGTCCGAGGCAGGATTCGAATCTGCGACCGTAGCGGTCGCGCGGTTCCAGACTGTAGCGCCTAGAACCGCTCGGCTACCTCGGCCGGCATCTACGGAATGCGGGCCCCTATTTTGGCTGGACCAGAAGCGAAAATCTTCCTATACGTCTGTCAGCTGGCCTGAAGATGGCGTAATGTATAACCGAAAATGATTACTCAATAAAATAACAGTTCGGAAATGTAGACTGCTGAAAGATGTTTCGATTCGACATTCTGTACCGAACAGCTGATATCCTGCAAGCGTTTATGTAAAGATGAACATACAGAGACTTAAATATTTCACAAGTTGGAGTATATTGTCGGCCAGACCCGTGGTCTAGGGATAGTGTCTTTGATTCGTAATTAAAACGTCTTCGAATCCCGCCACTGCTTAAATTTTGATTACTTACCAGCAATGGCGGCCGAAGACTTCAACCTGCCAACGGCCTTGTCAAAGAGGGCGGAGGAGCGGATGGAGGATCAAGGTTAGGAAACTGCCCCTAAAGGCGGAAGAATCAGCAATGATCAACGGCATGCTGATGCAGAAGGCAATAGAAACATCTGCATCAAAAACAAGTAACGTGTAACCACGGGACATGTGGCCGGTAATTGAAGAAGCGTCATGATGATCTCTCCATTGGCAAAAGATCCCGGAATAATCCCTCATTCGGATCTCCGGGAGGGGACTGCCAAGGGGGAGGTTACATGAGAAAAAGATTGAATAATCAACGAAAGGATAACTTTCTACCAGCGGGGCATGGAATGTCAGGAGTTTGAACGTGGTAGAGAGACTAGAAAATCTGAAAAGGGTAATATCAACAGCACCAGAAAATGGTATAACAGGAGTAGGATTCGTTATCAATAAGAAGATAGGGCAGAGAGTGTGTTCCTGTGAACAGTTCAGTGACAGGGTTTTTCTTATCAGAATCGACAGCAAACCAACACCGACAACGATAGTTCAGGTATACATGCCGATGTCGCAAGCTGAAGATGAAGAGATAGAGAAAGTGTATGAGGATATTGAAAGTGTAATACATTATGTAAAGGGCGGATGAAAATCTAATACTCATGGGTGACTGGAATGCAGTTGTAGGGGAAGGAATAGAAGAATAGGTTACAGGAGAATATGGGCTTGGGACAAGGAATGAGAGAGGAGAAAGACTAATTAAGTTAATTGAGTTCTGTAACAAGTTTGAGCTAGTAATATCGAGTACTCTGTTCAATATTCACAAGAGGAGGAGGTATACTTGGAAAACGCCAGGTGATACGGGAAGATTTCAGTTAGATTACATCATGGTCAGACAGAGATTCCGAAATCAGATACTGGATTGTAAGGCGTACCCAGGAGCAGATATAGACTCAGATCACAACATAGTAGTGACGAAGAGTAGGCTGAACTTCAAGACATGAGTCAGGAAGAATGAATACACAAAAAAGTGGGATACGGAACTACTAAGGAATGACGAGATACGGTTGAAATTCTCTAATGCTATAGATACAGCAATAAGGAATAGCTCAGTAGGTATTACAGCTGAAGAGGAATGGACATCTCTAAAAAGGGCCATCACAGAAGCTGGGAAGGAAAAAGTAGGTACAAACAAGGTATCTGAGAAGATACAACCTTCGGGGACATTAAAATCAAGAGTGATAACATTAAGAGCGCAACGGGAATTCCACTGTTAAATGCAGAGAAGAGAGCAGCAGAGAAGAGAGAGAATAGGTTTAAAGAATACAGTGCAACCCTCTATGAGGGGGAAGATTTCTCTGACGTGATAGAAGAAGAAACAGGAGTCGATTTAGAAGTGAGGGGATCAAGTATTAGAATCAGAATTTAAAAGAGCTTTGGAGGGCTTAAGATCAAATAAGGCAGAAGAGACAGATAACATTCTATCAGAATTTCTAAAATCACGGGGCGAAGTGGCAACAAAACGACTATTCACGTTGGTGTCTAGAATGTATGAGTCTGGCGACATACGACTTGACTTTCGAAAAAGCAACATCCACACAATTCTGAAGACGGCAAGAGCTGACTAGTGCGAAAATTATCGCACAATCAGCTTAACAGCTCATGCATCCAAGTTGCTTACAAGAATAATATACAGAAGAATGGAAAAGAAAGTTAAGGATGCGCTAGATGACGATTAGTTTCGCTTTAGGAAAGGTAAAGGCAACAGAGAGGCAGTTCTGACGTTGCGGTTAATAATGGAAGCAAGACTAAAGAAAAATCAAGACACGTTCACAGGATTTGTCGACCTGGAAAAAGAGTCCGATAATGTAAAATGGTGCAAGATGTTCGAAATTCTGAAAAAAGTAGGGGTAAGCTTTATGGAGAGAAGAGTCATATACAATATGTACAACAGCCAAGAGGGAATAATAAGAGTGGAGACCAAGAACAAAGTGCTAGTATTAAAAAGGGTGTAAGACAAGGATGTAGCCTTTCACTCCTCCTCTTCAATCTGTACATTGAGGAAGCAATGATAAAAATAAAAGAAAGGTTCAGGAGTGGAATTAAAACTCAAGGTGGAAAGATATGAATGATACAATTCGCTGATGACATTGCTATCCCGAGTGAAAGTGAAGAAGAATTACATGATCTGCTGAACGGAATGAACAGTCTAATGAGTGCAGAGTATGGATTGAGAGTAAATCGAAGAAAGACGAAGGTAATGAGAATTAGTAGAAATGCTAACAACGAGAAACTTAATATCAGGACTGATGCTCACAAAGTAGATGAAGTTAAGGAATTCTGCTACCTAGGGAGTAAAACAAACAATGACGCACGGAGCAAGGAAGACATCAAAAGCAGACTAGCAATGGCAAACAAGGCTTTCCTGGCCAAAAGAAGTCTACTAATATCTAATATCGGCCTTAATTTGACGAAGAAATTTCTGAGAATGTACGTCTGGAGTACAGTATTGTATCATAGTGAAACATGGACTGTGAGAAATCCTAACAGAAGAGAATCAAAGCATTTGAGATGTGGTGCAAAAGATAGAAATTAAGTGGACTGATAAGGTAAGGAATGAGGAGGTTCTGCGCAGAATCGGCAGAAAAAGAATATACGGAAAACGCTGAGAAGAATAAGGGACGGGATGTTACGACATCTACTACGACATGGTGAAAAAAATTCCACGGTACTAGAGGGAGCTATAGAGGGTAAAAACTGTAGAGGCATCGAGAGACTGGAATGCACCCAGCAAATAATTGAGGACGTAGGTTGCAAGTGCTACTCTGAGATGAAGAGGTTGGCCCAGGAGAGGAATTAGTGGCGGGCCGCATCAAACCAGTCAGAAGACTGATGACCAAAAAAGAAAAGTATATGAGTTTTACACTTTAAATTTGAAATGTAACTGATCTTAGCGGGAGCTAACAACTGTACGCTAACTTTTGAATTTTTTAATTATCAATGAAAAGAATCAGAATTACCTGTATAGACTTTATTGAGCAACTTTAATAAAAACGCATATGACTATAAATTATGTGTGGACATCAGTTGACCTCATGAAGGGCAGTGGAAAATGTACTCATTTGTCTCGAAAGGAATAATTATTCAGTCTGCACGGCGAATAAATGAAATTAAGGAAATGGAGGTTATGAAACACTGAGTCTAATGAAATTTGCCTTATAGACCGTCTTCTGTTCAAAGCATATGCTTATGCTGTACATATAGCCGGAACAAATCTGCACGTCACTTAAATGCAAATACACACACCAGCACGCCAAAAGCGGTTTTTCTCTAATCATTCAGTGGAAATTGATCTTGATCTGCACCGTGTGCAGGCGGTGCTGTATGTATAGTCAGTCTCCTGTTCAAATACTTTACGTAGAAATGCTGAGAAAAATCACATAATGCAAAATAATACTCATGGTGCAATAAAATATACAGTAAATTTATGAGTGCCGGTCAAATTGACCTGTTGCAGACAGTGAGCTTAAATAAATACATGGTTGTAAAAGTAACAAAGATGGTTGTAAAAGACATGAGCACATCAGCATCAGATTTTTAATAACGTGTTCTGGAAAATCACCATTTTTTTATGTGTTCGGGTCAAGACAGTGTTCAGCCATAGCAGACTTTTCTGGCTGAGCCAGTCTGATGTGACGTCTATGTTCAGCATACCTATCCTTAACAGTGCCACATGTTTGGCCAATGCATGATTTCCCACACTGACACGGGATTTTATATATCCCTGGTGTCCTTAGACCTAGGTTGTCTTTGACAGAACTCAACATAGTTTGCACTCGCGCTGGAGGAGGGAAGACATAATTTATTTAATGTTTTTGGAACAGCCTGCCAATCTTAAAGGACACGCCAGCAACATACGATAGAAAAAACGATCCTCGTGATGTTCTCCGTTTCTTCTGACTGTTCTTGAGCTATAGTGCGTGCAGGTTTAAATGCACTACCGATCTGTTTATCAGAGTGCCCGTTTTGTGCAAATATAGAGCGAAGATGGATAAGCTCTGCTGAAAAGCTCCCTCCATCTGAGAAAACTCTAATCCTATGTACGAGAGTCCGTAACACGCCACTGCGTGGAGATAGTGACGGTAGCTCGTAGCTCGTAGATGTAGGTCAGTGTGAGTCGGTGTACAAAACACACTGTGACCGAAGGAACTATCTTATTTTCTGCAGAGCAAGACATCTAGGAACGGGAGGTCTCCATTTTTCTCCACTTCCATGGTGAACCAAATGCTGGGATGGAAGGAGTTAAGGTGTTCCAGAAATGCAGGAAGCGTTGCTGTTTCGTGTGGCCAAACTACAAAAGTATCGTCCACATATCTCCAGTAACATTCAGGTCAACTTTTCACATGCTCTCTCACTCACTTCTGCCCTCGTGACTCTGCAATTTTCCTTTCCAAGCTCTCACGCTCTCTGATCCGCCCTCTAGATAAAATATGTCCATGTACCTTTGAAAGAGCTTTCAAATCACTTTCAGCCAGCTAAGTCTCTTACGCATATTCCTATGGTGTATATCCCTACAGACTCGCTCCAGACGGCTTGCCCCTCAGACAATCTTGCGAGCCACTCCAAATCCACCCACACAAGCCTCACAGTGGGACAAGGATCCCAGTCTAGGGACACGGTTGCTGAACATCTCGGATGCCTCCGTGACACTGCCAAAACTGGACACCAGCTGTACTCACCCTGCTCTTGGGTTTGGCCATTAGAGAAATGATACTGCACGCCAAACCCATGTGTCTCCAACCAGATCAACCTAGTGAACCACCGGCAAACACCGAAGTCTCCTAACCGGAAGATTTTCATGCTCTTTTGTTACTGACTCGAACTTACTCCCTCCCAATGCCAGGGACCATACCAAGCTGTCACCTCCTCACCAGGACTTTAAACGCTGCTTCCAAGGCTGTCAGCCCAGGTCCCAAGCTGATGGACGTCGCCCCCAGACACCTGGGTTATGATTTCATGAGCGGGCGCATTCTCCCAGAGTCTTTATGATGGGCACCATCCTCTCATATTTCACGTTGGGGGATGTGGTGTACGGGACAGTCTCCCGTCAGACCCGCAACCCCTCTCACGCCTACGGCATGCGAACAGCATATCAGAGAAGGAGTTACAGCAGAAGTTAACAGAACTTCAGTCACGCATTCTGAGCAGGCTAGAGGCCTGCAGCGCGACCACCATGAGCCTCTTTGCTTCCGCAGGCCATGTTATCGCAAATAGTTCATTATCCCTACAGTGCCTGGGTATCAAGGACAGTGCAAGGTCTCTCCAAATGAGTCTTCTGACGTGTTTTGAACCAGGTGCCGGTTGCACCCTCAGTTCTTTAGTCAAAATTTTGTTCGGAATCTTCTCTATGTACGACGCTGCACCATTCTGTAATCACTGCCGCCAGCAGGAGCCGCCACTGTAATCACCTGCACCAGGACTTGGCCTCTGCATTGAGAATGACCAGGACTTGGGCATCAGTCGTCGACCTCATCATCGTACATCGTTCTCTTATTACGTGAACCTTTACTGTATTTTGTTATACATCCGAGTGAATAGTAAACTTAGACTGTTTCATCGCTAAGTCCTTCAGCCTCAGTTCAGTTTATGAACTTTCGCAAATCATTGTAGTGATTAAATTTTTTTCCGAAGAGGAGATTTTGGTTCATGCATTTATCAATACAAGCGTTCTGTGTTGTGTAACTGAGCTCTGTCGTCATTGCGAGTCACCTGGTGCAAGACATGTTTAAATAGTTCAAATGGCTCTGAGCACTATGGGACTTAACATCTGAGGTCATCAGTCCCCTAGACCTTAGAACTACTTAAACCTAACCTAAGGACATCACACACATTCATGCCCGAGGCAGGATTCGAACCTGCGACCGTAGCGGTAGCGAGGTTCCAGACTGAAGCGCCT
Organism: Schistocerca nitens; assembly: GCF_023898315.1. NCBI lineage: Eukaryota > Metazoa > Arthropoda > Insecta > Orthoptera > Acrididae > Schistocerca > Schistocerca nitens. The sequence goes on from NC_064614.1 coordinate 824,354,259, forward strand.
AGAACCGCTCGGCCACACCGGCCGGCCGCAAGACATGTCAGATCTTATTACAATCTATTCCATGGAGAAGGACCACAAATTAACTAACGATATGTTAGTTGGAAGGACATCAAACATATCTCCTCCGATAATGGCTTTAGCATTGCTCCGATTGATAATATACTACGAAAAAGGAAAAGGCCTAAAATGAAACAACTTCTGAACACAAGTGAGCAGGAAATAGTCAGCAAATCAGGAGCTGATGCATCATCCCATGTATTGGAGAAATGTAAGATAAACTCCCAAGGGAGTTAGTTTTGCAACCACAGACCTGTATTTTATGTTACTCACACATTAACAGCATTTCAACCTGTACCGATCATATTTAAATAGAGAAAATACTCGTATGGTAAAGAATTTGAAGTTTTACATTCCTTCTGGAAACTCATCGGTAAAGGTAAAGTCTGTGGCACAAGCCTATGACCGCGCTTGCAGCCTGAAGTAGATAAGAGTGCAACCCTTCTTCGCCGGGGCACTACAAGCGGGAGGGTGGCGGGTTCACCGCTTTCTACCCCTGGAAAAGACCGCCTGTACTTATGTTATGGCACGCCGAGTACACCTGAGACAGTCATGAAGAGACGAGAAATAGGAAAAGTCTTCGCCCCACTCTGGAATGGAACCCGGGACCTTCAAGGTCAAAGTCCAGTGCTCTGCCAGTTAGACCACCACGGACACCCTTTGGTTACACGTTCTAGATTAAAACTGTAAACTCAATTGTATTTTCTATCAGTTGTGAAATGTGTCTCCACAGGAAAATCCCTGTGTCTCTTTTTGTAATTAATGTAACTATTTCTGTGTGATATAAAAATGAAGTGCTTTCCTATGTTACGCCCTACACGTCATCGTGTTTGTGTCTTTCGTATCTTCTGTATAAGTAATGTCTGATTTAGTTGCACGTCATTTTACCTGCATTTACTACACTCAGTTGTCACCTGTAGATGACCTAAAAAGCCAAAAGCTGGTTCGTGACCGTGTAAATCAGAACATGCGGAGCTGTCTCCTAGTTAATATTATTTTTAAGTGACATTTATAGACACGGAAAGGTTCATTGTATATTCTCATCATCAACATGCTGTGAAAGAGAATTTTGAGTAACCTAATGGCATCATTGTCAATAACCAACGTGGAAACTGCAGCAATCCTCTGAAGTCTTTCTACCGCAAGTGATTTTTGGATACAAACCTGCCCACATGCGTAGATGACATGCTACAGTTGAACGAGAGACCAACAGAGTCGTGAAACTTCGTGGCAGATTAAAACCGCGTGCCGGAGCGGAATTCGAACGCGGTACCTTTGCCTTTCACTGGCAAGTGATTTTTTCCTGGAGTGCTGGTCATGCAAGTTTCGCAGGAGAACTTCAGTGAAGTTTGGAAGGTAGGAGATGAGGTGATGGCGGAAGTGAAGCTATGAGGACGGGTCGTGAGGCGTGCCTGGGTAGCTGACTCGGTAGAGCACTTTTCCACGATAGTTAAGGGTCCCGAGTTCGAGTCTCAGTTTTAATCTTCCAGGAGTTTCCATAGAGCGCACACGCCGCTGGAGAGTGAAAAATTCATTCTGGAAACAGATTCGTGTCTATTCCAATAGTTCGGATAACCCAGCCGCGTACGGCGCAGACGAATTGTGTCTACAAGACGTGCTAGTCACGATGTACTGACGGAAAAGGTTCGAATCTGTAGTACAGTGCAACGTTCTATGCTCCACGAGACACAGGTACGTGGATGTGTCCTGCACGTAACGTCTGATTTTTAAAAAAATCTGCAGCCATTGCTCAGGAAAAGAAGACGCGAAACACGTTTTGATCTGGACTATGATATGTTCCGAAGACGAGTGACCCATGTATAAGTCATTCTAGAACGATTTGGTCTTCAGTCCATCATTGGAGATCACTTTCATTAACACATCATGTCTTTCCGTGAATCATCGCATCTTCCAGTAGAAACAGCATTGCTTTCAACAAGCTATCCGTAAATGAATGTAATAGCGTGATCAAGATTTCAGAATACGTCCATGGCGCAAAGTCCGCTAGACTCAGCTGAAGATACGCAGTATCTCCTGGAACATTATGTTCTTTGTATGAATTCTGTGCAACACATCCTTCAGCAGCCGTGGGAAGTGGCGAAATCAGAATGGCTTCCGATACCAGTGCAGATCTACTATGTCGCTAGGTGCTATTTCTGCTGCAAGCGGTCGTTTAAATACCAATGAATAATAATACTGTGACTCGACAGTGTTACCAAGTGGGTAGAAACAGAATTTAAGACACTAAGCCTACTGGGAAACAATGGGGTCTGAATACCTATCCACTGTAGATGTTCCGTAGTTCATACCAAGCTCGAAGTGCATGGGGTGATTTGTCTCAGTCAGTCTCACCTGTGAAGAAATGAGCTGCTGAATTTAAACGAGTCCTCGACAATATCGTGGATGATCCATGTGAAGGACGTTCTAAAAGTACTGGCGCATCATAAATCACAGAAAAACTGCACGGAGATCGGCATACGAAGGTGCCAAGATATTAGCAATTTCTAAAGAATATGTCGGCAACAGTTTTCATGGAAAAACTTTGTGTAAAGATGGGTACCACATTAATGTGAGTCAGTAACAAATTCTCATAACGTTTTCCGACAAGTGTTTGGGGCGTATTTGTAAGAACAAAATTGATATTCTGCGTCGTTATAAGACAGTGGATGAAACATGGATTTAGCGCTACACGCAGGAATCAAAAAAATCGAAACAGTACACAGAAACAGATTCTTCAGATATAAAGAAGGCGAAGACGATCTTATTAGTGGAAACGATCAAGATATGGGTATTGTGGAACGCCTAAACACTTCTGTTAATTTACTTTCTTCAAAAAAGTATAACAATAAATGGGGAATGTTATTCTAACCTCCTAACGGATCTGTCTGCAAAAATTTGATAAAAGATATCTTGTTTTGCCAAAAAAAATGATCTTTTCTTAAGGCAATGCACCTACGTGAAAGTGAGCGACCCATGTTTCGAAGCGTTGGAATATCCGCCACGTTCCGCAACCGCAAATATAGCGTCTTCAGACTCTCGTCTCTTCCTATTATTCAAAGTCTTCCTTACTGAACAGCGTTTTTCGTCCCACCAAGAAAGGATTGCAGCTACAGACGACAGCTTTCCAGCACTTCCAGAGAAACATTGCAGAGATGGAATTACAGCACTGGAGCACATCTGTATTAATGTTAAAGGAGTTTAGATTGAAAAATAGGAGGTCCTTGATGGTATAAATTCTCATTGCCACTATCAGAATGTTTCAAACTACTCTCGTATTAGCAGCCGACTCCTAATATTCTCTACGTAAACTACTGGCCATTAAAATTGCTACACCACGAAGATGACGTGCTACAGATCCGAAATTTAACCGACAGGAAGAAGATGCTGTGATATGCAAATGATTAGTTTTTCAGAGCATTCACACAAGGCTGGCGCCCGTGGCGACACCTACAACGTGCTGACACGAGGAAAGTTTCCAACCGATTTCTCATACACATACAGCAGTTGACCGGCGTTGCCGGGAGAAACGTTGTTGTGATGCCTCCTGTAAGCAGGATAAATGCGTACCATCACGTTTCTGACTTTGATAAAGGTCGGATTGTAGCCTATCGCGTTTGCAGTTTATCGTATCGTGACATTGCTGCTCGCGTTGGTCGAGATCCAGTGACTGTTAGCAGAATATGGAATCGGTGGTTTTAGGAGGGTAATACGGAACGCCGTGCTGGATCCCAACGGCCTCGTATCACTAGCAGTCGAGATGACAGACAGCTTATCCGGATGGCTGTAACGGATCGTGCAGCCACGTCTCGATCCCTGAGTCAACAGATAGGGACGTTTGCAAGACAACAACCATCTGCACGAACAGTTCGACGACGTTTCCAGCAGCATGGACTATCAGCTCGGAGACCATGGCTGCGGTTACCCCTGACGCTGCATCACAGACAGGAGCGCCTGCGGAGGTGTACTCAACGACGAACCTGGGTGCACGAATGGCAGAACGTCATATTTTCGGATGAATCCAGGTTCTGTTTACAGCATCATGATTGTCGCATCTGTGTTTGGCGACATCGCGGTGAACGCACATTGGAAGCGTGTATTTGTCATCGTCATACTGGCGTATCACCTGTCGTGATGGCATGGGGTACCATTGGTTACATGTCTCGGTCACTTCTTGTTCGCGTTGACGGCACTTTGAACAGTGGACGTTACATTTCAGATGTCTTACGACCCGTGGCTCTACCCTTCATTCGATCCCTGCGAAACCTTACATTTCAGCAGGATAATGCACGACCGCATGATGCATGTCCTGTAGGGGCCTTTCTGGATACAGAAAATGTTCGACTGATGCCCTGGCCAGCACATTCTTCGGATCTCTCACCAACTGAAAACGTCTGGTCATTGGTGGCCGAGCAACTGGCTCGTTACAATACGTCAGTCACCTGTACACGCCAACCAAGCTCTGTTTGACTCAATGTCCAGGCGTATCAAAGCCGTTATTACGGCCAGAGGTGATTGTTCTGGGTACTGATTTCTCAGGATCTATGCACCCAAATTTCGTGAAAATGTAATCACATATCAGTTCTAGTATAATATATTGGTCCAATGAATATCCGTTTATCATCTGCATTTCTTTTTGGTGTAGCAATTTTAATGGCCAGTAGTGTACGTTGCGGGAGCGAACACTATAGCAAATTAAGAGTAGTGACATCAGGTGAACGTTAATAAAGTTGTGCAGAGCTTATCAAAAGGAGAAAATGTTAGAAAAACAGGTATCTCACAAGGAATTGTTTGCGGACCGTTATCGGGTTCCCCTCTGAAAGACGAGGAAACACGGAAGGCGTGAGATCTGTGTGAATTATCGCAATTTAACTGCCGAACGAAATGTTTAAGGCCTGGCGCTACTCTTAGGAACGATAATGTCTCGCGAGTTAGCAGCACCTGGTAATTGAAAGGCCTGTTTCCTGGGAAAGCTTATCTCCCGAGCTCCTTGTTCTCACAGATAGCGTCAAATTAATCTAGGGCAGCGCCGCGTATTCTCAGGTGGGGCTATTTGCAGTGTGTGTTTTTCAGTAGCTGCTTCATTAAAAATTTAGCGTTCGTGGCAGAGCCGAGCTGCGGCCAGGGTATAAGTCACTTTTATTCCAATTGTCACGAGTTATCTCATCCACAGCCGCTCATTAAACCTCCTTTGTTTCGAAAACGTCGCTGTCACACGCACAAAAACACTTAAATGATAAATAATATGTAATCTTGATTTGTAATCTTGATGCAGTAGCAAGGCGGGACTCACAGTTATCCAAAAACTAACAAACATTTTGTTGCGTAGTCTTCGTCTGAAGTGTAACTTAATACGATTATTGAGGATATTTAAAATCCGTCTGTGCTACTATAGTAAAAATCGTATTTTTGTCGCCAAACGCGTTTCCTTTTGTTATTGTAAAACGTCATCAGTGGTTGTATAATTGTTAATTTTGGCTCACGTCAGAAAACACCGTCTGCTTTCATGTTCCTGAGGAATTCCCTCAGTTGGCACTACTATTGTTTTTCGCACAATCCCACATTGCTCTTCAAAACTACACATTTCTGCATGTGAAAAGCGACACAGTGTAGTGCCACTACTGTTTGCTGGCACACAAGTACGCACACAAACTGATGATAGATATATATCAATAAAACGAAATATGTTCCGCGATAAAAATGCACATTTTCTTGTAGTTGTGCAGACGTACTTTAAATACCTTCTACAATTATGAAGCAACTACGGACAATAGGCCCACACAAATGACGGAAGTCACAGAATTTTTATTTCTCCGAAATAGTACAAATATTTATTCGTCGGTACGGTGTACCTACAGCTCATCGCCCTTCTTTTCATCACTATACTATAACAATATTTATTACAGTGACGCCAAATCAAATCTACTAGAGAAGAATGGTAAATGACTGCGATGTGCTTGTAGTGAGCGTGCAAGGCTGGGATGCATAATACTGTCGACAGCGGACCTGTATATTTCAAAGAGGGTTACTTTGGGAAAGTAACAGAGATAAAATTGTGGAAAAGGCACTTCATTAGTGGTTATTGCTTCCAGCGGTCAGTTCTGTCTCCGACAGATAGTCCAGTCCCCTACTGACCACGTGCGGGAGGAGATCCTCTTTGATGTCCGTTGGGCGATCAAAGTCGAATCAAAAGACAAGTTGCATTTATGTAGAAAAAATACGTTGCAAGCAAAAAAGTAAACTAAACACCTAGTATACTGAATGTTAAAATATCTGGCATGCAACCAATAGAATCAACTGGAGAGCATCTAAAGATTACACTATTAGCTAGATAAATAAAAAAGGACTTACTACCAACTCAACATCTTAACGTATTACCCTTGTCAACTTCGCTGGATCCTAGATTCAAGAAAATGTGGAAGACGATGAAAAACATCAATGGTTTGCTTGCAGCAATTGCAATGACGGTCACTGAGGATGGGCAACGTGTTGATACACTACAGGAAAAACTGTGAAACCAATTTTTTTGTTGGAGTGAACATTATAAAGTAGCAAAAGAAAAGAGCAATTTGCGAAATGGACCTAAAACCGACCTACCGTCACAGTTCAGTTGTTATCTAAAAGATCGCCTTATAGATCTTAAACAAGATCCATCATAAGGGTAGTATCGCATCTTCGGTGCAATCCACCCAAAACTAGGAAAAATTGCAGTTCGTATTTGAGCTGTATGCCACATTGTCAGGTGCTGAAAGACTGTCGCCAAAAGCAGAATGTGCTCTCTGTCAACAACGCAATAGACATAAAACGAAACTTATCTCAGGAGTTTTACAGGCCGTAAATTCATCAACGTTAAAAACATCGATGTTAACAACGACCATCCATACTGTGTGCTCCCCCCCGCATACGCTACGTGGTGGCTCATAGTGTAGAAATAGAGTTGCAGATAACAAAATCGTTCATTTTCAAAATCGTGCTAGGACGTGACAGTCTTTTGACTTGTGGGGGTCTTTGGCTCCAGAACACACAGATAATATGGCGCAGGTACTCTCTCAACACGCCGTTGAGGACATTAATGCACACTGACGGAAAAGATCGCAGAAACATGAGGGAGTTGTGCGACATAAACGAAAGTTGGTAGGCGAGTTTCTACATCTGAAAAATGATGTCTGTTGACATTTCGCGCCAGTCACGTAAGTGCGGCGTTAGCAGCGCCACTATGAGGCTGCAAATCAGGGTTTTTTTTTTTTTTTTTCCTCCGTGACGACCTTTAGTTATCTTGGACTTCGTGAGCTGATGTTATTCAAGAATGCCTTTAAGGCGACAGGAGACAGGCGACAAAGACGCCTTTATTAACACTTCACTAAGTTTGAACGAGGTCGTGTAGTACGGATACTAGAAGTTCGATGTGTTTTTTTTTTTTTTTTTTTTTTTTTTTTTTTTTTTTTTTTTCCAGAAAGAATTGACAGGAATGTAGCCACTATACATGATTGCTGGCAGCGGTGAACAAGTATGTACGGTTGCAAGAAGAAGAGGAGGAGTAGATTAGTGTTCAACACCCCGTCGACAATGAGAGCATTAGAGACGGAGCACAAGCTCGGATTCGTGAGGGATGGGGAAAGGAAACCGGCCGTGGGCTTTCAAAGGAACCATCCCGGCATTTGCCTGAAATGATTTACGGAAATCACGGAAAATCTAATTCAGGATGGCCGGAGACGGGTTTGAACCGTCGTCCTCCCGAATGCGAGTCCAATGTGCTAACCACTGCACAGGGTTTCGGACGGCCACGTTGTACTACCGAGAGGAAGATTATCGTGTTCAGCGTATGGTTCTGACGCATCGAACTGCAACTGCAGAACCAATCTCAGCAGCAAAAAAATGGTTCAAATGGCTCTGAGCACTATGGGACTTAACATCTGTAGTCATCAGTCCCCTAGAACTTAGAACTACTTAAACCTAACTAAACTAAGGACATCACAAACATCCATGCCCGAGGCAGGATTCGAACCTGCGATCATAGCAGTCGCGCGGTTCCGGACTGAGCGCCTAGAACCGCTAGACCTCTGAGCAGCAGTTGACACCGCAGTGACACAACGATTTGTTATTTCAAGGACAGATCCGAGCCAGACGCCCTCTGGCGTGCTTCCCACTGTCCCCACTCCACCGTCTTTTGCCACCTGAGTGGTGTCAAGCGAGAGCTAACTGGAAGGCTGGGTGGAGGTCTGCTGTGTTTTCTGATGAAAGCTGGTTCTGTCTTGGTGACAGACCAAGTATATTGGTTAGGAGGGGGCCAGATGATGTCCTGCAACCAACCTGTCTGTCTGCTAGACACACTGGAACTACATATGAAGTTATGGTCTGGAGTGCGATTTCGTATGACAGCAGGAACACTCTCGTGGTTATCCCACACATCCTGACCGCAAATTTGTACGTCAGTCTGGAGATTCGACCTGTTGTGCTGCCATTCATGAACAGCTTTCCGCGAGGTGTTTTCCAAGAGGACAACGGTCGCCCACATATCGCTGTAGTAACCAGAATGCTCAACAGCGTGTCGACATGTTGCCTTGGTCTGCTCTGCCTCCAGTCGACCACATCATCGGTCGAGACATATGGGACATCATCGGACGAGAGCTCCAGCATCATCCATAACCAACATTAGCCGTCCCCGTATTGAACGACGAAATGCAACAGGCATGGAACTCCATCCTACAAAATGACAACCGCACCTGTACAACACAATACTTGCACGTTCGCATGCTTGCATTCAATATTCTATCGGTTTCACCGGTTATTAATGTAGCAGCATTTCACATTTGCAATGGCTTATCTCCCGCCTACATTAACCAGTGATCTTGCAAACGTTAATCACTTAAATATATTACCTAGACAAATGCATTCCCGAAATTTCTTTACTCCACATTAATTATTTTTTGGAGCGCAATTTTTTCCGTCAATGTTCAAGCGATTTGGATCCTACGAGTTTCTTAACAATAATGCGACCTGAAACATTCAATAAATTGATGAGCTGGATAAAAGGAAAACTTGCTGCATTATAAAACACCCTACATTGGCAGGATAATGCAATTTTAGACTCCAGCGACGCGTCAGATGTGAGAATTGGGATGAGAAGTGCAATTACAATCGTGAAGACTGTAACCGAAAAACAAGCTCTATCTCCAGAAGGGGGTTCTTTACTGATAATGGGCCCGGGAATGTTACTTCCTGACTAACTTTTCAATTAGCTGCGCTGTAAACATTAGGTCAAATAGTACACCGTGAAATGTGCATATTATCCCTTGATTAATTAATTATCCATATCAACTCGTTATCCGAGCGGTGTCCAAACCAGTTTTATAATTTTTGCTTAAATTCTAGACAGCGAGAATAACAAAGGGGATAATGAGACATATATAACAAATTTCATCGATTATTTCGTTTCTGACTATTTGCTATTTACATGAAGTTTCCCTTATTTATAGAAACTAGCGTGCATGTATGAAGTGATAGAAACAAACTGCGAATAAATCGATTAAACAACAAGAATTTATTATGTTTTACTTCGTATATAATTCATCTACACTTACTTCAAAGTGTAGTCAATACTGAAGGTAACCAACTGTGTGTTATATGAAAACGAAGTGGTTAAAGTATACTTTGTAATAATGCAGAAGATTTGTGTGATTCGGAGATGCATTTCAATACAAATATCTTGAAGCTGTAATATAAGAAAAGTGTAGAGTTTATTAATATCCTGTATTGTAAACATAGTATCATAATCAAACTATGTGCAGAAACTAAAACGGCCCGAACATTAAAATAGCTGTGGGCTTTAAGTTACACGTAACTTCTCACATTAAGAGCATTGGGCTACAAGAGTAGCACATTGCGAGGATAGCATACATGTACCGGAAATCTTATGCACTCACTTCCATGCAGGTACGCCACAGTGTGCGAGTAAAATGGTACGGAATGTGAGACAATACGATTATTGGGAAAATCCTTCAAACTGCACACAGGTATACCGTGAAAATCTGGCGGTATATGGGCCAAACGCAATATCGCGTCTCGCAGTAGTGAAATGTTGCCAATAATTTGACCACGACTCCACACACGTGGCTGACGCTGATCGGAAGTCCAGGTCTTGCACCACGTGATTTCCATCTTTTCGGCAAACTGAAAAAACATCTGGGAGAGGGAAGGGGGTGATGAGATTTTCCAAGAATAAGGGCGACTGCACAGCTGTTCTAGAACGGCTCCGTGACCAAGCAGAGGATTTCTATCTTCCATGTATTTAGCAAATCGTAGAACGCTCCGGCCGCTGTTTACAGAGACTTGATTACTGTGTAAAAAATATAGTGTCACGTATCCCTGTCACTTTGCAGTGTACAGTAGCGGGTACCATACTTTATTAAATCCTCTAGTAAATACAGAAGCATGAATCGTTAGTTAGCTTTCCCTTCTGTCTCCCACCCCGTGCCCTGAAAAGGCAGTTATAATCTAATAAAAAAAATAATAAATGTTTAGATATATGGAAATAATGAGATTAATTTTCCGGCGTGTCGGACAAGCACAATAAGCTGAGCTATGCCTGTAACTGGGTAAAGAATCTTTTAATATTAGTTCCACATAAACTAAATAGTCTTTCTCTTGTTGCAGATTTATGCTTACCAATTAATAATACTACTTGGAATAATCAATTTTTCACTGGTGAAGTACCCCTACATTATTTTTTCCACACACATAAAAAATACAGACATTTTACTTATTCTTACAAACAAAATGGCTACCGCCGATTTCGCACTAAAATGACGTGCATCTACCTTCGTTCATTAACAGAGAGCGAGTCCTTCCTCTTAGGGAGAAACAGGAAAAACATTTTATGTTTGTTAACATTTGAAAATCAAAAATACATGACAGTAGGCGCAGGTTCTACGCTGGGTTACCGCTTCACTTTTTCTCTTTGCCTTTTAAAAAAAGGAAAATAAGAAAATTAAGAAATGCAAAAGGTACATCACACAGGGGGTGTATTAACTCGGTTTCTGAGTGATAGAAATAATTTAAGAGTTTTTGTAAGAGATTTGGTGTCGTTTGCCTGCTGTGAATCCGAGAGATTTTTGAAAACTGAAACTGCTGGAAATGGATTCTGAACTTATTCTTCCCTAAAATCTTTTAAGGCTGCGGCAACACTCAGCAGTTTCCACTCTAAGAAACAGCTGCAAGAAATCTTTTCTGAGAAATCTTTTACAATCATACCCACTCACTTCCCAACACTTCCCATATAGACATAGACAAGAGTTGCATTGATAGATCACTACCCTCATTTACCGTTAGTCTACTTAAAAGCACCTACTTCTTTAACGCGCATCCACAATGGCGTTACCGTTTGGTCAGAATAAACTGGTAAAGGATGCCACTTAAAGTGAAGAATGACAATGTCCTAATTAACAAAATCAGACACACCTGAGCCATAAGAGGCGCAGAGTGGTTGTAATGAATAAGGTTGAGCTACAAGACGTTTATGGTGCCGAAAGAAAAACAGCCTGCGCCACTGCTAAAGGAAACAACTTGTAAGAAACAAGTATAATTTTCAGTTTTCGTTTTTTTGCTTGGGTCTAATGGCACATCCAAAGCGGCTTCGTTTGTGACACAGCGCCGGAGACAAGTTTGATGGCAAAAAATCCGACAAGACATTGTTTACTACATAAAATCCCTTAATGAAGACAAAATAACCGTAAATATATGTAATGGGAGAAAACGGGGACAGCCATGTAAACAAGTAAGAAACGAGAGCAGTATCTACTGTATGATCGAAGACGCATTTTAAATTCGGGAGCAACCTTGGTCTGGGGAAGGTAATCTGCTATTTTTCTTCGTCTTCTTTAAGCGATTTAGGGGAATCGTGGGAAATCTAAATCTGAAAAGCAGGACGGGGCTTTGAACCGCCGTCTACTCGAATGCAAGTCCTAGGCCACTTCCTTCGCTCACGACAAGTACGTTTCAATGTCTCCCGACCTGAGAGCATCACGCACCGAGTTGTCCGTGTACGAAGGATAAGCAGTTTAAATCATGGACAATCTGGTACCTTTCACCTACAAAAATGGTTCAAATGGCTCTGAGCACTATGGGACTTAACATCTGAGGTCATGAGTCCCCTAGATCTTAGAACTACTTAAACCTAACTAACCTAAGGACGTCATACACATCCATGCTCGAGGCAGGATTCGAACCTGCGACCGTAGCGGTCTCGTGGTTCCAGACTGAAGCACCTAGAAACGCTCATTTCAATTACATACAGTATTCGAAAGGATGGAAATAGTTTACAATATGACAATGCCAACTACAGTGCACTGGTGCACTGGTGAACAACATTCACGTTCATGATCGCTACAGTTTTAGTCTTTGCATGTAATTTAGACCTAAGCTTAAGAATTTATTTTCTCGCCTAGACACATTCTGTTCATGTTAAACTGATGTAATAGAAAAATGACAATACCGTGGTGTGCGAAACTTCGGACGAAAACAACTTGCTTATAACATGTCACTGCCAAGTAATGTAGTTCGATGAAACTTGGATAATACATACAAAGAACTGTTACTGTATAGTACAGAAGCTAACTGAAAGACAGTACACAGTGAGGCGAACAGAAACGACACTAGAATGAGATTTTCACTCAGCAGCGGAGTGTGTGCTGATATGAAACTTCCTGGCAGATTAAAACTGTGTGCCGGACCGAGACTCGAACTCGGGACCTTTGCCTTTCGAGAGTATTCTACCATCTGAGCTACCCGCGCAGTGGTTAGCACACTGGACTCGCATTCGGGAGGACGACGGTTCAATCCCGTCTCCGGCCATCCTGATTTAGGTTTTCCGTGATTTCCCTAAATCGCTTCAGGCAAATGCCGGGATGGTTCCTTTGAAAGGGCACGGCGGATTTCCTTCCCCATCCTTCCCTCACCCCAGCTTGCGCTCCGTCTCTAATGACCTCCTTGTCGACGGGACGTTAAACACTAATCTCCTCCTCCTCCACCATCTGAGCTACCCAAGCACGAATCACGCCCCGTCCTCACAGCTTTACTAACGCCAGTACCTCGTCTCCTACTTTCCAAACTTCACAGAAGCTCTCCTGCGAACCTTGCAGAACTAGCACTCCTGGAAAAAAGGATATTGCGGGGACATGGCTTAGCCACAGCCTGGGAGATGTTACCAGAATGCGATTTTCACTCTGCAATGCAGTGTACGATGATATGAAACTTCCTGGCAGATTAAAACTGTGTGCCGGACCGAGACTCGATCTCGGGACCTTTGTCTTTCGCTGGCAAGTGATCTACCATCTGCTCATATCAGCGCACAGTCGGCTGCAGAGTGAAAATCTCATTCTGGAAACATCCCCCAGGCTGTAGCTAAGCCATGTCCCCGCAGTATCCTTTCTTCCAGGAGAGCTAGTTCTGCAAGGTTCGCAGGAGAGCTTCTTTGAAGTTTGGAAAGCAGGAGACGAGTTACTGGCGGAAGTAAAGCTTTGAGGACGGGGCGTAAGTCGTGCTTGGATAGCTCAGATGGTAGGGCACTTGCCCGCAAAAGCAAAGGTCCCGATTTCGAGTCTCGGTTCGACACACAGTTTTAATCTGCCAGGAAGTTTCAGAAACGACACTTTCATTCAACGGCAATAATTAAACTGAGATCACCGCCATTTGAGACGTTCGCTGGGCATTACTAAAAGCGGGTAATGGGGCGTGTCACCACCGCGGGCAGCAATTGCATGCTTGCAACTTATTCCATTCTGAATACAAGGCTGGTGAGGAGTTGCTGTAGTCGGGCGTTCCATTTCCCCACCGCGAGGTTGACAACTGCTGGTTTTATTTCTATTATTTGTTTTATTAGGGTCAAGAGTGTTTTTTTCTTGGATTTATTATCTGATCTCACAAATTACATATTTTATGATATTCTATTGCTTGGATTTTTTTTTAGTATGCCTTTTTAAGAAACAGAAAAACAACCTCTGCGCATAGGGTAGCAGTTTTATCACTGCTGGCCGCAGTATACTTCTGTTTAAAGGATAGTATTCCTTTCACTTTGGGTATGTGACACACCCTGCGTGATTACTGCGTCCTAGGGTTCAGGGGCTACCCATTTTCACTCTGTACCATACCTTTGTTATCACAGAGGGAAAATGCGAAGGTAATTCATAAAGCAAAGAACTTTTTTTCTACAGAGATTTTTATTTGATATAATTAAAAGGAACTGTATTTAACACACAATCTGCTACGTAAGCTAGTTTTCTACGTAGTCACCGCTCAAATTTAGGTAATTGTAGTACCGTTTTACCATCTTTTCTATGCCTTCTACAGACTCAGTTGCCACCAGATTGTTGAATAACCGATTAAAGTCTTCTTTAATTTCATCACCGCTTCCGTAGCGTTGTCCATTCAAAAACTCTTTCAATTTTGTGAACAAATGATAATCACTTGTGGTTAAGTTCGGATTGTATGGAGGATGGTGAAACATTTCCCAATAAAATCGCTGATGCAAGTCCTTTGACACTCTTGCTGCATGCGAACGTGCGTTATCGTGAAGGAGGATGACTCTGCTCGTCGACATTCGGCGCCGCTTGTTATTCATGGCGCGGGGAAGTCGCTGAAGCGTGTGACAGTACGCCGCTGCACTTCATAATCGTGCGAGGCCTACTGCCTTGGATTTTTGTGTCAAGCCTTGCTTTGAGTCCGTCAGTCAACACTGAGGGCCGGCCCGGGCGACCTTTGTCATGAACATTGCTCCGTCCGCCATTAAACATGGTACACCACCTCATCATTTCAGAACTGACGCTTCGTTCATCACATTACTGTAAACCTTAGCTATCTGTCTATAAACTTCGATGGGTCGGACCTTTCGTGCCTTTAAAAAGCGGATAAACTGTGCCTCACACTTGGCGGGATCGTCTATTTTGTCACACCTAAAGTCGCACAGCTCAGCAGTAATCAACCGCATCGGATCTGAGCTGCCGGCAAAGTGAAGCCAATGAATACCAAGATCAGCGGTCGGTCGACGGTGGTGGTTGGAGGGCGTGGTGACCAGTGAAAACGAAACGTTCTTTCCTTTCCGAATGACCCTTTTGTAAATATTTTTATATCACTATTTTCATTATGTACAGTAATTTTTTGATCATCGGATGGCCTGAGTTCGGTACTGTGTACTAGAACCGGCAGCCAATAGACAAAATAGAAAATTGCGACAAAACACTCAAGCAAATACTTTATTTCTGATTGTGTTTGTCGCTGTTCCGAACAACAGTGTATCGGGAATATGTAGCAGAAGTCTGATTATTTAATCCCCATCATGTGTCGAAGATCTTCAGGAAGTTTGTTATGGTTCAAAATTCCTGATCGACCCTCCCTAAAAACTTGACCCTGTCACTTCACGTCGTTCCGCTCGTCTCAAGATGTACCTACCCATTAAACACATGAGAGAATCCGATGCCTCGAAGCGGAACTGCAATTGCAAATAGTTAAGTAGATAAGAGGAGACGGTAATAACTCCTCAGAATGCGCGAACATAGGTCGCCATTACAGCTCAATCCGTGTGGAACGTCGCAGGCAAGCCGGTTGCCCTGAAACGTCACGAGGGGAGCCGCCGCAGTCGGAAGCGTTGGCACAAAAAACACGCGAACCGCCAAAACTGTTCCTCGTCACGCTCACATCGCCAACATGCGACAGTGTATTAGAATTCGCTTTTAATTTTCCCCGCTAGCGTGCGCCGCTCAAAATAATGCGTTCACGGTGATTTGTGGCCACTGTTATTTCTGTTGCATGTTCGCTACTATAGTTCAAAAACACGTTGCGTTCACTACGGCTAGGAAAACGTAGCAGTAGCCGTAATGGTCGCCACAAAGAACTGTTGTATTGCATTATCAATCAGTTAAAATTGCCTTTCATACAGAGTGGTGTAGAAAACTGAAAAGCCATGAAGAACCCGATAAATTCAAACAAATTTAACAAATATTTCGTTGACAGAAATTCTACCAAGATAGCTCTTAGAAAAGAAGTATCTTGTGCAGCATCCCATCGACGACGTTTCAGTGACACGAAGTAGTCTCGAATAAAACAAGGATGGGGCCGGAAATCAGACGAGTCCTTTTTCATGAAGCCACTCCGTCGTTTACGAATCATTTAGAGACATTAATGAAAACTGAAATATGGAAAACCTGTCGGTGACTTGCCCAAAATTCGACTCCCGTGACTGATAGCGTAATGTTTATTTTAAGAGCAATCGTCCATTTAATCGGCGTTTGTAAATTACTTTGATTAGTTGGCGTTTTTCCTCTGCGTATGTGTTCACTCAATCTACAACCGAAGTTCTTAGCAGAAACGTGATCCGAACGGATAAACACGCGTTAGTACGCAGCTTCCGGGATTCGAGGAGGCCCTTCGTCCCCGGATGGAATCCGCCTGGCCGAGCGGTTCTAGGCACTTCAGTGTGGAGCCGCGCGACCACTACGGTCGCAGGTTCGAAACCTGCCTCGGGCATGGATGTGTGTGATGTCCTAAGGTTAGTTAGGTTTAAGTAGTTCTAAGTTCTAGGGGTCTGATGACCTCAGATGTTAAGTCCCATAGTGCTCAGAGCCATTTGGACCATTTGGAATCCGGCCGGCGGATTAACGCGTAGGCCTCGTGGGACGACCAGCTTGGATGTGACATTCATGCTCTTTCCCACATTCCGTTAGTAAAAAATGATCTGGTACATGTTCAACGGCGGCCGCTGTGGCCGAGCGGTTCTAGGCACTTCAGTCTGGAACCGCGCGACCGCTACGGTCGCAGGTTCGAATCCTGCCTCGGGCATGGATGTGTGTGATGTCCTAAGGTTGGTTAGGTTTAAGTAGTTCTAAGTTCTAGGGGACTGATGACCTCAGATATTAAGTCCCATAGTGCTCAGAGCCATTTGGACCATTTGGAATCCGCCCGGCGGATTAACGCGTAGGCCTCGTGGGACGACCAGCTTGGATGTGATATTCATGCTCTTTCCCACATTCCGTTAGTGAATATTGATCTGGTACATGTTCAACGCCGGCCGCTGTGGTCGAGCGGTTCTAGGCGCTTCAGTCCGGAACCGCGCGACCGCTACGGTCGCAGGTTCGAATCCTGCCTCGGGCATGGATGGGTGTGATGTCCTAAGGTTAGTTAGGTTTAAGTAGTTCTAAGTTCTAGGGGACTGATGACCTCAGATGTTAAGTCCCATAGTGCTCGGAGCCGTTTGAACCATGTTCCACTTCAGTTACACGATTCGCAAACATTTCGAATAAAAAACTTCCCCACACTTTCTCATGGGTAACATTCGACACAAACAGGTGGGTACACAATTTCCGTACCGCGGGTGGGGAGGGGAGGGACGTAGAGCGGCGACGACAATATATACCACTAACAATTCCAAATCCAGGTTAACGTGCCGACCCCGTGAAGATACGGGATAAGACCACGAAAAAGAAGAAGATTGTTGTCAGATAAGTGTTGACACGACTGTCGACAGCAACGCTGTGAAACAGAAGCGGAAAACGCTAGTGATCTTGGAGCCCAAAAATGCCATCGAATTTTGAGACGACACAGTTACTATCAAGTTCTTGCTTTACTTCCGCTCATTAGTTTTCAGAATGCGATAACGCACTAACCTGTTGAAATGAGGTGCGGTGAATGGAAACGTGTTACACGATAACAGATTGTGCTATCTCATTATATGAATTCGAACCGACGTCCCTAGAGATCTGTTTCTTTTTTTTATGAAATCGTTTTCCTATGATTTCTCATGATGAAGCTATAAATCCCGTCGTTGCAGCTGCGCAAAGAGCGCAACTTCCGAACTGCTATTGATCTGTAATAGCTTATTAACGTGCATCGGAAGTGTTTCGTACATTAAATGAATTCGCAATTGCGAATGAGGACAATCATCGCCTGTGGAATGGAATGACGACAGTGAAAATTTGCGCAGGACTGGGGCACGAACCCGGATTTCCCGCTTATAGCGAGATGCCGCCTTACCATTCATTAATTTATTTATTTGAGATATTATTTTGTCCGTTATCGGTCGCTGAATTTGTTCGGGGCGGACGTCCCATGACACTTGTTCAAATTCATCGTTGATCCGTTCACTCACTTTTTTTGTCACAGAGGCCAGCTAACGCTCTGACGAAACGCGCTGAGCTACCGTGCTGGCTACCATTTGGCTATCCGTGTACGACTCACGGCCAGACCCAAAGTTCCTTATGTCGTCAGCCATGTGTCTACAACCTGTACTCCTACGTCCATTATGTGCTTTCCCGTGCAGGTCAGACGTTGTACTCGAAAGTCGCTTGCCCGGTATCGGCGGATAAATACGATATTTCAGTGCCTGTGTTATTCTGATTACGATGCAAAGTTCCTCTGGGCATGCATGCATTCCATTAGAGGAATCGTAGGATATGGAACTAATGCCGAATATTACTCAAAGTTAGGCAAGATTTCGGACCTGTAGGACGACAGCACAACACAGTTAAGAAGCTAGATAAGTGGATCAATGTTCTTTTTTTTATTTTCTTAGAGATAAGGATTTTACATTTAGTTTCTACACTCCTGGAAATGGAAAAAAGAACACATTGACACCGGTGTGTCAGACCCACCATACTTGCTCCGGACACTGCGAGAGGGCTGTACAAGCAATGATCACACGCACGGCACAGCGGACACACCAGGAACCGCGGTGTTGGCCGTCGAATGGCGCTAGCTGCGCAGCATTTGTGCACCGCCGCCGTCAGTGTCAGCCAGTTTGCCGTGGCATACGGAGCTCCATCGCAGTCTTTAACACTGGTAGCATGCCGCGACAGCGTGGACGTGAACCGTATGTGCAGTTGACGGACTTTGAGCGAGGGCGTATAGTGGGCATGCGGGAGGCCGGGTGGACGTACCGCCGAATTGCTCAACACGTGGGGCGTGAGGTCTCCACAGTACATCGATGTTGTCGCCAGTGGTCGGCGGAAGGTGCACGTGCCCGTCGACCTGGGACCGGACCGCAGCGACGCACGGATGCACGCCAAGACCGTAGGATCCTACGCAGTGCCGTAGGGGACCGCACCGCCACTTCCCAGCAAATTAGGGACACTGTTGCTCCTGGGGTATCGGCGAGGACCATTCGCAACCGTCTCCATGAAGCTGGGCTACGGTCCCGCACACCGTTAGGCCGTCTTCCGCTCACGCCCCAACATCGTGCAGCCCGCCTCCAGTGGTGTCGCGACAGGCGTGAATGGAGGGACGAATGGAGACGTGTCGTCTTCAGCGATGAGAGTCGCTTCTGCCTTGGTGCCAATGATGGTCGTATGCGTGTTTGGCGCCGTGCAGGTGAGCGCCACAATCAGGACTGCATACGACCGAGGCACACAGGGCCAACACCCGGCATCATGGTGTGGGGAGCGATCTCCTACACTGGCCGTACACCACTGGTGATCGTCGAGGGGACACTGAATAGTGCACGGTACATCCAAACCGTCATCGAACCCATCGTTCTACCATTCCTAGACCGGCAAGGGCACTTGCTGTTCCAACAGGACAATGCACGTCCGCATGTATCCCGTGCTACCCAACGTGCTCTAGAAGGTGTAAGTCAACTACCCTGGCCAGCAAGATCTCCGGATCTGTCCCCCATTGAGCATGTTTGGGACTGGATGAAGCGTCGTCTCACGCGGTCTGCACGTCCAGCACGAACGCTGGTCCAACTGAGGCGCCAGGTGGAAATGGCATGGCAAGCCGTTCCACAGGACTACATCCAGCATCTCTACGATCGTCTCCATGGGAGAATAGCAGCCTGCATTGCTGCGAAAGGTGGATATACACTGTACTAATGCCGACATTGTGCATGCTCTGTTGCCTGTGTCTATGTGCCTGTGGTTCTGTCAGTGTGATCATGTGATGTATCTGACCCCAGGAATGTGTCAATAAAGTTTCCCCTTCCTGGGACAATGAATTCACGGTGTTCTTATTTCAATTTCCAGGAGTGTATAATACAGCATACAGTCACCAACTACTTTTATTTTACAATTTCCGTTGGCTACTTTGGCCCAAATGAACAAGTACTCATCGGTATTCAACTTCTTCTTTCTTCCTGTAGAGAGTACAAAATGCTTATCTGGAACCAAAGTACCATATGGCACCTTAGCAAGTATGCCTGAAGTCTCTGTTATTCTTCATGTCTTCCTGACAAGAATAATTGCATCAGGGAAAGCTTCAAGGCCACCATAGTCCTCGTCGTTACCCCAAACAACAGCAAGAGTCAACCATGTGCTGCCTTCAAACACAGCAGATACTTCACATGTGAACTGCAGTCTCAGTCCTCGAAACACATTTGGACCTCCCAAAAGCTGCTGCTTATTGAACTGCTCATCAAGGTCAATGTCTGTGGCTTTCAAAGCCTTGTACACAGGCGCCATGTGCCGCCAATGACGACGATAATAACGTCGTGTAGGCATTGCAGAGGTACGTTAACGTAAACTTCCTTATGTCGTCAACAAAGCGTCTACGACCTCTACTCGTACGTCCATTATGTATCTTCCCGTTCAGGTCAGACGTTGTTCTTGAGAGTCGCTTGCCCGGTATCGGCAGATAAATGCGATATTGCAGTTCCTCTGTTACACTGATTACGATGCAAAGTTCCTTGAATGTATACATGCCATTATAGGAATCGCAGGAAATGCAACTATTGCGGTATATTACTCAAAGTAACGCAAGATTTCGGACCACAACTAAAATCATTGTCTGAAGGCACTGCGAAAAAGAATGACACCTTCCATACGTCAATATACACTGCTGGCCACCGTAAATGCAACACCAAGAAAGACAAGAGGTTGCGCAACACAATTTATTTTGTAGATAACATTTTGACCAAGTATCAAATGATTACGTTTACAGACGTCTGTGACATGTGGTTCCTGCCAGAATCAGTAGCCAGAGTAGCCGCCATTGTTGGAGATCACCGCTGCCACACGTCTTGGCATTGAGTCAAAGAGACGTTGGATGTGTTCCTGGGGTACAGCAGCCCAAGCAGCTTCCACACGTTGCCAAAGATCATCTGGTGTGGCAGCTGGGGATGTAATCTGGGTCACTCGTTGAGCAACCATGGACCACATGTTTTCTATCGGCGAAAGATCCGGAGAGCGAGCCGGCCAGGGAAGCAATTCAATCTGGTTATTTACGAAGAACCTTTGGACAATGCGTGCCACGTGTGGTCGCGCATTATCCTGTTGAAATATGGCTGTGGCCGAGCCCTGAAGGTAAGGAAGGACAACTGGCTCCAGCACCTCGGATATGTAGCGCCGGCTATTTAAAGTACCGGCAATGCGTACTAGAGGCGTGCGAGAGTAATATCCAATACCGCCCCATAACATAATACCCGGTGCAAGACCAGTGTGGCGGTGCATAATGCAGCTGTCCAGCATCCTCTCTCCACGGTGTCTCCACACTCGAATCCGACCATCGTGGTGCTGCAGACAGAAGCGTGCCTCGTCAGTAAAGACAACGTCATTCCATTCTGCCGTCCACATCCGTCTGTCATCACACCATTGGCGACGGAGACGTCTGTGGTTCTGCGTCAATGGCAGACGAAGCAATGGACGTCTTGCGGACTGACCACTCTGCTGTAAACGGCGTCGAATGGTACGCGCAGACACTGGATGATGCGTTACAGACGCAATGTGCTGTGCTATGGTTCGGGATGTCACTGAGCGATCCGTCACTGCCATGCGCACAAGTTGCCTATCAGCACGTGCAGTGGTGCACCGATGTGAACGCGATCGACCACGTCGGTCCATCGTACCCTCCTGCATCCAACGGTCACATATCCGCATTACAGTTGTTTGGTTTCGTCCAACACGACTAGCGATTTCTCTGTATGATAATCCACAATCTCGGTAAGCCACTATCCTTCCTCTGTCGAACTCGGATACTTGATCAAAAGATGTTCGCTGTTGTCTACGAGGCATAACCGATCGTCTTGTGAAACAACCACAAGGTAAACACACGTGCCGAACGTACACTCGTCGAAATCGCCAAGCCTTAAATGGCGCTATGAGGTGGCGCCACAGGCACGCGTGAGTGATGTGCGTCTGCGCTGAAATTCTAATCAGTTGCATATCTCATCGCTGCAAACTCATGGTGTAAATTTCACTTGATTCGGATGCTTCCTTCAGGGTGTTGCATTTACGGTGGCCAGCAGTGTATTTATATTAAGATGGTATCTGTACCATGTCAGAAAGAACAGATACCATCTTCCTATAGATAAGGCTTACCGACCAATGATCTTCTTCAGTGCGGATGCACTCACATTGCCCGAACTCTTACTGGAATCGGTAGATTGACTGCCGCGAGTAATGAGTATAGTGGGCAAGGGCACTATAAATGTAGTGTGTGGACAGTAAGTTTGAAATGTGTGTCTCACGGGGAGCGTGCCAGATTTAAGTCCCTGCAGTCGCACTATCTATCTTCTGTGTCCTCGATGGCTCAGTCGGATTGAGCGTCTGCCATGTAAGCAGGAGTTCCCGGATTCGGGTCCCGGTCGGGGCACACATTTTCAACTGTCCCCGTTGATATTTATCAAGGCCTGCCAGCAGCTAATGGTCTGGATTTCATTACAATTTCAGTCAATGTATTTAGTGAAGACACTTGACTGGTTCGATTCAACATGACAGTTCGGTACTGCGGAGTTGTTGGAGACTCCTACCTACGTATATTCCGCAACACAAGTACCGGGTCACTTTTTCGAAAACCCGGAATTATCTCTCGTTGCAACACAAAAGTTTGAAATGTGGCTCAAGGCTGCCTACAACTTCCTTCTGAAAGGCTGCAAAAGCGTGTCGCCCTGTGACGTCACCCTCGGGCTCGGCGACGCTTCAGATAGTGAGGTGTCGACAGATGCGAAGAAAAGCCCACTACTCAGAAGTTCGTGTGAGGTATAAGGTGAGTTAGTGAGTCACAACGGCACCACATTTTTGCCCAGTGGCACTACGGACGTGTCAGACGATGAGAAGGGCGTCACACCCCTTCTTACCACATTTCACTCCTCTTCACGTCTCTGCGACACCAAGGATTGCAATCACACGGAAAAACATTTCAGACTACCGCTCCCGAAAAGGCATTAGGGAGTAGCACAAAGAGCGTCAATGGAACCACCTCTTGTGGCGTCGATTCCCACACACTTCGCGATCAACATTTCGGTGTGCGATGAGCAACAGTACAGCTTTCTTGACAACGTTTGGGATTAGAAATATGATTCCACCTATTCAATATTAACCTATTCATAATTGGATTTGGAATTACTTTATTAACATAGGCGATTCGGTCCTTCTCTAAGGGCCTGCAACCCCATTGACAATTACAGGGTTTCGAAAAAGTGACCCTTTAATTGTGTTGCTTAGTGTAGTTCCATATATGGACAGTCGGAGTCAGACGTGGTAAAGAGTTTGTGACAGTTGTGCGGAGTCAGATTTGTGCGGAGGTGGAATGTGTTGACATTTCTGCGGGGGCTAAGACAACAGATCAACGTAAAATAAAATGTTACTATTAACTGTCTGGTCGCAGAATTAGTTACTAGTAGCACAGGTCGTGCTACACTGCTAGACCGGAAACAAATTCTTAATGTGGATGTGCGCTACCTGTGAAAACCTGCTTATGCCAGAAAAAGCCCCAGTCTCCATCGAAATGTCCCTCCGCAGAAGTGTCAATTCTATGGTATAAATGCAACAGCATATGAGTGGTTTAAGTCATATCTACAGAACAGGAAGCAAAAAGTCTCTTTATATGCTTCAGGCGATTCAAAGGAGTTTGCCACTTCATCTAACTGGGGTGAAATTACATTAGGTGTTCCACGAGATTCGATCATGGATCCCCTCCTGTTCTTGATATATGTGAATGACCTCCCTTCTTATGTGAAACAAGATACTGAACTGACACTATTTGCTGATGATACAAGCATAATTATTAATTCAGTAAAAGAAAGTCCGATAGAAAATGATACAAATAAGGTCTTTGCAAAAGCTATTAATTGGTTTTCTGCGAATGGGCTTGCTCTGAACTTCTAGAAAACACAGTACATCCAATTTTCTGTTGCAAAAAGTATAATTCCTTCAATAAACATAACACATCAAAAGAAGTAAGTACCCAGAGTAGATCATACTAAGTTTTTAGGTGGACATATAGATGAAAATCTTAATTGGAAAAGTCATATTTTGGATCTCCTAAAGCAACTAGGTTAAGCAACTTTTGCAATCAGAATAATTGCCAATTTTGAGGATGTAGAAATTAGTAAGCCAACATACTTTGCATACTTCCACCCTCTGGTGTCATACGGAATAATATTCTGGGGCAACTCAACACTTAGGCAAAAGGTATTCACTGCTCAAAGGAAAGTAGTTAGAATAATGTGTGGGGTTCATAGTCGCACATCTTGTAGGCATCTGTTTAAAAGGTTAGGAATTCTTACAACTGCTTCACAGTACATTTACTCAGTAATGAAATTTTTTCTCAACAACGTGGACCAGTTTAAAATCAACAGCGACATTCATGATTACAGTACCTGAAAAAAGAAAGACCTACACTATCCTTTACTTAACCTATCTTTGGCACAGAAAGGGGTAAAATAAGCTGCTATAAAACTTTTTGATAAATTACAAGATGAAATAAAATGTCTGACAGACAGCAGTAATAGTTTCAAAAACTACTCCTTCTATACCTTATATGAATTCTTGAATATGAGTAAATAAATCTGGAGATATATGCATTTTGTGCCATTTAAGGGAATGGGATAGATAATAAAAATATTTAGGTATAACACTATAATGTATAAAAAAAAACCTTGTTTCCTGTGCGCATTTCTTGTGCATTTGACACGTTCCACATCATAACGGTTTTTCCGTGCTATTGATCAATGGAACACGTAACTAACTACCTAACCACAGGTCTCTCAACCTCAGGGTAAGTGGATTCGTAGAGGTAGAATCATTCCAGGACGAGGTACGGAGGGAACGTGAATACTCAGCAGTGGTGTAGGGTCCACCCTTATTCAGGAGTTGGTTTCATGTCCTCAACCTATTATATGTACTGGTGTCGGAAAAGTTTCTTTGGAAACAGAGGCGTTTGCCTGTCTCAGTCTCAGCCAGCCCCAGCTTGTGTTCCGTCTCTCGAAAAATTTCTGTAGACGTGACATCAAACTTTAACTGTCCTTTTCTTTGCACATCATCCAAATCAGATTTTTCACTTTATGTTTTTAAAATATATTGCTAATATGTCTCTAAATTAAGGACGTGCTTGCGTTGCTCAACGCGTAGCATAGGCTCGCAGCTTACGAAGAACTGATTTTAGCCCGGACGAGCTGGAACCCGTGCGCTGAATCAAAGATCCAATGTTTTTTATTCCGGTCTTTGATAACAATATGAAGTCCATCGACGATGACCGGTTGGAAGGACTTTATATTGTGATCAAAGACTGGAATAAAAATCATTTGACAGTACCTGGATCACTGTTTGTATTCGCGACTATGTCGCAGCTTGTGGAATTAAAAATTGCTGGCCTGGTGCACCGGTTGTTCCGAGTGTGAGTTTTGGGAATTTCTCCTTTATTCATTCGGGCCAATCCTTGAGAGAGAATATCAATCAAAATCCGGTGAAACGTATCCATCAAAAACGAGAGATTAAAACAGCTCAGGTGGTCGAGGATGGGCTATCCAGTTATTGTCTGTATGTCTGTTTACTAGAAGTGGGGATGGAGCAGAGTAACCGTTTTACGAAGAAGACACGTGATATCGTAGTGAATTTAGGAAACTGGAAATGCTGCTATGAGAACGGACCAGAATACAGGGCAGTCATGCCGGGAATCCGACGGTGGAGGTCCGCCGAGCCACTACTCTCCAAGTCTCACAGTCTCTCAAATAAAATAGCTTCCGTAAAGATAGGTTCTATCAACGGCTCCTGGTGCTACCAGTCGGCTGTCGACGGTCTTTGTCCTTAAGTGCTCAATCCGAGGTTTGGTAGGCAGCAATCTTTCTGATTTCTTCATTCCTGTGTGGAAATTATAGTCGACAATTTTTATAATTTTATCCATATAGGTCTGCTTGTTTTCCGTTGTCTATGGGTAGCGTCTTCCATCACCAATAATTACAAATTTCTCGCTTAGGGTTCGAACCCCGCCGCTGCATAAATCTTGAATAAAAAATTATCAGTTATGCCGGGCGAAGACTTACGGCATAAGAAACCACCCTCATTCTGCCAACGGCCTTGGGAAAGGGGGCGCAGAAGCGGACATGTAAGGGCACACTATTGCACTTAGGGTGGGAAACTGCCCCTTAAAGGCGGAAGAATCAGCAAAGAGCATGAGGATGCAGAAGGCAATGAAAACCACTGAAGTAAAGGAACATACTGTTTATTCTCAGGAATGTGCCCTGTAATTGAAAAAAGTGGAGGAGAATTGGTTGGGTGATTGATTTGGGGGGAGGGGACCAAACAGCGAGGTCATCCGTCCCATGAGGTTAGGGGAGGATGGGGAAGAAAGTCAGCCTTTCCCTTTCAAACGAATCATCCCGGAATTTGCCTGAAGCGATTTAGGAAAATCACTGGAAACCCAAATCAGTATGGCCGGAAACGGATTAGAGCTGTCGTCCTCCCTAATTCCAGTCCAGTGTGCGCCACGTCGCTCGGCGTAGGAGGTCATTAGAGACGGAGTGCTAGCACGGGTTAGGAAAGGATGGTGAAGCAAAGCGGCCGTGCCTTTTTGAAGGAATCAGTCCAGCATTTGCTTTAAGAGATTTAGGGCAGTCACGGAAAATCTGATTCGGGATGGCCGGACGCGAGTTTGAACCACCGTCCTCCAGAATCCGTGTCCAGTGTGCTAACCACTGCGCTGACCCGCTCGGTAATTGAAAAAAGTGCCATGATGATCTCTCCATTGGCAAAAATTCCAAACTAGTCCCCCATTCGGAACTCTGGGAGGGGGCTGCCAAGGTCGAGGCGACAGTGAGGAAAAAGATTGAATAACCAACGAAAAGAAACGTTCTACAAGTTGGGGGGTGGAGAGTTAGAAGTTTGAACGTGTTCGAAAAGTTAGAAAATCTGAAAAGGGTAATGCTAAGGCTCAGGCTAGATATAACGGGGGTAAATGAAATGAAATGGAAAGAAAAGGATTTCTTGTCAGGTAAGTACAGAGTAATATCAACAGCAGCAGAAAATGGTGTAACCCGAGTGGGATTCGTTGTGAATAAGAAGGTAGGGCAGAAAATGAGTTATTGTGTAGGGTTGAGTGATACTGCTGTTCATATCAGAATCGACAACAAACCAACGCCAACAACGACGGTTGAGGTGTAAACGCCGACCTCGGAAGCGGAGCATGAAGAAATAGAGAAATTATATCAGTATGTGGAATGGGTAATTCAGTACGTAAAGGCAGATGATAATCTAAGAGTCATGGGGGATTAGAATGTGGCTGTAGGGGAAGGAGCACAAGAAATGGTTACGGGAGAATATGGGCTTGGTACTAGGAGTGAAAACGAAGAAAGACTAACTGAGTTCTGTAATGAACTTCAGCTAGTAATAGCGAATACTCCGTTCAGGAATCACAAGAGGAGGAGGTGTACTTGGAAAAGGCCGGGTGATACGGGAAGATTTCCGAAATCAGATTTTGGATAGTAAGAGGTACTCAGGAGCAGATATAGACTCAGATCACAATTTAGTAATGACGAACAGTATGCTTAAATTTAAGAGACTAATCAAGAAGCATCAATGCACAAATACGTGGAATACGGAGATACGAAAAACTGAAGAGAGACGCTTGAAGTTCTCTGAGGCTATAGATATTGCGATAATGAACAGCTCAGCAGGCAGTTCAGTTCAAAAAGAATGGACATCTATAAAAAGGGCAATCACGTAAGTTGGAAAGAAAAACGTAGGTACAAGGAAGGTAACTCCGAAGAAACATGGGTAACAAAAGAAATACTTCAGCTGATCGATGAAAGGAAGAAGTACAAAAATGTTCCGGGAAACTCAGGAACACAGAAATACAAGTCGCTAGGAATGAAATAAATAGGAAGTGCAGGGAAGCTAAGACGAAATGACTGCATAAAAATGTGAAGAAATCTAAAAATTATTGTCGGGAGGACTGACTCCGTACAATGAAAAGTCAAAACAACTTCCGGTGAAATTAAAAGCAAGGGGGGTATCATTAAGAGTGCAATAGGAATTCCAGGAGCCGAATGGGAAGAGAGAAGGATTCAACTTCTTTTTACAATGCCCCTCGCAGCGAGCGAAGTTTGTGAGCTCAATTTTGATTCACCGAACACACTTCGCGAGCTATCTATTAGCGTGGATAACCCGGAAGTGATGATTGTCAGTCCTCCGACTGAAAAAGAATATTATGTTTGAGACAGACGAAGAAAAGAAATGTTGAAGACAGAAGAAATGAAGAGACAAGTACCGCGGCTGTATTGCTTTTACGTGCATCTAGGTGTTATGTTTGCTGTGCACAACCAAGGAAGATGATCTTTCATGAACTGATGTCAGGGTCTACCCATTCGGGAACTTTCTTAAGCAGGGAAACCTTGGAAAACCTCTTAAGCTTAGACCCCCAGCCTACGGTACATAGAAGATAGGAAAGCCTATAGAAGAACAAAAATAATTTTGAAATAGATCTCTGAAGGAAAGACATGTATCAATTTTTATCACGATTTGGAGAAGAGTGGTTTGTGCCTCTAGCAAAAAAAAAAAAAAAAAAAACGTTTTACAATAAATAACGTGAATTCTCGTTTTACAATCTTGTTCCTAGGACAATATCTTGCGGTGCTAAACTCCCCCGGGTCTTGCATGTCCCCGACGTCCACATTTGTAGTCGGTCTTCTACGCGGCCCCCTTTGTAGTTGATCTTCTACGCGGCCCACAATGGGAAGAGTAGAAGAGACAGGGATACTCGAATTCACATGCAACATTCATTCCAAAAGAATTAGCAATGACCAAAAGGGAAACTCTTCCTGTAAGAGAACTGATTAGGTTGCACCGTCCAAGATTCTCCTTTTTGAAAGCAAAATCCTTATGGCTTCATGGATCCTTTTTGTTACGACGTACTTCAATGAATTCAACCATTAACTAATGATGTTGCCAAAAGCATCATCCGATTTACTCTCGTTTGAATACTCTTTTTGACTTTGCCTCCCCACTTGTGCTTATAAGTCCAAAAGTTCTAACACATTTTCTATCACTGATTTGTTCTTCGTAATTTAAAGGATTCATGTAACTTACTATAGATTTTGGATTCAAACCATCGAATAATGGAAAGTGTAGTTCATTTGATACAAAGACATAATTCATGTTTCCTTGATAAGTCATATAATTTAGCTATACTCAAAAAACTTTTTATTCTAAATACATATATTTCTTCGCTTGTGTGCTGAAATGTAAAAGTTACTAGCATTGAGGAATGCGGATTCACTTCTTTCATTTACTCTCTGATTCATACGGTGTTCATCCATGCTCATATATGGAAATGGATTTTGCAAACAAAATTCCCAAACGAACACGAACCATTAAATTACTACTGAATCTATGAATATTAATTTCTTTAATCATTCATTAATAAATTAAAAACTCTTAACTTCTAATTATAACACCTATTCTTTTTAAAGTTCAACATGAATCAGTTTACCCTCGCGTTTGGTGCGAGTCTCTTACAAAGCATATCTGTGTCGTCTTTATCGATTTTAACTCTCGCGCCGACGTCAACTGTTTTGCGCGGGAAATTATCTTTGCGGCGTTAACCGTCACTCACAATTCACTACCACAACACATCCCTTCACACGTTTACGCATGTAAGCGTTCACATGAGATTATATATGAATCTTCACTCGGAACCTCTTTTGATTATTCAGCGTCATTTGCGGGAAACATTTCATTCTTCTTGAAGGTCAGTTAGATCCTTAATCATTCTTGATGACATTAGCAATGCTAAAGTTCCCTGTTCACCCAAGCCACAGGTGAAGTCTATCTCCACTCTCTTCTTTACAACACTCGATAATAATAGTTAGTCACTATTTCTATACTCTATGTCACTGATTAACTATTTCAATTTAAAGGTTTCTAACACTACACACACAGTTTATTGTTATGTTTTTTACGAGCGTTCATTTCTGTCACTCGGAACACCATTCCTCACTATCTTCTAATCTTCATTATATTTTTTTAAGTCGTTCTGAGAAAATAACCCTTTTATTTTGTTCGATCCCGGGTATGCTTTTGGCACGACCAACAATGGAGAGCAGTATGGGCTTGTGGAGGGTTCGATCAAACCCCATTTCAACATGCGATCTATTTCTTTTTGAACTTGCGCCTTTAACCTCCAGGGAACAGGATAGAAAGTTCTACCATACGTTTCGTGCGGCTTAACGTAGAGATGGCATATGTATCCCTTAACAACTCCTGGCCTTTCATCAAACACGTTTTCATACACTAATAATAATTCTTTGAGCTGCTTCTTCTGATCTTCAGTAATGCAGTCGGATTCATTTAACTTCTCATACACTAATTGACCGAAATCTCCTTTGACTTGGAACTCATTATTCACGTGCTGTTTAGAATTTTGTGCAGTCCTGATTACTTGCACACTGATCCCACTATTATATTTTCTGGTAAGGCTTTCTTTTTTCAACAAGTCCAACTCAATTTCTTGTTTATTTACATTTAACCAAATTTTTCCTGTTTTAAAATCTATTCTGCATCCGTATTGACGTAGGCTGCCGACTCCGATAATGCAGTCTACCACCAAATTTTTCACAACAAGGAATGTGCTTAATATTGCTACATTTCCTACTTCTACACTAAGTAGTGACTGCACTTTTACATTAGCCGATCTAGCCCCAACGGCGCCTATTATTCTACAATTTTGAACTGGAAAAATTGGTACTCGTCTTATATTTCTGATCTTGTTGAATAGAGCCTCCGAAATAACATTTGTGGTTGCAGCTGTGTCCAAAACCGCCACTATAGGTACAGTCTCCAAAATGACTTGCACTTCGGCTACTGCCACCTGTTCCTTATCCTCATCTCGGGGTTCTAAGTCCTCGGTCAATTCATCTGCCAGTAATCGTCCATCATTATACGTTAGCATGGGTACACATATCCTGTTGCCCCTCAACCAATTGTTGACCGCTCCTCCGGGGCACGAGTGGGTCCTTACAAGTTTGTTGGATTTTGATTCGCCTGGTGGTTGACATCGTCCGTCACTTCGGTAATTACCGGTTGATTCGTAGATGTCCGTCCCCACTGATGTTGGTTATTTGAGTTTATTCCCCCCGGTTGGTTCCACTTTCTATTACTGTTATTGTTCCAGGCTTGCGGTCTGAAATTCCTTTCGTTCCCCCATACGGGATTGTATCGTTTCCCATTCCTGTTGTTCCTTGGATAGCCCCTCGCAAGACTATTGCCGGTATTATTATTGAAATTTTGAGGGGTTTCTCCACTATTTATCGATCTCTGTGCGATCCCTTGCCTACCATTTGGCGGAGGTTCTATCTCCCTATATTGGAATCTGTTGTTACGTGCTTTCTGGTTGTTCTCTTCTATAATGTCTATATGATCTAACGTCGTGAGGAACGACTCCAGGTCTTTATCGTTGCCGTAAATTAATTGATTCCGGATGCTAGTTGGTAGTCTTGCCTTAAGTATGTTTATTATGTCTGGCAAGGGCATAGGTCTGTCCCAATATCTAGTTTTATTTATATATTTTTCAAAATACTTCCTAAGGCTTCCCACGAAAAATTACCCTCTACCACGCAATAATTAATAATGGTCAATCAAATCATCCACATTAATAAATGTTTTGGAAAAGTATCTGATCAGTTTTTTTAGTAATATATGCGTCGACAGCTCGTCGACGCCAAGGTATTTTTCTAGTACGTTTATTCTTTGGAATAACAGAGAGATACAGAGATGTATGCTCCATGGTTATTATAGAGGGAGAAAGAAAAACAGCTTCGGAAGTATCAGTTGGAAGATTGTCGGATTGCTAAAAGAGATTTATTTACTCTTCTTCGCGCTAAAGCGAGCTAGGAACGTTTGTGCCGCTAGCGTGATAGATAAAGAGAAAGAAAAACCTGTAAAAGCAAATTATATGAGACTTGAAATCCACAGAAAACGGAACATGTACGGAGATGGATTCAATATACAATTTTCCTCAGAAATAAGGTTTGTGACCATTTTATTCTAGAGTGAATGACGAATGAGTTCTCGGTCTGAATCATTGATGATTGTCTGGGCCCTGTAATTAATTGGGAAGTTTCAGCTGTGACGAAGAGAGCCTGCAATCTCTGAGTTTTTATAAATCGTCCAAAAAGGCTTCGTCCACATCTGAAATTTTAGATCTGTCGTAAACTGAACGAATTGTTCAAACGATCGATTTTCCCAACTGAATGCAGCGCTTAATAATAATAACAAATGTAAAGATCTTTTCCAGCAAGCCAGCCGCTGAATATTAAGACGAAGGGCTCCACCAGAGATTCTACTAGGCTGATTTCACGTAAATAATATATTTAAACTGTACACAGATAAAGGACAGAGAGGGAGAGAGAGAGAGAGCGAATGAAATTCTAGAAAATACTCAGAATCCTCCATTAGCATAATTGTTTGTCTGTCTTTTCACGGATCAGCCTACATATAAACCACGAAGCCCTGACTTTATTGTACCGATTTATGTGTGAGAGTGAAGGAGTAAAAAAGGCGACAGATACACCTCTGTACAGACAAAACATTACACCAAGTTAGCGGCAAGCTGCATTCATACATACTTTCATCATTTAGAAAACAGAGTAGAATTCATTATAATGGCCAATCCGTGACAGGACTCGTTTTTGGATGTTGTTAAAATAATTTTGTTCTCTGTTTCATGTGAACTACGACGAGACAACTTAACTTGGAAAAGAGAAGAAATACTCGCAGTCGAATTAAGTGGATCTACAAATAAAAGCAGCACGCTGGGCGCAGAAAAGACGGCAGATCTATAATTTTTCATTAAAGTTTGCCAGTATTGAGGAAGTAGACGTAGATTTGAACATTTACTAATTGTGTTCATGCCAGATGTAGTTGATTGACTTGCCCTAGTTGCATTTACCTGTATAAGTACTATAAGAAAGTAGCCACAGAAGTATTCTTGTGTGAAGGGAGATATATACATATTGACGATAGAACATTTATATGGTTCTAACTAGGGCAATGTTTAAGATTAGTCAAGTAGAGCAGAGCAACACGCAACAGCCTTCAGCTGTGAGCACTGATAATATTGATGTAGTAAGAAGTGTTGTAGAACCGATCGCTACAGATAGCACAATAGAACGCCCGGTAGACACGGCTGGAGATGTAACAGCAAGTATGCAACATGGATTAGATCCATTAGTAATTATCATGAGACAGATGCAGATGATAACCGAGAGCATGAATAATATGAAAATCGACATTAACGCGAAACTAGCCTCAGTTACTGAAGGGCAAGAAAATCTGAAAATTGACATTAATGCGAAGTTAGCCTCAGTTACTGAGGGGCAGGAAAATTTGAAAACCGACATTAACGCGAAGTTTGCCTCAGTTAATGAAGGGCAAAATGATTTGAACGCGAAGTTAGCCTCAGTTACTGAGGGGCAAAATGATTTGAATACGAAGTTAGCCTCAGTTACGGAAGGGCAGGAAAATCTGAAAGCTGAGATTAAGCAGCAGTTACACGACAGTTTTTCCGAATTAGAGCAGCGGATAGAGGCAAAGACAAAGGAACTTAAAGATCAGGCCGAAGAGACGGAACGAAAATTAACTGCACAAATAGAATTGGTGAAAGCTCAATGTGAGGAATCTACTCACCGCGTACGTGTAGAAATGAAGGAGTATGTGGCTATTAAGATAGATACCGTACGCGAACAGGTGGAAATGGTTCCGCAATTAGTACAAAAGCAAGATGCCATGTCATGTGCAATTGCGCAACTTCCTGAATTGGCACGTACACAGACGAACCTAAAGGAAAGTGTTGAACATCTGTCAGAACGTCAAGAAGTTATAGACCACCAAATTAATGTATTAACGGGTAAATTATCCGAAATCACATTAGAAAACAAAAGGCTAATGTGTGAAAACGTTGAGCAAAATGTTAAAGCAGCATTCCAGAGTCTATGTGGCAAACAGGAAGAGAATTTGTTTGCGAAAGGACTTGAGGAAGTGCGCCGGCCGGGGTGGCCAAGCGGTTAAAGGCGCTACAGTCTGGAACCGCGCGACCGCTCCGGTCGCAGGTTCGAATCCTGCCTCGGGTATGGATGTGTGTGTTGTCCTTAGGTTAGTTAGGTTTAACTAGTTCTAAGTTCTAGGGGACTGATGACCTTAGAAGTTAAGTCCCGTAGTGCTCAGAGCCAACTTGAGGAAGTGCGACAGCAGTTAGGTGCTGATTTCGAGCATTGGAAACAAACGATAGCAGAGTCGATACGCGTTTCACAACAAGGCACAGAACAAATGAATACAGGCCAGCAGCAGAAGTTGGCAGCGACTATAGAGCCAGTTACTGCTCATTCGCACACAATAACGACTTGTGTAAGTAACTCAAATATTAAATTGCCACGAGCTAGTTGTTCGCGTGAAGTTTTATCTGACGGAGATTACGAAAGTCTTTGCCATGCCGAAGAAAAAATGATAAAGCATCGGCAATTTCAGATTTTTAATACTGACAAAAGGGGGTGTCCATCCGATTGTTTCTATCCGAAGTTTTAGAGGAGTGCTACCCAGAAATTGGTCGGAGTGGCAGAAGATCAGTTTCGTTACTGGGTATATACAAGGTTCGGGGGCGATCTGGGCCTCGGACATGACTTCTGTTTGCTCGACATATGACGATTTTGAGAAAGCGTTTTTAGCAAAGTTCTGGTCAGAAGGGGTACAGGAACGCCTAAGACAGGAGGTGCTCTACCCAGAGCCTTTCTCTTTTTCGAAAGGAAGCCTTAGGAAGTATTTTGAAAAATATATAAATAAAACTAGATATTGGGACAGACCTATGCCCTTGCCAGACATAATAAACATACTTAAGGCAAGACTACCAACTAGCATCCGGAATCAATTAATTTACGGCAACGATAAAGACCTGGAGTCGTTCCTCACGACGTTAGATCATATAGACATTATAGAAGAGAACAACCAGTAAGCACGTAACGACAGATTCCAATATAGGGAGATAGAACCTCCGCCAAATGGTAGGCAAGGGAACGCACAGAGATCGATAAATAGTGGAGAAACCCCTCAAAATTTCAATAATAATACCGGCAATAGTCTTGCGAGGGGCTATCCAAGGAACAACAGGAATGGGAAACGATACAATCCCGTATGGGGGAACGAAAGG
This sequence comes from Schistocerca nitens, assembly GCF_023898315.1. Taxonomy (NCBI): domain Eukaryota; kingdom Metazoa; phylum Arthropoda; class Insecta; order Orthoptera; family Acrididae; genus Schistocerca; species Schistocerca nitens. The sequence continues at coordinate 824,389,695 of NC_064614.1, forward strand.
AATTTCAGACCGCAAGCCTGGAACAATAACAGTAATAGAAAGTGGAACCAACCGGGGGGAATAAACTCAAATAACCAACATCAGTGGGGACGGACATCTACGAATCAACCGGTAATTACCGAAGTGACGGACGATGTCAACCACCAGGCGAATCAAAATCCAACAAACTTGTAAGGACCCACTCGTGCCCCGGAGGAGCGGTCAACAATTGGTTGAGGGGCAACAGGATATGTGTACCCATGCTAACGTATAATGATGGACGATTACTGGCAGATGAATTGACCAAGGACTTAGAACCCCGAGATGAGGATAAGGAACAGGTGGCAGTAGCCGAAGTGCAAGTCATTTTGGAGACTGTACCTATAGTGGCGGTTTTGGACACAGCTGCAACCACAAATGTTATTTCGGAGGCTCTATTCAACAAGATCAGAAATATAAGACGAGTACCAATTTTTCCAGTTCAAAATTGTAGAATAATAGGCGCCGTTGGGGCTAGATCGGCTAATGTAAAAGTGCAGTCACTACTTAGTGTAGAAGTAGGAAATGTAGCAATATTAAGCACATTCCTTGTTGTGAAAAATTTGGTGGTAGACTGCATTATCGGAGTCGGCAGCCTACGTCAATACGGATGCAGAATAGATTTTAAAACAGGAAAAATTTGGTTAAATGTAAATAAACAAGAAATTGAGTTGGACTTGTTGAAAAAAGAAAGCCTTACCAGAAAATATAATAGTGGGATCAGTGTGCAAGTAATCAGGACTGCACAAAATTCTAAACAGCACGTGAATAATGAGTTCCAAGTCAAAGGAGATTTCGGTCAATTAGTGTATGAGAAGTTAAATGAATCCGACTGCATTACTGAAGATCAGAAGAAGCAGCTCAAAGAATTATTATTAGTGTATGAAAACGTGTTTGTTGAAAGGCCAGGAGTTGTTAAGGGATACATATGCCATCTCTACGTTAAGCCGCACGAAACGTATGGTAGAACTTTCTATCCTGTTCCCTGGAGGTTAAAGGCGCAAGTTCAAAAAGAAATAGATCGCATGTTGAAATGGGGTTTGATCGAACCCTCCACAAGCCCATACTGCTCTCCATTGTTGGTCGTGCCAAAAGCATACCCGGGATCGAACAAAATAAAAGGGTTATTTTCTCAGAACGACTTAAAAAAATATAATGAAGATTAGAAGATAGTGAGGAATGGTGTTCCGAGTGACAGAAATGAACGCTCGTAAAAAACATAACAATAAACTGTGTGTGTAGTGTTAGAAACCTTTAAATTGAAATAGTTAATCAGTGACATAGAGTATAGAAATAGTGACTAACTATTATTATCGAGTGTTGTAAAGAAGAGAGTGGAGATAGACTTCACCTGTGGCTTGGGTGAACAGGGAACTTTAGCATTGCTAATGTCATCAAGAATGATTAAGGATCTAACTGACCTTCAAGAAGAATGAAATGTTTCCCGCAAATGACGCTGAATAATCAAAAGAGGTTCCGAGTGAAGATTCATATATAATCTCATGTGAACGCTTACATGCGTAAACGTGTGAAGGGATGTGTTGTGGTAGTGAATTGTGAGTGACGGTTAACGCCGCAAAGATAATTTCCCGCGCAAAACAGTTGACGTCGGCGCGAGAGTTAAAATCGATAAAGACGACACAGATATGCTTTGTAAGAGACTCGCACCAAACGCGAGGGTAAACTGATTCATGTTGAACTTTAAAAAGAATAGGTGTTATAATTAGAAGTTAAGAGTTTTTAATTTATTAATGAATGATTAAAGAAATTAATATTCATAGATTCAGTAGTAATTTAATGGTTCGTGTTCGTTTGGGAATTTTGTTTGCAAAATCCATTTCCATATATGAGCATGGATGAACACCGTATGAATCAGAGAGTAAATGAAAGAAGTGAATCCGCATTCCTCAATGCTAATAACTTTTACATTTCAGCACACAAGCGAAGAAATATATGTATTTAGAATAAAAAGTTTTTTGAGTATAGCTAAATTATATGACTTATCAAGGAAAAATGAATTATGTCTTTGTATCAAATGAACTACACTTTCCATTATTCGATGATTTGAATCCAAAATCTATAGTAAGTTACATGAATCCTTTAAATTACGAAGAACAAATCAGTGATAGAAAATGTGTTAGAACTTTTGGACTTATAAGCACAAGTGGGGAGGCAAAGTCAAAAGGAGTATTCAAACGAGAGTAAATCGGATGATGCTTTTGGCAACATCATTAGTTAATGGTTGAATTCATTGAAGTACGTCGTAACAAAAAGGATCCATGAAGCCATAAGGATTTTGCTTTCAAAAAGGAGAATCTTGGACGGTGCAACCTAATCAGTTCTCTTACAGGAAGAGTTTCCCTTTTGGTCATTGCTAATTCTTTTGGAATGAATGTTGCATGTGAATTCGAGTATCCCTGTCTCTTCTACTCTTCCCATTGTGGGCCGCGTAGAAGATCAACTACAAAGGGGGCCGCGTAGAAGACCGACTACAAATGTGGACGTCGGGGACATGCAAGACCCGGGGGAGTTTAGCACCGCAAGATATTGTCCTAGGAACAAGATTGTAAAACGAGAATTCACGTTATTTATTGTAAAACGTTTTTTTTTTTTTTTTGCTAGAGGCAAATCGTGATAAAAATTGATACATGTCTTTCCTTCAGAGATCTATTTCAAAATTATTTTTGTTCTTCTATAGGCTTTCCTATCTTCTATGTACCGTAGGCTGGGGGTCTAAGCTTAAGAGGTTTTCCAAGGTTTCCCTGCTTAAGAAAGTTCCCGAATGGGTAGACCCTGACATCAGTTCATGAAAGATCATCTTCCTTGGTTGTGCACAGCAAACATAACACCTAGATGCACGTAAAAGCAATACAGCCGCGGTACTTGTCTCTTCATTTCTTCTGTCTTCAACATTTCTTTTCTTCGTCTGTGTCAAACATAATATTCTTTTTCAGTCGGAGGACTGACAATCATCACTTCCGGGTTATCCACGCTAATAGATAGCTCGCGAAGTGTGTTCGGTGAATCAAAATTGAGCTCACAAACTTCGCTCGCTGCGAGGGGCATTGTAATCTCCCCACGAAAAATTACCCTCTACCACGCAATAATTAATAATGGTCAATCAAATCATCCACATTAATAAATGTTTTGGAAAAGTATCTGATCAGTTTTTTTAGTAATATATGCGCCGACAGCTCGTCGACGCCAAGGTATTTTTCTAGTACGTTTATTCTTTGGAATAACAGAGAGATACAGAGATGTCTGCTCCATGGTTATTATAGAGGGAGAAAGAAAAACAGCTTCGGAAGTATCAGTTGGAAGATTGTCGGATTGCTAAAAGAGATTTATTTACTCTTCTTCGCGCTAAAGCGAGCTAGGAACGTTTGTGCCGCTAGCGTGATAGATAAAGAGAAAGAAAAACCTGTAAAAGCAAATTATATGAGACTTGAAATCCACAGAAAACGGAACATGTACGGAGATGGATTCAATATACAATTTTCCTCAGAAATAAGGTTTGTGACCATTTTATTCTAGAGTGAATGACGAATGAGTTCTCGGTCTGAATCATTGATGATTGTCTGGGCCCTGTAATTAATTGGGAAGTTTCAGCTGTGACGAAGAGAGCCTGCAATCTCTGAGTTTTTATAAATCGTCCAAAAAGGCTTCGTCCACATCTGAAATTTTAGATCTGTCGTAAACTGAACGAATTGTTCAAACGATCGATTTTCCCAACTGAATGCAGCGCTTAATAATAATAACAAATGTAAAGATCTTTTCCAGCAAGCCAGCCGCTGAATATCAAGACGAAGGGCTCCACCAGAGATTCTACTAGGCTGATTTCACGTAAATAATATATTTAAACTGTACACAGATAAAGGACAGAGAGGGAGAGAGAGAGAGAGCGAATGAAATTCTAGAAAATACTCAGAATCCTCCATTAGCATAATTGTTTGTCTGTCTTTTCGCGGATCAGCCTACATATAAACCACGAAGCCCTGACTTTATTGTACCGATTTATGTGTGAGAGCGAAGGAGTAAAAAAGGCGACAGATACACCTCTGTACAGACAAAACATTACACCAAGTTAGCGGCAAACTGCATTCATACATACTTTCATCATTTACAGTAGAGAGAATTCATTATAGATAGTTCGTGGCTGGTTATGTATCAGGCTCCATGTAAAACCTGTATTTACACTACATTAACATAGACAAACTGTAACACTAGTAATCTGGCTAATTAACAAACATATAATGACTAGACAAAAATAAGAAACACACAAAAAAACGACACTAAAAGTGGAAATAATAACACACAGATAGAATAGAAATGTGACAATAGACTAAGTAGGATAGACCATGGCCAGTCATTCTCCACATTAAATCTGTAATTAGATTGCATTAACATAGAGAAACTGTATCGCAAGTAATCTAGCTAATTGACACACAACAGTATGAAAGCGCTAACAAAAATGAAACAGGTGGCTCGTGACATCTGCGACGCGATTTATCTCGTCTGATAAATTACCAATGCGATGCCCTGCCCAGGAACCTCGGACTCGATGGCACGCACCGAGACCACCTTCCTGAGCGGCGGCAGTGAGGGAACAACTGTCTCCAACACTAATAATTCCTATCTCCTTCTTTCCCTCTTCTTATAATTTTCCATTTCGATATTTCATTTATTATAATTTAAAGAAGTAATCACAGCTGTATCTGAAACAAAAAGGACACATGATCTCCACAAAGTCCCACCTTCACGTGGTAATGCATGGGAAACGGTGCCCGCAGCCCGAGCCGTGTAGTCAAATTTAGCTGCGCGTTGGGAGCTGTAGGTACCGTCTAGGAGGACTGAGTGGAGCACCACGGCCCGCAAAAAATTTGTCAGATGGCGGGCCTAACTTGTCTAAAGGCAGGCTGACATTATTGACACAGGGGGAAACGTTACTGAACAAAAAAAGGGACGGAAAATTTTATCAATAGATGGAGCTGCAAGTGCTTAACGTGAAAGGGGTCAGCTATAAATGGCAGATGAATTGCAATGCGGCAGCTATGGTTTTAGATACACATTACGCCATCCGTCCTGTTGAAAGTGCACGACTGCACAAGTTCGACAGTCAACAGTTGTTAGGTTGTTAGGTCAACACTTAGTTAGGTAAGCCGATCCACCAAGCCAAGGTCGTACCACAACGGATGCGAAAATTCGGTTTTTAATTGTGCTAAGGCCCAAAACAGCATAAAAATAAAAATGACATTGGGTTCTAATTGTCCTGGGGTCAAACACCGCATAAAAAGCAAAACAACGTCGTTTTCTAACTGTTGTGAGACTGGGGCAAGACATGTTCAACATGCCGTCCACCGTTTTTTCCACAAGTTGAAATCGAGAAACAGGATGTTCCACAACAGATAGAAGTTGCTAGGGGGTCACGTTCAGAATGCGTGTTTTTGGATTCAGCTATGTTCGTAAATGGAGCACTCAACGCAACATCTTTCAGATAAACCGACAGGTGGAAGTCACACGGATTAAGATCAGGTGATGTGGACGGCCAGGCTGTTGCGAAATGACGGCTGACAATTCTAGCATTTCCGAGATGTCACTGCAGCAGCTGCTTCACTGGCTGTGCAATATATGGAGGAGCGCCATTCTACCCATACATCCACGCTATCGAAGGGTTGGAATGACGTTGGTGCGCAGAATACTCTCATAGTGTGTACCAGCGATGGTACGGGTCACAGAGAGCGTAGGACATATCTTCTCGAAAAAATACTGCCCTACAATAAACGATGCCGTCAACCCGCACCACACAATCACCTTTGCGGAATGATGTGATGTCGGTTGATGTACGTGCAGGTTGTCCATTGCCCATATTCAGCAATTCTGCGTATTGACATGTCTTCGGAGATGGAAATGGGCTTCGTCTGTCCAAATAATGTTTCTTGGCCACTTCTGTACAAGCGAGAAATTCCAGAGCGAACGTTTGTCTTGCTGGCAGGTTAGCGGAAAGCAACTCCTGAACATGGCTGATTTTGTATGGATAGCAATGCAGAATGTTTCGTACGATTTGATGCACCCTGCTCACAGGCACGTCCAACGTTCAGGCAATTCCCTGTGCAGTGCATGTCTGCACACCACCACTCGACCCATCCTGTAATTCATGTGCCCAATGCGCGACAGACGCCGGATCAACTGCATTCCTCCCTCTGTCACAATGCACTTCAGAAGAACCTGTCTTTTCCAATTTTATACTAATTTCCTGAAGACGCTTAGCAGACATCGGATCAACGCCTTTCTCCATGTCCTTCAGTGTCCGAAGCTTCTGCAGGGCTACTGGCGCAGAGTCCCCGTTCTTGTAAAAGAGCTTCACCAGCACCTCCATCTGTTGGTAAAATTTTAATTAACTTTTTTTAGTTCGATCACGTTTCCTCCTATGTCAATAATATGATGTTCAAATTTGACCTCATTCTCAGCATTGGTCCTCTTTCTACGGCGTTTTGAAACTGGAACATGCTTTCGGACACCTTGCATATATGCAGCCTTGTCCATTATAATCTATGAGTGCCAGATTGTCAGTTTCGTGAGCTTAGAAAAGTCTCTCGTTCTACAAGTTCAAATCAGAGTGCAAATATCTATGCGCTAGCGTTTCGAATATTTTCTGTGACGAGTGCGCAAAAGTACATTCGCGCCAGAACGATGCCAAAGTTTGTCAACGTAATTTGCATTCCGGATGTGTAGAGGGGGTAGGGAAACAGCTCTAACTGGTGGTAATGTCTCCCATGGTCGAAATGTGACGCCTGGAAAGAGATGTCTTCTATGACGTGGCTGTCCAGTCACGCAGTAAAATACACAATGATAATCAATTAGACCTGTCACGTGGAAAACAAATAAGGAAACTGCAAAATACTGTTCAGAGATACTTTGAATGACTACATAAATAACCACTGCTGTTTAATGAAAATGAAGGGCACTGAATATCAAGAAAGGTTCGTTAGCAGAAATTACACAACCGCAGAAATGATTTAGAGCTGATATCTGGCACAGCTGCGCCGAGTAATGAGAAAGTTCTCATTACCGAGTTATGCATTATGCATTATTCCTTGATGACAATATTGCGACGATCGTAAGATATTTACGACTTCCATTACTTACTGTTCTTAAAGAGTAATGTTCAACTGGCCACATGCTGACGTCGATGAAGTCCTATTAGCTGTGCCTGCATTGCGCTAGAGACCTGAATCGACCTAAAAAGAATTGTCTAGCGGGACAGCACGTTTGGCTGATATACGGTGGTTCCAGGATTCAGTTTCCGTTGCTGTCAAAGATTCCTCCTTTGTGAGGGACTGGCAAGAAGTGCACTCACAATAGTGATGACAGCTCAGCAGCTACTTGAGAGGGAAGTAGCCGCTTCGGTTTCTGAAAGCCGACATTCACAGCCGAGAGAGTGGCGCTGGGCTAACCACATGCACCTCAATACCAATGTACGGCCTTAAAACAGAACCAGTGGTGACCACGGCGGCCTCTGAAAAAATATACGCAATAATGTCACAAATTCCTCATTACGGCTGCCGTGTGTTCTGTTGAGCGTGCCAAGCTCTAATTGTTCAGCACCCATACATAGAGTACAGGCATATTCAGTGGTAACTACGCCACTGATAACTTCACCACAAATGTTGAGACAGGAACAATAAAAACACCATACAGATTCAGACAGGTGATAAACAGCGAGCGCCGGCCGGAGTGGCCGAGCGGTTCTAGGCACTACAGTCTGGAACCGCGCGACCGCTACGGTCACAGGTTCGAATCCTGCCTCGGGCATGGATGTGTGTGATGTCCTTAGGTTAGTTAGGTTTAAGTAGTTCTAAGTTCTAGGAGACTGATGACCTCAGAAGTTAAGTCCCATAGTGCTCAGAGCCATTTGAACCAAGCCATAAACAGCGAGAGCGCGGAAAAGGACGCGCACAAAGTAACATAAAATACGAAATCCATAGTAATGTGATATATAACAAACTGACAGTTTATTAATGTAATAATTCAACAATGTTTCAATGTAACAAAGTAACAACACATCAGAACAACACTAAATGTATGTAATAGCAAATTGATAGAACAGTACATTAGCCTAGATGTTTAGGATATACAAATTGCTGGCAAGAAGACAGAAGCCCGATGGCATCATTCTGAAACGCGCTCCACTGACTGGCATAAATACTGGCAGTAAGTAATTTTACAAAATGTTAAACAACGTTTTCAGCATATAGACAGTGACTGACTGTTGATCCAGAGGGTCACCAAGACAGTCAGAATTGTTATATAACATTTGTATCTGTTCTGAAATGCAAAGTTAACTGAGGCATGCAATCATTTTAAAATGTGCGGCCCTCCGCTAGCCTCTGCTTCCACAAAGTAGCTCCCGAGAAAAAATTACTGCCCACTCCAGTTCCAGATTGTGGTGGAAAACACCATTTCATCTTAGCAAACAACCTCTTATAACAACAACACCAAATCTTCATTTTCTTTTTTCTTCTCTTCCTGTCTTCAGTTTATATCAATTTTTAACGTAACACAAAGCTGCTGATAATTTTTTTAAAAAATTGCCTATCCACTAGAAAATCGGTTGTGTGTGTGTGTGTGTGTGTTTGGAATGACCGATGTGGCAGCTTAGAGAGCACAGTGGAAAACACGATCCACTGTATTATAAAGGCAGTGGGTCAAATTGTACGCAACAGTGAAAAAAAAAAAGAGTTCTGCACAACTAACTGTATTGCTCGCAAGCACTTACTTCAGGAAACCGCCGTTAGCGCTTCAAATACAAAATTTGATTGGTCTGCATGCAGTGGTGGCAACCCCCACCTTCAGCCCAGTGCGGACCCGTGAGGGGCGAGGTGGTGGGGGGCAGGGGAAGGTGTGAGTTTCAGAGTCGCCCCCAAAAGGAATTTAGTGAAAACTTTGATATTTTAAGATGTATCAGTTTGAAAAATACTCAGCTTACTTTCGGGGAGTCAAGTAGCGTGAAAACTAAGAGTTCACAAAATGTCAAAGAATTCAAGGAAATTATGAGCTGCAACTCTTCAGTTGCTTGTGTGAGGGCCTACCTAATTGAAAGGGCTTGCGGCCCGACTTGCTGTAAAGGAGAGATTCACGGGCTGATCGTACCTGCTGACAGCAAGAAGCCAGGAACAGTTCTTCTGTCCACAGGCGGAACCGCCAAACCGCAGGAAGCTGAGAAAGGAAAGACAGGAAGGGAAAGAGCCCCGTTGAGCGAATAACAGAAAGGCCGACTACCCGAACGTAGCCGGAACCTTCTGAAAGAAAGAGCGTTCCCCTCATTTACATTCTCGCACAAGCACCGTCTACAGACCTGTATTCACAGTGGTAGTACTAAGTAAAATATAACAAACTGCAACCACCTCCCCCAGCCATCCACCGTCCTCCAGAACCGAGCCCTGCGTCCGCATCTGAAAAAGACTGTTGGTGATAGAACAGAGCAAAGAAAGAAACTTAGTAAAGAGAAAGAAGAGAGGCAATTAGTTGGGTGAGGAATAGAGATTCCATAGACATGAAGAAACGGAAAATATGTCAGTGACTCCATAAAGCTGTCTCCCACCCCCTCTTGAATGCCATGTATCGTATGTATCTCACAAGACTTTTTCAGGTCCCAGAGAGGGAGGGCTACACTGCAGAAGTACTTCAGACTTTATCTGCACAGGCGCAGACATTGGCTTATCAGTCATTGCATGAGAGTTTTTGTAAGATGTTTGAGCTTGTGACATTTACATTGTAACGTTTGTGGGGGACAGGCTATTATTTAGCCCAACAGATGGGACTAGTTTTCATGTTTACAGAAATATTGCGTCTATGGCTGTTTAATACGACCACCTGTCAACAAGGAATGTCTACCTGTTGCAGAGAAATTAGTTATGACTGAGAATTTCTGACAGATAAGGCTTGAGAACATCTCCTAAGGCAAGTGTGAGTAGCCCAGATACGAGATTTAACAATTAGGGCCATTAACGGCCAGCAAATAAACAGAGGAGCCATAGGAAGAATTATTGTTAGTTTTGTCAAGACAGAGTATACTTGAATGAAATTTTCACTCTACAGCGGAGTGTGCGCTGATATGAAACTTCCTGGCAGATTAAAACTGTGTGCCGGACCGAGACTCGAACTCGGGACCTTTGCCTTTCGCGGGCAAATGCTCTACCAACGAGCTACCCAAGCACGACTCAGGCTCCGTCCTCACAGCTTTAATTCCGCCAGTACCTCGTCTCCTACCTTTCAAACTTTACAGAAGCTCTTCTGCGAACCTTACAGAAGTAGCACTCCTGAAAGAAAGGATATTGCGGTGACATGGCTTAGCCACAGCCTGGGGGTTGTTTCCAGAATGAGATTTTCACTCTGCAGCGGAATGTGCGCCGATATGAAACTTCCTGGCAGATTAAAACTGTGTGCCGGACCGAGATTCGAACTCGGGACCTTTGCCTTTCGCGGTCAAGTGCTCTGTCAAAGGCAAAGGTCAAGAGTTTGAGTCTCGGTCCGGCACACAGTTTTAATTTGCCAGGAAGTTTCAGAGTAAACTTTACACTAACCATATACGTGATATTAACATAACAAACACCAAAAGGCAAAAGTGCCGACATAGTGTCTCACATAGTTCGTTCGTCTAACTGGGTGGCGTTGTCGTCTCGAATTAGTCTTCTGATATATAGGGTGTGTTGCTTCTTTTAAAGAAAGGACACGAGTAGGCTGCTGGAACACTGGTACAGCACTCGAAAAGACACAGAGTGTTCACGATGCAGAAGGAGCACTACGTTTGTTTGACGACCAGGTCACAACAAAACGTGCTTCCAGAAGAAGATAATGAATGAATAAGTTCGCCATACTTTCATGTACTCTGCATAGTCTCATGCATCGTAAAGGTAACAGTCATCGACAAACAGCAAAGAAGGCCGTTCTGAATGAAGTAGCCGTCGTGACATCCAGCAAATGGCTCAAATGGCTCTGAGCACTATGGGACTCAACTGCTGAGGTCAGTAGTCCCCTAGAACTTAGAACTAGTTAAACCTAACTAACCTAAGGACATCACAAACATCCATGCCCGAGGCAGGATTCGAACCTGCGACCGTAGCGGTCTTGCGGTTCCAGACTGCAGCGCCTTTAACCGCACGGCCACTTCGGCCGGCGACATACAGCAGCTATTGTCATTAAAAATACACTTTAATGAACGGTGGTGGTTAAAATTCGAAACCCATATAGTGATCCAGCTAGTAACACTTGTTGCTTTCTCAAGAGATAGAAAGATATGTAAATTCACAGATTAAAATTAAAAGAGTTATCAAATCACGTAACAAAAATTTTAAAAACTGTCGAATGTTCCAGTATATTCATACGTTAGAATTTTATGTCACAGGCCGTCTGATGTATCCCTGTCTTTGGCCTGAGCATGAGCTGCAACGTCACATCATCACTTCTCTAATGACACATATCTGGCAGAAAATAAAGAGTACTGTAATGATCAGATAGCTGAACGACACAGGCTACTGTCACACAAGCTTTTATGGTTATCACGAATAGTATGGAGTTTCCATTACTTGTACCATTTTGAGCTATATGTAGTTTCTGTAAGCATCTATGATTTATTCGAGCTCAGTTTGATGCTGTTGTTCAGTGATTACTTAGCACCAAACGTAGGGTGTCGTTCATGCCTGAGAGGCCAGGAATGATATCGTTAGGTCTCTTTCTTTCGTACTACTAGAGGTTGTCAATAAGTACATAATAAAATAGACGGAAAATTAGTGAAAAACAGAGACAAATTAGTGGAAGAAGAACTGAGCCCAGAGGAACACTTGTACGTCATTCTTTTCAAGACGATTCCTCCGTCTCACAGACGATGTGTTGTCTGTATTTCATTAAGTTTTCGAATCAAATCAATAACATATCTGGAAATTTTAATTATTTCATATTCATATCTAAGGTACTTTGATAAAATCGAAGTGAATCCATAAGCCTGCTTCGCGCAAGTGCCTGGTGCGGGTGTAATCATCAAAAAGGTTCTCGAGTAACTATAATTAAGGAAGTCGATAGCTTAGGAGAAAGATAACCGGCAGGGGCTGAGATCATCGCCTTAGTAATCCACAACCTAGTTAATCGTGTTGCTCGTGAGAGGTAAGTATCCAACTGCAAACGAAACATTAAACCAGCATCTCGCAAAGTCAAATGAAATGTTATATCCTCGGGCTACTGCATCGGACAGAATTGCGGGAGTTCTTGGCACCATCGCGTACGCAAAGCTTACCTCCTCATCAGTATCACGTAACAGATGCGGGAGGCGGCCGCTGTAACAGGAAGGGGTGGCGCTGGAACAAGTTTTAATTTATTTGGTAATGGCCGCTTATGACTTCCGGGCGCGCAGATAGCGCGATAACGCCCATCCAGCCATTACCGCGCCGGCGCCGGACGCCGTGTTAATTAGTGGCTCAGCGTTATTGAATATTCACAATATACGCGCGCAGCCGCGCCTTCGGACGGGCAGCCTGATCTACATCTACATCTGCATCTGCGTTTCACAACCTAGTTTTCAGGGCGTAACGGACTGTGCAGAGTAATAACGTCTGTCGCTTCCTTTCCTGTTCCATTTGCGGCTGGTGCGGCGTGAGAAATACGGCTCCCTTACCGGCGCGCAAACTGTAGTTATAGCTCCTGTGTCAAAGTCACGACAGAGTGGGTAAAATAGTTTCTGGATTTGTCCCTCAACTTCCGCCGATTCTAACAGCTTTTTTTCCCTGTCATTTTACAATATCGTGGCTCCCGTCTCGTGGCCACACACGACTTACACACAGCACGGACGTCCGTAACATTCCTTAATAAATTTCAAATACTGATACAAGAAATACAGGAAACGATAGTACGAAAAATACCCATATTTTGCATATTATTAATGCTCACCACTTTTTTAGATATGTAGATACGAAACAGATGCGGTTTTTAACATGATTGATGGGACACATATGCCACACTAAATTAAAATGTAATTTCGAGCGTTGAGACGTCTGTATCTCATATACGTCTAGTGTTAGCATGTAATGAGATGCTTTCGGAACTTGAAGGAAAATACTATGGATCTTGGGGTGGATGTATAGAAGGCTGAGAGTGGTCAAATGAGGCGGCGCGTGCTTATAGTGCGCTTGTTTCATGAAAATCAAATCAAATCACCATCTTCTCCACTCCCAGAATGTCTGAGGTAACTGATTGTGTTTCCTTATACATCACAGAAATTGTTTTGAAATACTACTACAGACCTAAGTAACTCCGCTTGTTTGTACATAATTTGTATGTAGTGAATCCTATAAGCCCCAGGAACACTAATAGAAGGTAGAAAACACTGCTGTGTGGCATATCAAAGTCATGTTCAAATGTTATGTTGAAAAATTGTGCCCAATATTTTTACCTTTTTCATTGTCAGGAGAATAAACGCGTTTTGATACTGGTTTGTTATACATTTTTCCCTATTCGCCATTCTGATAAATCATTCTAAAGTTAAATGTTTAAATCTGAAACTCCTAGGTTCACACGAAAACATGGATCTAATTAAGTTCATGGGTCACACGTGTACCACTTCACCGATTTTCAAAATCGGCCAGCTTAAGATTCTCGTTCTTTTTTTTTCCTTCTTTTTGCGGTGAAAGTGTATTATTTATCACAAATGAAGGCAGGTTTTAACATTTGATTTTTCAAATATAAGCTAAATAAACTTTAACCATGGAAGGATTAATGGAAGACTGTACTACCCTGTGAAACCTAGAAATGTAATAAATTTGAGAACAAAATCTGTCAGCAAGTTTCAGTTTTCATTCGAGAAGTAGTCAGAATGTCTTAACGGTTACCCTGAAAAAATCAAGCTGCGATCGCGCAACTCGTTATGCTCACTGCTCAGGAAACGTTCCCCTCGATAATGTTCTCTTCGTCATTCCGAGAATGCCGGCCACGCACTGGTTTCTTCATGCGTAGAAAGAAAAATAAAGTCATTAGAGCAAATACACACATTAAAAAACGTTTTGCATCACCTCGGTTCCGAGAGCTTTGGGACCTGTACAGAAAACTGGAACAGAGACCAACATAAACATCATTTCCCCCCTTTTTTATTGCTCATGAAAACCACTTATTGCATGTTGTACCACCATACAGCGAGACCTTCAGATGTGGTGGTCCAGATTCCTGTACACACTCATACCTCTAATACCCAGTACTCGAGCGATGTCGTTATCGTGGAGGAAGTCATTCACAAGATGTGCACGTTGGGGGCGCGAATTGTCGTCCATGAAGACGAATGCCTCGCCAATATGCTGCCAATATGGTCGCACTATCGGTCGGAGGATGGCATTCACGTATCGTACAGCCGTTACGCGCCTTCCATGACCACGAGCGGCGTACGTCAGCCACACATAACGCCACCCCAAAGCAGCAGGGAACCTCCGCCTTGCTGCACTCGCTGGACAGCGTGTCTAAGGCGTTCAGCCTGACCAGGTTGCCTCCAGACAGGTCTGCGACGATTGTCTGGGTGAAGGCATATGCGATACTCATCGGTGAAGAGTATGTGATGCCAATCCTGAGCGGTCCATTCGGCATGTTGTTGGACCCATCTGTACCGCTCTGCATGGTGTCGTGGCTGCAAAGATGGACCTCGCCATGGACGTCGGGGGTGAAGTTGCGCATCACGCAGCCTATTGCGCACAGTTTGAGTCGTAACAAGACGTCCTGTGGCTGTACGAAAAGCATTATTCAACACGGTGGCGTTGCTGTCAGGGTTCCTACGAGCCATAATCCGTACGTAGCGGTCATCCACTGCAGTAGCAGCACTTGGACGGCCTGAGCGAGGCATGTCATCGACAGTTCCTGTCTCTCTGTATCTCCTCCATGTCCGAACAACATCGCTTTGGTTCACTCCGAGACGCCAGGACACTTCCCTTGTTGAGAGCCCTTCCTGGCACAAAGTAACAATGTGGACGTTGGCATGACTGAACTACAGACAACACGAGCCGTGTACCTCCTTCCTGGTGGAATGACTGGAACGGACCGGCTGTCGGACCCACTCCGTCTAATAGGCGCTGCTCACGCATGGTTGTGTACATCTTTGGGCGGGTTTAGTGACATCTCTGAACAGTCAAAGAGACTGTGTTTATGATACAATATCCGCAGTCAACGTCTATCCTCAGGAGTTCTGGGAACCGGGGTGACACAAAACTTTCTTTGAGGTGTGTACATTCCCTTGGACAGCTTTCCGCGACGCTTTGTAAGTTTCCTTTAGTATGCTCCTGTGACGGTTTGCTGCCTCCGAGCATAATCCGTTAACATCACACCGTGGCACTCCCAAGGAACACTCAACATTACGTTACTCGACTGTGGTCTGATCTTAGCCTTTTTCGGCGGTGGTGGATTCAGATGCTTCCATTGCTGGCTTTCCTCTCGGGATCATCGTCATATACATTTTCACTTAAACAAAACGATTGCTTCAGTACCGGGGCCAGTCTTTAATTATTAGGATCCAGAAAAATACCGACCCCTTTTATTACCACGTTTTGTAAGAACTTTTGAATTGCTTCTTAAATATTAGGAGTTACCACATCAAGCGGGAGACAATGTGTACAGTGTGTTTGTCGGCGCGTATTTTGTCCAACTTCACCATCGACGGGACGATAAACCTTTATATTTCCTTTTCTCAGAGTGTTCCTCGATTCTTTGAGGTTGCAAGAGAAAGTTGGTAAACCAAGTTTTGCTTGCGAACACACAGACCGTAACGAAGAGCTACGGCGAAACCTTCATGGCATATCCTTCAGATACAAAAGAAGAAATTATGTTACATGTACATGGGTTTGGAAATTCCTTATTTCGATGTTGAAACTCATTTCCTACGACTCTTCGTAGTACATTAATCATTGTTAACACAGTGAAACCGAACGTTGCTGCATACCACATGAAAGTTTTTCTGATGAGAAAAGCTTGAAATGCTCTCCTGCAGCACTGACAGAAACATCAGTCCACCATCGCATTGAATCCTACATTCGTTTGAGTTTCGTCTTGTGTATCGTTTCACAGCCTTCCGCAATACAGACAGTATATTGGTTCAAATGGCTCTGAGCGCTATGGGACTTAATTTCTGAGGTCATCAGTCCCCTAGAACTTAGAACTACTTCAACCTAACTAACCTAAGGACATCACATCGAACCTGCGACCTTAGCGGTCGTGCGGCTCCGGACTGTAGTGCCTAGAACCGCTCGGCCACTCCGGCCGGCAGACGGTATATTACTGCCATGATGTGACATAACTGTCACATCTTGCTATGCACTATTAATTCATTTTATTCGCAGTTGTTCTAGTAGCATAGTGGAGCGGTGTGTGTGGAAAGGTAGCCTTGCGCTCGCCACGCTGTGATGGCGTGACGCCGGAAACGTGTCTATGACCTACACTCCTGGAAATGGAAAAAAGAACACATTGACACCGGTGTGTCAGACCCACCATACTTGCTCCGGACACTGCGAGAGGGCTGTACAAGCAATGATCACACGCACGGCACAGCGGACACACCAGGAACCGCGGTGTTGGCCGTCGAATGGCGCTAGCTGCGCAGCATTTGTGCACCGCCGCCGTCAGTGTCAGCCAGTTTGCCGTGGCATACGGAGCTCCATCGCAGTCTTTAACACTGGTAGCATGCCGCGACAGCGTGGACGTGAACCGTATGTGCAGTTGACGGACTTTGAGCGAGGGCGTATAGTGGGCATGCGGGAGGCCGGGTGGACGTACCGCCGAATTGCTCAACACGTGGGGCGTGAGGTCTCCACAGTACATCGATGTTGTCGCCAGTGGTCGGCGGAAGGTGCACGTGCCCGTCGACCTGGGACCGGACCACAGCGACGCACGGATGCACGCCAAGACCGTAGGACCCTACGCAGTGCCGTAGGGGACCGCACCGCCACTTCCCAGCAAATTAGGGACACTGTTGCTCCTGGGGTATCGGCGAGGACCATTCGCAACCGTCTCCATGAAGCTGGGCTACGGTCCCGCACACCGTTAGGCCGTCTTCCGCTCACGCCCCAACATCGTGCAGCCCGCCTCCAGTGGTGTCGCGACAGGCGTGAATGGAGGGACGAATGGAGACGTGTCGTCTTCAGCGATGAGAGTCGCTTCTGCCTTGGTGCCAATGATGGTCGTATGCGTGTTTGGCGCCGTGCAGGTGAGCGCCACAATCAGGACTGCATACGACCGAGGCACACAGGGCCAACACCCGGCATCATGGTGTGGGGAGCGATCTCCTACACTGGCCGTACACCACTGGTGATCGTCGAGGGGACACTGAATAGTGCACGGTACATCCAAACCGTCATCGAACCCATCGTTCTACCATTCCTAGACCGGCAAGGGAACTTGCTGTTCCAACAGGACAATGCACGTCCGCATGTATCCCGTGCCACCCAACGTGCTCTAGAAGGTGTAAGTCAACTACCCTGGCCAGCAAGATCTCCGGATCTGTCCCCCATTGAGCATGTTTGGGACTGGATGAAGCGTCGTCTCACGCGGTCTGCACGTCCAGCACGAACGCTGGTCCAACTGAGGCGCCAGGTGGAAATGGCATGGCAAGCCGTTCCACAGGACTACATCCAGCATCTCTACGATCGTCTCCATGGGAGAATAGCAGCCTGCATTGCTGCGAAAGGTGGATATACACTGTACTAGTGCCGACATTGTGCATGCTCTGTTGCCTGTGTCTATGTGCCTGTGGTTCTGTCAGTGTGATCATGTGATGTATCTGACCTCAGGAATGTGTCAATAAAGTTTCCCCTTCCTGGGACAATGCATTCACGGTGTTCTTATTTCAATTTCCAGGAGTGTATTTTCTGGGCAGAAGCCAGTTTGTGAATCTCATTAGGCCAAGAGGACCTTCTCTGAGGATCCGGTGTAACTGTTTCATTTTATTATCATTGTTTGTTGGTGTTGTACATGTAAACTGCTTTCCTACTCTTTTACATTCGTGTGTGTCTGTGTTATAATGCTTACCTTAACAATGCAAGTGGCGTGTTTACGTAAACGCTATCTGATTAAACGATTCGCCAGATCCATTCTAAATTGCATAACAGTATTGAATTCACTTTTACCAAAAATAATTAGGAAATGTAAAACACTGTACTAAACAAGGCGGCCGGAGTGGCCGAGCGGTTCTAGGCGCTACAGTCTGGTACCGCGCGACCGCTACGGTCACAGGTTCGAATCCTGCCTCGGGCATGGATGTGTGTGATGTCCTTGGATTAGATAGGTTTACGTAGTTCTAAGTTCTAGGGGACTTAAGACCTCAGGTGTTAAGTCCCATAGTGCTCATAGCCATTTGAACCATTTGAATAATGTTTTAATCGGCTCGTCGTGACGTAAAAAAGCATTTCAGTGATTGCAAACACACTATCAGCATTAATAAAGTAATTATTCAACAGTCTAGACAGATGAAGTAGTGGTCGGTATTATTCCGAATGTATGAGTATCCTCAAAGAGTGTGTCGATATGATATATTTGATTTGTTGAAATGTATTGCTGAGAAACCCAGATCTACTTTCATGACAATGTTTTTCGAACGACGTGAACTCTTCCTCTCACAAAACACACTTGGCTAGCTTCCATATTCTTGTCGTACTCATTATTCTCAGCTGCTGTCGATACGCTGACTATTGTTTTCTGCCATGTATCAATGTTTTACTTTTCTCAATAACAGCTATTTTATTCGCGAATCACGCATTATCAGTTTGGCAAGGCGTAGGTAAGTAACCAGCATCTGGCATATGCGTGTCGTTCCGCCTGAAGGCGACCAGGGAGCTCAATAACTTACGAGAAAACTCATAAATGAAGAAATTTCATGTTTATTTTCATACTAGGAAACTATTGTTTCACTAGCTGTCGATAGCTCTTAAGAAATTACAGTCACTGGAGCGAAAAAAAAATTAAATAAAAAATACAACTTCTGATATATCGCCCCAGATAAGAAAGTTCAGTGTGTTTACGAACTGGTGAAATACTCTCCTCGTTGTGTGCCATCTTTCGCCAAAATCTCGTTTCGATGTCTCGAGCGGTTTAGGAGATATGAGGGATGTTGTGAATATTTCGTTCTCGCGGGCGTGAGATCGGGAGAGAACGAGCTGCATAGGATCCATTTTCTCGAGATCGGAGACAGAGACCTCCTCCCAAGTGTAAAGAAAAATTCAGTATGTTAGCTAAATTTCATTCGCAGCAACATATGGTGAAATACGCACCAAACGCAAAATCATAGCGACCCCTATTTCTCATTGCAAACTTTTCGAATTTTGCGTAGCGTCTTACTAAAATGTGTATATCAAATAAGTATGACCATTAGCGAGATGATGAGGACTCCGCCACGAAGCTGACATATAACGCTACAAGTAAGGCAAAAAGTAAATATTTATCCTTAATAGTTTCTGTAAAATCATTTGAGAAAGATTGCAGGGTGCTTGCTCATCGGTTCTGTCAGCGCAGAGCGTCGCCAATCGGCGCTTGCGAAGTATGTGTACGCGTCTCAATACGTGCAAGACCCGCACGACATGTGAGGAACATGCGCGTAGCGCTGTAGTGTCGTGTCACGTCGCACGTTCTATACACGCCTCAAATAGCGCTTAGCCTAACACTGCTCTGTAACAATGAGATTGTCTGAAAAGTAGATGAGACCTGAACTAAGCTTTACTCAACCGAACCTGACAATACTCTTGAAATGCAAATCTCGACTGTGAACGATGCCTCAAATAGCGCTTAGCCTAACACTGCTCTGTAACAATGAGATTGTCTGAAAAGTAGATGAGACCTGAACTAAGCTTTACTCAACCGAACCTGACAATACTCTTGAAATGCAAATCTCGACTGTGAACGATTTTACTGTGTCCTGATTGATGATATACTGGCCCTAACAAATATTCATGACTTATCGTGTGACAACGGAAACTCCTTACTGCTCGAAATATTAAAATATAGCGCCACAGCATACCAGCTAAATAACAAACTTCCCAAGTGCAATGTCAGGAAAAGCAGCTATGCTATGCACATCATGCTTTATGTTTTGAGCAACTGTGCAAAGTGCAAGCAATGCGGCGCACAAATCACAAAGTTAAACTTTCGTGAGGAGACGATGGAAGAAACTAAACTTACTTAACGACTGAAAAGGGACTAGCATTCAAAAAACTGTGAGCTTCTTTCCTTAAGAATTATAACCATTTTTATAAAAACCACTTCTTATTTTAAAAAATGTGACTCTGGCATGAAATTAGATCATGAAATTGTGAAGGAGTGGTGAATCTATAACTTCGAGTCCAAGCTATGTGAGCAGGTAACATTGTTTGGTCACGTCTCAAGTATCAAACTAACTGATCTGAAGAAAAATTAAGAAAAAATCGTGCTAAATATTTGTCTTTTCAGACTCGTGATAAATTACGTGTGAGCAAGCAATGTAGCAACAACATTGCTTGAATATCTTCACACTTTTCAAATCAATCTTTATAAAATCATAGTTCCAAAAAGCAACATCCTGTAACTTCGCACCTCTGTGTTCTGCTAGTTATTTCCAGATCACTCAGCAGCGTGACCAACACCCGACTCTGGCTCTCTGAGCGCTATAGGACTTAACATCTTAGGTCATCAGTCCCCTAGAACTTAGAACTAGTTAAACCTAACTAACCTAAGGACATCACACACATCCATGCCCGAGGCAGGATTCAAACCTGCGACCGTAGCAGTCGCGCGGTTCCAGACTGCGCGCCTAGAACCGCGAGACCACCGCGGCCAACACCCGACTCTCTCTCTTACGTTTCACTGAATGCTACCCTGACAACGACGATGCTACTGACAAACAAAGATCACTCTACGATAAAGATGGAATCTGAAGAAATTATTTAAAATCTGTGCCGTGGCTGCGACTTGAACTCGGGTCTCCATGCTTACTAGACACGAATGCCAGCCATTACACCGCCACAGCTTTATAGTTAAGACAGTTGCACGTACTACCCAGGCAGGATTTCTTCATTATGTCGAATGCTATGTCGCTATTCCAACACTGGAGACCCTCGGCGATAGTGACGATCTAAGAAGGTGAAAATAAGCTGAAGATGTGAATTGCAGTTTGTGTTAGGGATGACATTGGACTGGTGTCGTCTGTGCAACTATGTTACTCTAATGCTACTCTGCTGTAATAGCTAGCACTCCTGCCTTGTAAACAACGAGAGCTGGGTTCAAGTGCGGGCCACAACCCAAATTTTAATTCATTTCTTCTGCTTTCATCAGTATCGTAGATAAGGATGAGACTCAAATGTCTCAAGGAAAATTTAATTATATCACATCTAAAGAACACATTGTCTGTAGTTAGAACATCTTTGCGTAACATATAGACTACTGAACACTTCTGTTTGAAAAAAAAAACAGTGTGCTGATTTGAAATATGGCATATCGAACAAAAAGAGGGCTTCCATCACTTTCATTGAAAGTCAGGAAGCGAACCTCTCCTCAGCTGTTAAATGCTGAGCACGTGCTTGGACCCTCTGTGGCCAATGAATGCAGCAGCCACCTCAAAGCACCCAGTAAATGATTGAGCATGACATCTGTATCTACATGGATACTTTGCAAATCACATTTAAGTGCCTGGCAGAGGGATCATCGAACTACCTTCACAACATGGTTCAAATGGCTCTGAGCACTATGGGACTTAACATCAGAGGTCATCAGTCCCCTAGAACTACTTAAACCTAATTAACCTAAGGACATCACACACATCCATGCCTGAGGCAGGATTCGAACCTGCGACCGCAGCAGTCGTGCGGTTCCGGACTGAAGCGCCTAGAGCCGCTCGGCAACCGCGGCCGGCACCTTCACAATAATTCTCTATTGTTTCGATCTCGAACAGCGAGCTGAAAAAACACCCATATTTTTCCGTGCGAGCTCCGATTTCCCTTATTTTATTATGATGATCGTTTCTCCTAAGTAGATCAATAAAATATTGTCACATTCGCAGGAGAAAGTTGGTGACTGAAATTTCGTGAGAAGTTTCTGCAGCAACGAAAATCGCCTTTGTTTTAATTATTTCCACCCTAAATCCTGTATCATGTCCGCGACACTCTCTCCCCTATTTCTCGTTAGTAAAAAAATTGCTGCCCTTCTTTGAACTTTATTGATGTCCTCCGTTACTGCTGTCCGGTAAGGATCTCACACCGCACAACAGTACTGGAAAAGAGGACGGACAAGCGTATTGTAGACAGTCTCTTTAGTAGATCTATTGCGTCATCTAAGTGTTCGGCTTCCCCACAACTATATCTGTGTGTTCTTTCCAAATTAAGTTGTTCGTAACTGTAATTCCTAGGTATTTAGTTGAATATACGGTCTTTAGATTTGACTGATTTATTGTGTAACCGTGGATGACCTCACACTTTACATTGTTTTGGGTCAAAAAAATGGTTCAAATGGCTCTGAGCACTATGGGACTTAACTGCTGTGGTCATCAGTCCCCTAGAACTTAGAACTACTTAAACCTAACTAACCTAAGGACATCACACACATCCATGCCCGAGGCAGGATTCGAACCTGCGACCGTAGCGGTCGCGCGGTTCCAGACTGTAGCGCCTAGAACCGCTCTGCCACTCCGGCCGGCATTTTGGGTCAACTGCCAATTTTCGCACCATACAGATATCTTTTTTAAATCGTTTAGCAGTTTGTTTTGATCTCCTGATGACTTCATTAGACTATAAACGAGAGCATCATCTACAAGCAACGTAAGACGGCTGCTCAGATTGTCTCCTAAACCGTTTATATAGATAAGAAACAGCAGAGGTCCGTATAACACTACCTTGGGGAACGTCACAAATCACTTGTGTTTTACTCGATGACTTTCCGTAAATGACTACGAACTGTGACCATTCTGACAGGAAATCATGAATCCAGTCGCATAATTGAGACAGTATTCCATAAGCACGCAATTCGATTACAAGCCGCTTGTAAGCCTTCTGGAAATCTATAAATACGGAATCAATCTGAAATCCCTTCTCAATAGCACTCAACACTTGGTGTGAGTAAAGAGTTAGTTGTGTTTCACAAGAACGATGTTTTCTAAATCCGTGTTGACTGCATGTCAATAGACCGTTCTCTTCGAGGTAATTCATAGTGTTCCAACACAACATACGTTCCAAAATCGTGTTGCATATCCACGTTAATGATATGGGCCTGTAATTCAGTGGCTTAATCCTACTACCTTTCTTGAATATTGGTGTGACCTGTGAAACTTTTTAGTCTTTGGGTACGGATCTTTCGTCGACCGAAAGGCTCTGTATAATTGTTCAGTATGGAGCTATTGCATCAGCATATTCTGAAAGGAACCTAATTGATGTACAGTCTGGACCGCAAGACTTGCTTTTGTTAAGTGATTTAAGTTGCTTCACTACTCCGAGGATAGCCGTTCCTGATTCTAATACAGGAGTATTTACTTCGTCCTCTTTGGTGAAGAAATTTAGGAACGCCGTGTTTAGTAACTCTGCTTGGGCAGTAGTGTCGTTGATAATATCTCCGTTGTTATTGCGCAAAGAAAGCGTTCATTCTGTCTTGCCGCTAGCATACTTTACATGCGACCAAAATCTCTTTGGGTTTTCTGCCATGTTTCGAGAGAAAGTTTCGTATTGGAAACTATTCTATCTCGCATTGATGTCCGCACTAAATTTCGAGCTTCTGTATAAGATCACCAATCTTGGAGACTTTGCATTAATTTAATTTTGGCATGCTTTTTTCGTTGTTTCTGCAACAGTGTTTTGTGTACCAAGAATGATTAGCTCCGTCGTTTGTTATTTTATTTCGCATAAATCTCTCTATTGCTCTCGATACTATTTCTTTGAACTGAAACCACGTCTGGTCTTCGCTTACATTGTTAATTTGGAAGGAGTGGAGATTGTCTCTCAGAAAGACGTCAAGTGAACTTCTATCTGTTTTTCTGAATAAGTGTATTTTTCGTTTATTTTTGTAAAATTTGAGTGTTACAATAACCAGTCTCGCTAAGACAGCCCTCTATTCACTAATCCCTGCATAAGTTTTGATGCTTGTTGTTAGCTCAGGATTATTTGTTGCTAAGAAGTCGAGAGTGTTTTACAACCGTTTACTATTCGCGTTGGCTCATGAACTAACTGCTCGAAATAATTTTCAGAGAACTCGTTTAGCACAATTTAGGATGATGTTTTATGCGCACCTCCGGATTTAAACATGTATTTTCGCCAGCATATTAAGGGTAATTTAAAGTGTCCACCAGTTATAATTCCATGAGTCGGGTAAGTGTTTGAAATTTACTCAAATTTTATTTGAATCTTTCAGCAACTGTATCATCTGAGTTGGAAGGTCGATAAAAGGATCCAATTATTATTTTATTCCGGTTGCCAAGAACGACCTCTGCCCATACCAACTCACAGGAATTTCGCTACAAGACAAACACTGCTAAGATCAACAAACACGCCATCGCCAACTGTGTTTGGCCTACGGTTTCGAAACACCGTCAAGTTTTTCGTAAAAATTTCGGCTGAACTTACCTCCGGCTTAAGCCAGCTTCCAGTGCATATAATTATTTGAACATCAGCGCTTTCAGTTATCACTTGGAGCTCTGGTACTTTCCCAAAACAGCTACAACAATTTATAACTGTTATACGGGTTGTTCCTGTATCTACGTTCTTCCTCTGTTCGGTCTGCACTCTTTGAGGCTGAAGCCCTTTTTGAGTTTCCCTGAGACCCTCTAACCTGAAAAACCGCCCAGTCCACGCCACACAGTCCCTTCTACCCGTGTGGCCGCCTCCTGCGTGTAGTGGACACCTGTACTACTCAGCGGAACCCGAAACCCCACCACCCTATGGCGCAAGTCGAGGAATTCGCAGCCTAAACGGTCGCAGAACCGTCTGACCCTCTCATTCAGATCCTTCACTCGGCTCTGTACCAGCAGTGCACACTCGGTCCTGTCGCCTATGCTGGAGTGGTGAGCCCTGCTTTCATCTCGTAAGCAAGACTGGCAGCCTTTACCACTTCTGTTAGATGCTCGAAACCAGAGACAATCTCTTCCGATCCTAAGCGACACACATCATTGGTACCGATTTGAACCACTACCTGTAGTTGGCTGCACCCTGTGGTCTTCATGATATCTGGAAGGACCCTTTCTACACCTGGAAAGACTCCACCCGGTATGCATACGGAGTGCACATTGGCTTTCTTCCCCTCCTTGGCAGCCATATCCCTAAGGGGCCCCATAACGCACATAAATTTGGAGCTCTTAGCTACCAATAATTCCAACCTCTGTGATTCCCCGGATCTTGCACTTGAGAGGATTCCTCTAAAACAGGACAGGCGACGACTGCATCTGGCTCAGCGGCAGTGTCAGCCACAGACTGCACCTGGAACCTGTTTTCCAGACTAACTGAGGAGGCTTTCCGTGCGGCCACTGGGAAGTCTTTCACCGCCTGCCACTCAACCACGGTGAGGGGTCAGCCTCAGCACGAGCAGCTGGCCACCGGTGAGAACCGATCGGAGGACTCACACGCGTTGGACATCCGTTCGATCGCCACGGCCGGTCCACAACAGTGGTGCCCATCTATTGCAGCTTCAAGCTAAGTAACCGAGGTCATCACAGCCTGGAGCTGAGAGCGAAGTGTCACCAACACAGCTCGCATCAGCAAACAACAATCACAGTCCCTATACATACCAAAGATCGTGGAAAACTACACTATACATAAAAACGGACTATCGACGATAGACACTGACGAAAACGTACGTGCTACGGTCGCAGGTTCGAATCCTGCCTCGGGCATGGATGTGTGTGATGTCCTTAGGTTAGTTAGGTTTAAGTAGTTCTAAGTTCTAGGGGACTTATGACCACAGCAGTTGAGTCCCATAGTGCTCAGAGCCATTTTTGAAAACGTACGAACTGTGCCTAATAAATTAGATTAACACTCAGAGATTCAAAAACCGAACTACCGAAGCACTAAGGTGAGACTAAATAATTCTCTCCTGATTAGATACTTGTAATATGTCACAAAATCGGTTTACTTTCAGACGCAAACGAAAACGTGAGGTGTCTATTAAAATATTAAGTTAACACACAGAAACTAAAGAAACTAAACTATCAAACCACATAGACGAAATAATACAATTCGCTCCTTGTCAGGAAATATGTTACTTCCCTGTTGCTGCTTCTGTC
Source organism: Schistocerca nitens (assembly GCF_023898315.1). NCBI lineage: Eukaryota > Metazoa > Arthropoda > Insecta > Orthoptera > Acrididae > Schistocerca > Schistocerca nitens. The sequence continues at coordinate 824,415,946 of NC_064614.1, forward strand.
TCGGTCGGTTGCTGCTGCCTGTTTCTACTTTTCTGAATGTACTTCAAAGAGCCAGCTGCCGCAGCATCGTCTGTCCAACGTGGTACAGTCAGTTGCATTCGCTCCAAAAATTCGGGTCACTCAATAGAACTGCGTTCCTCTTGAGACTGTTACTGGTGCATGAGGTTGATCAATTACGAAGACACTGCTTCAGCCCAGTACCAACTTCGTGTTTAAAAATGTGCGTCCTCTTTCCAAACGGACTGAAGTTACATTTGGTTTTTCATTAATTTAGCAACAATTCTCGTCCATCACAATGGCAACAGTAAGAAGTCATCTTCTCAATGTAGAGTTTCTTGAAAGGGAAGTGAACTGAGATTCTAGGCATTCTGCTCCACGCCACTGCGGAGAGGGTGTCATCTCCAGCCATTGCCTGGTGCTGATCGGTACACGCTAGTTGTTTAGCGAAGTGTGAAGTGTCGCAACTGCGGTGGTGTGATCCGTATTCTGTGCAGCTCTTTACATGCTTTCTTTGCCACGCAGTTTATGTTGCTTTGATTGGTTATAATTTGTCACTTCTTGTTGTAATGTTAACTTTGATTTTGGGAGTTGCCCAGATAAGCAGATATTGTTCCGCTTATTCCATATAGCGTCCCATACTTTTTGGTACCTCCCCGCTATAGTAACGTTACTTTGTAATCTGATTTGATTTGTATAGAACTTCGCTCTCTGTTATTTTCCTTACGGTCTATATCAATCATTTTTGTAAGTAAACAACCGTTAGTCTCACTCTTCATTTAGATTTCAAGATTCTGTAACTTAGCCTATACGTCCTGGTCTGGCGACCCTTTAAAAGAAAGTAACCTGTCGTATATCCCATTGATCACTTCACTGTGTCAGCGTTCTCCTTGTGCACAGCGGCAAACTGCAACGATAACTTATTCATTATTTTGTAAAAGCAACGAGCACTGTACTCGCTCGTCTAGCACCAGCACGATTTAGTGTTTGCTTGTTACCCTGTAACAGTCGCACTCCCACATCTTGTTCGTCTCATTAACCAGATGCTACAACTTCCATTGAAACGTTCCCTTTGAAAAATTGTACAAGACTGTGCTTAAACTGACACACAATATTTTTAGCGCAACGCAATCTGTCTTTCAAAAATCCCTACAAAAGAATGGCCCTGACTAACATTAACCTATACGTTTCACAAATCACTTACCTCACAAAAATCTTCATTACTCGAACTACTGCAATACAGCGAGCGCCACTACTGCCAGCTAAATAAAAGATTCAAACTACTGAAGGCACGAACTACTGATAGGCATAGTTAGCAAAAGAAAGATTTTGATAGAGAACAAACAATGTATTTACCTTAATAGTGTTCAAAAGTCATAATATATATAGCAGTTCATGACATCCATTCTTACAAATCTACTGTTTCTGATGGACACACCTCCAGATTATCCATTCTCAAAAATCCGCCATCTCACTTCCCCACATCCACCACTGCTGGCGGCTCGCCTCCAACTGCGCAACGCTACGCGCTGTTAACATCCAGCTGCCCAACACTACAATGGCAGACAACAATGCAAACTAGCCACAGACTGCACACAGCACAACCAGTGATTTTCATACAGAGCGCTACGTGGCGTTACCAATAAGAAAACCTAAATAGCCTACTTACACCATGACGAGAACACTTTCTGCACCTTGTACTGGAGGTTTCTTTTTCAAATGCCTCCACAAATAAAAGGCTTGTTGGTTTACGTGGAGAAAAATTCGATGCCAGCGGATAGGTCAACCTCTTCCTGCCAACCTGTCACATAATCTGGATGAACGTAAGTGCTGTAGTAAATAATGTAATAAGAACTAATGTAATCTAATAAGGACTGCGACAGACTCAGAACGTTTCCACTTTCGTGAGCAACTAAATTAAAAACACCTATCTAGCAGCTTACAGTATCCTCTTTCGTCCATGTGACAGTGGTGAAGTGTCACGCACCCCAAGACACAGAATGTATTGGGAAGTCATTATGGCCTAGTCTCGCTCTGTTGTGTTTTATAGAGGACTGGTCTCGATTACCTCGCTCGAAAGCGTCCCTGATGTCTTCAACAGGTCTGAATCCCGGTGACTTGTGAGGGCTAAACAAGAACCCTTATGTTAGTGGAATATTTCTCAACCCATTATTCAAGAGTGATAGGGTGGTACATTGTCTTGCTGAAGCTGCAGAACGTTTTCTACGTAGGAACTGTCAGTTCCATGTTTGCACTATATGAGAGATGTGCCCAATGTGGACAAGAAATGTCGCCGTTTAAAATTTGACAGCAGTAATATACTGGACAACAGGTGTCGGCTATTGTCAGATGCCACTGACGATGGATTCTATACCTGAAGACCTCTCCGATAAGGAAAAATCCCCGGTAGCACCATGCATCGAACCTAGGTCCTCTGCATGGCAATCAACCGCGCTGACTACTCAGCTACGGAGACGGAAATACTTAGTATTTACATATTATAAATTAAGCTTTTTTGTAACCATTATATGGTTTCTACTGTGTGCCCGAAACGGCGTTTGAATTACTTCCTTTACTATACTCCATCATGATCGCGTGATGGCACCCGTTTCTACTTCCCGGCTTCGGAAGTATGGAATCGCAACACACTTCAGTCCGTACAACGCAGCGAGTTAGAACGTGTAACGTGTTCCATTCAACTATAATCCCAGCACACTGTGTGTGATTTACACTGAAGAGCCAAAGAAACTGGTACACTGCCTAATACCCGCGATCACGCAGAAGTGCGTGGACTCGACTAATGTCTGAAGTAGTGCCGGAGGGAACTGACACCATGAATCTTGGAGGGCTGTCCATAAATCCGTAAGAGTAAGAGGGGTGGAGATCTCTTCTGAACAGCATGTTGCAAGGCATCCCAGATATGCTCAATACTTTTCATGTCTGGAAGTTTGGTGGCCAGCGGAAATGTTTAAACTCAGAAGAGAGTTCCTGGACCCACTCTGAAGCAATTCTGGATGTGTGGGGTGTCGCGAGTCTGTCGGAATGCACAATGGACATCAATGGATGCAGGTGATCAGAAAGGATGTTTACGTACGTGTCACCTGTCAGAGTCGTATCTAGACGTATAAGAGGACCCATATCACTCCAACTGCACATCCTCCACACCATTACAGAGAATCCACCAGCTTGAACAGTCCTTTGCTGGCATGCAGGGGCCATGAATTCATGATGTTGTCTCCATACCCACACACGTCCATCCGTTCGATACAATCTGAAACGAGAATCCTCCGACCAGGCAATATGTTTCCAGTCGTTAACAGTCCAATGTCGGTGTTGACGGGTACAGGCGAGGTGTAAAGCTTTGTGTTGTGCAGTCATCAAAGGTACAAGAGTGGGCCCTCGGCTCCGAAAGTTCATATCGATGATGTTTCGTTGAATGATTCGCGCGCTGACAATTGTTGATGGCCCAGTGCAGCAAATTTGCAGAAGTGTTGCACTTCTGTCACGTTGAACGATTCTCTTCAGTTATCGTTGGACCCGTTCTTGCTGGATCTTTTTCCGGCCGCAGCGATGTCGGAGATTTGATGTTTTACCGGATTCCTGATATTCATGGTAATCTTGTAAAAATGGACTTACGGGAAAATCTCTACTTCATCGTTCCCTCGGAGATGCTGCGTCCCATCGCTCGTGCGCTGACTGTAACACCACGTTCAAACCCACCTAAATCTTGACAACCTGCCATCGTCACAGCAGTAAGCGATCTAACTGCACCAGACACTTGTTGTCTTGCTGACAACAGCGACGTATTCTGCCCGTGTACATATCTCTGTACTTGAATGTGCGTGCCTATACCAGTTTCTTTGGCGCCTCACTGTAAATTATCAGATGTGCTAAGACACTTCAAAAGTAAGTTAACACGGTTCGTGTACTAAAACTGAACTGGAATTAAGTTGGACATCATTTTGCTACAGTTGGCTGGCCGTAATGACTGTGGCTCAACCAAAGTGACAATACGAGGTCTGTTCCAAAAAAAACCAGCAACATTCGTAATTTCGTGCCAATGGTGTGTTCGAGCGAAATGCGGTTGGCATCCCCGCACCCGCCTGTGTCTAATGTGCAACTGCTGAAGTTTCATTGTTGTATGTCTGTTAGTTATTATTCAGTGCTGTGTGGAGTAGTATGTTGTGTCGCACAGTTGGCAAATTTCAAGATGGCAGAGTTAGAGGGACGAACCCGTCTGCTTTCAGTTTTGCGTAAAAATAATGAAAATCCTTGCAGAACCACACTAAATGATGCAGGAAGCCTACGGTGATGAGTGCTTCAGTCGTACTGGGTGTTATGATGGCTCACACAGTTTGAAAATGGCCGGACGGAAGTTAAAGATGACCCCGTTCTGGACGCCCTTCGACGTCTACCGACGACACTGATGTCAGGAACATGTACTAAACTGTGCCTGCCAACAGAAGACTGCTTGTCCCAGAGATTGCAGAGGAATGTGACGTTTTATTTGGATCACGCCATGAAACCCTGACACAGCATCTTGGAACGCATCGCGTTGCAGCAAAGATCGTCCCACGGCTTATGAGTCAAGATCAGAAAGACCTCCGCGTCGTAATCTGTGAAGAGCTATTGAATGGCGCAAATGAGAACGAGACTTTCCTTCAAAGAATCGTAGCTGGTGATGAGACGTGGGTGTACGGTTAAGATGTTTTCATCAAGGTTCAGTCTTCACAATGAGTCGGAAAAATTTACTAACGTCAAAAAAAGCTCGCCAGGTCGGGCCAAATGATGCAAATTCACGCTGGCATTTTACCTTGACTTTGAAGGATTAGTTCATCGTGAATTCATGTCACAAAGACAAACTGTTAATTGGTGTACTATCGGAACGTGTTGCGACGCCTACGAGTAAAAGGTCTATAATGTGGCGAGACAACTCATGGCTCTTGCATCACGATAACGCATCCGCACTTTCATCGTTGTTGGTGCGTTACTATTGCACGAAAAAAGAAATCACTGTGTTGCCTCATCCTCCGTACTCTTGGATTTGGTCTCTTGCGGACTTTTTTTCTCCAAAGTTGAAAGCCCTGTTGAAAGGATAAAGATTTGCTACGATACGCTACATGAAATTGGCAGACACGATCCAGCAAAAGGCGTACCAAGGCTGGTTCCGGAAGTGGAAACGTCATTGGGAGCGGTGTATCAGTTGTGGAGGAGAGTATTTCGGAAGAGACCATGCACAATAAGTAAAAAGTAAGGAATTTTATGGGCAAAGTTAGGGAATCTTTTGAACACGCCTCATATTAGCGTTAGATGTGCTCATTTTTCATTCTTCCATTAGTGAAAAAAGTGCTATTCTGGATGAATATTAAGTGAGGGGACAAACTTCTCGAGTTCATTCCTGCCCTGAAAAGGAACACAAATCTTCTTCCCAATATAAGTCTGGAAGTGGTCCGTGAATATACAATAAAGCTGTTACCATTGATATTTTGCTTTGTATACACATCAAATGTTATTGATTGGTAATTTAATTAATTGTTCAATTAATGCATGTTAACCAGTGTAGATGGCGCTAATGTACATTACTCTGTGTTTCAGGTATATTGCTTCACCTAACTCGAACCAGAATGGACCTTTATTCATTCGAGGAGTTAATCGAGGTGGTTTTCGTCTACGTTCAAGCACACACTGAAATGGTCGAGAGGGCGTGTGCAGGCATTCTCGGCAGAGAATTTTTCTCCACGACAAAACTTTATCACTAGTTGCTATAACAAACCAACATTATTATCAGATTTAGCCGTCATTTCTCTTGACTGATGACATGGGCTTTGATGGGGATGGCATCATAAACCTATACAACTGTCGTTTGTGGAGTACAGGAAATCCTCATGGAATGGCTGAATCGACAGCAGCAGCACCAGTTTAGCATCAGTCTTTCGGAAGGGATTATTGGCGACTCCTGCTTGGAGCATTTGTTTTACCACATCATTTTAATTGTCATGTGTGTATGGAATTCCAGCAGAACATCCTTTCTCTTTTGCTGAAGAACGTGCTTTCAGTAATACGACAGGTAGTGTGGCTGAGCACCACCCTCCTCCCGCATCATCGTTCGTCAAGGCTCTACGTTTCTCCGAAGAGACTGATAGGACGAGAAGGCCATTGTGCCTGGCCATGTCACTCACTGATTTGCAATTTTGGGGGCATCGAAAAACTGTAGCTTATGCGGAAGCAGTTGCTGGTGAGTATACCTAGCGGTCCTTGTACCTTTTGTTGCTATTCGGATACGGTCTGAAACATTTGAAAGAGAGTGCAATTCAGGACACGACGTGTAAACGCTTGCACTGCATCCAATGGCGACCGCTTTCCCCACCTACTATAATAGACAATAAAATAACACCAAGTACTGTGTAATGTAATGTACCAGAACTAAGAGCTTTTCTGCAAGTTCGCTATCGGTTTCCGGACATTTGTTGATGTCGACGCTTTTATTCTTTTGCTGTCAGGAACCACGTTTTCAATTTGTCCCGTTACTTATCAGTCACCCTGTACAGCTGCACGTGAGACCCAGAGACGTTCTTTTCGGGAAACTCTATTGAGGAAATTTAAAGAACCGGCATTTGCAACTGATTGCAGAACGATTCTACTGCTACCAACGTACATCTTTCGTAAAGACCGCGAGGACAAGAGAAATCAAGGCTCATACGGAAGTACATAGACACATAGACAGTCGTTTTTTCCCCGTCTGTTTGCGAGTGAAACCGGGAAAGGAGCCGGCCACTGTGGCCGAGCGGTTCTGGGCGCTTCAGTCTGGAACCGCGCGACCGCTACGATGGCAGGTTGGAATCCTGCCTCGGGCATGGGTGTGTGTGATGTCCTTAGGTTAGTTAGGTTTAAGTAGTTCTAAGTTCTAGGGGACTGATGACATCAGATGTTAAGTCCCATAGTGCTCAGAGCAATTTGAACCATTTTTTGAACCGGAAAAGGAATGACTAGTAGTACTACAAGGTACCCTGTGACATGCGCCGTATGGTGGCTTGCGGAGCAACTGTGAAGCTGCAGATGAAAACCGCCTGACAAAAGAAGTGAAACATCCAGAAGATATTGCCGGACGTTAACGTAAGTTCGTACATATGGGCATTATCAGAACGTATGTAAATGATGGCAGGTCCAATTCTCTGTGACAAGTAGAATGGCAGTGATAGTGCATTAGTGTTGGTAGCTTTTGTGAACGTGGCCTTGTAGGATATATAAGGGGCATGAAGTGCGTTAGATGTTGAGTGATCACTGTGAAGCACACGGAGACAGCGTGTACTCGTATGAGCCAGCATTATCAGCAGCTGACGGAGTCTGAAACGTCCCCCTTGAACAATTATACATAACTGTGCTTAAACTGACACACAATATTTTTAGCGCAACGCAATCTGACTTTCAAAAATCCCTACAAAAGAATGGCCCTGAGTAACATTAAACTATACCTTTCACAAATCACTTACCTCACAAAAATCTTCATTACTCGAACTACTGCAATACAGCGAGCGCCACTACTGCCAGCTAAATAAGAGATTCAAACTACGGAAGGCACTAACTACTGATAGGGATAGTTAGCAAATGAAAGATATTAATAGAGAACAAACAATGTATTTACCTTAATAGTCATAATATATATAGCAGTTCATGACAAATTACAAAACTCCGCCATCTCTCTCCCCACATCCACCACTGCTGGCGGCTCACCTCCAACTGCGCAACGCTACGCGCTGTTCACATCCAGCTGCCGCTGCCCAACACTACAATGGCAGACAACAATGCAAACTAGCCACAGACTGCACACAGCACAGCCAGTGATTCTCACACAGAGCGCTACGTAGCGCCAATAAGAAAACATAAACAGCCTACTTACATAGCCCCCTTGCTCCCCACAAAAAATTTTACAAATTGTTTTGGGCACTGGCCAATAATGATTTGAAAAAATTTTTCATGATTACAATAACAAAGATATCAAATGCACACACTTATTGATACAATGTTGGTCAAAAGGTAAAATTTTCTCACAGTCCATAAAGACAGTCCTGATCATTCATCATAGTGAAATTGCAGTTTTTTTCTTCTTCAAAGTCTGAGCAGTAAAAGAAAATGCACACGGAAGTAGTGGATTTCCATGCAATCTTGAAGAAGTAGTGTTGTTCTTCCAACGGAAAGACAATGCTGACTCTTGTCATGCAGACAGGTAATGGGTCACAACAGAGCAAACCCACAGCAGAGCCATTCGACGTTTTGAAGAATATTGATAGGTGGGTCATCACAGAGTAGACCCACTGTAGTCCTGGTAGAGATTGTGGTATTGGTGGGCCACCAGAGGTGCAGACCCACTGTAGTCCTTGTAGAGATAATGGTATTGGTGGGCCATCAAAGATGCAGCCCCAATGTAGTCCTTGTAGAAATAATGGTATTGGTGGGCCATCAAAGATGCAGACCCACTGTAGTCCTTGTAGAGACGGCCAGCAACCATCTGCTGCGACTGTGCAGGTGCACAATCACCATCGAAGAGTCTTGCGGACAATATAGCAAGTCCATAAACCACCACTTGTGCACTCACAATTTTTTTTTTTTTTGAAATGTCCTTAGAACCAGCAATGCTGTTATCCAGTCCCTTACTGAATTATTAACACACGTGCAAACACTAACAGTCCCAACTGCTCACATACTCTGCATATATTATGACCAACAAAAACGTGTGCAGTGAAATGATACTTAATTTGAAGAACTGGTGTCTATACAATTATAAGTTTACAACATAAGAATACAATTACAAAGGTACAAAATACATTATTAAAAAACATAACAATACAGATAACATTTGTAGTACAGGCTTTACAAAAGAATCGAAATAACATATACATCAGTGTTACAGGAATTATGACATGAGTACATACATAAAAGATCAGAATAACTTTCGAAACATCAACTTCACACATGAGCATTAAAACAAACCAGAACAAATAATGTTTAAACATCTTTACAAAGTAAAGAACATATTATTAATGCAAATTATATTTGAGGATAACAGTATTCCTCATCATAGTGAATGTAGCTTAGTATTAGAAGAGAAAAAAATTCTATGAAACAGTACACAGAGACAGGAAGAAAACAAATACACAAGGGTACACAAACACATAGGGGGATAACACAAAAGGACAGGGTTTGTTTTACTGCAGTATTTTGCAAACAAAACTTTCTTTACTTCTCGGAGATCTCCCTTCGTTCTTCATTATTTCCAAAAAGTCCTATCTATACCTGCTTTCTGTACTTTTCTCGTATAGCCTCTCAGTGCATTTCTTCAAATTCATCGCAACTCATTCTCTTATAGGCTACCCCCTCTTAAGCTAACTTAAATCTACTGAGCTCAGATGCTAAACTAAGGGACGAGGCAATGCAGCAGCACAAAACAATTAACACAAACATCAATGACAAAAAATACAAAAGGCAAAGGAGGCAGCATAAATTACAACTAATATAAGGCAATGAGCAGCAAACAAGAAAAATAAATCAGTAGTAAACTGGCTTAACAGAGTAATGCAAAGTGAAATTTAGTAGCACTACGCCTGGCAAACAGCAGCATAAAATGAAATAACTTATACCTAAACATGACAAAGTTCAAGCAGAAAAAATATTACACTAAAAATGGCCATGTCTAATACCTATGTCACATCTTAACACTAGAGTGATGCATCACAATTTATTCTACAAAAGAAATTACCAAGAAAAGAAAATTATGAATGCAGTTCCTGTGAAGTTAATGTCTTTTTGCGCTCCCTCATTTTTTTGAAAAAAATTATTATTTACTCGATCTGTAGACAGAAAATATTTATATTAGTACATCTATAAAATTTTATTTTAACCAATGCTGCAGTGCAGCTAGAAACTAGATATCAAATGAAATAAGCAACTATGTACAAAGCAAAGCATAAGAACATCGTTCAATAGCCATGTGGCATTTCATAAGTAGTAAAAAAAATATCTCATCTAGAAAGACAGTAGTCATAATCAGGTGTGTAAACAAACTATTTCTTGTCATTTCATTAGGCATTTCAGTAAATATCAGAAAGTACGATATGTTTCCAAGTAATGAGCGTGTCGTATTTGCGATGCTTTCTACAAAGGAATGTCAGAAGCGAGGTTAATGGCCTCTTTTTTTCTCCACCTAATGGCTTTTTCTCCAGGCGGCTGGCACAGCTGGGCGCCACAACGCATTACATCAAGGTCACTTAGCTTTCTTACCGAAATATTTACCACAGCAGTTTCCACTACAGTGACAGTCTCATATAAAAATTTCAAAGGTCGAGAATTTGCGTTACAAATGTGTAGAAACAAAATCCTATAAATATAACAGTGTCCAAAAAGTTTTCGTCGGCATTGCCATACATTCGCGCATTTACATACATTTCATAACTCTTAAAGTACGATTCTTGGTTTCCAACAACCTTTTTCACAAACCAGAGTCCCTAACCACTACTCATTATTCCTTAACTTTTTACACATATACATATTCGTCGACACTTCTTCAATATTTCCTCATAACAGATACGTAGCATAATCAAATAACTCATATAGCATCAGCTTATTAATCATAAACACACCTCAGCAGCATAATACACATCGTCGTCGTAATAATAACATCATAACACCTCAGTCAAATCTCAAAAACGTCGTAGCTTTCTACAATAATTTCAAAAACTAAAGAAAATTCTCTGCTCATTTCAGTAGTGTCATCTACCTCAAACGTACTTTAAAAATCATGATCCCATACCAAATACATCATTCAAAGCTCTCATAGTATCACAGTGGTTCCGAAAAAATATGAACAGTTCACAAAGTACAGACAAAATACAATTTCATAAGTGTGAAATTATCCAACTTTGTAATTACGTAAACATCTGTCACTGATGTAGTAAAATAAATATTTGTCTCTTTCAGTTAAATGATCAGATAGCTGTGTAATTATGTGTTAGAGAAATATGGTACCGGCGTGTAAAGTTGTATAAGCAAATACCATATTAGCTAGGGCTCCTTGTGCTTGCCAAACACATGATACACAAAGTAAGCATGTACCCCCCTGAGGATTAATGTAATTATTGTTGTGGCGTAACAAGCTAGCTACGCCACACTGAAGTAGCCGAAAGGGCACGCGTCAACTCACGCCGTCTTGCGTTAAGTCTGAAACAGGATACTCTATGAATGCTACAAAGAAAAGAACGGAGCTTCTCGTATACTTAACTTTTATTCACTTCTGCGGTACATCGCTCTTGATATACAAGTGAGACTCTCTCCAGATATGGTTAATGGCGCCTTGCTAGGTCGTAGCCATGGACTTAGCTGAAGGCTATTCTAACTGTCTCTCGGCAAATGAGAGAAAGGCTTCGTACGTGTAGTCGCTAGCAATGTCGTCCGTACAACTGGGCCGAGTGCTCGTACGTCTCTCTCTAGACCTGCCGTGTGGTGGCGCTCGGTCTGCGATCACACAGTGGCGACACGCGGGTCCGACATGTACTAATGGACCGCGGCCGATTTAAAGCTACCACCTAGCAAGTGTGGTGTCTAGCGGTGACACCACAATTATACCCTCAGGTGTTACAGATTACAGCAATGGAATGAAATGTATCATGGAAAACTTTCTTTGTAATTCAAAAATCTTTAAAAATAAATGTTTTAAGTACAAAATTAATCACTCAAATACATGTCCTGTAGCGCTAAATGTGCGTCTTGTTGTAAGATAATTCTGTGGAACTGTCGTAGTTATCGTCCTCCGAAAGCTAAGTTCTGCCGAAGTCGATGTACTTACCACATGGTAAACAAAAGTGTGAAATGCTTTGCGTATAGATATCTTAGTTATTACGCTTATTGCCGTGATGAAGAAAGTACTTTGCTGTAATGTATTGTTGTGCTACGGAAAAGGCTGTCTCATTGTAGCTATACCACAAAAGTTACTACTAAAACATGTTTTACTTTCCAGAATAATACAGAAAAACTGTGTGGATATAAAACAGGAACAGCGCAAAAGCAATAATATAAATTGTGTCACTCATTAGTAGCGTCGTGATAAAATCGTGTAGCTGTCACATAAACTAACCACTGTGTCATCTGGTATCTCACAGAAAGTACTTTAAATCCAGAATATATTTTCAAGTAAACCAAAATGTTGCATTAAAATCTCATTAGCAGTACCAGTATATGTTCTAAGTATGTAAGCCTTATAGTCGTTACGTAATCGTGCAACTAACACGCAAGAATGTACACACACAATGACACTGTGACGTCTGTTCACTATAACAATGCATTCGTAATTTCTGTTTAAAAATGTTCCCTAGGTTCTAGACTGGATAGTTAACTTCAAAACATTGTTGCATGTTAACAGTTTCTCAGTGTGACAAATTGTACTAATGCGTGAAGTGAAAGTTTTATGGCAAAGACTAAGTTAAAAAACAGATTATCTTTCAATAAACGGTTTTATATGTGAAATGTGGTGTAATTTTTTTACCGTTTCTAGTGCGCAGAGTTTCAACTTCAAAGCAGTTATCATGTGGTATACGTCGGTAAGGAATGCTAAAAATTTTCTAAAGGTTAGCGTCTATGTTATTTTTCTCTGAGCCAGCCGGCGCACCTGGCTGCCTGCGGTGCGAGTCATTGTCTGTCTCTTTGTTGGCGCGCGTCGTTATTGGGATTAGGAGACCTAACTTCTACAAATTCACCTTGCCGAGAAGGCCCTGCCCTGTTTAAATCCCGCCAGTTCTGATGCAATTCAGGTCTGTCGTTACGAATATATCGTCTGTCGTCATGTCGGTAGGTTCCGTAGTTTCTTCCTTGTCCGTCACGTGGTGGAGAATTTCTCCCTGAATCGTAACTGCGCGCTGGACCGTTGCATCTGAAGTTATTCTGTCTCCCTTGATAATAATTATTTTGGTTCCCATATTGCCTGTTTCTCTGATTGTCTCTGTGATAGTCATTACCGCGGAGAGGTGATCTTTCCCTGTAATTATTACTACTCTGCCAACGGTTTTCATAAGAGTGGTGTCTGTTTCGGTCACGATTTACGTTGAAAGAATAGCCTTGTCGTATATTATTTCTGTCATCGCGGAATTGTGACGGATGTGATCTGTAATTGTTGTGCTCCTGTTTTCGCGTTCCGCGATTGTCAGTGTCAATTTCTAGTTCTTGTAACAGGGCCTGAAAAGCTTCAATGTCGTCTTCGCAACGTCCTGCTAAAATAATATGTCGTAAATGTTCAGGCAGTTTGATTAAGCAGATGCGGATGAGTTCTGAGGGGCTGTATGGGTTTGAAAGATACTGATTCTTATGCAACATGTCTTCAAAATATTTGACAAGACTGGAAAATTCAGATTGTTCGAAATGTTTCATCATTATGATGCTATGTTTTACTCGGTCTTGTGTGGCTTGAGACCAATAGGCTGAGAGGAAGGCATGGTAAAATTCTCCTTCATTGTGGCAATCGTGAATGACCGATCGCATTCTTACAGCTGGTTCATTCTCCAAGTAGCCGCACATAAATTCTAACCTGTGCTCCAATGACCAGTTGGGAGGAAAACAATGAGAGAATTGATGGAGCCACGCTTGTGGATGAATGTCGTTGCCAGAATTCTTAAATGTTTTGAATTTGCGTGTAGTAATGAACAGCTTATAGTCAAAATCATCATGTCGGCGAGTCGCATGTCGGTCATTGTTACGTCGTGTCGGCGGTTCAATCTCAAAATTCGGTGCACATTGCCAATTTCTTTCATAACTTCCGAAATGCCCTGTGTTATTATTTTGTGGCTGTTCCGTATTTCTATGTCCCTCTTCCCGTATTGGGGCGCGAGTGTCCTCTGAAATACGTAATTCTTGTATTACCTGTGTCAGCTGATCTTGTACTTCCCGGATTTCTCTTTTGTACTGTGTATTGATTTGATTTTGATTTTGTTTGAATTTTCTAATTTGTTCATACTCTTCAGTGTCCGTGAAGGCTACAGGTCTTGTGTCATTCAGATCATCATCTACCTTTGTAGATAAGTTAGTGAACTGATCTGAAAGTTCGGCTACTTTATCCGATAGTGAAATTATTTTCTCTGTGTGTTTTTCTGAACCAAGTTTCAGAGTGTCCATTTGTGTTGAAATCGTATCTACTGTGTCTTTTAAGTTTTCCTGAGTTTTTGCAAGTTGCGTAACCCAATCGGTAGATGCAACTGAGTCAATTTTAGCTTGCAAGGTGTCGTGATTTTCATGAACAATACTCTGCAGTTCTTTTATGGCTGCTTCGTGATTCTGTAATGCATTTTCATGACGCGAAAAAATAGGTTGGAAATGCTCACAAATCTGTGTTTTTAGGTCATTACAGACTTTTTGACATTTCGATTCAATGTTATGTAACTCAGTAGTTAAATCTTCACGTGTTTGTTCAAGTGTGGTGTCTAACTTTTGAAGCTTTTGCTGTGTTTGTCTCTGATTTTGTTCCATTGTGTCTAACTTTTGAAGACTTTGTCCCATTTGTCTCTGATTTTGTTCCATTTGTTGCATTAATTGCAATAATAATGTATTAGTGTCTGGAATCTGTTTCTCTATGCTTTTTGGCAGTGCATTTTCACCGGCAACATTCACATTTTGACAAGCAGAAAATGTGTCGTGACTCATTTGAGAAAACGGTGAGGACCCAAAACCTGAATCTACAGTATTTGCGAAATTGTGTTCTGTCATTTCGGATTCCTGAGGCGAGCTGTTGCCGACCGATCGATCGATAATGCTTCCCTGTTCACTACCTGTTTCACTGTCTACACCATTATTTGCCGCCCGCTCCATTTCCCTATGCACAATTACCAAATTACTACTTCGAATGTCTGTTAATTCGCTACACAGTGGTGCTGATAAGCTACGCTCGTCGTCACTATTATTTCTCAGTTTACTTTGAAACCTAGTGTTACGTTTTTCACACGCCATTATTGTCAAAATATTTCACACGATAACACAGAACAGCACAATTTGAAGAGCAAAATAACAAAACACATTAACATAGCATTGAAAATAATATCTAGTTAATTGCAAGCGCAGCTGTGAAATACTTGGTGCAAATCTACATGCATGCCACAACTGTGCACAACAATGAAAAACTACAACTACAAAGGAAATTCTCTCTATAATAACGCGCTAGCAATAAACAAAAGCTACACTAATTACACAAACTACAAGAAAAAAATCAGAAGATTCCAGTGAGGTATCCTCGGCTAAGGGTCGACATATGAAACGTCCCCTTATAACAATTATACATAACTGTGCTTAAACTGACACACAATATTTTTAGCGCAACGCAATCTGACTTTCAAAAATCCCTACAAAAGAATGGCCCTGAGTAACATTAAACTATACCTTTCACAAATCACTTACCTCACAAAAATCTTCATTACTCGAACTACTGCAATATAGCGAGCGCCACTACTGCCAGCTAAATAAGAGATTCAAACTACGGAAGGCACTAACTACTGATAGGGATAGTTAGCAAATGAAAGATATTAATAGAGTACAAACAATGTATTTACCTTAATAGTCATAATATATATAGCAGTTCATGACAAATTACAAAACTCCGCCATCTCTCTCCCCACATCCACCACTGCTGGCGGCTCACCTCCAACTGCGCAACGCTACGCGCTGTTCACATCCAGCTGCCGCTGCCCAACACTACAATGGCAGACAACAATGCAAACTAGCCACAGACTGCACACAGCACAGCCAGTGATTCTCACACAGAGCGCTACGTAGCGCCAATAAGAAAACATAAACAGCCTACTTACAAGTCTGAAAGGCGCTACAATGCGGGTCTCCATTTCGCCGACCGCTCGAATAGTGCGATGTCCGGATTTGTGGGGTATTCATATGTGACGGTGGCCTGGCGTTGTACTGCATAGGAACGCGAGGGCAGGGATACGCGTCGTCAAGTTTCCGATAGACCAGCACAAGCGAGGATCGCCATATAGTGTACCAAACACATCGTAATCCCATGACATTTACTCCTGTCGTCGGAGAACAAGATATGGACGGCCTACAACATTGTGTCAGACTAGCAGCAGCCAGACTAGGAAACTACTGCCTCATGCCTAGGCTGACACGTACACCGCAACACGAACGGCTGCGTTTGGAATGGTGTCGTCACCTGGAAGCATGAACTACTGATGAATGGTGTCACATTGTGTTCAGGGATGAATCGCGGTTCTGCAGTATCCCAGATCACCATCGTCGGGTAGTACGGGGGCGATCTGGGGAGACGTCCCACGATTCCAGCGTTTTTAGAGGCACAGCGGCGTTATTCATGACGTGTGTAGAGCCATGTAGTATGACTTCAGGTCACGGCTGTTAGTGATTGATGGGAAGCATGGTGTCACAAATATTCTGTATCTTCGTCTGTCCCCCTCATGCGCTAGTATCGTGGCGCTTTTTTCGAGTGGAACAATAGTTGTCTACACATGATACGTATCTGTATGGAGCCTCTGTGTGATGTTCACATATTCCCGTGACCCGCAAAATCGCCAGATGTATGCCCGATAGAACAAGTGTGATACCATCTCAGACATCAAATACATCCCAGTGCCAGTGCCCACGATATCAAAGACCAGTTACAACAGTTGTGGGGTAGCTTACCTGAGAAGAAAGTACAACAGCTTTATGAGACCACTTCCAACCGAATCAGTGCATGCATCCAGCCCACAGCATGTGTAAGTTGCCGCGCGGGATTAACCGAGCGATCTATTGCGCTGCAGTCAGGGACTGGGCGGCTGGTCCCGACGGAGGTTCGAGTCCTCCCTCGGGCATGGGTGTGTGTGTGTCTGTCCTTAGGATGATTTGGGTTAAGTAGTGTGTAAGCTTAGGGACTGATGACCATAGCAGTTAAGTCCCATAAGATTTCACACACATTTGAACATGTGTAAGAGAGTTCATACTGCAAAGTTCTTTGTAATTTGACTACGTTTTGTAATTACCACAGTAACATCACGTACCCTCTGCAGCCTTGTAGTCTCATCTCGTTTCCTCCTCCCTCCAGGGAACTGGTGTCTTTCATGCTACGTACATCTGGGAAAAAAATTAGTGCATTTGGAAATAGGACGTCGATTTCGATGCGATGACGGCATGTGCCACCTGGAGATGTACTGATAATGGTTCCAACATCGTTCGCCAACAGACAGGGTAGTAGCATAGCTACCAGAGCGTCCTCTCTGTCTACCCTTTAATAGAAGATGCTCACAGCCAGAAGGCTCAGTGTGTTGCAAACGTGTGAAGCAAGTAGGCAACCGCCGGCCGCTGTGGCCGAGCGGCTCTAGGCGCTTCAGTTCGGAACCGCGCTGCTGCTACGGTCGCAGGTTCGAATCCTGAATCGGGCATGGATGATGTGTGATGTCCTTAGGTTAGTTAGGTTTAAGTAGTTCTAAGTTCTAAGGGACTGATGACCTCAGATGTTAAGTCCCATAGTGCTTAGAGCCAAGCAGGCAACCATGTCAAGTAGAAGCACTCGTGCTTGCTACAGCCAACTGAGTGAGTCTGAAAGAGGTCAAATTCTACATCTACATCCATACTCCGCAAACCACCTGACGGTGTGTGGCGGAAGATACTTTGAGTACCTCTATCGGTTCTCCCTTCTCTTCCAGTCTCGTATTGTTCGTGGAAACAAAGATTGTCGGTATGCCTCTGTGTGGGCTCTAATCTCTCTGATTTTATCCTCATGGTCTCTTCGTGAGATATACGTAGGAGGGAGAAATATACTGCTTGACTCCTCGGTGAAGGTATGTTCTCGAAACTTCAACAAAATCCCGTACCGAGCTACTGAGCGTCTCTCCCGCAGAGTCTTCCACTGGAGTTTATCTATCATCTCCGTAACGCTTTCGCGATTACTAAATGATCCTGTAACGAAGCGCGCTGCTCTTCGTTCGATCTTATCTATCTCTTCTATTAACCCTATCTGGTACGGATCCCACACTGGTAAGCAATATTCAAGCAGTGGGCGAACAAGTGTACTGTAAACTACTTCCTTTGTTTTCGGATTGCATTTCCTTAGGATTCGTCCAATGAATCTCAGTCTGGCATCTGCTTTACCGACGATCAACTTTATATAATCATTCCATTTTAAACCACTCCTAATGCCTACTCCCAGATAATTTATGGAATTAACTACTTCCAGCTGCTGACCTGCTATATTGTAGCTAAATGATAAAGGATCTTTCTTTCTATGTATTCGCACCATATTAGAATTGTCTACATTGAGATTCAATTGTCATTCCCTGCACCATGCGTCAATTCGTTGCAGATCCTCCTGCATTTCAGTACAATTTTCCATTGTTACAACCTCTCGATATACTACAGTGCCATCCGCAAAAAGCCTCACTGAACTTCCGATGTTATCCACAAGGTCTTTTATGTATATCGTGAATAGCAACGGTCCTACGACACTCCCCTGCGCCACACCTGAAATCACTGTTACTTCGGGAGACTTCTCTCCATTGAGAATGACATGCTGCGTTTTTTTATTTAGGAACTCTTCAGTCCAATCACACACCTGGTCTGATAGTCCATATGCTCTTACTTTGTTCATTAAACGACTGCGGGGAACTGTATCGAACGCCTTGCGGAAGTCAAGAAACACGGCATCTACCTGTGAACCCGTGTCCATGGCCCTCTGAGTCACGTGGACGAAGAGCGCGAGCTGGGTTTCGCACGATCGTCTTTTTCGAAACCCATGTTGATTCCTACAGAGTAGATTTCTCTAACATAATACATGTTCCAAAATTCTACAACTGATCGACGTTAGAGATATAGGTCTACAGTTCTGCACATCTGTTCGACGTCCCTTCTTGAAAACGGGGATGACCTTTGTCCTTTTCCACTCTTTTGGAACGCGACGCTCTTCTAGAGACCTACGGTACACCGCTGCAAGAAGGGAGGCAATTTCCTTCGCGTACTCTGTGTAAAATCGAACTGGTATCCCATCAGGCCCAGCAAGATTTCCTCTTTTGAGCGATTTTAATTGTTTTTCTATCCCTCTGCCATCTATTTCGATATCTACCATTTTGTCATCTGTGTCTAACATTCTGCGTGGTGTCTGTTTGTTCTATATCGTGTCTCCCTTTCGCGCAACGACGCTCTGAGCGTGTTTTTTAGGGAATTGACTAGTTTGAACCTGGGACCTGTTGCTGGTAAGGAGACGCCAGATCACACATGACATGTAGAATTCAGAAGAGTTCAGTGAGACTAGCGATGATATAACCAAATACTTAATGATTTCAGCGTCAGCTCCACTGCACTCCCTGTAAAAGAATCTTAATACTAACTAAATTTAGTGGAAGGGGTTCAAGGCTTTCCTATTTTTAGTTAGCTGGTAAAATAACGTCGAAAAAGCAGTTAAGTTTACCATTGGAAATTTTATTCTACTCACAAAACATCGTTTATAAATTGCACTATTGATAAAAGGAAATGTTTTAATACAGGATGGTAAAAACCGACTGCGTTCAACAAAAATGTGAACGAATATTCCCTGAATGGGTTTCCAAGTTCTACAATGGATCGAAGGATGACCTATGCCATATCACATCTATAATCTAGGTTTAAATTAAGTTTCACAAAAGAGAAAACTATCAAAATGGTCTACAGTGACCCTAAATTATCTTTAATTACTTATCTAACTTGTCGTAAATTACAGTGGCTGATGTGGCTTCTCAATAACTATATAATAGAAAAATCATCGCATTTCAGATTTTTACTTCAAGTGGCAAATGTGAACACCATGAGCTTTAATTGACGATCGACACTAGTATTACGCAAAAAGGGGATGTAACAGATGAGACTTCTGCAGTTCTGAGTGAAGCCTTATGCGCTCAAAAATGCGGCATCGCGTGCGTTCATTACCTTGTCAGTGTTCGTCAGGGGGCGGCGGGCAGCACAGCTCCGCTCACCTCGCCGTCTCCGAAGCAACTCTTTCCTAACTTCTCCTTACTACAATTAACCGAAGTTTGTTTAAAAAAACTATCTGCCTGTGTTTTCATCTGACCAGTCACGGTCTCAATGTTAACCTTAAGCTCCGCCTACAAAAATTCTGTCTATCCAATGAGAAACGTTATACTTTTCGTGGTGGGGCGATGTTTTTAAAGTTTGCAACGTAACAGAGACGCGAAAAAGTCTCACGCTAAAAGCTTGTGGGTGGTGTGGCCATTTCTGTGTTATCGTACCCGTGGTCTAGTGGTAGCGTCTTTGATTCATAATCGAAAGGTCTTTGGTCGCGGATTCGATTCCCGCCACTGCATAAATTTTGATAAATAATCAGCATTGGCGGCCGAAGAGTTCCGGCTTAAGAAGTCAGCCTCATTCTGCCAACGGCCTTGTCAAAGAGGGTGGAGGAACGGATAGAGGTTCAGGGCACTCCCTTGTCCTAGGGGTGGGAAATTGCCCCCAAAGGCGGAAGAATCAGCAATGACCAACGACATGAGTATGCAGAAGGCAATGGAAACCACTGCATTAAAGACACGTAACGTGTATCCACAGGACATGTGGCCTGTAATCGTCCTCCATTCGGATCTCTGGGAGGGGACTGCCAAGGGGGAGGTTACCATGAGAAAAAGATTGAATAATCAACGAAAGGATAACGTTCTACGAGTCGGGGCATGGAATGTCAGAAGCTTGAACGTGGTAGGGAAACTAGAAAATCTGAAAACGGAAATGCAAAGGCTTAATCTAGATATAGTAGGGGTCAGTGAAGTGAAGTGGAAGGAAGACAAGGATTTCTGGTCAGATGAGTATCGGGTAATATTAACAGCAGCAGAAAATGGTATAACAGGTGTAGGATTCGTTATGAATAGGAAGGTAGGGCAGAGGGTGTGTTACTGTGAACAGTTCAGTGACCAGGTTGTTCTAATCAGATTCGACAGCAGACCAACACCGACAACGATAGTTCAGGTATACATGCCGATGTCGCAAGCTGAAGATAAACAGATAGAGAAAGTGTATGAGGATATTGAAAGGGTAATGCAGTATGTAAAGGGGGACGAAAATCTAATAGTCATGGGCGACTGGAATGCAGTTGTAGTGGAAGAAGAAAAGGTTACAGGAGAATATGGGCTTGGGACAAGGAATGAAAGAGGAGAAAGACTAATTGAGTTCTGTAACAAGTTTCAGCTAGTAATAGCGAATACCCTGTTCAAGAATCACAAGAGGAGGAGGTATACTTGGAAAAGGCCGGGAGATACGGGAAGATTTCAATTAGATTACATCATGGTCAGACAGAGATTCCGAAATCAGATACTGGATTGTAAGGCGTACCCAGGAGCAGATATAGACTCGGATCACAATATAGTAGTGATGAAGAGTAGGCTGAAGTTCAAGACATTGGTCAGGAAGAATCAATACGCAAAGAACTAGGATACGGAAGTACTAAGGAATGACGAGATACATTTGAAGTTCTCTAACGGTATAGATACAGCAATAAGGAATAGCGCAGTAGGCAGAACAGTTGAAGAGGAATGGACATCTCTAAAAAGGACCATCACAGAAGTTGGGAAGGAAAACATAGGTACAAAGAAGGTAGCTGCGAAGAAACCATGGGTAACAGAAGAAGTACTTCAGTTGACTGATGAAGGGAGGAAGTACAAACATGTTCCGGGAAAATCAGGAATACAGAAATACAAGTCGCTGAGGAATGAAATAAATAGGAAGTGCAGGGAAGCTAAGACGAAATGGCTGCAGGAAATATGTGAAGACATCGAAAAAGATATGATTGTCGGAAGGACAGACTCAGCATACAGGAAAGTCAAAACAACCTTTGGTGACATTAAAAGTAACGGTGGTAACATTAAGAGTGCAACTGGAATTCCACTGTTAAATGCAGAGGAGAGAGCAGATAGGTGGAAAGAATACATTGAAAGCCTCTATGAGGGTGAAGATTTGTCTGATGTGATAGAAGAAGAAACAGGAGTCGATTTAGAAGAGATAGGGGATCCAGTATTAGAATCGGAATTTAAAAGAGCTTTGGTGGACTTACGATCAAATAAGGCAGAAGGGATAGATAACATTCCATCAGAATTTCTAAAATAATTGGGGGAAGTGGCAACAAAACGACTATTCACGTTGGTGTGTAGAATATATGAGTCTGGCGACATACCATCTGACTTTCGGAAAAGCATCATCCACACAATCCCGAAGACGGCAAGAGCTGACAAGTGCGAGAATTATCGCACAATCAGCTTAACAGCTCATGCATCGAAGCGGCTTACAAGAATAATATACAGAAGAATGGAAAAGAAAATTGAGAATGCGGTAGGTGACGATCAGTTTGGCTTTAGGAAAAGTAAAGGGACGAGAGAGGCAATTCTGACGTTACAGCTAATAATGAAAGCAAGGCTAAAGAAAAATCAAGACACTTTCATAGGATTTGTCGACCTGGAAAAAGCGTTCGACAATATAAAATGGTGCAAGCTGTTCGAGATTCTGAAAAAAGTAGGGGTAAGCTATAGGGAGAGACGGGTTATATACAATATGTACAACAACCAAGAGGGAATAATAAGAGTGGACGATCAAGAACGAAGTGCTCGTATTAAGAAGGGTGTAAGACAAGGCTGTAGCCTTTCGCCCCTACTCTTCAATCTGTGCATCGAGGAAGCAATGATGGAAATAAAAGAAAGGTTCAGGAGTGGAAATAAAATACAAGGTGAAAGGAAATCAATGATACGATTCGCTGATGACATTGCTATCCTGAGTGAAAGTGAAGAAGAATTAAATGATCTGCTGAACGGAATGAACAGTCTAATGAGTACACAGTATGGTTTGAGAGTAAATCGGAGAAAGACAAAGGTAATGAGAAGTAGTAGAAATGAGATCAGCGAGAAACTTAACATCAGGATTGATGGTCACAAAGTCAATAAAGTTAAGGAATTCTGCTACCTTGGCAGTAAAATAACCAATGATGGACGGAGCAAGGAGGACATCAAAAGCAGACTCGCTATGGCAAAAAAGGCATTTCTGGCCAAGAGAAGTCTACTAATATCAAATACCGGCCTTAATTTGAGGAAGAAATTCCTGAGGATGTACGTCTGGAGTACAGCATTGTATGGTAGTGAAACATGGACTGTGGGAAAACCAGAACAGAAGAGAATCGAAGCATGTGAGATGTGGTGCTATAGACGAATGTTGAAAATTAGGTGGACTGGTAATGTAAGGAATGAGGAGGTTCTACGCAGAATCGGAGAAGAAAGGAATATGTGGAAAACACTGATAAGGAGAAGGGACAGGATGATAGGACATCTGCTAAGACATGAGGCAATGAGTTCCATGGTACTAGAGGGAGCTGTAGAGGGCAAAAACTGTAGAGGAAGACAGAGATTGGAGTACGTCAAGCAAATAATTGAGGACGTAGGTTGCAAGTGCTACTCTGAGATGAAGAGGTTAGCACAGGAAAGGAATTCGTGACGGGCCGCATCAAACCAGTCAGTAGACTGATGACCAAAAAAAAAAAATCTATACTGTTCTTCTGGAGGGCTCTAGCTTTTAACATGGGCTGGGGGGTGGTCCTCATGTAACAGAGACGCGAAAAAGTCTCACACTAAAACTTGCGGGTGGTGTGGTCCTAGCGGTTAGCTGGCGACGTGGGTGTCCGTCCATCCTTATCGTAGGGCCTTCTCGCTTAACACGGTTCTGCTCTCGGTTTCTGTTCTCGTTTCTCCCCTCGGAACTGCGTCTGTCCCACGGTGGGAAGGTATGACATGCATTTAGGCATTCTTGTGTTAGCCTGTGGTATTCCATTTGCTCACTCGTTACTCGTATTACTTTGGTTAATTTAATGTCACGATTTATTCAGAGCTATGTGACATACTACTGGATTTGCTTATCATGTCAGGGTTTTCATGGAAGGTGTTGGATTTGCCTGACACCTTACATATCACCACCCTTCGAACTTAATTTTTGCACTGAAGTTAGGCAATGATTGAATCGTTGTCTAAGTCAGTCAAAAATTATTCTGTTGTCTAAATTTTGTTGCCTACTGTTCAGCCACATTATTCTGTTCTATGCTAGTTTGTATTACTAATTTATACTTTTATATTCTTCCACATTATAATTAAAAATGACAAGAGAAGAATATTTTTATGCTATTATTAATTTTTAATTATTTTCTTTCTTTATTTAAGTGTGAAGTTTGTTTTTTAAGAAGTTTGTTATCGAAAGTGAGGAGTCTTTCAAATCGATTTTCTTAGAAATATATTTTTTTATAAATGTAGTAATTAAGTAAAATCTATTCCTAACATTTTTTCTAAATATCATGTACAAGTAAAATTTTTTTGTTTCTAGACACTCATTTCATCATTGTTACACTAACAATCAAGAATTATTTCCAAGAATTGCTTTGACAAAGAAATATACATACACAAGTATTGAGATATTATCCTAACAAATGGTACAAATGTTAAAAAAAAGGGAAAACATCCAACAAGATAATTTATTATTCTTTGTTTTTATCAGAAGAAAATAAGTAAAATATATTTATTCTTTCATTTTTATGAGGAGAAAATAAGTGGCATATAGTTTTAGTGTTTATTATGCCTTACTTTTGTTCTTTATATACTGTCCATTTCAGAACTAATGACTTATTTTTATCGATAGTCTATTTTTTACTTCAGTCCATAGTCAATGACTGTTATTTTGTAGTTTATTAGCTGTCTGGTGTGCTTAACTTATTTAGTTTTTCACACATTTCTTTTGCACAATTACTACATCACATAATTTGATTTCACACATTCACACAATCCTATGAATGTTTAAGCCTGAGGTTGGCGAAAGTTTTTGCACGAAGGTGATGGACTTGAGCGAGATGGATGTGGGCAAGTATTTGATGTACAGCTTCGTTCGTCGTTCCTTGTTGGCTTTGCAAGTGGGTGTTGCTGTTGTGGAGGTCCCATAATGGAATGGAGCTGTGAGTGCAGAATCTCGTGGTTTACTGCCTTTGTATGTGTGAAAGTCATCGTTATGTGTAGCTGAAAGCGGTCGTTTTTCGTTGTAATACTTCGCAGACAACTAGTTTACAATAGGATAGGGATTTGGGAAGGTATGTTGTCTATTCTTCACCCATCTTCTTTCGTGGTCTCAGTCTTGCATATCTTCAACTTCTGTTCTTCCTGCATTTTCTCTGCTTCTTACTTGCTTCTTGGTTCTTCTCTGGGCAATATGGAAATATTTATTGATAACTAGTCGCTTTGAAGTTCTCCTCTTAGTAACAGTTTGATAAATTGTTTGGGCATGTCATTTTTACTTTGTGGAAGTTTTCTTCAGTTTCATGCATCAGCGTGCTGTTTAATAGTGGTACTGTGACTTTTACACATATTTTTTGCCAGTGGTGGCTTGCCCAAGCGGTCTTCTCGTCAGGCCGTTTTTTGCTCACTCCGCTGAGTGGGAGCGCTCGGAGATTTACGAGCAGTGATAGTCCGGGGTTTGCTTGTCAGTCCCTGCACCCCTCCCTTCTCTGTTCCGACACTCTGTGGTTCTGTCCCAGCAGGGTTCCGCCACCCTGTGGTTCAGCCGATATACAGCCCACTTCAGCTACAAGGGCCTTCTGTTGGTCTCGCTGTCCTTTCCCTTCTCTCAACGCTTCTGCCTTGTAGGAATCGCGTCTTGCTAATTACGTCCTTTTCTTTCTTGATACTTCTCGTGTTGCAACTTGTGGGTCGTTGCATCTCGTCCTTGCTGGAGTTTTTACAATGGTTCTTACAAAAAGTTTTACTTATAATCATCTAACATATGTCTAGTACCTACATTATTTTACACCTTCTTAAAAAGCTTTACAAATTTCGGCGCCCTTTCCATGTTACAATTCTAAGATATTTTGAGTCTTAACTTCTACAAGAAACCTCTAATTCGTTTTTTATTTTTTGTGTAGTGTCGTGGTGTATAGCATTTTAGTATTTCATGCTGTTAGACTATCTACGCTTTATCCCTTCACCTTAATCTATGGTACTATTGGTGTTATTTTTGTTTTTGTTTTTATTGAAACTACTTTCTTTTTCCCACCTTCCTCTCTCTTCATTCTTCTTTCTCCTGACGATCTCATCTGCAACATAATCTTGAAATATTGTGCTGATTATTTACCAGTAATAAAATTAATCTTCAAACTTGTACTGAAAGTGTTTAATACTGCCAGTCTTAGATAAAAATACCTCTGCTTTATCTCGTAAAATACCCTCTAATTCTCTTTTACTGTGTTCTGAAATACCTTGAACTTCTTGCAATTTTTCGTCGATTTCTTTATGGCCTATGGCATATCACATCTATAATCTAGGTTTAAATTAAGTTTCACAAAAGAGAAAACTATCAAAATGGTCTACAGTGACCCTCAATTATCTTTAATTACTTATCTAACTTGTCGTAAATTACAGTGGCTGATGTGGCTTCTCAATAACTATATAATAGAAAAATCATCGCATTTCAGATTTTTACTTCAAGTGGCAAATGTGAACACCATGAGCTTTAATTGACGATCGACACTAGTATTACGCAAAAAGGGGATGTAACAGATGAGACTTCTGCAGTTCTGAGTGAAGCTTTATGCGCTGTTATGCGGCATCACATGCATTCATTACCTTGTCGGTGTTCGTCAGGGGGCGGCGGGCAGCACAGCTCCGCTCACCTCGCCGTCTCCGAAGCAACTCTTTCCTGACTTCTCCTTACTACAATTTGCCGAAGTTGGTTTAAAAAAACTATCTGGCTGTGTTTTCATCTGACCAATCAGGGTCTCAATGTTAACCTTAAGCTCCGCCTACAAAAATTCTGTCTATCCAATGAGAAACGTTATACTTTTCGTGGTGGGGCAATGTTTTTAAAGTTTGCAACATAACAGAGACGCGAAAAATTCTCACGCTAAAAACTTGCGGGTGGTGTGGTCCTAGCGGTTAGCTGGCGACGTGGGTGTCCGTCCGTCCCTTATCGTAGGGCCTTCTCGCTTAACACGGTTCTGCTCTCGGCTTCTGTTCTCGTTTCTCCCCTCGGAACTGCGTCTGTCCCACGGTGCGAAGGTATGACATGCATTTAGGCATTCTTGTGTTAGTCTGTGGTATTCCATTTGCTCACTCGTTACTCGTATTACTTTCGTTAATTTAATGTCACGATTTATTCGGAGCTATGTGACATACTACTGGATTTGCTTATCATGTCAGGGTTTTCATGGATGGTGTTGGATTTGCCTGACACCTTACATGTGCGACAATCTAGAGAAGGAACTACAGTGCAGTGTTCCTCTGTGAAATTCTGGTCTTTCGAGCGGCGGGATCGTCCTTTCACAGAATTGCCACACAAGTCGGACGTGATGCGTCGGTTGGGCAATGATGCTGGTATCAGTAGTCACGTGAACATTCTCACACACGTAGACTACGTTCTGGATGCCCACACAGCACAGATGCTCGCCAGGATCGTCGTGTTGTAAGGGTAGAAGTGGCAAATCATACTACACCACAGCCCGCCTCAGCACAGATAATTGGGTTTCTGAGCCTAGACGTGTTAACACGAACTGGTTATGGGGGCACGCAAACGGCTAGCTTGTCTTCCACTCACGCCACAGTATCAACCCGCAGGGCTCCACTGATATCATCAGAGGATCGCTTGGAAGATGTCATGGCGCGTCGTGGTCTTCAGCAATGAGACCAGATTCTGCCTACATGCAAGTGATAGACATTTGTAAATACGATGTGTACCAGGTGAGCGCTGCCTCGTAGAATGCATTCGTCCAAGACACACTGACCCCCCCCCCCCCCCCCCGGGCGTTATGCTTTGGAATGCGGCAAGCTACAACTCCCGTAGTTTTGGTGTATCTGGAGGGGACGCTAACCAGAATTCAGCATTAGCAGAATATTGTTATACCCATTGTTTTGCCATTCTTGCAACAGGAAGGTGATGTGTTACTCCAACAGGATAACGCTCGCCCAAAGGCTGCCTGTGATGCTAAATGTGCTGTGCAAGTCGTGCATTGTCCTCCCTGGTCAGCACGATCTCTGGAATTGTCTCCAATGGAGCACGTGTGGGATATGATGGGTCGAGAACTGGGTCATGTGAATTGTCAGCCAACAACTATTACGGAACTACGTGAATATATGATAATTACACTACTGGCCATTAAATTTGCTACCCCAAGAAGAAATGCAGATCATAAACGGGTATTCATTGGACAAATATATTATACTAGAACTGACATGTAATTACATTTTCACGCAATTTGGGGGCATAGATCCTGAGAAATCAGTACTCAGAACAACCAACTCTGGCAGTAATAACGGCCTTGATACGCCTGGGCATTGAGTCAAACAGAGCTTGGATGGCGTGTACTGGCACAGCTGCCCATGCAGCTTCAACACGGTACCACAGTTCATCAAGAGTAGTGATTGGCGTATTGTGATGACCCAGTTGCTCAGCCACCATTGACCAGACGTCTTCAGTTGGTGAGAGATCTGGAGAACGTGCTGACCAGCGCAGCAGTCGAACATTTTCTGTATCAAGAAAGTCCCGTACAGGACCTGCGACATGCGGTCGTGCATTCTCCTGCTGAAATGTAGGGTTTTGCAGGGATCGAATGAAAGGCAGAGCCATGGGTCGTAACACATCTGAAATGTAACGTCCACTGTGCAAAGTGCCGTGAATGCGAACAAGAGGTGACCGAGACGTGTAACCAATGGCACCCCATACCATCACGCCGGGTGATACGCCAGTATGGCGATGACGAATACACGCTTCCAATGTGCGTTCACCACGATGTTGCCAAACACGGATGCGACCGTCATGATGATGTAAACAGAACCTGGATTCATCCGAAAAAATGACGTTTTTCCATTCGTGCACCCAGGTTCGTCATTGAGTACACCATCGCAGGCTCTCCTGTCTGTGATGCAGCGTCAACGGTAACCGCAGCCATGGTCTCCGAGCTTATAGTCCATGCTGCTGCAAACGTCGTCGAACTGTTCGTGCAGATGGTTGTTGTCTTGCAAACGTCCCCATCTGTTGACTCAGGGATCGAGACGTGGCTGCACGATCCGTTACAGTCATGTGGATAAGATGCCTGTAATCTCGACTGCTAGTGATACGAGGCCGTTGGGATCCAGCACGGCGTTTCGTATTACCCTCCTGAACCCACCGATTCCATATTCTGCTAACAGTCATTGGATCTCGACCAACGCGAGCAGCAATGTCGCGATACGATAAACCGCAATCGCGATAGGCTACAATCCGACCTTTATCAAAGTCAGAAACGTGATGGTACGCATTTCTCCTCCTTACACGAGGCATCACAACAACGTTTGACCAGGCAACGCCTGTCAACTGCTGTTTGTGTATGAGAAATCGGTTGGAAACTTTCCTCATGTCAGCACGTTGTGCCAACCTTGTGTGAATGCTCTGAAAATCCAATCATTTTCATATCACAGCATCTTCTTCCTGTCGCTTAAATTTCGCGTCCGTAGCACGTCATCTTCGTGGTGTAGCAATTTTAATGGCCAGTAGTGTAATTGAAACCCTCAGCTGCCGACAGATGTTGTTGATATATTTTAATTACTTATCATTTATTCTAGAGAAGCTGCCCGGTCATCAATGGTATCTGTTCTTTCGAGAACAGTTACTATCTTCATACTACTAGAATATACTGAGCAGGCGTGGAATAACATATCCCACTACTGTATTCCTTATCTGTACGATCGACTGGATGCCAGAGCACCTGCGTTGTTGCCCGAGGAGGCTACACCAGATACTAACATAGGTGTTGCAGGATGGGTCAGTACCGCTTGTGCTATTGATCTGTAAATGTTATCACATGCGCTATTGCAAACAATAAATACTGAGTGAATTGGAAATCTCTAAAAGCATATATAAATTTTTTTGCGGCAGAGTAGAATGAACATGTGAAACGAAAGGAAATTAAATAGTAAAGCTGCATCGGACAGAAAACAACGTTTATAGTCATACTGTCAATCTTATTTACAGCAATTCTGACGTCATTTTCACCCCTCTGCTGGGAAGTGAACCATCGGCGGCAGTACAACACCCAGTGGAGGCTTCCAGATAAAAAGCGGCCCCGGTGGGCGCTGTCACCAGATTTCTGACGCACAGACGTGAGAAAGATGGGAAAACAGCCGCGGCGCGAGGTGGAGTGTCAGTAGCGACTGAAGGGGCGGGCCGCCGGCACGGTCCGACCTCTCCGGCATCAATCTGCGTCACGCGTAATGCGCGCCGCCACCTGCGTGTTCGATTACGGGAGGCGTCGCGGGCGCCGCGGCGCCGCGGTGATTGATATTCGTTACGTAGGAGGAGCGCCGGCGACGCCAAAGGGGTGAGCGCAAACAAGAATGGGCCTTCATTAGGGGCGCTCGCCCCTCGCCGACTCTCTTTATTTATACAGAGCTGCGTATTCCGGCAGCCCTCGCTCTGGGAACCGCTCTGCCGGACAGCGATCCCGTGATTGATGAGCGCTCGCTATTTTTTTCTTTCTTTTAGTTTAAAAAAAAGAGAGGGATAGGGTGATCGCCGGACTTCGATCACGCATGCATGTGTATGCCCTTGCACGAGCCTATAGCGGCGCTACACGAATTAGAATTCGAGGGAGGGTTAGCCGCAGGACTCCAATGTAGCGAGTCTGGCGTGAGACAGAAGTGGTGCGAACAGTGCATAAATATTGTAGGATAATAGACACGCTTAGAAAGACATTTTCAATGTTTCAGTGGATGAAAACTTTTTCTTACATTTCTTTCCATGAAAGGTCGGAAGCACCATTTTCGAGAAATATGGCCGTTGAATCTGATGTGAGACAGCGTGTCTACACAATGTGTTCCATTTAGCTTTATCATCTCAAGTGGCGTTTCTCCAGAAGCTAAATAACAAATAATATAACAAACAAATGGTATTTAGGTATGAGGGGCATATTAACCAAACATGACTGTCCTTTCGGTACATTTGTTCGTTAAGAAAGACATGAACAGCCGTACATCTTTTTTTAAACAGCACAATGTTTTATTTTGTAATTATTTTCTTTACTATCTGTTGAGAAACGTATCACAGTATAAAAGTCACGTAAACGTGGAGCTATTAAAGACGTAACTCAAAACTGACTTTGATTCTCCTGTGGTAGAAAACAGTGCAGGTACTGGGATAGCTTAGCCCGTCCACTAACTGGAGCTGACAGTAAACAAATAAGAGACAAGGAAAATGGACGCCGATCATTCAGTGAGTTGTCTTCAGTTGAAGGTTTGTGTGAGTGCAAGGTACACCAGCGAAGAGAAGGGTATGTTTTTTTCTTAGATAACACACGCAGAAAAGCTGTCATTTGAGGAAATACAAAAAAATGTTCGGTGGTGGAACTGAACAAAAAACTCATACAAGTATTATACAGAATACTTGCTTTGCAAATGAAACTGCCTTTCCCTGCTGCTAGTTATTTCATTAGTCCCGTACGCGTTTCGCCTTCTCCTGTTCTAAGGCATCATCAGTGGGATCCATAATGATACAGTTTTGTTAGTTATAGATTATCAAACAGTTCACTTCGCGATTTTTTTGTAAAAATGTAATTACTTACGATTTGCTGATCTGCGTTTCCTCACATCTGGTCTGGAGGTCGCACTACCACTTTTATCACTGTTCTATATTCACATCTTTGTGTTTTCCCCAACCACACACTGTTCACCATGTTTCTCACTCTTTTTTGTGGTGGACTATAGTTGCTCTGTCACTTGATACAACTATTTCGTCGTACACTTCTTTTCACAGAGTAAATATTGCGACTCCATTAAGTGTTTCATCGCCTTTGATATGTTTACCTGCCGCGCGGGATTAGCCGAGCGGTCTAGGGCGCTGCAGTCATGGACTGTGCGGCTGATCACGGCGGAGGTTCGAGTCCTCCCTCGGGTATGGGTGTGTGTGTTTGTCCTTAGGATAATTTAGGTTAAGTAGTGTGTAAGCTTAGTGACTGATGACCTTAGCAGGTAAGTCCCATAAGATTTCACACACATTTGAACATTTTAACATTTTTATGTTTACCTATGTGTTGCCACCCTAACGAAGTATATGTTCGTTACTAACTTCTGTTTATGATGTTTATACCGTGTGTGTGGGAATGAGTGAGAGAGAGAGAGAGAGGAGGGGGGAGGGATAGAGCCGATTTTTTTTTTGGGGGGGGGGGGGGGGAAGCGGTTATACTAGCTGTTAGCGAGTGGCTGAAAACTTTGGTGACAGCTGTTTCAGTATTCTGGGGAGGGGTCATGGATGAGTGAGTGTAAAGATGTTTGGTTCTATTATTACATTGAACAGTTTTATTATATTTATCCTTTTTGCGAACATTATTCTTTTATTTTATGTATTAGTGTAAATAATGAATTGCTTGCTTGGCATGTGTACTTGGTGTTTCAATAAAAAAAAACAAAAAACACTGCTCTATCCCCCCCCCCCTCTCTCTCACACTCATACGCACACACACAGTATAAACATCATAAACGGAACTTAGTAACGAATATATAATTGGTTAGGCTGGCAACACATAGGTAAACATACCAAAGACGATGAAACAGGTAATAGAGTCGCAATATTTACGCTGTGAAAAGAAGTGTACGACGAAATAGTTGTATCAAGTGACAGAAGAACTATAGTCCACCACAAAAAAGAGTGAGAAACACGGTGAACAGTGTGTGGTTGGGGAAAACACAAAGATGTGAATATAGAACAGTGATAAAAGTGGTAGTGCGACCTCCAGACCAGATGTGAGGAAACGCAGATCAGCAGATCGTAAGTAATTACATTTTTACAAAAAAATCGCGAAGTGAACTGTTTGATAATCTATAACTAACA
Source organism: Schistocerca nitens (assembly GCF_023898315.1). NCBI lineage: Eukaryota > Metazoa > Arthropoda > Insecta > Orthoptera > Acrididae > Schistocerca > Schistocerca nitens. The sequence continues at coordinate 824,448,805 of NC_064614.1, forward strand.
AAACTGTATCGTTATAGATCCCACTGATGATGCCTTAGAACAGGAGAAGGCGAAACGCATATGGGATAACTAAAGTAATTAGCAGCAGGAAAAGGCAGTTTGATTTGCAAAACAAGTATTTATATGCTTGCTGCGGAGGATGGCCACATAAACAAACTTATTATACAGAATGTCTCATTTATCTTGATTATTCAAAGTAACATTTTGCCGGAAGCTAAAAAAGAAAACGCATCAAACAGGCGTTGTTTGCCTGCCAGCTGGACATTAAACAGCGTACTTCCTTTCTTGTAAACTGTTTTCGTTACGAAGATACGAACAATAATCTGGCTTTTTGGAATATTACCCTATATTTTTAATTAAGTAATCCACTTCGTCTACTCAGGAGCTGTTTAAAAAGGTGTCACAGTACACCAGTCACGTACACATGTGGTTATTAAAAAAATTACGCAAAAGTGACTTGCACCCTGCAGTATTGACACGCATTCCAGGTACTGGGTAGCGTTATTCGTCCACTTTTTGGAGTTGACAGTATGCAAGTGCAAATCGTTCTCTGCAGGGTTTCTATGCCTCAGTAGCATTACGTCTAATTTCATCCACAATAAAGAAAACTAATGACGATGCAGTTTTCAGTTATGACGATCTTTACTATACACAATACATCATTTAAAAATATTACAGTATTGTATTACGTGTACCTGTACTGAAAATAAGTAAATGTATTTGCAGTTACCATTCTGCTAACTTACATTCTTCATAGATGTGTAGCATTTCTATCTTCTTTTCGTTGGTGTACATTTTACTCACACAAACCTTCAACTGAAGACAACTCACTGAATGATCGGTGTCCATTTTCCTTGTCTCTTATTTGTTTACTGTCAGCTCCAGCTAGTGGACGGGCTAAGCTATCCCAGTATCTGCACTGTTTTCTACCACAGGAGAATCAGTCAGTTTTGTGTTACGTTTTTAATAGCTCCACGTTCACGTGAATTGTATACTGTGATACGTTTCTGAACAGTTCGTAAAGAAAAGAAAAGAATTACAAAATAAAACATTGTGCAATTTAAAAAAAGATGTACGGCTGTTCATATCTTTCTTAACGAACAAATTTACCGAAAGGAGAGTCATGCTTGGTTAATATGCCTCTCGTACCTAAACAACATTTGTTTCTTATATTATTTATTATTTTGCTTCTGGAGAAACGTCACTTGAGATGATCAAGCTTAATGAAACACATTGTGTAGACACGCCGTCTCACATTATATTCAACGGCCATATTTCTCGAGAATGGTGCTTCCGACCTTTCATGGAGAGAAATGTAAGAAAAAGTTTTCACCCACTGCAACATTAAAAATGTCTTTCTAAGAGTGTCTATTATGCTAAAATATTTTATGTTTCTTCCCTTGAGCATGCTTAATTCTTTACCTTTAGGAAGACCTTTGCCGATATCATTGAATCAATACCTGCAGCGTCATACTTCAAATACATGGATTGTCTGCAGTACAAGTTCCACTTGTTCCTCAGTTACGTCACCCACGTGTCCGAATGACAGAATTTGAGACCACTTCTAGATGCTTCTAGAATTCTATCACATACTTCGTCATAAGCAGTGCCACATACACCACACTGCTCACTATAAAAAGCCGGATGCCAACAACATTGGTCTGATCAATCCTTCCTTCATCTCTGATAAACTGTACAATTTCAAGTGCCTTCGGTCGTGCATATTCAGTCGAAGATCTGATCTTCAGTGCCAATTTGCGATTGGAATAAGCCATTCTCCTTCTAAGAAAGCATAGAACAGTAAGGCAGCTGAATCACACAAAAAACATTGAGCGCGAACTCCACAGTGAGGACGTTAAACAAGATATCCATGCCACAGCACTGCCGAAGGCAGGCTTACCACTGTGGCTATCCGAGCTCGCCTCAAAGACCAACCCAAATCTTCACATGTCACTGAATGTCCAAGTCCTGCATTCGCACAATTGCTGTGATTTCCCTACAGGAAGAGATTTTATTATTATTGTTGGAGCCTATATAGGCATATAGTATTTGCAGTGACTGTGTTTTTTGATATCCTTCGGACATGCATACATCATGGATCTGTAATTCTGGGACTGGAGCTCTGCTTGGAGCGCTACTTGGTGCTGCCATCAAATATATATATATATATATATATATATATATATATATATGTGTGTGTGTGTGTGTGTGTGTGTGTGTGTGTGTGTGTGTGTGTAGAAAAATCTTTGGACCGTCATGGTTTTGTTGTGTTGGCGTATGCTGTGCCGTTATAATTTATGATGTGCTCGGATGTGGCCAAAAAGGACACTTCCGTTCCAGCTGTATGCAATGCAGGGTCACAAAGCTACGGTCTGGGGACGAGCAGGTCGCGACTATCCTGAAGACGCTCCCGCTGCTTTCACTCTGAGGTACTACCAGAGTCAAACGACCTCTGACTGCGGTCCTCGCTGACTCCTACAACTAAATCATAGCCACCTCTGGTAGTACCTCACAGTTTTTCAAATGGTAAGATGCCTATAACTTTGTCCCTCCCCCTCTTTTGACTGTCTCGTAAGGAAGTGAGCAGTCTCCCAAGGAGGAGATGGAACTCAACTCTGTGTCGTGCCTATTGGTGCTTTTGTGTCTGAGCGTCAAGATCCCTGGTGTCTTCAGACTGTGAAGACCACATGTGTAAGCAATGGTCGCCAAAGAGACGTCGGAAACGTCACAACGCCCCGTCTGACATCGGCCGGACACCTTCTGAAGGTGACAAGGACGCCACCTGCCAAGATCGTTTCCCAATTTATGACTCCATGGAGGAGGAAGCGTGCACCCTATCAGAGGCCAAACCAGCAACGCACAGATGTTGAACAGCAGCTGGGCCAGCGCCACTCTTCTACCGCACCTTTGTATTCGACAGGGACGCCACTGGACGCACTGAGTTGACGCAGTTCTTCATGGTCTGATGATACATAAGACGAATCACCTGTCATTGTAACAGCAACGAACGCTGTTACTCCAACCATCAACCGATAATCGACTGCAGCAGTGAATGGGGATGTGCCGCCTGCTGAGTTACATTTCTTTATGTTGCTGCTGTTCTTGCCCAGTAGTCACAATTACGTGCTCACAGGATTGGCTCAATCAGTGGCACACCTGTCAAACTACAATTTCTCTGCGAAATGTCGCGTACATCAGACCTCGATGTTGCCACTCTGCAGGAAGCTGGCCTAGAGACGTTTTTGGCTCTCTAAGGTTATGATTATTTAACTCCATGTGCTGGCAATGGTTGTGGAACGACTAAACCGCTAAAAGAAAGCAATGTGGTTGACAACGTGACCTATCGAGCGTCGTCTGTGGGTCTTGGTTAAAATGGTTCAAATGGCTCTGAGCACTTTGGGACTTAACATCTGAGGTCATCAGTCCCCTAGAACTTAGAACTACGTAAACCTAACTAACCTAAGGACATCACACACATCCATGCACGAGGCAGGATTCGAACCTGCAACCGTAGCGGTCCGGTGGGTCCAAACTGAAACGCCTAGAACAGCTCGGCCACAGCGGCCGGCAATGGGTCTTGCTGAGACCTTCCACGATATCCAAATCATCAATGTTTACTCTCCATTGGGCATGGCTAAGCGGTGGGAACAGTCGCGATTCTATTTGAAAAAGGTCGCCATTTTGATTGTGCGCCATTACGACCACATTATTCTTGGTGCCGACTTCAGTTGTGCGTTATTCCAGAAGGATCAACATCCTCATTTTACCTTATGTCAGGAACTCAATATGCTAGTGCACAAACTTAACCTTGCCCATACTTTGGACTATATGCATGGTGATCGGCCTGGCTATAAGTTTGTCACCAGCTATTCAGCAATACTCCTGACCGTGTGTAGGTATCCTAAGGGCTTGCGACATCCACACTTGACACTGAGTTATAGCCTACAGCCTCCTCCAACCCTATCGCCTATACTTGCACTGTTTCATTCCAGCAGCAGAGGGCGTGGCGCGGTTGAGGCATGTGGAAGCTGAATGTCGCACATCTCCAGGATCTGAAACACAGACAGCTTGTAGAGGTGACGTGGTAGATCTGCAAGAGACGTCTTCCAGCATATCTTCGGCATTCCAGTGGTGGCTCGACTGCACCAAGCCTGCTTTATGTCAATCACTGATAATTTATGGTCGCGGCAAAAAGCAGTAGCATTGAAATACCAAGGAATACTATTTCACAACACTTGTGAGTACTCATGCCCCCCTAAATCCAGAGAAAGGTTGAAATTAAGCGCTTTAAGGTGAAGGACATTTCACTTATGCATCCTTGTCTTGAGGAAATCTTGAGGGATCAATGGTGTGTGCAGTCTGTCGAGACCATGTATGATAAGCAATCCTCTCCATGCATCATATTATCAGAGAGAAGCAGCGGTGTCAGACAGCGATGTTCGATGTTCCATGGCCTCAAAATGCCAGATGGTTGCCGACTGACGTCTCAGAATGATATCACAGATGCCTTTATGAACTACAACAAATATTTCTATGTGGCAGTGGACCAGGATACAACAGCAATGACTGACGTCCTCTAGTCATTGACGGGAACCCATGAAGAAGCATCTTCCGAGATTCTTACAGCGACTATTATGGTTGATGACTTCGCTAATACTCTCCACATGGGAACAGAAAACAAATCCCTGGGCCTGGACAGCTTCCTGTTGGATTTTTCCACGAATTCCAGGAATCATGGCTCCATGCTGGATTGAGATGTATCAAGAATTGATGCCCCTGACCTTCCCCTTCCACCTGAATTCATAGAAGATCTGCACATTTATACACATTATCTTGTGACTTCGCCGAGGTGCCATGTTGTGGGTGCTGGTCAACGTACCTTTTATCATCATGCGGTCGGTCTGCCAGGGATGTCCACTCGATGCTTCTTTATGTCATCACCCTTGAGCCACTGTTACATGGTATGCATAGCCGGCTGACTGGGATCGCAATAAAGGGGGTATGCTTTTTATCTGTCATGACTTGATGTTCTTGGTTCGATCAGAGGATGAAGTGCAACTGTTGCTGGAATGGATCACCGAATATGAGACTGCTGCAGGCAGTCATTTGGATCTGACCAAGTCTGATGCTATGATCATCTGTAGACGTCTTCTGGCAGGGAGTGTGGCCCTATTACCGTTACTGGTCAAGCTCAGATGTTTGGGGAACAATTCCATGCGTGACATATAGTGAACGACCTCAATTAACTATAAACGCCTCCTGCAAGTGACCCACTTGAACGTTCGTGGCAACCTACTGCAGGCATTAGACATGATACAATGGGTTGCATTTGTCAGCACTCATCTGGCGCCGTGACTATCCCATTTGGCAGGGGTTTTCATGTTGCCTAAGGTAACTGCGCACAGACTGCTACTAATGTTTCGATACTTTGTGAGCACTGTCTATCATCGATGTCTACTAGAATACACTAACTCTTCCCAATCGAGTTAGCGGCCTTGGTCTTGTCAACATCCACACAAGAGTCGTCTCTCTTTACGCAATTACGATGATTAAATTGTGGACCCACCATCAGAATGGATTAGGAGCAATCCTGATTGATGAATTGGCTCCTCCCTCCCGAACGACGCCCTTTGTAGTAGCGCATATTTTTACCTACCTCTCACACGTCTCGACCTTCGTTATCTAATACAGTTAAGTCCATGCAGATTTGCCCCGTACCAGGAACCTTATGGTAAGTGAATTACATCGCCTAATGATGAAAGATTGTGTCTGAGATGTGGTGAAGACCCTTTATCCTACGGTTGTGTGGCCTGTGGTCTGGCATTCTGTGTACCATGTCCTCCTCAGTATGAACACCCGTGCGACCTGGTATCTTCTTGTTAATGGAAAATATATGAAACAACTTCGATTTCATGTCATTAACATGATAGATTCGAAACTTTGCCCCCAGTGTCACATGCTTGACATGGAAACTTGTGAAATTTGTAGTAAGTTCCTATGGGACCAAACCGCTGAGGTTATCAGTCTTTAGGCTTACACACAACTTAATCTAACTTTAACTTACGCGAAGGACAACACACACACCCGAGACCGCGCGGCTTCTCCGTGCGGCTGCTTGACATGGATGAACATGGGCTGCTATATGGATCTTGTTGTCGCAGCTGATTCGTAAAATGTCTGCTCTTAATCTATGTATAGCTCCGCATGCCATTGCACCGAAGAATCTTCTGTTCCCAGATGAGAAATATTTCCTTTGTACGTAGACCAGTGGAGTGATTTCGATCTCTTACTTGTTCCTTGAAGGAAATAAGAGCATTCTTTGCTTTGTGGCATTCCTGCAAGATCGCTTTACCTTTATCATGCACAATTCGAGATACCGTCAATACTGTGCTATTTGGGGGGGGGGGGGGGGGGTTGGACCTCCCCACTCCCCACAGCTGGGGTGTCCCAGGTATGAGAAGATGACTTCAGTGTTAGTGTAAAGTACCAGGACTAGGATCAGTACACCGGTGAAACGGAAAATTTTTCAAGAAGACATGCTTGGAACACGACTGATTGACTTCTGAGGGCACCTACCCACATGCTGTCGCCATGTGGATGCCATTTTGTTTATTTCTCTTCACCGACCGGCGTTCTTAATTCTAAATCTATGTTGTTGTTGCTGATGATAATTGCACATTTACGTGAATCCCTCATACAGTTATTCTTTTGACACTGAGAAGTTTTTGTTACACATGTACAGGCACACGCACGCGCGCGCGAGGCAGCCGTCCCTCTCCCCACATGCGCGCACGCGCGTGCGCACGCACACGCACACAAAAAAGGCGGTCCGTTCACCGGATGCGTTGTTTAACTTTGCACCGTTTGTTTCGCTGTGTTCAGTAGCAGTGTAAATTAACATTAAAACTTACTTTAGCTGTTTGTTTCCGAAAATGGTCTTGTTTCCATTGTTAGTGCGGTGAAAGTGTAATACAGGGAGTACCTAAAGTCCGGGGACATTTTCAGTTGTTTATTGCACAAGAATCAAACATTGTACAGATATCGTACATATGTCATTTTGAAGTGTAGTTTGGTAATTTGCCTATAGTCAGCGCTAGTCGCAAACATAGCAAGTTCAGGTGCGGAGCTAGCCATTCTTCTTCGCCGAGAGCACTGTCAGTGGATATTCCTACTTGGACATGTTGCAGCAATGGCTGATGCCTTAAATGCAGTCGGACTCTCCGTTCATGTATCAGCAGGATGGGGCTCGCCCCCATTTTCATAGCGAAGTTTGTGGGTGCCTGAACACGGAGCTGGCGCATCGATGGATTGGCCGTGCTGCAGAAGGGGACAACTGTTTCATGAAATGGCCTCCCCGCTCACCAGATCTCACTCCGTGTGACTTTATTCTGTGGGGACACATTAAAGATCTGGTATATGTACCGCCTCTACCACGTGATGTAGCAGAGCTCCGGGGGAGAATACGGGAAGCGACTGCCACAGTCGAGGATGCCGTGCTGGGACGGCTATGGCAAGAATTCCATTACCGTATTGACGTCTGCTGGGTCACTCATGGTTCCCATATCGAATGTTTGTTAAAAAAAAACTGTCAGAGTTCCTCTTCAAAATGCAGTATGTATGACACCTGTACAATTTTTAGTTCTTGTGCAATAAATAATTGAAAGTGTTTCCGGGCTTTATGTACACTCTGTATATAATGGTGGTTAAGGCGAACGCTCGCGTAAGACGGGAAATTCGCAATTTGCGAATCAAATTTTGTGAAAAATACTGAGATATGAATTGGAACAAACATATAACATCACTACTACGAATGGCAAACGGAAGACTTAGAATTGTTGAAAGAGTTCTGGGAAAGTGCAGTATATCTCTAAAGGAAATGGCATTCTAGCCACCAGTGCGACTAGTTCTAGGGTATTTTCCCCAGCGTTCAGAGTCCTTATCAGATAGGTATAGCTACAATCGTTTCGGGTTCACATAGGCCACACGGAAGTGAATCACAGACGTTCGTGCACCGAGAGAGGTGACGCAGTGGTTAGCACACTGGACTCGCATTCGGGAGGATGACGGTTCAAACCCGTGTGGGGCCATCCTGACTTCGGTCTTCCGTGATTTCCCTAAATCGTTTCAGGCAAATGCCAGGATGATTCCTTTGAAAGGACACGGCCGACTTCCTTCCCTACAGTTCCCTAATCTGATGCGACCTATTACGTTGCTGTTTGGTGCCCTGCGCCACATCAACCAACCTACCACAGATGTTCGGTGAAATTAAAAGATAATCTTTGAAAAAAAAACATGTAATCAATTTATCCATTTTGACAAATTTAGAGAACCAATAGTCGAGGACAGTGCAACAATTTTGCTTGCACCACCGTATATTTCACATATGGATGATAATAAGAGCGACACAGAGACACATGGACAGTTACTTTTCCCTCGCTCAGCACTCGGCTCTATCGCCCGAACTCTGCTAGGGACACTTTCAGTGAGACTGCTCAATTCCTGTGAAGGAATCGCAACCCGTTCTTTCTCAAGAGCCGAAACCACAGATCGTATTGTTATTTCTTTATTTGTTGTTCACGTTACAGGCTAATATGACATGGGTCATACAGTCCCATTTTTGTCGATAGCAATAAATGTATGTGTTTATCATTTCTTTCTGGAACTTACGATACTTTGAAAAATACTTTAACCCTACAAACTGGATTCTACTACAATTATTCTCTATCATTACAGAACTGTAATGTAAAAAATCTTAACTAATTACATAACTATTAAAACTACTTTAGTGCTACAGATTCTGTCCTGTTTATGTTCATTCATTAGGGCGCAAGCAACTAGCATAAAGAGTGTGCGCAGGTAGTTAAAAAGAACAGGGTACAGTAATCGAACGGCTCCTCATTATCCAGAGATTTCTGTATTCAGTTTTAAGCGACACGTGAGGTGGTGTAAAGTGCGATGCCACTGGACGGTGAATGACTGGAAACGAGTGTTTTGGAGTGATGAATTATGCTATACCTTGTGGCAAACTGATGAAAAGGTTTGGGCTGCTGAATACCTAGAGAACGTTACCTGCCAATAGTGAAGTGCAAAGGAGTCGGCGTTACGGTATGGGTGTCATTTTCGTTGTTAGGGTGTGATCCCCTTATAGCGCTTAAGGAAACGCTAAATGCGAAAGGATATGAACAAATTATGCAGCGTTGTGAACTGCCTACAGCAGAGGAAGTGTTAGGATATGATGGCTATATCAGCATGATAATGTGTCCTGACATAAAGCGGCATATGTGAGGCGGTGGTGCCGACCGGAGTGACCGTGCGGTTCTGGGCGCTACAGTCTGGAACCGAGCGACCGCTATGGTCGCAGGTTCGAATCCTGCCTCGGGCATGGATGTGTGTGATGTCGTTAGGTTAGTTAGGTTTAATTTGTTCTAAGTTCTAGGCGACTGATGACCTCAGAAGTTAAGTCACATAGTGCTCAGAGCCATTTGAACCATTTTTGAGGCGGTGATTTGTAGACAATAATATTTATGACTTGGGCTAGCCTGCCCAGATTCTCTATATAAATCCGATGAATCATCTTTGTGATGAGCAACAACGTCGGGTTTGCTCCAGGCTATAATATCAAACTACTTTCCCTAGAAAATGGAAGTATGAAAGATGTAACTGAAACCAGCACAGAAATGTGAATACAACATCGCATATTGCAACTGTGGCAAAATGAATGGACTCTTCAGGCACCGGAAGGCAAACATACGAATTTCTCCCCAAAGTCAAGGAGGGACTTGAAAAGGCGGTTTCTCAACCGTTGAGTGAACTAATACATTACTTGACTGGTGATGTCTCGTATGCTATGTAAGTGTACACAATCAAAAGGCAGATTAATATTTGCAACTGGAGCAGTGAGAGAAGTCCAAAGCTCACACTGTGTACTCTACGAAGGTGTAGTGAGTGGGTAATGGCCGTCAGGCATTAAGGACGCCGGATCGCACATCAGCACTAAGCAACAAGTCAGAGTGGCGCATTTTGGACAATATTGCAGCCACAGTATCCAAGAAGGCCAAGGGGGACCTCACGAAGCACTCAACCGCATGGCAATATGTGCTCATCCTGGCTAGACGAGTTGATCTGCAGATGGAGAGAAGACAGATGGTTTTTCAAGAACCTACGCTGTGTTGGTGCGAGTGACCACTGAAACGTGAATTCAAGGATGTTACAGTGAAAAGTGCTATCGTTTATAAAGTGGAAACTCTGCTGACGTGCTGCCCTCAGGCCCAAAAGGAATCCAGTAGGTTTTTGACAGCACTTTGGAACTAGTGACTCCTTTCGCTGACTTCACGCGATTTTTCTCACAGCTGTCCGCCGTGCTCGATGGCTCCTGTCCGTCAGTATACGAGATTTTCCTGGTCTTGGTTTAGCTGTACTTGCTCCTTCTCGTTTTCTCTTCACAGCCACATCACCGACAGTCGACTTCAGAAGCTTTAGAGTGGTTGAAATGTCCCTGATAGATTTGTTACACAGGCGGCATCCAGTGAGTGCTTCACGTTCGAAATCACTGAGTTCTCCAGATCGACTCATTCTGCTGTTACTGTTTCTCTACTACAGTCGGCGACAGTGTCGACGACCTCTGGTCGCGCGGCACACTCAGTTCCGCCTTGCGCGTCGAGCGAGCAGGTTGTTCCTACTTCCGCCTGTGTAGCAGCGCAGCGTGTGTCAAACTTTTGTGTACTCAGTCTTGTGTGTGTCTTGGACGGCGTCACATCGTGCTTGCCTAGCGATGTTCGTTGTTGGTTTGTTCTGTGGCAGCGGCCTTCTCTGCCCACACCATGATGTCTGTCGAGTTTCCCAAGAACATTCCTCGTCGGGGTACCATTCATTTTAGATTTGACAGGAGTACGCCTCATGTGCAACCAGGTCCTCTAGAAATTCCCACCGGCCGCTGTGGTCTAGCGGTTCTAGGGGCTTCAGTCCGGAACCACGCGGCTGCTATTATCGCAGGTTCGAATCCTGCCTCGGGCATGGATGTGTGTGATGTCCTTAGGTTAGTTAGGTTTAAGTAGCTCTACGTCTAGGGGACAGATGACCTCAGATGTTAAGTCCCATAGTGCTTAGAGCCATTCGAACCATTTTTAGAAATTCCCGATTGTTTGTTTGATACGATTCGAGATACATCTGATCTAGTAGATACTGCTTGTTTTAATCCTGACTTGTATGCATTTTTTGTGAAGTTTGAAGATCCCTTGCAAGTAGACGAACTTTCTCTCCGGTTGGTTCTCAGTTGATGTTTACACATTGTGATGATTCCGTTAGTTCAGTCCCTCTTTCAAATGCGGCGATCGAGTATCCTGCTAATGTTTACTGTGCTGGCGTAAGCTGTCGCCAGCACACCGGTCGGCAAAGATGAAGCGTGAAGATCCATTAGTAGGCGCTATCACAGGAGAGGCCAGAGACACACCCACAATCAACAAGCCGCCAGCCCCCTCTCGACAGCATGTACTTAGGCCGCCATCGCTGACCGAAGGGCCTCACTCACTCACTCAATCACCCAGTCTGTCGGTCTACTCACAGAGCGGGTTTAGTTCATCACAAGCTACGGCAATGCATAGCCACCAGATTAGTGACTATATCAAGACTAGTTTACCTAAACCAGAATTGCACTTTACATCAGTCTGCAAGAGGAATATTACTATTGAGCTTGTACCACAACACATGGACTCTATTCAAGTTATGTGAAGGTTCCAGTTCATGTAAATAAAGAACCGTATTAATCCGCGTGTGCCGCCCGGGGTGGCCGCGCGGACTCAAGCGCCCTGCCACGGTTCGCGCCGCTCTGCCCATCGCTCATGGATTTGTGTGTTGTCCTCAGCGTAAGTTAGTTTAAGTTAGGTTAAGTATTGTGTAAGCGTAGGGACCGATGACCTCAGCAGTTTGGTCCCACAGGAACTTACCAAAAAAAAAAAAATCAGTGTATGCATTTGTGGTGTACAAAGAGGATAGTAGCCACCCATAACAGCATCCACTCCGTTGCTTCCTTGCGGTGCAAGACTCTACATTTACAATCTTCCACACGATGTGGACGATTCATTTCTTACGGCGACGTTGCTTCCTTATACACTCCTGGAAATGGAAAAAAGAACACATTGACACCGGTGTGTCAGACCCACCATACTTGCTCCGGACACTGCGAGAGGGCTGTACAAGCAATGATCACACGCACGGCACAGCGGACACACCAGGAACCGCGGTGTTGGCCGTCGAATGGCGCTAGCTGCGCAGCATTTGTGCACCGCCGCCGTCAGTGTCAGCCAGTTTGCCGTGGCATACGGAGCTCCATCGCAGTCTTTAACACTGGTAGCATGCCGCGACAGCGTGGACGTGAACCGTATGTGCAGTTGACGGACTTTGAGCGAGGGCGTATAGTGGGCATGCGGGAGGCCGGGTGGACGTACCGCCGAATTGCTCAACACGTGGGGCGTGAGGTCTCCACAGTACATCGATGTTGTCGCCAGTGGTCGGCGGAAGGTGCACGTGCCCGTCGACCTGGGACCGGACCGCAGCGACGCACGGATGCACGCCAAGACCGTAGGATCCTACGCAGTGCCGTAGGGGACCGCACCGCCACTTCCCAGCAAATTAGGGACACTGTTGCTCCTGGGGTATCGGCGAGGACCATTCGCAACCGTCTCCATGAAGCTGGGCTACGGTCCCGCACACCGTTAGGCCGTCTTCCGCTCACGCCCCAACATCGTGCAGCCCGCCTCCAGTAGTGTCGCGACAGGCGTGAATGGAGGGACGAATGGAGACGTGTCGTCTTCAGCGATGAGAGTCGCTTCTGCCTTGGTGCCAATGATGGTCGTATGCGTGTTTGGCGCCGTGCAGGTGAGCGCCACAATCAGGACTGCATACGACCGAGGCACACAGGGCCAACACCCGGCATCATGGTGTGGGGAGCGATCTCCTACACTGGCCGTACACCACTGGTGATCGTCGAGGGGACACTGAATAGTGCACGGTACATCCAAACCGTCATCGAACCCATCGTTCTACCATTCCTAGACCGGCAAGGGAACTTGCTGTTCCAACAGGACAATGCACGTCCGCATGTATCCCGTGCCACCCAACGTGCTCTAGAAGGTGTAAGTCAACTACCCTGGCCAGCAAGATCTCCGGATCTGTCCCCCATTGAGCATGTTTGGGACTGGATGAAGCGTCGTCTCACGCGGTCTGCACGTCCAGCACGAACGCTGGTCCAACTGAGGCGCCAGGTGGAAATGACATGGCAAGCCGTTCCACAGGACTACATCCAGCATCTCTACGATCGTCTCCATGGGAGAATAGCAGCCTGCATTGCTGCGAAAGGTGGATATACACTGTACTAGTGCCGACATTGTGCATGCTCTGTTGCCTGTGTCTATGTGCCTGTGGTTCTGTCAGTGTGATCATGTGATGTATCTGACCCCAGGAATGTGTCAATAAAGTTTCCCCTTCCTGGGACAATGCATTCACGGTGTTCTTATTTCAATTTCCAGGAGTGTAGAATCGTTGGATACAACCGGCGGGAACGCTGTTGTGTTCAACATCGCTTCAGTATTACGGTGGTATCCGGACCGTACGAACGCGTGTTCAAAGAAATATTCCTTCGCACCTGGATGTTTGTGGTTACAGGAGTCATGTTACGTATGTAGGGCAAGAGGGTTCAAATACATGGCTCTGAGCACTATGGGACTTAACTTCTGAGGTCATCAGTCCCCTAGAACTTAGAACTACTTAAACCTAACTAACCTAAGGACATCACACACATCCATGCTCGAGGCAGGATTCGAACCTGCGACCGTAGTGGTCGCGCGGTTCCAGACTGAAGCGCCTAAAACCGCTCGGCCACACCGGCCGGCTAGGGCAAGAAGGAACCTGCTTTCTTTGTAATGAAAGTCACCATTTCAGATCCAATTGTCCCAGCCGTGTTTCGGTTTTAATGTCGTTCTATGGAAAACGTCGTCCGTTGACATTAGCTGAATTAGTGTCTTAGTAATCTGCTGCCAGTACTTCTACAACTTTAGAGGACGTTGGGGAGACATTTCCCCGATTCCGCGCGATTTTCCGCCGTTACCGGCACGTGCAGATGCGGCCCTTGTTGCAGTTAAGGTGCCGACACTGGCAGCACAATTTAAACGCCGGCGGGCTCATGGTGGTGAAGAGTTTGGAAGTGACCCCTCCCCAGTCTCGCCTCTCCGGGAAGGTGGTGGTGGAAGGTGCTTCTTCCATTGGTGATGCTTTGAATACTGACGTTAATTACGGTTCTTGTTTCGCAAGGAATGACAAGGCTGGTTCGGTTGATGTTGAAATGAATGTTGCATTTGCGTCCTCTTCTCCACCTGAGGGTTCCGATGCACCGTCTGCTGTTCTGCCTTTCCAGTGTTCTAGTGAAACGGCAATCCTTCCTCAACCTGATATGATGGAGCGACACGTATTCTCTTCCGCTTAGTCGGATGATGCGGACAGCTTCACAAGCTAGATTGCCTCTCTCTTCTTTATCTGATGATGATTTTCGTCGCTCCCGATTCTGTTTCTCACATTCCGTTGAGTGGCGTCGGGACGCCACCCTCTCCGCAGCGGACTTTATATATGTTAAATAATGGACGCGTATACATTTATTACCCTCAATGTTAACAGGACAAGCTCTCCATTACGGCTTTCTGCGTGACGACAATTTATTTAAGATTTCCTAGCTAATGTTGCGTGTCTGCAAGAAGTGTTATTTTATATGCTTGGTGTCCCTGGATATTCTACGTTTTTTCATGTTGCGCCAGAAAGTTCTACTGGCAAGGTCTTGCTTTAGAGGAACCGTATTCATTTACCAAACTTTGAAACGCTGGACGTCAACACGACGGTCAGAGTATAGGGTTCCGTTTTTATGATTTCGTCTTAATTTTTCTTTATGCTCCATCTGGATCTGGTCGTACGTATGACCACTCGCGAAGATTCCATCAATTTACTTCGTTAAAATCCGTGAAACATTTTGATGGGGAGAGATTTCAATTGCGTCTTGGGCCAGACTCGCAACTACAACCATTGTCGTGAACTTAATGATATAGTGGCGTCGTTGAGTCTAGAGGATGCTTGGATTTGCAGATATCCCACATCATTGCGTCTTACGCATTTTACAGCTACTTCTAGTAGTCGACTGGACCGTTTTTATTTGCGTGCTTCTGTGTGTAGCAGTCCGCCTCCGTAGCTTAGCGGTAGCATTACCGCCTACCACGCCAAGGGGCCCGGTTTCGATTCCCGGCTGGCGCAGGAGATTTTCTCCGCTCAGGGACTGGGTGTTATGTTGTCCTCATCATCATTTCATACCCATCTCCGGCGCGCAAGTCGCCTAATGTGGCGTCGAATGCAATAAGTACTTGCCCTCGGCGGCCGAACTTACCCGAATGGGGGACTCCCGGCCCATAATGCCGTACGTTCATTTCATTTCTGTGTAGCAAACTTTTGTCAGTTGATGTAATTCCTAAAAGCTTCACTGACCATTGATGTTTCAATGACTCTCAACCAGGTCCCACAGCGAGTACGTCTTTCTCGCTGTATTTACAAGCTAAATATTTTACATCTGGCGGACCCCTCTCTGAATGATATCACTGCTGCCGCTTGGGAGCTAGCAGCCGTTTCCAAGTGACTTATCCCTCAGTCATGGAATAGTGGGTTGCCATTGCCAGACCTAGGCTTCACACTGCACACGTTATAGCGCTGGTAAAGCGGCTGAAATGAGGAAGACCTCGGAATTTTATTTTGCTGTCCTTCGTGATCTTTATGATGGTGCTCGAGACGTCCCTTAAAGCGTTACGGAGGTTCACCGCGTGAAGACGAAACTCCTGGAACGCAAAAGAGTACAATTAGATGGGCTTCGTTTTCGATACCAACCACGTTCAATTCTCCAGGATGAATTGGCCTCTGTATCATCTAATTCGGCTTATAACGCTATCTCAAAGGACGTGTCTCACTACTGTTCGTTCTATACATGGACGTGAGCGGTCATCCCAACCTAGTACAATGCGTGCACTTTCCCGATATTTTTCCATCTTTACAAAGGTTGATATGCCGTTGCCGATTTTACTTCCATCCTCGATAGTGTTGCTCTCCATGAGGAGCTCTTGGCGGCTTTTCGCAGTGATGAGGTACCTGACACTGTAGTTCACTCTCCTTTCCTCAAATCTCCGGGTGTGGATGGGCTTCCCAAAGAATTTTATGTTCGGATTTGGCCTCTAATAGGAGGATGCCGCAAAACGAATATTCACCTCTCTAATTATTAATATTCAGGCGTCTATTGACGTGAATGTTCGCCTTACTCCCCCCATAGAAGTGTGTCGAGATGTCCTGCAGCGGAGTTCCTTTTCTAAGTCACTATTTCTGGAACCCTTACAGAGATCCATAACTGTTCGATTGGGTGGCTGACCGTTATTGGGAGAAAGGTTTATCGTTTGCGCGTGTGCCGATGACGTTGTGTTACTTCTTCGTACTCATGACGACATAGCGCTGCTCAAAGAAGTTTTGGATGCATTTTGTCGTCACTGAGGGGATTTAACGAGCGATCCTTGAACACGAGCGTCGCTCCCTCTCGTTACTTCATAACGTTCGGATCTTTAAAACGTATGTGTTGAGCAAAGCCCAAATTTTTCCACTTCCTGTGATGATATCCCAGAAGCAATAACGATTATCGGGCAAGTTTATCTGGCGAAACTCTGTTTTTCAGTTGCGTTGTGAGGTAACGGCGAGACCCCGGGTGATATGACGTTTGGGCCTCCCTGATGTTTCGGCCAAGGCTTCTACATCTACATCTACAGGGGTACTCTGCAAATCACATTTAAGTGTCTGGCAGAGGGTTCATGAAACCACCTTCACAATTCTCATTCCAGTCTCGTATAGCGCGTGGAAAGAACGAACATCTATATCTTTCCGTACGAGCTCTGATTTCCCTTATTTTATCGTGGTGATCGTTTCTCCCTATGTAGGTCGTTGTCAACAAAATGTTTTCGCATTCGGGGGAAAAATTTGGTGATTGGAAATTCGTGAGAAGATTCCGTCGCAACCAAAAATGCCTTTCTTTTAATGATATCCAGCCCAAATCCTGTATCATTTCAGTGACACTCTCTCTCATATTTCGCGACAATACAAAACGTGCTGCCCTTCTTTGTACTTTTTCGATGTACTCCGTCAGTCCTATCTGGTAAAGATCCCACACCGCGCAGCGGTATTCTAAGCTTACTTCTTCGATACACTGTTTTAAAGTTCCTATGCGTTCCCCAATAACTTACAGTTCGCCTTTTTATCTGTCTCCAAACTGCGAGCTTAACCCCTCCAATAAATATTGGCGAGATAAATAATAAATTAAGGCATGTTCATAAATTTTTTCTTCGTTTCAGTTATTTGTGAGTTGATATTCTTGTCCAGTCGTATCCCTCTGTCAAAATGCTATTAAGTCACTGGATGTTTCCAAATCGCACTTCCTCTGTGTAGTCCCTATCGCCAGAGACAGATTGGAAGGTTGTTTGGTCCAATGTCAGCCTACCTATTTTTTCGATGTCGTCATGGTACCAATTCGTTCATAACCTTCTCCCCACCAATGTTCGACTTTTGCGACAATGGCCTTAGACATACCGATGCAGTCGTGGCAATGAAACAGATACATTACGTCACCGGCTGGTCGCCTGTGGACACAGACATTGGAGCTGGCTCCACCGACAATTGGCCTTTCCGTCCAGCACGACGGAAGCGCCAATCTGCAGTGAGATTCTCCTGCGTTCAGATTCAGTCTTCTTTCCAAGAACGAAGAACGAAACGGTTATGTGGCTTGTCGGGCGTTATGTTCATTACGTGGTGGGAACTGGGATCCTTCTGCCTTTTATCAACATATGGTTACGGCCCACTGGACATGGCAAAGGATGCCATGCCATCATGAGCTTTTTGCGAATATGCTGTACCTGGTATTTAATCATAAAGGAGTTACATGAAGTGTAGAATCCATTTGTTCTTCGAATGTTTCATGTTGCTTTTTTTCATCAGGATCCCTTTTCAGCCGTATTATTGGAGAGTTTATTTCACTTTTATGGCCCCGTTTTTTTTGTTTAATTCATAAAAAATAAAGAAAAATTGTTGCAGTCCACGACTGAATCGTTTTTCTTTTTTAAGTGGCAGAAACCCTGTAGAATTAAGTTAGATTTTATTTCTTTCCTTTTTGACTAGCAAGTTGTAAGGTTTCAGAAAAAATATAAATAAATAAACATAATTTTTTTTAAAGAAAGTCAGTAGCATGATTGGGACAAGCACATCTTGGTCAGGCCTTGAGATTCCACGCCTGCCCACCTTGTCTCCAACCAGTCTGAAGCTGACTGTGTCTGTCGTTTCCTGCCGCTAAAAAAAGAAGAAAAAATAGAAAAAAACGTGCTACTAGAGGGAAAAAGGCATGCTGCATTGTCAACTTGGCTGAAAGCGCATGCACAGCTACATTACGGACAGCTGCAATAGCGGAAGTTTAACCTACCTCGGTTCGGTGTGGTTCATTGTGCGCTGCAGACAGTTCCGTGATAAATTTATCAAGTGTACCTAATAAGTATGAGATACGCTTTACAGAATGGAATGTGTGTTGAATGTTTTCCAGGAATAATGACGTGAAGAGAAACCAGTGATACAGAGTCTCGCACTGCAGAATGGATTCTATAATAAATTGCACCTTAAAGAACAGATTACGCCTTCTGTCATCTCTTACTTTACTAACAAAACGACGAAAGAATCAAATCTAAAACATCCACAGCAATATAAGCGGCACTAGGAACTATGTTATATTGTAGAATATCTAGATAAGTAAAATAAAATTTTCATTACACAACAGATTTGCTCTGAGCTACTTTCCACTGCAGACAGCTTGACAAGAAAGCAAACTTTCGGTGAAAATTACAAAATAAGTTTAAATACCACTCACATATCTTCTTATTCACATATTTCACTGTCATTGCCTTCGGAAATGAAGTCAGTGGGAGTGGGTACCGGATTGACGATTAACGAATCCATTATTCCGTCACGCAATTTTCCTAATCAGTAATGGTGATTTTGTCTATTGTTTCATGCACCATCCATCCATTGTTGGCTACTGTAAATGTAATATTTTTATCTGTCACATATCTCTTCACGTGTGCCCACATCAGTTCTATCGGATTATAAAGGCAATTGTAAGAAGGAACTCGTAGCATCCTGTGAGCATGTTGTAGAACTATGGAATTCATTTCCTATTTTTTTACCGCTGCCTTTTGAAATCTGAACGAGCTCCAACAACTCTTCTCTTCTAAGTATTTCAATGTGTCATGTTTATTGCTTTGCAGATATGGAGTATCACTTTTATGTTTGTTGTTGCAGGCCTGTCGAGAATAATAGAGTGATAGCTTGCTTTGCCCGTAATAAAGACAGAGGCTGCGTGTAAATAAGGAAACTACTGATTCTGAAATCATTCTGGAATTATTTCTATATTATTTCGGAATGGCAGCAACAGTTGGTTTTCGGTTCTGATAGCAATACAAGTTTACTTTGAGGCACAACCACGTGACGTAAGACATCCTCCTTTTCCCACTGGCACTTTGAAGCCGCCTTGTCCCTCGGTTGCTCACCAAATAAAATATCTAGTGTGGTTCTGATTTACGCAAGTCTCTCCCAAGTAATATACAGATGACGTTCCTTTTGATTTGATTCCATGCAATGGTCTTAGAAACATCATTCTAACAACAGCAATATAGATATTTAATTCCGTCGTTCTTCAATATTCTTTGCATTTTCCTCAAACCCACTATCTTCATGCACACAGTGAGGAATTTCGCTATCGTGGGGAACTCGCCTCTTTCATAAAATTCCAAAAACTTTCGACGTAAAACATTTTGATCGAAGTAGTCGATTCCTGTTACACTCTTTGACACTCTGTTTTTTCCCCTGAAGGTCGAAATTCCACTTTTCCAGTTGCCTGCTGAGACAGTTCGGCATTCTGCACAGTTCGTCAGACTGTTCCAACACCAATATCGCCACAGGCCGCTGCAGTGCGTTCCTCCATCTTGACAAGCTCGCAGATCGACTCGATTTAATCTGCTTCACGTGTGAAGAACGAGTGCATTTTTAAAATAAAGTCCCTTGTCTGGTTGTGAAACACTTGGCATCTTCTGCGTGTTTCAGCCATTATGAGAAAACTCATATAACGCTCAGAATATAACAGAAATCAGTCAGTCGTAGTTTCACACACGTAAAACACGATAAGACGCTCAAATATGACGTAAGTTCACACAGTATGGAGAGCGGGAACGGACTAAGCGCTCATTGGCTAGCTCCGCAGCTGTCTACTGCTCATCATCGGCCCAGAGGTCTTTAACACTGTCATACACTGTAATATCAGAACACCAAAACACAAGGTGTATCATAATGAATGGGATGAACGCATACAGTTGAAACTAAACGGTACTAGATGCAAAAAAGTCTCGTAAACGTGGGCTCTAAAATGCATACCTTAAGAGCTATGAGCACTTATTCATCTTCAGTACAGTGAAACAAATCTTTTCTACTCCAAGCTCTTTGTTTTCCATATTTTGGAAAAAGGTAGTAGGGACGAAAACAAGGAAAAATTATCTGTTAAACATGCGCCCTAAAATCCATGCCTTAGGAGCCATGACCACTTGTTCAGTACAAGACGTGTTTCACTGTAGCGAAGATGA
This sequence comes from Schistocerca nitens, assembly GCF_023898315.1. NCBI lineage: Eukaryota > Metazoa > Arthropoda > Insecta > Orthoptera > Acrididae > Schistocerca > Schistocerca nitens. The sequence continues at coordinate 824,469,534 of NC_064614.1, forward strand.
AGAAGTGCTCACAGTTCCTAAAGTATACGCTTTAGAGCCCATTTTTACTGGACATTTTTTTCTTGTTTCGGTCCATACTACCACTTTCCAAAATATTGCAATCGAAGAACTTGCAGTAAAAGACATTTGTTTTACAGGATCGAAGATGAAGAAGTGCTCACAGGTATGCATTTCAGAGCCCATGTTTACCGGACTTTCTTGCTTGTATATAATGGCCTTTCTACTGCATGCCTTACGCCATTAGTTATGATACACCATGTATAAGAGGTGAATTGCCCGTATTACGACACAGGCGTAGAGAGCGACAGCAGAGCTCCTATTGACCTGGCAGTGAACTTCGAATATGGGAAAATACGGCATGAAAATTCGTATATTGCTTTTCGGAATGCGAATATTAGATGATAATATTTTTCCTTTGTACTTTATGGATGAGCCTTAAAGGCTAGTGGTAATGTGCGTGCCTGTAAACTTTTTTGTGATCTGCCAAAGCAATATATTCGAGAAATTTCAATTAATAACTGAGATAAACTTCTCATAGCTGCCGTTTACAGTACTTGCAATTTTGTAAATGACATTGCGGTTGGCTTACGAATGATAGTTTTTTCTTTTTTTGAAACCCTCTATTGCAATTTCTACCATATAGCAAATATCAAGTGGAAATAATTGTGCTTTAGCGCATGTCAATACCTAAAAATCATCTGGCATGACGAGACACAGAAGTTGGTTTATCGCACTGTGTTCGTCATTACTACATCTTGTATGTATTGCATTCTTGAAATTACATTGTAAGTATATTGCTCGTCTTCCGCTTTATTTTTGTTTGCATTCGTTTTTCATATTTCCTCGCATTTAATGAAGAGCTTCAAAATTTTCATTGGAGTGGGAGGATGATTCTAGTACATTGGTTTTTGCTGAAATGTATTGATTGTAGTATCTATTAATAACAAGTGAACACATCTGCACAACAATTGTTGCATTTGCAATAAAATATGTTCTAGCCACATTCAGTGGCAAAAAGCACCACAACTCAAAGCAGAACTGTATACTCATTTCATGGCAAGATGTAATAAATTTGAACACCAGTTCTGCCAAAAGCTGCTAACACGTAGTTCTCCATTAAATGAGAGAAAGTACGTAACACAGATGCAAAAAAAATAAAGCATAGTACGAGCAATACAGGCCTACTTCAGTGCTTTCACATCGAGCAATTCACGCAAATATTCGTAAGCAGGAGCAAATATACATGAGTTCACAGAATACCATGTGACGAAACCAGCTCCTGTTTCATATAAAACAAAAAAAAATGGAACCATTTAACGCACCCAATGATACGGATGCAAGGAAAAATCATGCAGAATTTGATCAATGTATCTGCAGTGCAGTTCAAAGAATGCAATACAAGCAAAAAGTCATAATTAGGAATTAATGCTACGAAATCAGCTCTTCACTACGAAACGAAAACAAACACGGAAGACTTTAAATCTTCCAGTAAGGAAATGATATGAGGAAGGACTGATAAAGTTGCAGCGTTTAAGGTGGCCTCGCAACGAAGCAAGTTCGCTTTACCGGAAATCTCTACGTGATCTCCCCCTCCCCCCCCCCTGCTACTGACAACACTTTTTTTATTTTAATGTAATGTGAAGCCTTATCGCTGTTAGCGTTCTCTGCTTCTAGGGTGGAAAGTAGAAATAATTAAGAATAAAAAATAAAATAAGAATTTATTACAGCACTTTCACAGCATGCCGGACACTCAGTGGGTCCTTACCACCTTGGATTAGTAAATGTAAATTAACAAAACATTGACACATAATTAAATTAAAAAAGGTGACTGGTACTCTGGCCAAACAGCACAGTTACGGCGTAATAATTTCCTGGAGAAGTCCTTCAACGAGGACTAGTACACTCGCAAGTTTTGGGAGGAGTATGTACAACGGGTTCCTAATATCAGCAAGAGCAGGTGTAATATGTCCCACAAAAGAAGTGAAACGTCGACAGATTAAGGCTATTGATAATATTCAGGAGCTGCTGCTTGTGCATTCGTCTGCCGGAGACTCTGAGCGGGAATCCGTGGTAGCTGGTGGTGTTGTTGAGAGTGTGGTGGTTGAGAGTGTGGTTGATGAGGATGTGGTGGTTGTTGCGGAGACTGCTCAGTTGAATAGACTGAGTGTGAACGGACATTGGAAAATTGGTAGACGTCCTAGGACGACGGCGTGATGACAGCAGTGAGCCGAGGAGGCCGTGACCTGGCAACAGTACTTCACTGGTAGGCATGACGCAAGTCTTGGTAGCCTGGAAGCTGGGTGGTCCTGTTTACAATTACGGTACTTCGCATTCTCCGTTCTTGGCAGAGTGCAGCCCCGAGAATGATGGTAACCGGCACTCGTCACTCAACGTGGTGGAAACAGGTAGTAATTCACCGTGTGCTCGAAGATCTGGCAACGCTTACAATGAGGGGGACCCTCCTTGGGTATGCAATCTTCGACCGACACCCGAGTATAGTGTTCATATTGCAGTTTACAGATTCGGTCATTAGTCTCCTCTGGTGGAAATATAATAACCTAAATAGGAAGAAGTCCTGAGTCCTGAGACGAGTACTCCCATTTTTTATACTGGTACACAATAGCTGCAGGAAAACCTTTTCCTCGGATTTCTCTCGTCAAGGCATCGACCAGAACTTGACCGGAGGACTCTCCAAGACAAAATTTAGAGGATTTTCCTCAGGTGGCTGGTGAACGTAGAAATCAAGTTGATTATGTTGAAAGTAGATGATAGATTTCCCTTGATAGGTAAAGGTAGTAAAATGATACTTGCCCCTGTTGCCTTGATAGTCTTTAGATCTTCCAACTGTGCTTTCAACGCCACATGTAATTCGATTTATTTTTCAGTAGAATAAATGGTAACAGGCGGTAATTTCTTCAGGTGTTGCGGAGCAGCTGCCGCTGTGGGTTCCTCGGACGCAAGCCGGGCGAGTTTCTTGTTGAGGAACCGAGAATCGCCGTCATGAGTCCCCGGTGGCACAAGGAGGTGGAAACGATTGGACGTTTCTACAGTCCCCATTCGCCATTTGCGTGGTTTCGAGTCATATGGCGGTGAGCCAGGTTTGAGGTGGCGTTTAGATTACACCGTGACAGAACCTTCCCCATCGGCGGGCTCCTGTGCTGGCGTGTCAGTCATGAGATACACATCTTCTTATTCCATGGTCGCTCTCAATCCACGTTCATCGTCATCGTCAGGAACAACATCGACGTTAGGGGGGCTGGCCGGTGCTAGGTGACAGTTGGTGGCTTGTGACGTTGCAGGGTGGTCCACGCCGCGCAGGGTAGCCGTGCGGTCTCGGCGTCCTGCCACGGTTCGCGCGGCTTCCCCCGTCGGAGGTTCGAGTCCTCGCTTGGGCATGTGTGTGTGTGTGTGTGTGTGTGTGTGTGTGTGTGTGTGTGTGTTAACGTAAGTTAGTTTGATTAAGTAGTGTGTTAGTCTAGGGACCGATGACCTCAGCAGTTTGGTCCCATATAACTTAAAAATAAAAGTTTGGTCCACAGTTGTGGTCTGACATTCCATTTCTTCAGGTCGAAAGTACGGTGCTGACCGGTTGGCAGCATCTTCTTGAACAGGTTCCCTTGGGCTGGCAAATGCAGCAACTTGTGTAGCACTCAGTCGTAATGTCTGTTTCTGTTTCCGTCGGGAGACCCCTGACGGCTCCCTCTGAAATGGTGAGTCAATCGCAACCTTCAGCGAATGAACATCCCGCTTTTCGGTCGCAGTAGGTGGTTTCGTCCTGATAGTCCTGGCCTGACGCTGGGAACGCCATCTTTTGGTGGGACCCTGGCTCTCCTACGGGCCTAGAGATTCCCGTTCCCGAGCAGAAGGCTAACCCATGCTACCTCGCCGATACCGATGACGATGATGGTAAAGCGGAGACACAGCAGGTGGTGAAGAATCGGACGAGTAAACAAGTCCGCGGCTCGGCAGGAGGAAGGACACTATAAAGAAAAACAGCCCGTAGCGAGAAGTACACTACTGGCCATTAAAATTGCTACATCACGAAGATGACGTGCTACAGAAGCGAAATTTAACCGATAGGAAGACGATGCTGTGATATGCAAATGATTAGCTTTACAGAGCATTCACACAAGGTTGGCGCCGGTGGCGACACCTACAACGTGCTGACATGACCAAAGTTTCCAACCGATTTCTCATACACAAACAGCAATTGACCGGCGTTGCCTGGTGAAACGTTGTTGTGATGCCTCGTGTAAGGAGGAGAAATGCGTACCATCACGTTTCCGACTTTGATAAAGGTCGGACTGTAGCCTATCGCGATTGCGGTTTATCGTATCGCGACATTGCTGCTCACGATGGTCGAGAACCAATGACTGTTAGCAGAATATGGAATCGGTGGGTCCAGGAGGGTAATACGGAGCGTCGTGCTGGATCCCAACGGCCTCGTATCACTAGCAGTCGAGATGACAGGCATCTTATCCGCATGGCTGTAACGGATCGTGCAACCACGTCTCGATCCCTGAGTCAACAGATGGGGACGTTTGCAAGACAACAACCATCTGCACCAACAGTTCGACGACGTTTGCAGCAGCATGGACTATCAACTAGGAGACCATGGCTGCAGTTACCCTTGACGCTGCATCACAGACAGGAGCGCCTGCGATGGTGTACTCAATGACGAACCTTGGTGCACGAATGGCAAAACGTCATTTTTTCGGATGAATCCAGGTTCTGTTTACAGCATCATGATGGTCGCATCCGTGTCTGGCGACATCGCGGTGAAAGCACATCGGAAGCGTGTATTCGTCATCGCCATACTGGCGTATCACCCGGCGTGATGGTATGGGGTGCCATTGCTTACACGTCTCGGTGTCCTCTTGTTCGCATTGACGGCACTTTGAACAGTGGACGTTACATTTCAGATGTGTTACGACCCGTGGCTCTACCCTTCACTCGATCCCTGCGAAACCTTACATTTCAGCAGGATAATGCAGGACCGCATGATGCATGTCCTGTACGGGCCTTTCTGGATACAGAAAATGTTCGACTGATGCCCTGGCCAGAACATTCTCCAGATCTCTCACCAATTGAAAACGTCTAGTCAATGGTGGCCGAGCAACTGGCTCGTCACAATACGCCAGTCACTACTCTTGATGAACTGTGGTATCGTGTTGTAGCTGCATGGGCAGCTGTGCCTGTACACGGCGTCCAAGCTCTGTTTGACTCAATGCCCAGGCGTATCAAGGCCGTTATTGCGGCCAGAGGTGGTTGTTCTGGGTACTGATTTCTCAGGATCTATGCACCCAAATTGCGTGAAAATGTAATCACATGTCAGTTCTAGTATAATATATTTGTCCAATGAATACCCGTTTATGATCTGCATTTCTTCTTGGTGTAGCAATTTTAATGGCCAGTAGTGTAAGTAAAGGTAAATACGCATGTGACTGGGCCGTACCTCACCAGCTTCTGAACGGGTAGTGACAACACAATACTCCCCGTCTTTTTTCATGTTTGCTGGTCCACCTGTCGTGACACCTAGTGGTCATTTCCGAATTACATAGGTACGTCCGGATATTTGTGATAAGACTGTGGTCGTGTAGGGCCACTTGCAAATGAGGTTCTTTATTTGATGCTTCCGAATGGGTGAGTAGTTAAAAAACGAACAGTGAATGACCTGCTCTCATATGACGATGAGTCACAGACGAACACACGTGGCATTGCTACACACGGCTGTTTGGCCTGCAGCAGTCGGATGGCGCTCGGCTCGCCTAACAGCAGCGGATCGGTGGCCATCGGTGTGTTTAACATCCAACAACTGGCGCATACCGCTGTTGCAACGATACCGACACTTTTATTACCGAATGAAAATCTGCTAATGATGAAATCGTTAGCGTGCAATTTAGCCGCTGGCGGGAGTGGAGCCGGGGCGGAGCGGCGGCGGGCGCGGGGGTGGGCGGAGGCTTGGCCCGCCAACAAATGGCGGCAATAAACAGGAGCCGACGCGGCGTGGGCCGGCTATCACCCGTATGATAATGAGCCGTATTTCACGCCGCATCTGCGTCCGCGCGCGGCCTCTATAAATTAAACATCTGAATGCAGATAGTACGCCAGATTAATGGTGGATGCATATTACCTGTTTGCGTCCTGTTCATATAACTAATTTATCACGGCGCCGCGCGGCGCGCTAGCTCTGCCGCGGCCGCCGCCTATCTGCTGCCAGGACAGCCACGGACGGCGCCGGTAGCTCCACACGGACGTCTTTTTTTTCCGGCTGGCCGACCTCTGACACTAACGTCTCAACTTCTCATCTCACTCCGAATGTTCCCTTCTATGGCAGGTGCAGCCATGTTGCTGAGACGCAGGTTCAGAAATATATGAGACAGGCACTACACGAACGTTTAAAACACAAAACACCCTCTGTGGCTCCTTTGATTGTCATCAACAGCTACTGTATAACGAAAAACAAAAGCGAGCAGAACTCTTGGGGTACCTAAGGGTGTCATGCAAAAGGTGATGTGGGAACGGTTCATATTGCAGTAATATAATTAACCAAAACCGTGCCCTTTTCAGAGGAGCCATCCACGCATCTGCTCAGATCCATTAAGGAATGTGTCAGCACTCCAATCATCAACTGCAGAGTGTCCTCGATGGTGAGTGTTCATCGGAGGTGAGGGTATCATCTGGAGTGCCCCAGGGAAGTGTGGTAGTCCGCTGTTGTTTTCTATCTACATAAATGATCTTTTGGATATGGTGGATAGCAATGTGCGACTGTTTGCTGATGATGCTGTGGTGTACGGGAAGATGTCGTCGTTGAGTGACTGTAGGAGGATACAAGATGACTTGGACAGGATTTGTGATTGGTGTAAAGAACGGCAGTTAACTCTAAATATAGATAAATGTAAATTAATGCAGATGAGTAGGAAAAAGAATCCTGTAATGTTTGAATAGTCCATTAGTAGTGTAGCGCTTGACACAGTCACGTCGGTTAAATATTTGGGCGTAACATTGCAGAACGATATGAAGTGGGACAAGCATGTAATGGCAGTTGTAGGGAAGGCGGATAGTCGTCTTCGGTTCATTGGTAGAATTTTGGGAAGATGTTGTTCATCTGTAAAGGAGACCGCTTATAAAACACTAATACGACCTATTCTTGAGTGCTGTTCGAGCGTTTGGGATCCCTACCAGGTCGGATTGAGGGAGTACATAGGAGCAATTCAGAGGCGGGTTGCTAGAGTTGTTACTGGTAGGTTTGATCATCACGCGAACATTTTGCGGAAAGACCACAAAGAGAAGATAAGAGAGATTAGGGCTCGTACAGAGGCATACAGGCAGTAATTTTTCCCTCGTGCTATTTGGGAGTGGAACAGGGAGAGAAGATGCTAGTTGTTGTACGAGGTACCCTCCGCCACGCACCGTATGGTGAATTGCGGAGTATGTATGTAGATGTAGATGATACCACCTTTCTTATTCTCTATACACATAAATGATCTGACTGACAGAGTGAGGAGCAATCTGCAGTTCTTTTCCCTGGGAAAGTAAGGGCGTATCAAGTTGAAATGAATACCACGTAGTAAGGTCGGTGGCCGGTCTGGTTGGGGGCTTGCTGACTCATCTGGGCTTGTAGACTGGGCTGCAGCTCCCCCCCCCCCCCCCCCCTTTCCATCAGCAGGTGACGACTGCAACTGAGTGTCTAAATTTGGCGATATATATGCAAGTGTGGTCAGCTATCGTTTCTGAAATGTGGATATCCGGAAGTAGACCGGTGGATATAGCGGAACCGACTATCCAGTGTGGATTTTATTCGGGAAGCAATTTTCATGGTCAGTAGAGGGCAAACTGTAGTGATCAAATATTGAAAAGGAAATAAGCCGTGGTCCTATTGAATCTGTCGTCAGCATAGTCAACAAACTTCACATTTTTAACGTGCAGTGCAGCTAACCATTCTGAAAATGGCGTACAATAGAGAAATATTTGCAACTGCAAATTCTCAGTCTGTTCGTGTCCCACATCCTGTCTGAGATAAGGCTTACCTTGTATCAGGCCTACATATGCCTGCTGTTAGGTATGACGCTTCCAAAAACATTCTGAAGCCATCACGCTACTTACATTACTACGATGTAAGTGCAAACCTGCTCCATTCCATTTCTTAGAACGTAATTCTGCCCTATAAAAAAGGTCCAAACGAAGTTAGATATGATGAGATTCCGAGAAAAATGGTTCAAATGGCTCTGAGCACTATGGGGCTTAACATCTGAGGTCATCAGTCCCCAAGAACTTAGAACTACTTAAACCTAACTAACCTAAGGACATCACACACATCCATGCCCAAGGCCAGATTCGAACCTGCGACCGTAGCAATCGCGCGGTTCCGGACTGAATCTCCTAGAACCGATCGGGCACCAGCTGCCGGCGAGATTCCGAGAAGTTTTAGTGGAAACCTCACAGCAGGAGCACAGAATAATAAGAAACTTTCATTTGTGATGACAACAGTAAAGGTTTAATTTATCAAGAGACTCTTTGGGTAGAGATTTTTTACGCCACTGTTGTTTGTATCGTTTGAAAGAAAGTACGTCCTTGATATATAGGGGGCAGTCGAGTAAAAACGAAACGGATGGGCAATGAGTAAGTAAACTGTTTAGTATTTCGAAAATGATCGACATAAATGTTAATCCCACTGTGAGGCAATGAGGTCCAAGCATTTATGGAAAAATTCGGTTGCCTGGGCGCGCACCTCTTCATTGGAAGCAAATCTTCAGGGTCCCATAAATGTGGAAATCACATAGGGAGAGATCGTGACTCTATAGAGGACTGATTAGGGCTTCCCAGTGAAAATTTCTTTAGCGTAGTCAAAACATATGGGCTGTCCAAAGTTGTTTCCAGTACACCGCAGAAGTTTCGCTGCGGAGCCCTTACACATCCATCAAACAGTCTTGCTATCTCCTCATGGGATATCCGTATTTTTGGAGCTATTAAGAAAAGCATTCGTGAACTTTGATTTGTTTCGGATCAAGAGGTGCACGCCTGGGTACAATCATGGTTCCGTATGCAACAGCAAACATTTTTTCATGTAGGCAATGACCGTCTTGTTTCATAGTCGGATAAACGTATTAACAGATATAGTGATTACTTTTGAGATAGAACCAGTTTACTTGCTTTGTTTCCATCTGTCTCTTTTTCATTTCACTGCTCCTAGCATCCTCCTGGGTGTAATGCCGTGTAGTACCGTAAAATAAAGTACTTAAAAAAGGAGCCGATTCGCAAATAGACTGTCGATTCTTATTGACCTTTACCCCGCGCGACATTACAGGACTGCTTCCATCTGGTTAGACTGTAGGTAATTGAGTCGAAGTTGCTCAGAGCAGTTTTAACGTGCAACGAATTTTATTGATCCAAGACGTTATATGGGTCATAGGAGTCCAGAATCAAAAGAGGCAGGGCAGATAATGGGCATCCAGAAGACTATGGACTGAAATTCACTAATGCTGATGACTGGCGAATCGGGTACCTTATCAGTGCTCTATATGTCCGCTGTTGTTCTTGCTGTGGTCTTCAGCCCGAACAATAGTTTGATACAGTTGTCCACGAAAGTTGATCCTGTGAAAGACTCTTCGCATATTGCAACCTACAACCTGCTTACTGTATTCAAGTCTGGGTCTCTCTCTACAATTTTTACTCCCACACAACCTTCCGTTACCAATCTCAAAATTTATTTATGCCTGAAGATGTGTCCTCCAAACCGGACTCGTCTTTTTGTCGAGTTGTGCCACAAATTTCGTGTTTCCCCAAACCGGTTCAGCAACTCTGCATCAGTTGTTCTATCTATCGATTTAATCTTCAGCTGTTTTATGTAGCATCACATTTCAAAAACTGCTACTTTTTCTACCTTTCAGCCTTCCCTTCGTTACTTAGTAAGGGTTTACCATCTGAGTTCTTAATATTGATACGGGTGCTTCTCTTTCCTCCAAAAATCTTTCTTATTTTCCTGTATGCTGCAGCAACCTCCCCATAGTCATGTGTGCTCCTACAGTCTTGCATTTATCGTGCAGCCATTCCAGCTTTGCAAGATTACACTTCTTGTCAGTCTCATATATAGGCGTCTACATCCCTATTGCCTGCTACATTTGCTACATTTTTAGGTATTCTCCTTTCAACATCTCTCGTTATTCAAAGATATTTATTGGACCTCGTCCTTTTGCCTTTTTGACACTCTGCTGCCCTTACTTCTTCATCTCTAAAAGCTCCCCATTCGTCTTCTGTTGTTACGGTGAAGCGTTGCCTAACGCTACCTGTACACCTCTCGACAACTTTCAACGGTACATGTAAACCTCTCGACAACTTTCAACTTATCCACTTTCCATACTCATGCTTTCCTACCTTTCTGAAATTTCTTCAGTGTAAATCTGCAGTTCATAACCAATAAATTGTGGTCGGAGCCTACATCAATCTCTGAATATTTTCTTCGATTTAAAATCCGGTTTCAAAATCTCTGCCTTACTATCACGTAACTTATCAGAAACCTCCTGGTGTCTCTTGTCTTTTCCATGTGTGTAGCCTCCTTTCACGATTCTGAAAACCAAGTATCAGCAGTGATTAAACTGCGCTCGGTGCAAATTCTAAATTCTACCAGGCGCCTTCCTCTTCCACTTCTCTCCTCAATCAATGTTCTCCTACTACCCCTTTCTGTCTTTTCCTCTTATGGAATTACAGTCCCCCCTCGTAACTAAATTTTCATATCCCTTAACTACCTGCATAATTTCTTGTTCTCATCATGTATTTTTTTTAATATCTTTATCCCCTGCAGAGCTAATCGTCGTATAAACTTGTACTACTATAGCGGGTGTTGGCATTGTTTCTGACTTGGCTACGATAATGCGTTCACTATGCTGTGCATAGTAACGTACTCGCGTTCCTATTTTCTTGCTGATTATTAGACCTATTGCTCAATTACTTCTATTGGATTTTGTGCTGATAAGTCGGTGCTCACCCAACCAAAAATCCTCTCCTTTCCTGCCACCACAATTCATTATTCTCCACGTAATCATATTCATGTCTCTTTCTGATGTTCCAATGCTTAATGCCGATCGCAATACCAATGCAAACGCTTTTTCAATTTTGACTGTTGCACGAAACTTTGCATTATATTTTAAATACAATTGAACCAAAATAATAAAACACACAAAGTCTCGACTCAACATTGTTAGTGCAAGTTCCGTGGAAGCGCGAGTGGCACTATCTCTGAGACAATATTTCGACAGTTCTTACCTGATATTATTATTAATATCTTCTTGGAGATGAGGTCATTCAATGCATTTGAATAAAAGACTGTTTGATTACATGCTATAAGTGTTTCGCCTCTTCTTATTTCCGAAGCATCTTTAATGACCTGTAATACGTCTGTTTTACGCGCGTAAAAATATATATTTCGAGATATATTATTTTATTGCAATTTTTTCGTTATTCTCTAATGTTATATAAGATACTACTTTTTGGAGCGCAAATTTCATAAGGTTAAACTGCTGTTTCGTTCTGTTTACAATTATTTCAGGTTTTGCTACCACATATATGTGTGTCTGGAAATGTACCTCATTGTCCTGCGTCCTTTGTGGGCCATATACACCACCAATAGACTTCTGCTCTTATATGGTTCCGAATAAAAAAAGTTAGGTGACACAGTGGTAAGAATTATCAAAAAATTATTACGTATAATATTGTCCTATACGATCCAACTATGATGAAGATATGCATGTCTCCCGTGCCAAAGTACTTTGTACTCAAATACCGCTGAAATGATAGCCTCGCTCATACGTCTCAGTCTTAAGATTAAACTGTCCAGTCACACTAATGTGACCACTTCTACTTGAAATGCGGACCGCTGCTAGACGTGCAGGAAGAGAGTCAGTGAGGTTCCGACACGTTCTCGATTCGGTTTAAATCCGCGGTGTTTGGTGGCCAGGGGAATACGGTAAACTCATGCTGGTGCTCTTCGAATCACGCATGTGCTCTGTGAGCTGTGTGACACGTTGCGTTGTCCTGCTGGTAGATGTCATCCGGTCGAGGAAAAACAAACTGCATATATGGTGGACATGGTCAACGCGGATAAATGTATATTTGTGTTGCTCCATTCTGCCTACCAGAATGACTAGACAATACAAGAAACGCCACGAAAACATTTCGCAGACCATAACGCTCCTTCCATGTTTGATTTCAGATGTTTCATGCTGTACACGGTAACGGACACCTGTCCAATGGATCATAACAGGTTGTTCACCTGAAAAGGCCACCTGTTGCCATTTAGTGGACTTTCAGCTGCGACTTTTTTGTCCTGTTCCAACCTTTTGATATCAGAGTAGCACTTTAAATGTACGTTCTTAATCGTTCGCTGGATGTATCCCAGCCTCTGTCTTGATCTATAGTCTTTACACTCTACGGCTCCCTGTAGTACCATAGAAGTTATTTCCTGATGTCTTAACAGATATCATGCTGTCCCTTCCTCTTGTCAGAGTTTTACATGTATTTTTTTCCTCGTCGATTCTGCGGAGAGCCTCCTCGTTCCTTACTTTATCTGTCAACCTAATCTTCAACATTCTTCTGTAGCACCACATCTCAGTCCACCTAAATTTCAACATTCTTCTGTAGCACCACATCTCCAATGCTTCGATTCTCTTCCGTTCCAGTTTATCCAAAGTCTATGTTTCAGTACCGTACAATACTGTGCTCCAAACATACATTCTCAGAAATTTCTTCCTCAGATTAAGGGCAACGTTTGATGCTAGTAGACTTCTCTTGGCCAGGAATGCCCTCTTTGCCGGTGATGATCTGCTTTTTATGTCCTCCTTACTCCGTCCATCATGGGTTTTTTTGCTGCCTAGGTGGCAGAATTTCTTAGCTTAATTTACTTTTTTATCACCAATGATGATGTTAAGTTTCTCGCTGTTCTCATTTCTACTACTTCTCATTACTTTCTCATTTCTACGATTTTCTCTCAGTCCTTATTAGACTGTTCATTTCATTCAATAAGTCTTGTAATTCTTCTTTACTTTCGCTGATTATAGCAATGTCATCAGTGAGTCTTAATATTGATATCCTTTCACCTTGAATTCTAAACCTACTCTTGAACCATTTTCGTCATTGCTTCTTCGGTATTGCGGTATTCGCGTGCAAATCCCAGTCTTCATCACCGATGAACAGCATCAGGGTGCACGAACAAATTACGTGCTGTGTGGGACCACATGCAGTCTCGTTCGCTGAACGATCGTTACAGAGACACTGTTGTTAGCCCTTTGGATCATATTTACGGTCAGCAGCTCAGCAGTTTTCCACCGCACACATCTCCGCAGTCCTCCTTTATTTCCGTCATCTATGGTACGTAGTTCACCACAGTTGCCTCGACGATGGTTTTGCATAGCCCCATTTAGAGCGTCATGCGAACAGTTTACAAACAAAGCCGTTTCGGAAATGGTTCCACCCTTGGCCCGAAAGGTAATGACGATGTCCTTTTGGACGACATAAATCGCTGCACTGTTTTACGCATCTTCACGACACACTTTGTATATCCTCCGTTGCTAGTGCTGCCATACACCATCTGTGAGTGGTTATTGAACGTCGACGTCGAATGTAGGTGCTGGTCACAGTAATGGGACTGATCTATTTCGAAAGCTCATATGAAGCACCAGAGTCTGCATACGACGCCCAGTCACTTGCGTAACAAGCTGCAGGCAACTTAAAAATGTCTTGACTAGGTTTGTCTTCAAGCATCCGATCACAGCTCATGTTTCAGGACGGGCAGAGATGGTCGCTACTCGAAACGCAAACCAGTTTAACATATTCGCCTCTCGTGGCGAGAATCGCAGCGATGCTACAGTATACACTGATCAGCCAAAACATTATGATCACTGCACATCGCGACGTTGGGTGCAGCCTGATGGCGTTGCGGGCACGTGACGCGGTAACGAAAGTACGGAAACGGAGCAGACACGGACGGGGGATCACCCTTGCAAAGATAAGGGGTGCAAATGGGGAAATCCATTAAGACAAGCGACTTTGACGAAGGGAAGTTTATTATTACGTAAAGCCTATGAACGAGTGTATCGAAAACGGCGAAGCTGGTCGAATGTTCACGTGCTACTGTCGTGAGCATCTGCGGAAAGAGGTAGGACAGTGAAACACCCACTAGGCGCTAAATGATTGGACTTCCACGACTCTTCACACAACGTAAGGTTCGGGGGCTTGTCTGCTCTGTAAAGTAGGATATATGGTGATCTGTGGCACCTCTGCCGATAGAGCACAATGCTGGTGCACGCACAAGTGTTCCATCGTACATTGTTGAACATAGAGCTCCCCATGTTGGGCGAGCGACAGCGTCATTTACGATTTCAGTGGGGCACTATCGGAATCCAACCGTCGATCAACGGAAATTCGTCGGCTGTTTAGCTGAGTCACATTTTTGCTACCCTAGGTCGATGGTCGTCTGCACAAGTGCCGTCATCGAGATGAACGGCGGCTCGAAACGCGCAGCGCGCCACGGACACAGGATGGGGGGAGCAATACTACGCAATGGGAGAGATTCTCCTGCGCTCGCATGGGGACCTGTGATATTAATCGAAGATACTATGAACGGTGGGAACCACCAGCATCCATTTATGCTTGATGTCCCCCCGACGTCATCTTTCAGCAGTATAACTGACCGTATCTCGGAGTCACAATCGTGCTACAGTGTTCTGAGGAGCATTATACACAAATCTACGCGAATTACATGACCTGTGCGAGGACACCTAATGCCACATACCTCCACAAACGTACCAGCAAATTGCCGGATCAATGATACATAGAATCAGTAATGTATTTCGTTTCAAAGATCCAAAGAAGCTATTAAGCAGGTGGTCACAATGTTTGGGACTCAGTTAACTTGTTTGATTACAGGAGCTTTCTAGTGACGTGCGGGTTAATGAAGCTACGGCGTAAGCATAGCCTTATGTTGACATCGTAGGGGAACATCATGTCACATTTTTTCTACCCGAGGTCGTTGGTCGTCTCCACAAGCGCCGTCGTCGAGGTGAACGGTGGCTCGAACATGCAGCGCGCCACGGACAGAGGCTGGTGGATGCAGTACTACGCAATGGGAGAGATTCTCCTGCGCTCGCATGGGGACCTGTGATAGTAATCGAAGATACTATGAACGGTGGGAACCACCAGCATCCATGCATGCTTAGAGCATGTGCTTTTAGTCTGATGTTGACCATTGGCTGATAAATACCGGTTACGCATTGTGAAATGCTTTTGTTATTGTTTCGTAAGGAAATATAAAAACAGGAAAGGCATAAACGCTGTGAAGCTGCAGCGTAGAACAGCAAAGGCCAGTAGTGAAATTCTCGTGGAGAGGACCGCTCGCTTCTGCCAGATAGAAAGAGGAATAGGAGAAGGGAATTGAAGAGAGGCAGAGAGAGAGAGAGAGATTCAGGCGAGAGAATTTAAACCACCCACAGCCGCCGGCCGACACAAAAGGTGGCCACGGGCGAGGAATGTTTTCGAATTCACAATATTTCACGGGAACAAACGACTTTTCTTGGTGAAATAGAACTTCCGGCATACCTCGGCAAGCGGGCCCCGTCGTCCGCTCTGCACAGCTCGGTGCCGGCCTTATTCAGCGTCGACACCGGCACTCGTCGGAGGTGAAACACCCCACCCCTCTTCGACCCCCACGCCACCGCCACCCCCACCCTCTGCACGTTCCGCCCTCCTCCGTGCCCCGTGTTATCTGCCAGGCGGCGCTATAACCGATGTATTTTCATATTTCAGATACGATTCACATTTAGCCCGCCTGGGGACCCCCACACCCTGGCGGGCACAGAGCGCGCGCGCGGAGCAAAGACCCGGCTAGGCGCCTTGCCGCCCACCTCCGCTCTGTCGGGACTTCCCCACCGCGCCGCCGGCTGCGGCGGCCTGCATACCGCCCGAGCCGACGCGAGTGCTGCACGTCTTTTGATATTTCGTTGCGCCGCCGGAAATTACGTGAGCAGTTTCATCTCCGGCCGTATTTCCTGTTTCGGCTCTGGCTCTTTAGACGTGACGTCAGAGGGGCTGGCGGCGACGACGGCGGCGGCGGTGGGTGACGCGACGGGCGCCGCCCGGGCAGGACGCGGGCAACTGCGAGAGGGAGAGAGCGAGAGGGAGGGAAGAAGGGACGAGGAGGAAGAGGAACAAGAGCAGGAGGAGAGCGCAGCCGGCGCCCGTGGCGTCTCTAACGCCGGCGCCGCGAGAGATAAGGCGCCGCGGCGGGCGTCGGCGTCGGCGGCGCCGCTGGCTGCGGCCCCGGCGCCGCCACAGATACCCGCGCCTAATCTCCGGACCCGCCAGATGCCGCCCCCGCGTCAATGGGCCGCGCCGCGCCGCGCGCCACAAACAGATTACGACGCCACGCTGCCGGCCGGCGCTCTTTCCCCGCCTTTCCTTTCGTTTCCGTCTGCTCGGAAAGCTGTCCTGTCTAACACTGCCGCGCTCCCGGTGTCACAGTGCTGCTCGGACAATAATGTTTCCACGGACGCGGTTAGAGCTGAAAGAATGGACGCGCAAGACGAGAGTGACATGAACTCTGCCATGGAGAGGGCAAACACCTCACGAACTATGACGCCGGTCAGCCATGACTGCACCCTAATGACAGAGTTGCAGCATTGTTTAAGGTATACTTCTCCTGAGAGTCAAAGGGGAAAAAGGATGATTAGTATTTATCATCCCGTCGACGACAAACTCATTTGAAAGACATACGTTTACTTTAGTGCATCTTTCAATAGAATTTATCCCTTCAACCAGGTACAGTCTTTTATCATTTTTATATACCATTTTCAGCACATTCTACTCGAGCCAAAGGCTATAGGAATTGATCTGTGGGGAATTTGCTTTATTTAAAGGAGTTTTGCTATTTGGGGAGCAAAATAACTGATGATGGTCGAAGTAGGGAGGATATAAAATGTAGACTGGCAATGGCAGGGAAAGCGTTTCTGAACTTGTTAACATCGAGTATAGATTTAAGTGTCAGGAAGTCGTTTCTGAAAGTATTTGTATGGAGCGTAGCCATGTATGGAGGTGAAACATGGCCGATAAATAGTTTGGACAAGAAGAGAGTAGAAGCTTTCGAAATGTGGTGCTACAGAGGAATGCTGAAGATTAGATGGGTAGATCACATAACTAATGACGAGGTACTGAATAGGATTGGGGAGAAGAGGAGTTTGTGGCACAACGTGAGTGGAAGAAGGGATCGGTTGGTAGGACATGTTCTGAGGCATCAAGGGATCACCAATTTAGTATTGGAGGGCACCGTGGAGGGTAAAAATCGTAGAGGGAGACCAAGCGATGAATGCACTAAGCAGATTCAGAAGGATGTAGGTTGCAGTAGGTACTGGGAGATGAAGAAGCTTGCACAGGATAGAGTAGCATGGAGAGCTGCATCAAACCAGTCTCAGGACTGAAGACCACAACAACCACAATCCTGACTTCCCCTTGATGATTAGCACCCTATATTTCCTGAACACTCCCTGTCTTTCACGAAATCCATTCTGTTAATTTCGCTGTAGGCTAAGGCTAATTTTCTGCTTCTTTCTAGAAACTGTCAGTTGAAGCGGACAAACAATGGATCAGTACGGCGAGCTTTTTCACACGAACCGATTGGGCCGTTGTGTTGCCGGAATTTACGCCAAAAGTGCGTCTCGAGGGTGTTCAGGAGCGAACGGCAGCCACTTGAAGACGGGGCGAGCTACAGTCTGGACGTGTTTGAGATGCTGTTGCCCGGTGGGGACAAGCTAAGCTGTGCGGCTGTACCATGAGACAATGGTGGTGAGATGAAATGCAGCTGCTTGCTGGCGTACCGCTAGATAGGTCGTGATCAGAGCTTGTTCTCAGTCACAGTTCATCGTACCGAAACCTTTCCGAGCTGCTGAAATCTTTCCCACGTGCGTCGTAAGCTAAATTCTTTACACTGTCATGTTTTACGTTGGCCAGTATGTTTGTTCTCCTGCTTCAGCAACAGTAACTCATATTCATTTTTCTCTCGCTCTGCTCTTGTCACGTGAAAATTGGTTACCGAAATTGTAAATTTATCATCTCTGCAAATCTCTGTTAATGAGTAATATCAACTTTCTCTGCTTTTCTTTGTCGTTAGCAACGTTTATCTTTGTTGCAGTATGTTGGATCACGCACAAGCTCCTATTCCTTGTTCCCATAGAGGCACCACTGCCCCCCCTTTCCCCCTCCCCCCCCCCCACACCCCCCACCTCGTATTTATCATTTTGTCTGCCAAGTTATTGTCAGGATTTCATAGCGTAAGGGACAGTAGCATTTAAGAATAGATTTCTTGTCATGCAATTCAAATTCCCTTCATGTAAATGTAATTGTTCATAAATCCAAAGGTTGAATACAGTCTTTTGCCGACGGTTGTGGCCGAGCGGTTCTAGGCGCTTCAATCCGGAACCGCGCGACCACTACGGTCTCAGGTTCGAATCCTGCCTGGGGCATGGATGTGTGTGACGTCCTTAGGTTAGTTAGGTTTAAGTAGTTCTAAATTCTAGGGCACTGATGACCTCAGATGTTGAGTCCCATAGTGCTCAGAGCCATTTGAACCATTTGAACAGTCTTTTACTTAGAGCCCCCAAGTCAGATGCATCAGGCAATAGAGTTAGAAAAAAATGAGCTACGGCTAAACATTGTGTTTGTATCCGTAATTCCATACTGTGCTACTTGTTTCTGATGCGTTAGGTTAAAGGAAATGTTTGTCATTAACGACCACGTGGCTCTTACCCTTATCGTGTACGACACCATCATCAGTGGATGTGTTAAAAGAACAATAGGAATCAGTGATTAAGGGATTTCTGTCATATTTTTGCCTGTTTTCAGCCAGAAATATAGATTAAGATCACTAGTTTACCATCAGAACACTGCATGATACCAAAACCTAAAATTACAGCCGAAACCTTACACATTAAAGTCGGATCGAACTGGTTGGTTCAAATGGCTCTGAGCACTATGGGACTTAACTTCTGAGGTCATCAGTCCTCTAGAACTTAGAACTACTTACTCCAAACTAACCTAAGGACATCACACACATCCATGCCCGAGGCTGGATTCGAACCTGCGACCGCAGCGGTCGTTCGGTTCCAGACTGTAGCGCCTAGAACCGCTCGGCCACTACGGCCGGCGATCGAACTGGGCAATGACTTTTTTCGGTGTTATGACTAACTTGAGGTGGTCCACCGCAAATTCACCTTCTGTGCAATCTCTTCATCTTGGGGTAATACTTGCACCCAAATTTCTTATCCTCCAAATCTCTTGCAAGTACAATGGAAGATATTTCTCGATGTCTTAACGCATGTTCTGCCATTTCATTCCTTCTTCTGGCCAATGTGTTCCACATGTTCCCCTCCACGTACATTCTCCGCAGAAACCTTTTCGCCATACACCAAAATATGATGGAGCTTTCAAAAGCAATGACTAATGATAGTAATTCCCGTTAACGCAAGTTACCAAAGACGATAAACCGATCTATTTCCTAGATCAACAAGGACTGAACTCTTCACGTCTGAAAAGCTGTTGTATCTGCTGATATGTTCTCTTAGTAGTACGGGATGTATACGTTGAAACCGAATTGACTTCGCGTAAACTATGTCTTCTGAACTGTTTAAAGTGTCCTTCCAAACTGTGCAATGAACCTATCGCTTTCAGAAGCGCCTGATCATTTCATAAGAAAGAATGCTGGAGCAGCTATACCACCCGTCCTGACCAGAAGGTTTTTCACTCCCTTCCCAGAGGTACAAATTTCTTCCTGCAACATGGTTCCGGCCATCAGCACTGTGTTATTAGAAGGAAGTCAGGGTCCCAGGCCTATACATCACATACGCTGGTGCGTGGCTCTCCGACCTGAGTCCCACGTTCCTTGTCGTCACGTATTTCCGATTTACCGTGACGAGACTGCGGCCCGGCAGTGTACTGTCCGCTAACTGCGCTCTGTCACGCGTTGACCCTCTCCGGATCGGACATGGCAAGACGTAATGCGGCCTGCTCGAGCTGAGGTAAAGGACTTTGCAAGTAAGGTGCTCTCTGGTGAATTTATACTCAAGAATCGAGCAGTGCGATCGAGGACTGTCGTCCAGCTGGAAGAAATCAGCGGCACTGCCATGTCCTTAATAAGCAAGAACGTCATTGCCCTTCGATCTGTACAGCCCCATTTCCATATAGTAAGACGCGTTGGTCTCTGTGTCCACTTGAAGATATTCAACCTCATACATAGACACTGCCTTGTGAGGAGGCATCGGTGTCATGTCTAAACACAGACTGGTTCAACTGGCTCTGGGCACTATGGGGCTTAACTTCTGAGGTCATCAGTCCCCTAGAACTTAGAACTACTTAAACCTAACTAAGCGATGCGGTTGCGCGGTTCCAGACTGTAGCGCCTAGAACCGCTCGGCCACAGCGGCCGGCTCTAAACACAGACTCATGCATGAATGAAGAGTATAATGTTTTTGACTAATTCGTTCTATGCTGAGATATGCCAAGTCTCCAACAACAGGTTGGTTTGTAGTGAGACAGTTATTTCAGTCAAGTAATGTCGTACATGGACAATGTCTTCTTGTACATTACGGTATGAAAACGTGGTGATACATATCGTGTATGATCACACTCTGGTTGAATGGTCGATCACGTTAAACTACTGAGAAACACGTTTTTCTCTTCTCCCGTTGTCTGTTGCCTTTTCTGGTCTCTGAATGGCTAGTTTTGACACCAGAGACTCCAGAACGGCGTAACACACAGAGCTGGCGTCAGTTTGTGGGAGGAGACGCATGGAGAAAGATGTACATAGTCGGAGAATGTGTTTTATTCTATTTCAGTTTGGTGTCATTATTTGAGAGCGCTTATTAGATAATTAGTTTTATGTTTCACGGATCATTAAGAACGATAAATCGTTGTAATATGGAATGAATCATTTTACATTCACATCGGTGATTAATTTTTACATATGTTTACATACTGAACATTCCTAAGGATTTTTTCATACCCACCACCTTTTACACATTACAATAACAGAAATTCTACAGAACAGAAGGAGTTTCCAAGCAGATACTTCATCTGCTTGTTTCCAAATTTTACTTTGCTGTCTGACAGACAAGTCATTGGGTAAGTGATCAAAAATTTTTGTTGCAGCATTGTGTTCCCTCTTTTTGTGCTGAAGACAACTTTAATCTGGAGTAATGAATGACGTTTTGCTCTCTGGTATTGTAATTATGTACGTCATTGGTTCTTTTGAACTGTAGTGGATTATTTACAACCAATTTCATGAGAGAATAAATAAAACCGGTTGTCAGAATGCTCAACTCCTCCAACAAATGTTTACAAGATTATAGTGTGTGAGCACCACATATTATTCTTACAGCACGTTTTTGAGTAACGAAGACTTTCTTTCTTAAAGGTGAGTTACCCCAGAACATCATTCCATACGACATTATTGAATAAAAATATGCCAAATATATCACCTTACTGACATGTCTCTCCCTAAAATTTACAATGATTCTGAGTGCAAATGTGGGTGAACTAAGTTGTTTTAGGAATAACAAAATGGGCCTTTTCCAGTTTAAATTCTCATCAGTACGGACGCCTAAGAATTTTGAAGTTTCAACACTATTGATTATTTCCTCACCAAAGATTAGACTTATCGTTGGTGTTTTATCCCTAGATTGTGAGACCATTCGCAAAAAAAAAAAAAAAAAAAAAAAAAAAAAAAAAAAAAAAAAAAAAAAACAGACAAAGATACATTTAAGGACTTTGTTTACCATTTCTTCTGTTTCTGTATGTATGCTTGAACTGATTACAATACTAGTGTCATCTGCAAAAAGAACTAATTCTGCATACTGTACATTAGAGGGAAGATCGTTTACAATTACGATTGATCCTTGGGGAACACCATACGTGATTTCTCCGCAGTCAGAATTATGTTGCCAGACTATTTTGGTTGAACTACTAGGTACAACTTTCCGCATTCTTTTTGTCTGAAATGATATTATCCATTGGTTAACTACACCATCAGTATCAAAAAACTTAATTTATCTAGGAGAGTACTGGGATTCACATAACCAGATGCCTTAGATAAGTTGCAGAAAATACCAACCGGCGCTATTTTATTATTTAATGCTTGTAAAATCTAGTGATTGAACATGTAAATGGCGTTGTCAGTAGAGCAACACTTCTGAAGCCCATACTGTGATTTGCTGAGTATATCATTTTTGCTAAGGTGAGAAGCTATTATGGGGCATATGACCTTCTCAAAAGCTTTGGAAAATTATGTGAGACAGTGAAACAGGTCACTGATTATTGACATCTCTCGTATCAGCTTTCTTAAAGAGGGGTTTAACAACGGCATATTTCAGTCCCTCTGGAAAAATGCCTTGAGCTGGTGATGCATTACATATTTCAAATAATACTGGGCTTCTTATATGGGAACAAATCTTTAGCGCTCTAACGAAGACACCATCAAAACCAGGTGAGCTATGACTAAATTATTGTCATCACATACAAGCCATGTCAGTATTTTACAGTTTTAAAGAACTGCCTGTAAAACCAGGTGCAACGTTCATAAACATAACTTATTTATGAAAACCTTTTTATACCATTTTACAAAATTTTTATAAACTTCTTCGTTTTTTAATTTTTTAGCATTTGAAAGAACGTTTCACAAAAATTCTTAAAAAATTATTTACAAAATTTTTCTTTATGTAAAATCATAAACAACACGACAATCTACAAGCACTTAAAAAGCTCTTTATGTACATCTACTGGTATCACATGTAGATTGATTTTAATATATACAGGAACTGCTCGATATCTCCAGATATGACACTTCATCAGGAATACATTCAAAGTATATATACCAACAATGGAGGTATTTAATGTTTGTGCCTTTGTTATCAATAACGATATTTACATGAGCTTATCCACGACAATACGTCTTGATGAAATCTCATCACCTTGCGTTTAACTGCAATCTCATCACCTGATACTTAGTTGAGTAGTGAATATAACCGATGTACAATTATTACACCTCAAGGGGTGCAATCGCTCTTAAACAGAGCTCATGAACTAGCAGTACCAGATCACCTTTACATATGCCTGTGCAAGTATAAATATGCTCACCCATTTTCACCCTAGATCACTAATGTCACAAAGGCCAACATGTAACAGAACATGGCCAGTGTTCAGGTCATCATGATTTTAAAAATATTTTTACAACAAATCCTTCAGACGAATTTTCATACAAATTTACATTATATGCCAAACTTCATCTATTTTTTAATATCGAATTACATAAGATAAATGTAAGACTTTTTAAAACAATTCTTTGGACGTCTTAGAATATCACATATGAGCTAATTGCGTTATGTCTATAAATACTCGAAATCAGAAGTACAATAAAAAAGTATGATACTTTTTAACAGGAAAATATACATTGTCTCTGCTTACCAATGAAGCTACAACCAATATTTTGCATTTTTGTTTGCAAGCAATATGTTATTCGACGTTTAGGTGCGAGTTTGTAACCTGTGCTAGTGCAGGCAGATGTAAGGGTGAACTGGTAATGCTAGATTATGGGCTCAATTTAAGAGCGACCGCAATCACATATGGCATAATAATTGTGCATCGGTTATATTAGATATTGGTAGAGTGCTACCTTAGATATCAGGCGATGACATTGTACATAGGGATCAGGTGACGAGATTTCACCTACATCTCGAGCGACATATTGTCATGGATAAGTTCATGTAAAAATCTTGACTGATAACAAAAGCACAGACATTAGATAGTTCCGTTGTTGGTATATGTACTTTGAAGGCATTCTTGATGAAATAACGTATTTGTAGATATTGAGCTGTTCCTGGATGAATCGACATATGATATCATTAGATGTACATACATGGCTTTTAAGTTCTTGTAGGTTGTCACATTGTTTTTGATTTCGTACTAAGAAAAATTTGCTGAATATTTTAAAAGAATTTTTATAAATTTGTCAAAAAAAAGGAATATCTTAAAAATTTCTGAAATTAAAAAATTCTAAAATGATATAAAAAGGATTTTATGAATATTGCATATGATTGCACAGGTATTTTTTAAAAACTGTTTAATACTGACTTGTTTCATGTGTGATGATAATAATTTAGGCACATGTAAGTATATAGAATAGTAGATCTATATCTTAATCTAATGTGAGATAATATCGTTTTGTACTACCATTGCGCCATCTCATGTACTTATGTATCACTACTGTACTGAGAAGAAGATTGTGTAATGTTTTAAACATAAGTATGTTGTTATTCCATGTACTGAAAATTTTGTATATAATTGTATCTGCTATTATTTTAGTTGCTGTATCCCAGCATTTTTGGTCTCATCTTTGGATATCTGAAGATGGCAACAGAGAACAAACGATTTTAGCGGTCTCGACAGCTGAGAATTTATTCATGATGCTATAGATTCTGAGTAGCTTTTGTAGTGTGTAACTACTGCAGGATCTCCTCTTGTTCCAGCCGAAAGATACATTTCCCTTTTCCTTTCACAAGATACATTAATCCTTCTAGTGATCCATGGCTTTTTAAATGACTTTTTAGCTTTTGCCGAAAGCTATATATCAGCTTATCATGGAATGGATTAAATTTTATGTTAGCACTTAGTTCATTATAAATTTCTACCCATCTCAACTATTCTGAGAAATGTTTGTCCTGGGATCATTAATTATTGTAACTGTTTTCTACTGAGCAGCATCCATACTGTAATGCACTATGTTATTTACCTAACTACTTTGCATCATGATCAGAGAGACCATTTTGTACTGGGTGAACAGTCATTTTCTTGCTTTGGGCTTCTCCAAAGAAAACATTATCAATTAGGGTCCTACTATCTTTATCCACCACCTGTGCTGGAAAGTTAAATACTGATATCAAATTATAGAGCCAAATAAAGTTTCCAGATCATTTTTTCTATCAGAATCCTTTAGAAAATCTACATTGAAGTCACCACAGGCTCTTAACTGCCTACTGCTGTCTAACAGATAGCACAGTAAGGAATTCAGATTCCTCATGAGCAGTTCAGATCTATATACAGCTACAATTGCAATTTAACTACTTTTCAGTATTAATTCACAAACACACACTTCTGTGTGCTGTTCACTACAAAATATTCTTACCTCACTGTTTTTGAACTTGTGTTCTGTCTTAATATATGTAACAATTCTTTCCTTTCCCATATTAGTTCTGTATGAGTAAGCTGCTAGAGTGTAATTTTTTGTATGTAGCTTATTCAAACCTGTGGTTATATGGTGCTTAGAGAAGCACATGACGTCTATCTTTTCAGAGCTGTCTAAATTTTCCGAACAGGCAAGAAGCTACTTTATTATTCAGTTCACTAATATTTTGATGAAATAAGCTAACCTTACTTTTCTGTGCATTCTTAAGCATTTTGGGCTGTTTTGACTTCCCTTAAAACAGGGTGGCTGAATCCTGATTCTCGCCCAGAAAGGGTGCCTCTCTGGCACCAGCAACGACCGGGACCTTGCTTTATCTTATAGTGACCACTGTATATTACTTGCATGAAGTTCAGCCAGCCTATCTTTGTCTCTCCTAATCAGGTATAGGCCAGTCTAGTGTATCCGCATCTCCCAATTATAGCAACAGGCACTGCACTGCAAGATATTTCACTTCAGTCAGCAGCAGCCTGTTCAACTCAGTGTTCACACTGCTCACAGCAAAGTTAACCCAGGGCTGGTCACGGAGCTGCAGGACAGCCACAAAACTCACATTTGTGTGTGTAATTGCTAATACTATTTCATCGAGGTCATCCCAAAGCTGTAATTACTGTCCTTAGCCAGACTCTTACCTGCTCCACCTACTACAATAATCTGATCCTCTTTGCCAAAACCTTTGCATAAATTCCCTTTTCCTTGTCATCTGGCTACGGCTAGCACTTGGCTTCACAATACTTGTGAGCTGGTACGCTGTTTCTAATGTGTCCTGTACTATCTGGCCTACACCATTCTTGTGGCTACTACCCAGCAGCTAGATTCTTTTCTCCCTATCCTCTTTTGGTACCGACCTAAACAGCGTTTCTTTTGCTAGAAATCTGCTGCACCCTACGGTCACCTACGGCTCAGTGAGTTTCTCCCTTCCACTTCAAGTAAAAAGTCGAATTTATTCCATACTGTTAGCTCAAATGTAGATGAAGCTGAAGAGCTGCACGCCCTTCGCCCATTGCTTGTCACCTTTACGCAGTTCCCACGATTTTTTTCGCCCTTCACACAATCTAGTGTAAATTTCGTGTGATGTAATTAAGCCCGAAGGGCACAAATCTTTGCCTGCTACTCAGCGCCGGCCAGAGTGGCCGAGCGGCTCTAGGCGCTTAAGTCTGGAACCGCGCGACCGCTAAGGTCACAGGTTCGAATCCTGCCTCGGGCATGGATGTGTGTGATGTTCTTCGGTTAGTTATGTTTAAGTAGTTCTAAGTTCTAGGGGACTGATGACCTCAGATGTTAAGTCCCATAGTGCTCAGAGCCATTTGAACCATTTTGCTACTCAGCGATTCTCTTGTCTTTTTTGCAGAGTCTACGTTTCCATGAGAGAGTCTCGTTGAGTTCGTCTTTCGGTTCCTACTACAGCTAGCCTTGTGAAATTCCAATCCACAATCTACACATACCGCCCCCTCTTTGAATATCCTACGGCTACATCCAGACTTATCACGAACTGCAACAAAGATTACAGTTTAAAAACAGAATTAACTTACTTCACACGTTTTATACGCTACATGAATCTTCGTAATTTGTGAACTGCAAAAAGTATCCCTATACGTTAGCGCTTCAGGTGTATGAAATAAGTTATTTATTTACGCCTACAACAAGATCTTAGCACTCACTTCATTGCAGTATCTGCGAATTAACTTAGTCCCAACAGAATGTAACCTTCAATGTAAATATGATGTACGCAAACTGTGAGTAAACAAACGAATAGTGCGAAAGTTTCTAAATCAAACCACTTCAGGTGTAACCTATGTCCGGTTATATGAACTTAATACTGAATGGACACGCTCTTCTCAAATTGTTGGGCAGGAAAGCAGCAGAATTAAACGGAGTGCTCTAAGTTAACTGTGACAAAACGTAAGCAAATATACGACTACAAATATGAAGATTAAGGCACTCTAAGAATTTATTTCAAAATATATTGCCAAAGGCCAAGCATCTTACGCGTAGCGATCATCACTAAAGTCAAGGCGCGTGGACCCACAACCGTATGGTGTCTTCTGCTTTAGGGGCACAACTATAGAAGGCGTAATATGAATGAATAGGACATTCATGAGATGTGTCTCAAGTTTACATGTCCACTTGAAACACCAGTATCAATAGTTTGGTTGTTATCACAAGCCACATCCTCTCGTTTTCGGCTCTAATGTTGAGAGTGCGTCCTCCGTTCACACACAACCCCGTGTACACGTCGACGTGCGATCTGCAAACACTCTGTCGTATCCTTTAGAGAGCTGGACGCCTAACATTCATACCACCTTCTGAAATTAATACGCACAGTACTTGACAATATTACTCTATATACGGCTGCACCAAGGAAAGACCATAGCTGCAATGTTTTCACAATCATATTCTTTCGAGTGCGTAACAATGCGTAAGCACTATAGCCCTTGGCTTTCCTTGTCCAAACCTTGCAAGTGGTTAGAAAATTGTTGCCGTGGAATAAGATCAAATTATCAGTTTTGTTTCTCAGTGATAGCCGAAGTTGCGTGAAAAACATGATGTAGAAATTAGAAAGGGAGATTTAATCTCAAGTTTACACAATAATCCCGATGTAAAATTTCGACAGACATCATGGAAAAATAACATGCTAAAAATGGAAGATTACTTATGCATTCCAGAAGAACATTAAGTAATTCGTATATTACAATGCATTTTTTTCGGAAATAATATATGCACGTACTTACCTACACACAGAGAGGTTATATGTCTGTAAAGGATTACGCAAAGACTAACAACGGAACTACTGAAGAAGTACGAGGTATCAGAACATACAAAGCAAGGAATATAGGACAGGCCACTTTTTAATAGTCTCACAAATGTGCTCGTATATGTTTACTAGGTGGAAAGTTAATGCAACGAATCAGCTTAAAATTAATGAAAACTTTAAATATGAAAGAACGAGATAAAGTACAAATGAATAATATCAGTGACAAGGAACGGAAAAACGTCATAGTAAGTTATAGTATGAAAAAATGTAGACAAACAGAAGTGAAAGAGAGAGATACTCTGGTCCGCGGAAAGGCGCGGGATCGATAGTATGTCTTACGGTACCTTTGCTTAAATTCAGACAACGTGTTTACCTTTAGCGCCCACAAGGAGCAGCCAGGCTACGCCGACTAGAGTGGATCGGTCGCCCTTGCGGAGTCAGTCATGTGCTGGAGTCAGTTGGGCTAGAGGCGCTACACTGCCATACGATTCCACATTGTGGCCTACTGGGCAACTTCTGCTAGGTGCCTTTTACTTCTGGTGCGCTTTCTGCAATCCAGGCCTGGCTGTTAACTTTGAGCGGCGCCTTCAGAAGGAAGTTCGCCTAAGTAGATGAACTTTGACACACAACATAGGGGTTTGAAACTGCTACTCCATTACGCTTACAGCGAAAAGTATTTGATAAGAACTTTGTGCTACAATTGTCTCTTCGGGACTCACCAGAAAAATTGCATTAAACATTCACTTATTGCTGTTTGCCATGGTTAAAATTTCATGTGCTTGTTTATCGAAATCATTTGTTGTGAGTGAAGATGTTTACCTTATCTCCCTCTGGGTGCAATGATAAAGAGTCGATACAATTAAAGCCGGCCGGTGTGGCCGTGCGGTTAAAGGCGCTTCAGTCTGGAACCGCGTGACCGCTACGGTCGCAGATTCGAATCCTGCTTCGGGCATGGATGTGTGTGATGTCCTTAGGTTAGTTAGGTTTAAGTAGTTCTAAGTTCTAGGGGACTGATGACCACAGAAGTTAAGTCCCATAGTGCTCAGAGCCATTTGAACCATTTTTGATACAGTTAAATGTTTTTATTGTCTCAGCTCGGGTTTAGGATTCTTTACCCCAATTAATTGTTGTTACTATTGTTGTGCTTTAGTGGGCATATGTCAACACCAGTGAAGCAGAAATATGTCTTCTTGTCTTGAAGTAAAAGTTGTGCGTAATTAATTCTGTGTGTCAAAAGCTTTATTCTTATTAATCTTGTCGTAGCGGCCCCTTATCAGCTAGAGGGCCAGCACAACTGACAAGCAAGGTGGGCTGCCAACCTCCCTTCAACAGCTCAGATCAAAACATCGCCATTGGTTGTAAACATCAACAGACTTTCCGCATAAACACAGCACTACTTCGTGAAAAGCCATGTGACAGAGATCCACCAATTGGAACTAATGTGACTAGGTGCAGCACACCGCCGAATCGGTGTTATTAGCATGCCAGCAGAGTCAGACCGGCTGTGTGTACCTACAGCTAGGACAGCTCTGGCCAATACCTATGCTGGCTCTAGCCTAGTAGACACTCGTCGTAGCCTTCAGTAGAAAGTTGTATCTTGTTGGGCGTAACGCTGCTTTGTAATTGTGCAGTGTATCATTTTGGTTGTCATTTATTTTCATTGTCTTTTACTCTTATCTGGTTTTTGCCCCTCAAGAATTGTGTTTCTTGTTGTTCTTGCGTTCGGAAATTTATGCAAGCCAAGAAGGCGTTCTAGTTAAGTAAAGTGTGTTCAAACTCGATCGTTAGTTTTTTTCCTGCCGACTGCAGGGCACTACAAATCTCACAGATATTGTTTAACTATTGAACAGGGTAAATGTTATTTTATGATTAAATGTTGCGATATGATTTTCAAGAAATTGTATGTTTGCTATTTTAGGGCTAAGTTAAATATACTTTGGTCTAATACGTTGGTCGAAATTATTCCTGGCACTTGACCATTTACCTGCTTCCTTCCTATCATATTCGAAGACTGAATAGTATGGAGATGGAAAAACTGTCACTAAAGCGTGTGTAGTTGGAGTGACATGGGACCGCTGATACGTCTATTTATGACTCTGACTGGTGACACGTACGTAAGCATCCTATCTGATCACTTGCATCCACTGATGTCCATTGTGCATTCCGACGGACTTGGGCAATTCCACACGTCCAGAGTTTTTACAGAGTGGCTTCAGGAACAGTCTTCTGAGTTTAAGCGCTTCCGCTGGCCACCAAACTCCCAGACATGAACATTATTGAGCGTATTTGGCATGCTTTGCAACGTGCTGTTCGGAAGAGATTCTTCCGCCTCCCCCCTCTTAGTCTTACGGATTTATGGACAGCCCTGCACGATTCATGGTGTCAGTTCCCTCAGGCACTACGTCAGACATTAGTCGGGTCCATGACAAATCTTGCTGCGGCACTTCTTCGTGCTCGAGGTGGGGCCCACACGATATTACGCAAGTGTACCAGTTTCTTTGGCTCTTCTGTGTAGTATTGAGTATGGCAAAAGGAATAAGTGAAATTCTGAGCGTAATGTAATTCACCTTACACATGATCTCCCGTGCAATGCACATGTTTATGCAGATTTTACTGTCTGAAACAATTCTGAACCTCAGTTAAATGCAAGAGCCCGACTTCTGAACACACAAAAGAGAGATTTCCTCAGAGTATTCGGTGAAAGTTGATCTGCAGCGTGTGCTGGCTGCGTTACAGCATTTCTCGTCTGCCTGCAGTAACAGTACTCATACTTGCCCAGAAATGCTGAAAAATCACATAATGCAAAATAATACTAGCGGTGTAGTGAAACGTACCAGATATTCATGCGTGCAGTTGCAATTAAAGAAGGATGCAATCACTGAGTGGTCTGTTGCAGACCGCGAGCTTACATAATCACGTGGTTGCAAAAGGAACAAGGAAGATCTGAAGAGAAATGGGCACATCGCCACTAGATTTGTTAACAAGCTGCTCTATTGGAAAACCACTGCTTTCACGGAACTTGTGGATGTACATTCAGACTGAGTCAACTTGGAAATTCAGACTGATTTCAAAAGAAATAAATTACTCGTACTTTACAGTATACAAAAAGAAATGATACCAAAAAATTGAACTGATTTGCTATTGAATGAGAGAGGGGCCTTAAAATTTAACATGATCACCGATGGCAGTAGCCTGTGTATCCCGGTCCACGCGCGGTTCAACCAGTGCGCAAAGAAACTCAGTTCGGTTTTAAATCGGAAAGCCAAGTTATGGCAAGAATTTATTTGAAAGCAAGGTATATGATCTTTCCTACATGTCCGAAACAATAGACACCACCCGTTAACATAACTGGTTCTCCTCAATGGACAATGAATCGACAACCTTCAGTGCAGATGCACATCAACGTTCGACTCCCGGCGGGAATCTAACAATTAGGGAGTATGGAGGACATGGACGGGGATTTCGTGTAGGTAGCGTGGGAGGTGAGGGGTGGCGGATAGATGGCGCGGGAGTATGTGTAGGCGAGGGACCGTGACGAGGTAGTACGCGCATTTGCGATAATCACTGTGTCTGGATGGCGCAGTGGTTAACACAACTGCCCAGTTAGAAGAAGACCGGATTCGAGTGCTCGTCCGGCATACATTTTCACTAGTCGCCGCTGATGCCGGATAAAGTCCCGATGCAGCTGATATCGTTAGTTCCTTCCCTTCCCTTCCATTTCCTTTCCCTCCCATCCACCTTGAATTTACGCGACAAGAGATTTACCATGCCTAACCGCGATATGGAAAAAGAAATTCGCCCTACATGAGTGCAGTCGATCATATCAGCAACACACTGCTAAGCCAATAGCGTTCAGGGATATAGCCACAGAACTGTACCAGCATGACTTGAAACAGCAACCTACGACCAAGTGTCGGAGCAGAACGAAAATCAGACAAGAAGTGAGTGCATGCAATATCAACTCGGATGACTGCAAACTGCGCCCGATGTCGCGCCGAAAAACAGTTCGAATTCTCGCGGCTGGTAGTACGATTGGCTGCTGAGAAACAGAGAGCTACCCAGAGGACACCGCCACTTGTCTGTCTAGACCAAAGAGCTAAGTTAGTCAGCAAACCAACAATACCAACGCGTCAGCATGCATGCCTGTTTGGATGAGACATCACATAGCGTGATGTTAATTCATCAGTGAAACGAGACAAGGTGAAACCAGGCGCGTTTCAAACTAACTCTGAGATTCGTCCAATGAAAGAGAGTGACAAGAAAGCAATATGGATCTATGATCATTTCCTCCACTCTTCGCAGAGTCGATAAATATGAACAACTGTATTAGAGAGAGGGAGTGGTGGTGGTGGTGGGGGGGGGGGGAGAGGAGGGGAGGTTAAGAGAAGGAACTGTATTGGAGAGCACTCCAGTGGCACCAAGACATTGATTAGCCCGGGGTGGGCGTTTAACGAGATTGGGACGTCATCAGAACTTGTACTAGCCATTGACGTGGCAGTTGAACACAGAATGGGCGAGTTGCACGATATAAGCACGTTTAATCATAATCAGGCCATGGTTGCTTGATGCATAGAATGCTGCGCCTTCAAGATAGAGCCTGCATTTAGCATTTCACATGACATCACAGTGTGGCTCCCATTGTGACGCCATGCGCATATCTAAAACCGACGTCGCTAACGAACGCTTGTGCATTGCCACATGACATCAGTATTTGACCGGCAAGAAGAAGAGAGGTCGTAGCGTAAAACCGCTGATCAGCGGAATTTGCGACAATATAAGGTGGTCCATTGATAGTGACCGGGCCAAATATCTCACGAAATATGCATCAAATGAAAAAACTACGAAGACGAAACTCGTCTAGCTTGAAGGGGGAAACCAGATGGCGCTATGGTTGGTCTGCTAGATGGCATTGCCATAGGTCAAACTGATATCCACTCCGTTTTTTTAAATAAGGACCCCCATTTTTATTACATATTCGTGTAGTACGTAAAGAAATATGAATGTTTTAGTTGGACCACTTTTTTCGCTTTGTGATAGATGGCGCTGTAATAGTCACAAACGTATAAGTACGTGGTATCACGTAGCATTTCGCCAGTGCGGACGGTATTTGCTTCGTGATACATTACCCGTGTTCAAATGGACCGTTTACCAATTGCGGAAAAGATCGGTATCGTGTTGATGTATGGCTATTGTGATCAAAATGCTCAACGGGCGTGTGCTACGTATTCTGCTCAGTATCCTGGACGACATCATCCAAGTGTCCGGAACGTTCGCCGGATAGTTTCGTTATTTAAGGAATCCAGAAGTGTTCAGCCACATGTGAAACGTCAACCACGACCTGCAACAAATCATGATGCCCAACTAGGTGTTTTAGCTGCTGTCGCGGTTAATCCGCACATCAGTAGCAGACAAATTGCGCAAGAATCGGGAATCTCAAAAACGTCGATGTTGAGAATGTTACATCAACATCGATTGCACCCGTGCCATATTTCTATGCCACTGGGCCCAATAGAAATTACGGGACGATGACAAATTTTTTGCACGCGTTCTATTTAGCGACGAAGCGTCGTTCACGAACAGCGGTAACATAAACCGGCATAATATGCACTATTGGGCAACGGAAAATCCACGATGGCTGCGACCTTGGCGGGTTAATGTATGGTGCGGCATTATGGGAGGAAGGATAATTGGCCCCAATTTTATCGATGGCAATCTAAATGGTGCAATGTATGCTGATTCCTACGTAATGTTCTACCGATGTTACTACAAGATGTTTCACTGCATGACAGAATGGCGATGTACTTCCAACATGATGGATGTCCGGCACATAGCACGCGTGCGGTTGAAGCGGTATTGAATTGCATATTTCATGACAAGTGAATTGGTCGTCGAAGCACAATACCATGGCCCGCACGTTCTCCGTATCTGACGTCCCCGGATTTTTTTCTTTGGGGAAAGTTGAAGGATATTTGCTATCGTGATCCACCGACAACGCCTGACATCATGCGTCAGTGCATTGTCAATGCATGTGCGAATATTACGGAAGGCGAACTACTCGCTGTTGAGAGGAATGTCGTTACACGTATTGCCAAATGCAATGAGGTTGACGGACACCATTTTGAGGATTTATTGCATTAATGTGGTATTTACAGGTAATCACGCTGTGATAGTATGCGTTCTCAGAAATGATAAGTTCACAAAGGTACATGTATCACATTGGAACAACCGAAATAAAATGTTCAAACGTACCTACGTTCTGTATTTTAATTTAAAAAACCTATCTGATGCCAACTGTTCGTCTAAAATTGTGAGCCATATGTTTGTGACTGTTACAGCGCCATCTATCAGAAAGCGAAAAAATTGGCCAAACTAAAACATTCATATTTCTTTACGTACTACACGAATATGTAATAAAAAATGAGGATTCCTATTTAAAAAAACGCGGGTGATATCTGTTTGACCTATGGCAGCGCCATCTAGCGAGACAACCATAGCGTCATGTGGTTTCCCCCTTCAAGCCAGACAAATTTCTTTCCTTGTAGTTTCTTCGTTTGACGCTTATTTCGTGAGATATTTGGCCCGGTCACGATCAATGGACCGCCCTGTATACTGCGCTGAATCCCTAACCTGTCTACAACGTCCTTGGAATGAGCATGTCGATGACGATCCGTCCGTCGAATGAGGACGTTAACCTCCGGTTTTCTTTGGTGACATTCAAAAAGAGTATGTTAAGTTCGGCACCAAATTTCACCCTTTCCCCATTATCGTAAACAATATGTAAAACACAACACTACGCAGTACAATCATTCGTCGTATCCCCCCACAAGAGAAATTACGGTTAGGAGAACTGATACGAAACTGTCAAAGTGGCGTTAACTTGGAAGAGCTTGCAATTCGTCAGTGCTGACCACGGCGTGCCAAACCTGAAGCATGCAGCATGTGCAGTCCGCATGCGGGCCATGGCCTGTCTTCTGAGGTCATAAATCCCCTAGAACTTAGAACTACTTAAACCTAACTAACCTAAGGACATCACACACATCCATGCCCGAGGTAGGATTCGAACCTGCGACGTAGCGGTCGCGCGGCTCCAGACTGTAGCGCCTAGAACCGCTCGGCCACCTCGGCCGGCAATCGTGGTGTCAGCGCTCTTTACCCTTCGCTATTTGTTCGTGGTACGAAGAACGGTCACAGGTCCAGCGGCTGTTGCACAAAAAGAGGCAGTCTAGCAATCTGTCATCATAATCCTTTAAAATGAATGTGAATGACAGAGAGAGGGATGAGAATTCACAATTCGCATAAGCGACAGATAATGCTTATTTGCTACGAAACGACATTGTAGTACCATGCAGAAAGAATTTAAACTCTTAGATGACAGTGAAAAAGCGAAAAATTCAACTATCCACAGACAGGATTCATTGTTCTGCGCGTCAAGAAGCACTTTGTTCTAAATTGGCAAGCGTGGAGCACTTCAAGAAGATGAGCATGAAAGAAGAGCATGGAGACTTCATATATTATTGCAAAGTGTGTTCATTAAGTCAAGAGGCATTCCTGAAACGATTTGTCTTTTGAAATCTCGCTGTTGTTGAATTTATGAAGGAAAAAGGAGTGCAGGAACGAAAATTTAAACATCCAAAATGGATTGCGAACTTCTCATTTTAACCCTTCGGTCATGGCGTCCTCATATAAGGACATACTAAATAAATGCTTAGTATATTAAAATTCGTTAAATTTTACGATTTGTAATTGTTTTCCTCATATTTCCACAAGCAGAGGGTTTATTTGAGAATAGTGTCGACATCTGCTGTCAATCTGTGATACTACAAAACAAAACAATATGGAAAGTCACACGGACGCTCCCCGGTAATCTTTGTACCTCAGGTCAGCCGGTTAATACTTTCTGAGTTTAGGTAAAAAAATAATAGTTTTGCTTAGAAAGGTGCATTCTTGAAAGTGGAAACTAAAGGTATCTTTCAGAACGAAAGGTAAGTGACATATCGATAACTTTGTGTATGTCTCCAAATGAGAACATTGTGATGGAAAGGTTGTAATAGCACACAAATTTAGGACATTATTTCGCTGTCTTTTTAGTCATCTTACGGTGATTTCACAATGCCCCGAGTCCAAGATTAACAAAGGCCACTTATAGAACAAGAAGTTATAGATCTCCTTAATTTATCTGAATTTTAACGAACTATCTGATGATCCTGCCGATTATTTTGAACAAGAGGACAATGATGGATGTAACGTTAGACGTTTTATATCATACGGTATATTGTAAGCTGAGTAGCCTAGACGCAAAGCTCGCTAACTGCATGATACGTGACACTGAGATAATCACGAAACACTCGTCCCATCCAAACAACAATGCATTGGCAGCTAGAATGTTATTGTTGCATACGAATTTGTTACAGCGCAGCCAACCTAAAGCTAAATAAGAAAAGTATATGTTCTAATCGTAACAGACTGAAAGGTAGCTTCGAATGTCCAGATTAGTAAGTCTGATGTTTATTCACGTGCTTTGCATCCGGACATGGCAGGGCGATAGCCACGCCTAATGGGCATTTAGCGG
Organism: Schistocerca nitens; assembly: GCF_023898315.1. Taxonomy (NCBI): domain Eukaryota; kingdom Metazoa; phylum Arthropoda; class Insecta; order Orthoptera; family Acrididae; genus Schistocerca; species Schistocerca nitens. Next base: position 824,506,125 of record NC_064614.1, read on the forward strand.
GCTTTACAGCCGAAGACAACATGCAGTTAGCTGCTTTTGAAACCGAACACGATTTTCGAGAGACATTTTCGACGATTTATAGCCGGTTTTGCGACCTGAAACATTTTCCATCTTGTAGGCGCTGAAAAAATCTATACGGCCTTGAGCCCACCTCAAAATCGACATAAAATGAATTTAGTGGCTTTTTCATCTGGGCCACTCAGATTTACGTTTTTTATGAGTTTTTCTTTTTCTAATAAAATTTTTTATTATAGGTTCTGGAGATCCCCTTATCATCGGAGCACAAAACAATTATGGCAATGAACAAGATCATCCTGAAATAGATATTATGCCTGAAACTCATGTGATGGGCGTTGTTGATCTAGAGGGGCATCATAATTTTGGACGATTAACACCTAAGAAAGATATACGGTGGAGGAAAAGAGGACTCATTTATATATCTCCTTTTATCGAATGGTACAAATGTTATTCTGAGCCAGTGGATAATCTTGAGAGCCCCTACCAATTTTTTAAAACATATTTCACTGATGTTCTAGTGCAGAAATGTGTGGAATGCACAAATATTTATGCAGTTCACAGAAGAGTAGGGAATTTTTCTCCAACGACAGAAAAAGAAATACTTTCGCTTATAGGAGTTCACATTCTGATGGGAAAGTTGAAATACCCCTAGGTTAGATGTTACTGGGAGCCGCAGCTACGTATTTCCCAAATAGCAGACACCACGTCAGTTAACCGTTTCCTAAAATTCAGACAGAACTTCCACTGTGTTGACATTACAAGTGATCCTGATAAAAATGATCGCTTTTGGAAAGTTAGATCAATATACAATTCTATAAGACAACGGTTGCCGTGTTTACCAATAGAAGAACATCTTAGCGTCGATGATCAAATTGTGCCTTTTAAGGGATCGTTGAATGTAAAACAGTATATCGAGGGCAAACTCCTGGAAATTGAAATAAGAACACCGTGAATTCATTGTCCCAGGAAGGGGAAACTTTATTGACACATTCCTGGGGTCAGATACATCACATGATCACACTGACAGAACCACAGGCACATAGACACAGGCAACAGAGCATGCACAATGTCGGCACTAGTACAGTGTATATCCACCTTTCGCAGCAATGCAGGCTGCTATTCTCCCATGGAGACGATCGTAGAGATGCTGGATGTAGTCCTGTGGAACGGCTTGCCATGCCATTTCCACCTGGCACCTCAGTTGGACCAGCGTTCGTGCTGGACGTGCAGACCGCGTGAGACGACGCTTCATACAGTCCCAAACATGCTCAATGGGGGACAGATCCGGAGATCTTGCTGGCCAGGGTAGTTGACTTACACCTTCTAGAGCACGTTGGGTGGCACGGGATACATGCGGACGTGCATTGTCCTGTTGGAACAGCAAGTTCCCTTGCCGGTCTAGGAATGGTAGAACGATGGGTTCGATGACGGTTTGGATGTACCGTGCACTATTCAGTGTCCCCTCGACGATCACCAGTGGTGTACGGCCAGTGTAGGAGATCGCTCCCCACACCATGATGCCAGGTGTTGGCCCTGTGTGCCTCGGTCGTATGCAGTCCTGATTGTGGCGCTCACCTGCACGGCGCCAAACACGCATACGACCATCATTGGCACCAAGGCAGAAGCGACTCTCATCGCTGAAGACGACACGTCTCCATTCGTCCCTCCATTCACGCCTGTCGCGACACCACTGGAGGCGGGCTGCACGATGTTGGGGCGTGAGCGGAAGACGGCCTAACGGTGTGCGGGACCGTAGCCCAGCTTCATGGAGACGGTTGCGAATGGTCCTCGCCGATACCCCAGGAGCAACAGTGTCCCTAATTTGCTGGGAAGTGGCGGTGCGGTCCCCTACGGCACTGCGTAGGATCCTACGGTCTTGGCGTGCATCCGTGCGTCGCTGCGGTCCGGTCCCAGGTCGACGGGCACGTGCACCTTCCGCCGACCACTGGCGACAACATCGATGTACTGTGGAGACCTCACGCCCCACGTGTTGAGCAATTCGGCGGTACGTCCACCCGGCCTCCCGCATGCCCACTATACGCCCTCGCTCAAAGTCCGTCAACTGCACATACGGTTCACGTCCACGCTGTCACGGCATGCTACCAGTGTTAAAGACTGCGATGGAGCTCCGTATGACACGGCAAACTGGCTGACACTGACGGCGGCGGTGCACAAATGCTGCGCAGCTAGCGCCATTCGACGGCCAACACCGCGGTTCCTGGTGTGTCCGCTGTGCCGTGCGTGTGATCATTGCTTGTACAGCCCTCTCGCAGTGTCCGGAGCAAGTATGGTGGGTCTGACACACCGGTGTCAATGTGTTCTTTTTTCCATTTCCAGGAGTGTATTTGTTCTCTGTGGAACAAGTAGTCAAATGTTTGATTTTGTAATATATCAAGGCTCGACAACAGAACTTGATCCAGTAATGTTAAAAAATTTTGGCCTTGGTGGACCAGTAGTAGTGAAATTAGCAGAAAGATTCAGCGAAATAAACGTGTTTCTCATTTTCGATAATTATTTCTGAAATTGTGGTCTCCTACAGTACTTGAGAAATAAGAATGTGTACGCAATATGTACGGTGCGCCAAAATCGCTTCAGAAACCCACCAGTTTTCGAGTGATAAAGACATGAAGAAATGTGGTAGAGGCTCTGCTGAGGAACTGATAAGTGAAAATGGAGAAGTTATAGTAACAAAATGGTATGACAATAAGCCAGTGGTAATGGCGTCGAATTCTTTGGGAACTGGAAAAAAGATGTATGTAAAAGATGTGATGAAACTGAAAAGAAATATGTTGAAATCGACGGAGAAGTTATTCAAGTTTACAATCAACATATGGGATGGGCCGACAAGTTGGATTTTCTAATCACAATTTATCCCACATTCATCAGATCGTGAAAGTGGACGCTTCACATGTTTGCTCATACAATTGATATTACATGTGTAAATGCATGGATTGAATACAAGAAAAACGCATCTGAATTTGGGGTTCCTAAAAAGAAGACCCTTGATTTGCTTCACTTTAGGGCAAATGTGGCCAAAGTACTGACAAAAATAGATAAGCCAGCTGCCAGGAAAAGGGGGCATCCCACTAGTGAGAGTCCAATGCCATCTCCAAGTACTTCCAAACGAGCAAACGCCAAAGTTCGTCCAGAAGCTGATGTTCGTCTGGAGAATGTTGGGCATCTTCCAGTGATCAGCGACAAAAAATCATTTGACAGGTGCAAGAAACCGGGTTGCAAAGGCAAAAGACTTTGCAAGGTAACTTCTTTCTTATTTAATGGAATGCATTTAAAAAGCTCATGTTGTAGAAGGGATCCATTCTGATAGAGACAATCCAGTTTCCTAAGCTCAATGGCGACAAAGAAAGCACGAGTTTAAAGAATTCATTGTGGTCTTAGAAGAATTACAATGATGTTGTTAATAAATGTGTAATACAAAAATAAGTCGTATACAGTACAACTGTACTGTCATTTAAATGCGGTGCGTTCACTGTGTTCTCCTCTTCTCTCTCCTCGTGCTCAGACAGCATGACATCATGATGGGGTAAACGTGAAGCAAGGCTGAGCGCTTTCGCACTAGAACTCGGGCACGAGAAGAGAGCCGAAATCTTGGCCACCAGTGCGCTACACCATACGCCAGCCGATTGGGTAAATAAAAGTGACGCCGTTGCAATTACGTAGTGTAGTGTCACGGAATAGTAAAGAGATAGAAACGTGGAATATTGTCAAAGTTTCGCTGCCTATGCCGAGAGCCAGAGGCAGTAGGTTAGCCAAGAGGTAAGAGGATTGCACATGTACCGAAATGTGTCGTCACGCGGGGGCAATGGCCTGGTTACACAAAACAGGCGAGAGAAAATTGCTTAACACGTGCGTTTGTGTTAGACGGAGACTTTCGTAGAGTGTAAGACAGAGGTATAGCATCAGCTGAACTGCATTTCACAACTTCGCGTAAGTCTGCCGTAACAACACGTAACTATGTCGCAAGAACACCTAAGGGGCGAGTACGACAGATGAATCAGCAGTATTATTGGAGCAAATGCGTTCATTACAAATGAACATGACGTCAGGACGTCGCTCGTGCTTCCTTTAAATACGCCAGCTTTGATAGCAACAAGGCACTCGCAGTTAGACTTGCAGTCAGATGTGTACTGGGTCGCTCCGTAGCACTCAGCTCGGTGATCGACATGTTAATCTTTATTAAGGAGATGTTGCAGTAAGGGCGGCCCATCCAGCAGCAGACGTGAGGGGACAGTACCAGCTCTGGTCCTCTCTGCTGCCACTGTCAATCATCAACCCAGGATTAGCAGACATCGCGGCAGACTCGCTCGCCGCCAATGCTGACCACATCAGTGAGCCGTCGTCGAGATCGTGCGGGGCCTAGGCCCTGTGCATCCGCCGTCACAACCGGGTGAGCCGACGACGCTGGGGGATTGCAGCCCGTTCCGCCCGTCCACTGCGGACGAGCCACCAGGACGAGCAGGGAAGAAGACGGGGTGGGATAGAGTACACTCCGCACTACGAGAACACCTCTCGTGCCGACAGCGCCGCGACTCCAATCCGGAGTCTCCTACGTGCAGCAGCCTGCTGTCCACTGCCGAGCCGGCAGACCAGCCAGGCGCCGCCAGCCACACGCGGTCGAAAAGGGCATTCCAACGCTACGTCACTGCACACGGCGCTGCGCAAGCAAGACTGGTGCGGCCCAGAGCTGGTGTCATCGCTACGAGTCAGCGAGGACTCAGGGAATGTCGTTGATATGACCAAGCTCAGACAGCCTGTGTTACACAGGCCACATTGTACTCGGCAGGAATAAAAGTGTTATGAATTAATAATGTTTCTTTGGCGTTTCTAATGCGTCCACAGTCATGTCCTAGCATCCTGACAACTGGAGAGGTCACCACTCGGCCTCCAGTCCACCGTAGGCGACCGGGACCACTGGGGCGCCTACAGTAGTGTTAATACATCGATTCAAAGGCAGCCACAATACACAGCTTGTCCACAATCAGTTGACGATTCGCGCTGTGGCATGCGGAAACGGCAGGAGGCGTACGTCGCTCCCAATATTAAGACAGCTGCGGTGATACGAGCGGTGAAAGGAAGGCATTGTCAGCTGCAAACCGCACTGCTGGCACGATTACCCTAAACAATGTATACAGTAATACTTCGCGTCTCGGGGGAAGACAACTGAATATCTCTAGACACGTACAAATTTTCTCCACTTTTGGCAGCGCGAGTAAAATCGTCAGGTTATCGTGGACAAGCTTCTCTGCCTTGCGGTTAGACTATAACTTCCTGTCGATGATAAGAACATTGCAGGCAAAGCCATTGTTTGTATTTGGAAGTGATGTGAAAAGAGATCAGCTGTACCCCTATTCAAAGCCGGCCGCTGTGGCCGAGCGGTTCTAGGCGCAGGTTCGAATCCTACCTTGGGCATGGATGTGTGTGATGTCCTTAGGTTAGTTAGGTTTAAGTAGTTCTAAGTCTAGGGGACTGATGATCTCAGATGTTAAGTCCCATACCGTAGCGCTTAGAGCCATTTGGACCATTTGAACTAGAGAAATGCAATCAGCCTGCAAAGGAAATTGTTACTCGTGCGACCCCACCAGAACAGTGCTTAGATGTGGGGGATCTTTTTTAAATAAGACTAACACGGCGATATGAATGTACTCAAAGAAGGGCAGAGCGAATGATTACAGGATTGTAAGATAACTGCAAGAGTGTGCACAGACGGAAAGTATGTTCAATCAAAATAAATTGGATGACTCTAATATGTTGCAGTATTGTTCAACGCACTTACGGATCCCACATTTACAATACAGGGTGTCCCAGCTATCTTGTCCACCCAAATATCTCTGGAACAATAACAGCTATTGGAAACGACTTTCACCGGTATCAATGCAGGGCTGGGGCCCATGAATGTACATATTTGGAAACATTCTAAAACGAAAGCATATGTGTTTTTTAACACAAAGTTATGTTTTTTTTAAATGTACCTCCTATATTTTTTCTTCGGCAATCCATAGCATGACAAAGCACATACACAATGGCGTTGATTGCATCGCAATATTCCCATTACATCCCGAGATATTAAGACGTGAAGTTGACGCTTGAAACACCCGACATGCGCTGCTAGCGCACGTCCTGAGGCTCAGGCGTGAACCCCATGCTGCCCTTAATCGCGATGTGATTGACATGCGTAATCACACTTCCATACTTATCAAGAGGTCCGAAACGAATAATACGGTCTGCTGTCATCCTGCATTAACGTCGTACATTTCCAGCAGGTATTTATCCCATAGGCTAGGGATGATGCGGTTCTGTAACATATCTGTGTACCGCAACGTTAGTCACAAAGTTAACTTCGCTTATCGTTAATCCGTTACTAAAAAGGTAATGCCGTTCAACGATAAAACTTTACTTTACTGTAGATCTAGCGCAAGTGACAGTTAATCATTCACTCGTAATAGTAAAATTCATGTTGATGGTTTTAGTGAAACGAGCAAGTGGACTAAGAGTTTTACCGTTGTTTAGGTAAAAATGATTTGATTTGGGAAGTTCAGGTAGGGCATAGGAGATGAATGTAAACATATTTAACCAATTAGTTTTATTATCACATAATTATCAATGTTATGTTTATCTAATGCGTTAAATGACAAATTGTTGCAAACAAATGTTTCTTAACATCACTGGGTAAAATGGCCCTTTGTAGAAACTTCCACTGTGATACCAGCACTACATCCTAAACATAGCGTTCACATCTCATGATCTAAGTGATGCCCATTGGCTTGCATACATAGGGTCACTCTGCGGATGAAGGATGCCCTGCTTCGTGCTACTGTTTCCTCTTTGATGGCTGTACAAGCATCAATAATGCGTTGCTTCATGTCCTCTGGTGTTGTTGGTTCATGTTGGTAAACAGCATACTTCACTGCTCCCGAAAGAAAATAATCCAGCGGTGTAAGGTCCGGAGATCGGGCAGGCCACCTAACTGGGCCACCTCGTCCAATCCACCTACAATGATTTGATTTGGGAAGTTCAGGTAGGGCATAGGAGATGAATGTAAACATATTTAACCAAATCGTCGTGCTCGTAAGGCGTTATGTGCAGGGCATCCGTCATGCAGATACCACATGACCATTCTCCGGTTCAGAGGTACGGTGTCCAAGAGAACAGGAAGATTGTGTCGTATAAGTCTGGAGTATTGTCTGCCATTTTGGATGCCATTTATAAAGAAAGGTCCGATAATGGTATCTCCAATAATCCCACACCAAATATTAACTTTCCACGGACGTTGATGCTCTACCTGACGGAGCAATTTTGGATTTCTGCGGACCAATAATGCATATTCCTCATATTGACAATTCCTTTGTTGGAGAATGATGCCTCGTCGGTAAAGAGAACATCTGTAAAAAAATTTGGATTAGTCAGAAGTTTTTGCTGAGCTCACCGACAAAATGTTACCCTATTGCGGAAGTCATTTCCATGAAGATCCTGGTGTAAATAAACATGGTAAGGATGAAATTTATGACGATTAAGAATACGCTGTGCACTTTATTTCGACACACCAACCTCACGTTCAATTTGACGTGTGCTGATTGGAGAATTCACAGCTATGGTAGTGAGCACAGCAACTTCAGCACGTTCATTTGTGCGTGTTCTTGGACGATGTCGAGGTCTTGGATTTAAGCTTACCGTTTCACGTAGACGATGTGTGAGACGACCAAACATCCGGCGCGAAGGCGATGGCTTGTCAGGGAATCGTCTTCTGTACAGTCGTTCTGCCTGAACAGCATTTCGTACACCTACAACATGGTACGGTACAGGTATGTAGAGTAGGGTAGAAAACAGACATATTAACTTAATAATCATAATGTTCGCTAACAGTACTATCAACAAACACGCAATCTCATAACGTATTTCCCGTCAACGTACATTCTCCATAGATCAGCAGCATTTCTACCATATCTTCAGGTGTGTACATTATACTGTACAGTATAAGTTCCACAACACAACGTTTATTCACAATGTGTACTACCTCCGTGCCGTCACTAGATTACTCTGATGCACGACTACACTGGCAAGCGGTGTACTGCACGCCAAAGCAACAACAAATGGGATGCTCAGAGAGTGGTGGAGTACAGGAGTTTGCATGCGTCGCAAATCATAAACAAGGCGAAGTGGTAACTGTGGCAGTAGTGGGAACTACGTTGGACACTTGACTAGGTAGAGCCAGGCCCTGCGCGACAGGCACAATGGGTCATATAACACATTAGATAAACCTTATTTTTGGTGTGCAGGATAAATAAGACAACCTGACAGGTGTACACCGATCGGTACTGGTTCATATTGTGTACGTAGATACGTAAAACGTGCAAGAGGGAAACCATTATGTGCTTATGAGAGTTGATGGCAGCAGACCGTATTATTCGTTTCGGACCTCTTGATAAGTATGGAGGTGTGATTACACATGTCAGTCACATCGCGATTACGGGCAGCATGGGGTTCACGCCTGAGCCTCAGGACGTGCGCTAGCAGCGCATGTCGGGTGTTTCAAGCGTCAACTTCGCGTCTTAATATCTCGGGATGTAATGGGAATATTGCGATGCAATCAACGCCATTGTGTATGTGCTTTGTCATGCTATGGATTGCTGAAGAAAAAATATAGGAGGTCCATTTAAAAAAAACGTAAGTTTGTGTTAAAAAACACATACGTTTTCGTTTTGGAATGTTTCCAAATATGTACATTCATGGTCCCCAACCCTACATTGATACCGGTGAAAGTCGTTTTCCAATAGCTGTTATTGTTCCAGAGATATTTTGGGTGGACAAGATAGCTGGGACACCCTGTATATTAGATGAAAATTTTCCTTATGAGAACCATGGAAAATATTTGCTTCTTATTTGCTTTTTTTCATGGTATTTTCCTTTTATTGACAAGTGTGCCAAAGCGCTGTTGTCCTGAAGGTGGCTGGGTATCTCATGCCATCGAGAGGTTGGTACTTAAATTATCTTTCATTCATTGAACGTACTTCTTGAACGAGCTTCGCTATTAACAAATACAGCAGCAGGAGCAATGCAATCGTAACAGTTATCGCGTATGTTTCTTGTCAGAGGATCTGGTATGGCATTATTCTAAACTGTGATCTTCTTAATCTTTAAGCTTAAATGAAGAACTGGAAATGAGACTGCAGTTCCACGCAATATACCGGTGATTCTGCATGGAATGGCTTCGAGAAGTGCTTGGTAGGTTTCCGGAGATATATGGCGTAAGTTGTCTACGCACAGATGACGCAATTCTAGCAAATTATGGGCCGGTGTGGTTGGTGAAAGCGGAGCCGGCGCCCAGTAGCGTGCCAGATATACAGCTTTTGTTTCAGATCGTGAGAATTTAGTGGCCAAGACATCAGCGTGAATTCGCTGTCATGCTCCTCGAACTACTCCGGCACGTTTCTGGTCTTGTAACACGGACAGTTATCCTGCCAGAAGAACCCATCGCTTTCTGAGCAAGCAACAAGAATTAAGGAATGAATGGGTTCTGCAGTAATGTCCACATAGAACAGAACTGTCGTGGTGCCTTGCAGTACTACTACAGGTCCCAAGGAAGCCCATGTGAACGTCCCTCAGAGCATAATATCCCCATATGCTGGGGTTGTATGCTGCACAGCCCGATAGTAGACAATGTGCGCTGAACAGTATGCTTCTAAACACTTGTCCGTGAAACAGAACCGTATTCTGTCGTCAGACCTGCCACATATCGCCACGTATCCCGCTTTACAGAGCGGGCTTCTCATGAGGCGTGGCTATCTAACACCTTGTCGCCAGCTCTTGGTTTCACCGTCCTCCAACTACTTTCCATAGATGCTATCGACAATAGCACTCGACCAGCCGACCAACATCGCCGATTTCGAGATGCTCGTGCCCACGTGCTGAGCCATTACAATCTGCTCTTTGTCCGAGTCGCTTATGTCAGCGTATTTCTCCATTTGCGGCCCGTATCGAAGATAGAGCGATCCCCTATTCGTTTCTACTCCACTTATATAATTTCTTTACGGTGTCACGTGCCCGCCAAGCTAGCAGGCGGAATTCAGTCTCACTATGGGCAGACAGTCTTGTAGAAGCCCTCCTCGGGGAAGATCAGTTTGGATTCCGTAGAAATATTGGATCACGTGAGGGAATACTGACTCTACGACTTATCTTAGAAGAAAGATTAAGAAAAGGCAAACCTACGTTTCTAACATTTGTAGACTTAGAGAAAGCTTTCGACAATGTTGACTGGAATACTCTCTTTCAAATTCTGAAGGTGGCAGGGTTAAAATACAGGGAGCGAAAGGCTATTTACAATTAGTACAGAAACCAGATGACAGTTATAAGCGTCGAGGGGAATGAAAGAGAAGCAGTGGTTGGGAAGGGAGTGAGACAGGGTTGTAGCCTATCCCCGATGTTATCCAATCTGTATATAGAGCAAGCAGTAAAGAAAACAAAAGAAAAATTCGGAGTAGGTATTAAAATCCTTGGAGAAGAAATAAAAACTTTGAGGTTCGCCGATGACACTGTAATTCAGTCAGAGACAGTAAAGAACTTGGAAGAGCAGTTGAACGGAATGGACGGTGTCTTGAAAGGAGAATATAAGATGAACATCAACAAAAGCAAAACGAGGATAATGGAATGTAGTCGAATTAAGTCGGTTGATGCTGAGGGAATTAGATTAGGAATTGAGACATTTAAAGTAGTAAAGGAGTTTTGCTATTTGGGGAGCAAAATAACTGATGATGGTCGAAGTAGAGAGGATATAAAATGTAGACTGGCAATGGCATGGAAAGCGTTTCTGAAGAAGAGAAATTTGTTAAGATCGAATATAGATTTAAGTGTCAGGAAGACGTTTCTGAAAGTATTTGTATGGAGTGTAGCCATGTATGGAAGTGAAACATGGACGATAAATAGTTTGGACAAGAAGAGGATAGAAGCTTTCGAAATGTGGTGCTACAGAAGAATGCTGAAGATTAGATGGGTAGATCACATAACTAATGACGAGGTACTGAATAGCATTGGGGAGAAGAGGAGTTTGTGGCACAACTTGACTAGAAGAAGGGATCGGCTGGTAAGACATGTTCTGAGGCATCAAGGGATCAACAATTTAGTATTGGAGGGCAGAGTGAAGGGTAAAAATCGTAGATGGAGACCAAGAGATGAATACACTAAGCAGATTCAGAAGAATGTAGGTTGCAGTACGTACTGGGAGACGAAGAAGCTTGCACAGGATAGAGCAGCATGGAGAGCTGCATCAAACCAGTCTCAGGACTGAAGACCACAACAACAACAACACTGCTGCTAGTCTGACACAGAATGTTGCAGGCCGTCCATATCTTGTTCTCCGACGACAGGCGTAACTGTCATGGGATTACGATGTGTTTGGTACACTATATGGTGATCCTCGCTTGTGGTAGTCAAAGGTGGTGTATGGAAATGAAACGAGCGTGTGGCATTGTTGGCCAGAAAGTTCGGCCGCCGAGTGCAAGTCTTATTTCAGTCGACGCCACATAGGGCGACTTGGGTGCCGGTGATGAGGATGAAATTATGATGAGGACAACACAACACCCAGTCCACGAGCGAAGAAAATCAACAATGGGCAGTGGTCCTACCGTAAAGTTCATCAGTGTAATTCCAAATGAAGTGAGACTTATTCAAACTACAGTGAACAGAAAATTGCGCAAATGAAACTCACTTTCTAATAAACAGTTCGTGTTAGAACGTAAATGGTCAGAAACAGTCTGAATAGCTTTTAAGGGTGTTACAGGGTAAGTAGCGCTGGGAAATAATTTCTGAGAAAAAACAGTCGATACAATGCGCCGTTTCCGAGTTAACTAGCATTGCAGTTAGCCAATCACGCCGTTGCGCGTGCAGATTCAAACCGCCCGCCGGGTATGATTTGTGTCAGTTGTTCTCATAGCGTAGATGATAGCGCACGAGACTGCTCGACCTTAGGTTGGGCTGTGTTGTGGGAAGAGACCAAACAGCGAGGCCATCGGTGTCATCGGATTAGGGAAGGACGGGGAAGGCAATCGTCCGTGCCCTATCAAAGGAACCATCCCGGCAATTGCCTGGAGCGATTTAGGGAAATCACGGAAAACCTAAACCAGTATGGTCGGACGCGGGATTGAACCGTCGTCCTCCCGAATGCGAGTCGAGTGTGCTAACCACTGAGCCACCTCGCTCGGTCAACCTTAGGCTCGGGTTCGATGCTTACCACTGTAAGCACTCCGTCTTCAGGCCAAGAGTGGCCTACCGGGACCATCCGACCGCCGTGTCATCCTCGGTGGAGGATGCGGATAGGAGGACCGCTCTCCCGGTCGTAAGATGGTATTCGTGACCGAAGCCGCTACAATTCGGTCGAGTAGCTCCTCAATTAGTATCACGAGGCTGAGTGCACCCCGAAAAATGGCAACAGCGCATGGCGGCCTGGATGGTCACCCATCCAAGTGCCGACCACGCCCGACAGCGCTTAACTTCGGTGATCTCACGGGAACCGGTGTATCCACTGCGGCAAGACCGTTGCCTATACTTACTACTGTGGCATCTCCAAATTTTGTATCGCTCTCTTGTTCAGCTTTATGAAGCCAAACGAAGACCAATTTTGGCTACACCGTCTCGGGCGGGCCGCTTTAATTTGCGCTTGCAACGACCTGCTTGGCTAACTCCAATGATCATTAATTCTAAAACGGCGCAACGTATCCGATTCTATTCTTAACAAACACGTTGAAGTGAGAAAAAGGTCATGGGATAGCGATATGCATGGCGGTAATATCATATACACAAGGTGTAAAAGACCGGTGCATTGGCGGAGTTGTCGTTTCTACTCAGGTGCTTCATGTGAAAAGGTTTCCGCCGTGATAATGGTCTCGCGTCTGGAATTAACAGTCTTTGAACACGGAATGGTACTTGGAGCTAGGCGCACGGGACATTCCATTTCGAAAATCGTCAGGGAACTCAATATTTCGAGATCCACAATGTCAACAGCGTGCCGAGAGTACCACATTTCTGGCGTTGCCTCTGACCACGGATAACGCAGTGGCTGACGGCCTCCGCTTGACAACCGAAAGCAGTGGCGTTTGTCAGTGCTAACAGACATGCAACACTAAGTTGTCAGTGCTAACAGACAAGCAACACTGAGTGGAATAACCGCAGAAATCAATGTTGGACGTACGACGAAGATAAACGTTAGGACAGTGCTGCAAAATTTGGCGACCGACTCGAGTGCCTTCGCTAACAGCACAATATCAACTGCAGCTCCTCTCCTCGGCTCGTAAGCATATTGGTTGGACCCCCGGAGACTTGGAAACCTTGGCCTGGTTGGATGAGTGCTGATTTCAGTTGGTAAGAGATAATTGTAGGGTTTGAGTGTGCCGCAGACTCCGCGAAGCCATTGACCCATGTTGGCAACAAAGCACTGTTCTAGCTCTTGGTGGCTCCATGATTATATGGGCTGTGTTTACAAGGAACAGGAAGTGTTCTCTGATCAAAATGAACCGATCAATGACGGGAAACGGTTATGTTCGGCTACTCGGAGAGCATTTGCAGCCATCATGGACTTCATGTTCCCAAACGACTATGCGCCATGTCACTGGGCCACAACTGTTCGCGATTGGTTACAAGAACATTCGGGACAATCTGAGCGAATGATTTGGGCGCCTAGATCACCCGACATGAATCCCATCGAACATTTATGGAACATAATGGAGAAATCAGTTCGTTCACAAAACCTGCACCGGCAACACTTTCGTAATTATGGACAGCTATACTAGTAACATGGCTCAATATTGCTGCAGGGGACTTCCAAGGCCTTGTTGAGTCCATGTCAAGTCGAGATGCTCCACTACGCCGGGCAAAAGGAGATCCTACACGATATTAGGAGGCGTCCCTTGACTTTTGTCACTTCACTGTGTTTCTCAGCACAACCTTTTACAGGCTTTCCAGACTGTTTGTGACTAAGTTGTGTTTAACATGAAGAAACTAGATGTATCATCTCAAAATAGGGTTAACCATAACAATAAGAACACATTCTCCATAACGCATATTGCCAGGGGAGGCGAAGGGAACTAGACTTATATTAACAACATAGTTTTCAAAATAAAAGTACTGATGTGTAAATAGGGTGCAGAGCCGGAAAATATCTTTTACCGCTCTATTAGCAAAATTAATGCATTTTCAATAACGTGCACTACGAAGCTGGGGTACTTCATGACCTCCACCAAAAAGCTAAATATTCCAATTTCGTAAGCTTTTGTTGACTTTTACTCACAATCTACTGTTTAGAGATATTGCTGTGTAAGAAAGGTCCTGATCGTGAGGTACTGAATATGACATTCGTTGTGGAAAGTGACATCTACTACTAAGACTTAAATTTTTGGGAGAAGTTTAACAGAAAAATTTAAAACATTTATGGAATCTGGCTGAAGAATTAATTAAAAACAATGAATATTTTTTCGTCGTTTTAAAATATAGGGTAACTGACTAGATCACAATATTTTCAACCGGTGGGTTTTTTCAGTATCCCCCAGCCGCTTAATATTGTGAGGGCAAATAGCATCAAATGCAGAGTGACTATCTCGCGACGCTGTTGTGCCAATATGCTAGCTATTAGTATGGCACTTTGAAAAGCAGGAACATGCACGCTAAACTTTGTAGCAAAAATAATGACATTCTATAAAATAATAAACATTTGAACCATTTTTGAACCTTCAGCCAGATATTCGATCTTTTCTGAGATACTCCTGCGGCGCGTTGTCGAAGATTCTGTTTTTGCTTTTGCGAGGTATTCTGCAAACACCACTGCTTGACCACAGGAAGAATTTTTGTACGAGATGGAGTAGTCCTATTATTATGAGAATTTATTCATTTCAGTTAATCTGAAAAGCCGGCCGCGGTGGTCTCGCGGTTCTAGGCGCGCAGTCCGGATCCGTGCGACTGCTACGGTCGCAGGTTCGAATCCTGCCTCGGGCATGGATGTGTGTGATGTCCTTAGGTTAGTTAGGTTTAAGTAGTTCTAAGTTCTAGGGGACTAATGACCACATCAGTTGAGTCCCATAGTGCTCAGTACCATTTGAACCAACCATAATCTGAAAACTAAATCCGGGATCGGTCCCTGTGTGATCCTTCGGCTATATCGTTTCGATTTTTTACTTTATTTTATTTTTGTGGCACTTCGTGAATTTATTTCTTCTGTTTGTACGTTAAAACGCTAGTCGCAATGAGGTTAGGGCTCTTACTGGATTTCCCTGTATGTGACTCTGCTATCTAGTCTACGTGTAAGAGGACAGCAAGGGAAGATCATCCTCAACACGGCAATGCCCACGAGACCGTATATCACTCAAATTAAACTTACTGATGGCGACTGATTTTCTCCGACTTGTAGAATTTTCGTTAAGTACTACTGATCAAATGACAATAAATGAAGTTCATCAAAGTGAAATACGAACTATTTTAACAAAGGTAGTGAAATAGCACTTTATTCGTTTCATTAACGGCTGAAAAGAAATTGAAACGCAAGGAAAACCAGTAGATTTTTAACTGCTGTTAGCGGAGCGAATGTTGGTAGCGTTTCTAAATGTATATCCTTTGGACTGTGCTGGCAGTAGTGTATAGGCGTGGCAGTCGTTAATGCAGACAATAACAAATCTCAGATTTCTACTTCGCTGTTTCCGAATAGCAAGTCTTAATTTTGAAAATGCCCAACTCTTATTTCTGAAGTTTCTGGATCCATGAAATCTGAGCAGTGAGCATTTTATTAATGCAAACACACAGTTGCCATAATTAATTGGGTTGATTACTTTCGTCCCAACGTTTTCGTCGTTGCTAAATCTGAATGGGGCGCGGATTTATGTTGAGAAAAAAGAAAACCCTATTCCATCACCAACCACCGTGTGCTCCATTCCGCTGAGGAACTGAATCATAGACATCATTTCATATACGGCGAGACTGTTACTCATAATCATTTTAACTCCCTGCCTCACGTGGAGTAAGCAATAACAGATTGAGGAACTTCAAAAATGGTTCAAATGGCTCTGAGCACTATGGGACTTAACTGCTGTGGTCATCAGTCCCCTAGAACTTAGAACTACTTAAATCTAATTATCCTAAGGACATCACACACATCCATGCCCGAGGCAGGATTCGAACCTGCGACCGTAGCAGTCGCGCGGTTCCAGACTGTAGCACCTAGAACCGCTCGGCCTCTAAGGCCGGCTTTTTTTTTTTTTCACTACTAGGTCGGACATCCATTTCATCGGTTTAGAACATTGCAATATCCCAGTTGTTTCCAGATTTATTCCAGTGAATTCCTTGTCTTCTTCGTCTTATCAGTCTTCATGTACATATATACGCATCTTTGTAATTCTTCTCTACACCTCTGCAGGTCACGCTCAGTAATCGGACATTTAAGTTCCGCGCTGTACCATTGGCGGAATTCAAACCTGCGAGCTCCACTTCATGCCGGAGTTGTGTAGCTCCAAGATGATGCCGAGGTGGAGGTTCTGTGCACACTAATACGTAAGTGTAGTTACATTTTGCAGCCGATCAGTGCTTACTTTTCAGACGCTACTCGTAAAATTGAAGAAAAGTAAATCACAAAACAAAGTTGAAAAAAAACTAAATATGCCGTGCACTGAGGAGTTTTTTTTTTTTTTTTTTTTTTTGTCTGCGGAGAGAAACTTCGCACTTTGGCCGAGGGCAACAGACGGCGTCATAGTTACTGAGGATTCCGCGGTGAGGAGTGTAGGACTTGAGTGGCATCCTGTGCGGGGCGTGCTGTCACCCCGCCTTTCAGTTATTACGTAATCTGAGTTTATCAAAGCGAGCTCCCCCGAGTTATAACACAATCTCTGGCTGTGTGTTTATCCATCCTTCTTCATCACCTCGCCCCTCTCTATTCCGCAGCTCCCAGCACCCCCTTCACCTCTCACATCCCCCCTCGCGCCGAGCACAATCTCTGTCTGACAGAGATAAGGCCGCCAAGATGGCTGCCAGAAAGCTTTTCATCTCAGGAAATAGGTTTAGGGAAGGCAGGAGCTTTGTTCAGCGCCAGCCGGCTGCCTTCTTACAGGAGACCCCACGCGCCGCATCGCGGTTGCATCTTTATGGCTGGAAATTACCAGGACGGCACCGGCGATCCAATTTTTGTTTACGCTCGCTGGGTGTCCATAGGAGCAGCAGCAGCCGAAAGACAGGCGAGAGTCAACCCTAAAAGCAAGCTAAAAAAGAAAAGAAAGCTTATCTGCAGCATTCACCGTGCGACAGTGCAATCCCTTTTATGCAGGGTGTATCATCATTAATACTGCAAATTAACTTAAGTGAAAGTCAATATACAATAACAGAAGCATAAAGGTTCCAGTGAAACTGAGTTAATTTCGAATTAATTACAATTCGTGCTTACCTCCGTATGAAGTATTGTCGTAGTTAGTGTAAATGTTTTTGTAATGTTAACTTCTCGATTAGCTAGCCGCAGTGGCCGAGCGGTTCTAGGAGCTTCAGTCTGGAACACGCTGCCACGCTTTTCACCATTCGCAAGTGCTGCCTACTGTTGGGCATCACTATGAAAATATCAGCAAGTCACCGGAGTAGCGCACAACAGCTCGAAACCACCAGAATACTCGGATGTGGTTAATTCGCTATATTCCACTGTATAATCGCATATTGTTATTTTCCACGGTAATTATTGAATATTATTTTGCTGTTTATTACAGTAGACAATAATTCGTAATTAGTTATTTTAGTCCATAAAATGAAGCAAAGTGTACTAAGTATGTTTTGAAAACGGGTATGTATTGTTCTATAAGTCTTGCATCTTAAATCATTAAAAAAAATTACCTAAGAGCATTACCGCCTAAATTTTTTCTTTCTCCAGATAAATTCAGGTCTGAAAGCGTTAATTAAATCATCAGCACGTACTGTGGGAGCCGGCCGCGGTGGTCTCGCGGTTCTAGGCGTTCAGTCCGGAGCCGCGCGACCGCTACGGTCGCAGGTTCGAATCCTGCCTCGGGCATGGATGTGTGTGATGTCCTTAGGTTAGTTAGGTTTAAGTAGTTCTAAGTTCTAGGGGACTGATGACCCATAGTGCTCAGAGCCATTTGAGCCATTTCGTACTGTGGGATTTGATGCTTTGGAAACTGGTAAATGGAAGAGAGTCGATTCGTCTCAAATAATCAATCACACAAAAGTAGGAGAAATACTAAAAGGTTCATCACACTTTGCAAAACCTAATAATTTCAATTAAATATGAACGGGGGAGCTGTTATCATGCGTATAAGGCTTAGCATCATGCAATTAAAGAGGGAGCCTACAGGGATACGAGGGGAGAAGAGAGCCACTCCGCTAAGTTAAAGACATTAATTACAACAAAACCGGTTTACTGAAAATCGTAAGCATGCATATAGGGATTCGTTACGTTCAGTGAGTTATGCGCTTTCTATTAGAAATGATCTTTGACTATAAAACCCAGATTCGGAAACACGTGGTGACAGTGCAACACGAAGGATGAGTTCAAATTGGCGGGAGTATAATATGGTGACAAGAAACTAAAAGGACAGCGCTTGAATATAATGAAGCAGGATCGCTGAAGGAGAAAGGATGAAAGAATAATAAGTGAAAATTTGAACTACAAGGGGATGGGACGGTGAACTATCATTCATGATGCACACAAAAAATCCTCTATGTAGATACAAATTCATTCACGTTTCGCGCCACTACAAATTCACATTCTGCGAAAAATGGCACTGAAGAATCAAATCGAAACATGAAACATTAAACTTAGTGGCAACTAACATATTAAGCCCTCGTGATCGGTAACGGACTAAGGACAAAGCTTATCTGCAAGGTAGTACCTAGAACGCGTTTTAACTAGATTGAGAGTGCGAGCGTCACTAAAAGCACTGATAATTACCAGCTCGACATGAAAGCGTTGATTTACTCAATCTGACAGCATCCTAATCTGTTTAAAGTAACCTGACTTTGTCTATGTCATGCTTCAGAGCAACGAGCATTCTCACACCAGGAGAACGACCGCAGCCTCCAGGCGTCCTTCGAAAACGGAGACCCATTTCTTCCAAGGAGGGGAATGGCGCTGCTTGGCTAGCCAATAGAGTGGACACGAAAAAGCGGAAAGACTCCGTATTTGGAGCTTTCTGTGGTATAGATAGGAAATATTTCAGTTGGTATTGCTATGTTCTGAACCAAGGACACTTGTCTGATGTATCCCGCTAAATTTTTAAAAAAGTCTCATCCACGCATCCGCGTAGTACAGACAGATTTTCTGGCGTGGTAATAGACAACGGAACGGTTTCTGATCTCAGATCAAACAAAATAGAGCCATTCCATTGTCTCCTTTTCCAAATATCTGTACAACTTCAACTAGACAGCGGAATCAACAATAATTTAGATGTTAAATTATCGAATGGGGCGAAAACACACAGGAGCTTTCAAAATGATCTTGGTCCATAATTTACGGGACTTGCGTGACTTGTGCGCGGGTAGCTCGTGCCATACACTGCCGGTAAAATAAAAAGGACTTGCCGAATCCATGCATGCAGAATGGCCGGTGTATTGTGTCCCAAAAGCGGAATGGCGGCCTCATTTCCAGTTCCTGACTTAGATTAACAGATAAAGAAATTCATACTTTAGAATCCTTTCGTACCATATCATTAGGTAATAAGTATATGCGATAACTATTACTATCGCATTGCTGCTGCCGTATTAGTTAATAGAGATGCTTGATCAAGAAGTGTTTTCGCTTCGTGTATTATAATTTAAGTATCAGCCTCTGAACGGCGTGAGATATCCAGTTTCCAGACTTGCAACAAAAGGAAAACAAGCATGAAAAAGAAACGAAACGAAGAAGAAGCGAATATTTTCTGTGGTTTCATGTAATAAACATTTACGTCTAATTTATTGTAAATGTGGGATTCGTAAGTACTATGAACGCACATGTCCTGTTGTAAGATGAGCTGCACTGGCAGCAAAACGTCCAGTGCCCCATCATACATATACTAAATTCCCCAGTCGTGGGTTATCGGTGAAATTTGAGCTCGATTAATCAGAGATTTAATCTAAAAGCTTACATTTGAAATATGTTGGTATTGCAATAGCCTATTGCAGTGCCTGCGTTGTTAAGAACAATGATGCAACGTGCCTTTGGATATGCATGCATGTCCGAAGGAACAGCCACTGCGGTGACTGCAGCCGTTGTGAAATACACGAAACGTATTCACAGTTGTGAGTACGGACAACCGTCAGCTGTGTAAGGCAATAAGTAAGTGAAAATGTGTGCCGGAGAGGGACATGATCCCAGATTTCCCGCCGTACCCGAGCGATCACCTTAATCGATTTGGCTACCCGTGCACGAATCTTGACCCAAATTCATATGTCGCCGTTCCTGCGTCATATCCTGTACTCGTACGCACTCTATGAAATTTCCGTACAGGGGAGGATATTTTAATTGAAGTCGCTGCCTGGTAACGACGAACAATACGGTATTGCAGTGCCTGTGATGTTAAGAAGAACGATGCAATGTTCCTTCGGAGGAACATTGCATCAATATTCTTAACACCACAGGTACTGCAATATCGTATTTATCCATCGATACGAGGCGGCAACTATCAATTAAAATGCCCTCCCCTGTACAGGGACTACATAACGTGTATACGAGTATACGTTGTGACGCAGGAACGACGAAGACGGTGGCTACGCGTAACCACAAATTCGCAGCTTCTCGCAGATCCCACTTCCGCGGGCCCATGTTTACGGAAATGATTTTAATTCTGTTATCGTGTACTTGCAGCCGCGTCAGCTTTCACTGTTGATTAAAATGCAGCTTTCATGTGTCTCATTTTCATACACCAGGTAAAGCTTCGTTCGCCCATTTGTTTTGGTAATGCTCGCATCCCTTTGACTTTGTCCCGAAATTAAGAGGGAGACTAGACGTATTAATATTATATACAAGTGTATCTACCCGTCCTCTGTCATAGACGTAGCATACACTAAAAAATTCGATCATCCACTGAACTGATGTAATATTTAAATAATTTTATTGCTCATCCCCAGAATCAGTTTTTAGTTGAGACACTTCAACTACAGATGTCTGTAGTATTACTAGCGTATTGCCTTTTTTTGCCCGTGGTATCCTGTAGAAAAAAAAATTCGTAATAAGTAAAAAGATCAGAGTTGTTCACAAGATAACTACCCAAGAACAGTTGTATGATGTGACGTGTTTAATACACATGCAATCTAAGAAGAATCGATAGGTGGCATGTAGAAGTAGCTGAATCGATATAAATCGAATACCTTGATCGATATAGATTCCTTTCCCGAATTAAAAGTTTCAGCCTTGCAGTAATACTTCGTTAACTCCACATGACATTTCCGCTTTCGTGTATGTAATCATGAAACGCGTAATTCTCCGCTAGCTAACGTTGACAACGACTAGAAAGTATTCAGTGCCAGGCAAAATACTTCTGTTTCTATCGATTCAGCTACTCCTGTCACTCCCATCACCCACCATCCAAAAAGTGTGCGTACAATACATCGAAACCAAACTAATTTCACCGAGCGAGGTGGCGCAGTGGTTAGACAATGGACTCGCATTCGGGAGGACGACGGTTTAATCCAGCGTCCGGCCATCCTGATTTAGGTTTTCCGTGATTTCCCTAAATCGCTCCATGCAAATGCCGGGATGGTTCCTTTGAAAGGGCACGGCCGACTTCCTTCGCCATCCTTCCCTAATCCGATAAGACCGATGATCATGCTGTCTGCTCTCCTTCCCCAAACAACCCAACCCCAAACTAATTTCTACTGCATGTCTACAAGTAGTTTGGCAAAAATTAGGACGTCAAATCACATCATTGTTCTAGACTGCTCATATATAGCAGTCTTTACGATTTTCTTTCCGTTAAATAAAACCATTTGAATAACATATATACGAGGAACCGTCATTCATACCTTTCTAAATGCATAGATTGACGTGACAAAAGTCATGTGTCGAACGTCCTATTGCCCCGCGCAGTGAGGCAGTCTGACTTGGCATGGACTCAAAAAGTCTATGGATGTCCCCTGAACAAATATTGCTGCATGTTGCCTTTATAGCCGTCCAAATTGCGAAAGTGTTGCCGGTGCAGGACGTTGTGCTCAAACTGCGCCCTCGATTATGCCCCATAAATGTTCGGTAGGATTCACGTCGGGCGACCTGAGCGGCCAAATCATTTACTCGAATTGTCTAGAATGTTTTTCACACGAGTCGCGAACATTTGTGGTCAGGGGGACATGACATCGTTGTTCGGGAACATGAAGTCTATGAATGGTTGCAAATGGTCTCCAAGTAGCCGAACATAACCATTCCTAGTCCATTGTAGGTTCGTTTGGACCAGAGGACACAGTTCATTCCATGTATACAAGGCCCAGAGCTTTATGGAGCCACAACAGTTCGTACAGTGCCTTGTCGACAACTTGGTTCCACGGCTTCGTAGCGTTTGCGCCACACTCCACCCCTCCCATCAGCTGTTACCAACTGCAATTGGGACTCATCTGACCAGGCCGCGGTTTTCCAGTCGACTAGGGTCCAACCGATATGGTCACGAGCCCAATGAGAGGCGCTACAGGCAGTGTTGTGCTGTTACCAAAGGTAGTCACGTTGGTCGTCTGCTGCCATAGCCCATTAACGCCATATTTTGCTGCATTGTCCTAACGGATACGTTCGTGTTTGATTTCTGCGATCATTTCAGACAGTGTTGCTTGTCTGTTAGCACTGTCAATTCTACACAAGCGCCACTGATCTCGATCGTTAAGCGACGGCTGTCGGCCACTATTTTGTTCGTGGTGAGTGTTAATGCCTGAAATTTTGTATTCTCGGCACACTCTTGACACTATGAATCTGGGAATATTGAATTCTCTAATGATTTCCGAAATGGAATGTCCCATGCGTCTAGCTCCAACTACCATGCCGCGTTCAAAGTCTGTTAATTCCCGTCGCGAGGCCATAATCACTTCAGAAACCTTTTCACATAAATCATCTGACTACAGACGATAGCTCCGGCAATGCATTATCCTTTTATTCATTTGTAGCGGCACTACCACCAACAGTATATGTGCATATTGCTATCCCATCAGTGTACATTGCATGCAGGTAAGGATGATCTGTCTCAGTTAGAAACCGGTAATAGTGGCGAATACTCAAATAAATGAAATATTATTTCAACTGGGTGACTAGCAGCTGTCTTAATAGCACGATATCTTATTGGACACTGATGCAGATTTTCTCACAGAATTGACGATTTACTGACTGTATTTTATCTTTTCCATTCCGTTTCTAGAACAATTGCAGTAAATTTCCTCCTTTGTGTGTTTTTCTTTATTATTTTCCGAGATAGCAGAATCCACTTTGAGTGAGTCTTTCCTCAACGTGGTTTTTGTTTTTGTGGTCAGCTGAAGTTTGTCGTTCGATTCCTTACAGGAGTCACAATTTCACCTTAATCGAAAAGGGGAGGGGGGCGGGGGAGGGAGATTTGTTCTCTTCATTTGTACGTGAATCGCGTGAACTCTATTCTGCGTCTTTTCGTAGTTTAAGTATTTGTGTTTCTGTTTCAAAATTGGAGATGGGGATCTAGCCAGGCAAAATTTGAGAAATTTAGATGAATTTTAGGGTAGTAATGTAAGATATCTTCTAAATAATAGACTGATGACGAACTAATGTTCGCAAGTGTCAGCGACATGCTTTAACTGTTAATAAACTGTACATATCATAAGTCAATATTTATTGTGCAACTGATATCACCATTGTAAACAACCTTAATTTCATTATAAAGCCATATGTTCTTGATCGTCGATCACAGTGGCAGAAACTAAAGATATTCCAGAGCCCACAGATAAATCTTAAATTGCCTTTCGTGGGGAGGGGGGTGTGCAATATTACCGTTTTCCGACCGTGATCAGGAAAACTTAACCGCAATGTTTTCCCATTAATATCAACACTGTCTCACATCAGAAGACCAAAAATCTTACAAATGAATCAGGAATTTTTAAGAGATTGTAAACTGCAACATAATTATCGCTACTACGCGTTCCAATCGTCAAATGTACCATCAATGTAATGTAACACTGTCTGTATGTTATGAACGCCAGGCCCCATTTAAATTAAGTGCTAATTCTTTTTTCTTCTTTTTTTAAACGTCTCATTCGGATGAGTTAAGACACATGATAACAAACCATCTCTTTTAAAGTTTTAAATTACAAGAATCACTCTTACCTGCAGCCATGCCGATTAACAGATTCCTGCTAACTCGTCGAAAATTTAATGACTCGTCATCCCGTCTTCGCGCACGAGGCTTCTGTTTTCAACGGACTGTTCTTATTCTCAAGACAAGATGCACCCTTAGTCTCGAAAATAAGTAGAAGTATGTACTGGACCTGTGCCAAACTTGCGGACGGATGAAAAGTTAGCAACGTAAACATGAGCCGTGGAAACACCTTTTCTGGATAATCTACGGAAAATTTTCGAATCGTCACATATGTAGCACCTCTTGCGTAAATATATATTAACTAAACGGAATTTGTTAGGATATTATGTCGTACATATTTAAATTTCTGTGTGGCGTCTTTTATTTGCCTACAAATAACGTAACGATAACTTTTATCAAAAGCAATTCTGTCACTGATTTCGCCACCACAAGTAGTCAACTTCTCTTGTTGCAACCTGCTACCCGTATTTTGCATATTTGTCTTAAAGTACCATTTTCAGCTTACGAAATGGCAAGTTTTATGATTTATAGTTGTAGTTATACTTCTTGTTTACGTTTCAGTATCAAAGATATGTATGTAATATATGCCCATGTCCTTTAGTCGGTTCCAGACGCCTGTTAAAGTTTTACCCTGGATCTACATACATTTCTTAGAAATGTTACGAATGCTGAAACTATTTTATAACTCTCCGATTCATTTGTTTAACGAAAACAAAGGACTGCGTGTAAATTCCGCTTGTATTCGAGGATTTCGTGTACATATGATGCGTTATGAGCGTAATTCTACGTTACACTACAAGTACTGACTAGTGACAAGTAGTACATATTGTCTGCCACTAACAGAGATAGGACTGGTGTGGCGTACAAATGAACATTCGATTTGATGACTGCTTTACTTAAGATACGCCAGGTGTAGATAAGGTATAACTGCTGCAGGTCTCCTGCCATGAAATCTTGACACACGTTGTAACTATCTGTGATTCTGATATCCACTTCATTATTAGTTTTACATTAATTTATTTCTCAAAGTTACAAATTAAGCCGATTTAACTCTTTTCAATTAACTTAAATCTTTGTTAATCATTGTGATATTTCTGGTAGTGATATGTTACAAATGACTAATAATAACAGTGGATAACCGTAGACAACACGATAAGGCAGCAGTTCATCAAACTGCGGAACTTTGTAGATTAATGAATATCGAATGACCGTAGCCCTTCTCTGTTTTTTTCGCTTTGGGTAAAGAGGTTCGTATGGGCAGGCATTAACTGTTCGCTTTCTTATTGTTTGTTACTTCACACAATTCATTTTTCTTGTGAACTACGTATTTGTTCGTTGTCTCCGTTGATTATAGAGTGACACACAACCTGCGACGTTTGCATAATTTTTTCTTTCAGTTTTTGCATTTTCCGCCGTCCATACATCCTATAAAATACAACGGATCACAAAACACACTAATGTAATTTAAATTTAGTTAATCCTTAGTTCCAGATATCTTCAAATGATTGCGCTCACTGGAAGCATCGTAAATTCGGAATATTACTATAAACAGATATGCTTTTTGTAACCAGGAATCTGCCACTATATCAAATTAAATCTTTCATCTCTCTACTGTAATGGTCCCCTACAGTTTGTTGTTCAGCATCACTTTCGTCCGCTTAAAAATAATTTTAAGCTTAAAACTCTTTCAGACTCGTATCCCGCTGCAGTACGCTTGTGCCATCTATGAACCGGTGCTGGAACTACGTCATCAAGGCGAGCGGTGACGTAGCATTCCTAGCGCGCATTTCAGTTGCGTCATGTATTCAAAACATGTATACTTGCGTGAATCATATAAGGAACACTAAACTTCGACACAAACGACGACTATCAGCGAGGGAAAATGTAAAGCGAGGCCTGGAAGCGCAGGGTTCTGACAAACATTTAAGTAAAGGTATAATACTCTGGACGGATTGTATTTGTTTTGCAACATAAAAAGGTCAATTAAATACTGATGCTGATGTATGTGAACAGTGTATTTTGACAGGACAACCAGTATTAACGAATGATATAAAAAGCAAAGTTCCGCTGAAAAACCACAGTGTTTTAAACCTTATTTAATATCGAAAGGTTTTTCTTAGCAAACCAGTAATCAAGGGCATGAGACATCTGCTAACGGGAATCGAAAATATAGACGCTGAACTATGTCTCCGTCAAGATCACGTAATTTAATGAGTTCATGTCTTGTTATGTTGCACACGTATTTACAAAATCATTACGACGAATAGACTGAAAACAACATAACGATCTCAAAACGCTGATGAGAGAACAAATTACGTGTTTCAAATGCTATAGCGAAATTCGGAATTTTACATTTCTTAAAAAACGCATTGATGTTAGTTCTAAAAAGTGACTCCAGTAATATCAAAATTAAGTTACCTATACTTTGACAAACAGAGAAAAGTGGGATATGGTATCTTCAAATGGTTCAAATGGCTCTGAGCACTATGGGACTTAACTTCTAAGGTCATCAGTCCCCTAGAACTTAGAACTACTTAAACCTAACTAACCTAAGGACATCACACACATCCATGCCCGAGGCAGGATTCGAACCTGCGACCGTAGCGGTCGCGCGGTTCCAGACTGTAGCGCCTTTAACCACTTGACCACCCCGGCCGGCTATGGTATCTTCAACTTTTGTAGTCCTGTCTACCTCAGTTGCGTGTAATATTACGGTATATTGCTAATTTTTACTTATGGACCGTCTGACAGCAACTGAATAAAACACAATTTTGGTGCCACACGCGTTTCGCCTTTATTTTCTGAAAGGTATCATCAGTGGCCTGGAATATGTACATATGTTAGCTATTTAATTTACATTTTTCTCACTGTGCCTATAGGTTATAAGCAGTTCTGGTGGTTGGTATTTCCAATTAAGTAGTAATTTTTTGAACTGTACTTACAGGTTTCGTGGACAATTTCTTACATATTACGCTCCTGTTGCATTTTTGGTGTTGTTCTTCTTCTTATGAACGCCAATTTGCGGTTTTTTCCACATTCCACAGCACTATGCACTGAACGCTTGTTTTAATGCAATGTTTTGGTTTCTGTTGCCGACTGTCAAATGTTTTTGCCAAAGATCGAATGTTATTGCCAAACTTATGAGAGTAACTATTGAAGTATCTGTGGTCTGTTCGTGTATGCATTTGTGTGTTCGTTTGTGTGTGTGTGTGTGTGTGTGTGTGTGTGTGTGTGTGTGTGTGTGTGTGTGTGTGTGTGTGTTTTGGTGTGATATTAATTTTATTTTATTTTATTTTATATAATTTTTAATTTTTTTGTGCTGTGTGTGTGTGTGTTTTGGTGTGATATAATTTTTGTGTGTGTGTGTGTGTGTGTGTGTGTGTGTGTGTGTGTGTGTGTGTCCAGATGGTGTGGGGAAGAGTTTTTTTGTTTTATGTTATCATTTCCTTTATTAAGTGTAGTAGGGAGCCTGTGCTGATGTGTGTGTGTGTTCATTTATCACATGTTTGTTTTCAGCTATGGTTTTCTGCATGTCGAAGTTTTCTTGCGTTTGTATAAGATGTTTGTCATTGTTGCTTATTCTCATTATTTTCATTTCTTGTTCCATGTTTGTAGGATGATGGTTATAGTGTTTTAAATGCTCTGCAAATGTGGAATGGTTTGTTTCATACTTCCAACATCTGATATGTTCTTTGTATCTTGTTTCAAAATTCCTGCATGTCATGCCTATGTATACAGCATCACAATTTTGACATTCAAGTCAATATATTCCTGATTGTTGGAATTTGTCCCTCTTGGTAGCTGGCTGGCTTAAGTGTGATTGAAGGGTTTGCCCAGGCTTATATGCTATTTTGATGCCCTGTCTCTTTAGGATGTTTGCAACTCTGTGTGTTAGTTTATGTGTGTAGGTCATGGTGTACCATCTGGTTCTTTTCTGTGTGGTGTTGTCATTGTGTGTGTTTGTTGAGTGTGTTTGTAAGTTTTCAGCTTGTGAGTTCTTTTGTATTTTCTTCATTTTCATTAAGAAATGTGTAATCTAGCGACACTGCTTTAGCTCATTTTTAAACATTTTACCCAGAATGGATGGCTTACGGAACCCACCAGCCACACGCATTGTAGGAGCATTAGCATACCAAACTTGTCTTATTTCCCAATGAATGTTCCTTGCTCCCAGATATAAGTCAGAAGACGCTTGGAGTATCGATACATTTCATTACTAACAAAAAACGACGTGCATTGTAACAATGAAAACAAAGAAACGAATTAATTATTGTTACGTAATTAATCAGAATCTGCTGAGTATTAGTGTAGTAAAGGAAACGGGATAGGTTTTTTATGTTGTTTGTGCTTTTAACGGAACGGGCCACAGCAAAGAAGATAGGTAGCGCATCGAGCCATTGAACTGGTTAGCCGTCGACGAACTTGTATATTTTGGCTCAATAAAGGTATTGTGAAATAATAAACAGCGTTTGGTCACAATTAATAATTTTACAAAGTGTAGAAGGTAAATATCATCGATTCATCAGTGAACATAAATGATTTATCATTTGTAAGAGAATAATGTAACAATAATAATTTGTAAAATAATATTTAGTTTAAATTAATAGTCGGCCGCTGTGACCGATCGGTTCAAGGCGCTTCAATCTGGAACCGCACTGCTGCTACGGTCACAGGTTCGAATCCTGCCTTGGGCATGGATGTGTGTGATGTCTTTAGGTTCGTTAGGTTTAAGTAGTTCTAAGTCTAAGGGACTGATGACCTCAGATGTTAAGTCCCATAGTGCTTAGAGCCATTTGAACCATTTTAAATTAATTATGTTTTTTAAAAATCATAGACATTTAGTAATAGTCAATTGTGTGATTTATTCGAAACAAGGAGGTACATATAGGGCAACACAATAGTTTTTACATTCTCACGTCGTTTCATTCTGTTTCTTATTTTTTGTAAGTAGTTTACAAGCTCTTGTTGGTCGATTTTTCAATGGCGTAGAATCTGTATGTTTCTGAAAGTGACCCCAATGTAGCGCATATAGTCTCATTGGTGTATCTCCAGTCGCTTGTTAACGAAAGTACGAGCATACAGAATAGGTTCCCTGGTACGCGGGTGGCTCGAAGGCTTCTTAAGTAACAGAACTCAATATATTGTCCTCGACGGCGAGTGTTCTTCAGAGACAAGGGTGTAGTGTGGAGTGCCACAGGGAAGTGTGATAGCACCGCTATTATTTTCTATATACGTGTATGATCTGTACGGTAGAGAGGGGGTGGGGGCAGCAATCTGAAATTGTTTGCTAATGATACTGTAGCGTATAGGAAGCTGTCGAGGGTGAGTGACTAGGTTTATACAAGATGAGTTAGACAAAATTTCTAGTTGGGGTGATGAATGGCAGCTGGCTCTAAAAGTTGAAAAATGTAAATTAATGTGGATGAGTGGAAAAAACAAACTTGTAATGTTCGGTACAGCATTAGTAGTGTCCTGCTTGACACAGTCACGTCGTTTAAGTACACTACCGGCCATTAAAATTGCTACACCAAGAAGAAATGCAGATATCAAACGGGTATTCATTGGACAAATATACTAGAACTGACATGTGATTAGATTTTCACGCAATTTGGGTTCATAGATCCTCAGAAATCATTACCCAGTACAACCACCTCTAGTCGTAATAACGTCCTTGATACGCCTGGGCATTGAGTCAAACAGAGCTTGGATGGCGTGTACAGGTAAAGCTGCCCATGCAGCTTCAACACGATACCACAGTTCATCAAAAGTAGTGACTGGCGTATTGTGACGAGCCAGTTGTTCGGCTACCATTGTCCAGACGTTTCCAATTGGTGAGAGATCTGGAGAATGTGCTGACCAGGGCAGCAGTCGAACATTTTCTGTATCCAGAAAGGTCTGTACAGGACCTGCAACATGCGGTTGTGCATTATCCTGCTGAAATGTAGGGTTCCGCAGGGATCGAATGAAGCGTAGAGCCACGGGTCGTAACACAATAAAAATATAACGTCCACTGTTCAAAGTGCCGTCAGTGCGAACAAGAGCTGACCGAGACGTGTAACCAATGGCACCTCATACCACCATGTGGGTGATACACCAGTATGGCGATGACGACTACACGCTTCCAATGTGCGTTCACCACGATGTCGCCAAACACGGATGCGACCATCATGATGCTGTAAACGGAACCTGGATTCATCCGAAAAAATGACGTTCTGCCATTCGTGCACCCGGGTTCGTCGTTGAGTACACCATCGTAGGCGCTCGTGTCTGTGATGCAGCGTCAAGGGTAACCGTAGCCGTGGTCTCCGAGCTGATAGTCCATGCTGCTGCAAACGTCGTCGAACTGTTCGTGCAGATGGTTGTTGGCATGCAAACGTCCCCATCTGTTGACTCAGGGATCGAGACGAGGCTGCACGATCCGTTACAGCCATGCGGATAAGATGCCTGCCATCTGAAATGCTATTGATACGAAGCCTTTGGGATTCAGCACGGCGTTCCGTTTTACCCTCCTGAACCCACCGATTCCATATTCTGCTAACAGTCATTGGATCTCGACCAACGCGAGCAGCAATGTCGCGATACGATAAACCGCAATCGCGATAGGCTACAATCCGATCTTTATCAAAGTCGGAAACGTGATGGTACGCATTTTTCCTCCTTACACGAGGCATCACAACAACGTTTCACCAGGCAACGCCGGTCAACTGCTGTTTGTGTATGAGAAATCGGTTGGAAACTTTCCTCATGTCAGCACGTTGTAGGTGTCGCCACCGGCGCCACCCTTGTGTGAATGCTCTGTAAAGCTAATCATTTGCATATCACAGCATCGTCTTCCTATCGGTTAAATTTCGCTTCTGTAGCACGTCATCTTCGTGGTGTAGCAATTGTAATGGCCAGTAGTGTACAGCGTCAGCTCGAAAGATAAATGTCTCAGTCATCGCTTCTGCCTTATGTTCACGTAGAGGCAGTGCGCGCGGTTGAGCACGCGACTCAATCGCTGCACTCTCTGTAAGCCCCTAAGGATCCATCTGTGCATGCGCACTGGCTTGACGAATTTTTTATCCGGTGAGCAGTGATGGCTGCTGTGTAAGAGCCTGAGAGCACGTGGACACCCTAACTTTCGACACCTTTCGTATTTATTGGTTATTTTTCATTGAATGCTACTGCAGGTTGACATAGCATAGACGCTGCAATCTGAAAGACACGGCACTTTAATCTACCGCCCTACTCCTCCTCTAGGCTTCGTAAAACTTTGCATCAGAGTCGAGAGCACACCTTCAGTTGTGCACGATTCAAGAAGCTGTTGCGCACGCGCAACTCTTTGAAGTAATTGCCTTACGGGCCAAATACATACGGACTTGACAAACAACGTGTGCGGTACAGGATGTGCCACTCGACTAGAAGTTTAAGTCAATGCCACCAGGTTTTATTATGCCGTGTGGCTAGGGCCTCCCGTCGGGTAGACCGTTCGCCTGGTGCAAGTCTTTCGAGTTGACGCCACTTCGGCGACTTGCGTGTAGATGGGGATGAAATGATGATAATAAGGGCAACACAACACCCAGATCCTGAGCGGAAAAAAATCTCCGACCCAGCCGGGAATCGAACCCGGGTCGTTAGGTGTAACATTCCGTCGCACTGACCACTCTTTTCTTTTGTTTTTTTTTTTTTTTTTTAAATCTCATTTTGTTCGCTTTTGTTCGCTGCATCTGCTCAGGGCCGACGTCGTAAGACATCCTTTTCAGTTCGTTGTTGATCGATTAACTCATTTTTTTTTTATTACAGAGGGCAGCTAACCCTCTGACCGAACACGCTTTTTTTTTTTCATTTTCTTCGGTATTGTTCGTTGCGTTTGGTCCGGGCGGACGTCACAAATCATCTGTTCAAGTCGATCGTAGATTCCTTTACTCAGTTTTTTTATTACAGAGGACGAGCAGTCCTCTGACCGAACACGCTGAGCTACCGTGCCGGCGAACGCGCTGAGCTACCGTGCCGGCAAACAACTCAGCTACCAGGGGCGGACTAATGCCTCCAGATGGTAGCACACTGCGGCAGACTTTTATCCGCGTTCGCTCGGCATAAATCCTGCTAGATGATGGCACACTTCTCAGATATGCTAATTCATTCACTATATACCATACTGAAATTACACTCCTGGAAATTGAAATAAGAACACCGTGAATTCATTGTCCCAGGAAGGGGAAACTTTATTGACACATTCCTGGGGTCAGATACATCACATGATCACACTGACAGAACCACAGGCACATAGACACAGGCAACAGAGCATGCACAATGTCGGCACTAGTACAGTGTATATCCACCTTTCGCAGCAATGCAGGCTGCTATTCTCCCATGGAGACGATCGTAGAGATGCTGGATGTAGTCCTGTGGAACGGCTTGCCATGCCATTTCCACCTGGCGCCTCAGTTGGACCAGCGTTCGTGCTGGACGTGCAGACCGCGTGAGACGACGCTTCATCCAGTCCCAAACATGCTCAATGGGGGACAGATTCGGAGATCTTGCTGGCCAGGGTAGTTGACTTACACCTTCTAGAGCACGTTGGGTGGCACGGGATACATGCGGACGTGCATTGTCCTGTTGGAACAGCAAGTTCCCTTGCCGGTCTAGGAATGGTAGAACGATGGGTTCGATGACGGTTTGGATGTACCGTGCACTATTCAGTGTCCCCTCGACGATCACCAGTGGTGTACGGCCAGTGTAGGAGATCGCTCCCCACACCATGATGCTGGGTGTTGGCCCTGTGTGCCTCGGTCGTATGCAGTCCTGATTGTGGCGCTCACCTGCACGGCGCCAAACACGCATACGACCATCATTGGCACCAAGGCAGAAGCGACTCTCATCGCTGAAGACGACACGTCTCCATTCGTCCCTCCATTCACGCCTGTCGCGACACCACTGGAGGCGGGCTGCACGATGTTGGGGCGTGAGCGGAAGACGGCCTAACGGTGTGCGGGACCGTAGCCCAGCTTCATGGAGACGGTTGCGAATGGTCCTCGCCGATACCCCAGGAGCAACAGTGTCCCTAATTTGCTGGGAATTGGCGGTGCGGTCCCCTACGGCACTGCGTAGGATCCTACGGTCTTGGCGTGCATCCGTGCGTCGCTGCGGTCCGGTCCCAGGTCGACGGGCACGTGCACCTTCCGCCGACCACTGGCGACAACATCGATGTACTGTGGAGACCTCACGCCCCACGTGTTGAGCAATTCGGCGGTACGTCCACCCGGCCTCCCGCATGCCCACTATACGCCCTCGCTCAAAGTCCGTCAACTGCACATACGGTTCACGTCCACGCTGTCGCGGCATGCTACCAGTGTTAAAGACTGCGATGGAGCTCCGTATGCCACGGCAAACTGGCTGACACTGACGGCGGCGGTGCACAAATGCTGCGCAGCTAGCGCCATTCGACGGCCAACACCGCGGTTCCTGGTGTGTCCGCTGTGCCGTGCGTGTGATCATTGCTTGTACAGCCCTCTCGCAGTGTCCGGAGCAAGTATGGTGGGTCTGACACACCGGTGTCAATGTGTTCTTTTTTCCATTTCCAGGAGTGTAGTTTCTTTAATAGCAACCTGCCTAAGTCTATTCAATACACTGCATCATTTTCTTAATCTCCACAGATTAACAGTAACTTAAAGATCTTCATTTATAAGGTGTCAGGCAAATCCAACACCTTCCATGAAAACCCTGACATGATAAGCAAATCCAGTAGTATGTCACATAGCTCCGAATAAATTGTGACATTAAATTAACCAAAGTAATACGAGTGACGAGTGAGCAAATGGAATACCACAGACTAACACAAGAATGCCTAAATGCATGTCATACCTTCCCACCGTGAGACAGACGCAGTTCCGAGGGGAGAAACGAGAACAGAAGCCGAGAGCAGAACCGTGTTAAGCTAGAAGGGCCTACGATAAGGGACGGACTGCACACCCACGGCGCCAGCTAACCACTAGGACCACCCCAGCTGCAAGTTTTAGCGTGAGACTTTTTCGCGTCTCTGTTACGTCAGGACCACCCCCAGCCCATGTTAAAAGCTAGAGCCCTCCAGAAGAACAGTATAGATCTTACGATAACACAAAACGGGCCACCCCCCAGACGCAAGTTTTAGTGTGAGACTTTTTCGCGTCTCTGCTACGTTAGGACCACCCCCCCAGCCCATGTCAAAAGATAGAGCCCTCCAGAGGAACAGTATAGATCTTACGATAACACTAAAGAACCACACCAGCTGCAAGTTTTAGCGTGAGACATTTCGTATCTCTGTTACGTTGCAAACTTTAGAAACATTGCCCCACCACGAAAAGTATAACGTTTCTCATTGGATAGACAGAATTTGTGTAGGCGGAGCTTAAGGTTAACATTGAGATCCTGATTGGTCAGATGAAAACACAGCCAGATAGTTTGTTTAAACCAACTTCGGTAAATTGTAGTAAGGAGAAGTTAGGAAAGAGTTGATTCCGAGACGGCGAGGTGAGCGGAGCTGTGCTTTCCGCCGCCCCCTGACGAACACCGACAAGGCAATGAATGCACGCGATGCCGCATAACAGCGCATAAAGCTTCACTCAGAACTGCAGAAGTCTCATCTGTTACACCCCCTTTTTGCATAATACTAGTGTGGATCGTCTATTAAAGCTCATGGTGTTCACATTTGCCGCTTGAAGTAAAAATCTGAAACGCAATGTTTTTTTTGTTATATAGTTATTGAGAAGCCACATCAGCCACTGTAATTTACGACAAGTTAGATAAGTAATTAAAGATAATTGAGGGTCACTGTAGACCATTTTGATAGTTTTCTCTTTTGTGAAACTTAATTTAAACCTAGATTATAGATGTGATATGGCATAGGTCATCATTCGATCCATTGTAGAACTTGGAAACCCATTCAGGAAATATTCGTTCACATTTTTGTTGAACGCAGTTGGTTTTTACCATCCTGTATTAAAACATTTCCTTTTATCAATAGTGCAATTTATAAACAATGTTTTGTGAGTAGAATAAAATTTCCAATGGTGAACTTAACTGCTTTTTCGACGTTATTTTACCAGCTAACTAAAAATAGGAAAGCCTTGAACCCCTTCCACTAAATTTAGTTAGTATTAACATTCTTTTACAGGGAGTGCAGTGGAGCTGACGCTGAAATCATTAAGTATTTGGTTATATCATCGCTAGTCTCACTGAACTCTTCTGAATTCTACATGTCATGTGTGGTCTGGCGTCTCCTTACCAGCAACAGGTCCCAGGTTCAAACTAGTCAACTCCCTAAAAAACACGCTCAGAGCGTCGTTGCGCGAAAGTGGTAGGAAGACACGATATAGAACAAACAGACACCACGCAGAATGTTAGACATTGCTTGTATGAGGACTCCCATCGTTCTTCTTTAATTTCATTCAATAATTTTGGTCGTCACCTTCTGTAGCTGGTGTTACATAGTTTGAGTTTCTTGCTTTTTATTATGATTTTTCGGTGTCTTACATAATTTCACTAAGCAATTTTGGTTATCACCTTCTGCAGTTGACGTTATATAATTTAGTGCATTTTCTTGTGTTGTTATATATGGGTCAGTAATGTAAATGTATCAAATCATGATAAGTTCAAATGGTTCAAATGGCTCTGAGCATGGGGACTTACCTTCTGAGGTCATCAGTCCCATAGAACTTAGAACTACTTAAACCTAACTAACCTAAGGACATTACATACATCCATGCCCGAGTCAGGATTCGAACCTGCGGCCGTAGCGGTAAATCATGATAGGTGCATAGGTTCGAGTATTGATGATGTTTCCTATAATGCTTTATTCGTCATATCTATTTCGATTTTTATGGAGAACGGAGCACTTAACTTGAGAAAGCCACCTCTAGTTTGTCTGAGTGGATGTGAGTTGGAGTAAATTTGTAAGGTATGTCGCCTCACTAATCTATAGTGTGTCCCACAGCTGAGACTGTTGTGAAACCATCTCCAGGGGCAAGGCATTGGTGTGGCTGAGTTGGCAGCTTGCACAAATTTGTATGTAAAATTAAACTGAACCAACTATTGAATGATAGGGAGACAAGTTTTCACCGTGCCTAAGGCATAAAAATAACAAATAAAATCAAAGCGTGAGACACAGTTGCGCATTTCCCATCTCACCTAACTTCCCACATGTTAAGGATGTGGTCACACACAAAAAAAAAAAAAAGATTTGCTTCTGTTTGCTGTACTTGGACACGTCTTCGTACGACCTCTAATTAATCGCTAATTTCCAATGTACCGGGTGATCAAAAAGTCAGTATAAATTTGAAAACTGGCTAAATCACGGAATAATGTAGATAGGGAGGTACAAATGGACACACATGCTTGGAATGACATGGGGTTTTATCAGCACCAAAAAAATACAAAAGTTCAAAAAATGTCCAACAGATGGCGCTTCATCTGATCAGAATAGCAATAATTAGCATAACAAAGTAAGACAAAGCAAAGATGATGTTCTTTACAGTAAATGCTCAATATGTCCACCATCATTCCTCATCAATAGCTGTAGTCGTGAAATAATGTTGTGAACAGCACTGTAAAGCATGTCCGGAGTTATGGTGAGGCATTGGCGTCGGATGTTGTCTTTCAGCATCCCTACAGATGTCGGTCGATAACGATACACTTGCGACTTCAGGTAACCCTAAAACCAATAACCGCACGGACTGAGGTCTGGGGACCTGGGAGGCCAAGCATGACGAAAGTGGCGGCTGAGCACACGATCATCACCAAACGACGTGGGCAAGAGATCTTTCACGCGTCTAGCAATATGGGGTGGAGCGCCATCCTGCATAAACATCGTACGTTCCAGCAAGTGTTTATCAGCCAAGCTGGGGATGATGCGATTCTGTAACATATCGGCGTACCTTTCACCCGTCACGGTAGCAGTTACAAAACCAGAATCACACATTTCCTCGAAGAAAAAAGACCCGATAACGGTAGATGTGGTAAATCCAACCCAACCGTGACTTTCTCGTAGTGCAATGGAGTTTCAGGATTTTCGGTAGCCCAAATTCTGCAGTTGTGGGCGTTGACAGACCCTCGGAGCGAGAAATGAGCTTCGTCGGTCCACAACACGTTACTCAACCAATCTTCACCTTCCGCCATCTTTCGAAACCACCACACCGCAAAAACCCTCCGCTTCACTAAATCGCCAGGTAACAGTTCATGATACCGATGGATTTTGCACGGATAGCATCAGAGGGTACGCCTAAGTGCCAACCAAACAGTTGTTGTTGTTGTGGTCTTCAGTCCTGGTTTGATGCAGCTCTCCATGCTACTCTATCCTGTGCAAGCTTCTTCATCTCCCAATACGTACTGCAGCCTACATCCTTCTGAATCTGTTTAGTGTATTTATCTCTTGGTCTCCCTCTACAATTTTTACCCTCCACGCTGCCCTCCAATACTAAATTGGTGATCCCTTGATGCCTCAGAACATGTCCTATCAACCGATCCCTTCTTCTTGTCAAGTTGTGCCACAAACTCCTCTTCTCCCCAATCCTATTCAATACTTCCTCATTAGTTACGTGATCTGCCCATCTAATCTTCAGCATTCTTCTGTAGCACCACATTTCAAAGGCTTCTATTCTCTTCTTGTCCAAACTATTTATCGTCCATGTTTCACTTCCATACATGGCTACACTCCATACAAATACTTTCAGAAACGACTTCCTGACATTTAAATCTATACTCGATGTTAACAAATTTCTCTTCTTCAGACACGTTTTCCTTGCCATTGCCAGTCTACATTTTATATCCTCTCTACTTCGACCACCATCAGTTACTTTGCTCCCCAAACAGCAAAACTCATTTACCACTTTAAGTGTCTCATTTCCTAATCTAATTCCCTCAGCATCGCCCTACTTAATTCGACTACATTCCATTATCCTCGTTTTGCTTTTGTTGATGTTCATCTTATATCTTCCCTTCAAGACACTGTCCATTCCGTTCAACTGCTCTTCCAAGTCCTTTGCTGTCTCTGACAGAATTACAATGTCATTGGCGAACCTCAAGGTTTTTATTTCTTCTCCATGGATTTTAATACCTACTCCGAATTTTTCTTTTGTTTCCTTTACTGCATGCTCAATATACAGATTGAATAACATCGGGGACAGGCTACAACCCTGTCTCACTCCCTTCCCAACCACTGCTTCCCTTTCATGTCCCTCGACTCTTATAACTGCCATCTGGTTTCTGTACAAGTTGTAAATAGCCTTTCGCTCCCTGTATTTTACCCCTGCCACCTTCAGAATTTGAAAGAGATTATTCCAGTCAACATTGTCAAAAGCTTTCTCCAAGTCTACAAATGCTAGAAACGTAGGTTTGCCTTTTCTTAATCTAGCTTCTAAGATAAGTCGTAGGGTCAGTATTGCCTCGCGTGTTCCCATATTTCTACGGAACCCAAACTGATCTCCCCGAGGTGGGCCTCTACCAGTTTTTCCATTCGTCTGTACAGAATTCGCGTTAGTATTTTGCAGCCGTGACTTATTAAACTGACAGTTCGGTAATTTTCACATATGTCAACGCCTTTCTTTGGGATTGGAATTATTATATTCTTCTTGAAGTCCGAGGGTATTTCGCCGGTCTCATACATTTTACTCACCAGATGGTAGAGTTTTGTCAGGACTGGCTCTCCCAAGGCTGTCAGTAGTTCTAATGGAATGTTGTCTACTCCCAGGGCCTTGTTTCGACTTAGGTCTTTCAGTGCTCTATCAAATTCTTCACGCAGTATCATATCTCCCATTTCATCTTCATCTACATCCTCTTTCATTTCCATCATATTGTCCTCAAGAACAACGCCCTTGTATAGTCCCTCTATATACTCCTTCCTCCTTTCTGCTTTCCCTTCTTTGCTTAGAACTGGGTTTCCATCTGAGCCCTTGATATTCATACAAGTGGTTCTCTTTTCTCTAAAGGTCTCTTTAATTTTCCTGTAGGCAGTATCTATCTTACCCCTAGTGAGGTAAGCCTCTACATCCTTACTTTTGTCCTCTAGCCATCCCTGCTTAGCCATTTTGCACTTCCTGTCGACCTCATTTTTGAGACGTTTGTATTACTTTTTGCCTGCTTCATTTACTGCATTTTTATATTTTCTCCTTTCATCAATTAAATTCAGTATTTCTTCTGTCACCCAAGGATTTCTACTAGCCCTCGTCTTTTTACCTACTTGATCCTCTGCTGCCTTCACCACTTCATCCCTCAAAGCTATCCATTCTTCTTCTACTGTATTTCTTTCCCCCATTCTTGTCAATTTATGCTCTTCCTGAAACTCTGTATAACCTCTGGTTTAGTCAGTTTATCTAGGTCCCATCTCCTCAAATTCCCACCTTTTTGCAGTTTCTTCAGTTGTAATCTACAGTTCATAACCAATAGATTGTGGTCAGAGTCCACATCTGCCCCTGGAAATGTCTTACAATTTAAAACCTGGTTCCTAAATCTCTGTCTTACCATTATATAATCTATCTGATATCTTCTAGTATCTCCTAGTATCTTCTAGTATCTCCAGGGGTCAAACAGTAGTGTATGGAATGCTGGTGCGACGTGCGACTGCACGAGCGCTGACTTCCCCGTGCATAGACGAACCCGCCACAGTCTCCATATCTTCCTGAACTGTCTCAGCAGCATTACGCCTTGTGCTCGGTCGGCCACTACGGGGTCTATCGTCTAAACAACCCGTGGCTTCGAACTTCGAAATCATTTTCGCCACAGCTTGTTATAAACCTTTTGCATTTCCTTTATGTTTTCGTCTTCTTTAAAGGCAAAGAGAGAATATGAAGCGGTAGTCCATCATAGAGCCTGTGCCTACCGTCATGTATTTTTGACTTTCAGTTGTTAAAAAACAGAGGATTTTTTCTGGTACCATTAAGAGGAAGGAAGGATTCGCGCTCAGCTAGTGAACGAGTGAGAAGCACGCCATTTTTAGCGAGTAATTGTAGACCGCCGTTTTGGGGTCGCTATGAATAAGTGAGGAGTATGTATTTCATATGTGCACCGTTTAGAAAAATACAGTATTGTTTTATTAACAGAAAGGTCGTGTGAGTTGTTATTTCAAATAGTACAATAATTACAAGAACTGAAGCCCACCTGTGTACTTTGGAAAATTACGAAGATCCGATAAGCTTAATGGGAACACGGTCAAGACTTCAAAGGTGAACACGGCGACCAAACGTAGCATTATAAAGAATGGAAAGCACAAATCTACAGCGGAGAAAGAAACTACTTCGCCCTGAAAAATAATATGAACTAATACGAACTTATTTCCAGGCATAGCTCAGCTTATTGTGCTTGTCATTCATGTCGAAAAACTAATCTCATTAATTCAATACATTTTAAAAAGCCACGCATTTCAACATTTTATTATCATCTATTCCATTATTTTATTGTATTATAAAGAGGCGACAAGTGACAGGCACGATACGTAGTGGGCAAAACTGTGAGTACTAGTATTGTTAGGAAAATGAATATACGTGTATGTTAACAGTTTCTTTATGTTCCATGTACACTGATGATGTGACGGAGACGGGGTGTGATAGTGAAGAAATACTATCAAAAGGAAATAATAAAGAAATTAGAAGGAAGAAGACAACAATACCAAGAGCACACAACAAAGCACCACAGAGGAAGTACCATTTATAGGACAACAATCAGGTAGGACTGCGCAATGCATATAGAGAATGCGTTCCCAGTAGACCTATTAGAAAATCCATCCACCTACTTCCTAAAATCCAGAACCTAAAGCATCAGAGATTAACGCTATTGTAGTCAAGTAGAGACAATGACATTTCTTTATTAGTACGGAAAATATATTGATTGAAGAACAGTTGAGACAACAATTACATACAATTGTATATGCATTTTTTCGCGTGAGAAGTAGCGCGGCAGTAAAATCTTTAAGAGATACAATTTTGATTTTGATAACTGCGGTGGCATAAGGATTTCTATAATGGAGGGTCAAAACAATAAGGAAATGTCATTCGAAAATCCAAATGCCAATGTAGTGGATGTTCATTTGCAAAATGCAACAATGAGTGGCTTGGAACCGTTAAGCGGTGATTATTTAGATGATGGGCGCGACAACCATTGTTGCATTCGACGTCCGTGAATACAGAATATTTAATTACAAGCAGTACGTTGATTACAGTAGACGTAACTAATGGCACCTCGAGGCAAGAGAATATTTTAAATGAGAGTAGTACGCGTAGTACGGACGCAGATGCTGACAGGAGTAGGCCGGAAGTGAATAGGTAAGATACGCAAGCCTTATTTCGAGCCTTAACAGAAACCATACAAACAAACACGAATGCAATGAAAGCAGACATAAATTCAAAAATGTCGGGTTTAGAGACTAAAATGTCAAGTTTAGAAACGATACAAGCAGATATGACTAATATGAAAGCAGACATGACCGAGATCGGGAAGGTTTATACAAACATGACACACATTTCAGACGAGGTAAAAAATTTGCGCACAGAGCTCAATAGTTCAAATGGTTCAAATGGCTCTGAGCACAATGGGACTTAACATCTGAGGTCATCCGTCCCCTAGAACTTAGAACTACTTAAACCTAACTAACCTAAGGACATCACACACATCCATGCCCGAGGCAGGATTCGAACCTGCGACCGTAGCGGTCGCGCGGTTCCAGACTGAAGCGCCTAGAACCGCTCGGCCACACCTGCCGTCGGCTCAATAGTCTGGACACGAAGTTCACAGAGCAAATTTCGCAAATCTCCACGCAGGTGGATAGGAAAATTAATGAACAAGTACAAATTTCGGTTCAGGACATGGGTGAGACATTCAAAGCCGTAATGGGCGAAAAATTTGAAACACTAACACACACGTATCGACAGGTGCTATCCGGAATTAGAGAAACCCAAGAGAATTTACAGGTAATGCAAAAGAATACGCAGGTCAACTTAGACAATGTACAATCAGAAGTAGCGAAACTACATTCTTTCTGTGACGACTTGCCAGAAAATGTAGAAAAAATCACATTGGAGGTAGGATTACTCACGTTAGAACACAAGAGGATCAACTCAGACATTGTGCAGCTTTATGAATCGGTAAAGAGCAATGCAAAGGACGAAAACACAACGTTCGCAGAAAAATGCGTACGTGAAGACCGTACCTATGTGGAAGCGGTAAAGGAAGTAATGGGGGACAAGGAAGAAGAAATATTAAAACGCGTAGGACGTGATATCAGACAGTTAGAACTAAGGTTAAGAGACGAAATAGTTAGCAAACAAAGTACGGTAATATCATCGCCGGGGGCGGTAAGCGGAGCGATAAACAGCCATCCGCCAGTGGGAGAAATCAGTGGCGCGGACAACAATGCGCAACCCACGCCGCGCTACCGCATGTCGACGCACGACGCGAGCAACGGGCAAAACTTTGCTGAAACAAATATACCATCACCGCAGGGAAATGCTGTTCCGCCGTGCTGGACAGCGTTGTTAATGGATGAGAGATCAATAAAACATCGACAGTTTCCCGTATTCTCAAATGAGAAAAAGCGAACGCACCCGGTAGTGTTTCTCCGAGCCTTTAGAAATGTACTGCCCAGGACTTGGACAGAAGCTCAAAAGATTAAATATGTAGTAGGACACACCGAGGGTGATGCCCTTTTGTGGGCTACGGAGATGTCAGAACTTTGCCGGACATATGATCAGTTTGAGAACGTATTTTTAGATAAATACTGGTCAACAGCTATCCAGGAGAGGTTAAGACGAGAGGTATCTAACCCAACACCATATCATTCAAAATTCGGGGGGCTAAGAAGCTATTTTGAAAAATACCTAAACAAGACCCGTTACTGGAATAATCCGATATCTCATGTCGATGTACTGAAAATCTTAAAGAATAAGTTACCTGCAAATGTTGGGGATAAATTAGTAACGGTTCCCGAATATGATCTCGAGTATTTTCTTTCAGTGCTCGACTCAATAGATCTGATTCATGAGGATGGGCAAGCCACGCC
Source organism: Schistocerca nitens (assembly GCF_023898315.1). Taxonomy (NCBI): domain Eukaryota; kingdom Metazoa; phylum Arthropoda; class Insecta; order Orthoptera; family Acrididae; genus Schistocerca; species Schistocerca nitens. The sequence continues at coordinate 824,549,409 of NC_064614.1, forward strand.
TAGTTATCGTAACGGTAATGAAGACAACCCAAACGGGAAGAACAACTACAGTAACGGCAATGGCTTTAGAAATTATAACGGTCGTGTGCGTATGAATGAATGGCATCCGTATGCACCGCCGCGCCACAACGGAAATCCGTACAATAGGTCTACCCATCAGCCACAGGGTGACCGAGGATACGAAACTAAATATCAGCCCCATGGGTACGGTAATGGCCGAGACAATAGAAATTCGAGGGAAAACTTCGACAATAGGCGACAAAGAAATGCAAATTACCAGGAACGGAATATGCAACGCAGGAATCCGAGAGATACAGTCAAATCGAAACAACCGGGACACGAACTGGCAAGCACGCGAACATACGGTAAACATAGTAGAAGTGATGGCAGAAAATGAAACAATACCTTTACCGGCCCCAGGAAATAATAATCGAGCGTGACTAGAGGAAGAAGGTAATGAACAGTCAGTGTGCCACAGCACTAATATGAGCGACTTAAACACTAAAACGAACAGGAACGGAAAGGAGGAAGTAGACACTGAAACAAACCTACACATACAGCATATCCGGAATCTATTTTTAAGGTATGATAAGGACGCAGAAATGAAAGAAGACTTGTTTATCGAAGAGAAAGAAACAACACGCGGGGTAAGTGAAATTATTCAAGCAACAATAAAGGTAAAGGTGGGAAACATAGATGTACTAGTTGTTTTGGATACTGGCGCGTCGACAAGCCTAATGTCTACTAGCTTGTTCAAAGAGATAGCGAGGGAAGTAAATGTTCCCACACTACCAGTAGAGAACTGTAAGATCGTAACGGCGATGGGAAGTAAATCTAAAGTTATAAAATTACAGGCCAGCATACCCATTAGCATATGTGGTGTAATTTTGCAGTGTACTTTCTTGTTGGTAGACAAACTTATAGTGAACTGTATACTTGGTATGGAGGTGTTCAGAAGATATGGGATAAAAATAGATATCGGCAGCGGGGAATGTCAATTTCATGTAGGGGAGTGCACATTGACTGTGGACTTAATAAGAACTACAATGACAAATCGGATGGTCGATACCAGACATTAATGTTAAACTTGTCTACCCTCAATCCTTAATGGCAAAGGAGATGGAACTTGATGACGCTGGTAGGGAGATCCTCGATGAGCAAATAGTAGACAGTAAAATAAGTAAATCCACTTGTCTTAACAATGAACAGCGAAGTGAACTGACAAAATTACTCTTCAAATATCATAACATTTTTCGTAAACAACCTAGTGTTACTAAGGGATATGAGTATAAAATGGAAGTATACCCGCATGAAACATATTGTAGAACGCCATATGGCACCACTTGGCCAAAGAAAGAGGCAGTAAGACAAGAAATAGAGCGTATGATTAGGTGGAGGGTTATTGAAACATCGCACTCACCTTACTGCAGTCCGATTCTCGCAGTTGGTAAAACTGACGGAACGGTGTGGTTGGTGTTAGACGCGAGGGAAATAAACAAAATCATCGTTCCTATAAGAACAAGGCCAGAGAATCTAGAAGATCAGCTATTAAAGTTTCATGGCGTTAAGTATTTAACATCCCTTGATTTGAAATCTTCGTACTGGCAAATTTTATTACATGAAGAGAGTAGAAAGTATACAGCTTTCATAAATGCTGGGAGGAGCTACCAATTTAGGGTGCTGCCTTTCGGATTAAACGTGAGCTCTGGTGTATTTATTGAAGCATTAGACAGGGTACTTGGACCGGAACTGCTTAGCCAGGTTACACTCTACGTTGATGATCTATTAATTGCAACTCAAACATGGAATGAACATGTAAGTATTTTGGAAAGGGTTTTTCAAAAATTTGATGAATACAATGTCACAGTTAACTTTAAAAATTCTGAATTCGGAAAGGAAAAAATAAAATTCTTAGGGCATATTATTTCACCAGTAGGAATTCTACCTGACCCCAGTAAACTAGATGCGATACGGAATTTCCCAACACCCTATACTAAGAAACAATTAAAAGGTTTTCTAGGAATGGCCTCTTTTTTCAGGAAGTTTTTGCCACTACAATTGTTGAACAGTAGCTCACTATTAAACTTACTGCGTAAAAACCACAGTTGGTTGTGGACTAAAGAATGTGAAAATGATTTTCAGCAGATTAAGCAGGCGCTGAGTAATGCACCTATCCTGAAACACCCAAATATGGAATTGGATTTTTGTTTAAGCACCGATGCTAGTTATCAGGGGCTCGGTGCGTGTCTGATTCAAATAATAACAATGGATGGTAAGGAAGAAGTCAATGAATAAGTTTTGCCAGTAGAACCCTCACAGAATGTGAAAGATCTTATTCCGTAACTGAGCTAGAAGCGTTAGCAGTAGTTTGGGCGTTTCGTAAATTTCAATATTACCTTTGGGGAAAACATACCAAAGTTTACTGTGATCATCAAGCCTTGTCCTTTCTTCTTACGTGCAAGTAGTTACATAAGAGAATAGCGAGGTGGTGCATGTATGTCCAAGAGTTTGATTTTGAGACAGTGTACATAAAAGGAGAACAGAATGTTTTGGCAATGCACTATCACGGTTACCTCAAGGTCTTACCGATTTCCACGAGTTAGAGGAACAAACATCAGACTTCAAGGTGCTTCTAATAAATGCTGGAACTTTTAAACCATATTATATTAAAATGTGCAAAAACATGCAACGTTTACAGGAAGAAGACCCGAGATGGAGCAAGGTAAGGAAAAAAAAACTTGCAGGCTAGAACACACGAACGTTTAGAGCAGTATTACATTATACATAATGGCGTCCTCTTTCATAGAAGAGATCGACGAATGAATAAGTTGTGTGTGTGCATACCTCAGGAATATGTGGACAACTTAATTCAACACAACGTACCGCACATGGAGACACTATGGAGTGCTAAAGTGTGCCGCCAAAATTTCTACGTATTGTTATTTCCCTAATATGAGGCGACGTGTAGAGCAAGTAATCAGACGCTTTACGGTGTGTCAAAAGGTCAAACATCAACATAGGACGGCCGGCCGAAGTGGCCGCGCGGTTCTGGCGCTGCAGTCTGGAACCGCGAGACCGCTACGGTCGCAGGTTCGAATCCTGCCTCGGGCATGGATGTGTGTGCTGTCCTTAGGTTAGTTAGGTTTAACTAGTTCTAAGTTCTAGGGGACTAATGACCTCAGCAGTTGAGTCCCATAGTGCTCAGAGCCATTTGAACCATTTTTTTTTTCAACATAGGACGCCTTAATGTACTACACCCAATAATACCAAAGCAGCCAAGGGATCTTGTATCTATTGACGCCGCAGGACCTTATCCCCAAGCCCGCGGCGGGGTTAAATACATCGTAGCCCTGTATGATGTTTTTAGTAAGTATCTCCAGCTGTACGCAGTCAAAACAGTTAGGTCAGGAACAATTATAAGGCGGATTCTGGAAGACTACATACCACGCATTGGGAAACCCCACGCAGTCTTAACTAATAACGCATCAAATTTTACATGTGATCAATGGAAATCATTTTTAAAAACACAAAACATACGTCATATTTTAGTATCCAAGTTCCACCCGGAAGCAAGTCCCGTCGAACGGTGCTTCCGTGAATATAATAGGTTTATCCGGACATATATACCATAGAACCAAAGGCAATGGGTAGAATACCTGGGTCCGTTTCAGCACATAGTAAATCACCTACCACGCACATCAACAGGGCACACACCGGCCGAACTAATGTTTGAAAAGGTGGAGCTAGATGAATGGGCAAAACCGATACCTAAATTACGGCACAAAGACGTAGCATAAGATAAGAAAGTACGGCGAGGCCGGCCGAAGTGGCCGAGCGGTTCTAGGCGCTGCAGTCTGGAACCGCGCAACCGCTACGGTCGCAGGTTCGAATCCTGCCTCGGGCATGGATGTGCGTGTTGTCCTTAGGTTAGTTAGGTTTAAGTAGTTCTAAGTTCTAGGGGACTGATGACCTCAGAAGTGAAGTCCCATAGTGCTCAGAGCCATTTGAACCATTTTTGAGTACGGCGAGCGCTAATAACAAGCTCAAATAAGGAAAGGAATTTACGACAGGAAATTGAAAAACGTAACAGAATTCCAGATTGGACAGGAGGTACTAGTAAGAACGCATCCGAAATTATCGAAATTAAAGGCATTGAATAAAAAATGGCAATTGTTATATGTTGGTCCGTATATCGTTGTTAATAAGCCACATCCGGGGTGCTACTTGACAGGAAATATAAAAAATGGTAAAATAAAAGGCATGTATCCACATAAAGATTTGCGGAAATTTATTAAATGAAAATTCAAGTCTCATTCTGTCCTTAACTGTTGCATCAGTAAAACGCAAGAAGGTAGGAGGTTTGTCGCTCTTTGTCGAATAAACCGACTGGCACTCGGTTTCTCTCCAGCTAAGGGGTACAATATTTATATTTCCGGTGCCCTCTCCCTCTTCTACTGTCCTGTTTAGACTATAAGGAATGTTCAATTTTCTTCTACTATCTAACATGCAGAGAGTGAGATGCAGCCTAGTGAAAAGAAATTTTCCTTGTATTTTGATCTTGTACTTTCTTAAGATTTAATTCACTGCGCGCGAGCTTTAAGCGAGAGGCATAAGCGATGAGGTATACCGAGTCGTGCTGCCGCGCAGAGCGTACTTCAACAATTATATACGAAGCGGCTAACAGCTGATCGTAGGGGCCAAGTAGGCAAAAAGCAAGGATTCTGGAATTTAAGCGAATCGGCATCCACACCGCGCAACCAGCTGGACAAAACGAAAGCGACACGAAGTGAGGTACCTATCAGCTAGTTACTCTGACGTAGATGAGCAACACAAACTAAACGAATAGAGACATTTATTCCTAAGTCGGCGACTATACTGTAAAGAGCACTAATTTTAATATATCATTAAGTTAAGCATATGTAGCTTTAAGAAAATGAGCGCATTGACGCAAGTAAAATATAAGGAGCGTAGAATACGCTAAATTTGTGAACTTAACACAGTCCATTGAACGTACATAGTTATACTGATTTCTCAGTATTCAACGTAAAAGAGAATAAACACAGGAAATGACCTATCGTACTATATACAACAGGATTAAGACAAGTTGAAAAGTGAAATAACAACACGTACACTCGAAGGAACGCGATTAGCACCTAATTTAAGAGCTACGCGACTTACGTACAACACATAAGTGAGCGACGATGTGAAAGGCAGAATGAGATATTAACATAGACATGTGCGTGTGACTGAGACGTAAACTATAAAATAACATATCGTACAAGATTTAGCGAGAGGACCAGTTGTACACTTATAGAACCACACTTCTTTACAGACAACATTAGAAGTAGTGAGCTTAATGTACAGGGAGAATACATATCCACAAATTTATTATTACAGAACTCACTTATGTTAGTTGCTATTAATTGCACGATACCTTATAGTATAAACAGCAAAATAAAGCTGTGAACGTGAATTGAACAACACGCGGGAGATAAGCTAAGTAAATACAAAAACCAACCAATACGCACACAACGTAACTACATGAACTTAAAACAAAATAACTGAGGTAAGCACTGTATGTTTGAAAAATCGATATGGAGAAATAAATGAAATTTCACAGCTGGATAATATTTTGAAGTAGAGAGAGTGTGAAAGGTTTTATTAGATTCGATTGAGGGTATTAATTAGTTAATCTACGTTTGTGGTGACGTACCGTGATGGAGTGAATCTAGGAAGCGAATGAAAGTGTAGTAGAGTAATATGAGTTTATTTATATCTGTGGGAAGAAATAAATAGGGTGGTGGTTCTAGTGTGAGAACCCTGTAGGTAGTACATGGGTATATATGGCGATTTATGTGGAATATTTTTAATGAATAATTATATTGGTATACGGCGATGAATATGAAGATTAATATTACAAGTGTACCTAGGAAAGGGCCACGAAGCCGACGTAAGAAAGAATACACTATATAGTTTTAAGTTTTAGAATGAATGGTTGTACTGTAAGTAGGCTGTTTAGTTTTTTTATTGGTAATGCCACCTCTGTATAAAAAAAATCACTGGCTGTGCTGTGTGCAGTCTGTGGCTGCTTTGCATTGTTGTAATACTCAACCATTGTAGTGTTAGGCAGCTGGCTGTGAACAGCGCGTAGCGTTGGCAGTTGGAGGTGAGCCGCCAGCAGTGGTGGATGTGGGGAGAGAGATGGCGGAGTTTTGAAATTTGTCATGAACTGCTATATATATATATATATATATATATATATATATATATATATATATATATATATATATATATATATATATATATATATATATGATGCTATCAAGGTAAATACATTGTTTGTTCTCTATTAATATCTTTCATTTGCTAACTATCCCTATCAGTAGTTAGTGCCTTCCATAGTTTGAATCTTTTATTTAGCTGGCAGTAGTGGCGCTTTCTGTATTGCAGTAGGGGGAGTAACCAAGATTTTTGTGAGGTAAGTGATTTGTGAAAAGTACAGGTTAATGTTAGTCAGGGCCATTCTCTTGTAGAGATTATTGAAAGTCAGATTGCGTTGCGCTAAAAAATATTGTGCGTCAGTTTAAGCACAGTCTGGTATAAATTGTTCAAAGGGGACGTTTCATATGTCGACCCTTAGCCGAGGATACCTCACTGGAATCTTCTGATTTTTTTTCTTGTAGTTTGTGTAATTAGTGTAGATTTTGTTTATTGCTAGCGCGTAATTGTAGAGAGAATCTCCTTTGTAGTTGCAGTCTTTCATTGTTGTACAGTAAAACAGTTGTGGCATGCATGTAGATTTGCACCAAGTATTTCACAGCTGCAATTAACTAGATATTATTTTCAGTGCTATGTTAATGTGTTCTCTTATTTTTGCTCTTCAAATTGTGCTTTTCTGTGTTGTCGTGTGAAATATTGTGACAATAATGGCGTGTGAAAAACGTAACACTAGGCTCCAAAGTAAACTGAGAAATGACAGCGAAGACGAAAGCAGTGTGTTAGCGCCACCGTGTAATGAATTAACTAATGTTCAAAGTAGTAATTTGGTAATTGTGCATAGGGAAATGGAGCGGGCGGCAAACAATGGCGTAGGCAGTGAAACAATTAGTGAGCAGGGAAGCATTATCGATCGATTGGTCGGCAATAGCTCGGCTCAGGAATCCGAAATGACACGACACGATCTCGCAAATACTGTAGATTCAGGTTTTGGATCCTCACCGTTTTCTCAAATAAGTCAAGACACATTTTCCGCTTGTCAAAATGTGAATGTTGCCGGTGCAAATTCACTGCCGAAAAGCACTGAGGAACATGTTTCAGACACCAGTGCATTGTTATTACAATTAATGCAACAAATGGGACAAAAGCTTGAAAAGTTAGACACAATGGAACAACGCCAGAGACAAACACAGCAACAGTTAGACACAGTGGAACAAAATCTCAAAAAATTAGACACAATGGAACAAAATCAGAGACAAACACAGCAACAGTTAGACACAATGGAACAAAATCAGAGACAAACACAGCAAAAGCTTCAAAAGTTAGACTCATTGGAACAAACTCTTGAACAAACACGTGAAGATTTAACTACTGAGTTACATAACATTGAATTGAAATGTCAAAAAGTCTGTAATGACGTAAAAACACAAATTTGTGAGCATTTTCAACCTATTTTTTCGCGGCATGAAAATGCATTACAGAATCACGAAGCAGCCATAAAAGAACTGCAAACCATTGTTCATGAAAATCATGAGACCTTGCAAGCTAAATTTGACTCAGTTGCATCTACCGATTCGGTTACGCAACTTGCAAAAACTCAGGAAAACTTAAAGGACACAGTAGATACTCTGAAACTTGGTTCAGAAAAACACACTGAGGAAATAAGTACACTATCGGATAAAGTAGCCGAACTTTCAGGTCAGTTCACTAACTTATCTACAAAGGTAGATGATGATCTGAATGACACAACACCTGTAGCCTTCACTGACACTGAAGAGTATGAAGAAATTAGAAAATTCAAACAAAATCAAAATCAAATCAATACACAGTACAAAAGAGAAATCCGCGAAGTACAAGATCAGCTGACACAGGTAATACAAGAATTACGTATTTCAGAGGACACTCGCGCCCCAATACGGGAAGAGGGACATAGAAATAGGGAACAACCACAAAATAATAACACAGGACACTTCGGAAGTTATGAAAGAAACTGGTAATGTACACTGAATTTTGAGATGGAACGGCCGACACGACCTAACAATGACCGATATGCGACTCGCCGACACGATGATTTTGACTATAAGCTGTTCATTACTACACGTAAATTCAAAACGTTTAAGAATTCTGGCAACGACATTCATCCACAAGCGTGGCTCCATCAATTCTCTCATTGTTTTCCTCCCAACTGGTCGTTAGAACACAGATTAGAATTTATGTGTGGCTACTTAGAGAATGAAACAGCTGTAAGAATGCGATCGGTCATTCACGATTGCCACAGTGAAGGAGAATTTTACCATGCCTTCCTCTCAGCATATTGGTCTCAAGCCACACAAGACCGAGTAAAACATAGCATCATAATGATGAAACGTTTCGAACAATCTGAATTTTCCAGTATTATGAAATATTTTGAAGACATGTTGCATAAGAATCAGTATCTTTCAAACCCATACAGCCCCTCAGAACTCATCCGAATTTGCTTAATCAAATTACCTGAACATTTACGGCATATTATTTTAGCAGGACGTTGCAAAGACGACATTGAAGCTTTTCAGGGACTGTTACAAGAACTAGAAATTGACACTGATAATCGCGGAACGCGAAAACAAGAACACAACAATTACAGGTCACATCCGTCGCAATTCCGCGATGAAAGAAATAATAACTGGACGCGACTCGGCTATTCTCACAACACATATCGTGACCAAAACAGACACCACCCGTATGACAACCGTTGGCAGAGTAGTAATAATTACAGGGAAAGATCACCTCTCCGCGGTAATGACTATCACAGAGACAATCAGAGAAACAGACAATATGGGAACCAAAATAAATATTATCAGGGGAATAACTTTAGACGCAACGGTCCAGCGCGCAGTTTCGATTCAGGGAGAAATTCTCCACCACGTGACGGACAAGAAAGAAACTATGGCATCTACCGACATGACGACAGACGATATGATCGTAACGAAAGACCTGAATTGCATCAGAAGTGGCGGGATTCAAACAGAGCAGGGCCCTCTCGTCACGGTGAATTTGTAGAAGTTCGGTCTCCTAATCCCAATAACGACGCGCGCCAACAAAGAAACAGACAATGACTCGCACAGCAGGCAGCCGCGTGCGCCGGCTGGCTGGGAGAAAAATAACTTAGACGCTAACCTTGAGAAAAATTCCAGTATTCTTTACCGACTTATACCGCATTCTGCACCACATTTCACATGTAAAACCGTTTATTGAGAGATAATGTGCTTTTTTAACTTGAGATTTTAATGCAACATTTTGGTTTATTTGAAAATACATTCTGAAATTAAAGTGCTTTCTGAGAGATACCAGATGACACAGAGGTTAGTTTATGTGACAGCTACACGACTATATCACGACGCTACTAATGTGTGACACAATTTACATTGTTGCTTTTGCGGTGTATCTGTTTTATATCTGCACAAATTTTCTGAATTCTTCTGGAAAGAAAAACATGTTTTAGTAGTAACTTTTGTGGTATAGCTACAATGAGACAGCCTTTTCCGTGGCACAACAATACGTCACAGCACAGTACTTTCTTCATCACAACAATAAGCGTAATAACTAAGATATCTATACGCAAAGCATTTCACTTTTGTTTATCATGAGGTAAGTACATTGACTTCTGCAGAACTTAGTTTTCGGAGGACGATAACTACGAGACTTCCACAGAGATTATCTTACAACATGGCGCACAGTTTAGCGCTACAGGACACGTATTTGAGTGATTAATTTTGTACTTAAAACATTTATTTTTAAAGATTTTTTAATTACAAAGAAAGTTTTCTGTGATACATTTCATTCCATTGCTGTAATTTGTAACACCTGAGGGTATAATTACATTTATCCTCAGGGGGGTACACGCTTACTTTGTGTACCATGTGTTTGGCAAGCACAAGGAACCCTAGCTAATATGGTATTTACTTACACAACTTTACACATCGGTACCATATTTCTCCAACACAAAATACACAGCTATCTGATCATTTAACTGAGAGAGACAAACTTTTTTACCACATCAGTGACAGATGTTTACGCAATTTCACAGTTGGGTAACTTCACACTAATGAAATTGTATTTTGTCTGTACTTTGTGAACTGTTCATATTTTTCGGAACCATTGTGATACTATGAGAGCTTTGAATGATGTATTTGGTATGGGATCATGATTTTAAAAGTACGTTTGAGGTTGATGACACTATTGAAATGAGCAGAGAATTTTTTTAGGTTTTGAAACTATTGGAGGAAGCTACGACGATTTTGAGAGTTGACTGAGGTGTTATGATGTTATTTTTATGGCGACGATGTGTATTATGTTGTTGAGGTATGTTTATTATCAATGAGATGATGCTATATGAGGAATCTGATTATGCTACGTATGTTATAATGAAATATTGAAGTGTCGACGAATACGTATATGTATAATAAGGTAAGGGGTAATGTAAAGTGTTTAGGGACTCTGATTTGTGGAAAAGGATGTTGGAAACCAAGAATCGTACTTTAAGAGTTATGAAATGTGTGTAAATGCGTGAATGTATCACAATGCCGACGAAAACTTTTTGAACACTGTTATATTCATAGGATTTTTGTTTCTACACATTTGCAACGTAAATTCTTGGCCTGTGAAATATTTATATGAGACTGTCACTGTAGCGGAAACTGGTGTCGTAAATATTTCGGTAAGAAAGTTCAGTGACCAACCACCTGCACGTAATGCGTCTTGGGCACCCAGCTGAGCGGCCAGGTGTGCCAGACGCCTGGAGAAAAAGCCATTATTGCGAGCCCTTTTCAGCGGCACAGGTAAAAAAAAAAAAAGGGGGAGGCCATTATCCTCGCTATTGACGTTCCTTTGTAGAAAGCATCGTAAATACGACACGCTAATAATAACTTGGAAACATTCTTACATCTGCACACCTGATTAGGACAAGTGTCTATCTACGAGAATTGAGAAAATTTCTACTAACTTATGAAATGCCTCATGACTACTGAATGATTATTTTATGCTTTACTTTGTACATAGTTGCTTATTTCATTTGATATCTGGTTTCCAGCTGTCTTGCAGCATTGGTTTCATAAAAAAAAATTAAATGCATTTGCTAATGTGAACACTTTCTGTCAACAGATCTATTAAATAATAATTTTGTGATCCACATTCTTCAAAAAAGGAGCACTTGGAAAGGAAAGAACAATAAGAAGGGACTAGTAACAGTAAATGCATACATAATATTCTTTTCAAGTACATGGTAATATTTTTTTACAATAAGTTGTTGTGGTGCACCACTTTAATTACATAGACATTAAGATGTGAATAGACATTTCCCTTATCTGCATTGTTGTCTTTAGTGTACTAGCTTGCGCTTTGTCATGTTTAGATATAATTTATTGCTTCTGCTGTTTGCCAGGCATAGTGCTACTGAATTTTAATTTGTGTTACTCTGTTAAGCCAGTTTTACTACTGATTTATTTTTCTTGTTTGCTGCTCATTGCCTTATATTAGTTGTAATTTATGCTGCTTGCTTTGCCTATTCTATTTTTTATCATTGTTGTTTGTGTTAATTGTTTTATGCTGCTGCATTGCCTCGTCCCTTAGTTTAATATCTGAGCTCAGTAGATTTAAGTTAGCTTAAGAGGGGGTAGACTATATAAGAACCTAACTATGGAGAATAGGGAAAGAATGCTTTGGAGGTTATATGAAACAGATTTGGCAAAAATGAGTATTAGCACTGAGAAATAATTATTTTGAAAGAAATATGATTAGAATACAGAAAGCAGGTATAGAGAGGACTTTTTGGGAATAATGATGAACGAAGGGAGATCTCCAAGAACAAAACAGGTTTTGTTTGCAAAATACTGCAGTACCAAAAGTTACACTGAAAACGAACCCTGTCCTTTCCATTGTGTTATCCCCGTATGTGTTTGTGTACCCTTGTGTATTTGTTTTCTTCCTGTCTCTGTGTACTGTTTCATAGACCTTTTTTCTCTTCTAATACTAAGTTACATTCACTATAATGAGGAATACTGTTATCCTCAAATACAATTGGCATTAATAATATGTTATTTACTGTGTAAATATGTTTGGACATTATTTATTCTATTTTGTTTTAATGCTCATGTGTGAAGTTGATGTTTCAATAATTATTCTGATCTTTTATGTGTTTACTTATGTCATAATTCCTGTAACACTGATGTATATGCTTATTTCTATTCTTTTGTAAAGCCCCTATTACTACAAATGTTATCTGTATTGTTATGTTCTTTAATGATGTATTTTGTACCTTTGTAATTGTATTCTTATGTTATAAAATTGTAATTGACACCAGGTCATCAAATTAAGTAACTTGTAAGTTCTATTTCACTGCACACGTTTCTGTTGGTCATAGTATATGGACAATATGTGAGAAGTAGGGACTGTTAGTGTTTGCACGTGTGTTAATAATTCAGCGAGGGACTGGATAACAGCATTGCTGGTTCTAAGGACAATTCCAAAAACTCTGTGAGTGCACAAGTGGTGGTTATGGACTTGCTATATTATCCGCAAGACTCTTCAATGGTGATTGTGCACCTGCACAGTCACAACAGATGGCTGCTGGCCATCTCTACAAGGACTGCAGTGGGTCTGCACCTCTGATGGCCCACCAGTACCATCATCTCTACAAGGACTACAGTGGGTCTGCATCTTTGATGGCCCACCAATACCACAATCTCTACCAGGACTACAGTGGGTCTACTCTGTGATGACCTACCTACCAATGTTCTTCAAAACATCAACTGACTCTGCTGTGGGTTTACTCTGTTGTGGCCCATTACCTGTCTGCATGTCGAGTCAGCACTGTCTTTCTGTTGGAAGGACAACACTACTTCTTCAAGACTGCATGGAAATCCACTACGTCCTTGTGCATTGTCTTTTACTGCTCAGACTTTGAGGAAAACACGGCAATTTTAATGTGATGAATGATCAGGACTGTCTTTATGGACTGTGAGAAAGTTTAACTTTTGACCAACATTGTATCAATAAGTGTGTGCATTTGATATCTTTGTTATTGTAATTATGAAAAAATTTTTCAAATCTGTATTGGCCACTGCCCAAACCAATTTGTAAAATTTTTTTTGTGGGGAGCATGGGGGCTATGTAAGTAGGCTGTTTAGGTTTTTTATTGGTAATGCCACCTCTGTATAAAAAAAATCACTGGCTGTGCTGTGTGCAGTCTGTGGCTGCTTTGCATTGTTGTAATACTCAACCATTGTAGTGTTAGGCAGCTGGCTGTGAACAGCGCGTAGCGTTGGCAGTTGGAGGTGAGCCGCCAGCAGCAGTGGTGGATGTGGGGAGAGAGATGGCGGAGTTTTGAAATTTGTCATGAACTGCTATATATATATATATATATATATATATATATATATATATATATATATATATATATATATGATGCTATCAAGGTAAATACATTGTTTGTTCTCTATTAATATCTTTCATTTGCTAACTATCCCTATCAGTAGTTAGTGCCTTCCATAGTTTGAATCTTTTATTTAGCTGGCAGTAGTGGCGCTTTCTGTATTGCAGTAGGGGGAGTAACCAAGATTTTTGTGAGGTAAGTGATTTGTGAAAAGTACAGGTTAATGTTAGTCAGGGCCATTCTCTTGTAGAGATTATTGAAAGTCAGATTGCGTTGCGCTAAAAAATATTGTGCGTCAGTTTAAGCACAGTCTGGTATAAATTGTTCAAAGGGGACGTTTCAGTACGAGTGTGGAAAGCAAAGTATGATGATGCATGTACGGTAAGTAATTATGAAAGCGAACGTCTCGAAGAAGCAGTGAAGAGTATAGAAGAAACAGTGAAGTCGATAACAACAAAGGTACATGATACATTTAAAACACACCACAGCACAGCGATTTGCTACACAGACATCAGAATGTAAAACAACCTAGTATGAAAAATACTTCCTTAGCGACTAACTGTTACAGTTCGAGAAACTATAATGTTAATATAAACGAAAATATGATACACGATTCGTATGAGGAATGAACACAAAATGCAGTGAAACAATATTTTCTACACTGCGTTCTTGACGCACGCAGGAGCGAAAGCATTACTTTAGCACATGCGCGTTCTTTTTTAGCGGTAATGAATTATGAGTGGAGCTACGCATGACAAAAATACGGTAAAATTATCGGTCACACGTCACAAAGGTAAACATGTACATGTCGTCGAATCAATAAGGCAGAAATATGGCTTGAAATATGTGTTCACGGATGTGGAATATTACCACGATTAACAAGCAGTGATGAAGTCAGGATTGTCAAGGGATAAAACATCCCCTACACTCGCTCACAAACGAGCACTTGTAAATATTATACATAGTATGAAGATTTATCAAATGCCAAGGATGGAATAAGTACACTAACGACGCACTACAAATAGCAATCCTAGAAGTAGCTTGATCTCTGAAACAGACCTTAGCAAATCCTCTGTTTTCCATGTAGTGAGTAGTGCTGGAACGTATTTTCTATGTGTATTTGTGAAGGTATAAACGCGCAGGAGGTCGGGCCTGCAAGTCAAGAGAAAAGCAAAAATTCAGAACAAATGAGAGATTCCTTCTAATTTACTTATTAGTGTCTAAGATGATGCCTAACATGGAACCCATATAGGAAATGTGAATGTGACTTGTACATTTATGTGTCAACTTTATTATTGCCAATGTCGATGTCTATGAAAAAATGTATGTAGTATTTTCTATTGTAGTTGTTGATGTAAAAACGCGCAGGAGGTCGGTCCTGCAAGACAATAACAAGAAAGAGCAAACATTCAGAACAAATGCAAGATTCCTTCTAATTTACTTACTGGTGTGTCAGATGCTGCTTAACATAGAGTCCATATACAAAATGTGAATGTGAATTGGACATTTATTTGTCAACTATATTATTGTTAATGTCGATGTCTATGTAAAATGTATGTATGTACTCTTTTCTATGTGTAGTTGTGGACGTAATAACGCGCAGGAGGTCGGTCCTGCAAGACAAGAACAGAAAATGCAAATAATCAGAATAAATGAAAGCTTCCTCCTGATTTACATATTAGTGTGTAAGAGGGTGCATGTCATGGAGTCCATATATGAAATGTGAATGTGAAATGTAAATTTATATGTCAACTTTATTATTGTCAGTATTTATGTCTATGTATGCACTATTATCAATTTTATGTGAAATTTTATTCTCGAAGAAGAACAATTTATGTGTGTATGTGAAGTGCAATGCGGCGGACGAGTAAAATACTCGCACGTGTGAAATGATACAAAAATAGTAAGGTCTAATAATATTGAAAATAACGGCTGAGCCGTGATAAGAGTAAACGCTACAGTCTAGCAAGGTGAATACAGAGAGTGTGATACGTGTGCGACGGAGATATCAGAGGAAATCCATAGAACCACGAGTTGAGGTGTGAGAACCTATGAATTATAATGCACGACGGAAGATAGTGCCGAATCCTGCAGTGCGGCTCTTAACTTCAATCTCACTGGCCGAAAACCTCGCCCAGGCGCGAGATGAGGTATTGGTGTTCTTCGGGTTGAGCGTTGGAGCTGAATCCGTCGTATCCAGTCTCCGGACTGGAGGGCATATACAACACCGACTTCATGAGCCTGGAGCGACATTACAGTGTGTGCGCGGGCAGTGCTGCTGCTCACGTGGCGCTAGCGTCACAGCGTCGGGCGCGCTAAGCAATGAGCTGCTGCTGGCCGTAAGTGCAGCGAACAATGAGATAACGTGTGCCGAAAGGACAGCTTCTCAGAATGGCTGATGAACCAAAAGCCAAGGAGAAAAACAATTTTTAAAATATAGTGAAAGGACAATTTAAGAAATGTAACATTTTCCCCCTGTTAATACTGCTTAACAAATGTAAGGAGGAATAAGAGACTACGACGTTAGCACGCCATGGACGTGCGATATGTAATATGAATATATGTGAATGTAATTACGTGATATTAGTATATGTGAATGTATTTATATGTATGAATTTGTAATGGACAAGGAAATGAACTTTGTAGATATACTTGTAGTAGCATAAGGGTATTAAAACTCCATTGACGTGCACCAAGTGACTGAACTATGAGCCCCAAGGTTAATAAGGCTACTGTATACTGTCTCCCTAAATAAAGAGACTTATTTCCGACAGTATACAGTTGGGGGGCATTTGTGATAAACCTTTTGCATTTCCTTTATGTTTTCGTCTTCTTTAAAGGCAAAGAGAGAATATGAAGCGGTAGTCCATCATAGAGCCTATGCCTACCGTCATGTATTTTTGACTTTCAGTTGTTAAAAAACAGAGGATTTTTTCTGGTACCATTAAGAGGAAGGAAGGATTCGCGCTCAGTTAGTGAACGAGTGAGAAGCACGCCATTTTTAGCGAGTAATTGTAGACCGCCATTTTGGGGTCGCTATGAATAAGTGAGGAGTATGTATTTCATATGTGCACCGTTTAGAAAAATACAGTATTGTTTTATTAACAGAAAGGTCGTGTGAGTTGTTATTTCAAATAGTACAATAATTACAAGAACTGAAGCCCACCTGTGTACTTTGGAAAATTACGAAGATCCGATAAGCTTAATGGGAACACGGTCAAGACTTCAAAGGTGAACACGACGACCAAACGTAGCATTATAAAGAATGGTAAGCACAAATCTACAGCGGAGAAAGGAACTATTTCGCCCTGCGAAATAATATGAACTAATACGAACTTATTTCCAGGCATAGCTCATCTTAATGTGCTTGTCATTCATGCCGAAAAATTAATCTCATTAATTCAATACATTTTAAAAAGCCACGCATTTCAACATTTTATTATCATCTATTCCATTATTTTATTATATTATAAGCTGCATTTGTCAACGGACCTTTACCCGTTCGAATCCCCTTCCTATGGCGACAGGATCGTAACGCTGAACTAGCACATTCCCCATTCTGATAATACAGCTTCACTAAAAGCACCTTTTCAGGTAACGTCAACATGCTGCGACTGCTGGCGCATCTGATTCTCTCTCTCTTTTTTTTTCTTACTTTATTGTTATTTTAACACCTGAACAATCAGGTAGGCTGGCAGCGGCATGCTACGCCGCTCTTCAGCCATAGTGGTGACAATAACAGTACAAGAACGTAGAATTAAAATGAACAGAGTGATGGGCAAAAAAATAGTGGTCACAGATACATAAAAAACACGGAGCCGTTCACACGCGACGATAACGACACTGAAAACACGTTGACACGGCGCACATAACACTGATGAATCCGACGGCACAAGTGTACGTAGAAGCGGGACGGCAGACACTAAAAACACAAAACGACGTCACACACACGAGACACAGATGGCGATGATCTCCGGCGCGCTAGTCCACGTAGCGTGTGCGAGTCCGGGGACCTGCCAAGAGGGGAAGAAGGGTGAGGGCGGGTGGAGAGGCTGGAGAGGGGAGAACATAGATGCCAATGGCTGAGGAGATGGGAGGAGGAGTAGAAGGACAGGGGAGGGGAGGCCCGGGGGAGGAGTGGGGAGAAGGGGAGGAGGGATGGAGGATGCCCAAAGGAACAGATACAGGAAAAGGGAGGGAGGATCAAGGTTGGTAGGAGGGGTAGATGGAGGGGAGGAGGACATCATCAGGGAGGGGGAGCTGGCGGAAGCCACCTTGGGAGAGGGTAAGGAGGGTGGAGAGATGGAGACCGGGTGGGAAGTGGGAATACAGGCGCGGCAGCGGGCAGGGGTGGGAGAGGATCGGGGAGACGAGCGGGTGAGGAGGATCGAGTTTACGGGAGGTGTACAGGATCCGTATCCTTTCAAGGAAAAGGAGGAGGTGGGGGAAGGGGATGAGATCGTACAGGATCCGCGTAGGGGAGGGGAGACGGATGCGATAGGTGAGGCGGAGAGCATGGCGTTCAAGGATTTGGAGGGATTTGTAAAAAGAAGCGGGGGCGGAGATCCAAGCCGGATGGGCATAACAAAGGATAGGGCGGATGAGGGATTTATAGCTGTGGAGAATGGTGGAGAGGTCCAGACCCCACGTACGGCCGGAGAGGAGCTTGAGGAGACTGAGTCGGGAGCGTGCCTTGGCTTGGATTGTCCGGAGGTGGGGAGTCCAGGAGAGGCGACGGTCAAGGGTGACGCCAAGGTACTTAAGGGTGGGAGTGAGGGTGATAGGACGGCCATAGCTGGAGATACAGAAATCAAGGAGGCGGAAGGAAGGGGTGGTTTTGCCTACAATGATTGCCTGGGTTTTAGAGGGATTGACCTTGAGCAACCACTGGTTGCACCAAGCGGTGAACCGGTCAAGATGGGATTGGAGAAGGTGTTGGGAGCGCTGTAGGGTGGGGGCAAGGGCAAGGAAGGCGGTGTCATCGGCAAACTGGAGAAGGTGGACGGGGGCTGACGGCGGCGGCATGTCCGCCGTGTACAAAAGGTACAGAAGGGGGGAGAGGACGGAGCCTTGGGGCACACGGGCGGAGGGGAAAAAGGTGTAGGAATCTGTGTTATGGATGGTGACATAGGAAGGACGGCGGGAGAGAAAGGAGCCGATCAGACGGACGTAGTTAATGGGAAGGGCGAATGTTTGGAGCTTGAAGAGGAGACCGGAATGCCATACGCGGTCAGAAGCACGTTCGAGGTCCAGGGAGAGGAAGATTGCGGAGCGACGGGAATTAAGCTGTTCGGAAAGGAGATGAGTGAGGTGAAGGAGAAGGTCGTCGGAAGAGAAGGACGGCCGAAAGCCACACTGGGTAACGGGAAGGAGGTGGTGCTGGCGGAGATGCTGATGGATGCGTCGGGTGAGGATAGATTCCAGGACCTTGCTGAAGACCGAGGTAAGGCTGATGGGACGGTAGGAGGAGACGGTGGACGGCGGTTTGCCAGGTTTAAGGAACATCAGGATACGGGAGGTTTTCCACAGGTTGGGGTAGTAACCGGTGGACAGGACTACATTGTAGAGCCTGGCCAGGGTGGAGAGGAAAGAGATAGGAGCTTCACGAAGGTGACGGTAGGTGACACGATCGTGACCAGGAGCGGTGTTGCGTTTTGTGCGGAGTGTAGCAATGAGATCCTGTGTAGTGATAGGGGCATTGAGTTCCGTGTGTGCAATGTTGTCCAATTACTGGAAACCAGGAGCGAGGGGAGGGACAGAGGTGTCAGTTCGATCGCGGATATCCGGGAAGAGGGAATAATCGAACTGGGGATCATCGGGGATGGAAAATACATCGGAGAGGTAGGAGGCAAAGTGATTGGCCTTACTAAGGGTGTCAGGGAAAGGGTGATCATCATGGAGAAGAGGATAATAGGGGGAGGGTTTAGTTCCGGTAAGGCGACGGAAGGCCGACCAGAACTTAGACGAGTTGATTGGTAGGGTAGCATTTAAACGGGTGCATGTCTGTCGCCAGTCCCGGCGTTTCTTAGCCACGAGCAAATTACGAATGTGGCGCTGGAGTTGCCGGTGGCGTCGTAGTGTGTCCAGGTCACACGTGCGGAGGAAGGCACGGTAGAGATGACGGGATTCACGGAGGAGGAGGACGGCCTGTGGGGGTAAGGTAGGACGGTGGGGGTGGATGGCGACAGTAGGGACGTGGGCCTCCACGGCCTCAGACAAGGTCTGCTGCAGAAAGGAGGCGGCATGGGTTACATCGTCAGGGTGGTGGTAGGTGAAGGGGTGGCTATCGACCTGGGTGGAAAGGGTATTCCGGTAGGCATTCCAGTTGGCACGGGAATAGTCATGGATGTACTTAGGGGGAGGGTCATTACGAGGGTCGGGGTGGGGGCGACGACCGGCTGAAATGGTGAGGAGGACAGGGAGATGGTCACTACCAATAGGCTCCAGGACATCCACCGTTATGCGGCCAAGGAGGTTGGGGGAGGAGAGGATAACATCAGGAGTGGAATTGGATTCGGGACAGGTGTGCTGGGGGATGGGGATGAGATCGCCTTGAAGGGAGGAGAGGAACCGATGCCACCACCGTAACTGGGCAGCGGAACGACTATGGATGTTGAGGTCAGTAGCGATCACGTAGGAGGACAAGGTACGGTCGATGTGGGAGAGGAAGTCGAAGGGAATAGGGGCGTTTGGGCGGACATAGATGGTGGCGCAGGTGACGGTAAGGCCGGGGAAGAAGAGACTAAGGATCAGGTGTTTGGTGGAGTCGGGAAGGAGAGGTTGGAGCCGAACGGGGATCTGGCGGTGGTGACCAATGGCAACTCAGCCACACGCAATTGGGAGGGGATTATCGGAGCAGTGGAGGAGATAGGGCGAGGTGTGGATGGAGTGGTGGGGTTGGAGTAAGGTTTCATTGAGGAGGAAGGCATCCACACGGTGGGTGGCAAGGGTATGCAGGGAGAGGTTCTTGTTGGCGGGGAGGGAGTAGATATTGTTGAAAAGGATACGTTGCTGTCGCGTCATGACAGGGATTTAGACGAGGGTGTCAAGACGGGAGAAGGTGAAATGGGCCTGGTTGTAGGAGTAGGTGGCGTACATTTTTTGGAAAATGGAACGGGCAGCGAGGGAGATCTGTTGGAGGGTGTGGGGGCGCTGAAAGGGATGAACATTCTGAAGGACGATGGTGAGGAACCTGATGATGTCCTCAGCGGTGGGGAGGGGGGAAACGAAGGGAATTGCCAGGAGGGGTGGGGGCGTCCAGAGGACGGACAGGTACTGTGAGTTCAGGAGTGGTCGGAGGAGGTCGGGCTTTACACTTTTGGGAGTAGGTGGGATGGGGGAGATTGCAGGTATTGCAGGAGGGAGGGGATTGAAGGTTAGGGCACTGCCGGAGGAAGTGCGCTTGCCTACAATGCGGGCAGGTGGGGGCCTCGCGGCACTCAGCTGTTGGGTGTGCGTTATAGTGCAGACACCTCTGGCAGCGCAGGGATTGAGGAGGGGAACGGGAGGGGGCGACCTTGTAGCGCTGGTTGAAGAGGAGGGCACCCTCCTTCAGGAGACGGTCAAAGGAGGGGGCGTCCTTGGAAAAAACCCGCATAAGGCGGGTGGGGCCGGCCGTGTTGAAAATGCGGCGGACCGCCCGCACCTCCAGCGTGGGATGCGCCTTGAGCTCTGCCAACACCTCCTCCTCCGTGATCGACGGACTGAGCCGAGTGATCACGGCGGTGAGGGTCGGCGGGCGACACGGGGGTTGGGCTTGGCGGGTAGAAGATGTTGAAGGAGCAGGGGTGAGGGAGGCGTTGGGGCCAAAACGGGTGATGGGGAGGCGGGAGAGGATGTCAGTATGGAGGGTTGGGCTGGGGGAGGAGATGAGAACAGAATCCCGTCTGGAAGTGAGGAGAGAGATAGGGGCACCAGGAAAGTGTTGGCGGAGGAGGAGGGAGAGATTCCGGGCCTCAAGAAGGGAAGGATCGGGACGGGAGAGGAGGTATTTGTATAAAGAGGGGGGGAGGAGGAGGAGGAGGCGGAGGGAGCAGGGCCAGGTGGGGAGACATCCATGGCACCCTGGGTGGGGGGGGGGGGGAAGGAGGACGGGGCGGGGCCTTTTTGGGAGCGGAGGAGGTGGTGAGGCCACTAGGGCGTTTAATGGCGGCAGAAGGGCGGGTGGTGATATGAGGGACGGGAGCTATAGGGAGGTGGTGGGAAGGGACAGGTCCCAGCATGGACGCAGCAGCCGGCGCCGGAGAAGGTGAAGGCGAAGGCGAAGGCGACGGCGACGGTGACGGTGGCGGCGGTGATGGCGAAGGCGATGGGGAGAGCTGGGCATGGACAGTGGCCCGACGGGCCACCACCCTAGCTGGAGCTGCAGTGACAGGCTGGGGGAGTGGGGGAAAGGATCTGATCGAGGGGAGTGGGAGGAAGAAGCTGGAGAGGGGGCGACAAAGAGCGAGGGCGAAGGGAGAGTGAGAAGAGGTGGGATGGAAGGAGGGGGGTGTGACTGGGCACACCATGTTATAGTGGTGGTGGCGGCGGAAGGGGAAGTATAAACTATGGCTGTGGTGGTAGTGGTGGCGGTGGTGGTGGGGGCGGACATGACGACAGCGAGAAACAAAAACGCACAGGACGAAAAGAAAGGACACAAACTGGGGACATACGAAGACAAAGACGGAGACGGAGACGGAGGAAGACGAAGACGGACGAAGACCAGGGTCGGACGGCGACGGTGACGGCGACGGCGACGGTGACGGCGACGGCGGGCGGCAGGAACGCCGCAGCTGCTGCTGCTGCTGCTGCTGCTGCTGCTGCTGCTGCCGCGGACGGGGCTGCTGCTGCTGCTGCTGCTGCTGCTGCTAGCTGGCTGGCTGGCTGGCTGGCTGGACCGCTGCTGCTGCTGCTGCTGCTGCTGCAGGAGGACTGGCTGGCTGCTGCCGGCTGGACCGCCGCTGCAGGCCGGGACCGGGACCGGGACCGCTGCTGCTGCTGCTAATGCTGCTGATACTGCTGCTGGACCGCTGCGGCTCTGCTCGGCTGGCTGGCTGGCTGGCTGACTGGCTGGCTGGCACCTGAAAATCCTAGCACTTCGATTAGTGCTGGAATGACACAATCGAAGGGCGGTAACCTTGCGGAGTACCGCCGGAGATGGATTCTCTCTCTCATTACAGCTCCTTTTATACTCGATTGTCATGCGCAGTCACTGACGTTTTGCTGTCCAGCGCCATTTGTCGGACATTTTGTGAACTTTGTTTTTTTTTTCCTAGTAAATCCCCATGTCATTCCAAGCATGTGTGTCCATTTTTACCTCTCTATCTACATTATTCCGTGGCTTATTAAGTTTTCAAATTTATTCTGACTTTTTAATCACCCAGTATACGCAAAAGAGCGGTATAAGCAGGGGGAGTTCGTGGCGAGTGTAATGGACTTCTTTTAATTTCTATTACTTCTAAAATGCATGTTGAATTAATTCTTCTGGTAGTTAGCCGGGAGTGGAATCATAGCCCTTGCAGTGCCCGATCGCGTCGGTTTGCCCTCATGTCCAAGTCTCTGGGAGCAGCCCTCTCTGTCCCATTCACTGCGGCAGAGGGCGGCGTGTGCCTTTGGCAAGACTAGCAATGCTTGTGTGAAAAAGCGTTTGCGTGCTGCATTCAGTGAACTCTCCCAGAGCTCACTTTAGTGGCGAATATGAATGCGGAGGAATCAGTCCAGCCAGGCAAAGGCGTGCCCTACAAGGTAGCACATCTCACTGTCGTGAAGTATCCTCGGTGTGCCTCGACAGGCGAATCTTTTGTCTGGTGCCAGCGGGCTACCAGCGCCTCGAGTGCAGACATTGGCACTGGAAAGTTACAGAAAGTTTTGGCGGTACGGCTTTTGGTTGGTGGGAGCACGTAGCTGTAACGCCGACGATTTCCCGTAGGTTGGCACTCGCAGCTTTTTGGAACGAGGAGTTGTGATAAGTCGGCGCACACCATGTTCCGAAAAGCGACTGATTGTAGAAATGAAGTACATAATCTCAGATTGTCCAAATGACATTTTTGAGAGTCTCATACCACGAAGGAGCAGAAAGAAAACAAGTTTCATCTTTGATTGAGGCTAGGAATGTGAAAGAGTCAGGCGATTGGATGTTAATCGGTAATTCGTTAGCAGATTGTGGGCCGTGTCACGCCAGCGTCCCACACCGCCTGTGACCTCAACACGCCTCGTCTCCCGCAATTGATGTGAGTTTCACAGCGAAACAGCGTACGAAAATCGTACACCATGATAGGTGCATTCTTTCAAATTAATTAATCATTCATTGCACGGTGACCTCTCTGTCACAATTTTACTCTCTAGTCTCTCTCTTTTTCTACTCACTATCCTTCCAATCCAATCATCACCACAAATTTAATTTCATGGTTAATAGTCAGTTAACACGACTTCCCAACAGTTCGGTCTTTTCTACGATAACTTTTCCTGTCCTTTCCTTCCCGAAGATCCATGATTAACGCACTTCGTGAATATACATTCACCCTCGTGTGATGAGTATTTGATCCTTATTTGTTCTGAGCAATCATTTGAACTGTAACCAATAAATGTACGTGATTTGTTACCTTTGTTTTAGCAGGTGATAGTCCTCATCGTTACGTAGTAATTGTTGATCTGGGCACACGGCTATGGATCATATGCTAGGGCCAACCATCCGTTTCCTTGTGCACGATTCTCTTACGTACGCTCTTACTGTAATGGGAGACTTGCATCTTGAGTAGGAATACTCAGTGTATGTCAGTGGCAAATCAGATCGATTAAAGCCTTCATCCAAGCAACATCTTGTACAGAACATGTTGAAATAAACATTCTGGCTCGTGTTCACTGTAAACTGAATGCTTGGACCCAAGTTATGTTACAGAACACTCCCAGAATATCATAGAAATACCTCCAGCCTGAACTGCATCCTCCACTGTGTGTTAAACGCCTGGCTGGATCTTCGGTGAACTGGATTTTTTGCATCATTTGAAAAGAGGCAATACCATGACTTATTGGTCCACTTAAACATCTGTAGTCTATTTCTGTACTGTCTGGCTCGCTGAAGATGTACGTCTTAATGTGAGGCTGTGAGCAATGGCGTTTATGTGAGGTTGTCGGCTCCACATAGTCACTGTATGCAGTTCCCTTCTCAGTGTCCGCTGGCAAACTACATTGAGGTTCTACATTCACTGACAGCAGTAGTTCCTGTCGATTTGGAAGCCATTGTCACTGACAAGGTGAGTCGCATGTGTCCTGTCGCTAACGTTTAAGATCACTTTACAACTGTTCCTCAGCCGTGTTTACATGGCTCCTAGTGGTACACCATTCTTGGTAGAAACGTTGGGCGGTGCACGTCGGTACATCAAAAAATCGAGCAACTTCGTTCATAGTATGATCGTGGACACGTTCGAGCACAATAGCTACTATCTGGCACCGTGCCACGCGTGCACGTCAACCCACGTTGCTACGCTGATTCCATAAGACTGTCTGGCACGAACGCACTTCACTGTCATGAGTTGCGTTAGCGACGGAGTGCTACATGGACTTCTGGTACCAGCTGTACAATACTACAGTGTTCTGCGGGTGAGCTTATTTCGTGTAAAATGAAACCTCAGAATACAATTCTACTAAATCGCTGAAAGATTCATGAACTTCATCTCTAAGGCTGAATTTACGATACTACACTACTGGCCATTAAAACTGCTACACCACGAAGATGACGTGCTACAGAAGCGAAATTTAACCGACAGGAAGAACATGCTGTGATATGCAAATGAATAGCTTTTCAGAGCATTCACACAAGCAAGGTTGGCGCCGGTGGCGACACCTACAACGTGCTGACATGAGGAAAGTTGCCAACCGATTTCACATACACAAACGGCAGTTGACCGTCGTTGCCTCGTGTAAGGAGGAGAAACGCGTACCATCACAGTTCCGACTTTGATAAAGGTCGGATTATAGCCTATCGCGATTGTGGTTTATCCAATCGCGACATTGTTGCTCGCTTTGGTCGAGATCCAATAGCTGTTAGCAGAATATGGAATCAGTGGGTTCAGGAGGGTAATATGGAACGCCATGCTGGATCCAAACGGCCTCGTATCACTAGCAGTCGAGATGACGGGCATCTTATCCGCATGGCTGTAACGGATCGTGCAGCCACGTCTCGATCCCTGAGTCAACAGATGGGGACGTTTGCAAGACAACAACCATCTGCACGAACAGGTCGATGACGTTTGCAGCAGCATGGACTATCAGCACGGAGACCATGGCTGTGGTTACCCTTGACGCTGCATCACAGACAGGAGCGCCTGCGATGGTGTACTCAACGACGAACCTGGGTGCACGAATGGCAAAACGTCGTTTTTAGGATGAATCCAGGTTCTGTTTACAGCATCATGATGGTCGCATCCGAGTTAGGCGACATCGCGGTAAACGCACATTGGAAGCGTATATTCGTCATCACCATACTGGCACATCACCCGCCTTGATTGTATGGGGTGCCATTGGTTACACCTCTCGCTCACCTCTTGTTCGCATTGACGGCACTTTGAACAGTGGACGTTACATTTCAGATGTGTTACGACCCGTGGCTCTACCCTTCTTTCGATCCCTGCGAAACCCTACATTTCAGCGGGATAATGGACGACCGCATGTTGCAGGTCCTGTACAGGCCTTTCTGGATTCAGCAAATAATGTTGGACTGCTGTCCTGGCCAGCACATTCTCCAGATCTCCCACCAATTGACAACGTCTAGTCAACGGTGGCCGAGCAACTAGCTCTTCACAATACGCCAGTCACTACTGTTGATGAACTGTGGTATCGTGTTGAAGCTGCATGGGCAGCTGTACCTGTACACGCCATCCAAGCGCTGTTTGACTCAATGCCCAGGCGTATCAAAGCCGTTATTAAGGCCAGAGGTGGTTGTTCTGGGTTCTGATTTCTCAGGATCTATGCACACAAATTGCGTGAAAATGTAATCACATGTCAGTTCTAGTATAATATATTTGTCTAATGAATACCCGTTTATCATCCGCATTTCTCCTTGGTGTAGCAATTTTAATGTCCAGTATTCCCCCCATGAACCATGGACCTTGCCGTTGGTGGGGAGGCTTGCGTGCCTCAGCGATACAAGATAGCCATATCGTAGGTGCAACCACAACGGAGGGGTATCTGTTGAGAGGCCAGACAAACGTGTGGTTCCTGAAGAGGGGCAGCAGCCTTTTCAGTAGTTGCAGGGGCAACAGTCTGGATGATTGACTGATCTGGCCTTGTAACAATAACCAAAACGGTCTTGCTGTGCTGGTACTGCGAACGGCTGAAAGCAAGGGGAAACTACAGCCGTAATTTTTCCCGAAGGCATGCAGCTTTACTGTATGGTTAAATGATGATGGCGTCCTCGTGGGTAAAATATTCCGGAGGTAAAATAGTCCCCCATTCCGATATCCGGGCGGGGACTACTCAAGAGGATGTCATTATCAGGAGAAAGAAAACTGGCGTTCTACGGATCGGAGCGTGGAATGTCAGATCCCTTAATCGGGCATGTAGGTTAGAAAATTTAAAAAGGGAAATGGATAGGTTAAAGTTAGATATAGTGGGAATTAGTGAAGTTCGGTGGCAGGATGAACAAGACTTCTGGTCAGGTGACTACAGGGCTATAAACACAAAATCAATAGGGGTAATGCTGGAGTAGGTTTAATAATAAATAGGAAAATAGGAATGCGAGTAAGCTACTACAAACAGCATAGTGAACGCATTATTGTGGCCAAGATAGATACGAAGCCCACGCCTACCACAGTAGTACAAGTTTATATGCCAACTAGCTCTGCAGAAGACAAAGGAATTGAAGAAATGTATGATGAAATAAAAGAAATTATTCACATAGTGAAGGGAGACGAAAATTTAATAGTCATGGGTGACTGGAATTCGGTAGTAGGAAAATGGAGAGAAGAAACATAGTAGGTGAATATGGGTTGTGGGTAAGGAAACAAAGAGGAAGCTGCCTGGTAGAATTTTGCACAGAACACAACTTAATCATAGCTAACACTTGGTTGAAGAATCATAAAAGAAGGTTGTATACATGGAAGAATCCTGGAGATACTGACAGTTTTCAGATAGATTATATAATGGTAAGACAGAGATTTAGGAACCAGGTTTTAAATTGCAAGACATTTCCAGGGGCAGTTGTGGACTCTGACCACAATCTATTGGTTATGAACTGTAGACTAAAACTGGTGAAACTGCCAAAAGGTGGGAATTTAAGGAGATGGGACGTGGATAAACTGAACGAACCAGAGGTTGTACAGAGTTTCAGGGAGAGCATAAGGGAACAATTGACAAGAATGGGGGAAAGAAATACAGTAGAAGAAGAATGGGTAGCTTTGAGGGATGAAGTAGTGAAGGCAGCAGAGGATCAAGTAGGTAAAAAGACGAGGGCTAGTAGAAATCCTTGGGTAACAGAAGAAATACTGGATTTAATTGATGAAAGGAGGAAATATAAAAATGTAGTAAATGAAGAAGGCAAAAAGGAATACAAACGTCTCAAAAATGAGATCGATAGGAAGTGCAAAATGGCTAAGCAGGGATGGCTAGAGAACAAATGTAAGGATGTAGAGGCTTATCTCACTAGGGGTAAGATAGATACTGCCTACAGGAAAATTAAAGAGACCTTTGGAGAAAAGAGAACCACTTGTATGAATATCAAGAGCTCAGATGGCAACCCAGTTCTAAGCAAAGAAGGGAAAGCAGAAAGGTGGAAGGAGTATATAGAGGGTCTATACAAGGGAGATGATGTACTTGAGGACAATATTTTGGAAATGGAAGAGGATGTAGATGAAGATGAAATGAGAGATATGATACTGCGTGAAGAGTTTGACAGAGCACTGAAAGACCTAAGTCGAAACAAGGCCCCGGGGGTAGACAACATTCCATTAGAACTACTGACGGCCTTGGGAGAGCCAGTCCTGACAAAACTCTACCATCTGGTGAACAAGATGTATGAGATAGGCGAAATACCCTCAGACTTCAAGAAGAATCTAATAATTCCAATCCCAAAGAAAGCAGGTGTTGACAGATGTGAAAATTACCGAACAATCAGATTAATAAGTCATAGCTGCAAAATACTAACGCGAATTGTTTACAGCCGAATGGAAAAACTAGTAGAAGCCGACCTCGGGGAAGATAAGTTTGGCTTCCGTAGAAATATGGGAACACGTGAGGCAATACTGACCCTACGACTTATCTTAGAAGCTAGATTAAGGAAAGGCAAACCTATTTTCTAGCATTTGTAGACTTAGAGAAAGCTTTTGACAATATTGACTGGAATAATCTCTTTCAAATTCTGAAGGTGGCAGGGGTAAAATACAGGGAGCGAAAAGCTATTTACAATTTGTACAGAAACCAAATGGCAGTTACAAGAGTCGAGGGACATGAAAGGGAAGCAGTGGTTGGGAAGGGAGTGAGACACGGTTGTAGCCTGTCCCCGATGTTATTCAATCTCTATACTGAGCAAGCAGTGAAGGAATCAAAAGAAAAATTCGGAGTAGGTATTAAAATCCATGGAGAAGAAATAATAACTTTGAGGTTCGCCGATGATATTGTAATTCTGTCAGAGACAACAAAGGACTTGGAAGAGCAGTTGAACGGAATGGATAGTGTCTTGAAAGGAGGATATAACATGACCATCAACAAAAGCAAAACGAGGATAATGGAATGTAGTAGAATTAAGTCGAGTGATGCTGAGGGAATTAGATTAGGAAATGAGACACTTAAATTAGTAAAGGAGTTTTTCTATTTGGGGAGCAAAATAACTGATGATGGTCGAAGTAGAGAGGATATAAAATGTAGACTGGCAATGGCAAGGAAAGCGTTTCTGAAGAAGAGAAATTTGTTAACATCGAGTATAGATTTAAGTGTCAGGAAGTCGTTTCTGAAAGTATTTGTATGGAGTGTAGCCATGTATGGAAGTGAAACATGGACGATAAATATTTTGGACAAGAAGAGAATAGAAGCTTTCGAAATGTGGTGCTACAGAAGAATGCTGAAGATTAGATGGGTAGATCATATAACTAATGAGGAAGTATTGAATAGGAATGGGGAGAAGAGGAGTTTGTGGCACAACTCGACTAGAAGAAGGGGTCGGTTGGTAGGACATGTTCTGAGGCATCAAGGGATCACCAGTTTAGTATTGGAGGGCAGCGTGGAGGGTAAAAATCGTAGAAGGAGACCAAGAGATGAATATACTAAGCAGATTCAGAAGGATGTAGGTTGCAGTAGGTACTGGGAGATGAAGAAGCTTGCACAGGATAGAGTAGCACGGAGAGCTGCATCAAACCAGTCTCTGGCCTGAAGACCACAACAACAACAGTGTATATTGTTTATTCGATAGAGTTGCCTCAGCCCATAACGCGTTCTTTGAAAATCTGAAGACGTTCACACCTTCCATGAACCAAGGAGCTCAGAGCTAAAGATAAAGAGAATAATACGTTCAACTGTTATTTGGTATGCTCTACACCATCATCACTAGACCTCAGCCGGCACGAAGCGTTTGCAGTCGTACCAGCGTGGCATCTAACGTTTCCAAAGTTACGAAACTGTTTAGCCGATTTAACCAATGAACTTTTGGTGACGCAACTCCGTGAGTTATTTAAAAGGTAGTCTTTTACATACCGGGTGGCTATAATTAAACTTTCGCTACTTGAAAGGGACCATCATGAAAAAGAGTGATCGTTGGACAACAAAACTTTCTAGAAACATCTGTAAGGACATGCGGAACGAAAATAACGAATAAACCAATGCATATTAATTTCTAGAGTAGAGGCCAACATTTGTTTATTGCGTACCACATTTACCTTCCAGGTTACAAACGATACTGAATATGAAGACCATTTACATCCACGACAGCCCGGAGACGCACTAGAGAAGTCATTTCACAATTGTTCGCAGGCTTTTTCGAACGGGGGACCACGGAATTTTCTGTTGTCGTGACACAATTCGTACACTGCTGGAAGACCGCAAGGTATCAGTAACTTCTTCAACAATTTCTGCGCAACTGGCCGTCGGCCTATCCCAGGAGCAATTCCCAAATCGCCAGTAAGTCGAGCTTCCGAATCATATCGTTCAACCCCGATGTGGAATGAGGACCTCGCGTAGAGCAGCAGCAGTGCTGCTGTTGTTTCGATAAAACAGCTTTACAAGTAAAGCCCTGCTCACCTCGTCCAGACCCAAGTTGACTGTCTGTAGCTGTAATGCACACTGATGCTTGTGTTTCAGTCCTACGTCGTCGTACCAGCAACAGCGCCTAACGGCAAGTCGTGACACTGAGGCCGTCCGCACACATGTCGATTTCCACTCGTCGTGAGCGCGATTTTCCTTCAGTCAGCTTGCGACTTCCCACCAGGGAGCTACAAAACTTTCTTGGTTATTTCTTTCAATAACAAGCTATATAATGAACACTTCTAGTGGTGAGAGTGATGCGGTCATGTTCTAGTACCGGCGGAAGAAAAGAAAGACGCTGAGTGTGGGTGCATACGTACAAAGATTGGAAATTTCATTGACGTTCTTTGGTGGTGCAACAGAACTGCAAGAGAGCCTCTTCTTGTTTTGCTTGTGCCTTTGTCCCGCATTTTGTCCCAGGGTCGGCATGGTTACGGGCGGGTTTGGCATGGTTAATTTAAGAGGTGACCGGATGTCCTTCCTGTCACCAAGAGCTGCAAGAGAGTGATTCAAAACTTTTGTCATTCTACAAGATGTCAAAGGAATCTTACATTGCCTTGGTGAACATTGTAGCTCCAGTTTTCAGAACATGAATAGAAGTACACTACTGGCCATTAAAATTGCTACACCAAAAAGAAATGCAGATGATAAACGGGTATTCATTGAACAAATATATTATACTAGAACTGACATGTGATTACATTTGCATGCAATTTGGATGCATAGATCCTGAGAAATCAGTACCCAGAACAACCACCTCTCGCCATAATAACGGCCTTGATACACCTGGGCATTGAGTCAAACAGAGCTTGGATGACGTGTACAGGTACAGCTGCCCATGCAGCTTCAACACGATACCACAGTTCATCAAGAGTAGTGACTGGCGTATTGTGACGAGCCAATTGCTCGGCCACCATTGACGAGACGTTTTCAGTTGGTGAGAGATCTGGAGAATGGCTGGCCACGGCAGCAGTCGAAAGTTTTCTGTATCCAGAAAGGCCCGTACAGGACCTGTCACATGCGGTCGTGCATTATCCTGCTGAAATGTAGGGTTTCGCACGAATCGAATGAAGGGTAGAGCCACGGGTCGTAACACTTCTGAAATGTAACGTCCACTGTTCAAAATGCCGTCAGTGCGAACAAGAGGTGACCGAGACGTGTAACCAATGGCACCCCATACCATCACGCTGGGTGATACGCCAGTATGGCGATGACGAATACACGCTTCCAATGTGCGTTCACCGCGATGTCGCCAAACAGGGATGCGACCATCCTGATGCTGTAAACAGAACCTGGATTCATCCGAAAAAATGACGTTTTGCCATTCGTGCACCCACCCAGGTTCGTCGTTGAGTACGCCATCGGAGGCACTCCTGTCTGTGATGCATTGTCAAGGATAATCGCAGCCATGGTGTCCTAGCTGATAGTCCATGCTGCTGCAATCGTCGTCGAACTGTTCGTGCAGATGGTTGTTGTCTTGCAAACGTCCCCATCTGTTGACTCAGGGATCAAGACATGGCTGCACGATCCGTTACAGCCATGCGGATAAGATGCCTGTCATCTCGACTGCTAGTGATACGAGGCCGTTGGGATCCAGCACGGCGTTCCGTATTACCCTCCTGAACCCACCGATTCCATATTCTGCTAACAGTCATTGGATCTCGACCAACGCGAGCAGCAGTGTCGCGATACGATAAACTGATATGATAGGCTACAATCCGATCTTTATCAAAGTCGGAAACGTGATGATACGCATTTCTCCTCCTTACACGAGGCATCAAAACAACTTTTCACCAGGCAACGCCGGTCAAATGCTGTTTGTGTATGAGAAATCGGTTGGTAACTTTCCTCAGGTGTCGCCACCAGCGTCAATCTTGTGTGAATGCTCTGAAATGCTAATCCATTGCATATCACAGCATCTTCATCCCTGCCGGTTAAATTTCGCGTCTGTGGCATGTCATCTTCGTGGTGTAGCAATTTTAATGGTCAGTATTGTATGAGTGAATACTTGAGTGAAGAAGAGCGAATACTTGTGACATCAAGGTAATCCTTTTAATCTACATTTGTAACACACATATAAAAGCGTGAAAAATATTATATCTGTATAGATATTATAACGATATTAAATTTTTGTGAAGGCAATTTTTATACTATAAAGTAGAAGACTGAGAAAGTGTATGAAACACTTCAAAAAATTGTAGAAAATTCCTTCGCTAGTCCTGAGGAGAGGGAGTGTTCAGGAGGATTTGCTGGCTCTGTCAAAATGGAAATACCG
The DNA here is from genome assembly GCF_023898315.1 of Schistocerca nitens. Lineage (NCBI taxonomy): Eukaryota > Metazoa > Arthropoda > Insecta > Orthoptera > Acrididae > Schistocerca > Schistocerca nitens. The sequence continues at coordinate 824,582,516 of NC_064614.1, forward strand.
CTTCCCGTTGGTCTTTCTTTAGTAAAGGGAAGATTGTTGAAACTGGTTGTGGTTGACGCTGAATCCTGCCGTGCCCTGGTAGGATGGCGTCACCCTTCTACTGGGATGGTACAAGATTTCTGGAGAGGCTCTTGTAACGTCGTCTATGAGGACCAGTGCACTTCTTTTATAACACCTCAGCTGAATATCGCTCATGTGCATCAGGCCAGCGACGAGACTGTACAGAATATTGCTTATACTTCTTGTTGTTCAGTATAGGTTTTGAGATCTTCGCCACCTTTGCTGAAAAATATTTAGCGAAGGCTTTGTCTGTATCACTTTAAAAGTTTCAGTTTTTTTATCTTCCTGACACGTTCTCTCGTATCCATGTGATGGTGTGACACTCCACTCACGAATTTCCAAAGGTGGTCTTGGCATCATTGCCGGAGATGTTTCAGGAGGTGTCGCCATAAATGCGGATTGGAGTGATGATGGGAAGGAGCGTGGTTGTTGCTGGTCATTTGTGGTAACGTCAAACTGGGACGAAACATTTTCTGAGAAGTGGATTATTTCGTTAAGATTTTCCATTTCAATTTTAATTTTTCATAGGAAGTTAAGCTGTACTCTTGCTTCCCCTTTTTGTAATTAAATTTTTTTTCGTTCATTAACATTCAAAAACAAAAAAATTTAAGTAGAGGGTGATGTAGGGAAGCAGCCTACTCACGCCGTAGTAAATTCACATCAGTCTTTCCATTGTGTGCCAGCCAGTCCGCTGTAACTAGCTCTGACGTCATAAATGTTGCGCAATACTTTAAAAATCAAGTAAATAACCTGAAACGGTTCTAGCATGTCAGGAGTAATACTAAACCAATATGTGTTGAATGTCAGTTCAATAACTTTAACCATTTTCGAAATTTGGACGTTTTTCTGTAAAAATCATTGGCGCAACAGAAAAGAGCTAGAGACTTAAAAATTTATATTTAGATTCCCTTTTCATAATAATTTAATAGAAACAGTACTTTGGATTTCACAAATTAAGATTTTAGTTGAAATTCATAATTTTCTGGTTTTTGTCTTAAAAATTAAGGAAGCAAGATAGATTAAGTAGGCTAATAAATAAGGCTAGGATGTTTATATTTAAGTAGAATGGAGATCCGCTATAACCATAAAGATGTGAGAAGTTTCATTTGAATAACTATAAAACTATAGCGATAGTGTATCTCCAAAGGGCAAGTTCAGAGCTCGTCTACTGCGTGCAGTGTAATTAAATTAATTCTCTCGCCCAAAATATTTAACTTAGCCACGTCAAACTTTTATTATGATTACTTACCTGTGTGTTGAATGCACATTTAAATTGAGAGTTTCATCGGCCATCAGCAAAAGAAGCTATGATTTATTCGGTAACTTAAAGTGGTGCTTTACTAGCCCAGCGGCTAGTTGGGAGAGCCGATTTGATCAGGCGTTCCCTTAGCCGTCCGCACCGCGGCTTTATATATAAGAACGCTGCGAGAGGAAAATAGGCCCCAGTTCTCTCCAGACGCTGAATAGCACACCATCTGTGTCGGGAGCCGCGTCGCGTTGGTATCATTGCTCTAAACAGCCTCGGATGCCGTATTAAGTTACTCGGGATACGTGTAACCATGAAACCATTTTCGAGTGAAGTGTTAACTCTGGGATGACTTTAATTATCTATCTTCAGTTTGCGTATGTCGTATTTTCACGTGCCGTCGCGGGACAAACATTCTACCATTATTTAGTGTGGCGTTTGATGAACCTAATCATCAAATTATGGCGAGCATTCACTTAAACATTTAATTTGGACAGTTATAGTTGCATCAGCGCATTAGACTCTGAACTGCTCTGTTAGTCAGATTGTGTGGATTCTTCTTTTTTTTCATCTCTGACTTTCATAATACAGAGAACGTTTTTACACGATCGTTTTTTGATTATGAATCCCAGACAATCTCCTAATTCCTCAGAGCTATAAGCTGTAGCTATAAGTGTATTTCTCAGATGAAGTGGGCACTAGGAATTCTAATTACAGTCTTCACGTTTTGCTTATCACTTTCTGGTTGCCAAAACTGTAGTTAGAGAGCCAGTGTTGAGAATGGCAAAACAACAGCATAAATAATAGGAACATTTATATAACAATTAATTCCACTCGCCGCCCCACATATGGTTAAAACGGCAAGGAATGCATCTTTTCTACAAACAAAACATTTTTATTGAATAAACAACAATTAATTTCCACCAGCCGCCCCAGATATGATGCATCGGCCGGGAAGTGTTTTTACATTCAAACAATTATACAACAGTAAATTTTCCACCAGCCGCCCCACAATTGGTGCATCGGCCGGGAAGAAGGAAAGAAACTGAGTAAAAGTGAAAGTGATTTTTAAATATTCGGATTCGCGAGTGAAATGCGACACGCAACTAAGTAATAGAACAGTGAAAGTGTTACATGTGCATGTGGACGACGCAATTGGATTAACAACGCATCTGGATTGACGGAGCTGGCACTGAGTCTAGCGGCGCTGCCGGCATCGCGAGAAGCCAGTTTCGCCACATCGCAGTCATCCGCCGGAGCAGCCGGAGCCGCGCCTGCAGTTGCGGGCCACGCAAACACACAACAGCCGTCGGAGTGCCGTCTGCAGTTCAGTGTGCTGCGTTGCATCAGTAATCCTGGTACGCCGTGCTGGCATCGCCATACGTCGTGCAGAAGGAACTAAGTTAAGTGAAAAGCTGTTAAAAATTTTACTAACCTGCACTAAAAGACTGTCGGAGATGGAACTGCCAGAAGAAGCTGAGGTTAAACTTAAATCAGAACCTATGTCTGTTGAGGGAACTGTGAATCCAGACAACGGTTCAAGTGTAAATATGCATGAAAGTAGTAAAGTTAAAGTAAAATATGAAGTATTGTCTCCTGACACTAGTGTGGCAAGGGGCAATGATTCAATAATAGAGACCCCTGTAGTAAAACAGAAATCAGAAATTGTTAATTTATTGGATGATAGTTTCTCTCTTGAATTAAAAATGAAACAGTCATCAGAGGTGGTAGAGTTTAAAAAGGATAAGTTAGATATGACTGATTAATCAGAAGTTTCATTTAGTTTTGATGATTCTGGTATTGGAGCTAGTTTTTCGTCACCTGAGTGTGATAAAAAGCCAGCTAGTGAGCAACCCAAAGATACTGGAGATATTGATTTAAATGTTATATTACAAGCAATAGCTACCAGCAATGCTGAATTAAAGTCTGAAATAACTGAGATCAAAAGTAGTCATGCAAAAATGTAAGCCAGTAATGCTAGAATGACAGCTGAATTAAAATCTGATATAATTGAGGTAAATAACAGAATTGTGGCCAGCCAAATTAATTTTAATAATCGATTGGAGGAAATGGACAATACCTTCAAGGCTGGTTGCAATAAGTTGAAAGAGGATCTGGACAGTTTGAATTATAAAATTGATTACAACCATGAGGATATTAAGAAAAAGATTGCTCAACAATTTTCTGAAATGTATAAAACAGTAAAATCCGAAGTTGCTGAAGTTCGCAAAGACTTCCAAATGGAAGATGCAAAGCTGGAGCACAAGTTAACAGAAAAGATCGAGGCGGAATCTGAACTGTGCTCAGATAGGTTTAAAGATGTTTATATAAAAGGAAACATATGTCAAGCAGACGTAGATGCAATCAAAACTGATACTACTCATATTGTGCAAAGAGTAGATAATGTTGAAATGAGAGTAGAAAATATTAGTACTAACATTGCTAACATTGAGAATTGTGAGGTGTATGCTTCGCCGGCGATGGGCGAGGCATGACAGAATCTCTGACCAGAGAGTAGTTTATTGTTAGTTGTTGCTTGTCGCGAGTCTGTGCTAGTCTGCGTGAGTCGACAGTAGTAGTCAGTCGGATACAGTAGTAGTCGGTCGGCTTTAGTAGTGAATGGACAGTAGTAGTCTGCGGGAGTCGGCATGCGTCGGCTCTGTGCTCTGGTCGCGACTCTGGTCAGGACTCTGGAGGATGAGTATTGTTGTAGAAGGTAAAGAAGCAGCTTTGCGCATAATTAATAATGTACGTTAATTGTAATTTAATTTGTTCAAAAAAAATGCCCCAATAATAATTTTTATAATATAAAGTAACTCTTTTAAAGAAAAGCATTCATTTCAATTTCCAATGCATTATCATTGCTTCCAAGAATAAAAAAAAATATACGCCAGCATTGCACGAAGCTGTGTCGAAGAATGTATAATTAAGAGCAGATATAATTGCAGTTTTTATTGAGGTAAGAATTTTGGCTTTTTTATTCAGAATACAGGGCCGAAGGTCAGCGCTGCTGTCCTTATAAAATTTACCAATTATTATTATTTCTGTTGGGAGGTTACATTTGGTTCATGGTTCATTATTTAATTGATATTATTGTGTGGTTCATGGTCAATTATCATTCATTAATTTTGTGTGGGGAGTTTATGCATGGCTCCATCTCAAATTTTCATTTATCAATTTTTTGCGGGGAGTTTACGCTTGGCTACATTTTCATTCTTTAATTTTTGCGGGGAGGTTACAGAGTAAAGTAGCTTCAGTAACTTCTGGTAATGGTAGTATAATACAAGTTGTGGCTGCAAACGCCGCTTTTATCGGGTGTCGGCAGTTCTTGCGGTTCGATCCAGATAAAAATATCCACCCGCTAGATTTCTGGAACGATTTTGAAGATGTGATTCCACCAACTTGGTCTGAACGAGAGAAAATCTCATTTATTAGAAGCCATTTAGCAGGTGACGCCATGCGTTGGTCAGCTGATGTTATGTTGAAGTGTAAAACATTACCAGAATTTAAAACAGCTTTCATTAATGAGTATTGGTCTAGTAATAAGCAAAATGAAGTGTTGAGAGAATTTTGGAGTGGAAAACCTTTCAATGCAGGCAAGGAATCTATTAAAGAGTTTGCTAGGTCATGGATCTCACGTTTGTCACATTTGGGCGAAAAGCTAAAACCGGAAATGATAATACTGGGTCTTGAAGCCAAACTGCCATGGTATTGGCAAACTAGAATTATATCTGCCCCTAGAGACAATCTGGATCGTTTCATTGAATATTTGGAACGTGTATAGCGTGTGGCTGCCAATGAGGAGCAAGCACGTAACAAGAGAAATCTAAATAACAATAGTAGTAATTTTAAGAACGAGCAGAATGGCAATGTAAACATCAGAACAGTAGGTGTTCGCCATCCTAAGAGAGGTAGGAATTGGAGAAATAATTATCAGAACCAACAATGGCATCCAAGTGATAATAATTTTGTTCCAAACATAATTATGCAGGTAAACTACAGTACGGAGAGCAATGCTGTGCCAGTTAACTATAATGGAAATAAAGGAAACAGTAGTAGGCCGAGGCAGGAAAACTAGTTCCCGTCTATGAGGACACTGGCGCTCACCAGGCGGTTACTTTTCCTAAGCCAGTAGTTACGGGAATTGGAAAGACAGATCAGAATACTCAGACTGAACATGTGGATGAAGAGTCGGTAGCATCTAAGAATACAGCAGAAATATTAGATCACTCACAGTATTTGATAGATACCGTGTTAGAGACGCTTTCTAAGTGGGAAGAAAAAGAGAAGGCGCCGCAGTATAATGGTAGGGAAGAGCTACAAAATACTGAATTGTCAGGTGAAGAAGCAGAAGAAATTCATGCTTATATTTACGATGAGGATGATGTGCTCTTATCTAAAGTGCCTGTGCAGGATGTTGATACTGTACTAATAGATTTAGGACAGGAGGTAAGTGAGAATGTAGAGGGTGGCCTGTTGGGGGTCGATGAACCCAGTAGCTGTGACCAGTTGTCACTTGAGAAGGAACCCGACGATAATAATGAAAGTGGTTTAGCTGTAACTAGTGTTATGCCCGGTCTGGAGGCGCAGAATCGCTCAGACTACAGTAATTTGGGTCATGTTCAGCAAACTAAATGTAATGAAGTCGTGCGGTGTTTCGATTTGAAATTAATAGACCGACTGGAAAAGGCAGCTGAAAATGTAATTCAGGAAACCCCTACACACTTTGACCTAAATGTAATGAAGACAGATGTCGATCACTTTAGTTGGAGACAAATCAAAAAGGAACTATTGGATGAATTTGAGGAACCACCTGTACAACCCAGAATAAGCCACCCTATAATAATAGTGAATATGTTGGGTATCAATGTACGTTGTCTCTTAGATAGTGGAAGTGAGGTGAGTATGATATCTCAGTCCTTCTTTGATGTACTACCTAGTAAAGACAAGCTTACAGTAATGAGGGTATCAGGACTAAGAATAATTGGTGCTACTGGCAAGGTGTCAAAAACGGTAAAGCAAGAAGCTTTGCTGCCCTTTAACATTAATGGTAATTTAATTGATCATCCATGTTTAATTGAAATAATCTCAGTATTGAAGATTTAATTGGCATAAATTTCTTGTCGAAATATCAGAGTGTTGTTGACTTTGAAAGAAGCTAGTTAAAAATGGTCTTGCCGATAACCGGAGTAATTACGGTACCTTTTATTGATAAACATGTAGTAACTAATGATGACACTTGGGAGCTGCCTATACGAGTTCTGAAAAATGGGAGGTATGGGGACGAAGGTGTTAATCTTAGTAAAAGTAAGCTAAACACAGAAGAAGAAGAAGCAATTATTTTGGACAAAATAGAAGCTAAATTGCAGGACATCGATAAAATTTCAGCTAATCAGAAGGAAGAACTGAAACAGGTTTTAAAAAGGCATTATAAGGTATTTTCAAATAGACCTGGCGTGGTCAAAGGTTATGAATGTCAATTAAAGGTGAAACCTGGCCAAGTGTTTTTCAGGAAGCCATACCAAATACATGTAGCTAGGAAGGAGGCAGTTCGAAAGGAGATACAGAGAATGCTAGAGTGGGGTGTGATTGAAAAAGCGGTCAGTGAGTACAATAATCCTCTTGTGGTTGTACCAAAAAGAGACGGGAGTGTCAGATTGGTCTTGGACGCTCGTTGGTTGAATGAAATAGTGGTTAGGGAAAGTGATAGACTGCAGGACATGGACGAGTTATTGCAAAAGTTCCGGGGAGTAAAATTCTTAACTTCTATGGACATCACGTGTGGATACTGGAATTTGCCACTGGCGGAAAGTTCAAGGAAGTACACAGCTTTCTTGTACGAAGGAGTTTGTTAGCAATACCGTGTGGTACCTTTCGGACTTAATATCTCTGTTTGTACCTTCGTACGTGTGATGTGCCATGTTTTAGGACCAGCCTTAAGTAATAAAATAACAGTCTACGTAAATGATCTGTTCATAGCAACTCCTACCTGGGAAGAACACATAGTTTTATTAGAGGAAGTTTTAGAGACTATTGAGAGAGGTGGCATGAAACTAAAGATTGAAAAGACAGAGTGCGTTAAAGAGGAAATAGGTTTCTTGGGATATATGATAAGTGGAAAAGGTATCCTGCCTGAGCCAGGCAAGCTAGCAATGATTGAAAAATTTGAGGCTCCCAGAAACAAGAATCAGTTGAGATCGATGTTTGGTCTTTTCGGCTTCTATAGGCGTTTTGTTAGTGATCAGGCTTTTAATGCGCCCTGTCTTCACCTCTTGCTGAAAAAGAATACCCCTTGGGTTTGGACAGCAGAATGTCAACAGGCGTTTGAGGTGCTTAAACAATCTTTAATTAATAGTCCTATTTTACATCATCCTGATTTTGAAAAACCATTCTGTATGTCTGTTGATGCTAGTGGCTATGGTATAGCTGTGGAGATATTCCAAGTAGAAATAGAGAACGAACAAGAAGTGCACAAGACTATAGCTTTCGCAAGTCGATCTTTACAGACAGCAGAGAGAAATTATGGCATCTCAGAACTGGAAACATTCGCAATTGTATTTGGGGTACAGAAGTTTGAGCAGTATCTATTAGGTCATAAGATAATTGTTTACAGTGACCATAAGGCGTTGACCTTTTTAAAGACCTGTAAGTTGAGGAATGCTCGTTTGGTAAGATGGTCATTGTATCTCCAGCAGTTTGACCTTGAGGTTAGATATATTCAAGGGAAAGACAATCTGGTAGCTGATGGGTTATCTAGAAGTGCGGAGCTCCGTGATGACGCGGGAATTACAGCAACAGACCTAAGTGAAGTACCAATGTTTGCATTACACGAAGTAAAGGAAGAAAGTGCATTAAAGAGAGTGATTAAGAACTTGAGACGTGAGCAGAATGCAGATGACCAACTGAAATTAGTGAAGAGCTATTTAGGAAATGCGAACTATCCTAAGGTTCCGCAATACTATTGTCTGCATAAAGGTATTCTGTTTAGGAGGAAAAAGGTAGGTGTTTCTGAGTGGTAGCTGTGCTTTCCCTCACAACATGAAGACTTACTAATCGACTATGTACACCTGAGGTATGGGCACTACAGTGCAAAGAAGTGCATTGCAAAATTAAAAGAGAAGGTTGTGTTTGACAACATGTACCGCCGTGTGGCCAAGCGTCTAGCGTCTTGTGTAGTGTGCCAGAAAGTCCGTGCTGCTAACACCAGAATACAAGGGGATATGCATTAAGTAGAGCCAACTGAAACCCTAGAATTACTGGCTTGTGATTTGTTTGGCCCTCTTCCTGCTTCGAGAGGTGGTTGCACCCATGTTTTTGTTGTTGTGGATGGATTCAGTAAATATGTTAAGCTATACCCAATTAAAAGAGCAAATGCAAAAACGTTGGTAGAAAAATTGGAAAAATATTTCTTCGTGAACGTTGGCGTTCCGAAAAATTTGCTGTCAGACAATGGGCCTCAATTTACTTCTGATAGATTTAAAGAATGTCTGGATAAGGCCGGAGTGAAACATCTGAAAATATCTGCGTATTTCCCCCAAGGAAATATGAGTGAACGTATTATGAGAGAATTGAATAGGCTTTGCAGGACTTATTGTGCTCGGAAACACTCAAGTTGGGCAGAGCACATGAAGTATTTTGAGAATGTAATTAACAACTTAAGACATGATGCAACTGGTTTTGCGCCTTGAGAATTGATGTTTGGCCAAGAACCGCACAATGTGATTGCAGATATGGTAGAATTCCCTACTCTAACGCAAATATCCACAGACGAGAAGAAGTTAAAGGCTAGGGCAAATATAAGAAAAAGAGCATTGGAAAGGAAGAAGCGTCATGACGCAAAAGCTGTACCCACCAGTTTTGAAATAGGTCTGTTAGTCCTTGTCAAAACCAAGGAAAAATCAAAGAAAATAAATGCAAAAACAAAGAAATTCATCTTCGTATCCTAAGGACCATTCAGGATCATAGGAAAACCACATGCCAATGCATATAGGCTAGAGTACCCTAAGAGTAAAAAGCTATTAGGTCTCAGGAACGTGATCGACCTAAAGAAGTTAATAGGTAGTGAATGAATTCTGTAGGGAGGAGGTTGTTCTGTAACCTCTACACAGTGTGGCAGCTGTGCAGTCCCAGCTGTGTGAGATCTTCTTTCCATTTCAGGTCTCACTCATTCTTCATCTTTCCTATCTACAAAAATTTCGACCCCTTCTTTCCAATACGAAAATTTTCTGAAACCAATGAATGCAATTGCGAGGAGGTTGTTCTGTAACCTCTACACAGTGTGGCAGCTGTGCAGTCCCAGCTGTGTGAGATCTTCTTTCCCATTTCAGATCTCACTCATTCTTCATCTTTCCTATCCACCAAAGTTTCGACTCCTTCTTTGCAATACAAAAATTTTCCGTCATGGCTATCAAGCCATGAGTTCTGTAACCATTCTATCCACCGATTAGTGTAGAAAATACCTAATGTGACAAACCTAACAGTGACATAAACAATAGAGAAGTATGACGTAATTAAGATACAAAGGTATTTGAGTAACAAGTATGTATAGAACCCTGGTAATATAGTAAGTACAAAGTGTTGTTTTATTGGAAATGGTCCCACAATAATATTTTAAAAAGATATACAAATTCGTGTTCAAGCAGGATCTGAAGTGGCAGTGAACCTATTGTATGCTGTAGAGCTAACTAATTAATAGTAAAAGAGATTTCTTAGTGTTATGAAAAATATGCAGATAATTTGTAAGAATAAACTCACTTTGTGTAGCAAGGAATGGCAGTATAATAGAATTGAGCAGTGTTTGTGGTTGAGACGTGAAGGACACGTCCCTGAAGTATTTATAAGGTTGGAGCTGGCCATTATTTTGGTGTAGTGTGTGACAGGACACACCTACACGTATTGAGGTTATGAGTTGGAGGCGTGAATGCGACCATAGGTACCCTTATGTTAGATGAGACAGAGCAGCTCATGGTGTCCTATAGGTTTAAGGAATTTAGCATTACGCTTGGCCATAATTACTTAATGCACTTTAGTGGTAGGTCGAGAGAGACTACCTGTGGTTTCAGCGTCCGATCGAGTGGAAATGGATTGCCACGTGAGCAAACTGATCAGCTGCAATACACTATAGGTATACAATAAATGTGCTGTCCTATGCTTTAAATGTTAATAGAGTGAGTATTACTTAAGTTCATACACTAGCAAAGTAAATAAGTAACATAATGACAGATGTGAAACATTATTTATAGCTCAGCATAAATACACTTCGATAAAGTAAGTACATAACAGCAGATGTGGAACTGACACAGCAGCAGAGAACCAATAAGTGGATTTAGTAGTCAACTAAACGTAGTGTGTTTTGAACACTCAGAACTGTACTATTACCACAAGTTACTCACATGTACAAAGAAGCTGAGAATACAACAACTAATCAAATATACTCATACTATCTTTAAGAATAAGGTAATCAAAGATGAGTCAGTTAAGTAAATAAAATACAGATTTGTCAGGAATGTACCGAGCATTGGTTCAGTGTTCCCGCCCAGAAATAATAAATTGAAATTAAATAGGATTCATGATTGTATGCCTTGAGCATAAATTTTCTCTAGTACGTGACTAATGGCGTTTTGAGCCATTTGTTTACCGATTTTATGACAATTAAGTAACCACGAGAGTAATATTGAAAAAGTTCTGTTAACTTTGTTCCAGCAAAATATTGAAGGATAAAATGTATATATCCCCATTTAATTGTGACTCAACCTTAGATATTAAGTGAACAGAGTCTGGGGCACTCTTTTTGTTTGTTCTACAGGACAAACCAGATAATGGCAGCCTGGTAGCTGCGTGAAAGCGTGGAGTGACTTGGACACAACTCACAGTGACCCCTCCCCTTTCCCCATGTAATTTAGAGTGAACGTGAAGGACGCACACCATAGCAACTTCCCCTCCTCTACCCTTGTGAATGGAAGTATAGAACCCCAGCCAAAGCGGCTACAACCACGTGTGTAAAAATGATTTGTAAAATTTTCTTTCAGGTTTAGAAAAGACTGCTAAGATATAATCATCTGTTTGTGTTTCATGAATAACTGTGTTATTTTCTTTGAATTTGTGTATGTAAAAATGTATTTAATGGATTTAAGATTTTCATAATTTTACATATTTTTATGTAAGGCAATATGTATGCCAAAGTGTTTCATTGATTTTGCTTAAATTTTGAGGGATAATATTGCTTAAGAGGCAGTGAACAAGCCCGCAATTTAAATAATTAAAGTAGGTAATCAGTTTTCTTTTAATATTTCTATATGTTTACATTTCAATTTTAATTTTTCATAGGAAGTTAAGCTGTACTCTTGCTTCCCCTTTTTGTAATTAAATTTTTTTTTGTTCATTAACATTCAAAAACAAAAAAATTTAAGTAGAGGGTGATGTAGGGAAGCAGCCTACTCACGCCGTAGTAAATTCACATCAGTCTTTCCATTGTGTGCCAGCCAGTCCGCTGTAACTAGCTCTGACGTCATAAATGTTGCGCAATACTTTAAAAATCAAGTAAATAACCTGAAACGGTTCTAGCGTGTCAGGAGTAATACTAAACCAATATGTGTTGAATGTCAGTTCAATAACTTTAACCATTTTCGAAATTTGGACGTTTTTCTGTAAAAATCATTGGCGCAACAGAAAAGAGCTAGAGACTTAAAAATTTATATTTAGATTCCCTTTTCATAATAATTTAATAGAAACAGTACTTTGGATTTCACAAATTAAGATTTTAGTTGAAATTCATAATTTTCTGGTTTTTGTCTTAAAAATTAAGGAGGCAAGATAGATTAAGTAGGCTAATAAATAAGGCTAAGATGTTTATATTTAAGTAGAATGGAGATCCGCTATAACCATGAAGATGTGAGAAGTTTCATTTGAATAACTATAAAACTATAGCGATAGCGTATCTCCAAAGGGCAAGTTCAGAGCTCGTCTACTGCGTGCAGTGTAATTGAATTAATTCTTTCGCCCAAAATATTTAATTTAGCCACGTCAAACTTTTATTATGATTACTTACCTGTGTGTTGAATGCACATTTAAATTGAGAGTTTCATCGGCCATCAGCAAAGGAAGCTATGATTTATTCGGTAACTTGAAGTGGTGCTTTACTAGCCCAGCGGCTAGTTGGGAGAGCCGATTTGATCAGGCGTTCCCTTAGCCGTCCGCACCGCGGCTTTATATATAAGAACGCTGCGAGAGGAAAATAGGCCCCAGTTCTCTCCAGACGCTGAATAGCACACCATCTGTGTCGGGAGTCGCGTCGCGTCGGTATCATTGCTCTAAACAGCCTCGGATGCCGTATTAAGTTACTCGGGATACGTGTAACCATGAAATCATTTTCGAGTGAAGTGTTAATTCTGGGATGACTTTAATTATCTATCTTCAGTTTGCGTATGTCGTATTTTCACGTGCCGTCGCGGGACAAACATTCTACCATTATTTAGTGTGGCGTTTGATGAACCTAATCATCAAATTATGGCGAGCATTCACTTAAACATTTAATTTGGACAGTTATAGTTGCATCAGCGCATTAGACTCTGAACTGCTCTGTTAGTCAGATTGTGTGGATTCTTCTTTTTTTTTCATCTCTGACTTTCATAATACAGAGAACGTTTTTACACGATCGTTTTTTGATTATGCATCCCAGACAATCTCCTAATTCCTCAGAGCTATAAGCTGTAGCTATAAGTGTATTTCTCAGATGAAGTGGGCACTAGGAATTCTAATTACAGATTTCACGTTTTGCTAATCACTTTCTGGTTGCCAAAATTGTAGTTAGAGAGCCAGTGTTGAGAACGGCAAAACAACAGCATAAATAATAGGAACATTTATATAACAATTAATTCCACTCGCCGCCCCACATATGGTTAAAACGGCAAGGAATGCATCTTTTCTACAAACAAAAACATTTTTATTGAATAAACAACAATTAATTTCCACCAGCCGCCCCAGAACACCTCTTAAGGTCTCGCTATATGGTGGTACAACATGCACTGTTTTCATGAGCAATAAAAATGGCGGACATGTTTATTCCAATTTTCTGTATCGGTTCCGGAAGTCTCGGAATCGAGGTGATACAAAACTTTATTTGATGTGTGTATATTATGTATGTACGAGGGTTGGAACTTTGACAGTGGCGTCCGGCTTCACGGATTCGATTCCCGGCGGGGTCAGGGATTTTCTCTGCCTCGTGATGACTGGGTGTTGTGTGATGTCCTTAGGTTAGTTATGTTTACGTAGTTCTAAGTTCTAGGGGACTGATGACCATAGATGTTATGTCCCATAGTGCTCAGAGCCATTTGAACCATTTTTTAACAGTGGCAACTATTTATTTACAGCTCGTACAAAATAGATACGTGTTTCACAGTTTTACTGACCTTGAAAGTAGTCACCAGCATTGTTATAACCCTTTGCCAGCGATGTGGAAGTCGTACGATACTCTTAGCAGTGCCAGTTGAGACAGTTCGAGCGGGGCGGTCTATTGACCGATGAATTTGTAGGAGTTCTGAAGCGAATGCCGTGAAGTCTTTCTTTCAGTTTAGAAATCGAGTTGAACTCACGAGGGCTTAAGTCAGGGGAGTGCAGTAGGTGGTATAGCACTTAGCAGGCCCATCAGTCAAACAAATCAGTAACAGCTTGCACTGTACGTGCTTGAGCATTGTCCTGCAAAATGATGGTCAGGTCCTGCAGAAAGTGTCATCACTTCCTTGTCTAAGCTGGGTGTAGGTTGTGTTCCAAAAATGAACAGCATAGAGACAGCAGTGATGACACCATGCCCGAGGTAGGATTCGAACCTGCCACCGTAGCGGTCGCGCGGTTCCAGACTGAAGCGCCTAGAATCGCTCGGTCACAGCGGCCGGCTATGTCACTAGGGGTATGACAGATACTGCATACAGGAAAATTACGGATTTTTTAAGTAATTTTGCGTATGTGAAAAGACAGTAATTCCGCGTGGCACATTGAGCAGATCGGTGACTGAAAACTTGAGTGCATCAGACGCAGATAAACTTAATAGTATGGCGAGAATTTTCATTTAAGATCAATCCATGCTTAGTAGCTGTTCAGTTTTCGGGAAGTACGTTACCATAAACTTGCTAACGTGAATGAAATGGTTTGTGAATGATTGAGTTAGGATTAGCACAGGCTTGGCAGTGAACTTTTAATTCTCGACTTGATAATATACCGACGTTTTGCCAGTATTTCCATCTTTCACTAAAAATTAAGACCTTTTACCGGTTCTTAGAATAGTTACGTTGTATGCAGCCTGGTGCGAGTTGCAGAACGGTAGGTTTCTGCTCGGCTTTCCTACGGCGATCTGCTGCAACGAGGTCTTAGGCAGGTGCAGGTACGAGGGTCACTCCAAAAGAAATGCACATTATTTTTGTAAAAATACAATTTTCATTCTGCATGTGCGAAAGTTGTACAGTGTGTAGATACATCCTTCCCGCTTGTTTTCAAACTTAGTTCAACCTGTTCCCGCGCCGTCACAGCATGTCTTCAAGGTGGCTGCTACATGTGACGTTCGTCAGAAGCAACGTGCTGTCATAGAATTCCTGTGCTGTGAAAACGAGACAGTGGGAAACATCAACAAGAGGTTGAAAAAGTGTACGGAGATGCTGCTGTCGATCGCAGTACAGTTAGTCGGTGGGCAAGCAGGTTACGTGATGAAAGCGGGCACGGCAATATTGAGGATTGTCCTCGCAGCGGCAGGCCTCGTACTGCACACACCCCAGACAATGTGCAGAGAGTTAACGAATTGGTGACAACTGACCGTCGCATCACAGTGAACGAATTGTCACGCTACGTTGGGATAGGGGAAGGAAGTGTTTGCAGAATACTGAAAGTGTTGACGTTAAAAAAGGTTTATGCCAGGTGGGTTCCCAGGATGTTGACAGTGGCTCACAAAGAAACAAGAAAAACGGTATGCAGCGAACTTTTGGAACAGTACGAGAATGGTGGAGATGAATTTCTTGGAAGAATTGTGACAGATGATGAAACATGGCTCCATCATTTTTCACCAGAAACGAAGAGGCAATGGAGTGGCATCATGCAAATTCACCCAAGAAAAAAAAAATTCAAAACCACATCTTGTGCTGGAAAAATTACGGCTACCGTGTTTTTCGATTCCGAAGGACTCTTACTTGTGGACATCGTGCCAAGTGGAACCACCATGAATTCTGATGCATATGTGACGACAATGAAGAAAGTTCAAGCTCGACTGGGTCGTGTTCGACCACATCGGCAAAAGCAGGATGTTTTGCTGTTGCACGACAATGCACGGCCACATGTCCGTCAGAAAACCATGGAAGCGATCACAAAACTCGGATGGACAACACTGAAACACCCGCCTTACTGTCCTGACCTGGCTCCATGTGACTATCATCTCTTTGGGAAACTGAAAGACTCTCTTCATGAAACAAGGTTTGAAGATGATGACTCCCTTGTGCATGCTGCCAACCAGTGGCTCCAACAGGTCGGTCCATAATTTTACCGTGCGTGTATACAGGCGCTGGTTCCAAGATGGCGTAAGGCAGTTGAGAGGGATGGAAATTATGTGGAGAAATTAAAATATTGATCCTAAAGGATGTATCTACACACTGTAAAACTTTCAACCATGTAGAATAAAAGATGGATTTTTTAAAAAATTGTGTACATTTCTTTTGGAGTAACCCTCATAAAAGGACGAGAGGAGACGCGCCGCCGCCCTGGGAAAAAACGCTAGAAAGGCCATATTAGAATGTAGGTAAACATCTTTGAAAATGAGGATGCTGTAAGGGGTCAAATAATTTTTGCATTGGTACTTTATATGATTCGTTTATTTATGTCAATAAAAACGTGTAAAATGCAATATACATGGTATAAAATATGTGTGACTGTGTCGTATGTACAGCGCGTGGTGAAGACGGCCTTCTAGTAGTGCTTCAGGCCTCCGTAGGAGAGAGCCAGGGGGGCGGCGGCTACTTTCGCCACAGCGGGGGCGGCATAAGCCACGGGGGCGGCGTGCGCCGCGTAGGCGACGGGGGCGGCGTGGGCAGCGTAGGCGACGGGCGCAGCGGGAGCGGCGTAGGCGTACGCGGGTGCGGCCACCTTAGCCACGGCGGGGGCGGCGTAGGCCGCGTAGGCGGGGGCGGCCACCTTGGCGACGACGGGGGCGGGGTGAGCGCCTGCCTGGCGGTGAACGATGGCGTTGAAGCCGTTGTGCGGGTCGGCGGTATACTCGACTGTGCGCACCGAGCCGTCGGGCTCGACCAGCGAGTAGCTGCCCTTCACGACGTCTCCGTCGCGCTCCTCGTGCTGCGACTTCTGGTCGCCGGTGTGCGCGTCGTTCACCTCGTACGCGAAGCTGTAGTGAGGGTGCGGGTCGTACTCGACAGCCACGGGGGCGGCCGCCACCTTAGCGACGGCGGGGGCGGCGTAAACGGCGGGGGCGGCGACCTTGGCAACTGCGGGGGCGGCGTAGGCGTAGGCGGGCGCGGCTACCTTAGCCACGGCGGGGGCGGCATAGGCCGCGTAGGCGGGGGCGGCGTGCGTCGCGTAGGCTGCGTAGGCGGGAGCGGCGTGCGCGATGGGGGCGGCTCCGTAGCTGGCGATGACGCCAGCGCGGGCCACGGCCACCAGGGCTGCCAGGACGACGAACTGTAGAGACAGAGCGACATCAGACAACTCTTCCCCAACATTCATTATGATCCAGTCGCACATCTAAATAACGGTTAACCTGTTGCCTGTCAGAATGGTGAACTGCGATCAGAGGTATATGTCAGGTAATGCCGGAAACCAACAACACCTTGAAATTCGGCTAGCTGGATATTCGCAACGATAACCAACTGCGAACAGAGATGAACTTTATTTACACCCACAGGTGGGCACCGGCACCGGGTACGTCTATGGTTGAAGGCTGAGTCGTGATCGATCACTAAACTGATATTATATTTGCAGTGCTGGATTAGTTAATCAGCCATAAATGAAGGCTTCGAGGTAGTGCTCACACCCTGGCGACGGATATCCTCAGCCGTCTTTGCTTTTACTGGAAGCCTGATGCTGATAACGGAAACAACACAAACTATACCGACTCCGTGTAACTGGGCCTGATGCTTCAGCAATCAGCTGTCAACGTGACGGTCTTAGATATAACAACATAATAAACAATATGGAATCAGATCTTCCGGACTACAAGTTACGCACCAACCACAGTGACTTTCCCAGCCAGCAGCGTCCTTGGACATCGGACAGCAGAACACAGTGGCTAGCAGACTGCTCTCTCGATAGTGAAAGACAATTTTCCCAGTTGGAGCCGCTACTTCTCCTTTAATTAACTGCTGAAGCGTCCACTCGATGCTGTATGCGTGCCGTTCTAGCCGTCCAACGGCTAACAAATCATTGATAGTTCCACGTCTCCTCTACAACGCAGCAAAACACGCAGACTTTTCAGCTAAGGGAGCGGATCGACGTTTAAAACAGAGCAACCCCTGAAATAGTTTTTATGCAGCCGGATCGTGTTTTTTTTTTTTTCCCTAACCTGAGACCTTTGGAACGCATCCACGTATCAAAACCATGTACAGACCTGAATGACTGCATTGACAGCGTTGTTGTATAATCCTGACATGATCAGTTTGGCGATAATCTGTAATGTATGGTAACAGAAGAAGATGTCACGAGCCAAGACCCCTAAAAAAACATTTTGTTGGGTGACCTACTTCGACACAGCTATGCTGTCATCATCGGATTTCATGCTTCTGCATTTTTACAACACACTGTCGGATAATGTGTTGCAAAAACTCAAAAGCATAAGAACCGATGATCGCAGTATAGCTCTGTCGAAACTGATCTTCGAATAAAATATCTTTTTAGCGATCTCAGTTTGTGAAGTTTCCTCTTGTTACGATAGCGGCGTTGTCATGGTTTATAGCTATATTAGAAAGTGGCATATAATCGTCGTCTATAGGCATTTGGCCACTTATTCAAAAAATTTAAGGGGATGAGGTTTTTCATTCCTTTCGAGCACTCCTATATTTCTGTGGTTTCTCAACCTTCTCTTCAGACGATTCAACTAGATTGTGATTGACTTTCCGCTAAATCGTCCTCTCACTTTCTGTAATGACCTTGACGAGAAGTTAGTATCTAACCTCCTTTATCCAATCCCGTGTAGCGTCTGAACAGTCTGCATCGCACAGTCCATATCGCACAATTTATAGGGTTGGCTCTGAGCACTATGGGACTTAACAGCTACGGTCATCAGTCCCCTAGAACTTAGAACTACTTAAACCTAACTAACCTAAGGACAGCACACAACACCCAGTCATCACGGGGCAGAGAAAATCCCTGACCCCGCCGGGAATCGAACCCGGGAACCCGGGCGTGGGAAGCGAGAACGCTGCCGCACGACCACGAGCTGCGGACACAATTTATAGGGCTTTAGTGTAGTGGCACTGAATCCGATAGATTGCGTGTCTACCATTTGTGAGCGTAGGGACCTATGGTGCGCGATCAAATATCGATCGTTAGAGACATCTCCATTACCAAAGGAGCTACTGCCATTATTTTTATACTGGAGGCAGGTGTCTGGGACGGACAACTACGATACGTTAAGGCACAAATAAATGGGGTTCGAAGTCACTTTACTGGAGCTAAATACTGTGGTAATTCGTGAAGTTGCAAAAAGCTTAAATGTAATTCTAAACGTGTGAGATACAGAGGCGTATTTCTCATCTCTAGAACGCTGAATATTAAACGTGTAGTTAAATTCTAAAATTTGCGTTTCAGAAACAAAGAATTTTCCTCCATTATTGTTGTCAATCTCAGTAGTATTTTCGATTAAATACATGATCAGTTCTCCAGATTTCATTTGTCCGCAGCTTCCAGCAAAATCGCGGGAGATTCTATGCGAATTCCTTAACAAAAGATACAATTTTTTTATTTATACGATCGTTACAATTTGTAGATTTACTGAATCGTTAAGCACTTTAATTTAACATCTGGTAAATACCTAAATTTTTCAATGTTTTTGACTCTAAAGATATAACGTAAAATTGCAATTGAACTTGTCGTATGTTACGCCACGGGAGTGTCTCATATATTGCTGGGTTTTCAGCCATTTTGAAGATATCACCACTGAAAACTTAAATCTGGGTGGCCAGCCGGGGAGATATCCCCCCCGATTGCAAGTTCAGTGAGTTGACCACTGCGCCACCTCTCTCGGTTCGAACCCTTGAGGACTCATAGTTGCACTAAGTAACTGCCAAATCGAGGCTTTTTTCTGTCGTTGGTGGACGAAATCACTGAATTTAGTTAGAATACATCGAAACAGGCAAGCAATTGAAACAGTTGTTCGAAAAGCCGATAAGCGTATAATTAATATTTACAAGTTGTACAAAGAGATGTCTTTCTCAAGTAGAACAAATAAATCACAGATAATCACCGTATGAGTGAAAAAGTCTATGTAGAAATCGTAAAATCAAGCTCAAGTACTGTATCATATGAAAAGTTTAATTGCTGACTAAATATAATGAAATATCAACAGCAACAGAAACGTTTTATATCTTTCAGTAGGTAGAGATTTGGCTGGAATGAATAGTTATTAATGATTAGTGCAAAGGAAAACCAGAAAAATTCAGAATTTTAAACGATATCAGTGACATAGTAAAAAGTTTCGATTAGAGAATTTCTAGTCATTAATTAATAATCCCAGTAACATAACTTCTCAGTCTTTTAGGACGCCCGATTTTTCTTAGGAATAAAGAACATTCATTATTTGTGAAACCATACAAAGAACCTGAAACTTCGTACCATATTAAAACTGTGTGTGTCCGATTGGGACTCGAACCCTGCACTTCAGCTTTCGGTAGTGTGTCGGTACCGAGTGAGCATTACAGGCACTGCAAGCGAAGGGGCAGGCTCCGCGTTCGAATCCCAGTCCGATGCACTATTTTAATCTGCTGGGAAGTTTTAAACTAGCGCATACTGCGCTGCAGAGTTAAAGACATATTTTAGTGGGTAAAAGAAACTGCAGCAATTTCATGATGAAACCCGATCCCGGACAGATTTCAAAAAATTTTTAAATGGGAGTGAGTATCCCCGGAAGACGTCCCGAGATGTTCAACGAACCCGAGAAGTGAATGAATTGTACGACTGATACAACGCTCTCTCAGAAGCATTATGACAGACCGAGACTGCCTGTCACGTAAGTATTGAGAGTGGACCTGTAGCTATGAATTTCTAGAGCTATGTACGATGTCGACTTCGCAGCGTGAGATCCGGCTGCCAGTCATCGTCTGGAATGCAGTATCAGCCTGTGACGTCAGAAACATTGACATCGACTCACTGCCTACCGTCCACTAACAAACCGCGCATGTTCCCATTGTTATCTGAAGGCGGACAATTTGCGAGGCGGTGAGACAGGCGACCACGTACCTTGAGTGCCATGTCTGATGGTTTCCCCTTGTTGTGGGCTGTCGAGATGGGAGTGAGAGACTGAATGTGCCAGTCCGAGCGGCTGTGCGGGCTTTTATATGTCCCCCCGTGATGTAAGCCCCGCTCCTTTCTACTCGCCGCGGGCCACGGTGCTCTACTTCGGTCAGCGTTTGGCGGCAAATTTATAATTATTCCATTATGTAAGGGCGAGGCGCGCCGCCGTTCTGGAGGAAAGACGTCGGCGGGCCCGGTGAGTGTGTGTGTCTGTGAGACGTGACGTGTGCTCGAGTGTCTTTCTCTGGAAGGGGGACAGGTGTGCGGTGGCGATCGGTTTCGTGGCGTGGCACACAAACGGCCTCCGGCGCCGAAGCCGCCCCTGCTGCCGCTCTCCGTAGGACAGACGGCGATCTTGTTACGGATTGTTGGCCAACTGCGGACCCGGCTGGCGGGAATGCCTGCGGTCTCCACCAGGACCTCCGGTAGCAGAGCGTTTCGGGGAAAGACGCCGAAGCAGTTACAGACAGAATGCGCCGAGAAGCACTGTAGCATGCCGTCGTCTCGAGGAGCACGGAAGGTAAATCTAGTCTGTCATTTCAGGCGAACAGCTCCACTTAGAAGATCGTCTTTTCCAGTAATTCGTTCAACAGCATTCAGAGCGTCCCACCTAAGTCTGGCGTCAGTAAGAACCACCAGGGGTAGTCGTTCAAAAATGGTTCAAATGGCTCTGAGCACTATGGAACTTAACATCTGTGGTCATCAGTCCCCTAGAACTTAGAACTACTTAAACCTAACTAACCTAAGGACACCACACAAATCCATGCCCGAGGCAGAATTCGAACCTGCGACCGTAGCAGTCGCGCGGTTCCGGACTGAGCGCCTAGAACCGCTAGACCACCGCGGCCGGCAGGGGTAGTCGTACTTTTTATTTACCGCCTCGCAAAAATTAAATTAGTTAATTAATTTTTTGTTTGTTTGCAGGTGAAGGTCTGCAGTCCTGGTACACGTTGAAATCCTCACGT
Source organism: Schistocerca nitens (assembly GCF_023898315.1). NCBI lineage: Eukaryota > Metazoa > Arthropoda > Insecta > Orthoptera > Acrididae > Schistocerca > Schistocerca nitens. Next base: position 824,604,278 of record NC_064614.1, read on the forward strand.
CACAGTACCATATCAAGTCGCTAAGGGAGCCAAACCAAAATGGTGGAGCCCATTGATACAATGGAGTATCGTGCGGTAATTCGCTTTTGTCCGCAGCGGATATGTGGTTCCCGCATCAGGCGAATCTAGATGTTCAGTCTGGAACCGCGCGACCGCTACGGTCGCAGGTTCGAATCCTGTCTCGGGCATGGATGTGTGTGATGTCCTTAGGTTAGTTAGGTTTAAGTAGTTCTGAGTTATAGGGGACTGATGACCTCAGATGTTAAGTCCCATGGTGCTCAGAGCCATTTGAACCATTTGAATCTAGATGTCTTCCTCAGTCGTCTTTATTGGCCTGCTACAGTTGCAATATTTCCGCTGTTGCTGAAAACGAACACCACACGATACTGCATTCTGTCGATGGGCAATTCCATTTATGTTGGCTGCTATGGCGGCGTGAAATGCCACTGTGTTGCGGTGGTTCCAGTACCATGTCAGTACCAAGACTCTAGACATATACCTGCAAACAATCAAAAAAGTCAATTACTTAACTTTATTTTCTCGAGTCGATGATTGGAGTTTTGTCACTACAGTACGTATGTCAATTTAAATGTGACAAGAAAAAGGTTTAGGAAAAAGTTGATTTTTTACAGAAGCCACATCTGCTTAGGCCAACGAAAATCGCTTGAAATTAATATTGTAAAAAGTACGAGGGTTACTAATTTTTTTCATAATGGGACCATAGTACTCTCGGCGTCAAAATAGCAGATCTGTATAAGACTAATTCAGTGACAAAACTCTTTTGTGGAACTGACAGAAAATTAAGATAAAACTGCCATCAACTCAAAGGTTGACTTGAATACCATAATGTTCTACTAGCTATGGTCCTATTGAAGATGATACGTTGTTGACTTTCTCCGATCATTGAACTCACTCACCCAGTCAGTTATGTAGTGTTTGATGGCCCAATGCGTTCTAAGAACAAAGGCGCCACTCAGCATTTTTCACATTAACAAACACTGCCAGATTTCTGTACACGCATCTTTTAATTGATAATGGGACAACAGCTGTTTTAACGTATGTATAGCAAAAATAATACCTTCAGCTGTGTCTACTAGTTTTATTTAATGCAACACGTTTTGGTGATGCAATACACTATCTTCACGCCCCTGAAAAACATTGGCTGATTATACTGGCAGTGGGTAATATCAGCATATCTCAAATAAAAGGAGCAGAAATTACTGGCATCCCTGGGATGTCGTTATGGTGCGTCTGTTTACAGCACACCAATTCAGCTGATGTGCTGCAAACAGACGCACCGAAACGATAAGTCCCAGGTACGCCGATGGATCCTGCTCTTTTTGTTGGAGATACGCTAATCATGCCAACTGCCAATGTGATCAGCATGCGTTGCTCAGGGGCCTGAAGATGGTGTACTGTATCACCAAAACCGATTGAAATTAAATAAAACTGATAGACACTGATAGACGACGTTATTGTTGCTACAGATAACACTGACGGAGGTGAAAGAATTGATAGGTGACGAATGGAAGTTCTAAGGCCGGAAATCGGAACTCAGACATCTGTATCGGTAGTCTCATACAACTTCCAAACCACAAAGTCCCGGCAAGAAATTACATGTTAAAATTTTTCGTGCAGCTGTTGCACTCTTTTTAGTGGCAAGCCCAGAAGTCACGTCATCCCCCTTGTACGACTAGCTACGCTGAGGTAACTGATGCGTGATGCGCTCGCCCATGTCGACTGACTGTGGAGGAAACTTACAGGCGGCATGTCACTCCAAATGCTGCAAGGACAGCACAAAAAGTCCCGTATTCGATGTATTTTCTGTCCGTGAAGTATTGTCAGATTTACAAAAGAACTCAATCACTGAATTTGTATGACGTAGATCTGCTATACTGGTTCCAAAAATCCCATGTCCCGTTTTAGAAAAGTACTAATACCTGTAGTGATTTTCAGATTATGTCATTAAGGAGATTTTCGGTAACGTAAGCAGATAGGAGTTTTGCAATCGAACTTTTACTGTCAAATCAAAATTAAAACAGTACTTGTAGATGCTACAATTAGGTGACACGCCATTTATATAAACAATGTCAAATCAAAACACGTTCATCCGTCTAAATTTCCAGTTTTATTTTACTTTTGCTACCAGTTTCAGCGTTACATTACAGCATCTTCAGGCCGCCGACCGACTTTTAGGAAGAATCCCGCCTCTTGTACAATCTAAATAGGGACCAGCATACAGTCACTGGTATCAGTAGATGTCTTTTGAAGAAAGCGATCCTTTCGATCATCGATGGGTCTGCAATTGATGATCGAAAAGATTGCTTTGTTAAAAAGAAGTTTATGGATACTAATTACTGTATGCTGGCCTCTGTTTCGATTCTGCAAGATGTGAGATTCTTCCTACATGCCGGTCCTACATGGCCTAATGTAACGCTGAAACTGGTATCACAAATAAAATAAAACTGGAAACTTAAACGGCTGAACGTGTTTTTATTTGGCGCTTTATAATGAACAGACGACGTCCTGCAACTCGTATCTTGTGTAAAGAGGGACTTACAGAGATTTGCATAAAATGTGAGGTTAAACCAGAAAGCAGTACAATCCCAAATAACTAGTAATCTATAAATCTATATTTATTGATCACTTACATCTATGTTGCGACCAGCTGTTGTTGATGTTCTCATCCCTGTCTCTGTGGTCTTCAGTTCTACGACTAGTTTGATGCAGGTCTCCGCGCTAACCTATTTTGCGCAGCGTTACTCATCTACGCGTAACTGCTTCCGGCAACGTCCATTTGAAACTATTCACTGTATTCAAATCTTGGTTTCCCTCTGAAGTTTATACTTCTTATCCACAAATCCCCCAAAAAAAATCTTCATCCATTATCAAAGTAACAATTCTTTGATGTTTACATCTCAGGATGTATTTGTCAACTTTCCCCTCTTATTAATTAAGTTGTGTACTAAAACTCTTTCCTGTCGGATTCGATTCAGTATGTCTTCATTAGCCGTCCGATACATCCATTTAAGGCTACAACCCTTCTGCTAAACCGCTTTTCAAAAGCTTCTATTCTCTTCGGTTCTGTACAGTTTGTCGGCCCTGTCTCATTTCAAGAACAAGACACACTCCAGACTCGAATATGCCTTGAGCTTCGACCAGTATTGCCAGACTCGCGCAGTCTTCCTCACTGAGGCTCCTTGCGTTCTTCCGTCGAGGTTCTGCCAGGCTTTCTTTTTTATTGTGGCTTTGGCTGGAGATTTCTTCTATGTAGAGGTTGTCTTCTGATTACTGATCGAGGTGGTGCAATGCAAGCAATCGGGGTCAGGGTTCAGTTCCACGTCCAGTAATGCAGATGAAGTTTTTTTCATTGGTTCTCAACATTGTGTAAAGAAAATGTCGGGATGCTTCTTTTAAAGTGAATACCACCGATTTCATTCCCCATTCTTCCCCAGTACTAACTTGTACTCCGCCTCTAATAAACTCGGAATCACCGCCACGTAACTCCTTAATATTTCTTCGTTTCAGATTGTCATCGCACGAACTCCCCAGCTCTTCCAAGTCTTTTTCCTTCTCACCTACTGCTATTCTTATTCCAAAAGTAAGAACCGACATACAGGACAGATTTTCTAATTCATTTGCGTCTGGTGGTCATACACTCGCGAAGTTTTTTTTTCGGAGAGTCGTTGGATATTCGTCCGAATTTTATTTATTTTTTATCTTGAACTGTTTCCTTACGTTGTGAAACGCTTCGTAGACGTCGATAAACCTACGGCCATTGACGAGTAATGTCTACAGACAGATTATTGCACTCCGTTTGCAACTTTCGTCCGCAAATAGTGATACAAACGGAAAGGTTTGTATTCTTGCCGGATACATTCAGATAGTGACGATTGCCCTCACAGTATGACATGTTTGGGTTCACTTTGTCTTTGCTCCTTCCACCACTCGCTACTTTCTGCGTGTCTTTTTTCATCTCCTTAGAGGATGATGATGATTACTTCATAATCCTACTTTCATTGATTTTGCTACGGAGCACCAATTCCTGCAGACAGCTTCTTAATATATCTTCTGCATGGGCAGTGGCTCATCGTGCGTGGACGGCAACCTTCTGCTGGAGTGAAAAATTATTACTGAGCAATTTCATTCCCCCAGGTTGCCTCAGGGCTGTTGACTGGGAGCACAACGGAACTGAGTAAACTCGTCATCGATCAGACGAGACGTGGTCGTTAGTGTGAGGCGCTCATCTTCATGGATACGTTTCCTGTTGACTCGAAACTTCTCGACGAATTTCAAAAGACACTATGCCGTAAAAAAGAAGTGACATTAGGATTTAACATCCCATCGACGACGAGGCGTTGGAGATGGAGAGCAAGCTCGTATTTGGAAAGGATTGGGAAGGAAATCGACAATGTCTTTTTCAAATGCTCCATTCCAGCATCCGCCGTAAGAGATTCAGAAAAGTAACAGCAAACCTAAATCTTCCTGGCCGGAGGGGGTTTCAACCGCAATCATCCCGAATACAAGTCAAGTGTGTCACAACTGCGATTGGAAAAAGTATGGAGCTTATGTAAGGATGTCGATCTTGGACGTTCTATAATAATTGGCGTACAGGGAGAATTTCGTGTCATGACAATTTTTTTTGTTTTTCAGAGAAAGAATTTTGTCACACTGAGTATGTCTGTTTTCCAGCAGGATAAATCAATGAAATAGCAGTTGGACGACAGACGTTTGCGTTGAAGCCGGCGATTGTTATGTGCACTCGGTTTTACTGTATGTTCTCGCGGTGATTACTGGAATGTTTGGGTATGGTCGAGAATTACTCGCAGGTGAGCGCGGTAGCTAGCGTGTGGCAGCTTATCATTAATTGTAGCAACTTATTTTAGCTTCTTGGCTGCACAGGTAGAAAATACAAACTCTTATGTACGCTGGAAATGGCTGAAGAGAATTTAGTGATTCCATGAGTGCCTCTGCCAGTTTTCCACCTATATGACATGTGGAGCCTGAGTTGCTATCGCTAGGTACAAGATTTTTACATTAATTTATTGATATGATGGTCGTTTGTATACCTAATCAAACTGGTGCAAGGAGTGGCTGTCCCAGGTATGAAGCGACAGGCACGTCTTGGGTGGACTGCTGTAGACCAGTCTCAGCGCGGCTGAGGCATAGTCAGGCAGCAGACAAAGGTAGTTGCAGTCAAATCACGTTGATAGGTCACATGCGCCCACAGCGATGATACAGTAGCTGCACCATGTAGTGAATCAGACAGCGATGAGATTCGGCCGTTAGGGGGATGAGAGAGTATGCGAGTGGAGATTGTCGGAAATTCGGCACGTCAGAGAAACAGGACGTTTATCAATTTTCGTGCAACTTCTTTCTTAACATGCTCCGTCGTCGGCAGAAGGATACTTGGTTCAGCGATGATGTTTTCCACTAATCAGAAATCATTTGGTAACGCTACTGCTGAACATAGGATACGACGATTACAAAATTCGTAAGTAGTAAAGCGATGTAAAATAAAGAAACACAGGAAACTAGTTTGCGCCACGAGTCCATGCAGCTGTTTTATGTTTCGCACATATGATTATCTCGTGGACTTCGTTTCGTTTCATTAGATCATCAGATGCCGGGTCCGGTTCCCGGCCGGTCGGGGATTTTCTCTGCTCGGAGACTGGGAATCTGTGTTGTCGTCGCCGGCCGGGGTGGCCGAGCGGTTCTAGGCGCTACAGTCTGGAACCGCGCGACCGCTACGGTCGCAGGTTCGAATCCTGCCTCGGGCATGGATGTGGGTGATTCCTTAGGTTAGTTAGGTTTAAGTAGTTCTAAGTTCTAGGGGACTGATGATCTCAGAAGTTAAGTCCCATAGTGCTCAGAGCCATTTTTTGTGTTGTCGTCATCATTTCGTGTCATCATCATCGATTTGCAAGTCGTCAAAATGTCGTCAAATAGAAAGACGTGCACTTACCTTGATCCAAAAAGGGGTGCAATATTCAGGAACACACATTTTCAATAAATTGCCAGCAACCATTAAAAACTTGGTTTCATATAAAGCACGGTTTAAGCAGAGTTTGAAAGACTGTTTGATAATCAACTCCTTCTGCTCTATAGATGAATATCTTAACAGGGACTGTTAGACCAGCTTAAGTAATAAGGCCAGTTCGATTTCAGCTTTGACAGCACTTGGTCACAACAGTCAAGTTTAGGTATTTTGTGTAGGATAAATTTATTAAAAGTGCATAACAATGTTTCATTCTGACAGCGTATTAATTCTGTAAATATTAGCAGTTCCTTACTGTAATGTATTAACCTATTTTGACAATTTCCTGACAAATTACCAGGATAGTAAGTGTTATATTCAAATGTTTTATGTTTCTTATGTTATACTTCCTGACATGTTCCACACGCACGAGAATCATCTCAGTTTTTGAGCCTATGGAACGAAAACTGAATCTAATCTAATCTCTAATTTAGGCGGACGAATTATCCCAGACGGAGTCTCCCGACCAGTAATGCCATACGATCATTTTATTTCATTATGAAAAAAGCACTAGCTACCATCCGATAAGGGTGGTCAAAAGTGGTTCAAATGGCTCTCAGCACTATGGGACTTAACTTCTGAGGTCATCAGTCCCCTAGAACTTAGAACTACTTAAACCTATATAACCTAAGGACATCGCATACATCCATGCCCGAGGCAGGATTCGAACCTGCGACCGTAGCCGTCGCGCGGTTCCAGACTGAAGCGCCTAGAACCGCACGGCCACCCCGGCCGGCTGACAAGGGTGGGGATCAAGATCTGCCGTGATCTAATTTTAAGAAAGCACTCACCTGAAACAGTTTAACGATACTTAAATCAGGATGGTGTTACGGAAATTTTGTCCAGTTCGTCCTCCAGTGGAAGCTGAGAGAGAATGTCGGAACACAACACCGTGCATTGAAGTGTGAAGTTCAGCGAGGGGCGTGGCAAGTAGCAGTTAATGAACTGCAAAGCGTTTTTTTACGAGGCATGCTGATTTCTTGTCCCTGGTCATGGCTACGCAGCGTGAAATAATGGACAGTTATTATGCGCACGAACCAGAACGTAAACCGGATCGCTGCTCCCGACCATGCCGAACGCGCAGCTGGCACTGGGCTCGTAACAGGGTCTGTGCCGAGGCCGGACCTGAGCGCAACTGTCCTTGCGCTCTATCACTGTGTGTGCTGTTCATTGTGGCCATAGCCCAGCGTTCAAGGCGTGGCACCACATACCCCAGTCGAGGATGCGGCAACCTATTACCGTCACTTCAGAATTAGGTTAATCAGAGGTTAACACGCCTTTTGAGACTAACAGTAATGATCTACATCTACAGGGTGTTTCAAAAATGACCGGTATATTTGAAACGGTAATAAAAACTAAACGAGCAGCGATAGAAATACACCGTTTGTTGCAATATGCTTGGGACAACAGTACATTTTCAGGCAGACAAACTTTCGAAATTACAGTAGTTACAATTGTCAACAACAGATGGCGCTGCGGTCTGGGAAACTCTATAGTACGATATTTTCCACATATCCACCATGCGTAGCAATAATACGGCGTAGTCTCTGAATGAAATTACCCGAAACCTTTGACAACGTGTCTGGCGGAATGGCTTCACATGCAGATGAGATGTATTGCTTCAGCTGTTCAATTGTTTCTGGATTCTGGCGGTACACCTGGTCTTTCAAGTGCCCCCACAGAAAGAAGTCACAGGGGTTCATGTCTGGCGAATAGGGAGGCCAATCCACGCCGCCTCCTGTATGTTTCGGATAGCCCAAAGCAATCACACGATCAACGAAATATTCATTCAGGAAATTAAAGACGTCGGCCGTGCGATGTGGCCGGGCACCATCTTGCATAAACCACGAGGTGTTCACAGTGTCGTCTAAGGCAGTTTGTACCGCCACAAATTCACGAAGAATGTCCAGATAGCGTGATGCAGTAATCGTTTCGGATCTGAAAAATGGGCCAATGATTCCTTTGGAAGAAATGGCGGCCCAGACCAGTACTTTTTGAGGATGCAGGGACGATGGGACTGCAACATGGGGCTTTTCGGTTCCCCATATGTGCCAGTTCTGTTTATTGACGAAGCCGTCCAGGTAAAAATAAGCTTCGTCAGTAAACCAAATGCTGCCCACATTCATATCGCCGTCATCAATCCTGTGCACTATATTGTTAGCGAATGTCTCTCGTGCAGCAATGGTAGCGCCGCTGAGGGGTTGCCGCGTTTGAATTTTGTATGGATAGAGGTGTAAACTCTGGCGCATGAGACGATACGTGGACGTTGGCGTCATTTGGACCGCAGCTGCAACACGGCGAACGGAAACCCGAGGCCGCTGTTGGATCACCTGCTGCACTAGCTGCGCGTTGCCCTCTGTGGTTGCCGTACGCGGTCGCCCTACCTTTCCAGAACGTTCATCCGTCACGTTCCCAGTCCGTTGAATTTTTTCAAACAGATCCTTTATTGTATCGCTTTTCGGTCCTTTGGTTACATTAAACCTCCGTTGAAAATTTCGTCTTGTTGCAACAACACTGTGTTCTAGGCGGTGGAATTCCAACACCAGAAAAATCCTCTGTTCTAAGGAATAAACCATGTTGTCCACAGCACACTTGCACGTTGTGAACAGCACACGCTTACAGCAGAAAGACCACGTACAGAATGGCGCACCCACAGACTGCGTTGTCTTCTATATCTTTCACATCACTTGCAGCGCCATCTGTTGTTGAAAACTGCAACTACTGTAATTTCGAAAGTTTGTCCGCCTGAAAATGTACTGTTGTCCCAAGCATATTGCAACAAACGGTGTATTTCTATCGCTGCTCGTTTAGTTTTTATTGCCGTTTCAAATATACCGGTCATTTTTGAAACACCCTGTACATGTACATACAAACTCCGCAAGCCATTGCTACACATTTCCTTTCCTGTACCACTTGCAAACAGAGCCAGCGAAAAGCGACTTCACCCTCCAGTACGCGTCTTAGTTTCTCCTGTCTTATCATCTTGGTCCATACGCGAAATGTACGTTGGCGGCTGTAGAACTGTTCTGCAGTCCGCTTCGAATGCTGGTTCCCTAAATTTTATCAATAGCGTTCCGCAATTAGAACTTCGTCTTCCCTCCAGGGATTCTCATTTGAGTGCCCGAAGCATCTCTGTAGTACTTGCATTATGATCACACAAATCTACAAGCCCGTCCCTGAATTGATTCAATGTCTTCCTTTAATTCGACCTGCTGTAGATCCCAAACATACCAGCAGCCCTCAGGAATGGGTAGCACAAGTGTTCCATACGCGGTCTCCTTTATACACTGAAGAGCCAAAGGAACAGGTACACCAGCCTAGCATCGTGTAGGGCCCCCACGAGCACGCAGAAGTGCCGCAACACGACATGGCATGGACTCGACTAATGTCTGAAGTAGTGCTGGAGGGAACTAACACCATGAATCCTGCAGTACTGTCCATAAATCCGAAAGAGTACGAAGGGGAGGAGATCTCTTCTGAACAACACATTACAAGGCATCCCATATATGCTCAACAATGTTCATTTCTGGGGAGTTTGGTGGCCAGCTGGCCAGCGGAAGTGTTTTAACTTAGAAGAGTGTTGCTAGGGCCTCTCTATAACAATTCTAGACGTCTGGAGTGTCGCATTGTCCTGTCGGAACTGCCCAAGTCGATCAGAACGCACAATGGACATAAATGGATGCAGATAATCAGATAAGATGCTTACGTACATGTCAAGTGTCAGCGTCGTATCTAGACGTGTGAGGGGTCCCATAACCCTCCAACTGCACACGCCCCACACCATTACAGAGCCTTCACCAGGTGAACAGTCCCCTACTGACATGCAGGGGCCATGGATTCATGAGGTTGCCTCCATATCCGTACACGTCCATCCGCTCGATACAATTTGAAACGAGACTCGTCCGACAAGGCAACATGTTTCCAGTCATCAATAGTCCAATGTCGGTGTTGACGGGGCCAGGCGAGGCGTAAAGCTTTGTGTCGTCCAGTCATCAAGGACACGCGAGTGGGCTTTTGGCTCCGGAAGACCATATCGATGAGATTTCGTTGAATGAAAATGGTTCAAATGGCTCTGAGCACTATGGGACTCAACTGCTGTGGTCATAAGTCCCCTAGAACTTAGAACTACTTAAACCTAACTAACCTAAGGACATCACACACATCCATGCCCGAGGCAGGATTCGAACCTGCGACAATTCGTTGAATGACTCGCACCCAGACACTTGTTGATGGCGCAGCAGTTTGCGGAAGGGTTGCACTTCTGTCACGTTGAACGATTCTCTTCAGTCGTCGTTGGTCCCGTTCTTGCAGAATCTTTTTCCGGCCGCTGCGATGTCGGAGGTTTGATGTTTTACCGGATTCCTGATATTCACGGTACACTCGTGAAATGATTGTACGGGAAAACCTCCACTTATTCGCTACCTCGCTGATGCTCTGTCCCATCGCTCGTGCGCCGACCATAACACCACTTTGAAATTCGCTTAAATCTTGATAACCTGCCATTTTAGCATCAATAACTGATCGAACAACTGCGCCAGACAATTGTTGTCTTGCATAGGCGTTGCCAACTGCAGCGCCGTATTCTACCTGTTTACATATCTCTGTATCTGAGTACGCATGCCTGTTTCAGTTTCTTTGGCACTTCAGTGTAGATGAACCACATTTTCCCAATATTTTCCATACAAACCGAAGCCGACCATCGTTTGGCTTCTCGTCTACCGTCCCTACGTGTTCGTTCCATTTCATATCGCTTTGAAAAGTTACGTCTAGTTACTTAATCGACGTGATTGTGCCATACAATAAATTTCTAATGTTGTGTTCGAAAATTACAGGAGCGCTTTTCTATTAATCTGCATTTACTTACGTTTTCCTGCGTTTAGAACAATGTGCCATTCATTACACCAACTTAAAATTTTGTCTACGTCTTCTTCTACCCCCCTACCGGCATCACTGGACTCGCATTCGGGAGGACGACGGTTCAATCCCGCGTCCGGCCATCCTGATTTAGGTTTTCCGTGATTTCCCTAAATCGCTCCAGGCAAATGCCGGGATGGTTCCTTTCAAAGGGCACGGCCGACTCCCTTCCCCATCCTTCCCTAATCCGATGAGACCGATGACCTCGCTGTCTGGTCTCCTTCCCCAAAACAACCCAACCCTACCGGCATTCAAAGACGACACCTTCCCGTACATCACAGCCTCAGATTGCTGCTCACCCAGCACGTCAGATCATTATGGGTTGTTTTTTTCATAGAGAATAATTACGGTCACACTTCCCTGTGGCACTCCTGACGATACCCTTGTCTCTGACGAACTCTCTGCGTCGACAATAACGTGCTGGGTTCTATTGCTTAAGAAGTCTTCGAGTCACTCACATATCTGGGAACCTATTCCGTGTGCTTCTGCTTTCGTTAATAGTGTAGGAGGCTTTCCGGAAATCAAGAGACATGGAACCTGTCTACTGCCATTCATTCATGGTTCGCAGGATATCACGTGAAAAAAGGGTAAGCTGAGTTTCGCACGAGCGATGCTTTCTAAATCCGTGCTGATTTATGGACAGAAGCTCTTCTCTCTCAAGGAAATGCGTTATACTCGATCTGAGAGTATTTTGAAGAATTCTGCGGCAGACCGATGTTGGGGATATTGGTCTGTAATATTGCGGGTCTGTTCTTTTACCCTTCTTATACACAGAGTCAGCCGCGGTTTTTTGCAATCGTTCGGTACTTTGAGCTGGACGACAGATTCGCGATAGATGAAGGCCGAGTAAGGGGCCAATGCTTACGCGAAATAATTAATTCTGACTTTAATTTGAGAGTTGCATGTGTTGATAGGGCGAGCAAACGGCATCAAATAGGCAGTAATGAGTCCCTCAAGTGTAGGAGTGTGGCCATATTTTTTGCTCGTCCTAAAATGTAATTAATTCAGAAGTTATTAATTTTCACAAACTTGGCATTTTCCATTATGTAGGAGCGGTTTACGCTAAATTCGAACGGTCCTCCGCTCAAGAATTCACCAGAGAAGCGCCAGGGAATCCCTTCTGGCCGTTATAAGAAGTCTGTGTCTGGCAACGTGACGTAAAAATGAGTACAGTTAGATTGGTTGTGAGAAGCAGAGCCCTCCATGCAGTCGATCCACTAGTGGTCTTAAAAAGACCCCACAGCAAGGTCTTGAACCCCCCCCCCCCTCCCCAAAGCGATCAGCTGCAGTCAAATACCTGGACTACAAAAGGACAAAAAAAATGCACTATGCCTGTAACTATTCCCCGAAAATCACTCACTCACACAGCTGTATTGCGTCAGAACAGAAAATCTCGCCTGAGCTCTGCGACAGTCAAGCACCTTCATTTTTGCTCGGTAAGTCATTTAGAAGTGCTGGTATTCTGTCCACTGTAATTGTCCTCCATTCCCACGCTACTCAACGCTTCTCTTCTGATTCAAGTCCTGTTGGAGGACAGTCGTGTAACAGAGTCCGGCGGCCACGAGGTTATACGTACACAGTTTCAGGAGTTAGTGTTGCGAGAATTCCGAGAAGCGGAATACTTTCAACTGCAAGGCAGACTGCCTCTTTCTACACCTGTCCGTGAAACGAGCCCACCCAAAAACCGCAAAGGAATTGGGCAACGCAGTGAAACAGCTCACCGCGGTGACACATGGGGCCGTACGTGTTCCAGATTCTCGAGCTCTGCATCACCCTTGCGTCAAGCAGTTACGGACGGCAGATTTCTAGAAATGATTTATCATTTGGCAACAGTGAGTCGTCTGGACTTCCAATTCTGTGTTGGCAACTATGTGGAGGCGAATGTAGTTCCTGGCCAGACTAAAGGTCCGTGTAAACCATCAAACTTCTTTGTCAAACCGGCTCTTGCTTTCTGCGGGGGCTGTCAAAAAAGGGCACGGAAGTACAAACGATGTTTGTCAAACTTAACCTCACTTTTGAAGCAGCTCACGAGTTTATCGCTTCGCGCAGTATTTTAACACAAGTTATACTGACCACCAGCGTAAACAAAATTCTTCCTACATTGACTTTAGCACTTTGTTTAAAGACGCTTTGTTCAAAGAAAAAGAAAACAAATTCCTGGTCCAAGGCTCGGTCAGATTGAGACATAAATATACCAAAGAAAAATTGATAAAGGAGACGTTACGCCCAGGACCTAATGATTATATACGGTCGAGTCGCAATAATCTGACCATCGCCTATATTCGACGTCAGACTCCAGCAATAACAGTGGAGGCTATGTAAAGCTTGTGCGGAGAACAGGGAAAACAATGCAGTCGTTGTCGTAATGTGGAAACGGAGCGATTTATCTGACACCCAAACGGTGATGATCATTGGCTTCCTGGCCAAGGGTAGCAGCATTCCTGAGACGGCTACATTTGTAAACTGTTCGCGTGCCGCCGCGGTTAACCCACCCAGTACCAAAATTTTTTGTCTCACTAGTACCACTGAGATCATACAGACTCCAATAATTTACAGCGGATGTATTGGCAGTATTTCAGTGAAATAACATTAAAAGGTGCCTTACAGTTGTTCAATGCAACAGTAATGATTCTGTTTACATAAATATCACTTGTTAAGAAACACAAATAAAAATAGATTGGGGTCGTATTGACACCAGTGGTACTCAGTGCAAAGAAAATAGTGCGTAGATTTTAATATGTAGCAAATATAAAGCGGAACTAAACATCATTGAATACAGTTGATGCAGAGAGAGGTAGTCCTATATTTTGAGAAAAATAACTTTTAAAACAGGAAAGGTATGATTTTCCAATGTGCTTATGAGGTCATATTTATCCCAGTGTACTAGGAAGGGTCTAACAACAGTACAAAAATAAGCAGGAAAAATATTTTCATTGTTGCAGGTGTTTCGTACAACATGAAATTAATCTTTCTATTTTCATGAATGTTACATCCAAGAAACAAACAATTTAAGTTGAGATCATACTGACCCCACTGTACCTAGTGCAAAAATCATGAATAAACTTTAGTGTTTTGTAAATATAAAAATGAACAAAACATTATTGTATACAGTTAAGCCAGAGGGACAAAGTCATATATTTTGAAAATCATAGTTTCGAAAACTTCCGCCCATGAACCATGGACCATGGGGAGGCTTGCGTGCCGCAGCGATACAGATAGCCGTACCGTAGGTGCAACCACAACGGAGGGGTATCTGTTGAGAGGCCAGACAAACGTGTGGTTCCTGAAGAGGGGCAGCAGCCTTTTCAGTAGTTGCAGGGGCAACAGTCTGGATGATTGACTGATCTGGCCTTGTAACACTAACCAAAACGGCCATGCTGTGCTGGTACTGCGAACGGTTGAAAGCAAGGGGAAACTACAGCCGTAATTTTTCCCGAGGGCATGCAGCTTTACTGTATGGTTACTGATGATGGCGTCCTTTTGGGTAAAATATTCCGGAGGTAAAATAGTCCCCCATTCGGATCTCCGGGCGGGGACTACTCAGGAGGACGCCGTTATCAGGAGAATGAAAACTGGCGTTCTACGGATCGGAGCGTGGAATGTTAGATCCCTTAATCGGGCAGGTAGGTTAGAAAATTTAAAAAGGGAAATGGATAGGTTAAAGTTAGATATAGTGGGAATGAGTGAAGTTCGGTGGCAGGAGGAATAAGACTTTTGGTCAGGCGAATACAGGGTTATAAATACAAAGTCAAATACGGGTAATGCAGGAGTAGGTTTAATAATGAATAAAAAAATAGGAATGCGGGTAAGCTACTACAAACAGCATAGTGAACGCATTATTGTGGCCAAGATAGATACGAAGCCCACGCCTACCACAGTAGTACAAGTTTATATGCCAACTAGCTCTGCAGATGACGAAGAAATTGTAGAAATTTATGATGAAATAAAAGAAATTATTCAGATTGTCAAGGGAGACGAAAATTAAATAGTCATGGGTGACTGGAATTCGGTAGTAGGAAAAGGGAGAGAAGGAAACGTAGTAGGTGAATATGGATTGGGGGTAAGAAATGAAACAGGAAGCCGCCTGGTAGAATTTTGCACAGAGCACAACTTAATCATAGCTAACACTTGGTTCAAGAATCATAAAAGAAGGTTGTATACATGGAAGAAGCCTGGAGATACTGACAGGTTTCAGATAGATTACATAATGGTAAGACAGAGATTTAGGAACCAGGTTTTAAATTGTAAGACATTTCCAGGGGCAGATGTGGACTCTGACCACAATCTATTGGTTATGAACTGTAGATTAAAACTGAAGAAACTGCAGAAAGGTGAAAATTTAAGGAGATGGGACCTGGATAAACTGACAGAGGTTGTACAGAGTCTCCGGGAGAGTATACGGGAATAATTGACAGGAATGGGGGAAAGAAATACAATAGAAGAAGAATGGGTAACTTTGAGGGATGAAATAATGAAGGCAGCAGAGGATCAAGTAGGTAAAAAGACGAGGGCTGGTAGAAATACTTGGGTAACAGAAGAAATATTGAATTTAATTGATGAAAGGAGAAAATATAAAACTGCAGTATATGAAGCAGGCAAAAAGGAATATAAACGTCTCAAAAATGAGATCGATAGGAAGTGCAAAATGGCTAAGCAGGGATGGCTACAGGACAAATGTAAGGATGTATTGGCATATCTCACTAGGGGTAAGATAGATACTGCCTACAGGAAAATTAAAGAGACCTTTGGAGAAAAGAGAACCACTTGTATGAAAATCAAGGGCTCAGATGGAAACCCAGTTCTAAGCAAAGAAGGGGAAGGAGAAAGGTGGAACGAGTATACAGAAGGTCTATACAAGGGCAATGTACTTGAGGACAATATTATGGAAATGGAAGAGGATGTAGATGAAAATGAAACGGGAGATAAGATACTGCGTGAAGAGTTTGACAGAGCACTGAAATACCTGAGTCGAAACAAGGCCCCGGGAGTAGACAACATTCCATTAGAACTACTGACAGCCTTGGGAGAGCCAGGCCTAACAATACTCTACTATGTGGTGAGAAAGACGTATGAGACAGGCGAAATACCCTCAGACTTCAAGAAGAATATAATAATTCCAATCCCAAAGAAAGCAGGTGTTGACAGATGTGAAAATTACCGAACTATCAGTTTAATAAGTCACGGCTGCAAAATACTGACGAGAATTCTTTACAGACGAATGGAAAAACTAGTAGAAGCCGACCTCGGGGAAGATGAGTTTGGATTCCGTAGAAATATCGGAATACGTGAGGCAATACTGACCCTACGACTTATCTTAGAAGCTAGATTAAGGAAAAGCAAACCTACTTTTCTAGCATTTGTAGACTTAGAGAAAGCTTTTGACAATGTTGACTGGAATACTCTCTTTCAAATTCTGAAGGTGGCAGGGGTAAAATACAGGGAGCGAAAGGCTATTTACAATTTGTACAGAAACCAAATCGCAGTTATAAGAGCTGAGGGGCATGAAAGGGAAGCAGTGGTTGGGAAGGGAGTGAGACATTGTTGTAGCCTCTCCCCGATGTTATTCAATCTGTATATTGAGCAAGCAGTGAAGGAATCAAAAGAAAAATTCGGAGTAGGTATTAAAATCCATGGAGAAGAAATAATAACTTTGAGGTTCGCCGATCATATTGTAATTCTGTCAGAGACAGCAAAGGACTTGGAAGAGCAGTTGAACGGAATGGATAGTGTCTTGAAAGGAAGATATAACATGACCATCAACAAAAGCAAAACGAGGATAATGGAATGTAGTCGAATTAAGTCGAGTGATGCTGAGGGAATTAGATTAGGAAATGAGACACTTAAATTAGTAAAGGAGTTTTGCTATTTGGGGAGCAAAATAACTGATGATGGTTGAAGTAGAGAGGATATAAAATGTAGACTGGCAATGGCAAGGAAAGCATTTCTGAAGAAGAGAAATTTGTTAACATTGAGTATAGATTTAAGTGTCAGGAAGTCGTTTCTGAAAGTATTTGTATGGAGTGTAGCCATGTATGGAAGTGAAACATGGACGATAAATAGTTTAGACAAGAAGAGAGTTGAAGCTTTCGAAATATGGTGCTACAGAAGAATGCTGAAGATTAGATGGGTAGATCACATAACTAATGAGGAGGTACTGAATAGGATTGGGGAGAAGAGAAGTTTGTGGCACAACCTGACTAGAAGAAGGGATCGATTGGTAGGACATGTTCTGAGGCTTCAAGGGATCACCAATTTAGTATTGGAGGGCAGCGTGGAGGGTAAAAATCGTAGAGGGAGACCAAGAGATGAATACACCAAGCAGATTAAGAAGGATGTAGGTTGCAGTAGGTACTGGGAGATGAAGAAACTTGCACAGGATAAAGTAGCATGGAGAGCTGCATCAATCCAGTCTCAGGACTGAAGACGACAACAACAACAACAGTTTCGAAAAGAAGAGAGATACATATTTCCAATGTTCTTATGGGGTCATGTTGACCCCAGTGGTACTAGGGGGGTTAAAGTATACCGGGCCGTGGATTACAAAATGGCGCTATCCAAGGCAGGCGCCAAGGTAAATGGAGTACACAACGGTACATAGTTGAGAGAGGTGAACGGCTGCTGCGAAGATGTGTACGGGAGAATAGATGTGAAACTGTTCAGCAGCTGACCGCCCATATGAACCAAGGGAGTAGCAACAGTGTCTCCTCAACCACCGTTCAGCGAACGTTGCTGCCTAAGGGCCCCCACAGCACGCACCTGATTCGTGCACCATTGCCGATTACTGTTCATTGTCGACGAAGGCTGGAAGTCCACTGAGCGGCGACAGGTGCCCCTTTCAGATGAACCACGTTTTATGCTCCATTGGCGTGAAACGTCTTGGAAGCAAACGCCCTTTTCAGACGTAAAAGTAACATCGGGCATGCCCCAGGAGAGTGTCATAGTGCCTTTACATTTCACGATATGTATCAGTGACATAGTATGTAACATCGTAAGTTCCATAAAGCTTTTCACGGACGATGCTGTTGTACACAGAGAAATCACGACGGTAGAAAATTGTAGCGAAATGCAGAAAGAACTGCAGAAGGTCGACTCTTGGTGCAGGGAATGGCAGTTGATCCTCAGCATAAGCTATTGTATACTGCCTACTCGTTAAATATGGGGTGCCTAGGAAACCTGCTTCCTCGGGTCGCTAGACAACAGTTCAAGCAAGTCGTATTTACAGAAAATAAATGACAATACTTAACTTTGAGAATTTATAGTGATGTGTCGCAGGCAAAGGCGACAGACAAAATAAGAAATCTCTTCGGTATACAGGGTGGTCCATTGATAGTGACCGGGCCAAATATCTCACGAAATAGGCATCAAACGAAAAAACTAGGAAGAACGAAACTCGTCTAGCTTGTAGGGGGAAACCAGATGGCGCTACGGTTGGCCCGCTAGATGGCGCTGCCATAGGTCAAAAGGATATCAACTGCGTTTTTTTTAAAAATAGGAACCCCCATTTTTATTACATATTCGTGTAGTACGTAAAGATATAAGAATGTTTTAGTTGGACCACTTTTTTCGCTTTGTGATACATGGCGCTGTAATAGTCACAAACGTATAAGTACGTGGTATCACGTAACATTCCACCAGTGCGGACGGTATTTGCTTCGTGATACATTACCCAAGTTAAAAATGGACCGTTTACCAATTGCATCAGTAGCAGACAAACTGCGCGAGGATCGGGAATCTCAAAAACGTCGGTGTTGAGAATGCTACATCAACATCGATTGCACCCGTACCGTATTTCTATGCACCAGGAATTGCATGGCGACGACTTTGAACGTCGTGTACAGTTCTGCCACTGAGCACAAGAGAAATTACGGTACGACGACAGATTTTTTGCACGCGTTCTATTTAGCGACAAAGCGTCATTCAGCAACAGCGGTAACGTAAACCGGCATAATATGCACTACTGGGCAACGGAAAATCCACGATGTCTGCGACAAGTGGAACATCAGCAACCTTGGCGGGTTAATGTATGGTGTGGCATTATGGGAGGAAGGATAATTGGCCCCCATTTTATCGATGGCAATCTAAATGGTGCTATGTATGCTGATTTCCTACGTAATGTTCTACCGAGTTCACGTCATGTGGATTGGTCGTCGGAGCATGGCCCGCATGTTCACCGGATCTGACGTCCCCGGATTTCTTTCTGTGGGGAAAGTTGAAGGATATTTGCTATAGTGATCCACCGACAACGCCTGACAACGTGCGTCAGCGCATTGTCAATGCATGTGCGAACATTACGGAAGGCGAACTACTCGCTGTTGAGAAGAATGTCGTTACTCGTATTGCCAATTGCAATGAGATTGACGGACATATTTTATGCATTTATTGCTTTAATGTGGTATTTACAGGTAATCACGCTGTAACAGCATGCATTCTCAGAAATGAAAAGTTCACAAAGGTACATGTATCACATTGGAACAACCGAAATAAAATGTTCAAACGTACCTACTTTCTGTATTTTAATTTTAAAAAACCTACCTGATACCAACTGTTCGTCTAAAATTGTGAGCCATATGTTTGTGACTATTACAGCGCCATCTATCACAAAGCGAAAAAAGTGGTCCAACTATACCATTCATATTTATTTACGTACTACACGAATATGTAATAAAAATGGGGGTTCCTATTTAAAAAAACGCAGTTGATATCCGTTTGGCCTATGGAAGTGCCATCTAGCGGGCCAACCATAGCGCCGTCTGGTTTCCCCCTTTAAGCTAGACAAGTTTCGTTCTTTGCAGTTTTTTCGTTTGACGCTTATTTCGTGAAATATTTGGCCCGGTCACGCTCAGTGGACCACCCTGCACACAATGCTACATTGTATAGGCGAAATGACCAGTCTTGATGCTATTCTTGATCTCGGTGCTGTGGAGCTAGGCGAAATGGGCGGCGCGCAGTCGGCTGAGGTCGTCTCACAGCCCTCTCTGCTCTAACGTTCCCGTCTGGCGTGCCGGCGCCTGGCTTCGAGCCGGAACATAAACGAATTTAATGTATTGCGAATACATAAAGACCATTGTACGATAACAAAATTGCAGAACAATCGCTGAAAACAGTTACTGCCATAAAATACCTGGGAGTATGCGCGCGGAGCGATTTGAAATGAAACGACCACATAAAATTATTAGGCAGATGCCAGATGGATTCATTGGAAGAATCCTCAGGAAATTTAGTCCATCGGGAAAGGAACCGGCTCAAAAAACCTTCATTCGACCAATGCTGTAATACTGCTCTTCCGTGTGGTATCTGTACCAGATGGACTGTCAGAGGAAATAGAGAAGATCTAAAGAAGAGCGACACGTTTCGTTAGAGATTCATTCCGTAGGCAAAAAAGCATCACGGAGACCACCACCGACCAACTCCAGCGGCAGACACTGCAGGAAAGGCGCTCTGCACCACGGTGTGGTTAATTGTTAAAGTTCCGAGAGCTTAAGTTTCTAGAAGAGTCAACAAATATATTGCTTCCTCCTTCGTATATCTTGTGAAGGGACCACGAACATAAGATTAGAGAGAGTCGATACCTCAAGGTGTCTTACCGGCAATCGTTCTTCCCGTGAACCATTTGCGACTGGAATAGGAAAGGAGGTAAGTCACGGTGGCACCCAAAGTACCCTCCGCCACACACCGTAAGGCGGCCTGCGGGTTATGAATGTAGACTCAGATTGTTAGGTGCTAACGAGACACGATGAACTGTGTTTCAATAAAAGTTATGCCAGCAGCTGAAGCGCTTGCTGCCCCAATTAGATAATTAGACTGCGAACGGCACTTTCTCCTCATACCTTATGCTAAGATTAACGTGGGCTGTAAACAAACATCTCGGATCTCAGCGATTTGTGAAACTACCTGTTTTCGTAACATAACATGTGAATTACGTCCTGTAGAAGTCCTTAGATCACCCTTTGCTTAAGTAGGAATGTTTATGTTATATGGTTCAGTTCCTCCATGTGCGGATACTATTTCCTTGTTGTAATTATGTAAGCTCACTCAATGAAATATCAGTCGCACCTTAAAAGAACACACTCCACTCCTTGGAGCTGTGTAGTGGTGTAGAGCTGGTACCAGGTGATCATGTGACGCTTCACCCTCCATCGCTGCCGTAAGTGAACGCACTGAAATGGCGTCTGTGTGCTAGTCGGTTGTACTAAATCAGCTGGGTGGGCGTGGAGACACGACAAAATGGCAGAAGGGAGCTGTCGTGTTTGGACGTGCTCACGACGACTCCATGAATGAAGTTGCCCGGTTTGTTGGCACGTCAGCGCCGATTTTCCGACGTTTACCCAAGGAATGGCGTACCATCCGTAGGCGTAGAACACGGCTTACGAACGTCGTAAAAAGATCCTAACAGACAGGGGCTGGAGAGCAATGTCACACCTTGTCAATGCCAGTCAATTTCAGACCCGACAAGAATTGTTGCACATCCATCTCATTTAGTTTCTGAGTGGAAATTGCGGAGTCAGCTGCAAGCAATGGACATCTGATGTTCGGTACGTCGCTGACGGCCATTTTTCACAGTGGAACTTCAAGCTAGACAGGTAATATCAGCCGTCTCCCAGGGTTTCATTTTAGGCCTTATACTGTTCTCATTGCGCATCAGTGACGTGTCATCAGTTCTGTCTCACTGCAAACACCACATATTTGCTGCTGAGCTCTAAGTATACGTAAATACAAAAGCAATCAAATTGAGGACACCTGTCGAAGATTTCAGTGCTGTGCTGCGTGCATTATCAAAATGGTCGTAGAATGTCAGGTTAACGTTCATGTGATCCTGATTGGTCATTTTAGGCTCATTGGCCAGAAATTCCGTAAATTCCTGCCATATTTACTCCTAAATCGGAGTAACACGAATTTCTCTCCTCAGTAAAGAGTCTAGGAGTAATAATAGGTGATAACAGCAACTGAACTGAAAACGTAGCTACAACTTGCATGAAAGCGTCGCACCACGCCTTACAAAAATATAAAGAGTGTGCTATCTTCTTCACCTAAAAAAAGAAACTTGTACATATGTTTGTAGTTCAAATTTTTGCTTATAGAGTTGTTATCGTTCAAAGTCTTTCTCCGAAAGCACATGGCGCTTGAGAATGGTACTGAGAGCTTGAGATCTGTATCGTTAGACTTTTTCATCATATTTCGCCATCTTATGCCCAGTCATCCTGGCTGCGTTCAGAGAAGAGCAGAGATTTCCACTCCGTCTTATTTACCGCCTTATGAACTTATGTTGTCTATCTTATCTCTCGTCAATCTCAACACTCTTCTCTGAACAACGCAGCACAAACACTCGTTCTCATCAGAGTAAAGTCCTGTCTTTCCATCACTCAACTGCCTTCTCTAATTCCTTTTAGAAGCAGGAACCCGACTCTAGAATGATCTGCCTAGTTACATCAGAGCACTACATAACGTCTCCAGTTCCAAAAGACAGTTATGACATATTTATTAGAACAACAGAATTGTCTGCAATTGTTCCATATACTTTACTTATCCCATTACAATCAAGTGCCCTTCATTCCCACCAAAATTGTCCGTACTTCCTAATAACATCAGAGAATCTTAATTTCTGTCCTCGGATCTCATTCATTCTCAAAAATTTCACTTTTGTTTAGACATAAACACATTTTATATATCCTACTGTCACTACCGTTATCATTATTACTGCAGGAGTGTCAGTATCGCTAGTATTATTGCTATTACTTCTTAGACAGTACTCTTATTCCAAATGTCATTAGATAAATTCAAGTATTCTTTCAAATTATTATCGTTTCATTAGTACGCTTCATATTAAAACTGTGACACGAAAAGCGTTGTAACTGCAAAGCCCTGGTTCAGAGCAAGAGAGGGTCTGAAGACCGTAATCTGACCAGCTTAAAAAACAAAATAAATGATTGTCAGCTGCTGATAAATATGTTTTGTCCCGTGAGACATAACAGAGAGGTCAGGAATTTATTAGTAGACAACACCCTCTAAATTGGTTGTGAAGAAAACGTAATCCAAAATGACGTACCAAGCAAGCCACAGAGTGAGTCGATCTCTGGTGACGTTCATATCTTTGATTTACTTACTGACATAACTTTGCTTTATCTGCTATTAATTTTAAGTTCAAACTTCTTTAGAAGTCATGCAAATTTTAACAGTATATTCTGAGTAATTTTCACTAAACGCTGTAAGGAGAGCATCATCGATAAGTCTTGTGCAGTGGACGGTGATTCCGTTGTCAGTGCCCAGAGGAAGTCAAGGCGACCGTGCCACGTGAGGCAGAGGCAGAGATGAGTGAAGCTGCTGACTGCGGAGGCAGTCCAGCCCAGCCCAGTTACGTGTCATCTGGGCTGCGGCGGGAGGCGGTCAGCGGGAGAAACCGGTCGCCAGACGTAAACACGGCCGAGGAGCCGCGGGCAGCTGGCCGCAGCGTGGTAGCAGGGCGTTCACTCCACAGTTATAGCTCTGAAGGGACAGGAATCCTGAGAGGCGAAAAAGGAAGAGTTTTGAATTTTATTTTTCAAGGAAGCGTGCTGTGTATTGGCTGTAACACGTAAAAGTGCAGATATTTTTATATGTGGTACACATATCAGTGTGTTCGCTGTTTTTTCTCTGCATCGGACAGCCGTCCAGCAAACACATCACACAATTTACTACCTCATGTCTTCTGCATGGTCATAACTGCATCCCAAAGTGGTCTGCGCCTGTCAATATGGAATAGCTGTTGGGCATCCACACATCCACACTTCAACACCATACCTACTGCCCAGGGGAAAAGGAGCCTTAATGGCTTGCTCTTGCCACATGTACTTGGAGGTACTAACGAACCTAAAAATATACAACTTGTAATAGTTACAATTATTAAACTGCAAATGACACAAGTATTGGTGCAATTTTGTTCATTACACCTTCCTCAGTCACTAATAGCAATATCTGTACTTATACTCGTAACACCCCATATACTGACGAAGCATGGTTTCTGGGCCCGGCAGGTGGGCGTTAGTTTGTGAGAGTTGCTGTCATAGTGTAACATTTGTTTCATTAATTTATTTGTTTATTCATTAAAGTTCTGGGCCCAACAGAGCAAACTTGTTTTCCAGTAACTGCAAACTAGGCACGGAGTAGTGACATTCATATACTTGGCAGAAGATGTTTCCTATAACTAGTAATATGTGGTTCATAAGTCGCTCTTCGCCCACATCTCGTGGTCGTGCGGTAGCGTTCTCGCTTCCCACGCCCGGGTTCCCGGGTTCGATTCCCGGCGGGGTCAGGGATTTTCTCTGCCTCGTGATGGCTGGGTGTTGTGTGCTGTCCTTAGGTTAGTTAGGTTTAAGTAGTTCTAAGTTCTAGGGGACTTATGACCACAGCAGTTGAGTCCCATAGTGCTCAGAGCCATTTTGAAAGTCGCTCTTCAGTGTAGTGTAGCCCATTGTGGTTGGGGTTTAGGGGCCGGGGAGCGAGTGGCGGAGGGGTCATTCTTACGGCAAGAGCGTAACGCGATTTAGTGACGTCACGAGGTATCTTTTTGCACAGTTAAATACGTGAAAATCATCACACTTTAGGTGAAAAGTTTCTGTCTACTGTGATTGACGAGGCTCGCCTTTAAATAGAGTATATAACTTGTTTGTGACGATGGACAACTGCTTCAGTAAAAAAAAAAAAAAAAAAAAAAAAAAAAGTGTGTGAATTCCTAAGGGACCAAACTGCTGAGGTCATCGGTCCCCAGACTTACACGCTGCTAAGAACAACACACACACACACACACACACACCCATGCCCGAGGGAGGACTCGAACATCCGACGGGACGGGCCGTGAAATCTGTGACATGACGCCTCTAACCGCGCGACCACTCCGTGCGGCTACTGCTTCAGTATTTTTGGCTGTCACGTAATACATACTATTAAAATTTTTTTCAACTTTCTAACGCATCAGACAGTTTAGTTTAAAGGGAATTTTGGCAAAATGACCTCGGCGATTGTCAAAAATGGCTCAAATGGCATCTGTGGTCATCAGTCCCCTAGAACTTAGAACTATTTAAACCTAACTAACCTAAGGACATCACAGACATCCATGCCCGAGGCAGGATTCGAACCTGCAACCGTAGCAGTCGCATGGTTCCGGACTGAAGCGCCTAGAACCGCTCTGCCACCGCGGCCGGCCATTATACTCAGTAACCGTTATAGTTATACTGATATAAAAACCTATTTTGTGCGAACTCTGCTTGAGATATAGCATATTAAGTTTTGGATCTTGTCATACTGTAATCCATCTGACGCGCTGAGAACCATAAAGCACATTATTGTCGATTGTGAGACTGTAGCATGTATTTTTGCTTCTGACGTCAGTTGATCTTATGGTAGGTCAGGGTTATCTATGCTGTGGGCCAACATTGTTTAAATGAACATTCACAAAAAGTTTTATCACTGGTTTCTCTGATATCCACTTAAATATTGGTCACGTGGTTCCAGACTGAAGCGCCTAGAACCGCACGACCACACCGGCGGGCTCGGCGATTGTCATGAGCAGATTTTATTAATTTATATTGCTATGAGACTAAAAACACGTATAGTAGATACCTGAATGGTAAGGAAACAGGGTTCAGCAGTAACGTTCTGGGGAGCAGTGCGCAAGAAGAACGTCAATCACACGACCTTGAGGTTACTGTTGTCAACGCGTGAGAAGTGTTCAGCGAAAAGGCAGTTACAATTCAGCCCCCTGACGCGAATGGCACCTCGATATTACTGAATTAATTCACACTGTCACCAGGCTGTGCATTCGTGCGTTATTTGCCAGAATGAAAAATACATAGCGTAAAAAACCGCGAGTATGTCCAGGGCAGACTTAGGGATGTAAAAGAAGGGAATTAGTTTGTCCACTTATCAGGCGTCTTCAAAATATATAAATCAAAACATCTTCAGATATTCGCCCTTTTTTACGACTTAACCCCACTAACCCAGCGCAGAGAGTTCTCTTAGCTGAAAGATGTTGGCCTCCTGCCTCTTGCAATTTGTAGACTGAAGTCCCTGACGCTGTGCCCAAAATCCAGAAACTTCGGCAGCCGTAGCAAATAATTACAATATCACATGGCTCAAGAGCATACATGTAATGGGTAAAAAACTTTTTCTTAGGGGATAAAATTTCATGGGGTGGATTCGTCTTTTGGGGAACGCTGAGATTTTGTTTTTTTATATCTGGGTGGGTGTGATTTTTTTTCCCTGGGGACCACTTTTCTTCCTAACCCACCCCTGTTCCTTGTACGGTGGGGGGGGGGGGGGGGGGTAAAAACAGACACAAATCTGTGCGCTTCTTGTGAGTGAGACGCACCTACAATAGGAGGTATCCAAGGGTTGGGGGTGCAACTGTAATACGAAGCATCCCAGAGTGGGGATGAATCCATCCTAAACTTGAATGACAGCTTATGTCATGTTGCACGACACGATAAATGCTATGTTGGATGACATGATGGCATGTGTCATCTTATACGACATGGCATTATATATCATGTACCTTCACTTCACATGACGTGGGTACTAATATTAACAAGTAAAAAAGCGCAAATATGTTAATGTGTTTTGATTTAAATGCCTTCGAAGCTGCTAGATAAGTTGAAAAGCTAGTTTCCTTCTTTTACGTCCTTAAGCTCTGCCCACGACATATTCGTCTTTTCAAAAATGGTTCAAATGGCTCTAAGCACTATGGGACTTAACAGCTGAGGTTATCAGTCCTGTAGACTTAGAACTACTTAAACCTAACTAACATAAGGACATCACACCCGTCCATGTCCGAGGCAGGATTCGAATCTGCGACCGTAGGAGCAGCGCGGTTCCGGACTGAAGCGCCTAGAACCGCTCGGTCACAAAGGCCGGCTATTCGCCTTTTCTGTGCTAAGATAGGATCACTTTTCGTTCTGGTTTCCAAGTTTTACTCTATCATAATTTTGACATTAGACGTTTAAGTGCTCGATCATACAGTGTATCATTTTGTACAGGGATGGGCAAATTTGGGTTTGTTACATGCATTGTTTTAGTTACACATTAAAAGATTTTTCGACGCTTTTAAGCCACTTGTGAATAATTTCTTTCACGCATAAACAACGGAACGATAAACAACTTAAATAACCAGTTTTTTTTCTAATTACATCCAAATTCAACATTTAAAATGCAACGCAATTCCATGAAACATAGTTTCATGGGCACCCGCAAGATTTTTCGCACGTAAAACCCGAGCGATGAAAGATTTTTGCAAACGCTTCTTATAATTACAGTAATAATATTTTTTTATCATCGTCTGTATCATTTTATACCGTCTCAGCACGTGCGATTAGTATAAAACGGATTTTACGTGCAATTTATGTGCAACTTTAGACCACTGTGTCGTAGCAACATATAAATCTTTCACAAAACAACAGGATGACCATTAATGACATGTATTTGTCCACCTTCTTATAAAATTTGAATTGATTCGTATAAGTCTGAAACATAGAATGGAGCGTGAAAGAAATAAACTCATACAGAACGTGTCTTTTGTACATAGAATCCGATCGAAGATAGATTTTTGAAAGGGAGTTTTCAGTTTTATCGCAGGAACGCCTTTTTTATTTATTTGTTTTCGCGCATTTAGTTCATGTAAGAATGAATTTTACGTGCTACATTTAGCTCGAGTTTCAACCATCGTATCATGACAACGGATAAAGACTATCGGATAAAAAAAATTCGTTTTGACTTTATCCATTTACACGGACTAAGAGGGGATATTGAACGTCTACAGAGAAGGGAAGCACGAACTGTCACAGGTTTGTTTCATGCGTGGGAGAGTGTCACAGAGAAGCTGAAGAAACTGAACTGACAGTTTCTTGAAGACAGACAAACACTCCTGAGAAAACCTACTTACAAAGTTTCAAGTGCCGGCTTTAAATGATGACTCTAGCAGTATACTATAACCCTATACGTATCGTGAGAACAAGGTTAGATTAAGTACAGCATGCACAGAGACATTTAAAGAATCATTCTCCCCATGCTCCACACGTGAATGAAACGGAAAGAAACCTTAATAACTGGTACAATGGGACGTACCTTCTGACATACACGTCACACTGGTTTCCACAGTAAGGTCACAAAGGTTTGCTGAATACAGATGTAGATGTAGATCAAGACAAGGCGCAGTCCATAGACCTACAGTTAACGGAGGTTGCATCTAGTAGCAGTTGAGGCTGCATGACCGTTATCAGGTGACAAGTCGCGTCGAGTACTTCTCATTTCTCTGCCGATGATGACAGATACTGCATGGGCGGAGCGGGCGGTAATTGTGGCTGCTCAACCATATTCTGTTGTGACAGGACATCATTTCTGATCGCGTAGGCCACGGAAGCGGCGCAGCGCCAGACCTAGGCACGATGTAATATAGGTCACCAGTGCCACGGTTTGGCCCCCAAACTAGCCGCATCAACTATGATTCAACGTGTGCCAAAGAGCTTTATCGCCGTGTCATGTCGACCCTGCGCCTTTTTCAGCTTCTGGCAGAGAAAAGCAGCGATACCCTTCTGCTTGTTTGCCCACGGGTTTTGTAACCAATTTGGAAAGAAAATGTGTAACACAATTGATTTCAGATGCCCCAAATTGACAGCGATCTAATTTGCAGTATACCACTGCTCACTC
Source organism: Schistocerca nitens (assembly GCF_023898315.1). NCBI lineage: Eukaryota > Metazoa > Arthropoda > Insecta > Orthoptera > Acrididae > Schistocerca > Schistocerca nitens. The sequence continues at coordinate 824,632,899 of NC_064614.1, forward strand.
GTTATGACTGGAGGTGGCGTTGTTAGTTCATCACATACATGGGGTGCAGTTGTTTACACGCGTGAAATCATTCTCTCTGCGATAATAAAGATCCATCACAGTCTCTGTTGACCTCAGCAATCGCAATTGGTACATGATCTCCATAAGCGCCTTGCAACGAGTACCATCCCACGTTCAAAGTCGGTTAACTCACGACGTCATACCATATTCACTGCTCACCACTCAGTAACAAACTGTTCCGATACTGTGTCTACACGGGTATGATACGCAGCATCTCCACATAACTTTCGGGCATCATATAAGATACATCTTCTTATGGAAGAATCCTTTCCGCGACTTTTGACCACAATCATCACCAACTAGTCACAAATGCCGTCAACGAATCTAAAGTCAGTTACACACTTTCATTATGCCTTTTTCCATAAACAAATGTTGTTTATTACACGTTCGCAATGTACGATACTGTGGAGCCATATAAACGAACTTTTGCATATACTGACGTGACAAGTTGTGGGATACCTCCTAGTATCGTGTTGGATCTCCTTTTGCCCTGCTTATTGTAGCACTCGACTTAGAATGGCCTCAACAAGTCGAGGGAAGTCCCCTGCCGAAATATTGAGCCATGCTGCCTCTATAACCGTCCGTAATTGCGGAAGTGTTGCCGGTGCATGATTTTGTGCACGAACTCACCTCTCGATTACGTCCCGTAAATGTTCGATGGGATTCATGTCGGGCGATCCGGATTGCCAGTTCATTCGCTCGAAATGTCCAAAATGTCCTTCAAACCAGTCTCGAACAGTTGTGACCTGGTGACGTGGTGCATTCTCATCCATAAAACTTCCATCGGTGTTTGGGAACATGAAATTCCTGAATGGGTGAAAATGGTCTTCAAGTAGCCGTTTATAACCATTCCCAGTTAATGATCGGTTCAGTTGGACCAGAGGACCCGATCCATTCCATGTAAGCATAGCCCACACCATTATGGAGCCACCACCAGTTTGCACAGTGCCTTGTTGACAACTTGGATCCATGGCTTCGCAGTGTCTGCCCCATTCTCGAACCCTACCATCAGCTCTTACCAGCTGAAATCGGGACTCAACCGACCATGCCACGGCTTCCCAATCGTATGAAGTCCAAACGATATGGTGACAAGCCAGGAGAGACGCTGCAGGCGATTTCATGTTTTAGCAAAGGCACTTGCATCGATCGTGTGCTGCCATAGCCGTTAACACCAAATTTCGCCAGCCTGTCCTCACGGATACGTTCATCGTAGACTCACATTGATTTCTGCGGTTATTTCACGCAGTGTGCCCAGCTCTTGTCTTGGTAACAAAGCCTTATGTCAAACTATGTGTAGTAGATATTTGTCACGAAATTATTGATGTCTTGTGTGTGCTTATCAGATACGTAGCGATCACAAACATGACAGAATACGTTTCGATTGTTCAAACACATGCGGGAACTCATGGCTCTGAGCACTATGCGACTTAACTTCTGAGGTCATCAGTCGCCTAGAACTTAGAACTAATTAAACCTAACTAACCTAAGGACATCACACACATCCATGCCCGAGGCAGGATTCGAACCTGCGACCGTAGCGGTCACGCGGTTCCAGACTGAAGCGCCTTTAACCGCACGGCCACACCGACCGGCCGGGAACTCATTTCTAACAAACTGCAAAACTGCATTTAGCAGCACTAATATTACCTCACAACACTATAACATGTCAAAAATGAACTATAAAGTTTCTCACCTAATAGTCAGAAGGATGTGACGAATGTGCCCAGCTACTCCATCTTACTAAAATAAAATTTGCCTTACTTGCAATAAATCTTCTCTCTGTGGAACTTGACCGAATAGCAAAATTGTAAACTTTGGCAACTGATGTATGAATGTGTGACGCTGTAGCGCAGTTTCACCATGCAGTTAGCAAGGATAGTAAGCAGGCTACATGTCGACAATAGGGTATAAAGTCTTGGCGAATTTCATTCTGTGTACTTAATTAGACAGTAACTATGCCTCGCAGACAGAAGCGTAAACAATAAGCGCAGATGTCAACATTTGAGAGGACACGCAGTTGAGGTCAAAGCAGCCGATTAGAGAAATCGGCGTATCGTTGGACATTCGAATAGGAGCGATGCCACTATTCGTATTCGAGGATGTTGGCAGGAATGGAAGAACCATGACAGAACACAGCGTCAAAAAGGTAGCGATGGACCTAGAGAGGCGATAGCGCGTGGGGCCTGAGCAATCGTAAGAGAGGGACTCAGAGCGCCATCATCCAGCAGATGTGCAACTGGTGCTTCAGTGGCCACAAGGACCATTATTAGGCGGCTCACAGAAAGGGGGCTGAGCTCACGGCGCCCCTTGCACCGACTACTATTGACCTCTGTACACCAACGACCCCGTTTGCAGCGGTGTCGGGCACAATCGGCAAGGAATCCCATTGACTGGAGTAGAACTGTCTTCACGCTTCGAACTGAGGCCCAATAAGCGGCGAAGACGTACTGGAGACGCCCCGGACAGCAGTGGGCTGCCGAACTCACTCACCAGACAGCCCAACAGCCAAAAGTGATGGTCTGGGACGCCACCTCATTTCATAGCAGCATCTCTTTGGTTGTCATCTGCAGCACCCTTACAGCAAATCGGTACGCTGACGATGCTCCACGCTCCGTTTTCTTGCCCTTCATCCTGGGCTTACGTTCCAGCAAGATAATGCACGCTTGCAGACGGCGAGAATTTCTACCGCTTGTCTTCGTGCTTGCCAAACCCTCTCTCGGCCAGCCAGCTCTCCGGATCTCTCCCCAGTTGACAACCTTTGGATCATTATGGGCAGGGCTCTCCAACAAGTTCGGGATTTTAACGATCTACCGCGCACATTGGAAGAATCTGGCACGACATCCCTCAGGAGAACATCTAACACCCCTGTCAATCAATGCCAAGCCGAATAACTGCTTGTAAAAGGGCCAGAGATGGACCAATGCGCTACTGTCTTGCTCAATTTATGAAGTTCTTTCTCTTGAATAAATCATACAGTTTTTCTGTAATTGTAATCATTTGTTTGTCTGCACAAGTTCATCACATCTACCGATTTCCGTACCGTTCGGATAACTCCTCCGTGATGCGTCCTTTTTTTTCTTTTTTAGAGTGTATTTAAAGATGGGAATGGGAATGTCGTGTGGCTAGTGCCTCCCGTCGGGTAGACCGTTCGCCTGGTGCAAGTCTTTCGAGTTGACGCCACTTCGGCGACTTGCGTGTCGATGGGGATGAAATGATGATGATAAGGACAACACAACACCCAGTCCCAGAGCGAAGAAAATCTCCGACCAGGCGGGATTCGAACCCGAGCCGTTAGGTATGACGTTCCGTCGCGCTGACCACTCAGCTACCAGAGGCGGACTATTTAAAGATATTAGATGCAGTCCACCTGGTTTATTTAGACATGCTCTACTGCCAGCCTGTGCGCTGAAGGTGCCTAGCCGACGCCGGTTCTCTGACGCAGTTGGACGTGATACGATATCTCATATGATAGCAGATCGGGCGCGAGAGATCTCAACATAGGGCACATATAGAAAAATACCATCATCGTCAGTCTATAATGATCTCAAAGTCCATGAGAAGAGGAAATGAGAACTGCACTTACAACTACCTAGGCTTCCGCGGTTATGTCACTTAACACAAAAGTTTTCCGCATTTGGAAATATTGTAAAATATGTATACCATCAGGAGGGTCACTTCAACCGTGACCGAATCTGCGGTTTTCATCCGTGACAGTTATTCTACAATATGACGCAGAATACTTTTATGTTGACTGAAACCTATACAATTCCATGAAAATAGCTTTACAAGCCATGAGGGACGATAAATTACACGAAAAAATAACTAAGTAGGAGTCAAGAACCGCTGGTTTCTCCAGTAGGGACCCAAACGCCATATGGAAAGAAGAAATTGAAAAGATTTTACTAGCCTTTAAATACCCTATGTATAATTCATCAACGACGCATTGGGATAACCATCATGGTAACTTCTTTGCTTTCATCATTCCAATAAACAAGGCATGTCTTGAGAGGGTTCTGTCGGATGTGACCAATTTCTGATATCTGGTTGGCAATTTCGATGGCAGCTAAAGTGTAAGTCAAAGGACCTTTTCTCATCTCCATAGAAGATAGAGAGCAAGTGTCAGCTCTGGCGATCAGGTGCTGCTAACTTCTGAAACGTGCACCTCCTATGGCACTACGTGTTTCCAAACCCTTTTTCTCTAGCGATGTCTCGAATACTTAATGCGAGACGGAGCTGCCCTTACGACAATATCGCCAGTCGGAGAAAAAGCCACGCTAACAAGCGAAAGTGTTTTCGTTATGACAAGGGAACTGACCTGAGCACGATTTCAAGTCTGTTATTAGATACGAGCGGAGTCCGAGGCGACCCATATGCGAAACGTAATAGGCAGGCTGGAACTCGACGGCACTGGCTGGCGATTACGTCCGCAGACTTGGCGCTTAATGACTGGGTGGAGGGCTCGCGCTTTTCACTACGTAGAGGCGGCGTACCCGCACGGTCACTGGTAGGCAGCTGTTTGCCACGTGGAGGCAGCGTGCAGGCGACATTTTATCAAGAAGACTGTGTAAAGTATGTGTGTAGAACTGTAAACGGATCCTAGCCAAGGCTCGACATACGTTACATACCAAGAATAATGGAGATGTAACTCTTGTGCGCAATTTCTGTTTAAGCCACCTCAAAAGGACAATTATAAATTTTAAAATTACAGGGTCGCCACCAGCCCAAGCCCATCCTAACAATTAAGAAAAGACCGAACTGGAAAGTATCGGTTTAATTAAATTAAGAATTTAATTATAAGAATGCAATGTTTTCAAAGAAACTAACAAGATGAACAGCATTGTATGCCGTACATGAATCAGCTTGTTTAATTAAACGTGAATTTCTTAATTTTGAGACAGTGCACTTGGTCACTTTGTTTTTTTTCTCCCATTTTTGTTCATCACAAACAAGCAGATTAACTTTTTTTAAAAAATCGGGGAATAGAATATTAATTTGAAAAGTGGCATCAATGAGAAAGATAAATGACGCAGAATTTATCTTTTACGTAGCACATTTATTTCATGACTGAATTTGATGCACATCCAATGAATACACATGACTGGTGCCTGAATAAATAAAAAATTTAAATAAATAATTCGCCAAAAAATGGTAGAATAGCGCAATCAGAAAGGAAGAAACACACAAAAGGGAAGTGAAACACAATAATTCAATCATTCCATCTACATACCCACGACAGAAATAGTTCAGAGAGATACCTGTCACCATTACGCTCATGCACTAGATTGGAAAGAGATTTATCTGATTAGCAAGGTTTTGTAGAGTAGATTTACGACATGGAAACCGCGCCTGCCGCCTACGAAAGGCCGAACTTCAGCACGTGGTAAACTTGAATACGAGTTAACTGTTCAGAAATTAGACATTAAACCAAGCACAAAAACATAACTACACACGTTTCAGTTAAGCTGAAGTGCTTAAATATTCCATTAGTTTAATATAGGGAAGTTCGAACTCGATCTACTTCCTATCATCAGAAACCTTCTCTAGGAGCTATGAACTGTACTCACCAACCGCTAGCTGCAGAGTGTCCTTTCTCCACCGAGCTTCGCCTAACTACCGGTGCAACGGAAGCTACCAGATGGGTAGGCTTCCGCCACCAGCCTGACAGACAAACCAACCGCAGACTAAAAGGGGTAAACCTCTCTGTCCAGGTACTGGGATCCTAAGTTGGTCATCCTGTGCTACCCTCCAAACGAGAAGCAAACACCACCTGCTCCTAGCATATGCCAACCAACTCAGCGTCCCTCACAAAAGAAACCCGAAACCACTCGTAAAAACACTCATTCAGTCACATTCACGCACACATTGGGTAGGGTGAAGGGAAAAGCGTAGTAAATACAGGTCATGATTTCCTATGGAGCACAAAAAAAACCAAACCTAATATATTTAAAAGGACATAGCTTGATTGCTCAGTCTTTCTGGGAGAGTTAATAAATTAAACCGCAATCGGGCAGTGGACAAAATAGGATGCACAGAATCCAGTGAGACAAGCGTCTTATGAAACGATTCCACAGAGACGTTTCAACTGTTATTCCTTGATTATGGACTAACTTCTAATCCACGGATGCACAGACGGCTGCTCTCCCAAAATGGAGAGGGCCGGCTCTTGTAGGACTTAGTCCTTAAGAGCCCACCAATCTAACTGGCAGTAAGGCAGGGGGATTCCAGTTCGGAATAACTTGTCTGATGGAACGCAGTTTTTGAACTTGCTCACTTGCGCAAAATGCATTCGCACAACAAGAGCTGCACGTGGGCCTGCATGAGATAGCATTGTATAGTCGTCAGTGGTTCGTATATTGTACAGTCCATAGCTTGCGTCAGTGAGCTTCATCAGTCTACTCATTAATGCCGGGTGGTTATAATTAAGGTGCAGCTACTCGCAGGGCTTCAGTGTGGGCTGTGACCATCGTGTGGGAGCGAAACTTGGTAGGTGCGCTAATATGTTAATGCGTAATCGATTTACTCTGGAAAAAAATTAGTTCCAGTTTTGTCCGCCAAGTGCAAATCAGGCATTATGAATGCAAAAAAAACAACGTATAGAAGTGTTTCAGTGTGTAATGGATTAGGAACTGGATGTGAGCAGAAAAGATCAAACAAATGACAAAGGTACAACGTTGTTATTATTATTAACCGCCGCTTACACACATTGTTCAGTATGCGCACCAGAGATGTCGTCGAGATGCTGCTTCCGTAAAACGACGTGATCAACAGTTGCTCGCAGCAGTTTCCGTGGAATCCGAGAAGATAGTGACCGAACGGGTCCTGGGAAACGTGTTCTTTTAGATACACCCAGAGCCAAAAATCACATGGATTCAGTTCAGGTGACAGTGCAGGCTACACATCTGCAAAACCACTGGAGATAACATATCCGTGGAAGGTTGTGTTGAGAGATCTTTCACTGGGAGAGTGACATGAGGTTTTGAAAACAGTGGTTTCCACACAGCTGCGTTCTTCCAAAGCAGCTTCCACATGTTGTACAAGGAGGTCTCGCTAACGCGCAGACGTCACGGTATACATAACAAGCCCTCAGGGTGCATTCACTTCAAAGAAGAACGGATCGAGAATAAAGATGCTTATAAATCCACACCCCACAGTCAAATATGGCGACTGCAGTGAGTCTTTGTGCAGAACACGTGATTTAATAGTATTCCAAATTCGGCAGTTCTTTGTGTTCACTGGACCCTATAGTGTAAAATGTGTCTCATTACACCGTAGAATATAGTCAGGCCACATGACATCGATTAACTTGATCCGTGACTGAAATTTGAAGAGCAAATCCAGAAAGTTGCTGCGGATCATGCAGTTTCAGCTGCTGCACCGTCTGGATCTTGTAGGGGAACCAGTGTAAAATAGACCGCAAAATTTTTCGCACTGTTGACCATGGGATGGATAATTCTAGTGACACTGCACGAGCTCTAGCACTACCTGTAGCACGTGCTGCATGGCCAGTTACAGCAACAGCAACTTAGTTGAAAACGTAGGCCGGGATAGGACGCTTTCTCTTCCAGGTGCTACACCAAGCTCACCCGTGTTTTATCATTTCACTGTCATCTTTTATAAAGTATTTAATGACATCGGGCCCCTCGTCCAATCTTTCAGTCGGCGATACTCTCTCAATGTAGCATTAAAATTGCTGCCGTTCACTTAAAAAAGTTTCGTTAACAGCGTACGGTCTCTCATCTCCATAGTCACTCAGTTCACTCAGGTTATGGCTTGTCAACAGTGTACAGCGCCAGACTTGACTCTGGTGGCCACAACTGGAACTAATTTTTTCCACCGTAAACCGGTTCCGCACTAACGTATTAGCATGTCATGCAATAGTTATAGCCCACACTGGACCTCAGTGAGTAGCTACACTTTAGTTACAGCCTCCCGGTACATGATCTTTTATCCGTCTCCTACATAATCACAGTGAGGGGCTTAGGCCTGTGGTTCTAGTGAATCTGTATGCTCCTGCTCTAGACAATTCGTTCACATGATGACTTCGATTACTACTACAGGTCCTACGGAAGGCCGGTTGCACGTCTTCCATAGCGTAATACTACCCTCAGCGGCCTGCGTCCGTGGCGCGAAGGGTTTCCAAGAAGCCTTTCTCCTGAATGGTGGCGTATTTGGAGATGACAATCGACGTGATGTAACAGGAAACGTGATTCGTCCACGAGGAGAAATGTTTATAAATCCACAGTCCACGTTGGGTCAACATGGTAACATGTTTGGGATGTCTGCTGCCGGAGTCCCACGTCAACAACGTAGGCTGAACGGTGCGCTCCAAAACACTTCTGCCCGCACCAGGTTTGTACTCCGTCGTCGGACGTGCCACAGATCGCAGCCTATCCTGCTTCTCAGAGCTGGCAAGTCCCCGAGCTCTAGATTCTGCGATGAGGTGTGGACGGCCAATACATTGACACCTACTAGTGGTTTCAGCGCTCTTCAGTGACTTTACACAGACACTCACTACGAGTTGCTTGTTCTCAAGCGCCGGGCCATAACAATCTGGGCCTTTCCAATGCCGCTTCTCCTTGGTTTTCACCATTTGCGGCCCGTGTCGTGGCTAGAACGATATCTCATTCGTCTTTACTCAGTTTTGAAACTCTCCCTTAACGCATCAGTTGCCTGCAACACCACCTGGTGTCATTCAGTCTCGCGGTAGGCAGTGATCGTAATGTTCTGACTCATCAATATACAAGAGGTAACGAAAGGAAGCCGTAAGGATGGTATACCGATACAGAAGTGCTCGGATTAAAATGGACGTAAGGCAGGAATGCAATCTTTCTACCCTAGTATTCAAACTGTACATCTAAGAAGCAATGACGGAAGATGATGAAAGGCTGAGGAGTGAGAAATACGCTGAAGCATTGCTATCTCCAGCGAAAGAGAGGAAAAATTGCAGAACTTGTTGAGTGAAGTGAACAATCTAATGAGACCGAATATGAATTTAGAGCAAAACAAAGAAGGACGAAAATAATGTGGAATAGCAGACATGACATTATTTGTTAACTTAATATTGGGACCACGAAATAGACGAAGTGATGGAATTCTGCTACCTTGAAAGCAAAATAACGCGTGATAGACTCAGCAAGGAGGATATAAGAAGCAGACTAGAACAGGAAATAATGCATTGCTCGATAAAAGAAATTAGCTATTATCAAATTCAGGCACTGACTTGAGGAAAACAGTAAGAGAATAGAATTGCAGCGCTAGAGTCCGTCGTGCTACATGAGGATGTTGAAAGGTAGGTTGTCGGAGAAGATGAGAAAAGAGGAGATTCTGTGCAGAATCTGCGAGGAAAGTTATTTGCAGAAAACACTGACAAGATAAAGGGACATAATGTAGGTCATTTGTTGAGGCATCCGGTAATATTTCGATTGTAATAGAGGGAGCTTCAGAAAACTGTACGGGAAGACACTACTTGGAATATATCTCAGAAATAATTGAGGATTGTAGTTGTATTACTCTGATATGAATAGGTCGGAAGAGGACAGGAAGTTACATCAAACCAATCAGAAGACTAAGGATTAAAATAGAAACCTATGACACTCGGTTTTGAAGGAAGTACGTTCGCATCCTGGTTCAAATGGCTCTGAGCACTATGGGACTTAACTTCTAAGGTCATCAGTCCCCTAGAACTGAGAACTACTTAAACCTAACTAACCTAAGGACATCACACACATCCATGCCCAAGGCAGGATTCGAACCTGCGACCGTAGCGGTCGCGCGGTTCCAGACTGTAGCGTCTTTAAGCGCTTGGCCACCACGGCCGGCTCGCATCCTGGTTGAGGAAGAAAATTTCCTAGTCAGAAACAGACCGGCAAGAAGAGAGAAGGTGACAGCGCACAATTGCCGATAAACCTCTCGGAAGTGTCTCATGCTACGACGGCATGTGTCAATGAGGATGCATAGCACTGTCTTTTATCGGTTGTTAATATGTATTTAATTTTTACTTCCTTTATTTACTTTACCATCTTTGGACAGGCATCCTCTTCGTGTCTCTCTGTCTCTCTCCTACCCTCTCTCTCTCTCTCTCTCTCTCTCTCTCTCTCTCTCTCTCTCTCTCTCTCTCTCACTCACTCTCTCCATTTCTCTCCATTTCTTTTAAAAAAAGAATCTCAGTGGGTAATAAAGTAATAACAGAACCCTCACAGGATCACATTGTCGTCCAAAAAAAGGTTGAAATGGCTCTGAGCACCATGGGACTTAACTTCTGAGGCCATCAGTCCCCTAGGACTTAGAACTACTTAAACCTAACTAACCTAAGGACATCACACACATCCATGCCCGAGGCAGGATTCGAACCTGCGACCGTAGCGGTCGCGCGGTTCCAGACTGTAGCGCCTAGAACCGCTTGGCCACTCCGGCCGGCCATTGTCGTCCGTCTGTCTGTCCGAGTGTTACGTTAAGAAAACTTTTTCTTAGGAACGGTTAAACGTATCGAGTCGAAATGTATGCCACCTACAAGGATCTACGGTCCCTTGACGGTGTGACGAAAGTAACCTTCTAAGCCATTGTAATAAAAAAAATACGATTTCTATCACATATTCCGATACTCGAAAACTTAGTCATCAAAATTTATGGGGTAGTTTCCGTCGACTTAGAAGCATAAAATTTGGCCAGAAGAAAGGATTCACAGTACAAGTAAAGGAAACCATCCGAAAATAGTTAATTTAAGTCATATCACACAAATTTTTTCCATTTCTTGTCCGTCGGTCGAGACTGCTTCTTCCCAGAATTGCTTTTTGGTGATGTAAATAAACTTCAAAATCAATGCAGTCACAAGATACAGACACATATGTCTCATATTTTGATACAAACGCAAACTCAATCATCAGAAACTATAGATGAACTATCTTCGCCCCACGGATTTTTCAATCCGTTGTAACTTAGCCTACCCCTCTCAGCGATATGAGGAGTCGCCAGAAAAAAACATGTGGTTCTGATTCCCGTTGAACTGAAGATTCCATTTGCCCGGTTGGATAATTGGGGTAGATCAGGGAAACACAAGTCACAGAAGTGGTGTCCAATAGAAGGCCTTGCAGCTGCATGAAGTTATTGTTATTACCTCTATAAATAATTAAGTTTGTACGCAACCTTCAGAGTGCCAGTCCCACTCGCACTTGCCCGGTTTTTTATTATATATTTCAGCCTCGGATCACACAAGTGGTATGGGTTTCGACTTTTTACCAATTCATCAAGCAGAAGATCTGAATACATTACATAGTCTGCTACCTATTAGCAAGTCATCATCAGATGATTTGAATGTGCTACATAGCAACTTGCCATCTAAAGAGGCCCGGAGATGGCCCACAATGTAGGCAGTGTGCCTAGTCTGTGTTATTTGATTGTGCTCTTTTTAATCGTTGTTAACACTGATTCAGGGATGTACGGATATCAGCAGATAAAAATATTTTTTCCCGGCCTCCGTAGTGGCAGGGCAGTTCCATCTCATGTGTGGTTGTGTTCTTTAAATGTACTGTTATTTCGTAAGTTCTGGCTAGCTGGAGTGTACGTACAATAAGTAAAGCTGTCCTCAGACCCAGGATTGGTCTGAAAACCGCAGACCTTTACTAGGCACTACCCAACTGGATTCCCTTCTGGTTGCCCTGGCCTGTCTCTGATGTCTGAAAGCAGCCAGTTGTAGGAAAAATTAATATTTAACGGCTACTCCGAACTTGGCATTCTTCATGTTATGAGAAACACCAGTAAAACCCATAGAACCAAATCGCGCCTGAGCTACGACTCCCACACGCTGTGGATTAAATGCCTCAGTGGGCCATCAGTGCTCTCGACTCCCTACATCACTTGAAAAGACGCCAAATCGAGACTCGTCGCTCTGCTACTGTCCAGTTGCTCTGTGGTTGGGCACACTGAACCCGTGGACCCTCAGGTACCCCTATGAGCCTAGTCGGGGATGTCCGACTCCAGATGCCCGTTGCATGAAGTTTCTTCGCTATGTTCGCTTGGAAACTGGTTGAGATGGACGTGCATTCACTGACAGCTGCAGTTACCGTCAAGTTTGAAACCGGTTTTCACTGACGAGGCCTGACACTCGTTTCCTGTTCGCGTCGGTCAGGACTTTCCTACGACAAGTGTCTTCACTCCTGTAGTATGGTTGTCAGTGGTACACCATTCGTTGTAGACACGTTGATCTGCCCACGCTGACACATCGATATATCGGGCAATGTTGTTTACGGTGCCGTCATGGGCACGCCCAAACTCGATAGTTCCTTTCTGCCATTCTGCTGCGTCATGACGTCGACATCTGCAACTACGTGCAGACTCCGCAAGCCACCATACTGTGCATCAACATCTACATCATACTCCGCAAGCCACCTAATGGTGTGTGGCGGAGGGTAATTTCGGTACCACTATCTGATCCTACCAACCTTGTTCCACTCGCGAATAGTGCGTGGGAAGAAAGATTGTGGGTAAGCCTCTGTATTGGCTCTAATTTCTCGAATTTTCTCCTCTTGGTCAGTACGCGAGATGTATGTGGGAGGAAGTAACATGTTGTCTGACTCCTTCTGAAAAGTGCCGCCCCGAAATTTCAGTAGTAAATCACTCCGTGATGCACAACGCCTCTTGTAACGTCTGCCAGTGGAGCTTGCTTAGCATCTCCGTAGCGCTCTCTCACCAGCTAAACGATCCCATGACGAAACCCGCCGCTCTTCGTTGGACTTCTCTATCTCCTCTATCATTCCTACCTGACAGGGATCCCAGATAGATGAACAGTACTCAAGAATCTGGCGAATAAGCACCTTATAAGCCACTTCTTTCGTGGATGAGTTACATTTCCTTAAGATTCTTCCGATGAATCTGAGTCTGGTGTCTGCTTTCCCCATAATCTGTTTTATATGGTCAGTCCACTTGCGGCCGCTCTGGATAGTTACGCCTAGATATTTTACGTCAGAAGCTGTATCCAGCTGTTTATCATCAATAGCATAGTTGTACAGTAGTGGATTTCTTTTCCTATGTATGCGTAATGTGTTACAATTATTTACGTTCAGGTCCAACTGCCAGTGTCTGCTCCATTTATCAATTGTCTGCAAATTCTTACTATCTTCTGGCGTTACTACTCTGATATAAACAACTGCATCAACTGCGAATACACTTAAAGAGCATTCGGCGCTTTCCACAAGATCATTTATATACACTCCTGGAAATGGAAAAAAGAACACATTGACACCGGTGTGTCAGACCCACCATACTTGCTCCGGACACTGCGAGAGGGCTGTACAAGCAATGATCACACGCACGGCACAGCGGACACACCAGGAACCGCGGTGTTGGCCGTCGAATGGCGCTAACTGCGCAGCATTTGTGCACCGCCGCCGTCAGTGTCAGCCAGTTTGCCGTGGCATACGGAGCTCCATCGCAGTCTTTAACACTGGTAGCATGCCGCGACAGCGTGGACGTGAACCGTATGTGCAGTTGACGGACTTTGAGCGAGGGCGTATAGTGGGCATGCGGGAGGCCGGGTGGACGTACCGCCGAATTGCTCAACACGTGGGGCGTGAGGTCTCCACAGTACATCGATGTTGTCGCCAGTGGTCGGCGGAAGGTGCACGTGCCCGTCGACCTGGGACCGGACCGCAGCGACGCACGGATGCACGCCAAGACCGTAGGATCCTACGCAGTGCCGTAGGGGACCGCACCGCCACTTCCCAGCAAATTAGGGACACTGTTGCTCCTGAGGTATCGGCGAGGACCATTCGCAACCGTCTCCATGAAGCTGGGCTACGGTCCCGCACACCGTTAGGCCGTCTTCCGCTCACGCCCCAACATCGTGCAGCCCGCCTCCAGTGGTGTCGCGACAGGCGTGAATGGAGGGACGAATGGAGACGTGTCGTCTTCAGCGATGAGAGTCGCTTCTGCCTTGGTGCCAATGATGATCGTATGCGTGTTTGGCGCCGTGCAGGTGAGCGCCACAATCAGGACTGCATACGACCGAGGCACACAGGGCCAACACCCGGCATCATGGTGTGGGGAGCGATCTCCTACACTGGCCGTACACCACTGGTGATCGTCGAGGGGACACTGAATAGTGCACGGTACATCCAAACCGTCATCGAACCCATCATTCTACCATTCCTAGACCGGCAAGGGAACTTGCTGTTCCAACAGGACAATGCACGTCCGCATGTATCCCGTGCCACCCAACGTGCTCTAGAAGGTGTAAGTCAACTACCCTGGCCAGCAAGATCTCCGGATCTGTCCCCCATTGAGCATGTTTCGGACTGGATGAAGCGTCGTCTCACGCGGTCTGCACGTCCAGCACGAACGCTGGTCCAACTGAGGCGCCAGGTGGAAATGGCATGGCAAGCCGTTCCACAGCACTACATCCAGCATCTCTACGATCGTCTCCATGGGAGAATAGCAGCCTGCATTGCTGCGAAAGGTGGATATACACTGTACTAGTGCCGACATTGTGCATGCTCTGTTGCCTGTGTCTATGTGCCTGTGGTTCTGTCAGTGTGATCATGTGATGTATCTGACCCCAGGAATGTGTCAATAAAGTTTCCCCTTCCTGGGACAATGAATTCACGGTGTTCTTATTTCAATTTCCAGGAGTGTATATTGTAAACAGCAACGGTCCTATCACACTTCCCTGTGGTACTCCGGATATAACCTTTACATCTGTCTATTTAGTTCCGTTAAGAGCAACGTGTTGAGTTCTATCTGTAAGAAAGTCTTGAATCCAATAGCAGGTCTGCTCCAATACTCCGTAAGCTCGTATTTTTTTCATTAAACGGCAATGCGGGACGATGTCAAATGCCTTACTGAAATCAGGGAACACGGCATCAGCCTGAGCGCCGTTGTCTACTGCGCTGTGGATCTCATGGAGGAACAGAGCGAGCCGAGTTTTGCAGGATCTCTGTTTGCGGAATCTATGTTCATTTTTATCGAGGAGATGTTCATTTTCCAAGAACGTCATAATTCTCGAGCGTAAAACATGTTCCATAATTCTACAACAGATTGACGTCAACGATATAGGTCTATAATTGTGTGGATCTGTCTTAAAAACGGGAATGAGCTGCCCTTTTTCCAGTCGTTAGGTACCATTCGTTGCTCACGCGATCTACGATAAATTACTGCTAGAAGGGGAGCAAGTTCTTTCGCATAACCGTCATAGAATCTTATAGGTACCTCATCTGGTCCCGAAGCCTTTCCACTACTAAGCGATTGCAGCTGCTTTTCAATTCCGCTACCGGTTGCCTCAATATCTGGATGACGGAGAGTACCTTCTACATCTACCAGTCATTCCCTGTCCAGCTGCACTCCCAAATGAAGCGAAGCAGTCACATTTTGTCTTATCTCACCTTTGCATACTTTACGCAAAATGTACGTTGGCGTCAGTAGGATCCTAAGGCAATCAGTTTCACATGCCAGTCCTCTAAAGTGTCAATAGTATTTCGCGAAAAAGACGTCGTCTTCCTTCGGGGATTTCCTTTTGAGTTCCCGAAGCATCGCTATAATACTCTCACGTTGATCTAACCTGCCGATGACAAATCTAACAGACTGCCTCCGAATTGCTTCGATGTCTTTCTTTAATCCTATCTGTCTGAGTGGTGGTGGTTAGTGTTTAACGTCCCGTCGACAACGAGGTCATTAGAGACGGAGCGCAAGCTCGGGATAGGGAAGGATTGGGAAGGAAATCGGCCGTGCCCTTTCAAAGGAACCATCCCGGCATTTGCCTGAAACGATTTAGGGAAATCACGATCTGTCTGAGGTCCCAAACATTGGAGCGCTACTTAACAACAAATCGCATTAGTGTTGCATATGCGATCTCATTTATAGATCGGCTACATTTTACTTAAATTCTCCCAATTAACCGAAGTCGACCATTCGCCTTTCCTACCACCTCCCTTACGTGCTCAAACCATTTCATATCGATCTGCAAGGTACACGTAAATATTTAATCGTCGTAACTGTGTCAAATATACTGTATCCGAACTTTACAGTGTTGTTTTTCCTATTAATCTGTATTAAGTTACGTACTGAAGGACAATATTATGGAAATGGAAGAGGATGTAGATGAAGATGAAATGGGAGATATGATACTGCGTAAAGAGTTTGGCAGAGCACTGAAAGACCTAAGTCGAAACAAGGCCCCTGGAGTAGACAACATCCCATTAGAACTAATGACAGTCTTGGGAGAGCCAGGCCTAACAAAACTCTACCATCTAGTGAGCAAGATGTATGAGACAGGCGAAATACCCTCAGACTTTAAGAAGAATATAATAATTCCAATCCCAAAGAAAGCAGGTGTTGACAGATGTGAAAATTACCGAACTATCAGTTTAATAAGCCACGGCTGCAAAATACTAACAAGAATTCTTTACAGACGAATGGAAAAACTGGTAGAAGCCGGCTTCGGGGAAGATCAGCTTGGATTCCGTAGAAATGTTAGAACACGTGAGACAATACTGACCCTAAGACTTGTCTTAGAAAATAGATTAAGGAAAGGAAAACCTACGTTTCTAGCATTTGTAGACTTAGAAAAAGCTTTTGACAATGTTGAGTGGAATACTCTCTTTCAAATTCTGAAGGTAGCAGGGGTAAAATACAGGGAGCGAAAGGCCATTTAAAATTTAGACAGAAACCAGATGGCAGCTATAAGAGTCGAGGGCCATGAAAGGGAAGCAGTGGTTGGGAAGGAAGTGAGACAGGGTTGTAGTCTATCCTCGATGTTATTCAATCTGTATATTGAGCAAGCAGTAAGAGAAACAAAAGAAAAATTCGGAGTAGGTATTAAAATCCATGGAGAAGATATAAAAACTTTGAGGTTCGCCGATGACATTGTAATTGTGTCAGAGACAGCAAAGGACTTGGAAGAGCAGTTGAACGGAATGGACAGTGTCTTGAAAGGAGGATATAAGATGATCATCAACAAAAGCAAAACGAGGATAATGGAATGTAGTCGAATTAAATCGGGTGATGCTGCCGGAATTAGATTAGGAAATGAGACACTTAAAGTAGTAAAGGAGTTTTGCTATTTCGGGAGCAAAATAATGACGATGGTCGAAGTAAAGAGGATATAAAATGTAGACTGGCAATGGCAAGGAAAGCGTTTCAGAAGAAGAGAAATTTGTTAACATCGAGTATAGATTTAAATGTCAGGAAGTCGTTTCTGAAAGTATTTTTATGGAATGTAGCCGTGTATGGAAGTGAAACGTGGACGATAAATAGTTTAGACAAGAAGAGAATAGAAGCTTTCGAAATGTGGTGCTACAGAAGAATGCTGAAGATTAGCTGGGAAGATCACATAACTAACGAGGAGGTATTGAATAGAATTGGGGTAGAAGAGAAGTTTGTGGCACAACTTGACTAGAAGAAGGGATCGATTGGTAGGCATAAAGGGATCACCAATTTAGTACTGGAGGGCAGCGTGGAGGGTAAAAATCGTAGAGGGGGACCAAGAGATGAATACACTAAACATATTCAGAAGGATGTAGGTTGCAGTAGGTACTGGGAGATGAAGAAGCTTGCAGAGGATAGAGTAGCATGGAGAGCTTCATCAAACCAGTCTCTGGACTGAAGACCACAACACAACACAAACAATCACTCATCACACCAAATATAAATTCTGTCTAAGTCGTCCTGTATTCTCCTACAGTGCCACAAGGAGGACAGTTTGCTGTACACAACAGCGTCACCGGCAGAAAGTCCCAAATCACTTACGTACAAGGAGAACTAGAGGAGTACTATTACACTTGGCTGGGACACAAGTGACGATACCCCTGCCTCTGATGAACATTTGCCAGGCAGGATAACGCACTGGGTGGTGTCGACCCATGTTACCACACTGATTCTACGCAGTCCACTGGCACACACACACACACACACACACACACACACACACACACACACACACACACACACACACACACACCTTAACTGCCATGACTTTCGTCAGTGATGGACACTCACGTGATGCCTGGGACCAGCTCTTCATTGCCTACAGCCGTCCACACTGACTTGCGTGTGCCTTTAAGGGGGCAACAAATATTTTCCCCGATGAGTCTTCACGACGATACTTACAAGGAATCCCTTGAGTATGAGGTCGCATAAGGCCATTATGTTTACCGCAGTCGACGCCCCACATATTGTCTACCATCCTACCACAATATTGGCTGCAAATAGCAACAGGAGGCGATCTGGAGAACTCACAACAGTCCTAGAGTGCTGGTGGTGCTGATAGAAAGTAGAGCAACGGCAACGATAAACAAAACCATATTTGTATTACGTGAACAACAATAGTTGCCGGAGTTGACTTTTCGTCAGAAAGAAACCCAAGGAATTTCGCAGAGTGAGAAAGATATCGCAAATGAAATATTAACGTTTCTGCAAGATGAGTCAGTGGAATGTGTGGTGTCATATACTCTCGACTGTGCGGATAATGTGCGTGAAGAGTACAATGATGGCGATACGTGCTTAACAAGTGAAAGTGATATTGAAACAGCCGGCCAGGGTGGCCGATCGGTTCTAGACGCTGCAGTCTGGAACCGCGCGACCGTTACGGTCGCAGGTTCGAATCCTGTCTCAGGCATGGATGCGTGTGATGTCCTTAGGTTAGTTAGGTTTAAATAGATCTAAGTTCTAGGGGACTGATGACCTCAGAAGTTCAGTCCCATAGTGCTCAGAGCGATTTTATATTGAAATAGATGTCGAGCCATGTAGTTCGTCATCATTTCGGACAGTAAACCACAAATCCCGCCTCCAGTGAAACATGGTAAAAAACAGTGTTGTGCAAGGAGCGGGTACTGAAAAATTACGTACGTGGAAGATCATCCGCATTATAATAAATAAAACAATTATGAACAGATTTCTAATAAGTCTGCAACAGTATGACCGGTAGTACATAAGAAAAACTACGGATATTCAAGGGAGGACAAGGCGCATTTGTTACAAAAACTAGTGTTTGTGCGTTTCAAGGATGCTCGGTAGAATTTATAGAATGTGCATGGTAGTGGCCTAATACGTTACGCACATCAGACTGCGTGCAACGTAGATTAGAGTGATTTCAACGGAAACAGTGGAAGGTTGTACAATTTCAAACAGTGCTAGAGAATTGGAAGACGTAAGATACGTAGCTGAACGTCCTGTACGGTTTGTAACTCCCAACGAGCTCGCCTTCGATCTTGATGTCGCGGAACTATGTGATCACTGTGGCGCGCCATTTTTCATTCGCTGTTAGCTCTGCAAGTTAATGGTATGTTTCGAACATTTCTTGAATGTCGACGATGTCCATTTTGTTAATTGTAATACATGCATCCACAAAAGAGTGATCTCTGCACCTCCCGGACACTCATTTCCTGTTGCCTTCCTGACGCACATAGTGAGTCAGTGGCAACTAATTCTTTTTTTTTTTTTTTTTCATATCAGAATTGTCAACACCACGCTTTTAAATAAGCCTTACTGAAGACTGAACTTGCACTGAAGAGGTTTCTTATTTGTTGGGTGAGCCGGCCGCGGTGGTCTAGCGGTTCTGGCGCTGCAGTCCGGAACCGCGGCACTGCTACGGTCGCAGGTTCGAATCCTGCCTCGGGCATGGATGTGTGTGATGTCCTTAGGTTAGTTAGGTTTAAGTAGTTCTAAGTTCTAGGGGACTTATGACCTAAGATGTTGAGTCCCATAGTGCTCAGAGCCATTTGTTGGGTGACTTGACGGTCAGGAAGCCAGTAATATCTCAAAAAAATGTGGTGGTGAGGAGCCCAAAGAGGGCGCTGTCGCAGCGTAGTCGCGACGCGTGCTGCAGGTACTGTACGTGTCCTCTGTCGGGAGCCGGAGGGCAAAGAAAGCGGCGCCCAGAGAGGCGAGGCGTTGCCCAACCGAGAGCAGTTGGCGCTCCCGAGTGCCCTCCGCCCGTCCCCCCCCCCTCCACCCCCCCTCCACAGTGTAAGGGCCGAGACGTCGCCCGCAGAAAGGCGGCGGGCTCCCGTTCTGGCAGCACCCGTTGCGCAGCCGCCCAAAAAACGTATCCTCCGGCGTTTGGCCAACACGCGGTCACTTCGCCAGCTTCTGTTACAGCCCCAATTCGTGTTTCCAGCTGATACTGCACACGAAATTTCGGTGTGGTCTGTGGTTGAGATAGGAAACCGGTAACTCGAAGACTTGTGTACTTCAGCTTATTCTGCTTTTTTATATTCCTTTCTCCCTGTTGGGGCCAAATTACCGCTCTTCAGCCACTGGTTTACCTGATTTTCAATTTGGATACAAAATAAAATTATCCAAGTGCGTATAGTACTCGCCATTGAGGGTTCTGCACAGACTTGCCCAAGAAACTGGTATAGGTATGTGTATTCAAATACAGAGATATGTAAACAGGCAGAATACAGCACTGCGGTCGGCAACGCCAATGTAATACAAGGTTTGGCGCAGTTGTTATATCGGTTACTGCTGCAGTAATGGCAGCTTATCAAAATTTAAGTGAGTTTGAACGTGGTGTCGTAGTCGGTGCACGAGCGATGGGGCACAACATCTCCGAGGTAGCGACCATTTCACGAGTGTATCGTGACTAGCAGGAATCCGGTAAAACGTCGAATCTCCGACATCGCTGCGGCCGGAAAGAGATCCTACCAGAACGGGACCAACGACGACTGAACAGAATCGTCCAACGTGACGGAAATGCAACCGTTCCGCAAACTGCTGCAGATTTCAGTGCTGGGCCATCAAGTGTCAGCCTGCGAACTATTCAACCAAATATCATCGATATGGGCTTTCGGAGCCGAAGGCGCACTCGTGTACCCTTGATCACTGCACGACACAAAGCTTTACGCCTCGCCTGGGCTCGTCAACACCGACATTGGACTGTTGATGACTGGAAACATTTTGCCTGCTCGGACGGGTCTCGTTTCAAATTGTAATGGTGTGGGGCGCGTCCAGTTGGAGTAATGTGGTGCCCCTGTTACGTCTAGATGCGACTCATGCAGGTGACACGTACGTAAGCATCCTGTCTGTTCACATGAATCCATTCATGTTCATTGTGCACTCCGACGGACTTGAGAAATTCCAGCAGGACAATGCGACACCCCACACTTCCAAAATTGCTACAGAGTGGCTCCAGGAACACTCTTCTGAGTTTAAACACTTCCACTGGCCACCAAACTCCCCAGACATGAACATTATTGAGCATATCTGGTATGCCTTGTAACGTGCTGTTCACATGAGATCTCCAACCCCGCGTACTCTTACGTATTTATGTACAGCCCAGCATGATTCATGGTCTCAGTTCTCTCCAGCACTACTTCAGACATTATTCGAGCCCTACAACGTCGTGTTGCGGCACTTCTGCGCGCTCACGGGGGTCCTACACGATATTAGGCAGCTGTACCAGTTTCTTTGGTTCTTCAGTGTGTATATATGTAAAATTCGTCCACCCTGGGAATCGAGAAGCTCAACGATTTTTGTCTCTCATCGATATTGATACTAAAAAGACATCGGTCCCGGGAATTTGAAGACAGTATCAAAAGTTGTTCCTCATACTAGCAGTACATACAAAAAGAAGCGAGAAGGGAAGTTTATATATGTAGAAAGAGAAGATTTAATAAAACATATTTTATTTACTTACTACAACACGACTACAACTAACGTTTTATGTTTACACGCTGTAATGTTCGTCTAGTATGCTTTTGACGGATGATGAATGCAATGTATGTTCAAATAGCGAAAGATAGTTTTTATGCGGTGTAATTAAAATTTAACAAGTTTTTTTGTACTGCGAAACCTTGTTTCTTGCCGAATTTCATGATTCTAGGTCAACGGGAAATAGCGCACAGGTTTGATGAATGAGTATTCGAATATCCAAGTATGTGACACAAATAGTCGTATCTTTCATTGCATTGACTTAGAAGTTTAAAATGTTTATACTGCCAATGGACCACAAATCTTAACGTGTGACATAAATTTGGACTTGAAGCGTCTACCCGTCCCTGAGAAAAAGAATTATTAATAGTTGGAAAGACAGACAGACGGACAACAAAGTGACCTATAAGGGTTCCGTTTTTACAGACCGAACCACGGAACGCTAAAAATTTAAATAAGGAAAAATAAGTGATTTTCATGATAAGATGATGGTGATGTACATTCTGTTCATTACGAGGATGGTAGGATGGGGATCACTGGTAAGGATTGGTAGAGATTGAAATGTGGAAAGTATTGGAGATGATGTTATATCGAAAAGGCTGTGGGATGCCAATTTGAGATGTAACATAGGTGAGATGTGGATGACAGGAAGTAAGTGTGATGCTAGCTGGGTGAGGAGACCGTTGATTGGTACCTTTGTTTGGAATGGGAAGAGTAGGTTATGGTTGAGAGGAGGGGTAGATTTCAGGGATGAATTCATGGCCTGGGAGGGGGAAGATAACTGAAATTACCCTAGCAAAGGACATGCAGTATATGCAGTGTTCTGCTAGTTTACAGATCGGAACCTAAAGACGAGAAAGTTGCACAGTTCACACCAACACTCACAGTCTGCTGAATTACAAACCCGTGACGCTAACGCCGATTTCCCGTAGGATTTAGGAAAGTATGCTGTATTCAGAAGTTATGAATTACGTCGAAGAAAACGGTTTACTGACAGATAGCCAATACGGATTAAGAAAATATCGTTCTTGTGAAATACACGAGTGCTATTCACACGGGATCTCAAATTAGTTCCATATTTTTAGGTTTGGAGGATGCTTTTGACACCGTTCCTTACAAGCGAATTCTAATCAAATTTCGCGCCTCATGAGTATCTTTTCAGTTGTGCTACTGGAATCGTGAGTTCCTGTCAGAAAGGTCACTGTTGACAGTAACAAATGAAAACTCATCGAGTAAAACAGTCATATCTGGCGTTCCCCAAGGTAGTTTTATAGGCCCTTGTTGTTCCCGATCTATATAAACGATTTAGGAGACAATTTGAGCAGCCATCTTAGATTTTTTGCAAATAATGCTGTTATTTACCATCTTATAAAGTCATCAAATGATCAAAACCAATTATAAAACGATTAAGATAAGATATCTATGTGGTGCGAAGAGTGGCAGTTGACTCTAAATAATGTAATGTGCGAAGTAATCCACATGAGTATAAAAGGAATCCGTTAAATTTCGGTTACACAATATATCACATAAATCTAAAAGCTGTGAATTCTATTAAGTAGGCCTACTTGGGGAATGCATTTACGAATAAATCAAACTGGATCGATCATCAGATAATGTTATGAGGAAAACGAATCATAGATTATGAATTATTGGCAGAGCATTTACAAAACGCAACAGGTCTACTAAAGAAACACCTACACTACTGTTGTCCTTCCTTTTCTGGAGTATTTCTGGACGATGTGGAATCCGCATCAGATAGACTTGTCGGAGGACATCGAAAAAGTTCAAAGAAGGGCGGCTCGTTTTGTATTATCTCAACATAGGATAGAAAATCCCACTGATATGATACGCGAATTGTGATGGCAATATTTGAAATAGGGGGTTTTCCTTGAGCCAGAGTCTCCTCATGAAATTTCAGTCATCAACTTCGTCCTCCGAATGTGAAAATACTTTGATGGCGCCCAGCTACATAGGGAGAATTGATTATTATAATAAAATAAGAGAAATCAGAGCTCGTACAGAAAGAGTTCAGCGTTAGTTCCTCCCGCACGCTGTTCAAGAGAGGAACGGTAGAAAAGTATCTTGAAGGTGGCTTGATGAGCGCCCTGCCAAGCACTTAACTGTGAATTGCAGAGTTATCATGTAGACATAGATATAAAAGGATGATGGGACGTCTCGGCATTCTCAAGAATGGGGGAGACTAGGGGTGTTGGGATTCAAGTTCGTGGGAGATTTAGGAGAGGAAAAGGTCTTCTAGGTGTCTTAGGAGGTTTGGAAACTTTGTGAGCCAATAAGGGAACAACTGTCAGAAGCGGGAGCGGTATGCATGTCGTTTCAGGATTTGGAGAGAGTGATAAAAATTAGGAGGTAGCGAAAGTCCGTATTGCGTTGCCATGATTTCAGTGTCTTAAAAAATAAATGGCTGTAATACTGCACCGATTCTTTTCTTGCTATAAGTACATCCGTTGTTTTAAATAACTTCGAACCAAAACGTAGAAGAAAACGACGGTTGATTACCTCTAAAGAAATGACATTGAAGTACCATGTTTGTATGTCGCACTGATAGAAATCTTCGATCTACAACACCTTGTTTTAATATTTTTAGAAACAATTTTAAATTTCTTCAGGTAACGTGTTTGTATATTATTAATGCTCATGGCTGCAGAGCAGCAATGTACTGCAGGAATAACAATAAAGAAAACGAAATCAAGCTTCATTACTTATGGAAAACATCAATTTAAAAAATTTCAAAGTTAATTTCTTCTGACACTGAGAAGCGCATTATTTGATTGAGACGTGTGAGACTGAGAAATGAGAGCAATGAGATACGATAATATGTCATTAGAGAATATTAACTAGCATCTCCGAGTCTCGAGCCAGGGGTTAATCTTACGACTGCTACAGATCACGAAAATAGTGTATGGCTTGCTGACGGTAAACGCTATTATCTACGTTAGAGGCCCTCAGTATTCGCTAAACGAGGACTACTGTGTTGTTCACTGACCTAGACTCTAATCATCTTTCCCTACACGGACGTGACCGTATATGTTGATTGCTTCAGAAACCGAAAACATCACACTGCCGTGGTTGGTACTTTTTTTCTCATTGCCAACGTAAATGTCCGTTCCCACAAAACACTGTTTAAGTTTTATAAGCGCTTTCTGAGTGAAGTCTACATATCTTTTAGGTTGCCATTACCTGGCTAACACTAACCGCCAACGATCTCCCAGCAGAGGTTTTCTTATGCTCGTGGCAACCTTCTGCATACTGAGGCTACCTCCACGACGGTGAAACGTAACCGAGAGGAGCTACTCCACAACTAAAATCATCTAAAAATACTTCCGTAACTAATTAATGATCTGATAGGATTTCTCTTCCTCGCCTCTGAAAAACATTGAAACCATTTTGCAAATATTTTTTTACATTTATTAATAGCTTATTTGCTAAACAACATATCATACTTAGAATCAATCGCCTCTATAATTAAGCCATGCCACTATAGTAAATCTACACCCCTTAGACTATGTCCTACCCGGGTATTTAAACATTATCTACGTAGCTGAATTCTGGTAAGAAGTTAAAAAATTAATAGAAGGTCTATAAAGGCTGTTGGTCTAGTTGGAATATTTTTAGTCTATCAGTCGAGAAGTAGATCAGATTTAATTAATAACGTATATTATCTGTGACTAGACTTCTGATTTTGCAAAAAATAATTTTAGTGTCTTCATCGTCCACCTGGTGCTGAAACTTTCTCTTAAATATCAAACAAATGTGAATGTCGTTAGCTCTTCTAGTCCAGCAAACACCAACACTGCATAGTATATCTTCCGGAGAAGCCTGAAAAGCCTTGCTGAAATGATTTATCGGTCAATGACTGTCTCTGTTGTGAAATGCTGCGTTTCGTCCGTGAATGAGAGAGTTCGTCTAATGTGCTATGCTGAAGCTCAGCGTCAAAGATGATTGGGTATTCTGGCCATGTTGTACGTTAACATGCAATTCCGTTCTTAAAAGTTTACGTAAATCGCAAGGATTGCGTTGCAGGATTCGACCAACCCATCAGCCCTCACTTTTCCCTGTATCTTACACAGAGAAAGTTTCTAGTACATGAAATAGGACCCAATAACTACCGAGGAGTTCACTGGACGTACCTTGATTACTATGGGTGATTGTACATTTCCAGAATTTCCACAGTTCACAACTTTATTATCCTTTAACACAACTAGTAGATTCTCGTCCCATATCGGACGTATTTTGGTAAATTACAGTTTGTCCTTTACTGTCGTCCACCAATATAGATTAAATAAAATAGCATTATACAATCTCTTCCAATCTGTGTATAGTCTCAAGTAAAAGTCATCCGAAGAAAATCTCTGCAGTTCATATTGGAATCTCATGGAGTAAGCTTCGCTCGTTCAGAGAGTACGGAGCTAACTCACTGCAATTTCTGTATCACCGCTGGCCGCGCTCGGCCGCAGAACTAAATTTCACATACACACTGATCAGCTAGAACATTATAACTACCGACTTTGCTGTCGATATAAACCTGTCCAGGCGATAGCAGCGCCACATAGTGAAGAATGGCTGCTAGTCAGACACACGCACGGTGCATGTAATAGCAATGTTTGTAGAATGGGGAAGGCACGTGATCTATCTCAATTTGAACGAGGACAGATTGTGATTGGCTAAAAACTAGTGACGCGCATTTCAGGTACTGCACAATTAGTCGGGTGTTCGAGGTGTGTTGTAGTGAGTGTCTTCAACACGTGGCGAAACCAAGGTGAAACCACGTCCAGACGTCGTGGGG
This sequence comes from Schistocerca nitens, assembly GCF_023898315.1. Classification (NCBI taxonomy): domain Eukaryota; kingdom Metazoa; phylum Arthropoda; class Insecta; order Orthoptera; family Acrididae; genus Schistocerca; species Schistocerca nitens. The sequence goes on from NC_064614.1 coordinate 824,659,399, forward strand.
TTGGACGGCCACCCCTTATTACAGATGTCGGACATCGTAGGCCGGACAGATTTGTAAAACAGGACAGGTGTCGAACTGTGGCGGAACTAACATCAGACTTTAATGCTGCACAGAGTGAAATGTGTATAAACACACACTCCACCCAATACTCCTAACGATTGTCTTTCGCAGCCCACAACCCATGAGTGTGCCAATGTTAACACCACGACATCAGCAACTACGATTGAAATAGGCTCGTTACCATCGGCGCTGGACGTTGGAGCAGTGGCAGAGTGTTGCATGGTCTGATGAATCCCGATATCTGCTTCATCATGCCGATGAGAGGTCGTCTTCCAGGGGAACAGCCCCTTGATACTTGTACTGCGGGACGGTGACAAGCTGGCGGCGGCTCCATTATGCTCAGGAGAACATGCACGTGGGTCTCTAAGGGTCCAGTCGAGCTCCCGCAAGGCCCCATGACGGCCAAGAAGTATAGCACACTTACTGCACACCATATACACCCCTTCATGACGATCATGCTGCCTGACGACAGTGGCGTTTTTCAATAAGATAATGCGCCATGTCACAAGGTGAGGAGTGTGACGGCGTGATCGAGGAACACACTGGCGAGTTCCAAATGATGTGCTGGCCCCCCAACTCGTTAGATCTCAACCCGATCGAACACATCTGGGATGTGACAACGTGGCACCACAGCCCATCGCCCCCCTCCCCGGAATTAGCGGGAATTAGGTGACTTGTGTGTGCAGACGTGTGCCAAATCCCTTCATGGATCTAAAAAGGCCTCATTCCTTCCATGTCACGACGTGTTGCCGCTTTTATTCGCGCCAAAGTTGGACATACCGGCTATGAGGCAGGTGGCTGATCAGTGTACACTGTACACACATACCGAGAAATTCATAGGATGGGGATAGCGTAGTGCGTCACACTACACAGTGAAACCAACTTTTAAAAGCACCGTATTGAGGACGAGTTAAAGTTGTTGTTTTGAATCCGAAGACTCGTTTGATGCTTATTATATTCAAGCGTTAGTCTTCCTCTGAAAGTTTTACTCTACTTGTTCTCTCCTTTACCACAATGACGTTTCCTTGACGCCAGAGGATATGTCCTATTAATCAATCTCTCCTTTTAGTCGAGTTGTGCCATAAATTTCTTTTTTCCACAATTCGATCCGTACTTTATCATTAGGTATTCGGTCTAGCCATATAATATTGGAGGTTATTCTGTAACATCGCATTTCAAAAGCTTCTATTCTCTCTTGTCTGAACTGCATTATCGTCAACATTGCGCTTCTGTTCAAGGCTACACTTGAGTAAATACCATCAGAAGAGACTTCCTATCACTTAAATTTTCATTCGATATTAGTTAACTCCTACTTTTCCGAGACGCTTTTCTTGATATTGCCAGCCTGCATTTTACGTCCTCCGTAACTATGCCAGCGCCAGCTATTTTACCGAACAAATAGTGAAGTTCATCTACAACTTTAATTTCTCATTTTTTAATCTAATTTCCTCAACATAGTCATATTTAATTCAACTACAGTCCATTACATTTGATTCACTTTTGTTGATATTCATCTTATAGCCTCTTTTCAAGACACTATCCATTTTCTTCAGCTTCTCTTGCAAGTCCTTGCTGTTCCTGACACAACTACAATTTCGTCGGCACACTTGCAAGTTTTTATTCCAACTCTTCAAATTTTATTTCCTTTTCCAAATTACTCGTTCGTTTCCTTTACTGCTTGCTCAGTCTAAGATGTTGAATAACATCAATGATAGCTACAACCCTGCTTCACTCTCATCTCAATTACTGCTCCGCTTTTATGTCCTTGGACTCTTGTAACCGTAATCTAGTTTCTGTACAAATTGTAGTTACTCTTTGCTCCCTGTACTTTATTTCTGCCGCCTTCAAAAAATCAAAGAGGAAATTCCAATGAACATTGTCAATAGCTTGCTCTTAATCTACAAATGCTGTAAACGCAGGTTTGCCACCCATCAGCATACCTTCTAATATAATTCGTAGGGTCAGTACTGCCTCGTCTGTTCCTGTATTTCTCGGGAACCCAAACTGCTCTTCCCCGACGTCGATTTCTACCAATGTTCTCATACTTATGCAAATAATTCTTTTTAATGTTTTGCAAAACATTCGGTAAAATTCACGTCTTTTGGCGCCATCTTGCTTCGGAATTGGAATTATTACATTTTCTTGAAGGCTGATAGTATGTCGCCAGTGTCATATATCTTTCACACCAGATTAAATTACGTAATATCAATGAAATAGCTGATCTCATTACAACTGTTTTGACTTACTGAAAGAATGATCTGTTGTTTTCAGGATCGTACTGGGTTTTCTATGGTTGTGGACGTACCACGAAGACAAGGATGAGGACAAATCGAGCTATTAACCACGTTTCACAGTGAGTATTGTAGTCCTCCGAGTGGCTGCCGTTCTGGTCAACATGTATTGGCACTGCGTTAGATTTTCTGTCCGAGTATCCAGGTGTCTGTATATAACGGACATCCACTGATAGTACGTTTTGCCATGCCTTCTTCAGGAGAGGCACACTCGGAGGTTTGTCTTCCACCAATTCGTTGGCAATAGAAGGAGCAACTGCTATGGTCCGTCAAGAAGTTTGCCAGTCTTGAGGAATCAGTTGCCTCTTTCCCAGCATCTCTTTTCTGTTGGGTAGGAAACTATAAGCGTACCTCGCTATTTAGTCATCATCCCATTGTTTCTGCGTCAGCAGAAAGACCTGATTTCGAATCTGTTGTTTGCTTGTGACCTGTGTTCCTGTTATGTTCTGCACTTGACAGTATTCTTCTCTTTGCAGCAATGGCATCGTCTCTTCCTTTCGTATCTGTTGCATTTACTTCCAACACCTCAAGTGACACACTATCAAAAATCGCTTCAACCTAAACATTATTCCGCAATGCACCCTGTTGACAACCCATGATGGTATGTCGAAGCACTCCAACAATATTCTGATATCGGAGTTACGGACACCCTTATAATCATAACTGGCAAGCTAATTAATTTTTTTCATTGTGTTCCTGGCGTTCTTGCAGTCTAATTCTATGTGCGCCTAATAATTTTGTACTTCGTCCTAAAAGTCGCCTACGCATAAGCATGTGAAGAGTAATTTAACATATCATAATTCAGTGTGACGAAGTTACCACAGGTAACGTTCTAGCGACGAGCAACACCGGAATATACGCCAAGTAACCTTGCTGTGTTCTTGAAAAACTAACTAGCATGCAAAGAGATTGTCCTTACTCCTCGAATCATGCCTCACGGCCAGTGTGCTTAATCATCACAATGTCTTTCCCCTTCGCGTTTACTGTAAGAAGTCACGACAAGCTGTCGGCACCCTCTTTGAGACACATTCATGTAAACCATGACTATCGGGAATGATAGTTCTGGTAATCTGGTAAATCACTATGCATCAAGTGTTGTCAACAATAAGTGTATTGTCCTTCCTACACATTAAGATAGATTGCAGTCTCGTAATGAGAATCTTATTCATACCACGCTGTACAAAACCAAGTTTGTATAATCCAGTATCATCCACACAAAACAAACCTTGAACTTACTGTACAGTTCACACGGAAAATGGAAGATACAATAGAATAAAATGAACTTAACATGATGCAGTAACCAGTCTCCGAATGTTAGGTAATTCGCAGCCTCTTCAAGCCTACACCACTGCGTGTAAGTACGCGGAAATATATTGGCACATGGAATGATACAAATTTACGACCTGAGTAACCCCAAACTGTAGAGCGTATTTTAGAACCGAAAATAAACTGAAATAATTTTAGCGATCATCTTGCATGTCGTACAGATTGTTCGAAATCATATCTCATCGTCAGACAAAAGGGATTTCGTCAGAACATCTTGATTAGTTAAACACAGCTCCGGAAACTGACATATCTAAACACTCGAGGCACTAAATAACGAGTGTAATGGAGATCTCTCAAGATGTAATGGCACCTTTCCAATGAGGCACCACGAGTCATTCTCAACCGCCAAAGCAATCTATTGGCTGATGGACAACCACTCACCAAAGAGTAGTTTCCTATGCAAAAAAAGTGTTGAATACTTTGAAAGATGGTAGTGCTCATCGAAACAAGAAAAATAATTTCAATAAACGTGGATCCAAAAATGTGTACTTTCCGCGATAAACAGGTGTTGACAGGATTTGTGTGTAACATGGCCTCTATTCATGACAATACACCCCCCCCCCCACCCTCCCGCTGCGAAAGGAATGACGCATCCTTTGAAGTATACCCGTTTGTTGTTGTACCTGCTGGCACGCATTGAAGACCCGACCCTGCAGTGTCCTCAGATCGTTCATTCGCGTGGCGTAGACCAATTTCTTCAAGTGTCTCCATAACCAAAAGTCTATGGAACTGAGGTGTGGAGAACGAGCAGGCCAAGGTGTGATCGCCCCCCCCCCCCCCCTGCCCCCGACCAATACAGCGGTCCTAAAATGTCTGCGTCAGATGTTCGCGCGCATTGTGACGAAAGTGTGCTAGTGCTCCATTACGCATGAACCACATTTGTATTCGTTGCTGCAACGGCACAGCCTCCAGCAGGGTAGCCATACATTTATTTGAAAGTCCAGATAACGCGCCCCCAGTTAAACTTTGTGGTAGCACGTATGGCCCTATTAATCTATCGCCAAATACGCCTACCTATACGTTGATAAAGAATCGGTGTTGATACCCTCTTTCCTGAATTGCTTAGGGATTTACATCTGCCGATACTTGCTGGTTATGGCAATTCACAATTCTTGTGAACCCTTCTTCATCGGTAAATAAACTCTTGGGTGTGAACGGCAGATCTGCGGCACCCTTCTGCAAAAGTCATTGACAGAACCTCCATCTGCCATGATGATCCTGTGGGCCTCAGAGCCTGAACGCGCTGTGGATGATATGGGTACAGCAGTTGTTCATGAAGTACGCCCTAAAAGAGAGTGAGACAGGCCTTCTGTTGCTCCTAATCGTCACACACCGGTCCCAGGGGTTTCTTCCAGCGAACGTAGCACAAGCTCCTCCACGTCAGGCTTGCGTTCTGTGCGGGGCCTTCCTCTGTCAGTCTTCCAGGGTGCAACGGCACCTGTGTCCCTCAGACGCTGGAAAAGTCTGCCGAACTCCTTGCCAGAGGGTACTGTGCGCTGTGGATATTTTTCAGCGTAGAGGGCACGGACTGGCAGGCTACGTTCCTTTGCTATACCATAACAGAGCATCACACCCGCCGTTTCACTTGTAGAGTAGTAAGCTTCCACTGCTAACAATTGGTGGAAGAGAGGAAATGTAAATGTACTACACCATTTGTAAGCACAAACAGCGCAAAAGCAGTAAACACGTAAGTGAATCTGCGTGTGGAACAAGGTAAAACACCATTATACGTACCCAGGATTGACACTACTGTACGAAAAGGCACACAAACACGACGAAAACTAACGTAGCCTACAACACACTGCAGCCACACAACTGACTGCTGGCCAGCTAATGGTAGATAGAGTATTGTGAGTGAGACATCAAAATACCATGCCAACACATTTGACGGTGCGTTAATGCAACGACTGTACTAATATCCTCAACCAAGCGTCGCGCAGCCCTTCCTACAAACACGGGTTTATCTTGAAAAGTAGGCGTTTCCTGACCCCTTTTTATGGGCTTATTTTTCTTGTTTCGATGAATACTACCGCCTCTCATGGTATTAGACATCTTTTTTTTAACACCCTTTACATTAAAGCTGGCTTAGTCAATAAGTCTGAGACAGTTGTAAAATAAATATTGCAGATCTTGCAAAGCGAAATTAGGTAGCGAGAAAACAACAAGCACCTTTCAGTATACAGGATGGTCCATTGATAGTGACCGGGCCAAATATCTCACAAAATAAGCATCAAACGAAAAAACTACAAAGAACGAAACACGTCTAGCTTGAAGGGGGAAACCAGATGGCGCTATGGTTGGCCCGCTAGATGAAGCTGCCATAGGTCAAACGGATATCAACTGCGTTTTTTAAAATAGGAACCCCCATTTTTATTACATATTCCTGTAATACGTAAATAAATATGAATGTTTTAGTTGGACCACTTTTTTCGCTTTCTGATAGAGGCGCTGTAATACTCACAAACTTATAAGTACGTGGTATCACGTAACATTCCGCCAGTTCGGACGGTATTTGCTTCATGATACATTACCCGTGTTAAAATGGACCGTTTACCAATTGCGGGAAAGGTCGATATCGTATTGATGTATGGCTATTGTGATCAAAATGCCCAACGGGCGTGTGCTATGTATGCTGCTCGGTATCCTGGACGAGATCATCCAAGTGTCCGGACCGTTCGCTGGATAGTTACGTCATTTAAGGAAACAGGAAGTGTTCAGCCACATGTGAAACGTCAACCACGACCTGCAACAAATGATGATGCCCAAGTAGGTGTTTTAGCTGCTGTCGCGGCTAATCCGCACATCAGTAGCAGACAAATTGCGCGAGAATCGGGAATCTCAAAAACGTCGGTGTTGAGAATGCTACATCAACATCGATTGCACGCGTACCATATTTCTACGCACCAGGAATTGCTTGGCGACTACTTTGAACGTCGTGTACAGTTCTGCCACTGGGCACAAGAGAAATTACTGGACGATGACAGATTTTTTGCACGCGTTCTATTTAGCGACGAAGCGTCATCCACCAACAGCGGTAACGTAAACCGGCATAATATGCAGTATTGGGCAACGGAAATTCCACGATGGTTGCGACAAGTGGAACATCAACGACCTTGGCGGGTTAATGTATGGTGCGGCATTATGGGAGGAAGGATAATTGGGCCCCATTTTATCGATGGCAATCTAAATGGTGCAGTGTATGCTGATTTCCTACATAATGTTCTACCGATGTTACTACAAGATTTTTCACTGTATGACAGAATGGCGATGTACTTCTAACATGATGGATGTCCGGCACATAGCTCGCGTGCGGCTGAAGCGGTATTGAATAGCATATTTCATGCCAGGTGGATTGGCCGTCGAAACACCATACCATGGCCCTCACGTTCACCGGATCTGACGTCCCCGGATTTCTTTCTGTGGGAAAAGTTCAAGGATATTTGCCATCGTGATCCACCGACAACGCCTGACAACGTGCGTCAGCGCATTGTCAATGCATGTGCGAACATTACGGAAGGCGAACTACTCGCTGTTGAGAGGAATGTCGTTACACGTATTGCCAAATGCATTGAGGTTGACGGACATCATTTTGAGCATTTATTGCATCAGTGTGGTATTTACAGGTAATGACGCTGTAACAGCATGCGTTCTCAGAAATGATAAGTTCACAAAGGTACATGTATCACATTGGAACAACCGAAATAAAACGTTCAAACGTACCTACGTTCTGTATTTTAATTTTAAAAAAATACCTGTTACTAACTGTTCGTCTAAAATTGCGATCCATACGTTTGTGACTATTACAGCGCCATCTATCACAAAGCGAAAAAAGTGGTCCAACTAAAACATCCATATTTCTTTACTTACTACACGAATATGTAATAAAAATGGGGGTTCCTATTTAAAAAAAAAAACGCAGTTGATATCCGTTTGACCTATGGCAGCGCCATCTAGCGGGCCAAACATAGCGCCATCTGGTTTCCCCCTTCTAGCTAGACAAGTTTCGTTCTTTCTAGTTTTTTCGTTTGTCGCTTATTTCGTGAGATATTTGGCCGAGGACTTTCGTTCTATGGGCCTCTTGATTAGTGTTACGCTCGGATCTCTTCAAATGTTCTATATCAGTAATACGAGGGGATGTCGTAAAGCTCTGATTATCACCGGGAAATTATTATGCTATAATGATGAAACATTTCAGTGCTATCATTGGTGCCTCAGCGCATGATGCTGTAGTTAATTGGGTCCATTCTTTTTTTCTTTTTTTTCTACAAGGCTCATTAGAAACAGGTGAGATGTATGATAGATATAATTAAGGTTCGTACTGTGATACGTTTCCTGCCTTTGAAGGGTAAAAGTGCTCGGTAAATGAGATGTTGGTTGTTTATGGTGATGACTGCCTATCTTATGACACTACTGTGAAGTGGAAAAGGAAAATAAAAGCCTGCCACACGACCCTGACAGATGAGCCAAGGGCTAAAGTTAACTGGGAAGGTTATACTTTCTTTTTTTGGGACTGTCATGGATTCATCCTCACAGATTATTTTGCCAAGGGTCAAAACATCATTGGCTGATACTACAGCAATCTTCTGGGTATGTTACGCGAAGCTCTGATTAACAAACGCCGCGGTATACTCTCCAGAGGCGTTCTTCTTCTGACTAAAACTGCACTGCCTCACTCATCTCAAGTTGCGGTTAACAAAACGAGGACACATGACTTTGAGACCCTGCAACATTCGTCTCATCCTCCCGATCTCGTACCAAGTGATTTTTCTCTTGTTCCCAGAAGTGAAGAATATGTTACGTGATCGCCGTTTTGACAACTCAGATGTCGTCATTAATGAAGTGGACGAGTGGTTTAAGGCAAAATCCGCAGACTTCTACAATCTAGGCATTCTGAAAGGAGTGTACAAATCTGGATGGGGACTGCGTAGAAAGAATTAACAACAAATCAACACAACCCCTCTACCAGATTTTTTAAGGGATAAGAAGTAGAACTTTACGATAGCCTTCGTGTGTTCGTGGTCTTATCAGAGCCAAAATACAATTTAACTACTTGGCGACAATCTTGTAATTCTTGTAGGATGGTAATACATGCTTCTTCCAGAGACAGAGCTTGTCTTTTTGCATGAACCATCACGTCGTGGGAACATGCCACTACTCCCACGATCGCATAGCTATGTTACAGCTTTCCTAATATTGGTTCGAGATCCACCATTCAGAAGATGGGGCACATACTAAGGATCTCTGGGAAGCCTGTCGAAATTTCCTTCGTAAGGCTCTGTCCAGCGCACGACACCGTCACGCCTCTCTTTTGGAAATAGCTTCTCAAACAGTTGTATAGTTGTCCTGCCCAGTCCAAGACCTTCCAGCTTTGGATATCAAGAGATTATGAAACCTTTACGAGTACTTTGCTATCTTCTGTGGCACCCAATAGAAGCAATAAAAATCGTCGAGCGATTACAAAAGACATCTACCAAAGAAAAACCGCCTACATATTGCAAAGTCGCTTTATCGGTCTAAGAAGTAAGCTAGTGGCGCAGCGGCGCTTTTTTTTTCTCTGCCAGTGCCTTGGGTCAGTCGCGAGCATTGTCAGCAGAATCGTGTGCGGCCGTTCTCGCGTCAGCTCATGGCTAACGGCGCGCCTGATCGATTAGCCGATCACGGGCGCTAAGTATAGCAGAACCAAAGCAGCGTGGCTGCGTGTTGTGGTTCGAGATGCAGATCAGAGACAGGGCCGCGGCAGCGGGAGAAAGTCCGCCGCGGGCAATCAAGCGGCCTTGCCCGGCGCGGAGCGCTGCACCGACAGACCACCGGCGGGAACCTCCGCGCTCGCAGCGGCCACGGCCTGCCAAGTGTGCCCACCTGACCTGGAGACGATTTGTTTGTATATATCCACTGAGTGGCCAAAAGTCATGGGAAAGAACTGGATGCGAAATCAGCTGTTGGCAGCTGAAGCCTATGCGTTTCATTTATCTCAGTCAAGTTCCAGTATAGCGGTCTTTCCGAGTGGGCGTTTACGTACAAGTGTTGACAAAAAAAGAAAAATTAAAGCGAAATGTGCGTCATTGGATGCAAGTGCAAGTGCTAAGCAACCCAAGAGATACGCTACTCTATTTGACCACGAACGGCACCTGAGCAATGTCCTCACTACGTTGCAAGTGTCAGTTGCGGTCACAACGGTGTCCTGTGTAGTTGTGAGTGCATTACGTCGGAACTAAGTGAATGCGAACGTGGGCAAACTGCTGGTGCTCGTAAGGTGGATACTTCCGTACCAAGGTAGCCGAAGTCTTTGATACACTACTGGCCATTAAAATTGCTACACCAAGATGAAATGCAGATGACAAACGGGTATTCATTGGACAAATATATTATACTAGAACTAGAACTGACAAGTGATTACATTTTCACGCAGTTTGGGTGCATAGACCCTGAGAAATCAGTACACAGAACAACTACCTCTGTCCGTAATAACGGCCTTGATACGCCTGGGCATTGAGTCAAACAGAGCTTGGATGGCGTGTACAGGTACAGCTGCCCATGCAGCTTCAACACGATACCACAGTGCATCAAGAGTAGGGACTGGCGTATTGTGACGAGCCAGTTGCTCGGCCACCATTGACCAGACGTTTTCAATTGGTGAGAGATCATGAGAATGTGATGGCCAGGGCAGCAGTCGAACATTTTCTCTGTCCAGAAAGGCCCGTACAGGACCTGCAATATGCAGTCGTGCATTATCCTGCTGAAATGTAAGGTTTCGCAGGGATCGAATGAAGGGTAGAGCCACGGGTCGTAACACATCTGAAATATAACGTCCACTCTTCAGAGTGCCGTCAATGCGAAGAAGAGGTGACCAAGACGTGTAACCAGTGGCACCCCATACCATCACGCCGGGTGATACGCCAGTATGGCGATGACGAATACACGCTTCCAATGTGCGTTCACCGCGATGTCGCCAAACACGGATGCGACCATAATCATCCTTTAAACAGAACCTGGAGTCATCCGAAAAAATGACGTTTTGCCATTCGTGCACCCAGATTCGTCATTGAGTACACCATCGCAGGCGCTCCTGTCTGTGATGCAGCGTCAAGGGTAACCGCAGCCATGGTCTTCGCGCTGATAGTCCATGCTGCTGAGACGTCGTCGAACTGTTCGTGCAGATGGTTGTTGGAATCGTCCCCATCTGTTGACTCAGGTGTCGAGACGTGGCAGCACGATCCGTTATAGCCATGCGGATAAGATGCCTGTCATCTCGACTGCTAGTGATACGAGGCCGTTGCGATCCAGCACGGCGTTCCGTATTACCCTCTTGAACCCACCGATTCCATATTCTGCTAACAGTCATTGTATCTCGACCAACGCGGGCAGCAATGTCGCGATACGATAAACCGCAATAGCGATAGGCTACAATCCGACCTTTATCAAAGTCGGAAACGTGATGGTACGCATTTCTCCTCCTTACACGAGGCATCACAGCAACGTTTCACCAGGCAACGCCGGTCAACTGCTGTTTGTGTATGAGAAATCGGTTGGAAACTTTCCTCGTGTCAGCACATTGTAGGTGTCGCCACCGGCGCCAACCGTGTATGAATGCTCTGAAAAGCTGATCATTTGCATATCACAGCATCTTCTTCCTGTCGGTTAAATTACGCGTCTGTATCACGTCATCTTCGTGGTGTAGCAATTTTAATGGCCAGTAATGTATTTCACAAGGCATCGTATCGACGATTTACACCGCATGTAAGGAAATCGTGAAAGACGTCAGGCGCTAACTCACAATGAGGACGAAATTATGTCTTGAGCGATAGTGACAGACGGTCATTGAACAGGTTTGTGACGATAGCTGCAAAATTCAGTGCAGAGCTGAATGTCGCACTCGCGAACACTGTCAGCATCAAAACAACGCGAAGGAAGTCCCATAAAAGGGGGACTGTAGGGCGAGTTGGAATTCCAAAACCACGCATCAGTGATGCAAATGCCCACAGCTTGAAAACGCGATGCCGAGGTCATAAAACCTGGACTGTGGAGCAATAGAAGAAAGTCATTTGGTCTGATGTTTCCTGTTTCACGCTGTTTCCAACTTCTGGCTGAGTGAAACATAACGGAGAGTCGCTGATGATTTGTGCAGACATGTCGTGGTATTCCACTGATCCCATCGTTACTCTGCAAGGTCGCATTACTCCCTACTTCCAAGGATAGTGTGACATGTCTGGTGATCAGGTCCACCCTCTGGAACAAACTTTTATCTAAAATGGCGATGCTGTGTTCCAAGACGACAAGACTTCGTGTTCACGCAGCTCGCATCGTCTGTGGCTGGTTTTGTGAGCACGAGGATGCATGCGAAGTTCCGAAGAACGCGAAATCCCGAAGATTGGCTAAAATTTACAGACGCGCGAAATTTGGCACGAACTCCAATGCGAGATGCCTTTAATAGGTTCCACAACGAAACATTGTCTCGAAATTTGGTAGAAAATTCGAAGAAATTGTGGTCGTATGTAAAGTACAAAAATGGCTCTGAGCACTATGGGACTTAACTGCCGTGGTCATCAGTCCCCTAGAACTTAGAACTACTGAAACCTAACTAACCTAAGGACATCACACACATCCATGCCCGAGGCAGGATTCGAACCTGCGACCGTAGCGGTCGCGCGGTTCCAGACTGTAGCGCCTAGAACCGCTCGGCCACTTCGGCCGGCCAGTAAAGTACACAAGCGGCAAGACGCAGTCAATACCTTCGCTGCGCAGTGCCGATGGTACTGTTACCGACGACTGTGCCGCTAAAGCGGAGTTATTGAACGCAGTTTTCCGAAATTCCTTCACTAGGGAAGACGAATGGAATATTCCAGAATTTGAAACACGAACAGCTGCTAGCATGAGTTTCTTAGAAGTAGATACCTTAGGGGTTGCGAAGCAACACAAATCGCTTGATACGGGTAAGTCTTCAGGTCCAGATTGTATACCGATTAAGTTCCTACGCTGATACAATAGCTCCCTACTTAGCAATCATATACAACCGCTCGCTCACCGATAGATCTGTACCTACAGATTGGAAAATTGCGCAGGTCCAACCAGTGTTTAAGAAGGGTAGTAGGAGTAATCCATCGAACTACAGACCTATATCATTGACGTCGGTTTGCAGTAGGGTTTTGGAGCATATACTGTATTCAAACATTATGAATCACCTCGAAGGGAACGATCTATTGATACGTAATCAGCATGGTTTCAGAAAACATCGTTCTTGTGCAACGTAGCTAGCTCTTTATTCGCACGAAGTAATGGCCGCTATCGACAGCGGATCTCAAGTTGATTCCGTATTTCTAGATTTCCGGAAAGCTTTTGACACCGTTCCTCACAAGCGACTTCTAATCAAGTTGCGGGCCTATGGGGTATCGTCTCAGTTGTGCGACTGGATTCGTGATTTCCTGTCAGGAAGGTCGCAGTTCGTAGTAATAGACGGCAAATCATCGAGTAAAACTAAAGTGATATCAGGTGTTCCCCAGGGAAGCGTCCTGGGACCTCCGCTGTTCCTGATCCATATAAATGACCTGCGTGACAATCTGACCAGTTCTCTTAGGTTGTTCGCAGATGATGCTGTAATTTACCGTCTAGTAAGGTCATTCGAAGACCAGTATCAGTTGCAAAGCGACTTAGAAAAGATTGCTGTATGGTGTGGCAGGTGGCAGTTGACGCTAAATAACGAAAAGTGTGAGATGATCCACATTGGTTCCAAAAGAAATCCGTTGGAATTCGATTACTCGATAAACAGTACAATTCTAAAGGCTGTCAATTCAACTAAGTACCTGGGTGTTAAAATTACGAACAACTTCAGTTGGAAAGACCACATAGATAATATTGTGGGGAAGGCGAGCCAAAGGTTGCGTTTCATTGGCAGGACACTTAGAAGATGCAACAAGTCCACTAAAGAGACAGCTTACACTACACTCGTTCGTCCTCTGTTAGAATATTGCTGCGCGGTGTGGGATCCTTACCAGGTGGGATTGACGGAGGACATCGAAAGGGTGCAAAAAAGGGCAGCTCGTTTTGTATTATCACGTAATAGGGGAGAGAGTGTGGCAGATATGATACGCGAGTTGGGATGGAAGTCATTAAAGCAAAGACGTTTTTCGTCGCGGCGAGATCTATTTACGAAATTTCAGTCACCAACTTTCTCTTCCGAATGCGAAAATATTTTGTTGATCCCAACCTACATAGGTAGGAATGATCATCAAAATAAAATAAGAGAAATCAGAGCTCGAACAGAAAGGTTTAGGTGTTCGTTTTTCCCGCTCGCTGTTCGGGAGTGGATTGGTAGAGAGATAGTATGATTGTGGTTCGATGAACCCTGTGCCAAGCACTTAAATGTGAATTGCAGAGTAATCATGTAGCTGTAGATGTAGGATGAATTGTCGCAGCTCCCCTGTCCACCACAGTCACCAGATCTCAACATTGCTGAGCGTTTGTGGTCTACTTTGGAGAACAGGGTGCGCGATCGCTACCCACATCCATCACCGTTACCTGAACTTATTTTGCAAGAAAAACGGTATAAGTTCGCCCTTGAAAACCATACCGGACCTGTATTTATTCATGGTAAGACGACTGGATGCTAAGTGCCAACGGTTTTTCGGCACCGTATTAGGCATGGTAATTTGTTGTGCCTGTGCTGGTTCCACTGTTTGTACATTTCCTATATTTGAAAACATTATCTCTACCATACTGAAGACCATCCCAGACGCTGTCGACCTACGAAAATGGTTCAAATGGCTCTGAGCACTATGGGACTTAACTTCTGAGGTAATCAGTCCCCTAGAACTTAGAACTACTTAAACCTAACTAACCTAAGGACGTCACACACATCCAAGCCCGAGGCACGATTCGACCTACGACAACCCATCTCGTCTCGGGAACGGTGATCAAATTTTCTATTCGTTAACTTGCTGACCTACCCCACTCTTGCTGTTAAATATTATTTTCAGTCAGTACTGTGCATTATTGTATTGGTTGTGACAGGAGTTATTCCCACACTTGAATTCGTTAGTACACATGTACGTATTGTATGTGGCTGCTAAACCAAATTTTTATTATCAGACTAGTGCACTGAGCTAGTAAACGGTAACGAAAAGCTACAAATTAGTTTCCTTAATACTATGATAATGCTACGATTTATTTTACATTAAAGCATTCAGCTGTAATGCTTCTTTCGTAACTGAATGACTAAAACTGCAGTACATTTAGTTTCTCTCCTCGTAACTAAGATAAGTGGTTCTCCTGCTGCAGGTCAACTAGCTCCCCACACTTCATTGTCTTTTATTTTGACAGTTCTTTCTTCTCATAGTGGTGCTCGAAAGTTTAGACGAAAATATACAACCCGTTCACACACACACACACACACACACACACACACACACACACGTTCCAAAGCTGTGCTAGTTCAATGTGTGTGGCATGGTGAGTTATCGTGTTGTATGCTGGGATAGTCCACGTCTTCCACCGAACAGCAGGAGTCCCGTGACAGACGTATTGCTGATAAGCCTGTGCAGAGTTCGAGACGCACTGCTCGTGTGATAGCACATATGAAAAGAGCGGTTATTTCAAAGAGTCTTCCATAACGTTTATTATCGCCGGATGAGAACCTGCGCTCTGTCGGCAAATATTGTAACTATTTCTTGCAACGTTTCGTCTCAAAGTTCACCGAACTCGAGTCTTCTCGTGTCATTTATATTACAAACAAACAACTTTGGAATCTTATTTTTGTACCTGTATACTTTCGAACCCATTCACCTTCCATTGTTAACAAGACGGTAAAGAGTAAATTGAATAGAAAGGGAAACAAAATACGCGAACAGTATGCATGACAGATCGAAGTATGAACTGACAGCCCGTGCGTCTTGAACTGATTATCATACCACGCTCGCCCGGTTAGCTCGCGACGTGCTGATATCTTCGCTCACACCTGACTCGAAGAGACTGCTCGGCTATCCTGTCTACAGTCGCACCAAACACACCATCTACTCGCAAAATTCGAATGCCGTCTCGGCACATCTCCAACTAGGACAAATATTCCCGCGATTTTTGGGCACCCTGTTTATTTGCCGCGAGGCCTAAGACAAATTAGAAGAAGGGTGGTTTGGTCGCACCAACGCCGAGTTACCCAAGACCTCATCTCCACACTTAGGATGGCATGCTGCATAATTCGACCTAAATCATGCATTTGACAGAGAGTCTGAAGGTGGACTGTAGAAGTCCACTCAGTTCAGAAGATCCAGCCAGGCGTTATGTGAAGCTGTAAGGACTTGTGTGAAAATAGCAAGAGATACAAGAGAATAGGAAACCAAATATTTGTCGAGTTTATTGTGAGACAAGCGAACCGACAAAACTGTAGTCTCAGTCCCTTTCTGTGTGTAATGTACTTTGGGCGCAAAATTAAGACGTAGCATTTGGGTTCAAAAGCTGACCACCTCAATTTACCACACGAGATTCGTTCAGTTAAGCATCTTGGCTCTACAGGTGACCAGGGGATAGTAGGCTTCAACCTTCCAACACCGCAACAAGTTCTAGGTGGGAAACACGAATAAGAATGAAATGATGACTGATGTGCTTATGTAAACTTTCATAGAGTATTAATTGATTATATTGTCACTGGATCCGCAGCCGAATCACACTGTCATCTTGACACAATGTTTCAGAGGTCCATTGGGTCGCCATCTTCAGGTGAGAATGTTGATTGATAGATCTTGGCGAGATTGTGCCAAGGCGACAGTGTGATAACTCTGAGGACCCGACAAGAATATAATCTAGGGAGCTAACACTCGTGCAGCCGTGGTCTAGGATTCCCGACACGATAGTTCAGGGTGTTTGGTCAGAGGGTTAGCTGCCCCCTGTAATAAAAAATCTGAGTGAATGGGTCACCAATGAACTTGAACGGTTGTCAAGGGACGTCCGCCCCGAACAAATGCAACGAACTATATCGAACCAAATAAGATAACCAAAAAAGAAAACAGAAGAGGTAGCGTCTTTGATTAGTAATCGAAACGTCCTCGGTCCTGGGTTCGAAACCCACCACCGCTTAAATTGTGAATAATAGCATTGGCTGCCGAAGACTTCCGGCATGAGAAGTCACCCTAATTCTGCCAACGGCCTTGTCGAAGAGTGCGGAGGAGCGAACAGAGGTTCTGGGAATTCTCTTGTGCTTGGGGGCGGGAAACTGCTCGTAAGGGCGGATGAATCAGCACTAATCAACGGCATAAGGATGCAGAAGGCAATGCAAACGACTGCACTGAAGACACATAACGTGTATTCACAGGACATGCGGCCTGTAACTGAAAAAATGTCATGATGATCTCCCCATTGGCAAAAGATTCCCGAATAGTCCACCATTCTGATCTCAGAGAGGGGATTGCCAAAAGGGAGGTGACCATGAGAAAAAGATCAAATAATCAACGAAAGGATAACGTTCTACGAGTCGGGGCGTGGAATGTCAGAAGCTTGAACTTGGTATGGAAGCTAGAAAATCTTGTAAGGGAAGTGCAAAGACTCAGTCTAGATATAGTAGCGGTCAGTGAAGAGAAATGGAAAAAGGACAAGGATTTCTAGTCAGATGAGTATAGAGTAATACCAACAGCAGCAGAAAATGGTATAACGGGAGTAAGATCGTTATGAATAGGAAGGTAGGACAGAGCGTGTGTTACTGTGAACAGTTCAGTGATAGGGTCGTTCTTATCAGAACCGACAGCAAATCAACACCGACAATGAAAGTTCATGCATGAACACGAAGAGACAGAGAAAGTATATGGGGATACTGAAAGGGTAATACAATATGTAAAGGGATACTAAAATCAAATAGTCATGGAGAACTGGAATGCAGTTGCAGGTAAAGGGGTAGAAGAAAAGTTTACAGGAGAATATGAGTTTGTGACAAGGATGACACGACATCTGTTAAGACGCCAGGGAATGACTTCCATGGCACTAGAGGCAGTTGCAGAGGGCAAAAACTGTAGAGGAAGACAGAGGTTGGTATACATTCAGAAAATAATTGAGGACGTAGGTTGCAGGTGCTACTCTTAGATGAAGAGGTTAGCACAAGAGAGGAATTCGTAGCGGGCCGCAGAAAACCTCTCAGTAGACCACTATCATAAACAAAAGAGGAAATTTGCGTAATATGGTGACTGAAAGAGACCATAATAGAAGTCTGCAAAGTTAAGTTGTTGGACTCTGTCATCAGTGCAGATGGAAAAACTGAAGAAATCATTGGGGAAAGAGGAAATATTGATCTTGTTAATATCACTCGTTTGCTTTGACCAACGATCTCATCAAACTGGCTGACATAAATCACACATAGTAATCCAATACACATAATATACACAACGTAACAAAAATTATGACATCACTTTCCTTGGCTTCATCAGTTCACTGTCGAACTGTCAGCTCTCTACGTAATCTAGACGTCCGGCTACGCTACAGATCAGTAAGTCACCAAGGCTAAAATTCCACATTCACATTCATTAGTTTCGCCGCACTCACAACCAAACTAGTGCTTTCCAGTCTCGATTAGACCTCAGGCTACACTTCAGTTCAGTCTGGCACCGCGAGTTCCACTTAAAAAAATAATAATACGGAAGCAAAATAAATATTGTCAGTATTCTATCTCTATTTGAGCATATACTGAATGAAGTCTCACACCACAACATCATTATGTCAGGGGTCAAAGTCGACTATCAGAGTCGGTAGGTTCATCCCACCCGAGAAAAAGTGAAAGACTGCAGATAATCTGCAGTCAGACAGGACTTCCTTAGCATGAGAGAGGAACACATCAGTATATAGACCTAGCTACGTCCCGACAATGACTTGCAGTTGGAAGCTTTGGATAATTAGTACTAGAAAAAAACGTCAGTTCTGAGCAGCATAAATGACGTGTCTCCGGAAAATAAAAAACAAGACTATGTTTTACCCGTACCTCTGGAATTAATCATGTATTTTCGCCGACTATCGAGGGTAAATTTAAGTCACCACCAACTATAATTGTGTGAGTCGGGTATGTGTTTGAAATCAAATTCAAGTTTTCTTTGAACCTTTCAGTAATTGTATTATCTGAACTGGGAGGTCGGTAAAAGGATCGAATTATTATTTTATTCCAGTTGCCAAGAATGACCTCTGCACATACTAACTCACAGGAACTATCTACTTCAATTTCGCGACAAGTTAAACTACTTTTAACTGCTACAAACACGCCACCGCCAACTGTGTTCAGCATATCCTTTCGGAACACCGTTAGGTTCTTCGCAAATATTTCGTCTGAATTTATCTCCGGCTTTAGTCAGCTTTCAGTGCCTATAACGACTTGAGAATCAGTGCTTCCTATTAGTGCTTGGAGCTCTGGTACTTTCCCAACACAGCTACGACAATTTACAACTGTTCTACTGATGGTTCCTGTATCAATATTCTTCTTGTGTTCAGCCTGCACCCTTTGTGACTGAAGTCCTTTTTGTGTTTTCCCGAGACCCTCTAACCTAAACGACCGCCCAGTCCATGCCACACAGCCCCTGCTGCCCATGTAGTCACCTCCTGTGTGTAGTGGACTCCTAACCTATTCACCGGAACCTGAAACCCAACCACCCAATGGCGCACGTCGAGGAATCTGCAGCCTACACAGTCACAGAACCGTCTGAGCCTCTGATACAGACCCTCCAGTCTGCTCTGCACCAGAGATCCTCAATCAGTCCGGTCGGCTATGCTGCAAATGGTCAGCTCTGCTTTCATCTCACAAGCAAGACTGGCAGCCGTTACCACTTCAGTTAGCCGCTCGAAACCACAGAGGATCTGTTCTGGTCCAAGCTGACACACAACATTGCTACTGATGTGAGCACCATCTGCAGTTGGCTGCACCCCGTGCTCTTCATGACAAAAAATGGCTCAAATGGCTCTGAGCACTATGGGACTTAACTTCTGAGGTCAACAGTCCCCTAGAACTTAGAACTACTTAACCTAACTAACCTAAGGACATCACACACATCCATGCCTGAGGCAGGATTCGAACCTGCGACCGTAGCGATCGCGCAGTTCCAGACTTTAGCGCCTAGAACCGCTCGGCCACTCCGGCTGGCCTCTGCATGACATCTGGAAAGACCCGTTCCACATCTGGAATGACTCCACCTGGTTAGCACGTGGAGTGCACATGGGATTTCGTCCCCTTCTTGGCAGCCATGTCCCTAAAGAGCTTCATAATGTGCCTGACGTTGGAGCTCCCAACTATCAATAATCCCACCCTCTGAGAGGTTTTCTCAGAAACAGGACAGGCGACTGCATCTGGCTGAGCGAACTAGTCAGCCATAGACAGCACATGGAACCTGTTTGTCAGACTAACCAGGGAGGCCTTACGTGCGGCCCCCGTGGGAAGTCTTTCGCTGCCTGCCACGCCCCGGGGCGAACTCTCACTCGACCACAGGTGAGGGGTCAACTTCAGTGCGAGCAGTAACAGGGCTGGCCACGGGTGCGGACCAAACGGAGGACTCAGATGTGCTGGACGTCTGTTGGGTCCCCACAGCCAACCCACAATAGTGGTGCCCATCCACTGCAGCTTCAAGCCATGTAACCGAAGCCGTCACAGCCTGGAGCTGAGAGCGAAGTGTCACCAATTCGGCTTACATCCACACACAACAATCGCCGTCCCTATCCATACTAAATACAGTGGAAAACTAAACTACCAAGATAGACGTACACTCAGGTGGTCGTTAGTGTTTAACGTCCCGTCGACAACGAGGTCATTAGAGACGGAGTGCAAGCTCGGGTTAGGGAAGGATTGGGAAGGAAATCGGCCGTGCCCTTTCAAAGGAACCATCCCGGCATTTGCCTGAAGCGATTTAGGGAAATCACGGAAAACCTAAATCAGGATGGCTGGAGACGGGATTGAACCGTCGTCCTCCCGAATGCGAGTCCAGTGAGCTAACCACTGCACCACCTCGCTCGGTACGTACACTCAGCACGTGCTGCGGGACTTTATTGTAGACCCTGACGAAAACACAGAAACTGTCTCTAATAAATTATATTGATACACAGAAATTCAAAAACCTAACTACTGAAGCACTCAGGTGAAACTGAATAATTCGCCACTGATTAGGAACTTGTGATATGCCACAAAATCGGTTTACTTTCAGATGCAAACGAAAACGCGAGAACTGTGACTATTATATATTGAATTAACACTCAGAAACTCAAGAAACTAAACTATCAAAGCACACAGGTGAAATTATTAAATTCACTCCTGATTAGGAACTCGTAAAAGTCACAAAATCGGTTACTTCACTGTTGCTGCGTCAGTCTCGGTCGGTCGCTGCTGCCTGACTGGCTGACTCTGCTGACTATGTTGAGAAATAAATATGTAGACATGAGAAATAAATATGTATTATCATAATAAACTATATTTACTTAAAAAGCTTTGAGAGCTTCCATATAAAAATTCGGATGCATTACATTTCAGCATCCCCTCATACTATAGTTTGGCTAGTGGTGTGACTATGTAGATATCTTTCAGTGCAAGTTAACAGTCCCATGAGATTCATAATTTGCAAGCTTTCTATAAAAATGCCTGTACACCATAAAACTGAATATATTGATTTCAAAACTTTTCCCCTGATATAACGTGTGTTTTATGTACCGCATTCAATTGCTGACAAAAC
Source organism: Schistocerca nitens (assembly GCF_023898315.1). Classification (NCBI taxonomy): domain Eukaryota; kingdom Metazoa; phylum Arthropoda; class Insecta; order Orthoptera; family Acrididae; genus Schistocerca; species Schistocerca nitens. Next base: position 824,680,742 of record NC_064614.1, read on the forward strand.
TAGTCCTGTGTTGAGCATGTGAACAGTGTTATAAAATAAACCTTTAAATTTCGTGAAACGCAAAATCTGAAATAAAGAAAATGAATCTAATTAAATGTCAAAGGAAAATAACTGTGTGTTCAGTAAAAACTGTTGTTGTTGTTGTTGTTGTCTTCAGTCCTCAGACTGGTTTGATGCAGCTCTCCATGCTACTCTATCCTGTGCAAGCTTCTTCATCTCCCCGTACTTACTGCATCCTACATCCTTCTGAATCTGCTTAGTGTATTCATCTCTTTGTCTCCCTCTACGATTTTTACCCTCCACGATGCCCTCCAATGCTAAATTTGTGATCCCTTGATGCCTCAGAACATGTCCTACCAACCGGTCCCTTCTTCTAGTCAAGTTGTGCCACAAACCCCTCTTCTCCACAATTCTATTCAATACCTCCTCATTAGTTATGTGAGCTACCCATCTAACCTTGAGCATTCATCTGTAGCACCTCATTTCGAAAGATTCTATTCTCTTCTTGTCAAAATATTTATCGTCCATGTTTCACTTCCATACATGGCTACACTCCATACAAATACTTTCAGAAACGACTTCCTGACACTTAAATCTATACTCGATGTTAACAAATTTCTCTCCTTCAGAATCGCTTTCCTTGCCATTGCCAGTCTACATTTTATATCCTCTCTACTTCGACCATCGTCAGTTATTTTGCTCTTCAAATAGCAAAACTCCTTTACTATTTTAAGCCTCTCATTTCCTAATCTAATTCCCTCAGCATCACCCAACTTAATTCGACTACATTCCATTATCCTCGTTTTGCTTTTGTTGATGTTCATCTTATACCCTCCTTTCAAGACACTGTCCATTCCGTTCAACTGCTCTTCCAAGTCCTTTGCTGTCTCTGACACAATTACAATGTCATCGGCGAACCTCAAGGTTTTTATTTCTTCTCCATGGACTTTAATACCAACTCCGAATTTTTCTTTTGTTTTCTTTACTGCTTGCTTAATATACAGATTGAATAACATCGGGGAGAGGCTACAACCCTGTCTCACTCCCTTCCCAACCACTGCTTCCCTTTCATGCCCCTCGACTCTTATAACTGCCATCTGGTTTCTGTACAAATTGTAAATAGCCTTTCGCTCCCTGTATTTAACCCCTGCCACCTTTAGAATTTGAAGGAGAGTATTCCAATCAACATTGTCAAAAGCTTTCTCTAAGTCTACAAATGCTAGAAACGTAGGTTTTCCTTTCCTTAATCTATTTTCTAAGACAAGTCTTAGCGTCAGTATTGTCTCACGTGTTGTAACATTTCTACGGAATCCAAACTGATCTTCCCCGAAGTCGGCTTCTACCAGTTTTTCCATTCGTCTGTAAAGAATTCTTGTTAGTATTTTGCAGCCGTGGCTTATTAAACTGATAGTTCGGTAATTTTCACATCTGTCAACACCTGCTTTCTTTGGGATTTGAATTATTAGATTCTACTGATGGCCTTGGGAGAGCCAGTCATGACAAAACTCTAACATCTGGTGAGCAAGATGTATGAGACAGGCGAAATACCCACAGACTTCAAGAACAATATATAATTCCAATCCCAAAGAAAGCGGGTGTTGACAGATGTGAAAATTACCGAACTATCAGTTTAATAAGTCACAGCTGCAAAATACTAACGCGAATTCTTTACAGACGAATGGAAAAACTGGTAGAAGCGGACCTCGGGAAAGATCAGTTTGGATTCCGTAGAAATGTTGGAACACGTGAGGCAATACTAACCTTGCGACTTATCTTAGAAGAAAGATTAAGAAAAGGCAAACCTACGTTTCTAGCATTTGTAGACTTAGAGAAAGCTTTTGACAACGTTAACTGGAATACTCTCTTTCAAATTCTGAAGGTGGCAGGGGTAAAATACAGGGAGCGAAAGGCTATTTACAATTTGTACAGAAACCAGATGGCAGTTATAAGAGTTGAGGGGCATGAAAGGGAAGCAGCGGTTGGCAAGGGAGTGAGACAGGGTTGCAGCCAGTCCCCGATGTTGTTCAATCTGTATATTGAGCAAGCAGTAAAGGAAACAAAAGAAAAATTCGAAGTTGGTATTAAAATCCATGGAGAAGAAATAAAAACTTTGAGGTTCGCCGATGACATTGTAATTCTGTCAGAGACAGCAAAGGACTTGGAAGAGCAGTTGAACGGAATGGACAGTGTCTTGAAAGGAGGATATAAGATGAACATCAACAAAAGCAAAACGAGGATAATGGAATGTAGTCAAATTAAATCGGGTTATGCTGAGGGGATTAGATTAGGAAATGAGACACTTAAAGTAGTAAAGGAGTTTTGCTATTTAGGGAGTAAAATAACTGATGATGGTCGAAGTAGAGAGGATATAAAATGTAGACTGGCAATGGCAAGGAAATCGTTTCTGAAGAAGAGTAATTTGTTAACGTCGAGTATAGATTTAAGTGTCAGGAAGTCGTTTCTGAAAGTATTTGTATGGAGTGTAGCCATGTATGGAAGTGAAACATGGACGATAACCAGTTTCGACAAGAAGAGAATAGAAGCTTTCGAAATGTGGTGCTACAGAAGAATGCTGAAGATAAGGTGGGTAGATCACATAACTAATGAGGAGGTATTGAATAGGATTGGAGAGAAGAGAAATTTGTGGCACAACTTGACTAGAAGAAGGAATCGGTTGGTAGGACATGTTTTGAAGCATCAAGGGATCACAAATTTAGCATTGGAGGGCAGCGTGGAGGGTAAAAATCGTAGAGGGAGACCAAGAGATCAATACACTAAGCAGATTCAGAAGGATGTAGGTTGCAGTAGGTACTGGGAGATGAAGAAGCTTGCACAGGATAGAGTAGCATGGAGAGCTGCATCAAACCAGTCTCAGGACTGAAGACCACAACAACAACACCCAAGGATTTCTACCAGCCCTCGTCTTTTTACCTACTTGATCCTCTGCTGCCTTCACTATTTCATCCCTCAGAGCTACCCACTGTTCTTTTACTGTATTTCTTTCCCCCATTCCTGTCAATTGTTCCCTTATGCTCTCCCTGAAACTCTGTACATCCTCTGGTTCTTTCAGTTTAACCGAGCGAGGTGGCGCAGTGGTAGCACACTGGACTCGCATTCGGGAGGACGACGGTTCAATCCCGTGTCCGGCCATCCTGATTTAGGTTTTCCGTGATTTCCCTAAATCGCTCCAGGCAAATGCTGGGATGGTTCCTTTGAAAGGGCACGGCCGACTTCCTTCCCCATCCTTCGCTAATCCGATGAGACCGATGACCTCGCTGTTTGGTCTCTTCCCCCAAAACAACTCAACTCAACTCTTTCAGTTTATCCAGGTCCCATCTCCTTAAATTCCCACATTTTTGCAGTTTCTTCAGTTTTAATCTACAGTTCATAACCAATAGATTGTGGTCAGAGTCCACATCTGCCCCTGTAAATGTCTTACAATTTAAAAACTGGTTCCTAAATCTCTGTCTTACACTTATATAATCTATCTGATACCTTCTAGTATCTCCAGGATTCTTCCATGTATCAGTAAAAACTATATAACAGTAAAAACTATATAACCAAAAACCGGTATTTGACTTGCAATATCCACAAAAATAAATTACTTCTCTATTTGATGGAAAACAACTGTTTGCAATTTCCAATCCTGTTCACTGAAAATTATTCTGCATCATAGCACGATATCTGATAGTCGCGGCTACACACTGCTGAAGAATGCGACGCATGATCTGCCGTGAAATAAAAGTGATTTACCTCTTGCTCAGGATGCTGCTTTTTGTCTTCGGTACTGACATTCTCGAATGCAAATACAAATCAGCAGATACAACAGTTAAAGGAACATAGATTAGATTAAAGTAGATTTACTTTCATTCCAACTGATCCGTAGTGAGGAGGTCCTCCAGGATGTAGAACATGTCAGAAAAACAATAATGCATTACAAATATTTACAACTAAAACAAATAAGCTAACGTACCTTTCACAGGTCCCAAGAAGAGTGATCGTAATTTTTTTACGAAAGGATCATTTTACAACACTCATTTACTAAGACCACATTAACGCACTGAATTTAAAATATAAAAAAAATGTTTTTTATAAGGTAACAAACGTATAATAGAACTACTACAACACTTATTTACAATTAACACATTATTGCACTGAAACGGTGCAGAAATTCGATTGTACTTTACACACACACACACACATACAGACAGACAGGCAGAATCAGTTGGTTCTACTAAGAAATTCATCAATGGAGTAGAAGGAGTTGGCACCCAATAAATCCTTTAGGCTGCTCTTAAACTGAATTTCAGTGGTTATAAAGCTTTTTATGGTTGCTGGCAAGTTATTGAAAACGTGTTTTCCTGAATAATGCACACCTTTTTGTACAAGAGTAAGTGACTTTAAATCCTTGTGAATATTATTCTTACTAATAGTATTGATTCCATAAACTGAGCTGTTTGTTTGAAAAAGTGATATATTTTAATGACAAATTTCATTAAGGAATACATATATTGGGAAGCAGTAGTTATATCCTTTGTTCCCTAAAGAGGCCTCCGCAGGATGTTCTTGAATTCACACTGCATATAACTCTTATTGCACGTTTTTGTGCCTGGCTTGATGAATTACCCCAAAAAGTAATCCCATGTGATATTATGGAGTGAAAGTAAGCATAGTATGCCAGGTTTTTCATTTTTATATCCCCTATGTCTGATAGAATTCCAATATATATTTGTTTAGATGCTTCAGCAGTTCTGTGGTGTGCTCCTCCCGGTTGAATTTATTATCAAGCTGTAATCCCAAGAATTTTACATTGTCTACTTCTTCTATCTACTTGTCATCACATGTTAGGCATATACTCGTGGGACATCCCTTATATGTTCTGAACTGCACGAAGTGTGTTTCTTGAAAGTTTAGTGACAATGAAATGGCTGGGAACCAGTGATCAATGTCCACAAATATTTTATTAGCGGATCTTCCTAAGGCTACACTTGATTTGCTATTTATTGCAATGTTTGTATCATCGGAAAACAAAACAAACTTGGCATCTGGTAATGTTACTGATGAAAGGTCACTGATATATACAAGAAAAAGAAGGGCCCTAATACAGGATCTTGTGGGACTCCACATGTAATTAGTTCCCAGTTGGATGATGCCTGATAGATTAATACATGTCTCTTTCCTAATAACACCCTTTGCTTCCTGCCAGAGATACAAGATTTGAACTATTTTGCAGCATTTCTTGTTACACCATAACATTCTAATTTACTTAAAAGCATATTGTGCTTTACACAGTCAAATGCCTTTGACAGATCACAAAATATAACAGTTGCTTACAATTTTTTGTCTAATGAATTAAGTACATTTTCACTGTAAGTGTAGATAGCCTTCTCAATATCAGAACCCTTTAGAAATCCGAAATGCGACTTTGACAGTATGTTATTTGTGATAAGATGGCTGTAAAGCCGATTTTTCATTGTCTTTTCTAATATTTTTGAGAATGCTGGAAGAAATGAAATTGGACGGAAATTGGACGCTATTTCTTTATCTCTCTTCTTAAACAGTGGCTTAACTTAAGCATATTTCAACCATTCAAGAAATATTCCACTGATAAACGACTGGTTACACAGATAGATTAATATGTTACTTAACTCAGAATAACATTCTATGATTAACTTCATTGATATTTCATCACACTCACTAGATGTTTTTCATTTTAAAGATTTTATGATGGACATTACTTGAAATGGTCTGAGATATCCCATGGCAGAATCTACAGAACCTGACAACCCCATCTTTTCAGTAACAGTAATAAAATGTTTGTTAATAAGTTCTGCAACATACATCTGTATCATTTACTCTTAAAGCTATTTGCCCCTCTTCATGTCTGGTTCTACCAGTCTCCTCCTTCACTACATCCCATATTGTCTTTACTTTGTTATCTGATATGACTATCTTTCCCTTGTATTATATTTGCTTTGATGTCCATATTACAGTCTTTAATATTTTGCAGTATTCCTTGTAGTGTGCTATAGCATCAACATTGGAACTGTTTCGTATTGACAGATAGTTTTCTTTTTGTTTTACAAGATACTCCTATTCCTTGAGTAATCCTTGGCTTCTTTGTAGACTTTGCTCTAGCCTTGGTAAGTTTTGGAGGAAAACAGTGTTCGAATAAGGTAAGCACTTTATTAGCAAAAGTGTTATATTTTTCACTCGTGCCATGACCACTGTAAACATCACCCCAGTGAATGTCTCTGAGGAGTGTCCTAAATTAATCAATTTTTGGTTTATTGATTACCCTCTTATATCCTGTTCAGTATTAACATTTAACTGAAGGAACTGCATGTCTTGGTCTGAGAGGTCACTGACTGTTGGTTTTGTAATATAATTTTGTTCATTCGACTTTATATTTATCAATGGCTGTTTGTGAGCAATTGGCTACCCTAGTTGGGAACTTTACAGTGGGAATTAAGTTGAATGATAGTGTTAGTAACTCAATTAAGTTCTTATTGGGAGAGTCTTTAAGGAAATCTACATCGAAGTCACCAGCAATCACTATTTCTTTGTTTTTGGTTGTTAAATGGGCCAGTATAGCTTCAAGGTGGTTTATGCTCGACATACACTTAATATTATGAAGGATTTTTTTTTATGAAATTCTCTTGCACATGCTTCCATATGCTGTTCTAGGCAAAATTTATGAGTCTATTTTCTTAAATTTATGACAGTTATTGGTAATTGTGCCAACTCCTCCTCTCTCCATTTCTGCTCTACAAACGTGAGAAGCTAACCAAAATCTTGTAACACTTAAGAGTTCTATACCAGTGATCACCTGATGTTCAGAGAGGCAGATTATGTCAGCTCACTACTAATTTCTTTCTTTTCCTTGTCAGAAACAATCTGTGACTTCGTGTAGCGTAAGGTGCAATGCACACACGACAAAATATTCTAAACTTTACTATAGATCATGGAGGTGGGTTTTACTGTAAAGAAAATCGTTCTTGCAAATTGAAATATTTCCTGACGAAAAGGACTGTACAAAATAAAAATATTCTAACAACGGCGAAATTTTCGCATTACAAAAATTACAGGCATCTGAACCACTTGCGTAATTTGTGACATAATGAAAAACAGATATCAGATTAACACTTATCATAAAAGAGATTAGTTACCCAAGCAACAAGATTTCCTTGAATCAATAGGTTTGAAAAACAAATATTTCATTCTTGTATAGCCCTTCGTTACCTTTAAAATTCCTCCAGTTTCTCCTCCATCCACATAAAGAGCGAGAAAATGTTATAAATAAGTTTTCATCTCCATAGTAAAGTATTCTACTCAACAACTACATACACTACTGGCCATTAAAATTGCTCCATCACGAAGATGACGTGCTAAAGACGCGAAATTTAACCGACAGGAAGAAGATGCTGTGATAAGCAAATGATTAGCTTTACAGAGCATTCGCACAAGGTTGGCACCGGTGGCGACACCTACAACGTGCTGACATGAGGAAAGTTTCCAACCGATATTTTATACACAAACAGTAGTTGACCGGCGTTGCCTGGTGAAACGTTGTTGTGATGCCTCGTGTAAGGAGGAGAATTGCGTACTATCACGTATCCGACCTTGATAAAGGTCGACTTGTAGCCTATGACGATTGCGATTTATCGTATCGCGACAATGCTGCTCGCGTTGGTCGAGATCCAATGACTGTTAGCAGAATATGGAATCGGTGGGTTCAGGAGGATAATACGGAATGCAGTGCTGGATCCCAACGGCCTCGTATGACTAGTAGTCGAGATGACAGGCATCTTATCCGCGTGGCTGTAACGGATCGTGCAGTCACGTCTCGATCCCTGAGTCAACAGATGGGGACGTTTGCAAGACAACAACCATCTACACGAACAGTTCGACAACGGTTGCAGCAGCATGGACTATCAGCTCGGAGACACTTGACGCTACATCACAGACAGAAGCGCCTGCGATTGTGTACTCAACGATGAACCTGGGTGCACGAATGGCAAAACGTCATTTTTTCGGATGAATCCAGGTTTTGTTTACAGCATCGTGATTGTCGCATCCGTGTTTGGCGACATCGCGGTGAACGCACATTGGAAGCGTGTATTCGTCATCTCCATACTGGCTTATCACCCGGCGTGATGGTATGGGGTGCCATTGGTTACACGTCTCTGTCACCTCTTGTTCGCATTGACGGCACTTTGAACAGTGGATGTTCCATTTAAGATGTGTTACGACCCGTGGCTCTACCCTTCATTCGATCCCTGCGAAACCCTATATTTCAGCAGGATAATGCACGACCGCATGTTGCAGGTCCTGTACGAGCCTTTCTGGATACAGAAAATGTTCGACTGCTGCCCTGGCCAGAACATTCTCATGATCTCTCACCAATTGAAAACGTCTGGTCAATGGTGGCCGAGCAACTGGCTCGTCACAATACGCCAGTCACTACTCTTGATGCACTGTGGTATCGTGCAGAAGCTGGGCAGCTGTACCTATACACGCCATCCAAGCTCTGTTTGACTCAATGCCCAGGCGTATCAAGGCCGTTATTACGGCCAGAGGTGGTTGTTCTGGGTACTGATTTATCAGGATCTATGCACCCAAATTGCGTGAAAATGTAATCACATGTCAGTTCTAGTATAATATATTTATCCAATGAATACCCGTTTATCATCTGCATTTCTTCTTGGTGTAGCAATTTTAATGGCCAGTAGTGTAGATACTCTGCAACCCACCGTACGGTCCGTGGCGGAGAGTACCCTGCACCACTACTAGTCATTTCCTTTCCTGTTCCACTCGCAGATATAGCGAGGGAGAAACGACTGTCTTTATGCCTCCGTATGAGCCCTAATTTCTCGTATCTTATATTCGTGGTCCTTACGCGCAATGTATGATGGTGGCAGTAGATCGTTTGCTACTCAGCTTCAAATGCTGGTTCTCTAATTTTTCTCAATAGAGTTTCTCGAAAAGAACGCTGCCTTGTCACCAGGGATTCCCATTTGAGTTCCCGAAGCGTCTCCGTAACACATATGTGATGTTCTAACCTACAGGTAACAAATCTAGCAGCCCGCCTCTGAATTGCTTCGATGTCTTCTTTCAATACGACCTGGTACAGTTCCCAAACACAAAAGCAGTACTCAAGAATAGGTCGCACCAGCGGCCTATATACGGTCTCCTTTACAGGTGAACCACTCTTTCCTAAAATTCTCTCAATAAACCGATGTCGCCCATTCGCCTTCCCTACTACAGTACTCACATGCCCGTTCCATCTCAGATCGCTTTGCAATATTGCGCCGAGATATTTAAACGGCTTGACTGTGTCAAGCAGGACACTAGTAATACTGTATCCGAACATTATAGATTTCTTCTTCCTGCTCATCTGTATTATCTTACATTTTTCCACATTTAGAGCTAGTAGCCATTCATCCAACCAACTAGACTTTTCGTCCATGTCGTTTTGTGTCTTCCTACAGTAACTCTACTACGGCACCTTAGCGTACACCACAGCATCATCAGCATACAACCGCAGATTGCTGTCCACCAAATCATTTATGTATACAGAGAACAATAGAGGTCCTGTCACACTTCCATGGGACCCTCCTAAAGATACACTTGTCTCTGATGAACACTCGCGGTCGAGAACAACCTGCGGCGTTTTATTACTTAAGAAGTCGTCGAGCCTCTCGCATGTCTGTGAACTTATTCCATATCTTCGTACCTACGTTAACAGCCTGCAGTGCGGCACCATGTCAAATGCTTTCCGGAAAGCTAGAATCATGGACTCTGCCAGTTGCCCTTGATCCATAGTTCGCAGTACGTCATGTGAGAAAAGGGCAAGCTGAGTTTCACAAGAGCGATGCTTTCTAAAACCATACTGATTCGTGCACATAAACTTCTCAGTCTCAAAAAAGTTCAATATATTTGAACTGAGACTATATTCAAGGATGCTGCAGCAAATTGAAGTTATGGATATTGGTCTGTCATATTGAGGATCCGTTGTTTTACCCTTCTTATATATTGGAGTCACCTGCACTTCCTTCCAGTCACTTGGGACTTTGTACTGGGTGAAAGATTCATGATAAATGCTGGCTAGGTTGTGGGACCATCTTGTGAGATCAGCAGTCCCTAGGCTTACACAGTACCTAATCTAACTTAAACTCATGCTAACAAGGGAACCTCCCCATCGCACCCCCCTCAGATTTAGTTATAAGTTGGCGCAGTGGATAGGCCTTGATCAACTGAACACAGATCAATTGAGAAAACAGGAAGAAGTTGTGTGGAACTGCGAAAAAATAAACAAAATATACAAACTGTGCAGTCTATGGGCCATATAGGCAACATCATGGACAATCTGAGCTTAGGAGCGCCGTGGTCCCGTGGTAGCGTGAGCAGCTGCCGAACGAGAGATCCTTGGTTCAAGTGTTCCCGGGAGTGAAAATTTTACTTTCTTTATTTTTGCATAGTTATTATCTGTCCGTTCGTTCATTGACGTCTCTGTTCACTGTAATAAGTTTAGTGTCTGTGTTTTGCGACCGCATCGCAAAACCGTGCGATTAGTAGACGAAAGGACGTGCCTCTCCAATGGGAACCGAAAACATTTGATCGCAAGGTCATAGGTCAACCGATTCCTCCACAGGGAAACACATCTGATATATTCTATACGACACTGGTGACGGCATGTGCGTCTCATGACAGGAATATGTTGTCGACCCACCTAACTTGTACACTTGGCGAATGGGTAAAAAGATTCTTCTACCGTGCCCGATTTAGGTTTTCTTGTGGATGTGATAATCACTCCCAAAAAAGTGATGAAAACATAAGAGTTTGTCACATAAACTGAAAATAAAAAATTAAACTTTTCACTCGACGGAAGATTTGAACCAAGGACCTTCCGTTCCGCAGCTGCTCACGTTACCACGGGACCACGGCGCTCCCGCGTTCCGATTGTCCTTGATGTTGCATATCTGCCCATGAACAACTCAGTTTGTATATTTTGCTTATTTTTTCACAGTTCCACACAACTTCTTCCTGTTTTCTCAATTGATCTATTTTCAGTTTTTCAAGGCCTACCCACTGTGCCAACTTATAACTAAATCTGAGGGGGGTGCGATGGGGAGGTTCCCTTGTAAGGACAACACACACTCCCATGTCCGAGAGAGAGGACTCAAACATCCGACGGGGCGGAGCCTCGCGAACCGTGGCAAGGCACCCTTAGACCCCGCGGCTACCCCGCGTAGCAGGCTAGGTGAGGGGCCAATGCCGTAAAGTAGTCTTTGTAAAACCGAATTGGGATTTATTTGCTTTCAAATCTTTCAGTTATTTCTCTTTCAGCTTCACAAAAATCTCCTCCGCGCGTCTACCTTACCCATCCCAATTCAGAGGCACTTTTTTCTCCAGTTGATATCATCCTTCCTATGTTATACTAATTTTCCTCACCTCTGGACTTCATTTACACCCAACAGCTTTCATAATAGGTTTTAGATATTCTAGTCTTTGTCATATCTTACAATTACCCCACTATTAGTCTTTTTCAGTTCCAAGCTGGGACATGCCTTATCTTCTTCTCGAGTAAAACAACGGAACAACGTCCGCTGTCGAGATCTTGATTGAAACGAAACGTACCCGTGATATCAGTCCAACTGTCAACACCGAAACGTAACTCAATCGATCGATCCTCACGTCTTCAAAACCGTTGATTCACGAGTCAGAAATGCTCCAGAAAATTATTCGACACTTAGTCGCTTCAGCCAATAAACACTGTGTTTATCGTTCGATCGGATTTTTCCTCATTAACAGGCAGTCCATCAGCTCTACCCCTCTTCCGCTATACTGCCCCTCTTGAAAAGACGTCTAGTCACCGTAGTTTATCATCTATTACACAGAAATTTTTCCATTTGTATAATCAGAAATCCTCTAACATTATCGTCAACCCAGGAACCGATCCAAAGTATTCCTCGAACCCTGTCGAGCACCACCATCGGCTGGAAGGTATGCTGAGAAAGACCTGTACGGTGATAGATGGACTTCCCTTGGAAACAGCCCACATCTGTTGCTCGCCTCAGTGTCAGTAAGCTCCCAGCAATGACGCAGCGGTCTCGGTTGCTGCTGTCAAGGACATAGTATCTTTTTCTGAATTAAAATCTAAATTGAGTTTTACTGTTCTGAAAGCCCGAACGTACAAACTGCAAAATACGTTACAGTATTAAAGTTAAATAAGCTTGACTGCTTCAGAACACTCCCCACCAAACTGATCCTTATTCCGATACGAGCAATCCATAGACGTTGGTCCGCACCCACTCTTTCGTGCCATTTATTCATTTCATACTTTCTTTGTTGGTTTTAAGATTCAATGCCCTTCTACAGCACCAAAACCATTACATATGATTCAGTGACAGTTTTGCCTTTGGATGACAATCGCAAGTGACCCCTACATAACATTGCGTCACATTGTTGTATAATATACTGTCCAATCATATTAATGGACCACCGCCTATGTTCGACGTCGACGTGCGGTAACCGCTCATGGACAACATGTGGCAGCACTAGCAGTGGAGGGGGCAGAGGGGGGGAGGCAGAGGTGGGGGTGGGGGAGTAAACTGTCGTTGTCGCAATGCGGAAACGGGGCGATTTATCTGACGCCAAAAGAACATGATCATTGACTTTCGGGCCAAGGTGGAAGCATTTCTAAAACTGATAAGTTTGGAAACTCTTCGCGTGTCGTGATGGTTAAAGTATACCGTGCATGGCAAAATGGCGCTTTCCAAAACCGGCACCGAAACAGTCTCCCCAACGACGGTGAACCGTAAAAAAATTTACTTTCAAATTCTTTTCTTAAAGAATTTACTTTATTTACTAGCGATTCGTCAAGAACATTAACACACTATGTGAGCGTGGAAGTAGTTGCCAAGGAGTAATTGATAGAAACAAATTAAATTTCAACCAATGGAAATTTTATTCATAAAAGCCTTTTTCAAAAACAGATTTAAAAATTATAAGCAGAAAAGCACATTCGAAATATCAAGTCACAATTTAACAACTGTGAATTTTATTCCTAAAAGCCTTTTCAAAACAGATTTAAAATTATAAGTAGAAAAGCACCCTCGAAATATCAAGTTACAACTATTCAGAGGGAGAATACATTTTTTGTGTGTGTTACAGTAGGAGCCTTCGGGCTGAGAAGCTTGCCTGCTCCCTTTCAACACGGCCGCTCACAACAGCCTCTGAAGGACTATACTGGTGCAAATCTGCAACACACCAGATTACTTTAAACTAAAAATTTTAACAACTCACACAAACACATAAACTGTGCACCCCGTAAGAGGGATGGAAATGGTACAAAACACTCACATTAAAATTATTTGCCACCGAAAGTGCAACTTGTTTTTAAAGAACTGTTACGGTGGAAGGGTGGCCACTTTATAAACTAAATGGAGTATTTAAATAAAACCCACGAAAAGTATACAACATGCTCTACATTACACATATACCGCCTCGCAAGATGATAGGCAAGATAAAAACATATTTCAGGAAATCGGCCTTTACCTTAATTCTATAAATTCGTTAACACCGGATCCGACATACATGACAGCGGCAGCTATTAACGTACGCCAGACCGACAGACAGACAGACACTAACTGCCTAACAAATGCGGACGAGAGACAGAGCAAGCTGGGGACGAGAGACTGACCAAGAAAACAAGTAGGATTTAACAAGTAACTGAAACAACATATCACGAATCACTTAACTTCTAATAATAGCGATTTCTGGCGAAGACCTGGCGCAGCACCTCCAAAACGCTCTCCCGAGCCGTCCGCTGCCAGCTGCTTCAACAGACGCAGGAAGGCGCCCGATCTCCCGTCTCACGGCGTCGTAGCTCGCCCCGGCCAGACCGATGTCGTGGGTTGACTCCTGTCGCTCTCGTGTCGGCCGCGAAGCCACTACGCCTCGCTATACGTCGCGGCCACTGGACTCACGTGGCGACCTCACATGCGCCGACGCTCCAGGCGGAAAAGTCATCTTGTGTCCCAGTGCGCGACCGACCAACCGATCGACCCGACCGCCAATGACCATTGCCCTGAACAACTCGAGCAGACTGGCGGCCTAACACATACTAGCACTCCGGACAACAGACGGACAGACAGGCACTGACTGTCCCACACTGATCCGGCTGACTTCACCCCTGCCGAGTTTTTTTGTTTTTTTCCTTTATTGTATTTCAATTCCCCATCGGGGCGGGCTGGCAGCAGCATAGGCGCTGCTCTTCAGCCGAAAGACATAGAACAAAACAATAGAAGACATTTAAAAACAGCAAAGGAGAGAATAAGGTGAACATAGATATAAAAAAGGGGAACATCATGGAAGGCAATAGACAAAAAACGGGGTGACTGTAAAATGGAGAGAAAAAACTGTTTAAAAGTAGCACACATAAAAAGCCACACACTGCGACGGTTAAAAGAACACAAGGCACAGTAAGAATGGAGCATAAAGGTAGCGACGGACGGCATAGCACATAACGTAACACTGGCGGCGAACCTCAAGGCAGGACACAATTAAAACACACCTCTTGACGCACACGAGAAACAGCACTAAACAACACTGATGTGGCACACTGATGAAGAGCAACACAGAGGATCTGCCAGGCGCTAGGAGATGAGGGAGACCTGGAGAAGGGAGGGAGGGGAAGAGATGGGGGAGGTGAGCGGGGGGCGCGCGGAAGAGGGCCAGGTAGGGAGGGATGGGGGAAGGAGAGAGGCAAGTATGGGGTGCAGGGTCTCAGGGGAGGGGGGGACGGAGGAAAATCCGCTCTGGGAGAAGGAGGAAAGATTAAAAGGGGGCCCTGGGGAGGGGGGGGGAACAAGGCAGGCTATAGTTGGAAGGAAGGGTAGATGTCACGACGAAGTTCGTCATCCGGGAGGGGGAGGCGTTGGAAATTGCCCTGATGAAGGAGATGGAGGGTGTGGAGGTGGAGAGAGGGAGGGATACAGCGATAGAGGCGCGGCAACGGGCGGGGGGTGGAGAGGAAGGAGGAAACCAGAGGGTGGGGGGGATCAAGCCTGCAAACAATGTAAAGGATGCGGAGATGTTGGAGGAACAGGAGGAGGTGGGGGAAGGGGATCGGTTCATACAGGAGCCGTGTGGGGGAAGGAAGGCGGATACGGAAGGCAAGGCGGAGCGCATGGCGTTCAAGGATTCCCCCCTGCCGAGCTCATAGCGCCCCTTAAATGCACGTGAACAGGCAACTTTTCGCCTTTCACACTAGAGGGAGACACCAAAGCTGCGTTTGCCACAGCGGCACCACCGCCAGCAACGGAGGGCGACTGCTTTACACTACGCGCTGCGGCGCGCTTTTTAAAACAGCAATTCTTACTACGGCTCAGACGGTTCACCGAACATTGCTACTTATGTTCCTCCGCACCAGGTGGCTGGTTCATGTGCCAATGCTGACTGCTGTTAGTCAGCGACGAAGCCTAGAATTTTCATGCCAGTACTGCAACTCGATATCAGCAGAGTAGCGACAAGTGACCTTCTCAGGTGAATCAGGTTTCATGCTCCATCAGGCGGATGGCCGTTGGGATGTCTGAAAGCAAATACTAGACAACAATCGTCGGAAGGTTCCAGGCTAGAGGGGGGAAGAGTCATGGTCTGGGAAATGTTCTCGCCAATCTGGACGACGCAGTATATTAATTCAAGTGTGCACCTAACCTTTCGACCCTTACGTGCAGTTCGTTCTTCCTCGGCACGATGGCATCTGCCATCAGAACAATGCAACGTGTCACACAGTTCGCAGTGTACGCGCGTGGTTGAAGAGTGTCATCAGAATAAGCTTATCGTACAGGATAAGCTTATCGTACTACCCCGGCCACCCAGTCGAGAATCTATGGGACCACCTGGATAGGGCTGTTCGCGCCATAGATTCTCAACCGAGAAACTTAGAACAGCTGACAACGGCACGGTAGTTGGCATGGCTCCAAGCCACTGTCGGCCCCTTCCAGAGCCTCACTGACTCTCGTTCTGCACGTTCTTATTAAGTTACTCTAACATCCGAGCAAGGTGTGGTTCGTAGTTAAATCATCATATTTTGCCTAGCGCCGAGTTTCTTACGTATGGTCATGTGACTTTATGAAACAGCGGGCGCTAAAGCCCGAGGGTACGGTGGTGGGGAGACTTGGCACTCGCAAACCTGGGGGCCAAACCGGACGATAACCCTGCGTTCGGTGTGGGGCGGCGGTGGGGCGAGTGGACTGCTGTAGCCTGATGTGGGGTTGTGAACCACTGACGGCTACGGCGGGGACGAAGCCTCTCCGTCGTTTCTAGATCCCCAGTTCAATACATACATACTAGTCGCCACTGACGTCGTTACTTGATTGACGACGCCTTTGTGTATGACGCGACCGATCTCTTTCAATATCTTTATGCTAGTGAGCTAGTGCTCCCTCTTTAACGACGACTATGTCGACGTGACGTTAAACTTTGAATTTTCTTTTTGTGTACCACAACATTTCAAATGTTTGCAGTTATTAGGTAATATTTATGGATGCTTTTAACTCTAGGCGATACTTCGACGAACACCGCACGTTAGAATCATGTCATGCAGGACATGGGCAATTGTAAAGTACAGGTGTGGGATACTGCCAGAGTGCCATTTTGCTGTATCGCGTGCTCGGTGAGAGAGAACAGCTTGCCTGTTGTTAAGTCACAAATCCACGCTCCTGGCGACCGAGTACGCAATTAACCACGACCTAAATAATTTTACAACCGAATATACGGCGCTACAGCTGCGCAGAGAAATAAATGGTTCAATTAGCGCATACCTGCCGATATTTGTAGAGTGCGCTGTGCACCCTCAAAAGCACGCAAGTGACAAAGGCCGTTTTAGCTCATTTAAATTCCTTGCGTTCCAAGCAGCCGGCTGATTATCGTTGTACGCATTGCGACGAACTCGTAACTGGACTACCTTGTGAGGTTCCCTATGTGCTACACACTTAAGTTATGAGAACACTAGATACGTCTGTTCTATCACTTTAACACTTTGGCGCACTCGTACTGCTGTACTCACACTGCAGGACCCTTGCCGTACGAAGAATGGTAGGCGGTAACTAGCGTTGTTTATTTTCCGACGCTTCTTCTGTCGGGAACCAGTATAGCTGTACTATCAGATAGAAAACCCGGACACCCCTATGTAATGCACGGGAGGTGAATCCGCCGGCATAAAAGGAGATGGAGATGGGGAGTATTGTGTTGTCAGTCGAGAAGAAATAAGAGCGTAATGAGTTGTTCACGAGAGCACAGTGACTTGGAACGTGGACTAATCGTTGGATGTCACCTGAGTAACTAATCTGTGAGGGACATTTCAGCCCTTCTAAAGCTAGCCAGGTCGAATGCTGATGATGTCATACTGTAGGGCAAACGTGAAGGAATAACCACTGCTGAAGCGAGACCAAGAAGACCTCATGTACCGACGGACAGCGATTGTCGAGCATTGCGAAGGGTGGTCGTAAAAAATTGAATGAAATCGACGGAAGGAATCACTCGCGAGTTCCGAAATGCTACCAGCAGTCCAACTAGCACTGTGGGTCCCAACTTGAGGGGCAGTTAGCCCCTGAGGGGTAAAACATAATTTTCTGAGGGATGAAAACTAAACGATTCGATTCTGTTTAAGTCATGAAACTAAATTATTTTCAAAAGATCATTATTGTTATCACAATTTTGTAAGACCCTAATACTGATTATATAAGTTATCAGTAGTTATTTTTTCTCAGTTAGTAGCAGTAATGCTGTGGAGGTTACAGGTTCCTCACATAGTCCACCCACAACACATAAATGTCGTGCTTTGTCCTGTACATCGCTGGTGATAAAAGTGAGACATATACGTAACAAACGCTAAATATATCAACAAAATATCTTCTCCAAGTTGTAGATAGTACCTGCAGTAGTCCAGAAGTTGCTTCATTACTCGATTGGAAACAGGCAAATGAATTAATTGATAGCACGACACAGCAGTTACTGTATAAGGGCTACTGCAGTGCTGTGCACGGT
This sequence comes from Schistocerca nitens, assembly GCF_023898315.1. NCBI lineage: Eukaryota > Metazoa > Arthropoda > Insecta > Orthoptera > Acrididae > Schistocerca > Schistocerca nitens. The sequence goes on from NC_064614.1 coordinate 824,698,796, forward strand.
TCATTTATTATTATTATTATTAGAGTGGTCAGACACAATGCATTAACAGTCTGAAGTCGTCGAGTTTCTGCCAATTCAGAAGTAACAAGTGCAATAATGAAGTGATTTACGAACAGTAAGTACAGGGTTATTACAAATGATTGAAGCGATTTCACTGCTCTACAATAACTTTATTATTTGAGATATTTTCACAATGCTTTGTACACACATACAAAAACTCAAAAAGTTTTTTTAGGCATTCACAAATGTTCGATATGTGTCCCTTTAGTGATTCGGCAGACATCAAGCCGATAATCAAGTTCCTTCCACACTCGGCGCAGTATGTCCCCATCAATGGGTTCGAAAGCATCGTTGATGTGAGCTCGCAGTTCTGGCACGTTTCTTGGTAGAGGAGGTTTAAACACTGAATCTTTCACATAACCCCACAGAAAGAAATCGCATGGAGTTAAGTTGGGAGAGCGTGGAGGCCATGACATGAATTGTTGATCATGATCTCCACCACGACCGATCCATCGGTTTTCCAATCTCCTGTTTAAGAAATGCCGAACATCATGATGGAAGTGCGGTGGAGCACCATCCTGTTGAAAGATGAAGTCGGCGCTGTCGGTCTCCAGTTGTGGCCTGAGCCAATTTTCCAGCATGTCCAGATACACGTGTCCCGTAACGTTTTTCTCGCAGAAGAAAAAGGGGCCGTAAACTTTAAACCGTGAGATTGCACAAAACACGTTAACTTTTGGTGTATTGCGAATTTGCTGCACGAATGCGTGAGGATTCTCTACCGCCCAGATTCGCACATTGTGTCTGTGCACTTCACCATTAAGAAAATATGTTGCTTCTTCACTGAAAACAAGTTTCGCACTGAACGCATCCTCTTCCATGAGCTGTTGCAACCGCGCCGAAAATTCAAAGCGTTTGACTTTGTGTCAGGGCTTGTAGCAATTGTAAACGGTAAGGCTTCTGCTTTAGCCTTTTCCGTAAGATTTTCCAAACCGTCGGCTGTGCTACGTTTAGCTCCCTGCTTGCTTTATTCGTCGACTTCCGCGGGCTACGCGTGAAACTTGCCCGCACGCGTTCAACCGTTTCTTCGCTCACTGCAGTCCGACCCGTTGATTTCCCCTTACAGAGGCATCCAGAAGCTTTAAACTGCGCATACCATCGCCGAATGGAGTTAGCAGTTGGTGGATCTTTGTTGAACTTCGTCCTGAAGTGTCGTTGCACTGTTATGACTGACTGATGTGAGTGCATTTCAAGCACGACATACGCTTTCTCGGCTCCTGTAGCGATTTTGTCTCACTGCGCTCTCGAGCGCTCTGGTGGCAGAAACCAGAAGTGCGGCTTCAGCCGAACAAAACTTTATGAGTTTTTCTACGTATCTGTAGTGTGTCGTGACGATATGTCAATGAATGGAGCCACAGTGAATTTATGAAATCGCTTCAATCATTTGTAATAGCCCTGTATAGTGCACAACTCTGAACTTGATTGATTTTGAACGGGGTTGCAGTGTGCAGGTCAAGCAAGACTGCCACGGAGAGGTGTAATGCAGGGGAAGCTCGTTTTGTAACAAGTGTCTACCCTCACTCTGGATGGTTAGCTTTATTTTCTGAAGAGAAGTTGTGGGTGCACAACGAATCCCTTTGTCATTCATTATAACACACACGGACGTGCGCGCGCGCAAACCAAATATCATTCATCTTTCGTCATTTTAAAAATAAGTGTTCCAAGAAAAGACTTTCATTCTACAGTTTAGTTACGTGCTAAAGTTGGTAATAATGTGAGGGAGATGGGGTGGGGGTGGGGGGGTACCTGCTAAGGTCTAATTACACTCAGGGGTAATGCTCTAAGAAAGTTTGTGAACCTCTGATTACTAGCACAATCACTGTACACAGGGAGCTGAAAACAATGGGGTACAATGTTAGAATACCTCTTCATAAGCCACACATTTCTGTGGTCAATGGATAAGGCGACGCTTGAGATGGGACTGTGGATGGCTAGAAGCGGGATTACTTGGAATGATAAATGTCGCTATACCTTGTGGTAATCCCAGTGCAAAGTCTGCGTTTGGCAAATGCCTGAAAAACGTTACCTGCAACCAGTGAGGTATGGAGGTGGTGGTGTTACGGTACGGGTGTGTTCCTGTGTGTAGTGTCGGGTCTCCTTGTTGTGCTCAAGAAGACTCTAAATGCGGAAAACATTTTACAGCGTTGTGCACTGCGTACAGTAGAGGAAGAGTTCAGAGACGAGGACTGTATCAGCATGTCAGTGCATCTTGTCATAAAGCAGCAGTTGCCAGGCAATGGTTTCTGAACTACAATATTCCTGAAACGGACTGAGTTGCCCCGTGTCTCGACCTGAATCCTGTTCAACAGGATGAGTTACAACGTCTACTTCGCTTCAGACCCCAGCGTCCAACATCGCTAACTTACCTCTTTTCGACTTTTGAGGAACGTCTCACTGAATGTGTCCCAGCACAGTTCAAAGCCGTCGCAAAGGGAAGTCGCGGCACACTGAGTATTACAATTCACTAATAGGCGCCAGGACACTTTTGATCAGATAGTGTACATGTATTTCGCAGCACCAGTTGACCATTTACCTTTGCGACTAATCTGAAAGAGCAGAGCACGCACGCACGCGCACGCACACACACACACACACACACACACACACACACACACACACACACACACACACACACACACATTGATTTCATCACCGAATATTCATTATTCATAAATGTTTTTGTTGCTATCACTAACCACTCCCTTCAGTCTCCTCCACTCATGTTCCACATAAACTCCCTTTTTAGCAAACTCTATGCCAATCTAACTGAACAGTTTTATTTCAGAGGTACTTTCCATCCTTTTTATAGGACTCCGTACCTCATCGATAAAAACGGGACCCTTATAGGACCTAAAAAAACATTCAACAGCCTGTATCGCATCAAATATTTCCTTATTTAAAACAACCGGTTTCGACAGACTTTGCTGTTATCATCAGGTCTTAAAAATCTTTTTGTTGTGAAACGTGTTCGTTTTACGTTGAACCTCACGCCAAGTTGTCAAGTGGAAAAAAATCAGAATACTATAAAAGGTTTTTCATAACTAAAATACTTAAAAACATCGCTTTTCATCAGTATCGGGTAGAGGTATCAAGTTAAAATTGATGTCAAATAGTAAAGTCTATGACCTCTTGCCGGTGTAAAAAATTTTAGCTTCTAAGACCATGCAATCAACAGATACGGGCATTTATCTCATGTAGTTTGATACTCGCAAACTTAATCATCAAAACCTATAACTGAATTACCTATACACTTAGCTAAGTTTGTACTGAACCCTCAGAACGCGAGTCCTACTAACGATTGTACAGTTTATTAGTCCATCATATGTGCATATCGTATATTAATTTCCTTCACCACTAGGCTTCATCTGCAGCCAGCATCTTTCACAATCGGCTTTAGACGTCCTAATCTTTGTCAGCGATCGACTCCCGTTACAGTTCTCTGCGGTTGCAATCTGAGACGCATCTTATCTTCTTCTCGATAAAAATCGTGCAGTGACGACCACTGTCAAGGTCTTGATCGATATGAAACGTAGGTCGGCGGAAGTGGCCGAGCGGTTCTAGGTGCTACAGTCTGGAACCGCGCGACCGCTACGGTCGCAGGTTCGAATCCTGCCTCGGGCATGGATGTGTCAAAAGACGGTATGTTTGTACGATTCTCCCGCGTGAATGACTTCTTGAACGAGAAATTTAAAACTTCAGCTTTCGTTTTGCTATCTTCAATAGCCACACGAGATTGGTCAACAAAGGACTGAATTTGAGCCTTAGACCTGCTTAGCGATTTTACATACGACGATAATTGTCTAGGGTTCTCTGCCACATCATTTGCTAAGGTGTAACGGTGGTACTTGTTGTATGTTTCACACATAAATCTTTTCAGAGACGCTCGAATCTCTACTAACCTTCGCTTGTCGTCATTTGTGCATCCTCTTTTGAACTTAGAGTGCAATGTCCTCTTCTTCTGCAGCTTCCGCCGAATTTCGCTGTTAAATAATGGTGGGTCTTTTCCATCCTTTATACACTTTCTAGGCACGTAACTCTCCAGACTACGATTTACAATCTGCTTAAACTTTGCCCATCATTTCTCTACACCCATGTTACTGGAACTAAGCGATGCCAATTCATTTTCTATGTGAGTTATTAGTAACTGCTTATCTGCTCTATCTAGCAGAAACACTGACATTAAATTTCGTAATCATAGTTGCTGTGATATCATGATCGATAATCCCCGTTTCAGTACTATTATTGTCGATAAGGTCCGGCCTATTTGTAGCTACAAGGTGTAAGACATTTCCTTGGCGTGTTGGCTACCGAACTAGCTGCTCAAGACAATTTTCAGAAAACATGTTTAAAGGTATTTCGCATGACTGTCTATCTGTACTCACCCGCAATGAATCCATAGACATCCCGGTCTATACTCGGCAGGTTAAGTCGCCTCCAACTAGTATTGCATGATCTGGGTATTTACGCGCTATTGATCGTAGACCTTCTCTGAATGACACTAGAACTGCCACAGCCATTTCCGGCGACGCTATTCCTCTCTGCACCTGGCACTGGAGCCGCACAGCTAACCCTCAATCGCACAAACAGATTCCCCCCCCCACGACACCAGCTCTAGGTATACGAATAACTCGCCTACATAGTCGTAACGTTACATTTTCTGACGATGACTGACACTTGCAACCTATTGAGAACATCGCACAGGTGACATCCCTGGAGAAATACAAGAGCGCTGCTGCAGATTTGGATAGTATCTGAATTTCTGTTCAAGCGTACATCTCTCGCGGTGTTCCCATATTTTTATGCAACCCGTGTGAAGTAGCCTATCAGAGCAGAGTCATGTAAATCACTCGCCAGTTCACTGCTAAACGACCAAAATCAGCGAGCAGCCATACCATCCGGTTTAGACTCCTATACTTCGTACAGCAGAAAACGAATACTGACGGCTGAAAGCACTGTTATCAGCTATTAGCTGTGAAGCGCAAAACGCTGCTGGCGCCTGAAAACAACAGGTGCGGCAACACTGGGGCGTTACTGTAGTAATGTATACACAATCACATCACGTGACTGGTTGTGGTAGACGCGCGAACCAACCGTGCCTAGCCCACTTTACTAGGTTTCTTCTTTTGTTTTACGAACTATTTCTATGAGGTGCCACCCCACACATATACTTCTGCTCACGCACGTCACGTGGTATGAAATTAGCATGGGTGGAGCAACACCAAGGAACAATGAGACAGTCATCTGTAAATGAATCGACATGTTCAGGCAGGTGACGGAGGGTGTTCTAATGAGAGGAATGTTTTTATTCAGATGCAAAGGGAATAGCGATAAGCATGGTACTGTCTCTCACCGGCGGGTGACGCAGAAGTCCAACGTTACACATCAGATCTCTAGACGAACAATGCCTTGAGCGAGGGAATGCACCTCTCGATCAATCCGAATTGTGCCAGAGTGGTCTTAGAAACATTCTACGCGTACGAAAGTGCTTACACAATTTCGCTGAGCCATCTGACGTCAGTCGTAACAGAGTAAATCTCCATGACTTCTGAGCGCCGATTTTGCTGTCATGGTGAACTCAGTAGGTAGAAGTCTATAATTCAACTGTTTCGAATGTATAAGATTATGCGGACAGTAAAATATTCACATTGCAGGTGTGACTTTTCCAGTCGATGGAACAGATATCTTCTTGTTTTGTGAATATTGTTTCTTTCTTTGTGGTTTGAAAGTAAAGGAGCCGTATTTGGTCATCTACGGCATGGTATTTTTAAAACAGATTGGCATTAAATTTGAACAACGTCCAGCCACTCCTGGGAAGTGTACACACGGTTTTGTTTTGTCAGTTACGATCAATAAGCCCGCCCGGTTAGCCGATCGGTCTAACGCACGGCTTTCCGGAGCGCGAAGGAGCGCCTGATCCCCGGCACGAATCCGCCCGGCGGACTTGTGTTGAGGTCCGGTCAGCCGGCTAGTCTGTGGATGGTTTTTAGGCGGTTTTCCATCTGCCTCGGAGAACGCTGGCTGGTTCCCCTCATTCCGCCACAGCTACACTATGTCGGCGATTGCTGCGCAGACAAGTTCTCCACGTACGCGTACGCCACCATTACTCTACCACGCAAACATAGGGGTTACACTCGTCTGATGTGAGACGTTCCCTGGGGAGTCCACCGGGGGCCGAACCGCACGATAACGCTGGGTTCGGTGTGGGGCGGCGGAGGGGTGTTGTGGACTACAGCAATCGTCGTGGGTTTGTGGACCACTACAGCTGCGGTGGGGACGGAGCCTCTCCGTCGTTTCTAGGTCCCCGATTAACATACAACATACAATCAATAACCGTACTCACCTCACCGGAAGTTCCCTCCTACTGCGTGACTACGAACCTGAGTGTGTTTGTTGAGGCTCCAGGTGCACCGCGCCACGTACTTCTTCATAGAACCTGTGATTTTGTTTTGGCCTCTCTAACGCAAAGGACTGAGCCAGAACTAAATTCACGAAAACCAAACACAACTGATACCTGTAGCAGATAGGGTTCATCAAAGAAATAGCAAATGCCTGATTTCAACTGTCAGTTTATTCGGTCGGCCTGGCGACGAGAGGGGGGGGGGGGAGATTGAAACCTATATCAAACCACTCCAAATAAAACTTCATTATTCTAAGTCTATCAACAGTTAACGCAATCATTATTGCTGCTTTAACTAAAGATATTGAGCTGATGACAAATTACAGTACCTTCTGCAACGATCCTGATCCATATCTTACCATCTACCTACTGTACCACTGCTTCCTTGGCTGGTTCTTCATAAAGATAGTAAGCGGGGGATGGTACACTATATGATCAAAATGACCCGGGCACCTATTACTGCACATTAATACGGGGTGTCTTCCCCTTCGCGTTTTGACTACTGGGACATAATCAGTGGTATGTGATGGAATGGTAGCCCATTCTTCATCAACAGCCGAAACCAGAGAACTTAGTGGTCTGGGACTCTGGGGTCTGAAGCGAAGTAGACGTTCTGACTCATCCCAAACGTGTTCCACTGGGTTCAGAACGAAAAACTGGGCAGGCCATTCCATTTCAGGAATGTTATTGTCCACAAACCATTGCCTCACACTTGCTGCAGTGTGAAGGCTCTATTGTCTTGCTAATACAACCATCGTCTCATAACTGTTCCTCTACTATACACAGCACACAACGCTGTAAAATATTTTCATATCCACCCGCTTTTTTAAATCGCTGTGAGGCAAGCGTTGATGTTATCAACAGGGCTAGAATACATCACAGCTTTTAATTATTCCCACACACGAAAAACCTACGGCTTCAATTCGGGGGACCTGGGAGGCCGCGATATTGGCGAGCCACAACAGATGCACTTGTGCTATGTATTACCAAACAGCCACATAAGAGTTTACAGGTGCACAAAAATGGTCCAAATGGCTCTGAGCACTATGGGACGTAACTGCTAAGGTCATCAGTCCCCTAGAATCTAGAACTACTTAAACCTAACTAACCTAAGGACATCACAAACATCCATGCCCGAGGCAGGATTCGAACCTGCGACCGTAGAGGTCGCGCGGTTCCAGATTGTAGCGCCTAGGACCGCTTGGCCACACCGGCCGGCTTACACGTGCACCATCATGCACGTAGCACATACGATTCTTTCCACCATAATGAGCATCATCCAAGGAGTCGATTAACTTGCGCATGACTATAATTTTGTTTACGTCGTACCGGGAAAACTATAGATTTCTGGACCTATGTTTACTATCTACCAATGAAAGTCGCCAAACACCCGTGCGTTTCCAGAATGAGATTTTCACTCTGCAGCGGAGTGTGCGCTGATATGAAACTTCCTGGAAGATTAAAACTGTGTGCCCGACCGAGACTCGAACTCGGGTCCTCTGCCTTTCGCGGGCAAGTGCTCTACCATCTGAGCTACCGAAGCACGACTCACGGCCGGTCCTCACAACTTTACTTCTGCACTCTAGAGCACTTGCCCGCGAAAGGCAAAGGTCCCGAGTTCGAGTCTCGGTCGGGCACACAGTTTTAATCTGCCAGGAAGTTTCATATCAGCGCACACTCCGCTGCAGAGTGAAAATCTCATTCTGGAAACATCCCCCAGGCTGTGGCTAAGCCATGTCTCCGCAATATCCTTTCTTTCAGGAGTGCTAGTTCTGCATGGTTCGCAGGAGAGCTTCTGTAAAGTTTGGAAGGTAGGAGACGAGATGCTGGCAGAAGTAAAGCTGTGAGGACCGGGCGTGAGTCGTGCTTCGGTAGCTAGGTCTGCCTTCGGCGGTGCTACGGCACGGACGTCTGTTTACGTCCCTGCCGGAGAAGGTCGCGCTCGCGCAGTTGTTTACCTCTTCGGCGTACTCGCGCGTTTAGACGACTCGATATAGAATGGCACATGCATACCGAAAGTCGACTCTCAAGATTAGTTTTTCGAATGAATATGCGAGACCGAAAGCCTACGAAATAGAAAGGTTCCTACGAGACGAAGTTAAACTTGACTACAACGAACTTATCGGAATCCACCTCTCCATAGTGAGCAGTGTTGTTTACGTCAAGCTGATTAACGATGCAGTATGTGACAGAATCATCCGAGATACTAAACATGGACTCAAATTTCGGCACTCTGATGGACATGTTGGAGAAGTAACTATTGATCATGCAGGACTGGGCTTACGAAACATACGTATTTTCGAACTTCCCTTCGAGGTTCCGTCTGACTTGGTCGTTGACGCCTTACGCCCATATGGAAGAGTGCTTAGCCACGTTGAGGAAAAATGGTCCAACTTCACGACTTACCCCGTTCTCAATGGGGTGCGTCAAATCAGAATAGAACTGACACAACATGTACCCTCGTACTTGTTCATCGGCGGATGCAGAGCTATAGTCATATACGAGTCCGCAGCTCGTGGTCGTGCGGTAGCGTTCTCGCTTCCCACGCCCGGGTTCCCGGGTTCGATTCCCGGCGGGGTCAGGGATTTTCTCTGCCTCGTGATGACTGGGTGTTGTGTGATGTCCTTAGGTTAGTTAGGTTTAAGTAGTTCTAAGTTCTAGGGGACTTATGACCACAGCAGTTGAGTCCCATAGTGCTCAGAGCCAGTCATATACGATGGACAACCCAAAACATGCTCAGGCTGCGGGAAAGAGGGCCACGTCCGTTCCGAATGTATGCAGCGGAGGATAGTGCAAGTTCCAAACGGCGAACCCGTACCTCCGTCCACGTTGACGCCGCTGCCACTAACGTATGCGGACGCATTTCGAACGGATCCCATCCCGAAGAATGACCAGCTACCAAATCCTGACAGTTTACGGCAACCGACTGCGGCGGAGACCGCCTCCAGTGACGAAACGACGCACACCTCTGCCGCTCCGGCGCCGACGACACACTTAACCGAGCGGAAAGGATCGGTAGGAGAAATGGAAATTGATCCTGCTGTTGTGCCGACAACTGCTTTCGTCCCTGAGCACCGGGAGTCACTTCCGCACTCGGATACGGAGGCGCACACGCGCAAACAACGATCGCCGAAGCGCCACAAGAAACGACGGCTAGCGCCGTCGGATACCTGCTTACTGCAGTCCACGTCAGACGGACTTGGGTGTAACGTCGATACAGTGCATCCGGATGCGCAACGGGAGGTTCTACCTCCCACACAGCAGTACGACGCGAATCATGCTACACAGGGGTTGAATACAGACACACCGGACGGAAAGCCGACGGAAGGAGTCCCTCCACCCACCGCAGTACCGCCACCGCCTTCGGTCAGCCCGGCAGGAGAGACACGACGGGAGCTGGACCCCCAGAACAGGAACTGGGCCGACGAATCCGATACTGACCCCCACACCGACGACGCACCCGCAATGGCGAGTGCTGCGTCCACAGGATGCTAACCGCGCAGAAGATGCAGACTGACGCACAGACAGCATGTCACCGGGCAGAAGCACACAAATTAACATAAGCGTCCATGTGCGCTCTACGCACTGAGGAACAGCGGCAGGCATATCGAACAGCCTCTATTAATATTAATACGATCAGAACGCCTGTCAAATTGCAATTATCACGAGACATGTTGCATGCGTCAGACGTTGACATCGTTCTGCTGCAGGAAGTATGTGTTGAGAGCTTCCCCGACCTCTATGAGTACGATACTTACATTACACCTACTACCGACGGCGGCAGCGGAACAGCGATACTTCTACGTAGCGGCATAGTAGCCGAGGACGTGGTGTACCTGCCGTCAGCGCGAGGACTGGCGCTCACAGTGCTGGGAGTACGGGTCGTTAACATTTACGCACCGTCGGGGTCAGACAGACGGCGCGACCGATCCCGATTTTATGCAGAGGAGATTGCAACACTATTCTTAGGTCGGTATGACCATGTCTTATTTGGAGGCGACTTCAACTGCGTGCTCGCACCAAAAGATCAACACCCACGTTATACTTCGTGCCCGGAGCTGCGGCAACTCATACAGGACATGAATCTCATTGATACATGGGAGAAGATACATGGCGACTGACGTGGATACACCTACGTCACGAGTCACTCTGCAAGTCGTCTCGATCGCATCTACGTAACACGTCGTCTCGAACCTGCGATCCTCGATGCGGAATTGTGGCCTGTCGCCTTTTCAGATCACATAGCATATATATGCACGGTCTCCTTGAGTCGTCAACAAGTGTGGAGGAGTCGCAGTGTTTGGAAACTGAATACAGCACACCTTAGGGAACCTGAGTGCAAACGCTTAGTCAAAGACACTTGGCATGTGTGTGAACGACGCCTCCCGACATATCCGACGACGTTGCAGTGGTGGCTGGAATGCGTTAAGCCGGCATTGCGCCGAGCGTTAATTGCATACGGAAGGGAGCAGATGATGTGGAGGCGATACACGACGGAATTTTATTTCACGATGCTCCGCGAACTTTCTGTACAAGCACCTTCACAGGAGCGTCGAGCCGGTATAAAACGAGCACAGGCCCAAATAATTTCCATAACGCGCCGCCGACTGGAGGGTGTCGCAATCCGTGCAAGGGCCTTTGAACGAGTCCGTGGAGAATCCCCGTCGATGTATCACGTTATCAGAGAAAAACAACGTAGTCGTAGAACCTTAATACAGACTGTCGTACTGCCAGATGGTCGCCGCATGACAACGCAAAAAGACATTGCCAACGCTTTCGTGGAACACTACGGTCATCTCTATGAAGAAGCGGAACACGATCAGGCAGCCTTTCATGAGGTCCGACGAACGCTCTTCGCGTGTCTCGACGAGTCGGCCAACCTGGAGTTAACAGGTGAAATCACAGTTGACGACGTAATGGAAGCGATTGATTAGGGAGCGTTGCACAAATCGCCGGGGCCCGACGGGTTTCCGTTAGAGTTCTATCGTACATTTAAAGATCTCATGATTCCACGATGGACTGCCATGTACTGCGAATTGATGTCTCCCAACGTGCCTCTTCCACCCACCTTCGTGGAAGGAATGATCATCCCCATCCACAAACCATCTGGCGGCACAGGGATACAGGCCTACCGGCCACTGACCCTTCTTAATTGCGACTACAAGATCTACGCCAGGATACTTGCAGCACGCTTTAAACGCGTGATACGCCAAGTGATTTCACTCGACCAAACCCAGCTAGGAGGAGCTAGCAATATACAAACGGCACTCAGCGACTACCGCGATGTTATCGCACTGGCTTCAACATGTCGTCTCCGGGGTGTATTGGTATCGATAGACTTCGATCGCGCATTTGACAGGCTGAGTCATGCTTATTTCACGGACATGATGACGAAAATGAAGTTTCCAGAAAGTTTTGTCACCGTCGTCATGAGACTACTCCACGGAGCCGCATCCAAAGTGCTCATCAATGGACGCTTGGTGGGGCCCATCACCATCTCACGATCGGTCAGACAAGGGTGCCCGCTGTCAACGATATTGTATGCCATCGCTGTCGAGCCGCTGCTTTGCGGGCTCCGGAATCGACTCCAAGGAATGACGATAAGGCACAACAAGTTTATATGCCGAACATACGCAGATGACCTAGTGTTTTTAGCACGGTCAGGCGACGAGGCAAGAGCGGCCCTGCATTGGATTAATTTGTATTGTATGGCTACGGGAAGGCGCCTGAACATGGCAAAGTCGGGAGCGATGAACATCGGGAGAGGACTCCCGACAGGAAGTGTAGCACCGTTACAGCCGATCACCAAGATGAAATGCCTAGGAATTATCTTCACTACAGACGTTCGACGCACGGCGGCACTGACTTACAGACATCTTCTGCAAACAATTCGTGCGAGTGTCCGGGTCACCTTTGCCAACACTTATCTAGCCTCTCGCATCCCCCACCTGGCACAAGTTCTTCCTATGCCGGTGGTGTTGGCCCGCCGAATCCTGGCGGCACTAGGATATTTTGTGAGCACAGGTCTGCTTTTTAAGGTAGGATACGAAACCCTCACCCTCCTCGTAGTCGTGGAGGTCTTGGACTAGTCCACGTACGCGACCGAGCAGTGGCTATTTATGTAACCACGATGATAAAGATGTGGACACGACACCAGACAAGTCTGACGGGCAGCTTGATAGACGAACTCGCCCCACCTCGTTCGGCTCCGGTAGCGGTGGCTCACATCTCACCATCGCTTGCCCATATGCGAACCTTCTTTGTGGAACGCAGTTATGTACATATGGAATTACCAACTACCAGGACGGCAACGGCACGTGATATATATCACATCTTGACGACGGCCGAATAATGCCGTAGAGCGCCGCCAACCAACGGTTACGTGGTCAGTGGTATGGCGTACAGTGCACCACCCACACCTTGATACGGGGACGCGCGCACTGTGGTATCAGGTGGTCAATGGGAAATACGTGACTCGTTCCAGGTTGCATTCAATTCATATGGCGGACGAGCCACTGTGTCCGCAGTGCAATGTTATAGACACTGAGGAGCATCGCCTGATATGCGGTCCTTCGGCGGACGTATGGTGTTTGGTCAAAAAAATGATCGCCTTCCTCCTTCGGGTGGGGCCGCAAACAATAGAACCACGCACACTACTTCTCCCAGATAGGACGTATTATCCCCGAACGAAGACAAACGCAGTGACTTGGATTCGAGGTTTGACTGTGCGTTATCTTTTCCGAGACGGCAGTAAGAATGTGCTTGACTTTTGGGCCTTACTACAGGAACATTACTCACAGCTTATGAGACGTCCGAGATATCGAACATATTACGCAAATTTTTTAGGGAGTGCCTTGCTTGATCCCCCACCCAGTTGGGGTGTCCCGGGTAGGAGAATGTAATTATTGTCTATAAGTATCAGAACAAGAAAGGACCAGGACAGTGGAGAGGATCCACAAACACACGTGAAGACGTACCCGACACCAACGCGAGGTATGACGGGATTAGCGAGGTACGCGCCTAAAAGAGGAACGTAGAACGTTATTGTTTTGTACTGACAGAAGCAGGATATTTTATTTTATTTTTTTCACTATTATGTAAAAAAAAAAGTCCACTTATTTACGTTTCCCAGAAAAATTTTCTTTTATAATGTCATCGTCTTATATATTTAAGGAAAAAGTGCTAGAAGCAGTTTATGTTTGTTCTTGTTACACCGAATGTAAAAAAAAAAAATAGGGGTGGTAGAGCACTTGCCCGCCAATGGTAAAGGTTTAAAAAAAAAAAAAAAAAAAAAGATGGTAGAGCACTTGCCCGCGAAAGGCAAAGGTCCCGAGTTCGAGTCTCAAAATGGTTCAAATGGTTCTGAGCACTATGGGACTCAACTGCTGAGGTCATTAGTCCCCTAGAACTTAGAACTAGTTAAACCTAACTAACCTAAGGACATCACAAACATCCATGCCCGAGGCAGGATTCGAACCTGCGACCGTAGCGGTCTCGCGGCTCCAGACTGCAGCGCCTTTAACCGCACGGCCACTTCGGCCGGCGTTCGAGTCTCGGTCGGGCACACAGTTTTAATCTGCCAGGAAGTTTCACCCGTGCGTTTTCAGAAGTTATTTTATTTAGACGATCAGTTTCAACACCTCATTAATGCCATCTTCAGGTCTCTATGCACTCCATGTGTAGACAATCAGATGTATCAATACTGGAGCCGTCAATATCTGGAGTCCGTGAATTTAGTGTTAGTGTGTTTACTTCGAAGACTTGGTTGTCAAGTTGACGGGTCGCTGTCCCGTATCCACAATGGATCATCAAGGTATGTTTATTATGGTTATTTGCTTGTTTCATTGTCCTCTAGTCGCCCCTTTTGTTTGTAACTATAACAAAACTTTTATACTGAGTTGAAATGGTAGATGGGCAACGGAAAGCGTATTAGGAAACCAGCTAGAGAAAATTGGATTCGGAAGATGAACTGGGAGATACAATACGTCAAGAAGAATTTGACTGAGCACGGAACGACCTATGTCGAAACATAGTTATAGAACGATAACGATCTCCGTCATACTGATTACAGTAAAAATCTGAACAAAGGGTGACAGATGGTGTGTAAAGCACAATGTTGTTTATTTCGGTCACATGATACACACGCACTCATATGTAGAACATGGTCGGTATTTGATCAGGAACAGGTTAGTAATAGCTGCGTGATCGTTGAATGTCCCGCATAGTCTCCTCTCATAACTCTCTCTCACCACACACACACACACACACACACACACACACACACACACACACACACAAATGGAGAGGGAGCTGCCTTTCACTGCACCATTTGCCTTCGCGCTTCGTGACTCAGCTACCGCTGCAAATGAATTAAATGAATCGCCATACTACTGCATCGAAATGAACTATGAATCCTGCTCAGTCATGAGTATATTGTTGATGTTTGTAGGTTTACGAAAATAATGACCTTATAACGATAGCCACGCTGAATTGAACTTCGTCCATGAAGCGAACGAAGTACCAAGTTGGATGAGAAAAAGTAATAAAAACAAACAACTGAGTCACCGAGATACCATTCGACGATAGACCCGTATCTAAAATGTAATTATCTCTTTTGACAGAAACAATTCGTGAAGCGGATATGGCAATAAAATAATTAAAATAGGGAAACTCACAATATGTAAATAACTCGACAATTACTAAGTAAATTGTTTTTATTTTATTATCGGTTTCGTCTTTCATACTATCTTTAGGTACAAAAACCTCACCACATCGTACACATGCCCACGTTATGATTTCCAAGCACGTTTATAAATTCCATTACGTCTAAAGTTCCTTAAAGTCGCAACTAAACAATAATAAATGGGAGACGCGAACTGCTCATATACATTTGTAAATCAAAGGAGGATCACTGCTATCAGCTGCAGCAGGACACTAAGCGGAATGAGCGGCGACGAAAGAAGGTGTGCACCGAACCGGGATTCGAACCCGGGCTCTCTTGCTTAGTAGGTAGGTGCGGTAACCACTGCTCATCGGGGACACAGCGTTATCGCACCTGCACGGATTATCTCAGTATTGCTCACGGACGATTCACACTCACAGTAGCATTACATTTGATGATACTTTATAAATGTTTCACATGGCATCTATCGTCAAAAGCCATGCCTTACAGCCAGTTGTCATGAGCGAATTATGTTCTATGATTGTTTGTGAACGCTATAGACCCAACTGACGGTTGACAGTATCTATACATTGCAGTGGCACCAATGGGGTGGCTTATAAAGCATTATCCGTGTTATATGGATCAGGAAGAGGTCTTGGATATTTTGATAATTTATATAAACAACACGATACGCAGTCACTTTTTGCTTTAACGCAGGGCTTTTCGGCGGTATACTGCTATCATTATGTGCGCATCTATTAATTTAATACAATTTTGTATCACAACATACGGCACAGAGACGATGTTTTTGTGGTTGTGTCAGGGAGGTTAGATGGTAAAGTTCTGTTGAGAAATTTACTTTCGGTTACGACCCAACATTTTTTAACTTAAATGCAAATGCAAAGCCCCATACGTAGGATATGAGCATAGGGGAGCAGACGTAGGAACCCTGCACCGCCACTCACGGCAAGGTCCTACTGGAGATGGTTTGCCGTTGTCTTCCTCCGTCCTGATATGTTTTGTGCATGACTGTGATGAGTGTTTAGGACAGTGTAGTGTTGGGTTTGCGTTGTTATGGATAAAAGGAAGGATGAGGACGAAAACCCGTGCTTACGAACAGCACCGAGGGACCCGCCGAGCTTAATGTCATCATCCGACGGACGGATCGCCATCAACAATGTCACATACCATTACTCCATGAGTCACAGCGGAGAGATATGGAATTTAATCTGCGACATTTGCGTGAAGACTGGTGATCAGGAACTTTACGCCAACATCTCTACTCCCCTCGCCGGCCAAATAATGGCAGTGAACAACTCATTCGAGCTTTTTTATTTTATTTTACTTTATTTTTTATTCGAAACCGGATCTCCTGCTCATCACGAGCGATCGCTTTACCATTTCTTATATGGAGGGGAGGGTGACCTCTGCTATAGAGGGGGCGTTTTTTAACTTAAACGTGACAAATATTGATTGGATTAACTATTACTAACTAGGGAGCGAATATACGTTCAGATTTCTGACGCATAAGTCACTAAATAAAGGCAATAACTTCACTAAGCGATGCAGACAGACTAGCGCAGGAAAACGAGGTACGACAAGAAGCCACTTTTACAGTATAATCTCTATATGTGTACTTCGTGCTCAGAACCGACCTTCTAAGAAGCTACAAATGACACATGGAAGTAATGAGAGCTTAAATAATTTTGGAAATAGAAATTGAAATTATTTAATTGACATTTAATAATTTTATTTATTACTAAAAAATGCAATTCAGTTTTCAAAATCGTAACGAAATGAAAAAGCACTCTACATTAGTTCTATCAGTAAGGTTGGAGAGTAGATGAAGATGGAACACTAGCAACCTGAAGTACAGAGTGTTTATAAATGAATATCCGGGTTTTAGCGTTTTATAATATTTATTACATTAAACTTACAGCTATAAATGATACGTCAAATGAAAGAGCAACTCAGACAGTTGTGTTTGGCACCAGAGAGCATGCGCGATTGGGTGGACTTCACTGTACCCAAGCGCTGGATAGGTCGCAAGGGGCCCAATGACAGGGCTTGCTCTGCATGGCCTCCGCGTTCACCCGACCTTATGCCATGCGATTTTTTCCTTTGGGGATTCATCAAGGATCGTGTGTACGTGCCTCCGCTACCAGCAGACCTTCCTGAATTAAGAAACCGGATTGAAGGAGCTGTTGCTACAATCACTGAAGACACACCTATCAACGTTTGGGAAGGACTCGGCAATAGACTTGATGTGTGCCGTGTGACAAATGATGGTCACATTGAACATTTATAAGATTCATGGTAAAACTATTTGACTTCATTTGAAATATCATTTATAACTGTAATTTTAATATAATAAATATTAAAAAGCGTTAAAACGCCGATATTCATTTATAAACACCCTGTATTCTGATTTCTACCGTTGCAGAGCTGAGGAGCCGGACCTTCTAAAACAGTTTACTCGTATGGCATCCGCTTCAGGGCAAACTATTCTGTAAACCTATAAGATAATATATGAAGTATATAGTACAGATTCTCTACATTTACCGAGTAATTTTTCACAAGAAGTGTGTCGTCTTCATACTGGTACTAGCTTTCTAGATTTCCTGCACGTCTCCATAATGTACCTGTATTGATTCGGTCACTGCGTACAACGTTAACAACAAAGTCTTCAAATTCCCTAAAGATCTCATGCAGTCGCGCTGTGTGCTGACACCGAAATTTGGAACAGCACCCAAGAACTGGTCATACAACACTGTTCTATTCGCTGATATTAACAGACGCACGAAAATTTCCAGAAATTCTCCAACAAATTTCCGTTTGTTCTCCGAGAGACAGATTTTACCAAAACACTATATGTCAAAAATGTTCAAATGTATGTGAACTGCTAAGGGACCAAACTGCTAAGGTCGTCGGTCCCTAGTCTTACACACACTTAAACTGACTTAGACTAACTTACCCTAAGGACAACACAAAACCCAAGCCCGACGGAGGACTCGAACCTCCGACGGGGGCAGCCGCACGAACCATGGCAAGACGCCTTGGACCACGCGGCTACCCCACGCGGCCTCTATATGCCACTTCTAAGGTAGCTGAGATGTGTGATTTACAGTTATCATCGTTAAAGGTAGGCAGACAATGACTAAATCTAATGAAGATTTTTTTCTATGTGGCTGTATAGCTCTGAAGAAAGACGCTTGTTACGTAAGTCAGATGAAAACGAGACAGATGGAAAAAAGTAACTAAACTGTATATTATTTCAAAAGTAATTGTCATAACCGTTAATAAATTCATGCCACTGTGGGACAAGACGGTCAATCCCTTCACGGAAAAATGTTTGTAGTTGCCTACGGAACCATGATTGTACTCAGCCGTGCACTTCTTCGCCCGAAGCAAATCGACGACCGCGAATATATTCCTTCAGGGAGAGATCGGGACTGTATGGAGGATGTGTAAGGGCTTCACAGCGAAACGTTTTCAGCATACTTGGAACAACCTTGGCAACATGCGGCCTGGCATTATCCTGCAACAGTGTCCAAGTACCACTGCGCGTTGATTGTAGCACCGTGTTGCAGATAGTCGATAAGCAGCGCGCCCTTGCATTCAACGAAAAAGGTCATCATGACTTTCCTGATGCTGGTGTGCCAGTTGTTTCACTACGCTGTAAAAGTTTCTCTGTGAAATCCTTACACATCATTAATACAGTCCCGATTTCTACGCATACGATTTCCATATTTTTGGAGCCCTGAAGGAAGATATCCGTGGCCTTCGGTTTGCTCTGGACGAAGAGGTGCATGTCTGGGTATAATCATGGTTCCGTAGGCAACCGAAAACATTTTTCCTTGAAGGTATTTACCATCCTGCCCCACAGTCGGATAAATTTTGTTAGCAGTAATGGTGACAACTTTTGAAGGCAATAAAAAGTTAAATTTTGAAATGAACACTCCGCCATTTGAATGTATTCTTGTTTATTTAATTACGACTAAGGTTTCGGCCTTGAAGCGATTTTCAAATGACTGCTTTAACCGTTTAAATTTAAACATATCCTCAAATGCCTAGCTAGGCAAGTCAGTAAACAGTTTTTGATGCTGCTGAG
Organism: Schistocerca nitens; assembly: GCF_023898315.1. Classification (NCBI taxonomy): domain Eukaryota; kingdom Metazoa; phylum Arthropoda; class Insecta; order Orthoptera; family Acrididae; genus Schistocerca; species Schistocerca nitens. Next base: position 824,718,023 of record NC_064614.1, read on the forward strand.
CAACAGTCATACAATAATTTTTAAATGAATGCACGGCCATTTAACTGTATTGTTGTTTATTTAATTACGACCCAGGTTTCGGCCTTTTTATGCCATTTTTAAGTGCCTGCTTTATCCACTGATATAATGTTTACTTAGATTTTCCCCATCTGTCTCGTTTTCATTGCCAGCCGCTGTGGTCGAGCGGTTCTAGGCGCTTCATTCCGGAAACACGCGGCTGCATAGCAGGTTCGAATCCTGCCTGGGGTATGGATGTGTGTGATGTCCTTAGGTTAGTTAGGTTTAAGTCCCTGTTGATCAAAAAGTCAGTATAAATTTGAAAACTGAATAAACCACGGAATAATGTAGATAGAGAGGTACAAATTGACACACATCCTTGGAATGACATGGGGTTTTATTAGAACCAAAAAAATACAAAAGTTCAAAAAATGTCCTACTGATGGCGCTTCATCTGATCAGAATAGCAATAATTAGCATGACAAAGTAAGACAAAGCAAAGATGATGTTCTTTACAGGAAATGCTCAATATGTCCACCATCATTCCTCATCAATAGCTGTAGTCGTGAAATAATGTTGTGAACAGCACTGTAAAGCATGTCCGGAGTTATGGTGAGGCATTGGCGTCGGATGCTGTCTTTCAGCATCCCTACAGATTTCGGTCGATCACGATACACTTGCGATTTCAGGTAACCCCAAAGCCAACAATAGCACGGACTGAGGTCTGGGGACCCGGGAGGCCAAGCATGACGAAAGTGGCGGCTGAGCACACGATCATCACCAAACGACGCGCGCAAGAGATCTTTCACGCGTCTAGCAATATGGGGTGGAGCGCCATCCTGCATAAACGTCGTACGTTCCAGCAGGTGTTTATCAGCCAGGCTGGGGATGATGTGATTCAGAACATCTACATCTACATCTACATCTATACTCCGCGAGCCACCTTACGGTGTGTGGCGGAGGGTACTTATTGTACCACTATCTGATCCCCCCTTCCCTGTTCCATTCACGAATTGTGCGTGGGAAGAACGACTGCTTGTAAGTCTCCGTATTTGCTCTAATTTCTCGGATCTTTTCGTTGTGATCATTACGCGAGATATATGTGGGCGGTAGTAATATGTTGCCCATCTCTTCCCGGAATGTGCTCTCTCGTAATTTCGATAATAAACCTCTCCGTATTGCGTAACGCCTTTCTTGAAGTGTCCGCCACTGGAGCTTGTTCAGCATCTCCGTAACGCTCTCGCGCTGACTAAATGTCCTCATGACGGATCGCGCTGCTTTTCGCTGGATCATGTCTATCTCTTCTATTAATCCAACCTGGTAAGGGTCCCATACTGATGAGCAATACTCAAGAATCGGACGAACAAGCGTTTTGTAAGCTACTTCTTTCGTCGATGAGTCACATTTTCTTAGAATTCTTCCTATGAATCTCAACCTGGCGCCTGCTTTTCCCACTATTTGTTTTATGTGATCATTCCACTTCAGATCGCTCCGGATAGTAACTCCTAAGTATTTTACGGTCGTTACCGCTTCCAATGATTTACCACCTATGGCATAATCGTACTGGAATGGATTTCTGCCCCTATGTATGCGCATTATATTACATTTATCTACGTTTAGGGAAAGCTGCCAGCTGTCGCACCATTCATTTATCCTCTGCAGGTCTTCCTGGAGTACGTACGAGTCTTCTGATGTTGCTACTTTCTTGTAGACAACCGTGTCATCTGCAAATAGCCTCACGGAGCTACCGATGTTGTCAACTAAGTCATTTATGTATATTGTAAACAATAAAGGTCCTATCACGCTTCCTTGCGGTACTCCCGAAATTACCTCTACATCTGCAGATTTTGAACCGTTAAGAATGACATGTTGTGTTCTTTCTTCTAGGAAATCCTGAATCCAATCACAAACCTGGTCCGATATTCCGTAAGCTCGTATTTTTTTCACTTAACGTAAGTGCGGAACCGTATCAAATGCTTTCCTGAAGTCCAGGAATACGGCATCAATCTGCTCGCCAGTGTCTACGGCACTGTGAATTTCTTGGACAAATAGGGCGAGCTGAGTTTCACATGATCTCTGTTTGCGGAATCCATGTTGGTAATGATGAAGGAGATTTGTATTATCTAAGAACGTCATAATACGAGAACATAAAACATGTTCCATTATTCTACAACAGATTGACGTAAGCGAAATAGGCCTATAATTATTCGCATCTGATTTATGACCCTTCTTGAAAATGGGAACGACCTGCGCTTTCTTCCAGTCGCTAGGTACTTTACGTTCTTCCAGAGATCTACGATAAATTGCTGATAGAAAGGGGGCAAGTTCTTTAGCATAATCACTGTAGAATCTTACGGGTATCTCGTCTGGTCCGGATGCTTTTCCGCTACTAAGTGATAGCAGTTGTTTTTCAATTCCGATATCGTTTATTTCAATATTTTCCATTTTGGCGTCCGTGCGACGGCTGAAGTCAGGGACCGTGTTACGATTTTCCGCAGTGAAACAGTTTCGGAACACTGAATTCAGTATTTCTGCCTTTCTTCGGTCGTCCTCTGTTTCGGTGCCATCGTGGTCAACGAGTGACTGAATAGGGGATTTAGATCCGCTTACCGATTTTACATATGACCAAAACTTTTTAGGGTTCTTGTTTAGATTGTTTGCCAATGTTTTATGTTCGAATTCGTTGAATGCTTCTCTCATTGCTCTCTTTACGCTCTTTTTCGCTTCGTTCAGCTTTTCCTTATCAGCTATGATTCGACTACTCTTAAACCTATGATGAAGCTTTCTTTGTTTCCGTAGTACCTTTCGTACATGATTGTTATACCACGGTGGATCTTTCCCCTCGCTTTGGACCTTAGTCGGTACGAACTTATCTAAGGCGTACTGGACGATGTTTCTGAATTTTTTCCATTTTTGTTCCACATCCTCTTCCTCAGAAATGAACGTTTGATGGTGGTCACTCAGATATTCTGCGATTTGTGCCCTATCACTCTTGTTAAGCAAATATATTTTCCTTCCTTTCTTGACATTTCTTATTACACTTGTAGTCATTGACGCAACCACTGACTTATGATCACTGATACCCTCTTCTACATTCACGGAGTCGAAAAGTTCCGGTCTATTTGTTGCTATGAGGTCTAAAACGTTAGCTTCACGAGTTGGTTCTCTAACTATCTGCTCGAAGTAATTCTCGGACAAGGCAGTCAGGATAATGTCACAAGAGTCTCTGTCCCTGGCTCCAGTTCTGATTGTGTGACTATCCCATTCTATACCTGGTAGATTGAAGTCTCCCCCTATTACAATAGTATGATCACGAAACTTCTTCACGACGTTCTGCAGGTTCTCTCTGAGGCGCTCAACTACTACGGTTGCTGATGCAGGTGGTCTATAGAAGCATCCGACTATCATATCTGACCCACCTTTGATACTTAACCCAGATTATTTCACATTCGCATTCGCTAATAACTTCACTGGATATTATTGAATTCTTTACTGCTATAAATACTCCTCCATCATTGGCGTTTATCCTATCCTTGCGGTATATATTCCATTCTGTGTCTAGGATTTCGTTACTGTTCACTTCCGGTTTTAACCAACTTTCCGTTCCTAATACTATATGCGCACTATTTCCTTCAATAAGCGATACTAATTCAGGAACCTTGCCCTAGATACTCCTGCAGTTTACCAATATTACGTTAATTTTTCCTGTTTTTGGTCTCTGAGGACGGACGTTCTTTATCAACGATGATGATGTTCTCTCTGGTAAGCCGTCAGGTATTTTATCGTTTCGCCTAAGGGGGGGGTCCCTCTAACCTAAAAAACCCCCGTGTGCACGCCACACGTACTCTGCTACCCTAGTAGCTGCTTCCGGTGTGTAGTGCACGCCTGACCTGTCTCGGGGGGCCCTACAGTTCTCCACCCAATAACGGAGGTCGATGAATTTGCAACCATTATAGTCGCAGAGTCGTCTGAGCCTCTGGTTTAGACCCTCCACACGGCTCCAAACCAGAGGACCGCGATCGACTCTGGGCACTATGCTGCAGATATTAAGCTCAGCTTGCACTCCGCGTGCGATGCTGGTTGTCTTCACCAAATCAGCCAGCCGCCGGAAGGAACCAAGGATGGCCTCAGAACCCAAGCGGCAGGCGTCATTCGTTCCGACATGTGCTACTATCTGCAGCCGGTCACACCCAGTGCGTTCAATAGCTGCCGGAAGGGCCTCCTCCACATTACGGACGAGACCCCCCGGCAAGCACACCGAGTGCACACTGGCATTCTTCCCCGACCTACCCGCTATTTTCCTGAGGGGCTCCATAACCCGCCTAACGTTGGAGCTCCCTATAACTAATAGGCCCGCCCTCTGTGACTGTCGGGACCTTGCCGGAGAATCGGCCACTGGCCCAACAGGCGAGGCATCCTGTGGTGGCTCGGAAACGATGTCATCACCACTAGGAAGCACCCCGTACCTGTTGGAAAGGGGTAAGGCAGCTGCCACGCGGCCAGATCCCACCTTCGCCTTTCGGCCAGGCACGCGCGAGCCCACCACTGTCCGCCATTCACCCTGGACTGATGGCTGACCGGTAAGATGCTCACTGCCGGAAGACGCAGCGACATCAGGGGTTCCATGTGATTCCAAGGCCACCGAAGTAGGCATAGGTCTCACCACAGTTGCCCCAACGCCACTACGAGCCGACGCCTGCGCCTCGAGCTCGATGAGCCTAACAGACAAAGCCTCCACCTGCCCCCGAAGAGTGGCCAATTCTCCTTGCGTCCGCTCACAACAACCACAGTCCCTACACATGACTATGTTTACCCTACTCTATACGGTGACAAATTCCCAAGATAATCTTCTGATGAGCTACTCTGATAATCAAGAAACACTCACTGAAATACGAGACGCGAAAACTACGCTAGGTTTTCCCAGAAAAACTATTTAAAAGCTAAGCGCAGCAAATAAGTACAAAATAAATTTCTCTCCTAACGATCAAGAACTGTTAGTTTCTATGCAGAGCAGATAAACACAAATAGAATCCCTTCCTTAGTGGAAGGTCGTAAACAAAATGCAAAATAAACGCTTTATACAAACAGTGTTCGCTGCTGCTGGTGCTCTCGCTCTGGCTGTCACAAGACAACTGCTGATTCAAGTGACTAGTGGCTAACGGCCGCGAAACAAACAAAAGACGGTTTTTGGGCGCTTTCTGTTCTAAACGATCAAGAAAACACTAAGAAATCTAACACGAGAACTACGTAAAGTTTTATCAAGAACTGTTAGTTACTATGCAGAGCAGATGAACACTAATAGAATCCCTTCCTTAGTGGAAGGTCGTAGACAAAATGCAAAATAAACGCTTTATACAAACAGTACTCGCTGCTGCTGGTGCTCTCGCTCTGGCTGTCACAAGACAACTGCTGATTCAAGTGACTAGTGGCTAACGGCCGCGAAACAAACAAAAGACGGTTTTTGGGCGCTTTCTGTTCTAAACGATCAAGAAAACACTAAGAAATCTAACACGGAAACTACGTAAAGTTTTATCAAGAACTGTTAGTTACTATGCAGAGCAGATAAACACTAATAGAATCCCTTCCTTAGTGGAAGGTCGTAAACAAAATGCAAAATAAACGCTTTATACAAACAGTACTCGCTGCTGCTGGTGCTCTCGCTCTGGCTGTCACAAGACAACTGCTGATTCAAGTGACTAGTGGCTAACGGCCGCGAAACAAACAAAAGACGGTTTTTGGGCGCTTTCTGTTCTAAACGATCAAGAAAACACTAAGAAATCTAACACGAAAACTACGTAAAGTTTTATCAAGAACTGTTAGTTACTATGCAGAGCAGATAAACACTAATAGAATCCCTTCCTTAGTGGAAGGTCGTAAACAAAATGCAAAATAAACGCTTTATACAAACATTACTCGCTGCTGCTGGTGCTCTCGCTCTGGCTGTCACAAGACAACTGCTGATTCAAGTGACTAGTGGCTAACGGCCGCGAAACAAAAAAAAGACGGTTTTTGGGCGCTTTCTGTTCTAAACGATCAAGAAAACACTAAGAAATCTAACACGAAAACTACGTAAAGTTTTATCAAGAACTGTTAGTTACTATGCAGAGCAGATAAACACTAATAGAATCCCTTCCTTAGTGGAAGGTCGTAAACAAAATGCAAAATAAACGCTTTATACAAACAGCACTCGCTGCTGCTGGTGCTCTCGCTCTGGCTGTCACAAGACAACTGCTGATTCAAGTGACTAGTGGCTAACGGCCGCGAAACAAACAAAAGACGGTTTTTGGGCGCTTTCTGTTCTAAACGGTCAAGAAAACACTAAGAAATCTAACACGAAAACTACGTAAACATATTGGCGTACATCTCACCCGTCACGGTATCAGTTACAAAACAAGAATCACGCATTTCCTCGAAGAAAAAATGCCCGATAACGGTAGATGTGGTAAATCCAACCCATACCGTGGCTTTCTCGTCGTGCAATGGAGTTTCCACGACAGTTCTAGGATTTTCGGTAGCCCAAATTCTGCAGTTGTGGGCGTTGACAGACCCTCGGAGAGTGAAATGAGCTTCGTCGGTCCACAACACGTTACTCAACCAATCGTCATCTTCCGCCATCTTTTGAAACGCCCACACCGAAAATGCCCTCCGCTTCACTATATCGCCAGGTAACAGTTCATGATGCCGATATATTTTGTGCGGATAGCATCGGAGGGTACGCCTAAGTGCCAACCAAACAGTAGTGTATGGAATGCCGGTGCGACGTGCGACTGCACGAGCGCTGACTTCCCCGTGCATAGACGAACCCGCTACAGTCTCCATTTCTTCCTGAACTGTCTCAGCAGCATTACGCCTTGTGCTCAGTCGGCCACTAAGGAGGTCTATCGTCTAAACAACCCCTGGCTTCAATCTTCGAAATCATTCTCGCCACAGCTGCATTTGTCAACGGACCTTTACCCTTTCGAATCCCCTTCCTATGGCGATAGGATCGTAACGCTGAACTAGTACATTCCCCATTCTGATAATACAGCTTCACTAAAAGCGCCGCCGGCCGCGGTGGTCTAGCGGTTCTGGCGCTGCAGTCCGGAACCGCGGGCCTGCTACGGTCGCAGGTTCGAATCCTGCCTCGGGCATGGGTGTGTGTGATGTCCTTAGGTTAGTTAGGTTTAAGTAGTTCTAAGTTCTAGGGGACTTATGACCTAAGATGTTGAGTCCCATAGTGCTCAGAGCCATTTGAACCACTAAAAGCGCCTTTTCAGGTAACGTCTACATGCTGCGACTGCTGGCGCATCTGATTCTCTCTCTCTTTTTTTTTTATTGTGATTTTAAACACCTTATACAAAGGCGGGCTGTCAGCAGCACAATACGCCGCTCTTCAGCCTTGAGGTTGACAACAAGTAGTACATAAAGGTGGCACAGAGTAGACAGTAAAAACGGTGGGCAAAAAATGTCGACACTAAAAATCGAAAAAACATGGAGCCGTTCACGTTGGACGAGAAACATCACTAACACTAGGCGACACGGTGCACAAAACATGGGATTCTCTCTCTCATTACAGCTCCTTTTATACACGATTGTCATGCGCAGTCACTGACGTTTTGCTGTCCAGCGCCATCTGTCGGACCTTTTGTGAACTTTGTTTTTTTTTTTTTTTGTTCTAATAAAACCCCATGTCATTCGAAGCATGTGTGTCAATTTTTACCTCTCTATCTACATTATTCCGTGGTTTATGAAGTTTTCAAATTTATACTGACTTTTTGATCACCCGGTAGTTCTAAGTCTAGGGGACTGATAACCTCAGATGTTAAGTCCCATAGTGCTTAGAGACATTTGAACCATTTTCGTTTTCATCTGACTACCCGTTACACTAATGTTGGGGAACTCGTCTTGAAGAGCAGAGGTAGTCTTTCCGAATCCTGGTGGCGCAAGACATTATCTTCACCATCCGTGAGAGGTGCAGGATGGTGAGTGGAGGAAGAGCAACACCTGATCAGCAGGCTATGGGAACAGTACTGAGTGCTGTAAGAACAGATGTTCCCGATAGTACATTTACGTCGGATGTGAACTTGAGACTCGGTACCACGTATTGTATTTAGGAGAGAGAGGCTACTTTACGGCACTAGCTTTCACCCTTACCATTCCTTTAACTACCGAAATCTCCACAGAAACGTCCGCAGCTCGTGGTCTCGCGGTCGTGTTCTCGCTTCCCAAGCACGGTGTCCCGGGTTCGATTCCCGGCGGGGTCAGGGATTTTCACCTGCCTCGAGATGACTGGGTGTTTGTGTTGTCCACATCGCCGGCCGGTGTGGTCGAGCGGTTCTAGGCGCTTCAGTCTGGAACCGCGCGACCGCTACGGTCGCAGGTTCGATTCCTGCCTCGGGCATGGATGTGTGTGATGTCCTTCGGTTAGTTAGGTTTAAGTAGTTCTAAGTTCTAGGGGACTGATGACCTCAGATGTTAAGTCCCATAGTGCTCAGAGCCATTTGTTGTCTGCATCATTTCATCTTCATTCATGAAAGTGGCGAGATTGGACTGAGCAAAGGTTGGGAATTTGTACGGGCGCTGATAACCGCGCAGTTGAGCGCCCCACAAACCACACATCATCATCATCACCCACAGAAACCCGAACGTAAAACTAAAGTAGCACTCATCAACCTTATCCACACAACATAGTTACTCACGTGATACATCACGTACATGGCGGAGGAAACCGGTGTCACTAACGTCTTTTCGAGAGAGCAATATTGCGAGTCCCTCATTGTCACTATGCAAATACTTAATTATTCACTCATAAAAATCATCGAAGATGTAATTAGCTGTGAATACGATTGGCCCTTTGAGCGAAAGCTTATCCTTTACACTTCTTGACCGTATAACGTTATTGAGCTATATTGCATTTTTAATTGTTCCGTCATCCAACAGCCGAAGATTTGCCTCTAAAGCTTTCATTGTTACAAGATGCGTTCTTTCGAATAATTTTCAAAGCCCAGTAGATACTCCGTTGTTCTCCCCAAGGAAATCTACGACTTGAAGGACATTACGGTTTCCAGAGACTAGAAGTCAGAAAAAAATTAGGAGTGTGAAAATTGTTATATTTTTGTAGAGACGCATCAGCCAAAGCAAGCAAACCTATAAAGAGTGCCGCTAAGCAAGCTGCTTTAAGACGTTCAAGAGGACGAATCATTAAATTTTTACGTACCGCAGACGCCTAGGTCGAGCTCATTAGCAGTTATTTCAGGTAATTATCAATGTGACAAGTGAAGGGAGGAATTCAGTGGTATCTTTATTTAAGGAATTAATGTAGAGAGACAACGGAAATCATCATGGCCAGACGGAAACCTGACGCGCAATTCTCCTGTCTCTAATGACCTCGTCGTGGACCACAGGTCTTCCTTCCTGACGTCCTTCCTTCCTCCAGTCCATCCTGCGGAATACTACCTGATTCGTTGCTCCGTGCAGCCAGGAGAAATACTCAGTAGAACAACAGACGTCTCGATTGTCTGCACTAACGTCAGTCCTTTTGAAGTGCGCCCTTCCCACATATTACGCGGAACACCGTGTTAGCCTACTTGTGGCCATAGTGAACGCACGCAGGACACAGGCCAAGGGCTTCGAATAACAATGAAAGTTTCGTAAGTCTGCTGTTCCCTTTTCCCCAACGACGAGCCTTGGTGTCATATAGACGGAACTTAGAGAAGTAGAAGATTAATGACACTCAGTCAATATCGTGATCGTTTTCTTTTTACATAGGACAGGCATTGTGATTGACAATATTGCAACACTGTGAAGTAAAATTCAGAAACACTTGAATCTTAAGCCGCTTATTACTGTTGCGTAGTAGTTAAAATACATTTTCGTGGGTGTTCAATGGATTTATTAAACGACTGAGATAGGATAATTGTTATTTCCTGGACAAAGTGTTTCAAGTCTAGGTAAGCATTGTGTGGTTTAATGTGACGAGTTCCCGTGCATTGTAGTTCAGTCGCCGTGCGGTTCTAGGCGCTACAGTCTGGAACCGAGCGACCGCTACGGTCGCAGGTTCGAATCCTGTGTGTGATGTCCTTAGGTTAGTTAGGTTTAATTAGTTCTATGTTCTAGGCGACTGATGACCTCAGACGTTAAGTTGCATAGTGCTCAGAGCCATTTGAACCATTATATTTGGCTTCACATGCCAGGTGAAATCAAAGTATTATTATTTCTGGGTTCACATGCCAGGTTTTAACAGACAGAAACAGTACAAACAGTTTATACCGAAAGGACATGTATAAGCTTTGTCTTCTTTGCTTTGTACTGTCTTGTCATCTGAGCTCTTGGTTATTCATAGCTACAGCTGCTTCTCTTTGCAGCAAAGGGCTCTTTATTTTTCCTATAAGTGACACCTATCTTTTCCCTAGTTAGGAATGCTTCTGCATCCTCGACATTATCTTCTAGTCAATTTTTTTGCCGTTTTGTAGTTTCTGTCAATCTCATTTTTTAGATATTTGTATTCTCAAAAAAATGTTCAAATGTGTGTGAAATCTTATGGGACTTAACTGCTAAGGTCATCAGTCCCTAAGCTTACACACTACTTAACCTAAATTATCCTGAGGACAAACACACACACACACACCCATGCCCGAGGGAGGACTTGAACCTACGCCGGGACCAGCCACACAGTCCATGACTGCAGCGCCTTGGACCGCTCGGCTAATCCCGCTCGGCTATTCTCATTTACTGCATTTTTTTTATAGTTCCTGCTTTCGTCAGTTGGATTCAATATCTTATGTATTATCCAAGGATTTCTAATGGGCTCTATCTTTTCGTCTATTCGATCCTCTGATGCCTTCACTATTTCATCTATCAAGGCACTCTCTGCCAGGCACTTTATTGTGAATAACAGAGTGATCCCGTAGGTGTAGATGAAGGCGCCCCATTTTCCTTCTCTTGTGCTCCTTACCCCTGTTTCAGACAGTCGTTGCCTAAAGCTCTCTTTGAAACTCTCAGTAGCCTTGGTTCTGTCAATTTATCCAGGTCTCATCTCTTTAACTTCCTGCTTTTCTACAATAGCTTCAGTTTTAATTTACAGTTCATAACTAATAAATTATGGTCAGAGACCACATCTGCACCTGGAAATGTTCTGCAGTTTAAAGTCTGGCTTCGAAAGCTCTATCTTATCATTTTGCAATCTATTTAAAACTTTCCCGTGTATTCAGGAAATCTTCTTTCATGACATCATTGAGAATAAAGTGCATGGGTGCTTAATTAAAATAAATGCAAATAATTTTATTTTTTTTGATTTGGTAGCTGTCTGTTCGATTACGAAGTCTCGTAACGGTTGGCCCTGACTAGTATTATTACGCAATCTGACTGCATAGAACAACAACAAAGAATGAAATGGAAATTTTCATTAACACAATTAATTAATTAAGTCCCCAGCAACTATAAAACCTACGAAACCAAAGCACAAGTGTAACTGTTCTGTGTGTGGAAGTATGACTCAACGTACGCATCTGGCACGGTTCTTCTTCAATAACACAAGAAATTTTAAATATCATTTATACTGAATTAATTAAAGAAAATAAAAATACCATAATTACTCAAGAAAACCAGAATTACACTCTAATACAAGAACACAAGCCAGATGCTTTGTTGACTGAACCTGTAATGACGCATTATTTAAAACATGGAAATAATGAAAAATAAATCAAGTTTCGTTACCTTCATATATTGACCAAAATCACTCTAATCATTACAATATATCTCCACACCGACTCGCTATTACCACATCTCAACAAGAACTTTTCAGTATCACATGCTGCAGAAAATATAGTAAGTCCAAACGGTAATTTCCAAAGTCACTTTTGGGTAAAATCGTCATATCCGGTTATTGTTTACCTACTGTCTAGATAGATGGATAGTAGAAGAATTGGTTTTTGATAGATGCAAAGAATAGTGAAAGAGTAGGCAGCGGTGCAGAAAACTAAAAGGGAAATAGCACCACTACAGCTCGGGGCCCTGTGAACGCTACGGCACATATTCACTTAGTGTAGTGAATCCCCTGAGGACCTTAATAGCTGCACATAAATTTCAGTTTGTGACTTAGTGGCAAATTTGGCGGAAGTGCATACGTAAATTGATCTAACCATGAACATGGATGTATCTCATTCTTAGAATTATGAAAGATCTTAAATTTCCGAACAGTCAAAAAGTGGTTATAGTCAAAGTTTTCGCCTCGTGGCGACAAAGACCTACCGCGTCTGTCCCAGTCCCAATGTCGATTATTGTCAAGTTCGCGCGCCTGGCGCTCTCTTGTTGCTTCTCGTACATGAAACAAATTACTTTCTTCAAAGCCCTCTGCTATCTGTGATTCTAAATTTCTTTTGATGTCTTTTCCTACGATTTCGCCTTCAGTTTGTTTGACTTGCATTCGTAATGCCTCAAATTCCTTTTTAACGCATTCATTAAATTTTACCTGATTTTCAACATTCTTATTTATGTTCTGGTATTCTTCAGTTTCTGCAAATGGCAATGCAACTGTATCATCCGAATCTCTGTCCCCATTTAAACTAAGACTTGTCAATTTATATGAAATCTCCTCAACTCTTTCCGATAAGTTTACGTCTTCCGTAAGTGTCGCAACTCGGGTTTCGGTATTGTCACATTTAGTAGTTGACTGTTCACACTGTTGCGTTAAGCCATTTGGTACGGATTCCTCAATTCTTTCAAATATTTCTTCCTTATCGTGTGCTCGTTGTAAATTTAACTCTGAAAAATTTTGTACTATCACGCGATCTTTTTCTTCCCGTTCTCTGTCCTGTTCCTCTTGTCTGATTTCTGTTGAAATTAAGCTATTATTGTGAGCCTTCAAAATCGGTTGTACTTCTTCTCTAATTTCTTTGTTTGATTCATCATTCGTATTTTTGAAACATGTCCCTATTCGTGAGCATAACCGTGTTGTCATTGCTTTCATCTCAGTTCTAAGTGTTCCTATCTCAGTTTTTAAGTCAGATCGTAACTGTGATCCCAAATTTAATATTGCACTCATCAACTGCTGCATCTCTTCTGTCGTTAATCTCGTATTCTGAAAACTTTTCGATTGTGAAAAATTTTGAACTGTTTCCGGACTATTTTCCCTGCTTATTAAATTGTTTTCAACACCATTATTCATCATACTGTTGTCCTGTGTTGGCGAGTTCGCCATGTCAACAATTTCGTCATTCTCACTATTCATCATTTTTGCCTTTTTCATTGATCGCGTAATCATTTACAAAACATACAAAACTCGTCACTATATGAAAATTACACAGAGAATATAACACGTTATAACCAACAATACCATTCACACGAAATGTTTCCCTCAAACACGATTAATCGAACAATTGAAATAATTGCACTAAATTGTCAAACCCATAGACAAGACAACAGAAATGAAATTTTGCAAAAAAAATACCATTACAAGAATGACAATTACCAAATCTACACATGCAATATAGACTACAATTACTAAACTACAAATTACTACAACAATGCTACTGTCTACTATTTTTACAATCAGAAGAATTCCAAGGGACGATCCTGGCAGGGTCGCCACGTGCATGGGGGCTTAATTAAAATAAATGCAAATAATTTTATTTTTTTTTGATTTGGTAGCTGTCTGTTCGATTACGAAGTCTCGTAACGGTTGGCCCTGACTAGTATTATTACGCAATCTGACTGCATAGAACAACAACAAAGAATGAAATGGAAATTTTCATTAACACAATTAATTAATTAAGTCCCCAGCAACTATAAAACCTACGAAACCAAAGCACAAGTGTAACTGTTCTGTGTGTGGAAGTATGACTCAACGTACGCATCTGGCACGGTTCTTCTTCAATAACACAAGAAATTTTAAATATCATTTATACTGAATTAATTAAAGAAAATGAAAATACCATAATTACTCAAGAAAACCAGAATTACACTCTAATACAAGAACACAAGCCAGATGCTTTGTTGACTGAACCTGTAATGACGCATTATTTAAAACATGGAAATAATGAAAAATAAATCAAGTTTCGTTACCTTCATATATTGACCAAAATCACTCTAATCACTACAATATATCTCCACACCGACTCGCTATTACCACATCTCAACAAGAACTTTTCAGTATCACATCTCAGCAAGCACTCCCTACTAGCACATCTCAACAAACACTCTCTGCTACGAGTTCTTAACAAGCACTGACTACCACGAGCTCTCCCCAAGCACTGCCACTACGACATCTCAATAATCACTGCCAGTGGAGGCGGCGGAACAATGCTCTCTAGCGCGATCTCTGGCGCTGTGGCTCAGTGTAGCCACCTTTCAAAAGCATTAGCAGTTATTAGAGTGTGCTCGGTGCAACTTCTACCAGGCAGCTTCCTATTTTATTCCTCTGCCCCAGTCCATGCTCTCCTACTACTTCTCCTTTTCGTATTTTTTTTCCCATTAATGAATTCCAGTCCCTCATCACAACTAAATGTTCATCTTTCTTAAATATCTGAATAGTTTATTTTATGTCATCATACTTTCTGTCTATCTCTTCATCAACTTCAGAGTTGGTTGGCATATAAACTTGTGCTACAGTCGTGGATGTTGGCTTTGTTCAAAATGGTTCAAATGGCTCTGACCTCAGATGTTAAGTCCCATAGCGCGGTCGCGCGGTTCCAGACTGAAGCGCCTAGAACCGCTCGGCCACCAGTGGCCGGCGTGCCGAGATACCTCGAGGAATTGCGATAAACACTGCGTCCGGATGGCGAAGTGGTTAACGTAACTGCCTGGTCAGTGCCGACACGGTAGCTCAAACTGTTCGGTCAGAGGGCTGGCTGCCTTGTGTAACAAAAAAGCTGAGTGAAGTATTCAACGGCGAACGTAAGGGAATGTCATATGACGTCAGTCCAGACCAAATGTAGAGAGCAGTAACGAACAAAATGAAGAAGAGAAAAAAAAAAGTAAGCAGGAGATCCCAGGTTCGAACCCCACTCCGGCACTCATTTTCGCTCTGGGTAGCTCATTTCGCATAATTCCCGGTGTAGTCTCCTTTTCTTTCTCTCCCTCCTCCACCTTCAATTTACATGACATTAATCAGTTTGGCGCTGCGGCCGTCAACGGCATCGGCTACACGGCTAGTTGCCTGGCGGGTGGCGCGGCGCAGCTCGGCGGGATGTGGGTCATTGCCGCGCAATGTCAGCGCAGCGGCGCGCCGCCTTCCGCGTGCCTTTCTTCGCCCCACCCTGGCCGCTGTGGACTTGCGCAACTGCCGCTGCCAGCCGCGCGCCAGAGGCAGCGCAGCGGCGAAAGCAGTAACGCACTGACGTCACCGCGGCCGTTCGCCGCTGACACGGGCCCACTTCGCCTTCAGCCTGCCGCCCAGCTGCTCCACTTTCCACACGGGGCAACCGTTAATATGTTATTGCTTTCCCTCTCCTTTTCTCCTGTAGTACCCTGAACCACGCTACCCACACACCCCATGTACGAACATCGACCTTCTCGAAGTTTTATCGAAATCGTTACTCCAAAATTTCAAAGCCGCGTAGTCCCTTCTGGCCCGCCTAAGTGACCGAGATCACCAGCACAAGTCAGTACGGTGGTAAGCAATCCGTTGATCTGGGTGCAGTCAATTCACGTCATCAGATTGTGGTGACTGACTGCGTACTTTGCCCCAATCTTGTGGGCTAAATTACACACCTCGGTGCTGTGCCTTACGCAATTAGGACGCGAATCATACTGAGAGTTATTCGTCCACCAGACTAGGGTACTCATTCAGCAACGAGGCCCAGATCGAGCGTTCGGCGGTACTGGGAGATGACGTCACAGTTCACTACAATCTGCACTCTCCTCCCTTCCAAATCCACTCAGCTTCCACTCTCACCCCTCTCCCCCTCGGGCTCTAAATATAAACTGCATCACCCCACTTTTAACATGCCACATATGCCTAAGATTTTAATAACAATAAGAGTAAAATATATGTCCTTTCTTTCTCTCTCTAGCACACTGGACTCGCATTCGATAGGACGACGGTTCAATCCCGCTTCCGGCCACCCTGATTTAGGTTTTCCATGATTTCCCTAAATCGCTCCAGGCAAATGCCGGGATGGTTCCTTTGAAAGGGCACGGCCGACTTCCTTCCCCGTCCTTCCTTAATCCGACGAGACCGACGACCTCGCTGTCTGGTCTCCTTCCCCAAACAACCCAACCCTTTCTCTCTCCATCCTTTTCAGTAGTTTCAACGAGATACGCTTAGCTACGCTACCGAGGCGATCGAAATCATTGCTCCGAAATTTCCGTGGCGTACAGTCCCGTCCGGCATGACTACACGATTGACTTCACTAGCACATGGCAGCCCGGTGACAGCCAATCCGGATGCTCGATTCCCTACGGTGGAGTCAATACATATCACCGGAATTATAGGAACATACATTTCTCGTTTGCAGACTTTGCTGTAATGTCTGTGGCTAAATTTCCAACCTTTCTGCTGCGTCTTACGCAGTTACGATGTGAAACACTACTGAAGGTCATTCGTCGACGAGACAGACACATTCAAACAGCAACCAAAATATGATGTTGAAGTTGGTGCTGGGGTGGTACAGAGTTTGCTACTGTCTCAGTTTATATGGTGGGGGTTTCCGTTGCTGTCATCAACGCCCCCCCCCCTTTTTCCCCTTCGATTTGTCCCTGACAGCAACACAACAGGTGTGATGACACTAAGGAAACAGGTATAATTGCATGAATCAATTTATCACTAGAGATCGCTTTGATACAGTAAATGTTGAAAACATCCTGCAATGACTGAATCAGAAAAAGATTCATAACAAAGATCATTGTTAAAAGAACGGAGAAAAATATGGTGGAAATACAACAATACGAGCCATTGCTGAAAAGTCTATTTTAAAGTTTGATGGAAGTGAAGAATCGCAGAGGAAGGTCTAGATATGAACATACCGGATATCTTATTTATCTCTGCCACTCCAAATAACTTCTTGTCCACAAGCAAAAAAAAAAAAAAAATGGTAGATTTGTGGTAAGATCTTATAGGACCAAACTGCTAAGATCATCGGTCTCTAAGCTTACACACTATTTAGTCTATCTTACTCTAAGGACAACACACATACCTATGGCCGAGGGAGGACTCGAACCTCCGACGGAGGGAGATGCGCGGACAAGACCCATGAGACCGCGCGGGTAGTCGCGGCCCACAAGCAAAAAAATAAGAAATGTATCAATAAAATGTTGTTTAGCTACCAGTGAGACATTAACCAGCATGAATACCTTTCTTATTATGTTACTCTTCACGAAGATATGAGCAGCAGTACGCCTTTTTTTTTAATAGTGCCCTATAGTTTTTATTCGGTAATCCGCTTCCTCTCCTCCAGAGCTGTTCAAAAACGAACACAGTGTACCATTCTCACAAACATGACGGTATTAAAAAGTCAGACAAAACTGATTTCAATTCTTCTGTACTAGCAAGCATTGCAGGTAACCGGAGGAACTGGTCCATTTGTAGGAGTTGGAATTACAAGGAAAATGCACATTGGCCAACGTTACAGACGTTTACCTGAAATTTCAAATGTTGGAAGTGCCTTAGTGTGGCTGTTGATCTGCCTTTATACAGACAGATGAAATGTGGTTTGTATCTTCTTCATAACATTAGAACAAAGTAGATGAGAAGATGTGGATGCAATGCAAGTGTTGTTTAAGAGAATGATTCTGGTAAGAATGTATGCAATGGACTGCACGCTGGAATGAAACTTTCTGGTGGATTGAAACTCGTATTTCATTAATTGAGGCATCGGAACATGCGTTGCTTCATAATGCAAAGCCTCAGGCAGCATCTAAGTCATTCTCCGCCATATTCTACATACCATAGACGGTAGTCCGGTAACGTATTTATACGCAGCAAATATCGATGAAGATTTGAAATTACGAGAGAAGAGCTGACAAACTGTAGCTTCGAATAAGGGCTCAAGTCGTAAGAGCGTTGCTCGTGAAAAACAAGTGTTCGCATCGAGTCCCTGCCAAACTCTCGATTTAAACCTGAAACGTTGTTTTAGAATGAATGTTCGGAACTAACGAAAGATGTATGTCGTGTCTGTGAGACCTTATCAAGATAATAGATACAGCTACATGAAACGACATTTTTGTTAAGCTTAAAGAGCTCACACTGAGAATTATTGAAATTCAATAATCAGGTCATGAAACGTTCTCGAGAGGCCTGAAAGCATTACAGCATCCAACCAGCGGGGCGTCATCAAGTATCGGCTTGAACAAACAGTTACGAAGGAATTGCTTGCGGTGTATTGCCAGACCGGATTTGTCCAGTGAGCTTTTAGAACACTTGAAGTAAGCACTCACTCACTGCACGGTAAACACTATTCTGTTAATCAGGACGAGGCAAGCAGCCATCGAGTTGAGAGACGGTACCACACCCATGGCGAACACAGGAAATGAGCGTGAGCAGACTAAAGGAAGAGTGCTGCCTGATGAGAACGTAAAAGGAGGAACCGAGATTTGGTTTCTAGGAGTTAGAGAAAGAGGGGAAAAACAGTGCACTTTCTCCTCAGCTGCTGGAAATTCTAACTAAACTTAAGCAAATGTGAATTTAGGTTCATAAGTACAGAATTTACTTCTTACTGTAGTGGCGTAAAGCGAAGTTTGCCTCGGAAATCTGTAGTAGATCTGCTGTTGTGCTTGTGAAGCGCAAAGGGCAAAATGTTAGCTACCCCGATAAAAGAGCATGGATCGATGTGTAGCTCTGTAGGTAGTGTGAAACAGGCAGGTCGGTGGGCAAAAATGTGAAATACTAAAGGCACAACAAAATACCATGGCTCATACAGCGTAGGAAACCCGTTGGCATTCAAAACAGCTTCCAGCAGTCGTCTCGTGCTGGACAAATACAGGTCCTGTATGGCTTTCCAGGAATCTTACACCATTCTTCCTGCTAAACAGTGGTAAGTTCGGATAAAAATGTTGAAGGTCAATAGCGATCATGCACCTTTCTCTCCGAAGTTGACTAGAAAGGCTCAGTAATATTGAGATCCGGTGACAGCAGTTTTCAGGCGAGATGCGACAGTTCATCCTCGTACTCAACAAACCAGACCTAGACATTGCGAGCTGTGTGAACACCAAGTCTTGTCGTTTTGGAGCACAGCATCACCATTGGGGAACAAACATTGTACCATCGGATGGACTTGGTCAGCCAAAATGGTCGCATAATACTTGGGAGTAATGCGATCTGGCAGAGCAGCTATGGGGTCCCAGGAATACCACGATACAGCTCCCCACCATGTTTCACTCTTGAGCTGTAAACGCATTAAAAAATTGGAAACAGTGTGAAACAAGACTCATCCGACCAAATGACTTTCTTCCATTGCTCAGAACTCCAAGTTTTATTGGTTTGGCGCCACGTTTCCCAGTTACAAGCGTATGCATCGCTGATTAATGGTTTTGGAATTCCAGCTCGCTCTCCCTCCTTATGGATCTCCCTTGGTGTTGTTTTGGTGCTGACATGGTTCGTGAGTGGGACATTCAATTCTACAGAGACTTTTGCAGCTCTTTATTTTTCGTCACAATCCTCTGCAATGACCGTCTGTCACGAACTTTCGTGCGCTTTGTGACTTAGCGTGTAATATTTGTGTAGTTTCGTTGTATGCGACGTAAGTCGTCTACATGAAGCATATGAAGCGTCTTGAAACACCAAACACTTCGCACTTTTATACGGAAGCACCCACGGTACGATCACCAATAATTCGCACACATTCGAATTCACTTGGCCTCAAAATAATGCTCTGACACGTGGCCGCTCGTGAGTTAACAAATTTTTAGATTCTGATAAATAGGAGACTGTGAAATTAATAGCATTTGCTAAATGGCAGTTATGCATACCAACATATTTACGCAACACAGCCCCAGCCATTACTAATAATAACAGTAATAATAATAGTAGTAACAATAACAATATGCTTAACTGTATGAAGAAAGAAAGAATTGTTTCTGTGAAACATCGCTGCTTTGTACACAAGTAAGTACAGTTATGACAAAAACGAAATAATGCTTAAGCTTTCGATACTCTCGTTTTGCATTTATGTGTAAGTGCTTTTTTATTTTTTCAAACAAATGTAGAAGTTCCCTAACACATGTGTTGGGTAAAGAATTAACTTCCAGGCTCAAAATCAAATATTTTTACGTTGTATCCCGCAACAACTTACGCTTATTGTACACGTGTTTGTTAAATATTCGCTTGTAGTCACGGCTATTTGATTTCGTCACTTTCTCAGTCGGCAGCTCTGGTCTGGGGCCTCCCAGTTCCTCTGCGTCTAACTTTTCCCGGTAGTTTACTTTTCTGTTAGCAGTTAAAACAGATTCAACAGAGTTCACGCTGACGCTGCACGCGAGTGCCGATTCCTGCAAAATAAATAACCAACTGCAAACACAAGCTGCCGTTTGTGGAAATAATTAAATTCAAGCAGTAATATCTACCAGCATGGTCACTTGACCAGGATACAAAGGAGGCGCTGAGAACCGGAAGGGCCAAAAGCACAGTGTCCTCTATCCATTATTTAAGTGGATATCAGAGAAACCAGTGAGAAAGGTTTTTGTGAATGTTCATTTAAACAATGTTGGCCCACAGCACAGATACCCCTGACCTACCATAGGATCAACTGACGTCAGAAGCAAAAATACATGCTACAGTCTCACAATCGACGATGATGTGCTTTATTGTTCTCACAAGGGAACCTCCCCATCGCACCCCCCTCAGATTTAGTTATAAGTTGGCACAGTGGATAGGCCTTGAAAAACTGAACACAAATCAAGCGAGAAA
The DNA here is from genome assembly GCF_023898315.1 of Schistocerca nitens. Classification (NCBI taxonomy): domain Eukaryota; kingdom Metazoa; phylum Arthropoda; class Insecta; order Orthoptera; family Acrididae; genus Schistocerca; species Schistocerca nitens. Next base: position 824,738,838 of record NC_064614.1, read on the forward strand.
ACAGGAAGAAGTTTGTGGAACTATGAAAAAAATAAGCAAAATATACAAACTGAGTAGTCCATATGCAAGATAGGCAACGTCAAGGATGATTTGAGCTCAGGAGCGCCGTGGTCCCGTGGTTAGCGTGAGCAGTTGCTGAACGGGAGGTCCTTGGTTCAAGTCTTCCCACGATTGAAAAGTTCATTTTTTTTATTTTCGCAAAGTTGTGATCTGTCCGTTCGTTCATTGACGTCTCTGTTCACTATAATAATTTTAGTGTCTGTGTTTTGCGACCGCACCACAAAACCGTGCGATTAGTAGACGAAAGGACGTGCATCTCCAATGGGAACCGAAAACATTTGATCGCAAGGTCATAGGTCAACTGATTCCTCCGCAGGAAAACACGTCTGATATATTCTATACGACACTGGTGACGCCATGTGCGTCACATGACAGGAATATGTTGTCGATCCACCTAACTTGTACACTTGGCGAATGTGTAAAAAGATTCTTCTACCTTGTCCGATTTAGGTTTTCTTGTGGATGTGATAATCACTCCCAAAAAATTGATGAAAACGTAAGAGTTTGTCACATAAACTGCAACAAATGAATGCAACAGTTTCACAGTCGCACAGTTTTCCCTGTGCTCTGTCAAAACATATGTTTTTAACGTTTTCAAATTTTTCCGTGTTTAGACCGTCAAATCCTGCATATGTCCAAGCAAATCTGAACATTGTAATATTAGTAATTTTCGCCTCACAAACATTAATATACGCACAATAGTAAACGCCTGATGGCCTAAAGTTATCGAACAATTGTAAAGTAAAAGAAATGAACCATCGCATAGCAGCGACAGAATCTATTATTCTTTATCTTTGCCGTTCTTGCGCGGTGCCAGTAAATCTCTATGTACATGTATCGATTAATGGTGTAAAAAAGAATTCTGTTGTTTCAAGACAAATGAGGCTTTTGGCGCCTCACCTTTTACTGTTTGTATTCCAGGAGAGGCGGACGCGGACTTGCTGCGTTCCGCAACTGTATTTTATATTCTATGTGTAAATATTGAGTGAAAATGCTAAATGTTATTTCTTTTTCAATCAGAAAGCATGTAGTTTCTGGTAACGGATTACGAATAGACAGCATCAAGAGGACATTTTGACTGTTATGTATAGAGTATTTAACCACAATGGTCATCTATTGTAATTTAATATGAAAAGGTACGTAGCATTAAAAAACGTGTGTGAGCAGGAAGGAGCGAATGATGCACTTCTCTCACTAAATAGTAATATGAAAATGATGATTATATGTGCTTAGTATTAGTAAGTGAAATTTAATCGAGGACAAATTAATGACCTGTTTTAAAAGGAAATACTTAAACGTCCAGACAAAAGAAAAGATTCGATTCCATGAGGTTATTCCCTATTTTCAAATGTGACGTAAATAAGGCACCACCTGTTAGCGCAAAACAGTCGGTAGATTTAACTTGTAACTTCCAGCACAGTGCTGTGCCAGTGATGAAATAACATCTCTTTGAAGTAAACAGATACCTAGGATTAAGCATGAACAAATTGATAACGCAGTGCAATTGTTCTAAAAAGGCCTGACTTTAACCTTAAGTAAAAGCGTGATGGAATAAAAAGGAAGTTTATTATATAACGCAAAGTAAGATGAGTCCAGACTATGAACAAGCTGAGTAAAAGAACATATGAGTAACATGGTTTATTATGCCAACTTCACGGTACTATTGAGCATTAGCGATACTGCAAATTCACAAGCTAGCCGCAACTAGAATAAGGATCTCGCTCAAGTTTCACAGGTCGCGACAGCAGCAAACAACACTCTAGTGAGAGGCTTATATATACAAATGATAATTAATACCCAAATGCGTAATGCATAAACTTGACTTAGTCTAAGAAATGAGCAAAGAGTAGTAAGCAAGCTGCAGCAAGATACATATTAGATATAAATGCTTGAAGTGATAGATTTTATTTTAAGTGCGCACTGCAATATTTATTGTTTTCTCTGTGATTATTGAATCCCTTTCCTAAGTGCAAATCCTTTAAGATCCTTGATCCTATCCACTCCTCAGGATCAACTTGTAAAGATGCACGTGTGCTTAGGAAGTGAGGCGCTACATATAAAAAATGAGTAGGTTCGCGACGCGCATATTGCTTTTGTAATGCGCAATGTAAATTAAATTTTCGACCTGGTTGAGGAGTAATTTAAATTCTGTCGACGATCCGCGAGTAGGCACGCTTTTCCCATTTTTTTTTCGACTGTTTGTAAAATGGCTCTGAGCACTATGGGACTCAACTGCTGTGGTCATCAGTCGACTGTTTGTATTTCTACACGAAATTCAGAGGCGGAATTGCTATTTTCAAATCTGTCCTCGAACTTTCTTTAAAGACAAGCACATACGAGAAAAACTTTTGACATAAATGAAGCTCCCCTCACAAGTCACTAAATAAGACGAGCAATAAAAAAAAATGTATTGGGCCTACAAAATGAATAAGCAAGCGTGATAAAGATTACTATGAATGAAATTAATTTGTAAAGGAGATTGGAATGAATTTGGTCAAAGAAAAAGGACTTATAATAGCCTACCTGTGACCGTAGGCATAAATAAAAAAAGGACTAATTAAGAAACAATTGTTTTGATTCAAAGTGGTCAATTAGATTATTTCACGATTTAAATGAACTCTTGTAAATATTAGTATGTAAATCAACTTGTAAACACCGTGTGATGTTATGAAGTGAGAATTTCTTTTAATACATCGTTCACGCAGACGCTCACCACAGTGCAAGTGAAGTTTTAAAGTTCGACGATTTTCAGTGGCAGTATTCTACTGCACGATATGTGTGAAAAATTCATTGATGTGTGCAGTGTGTAATAATCAGTGTCATTCCACACATGCAGTTGCAGCGGTAGCTACCACTTACCTGTGAATCCGTAACTGGATAGTGGACAGGAAGTGATGTGAGGCAGTTTCGGTGGCAGAAGCTCCCTCCAGCAATCTAAAAAAGCACAAAGCCACGATCCGCCGAACAAAAGCGACGCACGGCACCTCAAGCGCGAAATCAACGCTCTGCAAGAAAGCTCCGGTCACGTGCGCGCGCACAGACTGAATTTCAAGATTGCTCGCAACAGTGGAGGCGGACAGCCACCACGTGGCGAAATAATGTAAACGTTCAACCGCCAACAGTAGTTGCTGTGCGCTACAGTCTGTAGCAAAAACATTCACACCCAGTACTGAAAACATTTTGTAAGTATCATAAACCTTCCGAGAGACTCTAAGATAGAGAAGTTAACGTAATTATTATAATGACTGATTGTACACAGAGACAAGTCACAATGTCACCTATGAATAGTTGAAATGTAAACCTTAACGAGAGGTCACGATACGAATGAAAATAAGCACACGAAAATACGTCAAAGGATCTGATCCTTCCTAAATCCCATCCCACATGTATATAAAATTAGTCTTGTAAGCTATTCTAATATAAGATATTTTATCTGTTTCATATGTGAAATAATTCGGAGAGCCACACTCGAGCCCTGAAAGTGAAAGATATGGACTTCCTTGTCGAAGCCATCACCAGTGGCCGCTCTACAATCCAAGTCTATCATAAATAGTGTATGTGCGACGAAAATAAATGTATAATTAAGTGCGACAACGGACAAGGCAATCAATCGACAAGACGATGACAATATAATGAATACAGTCAAAACAGAAAGTTGTGTACCAGTTGTGATAGTCAAATTACTTTTGAAACGATGAAAAATGAAGTGTGACTATTTCCTTATAAATTTTGTAAATATGTGTACTTATAGCCTTAATTTTAAGAATCATCAAGAAAGACTGAATCCATACAAACACTGACAGAAACACAGAACAAATTCACAATGATCCACCGTCAGTAATTACAAATTGAAACGTTAATTCTTTTATTATGGAATGAATGTGAAATGAAATTTTTAAATAACCTGTATGTTACATCCGAAAATTACAAATATTCCAGTGGGCATGAGGATGAAAGTAATACCTTCGGTATTCCTTCCCTCCTCATGGGAGGCAGTGTAATATTAGTAATTTTCGCCTCACAAACATTAATATACGCACAATAGTAAACGCCTGATGGCCTAAAGTTATCGAACAATTGTAAAGTAAAAGAAATGAACCATCGCATAGCAGCGACAGAATCTATTATTCTTTATCTTTGCCGTTCTTGCGCGGTGCCAGTAAATCTCTATGTACATGTATCGATTAATGGTGTAAAAAAGAATTCTGTTGTTTCAAGACAAATGAGGCTTTTGGCGCCTCACCTTTTACTGTTTGTATTCCAGGAGAGGCGGACGCGGACTTGCTGCGTTCCGCAACTGCATTTTATATTCTATGTGTAAATATTGAGTGAAAATGCTAAATGTTATTTCTTTTTCAATCAGAAAGCATGTAGTTTCTGGTAACTGATTACGAATAGACAGCATCAAGAGGACATTTTGACTGTTATGTATAGAGTATTTAACCACAATGGTCATCTATTGTAATTTAATATGAAAAGGTACGTAGCATTAAAAAACGTGTGTTAAAGATAAGTGTGCTTATTTTCGTAAATTAACCTTGATAATTCCATCTCCTTATTAAGTTGAATATTAATCATTTTGTGTTACTTCATCACCAGAAATTACGATCACGCTGATGGGCCGAACGCAGCATGAGGCAGAAGGAACATTATCGTTTTCCTATTATTTCTGAACCAACTCTTTTTTAATTGTGTAGTGTTGCATTTCTTTTAAAGTCTATAAATCTTCTGGTCCCTTAGTGTTGACCCGGGAATGACTACATCGCGACTATAAAAATGCACAGAAATGATAATGTTTCTTCCGAACGATCTCATATATATATACATATCAATATGCTGCTCTTATTCAGGTATTTAATGGTCAACGTATGTTGTTATAATAGCGTAATAAATCCCTGATTCTGTTGCCAAGTGGCCCACCAAAAATATTCACTTTTTCGACATTAAAAAAAAAGTAACAATTCTTTTTATTTTCGTCTCCCAAGAGCAACGCTACAACATGTATTGTAATTTTGGAGAGCGAAGTTGATTATATGAAAAATTAAACTTTTCACTCGATGGAAGACTTGAACCCTCTCATTCCGCAGCTGCTCACGCTAACCACGGGACCACGGCACTCCTGACATCACGCTATGCTTGATGTTGCCTATCTTGCGCATGGACTACTCAGTTTGTATATTTTGCTTATTTTTTTCATAGTTCCACACAACTTCTTCCTGTTTTCTCGATTGATCTGTGTTCAGTTTTTCAAGGCCTATCCACTGTGCCAACTTATAACTAAATCTGAGGGGGAAGCGATGGGGAGGTTCCCTTGTCAGCGCCTCGTATGGATTACAGTATTATAAAATCCAAAACTTATATACTATATCTCATTCAGAGTTTCCACAAAATAGGTTTTTATATCAGTATGGCATATGAAGCGAAAGTAGACGTTGCTATGATGTGCCGAATTCTACCCTACTAATTTTACTGTATAGTAAGTGAATCTGCATATCTGAGGAGTGGGCTACTGTCTAGCGCGATTTATGCCAGGCGGACAAAAGTCTGCTGCAGTGTGCTACAATTTGTTGGCATTGACGTAAATTTGTAGGTGAGTGCAAGGGCTAGCTGTGCACGACGTTAACATTGCACTTTGTTGATCAATTTCGTAGCATTTGGTCCGTAAGGCTATTACGTCACGCCCGTTGCGCATGCGCAAAATCCCTTAAAAAGTGCACAACCCAAGGCGAGCTCGCGACGCTGATGCCAACTTTCACGGAGTCCAGAGGAGTAGCAATGTAGTGCAGTGCAGTAAGTTTACTGCCGTGTATGTCAGATTATGGCATCCACATTACATTGAATAGCATTCAAAGACAAATCTCGCAGTGTTTCCATATTTTTGTCCGGCCCCTGTATCAGGCGAACACGTGACGCTCCACGACTGATGTAAGTCACGGCAATGAAGTGGTGTGTACAGGGTGAAAAGTAAACCGACAAACTCTGGGAGGTTGAAGGGGACATCAAAACAAATATTTTTCCATAATGTCATTTTTTCCTATGAGGAGTATTTAAACCGGTAGAGGAAGATTTCTCTGGCGGCAAATTAATTAAACCCACAAACACTTTTCCATTTTTTTATGACCAAGAGACATCACATTAACGCAACCCAATTTCAATTAAAGTAGATTTTGAAAAATGCCTCCATTGACACGTAAACAAAGGTTACACCGTCGGATCATGTTCTGTCTAACACAGGAAAAAACCCCAGGAGTATCCTGAATTGTTCCTTCTGCTGCTGCTACTATCCGGGCAATCAGATCCTCTTCTGATGCAACAGGAGTTGCGTAAACAAGGTTGCGCATCTCTCCCCACACAAAAAAAGTCTAGAGGGGACGTATCTGGGGATCGAGCAGGCCATGGTACAGGACCACCTCTGCCAATCCACGATTCTGGGAACCATCGGTCCAGGAATCGACGCACACGACGACTGAAATGTGCCGGCGCCCCGTCATGTTGGACCCACATGCGTTGTCTTGTAGGGAGCGGGATGTCTTCCAGCAATTATGGCAATGCTCTTACGAGAAAATTGTAATAGTGCCTGCCATTTAATGGCCTAGGTAGCAGATACGGACCAATTAAACAGTCCCCGACAACACCGACCCACACATTAACGAATAACCACACTTGAGCGCTAGTAACTGTGGCATGTGGGCTATCCTCACTCCAAACATGTGAATTGTGCATGTAGACTCCATCACGTCCGAACGTTGCTTCATCGGTAAACAACACAGAGGACGGAAATGTAGGATGCATTTCACACTGTTCCAGGTACCACTGCGAAATCTGTGTTCTGGGTGGATAATCAACTGGTTCCAGGTTGTGGACAAGCTGTAAGTGAAATGGACGTAACAATTGCTCTCGAAGGACTGTTCTTACATTCGTCTGATTCGTCCCCATGTTACGTGCAATTGCACGAGTGCTGATCGAAGGATCCCGCTCCACATGCTGCAAGACAGCTTCCTCATATTGCAGCGTTCTTACCGTTCGACGGCATCCCTGTCCAGGTAATCTGCTAAATGACCCGGTCTCAAACAGATGTCGGTACACAGCAGCAAAGGTCGTATGATGCGGGATACGGCGATTAGGATACTGTTGACAAACTCGCTGTGCAGCTCGTCAGTTGTGTTGCACTACGAAGTACGCACCAACCATATCAGTGTACTCACTCTAGGTGTATAGCTTCGATAATAAACAGGGACAGTGCACTACTACACTGGTGGATAGCAGTTGCCTACAACTGAAGAGTGTAATAAGCCCTCTAACAACTGAAGAACGGCCTCCACCGGTTTAAATAATCCTCATAGGAAAATATGACATTAGGGAAAAATATTTGTTTTGATGTCTCCTACAACCTCCCAGAGTTTGTCGGTTTAAATACTTTTCACCCTGTATATGCCAGTCGTTAGTATGCACTCACTGTAGTAAGATGTGGGGACGTGACAGAATGGGCCCACTCATGCAGGTTGCCGTGAACGAGGATCAGGTTGTTTATTTCAACATTCTCGGTAATCCAGTGTTACCGTTTCTTCTACATCTTCATGACGAGTGTGTTGTAGACGTTCCGGTCTTCCAAGATGACAACAGGCATGTGTACGTGTCTGCTCGCATACGTTCCTGGGGTGTCGAACATTCAGGCACCTAATCTCACCTCGACTGACCTGCAAAATTAAGAAATGTCTATTTGGAGAAGCGGGTCAAACATAAGAAGCAACACCCTCTGATTCTGGTGTCTATAACGGATCTAATTATCCATGACTGACTTCAGCTAGAAGAAACTTATGGACGCTATATGTCGCCGAATTGAGGCCACTGTCAACTCCAGAAGCGGTGATGAACCCCTGGGGGAAAGGGGAGGGGGGGGGCGGAATAATTTTTTGTCTGGTGTGTTGCACATTGATAAGACTTTCATTGCTTTTGCACGTAATTAAGCCTGGACCAAAGTGTGAATTTTCCGGAACACATTGCCCACTGTGGGATTGCCAGCGACCCCAAAAATTATTAATTTGTTTAGCTATTTATGTCTTTCTACTTGCACTTCTGAACGAATTTACACTTTATCTTCATTACAATCAGGACATATTCCAACCAGTGCTCGAGTAGAAGGGTGTAGTGTACCATTTACGTTCATTTCTTCCATGAGTAACTTTTCTTTGAGGCATCACTTCGTCTTCATCTGCTGACTCTCTGGCAACATCGTCGTCTCTTCTGTGACCACTGAGAATATTATCTTCTTCAGTACTTTCAAGCTCACTGATGAATCCGTTCTTCAGTATAACTCTTTCAGTGTCTTCTTCTGGTATCAGGTCATGTTTTTGTGCCATTATTTGCACTAGTACAAGAAATAATTTGGATAAGAACTAGTAACTCTAAGCACACTATAAGTTTGCTTAAGACACAGTGCTGCCGATACTCACGAAGGACGCACCAAAACGCGGTAAGTAACTTGTCAACAAAATATCTCTCACAGCAGCGTAGGCAGACAGAGCGGCAACCGTCTCTCCTGAATCTGCACATGCGCAAAGGGAGGGAGGGAGGGAGGGAGAGAGAGAGAGAGAGAGAGAGAGAGAGAGAGATTAGCACTAAACCGAGTCGCCCGCTGTCACTTCCAGGGTTAAGACAAAAATATTATCTATAAGGGGGCGATCAAACAGTTTCCGTATGAGGGCGCTGCTGCAGCGTACTTGCAACATAGCACGACTCCGATGCCGGCATATAAACACCGACATATAGGCAAGGGATCAGGATCCCGCCCGGCCAGCCGCGCGGTCTGGCGTGCTGCTTCCTGAGCGGGAAGGCGTGCCGGTCCCCGGCACGAATCCGTCCGGCGGATTAGTGTCGAGTACTGGTGTGCCGGCCACTCTGTGGGTGGTTTTTAAGGAGGTTTTCCATCCACCTCGGCGAATGCGGGCTGGTTCCCCTTACTCCGCCTCAGTTACTCTATGTCGGCGATTGCTACGCAAACACTGTCTCCACGTACGCGTACACCATAATTACTCTACCACGCAAACATATGGGGTTACACTCGTCTGGTATGAGACGTTCCCAGAGGGGCGAGGGGGGGGGGGGGCGTCCACTAAGGGCCGCACCCGTACAATAACCCCGGGTTCGGTGTGGGGTGGCGGTGGGGTGGGTGGACTGCTATGCCCTGTTGTGGGGTTGTGAACAACTGAGGGCTACGGCGGGGGACGAAGCCTCTCCATCGTTTCTAGGTCCCCGGTTTAATACGCAATACACAAGGGATTAGCACGGCATTCGTGTCTTTCCGACGTGCATGCGATAAATGCGGAATCGTGCACATTGGGACATTATTACCAAATGCGTCCAAACAAGACCAAGGTGCTGTTATTTTTTTCTTGGGTGTCGATGGACAAACACCGGTAGACTTCCTTCGGAGAATGAAGAATGTGTGTGGGGCAAAGTGTCTCTCGAAAACCATCGTTGTGTAATGGTCCGCCAAGAAGTGCTGCTGCTTCATGATAACGCACGTTCCCATATCGCGAATGTCGTAACTCAGAAGTTGAGGCAACTCAGATGAAAGCCACCCGAGCAGTAGGAGACATTCGATCACCTGTCGCACAATCACGATCTCTCCCCATGCGATTTTCACGCCTTCGGTCGCTTGAAAAAGGCCTTGAAAGGTTGATGGTTGCTGTCAGGCGAGGATGTGAAGCAGGCAGTTACGGACTGCTTCATGCAGCTGGACACCGTGTTTTACCAAATGGGTATCTTCAACCTGGTGCATCGGTGGAACGATTGCTTCAGTGTTCACGGTGAATTTGCCTGATTGGTATACCGATTCTGGATTGTACAGCCTACGAAAGGAAACTTTTTAATCACTCCTTATACAGTATGTGCATTGCGTACCTCCATATACTTGTCCTTATCATTGTACAAAATAATCTAAATACGAATAAATGTTACCATCATTAACAATAATAATTTGAATTTGATCATGTGATTGCAATATTGAGAAATAATTGTAAATGATTTATTATGTTGGTTAATTCTGGTTAAGCATAAACAAATGGAAAGAGTTACTGAGGCGCTATGTGAAGAGGAAAGAATAGCTACAGTCTGATGTTGGACCAGAGGATATATGTGATAGCTGAAGAGGGAATAATGGCCTATGACAATAAAAATATGGGTTCATAAGTAAGAACGAAGACTTTATTAAAAATAGAGACTAAAAGAAAGCTGAAGAGCAGATATGAAAATAAGAAGATGTGTTTAGAAAAAGTTGGGAAGTAACTACAATGGGAAGTGATTTAAATGACTACGAAGATTTATGATGATCTGTAATGAAGAGCCCGCATCTCGTGGTCGTGCGGTAGCGTTCTCGCTTCCCACGCCCGGGTTCCCGGGTTCGATTCCCGGCGGGGTCCGGGATTTTCTCTGCCTCGTGATGGCTGGGTGTTGTGTGATGTCCTTAGGTTAGTTAGGTTTAAGTAGTCCTAAGTTCTAGGGGACTGATGACCATAGCTGTTAAGTCCCATAGTGGTCAGAGCCATTTGAACCATTTTTTTGTAATGAAGAAAGGATCAGTGCAAGGCTGGTATCCCGGTGTTAGTCTGGGGGCAGCACACAATTTTAATTTGTTATATATGTTTAATATGGCGTACGCCCCACCAAGAATAAGATATTACTCACGTTCTTTGACAGGTCCACCTTTTCTATTACGGGAATGGCACCGGCACCTAGCTAATCCAGTATTTACCTATAGTCAAGATGTTCCAAATAAAGGCAGCACTAAGTGCGGTACTGCTCTTGGATCTAATGCAGACATAAATTGTGTCCCGTTATTTGTGCAATCACGCATGACTAGGTGGGTCTTCCAGCTAAATATTCCATTTATCATTTTACCGATGTTGTATTACAATACTTCAGTGACGGAATTTTATGTTCCACTTACCGTTTCTTTTCCAATTTTCTGTATTTAATCAGACTGAGTCATTCCACGGTACAAACCATGGCATTATTTTGGAGAAGCTTAATTGCTTCCAAGTGTAATAAGTAATAACTGACTCACTTGATGATACGATGCAGATCGCAGATTGTTATCATGTTAGATAGCCAGCCCAGGCTGATTCTGACAGGGAACGCAGTCTACTTACTGACATTTCAGAGGGTTTGCTGTTGGTTCTGCTGCTCTTCTTACCATATACCAATGTCCTTCCATTCTATGCTGATACAACTAAATTTGTCGTCGTCAGTTATGAAGAAACTTATAAACAAGGTCAGTAATAACAATAGACGATATTGGAAAAGTAATATGTAAAGCTGAATGCTCAAAATTGTCAGGTTAGTGTATTAATTTATGTATTTATTTTACCTGTATAGATAAGTTCACCGTGTCCTTGCTGGTTTTGGCGGTGAAAGCATCAAAAACTTAACTCCTTTTGCATACCCTGATTTATTAATATTTTACGGAATAATATTTTGGAGCGCTTCCACATTCAGGTACATAGCATTCATCCTTCAGAAACTTATTCGTTTAATGATTGTTGTTGTTGTGGTCTTCAGTCCTGAGACTGGTTTGATGCAGCTCTCCATGCTACTCTATCCTGTGCAAGCTTCTTCATCTCCCAGTACCTACTGCAGCCTACATCCTTCTGAATCTGCTTAGTGTATTCATCTCTTGGTCTCCCTCTACGATTTTTACCCTCCACGATGCCCTCCAATACTAAATTGGTGATCCCTCGCTGTCTCAGAACATGTCCTACCAACCGATCCCTTCTTCTAGTCAAGTTGTGCCACAAGCTCCTCTTCTCCCCAATTCTATTCAATACCTCCTCATTAGTTATGTGATCTACCCATCTAATCTTCAGCATTCTTCTGTAGCACCACATTTCGAAAGCTTCTATTCTCTTCTTGTCTAAATTATTTATCGCCCATGTTTCACTTCCATACATGGCTACACTCCATACAAATACTTTCAGAAACGACTTCCTGACATTTAAATCTATACTCGATGTTAACAAATTTTTCTTCTTCAGAACCGCTTTCCTTGCCATTGCCAGTCTACATTTTATATCCTCTCTACTTCGACCATCATCAGTTATTTTGCTCCCCAAATAGCAAAACTCCTTACTACTTTAAGCGTCTCATTTCCTAATCCAATTCCCTCAGCATCACCCGACTTAATTCGACTACAATCCATTATCCTCGTTTTGCTTTTGTTGATGTTCATCTTATATCCTCCTTTCAAGACACTGTCCATTCCGTTCAACTGCTCTTCCAAGTCCTTTGCTGTCTCTGACAGAATTACAATGTCATCGGCGAACCTCAAGGTTTTTATTTCTTCTCCATGGATTTTAATACCTACTCCGAACTTTTCTTTTGTTTCCTTTATCGCTTGCTCAATATACAGATTGAATAACATTGGGGAGAGGCTACAACCCTGTCTCACTCCCTTCCCAACCACTCTTATAACTGACTCTTATAACTGCCATCTGCTTTCTGTACAAATTGTAAATAGCCTTTCGCTCCCTGTATTTGACCCCTGCCACTTTCAGAATTTGAAAGAGAGTATTCCAATCAACATTGTCAAAAGCTTTCTCCAAGTCTACAAATGCTAGAAACGTAGGTTTGCCCTTCCTTAGTCTTTCTTCTAAGATAAGTCGTAGGGTTAGTATTGTCTCACGTGTTCCAACATTTCTACGGAATCCAAACTGATCTTCCCTGAGGTCGGCTTCTATCAGTTTTTCCATTCGTCTGTAAAGAATTCGCTTTAGTATTTTGCAGCTGTGGCTTATTCTACTGATAGTTCGGTAATTTTCATATCTGTCAACACCTACTTTCTTTGGGATTGGAATTATTATATTCTTCTTCAAGTCTGAGGGTATTTCGCCTGTCTCATACATCTTGCTCACCAGATGATAGAGTTTTGTCAGGACTGCCTCTCCCAAGGCTGTCAGTAGTTCTAATGGAATGTTGTCTACTCCGGGGGCCTTGTTTCGACTCAGGTCTTTCAGTGCTCTGTCAAACTCTTTACGCAGTATCAAATCTCCCATTTCATCTTCATCTACCTCCTCTTCCATTTCCATAATATTGTCGTCAAGTACGTCGCCCTTGTATAGACCCTCTATATACTCCTTCCACCTTTCTGCTTTCCCTTAATGATATCTGGTCTAAATCCTGTTCAGAAAACTGAAGATTTTAGTTACGAACTCACAATATATTTGCTTGCTTATAAAGTTTGTTGATAAGAACCGGATACAATTTTAAAATAATGATAACATCAATGAAATAACAGTAAGGACCAAAATGGCCTCCATTGTTCACAACTTAACCGTAATCTTACACGAAGGTCTAGCCATCCATTTGCTACATTTAGATGTAGATTACAATTAATATCAGAGCTTATCATGTAGTCATATTTTTATTGTGAATATGTATTACCTTATCATAGCAAGATACCGCAGGCTATGATCCATGGTTCACGCCAATAACTGTACTAGCAAATATCATCCATTATTAATTTTTGTTTACACAAGTGCATCCAAAGTGCCAAATTATATTTGTTTTAAACTTTAGATCATGTTGTCATTGCACAATCTCCGTCGCAAGTTGCGCTTTCGTAATGTGTTTATTTCATCTTCAAGCGAATACATATCATTGTGTAAATCCTTTGCCCTTGCAAAAAAATATCTGGATACAAGTACGTGAGAAATAGCTCTATAAGTGACAGGACATCATAGTTTCAGGTCATAAACTTCCCAGATCATACACTGGGCGACAGTCATGTCCCGACAACCTGTTTGATTCTGCCAAACACTTTCCTATTTCCCAAACGTCACAGAATCTCTCCTGCATATGCTGTTGGACAACAAACTACTAGAGATGCACTGGAAAAAATTAAGCTGCGAGGGCAGGTCTCATGCTACGCTTTGACAGCTAAAGTGGTAAACGCATTGCCCATGAGACAAGCGCTCAGGCTCAGCCAGGAAGATTCACAACAGGCCGTACTCAGCTGCAGAGTAAAAAAATAACGTAATTTATGTGCAGAGAACGATATAAGCGTATCAGAAATTCATGTTGAGAAAGAATGCATTTAAAAAACGCTGAGATCATCGAACAAATTACCCAGTAGTTTGGTTCTGTTGCGACTATCCACAAAAACTGCAAGAGATTTAGACTGTGCCTCTGATAGGAGGGACCAGATCTCAAAACTATCAAGAGGCAACTAACGTCAAATGTAAGTCGGAAATGTGGCGTAGCAATAATATATTTACAGGACTTGAAATTGGACCAGCAGATATTGGACAACTACGCTGCCTGACAAAAAAAGAATGAGACATCCAGGAGACACGGTAGGACGTCACTGTAACTTCGTACAAGCACACACCACTGGTCGGCATGTAAATGATTAGAGTTGCAGTTCTCAGTGATAGGAACAACGGTCGTCAGAGTCTATTACAACTGTGAGTGTGTCTAGTGAGGATCTACGCAATGTTGAGGCGCTTCCGTGGCCAGCACGATCCCCAGATCTGTACGCAATGTTGAGGCGCTTCCGTGGCCAGCACGATCCCCAGATCTGTCCCCGGCAGAACATATGTGGGATCAGCTCGTATATTAACTTCGTCCCCATGCCAGCGTCCAAGATATCAAGGACCATTACAACAGCGTTGTTTCCAGGTCTGGTAAGGCAAACAAAGGGTGTGAACAGCGTCAGATGTTCAGTGATCGCTGTAAAGGACACGATGCCGCGTATTCGTGCGTGACAGCGTTATCACTACATGACAGAGTTTGAAGGGGGCCTCTGCAGTCATGGACTTTTTTTTTTTTTTTGTTTTAGGGCGCAAAACTGCTATGGTCATTAGCGCCCGGTCCGTGACTAGGAAACAGTAAAAAACGAAAATGGAAACCAGCAGCAATGGGAACGAAACTCAAAAAATTGGAGAAACTAAAAGCAGAAGGAAGGCTTAAAAATCCACTATAGAAAGGGGTCGGTTGTCCCCAAAAAAAGCTTCAAATGACTGACGTCATTTCACTGGCACTAATAAACCCGAGAACGCGATCGGCTGAGCGCGTGTTATCTGCTAAAATTGACGATATATCAGGCGACAGCTGTAGACGGGCGCGTAACGGAGTAAAATAGGGGCACTCAATTAAAAGTTGTCTTACAGTCCACAGCTGAGAGCAGTGGGGACAGAGTGGGGGAGGATCGCCGCTTAAAAGATGTCGATGGCTAAAAAGACAGTGCCCTATCCGGAGTCTAGTTAAAATTACCTCCTCCCGACGACCCGTTCGGGAGGAAGAGGTCCAAGCACAAGGAAGAGCTTTCACGTCTCGCAATTTATTATGAGGAAGCGTCGACCAATGTGCGTGCCATAAAAGAACAACACGAAGACATAAAACGCTCCGTAGATTGGCGAAGGGAATCGATTGAATAGCTGGCCGAAGAAGAGAGACTGCAGCCTTGGCCGCTATATCGGCCGCCTCATTTCCACAGATACCAACGTGTCCCGGGAGCCAGAGGAACGCCACCGACACGCCTCCCAGGTGGAGCAAGCGCAGACAGTCCTGAATCCGGTGGACCAGAGGGTGAACAGGGTACAGAGCTTGGAGACTGAGGAGAGAGCTGAGAGAATCTGAACAGATAACGTACTGTATCCGCTGATGGCGGCGGATGTAGTGGACAGCCTGGAGAACAGCGTAAAGCTCCGCAGTATAAACCGAACACTGGTCAGGAAGCCGAAATTGAGTTGGGGTGTCGCCAACAATATAGGCACTCCCTACACCTAACGATGTTTTCGAGCCATCAGTGTAAATAAATGTGGCTTCCTTCATTTGTGCACATAGAGCAGCAAATGCCCGACGATAAACAAGTGAAGGGGTACCATCCCTGGGAAATTGACAAAGGTCACGGAGCAGGCAGATCCGGGGATGGAGCCAAGGCGGTGCTGTACCCCAAGTTGTCAAGAAGGTTTTAGGAAAGCGAAAGGAAAGAGAATGGAGCAGTTGACGGAAGCGGACTCCCGGTGGTAGTAGGGAGGAGGGGCGGCCTGCATACCCTACATCAAAGGAGGCGTCTAAAAAAATGTCATGGGCTGGATTAGCAGGCATGGAAGACAGATGGCTAGCATAACGACTCAGAAGAACTGCTCGCCGAGTGGACAGCGGAGGTTCAGCAGTCTCAGCATATAGGCTTTCCACAGGGCTGGTGTAAAAAGCTCCAGACACTAAACGTAATCCACGGTAGTGGATAGAGTCGAGATGACGAAGAATAGACGGCCGAGCAGAGGAGTAAACTATGCTTCCATAGTCCAATTTCGAGCGCACTAAGGCGCGATAGAGGCGGAGAAGGACCACTCGGTCCGCTCCCCAGGAAGTACCATGCAGGACACGGAGGGTGTTGAGGGATCGCAGACAGCGAGCTGAAAGATAGGAAACGTGGGAGGACCAGCACAGTTTTCTGTCAAACATAAGACCCAAGAATTTAGCGACGTCCGAAAACGGAAGGTTGACAGGTCCTAGATGTAAGGAGGGTGGAAGAAACTCCTTACGTCCCCAAAAATTAACACAAACGGTCTTACTGGGAGAAAAACGGAAGCCGGTTTCAATGGTCCAAGAGTGGAGGCGATCGAGACGTCCTTGAAGACGTCGTTCAAGAAGGCTGGTCCGTCGAGAGCTGTAGTAGATCGCAAAATCGTCCACAAAGAGGGAGCCCGAGACATCAGGAAGGAGACAATCCATAATTGGATTTATGGCAATGGCAAACAGTACAACATTCAGCACGGAGCCCTGGGGTGCCCCGTTTTCTTGGGAGAAAGTACGGGAGAGAGTAGTGTTCACCCGCACTCTAAATGTGCGCTCTGCCATAAATTCGCGAAGAAAAAGGGGCAGCCGACCTCGAAAGCCCCAAGAGAACAGTGTGTGGAGGATGCCTGTCCTCCAACAGGTATCGTATGCTCTCTCCAGATCAAAAAATATTGCTACTATTTGGCGTTTCCGGAGAAAATTGTTCATGATATAAGTGGAGAGAGCAACAAGATGGTCACCTGCAGAACGATGCTTTCGGAAACCGAATTGGGCAGGTGTTAAAAGACTGCGGGACTCCAGCCACCAAGCTAAACGGCAATTCACCATACGCTCCAAAACCTTACATACACTACTCGTGAGAGAAATGGGGCGATAGCTAGAGGGGAGATGTTTTTCCTTTGCAGGTTTCGGAACAAGAGCGACGATAGCTTCCCGCCATCGTCTGGGAAAAGTACTGTCGATCCAAATTCGATTATAAAGGCGAAGGAGGTAACGCAGACTATGGGTTGATAAATGCAGCAACATTTGGATGTGGATACCATCCGGTCCTGGGGCGGAGGAGCGAAAAGAAGAGAGTGCATGTTGGAGTTCCCGCATGGAGAAAACAGTATTATAGCTTTCGCGATTTTGAGAGAAGAAAGCAAGAGGTTGCACTTCCGCTGCACGTTTCTTCGGGAGAAACGCTGGCGGGTAATTTGAAGAGCTCGAAATCCCAGCAAAGTGTTGACCCAATGAGTTAGAAATTGCGACGGGGTCCACTATTGTATCATGCGCGACAGTGAGCCCAGAGACAGGGGAGAAACTAGGCGCGCCTGATAACCGTCGAATCCGACTCCAAACTTCCGAGGAGGGAGTGAAGGTGTTAAACGAGCTAATAAAGAAGTTCCAGCTTGCCTTCTTGCTATCGCGGATGACGCGACGGCGTCGCGCACGGAACTGCTTATAGCGGATACAGTGGCCAAAGTAGGATGGTGGCGGAAAACACGAAGAGCACGTCGCCGCTCACATGTTGCGTCACGGCATGCCTCGTTCCACCAAGGAACTGGGGGGCGCCGGGGCAATTCGGAGGTGCGTGGCATTGAACGTTCCGCAGCTGTAAGAATAACGTCTGTAATATGTGTGACCTCATCTTCGACGCTAGGAAAGTGACGGTCATAATGTCGCTAGAGACGAAAAAAGTGTCCAATCGGCTTGGGCAAACTTCCAGCGTCGCGGGCGCATATATGGCAGTTGAGGCTGCAGTCTAAGGACACATGGAAAGTGGTCACTCGAGTGTGTATCATCAAGGGCGAACCATTCGAAGTGCCGAGCTAGCGGAACAGTACCGACCGAAAGGTCCAAATGAGAGAAATTTGTCGTGGAGGCAGACAAAAATGTAGGGACCCCAGTGTTTAGGCAAACTAGATCCGCTTGGTGGAAGACGTCTAGCAATAGTGAGCCACGTGGACAAGGATGTGGAGATCCACAAAGCGGGTGGTGGGCATTGAAGTCCCCAACCAGCAAATAGGGGGGTGGAAGCTGACCAAGAAGATGAAGGAGATCAGCTCGTGCCATTGGTGTGGACGATGGAATGTATACAGTACAAAGAGAAAAGGTATATCCAGAAAGGGAAAGACGGACAGCGACAGCTTGGAAGGAAGTGTTTAAGGGGATTGGGTGATAATGGAGAGTATCATGGAGAAGAATCATGAGTCCTCCATGGGCTGGAGTGCCTTCAACAGAGGGGAGATCAAGTCGGACAGACTGAAAATGGGGGAGAACAAAGCGATCATGGGGACGCAGCTTTGTTTCCTGAAGACAGAAGATGACCGGCGAGTAGGATCGTAAGAGGATCGACAATTCATCCCGATTGGCTCGAATGCCGCGGATATTCCAGTGGAGAATGGACATAGGGTGAACAGAAAATGGAGGAATGTGACCAAGGTTGCCGTCAACTCAACGACTGCTCAGAGCTTGTGACCGACAGCATGGAATGGCTTTCAGCCAAAGGCAGAAGATCCTGATCCATAGGTTGTTCAGGAGCAGCTCCTGCCACAAGCGATCGGCCGGTTGATCGGCCGCCAGTAGTGCTTCTCGGCGACACAGAAGACGGCCGAGGGCGATTTCCGCCAGGTGGTGCTGTAGATGAGACACGCCTTGGCGGAGAAGGAGATGAACTGGGTTTCTTATTAGCCTTCTTGGAAACATGATGTTTAGATGAAGGAGAAACCGATGGTTGTGAAGTTGGGGTACGTAAAAAATCTTCACGAGCATGCTCTTTTTTCGAAGTCTTGGTGTCTGACTTTTGGGCTCGAGATTTAGCAGAACCCGATGAAGGGTGAGCCATAGAGTGAGCAGGCGAAAGTGGGGAGGTTGAACGGGCGATCTTTGCGCTGGCCGATCTGACTACCGTGTCACTAAAGGTGAGATCACAAGTCTGCGTGGCCGCATCCTTTGTTGGCCGAGGAGAGGCAAGGACAGCGCTGTATTTTCCTGTCTGAGGCACAGTGGGCTTTCGACTTGCGAATAATTTTCGAGCAGCAAAGGTCGACACCTTTTCCTTCACTCTGATTTCCTGAATGAGCTTTTCGTCTTTAAAAATGGGACAACCTCGAGAGGAAGCAGCGTGGTCACCCATACAGTTGATGCAACGAGGGGATGGAGGTGGACAAGCACCCTCATGGGCATCCTTGCCACACATAACACATTTGGCCGGATTGGAACAGGACTGGCTGGTGTGATTGAACCGCTGACACCGATAGCAACGCGTAGGGTTTGGGACGTAAGAGCGAACGGAAATTATCTCATAGCCTGCTCTGATTTTCGATGGGAGTTGAACTTTGTCAAATGTCAATAAGACAGTGCGGGTTGGAATGATGTTCGTGTCAACCCTTTTCATAACTCTATGAACAGCCGTTACGCCCTGGTCAGACAGGTAGTGCTGAATTTCCTCGTCAGACAATCCGTCGAGGGAGCGTGTATAAACGACTCCACGTGAGAAATTTAAAGTGCGGTGCGCTTCAACCCGGACAGGGAAGGTGTGGAGCAGTGAAGTACGCAGCAATTTTTGTGCCTGGAGGCACTGACTGTTTCTAACAACAAGGTGCCTTTCCGTAATCTGGAACAAGACTTTACAGGACCTGCAATTGCGTCGACACCTTTCTGAATAATGAAAGGGTTGACCGTGGAGAAGTCGTGACCTTCGTCAGACCGAGAAACAACAAGGAACTGTGGCAACGATGGAAGAACTGTCTGTGGCTGAGACTCAGTGAACTTACGCTTGTGAGCAGACATAGTGGAAGATGAGGAAACCATTGCGGAAGAATCCCCCATGATTACCGGCGTCTCCGATGGCGCGCTCCTCCCTTGTGGGAGCCCTCTCTGAGGGCACTCCCGTCTTAGGTGATTGTTCACACCTCAGGTCACACCTCCCGACAAACGGACGGAGAGACCAATCGGCACTTTCGGAAGGTATCAGCTCGGGTAATCACCCCTCCCTGGGCCTGGCCGTTACCAGGGGGTACGTACGTGTCCTACCTGTCTACCCGCGGTGGGGAATTACGCGTTACCCCGTCACCGGCTACGCACGAAAATGCGTGGGTCGGCCTTCAGACACGCACAGGGATGAAGAAAGAGAAAAGGAAAGAAAAGAAGAGAGGTCTCAAACGCCGCAGCGGAGAAAAGGGTAAAGAGAAGAGATAAGGAAAAGAGAAGGACAAAGGAAGGATGAAGACATACAAGCAGAGAAGGCGAAGAATACGTTACATTTTCGAGCGTCCGTCTCCGGATGTAGGCACAAACCATACTCCCAGAGGGGGAGAAAGGGAAGGAAAGAGCCAGAGGTGAGGGGAGGGGGGACGAAGATGGGGGATAGAGAAGGATGCGGAAAAGGAAGGTATGCAGCCCGGAAAGGAAGGAGGGCCACATTAGCTCGGGGTCCCGTGCCCGCTATGCACGTATCCACAAAACAGTTGTGGACCCCCTGGGGTGCAGTCATGGACTGTGCGGCTGGTCCCTGCGGAGGCTCGAGTCCTCCCTCGGGTATGGGTGTGTGTGTGTTTATTCTTAGGATAATTTAGGTTTAGTAGTGTGTAACCTTAGGGACTGATGACCTTAGCAGTTAAGTCCCTTAAGATTTCACACACATTTGAACATTTGAAGGGTGCCTCATCGAGGGTCTCCATTTGGCCAACTGGTCGAATCGTGCTGTGCTGACATTCCAGTTCGTAAGGCATTCTTTTGTGACGTGGCTGGATCTTAGACCGCGTGAAAATGTGATGGCAGGCATACTCGTCTTCAAGGTATCTCTCGACCAGTCTGGCCACTACGAGGGAGGATCGAACTATTGTGCACCAAGCACGTCACAACATCTTCACATCTGCGCCTACGACGTATTTGGGAACAGCTTCGGGAATCAACTCCGGCCCCGTGCCAGCACCCAGGATATCAAGGACCAGTTACAACAGCTGTGGACCAAATTGTATCGGAAGAGGATGCAACGGCTTTATGACACCCTTCCCAACCGAATCAGGGCATACCTCCTACCCAGAGAGGGTGCAAAGTCATAGTGATACGTGGGCTCATATTGTCAAGTTATTTGTAAATTCGACCCGATTTTGTAATCGCTTAAGGTAAATCACATATCGTCTAAATCCGTGAAGTTTCATTCCGTTTTCTCCTCCTTTCAGGGTACTTCTCTTTATTTGTCAGTTAGTGTGTAAAAGTTAGCGTTACATATAACCATAAACCTTAACGGGGCATAATTTGGTA
This sequence comes from Schistocerca nitens, assembly GCF_023898315.1. Classification (NCBI taxonomy): domain Eukaryota; kingdom Metazoa; phylum Arthropoda; class Insecta; order Orthoptera; family Acrididae; genus Schistocerca; species Schistocerca nitens. The sequence goes on from NC_064614.1 coordinate 824,760,447, forward strand.
TTAAATGCTAGACAGGGTGAAACAACCCAAGATGAAAGACATGTGATAAAATATTTGAATAAGCACTGTGGGAGAGAACTAATTCAAGGAGTAATTCTGCAGGCTGGAATATGTTCAGTGGACAGAGGTAAGGCAACTAACAAAGTTATAGGATGCAAAAGAAAATATTAAGAAGAACTGCTATAAAAAGGACATGTTGCACACAACAGTACACACAATTACATAAATCATTTAGAACTAAATGAAAAAGATATAACCCAGCCGGAAAGACAACGAAGAAGACCAGATCTTCAAGGAAGCTCAAATTTTTCCATCAACTAAGTAAGCACGTCAAAAGTTTTTTCTGGTGTAAATGACCTGAAGAAACCTTGACCTTCGACAGACTGAAGAACAAGATACCAGATTAGCGACCACACAGCGAAAAAGGAAAAAAATAGAGTTATAACAAGTCTGGATAAAATAAGATGGCAGATGGAGATTCTGCAGCCGTAGAGCTATTAAACTACGCCGCAGAAGAATTTCTGAGAAAGGTTCACGTACTCTTAGAAGATATTCGGAGAACAGACAACATTCCAAAGCAACTGAAAACAGCAGCAGAACAAATGAGGCACCGCAAATGTTACGAATTATAAACAAATGTCACCCAAAATTTTTCTTTAATTGATTTCCAACACGAGGAAGAAATATCCTCAAAACTTTAAAAAAATGGTTCAAATGGTTCTGAGCATTATGGGACTTAGCTTCTGTGGTCATCAGTCCCTTAGAACTTAGAACTACTTAAACCTAACTAACCTAAGGACATCAGACACATCCATGCCCGAGGCAGGATTCGAACTTGCGACCGTAGCGGTCGTGCGGTTCCAGACTGTAGCGCCTAGAACCGCTCGGCCACTCGGGCCGGCCAAAACTTTAAGACAAGAGACAGAACTGTACACCTAGAAGAGACAACGAGCTTAGACATTTAGGCTAAAAATAAGTATTTCGAGGAAAGCTGCGGATCTGCTGATCTAAGTTCTGCAGTTCATGCTAGTTCGAATACTTGCCAGTAAATACAAGGTAGTTATCAAGCTGTTCACTGCTTATTAGTGAATCACCGTAAGTTCATTAAATTGTAATTCACCTTGTGCTCACTTGGGACTAGAGTATATGAAGTGGAACTTGATGCCTATACAGGGTGGCTAACTGCCACCAAACTTATAACATTGGGGGTCAGTCGGAACCTGTTGTTGAGATGAACCAATCTTAGTAGCGTAGTGTTTCTTTGTTGTGGACAACACAAGATGCATAGACAATATATCAAATCTAGTCTAATATCCGTGTTTTAGACGGTCGTTCTGCGCCATCACTACCGTTCAGTAACAAGATGGTGAAAGGTCAATATAGACCTAGAGTCGCGCCTTCTCTTGCAAGCAGGCGTAATGTTGGAAATGTAGTTGTAACGATCATGCACTTTATTACCTGTTGACTGAAGTAACGCATCTTCTCTCTACTAAGAAAAGCCTGAAAACGCTTGCCATCCCGTTACTCCCACATCCACCTTTACATGTGATCATAAGTATCCGGACAGCGCTATGTAACGCTAAATTGACCATTAGCTGTCACGAGAAGGGGGTCTGCCAGTATAAAAGGAGACAGGGTGAACTGTGTTGCCAGCAGAGAAGCATTACAGCAGAATAGATCGGTGAGCAGAGGTCAGTAAATTCGTATGTGGACTAGTCATTGGTTGTCACATGAGTAATAAATACGTCAGGGATGTTTCAACCCTTTTAAAGCTACCCATGTCGATTGTGGGTGATGTGACTGCGAAGTGGAAACGCGAAGGAACAACCACAGCTAACAAAGGCCAGGCAAACCTCATGTATTGTCGGACAGGGACAATAGGTTGGTTGGATTGTTTGGGGGAAGAGACCAAACAGCGAGGTCATCGGTCTCATCGGATTAGGGAAGGAAGTCGGCCGTGCCCTTTCAAAGGAATCATCCCGGCATTTGCCTGGGGCGATTTAGGGAAATCACGGAAAACCTAAATCAGGATGGCCGGACGCGGGATTGAACCGTCGTCCTCCCGAATGCGAGTTCAGTGTGCTAACCACTGGACCACATCCCTCGGTTAGGGACCGTAGGTCATGGCGGAGGATTGTTGTAAAAGATCGCATGAACTCAATGGAACTAATCACTCGTGAGTTCCAAAGCACGTTCCAAAGCATTCTTCTAGCACAATGACTCTGCACAGGGCGTTAAAATAATCGAGTACAATGGTCGAGTTCCTAGTAAGTCACGTATCTCTGTAGACAATGCTAAGCAACACCTGTGGAGATATAAAGAGCGACGCCATTGGACAGTGGATGAGCAGAAAGAAGTGATTTGGAATGATGACTCACGCTGTACTCTGTGGCAGTCTGATGGACGGCTTTGGGATTGGCGAATGCCTGGAGAGCTACCTGCTGTGGGGTGTAGTGTCAGCAGGGAAGTCACGGTACGGTGGTGTTTTTCGTGTCTAGAGTGTGGTCTCCTCATTGCGTTTGAGGAAATGCTAAATCCGGAAGGACATGAATACATTTTACAACACTGTGTACTTGATAACGTAGAGGAACTGTTCAGAGACAATGACTGACTGTATCGGCATGGCCACGCACCCTGTAATAAAGCAACTACTATGAGACAACGGTTTGTGAGAAATAACATTCCTGAAATGGGTTGTTCTGCTCAATGTCCCACCTGAACTCTATGGAAAGCTTTTGGGATGAGTTAGAACGCCAACTTCACTCTAGACCCCAGCGTCCAACATCATTACCTTCTCTCGTTTCGACTTAAGGAAGAATGGTCGCCCATCCCTCCAAAAACATTAAGATACCTCATTGAAAATATCCCCAGCAGAGTTCAAGCCTAAATTAAAGGCGAAGAGTGGACTCGCCCTATATTAATGTCCACTGATGGGTCTTCGGATACTTTTGATCAAATAGTATGTATACTTCACAAACCACTGCAAATCGCTTGTAGGTGGATACATCGCTGGAAACGTAGATCTCAACAGCGTCGCCTGTTCATTGCGAGAGTCAAACTACCTATCAGTCATATCACGACACGCCACTTGTTAACTGGTAACACTTAACAAAAACCAAGTAAGAAACAAATAGAAATTGATTTTTATACAAATTTATTAAAGTTTTTTCCTTTCTTAGCACATGTGACTGTAGATGATGAAACGCTTCGAAATGTAAATCTGACAAATCTATAACAGCCAATATCACAATTAGAAACAATGACTTGCATATAAAAACTCTATTTCAAATTTGAAAGAGTACTGGATTCAACAACGTCAACAATTTGTTTTCAAACCATTCTTCTGTTGCAGACAATATTTTAATGCACAGTGCGAAGTAATATTTTTATTCTTAACAACTTTAAATAGATCTTGTTATGCTGCACTTATCACTTATTTGGTTTGAATTTAGCACTACCTACTTCACTCTTTTTCATCCTGTCGAGAGTCGGCAGTTTTGATCGAGAAACTGTCGGTATTCTATGATTGTCAGTTCGGATTTCAAGGGAATCCTCTTTCTGGCCATTAATTTCAGGACGGGTCTTGCTACTCTCACGCCTGACACTGTCCTGCGCTGAAGCAGCGAACTGCGGATCGCGATCACTGTTAACTGCATCTGAGGGAGCTGATTCCTTCTTGCCACATCCATTCTGCAGTATCCCAGTGTTGGTGTGTGCGGATGGCGTAGTTGCATTCATGATGTTCACGCCTTCCATAACTGATCCCGAGTCGTAGGTAGGGGCCTTACTGTCGGTAAATGCTTCTATCTCGCTGGGATTGTAAAGTGACTGGCTGCGTGTGGCCTTCTTTGGATGCATAGCCAGCGACGACGCATCTGAGAAGCTGGACTTCCTTGAGACACTCTCTTTTAGCCCCAGTAAATGTCCAGAGGAAGATTTCCTGTGACTTTTCCTCCTTATATCATTGAACCGCGTGTAGAAACTCTTGCGACGTATCCTTTCTTCAACTGTTTCGTCTTCCAGTACAGGAGATGGCGTCTTTGGATAAGAGGACAGGGAGAAATCACGACTTTCCAAATCGGAGCAAAGGGACCAAGAATCAATGCTTTCCGACTCGTCCGCGGGTGATAGTGTTGATGCGTAATCCTCCTGGCCAAGAGGACTTAGATGAGAGTAGTGGTTGGTGCCTTGCAGCTCTATCTTTGGTAAATTTAGTGTGAGCTTCCCCATATCCCTCCGGTTACAGTTTGCTGAAACATCATTGAATATATTCCCTTCTTGTTCGAGTTGGCGTTTAACTGACTCTGTAGGAGTCAGGTTCCCTGCAGCAATGGCGTTGCTACTGTCTTTCGATAGTCGTGGCACATATCCTGGACTCCCAGTGGCGTAACTACTGCAGCTGTAATTATCGTCTCTCAAGAGAGGTCTGACAGTTTCATTTATTTTGTTATATTGTGCTTTCTGGTTGGGAGCTCGCTTGGTGATGATACTCTTCTGTTCCGATGTAGTTGTTTCAGCATTTGGGCATGTGAGAGCGTCGTTATCCTTCGCGTTTTGACTTTTAGTTTTGGAAATGTTTTCTTCTTTCACCTTGAGAGGGGCATTGCTGATTGCTGACTGGCGATGGGCGCCTGTAGATGATGTCAGCACATCACGTGTGTTGGAACTCTCGTTACATTTGGCTGCTCCTGAGATTGAGGAACTTACACATGATGATGATTTTGCGTTTTCTGTTGTTTTTGATGACTTGTCATTCGTAGATGTATCCTTAGTGACACTTTTATCTTCTGAATATGGGTTTTGAACGCCCACGTTTTCCTTTTTACGGTTACATTGGTCCCCAAAGGGAATCTTCTGTGTCTGTCGCTTCCCGTCAGATTGAGTTTGGTCAGAGATGTCGTCCTTCCTGGTGCTCTTGTTCGGCTGCACCTTGTGATCCCTCTTAGTCCCGATTCCACCGGCAACTGCCGGTAAAAGTTGGTCTGCCGAGGGCTCGGCACTGTGCAGAGAGGCTGTCGTGCTTGCGTCCTTTCTCTTCCTCTCGGGCTTCTGCTTTTCTCTGGCGGCGCAGTCACCCAATAGCACAGTATCGCTCGTGGCGCCAGCATACACAGACTGCGTCCGCCTACCTGAGGAACCCTCCATTCGCCGCAGCAGTCCGAGCACCGACGAGACGGGTCTCGCGGACGACGGAAGTCGGACGTCGTCGACAGAGACGGCGCGCTTGAGCAGTGCGGACTCAGACGGGACATCAGTCGTCGCACTCTGCTTCCTCAGCGAGTTGATGGCCTGCTCCACGCGACTCGACACTGCGGTGTCTCCACCGCCAGAACGGAGCTTCTCCAGTTTCTTCTCGAGCGAATGCAGGAAGCGGTTCTTACCGGTTTCAGGTTTCCCGTTGGCGACACCGCTAGACTCGGGAGCTGGCGCGTCACCAGGACTCTGCTGGGGGGCGCCGACTGCTGGGCCGTCGGGCGTTTTGGTCTCAGATTTCGTTTCCTTAGACATTTCTGCCTGCTTCTTCTCGAGCAGAGCAGCTCGCCTAGCCAGCCTCTTCGCCTTCTTAGCTTCCGCCTCCGCCGATTTCTGAGCCTCTTTCTCCTTGGCGTACACGCTTTCCTCTCTGGGCGTGTCGAAGAAATCGGGGCGCAAGAACCGCGATATCTTGCGTGTCTTTTTCCTCGTCACGGCATCCACTCCGTCGGAGATGGCGGCGGCGGACTCCGAAGTGGTGCTACCAGTCTTCTCTTCCGGAACAGGGCCGCCGGGCTGGTGTGAGTCTTGGCGCAGAAATTTTCCTAGCACTGACCTATCCGGCGAGGTGGCGGAGTGCGCCTCGCCGCGCCTGTGCTCCTGGGCGTCCGCGCGTGCGGTGCTGTCGAAGGCCCTCCGGCCGTAGTCGTAGTCCTGGGTGAAAGAGGCGGAGCGCCGGGGAAAGCGCGACACGGCGGGGATGTGGCTGCGCCGGTAGCGGTCGGCAAACGCCTCGCCCGCGCCAGCCCCTACGCCCAGGCCGGCCGCGCTGCGCTCGGCGCGGATCCGCTCCAGCGTGTCGTCGATGCCGGCGACCGAGAGCCGCTCCCTGGCGCGGTAGGAGACGGGCGGCAGCAGCGTGCGGCGGCGCGGCAGCGGCAGCGGCAGAGGCGGCAGCGAGCCGCACGACGAGCCGGAGCCGCTGCGGCGCGGCGCGGGCGGCAGCGAGGCGTCCACCTGCGGCGACCAGCGCGCCGGCAGCGGCCGCTCGTCGCGCACGGACGAGGTGCGCGACAGCCGGCGCCCGGCGTCGGGCAGCATGCGGCGGCTCAGGCTGGGCGTGTACTGCGGCATCGACATCGACGACGTCGACGGCGAGGGCGACGGTGACGCAGGCGCGGCCGGCTCCGACGACCCGAAATCGCCGTCCGCGGTCCCGCTGCTCGGCTGCGCCGCACCTTCAAACCAAACACGAACACATGAGTAACATTTCGCTGTTGATGGTGGCATCTCGGAGAGACGCAGCTACACTGCGCAACACGATTAAATGATGACTTCTTCGAAACTCTGTAACTGTCTCTCATTGCGACGCATGAGTTTGAAATTTCCCTCAAAGGTGTCAACAACTTTCCTCCGTACTGGTGCTAAGGCGTGGCGCCCTGCGACATCATTCTCGGGCTCATCGACGCTTCAAACAGCAAGGTGTCGCAGACTGCACTACAAAAGACAAAGCTCAGAAATTCATTTGAGCTCTAAGGGAGGTCCACCAAATTTCAATATACACTACTGACCATTAAAATTGCTACACCAAGAAGAAATGCAGATGATAAACGGTATTCATTGGACAACTATATTATACTAGAACTGACATGTGATTACATTTTCACGCAATTTGGGTGCATAGATCCTGAGAAATCAGTACACAGAACAACCACCTCTGGCCGTAATAACGGCCTTGATACGCCTGGGCATTGAGTCAAACAGCTTGGATGGCGTGTACAGGTACAGCTGCCCATGCAGCGTCTGTAGCACATCTTCGTGGTGTAGGAACTTTAATGGCCAGTAGTGTACTTCTGCCTAAAGCCAACGTGGATGTGTCACACAGTGTGTAACGCCACAAGGACAGAAAACCCCAATTGACAAACTTTGTGGAAACTGAAAGTAGGGAAGTGATTCATCTTGACAGTGACGGCAACTATTGACGATAAAACCTACGCTGGTGATATTTTGATTAACACCTATATCATTCACATGCTGAGAATATCATACAAAAAGGGGAGATAAAAGGAAAGGATTATCATAGATTCTTTATGAAACATCTACAAAATAAATTCAAAATCATATGAACGGAGGCGAAATCCGAGAAAGTAATTCAGTCAAAGATAACATTTACCATGAAAGAGTTGTAGCCGCATCGAAAAGGAAATTCAATGCGACTACAATACAAATCGGATATGAAAATGTTCAGTGAGTTAGTTGCTCTTGAGTCGCTCTGGAGTACTTTTGCGATAGTTGTCTGGATGCAAACGCTATTAGATTGTTTCAGTTTTGGAAGTTTGATAATTCTTGAGATAGAGATTGAAGTATTGCTCAGTCATTCGATGAAGAATGTTAATCTTTGCTGTTCTCAACTCGACGGTATAGTAAGACGAGTGTTAGACTTCAATTGAGTGATATTGGTTTATCGGACTTGGCCTTTGTACTGATGAACCTTGAGATCAATGGATCAACGACAGAAAAATAAGTCGAAGTCTTAAGTGGGACACAATAAAACGAAGACACGAAGATAGACAAGTACGCCGATTAGTCAAAAGTTTTCGTCAGCGTCACTATTACTGAAATGAAGTTAATCTTGAATGACATATCGGTGTGTGCGTGTTGTAGGGACAAACAATTAATTACAGAATGAACAATAAAATATGAGTCAAAAGGTAAACTTACGTGTCGCCTAACTCATTAAACGGACAGTACAATGTGTATTAATGCAAGTTGATTGACTCTTTAAACATTTTAAGTGACTAAGTGAGTACATGAATAATGGACAGTGGAGAGTGATTAGTTTAAACCAGTATTACGGCGTGTTAAAAAAACATTTACTCCAACACAAGTTATCTCTGGTGTTACTTCGGACCGTTATTAATAACTGGACGTAGAAACGGCATAGCAACGGAATAGTGGAGAGCGAAATTTCATCCTCGCTATGTGTGATGTGAAAAACGACCGTAATGATGAAATCAAGAATCATCGCGCAACTAACCGGACATAAAAATAAAAATAAACGATTACAGTTTACCAGTTCGCACAAGCTGAGAATACTATTGCGGACAGATAGTAGAATATTTCTAAACCACACGATGAGTTGTGCTCTTACGAGAGTTACAGGTGCTGTTTTACGTCATACCGACGGGGACGAGCATCGTTACGCGTCGCGTCTCCTCCCGGTGAGTGAAGAAGGAAGGAAGGGACGCCACAAGTGGGAAGGTCGTCACATCCTCTCTTGTCCATATTTCATCCCTTCCTTTGACGCCTCTGCAATGGAGGTTACAATATCTACCGAGCGCTGAAATCACGCTGTTTTATTGTAAGTGGCTGAGGAACACATTGCAGACACACCGCCGCTCGCCATCGACACGGCGTGGAATAAAGGGTGCCAATGAAAGCCCTCTTTCCCTTGGGACGATGATTTCGCGGTCGAAAACGACGGTTCGCAGTGCGCTGAGCACCAGGGCGACGTTCTTGACAACGTACTACACTGCTGCCACTCCGTGTGCATTTCAACCCAACTCTAACGACACTGAGACTGAAACCCGACCTAACGTGATCCGACCCCTTTTGAGTGAAGTACGGCCACAGTTTTTGCTCTGGTACAGAGGGTGGGACCACAAAGTTCCGTCAAAAACTACTCGACGGAATCTGAACCTGATCGGAAGCAGAGAAGCGTGTTTATACTTTTTCAGCCCTCTTGTTTCTGGCACTCCTGTGGCGTGATCACGGGTAGACGGGGGTGGGGGGGTGGGGGCAACATTAAAATGCGCATGAATAAATCGACAAACGCTTCCTTTAAGAACCTCCAGTTCGGCATGCCACCCATCCATCTTTGATGAGCACATTAAAAACTGCGACATTAATTCAGCAGCGCGGTAGCTCTAACCCTGCAAGGTAGGCAAATCCCTTGCAAGGTGTGTCGAAGGGTTACCCAACTCCCGGGAACTAGAACAGCCGCGAGGCAGAATTGGTATCGAAGTTTCTGATAGTCATATTTTCAACGTGTTCGGGAAAGGAGAGCCATTTTGTACATGAACATTTTAATGCCCCCTCCAACCCCCGTGATCACGCCACAGGAGGGCTGAAAACGCATAAACAGCGTTTCCTGCTTCGGATCACGTTCAAATTTCCTCGAATGCCAGAATAAGATTTTCACTCTGCAGCGGAGTGTGCGCTGATATGAAACTTCCTGGCAGATTAAAACTGTGTGCCCGACCGAGACTCGAACTCGGGACCTTTGCCTTTCGCGGGCAAGTGCTCTACCATCTGAGCTACCGAAGCACGACTCACGCCCGGTCCTCACAGCTTACTTCTGCCATTACCTCGTCTCCTCCGTTCCAAACTTTACAGGAGCGCTCCTGCGAACCTTGCAGAACTAGCACTCCTGAAAGAAAGGATATTGCGGAGACATGGCTTAGCCACAGCCTGTGGCTGTGGCTGTGGCTGTGGCAGCCCCCAGGCTGTGGCTAAGCCATGTCTCCGCAATATCCTTTCTTTCAGGAGTGCTAGTTCTGCAAGGTTCGCAGGAGCACTCCTGTAAAGTTTGGAACGGAGGAGACGAGATAATGGCGGAAATAAAGTTGTGAGGACGGGACGTAAGTCGTGCTTGGGAAGCTCAGTTGGTAGAGCACTTGCCCGCGAAAGGCAAAGGTCCCGAGTTTGAGTCTCGGTCCGGCACACAGATTTAATCTGCCAGGAAGTTTCCTCGAATGGTTTTTAACGGTCCCTAGTGGTTCCACCATGCGGTCCAGAGAAAAAAAAAACTGTGGTCGCACTACACTCCAAAGGAGTTGGATCACGCTCAATTATGGTGCAGCCCCACGATGTCCTTAGAGAAGGGTTGAAACATGCAGGGTCGAACGTTGTCAAGAACGTTGTCCTGCTCTTCACCGCACTGCGAAATGTGTGGAAATCAACACCCCAATCGAAGGGTGGTTTCATTGACTCTCTTTATTCCACCCCCTGCGGCCTTTTCGCGTCGATTCTGAGCGGCGGTGTGTCTGAAATGTTTTCCTAGGCTCGATTTCAACGCTGAGTGTCACAGTTCTGACCTCCATCGAAGAAGCGTCGAAAGAAGGGATGAAATATCGTTAAGAGGGGGCTGTGACGACCTGCCCATTGTGCGATACGTCCACGGTGGCGTTGGCGGAATTTTAGTGGAATTAGGTGCGAATGTAACATCAGGAATTCACATTACAGCTCACATAAACTTCTGAGCTGTGTCGACACTTTGCCGTTTGAATCTCCTCCGAGTGACATCGCAGGGTAACGCGCTTTTGCACCAATTCAGAGGGAAGTTATAGGCGCCTTTGAGCCAAATTCCAAATTTATGCATAGAAATGGTAGACAGTTATGCGGTTTCATTGCCTGTTAACGCCTGCGCTGAGCGTTGTTTCTCGCTGTAGAGCGGTGCGAGTATTCATGCTTTCCTGCATCTTCCATCTGTCGGCGCTACTTTTCCTCTTTCTCACTGTGGGGCGGCTGTAATGTTCAAACGCCCTAGCTACTATTTTAATATACTGACCTTTTATTTTGGAACTCCATTCTTTTAAAACAACAGGGTATCACATAAAACAATGTTAGACTAGATTAATCACAAATTATGTGATATCTCATTTGTTCAGATTGCTCTCTCGTTCAGGGGTCACACAAAACGTACACACAGTTGTTAGCTGCGCCTGGCCGGTACATAATACATCATACGTTCGTGCATTGCTGGTAGCATAATAGGCAGAGTCGAGCGTGAGCCACAGGTGGTACAAGCTGCCCCGCGGGAGGGTCCAGCTTGTGCTACCGATGGCACGCACTGGCGTGAAAGTCTTAAAAATATACAAATGCTTCTCGCTTCGTGGCGCTTGCGTGGTTGAATCAGGAGACCCTGAAGGTAACTTTGCGTCAGGCAGCATTCTCTTGCGTTTGTCAGTGTGTAAGCAGCAACCGACTGAAATGGACGACGTTATTGCTTCTCCAACCATTCGCGAGATACGCTCTGTGATTCGCTTCCTGCAATCAGAAGGATCACTGACACCGATATCCATGTGTTGTATATGGTCATCGGGTTAAGAGTGACGTGTGTTGTTAATGAGTGGTGCAGAAAATTAAGGCTGGTCATACAGATGTGCGCCGGCCGCTGGTGGCCGAGCGGTTCTGGCGCTACAGTCTGGAACCGCGCGACCGCTACGGTCGCAGGTTCGAATCCTGCCTCGGGCATGGATGTGTGTGTTGTCCTTAGGTTAGTTAGGTTTAAGTAGTTCTAAGTTCTAGGGGACTTATGACCTCAGCAGTTGAGTCCCATAGTGCTCAGAGCCATACAGATGTGCATGATGAAAGTGGTTGGGAAAGGCATTCAGATATGACCGATGTTGCATCTTGACCAAATTATGCATCTACATCTACATCCATACTCCGCAAGCCACCTGACGGTGTGTGGCGGAGGGTACCATGAGTACCTCTATCGGTTCTCCCTTCTATTCCAGTCTCGTATTGTTCGTGGAAAGAAGGATTGTCGGTATGCTTCTGTGTGAGCTCCAATCTCTCTGATTTTATCCTCATGGTCTCTTCGCGAGATATACGTAGGAGAGAGCAATATACTGCTTGACTCTTCGGTGAAGGTATGTTCTCGAAACTTTAACAAAAGCCCGTACCGAGCTACTGAGCGTCTCTCTTGCAGAGTCTTCCACTGGAGTTTATCTATCATCTCCGTAACGCTTTCGCGATTACTAAATGATCCTGTAACGAAGCGCCCTGCTCTCCGTTGGATCTTCTCTATCTCTTCTATCAACCCCATCTGGTACGGATCCCACACTGCTGAGCAGTATTCAAGCAGTAGGCGAACAAGCGTACTGTAACCTACTTCCTTTGTTTTCGGATTGCATTTCCTTAGGATTCTTCCAATGAATCTCAGTCTGGCATCTGCTTTACCGACGATCAAGGGACTGATGACCTTGCTGTTTGGTCCCTTAAACCCCAACCCACCACCACCACCACCGACGATCAACTTCATATGATCATTCCATTTTAAATCACTCTTAATGCGTACCCCAGATAATTTATGGAATTAACTGCTTCCATTTGCTGACCTGCTATTTTGTATCTAAATGATAAGGGATCTATCTTTCTATGTATTCGCAGCACATTACACTTGTCTACATTGAGATTCAATTGCCATTCCCTGCACCATGCGTCAATTCGCTGCAGATCCTCCTGTATTTCAGTACAATTTTCCATTGTTACAACCTCTCGATATACTACAGCATCATCCGCACACCTGAAATCACTCTTACTTCGGAAGACTTCTCTCCATTGAGAATGACATGCTGCGTTCTGTTATCTAGGAATCTTCAATCCAATCACACAATTGGTCTGATAGTCCATATGCTCTTACTTTCTTCATTAAACGACTGTGGGGAACTGTATCGAACGCCTTGCGGAAGTCAAGAAACACAGCATCTACCTGTGAACCCGTGTCTATGGCCCTCTGAGTCTCGTGGACGAATAGCACGCTTTTTCTAAACCCATGCTGATTCCTACAGATTAGATTTCTAGTCTCCAGAAAAGTCATTATACTCTAACATAATACGTGTACCAAAATTCTACAACTGATCGACGTTATAAATATAGGTCTATAGTTCTGCACATCTGTTCGACGTCCCTTCTTGAAAACGGGGATGACCTGTGCCCTTTTCCAATCCTTTGGAACGCTACGCTCTTCTAGAGACCTACGGTACACCTATGCAAGAAGGGGGGCAAGTTCCTTCGCGTACTCTGTGTAAAATCCAACTGGTATCCCATCAGGTCCAGCGGCCTTTCCTCTTTTGAGCGATTTTAATTGTTTCTCTATCCCTCTGTCGTCTATTTCGATATCTACCATTTTGTCATCTGTGCGACAATCTAGAGAAGGAACGACAGTGCAGTCTTCCTCTGTGAAATAGCTTTGGAAAAAGACATTTAGTATTTCGGCCTTTAGTCTGTCATCCTCTGTTTCAGTACCATTTTTGTCACAGAGTATCTGGACATTTTGTTTTGATCCACCTACTGCTTTGACATAAGACCAAAATTTCTTAGGATTTTCTGCCAAGTCAGGACATAGAACTTTACTTTCGAATTCATTGAACGCCTCTCGCATAGCCCTCCTCACACTACATTTCGCTTCGCGTAATTTTTGTTTGTCTGCAAGGCTTTGGCTATGTTTATGTTTGCTGTGAAGTTCCCTTTGCTTCCGCAGCAGTTTTCTAACTCGTTTGTTGTACCACGGTGGCTCTTTTCCATCTCTTACGATCTTGCTTTGCACATACTCATCTAACGCATATTGTACGATGGTTTTGAACTTTTTCCACTGTTCCTCAACACTATCTGTACTTGAGACAAAACTTTTGTGTTGAGCCGTCAGGTACTGTGTAATGTGCTTTTTGTCACTTTTGCTAAACAGAAAAATCTTCCTACCTTTTTTAATATTTCTATTTACGGCTGAAAACATCGATGCCGTAACCGCTTTATGATCGCTATGCATGCGAGAAGTTGGTTCACATTTCCGAACTTCTAAAGACGTGACTCAGATTTCGAGGGCAATCCTGTTCACTGCTGCAGAGAGGTTAGGTACTATAAGTTCTGTGTGCAGCGGGTACCAAAATGCCTAACCGATGTTCACGAAACTGGAACAACGGGTCCTGCTTAACACTCCTTCAGCGCTACCACGAAGACGGATGGATTTCGAAACGGAATCGTGGCTGCAGGCGAGACATGGATGCAGTACGTGAGCTATGAAACTAAGTAGCAATCCAAAAAATGGATGCACACTTACTCTTCCAACAAGCCCAAAAATCTAAGCAGACGTTGCGAAACAGTGAAGTAGCGCTTACAGCTTTTCAGGATCGCAAAATAATTCTAACAACACATTTCATGAGAATAACGCGTGAGAATACTGACATCACAAGCTACGAGACTCTTACGAAACTCCAAAGGTCAGTTCAAAACAAACGGCACGGTACGATTACCGAACAAATCATTCTCCTTCCTGACAGTACGTGAACCCATACTGCGAAACGAACGAAGGATATTTCATGTTAGCGCAAAGTCCGCCGCAGGATGAAAGTTTCATTCTGGAAACGTCCTCATAGTACGGATTTGGCACCGAGCGTCTTTCCCCTCTTCTCCAAGATTAAGTCCTGGTTGGCTACTCAGAACTTCAAGACCGACGGATAGCTCAAAGATTCTATAAACAAATGGCTCTAGCAGCAGGCAGCATCATTCTTTGAACAATGGGAAAAGATGGTGGTGTCACAGTACAACATACGTTTGAACTTCTATGGCGACTATGTGTGCAGAAGGTAACCTTTCAGTTTGGATATGAAGATTTGGGGAATGCCGATCAGTTTCCCGAGTTTTGTTGGAAGCCTCTTGGAAATTAAACCTGCTGAACAGTGCGGACCTTCCCGCACAATTCTCAAGGAAGTATTATCTAAGGCTGTGTCGTTTTCCACGTTGCAGAACGTTCTGAATAAGTCAATATCGTCACCAAAATTCCCATTATGGAGTACTTTACCACTTCATTGTTGGTTTTATTCAGGATTCCAATACACCATATTATTCCCCACACTTTTGACTACAAAACCCTGTTTTCCATCATAATCTCCGTTCGATGCGGCGGCCTTACGCCATCATACTGGGAGGGCCTATGGGCCGGAAGTGTGCCATTATACCTGGTCGACGTCGGAGCCAACGTCTTGCTGTATCAGTAACCTCCCCCTCATCCACGTACTGCTTCCCACGGAGTACGTCCTTTCTTGGGCCAAACAGATGGAAATCGAAAAGTGCGAGATCCGGGCTTTTGGGTGAATGAGAAAGAACAGTTCAATGAAGTTGTGTAAGCCTCTCTCGGGTGCGCTGATCTATGTGAGACTTTGCGTTGTCATGGAGAAGGAGAAGTCCTTTGCATTTTTGTAACATTTTCCTAAGGGTCGCACAATACACTTCTGAGATGATCGTTGTACCATCGCACAGAATAACCCCTTCAGAGTCGCAGAACACTGTCGTCATGACATTTCGAGCTGAAGGTGAGACTTTGAACTTTTTCTTCGTGGGAGAGATGGTGTGGCGCCACTCTATGGATTACCGTTTTGTTTCAGATTCGAAATGATGAACCCGTGTTTCATTACCTGTGAGGATGTTGGGCAAAAGATTGTCACGGTCAGCCTTGTAACGCGCAAGGAATTCCCCAATTTCGTTGCACTTGATGGCCTTGTGTTAGGCGACGAGGAATCCAACGGGCAACCCCCGTTGAGTACCACAACTGATGGACGAATGGGTCAGCACTAGCAACAGAAACGTCCCGTTGTGCAGCGGTGTGTTTGACTGTGATCCGTGGATCACCACGTTCCAACACTGCTGGAGTCAGAATTTTGTGCGGCTTGCCGGCGCGCGGGTGGTCGGACAGGTTTGCGCGACCTTGTTGCAGTGATGACACGCCCCTCGATCAAAAACACGCCGTGCTTCCGTTCACTGCCACGTCTCCATAGACGTACTGCAGGCGCCTATGAATATCTGTGATGCTTCGGTTTTGCGCCAAAAGAAACTCAATGACAGCTCTCTGCATGGAACGCATCTCCTTACGGACGCCATTTTGAAGGCTAGGTATAGCCCCGCCACCAATCGAAAATTCATGAAACTATAGGGGCTGAAGTGGGAATAATCCACAATTTCCCACAACTTCTCAACCGAAATCGGCCGAGAAAAAATGTGTTGCATTACTTACTGAACGCTTCTCGTACATTTCATTCCCTACCCAGACGCGCATCTCCGGCTGTTGTAAAACTCGTTTTTTCTACAGTTTTATCAATGTTATGTACGAAAATACCACCACCGCCACCAACGCCACTAATAACCACCTGGCGTATAAGATAATTCTGCATTGAGGTTTCACAAAGGTCTCAATGTGCCTTCCACTGGACGGATGTCTCAAGTGACTGCATTCACTCCTATTGTTATACGGCGTCACAGTTCACCCAAGTTGACGGAAAGTGAGACACACAGATGGAGTCTTTCAGGCAACTCAACAAAAAAAATTCAATGCTGCAATGAGACATCCATACACCCCCATAATACTGATCCATCATTGACGAAGTTCATCAGTATTACCAAACAGCTAACCTGCAGCACATTTCCCATTGCAGTTTGCCCTTCTAACAGCTTCCAGGGGCAACAAAAATTTGATTTTCAATTTTTCGTACAGTATTGACATAATTTAAATTTTTTAAAATTTTCCATAATTCACTTATTAAGAGCTATAATCTTATGTTATTGGTTTAATACACTAACAAGTCAAGTATTAAAGTTAAACACTGACGGTAAAAAATCGCAACACCGAAAATAATTAATGTAGTCATGGAATTTCGGGAATACATTTGTGTAGGTAATATATTTAAGTGCTTAACATTGCAAGATCACAGGTCAATGTAAGCGCGAGATAAGCCATCGCGAATGTAAGATGCTGGTACATTAATAACCGGTGTGACGGGCAGAATGTTTAATGTAAACATGCAAACGTGCATGCGCTGTTTTGTCAATTTGTCCGATGGAGATCCATGCATGTTGCACATGGTCCGTCAATATATAAACGGTTAACGTTGTTGGTGGGTGACGTTGGAGATGTCTGATGATGTCCCATATGTGCTCAGTTGGAGACAGATATAGTGATCGAGTAGACCAAGACAACATGTCGACACTCTGTAGAGCATGTTGGGTTACAAAACAGCGATATGTGGGCGAGCGTTATCCCGGTGAAAGACACCCCCCAGAATGCTGTTCACGAATGCCAGGTCAACAGGTCGAATCGCCAGACTGGTGCACAAATTTTCTGTCAGCGTGCGTGGGATAACAGTAAGCGTTCTCCTGCTGTCATACGAAATTGCACCCCCAACCATAACTGCAAGTGTAGGTCCAGTGTGTCTAGCACGCAGAGGGGTTGGTTGTAGGCCCTCATCTGGCCTTCTCGTAACCAACACACGGCCATCAGTGGCACCGAGGCAGAACTAATTGCCAGCCGCGGTGGCCGAGCGGTTTTAGGCGCTTCTGTCCGGAACCGTGCGACTGCTACGGTCGCAGGTTTGAATCCTGCCTCGGGTATGGATGTGTGTGATGTCCTTAGGGTAGTTAGGTTTAAGAAGTTCTAAGTTCTAGGGGAGTGATGACCTCAGATCTTAAGTCCCATAGTGCTCAGAGCCATTTGAACCATTTGAGCAGAACCAGATATCATCAGAAAACACAACAGACCTCCGTCCTGGCCTCCAATGAGCTCTCGCTTGACACCACTGAAGTTGCAAATGGCGGGGGGTTCGGGATCAGTGGAATGCACATTACAGGGCGTCTGTATCGGAGCTGCTCTTGAAATAGCCGATTTGTACTAGTCCATTGTGTCACTGTGGTGGTGCTCAAATTGCACAGCCATACTCAGAGCACGATGGTCTTCCCAATTAGCATTGCCCGAGGCCATCTGGAGACCAGCCTTCTTGCGACTGTACATGCTCGTGACCACCGCTGCCAGCGGTCATGTACAGTGGCTACATTCCTGCCCAGTCTTCCTGCAGAAGAAAACCAGCAACCACATTTACCAGTTTGAACTGACACCACGGTAAAATTTTAGTTTCGATACATAAGGAAAAATTTGTCCCAAATTTCTGCAACCATCAGCTGTATAAGGGAATGACGACACTGAAAATTTGTTTCGGACCGGGACCCGAACGCGGATTTCCCGCTTTACGCGTGTGGTCACGTTGACAGCTTCGGCTATTCGTGTACGACTCACGGCCAGACCCAAACGTCCGTAAGTCGTCGTTCCTGCGACACAACCTGTTCTCCTACGCACGTTATGTAATTCTTATACATGGGAGGACATTTTAACTGAAAGTTGTTGCCTCGTATCGACGCATAAATACGACATTTCTGTGCCTGTGTTGGTAAGAAGAATGGTAAAATGTTCCTTCGGACACGCACGCTGATGGTTGTTCGTATTCGCAACTGCGAACACATTTCATGCAATTCATAACATGTGTGTGCCAGTGTTGGTAAGAAGAATGGTACAATGTTCCTTCGGACACGCACGTTGATGGGTGTTCGTATTCGCAACTGCAAATACATTTCATGCAATTCATAACGGCTGCATGCATGTTTGTCCGAAGGAACAATGCATCGTTCTCCATAACAACACAGGCACAGCGATGTCGTATTTCTGTTCTCATTCGGTTCTACTTATAGACTTGTGAAATCGGATGAATATTTTTGAAATGTCATGTCCTTGCTTGAAATTGCACGAATACAGTGTTATCTGTTACCTTTGCCGCGCGGAGTGGCGGCGCGGTTTGAGGCGCCCTGTCACGGATTGCGCGGCCCCTCCCGCCGGAGGTTCGAGTCCTCCCTCGCTCATGGGTGTGTGTGTGTGTGTGTGTGTGTCGTTCTTAGCGGAAGTTAGTTTAAGTAGTGTGTAATTCTAGGGATCGAGGACCTCAGCAGTTTGATCCCATAGGAATTCACACACATTTGAAGATGTTTTTGTTATCTTTGTTTACGAAGCTGCAGAGCTCATTGTTTTGATAACAACGGCTCCGGAAATCATTGTCCCCTTCAGTTGCGAAATGCGTTCGGTAATTCCATTTTTGTGTGCCTAGTTTATGGGCCTACAAGGTGAGCGGTGCGACAGTTTGACAATAGAGCCGAGAGATCAAAATTGGCCAAATCAATAAGAATGATGAGCGTTGTAGCAGGCCCACTGCACAGGTTGAAGAAATCGTGCAACAAATGGGCTAAAAATTGTGTTCTGATAGACGATTGACTGTGATGATTTTCCTCATGATTCACGCAGACCTATTTACACGATTACTAATAAAAATTTGGTATATTGCAAATTGTGTGCATGGAGATACCGAAGTATGTGGGGAATCATGACTTCAGCTTTATGCTGGTTGTGACAGGAAAGTCTGACGGACAGTGGTACGTCACAGACAGCCAGGAGTAACTTCGCTCTGCCTCCCCGAAATACTGAAAGAATGACACCTCTCCCCGAGTCACCAACATACTCGTCAACGATGGTCACTTGGGGTAATGCAGAACCACGACTCATTGCTGAACACAATACGACACCATTCATCAGCAGTCCATGCTTCCTAGTCATGGAACCACTCCCACACAGCAGTTTGTGTTATAGTATTAAAACCAGTCTAAGTATGGAACTGTAATTCTCTAGTCCAGCTGCTGCTAATCTCTAACCAGTGGGGCAGGAAGACACAGGATGTTGCAGGCAGTCCATTCCTAGTTCTCGGATGGCAAGCACAGATGTGAATGGGTTACAATGTGCAAGTGCACTATGCGGAGACCCTCCAATGTTGGTCAGACGTGGTCTACCGGAACCCTGACGATGCATATGCCTACTCTCACGTTCCCACGCAATCCAACATCGGGCCAATGTCACATCCGAATGTCCCACAATTGTGGATACTGCACGATTCGACCAATCGGCCAAATGGAGACCCACAACGAGACCATTCAAATTCTGTCAAGTGCTGATAACGCTGACTCTGACAAGTACACAGCTTCTCCGTGTCCTCCAGTGCTCACTCAACGTCTGAGGCTTTTCACGCCCCTTATACAGGATGGTCAGAGAGAGTCTCAATTGCTTATACGGGTGTTGCAGGATAGGTTGTGCTGAGAAATAATTGTCAAGAAAAAAATCGATACGTTGCGCTGTTTCCAAGTCAGTTAGCATTGAAGATAGCCAGTCAGACCGTTGTGCTCGCAAAAAAATTCAAGCGGCCCGACAGATACAATTAGTGTCCGTTGTTCTCATAGCATAGATAATAGTGCACAAGACTGCTCAGCCTTTGGCTCGAGTTCGACCCTTTCTACCATACCACGTCCAATTTTTGTATCGCTCTCTCGTGTGGTTTTAGGAATCCAAACGAAGGACACGTTTGCCGACACCGTCTCTGGTGGGTTGCTTGAGTCTGCGCGCATAATGGCCTGATTGGCTAACTTCGATGCTAATTAACTCGGAAACGACGCAACGTATCGAATGTTTTTCTTAACAATTATTTCTCCGCACAACCTATTCTGCAAAACCCTTACGAGCCTTTCAGACTATTTCTGACTACCCTGTATACCCTATCACGGCAAGCTACAATTCAAAACACGAACAACACTAAGGTACTCTGGTCTTTGTTCTACCTGTCACAGAGAATTGCAATTCTAATAATTAACATACCAACCGATAATATGTACGTGCACGAAATTACATTGACATCCGACTGTATCTCCTGGGTGCTTCATTTTTTGTCGGGTAGAGTATATTCTTCCACAATAGGCCTAAATACTTTAATCTTACTTCAAACTTTGCTGTGTTCTGGAAGACAAAGACAACTATATAATGGTCTGTATTTCAGATTTTATGGCGTGAGCATAGCAGAAGGTTTTTAATTGTCATGTTTGTTGAATAAAGCGTACAGATGAGAGATTTTCACTCTCGAAACACGTTGTTGCTGGAAACGAAGAACAATTTATGTGGTTTTGTGCAACAATTAAAATTTATGTTAATGTTAGCAGCCGTCCCAGCGAGGAGGGAGTGGGAAAAATGGAGGCTCGATCTACAGTCGTACTCGGATTATCTTACATAAAGTGGATCTGTTCTGCGTCAGACAACCTAAATTACGAGTATATCAGCTGGATTCTAGACTACGGTACGATGAGTCGCGATTCTAGTTGGTAAGAGTTGATGATAGGGTTAGAGTGTGGCACAGATCCCATGAAGCCATGGACCGAATTTGTCAACAAGGCACTGTGCGATCTAGTAGTGGTCGCAGAATGGTGTGGACTGTGTTTACATGGAATGGACTGGGTCGTCTGAGCCAACTGAACCGATGCAGCATGGCTCAATATTTCTGCGGGGAACTTTTACCAACTGGTTGAGTCCACGCCATGTTGAGTTGCTACAATACGCCGGGCAGGAGGTTCGACACAACATAACGAGGGATCCCACACACAGTAAGAGCAGAAGTGCACTGACACTGTTTCAGAGACTAGTCTCTTTTCTCTGCGTAAATAAATGCACTGCGATTTTCAGTCATGTGCAAGGCATTCAATAAACATCTGGAAACTTGTGGTAAGTTCCCATGGGACCAAACTGCAGAGGTCATCGGTCCCTAGGCTTACACACTACTTAATCTAACTTAAACTTACGATAAGGACAACGCAAACACCTATGCCAGAGGGAGAACTCGAACCTCCGACGGGGGGAGCCGCGCGAACAGTGACAAGGCGCCCCAGACAGCGTGGCTACCCCGCGCGCCGCATTTCATTAGAACTTACTTCTGTAGATTGTTGTTCAGTGACACTCCTTATTTGTTCAGGCAGTTTCTCTTTAAGGACAACGTGGCGACGTAGGCTCTGTTCTAAACGTTTGAACCCAAACAAATACGAGGTGTGGCTAGAAAAAAACCGGACTAGTACTGGTGAATCAATAAAACGAATGCAATAAGGCTGAAAGTCGCGTGGCCTGTCACGTGACTCTCGCTCCGCCTACTGCTCGAGTTTCATCTGCCTCCTGCACTCAGTCTGCCCGTGGCGTCTGTTTTAAGTAGTTGACGTTTTGTCTGTGCGTCGGAAAATGTTGAATGTACAGAAAGAACAGCGTGTTAACATCAAATTCTGTTTCAAACTAGGAAAATCTGCAAGTGAAACGTTTGTAATGTTACAACAAGTGTACGGCGATGATTGTTTATCGCGAACACAAGTGTTTGAGTGGTTTAAACGATTTAAAGATGGCCGCGAAGACACCAGTGATGACACTCGCACTGGCAGACCATTGTCAGCAAAAACTGATGCAACATTGAAAAAATCGGTAAACTTGTTCGACAAGATCGCCGTTTAACAATCAGAGCAGTGTCTGAGTTAACAGGAGTTGACAAGGAAAGTGTTAGGCAGATTCTTCATGAAAGTTTCAACATGAACAAAGTGTGTTCAAAAATGGTTCCAAAGTGTCTCACAATTGAACAGAAGGAACGCCGAAGAATGATTTGTTCTGACATCCTGGAAAACATTGGAAGTGATCCCACCTTCTTACAAAATGTTATTACTTGAGATGAATCGTGGTTTTTTACTTACGATCCCGAAACTAAACGCCAATCGATGCATTGGAAAACTCCTGGTTCTCCACGACAAAAAAAAGCACGAATGTCAAATTCGAAATTCAAGGCAATGATGATTGTTTTTTTTTTTTTTTTTGACATCAAAGGGATTGTGCACATTGATTGGGTACCAGAGGGACAAACAGTGAATCAGCATTACTACATTAGCGTCCTGGCTACCCTACGTGAGCGAGTACGGAGAAAACGGAACGATTTGTGGAGAAAAAAGTCATGGATCCTTCACCAAGACAATTCCCCAGCTCACAGTGCGTTGTCAGTGAAGACGTTTTTGGCAAAACACAACATTGCCATCTTAGATCATCCACCCTACTCACCTGATTTGGCCCCCTGTGACTTTTATCTTTTCCCTACAGTCAAGTCAGCTTTGAAAGGAACTAGATTTGAGACTGTTGAAGCAGTAAAAGAAAAAGCGACGGAAGTAATGTATGGACTTACCGAAAATGATCTGCAGCATTGCTATGAACAGTGGAAAATTCGTATGGAGCGGTGTAGAGACCGAGGAGGAGAGTACATTGAAGGAGATAACATGAAATTGTAAATAATTGTAAATAAATGTTTTTTCCAGCATCAGTTCGGTTTTTTTCTAGCCGCACCTCGTATATGTGAGTCAAAGGGAATCGAAACTTGAGGTACTTATCTATAGCCAGTAATGTTAACCAACGAAACAGGAGATGTAAGCAGAATACGCAAATACCACACAACCGTGAATGGGTATGTGTGTTAAGCGACTCTAGCTGAGTGAATAGGCAAAGAAATATTCAAATGTGTGTGAAATCTTATGGGACTTAACTGCTAAGGTCATCAGTCCCTAAGCTTACACACTACTTAACCTAAATTGTCCTAAGGACAATCACACACACCCATGCCAGAGGGAGGACTCGAACCTCCGCCGGGACCAGCCGCACAGTCCATGACTGCAGCGCCTTAGAGCGCTCGGCTAATCCCGCGTGGCTGAATATGCAAAACTTTGATAGTTTTCGGGCAATCTTAGATTCTTTCAGGACTAAATGTCCCTCCGAATTTATTTGATGCTCGTGAAACACGGCATTGTTTGCAACGTTGTATCAGAAGAGAAACGAGATATGCCCCAACGTCTTATCACTACTGTATGTTCTTATTTGCAATGCTAATTCAAAGCAAATATCTAGGCGTTGCAGAAAACATTAGGCTTTCATTAATCCAAAACAATTTTTATGTACAATGGTCTACATAAGAACACTGGAAAAGTGTATTTCCTATAATAGAGCCATAATTTGTTGAGTAATAAATTTTCTGGAATACATTTTTCTGGGCAACATACTTAAATGATTAACAGTGCAAGATCACAGATTAATGCAAGAGCGAGATGAACCATAACTAATTTGAAATGCTGGTGTACCGATAACTGAAGTAACCGCCAGAATGTTGAATGCAACCAAGCAAGTGCGCAGACATTATTTTGTACGGGTACATGACGTCAGTTTGTGGGATGGAGTTACATGAATGTTGCATTTCGTGGGTCAATCCGGTGTCGGTTAATGCTGTACCTTGATGACGCCGGAGCTGTCATCCGAAGATGTCCCAATGACCTCCCTCGATTGGAGATAGATCTGGTGATCGAGCAGGCCCAGGCAACATGTCGACACTCTGTATAGCATGCTGGATTACAACAGCGATGTGTGGGCGAGCGTTATCCTGTTGGAAAATATCCTCTGGAATGCTGTTCATGAATGGCAGCACAACTGTTCGAATTACCAGATTGAGGTACGAATTTTCAGTCAGGGTACGTGGGATAACCACAAAAGTGCTCCTGCTGTTATAAGAAACCGCACCCCAGACCATAACTCCATGAACAGGTGCAGTGTCTCTAGTTCGCTGACAGGCTGGTTGCAGGCGTTCGCACCTGGCCGCCTCCTAGCTAACACACCATCATCACTGCCACCACGGCAGAAGATTAGAAGCACGAAGCAGGAATGATGGAAAAATTGTTATTTAGCTTCAGAAAACTTCGAGAGTTAATTTTCACGTGGTGGACGGACAGTTTGAAGTTTTAAACAAATTTTAATCACAAAACACAGTATTTTATATTTGAAAATATAATTTGGAATCTTCCATTTGTTACAATACAAATATCGCACACGAACAAAACATGATCCTAGATCTCTTACTCTGTGCGTTTCAAAATGGCATTTGTTTTCAAAGAAAAGTAAAGTAAACACAAAGAACAATTATTTACAGAACTGTAGAACAGACTGACTGTAGGTTATGGACATAAACATAACCATACACCATCCTCCCCCTCAGCATGTAACTGAAGTAACTGAACTTTTCAGGGTCTTTCAAAAGTCGATCAAATTGGATAACCTTCTTTGGTGAGACTCTTGGAGGCGTGGGAAAGTCATTCACAGGTGGAGTGTTCTGTAGGTTATCCTGTATATCACTGACGTTTGACTTCGCAAGGATGTAAGCGTGATTTCAGTCTGTCAAGTGCGATGTTAGTTGGTAAGTCCTTAATTTTTAGAACGAAATATTTTAGTTTTCGCTTCACGACTTCATAGGGGCCTTCGCAGGGAGGCGCTTTTTGGATTTCACTTTGTCATTCCTCACAAAAAGGGGAGTCTTATCCTGCAGATCTTTACCAGCGAATGGTGTTTCCTTTACCTTGTGGGAACATTCTGAAGGATGTAGTTTATCCATATGTTGGCATAACTGATAAGCGAATGTTTGGAGATACATTTCTAGTTTTTTTTTCCGACCTTACAATGTCTAGAGTATGGGGTGCATGATTTCCATGCGTCATAGCGCCACAGTCCAGTTCTAACTATGGCCACCAGGTGCTGTGATCAGTCATCGTGATTCACAGTCTCACACACCAGACCAGTCACAATGCACTTTTTGATGTGTCAACATGAGCTGGGACAAAAGGAGCCGGGAATTACCGGTGAAGCTTTATTATAAAAAAAAAACAGTAATACTGCAGCTGCACTTCGAGAATATCGCCAGCTGAAAGGATTACGGGAGGGTCCTCTTTCTCCACCTGCTGAGAGGAGCGTGATGAAGAAGTTCGAATTAACTGGAGAACTGGGCGTCACTCCGGGAAGAGGCCGACGACAGGTTGCACCACAGGTGGTTGGTGAAATCGCTACGCGCAATTCCCGATCGTCAGGCAGTGCACGTGTTGTCTCGACAGTTGAGCATCGCGTGGTCCACTGTCCGGAAGATGCTTCGAACCATTCTAAAATGGTATCAGTACAAGATGCGTATCGTACACCAGCTTAAACCACAAGACGCATAACGACATGTTAACTCCGTCTCCACTTTCTTGCAAGGACTGGAGTTGACCATCCTATGGGCAGACGAAGCTCATTTTTCTCTGACGGTGGAGGTGAACACACAGAACTACCGAGTGTGGGGATCTTCACCTCCAACCACTGTGTATGAAGTTCCTCTATATGGTGAACGTGTCACCGTATGATGTGGTTCAATGGCTCTGAGCACTATAGGACTCAACTGCTGAGGTCATAAGTCCCCTAGAACTTAAAGCTACTTAAACCTAAGGACAACACACACATCCATGCCCGAGGCAGGATTCGAACCTGCGACCGTAGCGGTCGCGCGGTTCCAGACTGTAGCGCCAGAACCGCTCGGCCACCAGCGGCCGGCGTATGATGTGGCTTCACGGCTACGTTCATCATTGTTCCATTCTTTTTTTAACTGGTTGGAGCTCAAAGACCAAAGGCATGCAGTGTGCCTGGCCAGCGTTACTGCTATAAGCTTCGCCAGCATGTCATACCCGTCCCACAGGAGAGAGACGCACTGAATTCAGCAGTTGTCTTGCAAGATGGGGCCCCACCGCACATCGCTCGTGAAGTTCACCTGCTTCTCCGAGACACATTTGGAAACGATCGAATTATCAGCCGATCGTTTCCAAATGCTTGGCCAGCACTAACTCACTCCCTGTGATTTCTGGTTTTGGGGCTACCTGAAGGACAGGGTTTCCGAGGGGAACATTCGTTGATGTGAAGCACAGCATATCAAGAGAGAGAGACAGCCAGCATGGTCTGTTTGCTGCGCAGAAGGCAATCTCGCACTGAACACTGATGGGCGCCATATTGAGCCCCTTTTGTAGCATCAATAGTGCCAGTATGTAATGATATGATGTACCGTAGCAGCTCATTAAAAGTGAATTGACTCTGTATTATTTCTCTTCCCCATGTTCTTGACATTAATGCTACCAAATTTGGTACTATTATGGTAATTAGTTTCCGTGTTATAACATGTTAAATAGGAAAAGTTTAATTATAACCAGCCGGTAGAGCTCCTGCTCTACCGGCTGGTTATAATTAAACTTTTCCTATTTAACACGTATATGTATATATATATATATATATATATATATATATATATATATATATATATATTTTTCACTTTGCGCATGTCAGTTTTAAAACTAACCGAACCAATCAAACCTAGCTTGTTCTGAAAACTTCAGATAACTGGCAGATAGCGGTGCCTAAACAAAGTAGACAAGTTTATCAAACTAGTGTGAGTAAGCTTTGTATATTTGTGCTGAGATAAGGGGTCTGTGCTCAGTAGAGCAAGATCAAGGATTTGCAAAACATCGATTGTTTGTGTTCCAACAGAGTGGTTAGTCAACCCTTAGTGGGGCTGCATTGTTGAACTTCTCACGCATTTCTCTACATCTTTATGGTATCCAATGTTTTGCCAGTATTAAAAGCACTATGATCATCTAATTCCTCCTGTCACCTCACAGGTATTATGACGAGCCAGTGTCCAAAGATGTATTTAATACAAATACATTCTGATACATTTATTTTTCGCTAGTGCACTAGTAATAAAAACAGTTTTGTAGAAATACTAATTGTATAACCCAGTGTGCAAGTTGTCCTTAAAAGTGTGGAACTTCATCCCACCACAGAATTAAGGTTAATAATTGTAAGTAGTTTAAATATTGAGGAATACCAGAAGGTTTTGAATTCGTTATTTATAATGCAGGTTTTTTCTGCAAGGGAAACAGTATTAGATATTAAAACCGGGTCTTAAGTCTGTCCTGGTGCTAGTGAGGGCTTGGGCGTGGCGTGAGTCCCGATAAGACAACGTAGAGAAACTTCGAGATTTCCAAGGCGGCAATCCTTCGAGTTGCCACGAAGACGTCGAAGTTCAGTGCAGATAGGAGAAATACTTGAGCACCACAGAACAATTTTTTTCTGTGTGTTGTCAATTATTGTTCAAGTAAATTGGTTTGGTGTTAGGAATTTACTGTTGGCACAAAGTGGTGTGGCACTAGCCTGATTTATTATCTGCGGCACCAGTGTTGGGAAAGTTTTGGTAGTTGACAGTGAATAATTGAGTAAGTGATATAATTTTAATACGATAAGGGTACTATTTTAACCACAGAGGGAGAAAGTAAAAATATGTTAGCCCAACTACTTGAGAGGCGAAAGACGTTAAAGAAGATTATTATTTGGAAAAGATTCTAACCGAGGGTTTGGTGGAGGCAAAGCAGGAGAGATCTGCGTTAAGGAATAAATTGTTACAGAAGAAAACGGTGTTGTCTAATGGAAAAAGTGATGTGACGCTCAAGTATGAGGCAGTTAATTCTCACATAATAACTTATAAAAAAAAAAAAAGCTTAATAGACTGGAGACACTCCCACAAGCTCTTGAAAATGTAAAGGTTTCTCAGGAAACATCTGTGAGCCCACACAGAACAGGTTTCTGAAAATCAGAAACAGGTTAAAAGTCAAATGGAAAAGTTAAGTGAAGATATGTATTCAAGACTAGAAAAAACTCGAAGATGGGTAGTAGAAAAATTGAAGAAAGTAGATTTGTTTTTCCAGAAGTTAGTATGTCAAGGAAGAAGAATGGTACTAGGGATACTAATGAGTCATATATTCATAATGATATTAATGAATCAGAGGTCTACAAGTCATCAGTCAGGAGGACACAGAAACAACTATTAAGTCAGGAACAAATAAATGGGATTGGATGGAGTTGTTAATCTTAGGCATAAAGAACAGTGGGAATCATTTCTCTAGTTTTAAGCCAAAAAGGATCGGTGCATGTGATGATATTTCTGAAGTCTTTTCAAGGTGTGCTTCCCTTTATCTTGGAAAGAAAATACGTAAAGGACGATGTGGTTAGAATTATTCAGCTCACCAAAGTACAATGAGAGATGGGATGGATACAGATCTTTTATTGATTATCTCATGAATCAGACGTTGTATCTAGATGATCCAGTAAACGAGCTACATTTAACTGAAGTTTTAATTAACATTTACCTGGAAATGTTAGGGAATGGTTAGTCGGAGAGAGATGAACCCAGACTCAGCCCTTGCTGAAAGCGTTGGACAAGTTAGACTACTTTAATAAAGCAAAGGATAAACCTGGAACCAGAGTGTCCAACTGTGTCCAGGGGAACGGAGAGGCCGCTACGTCTAGAAAAGGATAGAGAAGGTGTTAGCAGGAGGAGAAGAGTAATAGTTACGGTATAGAAATTCAAATTTTTCGAGACCTAGGAATAGAGAGGGTTGGGGGGGGGGGGGGGCCCTCAGTATATGGGGATGGAACGAGAACAGCTACATTAACTACAATTTGAATGTTCATAATGATGAGAAACATAATAATAATAATAATAATAATAATAATAAACATGCTAAATAATACAAATTATGGATATAATATTACTGGAACATACCCACACAAAATCACACATTTGCTATACATGGATGATCTAAAACTACTGGCAGCAACCAATCAACAACTCAACCAATTACTAAAGATAACAGAAGTATTCAGCAATGATATAAATATGGCTTTTGGAACAGACAAATGTAAGAAAAACAGCATAGTCAAGGGAAAACACACTAAACAAGAAGATTACATATTGAATAACCACAGTGCCTCCATAGAAGCGATGGAAAAAACAGATGCCTATAAATATCTAGGATACAGACAAAAAATAGGAATAGATAATACAAATATTAAAGAAGAACTAAAAGAAAAATATAGACAAAGACTAACAAAAATACTGAAAACAGAATTGACAGCAAGAAACAAGACAAAAGCTATAAATACTTACGCTATACCAGTATTGACCTACTCATTTGGAGTAGTGAAATGGAGTAACACAGACCTAGAAGCACTCAATACACTTGCACGTTCACAATGCCACAAATATAGAATACATCACATACATTCAGCAACTGAAAGATTCACATTAAGCAGAAAGGAAGGAGGAAGGGGATTCATCGACATAAAAGACCTACATTATGGACAGGTAGACAATTTAAGAAAATTCTTTCTAGAACGAGCAGAAACTAGCAAAATACACAAAGCAATCACTCATATAAATACATCGGCTACACCACTGCAATTTCATAACCACTTCTACAACCCTTTAGATCACATAACATCAACAGATACGAAGAAAGTAAATTGGAAAAAGAAAACACTACATGGCAAGCACCCGTATCATCTAACACAACCACACATCGATCAAGACGCATCCAACACATGGCTAAGAAAAGGCAATATATACAGTGAGACGGAAGGATTCATGATTGCAATACAGGATCAAACAATAAACACCAGATATTACAGCAAGCATATTATTAAAGATCCCAATACCACAACAGATAAATGCAGACTTTGCAAACAACAAATAGAAACGGTAGATCACATCACAAGTGGATGTACAATACTAGCAAATACAGAATACCCCAGAAGACATGACAATGTAGCAAAAATAATACATCAACATCTTGCCTTACAACATAAACTTATAAAACAGCACGTTCCCACATACAAGTATGAACCACAAAATGTACTGGAGAATGATGAATACAAATTATACTGGAACAGAACCATTATAACAGATAAAACAACACCACATAACAAACCTGACATCATACTCACCAATAAAAAGAAGAAATTAACACAACTAATCGAAATATCCATACCCAATACAACAAATATACAAAAGAAAACCGGAGAAAAAATTGAAAAATACATCAAACTGGCTGAGGAAGTCAAGGACATGTGGCATCAGGATAAAGTTGACATTATACCAATTATACTATCAACTACAGGAGTCATACCACACAATATCCACCAGTACATCAATGCAATACAGCTACATCCAAACTTATATATACAATTACAGAAATCCGTAATTATTGATACATGTTCAATTACCCGAAAGTTCCTAAATGCAATATAACATATACCGTACAGTTAAAAGGAAGTCACGCTTGATCAAGGTCCGCTTCACTTTCCATTTTTAACCAGACTTAACGTCTGAGAAAGTAAAGAAATAATAATAATGGTTAAGACACCTATTCGAAGACAGAAAGGATAAGAACACTCAGGCTCAGGGCAGTAACGCCAGCCCTTGTCACAATTAATGATCGGGCAGTCATACAGGTAATACCTAGTACTTCAGAATCTTATAAGGGGTACAAAAATACATTTGTAAGGTATCAAGGTCAACGGCCTTTTAAGTGAGGAGTTACGTATGGAAAGGGAGGAAAGCGATAGAAGGTTAGAAAAGCAATTAGTGGAGTTTCTTTTACGTACAGGTAGTCAGGTGAGCCTTTTATGTAAAGAGTTACGCGAAAGGAATCCCCTTCCTACCCAGTAACTGACGCGTAAATAGTGGGATTAACAGGAACCAAAGGTAGAAAAGTAGGTTTTGTTAACACTTAGAATTTCAGGAATATCCATACAGCAGTTTAAGTTGTTAGTCGCTAATATTAATTTATCAGTTTTTTGCGTATGGATTGGATGGTAAGTTATGGGATACTGATACATTTACCAAAGGAAAGGATGCATATCATTGCTAATAACAGTAAACCAGTGTGGGTATCTTTCAATAAATATCAGCTTAATTCTGTGGGTAACAAAGAAGTTAGTAGTTAGTTACGTGTTGGTTTGGAGAAAAGCCATCTAAAGAGTGAAAATATTAACGAGTATAAGGAAAGACTTTTTTACTTGTATGAAGGACCCAATGAAATCTTAAGAATACCTCATCCAACAACAGTTATATTGAAAGAACCTAATTGAAGGACTTACGAAAATATATTTCACCATATGTCTTGCAGTTACAGGTGGGTAGAATAGACCTTCTAGAAGAAATAAATTCCTTAGCTAATTCGTTCCAAGACTGAGTAAACAGCAAAAGGAGGAGGGAAGTAAAAGAATCTGATGGATCTATCAGAGGGGAAATACAAATGGAATTTAGTAGTTTACCTATTATTATTACAGAATTAGACACAAATGTGGTTAGGGCAGAATAAACTTCGACAGAGAATGAAGACTAAGAATTCAGTTGGGAGGGAGAAACTATAGATTTGAAGGTTTCTTAGAACAAAAGGAGGATTACAGAAAGTGAAAGGGGAAGGTCAGAACTCGGGAAAAAGGCAAGAAATCCTCAGGACTACCAAAAAGGAATAAACAGAGAACTTTTTTGACGGTATGTAATAGGAGCATAATGACCTCATCGAAGCCACTAAAATACAGGGAACTAATATAACGCTTACAGTAAATAATTAATATGGTTTTGTTTACGTTTGATATTAAGTATAATGCGTTTTTGAAAGATTTCCCTCTTTTAAGTATGGAGAGACATTATCAGTGATGAAGAGTTGGCATTTGATTTACTCTTTTGCTTAAACTATTGTTGTTTTAATTTGTTGTGTAAGAATATACAAATGAGAAATGGTGTAACCATACGTTAAAAAAATAGGGAGATGAGCTTAGTAGTAAGAATGGGAGTTTCGAGCTGTTGATATCCGAGCCGACTTACGTAGAGTTCAGCTGGTGTGTGTACAGAATATAGTTTTGCCTGAATATCAGTAATTTGTGGGTATATCCGTAGTGAAGGGTGTGGGTTTCTTATCTTTAGTATATCTAGCGCCTTTTCTCTCTGGTGCTGCTCTTTTCATTCTTAGTTTCTGTTTCTTTCTTCCATTTGCTGTAAGGGGAAAGGACTTAACCATGATACTTTCATAATGCCCTAGTGTTATGGTGACATCCCTGTCATGCACTTAGGCTATTAAGTTGATTTTCCTTCACTGAAACTAGGTAACGGAGTTCAGGTTAAGTCTTATGACAGGATCGAAAAATATCACAAAGGAAGAATTAGGTAATGAGGTTTAATTTTTTTCGGACCAAAACTCTCCCTCCGATTGAGGAAACTGGGAGTGGTAATGGTAACACTAACATCGACATACGATGTCCTAGAAGTTGGCTAGATTTGGGAGGCGGCGAGAGGAAAGGTATCGGACTTACAAAGAGTGACTAGTAATATCACTAAGCAGAAGTAATTGGATTTAGCAAAATGGATAATCTCTGGACCTTACAATCACTAGATATAATAGATGTAGTACTGGGTATTCAGTAGAGCTGAATGTATCTAGACTACATGATTTTAATAAATGGTGCATATACCCAATCGGTTTATTCAATCGATTGGCAGTATACGTCATTTATTGAAAGTTTTTTTTTTTATGGCTGATGTTACCAGCCATGTTTATAATCGTAAACTACAAGGTTTATCTTCTATAAACGCCGAGTTTGAAAATTGAGATAAATATTAAGTATTTCACGCACTGTATTTGAATAGTTAGTCATGGTGCAGTATAAATAGGAGTACAAAAATAAGTTTGTAAGGACATAATTACATCGGTAAAAAAATCCGTGATAACTTGAGACAAGGAGGACGCTCTGTGAGGTGCCACATTTTGGTGGTACATCACGGGAGTTCGATTTGCCTAAACTCATAACAAATCAACATGTGACTGGTGTCCGTGTGGACTGAGAAACATAATGTTTTCCGTGTTACCAATTCTGTGTACGTAGCTGATTGTTACAGATGTCACGTGTGTGGAAGGAGATTGCTTACATCCCCAGCGAAGCAGAATGAAGAGTGAAAAAAGTACATAGCTGGCCACTATCGAGTTTCACACAGGCGCACATGAACAATGTGAATTTTGTTAAACAGGATGATAACGCTAGTCTTTTGTTCAGTTTAATGATTCTGTAGATGTTTATCATGACTGTTGAAAGAGTATCATTTTTTATGGGTCAGAAGTAAGATTGCACAGTTTGACGTTAACTGGCCGAGGGAGCTGGTTTCTCTTTCGAGAAGCGCGCGTATATTTCACGTTGGGTAAGTCAAATATTTCAAGTAACGTTTGGCGCTACCACGGAGAGGATACAGTCAGGGCCTAGGTCTTGTTAAATAAGTGCCCACGCTCCTACAGATAATTTTGTTGCCCCTGTGAGTGTTCGCATTTGACAGTATTGCGACGACAGTATGGCTCGTTCAGAGTCGTGTATATCAGGCAGGGTGGTCAGTGGCCATGTACATTTCATGTTCGTAATCGTCGTCAAGATGTAAATTGGTGGAGGGTTTTGGTGTACGGCAGAGTTCTGATACTGTTTTGTAAGGAAGGAATGATTGGTTAAAGTAGCCGTAATCACGCGGAATCGACTCATCGAACTTATTTGTTGATTAGCAGCCTAGTCCTTAGCTGACTGGTCAGCGCGACAGAATGTCAGTCCTAAGGACCCGGGTTCGATTCCCGACTGGGTCGGAGATTTTCTCCGCTCAGGGACTGGGTATTGTGTTGTCCTAATCATTATCATTTCATCCCCATCGACGCGCAAGTCGCCGAAGTGGCGTCAACTCGAAAGACTTGCACCCGGCGAACGGTGTACCCGACGGGAGGCTCTAGTCACACGACATTTACATTAGCAGCCTACATTTCTAGTAATTAAAAAAACCTCATAGTAATTAGAGAGGTGGATACTTGCCAAATATTGAATAATATAGGGAAAGGGACAATACTGAGAGCATAGTTGGAACCATTAACTAAAAAATGATAGTGTCGTCATTTTCTTTACGAAAACTCTGTGCCGGGAGGCTAAACTTTTCTGCAGTTTTAGTGGGGTGCCGTTAAATAGAAGCCAATGGTCAAGTTTTGGTTGAAATGTTTTCAAATAGAAAAAAATGTGGCGTTGGCTGTCTCCCTTTATTTTCGAATAGACGAGTTCGTTAATAGTACTTGGTGGGAACACTGGCCCTCACCTACCTTCAGCAATGTAGTAAGGCCAATTCACACAGTCCTTCGCGGCACGTCAAGTCGGTGATCTCAACTCGCACTTCTGTCCTCAACTCTACCACAGTCTAACATTGATTGTACTTCTCGAGGGAATTGCGATCTTCGCAAGATGATTTCCAACCTTTTTTACGCGCGAAGTGCACATACAAAACGCGGTAGCTTATATGCGTGGATGCAGGAGTCCATATTTGTACAAAAACGACATTTATGCAGGTTTGCAGGTTCCAGGGGCAGCTTATATATTAGAGAAGGGAATCAGAAGTGAAAAACAACACAAAGAAAATGCGTGGGTCCAAAAAAAATATCATTACGTGGTACACAAGGAGAACTTCAAAAAATGGTTCAAATGGCTCTGAGCACTATGGGACTCAACTGCTGAGGTCATTAGTCCCCTAGAACTTAGAACTAGTTAAACCTAACTAACCTAAGGACATCACAAACATCCATGCCCGAGGCAGGATTCGAACCTGCGACCGTAGCGGTCTTGCGGTTCCAGACTGCAGCGCCTTTAACCGCACGGCCACTTCGGCCGGCAAGGAGAACTTCACACACTATACAAGGAACTTGAGCAGTGGCGCTTCATGTGTATACATTCTGGGTGTTCACAAATTTATAGATTCCGAAAATTGTGAGAGTGTGTAATTAATATCACTGCTGTGTAACAGTTATGCTTATCATCAAGTTTATATAACTACAGCCACTGCCAAAATGATAATAATAACAGTAATGATAATAACAGTAATTATAACAAGATGCACAACTTTTGTAACAAAAGAAAGAATTGTTTTTGTCGCATTTTGTTGTTTTGTATATAATTAAGTACAGTCTGGTGCACGAACGAACTAATGGTAAGCTTTCATTACTATCCGTTTCGAATTTCGAGTTTTCGTGCTTTTTTTTTTATTTCTTCGGACAAATGTACAGGATCCCTGAGACATGTATTAGTCCACGAATTAACTTCCGACCTGAAAATCAGACATTCTTACGTTGCACCAACGCTATTTTACACTTCTTCCTTAAATATTCGCTTTTCAAGATGCTTATCTAATTTCGTCACTTTCTCAATCAACGGATCTGGTCTTGGGGGCCCTAATTACCTTACGGCCAACGTTTCCTCGTAATTTTCTTTTCTGTTGGCACTTAAAAACAAACTCCGCGGGGTTACTGTTGACACTGTATACGAAAGCCGATTCATGCACAGTAAACACCCAACTCCGAACACAAACTGCCGTTTGCGGAAACGATTAAATTCAAGCAGTAATATCTACCAATAGGGTAACTTTACTAGAATACACATGGGGCGCTGAGAGCCATAAATTTCAAAAGCACGTCTACGTAAAAATGAGAAACAAGGGAAACAGCTGTTCGTGAATGTTCATATCAACGCTGTTCGCCTACAGCACAGATAAAAGTGAATCACCACAAGATCAACAGATAGATGTCAGAAGCATGAATCAATGTTACAACCTCACAATCGACGCTGATGTGCTTTAGGCCCTTATGGTTCTCGCCACCTCTATTGGATTACTAAACGACAAAATCCAAAACTTAATATAAACTCATTCACAAACCCACAAACTAGATTTTTCGATGAGTATAACTATAACATGTACTGACGTCAAATCAAATTTTGCTATCTAGTGAGTGAATTCGCTTATCTGAGGAATGTGCTACCGTCTAGTGCGATTTATGCAGAGCGAACGGGCATACAAGTCTGCTGCAGTGTGCTACCACCTGGTGACACTGACATAATCTAGTACTTGCATGGTAGGAGATAGCTGGGCACGCCGTGAATAGTGCACAACGTTTATCATATCCTTATGTGTTTGACCCGTAAGGCAACGACGTCACACCAACTATGCATGTGCAAAACCTCCTTAAAACGTGCACAACTGAAGATGTGCTCGCGACCCTGATGCCAAGTTTCACACAGTCTGGAGGAGTACCAATACCTAGCGCGGTAGATTTAGTGCCGTCTATTTGAGATTACCGGATCTGCGTTACGTTTAATAGCATTCAAAGAAAAATAACCAACAAATCCACAAGTGCTCTTGTACTCTCGCACAGCAGCCGCCACAGCTTGAGGAAGAAGAAACTGCATTTTATATTTTGGAAGAAGGAAGCATCAGTTTTTTGATTTGTTACGTCACATTGCACCCAGAATTACTAAATAGTGTTATGAGCTGCCATCACATATCGTGAAAATCTGGTTTAAGATTAACTTTAGTCGTTAGTCCAGTATAAATTTTTGTGCATCAGTCATATCTCCCTCAATACCATTCCCTTCAAGATATATAAGTTGTCTGTACATGTTGTATTTGGCTTTTAGTAGTTCAAGTGACTGGTTTGTAAAATTTTGGAAATTTGTGGTAAGGACTACGGGACCAAACTGCTGAGGTCATCGGTCCCTAGGCTTACGCATTACTTAATCTAACTAAAACTAACTTACGCTAAGGACAACAAACACACCCATGCCCGACGGAGGACTCGAGCCTCTGACGGGGGGAGCCGCGCGAACCGTGACAAGACGCCTTGGGCCACACGGCTACCCCGTGTGGCCCTTATTTGTAGTGGGTTAGTTAGAGAAACCACACAAATATTGACCACTAATGCTTGCAAAACTGTTTCACATGCAATTCAGGGAACTGCTTAACAATAAATAGACCTGCCACAAATACGTATTTAAACAAAAAACTTGGGAGTTCTGAACACTAGAAATATCTGACAAAATACACATAAATTCCACCTACTAATCAATCCCACAGTACTTTTTTTTCACTTCAAATTGCAGCCATGCTGCAATCTACTTCATTATAAAATGTTAAATACGGTACCGGTACCTATAAAAATCCATTTTATAAATGTAGTAGAGGGAAAGTAATTCAGTACCCTCATGTTATACAATTCAGACTGCTGTCTCAATGCTTCAACTAATCTGTCCTTGTTTATTATAAATTTTAACAAAAGAAATAAGGAAGAAAAACAATTTATAGCAAATAACAAGAAACAACTAATATCAGCCATGTATTGGGTGGAAATGAGCTTCGGGTCACGTCATCGGCAACGGGCAGATGACGTCAACCATCAAAACTTTCCTCCAGAGAAACCTTGACGGTGCCATGACGTGATGTGACGGGACCGGACGGCCAGTGTGGATGCCACCATTTGAAATGCATTGCAGAATATTTTGAGGGGATATGACGACGTAACATGAGGTGAAGGCCAGTATGAAGTGGCCTGTAGTTTGTGTTTCATGAACAAGACCCGACTTCTGATATGACCACAGTTAACTTAAAAGAAGAGAGAATAATAAAACAAATAAAGAAAAAATAAATTCTTATATTTTTTTAAAAAACAAGAAGAAAAATAATATGTATTGAAAACAAAGTAAAGTTTTATTCGTGATCGGTTAAATATTATATATTATGCAGGTATTGTTTTATATTTCTCTCCCATGAGGCACCGCCTTATCGTAGCACTGTCCGTGTGGGCGGGAGAGTTTGTATGCTCCAAGGAAGCTGAGAGCTATATCGGCGGTAGCGTAGCCACTGGCAGGTCCAACCTAGCCGGGCAGGTCTCAGCAGAGGAGCCAGACAAAGTGTGCCTCACAACGACCCGTCTTATATCCTATATATACTATTCCCTACCCTCTCCTCAGTTACCATTCCTTCTCTTTCTCTAATGCCTTGTGGTTGGTCTCGGGAGGGATGAAGGCTAAGGGAGAAAACCCTGAAAGAAAATCTGGAGTGGGGCCCCAAAGGCGGTTGGAAGGCGTACTACGTCCCCTTTCGGCAGCTCCTGCAACCGAAGTGATACCAGACGTATTGGCTTGCCTTTCCTCTGGATATTATCATTTAGGTCGAGAGGGAGACCGTGATGATTGGGCAACTCACGTGTCTTCATATTTATCGCTCAGGCTTGTAGCATCTTGGAGAGGACACTTCAGCGGCGTCCAAGGACTTCGGCACAACACGGGAAGAGGCAGTTACCGGTTATAAGCTCTGTCTGATTGGCGTAAGACTCGAGTGCCAGGGGCCACTTTCGACGGTGGGAGAGATCATTGCATCTCATTGGACAGCTACCGCCCGCCTCAAGCTGGGCAGCCCCCAGCCAATAAGGTGCTGTCCCGCCACTATCCGCCTGCTTCACGGGGTGTGTGAAGCTTAGAAGTAATCTTCGACAAGCGGGTTGATATAGTACACCTACCAACAACAAAAATGAAATAATAAAGAAATCACTATTTCGTATTGCCACCTGGAATGTTAGGACAATGTGTCCAAGGTACATTGACGATGCCCAAGAGGTTGATTTCATTCGTAAGACTGCCGTAATTGACAGAGAGCTCCATCGTTTGAATGTAGACATTGCGGGACTGCAGGAGACGCGGCTTCCGGATGCGGGCTCTATCAGGGAGGATAATTACACATTCTTCTGGCAGGGGAAGTCTCAAGACGAGCCAAGACTTCATGGCGTAGGATTTGCTGTTAAAAACGCCGTCCTGGACTGTACTGTGCCACCATCCGGTGGAACAGAGCGAATTATTGATTTGAAAATATGCTCCTCAAGTGGCACTGTCAACATCCTAAATGTGTACGCTCCTACCTTATCATCCAGCATGGAAGAGAAGGATCTGTTTTATGACTTACTCAGTGACAGA
Source organism: Schistocerca nitens (assembly GCF_023898315.1). Lineage (NCBI taxonomy): Eukaryota > Metazoa > Arthropoda > Insecta > Orthoptera > Acrididae > Schistocerca > Schistocerca nitens. Next base: position 824,799,652 of record NC_064614.1, read on the forward strand.
ATAGCCAAGGTACCTAGCACCGAGACACTGTATATTCTAGGGGACTTTAATGCTAGAGTTGGATCAGATAACGACATATGGCCGAATTGCCTGGGACATCATGGGGTGGGAAAAATGAATGAAAATGGCCAGAGACTGCTTGAAGTTTGCTGCTTTTATGAACTCTGTATCACAAACACATATTTCCAGCTTAAGGATCAGCACAAGGTGTCTTGGAGACACCCGCGCTCTCATCACTGGCATCAACTTGACTTAGTCATAGCTAGGCGTACTAGTCTCAAAAATGTGCTACTGACACGAAGTTATCATAGTGCTGATTGCAACACAGACCACGCCCTAGTGGCGTGCACATTGAGGCTCACTCCTAAGAAATGTCACCACGCTAAACCGAGAGGTCATCCCCGTATCAACACAGATCATATTCATGACACACAAAGAAAGCAGGATTTTGCCAGTAATTTTGAAAGTGCTTTCCCAGGAAACGTGCAAGCAGAAAGGAATGTTGATAAGAAATGGGCAAAACTCTCTGGTGCAATCTACAACTCAGCAGTATTGGCCTATGGAATAAAAGGAAAAAGAAATAAGGACTGGTACGAGCAAAATTTGGAAGAAATGGAACCAGTCACTGAGGCTAAACGGAAAGCCCTGCTTGCTTACAAAAGAAACCCAAATGAAAGACCTCGAGATGACCTACGAAAAGCAAAGAACAGGGCACAGCAAACATCCAGGAGATGCGCAAATAACTACTGGCTGAATTTATGTGTAGGTATACACAAAGCGGCCGACTCTGGGAATGCTAAGGCAATGTACGATGGTATTAAGAAAGCAATTGGACCAACTGTCAGAAAAAAAGCTCCTCTGAAGTCCAAGACGGGTGAAGTCATTACTGATGAAGGCAAACAAATGGAACGCTGGGTTGAACACTACCTCGAGTTGTATGCAGTCGAGAATGACGTTAGCAAGGATGCATGTGACGCCATCAAACAAATGCCAGTTATGGAACAACTAGATGCAATGCCTACTATGGAAGAACTTAGTAGAGGAATAGATTCTCTTGCTAACGGAAAGGCCCCAGGTGAAGATGGGATCCCTGCAGTGGTTATTAAGTATAACAAGTCTGCTCTTCTCAAACATTTACATTCACTTATCACAACCAGCTGGGAAGAAGGTTATGTCCCGATGAGTACGCGGAATTCGAGGATAGTTACTCTATATAAACAGAAAGGGAACAGAAGTGACTGTAACAATTACCGAGGCATTTCATTACTAAGTGTAGCCGGGAAAGCTTATGCAAGAGTCATCCTAATGCGATTACAGATCTTAGCTTCCAGAATCTCAGTGTGGCTTCAGGCCCGGCCGATCAACCGTAGATATGATCTTCTCCTTAAGACAGCTACAAGAGAAATGTCGTGAGCAGCAGAGGCCACTTTATATTGCTTTCATTGACCTTGTTAAAGCGTTTGATTTAGTGAGCAGAAATGGGCTTTTCAAACTGTTGCAGAAGATTGGATGCCCACCTAAACTACTGCAGATAATTGTCTCTTTCCATGAGAAAACACAAGTAACAATTTGCTTCAACGGTAAAACATCAGAAGCATTCCCTGTTAATAGCGGTGTGAAAAAGGGGTGTGTGTTAGCTCCTACATTGTTTGGGATTTTCTTTTCCCTTCTGCTCAGATTTGCCTTTGAAGACTGTGAGGAGGGAGTGTATCTACATACGAGGTCTGATGGAAATCTTTTCAACATTGCTCGCCTCAAGGCCAAGACCAAAGTAAATACAGTTGTTATCCGTGAGTTGTTATATGCGGACGATGCAGCTCTAGTAGTGAACACAGAAGATGAGCTGCAGTATATAATCAACAAATTATCAAATGCCTGTGAAAAGTTTGGTCTACTCATCAGCCTTCAAAAGACTAAGATCATGGTGCAGAGCACTACCAACCTTCCATCCATTAGCATTGATGGCAATCCTCTCCAGATAGTTGATGACTTTACCTACTTGGGATCCACAATATGTAGCAACTTGTCCATGGACACTGAACTTACTAACAGAATCGCAAAGGCATCATCTGTCATGGCTAGATTGAAAAACAGAGTATGGAACAACGGACTGCTTACCACAAAAACTGTATTAAAAGTCTACAACGCTTGTGTTATAAGCACCCTTATCTATAGCTGTGAGACATGAACAACTCTTTCTAGGCATGAATCTCGACTCAACAGCTTCCATCTCCGCTGTCTCCGGAAGATCCTTCAGATCTCTGGGAGAGATAGAGTACCCAACACCGAAGTCTTTCATCGTGCAAGCACAACCAGCATCTTTGCACTCCTGAGTCATCGACGTCTAAGATGGTTGGGACATGTCAGGCGCATGGATCCTGAGCGGATACCGAAACAGCTGCTGTACGGCGAACTTCAGGAAGGTGTGAGGCCAGTGGGACGACCGCATCTTCGTCTCAAGGATGTCTGCAAGAGAGACCTGACCAAGACCAGAATCAATCCAAGTCGCTGGGAAAGCATTGCAGATGACCGTGTCAAGTGGCGAGTAACTGTGCGCAACGGCGTCAAGCTCTCAGAGGACGAACGCACACAGGAACAAATCAGGAAGAGGACAAAGCGAAGAGACAGAGCGGCTTCTGTTCGAAGTCCCTCAAATTTCACATGTCCAAACTGCAGTAGGAACTGCCACTCTCGAGGTGGACTTTTTAGCCACAGCAGACGCTGCAGACTCTGAACCAAGCATGCTACATCATCCCTCAAGGATGGACGGATGCCATTTATTATTGTATTTATAAGAAAAACGCATTCCAAAAGTTTTAAAGTGGTAACAGAACGTCACTCATTTGACACTCAGAGCTTGAAGGCAATATAGCTGCGACTATTTAGCTTATGTTAAAGTCGTCAGTGTCTGATAAGTAAAAGAAACTGAAAACGAAAGTTCGTAACAAAGGGCAAAAGAAAGAAAAACATAAAGAAAAAACTGTTTGATGTCATAAGTCAACGGTGTTATTAACGATTACATCGCTGACGTTAGTCGCGTAGAATCTTTGTTAGACTGAGCTGTAAAATTTCTTTACAATCAATGCACAGAGACTCGGCAATAATTTTTTAGTTGGCTAAAAGTATGCCGGATTCTTACGGGAAATCGGTAATATTTACCGTTATTTATCTGACAAAGATCCTGTGTATCAGGACGCAGTGACAGTATAACTGTCATTTTTTTTCTTAATCCAGTCATCAACATCATCGTTCACTGTGTCTGGGAGTCAGTACAATTTAAAAACGTGCTTGAAAGGAAAGGAAAGTATCCTTGTTTTCTCGTAATTTTGTTGTTATTTACACATTAACGGACCAGAAGGAATCTCTCGACTGCAAACAAATCTTTATCTGAAATAAAATCAGTGGATCATATGTAGTGGTAATACTGGCGGTCATATTACGAATGAATGCTTACTGAACATGGCACTCGGCAGTTGTACATAATGACTTGTTGGTTGGTTATTTATTAAGCATGTGTTTTAGTGACAGTCTAGAAAAATAGATAAGAGTATTACTTAGAATATGATTTACATGTATGTAAGGAGGTGTGAAACTGGTTTCATTGTGCACGAGTCAATTTGCACAAGAGTGAACCCCGCAGTAGAAGAGACATACACTGATCAGCCACAATATCATGACCACCTACCTAACAGCCAGTTTGTTCATCTTTGGCACAGATAACAGTGGCGACTCATTGTAATATGGAAGCAATGAGGCCTTGGTACGTCGCTGGAAGGAGTTGGCACCACAAATGCACACACAAGTCACCTAATTCCCGTAAATTTCGGGGAGGGGGCGATGAGCTCTGACGACACTGGATGTTTTCAATTGGGTTCACATGTAGTGAGTTGGTGGTGGCGCTGCAGTCTGGAACCGCGAGACCGCTACGGTCGCAGGTTCGAATCCTGCCTCGGGCATGGATGTGTGTGATGTCCTTAGGTTAGTTAGGTTTAACTAGTTCTAAGTTCTAGGGGACTAATGACCTCAGCAGTTGAGTCCCATAGTGCTCAGAACCATTTGAACCATTTTTTTGAGTTGGTGGGGAGGGGGGGGGGGGAAGGGCTGTGGGCGGCATCGCATTGGAAATCGCCACTGTGTTCCTCAAACCAATCCATCACACTCCTGGCCTTGTGACATGGAGCATTATCTTGCTGATCGGGAAATATGATCGTCATGAAGGGGCGTATGTGGTCTGTAACCAGTGTACGATACTCCTTGGCCATCATGGTGCCTTGCACGAGCTCCAATGGACCCTTGGATACCCACATGCATGTTCCCCAGAGCATAATGCTCCCACTGCCAGCTTATCTCCGACCCCCCCCCCCCCCGTACAGCTGTCAAGGATCTGTTCCCATGCAAACGCTCTGCCACTGCACCAACGTGCAGTGGTAATGGTCATGTGCTCATTTCAGTCGTAATTACCAATGTCTTGGTGTTAACATTGCCACGTACATGGGTCATCAGTTGTGCAAGCCCACTGTTAAGAGAGTTCGGTGCACTATATGTTCAGACACACTTGTAGCCTGCCCAGCATTCAAGTCTGATGTTAGTTCCGTCACAGTTGGCCACCTGTCCTGTTTTACCAGTCTGCACAGCCTACGTCATCCGACATCCCCCCAACGTCTGGACGTGGTTTCACCTTGTTTTCGCCACTTGTTGAAGACACTCACCACATTACTCTTCCAACACACGACAAATTCTGCAGTTTCCGAAATGCTCGTGCTGAACCCCCATGCTATCACAATCTGCCCTCGGTCAGACTCAGACAGATCGTGTGCGTTCCCCATTCTGCACACGACAGCACGCTCACTGATACTACATTCACCTTGCATGTAACTGACTAGCAGTCATTCCTCACCAGGTGATGCTGTTATCGCTTGGATGGGTTTATATCGATAGTAGGTTGGTGGTCACAATGTTGTGGCTGATCAGTCAAGGTTCAAATGGTTCAAATGGCTCTGAGCACTATGCGACTTAACTTCTGAGGTCATCAGTCGCCTAGAACTTAGAACTAATTAAACCTAACTAACCTAAGGACATCACACACATCCATGCCCGAGGCAGGATTCGAACCTGCGACCGTAGCGGTCACGCGGTTCCAGACTGAAGCGCCTGTAACCGCACGGCCACACCGATCAGTCAAGGGTGCCACACCACTGGACATAGAAGGGATACGCCGCCCCCCCCCCCCCCTCCCTAGCACGCAGGGAAGTGAAAAAATGTAGCAGAGTTGATACTAGGAAAAAGAAAGAAGACAGCCTGTAGATTGTTCTGTCGTATTGAGATTTTTGCACGTAATTTAATCACGTACTAACAAAAAGAAACTGCGTCTTATGGTTCAAATGGCTCTGAGCACTATGGGACTTAACATCTTAGGTCATCAGTCACCTAGAACTTAGAACTACTTAAACGTAACTAACCTAAGGACATCACACACATCCATGCCCGAGGCAGGATTGAAACCTGCGACCGTAGCGGTCGCGCGGTTCCAGACTGAAGCGCCTAGAACCGCTCGGCCACACAGGCCGGCAAACTGCGACTTATGATCCTTCATGAAGGCCAGTTCACACTGTCCGGCATGGCACCGTCACAATACGGAACTGTCATGTCAAGGTGTATTCACGCCGTCTGTCACTTCACTGCACAAGTCAATTCAAGTCACGAGATCTTACTTAGCTCGCATTGTTGACCTCAATTGTTTTTTACGCGGGTATTGCTATCTTCGCAAGATGATTTCCAACTGTTTTCACGTGCGGTGTGCACACATGCACTGCAGTACCTTCTATGTGTGGATGGTAAGAGTCCACATTTGTACGAAAATTGTATTTATTGGACTCCAATGGTTTGCAGCTTGCAGAGATAGCATGTATATTAGGAAGGGAGACAGAAATGCAAAACAGCACAAAGAAAGTGCATGGGTCCGAAAAAAAGCCATTACCTGGTGGAGAAGGGGAATTTCACATATTATTCAAGGAGCTTGAGGAAGAGGAATCTGCGTGTTATATTTTGGAAAGTGAAAACATGAATTTATTCATTTGTTACGTCAAATTGCACCCAGAATATTAAATACGATACCAGTGTCTATGAAAATGCACTTTATAAAAGTAGAAGAGGGCAAGTAATTTAGTACGCTCGCGGTCGTACAATTCAACAATTCAAACTGATGTCTCGCTGCTTCAGTTAACCTGTCATTTATTATGAATTTTAACCAAGGAAATAATGAAACGAAGCAATTTATAATACATAACAAACAACAAACAACTCATATAAATCACGAAAACCACGACGAAACCAGATATGGAGACCTGCCCATGGTCGTGTATTGGGACGCAATGAAGTTTAGGGTTATGTGATCGGCAACGGAGAAACCTTGACGGAGCCTTGCTGTGACGTGACGGCCTGTGTGGGTGCCGCCAGGCCCGGGTCTTGGGATAGGGGTCAATGGGGGCGGGGGGGGGGGGGGGGGAGGGGGTCGCAAACTGGGTTATTTGCTCGGGTCTCCAGTCGCCCTAGTATTTTACCCCTCATAACGTCATCAATATGTGTTCTTTGAGCCATTTTCACACACAGTCGCCATTAGCACGTCTGAAATCATCTGCACACTTACTCGCTGCACTGTACTCTGAGATGCACCAACACACCTCTGCATATGTGGACTGCTGCCAGCGGCGCCGTGCAACGACTGTAGATCAAATGTACCGCATGGTCATACCCCAAGGTGATTTAAACTCGCAAACCACCTACCAGAGCGTTATTTCACCATGTATCAGCATTATCTTTAATTTGTGAGCATGAGTGTAGTTCAATAACGTGTTTTTTGCTAACTATTAGTAATCTGTCATGCCAATTAGCAAGTGAAGCTTCAGCAGCTTTCTTGTATTAGCTACAGTAGGTGATAGATTGCTATCACATTTCCATCTTATATCCAAGAAACACACACACACACACATATACACATACACGCACACACAAAAAGCTTGCATGATATCAAAGACAATACAAATGTCTCTTTCCAGTGTGCACTAGGTAATAAAACCATTTACTTGGGAACACTGTCTGTATTAGGGTGCGCCAACAGCCCAAAATCACATTGCTTGCATCAGTGATGCAATTTCTTCTCCATTGTTTGATTACGCAAAATTGTAACAAATAAAATAACAAATGCAATATACTTTTTACACTTTGGTTGTGTTGGGTCACTTGACATCCTTCTAATTCCCATATAATTAATTTTGCTGATGACCTGTCTCTATTGTTTTATGGTAACAATGAGTAGTATATAACATAGTTTTAACGGATGGGATGCCTCAAGGAACACAACAGAAGAAACAACAACAATTATTACAGACAAACATCAAAATTAAAAGTAACAGTCCATAGACTAATGGCTCAATGTGATACAACAAACTGCCAAAATCAACAAAAGCATATACTGAGGATTCATTTACAACAAAATTTAAAAAATTTGCTTGTAAATAAAAGTCTGTATTAATCAAAACAATTCTAAGCTTTACACATTATGTATTAAACTTTGCAATTTAAGTAGGTAAACATAACGAAACAAGCATCTCTATATCACTGAAGCACATGTCTTACGGAACTGTTCCCCCAACACAGTCCAATAGCGTTTTGTGTGTGTTTGGGGAGGAATCAGAATTTAACCAAGGGCATTGGTGCCCAATCTAGTGATCAGGAACAGTATGTTGCCATAGCTCAGGAACCTGCCACTTATCCATATAGCTCAGGTCACTGACCATGCACATGTGGTGGCATTTAACTCAGTAAGTACTAGGTAAGGCAACACAGCGGTTTTGATAGAGGTAAGAGATCTGCACTTGGTGATATGAGATAAAGGACATCATACAGCAAATAACTGCATAAGACTACACTCAGATGACAAAAATTCATGGGATAGAAGACACAACTCACATTTGAGAGGACAGCATTTCAAATGCCCGTCTAGCCACTCAGGGCTTAGTTTTTCCTAAATCACCGAAGGCAAAAACTGTAAGGGTGCCTTTGAAAAGAATATGGTTGATTTCTTTCCCTAGATCAAGCTTGTAGTCTTTTGCTAATGACCTCAATGTCAACAGGATATTACACCCCAATCTCTCTTTGAGGGTATCTGGTCTGAAACCCGTTAGTGTGTGTGTGTGGAGGGGGGGGGGGGGGGGGGGTGTTGTCACCAATATTTGTCGAGCAAGGTGGTGAGAGGTGCTGGTGTAGACTTCCTGCCACCAAAATACGCTTTAACGGTATATATTAAATACGTAACCTTCATTGTAGTGTCTCATGGAGTGAAACTTTCAATAACAATGTATTTGGAACATGGGAAAATCGTACTCAGGAGTCCATTTTGGGCTACTTCACAGGCAGGCACTAAACTTCTTCATCCCATTCACCTCTGCTAAATAGATACAGCCACACATACCACACTAGGAACATAAGTTACTGGAATGACATCAATTAGAAAGGTTTGCACCAGGTTATGAGCCACAAGAACTGGTGTTAGGTGGCTTTTCTGCCAGTCAGATTCTGGTGATAGAGGTTTCTTGTAACAAACGGATGAAATTGAGTTATCTCCAGGTTGATCATCAATATGCATCTGTGGTCTGGTGACCTGGGCCTCAAAAAAAAAAGGAAATGTGAGCTAGTATAGTAGATCTATAAGTTTGTACTGCAACTGATACACACAAGTGGTAATGTTACTGGTAAGACAGTGATATGTGAACTCAACAAATGCTGCTATAAAGGAAAGAAATAAACAAAATTTGCTCGGCAGTGTATATAAGACTGCACCAGCAGGTGCCTCACTGATGGATTGTGTACAACAATCTCACTAAATAAAAAATACTTAGGTCGCCAGGAGTTGCAGTTTAGTAAGATTAATATCCATCATTTCTAATGAAGATGCAGAAAGGAGCAGATCACAATAAAATGCTGCTCATTATTGGTGAGCTCATTTATTTGGGAGCCCTCTTACTTCACATTAATTCAACACTTCAGGACAGTCACATCATCATCACTGTTGCCAACAAAGAACATAACAGCTTGACATTATGTCAAATTTGGATATATCCAAGCATTCATCTACACTGACTCGTAACAATTATGGAAATTTTAAATTAGGATGGATCTACAGGGACTGAAAAGAGCTTTTTTGAAGAAAAATAATGTCTAAACCACCTTGGACACCAAATGGGAATTTCACTACTTGCTTGATGCTTCTCAATGGCAGTGAGCTAGAATTTAGATTGCTATTCTTTAATTGTATTATTCCTTCTACTTTTAATTTTCTCTTCCTCTTCTAATCCACTTTCACTTCTCACTCCATTGCTCCAATTTTTGAACTTGGTAAGTATTGTTTTGCCACATAAATGAAGCTTCTGTACATTTAAACACCCCTGTAACTTAATCTGTCCTTTGAATGGTAAATAGCTCTCTATTTTCTCATCCTAAATTAACATGGAAGTATGGATTTCACCTATGAGCTAATTGCTCTCATTTCAATGGCAAATAAAATTTTAGGGAAACAATAAACATGAATAATTTTCCAACTGCAAATGCCTCACTTCCAGAATGCAGCTAAGTTTGTTTTCCACAAACAAGATTGCTGTATATATTGCATGCTTTTCTAATTCGGCAAGGTAGCTCACACTTATAATGACTCAAATGTCGAATAAACAGCTATCATATAAAAACTAACCATGTGTTTGATGGTCATTTCATGTCTTTTACATGATTGCCATACTACAATTGCACAAAAAGTGATAAATATTTCAATGTCATATTAAATCAGAAAGATTCAAAGAGTTAGTGTTAAAAAAATCTTTAAATTTTCTTTAGAATAAGAGCTTCAACTCGTGAAGTGAAAGTTAAAGGGAGTTACACATAATTAAAGAAATGTGATCTTTAATTTGCAAATTATAAAAAAGCATTTAAAGTTCATGATTATTTTTAATGGTACTAGATCATTTTTACAAATGTTATATGAAAGTAAATGTGAACTAAATATTTAAAGTCCCATTGACCAAACAAGAGGCCAATTTAGGAAACATACACTATGTGATCAAAAGTATCTGGATACCCCCAAACACATACATTTTTCATATTAGGTGCATTGTGCTGCCACCTACTGCCAGGTACTCCATATCAGTGATCTCAGTAGTCATTAGACTTCGTGAGAGAGCAGAATGGAGACTCCGCAGAACTCATGGACTTCGAATGCGGACAGGTGATTGGGTGTCACTTGTGCCATACGCCTGTACGCGAGATTTCCACACTCCTAAACATCCCTAGGTCCACTGTTTTCGATGTGATAGTGAAGTGGAAATGTGAAGGGATATGTACAGCACAAAAGCATACAGCCCGACCTCATCCGTTCACTGACAGAGACCACCGACACGGTCTGTGGCAGAGTGGTTACACGACAATAACATCCCTGTAATGGCCTGGCTTGCACAGTCCTGACCTGAATCCTATGGAACACCTTTGGCACGTTTTGGAATGCAGACTTCGTGCCAGGCCTCACCGACCGACATTGATACCTCTCGTCAGTGCAGCGCTCTGTGAAGAAAGGGCTGCCATCCCCAAAGAAACTTTCCAGCACCTGATTGAATGTATGCCTGCAAGAGTGAAAGTTGTCATCAAGGCTAAGGGTGGGCCAACATCATATTGAATTCCAGCATTACCAATGGAGGGCGCCATGAACTTGTAAGTAATTTTCCGCCAGGTATCGAGATAGATTTGATCAGACAATGAATATTAAAAAGTATTTTTAATTAAATTGATTTATTGGCCAAGAAAGAATGCCAAAAAACAAAAGGAAGTTATTTTACACTGAATTCCACTGCGTATTCTGGAAATTTGCAAGTTTTTATGGATAGTTCAGTCAGTAAAAATCATTTCCCATAAAAAACAGTATTCCATGTTCCAGTCCTGCTCCAAGAATTTTAAAACAATGCACAATCTGCAGCAGAGGTACAAATGGAGTCTCAAAAACTTCTGATCATGATACTCAAGTCATCTGCATTCCCTACAGCTAGAATGCATTTCACATCATATGATACATTGTTGTACACAATTTAAAGTCAGTCAAGTATTGACCAAACAGCTACATAAAAATTAAATCTCAGTATTTACCCACACAAAAAAAAAAATTGTTATGGATCTCACAATGACTACTGCCTACTTTAGAATTAGTACTTGAAAAACTGTTACCAATGGTTCAAAATTTATGTTACAAAATTATAAAGTTATCCTTTTGTTAGTAATATAGTTTAACGAGAATAATGTGTACCCATTCATTCATTCCAAAGCTAAGTGCTGAAACTAGAATCACAAAATTTTAAAAATATCAACTAGCAATCAATCACATGTCCTGTTTAAAAGATGAAATTTGCTGCCACTTTTGTGGCTCTCTGCCAGTACAACAAATGGAATAATCACATAAAGTCATCACGGATTAACATATTGATTTCCTCATACTGTTTCCATGTGTCATGTTACTTTCAGAGAACCACAGGAGACATCTGCACAATGAGAGATCTAGCAAGCACTGAAGCAATAACATTCATATTATGAATGAAAAGAAGTAGTGGAAAAGAATAATTCAGCCAGCCAAATATGAGTTTCTGGGTACAAAAAGTACCAATTGTGGGATGGTCAGTTCTGTAATTTCTATTCATGGCAAAGTATCAAAATTTTTACCATATGTTCTCAAGATGACATTCTCATGGAATCCTGAACCTTTTTTAGGTATCATTAACCATCACAGAGATCCACAAGTTCAAATTTATCACACGTATGCATGTAATATCCAATCTGAGGCATAAAAGCCGTTTTAAGTGACGTACACCGATAAAGCTTTGGTGTGTTCTCTGTTTTTAGTCAGCATTTTTTCATGTTTAAAACTTTGATGCACTGTCTGTATATAATGAACACTTCACACCTAAACAAATATATCCAAAGCGATACTGCAGTGACAAAGATTGAGCTAAAAAAGGTCTTACCATGCCTGGAAAGAATTAAAATGACCGACAAAAATTATGTAAAACTGTAAAGACCGCAGAGTCAGTAAAATATTTCCAGCAACATTTTTACTCTTTTAAGACATGAAACATAAGCCAGACATTTTCAATGAATTGGAATCAATGAGCAAAGTATCCAGAAGATTATGCATACTTATTTGTTGTTTATATGAGTCTGTGTGTATGAAGTATATGAATGTTTACTGAACTATAGAATCTGTTTGATATAAAGAGCACAGCCTGCTGTACTAGAGTACAAAATGGAAAAAATGCTTCACACGAACCAGGTGCCTCAATCTTCATTCTGCCTTCCTCACCAAAAACTGTGGCATGTGAATGTATTTGTGCTGTTTTGTGCTGAAAGAGAGTAGCAGAGAGACAATAATGGTGGAAGAGAGATGAGGCACTGCCAGTGGGAGAGAAAGAGAGAGGAAACAGTGATGGTGGGAGAGAGAAAGTGGCAGTGAAAGAGAAAGACAGATGGATGGAGATAGTAACAGTGGTGTATTGATAGTCAGTGATAGACACTGCCAGTAAAAGAGAAAGAGAGATGAATGTAGACAGGAACAGTCAGAGCAAAAGAGAGAGGACACAGTGGAAATGAAAAACAGATGAGCGGAGACCATACATAGGATTGAGGAGTGTACTTTAATGCATAGGTATAGGAGAGGGCACATTTCGAAAAGAAATTTTGAACACATGTGTAGAGGGGGAAAAGTAAGTTCGACCCATCAGAACTTTTGAGCTGCTGAGGTATGGTGGAGACTGTGGCAATGGAAAAGGGAGACAAATTGAGACGGTGTAAGTGAGAGAAAACAGTGGCAATGGGATATACTGTAAATCAATTTGAGAAAAAGGAGACAGTGGGAGAGAGACATATATAGACAGTGGGAGTGAGAGGGAGATGCTGAGTATGAAAGAGAGACTGGTTAAAAAGATTTACAATGTTCCGTGTTAAAAGAGTGTGAATAGGATTGCATGTCCAAATTTTTGGTGAGGAAGGTGGGCTGAGCATTGGAGGCAGCCAATTCCTCACTTTTCTGTCAGAGTCTTTTAAGGTGGGGGGGGGGATGAATTCACCTTTTTTGTGGTCCGAGAGAAGCATTTTTCTGCTGATGTAACTACACTCCAAATAAATAATCTTGCAAATCCCTGTCTCAGTTCAATTTTTATTGATATTGTTGTCAGCAATACTTATATTTTATTCTGCATTTGTTCTTCTCAATGCTTTTTTTTTAACTGCAAACATTTTTTTGTTATTTCACTGGCATAGTTTTCATTTACACTATGCCATTTCCTAAGTATGTGAGGACTTGACTTCTTATGGCTTCTTTTCTGTAGCGTCATATTTATTGGGCTGTGTGCCTCTTCTATTTTCATTATTTTTGTTTTGGGTATGTTTATATAAATTATAATTTTTTGTTGCCTCCTACATTTCCAATTATCTTTTTTAAATTACTGGTAGATATTCATAGCATATCCTCCATATTGTCCTCTATGAAAATTTTAACACCTTCATGATTGGAGATTGGACCGCATTGTGTGGCCAGCCAAAATTATTAAGTCATGGTTGTTCTAAGAACTCTCACCTTGCCCATCAACCATTCAACAATGATAAACACCGTTACTGTACCCCAGGTTGAATTATTCAATTTTGTTACATGCCACCTCACTCTTTGTAACAGGACAAACATCACGTAATCTCACCCTTTATTACTAAATATTTCAACGTCATTTCACTGCATGAACTGGTGATGTATATGCTGGAAATAGCAGATTAATCTAGGTTGTTAAAGCATTTGTGGAACAGAGGAGACATCTGATATTCAGTTCCATCTATCAAAATGGTGATGCCCAGTATTGGATGGCTGTCAAAGCCACCAACATGGGTCATTTGCATTAAATCATTATTGTAAAAATTTCTTTGCAACAAAGTTATTTATAACTAACAGTTATCTGTCTTTATGGTACTAATCCCATGAATTTTTACAACATTTTGTGAATCATCAGTTTCTCAGATTAATTTTCTAAAAATATGTACAGTAATTTGGTGAACATTCTGCAAATTTAGCTCTGCAAGAGTTCAGATGTCATCATAAAATTTCTCACAAAGTAACCTACTAATTACTGCATGAAGCCTGTAGAGATTTTTAGCATAATTTTTAATCTTCACATAGTACAACCAATACAATACACTTCAAAAAGAAGGTTTCTGCGATAAATAGGAGACAGTGGTGTTACCACCTCGTAAGATGTATCCACGTTTATCATAAGGTACGTTGGGGAGACCTCTCAAAGCAAAGAATGTATGTGAAAATTAACTTCCTACAGGAAATTACTTAGAACTATTCACTATTGTTCATCAAATAATACCAATATTTTTAATAACTGCAACATTTTACCACTGACAAACCATGGCTCGTTGTTCAGCAAGACATGACTGGGTGTAACTGACATCATGTTCTGAAGTACAGCAGTCTCCTGTGCAAGTATAGATGATGAACAGAGTAATGATCTTATGCCTTACCAGATGCACAGGGCAGCAAAAAGTAATGTTCAAAATACATGAGTACAAGTTTTCTAGAAGATAATAGGAATCCAGACCAGAAGAAAATATGCAAGTGGTTGACAAAATATTCAGACAAAATCCTCATAAATTACGATAATTTGCACTGTGTGAGATAAGCTGAACCCATGATGTGACTTGAACTGTTATGAAGCTAAAAATTAAGTTTTGCAAACTGATTATCAAATGGATTGAGGAGGGGATAATGATGCTTGTACAAAAATTAACACAATCAGTTTACCACAGTCGTATGGATATATGTTAAAAAATCTATGTGGTAAAGTTCATATTTTTAAGCTCAAGAGGATTCATGGGCTGGTGTTGAGAACAGCAACATTTACTCATATGTTGCAATGAGTGCACCATGATATTCGTGAAAGTAGTGACCTTGTACCTCACACAGCATGTAATCACTGCAGAGAATATATTTATTATGCTTCAAGACAATGTCTACATAGGATGCCTGGAATAAATAGATCCATCACAGCAGAATCAAGTTAGCTCACCAAATGAGAGAAAAGGCAGTACCATTGCATTTGAGTCTGTATCACGAATTTGCCTCCCAACTGACCAATTTTCGGCTCTTAGAAGGGGCAGAAACCTCTCTTCATACTTGAAAGCATTTCCTTGTAGACAAATTTTTGTTGTGAAGATTAAAAACTTAGTAGCCTCTAATTACTCAGAAATTTACTGAGCTGGAGGAACTTCTTCGCAAAGATTACAGCTTCTCTCTCAAAACAAGAAGTACTACTTCACAGGAACACTTCCTACCGGTCTAATCAGCACTTCAAAATTTCTTTTTTTCAGTTACTCACTTCATGAAACATTTATCTGTTCAACATTAACAACATAAGATCTACAACCATGCAAATCCAGTGGCGAATGTAACTGAAACATCCACTGACAGCCTGAAAGGTAGACAGTATGTGAGTAATGCTTTCTTGTATTCTGATCTCCATGCAAAGTGGTCACACTACCACCCTCAGAACATGTCAGTGTTAACTGCAGAAGCAGTTAACATCATCCACTCAACAGTTCCTCATACCATTTAAACTGAACAAGAGATTGGTGATATCTGATTTGTTAAGTGTACCATCAGGCCTCAAGCCCTCAGCAATATGGAGAGACAACAATGTTCATCTTGAGAAGAAATTGCAGAGGGTGTTTGGTTTAGATCATTATGGAACTTTGATGGCCTCTCTCTCTGAATTCCACTGCATGAATTCTCCAACAAACTGAGTATATGGACCACCCCTCAAAGAAAAAAACACACAAGGAACAATGCACCTGTTTCTCGGAACTTGAGGTGAGGGCTCATAACATGTGGAAAGAAGAGAGAGAAGCAACACAGTGACAAAGACTGTAATGTGCATACAACCTCTCCCCCATCCCATAATATAAATGGCTTACAGATTGGACATGCAGCAGACAATACCTAACATAAATTATATTGACATGTGGAGTAATCGGGTCTACTGCCAGATGTTTGTGTCGCTCTGGCACAATATTTCGGGTACGTAACTCGTTGCCTTCTTCAGGTGCTACCTGAGACTGCCGTGTTGGAGGATCTTGTCCAGTATTTATACCCAGAGGGCGCTGGGTGCTCTCTTTGCCGTCCGCGCCCGCCTGGCGCTGCTTGTAATGTGTTGTCTCTTCCCCGGTGTTCCCTCGGACGTCCGCACCCGACTTGGGCACCATCTGTGGCAGCTCTCTGAAGCCTGTCCTGTGTCGGGTGTTCCGTTCGCGGTCCGCGCCCGCCAGGTGCTGCTCCTGAGGTTTATACCCCTCCCTGGTGCTCCCACGGACGTCCGCGCCCGTCTCGTCCACCATCTGTGGTTGTGGCAGCTGTCTGGGGCCGGACCCGCATGTGGCGTTCCGTTCGTGGTCCGCGCCCGCTTGGCGCTGCTTCCAAGGTGTTGGCACTTCCCTGGTGCTCCAACGGACGTCCGCGCCCGCCTAGTCCACCATCTGCAGTTGTGGTAGCTGTCTGAGGCCCATCTCGCGTTGGGGCTCTGTTCGCAGTCCGCGCCCGCCTGGCGCTGCTTTCTTCCCCAGTGCTCCCTCGGACATCCGCGCCCGACTTGGTCTCCATCTGTGGCAGCTCTCTGAGGCCTGTCCTTTGTCGGGCGCTCCATTCACGGTCCGCGCCCGCCTGGTGCTGACCCTGCGGTGTTGGCACTTCCCTGGTGCTCCGACGGTCATCCGTGCTCGGCTCGTCCATCATCTGCAGTTGTGGCGGCTGTCAGGGGCCCGTCCTGTGTCGAGAGTTGCGTTCGCGGTCCGCACCCGCCTGGCGCTCCTCCTGCAGTGTTACTACTTCTTGAGGAGTTTGTTGATTCATTTCGTTGAGCCCTGATAAGCTCCAGAGCCGGACTCCACGCCGAGCTGAGCTGGTAACCGCTGTCTCGGTTTATTAGGTTGTCTGTGACCTTGATCTCGATGGCCTCCTTTATGACACTGTCCCAAAATCTTGGCGTCTGTGTCACAATTTTGGTGTTGTTATAGTCCATTGAGTGGCCGAGCTCCAGACAGTGCTCCGCTATGGCAGATTTTTTTGCCTGTCCGAGTCTGGTGTGCCTCTGGTGTTCTTTGCACCTGACGTCCACCGTCCTGGTTGTCTGGCCAATGTATGACTTTCCACACTGACACGGGATGTTGTAAATGCCTGGTTTACGTAGCCCCAGGTCGTCCTTCACACTCCCTAGCATGGTCCCAATTTTGGAGGGTGGACAGAAGATACTCTTTATATCATATTTTGAAAGAATTCTGCTGATCTTTGCAGAAATAGGTCCAGCATATGGCAGGTGGACCACCTTCATCGCCTCCTCTGGCTCCTCTTGTGTACCCTGTGGTTGACTGGTAGTACGAAGTGCCCTTTGGATGTCTGTGGAGGAGTATCCATTTGTGCCAACACCAGCTGTAGATGTTCTATCTCTGTGGCCAGACTTTCCGTATCTGACAGAGCTCGAGCCCTGTGAACTAATGTTTTCAAGACTCCATTCTTCTGTGCCGGGTGGTGGCAGCTACTGGCTTGAAGGTATAAGTCAGTGTGGGTGGGCTTACGATACACACTGTGCCCCAAAGTGCCATCTGCCTTCCTCTTGACCAGGACATCCAGGAATGGGAGTTGTCCATCCTTCTCTAGCTCCATAGTAAATTTTATACTTGGGTGGTGTGAATTTAGATGTTTCAAAAAAGTCATCTAGGTTCTCCCTACCATGGGGCCAAATGACAAAAGTGTCATCAACATACCTAAGAAAGCACTTGGGTTGGTAAGTGGCTGATGCAAGTGCCTCCTCTTCATACCTTTTCATGAAACGGTTGGCTACCACTGGTGATAAAGGGCTGCCCATTGCCACTCCTTCCGTTTGCTCATAAAATTGAGCCCCATAAAGAAAATATGTTGAGGTCAGTACATGCTTGAACAGGTCGAGCAGGGCACCATCGAACTTCTCCACTGACATCCAAAGGGCACTTCGTACTACCAGTCAACCACAGGGTACACAAGAGGAGCCAGAGGAGGCGAAGAAGGTGGCCCACCTGCCATATGCTGGACCTATTTCTGCAAAGATCAGCAGAATTCTTTCAAAATATGATATAAAGAGTATCTTCTGTCCACCCTCCAAAATTGGGACCATGCTAGGGAGTGTGAAGGACGACCTGGGGCTACGTAAACCAGGCATTTACAACATCCCGTGTCAGTGTGGAAAGTCATACATTGGCCAGACAACCAGGACGGTGGACGTCAGGTGCAAAGAACACCAGAGGCACACCAGACTCGGACAGGCAAAAAAATCTGCCATAGCGGAGCACTGTCTGGAGCTCGGCCACTCAATGGACTATAACAACACCAAAATTGTGACACAGACGCCAAGATTTTGGGACAGTGTCATAAAGGAGGCCATCGAGATCAAGGTCACAGACAACCTAATAAACCGAGACAGCGGTTACCAGCTCAGCTCGGCGTGGACTCCGGCTCTGGAGCTTATCAGGGCTCAACGAAATGAACCAACAAACTCCTCAAGAAGTAGTAACACTGCAGGAGGAGCGCCAGGCGGGTGCGGACCGCGAACGCAACTCTCGACACAGGACGGGCCCCTGACAGCCGCCACAACTGCAGATGATGGACGAGCCGAGCACGGATGACCGTCTGAGCACCAGGGAAGTGCCAACACCGCAGGGTCAGCACCAGGCGGGCGCGGACCGTGAATGGAGCGCCCGACAAAGGACAGGCCTCAGAGAGCTGCCACAGATGGAGACCAAGTCGGGCGCGGATGTCCGAGGGAGCACTGGGGAAGAAAGCAGCGCCAGGCGGGCGCGGACTGCGAACAGAGCCCCAACGCGAGATGGGCCTCAGACAGCTACCACAACTGCAGATGGTGGACTAGGCGGGCGCGGACGTCCGTTGGAGCACCAGGGAAGTGCCAACACCTTGGAAGCAGCGCCAAGCGGGCGCGGACCACGAACGGAACGCCACATGCGGGTCCGGCCCCAGACAGCTGCCACAACCACAGATGGTGGACGAGACGGGCGCGGACGTCCGTGGGAGCACCAGGGAGGGGTATAAACCTCAGGAGCAGCACCTGGCGGGCGCGGACCGCGAACGGAACACCCGACACAGGACAGGCTTCAGAGAGCTGCCACAGATGGTGCCCAAGTCGGGTGCGGACGTCCGAGGGAACACCGGGGAAGAGACAACACATTACAAGCAGTGCCAGGCGGGCGCGGACGGCAAAGAGAGCACCCAGCGCCCTCTGGGTATAAATACTGGACAAGATCCTCCAACACGGCAGTCTCAGGTAGCACCTGAAGAAGGCAACGAGTTACGTACCCGAAATATTGTGCCAGAGCGACACAAACATCTGGCAGTAGACCCGATTACTCCACATGTCAAGACCTCGCCGGGAAAGCCTGAAGAGTTACATAAATTATATTGGTTAGAAACATACCTTGACACTTGAACAGGATAGGTGTTAGAGACTCCCCAACACATTTGTACAACTCTGCATCATAACTTGATTTAAATTACCTCTTCTCTTTGTATGAGTGATATCTTGATCAGCAATATGCTTTGTGTAAGAGACTGTTGTAGTGGTTTTCAGTTCAAAGACTGGTCTGAGGCAGCTCTGCCACTCTGTACTGTGCAAGCCAAACCATCTCTGAATAAGTACTGCAGCCCATGTCCTTTTGAACATGCTTAATGTATTCATTTCTTGCTCACAAATTTCTTTTCTCTCCAGTTCTTTTCAATATCTCCTCATTACTTACATGATCTACCCATCTAATCTTCAGCACTGTAAAACCACATTTCAAAAGCTTCTATTCTCTCCCTGTCTAAATTTAATCTCCCACTAATAAATAGTCCTCACATCATAATCTCAACATCATAATTTGATTTAAATTAGCTCTTCTCTTTAGGTGAGTGATTTCATATCAGCAATAAACTTTGTGCAAGAGACTAAGCAAACTGAAACAGCGATTTCCCACTAATAAACATGCCCTCACATCAGAAATGACAAATTTATAATCAAACAATGGAAACTCCAGGTAGGAGTATCAACAATGTAGGATAGATAGAGACATCTAGTTACAGAGAGGCACGATTAAAAGACACTCACATATATCTTTTGGCCACAGCATTCTTCAGTAAACACACACACACACAAAAAACTGCCAGCTCCAGCATCCAGCTCAAGATGCTGGGGGTGGCAGTCATGTGCCCTTGCTTGCTTGTGTGTGTGTGTTTGTGTGTGTGTGTGTGTTTACTGATGAAGGCTGTGGCCGAAAGCTATATTGAGTTTCTTTTAATTGTGCCTGTCTGCAACTTGATGTCTCTTCTTTATGGTAAGTAGCAATCTATCTTTTCCTACAAACTTATAATCAAGGACTTTGAGAATAACATTAGTAAAATTGAAAAATTCAGCTCAACAAAACTCCTCTGTTCATAGGATTTCATTCCCCATAACCCTATTATTTTGCTGGCAGCTTGGTTAGATTGTGGGCCAAAGCATTTCTCTCAAATCATATAAATGATATTTAACAATCCTTTAATTATGAACAATTCATCAAACACTATAAATTTTCTGAAATTTTCACGACTCTACACCAAATCAAAAATTCTGTATTAGCTGTCATAGTCTTTATGCTCATTAATGATGTACATTCGCTATCTTCTCAAATATCATACTAGTTCCACCAACAATCATCTCACGTGTGTTCATAGATTTTACCTATGAATATGCTGACAGAGAGTCTCTCAGGCATGCAGCCAGATCGACTGATTCTTGTAGAACAAATTTTCAATGGCATAAGGTGCCATCATCATCACGTTACTCCTGCTGACTGGAGTAACCTGATGATGATGGCACCTTATGCCATTGAAAATTTGTTCTACAATTATCAATCAATCCAGCTGTATGCCCAAGAGGTTTACAAGAAAAAGTAATCTTGATAACACACAAGCCATGCCTCTTGATTTCTGCATGTACTTATGAGTTTTAACGGGGCTTACATTTTGTATTCTCTGTCAAGTTTCCCTCCCATATTGCTTAGATATTCAAGGGACCTGGTCTCAAATGACACGATTACCTCACTTTTCCTTTTACATTTGGAACTGTCCCAACAATATCGTCCAGAATCAGATCTGAATACCTATCATATCATTTATCATCAATCAGTCTACTGGAGGAGTATTTACTGTATGTCTGGAAATTATAATCTACTGAGCTATGTTAGTCATAATCTATGGAAGTCTCAAATTCATTGAAGACATTCACACAAGTTTTGTTTAACCCAAGACAGTCAGGCTATATTTCTCTCTCCCAGTATTCGCTGTATGGGTGAGAGACATTATTACTATTTTTAAATTACTCACCTATGACATTTTTAGTAACTAAATTCCAGTGAAAGATATTCTCCATTCATCCATATGCCCCATATACATCAGTTCAATCATTGGCAGAATACATGCAGTCATATCTATGCACAGCTTTACAAAATATTATTGCTATCACACGGCAGCTACAACAAAAATTAAAAATGCAGATCAGTCTCTTCAATTAGTCACAGCATCCTCTTATTGTACACGCTTTTCTAATCAACAGTACAGCTGCAATGCGTCTTTCACTATCCTCCCAAATGAATCTTCCTGACGTGACATTATCACCAATTAACCATTAGTACTGTAGGTTTAACTCACTTTCATACACTCAGTCTATATCCACTCCTTAAGTAGCAGTCCCACATTTATCACTTCATTATTCCATTCTTTGCTTGTTTCCTTCTCCTAGTAGTCATCCATAAAAAGTGATCTCTGCCCTCTTTCTTTGTGTCCCTTTCCTCCAACTCACAGATGTCATTGGTGTATCATGATTATATTTTTTTTCCCGCCTTGTCTGACTGTATTTACCTCATTCATGTCTGTGCCGAGGGCCAATAACCATGTGGCACTATGACGATGAGGAAAGTCAGTTTTAATTTTTGGTGGAAAGAAATAATTTTATATGCAAGATGAGAAACGTTTCAGCTTTCAAATCTTATTTACACTATAGATTATTTGCCTTATGATTAAATTTCAGATAGCCCCAGATGTGCAGTGTTATGCACTAAATGCAAAATACATTCATGATAGCTCAGTGACAAAGTTAGACTAATTTTCTTATGGGTCATAGGAAAGTTCTTGTACAACGTAAATAGTTTTGGTTTACATGAGACCACTCACTGAAAAGCAGAAGCACCGAGTTGTCAGAAGGCACATACAAAAGAAAGAAAACTTGCTAGCTTTCGGAATTATCCTTACCCTTTGACAAACTAGAGTACAAAACACACACACACACACACACACACCTCTGTCCATGTGTGGGGTGTTTTTTTTTTCCCTTTAGCTCATCAAAGGATAACCCCAAAAGCTAGCAAGTTTTCTTTCTTTTGTGCATGCCTATTGGCAACTCAACACTTCTGTTTTTTGGGGAGTGGTCTCCTTTAATCCAAAAACAATTTTCTTCTTTCTTTCTTTAGTGATGAAACAGCTATGTATCAACACATGGATTCTTTTCAATTTCATGCTCATCCACAAACAAACAAACATTATACGTTAAAACACCTACTTACTACAAACATCTGTAACATTTAGCACTACACAGCCGTCATTTCACCACCACACCCAGTCTTTTAATTTCTTTTTATTTCTCTCCTTTCCGCTACTTACCCCCTCCTGCCTCCGCACTTTCTCTCCTGCCCTCTGTCTAAACTGCAACACTTCATTTTCCGCCACTCCCACCATACTATCCCTCCGCCTCCCCGCCCCAGCCTCCTCCTTACCCCCACCCAGTCATCACTCCCATCATGCACTGGTGCTGCTGTTCGCAGTGTGGTTTCAGTTCTCTGAGACTGCAGACGTGTGTGCAAGTTGCATTTACTTGAGTGTGTGTGTGTGTGTGTGTGTGTGTGTGTGTGTGTACTGCTGACAAAGGCCCTAATGGCCGAAAGCTGTAATTGTGTGTATCTTTTTGTTGTGCCTATCGCGACTCAGCATCTCCGCTATATGGTGAGTAGCAACACTCCTTCCTGGATTTTCCATTGTTTGATTTCATAATCTTTTGACTTTTTCGGATGAATTTTTACCTTCCTTTCTCAATTGCTCCCTCTCATGTCAGTGGAGAAGGAAAAGTGCAACTGGGAAACATTTGTAGATACTGCTGAATAACAAGTTGTACATCCTGCTGCAACTCCAGTGATCACTTCCAAAAATCTTTTCCATACTTGACAATTATTGATTATGTTCTATGAAAGATAAACCATTATCACACTTCTATCTAGTAATCTGGATTGATGTGTATCACAACTTATTAATGAACTTACTAAGAAAATCATGGATCCACTCCATTGTTTATTGTTTTATATCTCCTATGCCACCACAAATATTGACATTTAAATCAATGAACACCAGAAATAAGTTATATACATGCTTCACTTTTAACTTTCCCATGTTACTTTCTGTCAGATAAGTATTCTTCATTTCCTCTCTGTCTGGTACCAAGAATAGAAAACCCTTTTCACACTAGTATGTGTGTGTGTGTTTTCAAGGGAAAATAATAGCCCGCTTTTATAATAATTGTTTTTGTACATCTCATTTGAGCCAAGGATGTGCTTCACCCTTCCATTCATTAGTTCATGTACACCCCCTCTTCCATTCCCTAGCTGTATAAGTTTCCTTTCAGTTCTGATGAAAAGATCTTTATCAGAATCTGAAGATCCAGCATGATTAATAATTTTTATATTGTATGAAACAATGGAAGGCCAAGCATCTCCTTCACAGACATCACCTACAAACAATGCTATAGTACAGCAATGAGCTCCTGCATGGCACCACCTTGTGCTAACCTATTCATGTACCATCTAAAGAAATCCTTAAACACCTAATATCCAAAACTTCTCATCTGTTTTATATTCCCTGATGACACCTTCATGATCTGGAGTGACGGTGAGGACATCCTATCCAAATTCCTCAAGAACCTCAACATCTCCCCATCTACTTTACATGATTCTCCTCAGCCAAATAAGCCACATTCCTCGATCTCCACTTCCAGCATTGTTACATCAGTAGCTCCATCCACATCAAACCTTCCAACCAATGACAATACCTACACTTGAACATCCATCATCCATTCCACACCAACAAGGCCCTTTGATATAGCCTAACCATCCACGGTCATCGCACAAGTAGTGGAGAGCAGCTCCTCTTCAAATATGCCAAAGGTCTCACTGCGGCTGTCACACACAGAAATTACCCTCCCAACCTTGTCCAGAAAAAGATTTCACATGAAACTTCCTGGCAGATTAAAACTGTGTGATGGGCTAGGACCCAAAGCTGGGACCTTGGCCTTTCACAACCAAGTGCTCTACTGACTGAAAAACCAAAGACGTCTCATGATCCACCCTCATCCTCATCCTCACAGCTTGACTTTCGCCAGTACCTCATCTCCTACCTTCAAAACTTCACAGAAGTTCTCCTTTACACCTTGCTGGACTGTAATAAATGATATTGTGGAGATGTGGCCTAACCACAGTATGTGGGATTGTTTCCAGAATTCATTTTCACTCCGCAAGCTTTACTTCTGCCAGTACCCCCATCTGCTACCTACGAAAGAAAACTTCTGTGGAGTTTGGAACGTAGGACATGAGATACTGGTGGAACTAAAGCTGTGAGGGAGGTTTGTGAGTTATGCTTTGATAGATTAGTTGGCATACCCTCAGATAAACTTGTCAAAATTAGAACGAATGTGAGAAATAATTTATAAAGTTTTGAAACTTCAGGAAAATACTTACAAGGGGCGTTTGAAAAGTCCATGCAAAGTCTGAGAGATGGCACCACTGGCGCGTATCGAGGTCATGTTTAGTTAGTAGCATCTTTGGAAAGAATGCACACCAAGTTTCAGCCATATTGGTCTATTTCTTTGTGTTTGGCATTTGTGTGAATCAAGGAAGTTGATTGATTGTCAAAAAATGGATGAAAAAGAATTTCATGTAGTGATTAAACATTACTTTATGAAAGGCAAAACACCTCAGGAGACTAAAGAGAAACTTGATAAACATTACGGTGACTCTGCACCTTCGATTAGAACAGTTTATAAGTGGTTTCAAAATTTTCGGAGTGGCCATATGGGCACAAATGATGCTGAACGTTCTGGACGCCCTGTGGCGGTTACGACTCCAGAAATCATTGATAAAATTCATGATATGGTGACGGATGACAGAAGAGTTAAGGTGCAAGAGATTTCTAGTGCTGTGGGCATCTTGAATGAATTTGGTACATAATATTTTGCATAAACATTTGGACATGAGAAAGCTATCCGCAAGATGGGTTCCGCGATCTTTAACGCTTGACCATAAACGGAATCGTGAAGTGTTGCAAGGATGGTTTGCAGCTGTTCAGAATCTGCAGGACTTTAAGTGTCGTTTCGTCACTGTGGATGAAACATGGATACATTACTATACTCCTGAGACCAAACAACAATCTAAATAATGGGTTACAAAGGGGGAATCTGCACCAAAAAAGGTGAAGACCATTCCTTCGGCCGGAAAGGTTATGGCGACTGTCTTTTGGGATTCGCAAGGCGTAATCCTCATCAACTATCTGGAAAAGGGTTAAACTATTACAGGTGCATATTATTCATTGTTATTGGTCTGTTTGAAAACCAAGCTGCAAGAAAAATGACGGCGATTGGACCGCAAAAAAAGGCCTTTTCCTTCATGACAATGCACCAGCACACACCACAGCAGTTGTGGGCACAAAATTATTGGAAATAGGATTCCAACTCATTTTACATCCCCCCTATTCTCCAGACTTGGCTCCCTTGGACTACTATTTGTTCCCCAATTTGAAGAAATAGCTGGTGGGACAAAGATTTTATTCAAAAGAGGAGGGAATTGCAGGAACTAATAGCTATTTTGCAGACTTGGACATTCCTATTATTCGGAAGGGATCAACAAATCAGAACAGTGTTGGACGAAGTGTGTGAGTCTAAAAGCAGACTATGTCAAAAAATAAAAAAGGTTTACCCCAAACACATAAGTAGTTTTTATTTTTGCATGGACTTTTCAAATGCCCCTCGTATATAGAGTGTATTGGTTGGAGCTGTTGCCCTGTAGGGAGGGCACATCCCCCTGACTCCCTCCCTCCCCCACAATTTTTTAAATTTTAGCACAAAATGGTCATTTTTAGAAGAAAACTATAATTACAAAAAAAGAATCTTCCTCCAAAGTTCTACACAAAAAAGGACTTTGCATATTTTGTCAGGCAAAAAGTTTTTGAGATATGAGAGTTAGAATAGCATTCTGTTAATGAATGATTTTTGCAATTTTTATTGCTTAATCAGTTATGAAAATGAAAGGAGTAATTTAACTATGTGGAAATATATTGTGTGTTTTCAACTTGATAAAATTTTTTGTTTGTTTGGCATTGTTGAAATCAGGAGTAGGTGTCCAATAATGAAAACAGCAAGTCCTGTTTCAGGTTCCCTGTTTTTTCCCTATATGTGTCCAGTTTAGTTGGTATTATGTTGTGAATTTATTAAAGCCATGCAGGACAGTTCAGTTTGTTATGTTATGTAGTGTTTCTTCTTACTCTCTTTACTTTTCTATGAACTGACAGAAGAATAATGCTGAACTCTACCACATGTTTTATTCGCAGTAAATCTATTTTGGAAGGAGAGACATCAAAAGTGACAAAGGGATTAGAAACTTGGATATGTGTCAGCAAGGAACAATAGGGTGAAGCTCATACTCTTTTACAAAGCACTGAAATGATCAAGGTGCACAACATATGTCGATGTGAATATATTAAGCAATGTAATGTAAAGAAAGTAGTTAAGCAGAAATCTGCACAAGTAGGTGATAGAAGTTTAAGATCGTCTTTGTGTTACCCATTCAATTCCAAAAAAATACTGTTTCATATGTGCTGAAGAATGCAGCTTAGGAAGCTGAAAGAAAGAAACCACTCCAAAAACGTTGTGGAATCCAATTTCTTCATGCAGTAAGTGGTAGCGACAGCACTTCAGCAATGTTTAGTAAAAGTAATTTGTGGGCTTTCAAACATTCAGCTGATTCCTGCATCTTCATTAAATTCCGTGAATATTCAACAATCAAACTTTATCTCCTGAGGCCATAGCAAAAGCATCATCCTATCTTTCCACACAAAAACAGGAATAAGTCTTGGTGACGACACCTTAAATGCTTTGCGATTTCAGTGTTTAAACATACTTTTGTGTCAGGCAAGCAATGCTATCACACTCTCATTTGCCTGTCACTATTCTGACACAACATGCCTCCAAAGAAGGACACAAACTCATTCCTCTCCCCAATTCACGTCAAACGACCACATGCTTCAGATAAGATATTACTCCCATTTCATGTGGCTGCAGTCAAGGGTGCGGAAGAAAATTCAATTGTGTGAAGCCTGAATTATGCTGCACAACAACACATAAATGCTATCGAGGACAAAGCTGTGCTAATGTGACCTGCAGTGATTTGACAGAATATCTGGATGATCGTTTTCTGCAAATAATTATATACATCAACTTATTTATTCAACAGATATTGCGGTATTTTAGTTGTATATGTGATGTACATATGATAATCGTAAATGTGTTATTAAGACAGTAACTGTTGATTGATTCTAAAATAATTTTTATTTCAGTGTAAATATTAAGATACCTAACACCGGAAAAAAAATTGCATAGCAGAATTGTTCTGAATCAATAAATGTCAGTTTTAAAAGGAATATGTCTCTCTCTCTGTTTTACCTTCAGATTTTAGTATTAATATTTATGTGCTACATGCAGGGTGACCCAGGAAGAATTTGCCAGGGATGATCATTTGAAACACAAAAGCCTAGCAAACATGGGTTTACCTTACAAGCTATGAACACTTTTTTTTTCAGTAGAAGGGATGTACCTCACAATAGCCTTTATTACTTTGATGATTGTTCCTGTTATATCCTGAATATTGATCATTCCCCCTTGAAAACCCTATATATGTTTCTATTTATGTACACAGTTGTGGAGAAGCATGAGAAAGATGCAACTGAATTAAAATCAAATCTGGAACTTATGCCAAACTCATAGCCTAATGAATTTTCAGTCTTCCATATAGAACAACTTGAAAATTGGTTACTTTGCTTAAAATATGTGTATAACCTTTGGAAAGTATTATTTGTTATAATACAAATCTTCAAAAAATGAACCATTTTCATAAAAATAAAAAAAAACATAAAAAACTGAAATAAGGGGTGGTGGAGAGGAATGCTCTCCCAATGGGGGAGGAAACTTTTTCTATTTCTTACTACTACATCCCCTATGAGTGTTTTCCCAAAGTCTCAAAACTTTATAAATTATGTCCCTAATTTTTCCTAATTTTCCTGGGGTAGTTAGTAGGCCACCTGCCCCGAAAGGTGAAGATCCTTGGTCTGAGTCCCAATCACACACACATTATTAATCTGCCAGGCAGTTTCAAGTCTCTGTGCACTAAGCTGCACAGTCAAGATTCATCAGATATTTCATATGCCTTGTCCCAGTCTCCACATACCCATTGTTCAGCCACAAAGGAGCACTCCTCTTGAGATGACTAGACTGGACAAGACTGGAACAACTGAATTGTTTTCTCCACCAGGTTTTTGAATACCTCTCATCATGCCTGAAAATGAGTAATTTCCTCCACACCCCATTCAAAGTTGTAAACAGCCTCTCACCCAACCTAAGCACTGTACTTGTCCACCCCTACCCTTTGCCCCACAGGCTCATATCCCCACAGCAAATCTAGATGCAAGACATGTCACACACATCCTCCTACTATCAACTACTCCAGTCCTGACACAGGCATCTCCTACCCCATCAAAGACAGAGCCCTTATGAAAGGCACCATTTGATCTACCAAATTTGCTGCAAACAAAATGACACATCCTATATGGGTAAAACAATAACAAGCTGTCTGCCATATGAATAGCCAATGCCAAACAGTAGCTAACAGACAGTTGGACCACCCAGCCCTTGGACATGCTGCCAAACATGATGTGCTTCACTTCAATGGCTGCTTCACAGCCTATGCCATCTGGATGCTTCCTACAAACACCAGCTTTTCTAAATTTCAGGGATGGGAGCTCTCACTGCAACATATCCTTCATTTCAGTAACATCCCTGGTCTCAACTTTCACCGGTATCCATCCTTCATCTGCCTATCCCCTTCCCTGCTCCCACTCCAGCACTGCACATACCTTCTATCCCACTGATGCGCCAACACAGTCCTTTCCCATTCTCTACCTCTCCCCTCCCCACCTGCCCCCTGCCAGAACAGCCTCCTCATGCTAAACAAGCAGCCTTATTCTACCACCATTATACCCCTGCATACTTGCACATGTAGCACTAGTGTCTTCCTCCCCCCCCCCACCCCACCCCCCCACTGAACTCCTACATTGCTATCTCCCTCCCTCTCCAACCCACACATCATCTTCCATACCCTCACTACCCATCCCATCTAGATTGCTGCTCACATAAGATGAAGGTGCAGTTGGTGCTTAGCACCTGGAGATGACAGTTGCCATGTGTGTGTGTGATTTGTGCTTGTGTGAATTTTCTACTTCTGATGAAGGACATAGTCCAAATGCTCACCATTTGTAGCATTCTTTTTCATTGTGGTGTCTGTGAATCATGCCTTCTCTACGTAGCAAGTAGCAATCTATCATTATTGTTGTGGTTTTTATACTGGAGTTATTAATTTCTATCAGCACACATTTCACAGCAAATGACAATTATTAGTTTTACTTACAGCTGCAAGTAAGCATCCAATTCTAAAACACAGTGCTGGGATAAAAACAGGTGGTGGTGGGGGAGAAGTATTAGCCTTCATATTCAATGCATATTTCATATTTAAGGACACTTTCTACTACACCAAAAAGCAAAATTTTGTAACATATATTATGTAAATTCCTGCTGAAATATAATAGAACCAATAAACTTCAATGTAAATAACAAGTGAACAACTTTACAGTCCATTCATAGGATATGAAAAGAAGTACTACGGATGACAGTTGTTCATTATCAAACATCTAAATACCACTACTGAAAGTGAAACAGAATTGTGTGTATGATTGTTCACATTTTGGTTGGTAACAAAGTACTTTAAGTATGGCATCAAAGCAGTAATAAGTTCATAGGGAACTGCGGGTTTTCACAGAATAATGATTGCTTTGTGTTACAGAATAAGAATGTAAACAGAGAAAGGAAAATGGGTATACATATAAGATTAAATTCATTAGGTATGAAAGCATAGTTGCCTGGCAAAAACATGAAATTTATACAGTGGGAAAGATGATAGACAAAATGACATTATGAACTATATATGGAAATGGAAGTACAAACAAATGTTCTTTAAGAAGAAACAGTGACTGTGTAACTTTTTTCCTTTCCAGTGGGTATTTATATGAACTGCAATGATTAATTATTTTAAAACACACTATAAAAATATACTTTTTAAATACATGGTTTCGAGGTGAAATAAGAGCAAAAAAGCCATATTTTAATATAACTTTTCATAAAAAATAATTACATATTTGATGTTAATCTCTTTAGTACACTATATGTGCAGCTGCAGTATTTTTTGTCACCGTCAATTTCCCTGGTACTGTCACACAATTAGATAGCTGCTAACAAAACTAAACAGTCTGTAATGCCAATTAATAACAAAAATTATAATTTACTCACTGTAGAAATTACTCATCAACATATCAAATTTAAAAATGCCATTTATAATATTATGGCAAGAAAAAAGAAGTTCATAAACATGTCCTGGTTAAGATTCAGTTCTTTCAAAGTGTCTAAATCTCCAAAAACAAATGGAGGATTTTCTTGTCCTCATGTAATAGAAAACCTACTCAAACTCATTTTTATATCACACATTTACACAATACACTAAAAATGCTATTGTAGAACAAGAGTGCACTTGACACATCACTTTAATGCTTGGCAACAGGTTTATAATACTATGGAAGTGTTTGATAATAGCTACTAATTCCTTATATAATTTGCATGAGTGTACTAATTAAAGTTTCTATAATTCTATCTACAGTCTGCATTTATTATAAAAGGCAATGCCATAATACTGACGAACATTTTTTTTTCTTTTTGCCTTAAAAAAGCCCCCAACAGTGGCACAGTTTGGCTTTTAGGTTTTTGCACACCAGTAAAAGTTGAATAAGACTTTCGAACTGCTACTAACCTGTAACAGTCTCCAAGGCTAAATAACATACCTGCTGGGGTCTCTTTGGCACTGTCCATACAGACTCATATAATTTCATCAACAACATAAATAATTATTTTAAAAATGTGTTATTTTAAACACACATTTCACTTCAAAACATTTAACAATGACAAATTTGTAACTGCAACACACATTTTATAGCAGACAACATCTACGTTATACTTAATATCACAGGCATGTTATTTGTATCTCTCTCATTACAGTGTTAATAATCTGCAACGCACAACAAACATTTTTTTTACAAAAATCTCTAATTAGTGTTTTTTTAAACTGTTAACAATACACACACAACATTAATAACATGTATCATCACAGAATCTCTAGTTCTGCTTTCACACTGGGTATGGGTAAGTGTAATGACAATGGTTTACTTCAAAACAATAGGCACCTCATAGACAGCAGGCTCTGAAACACAAGAAAACATTCTACTGTTAGTCAGGAAGAACATGCTGTTAATGAGAACGCTTTTCAACATAAATTTACTTGTGGCAACATACAAACACTTATTGATGCATAAGCTGGATGTGCTCACCAAGTCTGCTGGCTGTGGTTACCCACTTTATCAATCCTGTTCCTAGCAATTACCTATTTCACATATGTAGCTAGTGGCTTATTGAAAAGTTATAGTTGACATAGGCTTCAAACAGTCCCATTCTAAGTTTCATTCAGATAGCACCTGTCTTTAGACACACAGCTCACATAATACATGGCACCTAACTTATCATGGCAAGATAAAATCTAAGGAACACATACTTCAGTGGAACAGGTCTCAAAAGGTGTCTGGAATTGATCATAAATCAATTTTGCTGTTTTCAGTCATACAGATCCTGAAGTAAGCCACAAATGCAAACTGCTCCTGCACAAGTATTTTGATACAACAATGTGTTCCATGAATATGATACAGAAGAAAAATATTATGGTGACCACTGAAAATATCTTTGATAAAGACAGCAGTCTATAGCTTTTTGGATATTCTATGACCAAATAAACAGACGTGAATATTGGCATCCATGTACAGTCAGTAAGTTTACTTGAAACAACTTTAACTGTTTGTACATGATGCATATTATAATACTCACTTTGTTAGAATTATTTTACACACATGGTGGGCTTACAAAAAGCAATGAACCTCATTTCTCCTAAATCTTTGCATTATACAATTACCAACAATGTTTCCGTCTACTCATCTGCTATGAGAAAATTATGAAGTTGGTTTTATATGATGATCATCAATATTTTCGCAAATAAAAATAAAAAATAATTTTTTTAATGTATGCATTTACCTGCTCATAGAGTAACAGCCATAGTTTATTATTTTACAGTTATCATCAATTTGATTACAGTTGAATTTATGATTCTTACAGCTCTCAAGTATCAAGCAAACCAAACATAAAAAAAGAAACTACAGTTCCTTGCTTTAGAAGAGTCTGCATTATAGCAATGTTCAAAAAAGGAGACTTTAAGATACATAATGGTTATGGAATGCGAATTATTTTGCCAATAAATGTTATATAAAGGCAAGAAGTTCTAAAGTGAGAAACAAATTAAATACAGTATTTCATCTATTCATCTATTCAGTAGTTCTTTAATACTACAAATGGAACATCTCCCAACTTTGACCATTTGATGCAACAAAAGTTCAATACCTCTTATTTCACCTTGTGCCTCTTTGAATTGTCATACAAAGTCATTGATAACTTCATTTTTTTTTTCCTTTTTATCCTTAATGAAAGCCTATTTCGGTGCGTCCTTTACAATGAGTGCAATTGCACTGAAGGGAATTTTATTTTAGTTAGGACAGAAGTATCAAATTAAAACACATCACTCATTTCACAAAATGTTTCATCCACCATTCCTGTAATTAATTGCACTCCACACTAACCATTATCTTGTCAGTGATGTTAGCCATGCAAATACACCTGCTAGTTATGTGGGAACAGTATGTGCATTTTACCTGAGCTTCTAACACTGTAATAAGATTTTTCACCATTAAAGTCAGAAAGACAAAGAAAACTGAAAATTATTATTGTAATTGACAGGTTGTAAGAAGCAAGGTGTATTTTAAAATTCTGATAAGAAAATTTAAAATCTCTTCTTGGAGTTAATCTTTGTGTGTCTTACAAATATAGAGGACTGTATTCGTGAGTGCCTGGAGGAAAAAGAAAAAAAATATCTTCTAATTTACATGTGCGAAATAACCATCACAGAAGGAAGCCACTACAAAAGGGTAAAATTTAGTAAACACATTAATTATGGGCAGATTAGTGACAGTGCCTTGTGCAACTAAACATGTCATGTGTGATCAGTGCTAGTTATTGCTACATTAGCAGCCGCAAGAAAGTGACTAGTACATACACTCATACAGACTAATGTGTAGCAGTTGTGCTGAGTCCGGCTCGAACTCTGCCCGCAGGGACATGCACGGTCACACGCACGCTTGCTGCGAACAACACCGACATTCACATCAGTGTGCACGTGCGTGTACTGCAGTGTGTATGAGTGCATAAAGACAGACTGAGAAGCTAAAGAAAATTAAAGCTGCTTGCCAGATATTTTTGCTAGAGAATTAACATGGGAGACAGTGTTTTACACTTTTTCATTATTCTTGAAGAAATGAACATTGTTGAACTCTGAACTCCATTACCTTACTTCACATTACACTAGTGTGTAGTACAAAAGTTGTCCTGAAATAAACAATCTGAAAAGACAAATTTTACAAAATCAGCCCCCTAAACTACTAATTGACAACTTTTTTGGACAAAAGAATATCTAAAACGTGATCATGGAAGGTACTGAGACTTAAGCAGGTTGCTACGGCTTCATTTTAAATTTCTTTTTTAGATTTATAGAGAATGGCCAAAAAGTATTTTCTGCAACACAATTTAACACTTGCAGAAGCACTATCAGAAACTGCAACAACAAATAGGTTACAAGTTGTAAACACCAAAATACTACAGTTAAGTTGTGTTAAAATGTAATTATGAGATGTGGTGAGTACCTTTTACTCTCATACCTAAAATGTGCTTTCTCAAACAACAATATACACAATAAAACTGGGCTATAATATTGTATACAAAAGTGCCGATATCTGTCTACCTCTAAGCAGTGACTCTGGCACACTGTGTGTGTGTGTGTGAGAGAGAGAGAGAGAGAGAGAGAGAGAGAGAGAGAGAGAATCATTTTTAGATAGGAGCAAATAATACATACAATTATAAACATAATGAAAGCCTAAATGTAGACTATAACTCATGTATGTGATTTTATTCTTTGGTAGCACAACGAAATATGCACCATCCAACAAGCAGCACATTATAATTTCCTTCCTATCATCTTGGGTAAGAGCTCAGAATGTTTACTATCTGCACAAGTTTCAGCACGCTTTCAAAATCATCTAAGGCAGATGACTAAGAATTCTCTCGTGAATTAGGAAGGGGGACAGGGGTGAGCTTACATTGCATGACACTATCATCTTGTAAGGCTTTTACCTGCCAATTAACAATTTATTCTTCCTTGGTCTAACATGTCATTCAATGATAGTATTTCAGGAGCTGATGGTCACTCATTTAGCCAACAACATCAGTATTTCAAGGGAAAGCAATTATAACTACTTCAAGTAATTCTTCAGTTGCCTTCTCATGGCTGAGTGAACTGTGCTTGTATTCATCAACATAACAATTCCTTGCCTATAGCATGGATTTAATTTGGCAGTCAAACACAGTGGCATTCATCCTGGATGGTATTTGTCAGCCTGTCGAACAAGACTGATTAAACTGTAGTACAACAAGAATGGTATGCTGTGAGTGCCATAAACTACTCTCTCACAATGCCTTCAATGCCTAGAGTGCTTTATGCTGATTTGAATAACTGATTGGAAATTTTCTAGAGCCATACAGGCACTTTCATGTGCCTCAATTATTGTATACCTCTAATCACATGGTTTCCAGTTGACAAATGATTTTTCCTGTCAAAGGTGAGTATGTGTAAAGGGCTGATGCAAACTACTGCCACACAAGGATCCAAATAATAACCAACTGGAGTTTTAGTTTTTCTCAGATTGCTAATAGCCTCCTTTCTCTGCTGTGATACATAAATATGCAATTGACATACTGTTGACTATGTATTGTGTTATCAACCTAAACACCCAGATCTCCTTTTAAATGGGCCTGTCCACTGTTCAATGCCTCCTCTATGTAGTAAAAGTGAATGGTAATCCATCCGGATTTGTAGAGATATCAACTGGACTTTGTATTAAGTGTGAGTCTATGACTGTGGTAGAAATAGGTAGTACTCTCCCTGAATGAAGACTGGAAACAGTGCTCACTCTGTGCACCTCTTTCATTAAGTCTTATTTGCAAAGTGCAGACAGTACTCTCAGAATTTTCAAATAACTGGGACCAAACAAACACTTTTTTATAAAACTGCAACATGTGAGGTAGGACAGGAAGGTCAGCTTGGAGACTAGTATGGATTTTTTTTTGGGGAGGGGGGGAATGAAATGAAGGTCTCAAACAAACTCCCCCTTGCCAATAATAACATTAATTAAAAAGGAACACAGTTACAGCATGAAGCGCATATCTGCCAAAGAATTTTCGTGGTAACCTTGATGCCGTATCTAATTAATAAGGCTGCTAATATCATACTGAACTTCTGGAAGTTGTGCACTATACTTTTTTAGTCTGTATTTTGTATTTGTTTTTCATATAAGCTAAGGAAGAAATGCTTTCTCATGTGTTTCATAATTTATTTATTTATTTATTTATTTATTTTTAATGCTACAGTAGAATCATTCTCTAGTAAAGATTTCCAAACATTAGCAATATTTTGCTCCTTTAAAATTCATTTTACATCTCCAACTGTAAACACATTGATGAAACGTTCATGATCAGCAGTAGTCAGCTGTCACAATTCACTCAAATCAATAAAAAGTGCATGCTGAATACATACAATCTTTAGACAAACCAAATTCTGGAAAATGTTCTTTAAAACTCTCCCATAAAGAGTTAAATGCAGTGCACGATGTCCACTAATGTGAGCTAGCATTAACACCATCATTTTCTTAGAAAATGGGCTATAGCTCTGAGTTGGCAAATGTGGTATCCATAGTTCTAATCTATTTATCATTACCTCAATTTTGTCTGAAATTTTAAATACTGTAACAGTAACAGCTCCTGACCTGCAATCTAGCTATAGATCCTAAACTTCACAGCCACAATTCTTTCTCACAACACTTTGATTTCACTTCTCAACACTATTTTTTTGGGAAGTGTTGTTCACAATACCGGCAATTCATACAAAACCTCCAAAGGACGGGTTCGATTCCCGGCGGGGTCAGGGATTTTCTCTGCCTCGTGATGGCTGGGTGTTGTGTGCTGTCCTTAGGTTAGTTAGGTTTAAGTAGTTCTAAGTTCTAGGGGACTGATGACCATAGCTGTTTAGTCCCATAGTGCTCAGAGCCATTTGAACCATTTGAACCTCCAAAGGAATGACAAAGACATACAGGAATTTTACTCCACCGAGAATCGCAAGCTACACTGATCATTAAATGCTATGTGTAGAAACATATCATTTGAGTACAGTGGCTCTAAAACTTCTGTGAGTAAATCCAGCACATTTTAGTATTTAGTAATTCTGCAGCAGACCCTTACAAGGTTTTCATGGATCACCAAAGGTCCAGATACTCCGTGTTAGAACAGCTGATTTAAAGTTACCACAGAGTATTCAAATCATACATACCTTACTCAATATGTAAGGAGCATTTCAACCACAGTGACATTGGTACAGATAGTGGACAAGACAAATGAGGCAACTGAGGTGTGCATTTGTTTGTTTGTTTGTTTGTTTGTTTGTGTGTGTGTGTGTGTGTGTGTGTGTGTGTGTGTAGAGAGAGAGCTTGTACTTAGCCTAGAAAAAGAGAGAAAGCTTGAAACATGGTTCAATTTTCTGATCCATCATCAGTCTTCTGACAGATTCAATGTAGCCTCTCATGAATTCCTCTCCTGTGCCAGCTTCTCCATTTCAGAGTAGCACTTGCAACTAACGTCATCAATTATTTGTTGGATATATTTCAATCTCCATCTTCTCCTACAATGTTTACCCTTTAAAGCTCACCCATCAACATGAAAGTTATTCTTTGATATCTTAACATGGCCTTCCTTCTTATCGATGTTTTCCACAGGCTTCTTTCTTCATCAATTCTGCAGAGAGCTACTTCATTTCTTATCAGTTAACATAATTTTCAACATTCTTCTGCAGTACCACATCTCAAACGCTTCAATTCTCTTCAGTTCTGGTTTTCCTGTAGTCCAGGTTTCACTACCATACAATGCTGTTCTCCAAAAATACGTTCTCAGAAATTTCTTCCACAAATTAAGGCCTATGTTCGATGCTAGTAGACTTCTCTTGGCTACGAATGCCCTTTTTGCCAGTGCTAGACTGCTTTTTATGTCATCCTTGCTCCATCCATCACAGGTTACTTTGCTATCCAGGTAGCAGGATTACTTAACTTCGCCTACTTCTATATCCCTAATTCTGATTTTTTTCCCCCCAAATTTACTCTCCTTTATATTCTGTACTCATTAGACTGTTCATTCCATTCAACACATCATGTGATTCTCATTCGCTTTCACTCAGGATAGCAATATCATCACCAAACCTTATCATGGATATCCTTTCACACTGAGTTTTAATACCACCCCTGAACATTTCTTTTATTTCTGTCATTGCTTCTTTGGTGTGTAGACTGAACAGCAGGGGCTGAAAGACTTACATCCCTGTCTTCCACCCTTCTCAATCTGAGCACTTCATTCTTGATCTTCCAATCTTTTTGTTCCTTTTTGGTTCTTGTACATGGGAACCTTTTAATTTTGCAGGCTTTATATATCTGATTTTCAATTTCGTTTTTTTAATACAAATTTTCCTGATGCATGTCTGCATTTTCAGCTGTTCTGAATATTCAGTTTACTTTGACAGTCAAAAAGTCCTTTGGAAAAGATGGATCAAACAATTTGCTTTAAATTTTGCTTGAAAAATGGAATAAAATGCAACAACTATTTGAAATGTTGACTGTGGCTTTTGGTGAATCTACTGTGAGTAAGACAAGAGTTTCATGTGGTATAAACATTTCAAAGAGGGTCTAGAAGAAGCTGAATAAGATGACTGACCTGGACACCCTGGCACATCAATTACAGATGACAATGTGGAAGAACTAAGGAATATGGTTCTGGAAACTCAACGAATTTCCATCTGAGAGGTTGCTGATGATTTCGGCATATCCTTGGGCACATGCCCCAAGCAATTTTTTGGATGTTTTGGGCATGAAACATGTAGCAGCTAAGTTTGTTCCAAAATTGTTGAATTTTGACCAAAAATTAAATCACGTAGACAGTGTTCAAGAATTGCTGAATGAAGTCGACAATGTTCCAGAAATTCTAAAGAAGGCTATAACAGATGACAAAAAATGGGTACACAGGTATGACATTGATACCAAGGCCCAACTGTCCCATTACATGTCAAAAAGTAATATTATCTGGAAGTTATGCACCATTTGCATCAAGCAATCCAAAGAACTGTAGAAAAACCACGTGTGGAAATTGCATCACGGTAATGGTCCTGCTCAGACCTCAATGCCTGTTCATGATTTTTTGGCAAAAAGACAAAAACATGATGTTGGCTCAGCCAGTTTATTCACTGGACATGGCCTCCTGCACCTTGTTTCTATTCCGGAGACTGAATAGAACCAAGAAAGAATGTTGTTTCACAATTATTGATAAGATAAAAACAGAAATGCTGAAGAAGCTGAACACCATAGTGAAAAGCTATTTCCAGAAGCGCTTCCAAGATTGGAAAAAGAGCTGGTACAAGTGTATTACATTGAGGGGGATTACTTTGGAGGGGACAAAGTTGATGTTGATAAATAAATAAAGATTCTTTAAGAAACACAAAAATTCCCATTACTTTTTATCGCACCTCATACTGTATATTACCTACCTTTCCCTATAGCTTGCCCCTAATTTTTCTCTTAGCTCCAAACATCTTGCAATATTTTATGTTGTGAATGCTTTTCCAAGGTCACAAATTCTATGAATGTGTTTTGATTATTATTCACTGTTGTTTCCATTATCAACCACAATGTCAGACCTGTCTCTCTTGTCCTCTTACCTTTCCTAAAGCTAAGCTGATTGTCATCTAACAGATCCTCAGTTTTCTTTTCCATTCTCCTGTATATTATTCTTTTCAGTAGCTTGGGTGCCTGAACTGCTAAGCTGCTTGTGTGATAATTCTCACACTTGGCAGCTGCTGCTATCTTTGGAATTGTGTGGAAAATGTTTTTCCGAAAGTCTTATACATTCTACATGTGAATAGGTACTTTTTTGCCATTTCCCTCAATGATTTTTGAAATTCTTATGGGATGTTATCTATACCTTCTGCCTTATTTGATCTTAAGTGGTCCAATTCTGACTATAATACTGGATCCTCTGCCTCTTCCCTGTTGACTCATGTTTCTTTTTCTTTTACGTCATCAGCAGTCCTCTCCCTTATAAAGGCCTTCAATGAACTCCTTCCACATATTGGTCTCTCCTCTACATTTAACAGCGGAATTCCCTTTGCAGTCTTAATGTTACTGCCATTGCTTTTAATTTCACCAAAGTATGTTTTGACTTTTCTATAAGTTCAGTCAGTCCTTCTGAAAGCCATTTCTTTTCCTATTTCTTCACATTTTTCATTCAGCCACTTTGTGTTAGCTTCCCTACACTTCCTATTCATTTAGTTGCTAAGTGATCTATAGTTCTGTATTCCTGAATTTCCGTAAACATTTTTGTACTTCCTTCTTTCATCAATCAACTGACGTATTACTTCTGTTATCCATGGTTTCTCCGCAGTTACCTTCCTCTACCAAAAGTTTTCTTTCAAACTTCTGTGATTGTCCTATATGAGGTACCCATTCCTCTTCAACTGAACTGCCTACTGAACTATTCATTCTCACAGTGCTTATAATCTTAGAGAACTTCAAGCATAACTCTTCATTCATTAGTATTTCAATATCCCACTTCTTCATGCACTGATTCCTCCTAACTAGTCTCTTAAACTTCAGCCTACTCTTCATCATTAATAAACTGTGATCTGAATCTATAGCTGCTCTGGAGTACATCTTACAATCCAATATTTGATTTCGGAGTCTCTGCCTGACCATGATGTAATCTAACTGGAATCTTCCTGTGTCTCCTGGTCTTTTCCAAGTATATCTCCTCCTCTTGTGATTCTTGAACAGAATATTTGCTATTACTAATTGATATTTACTGCATAACTCAATTATTCCTTCTCCCCCCTCACTGCTACTACCAAGCACACATTCTTCTATAACCCTTTCTTCTACACCTTGTAATAGGACACCCTCCTCTAACATTACCATCTTTTAATAGAAACAATCGATACCAACTTTAATAGAAATAATTGATACTAAAATATTCTCGTATATCTTGTATAGGTTAAAATTATCTCAGCTGTTTAACTAAATGAACATGTCACTTCTTTTCCAATGTTGTTT
The DNA here is from genome assembly GCF_023898315.1 of Schistocerca nitens. Taxonomy (NCBI): domain Eukaryota; kingdom Metazoa; phylum Arthropoda; class Insecta; order Orthoptera; family Acrididae; genus Schistocerca; species Schistocerca nitens. The sequence continues at coordinate 824,840,639 of NC_064614.1, forward strand.
ACAAACACTGTAACTTTTTTGGTGAAAATACTCAGTAAATGTCTACGGCCTTGTAAGCGGAAAACCAGTTAACACAAAAAATAATAATACTGTAGAACAAAAGCAAACTGGTGCTTCTCATTTATTAAATAAATTTCATATGATTTAGTATACAATGTATTATATTTCAGGCTAAAATGTGTAAAAAGACATTACTTTTTTATAATCGATATGTATTAACTCTGTATGTACAGTTAAAATTACTTTTCTTTTAGAAGTATTTGAAATTATGAAATATCTGTCATACTTAAAATTCCTATTACTAAGTTGCACAATCTGACAATATTTATCAAATTTATTTCTAAACTCATTTACAAAATAATGATATAACTTGGTGATGATCCTTCTTTTGTCAAGAAACTCTTTTGTTTTATAAACTCTTTGGAATATTGTTAGTACCACAGAATGTAGTTAGTAGTGGGCATACCCCTGATGGAATCGGACGTGTTTTTACGTTTGTCAATTAAAATGTAAATTTCTGTTTTAAAGTGGAGACTGTAAAGACAGTGTGACATAGAAGTATGGGATAAAATAAAAAATTCATAGAAACAGAAATAACGCAGCAGACTAACTTAACTGTTATCTAGTCATCTGGAACCCACAAAGATAAAAAATTTCAGTCTCAAGGATCTACCCTTAGATGTGTCGAACTGCAGCCCAACGAGAAAATGAAGACGAGTAAAAAATTTATTTGTACATCATACTCCTCTAAAAGCTTATGAAATGAATCAATTATTTAGGAGAATGAAAATCTACTGTTGATGTGAGGGAGGGTAAGATTACAATTGTGGGCATCATTCAGGATCAACTGAATGATAAAGTTTTGCCTATTGCAGTAGAAGAAAGGACAGCGATTTGTGCCAATTACAGTTTATATGAAATTCCAATCACTCGAAGAAAGAAGACAGAGAGCTGCCCAACAAAGTCATATCAACAGTGTCAAGATACTACCAACAATGACGGACAAAGAGGACTTTACAATTACTTCGAGGAACATCACAAAGAAAAGATAAGTACAAACTATTCTTTTTGACGGGGGGTGGGGGTGGGGGGATGGGGGGGGTGGGAGGGGGGGCGGGGTGGCACTCGTGTGATTTCTAGCAAAATAATAGAGGTGAAGGGAGTAGCAATGTAGAAGTGAAATCTGTCGGATCCAGCCAGGACATGTTTGAACCAATTGAAAGCATACTCAGCAAAGAAACAGTAAAAATTGATATTCTGAAGTTGGTTTTGGCAAAATTAGAGGAAATGAAAACAGAACAGTCTGAAAACAATAGTAAAATGGACCATATAGGCAACTTAGTAATAAGGTTTGGAGCTAAAAAATGGGTTGTCAGAAAAATTAAAAAGTTTGAAGGAAAAAGCTGATGTCTGAGAAAGGGGTTGTCAGAAAGATTAAAAAGTCTGAATGAAAAAGTTGATATCTCAAAAAGTAAAATTATTGTTTTGGAAAATAAGTTTATTGCCAAGTCTACAAATCAGAAGAAGAATGTTAATGATGTCCGAGTTCAACAGAAGGCCATAGCGGAAAAAATGGAACAGAACTTTAGTAGCTTAGGTCAAAACATGTTAAATGTTGAAAACAGAATGCAAATTAATGTGAATGTTTAAATCAAAAAATTTCGGCAGTTCAGGAAAATTGTTTTCACAAAAATCTGTATTCAAAAAAAGGTACTGCATGGTCCAACGATCCAATCAAAAGTTTTCCATCCATCAGACAATTTACATACATTGGATTTTCTGTACTACTGTAGAGACAGTTTTGTGTCAGGCATGAGTGACGATCAAAAAATTAAATTTGTTAAAATATGTCTTGAAGGCGAAGTTCTGTCTTGGGTAAATCTAAATTTAAGTCAGTGGGAGGCATATCAAAGTTTTGAAAAAGTTTTTTAAATAAATTTTGGTTGGAAGCTGAGCCGGGAGAATTTTTTGAATGGTCCTAGTTATACGAATAGGGATGGTACTCTGAAAGTGTTTTGTAAGAATCAACTTAAGAAATTAACACACCTTGACAAACCATGTGAAGAAATGACATTGATTGGTCCACTAAAAAAAAAGGAGATTACGAGAAAGGCTACAGTGGGATTTAGCACCCGGACCTGATGATTGTCTTAAACAATTTTTTACAATATGTTGACAGGGTGGATAAGGCAGTAGAAAGAAGTATGTACCATAACAATCGAAATGATAGAGATCACAATGGTAATAACTACAGAAACACAGATAATGGTAACTTCTATCAGGGTCCAAATGTTAATAGATACAGAAATTTTGAACATTAGGAGAACAGGAATAATGGGGATAACCATGAGCAATTTAATAGAAGAAACAATCATAGAGGTGACTACTCAGGAAACGGCAGTCCGCCTCAATGAAGGTCCACAGTTTTGGGGCGAGGAAACAAGTACAGGACCCCCAATTTACACTTGCAATTAGACAACAACAACATTGTTAATAATGTAGCACAGGAGGAACATCAGATTTCTCATTTTGGTTTTGATCAAAAATTTTGGGATACTATGTTTAATTATAGTGATGTACGTACACTATGCGATCAAAAGTATCCGGACACCCCCAAAAACATGCATTGTTCATACTGGGTGCATTGTGCTGCCACCCACTGCCAGGTACTCCATATCAGCTACCTCAGTGGTCATTAAATGTCGTGAGAGAGCAGAATGGGGCACTCCGCGGAAGTCACGGACTTCGAGCGTGGTCAGGTGATTGGGTGTCACTTGTGTCATACGTCCGTACAAGAGGTTCCCACACTCCTAAACATCCCTAGGTCCACTGTTTCCGATGTGATAGTGAAGTGGAAACGTGAAGGGAGATGTACAGCACAAAAGCGTACAGGCCGACCTTGTCTGTTGACTGACAGACTGCCGACAGTTGAAGAGGGTCGTAATGTGTAATAAGCAGACATCCATGCAGACCATCACACAGGAATTCCAAATTGCATTAGGATCCATTGCAAGTTCTATGACAGTTAGGCAAGAGGTGAGAAAACTTGGATTTCATGGTCGAGCGGCTGCTCATAAGCCACACATCACGTCGGTAAATACCAAATGACCCCTCGCTTGGTGTAAGGAGCCTAAACATTGGACAGCTGAACAATGGAAAAACATTGTGTGGAGTGACGAATCACGGTACACAATGTGGCAATTTGAAGGCTGGGCATGGGTAAGGCGAACGTCATCTGCCAGCATGTATAGTGCCAAGAGTAAAATTCAGAGCTGGTGGTGTAATGGTGTGGTCACGTTTTTCAAGGAGGGGGCTTGTACCTCTTGTTGTTTTGCATGGCTCTATCACAGCACAGGCCTACATTGATGTTTTAATCGCCTTCTTGCTTCCCACTGTTGAAGACCAATTCGGGGATGGCGACTGCATCTTTCAACACGTTCAAGCACCTGTTCTGCCTGTGGCAGAGTGGTTACATGACAGTAACATCCCTGTAATGGACTGGCCTGCACAGAGGTATGACCTGAATCCTATAGAACACTTTGGGATATTTTGGAATGCCGACTTCGTGCCAGGCCTCACCGATCAACATCAATACCTCTCCTCAGTGCAGCACTCTGTGAAGAATGGGCTGCCATTCCCAAGAAACCTTCCAGCACCTGACTGAACGTGTGCCTCCGAGAGTGGAAGCTGTCATCAAGGCTAAGGGTGGGCCAACACCATATTGGATTCCTGCATTGTCAATGGAGGGCGCCACAAACTTGTAAGTCATTTTCAGCCAGGTGTCCGGAGACTTTTGATCACATAGTGTACTAATCACAAACCAAAATGTATATATGTACTGATTATTTCTCCTCTTGGTCAGAAAACAATGTTATTGATATATGTAACACAGGTGCTAACTGTATTGGATCTGAACTAGATGGTATTTTTGATGATGTAGATGTGAATGAGAGCTGTGAAATAGCTGAGGTTGGTAAGTATGAGACTGGTAGCTTATTGAAAATGAATGTAGGTGAGGTGTGTGACTTCAATGGATATGAGACCTGTGTTGTCAATGATGTTGTTGATGAAGTGTTTTTGGAGGAGTATTATGACGATGATGATGATGATGATGGTGATGGTGGTGATGATGATGAGTATCAGGTATTTGTGGAGTTCAATGATAATGAAATTTCATAGTTATTTGTGAATAAAGATAAGGTACGTGAAGTATGTGATGATGTAAGTGAGAGTCATGGAACACAAGCCCAATCACAGCAGTTTTTCACTGATGTCAAGCAGAGTAATGATCCAAACAGTAAAGGTGAGTTATCTGTAAGCCTAGAGAATATAGGTGGAAATTTTATAAGTTTGTTTGGGACCAGATTGATGATAACATGGATCAATGTGCATTCTGGAATATTTGGCTGTGGTTAGTCAAAATTTGTATCCAAATTGGTAGAATGAAGTGAAAGAAGATCTAAGTAGGAAGTGTAATTTTGACAGCAGTATATTTTGTGTTCCTTCTGTAATAAGTGATGTTAGTTGTGCTATGGAATTCATTCATTGTGTTCAATCTGTACCTGACAGCATGTCTAACCAAAGCAATGTTATGATACCAGTGAAGTTGATAAAACCCTGCAAAAACATGATGAAACTGAAAGTGATCTTTTACATGAAGTATCTAATAACAGATTAAATGATTCAGATTTTGGATGGCCTTATATTAAGATTAAGATTCACCAGTGGGAAGGGAAATGTTTGAATGATACAAGTAGCCCAATTTGTTGCATATCTGGACAATTTAGAGACACAATCCAATATAGTAAGAATTTTGTGGAAATGTCCATTACATGTGTAAAGATAAGAGGAGCTACTGGTAATCAAAGCAAGTATGTAAAACATCAAGTACTGCTAATGTTTTGTATAGAGGACAAGACCTATGGACATGGATGCATAACGGCCCCTAGTCTAGCAGAAAATATACACTATACCTGTAGATTCATAAGACTGTGAAATTGTGTTTTGTTTGTCATGAATTTAGTATGTAAGATTATGTATTTTTTAAAGTTCTGTCTTATCTATTGACCTAGTTAAAATCTACGCTGCACTGTATAATTGCGTTCTATGATAGATTTGTGCTTAGAATTTTATATATATTTTGGAAAATGAATAGGGAGAGCATATCTTGTGTGATATGAAGTTATTGAACAGCATATTTAGTACACAAAACAACGTTTCAGGATTTGATGTGAATGCTAGACAGGAAGTTACCTATGTGTTGAAGCATGTGATAAGAACTCTAAGGAGGAAACTGAAAGATATGGGCGGATCCACTCCCCACACTGCCATATGGCTGTACCCTGCTGGACCAGTTGACTTAAAAGAGATCATAGGTGCTGGGTAACATACTCAAGCATCTGTCAACTACATCAGTGTTGTGACTGAGATTTGTAACCATTAGCCGAAACTGCTAAAGACAGTGTTATTTCAAATAAATGCATGTTTTTTCAAGTAAGGGATTAACTTCCTAATGCATTATGTACCTTTAAATCAGTGTGTATTTTTTTTAATCAGTTGTAAATGAATATTTAGGACTTTATGTACATAGGCTAGTTTGTATGGACAATTAGCAAATAGTGTGGAAGACATTTACTGGTATAGACAATATAACAAGTTGTATACATATCTGCTTTCATAAACTGATTTTGGTCCTCAAGCTACTCGACTATGTCATCATTCAAAGCTAACTATGACTCTGTTTACCTGTATTTATCTTGAGTATTGCTATATTGCATCTGACTGGAATCTGAGTTGTGGACAGATTCATGCTTACCTCTGATTTGGGTAACCATGGTCATCACGAGATTTTGTGTGTGTGTGTGTGTGTGTGTGTGTGTGCGCGCGTGCGGATGTGCTCCAGGAGAGTGTACAACCATTGACTGAAACTAAATGCTTCTTACAATTACTCTTTGCATTGACTGAACTTGATACGATTATGAGCTTTATTCATTTTGGCATGTCGAAACATTTTGTGCTTGTGTGTATCTGGTGTGGTTTGGTTTCATGGATCAGTCCCCTCATCGTAAACTTAGGCCCTGATATTTTTTCATTATTTTGTTTTTTCATGAATCTACATATCCTTAAATACTCTGGTTTATGTGGCTGATTGATTTTGTACTACATTCCTACTCATGATTGAGTATATTCTTTTGGTCTGCACCCATCATCATGAGATTCTCGAGTCAGCTCACTCGTCATACACTTAGGCTCTGAAAATTTTTTCTCTTCTCTTTTGAAGATTTTGAAGGTTTGATTGTATGGATGTAAACTTACAATTTGTAATTCTCTGTATTTATTTCTATAGTTTAGTGTTGCAATGTTGTATTTTTGACCTTGTATATTGTAAACAATCTGTTTCCAAATTTTGTGAGGGGGATATTGTAATTGGACACCCTCCTCTAACATTACCTTTCTTTAATAGAAATAATTGATACCAAAATATTCTAGAATCTTGTGTGGTTTGAAATTCTCTCAGCTGTTTAACTAAATGAATTTCCTATGATTTTGTATACAATGTATTATATTTTGGGCTAAAATGTATTAACTCTGGATGTACAGTTAAAATTACTTTTCTTTTAGAAATATATGAAATTGTGAAAATATCTGGCATACTTAAAATTCCTATTACTAAGTTGCACAATCTGACAATATTTATTAATTTATTTCTGAACTCATTTACAAAATAATGATATAACTTGGTGATGATTCTTTTTTTTATTAAGAAAGTTCGTATACTCTTTTGTTTTGTAAACTCTTTGGAATATTGTTAGTAGTGGGCATGCCTCTAATGGAATCGGACATGTTTTTATGTTTGGCAATAACAAAGTTAACTTTTGTTTTAAAGTGGAGATTGTAAAGACAGTGTGACAGAGAAGAATGGGATAAAATAAAAAAGTCACAGAAACAGAAATAACACAGCAGACTTACTTAACTGTTATCTAGTCATCTGGAACCCACAAAATTAAAACATTTCAGCCTCAAGGATCTACACCTAGAGATCTCAAACTGCAGCCAACAATGATCAAATGAAGATAAATAAAAAAGTTACTTGCACATCTTACTCTTCTCGAAGCTAATGAAATGAATCAATTATTTAGGAGAATGAAAGTCTACTGGTGATGTGACGGAGGGTAATATTACATCCTGCAATCACATTCAAATCCCACAGAACTTTTAGATTTTCATCCTTAAAACCCACATCCTTTCGTCTTTCCCTCTCCTTCCCTCTTTCCTGATGAAGCAACCGTGGGTTGCGAAAGCTTGAAATTTGTGTGTGTGTGTTTTTTATTGTGTCTATCTACCAGCGCTTTCCCGTTTGGTAGGTTACAGCATCTTTGTTTTACATATATATTTTTCCCACGTGGAATTTTTCCCCCTTAACACTGAACTGTTTACAGCAACTCACTCTCTGCTCGACCTTGCTATTCATAAAAAATTCTTTTCCAATTACATCATTTTCAGCTGCTGTTGATATTACTCTATATTTGTCTGACCTGGAATTCTTGTCTTCTTCCCTTTTCAGATTTTATAGCTTTCCTATCATATTCAAACTTGACATTCCACACCATGACCTGTAGAAAATTATGCTTTCATTGGTTGTTCAGTCTTTTTCTCATTGTCACCTCCCCCTTGGCAGTCATCTCCTGTAAATCTGAATGGAGGACTGGAATGGAATCTTTTGTTAATGGACAGCTCATCATGACACTTTTTCAGTTACAAGCCACACAAGATGTGTATCTGCCTTCTGAATACCTATGCCACTGATCACTGCTGATTTTTCTGCCTTTCAGGGGCAGTTTCCCACCCCAACGGCAAAATAGTGCACTGAACCTCTGTCCGTTCCGCCATACTCTTTGAAAAGGCGATTGGCAGAACATCCTTATACAGCACCAAATATCAAATGCTTTGATTATCTTCTTTTCCAGTTTTCCCACAGTTCACGATTCACCAGCATACAATACTGTGCTCCAAACACACATTTTCAGAAATTTCTTCCTCATCTTTGCCTGTGATGCGCTACATTTCAGGTGCTCCTTGCTTTGTCCATCATGTGTTATGTTATTTACTTCCAAGATAGCCAAATTCCTTCATTTTGTCTACTTTGTAGTCGTCAGTTCTGATGTTTCGTTTATCACTAACCTCATTTTTGCTGCTCCTCATTACTTTTGTCTTTCTTCATTTTACTCTAAATCCATAGTGTGTGCTCATTAGTGTGTTCATTCCATTTAACAAATCCTGCAGTCCTTCCTCTCTTTGACTGAGGATAGCTATGCCATCAGCAAATCTTACTCCTTATTTCTGTCATTGCTTCTTCGAAGTATGGATTGAACATTAGGGGTGAAAGACTACATACCTGTTTTACACTCTTTCCAAACACTTTGTTCTTGGTCTTTCATACTTATTATTATCTCTTGGTTCTTGTACATATTGTATATTATCTGTCCTTTCCTAAAACATACACCTGTTATGCTGATTGTGTTCTAGTTCTCAGCCCTAGCTGCAATTGCTTGTCTTCGGGATTGTGAGTATGATGTTTATCCGGAAGTCAGATGGTATGATTCCAGTTCTTCCTAAGTTCACTGAAGATAGCTATACCGTCAGCGAATCTTTTTGTCATTGCTTCTTTGAAGTATGGATTCATCAGTAGGGGTTAAAGATTACAACCCTGCCTTACACTGTTTCCACGCACTTTGTTCTTGGTCTTCCATTCTTATTATTCACTCTTGGTTTTTCTATATACTGTATATAATCTGCCTGTTCCTAAAATGTACGCCTATTTCCCTGAGACATTTCTTATTATTCCCTCTTGATACTGTATATATTGTAATTATCCGTCTTTCTATATTCCTATGAATTTTGACCATCTTCCACCATTTTACATAGCTGAATCTTTTTCTGCGTCAACAGATATGATGTGTTTTGCTTCCGTTAACAAACATCAGAACTGTATCTCTGGTGCCTTTATCTTTTCTAAAACCAAACTGATGATCTTGTAACAGATCTAAATCTTCTTTTCTTTTATTCTGTATATTATCCTAGTCTTCAACTTGGATGTATAAGATGTTATGGTGATTGTGTTATAGTTGTCACACTTACCTGCTATTGCCATTTTCAGGATTCCGAGTATGTTGTTTATTTGGAAGTCAGATGGCATGTCTCAAGACTCATATATCCTATAAACTAACTCAAATAATCGTTTGGTTGCCACTTCCCCCCAGTTATTTGGGAATTCCAAAGCAATGTTATCTATGCCGTCCTCTTTATTTGGTCATAAGTTGTCTTCCAAAACTCTTGTTAAACTTTTGACTCTAGAACTTGATCACCCATATCAACTCCCATGTCTTCATCTACCACATCATCAGACAGTTCCTCCCTCCTGAAGAGACCTCCAATGTACTCTTTCAATCTACTCCTTTCACCTCTGTATTTAATATTGCAGTCCTCGTGCGGTCTTAGCGTTCACACCTTTGCTTCTAATTTCACCAAAGTTTATTTTTTACTTTCCTAAATGCTGAATCAGTCCTTCTGATGACCATGCCTTTTGCAATTCCTTTAAATTTTTCCTGCAGCCTTTTCACCTTGGCTCCCCAGCACTAGAGCACTACCTATTTATTTCATTCCTGAGTGACTTATATTGCTGTATTCCTGTCTTTTCCTGGAATTTTACTTCTCCCTTTTGTCAATCAGCTGAAGTATTTCTTCTGTTATTCAAGGTTTCTTCAGTTATCTTCCTTGTACCTGTACTGATTGTCCAACTTCTATAATTGCCCTTTTTAGAGCAGTCTTTTTTTCTTCAACTGAACTGCCTGTTGCGGCATTCATTATCACAGTTTCTATGGGCTTAGAGAACTTGAGAGATCTCTCATTATTCCACTTCTCTCCAAAATAAATTGTGATGTGAGTGTGTGTCTGCTCGGGGGAAAGCTTTAAAATCCACTATCTGATTTCAGAATTTCTATCTGATAATGATGGCTGAAATCTTCCCTTGTCTCCACACCTTTTCCAAGTATATCTCCCTCTACTGGAATTTTTTAACAGTGTGAGCCTTGCGTGCATCCATTTTCTGTCGTACACATTGAATACTGGTAACTGCGACCCTGTCTTTCATGTCTTTGGCTGTTGCCGAGGAACGAGATCATGTCGTCCCGTGAAGAGGCAGGCTGGTGCACAGTTGTGATCCAATTTAAGGCTGTGTGCTCTCTGGCTTGGGGAGGTAGCTCAACTGACTGGTGCTGTTGGTGAGCCATGTTGGCCACAGTGTGTTTTCTATGGTGCTGCACAGCTGAGTAGGGGGAAGTGGTGGCCTAGCCTCATGTTCGTCGTAGGCAGCCAGTGACATGGAATCGACCAGCCTTTGTGTGTGTGTTGGGGCTTACAGGCACTCAACGTCAAGGTCATCAGTACCCAGACACACATTAAGAAGAAACAAATGTGGACAAATTTAGTAAAATGGAAACATACATGCAAAGAAAGTGGGAAAAGATGCAAAATGCTGTATAAGAAAATAAAATGTAAGGAAAACGAGAAAGGAGCGTCAAGGATGCCATAGAACCTTACATCCTTGTGATGCAAACCATAGCATGGAATTATCTTTTTCTCTCAGAATGTCATAAACATTAATGATAAGCATCAGTTTTGGTATTACGTGATGGTTTCTGCCTATTACTCAAAGTTTCCTGCTTTTCAGCTTCTTGGTTACATGTGCCATGTGCTATCTGGCTGTATTGTGTGGCCACTTAACTTGTTAACTTCTTTTTCTGCTGTAGTTGCTGGAACCACGCATTGTGAGTCATCATGTGACTGTGCAAAGAACTGAAATGTCAGGTGAGTGATCAGCTAGCATGATTTATGTAAAGTCCAATGTTTTTTGATGCTTATTTGTGTGATTTTTCCAGCAGCAGCAACCTGTATTTAATTTCTATGTTTAAGTCTGCTGTAAAGTGCACCATGCCCGTAATCATCAAACTGTACGGTAGCAAGTGCCCTTTTTTCTCTTAGCACGTTGTTTCGTTGTTTGATGTCTGTTAGTAGTACCATAGCAGTTGGCTGTCATTTCCTATTTCAAGTGTGCCACCAAGCTAGTACTTGTGCTGTCCCTGTGTAGGACATGTTTTTACTGTAATGTTTGTCAGCAGTATCCTAGTTGACGGTGTCATTTCCAACTTTAGTGGTGCTGCCAAGCTGGTACCGGTGCTGTCTGCATGTAGGACTGTTGATATTGTATTCATATTCTTCTATTCCACTTAATGCTTTTACAGAATAGTTATTATGACCTCTGTTGGGTATGTTGATCCCTGGTGCTTCTTTGTCAAAATTTTCAGCAGTAAAATCTGCTTTATTTGGGTTTCACCTTTTTTTAAATTTTTTATGGGATCTGAAGTTATATGACACACGTAATTATGTGGGTGGCAAGGGTATTAATGAAGTTTATTATCTTGCAGACAATACTTAAAATCATTATCATGAGTGGATTGTACATGTATGATATCGTATCCTGCCTGTGCTCAGTTAGTTCTATTCATGTTCATGTTCAAAAGCCATTTTGATGATCTTGAAGCCACTGGATCGTTAGGTGTATTTGCTCACTCCTTTTGTTGCTGGCAAGCTGAGTAAAATGACACGTCTCCTTCTAATTTGTTGAGTGCTTGTTTTACTTTACCCAATTTGATAAACTTGGTGCAAGTGCAGTTAATTGGTCACATTTGTTTCTTATGCTTGTTTTTTGTGTAAGCTTTTAGGCATTCCCTGCCCAAAATTCTACACTTGCTTGCCATTAAAACTGTAGCTTTAAAGTTTTACTTGTTGATTGGCTAAGAACTCCTGCGGGGAAGGACCAAGTAATTCTATTATTAAATTATTATGAAATGTTTCACCTTCAATGTGTCTAATTCTGCTAACAGTGTTTCAAAAATCTTATTTATCTTGGGATTTTTGCAATCCTACAGCATTGTATTTCATAACTAAACATTTTACATTCAGGTTGGGCTCTACTGATGTAAAGATTTGATATTTGTATTTCGTTAAGATCAACTATGGTATCTTTAATTGATTTTTATAATGGTGATTGAAGTGTAAATTATGCAAATCCTGTAATCTGGGGAACTAATGGTAAGTTTTGCATGGAGTGGTCTATGTTGGAACCTAATAATTTTAACCATTTCTGGTGCCTTGTACTCCACACTTCAAGTCAAAACGGCAAATCAGAAACATTGTAATCACTTTTGTCATTTGACATTTGGCACAAATAGTTCTTACATGATGGGTTCCTCTCCCCACCTGTTTAAGTTATGCACGTCAAGGTTAATAAGTTTTCCCAACTGTACTGTCATTTTCTGGATTGCCACTCAAGTGGATATACAGGGGTTAGGAGTGTGCTAACACGTTTTCTCCTCTGTACTTGACTTTAAGTAATTATTATTTATGCTGCCGACCTGTACTTCAAGGTCTTATTTGTTACCTGTATTACTTTGTATTTCTATCACTTATTGGATCTTCTTGTAATAAAGTGAGTTGTTAAAATTGTTTATATTCTCTGGCACAGAATCTTTTTTTTCCCACTCCCTCAAATCGTTCCCTGCCATTACACAGTGAATACGCTACTAGCATCTGAAATTAATTGCTGAACTCAATTTCGTCTTTTTCCTCTCGTATTCCTACTAGCAAGCCCACATTCACTTGTAACTCTTTCTTCTGCCCCCCCCCCTCCCCCCTCCACCATTTTCCAACTCCCAATGATTATTATTAGACTTTCATCTGCCTTTATGTACTGAATTTCCAGTTCAACATCCCCATATTCTTTCCCTCTCTCTTAATCGTGCCCGTGATGTCAGCATATATGCCTGCGCTGTTGTTTCTCGGGTTTGTTTGCAATAGATTTTGACGAGAATAATCCTTTCACTGAATTGTTCACAATTACTCACTCTTTATCTTGCCTTCCTACTCATGATAAATCCTACTCTCATTATACTATTTTCTCCTGTTGATAATATTACCCCATACTCCTTTCATCAGAAATTCTTATATTGTTTCTATTTCACTTTGCTGACACCCACTGCGTCTAAAATGAACATCTGCATTTTCCTGTACAGATTTTCTAGCTTCCTTACTGCATCAGAGTTCTGGCCTTCCATATTCTAGCTTGTAGTGCGTTGCCCTTTCATTGGTATTTCGAATTCTTTCTCGATCACTATCTCCTTGCTAGTCCCTTCTTCAAAATTCAAATGGGAGACTAATTCAGAATCTTTTGCCAATGGAAAGATCATCATCACACATTTCCAATTACAGGTCACATGTCCTGTGGATAGACATTATGGGCTTGTCATGCAGTGGCTGACATTGCAGTTTGCACCCTCATGCCCTTGCATTTTTTTTTTTAGTCCCATACAGAGGGCAAGACAGTGCCTCAAACCTCTGTCAACTTCTCCAAACTCTTTCATGAGGCTAAAGGCCATTGGCAGAACAAGGGTGACTACTGCCATAAAGAGAGATGTCATATATAGTTTTAATAGTCTGTGTGATAAAGACAAGGGTGGAAAATGTCAAAATTCTGTGGTTTTATCTAAACTTCATACAGGGAGAGAAACACTGAGAAAGAAGCCAAAGTCATTATATGGAACTATTACATTAACATGTTTCACTTTACTTCCATAACATTCATCACAAAGTGAGACAAAAAGTTTTCTGAGTTTTTAATTCCATGGTGATCTACAGAAAAATATAATGAGTCTAATAATAAAGAAGCGAAAAGTTAGCCGGTGAATACTATGAGAAATGACTAATAGTTTCTCAACTCTCTCTCTCTCTCTCTCTCTCTCTCTCTCTCTCTCTCTCTCTCTCTAACAGTGATAGTTTCCAATATGACATCTTATATGGTGTAAATTTGTGTGTTATCCCCAATATAATGTCATGTTTCATTGTTTAATAATATAATTCTTATAACATTACTTTGAAATCAGACCACTCTGTGTTCACAACTGAGAAGCATTCTAGTCTACAAAACAGTTAAGAATCTGTTTAAATTTTGCCTAACATCTAGCTTTGCGCAAGTGGTCAGTATAGCTCATGAGCATGCATGGAAAAAAGGGTAGTGAGTAAACCTCATAGTTCTTTTTAAAACTGCTGATAAGGGAGCAGAATTCAATTTTAAGAATTTTTTTGAATAAGGCCCTTGTGACCAACTGTACATTTAATTACTAAATCTATTCCACTGTAAGTGATTTACGCATCTTCCACATTTTAGTGCACTTTGAGTTTAACTGGGTAATATATTTGATCAACAGTCATATTTAAAAATTGTATTAACGTTTATAATGTCTGGAGGTCCACTGAAAGTTTTGGTATTGAAAAAGTAGAATTCTTTAGCTTTGGAAAGAAAAGTGATTTTGCAATTGCTTCCACACGATCAACAATTCTGAATTCACATATGAGCCCCCAGTTATATTAATCACTAGTTGCTGCTATTGTGACATCAATAAAGTCTATGCAAGTTTCTGTACTTCTGTTTTGAAAGAAAGCAGCAGTCCAACAGCTCAGCAGGCAGTCACATCAGTTTGTTTTGTGTTTGTGTCTCTGTCACTTGTATTTAATTTTAAAGCTATCATAGTCACATAAGTTTCCAGCTCAGAATATTCTCTTATAATACAGGTTGATAACAAATTACATTACCACTCAAATGGTGGATATGTTCCTGAACATTAAATGTGGATTTAAATGAAATTAAATGAAAGTTTCAGTAATTTCCATAAATTGTAGTTTACATAGTGCCCTCAACTTGTTCACCATCATGTGCTATGCGAAAGTTGGATATTATATATTTTTGGTGTATTATTAATAGATACATATTTATCCCATATGAGTAGCAACGTAATTTTGAATCATCCTCTATTAGTTAAAAATGTATCCTATTCAGCACATACTTCACATTATGTGGCCAATTTGTGAGCTACCATTGTTTTAACAATAACAAATGACAAAATTTAAAACAATCGTGTCACATCTCAACAGTGTCATCTTGTGGTCATTTGTAAAACTCAGAAGGCAACCCGCATATGACATTAGTATTTTCCAGTTCTGGTACCTGAGATACTTATTCATTATGCCTGGATCACAATTACAAAATGAATGACAGTCAGTTTTTTACTGGAAAGCTACCACAGAAACAATCAATCAGATAATGAGCGTGCCCATGCCTCCCATTTCTTTTCGCCTGTGTCATATCAATTAGCTACCTCAATTTCCAGTGACAGCTGTTGGTAGTTGCTGCTGATACTTGTGGCTGCAACTGAACTATGATGATTTACTTTCAGCTTTGTTGGTTCCTCTGTATCATCAGTTACCGCTGTCAGTTGCTGAAGATGCTGGAGGCCAGTAGAACTATTGTGACATGTTTTCATAAAGTTTCTTGTTTCTTTGTATTGTATATTTATTTAATGCAACAGAATGTCTGAAGATAAGTTATGAGATAATCACAATCCTTCCGAGTGAATTCAATACTGCATGTCAAAGGGGGAGTGTCTCAATGTATCTAGTACATACTACCATAAACGTCACTATCACACCTATCGTGCAAGTCTGAGTAATGGTGAGACAACGTTGTCATTGCCTCCTTCCATGCCGAAGTGTTCTTAACTGTGAATCACTTCCAGCTGTAATTCTATTTCTCTTTTTGGGTTGTTTATACTACTTTCTCCATTTGTCTAGTGTTTTATCTTCTATCAAGAAAAAAAAAATCATTCTGGCTGCAAACAGTATACGAAATGAGAACAGAATCACAGAGAAAAAATATACATTAAGCAGCATGAAAGTAAAAATATTATAACTCAACATTATTTGCAAGGGTGTACTTCCATAGGTCACAGACCATATCTATTTAGAAGCATGTAGACACAGTTCAAAGAGGAAAACTTTCAGCACCTGAAGTAGTTCAACATCAAAAGAAATGATGCTAGATAAAACTGGAAACAGCAATGCAATGAAGCAATATGAAGAACTAATTTCACTTCTCAATAAAACTGTAATCTTAATTACTCATCAAAACATCCCACATAAGACACAAATAACACTGTTTCTGTGAGAGGAAGAAAGCTTGAATGCTTGTGGGAGGGAATGACTTGGCGACTGGGTTGTTTAACTCCTATATTAGCACACTACTATTACTGGAGCTGTATAAAATAATATGAATATTTACCTAATGCGGTGAAAGAATAACTTCAGCTTTCAAAGGCATCTGAACATACTTGAGATCAACACAAATAAATACTGAAAGATGACTAATTGTATTTTATAGCTATCAGTAAATGGAAGGGGGATCACTGCTGTCACCTGCAGCATTCATATAATCCTCCTTCATTTTACATAGTGTTTCACAGCTGCAGGATTCACATGGTGTCTGTTCTTTCGAAGTAACAGACATCTCGCATCAATGTAGTATATTATATCATTGCCCACAGAGAAATTATTTGAAATGAATTTTGTATATCATTGTGACATTAGACACAATGATCACTGATATCACTAACAGCAATGCAAGGATGCACAAAATGAGTTGCAACTGGGCTCATTTGAAGTCAGAATGAGTCTGAAAGTATAAATGAGATGAAAAACCAACATGACATCAGAATGATCACAGAAGACTGATGGCTCATAAAACTGCCGAAGATTTTGTAAATGTAGGGAAACAAAAAGACATTGTTAGTGCGCAATAGAAAACTCAGAAACCAAAGTTGAAGATGTGATTATTCAAGGACGTTCAGTTCATTTTATCCAATCCCTGTACGCTCCATACTCATGTTCATTTAAATTAGTTTTATAGCTATTCTGAACTGCTCGAGATAAATTTAAGTGTACATTTCTTAAAAAGTAAAGTTCTTTACTCATTCCGCAATAGCACAGTGATACTGTCATTTGTATATTAACAACACAAAAATGTATCTTTGAACTAAGAAGACTTGGCTCACTGAGAGAATCAACAACAAGAAAATTAATATAGAATTGCTAGTATTGTTATGACTTACGCCCACACAAGGCACCGGTATCACTGCATCATGCCCAGGGCACACAAAACGCATGGGAAATAGTTGGGATATGTTTTGATTTTATTTTAAATTTATATTGACTGTGTAAGCTTAAAGTTCTCCCTGAATAATACAAAGGAAGGTCCATGAATTCCTGCACATACAGCTTTTATGTATGTATCCGAATTTCATCATAGTTACAAATATGTTCTAATTACCAGAATGAGATTTTCACTCTGCAGCGGAGTTCATGTTCTAATTAATTTACCGTAGGTTTTGCCACCTTTTTCATACAGAATGAATGTGACAAAATTCTGCTCTAATGTGCTAACTACCTGTACTTGGTCAGTTATTGCTGCACCCTATTAGGCAACTGAAAGCACTGGCTACTGTATAACTGTTTTATTTAACCAATTAAATTATGTGGTTGCAAGGCAGTACTCTATTTTGTCTTTGGATATATGATTTCCATATCAAAATTTCGCTATTAGGATATTTGTAAAAGTTATTTAACTCTCACAGTTACCATCAAAAACAACTGGCACATGCCTCATAAATTTAAACTAAGGTTACCCTCTTCTTAAAGGTGTTCTGCCTGGCTTTACACACAGTCACTAGATCAGTACAAAAATTATGCAAAGAAAACATATAGCACTTGATACTGTAAGTGGTTACTTAGTTGGTGTGACAAAAAACTTACAAGCACACAATTTCTAACAGTCAATATCCAAGAAAGACCATATAGTTCCAAAACAACTTCACTGCATGAAATAAAAATGGCATTCATCCCCATATAGCAATTGTTCATAATTTGTTAGACAAATTACAATAGATACTGAGTAAACAATAGGTTAAAAATGTAAGGTACCACTCATCTCAAACAAATAACATACTCAAACAAACTGGAGAATGTGGGACTGCCTGAAGTGCTATCAAGCTATTAAGAATCTGTAGCATCAATGGCCATGTACTCTGATTACGTACATCTTTAAGGAATTTAATTTTTTCCTTGTCTACCACCAAAGTGTATGAGAAATCCAAAGTTTACCTTTGTTATGAAACCATGAACTGAGATACACAGTCGGTATTCATACAGCCAACATATCTTGCTGAACTAAATCCACAACAATCAGCACCATCTTATACTACTTCTCAAAATGCAATTTTTCATGAAGCAATATGTTTTAAAAAAATATGTATTGCAGAAAAGTAGCTATTAAAAATGCACATGCAATAATTATTCCCAAAAAACACAAAAAATTATTTCCTCAATAAAAAAGTCTTCCCCTTCCTACTCACCTTCTCAGTGAAAATCCTCAAAAAGATTGTTGTAATACAACAAACATGCCAAAAAATCCAGCTACATATATAATAAAATGTTTAACAATACCTACTTTCACCGAATACACCCATTAAGGTGCAAAATCCCTATCGGAACATGAGCGTTTGGTCACTTTATCTGACAAGTCATCAAACAATGTGAAAGTAATTGGTTACAGGTAACCACTGAAGTCACTGAAACTTAATGGCAGTTTTATGAGAACACAAAACGTTGTATCTCATGCAAACAAACCATTATCATCAAAGCCATTGCACATGTATATAATATACCTAATAAAGTAGGTCACTGGTACATATGTGTTACAGACACTTCTTTGTTTCTAGTAAACTGACAGAATATCGAGTTTGACTCAAAATAGAAATAAATGATTTGTACATAAAATAACCAGCACAAACTTATTGATATACTGTTGCTCACTAACAATTTTAACAAAGGAGTAGTAATTATTTACCCGGGCATTAAAAATAGATTGAAATTTATAGTTATCAAATTGAAATTTATAG
This sequence comes from Schistocerca nitens, assembly GCF_023898315.1. Classification (NCBI taxonomy): domain Eukaryota; kingdom Metazoa; phylum Arthropoda; class Insecta; order Orthoptera; family Acrididae; genus Schistocerca; species Schistocerca nitens. The sequence continues at coordinate 824,859,538 of NC_064614.1, forward strand.
TTATCAACTGCATACTTTTTAGAAGTTCAGCGTACATCATTACATGACATTTACCTGTATCGAAAGACTAAGTTTATAAACATGATCTACATAAAAAGAATATTAACAGTAAGTAAGCAAACCATTATTCATGTAGTCTCTATGCCAAAAATTTACATGCCTTTCGATACTCGTTTCTCTAATTTGTAGGTGGTGATTCTATTTTATAAATGATACTGGTAACAACACATTGAATTTCATCTCAACATGAAAAATGGGGTCCAGTTTACAACTACATTATTTGTGATCAAATTAAACTGGAATGTGAACATATTAATCAAAAACTGATACAATGTATTATAACTGTACACACTGATCAAAAATATTAAACTGACTTGTACTAGAAACATCAACAGAACTGGAACTCTTCACTACATTACATATATGTGACCTATAACTAACAATGAATACAAGAAGTATCTTGTTTGTACATTGGTAATGCATGGGTATTTTAAAGATAAATAATTAAGGGGAATGCAAAGTAGTAAGATGATACAATTTATTTAAAAGGGGGAGGGGGCTCTGGACGAACTAACAACAACAACAACAACAACAACAACACTATTTCTGATTAAGATAAATTATCAGATTATTGGTTCCATTTTTCACACAATATTTTGAGAATTGATTTTAACATCGTCTTTAGGCAGTGAGAGAAATGTCATCTAACATGCTCAAATTCTGGGTCCCAAATAGACTGTATCCACCACAATTCAAACAGTCCATAGACACTACAGACAACACACTGCAATTTATAAACAAGCTTGAATGCTAACATCACCCAATTTCTGAATTTCATAGGCACTATTGTTTTTCAGTAGTGACACTGTCTTAACATTTTATACTATTCAAATTGATGGGGCCAAGGCCCAACATCACAATAATCTATGTAAACTAACTAGTTACACTGTTTCAAAAAAGTAAAGACTGTTCTTGTCTCCCACCATTTCATGTTTACAGTAAAAGCAATATTCAGTGACATATACTTAGCTGCTCCTGTGGGAAGAGTTTCTGCTCATGTACATAAAATGCAGTATAACAGGGTGGCAACTATTTTCTGTCAAAAGGTTTCCCAGTGATTTCTAGATTCTTCCAGGTTGTTGTTGTTGTTGTTGTTGTTGTGGTCTTCAGTCCAAAGACTGGTTTGATGCAACTCTCCATGTTACTCTATCCTGTGCAAGCCTCTTAATCTCTGAGCAACTACTGCAACTTACATCCTTCTGAATCTGCTTACTGTATTCATCTCTTGGTGTCCCTCTAGGATTTTTAACCCCCACACTTCCCTCCAGTACTAAATCTGTGATCACTTGATGGCTCTGAATGTGTCCCACCAACCGATCCCTTCTTCTCATCAAGTTATACTACAAATTTGTCTTCTCCCCAATTTTTATTCAGTGCCTCTTCATTAGTTATGTAATCTTCTAGGTTAAAATTCCAAATTTCTCTGAATCACTTTTTGATGTATGTGAGAGCAATTTTATTTTACTTGTTTCATGGCCACAAATGAAATGTTTTCACTAGCCACATTCCAAGTTCAGCAAGAATTTATACTTAATTCTTCAAGTTATAAAGTACTACCACTCCTGTCAATTCCTTCATGTGCCATGCCGTGTCAGTTAGCCATAATGTCATGTAGACGAGAAATCCTTGCAAAACACACTTCAATCTGTTGTCACTGGAGTATAATATCAATAGACTTCCACAGGAATAATGCATACAGTTTTAGACTGGACATACTTCACAAAACGGTCATTGTTGATTTGAAACACAACACAGGGAAAGTTGGCAAACTACAACTTTGTACTGAAATCAGTATAAGATCTGAGTATTCAGTGTTGACTTAAGAAATATGCACGTTATGCTGTGGATATGTATTTATATCTTTTAGGACACTGAAAAAGCATCTTTTCTCACACGTTACACACTATGCCCCTAAAAGTCATGCAACAGTGAAAGATCCTGGAGCTCAAGAACTCACAAACAGCAATGAATATTCACAAGGGAGTTCAGAGAAGGTAGCTGTGATTGAGGAACAAATACAGTAATCTAGTGACCTTCATCTTTCCTTATGCAAATCCACAACAGATCGTTACCAAATTACTCAAAACATTTCTTTCTGTCAGCCAAAACATCAGCTCACTTGAAAGTCTCTCAGAATTCCCTGAGCTTTCCCGACTCTTCCAGTAGATTTCTTTCCCCCAACAATCCCCCAACAGTCACTACCTTGCACACAGCCAGCATCAGAAATTAATTTTGGTTTATATAAGTGGGTGCCTCATAACACCTCGTAATTTGCTTCATGAACACACCAGCCAACATAATTCAAATGGCAGAAGATATATTGCAACTCTCCCTTGGATGAATGGAAAGAGACAAGCATATAATAATACTAGTTCAATATCACACTACACATTTGCTTGCTTGGTTGGTTGGTTTAAAAGAGGGGGCAAGGGAACAAACTGCTTGGTCATCTGTCCCTTGTTATGAATAAAACAATGCCACAAGGGGGAAAATAAAACAAATGAGAAGTACAACACAAGACAGAAAGAAAGGGAAAAACCACAAGAAAGAAGGAAAGGCAAAAAACACTAAAAGAAACAAAAGAAGACAAGAAAACAACTGAGAGACCTAAGAAAGAGTTAGAAGAGAGTAAAACAAGAAAGCAGATCACAGTGGCTGGCCGACTAAAAGAATAAAAAGGAGAAGCCAGCCACTCTGCAACACATTAAAACCTCCACCCAAAGGATGACGAGGGTAGCACTGGGTGATAGCTTGTAGGCTACTCAAGGAGACAGTACACAGTAGAAACGACTCCCCAGGGCATGAACGGATGTGTTCAGGAGCATGAGATACAGCCACCAGCTCTGCAGAGAAAACACTGCAGCCATCAAGCAAGGAATTATGTTCAATATGCCCTCCATGGACATATGTGAAGCGAACATGACCATCAGCCATCAAGACGTTGGTGTAAACCACTTCATGGCCTTGTTATGTATCAAGAATTGACCGGAAGTAGCAGTGGAGAGCCGCGGGGTTAACTGAGTCCTTAGGGCCATGTGACAGGCAAAGTCATGGCCTAGGTGTACACCATGAAGGTATACATAATGGACTTAAAGTATACGTGGTAAAGGCAAGGACTCCAGTTTGGATAGAAGAGATCGGCTGTGACCTGCAATTGTAAGCCCTGACCTGGGCCACTCATGCGGGATATGAACTGCCATGGGTAGGAAAAGGAGACAGTAATTCGGATGCGCAGGAGAACTACGAACATGTGCAATGTAACTGGAGAGCACCTAACCTTCAACAGAGGGTCCCCATCCTCCACCAGGACGCTGGTCACAGGACTCGTCCTAAAAGCTCCTATCGCTAGTAGAACGCCAAGGTGGTGCGCTGGGTCGAGTAAATGCAATGCTGAGGATGCCGCCAAAGCATAAAAAACACTCCCAAAGTCAAGGCAGGATTGAACAAGGGCTCTGTAGAGCTGCAGCAGAGTAGAGCAATCTGCACACCAGTTGGTGTTGCTCAGGCAGCAGAGGACACTGAGGTGCTGCCAGCACTTCCGCTTAAGCTGACGAAGGTGTGGAAGCCAAGTCAATCAGGTGTCAAAAACCAGTCTTAAGAATCGATATGTCTCCACTACAGTGAGTGGATCATCATTAAGGTATAGTTCTGGTTATGTATGAACGGTACGACACCAACAGAAGTGCATAACACACGACTTTGCGGCCAAAAACTGGAAACTGTGGGCTAAAGCCCATGACTGTGCCTTGTGGATAGCTCCTTGTAAGTGCCGCACAGCAACACCAGTACTGGTGGAGCAGTACAAAATGCAGAATTTGTCCACATACAGAGAAGGTGTGACAGACGGCCCGACAGCTGCTGCTAGACCGTTAACGGCCACTAAAAAATGAGATACACTCAATACAGTGCCCTGCGGGACCTCATTCTCTTGGACAAGGAGGGAGGGGGGGGGGGGCTATGGGAGGCACCAACTTGGACACGGAAAGCACGAAGCGACAGGAAATTTTGGATAAAAATTGGGAGCAGGCCACAGAGACCCCACTCGTATAATGTAGCAAGGATATGATGTCGCCAGGTGGTGTCATATGCTTTTCATAAATCAAAAAAGACGGCAACAAGGTGATGGTGTCTGGAAAAGGCTGTTCGGATGGCAGACTCAAGGGACACAACATTATCAGTAGTAGAGTGACCCTGGTGGAAAATGCCCTGGCATGGAGCCAGTAGGCCACATGACTCCAGGACCTGACCCAACCTGACCACCGACACGCCATACACTATAGCACCTTACAAAGAATGTTGGCGTGGCTGATGGGCCGATAGCTATCCACATCAAGCGTGTTTTTGCCAGGTTTGAGCACTGGTATGATGGTGCTCACCTGCCAATGCGATAGAAAGATGCTATCGCGCCAGATCCATTTGAAGATGTTGAGGAGATGTCGCTTGTAGTCAGATGAGAGATGTTTAAGCATCGGACTGTCGGACTGTGGATCTGATCTGGCCCAGGAGCTGTGTTGGAGCAACGTGCAAGGGCACTGATGAGCTCCCATTCTGTAAATGGGGCATTATAGGGTTAACTGTAGCGTGTAGTGAATGAGAGGACTTTTCCTTCCACATGCCGTTTGAGAATGCGAAAGGCTGGGGGGGGGGGGGGTAATTCTCTGACGCAAAGTGCTCGGCAATTGTGTTTGCATTGCTAGATAACACACCATCTATGGTAATGCCAGGGACACCTGTTGGGATCTGGTACCCAAAAACACATCTGATCTTCATCCAGACTTGGGAAGGTGACGTATGGCACCCAATGGTTGAGACGTACCTCTCCCAATACTCCTGTTTCCATCTTTTTATAAGCTGGTGAGCGCAGGCACGGAGCCATTTAAAGGCTATTAGGTCCTCTAGGGAAGGGTGCCGTGTATGTCGCTGTAGAGCCTGCCGACGCTCTTTAATTCCCTTAGTGACTTATGGCAACCACCAAGGTACCGACATTCAGCGGGGGCACCCCAAAGAATAGAGGATTGCATTTTCCACCACAGAAAACATCGTTGTAGTCACCTGCTCAATCACAACATCGATTGCACCATGTGGGGGAGATTCAATGGTGACAGCAAAGGTGAAGACTTCCCAGACGGTGCCACCCCACAAGGGGTTATAAGCGTTAAAATCTCCCAAAAGCAAGAAGGTTTAGGGAGTTGAGCAATCAGTGCAGCCAATGTGTTCAGGGTACCACACCATCTGGAGGAAGATATACGTTGCAAACAATTATTTCCTGCATTGTCCATATCCTGACAGCCACAGCTTCAAGAAGGGTTTGAAGGGGTATCAGCTCACTACATACTGAGTTCAGGACATAGACGCAAACTCCACCTGACACTCCATTATATTTGCTACGGTTCTTGTAATATCCCCTGTAGCCACGAAGGGCAGGGGTCCACACTGCCGGTAACCAGGTTTCCTGGAGGGCTATGCAGAAAGCAGGTGTAAAGCTTAACAGTTGCAATAGCTCAGCAAGGTGGTGGAAAAACCACCGCAATTCCACTGGAGGATAATGTGATCGTGAGGCTGGGAAGGCATGGAACATTCAATGAGGCAACTTACACCTCAGGGTCAGTTGCCACTACCAACTTATTTCCTGAGCAGTCTATATCCATTGTGTCTAAGGGTCTGGAGAGATCTAGGTCCTCAGCAGACGCCGGAATCTCCACCCCATCCTCAGATGCAGAGCTTGTAAGTAGCGGTGGTGTGGGTGTCACCGCAATTCCCTTGGTCTTGGAGGTCTTCTTTTTGGGTTTCCCTCACTGCTCCTTGAGTTTCTCTGGCTGCGAGGGCTTCACTGATTCAGTCTCAGGGACTGAGGATGATCGTGAAGCCCTATGAGCAGCTGCTTTTGGGCACTTCAGCCACTGGCAGGTGTCATCTTTCCCACTAGCATAAACCTGGGAAGGGAGTGACCCAAGGGACCCCTTCCTAGTGAGAGGAGCCGAAGAAGACTTACGCTTCTCCAGCTTAGAAGTGTGGACTGGTGTCCCACATGGTTGGGGGGGGGGGGGGCAATTCTGCCGAGGTAGGTGGTGCAGGAGCAACAGTGAGGGAAGTGCATGCCCCACCATCAAGGGGACAGATGTAGTCTTCTGGCTCTGAGAGCTGACTGGAATTCATGGAACTGATGGGGCTACAACTGCTCTTGTAGCGGTGGTCATAGCCACAGGATGTAGGTGCTCAAATTTCCTCTTAGTCTCAGTGTGGGTCAGTCGGTCCAGGGTCTTATATTCCATGATTTTCCTTTCTGCTGTAAAATTCTGCAGTATGGCAAGCACAGGGAATGATGCTCTCTGCAGTTGACACAGATGGGAAGCAGGGCACACTGAGTATTGGTATGTGAAGGATGTCCACAATCTCGACATACACTGGAAGTACAGTGGGACGACATATTGACGAACTTCCAGCACTTAAACCACTGAATCAGGGGAGGGATATATGGCTTGACATCACAGCGGTAGTCGATCACCTTGACCTTCTTGGGCAATGTGTCACCCTCGAAGGCATCCGTGGCAACCTGACTATCCCCACAGACACCTATGGACGTGCCGCACGAAATTAACACCTCGGCACTCTAAGTTGGCACGCAGCTCATCATCAGACCGCAAAAGAAGGTCCCTGTGGAATATAATACCCTGAACCATATTTAAGCAGCACGACAGTAATGGAAACACCCACAGCTTGTCACAAGCGAATAACGCCCATGACTGGGCAGAGGATGCTGTTTTGATCAAGACCGACCCAGATCTCGTTTTGGACAAGCCCTCCACCTCCCCAAACTTGTCCTCTAAATGATCGACAAAAAACTGAGGCTTCAGTGTCATGAAAGATTCCCCATCAGCTCTCAAACATACAAGGTACTGGGGCAAGTAAGAGCCACTGCCATCCTTAGCCTGGCATTCCTCCCATGGTGTGGCCAGGGAGGGAAATGATTTAGGGTCGTACTTCCTTGCATTGTACTGAAACTTGGAATGCGTACAGACTACTGGTGTGTGATCACCAGCAAGTGATGACGTGGTACACTTCATCGTGTGTCATCCGCCATGATGCCACCTACTCCATCCATGGGCCCTCCCTCCGGTTGTCACCCAGCCACGGCAAAGGCCACCTGGTAGGATGGCCATTACCAGGAGTCCCGATGCCCCAGTGTGATGAGCATCTACTCCTCGGCATATGTGGGGAGTTAATGGCGCAGGCATCAGCAGAGCGATCCCTATGTGGTCAGGGGGCTACGACCAACAGGGTACATGGCAGCCCCATCTTAACGGACTGGCTACCGTGCTGGATATCAAGTGCAACCAAGCAAACAGGTCCATTATCCTCGTCAGTGTAGAAAATGATATTGCACAGTGGATGGAGGAAAACACACCCATGAGCATGACCTCGTCCAACAGCTAGAGAATGAGCAGAAGTGCACATCCACATTGATGAAGGATGCAAGAGGTCTCAGTGCATGATGGACACTATGCACCATGTAACGCACCCTTCCCAAATTGACTTGGTTTTAGGGGAAATTTTGAAAAATGGAGGTCAAACCCTGCAGAGGACCATCACATAAAGGCTGAAACGTGAGAGACTCCTTTTAGTGGCCTCTTACGACAGGCAGGAATACCTCGGGCCTATTCTAACCCACAGACACGCAGGTGGGCACTGCACATTTCTCCACCAAGCAAACAAGATATAGTTCTCATGTGGTTTTTAAGATTCAAAGAGGAATATGTTGAAGAAACAGCCCTCTTCTCACACAATAGCCTGTTAATCATGGATGAAGGGCAACAGGCTGATTCCATATTCCTAAATTTCTGGAACACTTTTAACACAGTGCCTCATGTGGACTGTCAACAAATCTCCAAGCATATGAAATAGATTCTCAGACGTGACTGACTTGAGGACTTCTTAAGAAACAGAATCTAGTATGTTCTCCCAGAAGCCAAGTGTTCATCAGATACAAAAATACTGTCAGGAGTGCCCTAAGGAAGTGTGATAGGATCACTCTTCTTCTCTGTATATATGACCGATCTGACAGATGGGGATAGAGCAATCTGTATCCATCTGCTGATGATGCCATAGTGTACAAGAAAAGTATCATCATTAAGAAATTATAATCATTGAGTGATTGAAGATGGATACAGCACGGCTTAAACGTAAATTTTATCTGGTGTGACGAATGACAACTTGATCTAAATACAGAAAAATAAATGTTAATGAAGATGAGTAGAAATCCTGTAATACACTACTGGCCATTAAAATTGCTACACCAAGAAGAAATGCAGATGATAACAGGTATTCATTGGACAAATATCTTATACTGAAACTGACATGTGATTATATTTTCACGCAATTTGGGTGCATAGATCCTGAGAAATCAGTACCAAGAACAATCACCTCTGGCCGTAATAACGGCCTTGATACGACTGGGCATTGAGTCAAACAGAGCTTGGATGGCGTGTACAGGTACAGATGCCCATGCAGCTTCAACACGATACCACAGTTCATCAAGAGTAGTGACTGGAATATTGTGATGAGCCAGTTGCTCGGCCACCATTGACCAGACGTTTTCAATTGGTGAGAGATCTGGAGAATGTGCTGGCCAGGTCAGCAGTCGAACATTTTCTGTATCCAGAAAAGCCCGTACAGGACCTGCAACATGCGGTCGTGCATTATCCTGCTGAAATGTAGCGTTTTGAAGGGATCGAATGACGGGTAGAGACACGGGGCATAACACATCTGAAATGTAACGTCCACTGTTCAAAGTGCAGTCAATGCGAACAAGAGGTGACGGAGACGTGTAACCAATGGCACCCCATACCATCACGCCACGTGATACGCCAGTATGGCGATGACGAATACTCGCTTCCAATGTGCGTTTACCACGATGTCACCAAACACGGATGCGACCATCATGATGCTGTAAACAGAACCTGGATTCATCCCGAAAAAATTACATTTTGCCATTCGTGCACCCAGGTTGGTCGTTGAGTACACTATTGCAGGCGCTCCTGTCTGTGATGCAGTGTCAAGGGTAACCGCAGCCATGGTCTCCGAGCTGATAGTCTATGCTGCTGCAAACGTCGTTGAACTGTTCGTGCAGATGGTTGTTGTCTTGCAAACGTCCCCATCTGTTGACTCAGGGGTCGAGACGTGGCTGCACGATCCGTTACAGCCATGCGGATAAGATGCCTGTCACCTCGACTGCTAGTGATACAAGGCCGTTGGGATCCAGCACGGCATTCCGTATTACCCTCCTGAACCCACCAATTCCATATTCTGCTAACAGTCATTGGATCTCGACCAACGCAAGCAGCAATGTCGTGATACGATAAACCGCAATCGTGATAGGCTACAATCTGACCTTTATCAAAGTAGGAAACGTGACAGTACGCATTTCTTCTCCTTACATGAGGCATCACAACAACGTTTCACCAGGCAACGCCGATCAACTGCTGTTTGTGTATGAGAAGTCGGTTGGAAACTTTCCTCATGTCAGCACGATGTAGGTGTCGCCACCGGCGCCAACCTTGTGTGAATGGTCTGAAAAACTAATCATTTGCATATCACAGCATCTTCTTCCTGTTGGTTAAATTTCGCGTCTGTAGCACGTCATCTTTGTGATGTAGCAATTTTAATGGCCTGTAGTGTATTTGAATATAGTATTAGTGGTATGTGCTTGACACAGTCATGTCGATTAAATATCTCGGCATAAAACAATGCAGTGATATGAAATGGAATGAGCATGTAAGGTCCATAGTAAGAAACATGAATGGCCGACTTCAGTCTATTGGAAGAATTCCAGGAAAGTGGAATTCAAATACAAAGAACATGTATAGAACAGTAGTTCATACCTATTTTTGAGTACTGCTACAGTGTTTGGCATCGCACTAAGTCAGATAAAAGGAAGACATTGCAGCAATTCAAAGGTGTGCTGCTAGTTTTGTTACCAGTAGATTCAAGCAAACACTCGAGTATTACAGATAGGCTTCATGAACTCTAATAGAGGCTGTAAGGGAAGACAATATTCTTTTCGGAAAACATTATTGAGAAATCATAGAATGCAGTCTTTCTCAGCTGTGCGATATTGCTGATATTTGTCTTATGGGCATAATTCTCTGCCTCAGGCTACAGCCTAATACCCATAATACAAATGTCAGCAATACCACCACTGGGGAAATTTAGAGAACCGGCATTTACAGCTGACTGCAGAACAATTCTACTGACACCAATGTCTATCTCTCAAAAGGGCCACGAAGATGAGATAAGAGGAATTAGGGCTCTTACAAAGACATATATATAGAGTTGTTCTTCCCTTGCTCCATTTGCAACTATAGCAGGAAAGAGTGGTACAAGGTACCCTGTGCCATTCAACCTGTAGTGGCTTGTGGAGTGTGTATGTGTGTGGATTAGATTGAGTGTACACTTATTCACAACAAGATTTGGACGCAGTTTGAAGAGTTAATGTAGTAACAGGTGAGTAATTTTGTTTGTTTGTGTCTGGGAGAGTGTATACTTCAACCAGAAAAGAATGGTACCTTGAGAGCTAGTGATGTCTGCGTACTGCAATTTGTATCTACGTCCCATATGTCAGTCAGCAAGTGAGTGGTGACTTTCCTCCTTTTGTCTTATTGTTTCAATAATAGCATTTGTGTTACTGTAGGAGTAATGTTCCTGTCCCCCTCCCCAAACTATCTCCATATTTGCGAAAAGTATTTAGTAGTTGCACTAACTACTACTAATGAAACAATGGTCTCTTAGTCTCCATTACACAAGGTGTCCACAATAAGAGATGATAAAGCTATAACAACAAGACTAAAAAAGGACTATAATCATTTTAATGGAAGACATTTATACATCTTCAGTGCAGCATATTCTTGTAATTGGTTCACAAAAATGTTAAGGAAAATTGATTAAGTTATGTTTAAATAGAGTTTTCCAGGAAAAGGAGCACAAAAAAGACCATCTGCATGCTAACGAAGAGATTTTTTTTTTCTCCGTTTTGTAATACTTTACTTATGTGTAAAATGACTGAAGTGATGAGTGGATTAGAGATGGAAAAACTCATTGTTTTATTCATTCGAAGATTAAAATGGAGCACAAGTAAATATGAATGTTAGGATATATACAGAAAAAATATTCCAAATAGGGAAATTACTAAACAGAGGAAAAGCAATAGTTATATCACACACAAAAAGGGAAAGAACTGTTAGGAAACTACAAATAAAAATTGTGTTAAACAAATATTTAAGTTAAAAAGAACTTTTATCTCAATATATAACATAGTCAAGATATTGCCCCAAATCCAACTGTATTGCCTACGCAGTGATGCATCCTGGAATATTTTACAGTAGTGCCCTTATTACTGCATTTTTGCAATGTTTCAATACTCTTTGTTTGTGATCCTTGCTATCAGTTAATGTAAAATTATTAAAGTAACATTAAAGTAGGAGTTTCAAGTAGATATTAACTGCTAACTTTAGGGAAAAGAATACATGGTCTCCATAGAGGACAATGTTAATGTGGTAATTGAATGTCCTTAATTGGATATAAGTAATGGAATGGTAAGTGTAGATCTGTAAAACCAGTGTAATATAATCAGCGAAGATAATGTAGGCATGCAGGTGAATGTGTATTCCGCTAACTCTGTCGAAGTATTTAGCCAAAATCATAGCAACATTCTCAATCCTGTTCATTTGCTTATTGATGAATCAACACCTCAACTAAACAATGAGTTGTTATCTTTACCTATTTACAGAAAACAATGTTATTACTATTGGTTTGTTAATACAGTCATCTTTTCAAGTCAAAATACAATTGACATTTCCATTAACTGGTGAAATGAAAAGGAAAAGCTACTCTTAAAATTCCTGCAAACATATGCCCCTTTACCTGTTTGGCAATAAAAACTTCTTTCCTAAGCTACATATCACAAGTACTCACTGCTGCAGGCGAATAAATTCTGGCACATCAATATGACAACATTAAAGCTCATAAGTGATCTGGTTCATGTACAAGACTAGAAACTTTTCACCATTAATGCTGCTGCAAATTACCAAATTAATAAGAGCAGAAGGCATGCAATTACACACCTCTTGGGACTGTTCCACTGTTGTCACTGTACACGCTACCAGAGTCGGACACATCTCGACTAGCACTACGACGCCATGGAATATCCTGATCCCGACTAAAAGGTCTTGAAAAATGTGAAGTTTCTGAGAGCCTCCTGCAATTATATAGCAGAAAATGATAGTATATTATATGACAGTGTATTCAATTAACACTTCACCACAAAAAGTACACTTGCACAATTGCAATAAAATTAAACATAAAGGCTACACCATATTATGATTCATGCATCATGCAATAATGGCAAAAGTTCTTTCTATTGCTACTGCTGCAATCACTGTTCCCAAAACTACTACTACGTAAAATGCTACAAACACACACACACACACACACACACACACACACACACACACAGAGAGAGAGAGAGAGAGAGAGAGAGAGAGAAAGAGAAAGAGAGAGAGAGAGAGAGAGAGAGAATGCAATAGTCAAAGTCAACACACTGTCTCCATCAGCAATAACTGCCTTATTTTCTCGTTTCTTCTTTGTTAAAATTATTCACATGCTAATCATTAATTTCTTAACACAGTGTCGCTAACAGTCCATCCAAATTACAATCACAGGATATGTGTTGAAGAGCTATCAGAATTCTAACAACATATAATTTTTTTCAGCGCACAATTCCACTAAAAGCCAGTTCACTGTAAAGTGTGGAGTATGTATTAAAATAAACTATATTTTCATGGATAATACAAAGAGTCTGAATATTAGCAAGTCTCACAATGAATGAATATTTGGGACATTTGGAATTTTTTGTCATTGAGGGTAACTGGACATTACTTTTCAGAATGGAGATGTAGCAACATGTACTTGCCTTTGTTACATGAATTTAACTGCATACTTTATGTTTAAGTAAATACTATACAATAATTTATAAGTAAAACATAACACTCAATAGAAATATTTGCTTTGAACTCAACCAGTGCTGGTGCAAAGATTGGATCCAAAAGAAGGACGGGATGTGTTTATTTTGCAACAAACCCATTATTTCCTATCACAGCTATAAATTGCTAAAAGTGGGTTTTTATTGCCTTCCTGAGGCCTGCAGGTATTGTGCCAACTTGTTAAAGAATGTAGGAAAGTTCTTATAGAATATTTTGGGTTAACAAAGGCAGGCATAGACAGACAGACAGAGAGAGAGAGAGAGAGATGTGTACGTGTGCATGGCTGTGCCTCTACATGGTGCCAGCACCATGTATAGGGACACAGGCTCTGTGTGTGTGTGTGTGTGTGTGTGTGTGTGTGTGTGTGTGTGGAAAGGATTCATTCCAACAGCTAGCAAGTTTTCTTTCTTTTTTATTTCGCCTGTTGATGACTCAATGCTCCTTCTTTTCATTGAGTGGTCTCCTTTACTCTTTAAGTATTTACTTCCTACCAAAACTTTCCTACAGTAAATATGTACAGGGTGTTTATAATTAAACTGACGGTGTTCCAAGTATTGCTTGCCGGGCTGTATACATGGCACTGTAAGCAGTCAGAATGTGAAACATTTTCTGTTTTGATGTCAGTATGCTGTTTGTCACTTGGCAATGCCTGCTGATTTCTTTTGTGAAGTGGTTGTTGGAGTAAAGGGTTAAGAAGGCTGATGATTTCTATATGAAATATAATGGCTACTGACTGGTAAAGTTGTTTTACCAGAATGGAAGCACTGCATTGTGGGAATATTGCTGACAGAAATAGCTGTAAAGCGGTCCCAGTCAATAAAGGGACTAAAGGCTCAAGCTGTGTCACAGGAATTCTCTCCCCCCTGGTCAACAGTTCAAAAGATTTTGTGGTGCAATTTACACTGGAATCCTACAAGATAGAGAACTCACAGCAAATGAAGCTCCAAGATGACTTTGTTCTTCAGTTTTTGGCAGGCATGGAAATAGAGGATGTGTGGCCCGGGAATATTCTTTGGCCACATAAGGTACATTTTAGACTGGTACTGTGAATGCACAAAACTATTTCATATGGGGTTCTACTCCACCACATGTTGTGCAGGAACATCCACTGCACTCAGGTTATGTGATTTCACAGTGTGCTCTCACAAGCTCTTTCATTCTCAGTCTGTTTTACTCCATTGAGCTGTCACCTCACTGACCTGTTAGGTGTACAGTGACCTCCTTGTGCAACATGTGATTACAGCTCTGCAAAATTGCAGTATGTCCACACCACTGTTTTCGTGTCACATGGAGTGACATCACTTGTCACTTGCCTTGTAACCATTGCATCATCTCTAGACAATTTTAAGATGTGTGGCCTTCCAGATCCCCTGACCTAAATCCATATGATTTCTGGTTGTTGGGATACCTGAAAGACTGTGTCTATCAGGAATGTATCCAGACAGTTCTGGTCTGAAGGTCAGTATACAATGATATATCACTCTGATTACACCAGATATGCTGCAAACAACTGTTGACCATCGCTTGTTACAGATGCAGCATGTTGTTGAGTCAGGAGACCATACCGAACACGTCGCAACTTTTGACCATATCCTAATAAACACGCCAGAATCACTCTTATCATGTGTTTGATTGTTCCTCCCCTTTTCCTGCATCCATACCACATTCTGACTGCCTACAGTGCCATGTTTTCATCTGGTGGCAGAAAATGGATTTTTGTTTTCAGCATACTCCACATGTGCACCAATCAGTGAACATATCTATGATGTTTCAGTATCTTGTGATGCACACAGCCCACACTGCAGTATTCAGAACTCTATCAGTTTAATTATAGCCCCTGGTATTTACAGGAAAAGATGTAGAGAAATTCAACAAATTGCATATAGCCTACTTCTCTCAAAGCACTGGATGGGGGAGGGGGGGCCGGCAATGAGCTCAATATTCCAACACAACAGGCAGGTCCTATCAATAGAACCTAATATCAATACCCTGTGAGATAGAATTTTAAATCATCAGATTGGTGCATGATCTTGAAATATATATCAACTCATCTCCCCTTTCCTTTCCTTTCTGGCTGAATGCTAAAGACCAAATTTTTGTCATACATGAGATATAAACTGGTTAATTTTAGGTAAAAATCAAACAATGGAAAATCCAGGATAGACTGTAACAATATCATGAAAAGTGTGGTTTCAACTGCCAGAGACTGCAGTCATGTGTGTGGGAGTTGTGTTTGCATAATTTTAGGTAAGCATCGTTACAGTTTACTAATCTGGCATAATGAACAATTACAACACGCCATGCAGTAGGTGAAAGAATCTGAGTAAGGACAAAGTGTGATTAGTAGATGGAAAGACTACCATAAATCTTGTTCACAATTCAATTGTAATAAGACCATCATATAACTTGTTTCCATCTCTGACTTCTGCTTCTCCCTACATATTGAATAGTACTATTTCTTCTTTTCTAGTACGGTCATATGTTTAGAAATACAATTCAAATATGAAACAATACATTCAATAGGAGGGTATTTAAAAGGCAAGATGAAGAAACAGTTCACCTCTACACTAATCTTTCTTGTGAATATAGCACTGCATCTTGAGTGAAAGTGAAAATCAGATTAAATGATCTAGTGAGACAGACTTTCAACAGATATTTTGGAGTATATTAATCAAAAGTGAGTACAGTTCCAGAAAATCAAAATACTTTAAATATTGCCAGTGATGAACCACCAATCTGTATTCTGAAATTCTAAAAAAGTGGTCACTTTTATATATGAAAAATAGGCAACAATTATCTAAAATTCATTCAATGAGTGGAGAATTCCTCAAATATGGCTTCCACTATCTAGTTGCCACTATAACAAACAATGCACAAATTATTCCTCTGTCTCCATCAAATTTTTCTTCGTTCAGTAAACATTAGACATGTTTTGAAAAATATAATACAAAAACAGACAATTAGTAGGTATAAAGAATATCTAGTGCAGATATGGATTAGAAGCATGTATTAATAAACCTCAAACTGTTTTCTCCAATAGGCTATTTCCTACAACAGCTGACAATGTTAAGCACAAAAAGAAAAATAGCTCACTGTACAACTGGTTGATTTACTTTAAGAGGTAACAATAAACAAAAGTGAACATAATTTATATTTAAAATTGTGCCTTGACCAAATTCTGCTATTTCTACTACTTAACTGAAGTCAATTAGCAAATACAAAAAAGAAAACAGGGAGATACAAATTGTACAACAAATCATTCAGCATTCCTCTGGGAGATGTTTCTAAATACTATGGAAAAAGTTAAAACAATTGTCACTGAGACAGACAGGGGGGCAAAAATCAGTAATAAAACATACATATAAATGCCAAAACTATTAAATGTGCTATAATTATTTTTCAAAATACAGGTATAATCTACAGGTTTTGCTTCAGTTAGGTCCTTAATTTTTCCATTTAATAAACTTTAAAAAGTGAAAATCATACTACATTACTCACTCCAATTTAGATATCTTCTTCTCCTCATACACTAAGCGATAGCTAATAAGAAGAGATCAGTGATGGAGGAAATCAGTGTAAACATATCTTTCACATATTTCAGTTCTTCCTGTCTAAAGACTGAGACATAAAAAGCCACAGATATCCTAACATACAATACAGTCTAATAACAAATAAGCCAATTAACAATCACATCAGACATTAACAGACTCAGAAAGAAAAGACACTTATTTGGAAAGGAGGGGACAGCGCTGGTGGTTTGGAGGGGGGGGGGGGGAGGCTGGAGAGCCAACAGTGGGGTAGGGGGCGAGAGAGATAGATGGAGGGATGGAGGGGGGGGGGTAGGGGTAGAGAGAGAGAGAGAGAGAGAGAGAGAGAATTAAAAAGCTATGGTAAAGTTATGTACAGTGAAGAAACACCAGAAACTTATTTTAACTATTCAAAGTTTACCTTGAAAGTGGTTCTCCCATGCTATTCCAGAAACGTGAAGGCGGTGTGCGACCAACATTTTTTAGCTGACTCATCAGAGTGCTGGTAGGAAAACCTGGTCGAGCACCATCTTCCACATTGAGGCGCTGTGTCAAACTACGAACCTGCACAGACGTTTACTCTCTTATGACGGAGACTGTTTGAAAAAGGAAATTTCAGGATGCATATGGCAACAAAATATCAGGAAAAGCCAGACAATTGTCTTACTCTGTTATACCATTTTATATCACACAAAAAGAGGGTAGTGTTTACATTAACATGAAGCATTTTGTTATGTATTCTACTACTACACTATAAACCAAGATGTTTACATTAATGCAATAGATACGAATTGACTGTTGTCCTCCTTGGTTTCATATCAACAGACTTTCGACATCCACTGGTAGACAAAAGCCCCCTCTCCAGACTTCTCATTGCATTATGGTCTTTAGTTACAAATATCAATGTTTCACTTGCTGCACGTTTCCTGTCATATACTCACCTTTCGTTATGGTGTTTTCCAAGTCTTTTCCAATCTAAATGGTCCCTTGGACTATCTCATGACCCATCTGTCATGTATCTCAAAATTAATTTAATTTTCATTACAGTCATCACTACCTCTTAAATTCCAATCTGTTCCTCAGTCGATTTGTTTTCTACTGATTTGTATAGTTTTCCCAACAGAAGTTCATGCAATAACAATATTTTTTTAATTAACAAAAATAGCATATCTCGTAGATGTGGTCTAAATTGACCAAGAAGCACACACGTGAGTGTGAGCTGCATTTGCACGAATGTGTGTGTTTATGTTTTCTATTTCTGAAGAAGGCCTTCTGGCTGAAAGCGTACGAGTTTAGTAGTCTTTTTGTTGTGCTTCTCTGCCATTCAACATTTCT
Source organism: Schistocerca nitens (assembly GCF_023898315.1). Taxonomy (NCBI): domain Eukaryota; kingdom Metazoa; phylum Arthropoda; class Insecta; order Orthoptera; family Acrididae; genus Schistocerca; species Schistocerca nitens. The sequence goes on from NC_064614.1 coordinate 824,877,494, forward strand.
GCTATATGGTGAGCAGCATCTATCCTTTTCATAATACTGTCATTATTCCATTCCGGATTATTCCATTGTCTGATCAAGTAAATTTTGTTTCAAGAAACTATATACAAACAACTTTTCATACAAAGTAACAAAAACTTAAAGCAACAGTGTCAGTAAAATGGGAATTTTGCTCAGATGTGAAGTTTGTGAAACTCAGTCACATTATCTGCAAATAATTCCTAATTTATAAGGTAGTCACAGAAAGCCCTCGAAAAAAGGTCTGTTAATAACTTAGAATGATTTGTGGTTAAGAATTTGTTTCATAAAAGGAAGAATATTAAATTGGGCATCAAAAACTATTTTTCGGACTAATGCACCAAGACCATGAATGCAAAGGTATAAGAGAAAAAGAATGTTTAAGGAAAATCACAGTGTACAAAAAAACTAACCACAAATAAATAGTTATATAGCTGTGTCTCTTACATTGTGCACCTTCCTCTCTCTTTCCTGTTTAACTTACCCTTGACAATAGAGTTGAGAATAAGGATTCAGCAGTAAGAATTTCAAAGCCATCATCATCGTCATCATCTTCTGCAGAACTGAGGCTATCATTACGTTCTAGTGTACTTCTATTTGGCCTGGAGCTTCTAAAATTGGTAAGAATTGTGTACATTACATTTATTTAATATTTTACCTCTGCAATAATTTTTCATTTGTATACTGAATATTTATAAAAAAAAGAAGAAGAATTATTTAAACAATGGTTTTATGGGAATCGAGCAAAATATAATTATTTAACAACATGACACAGACACTTGAAATGTGAGATATGAAACAATATTATTGGGGAGAAAAGCTGACAGATATCATGCTGTATGGACAGATGGATCTGTGTCTACAACATATAATCTGTTTAGAATTGTACAATAAAATTAGACATTCTAATCTCAAATCGCAGCAAAACTCAAGTGTAACCTGGAATTAATATATGACTAAAATTATCAACAGTAACACAAATTTACAACAGATTTTCAGGATTAAACATATTAGAAATTATGTACATTGTTACTACTAATGATTTTTCTTGCAGCACTAAATATAAATTTAAATAAGTAACAAGATATGAAAAAAAGGTATATTCACATGGGATGCAATTTTCTGTAATGTATCTACACACATAATTTGATTCAGTATGTCTTAGGACTTAATTTGTTTAGTTAAGCTCTATATACACACACAGACAGAACTTTCAGAAATAACAAAGCTTGAATCAATCTAAATAAAACTGGCAACAGTATGGAAAGGAATAGATGCTGCAATACTACAAATGGATCCCCCTATTCCAAGAATAGCTATTACAAGGGAGTAATAATGATTTTTACTAGTTACAGTGGGAAAAAAACTTGCATTCTGAAAAAATTGAAGACAGCACTGGCTCCCTTAGCAAAGAAATTGTTTCCAGGCTACAAACCGGCATTAGCATACTTTATCGGGGACTTCAAGAGCATTAAGTATGCATAACTAAATAAATTTATTACCTCAAAAATAAAATTTATAAAGTTACAAATAAGGATATCCCCTGCTGATATTGCTTGAGATTTACGGACTACTTGTTAATGGATATTATAGGAAGGTGATTTTATACATTAGATCTTTGATCTTGGTGAGAGGGTGGGTTAGAAAGAAGCGCCCTGCCAACAAAAACTACCTCTGACAATAAAACGTCATCAAGTTAACTTGTTCCATATGAAAATTTGGGCCATAATTCTAACAGTATGCAGTTATGACTTGAACATACAGCTTTTAAATTTTCGCACGCACCAGTTGTTCGTCACGCATTCTGCACCGCTGCAGCGGTGTAAAGCCCAAGTGTGATGAAGTACTGTACAGCGGAGTGACAATTTGAGCCATCCTATATGTTGAAGGCAGGGGGAAGAGGACACTCCTGCTCAACGTGTTTTGAAATCTTGTTTGAGAATACACATTGTTCAACACAAAAAATAGTAAGAAACATGAGCATGTAAATATGTCATCCTCATGCACACTTACATTCAATACTATTTTAATAATATTCTCGTACTGATAGTCTGCAGCTATGTATAACTCAAAATTAAAATGGGTAAGCCCAAGCAACTGAAGAATTATTATGAAATGTACTTAATGATTTTCCATTTAAAATTTAATCATGCCAATAACAATTAAGACCCCCCCATGAACCATGGACCTTGCCATTGGTGGGGAGGCTTGCGTGCCTCAGCGATACAGATGACCGTACCGTAGGTGCAACCACAACGGAGGGGTATCTGTTGAGAGACCAGACAAACATGTGGTCCCTGAAGAGGGGCAGCAGCCTTTTCAGTAGTTGCAGGGGCAACAGTCTGGATGATTGACTGATCTGGCCTTGTAACATTAACCAAAACGGCCTTGCTGTGCTGGTACTGCGAACGGCTGAAAGCAAGGGGAAACTACAGCCGTAATTTTTCCCGAGGACATGCAGCTTTACTGTATGATTAAATGATGATGGCGTCCTCTTGGGTAAAATATTCCGGAGGTAAAATAGTCCCCCATTCGGATCTCCGGGAGGGGACTACTCAAGGGGACGTCGTTATCAGGAGAAAGAAAACTGGCGTTCTACGGATCGGAGCGTGGAATGTCAAATCCCTTAATCAGGCAGGTAGGTTAGAAAATTTAAAAAGGGAAATGGATAGGTTAAAGTTAGATATAGTGAGAATTAGTGAAGTTCGGTGGCAGGAGGAACAAGACTTTTGGTCAGGTGATTACAGGGTTATAAATACAAAATCAAATAGAGGTAATGCAGGAGTAGGTTTAATAATGAATAAAAAAATAGGAGTGCGGGTTAGCTACTACAAAGAGCATAGTGAACGCATTATTCTGGCCACGATAGACACAAAGCCCATGCCTACTACAGTAGTACAAGTTTATATGCCAACTAGCTCTGCAGATGATGAAGAAATTGATGAAATGTATGACGAGATAAAAGAAATTATTCAGGTAGTGAAGGGAGACAAAAATTTAATAGTCATGGGTGACTGGAATTTGTCAGTAGGAAAAGGGAGAGAAGGAAACATAGTAGGTGAATATGGATTGGGGGGAAGAAATGAAAGAGGAAGCCGCCTTGTAGAATTTTGCACAGAGCATAACTTAATCATAGCTAACACTTGGTTCAAGAATCATAAAAGAAAGTTGTATACCTCGAAGAATCCTGGAGACACTAAAAGGTATCAGATAGATTATATAATGGTAAGACAGAGATTTAGGAACCAGGTTTTAAATTGTAAGACATTTCCAGGGGCAGATATGGATTCTGACCACAATCTCTTGGTTATGAACTGCAGACTGAAACTGAAGAAACTGCAGAAAGGTGGGAATTTAAGGAGATGGGACCTGGATAAACTGACTAAACCAGAGGTTGTACAGAGTTTCAGGGAGAGCATAAGGGAACAATTGACAGGAATGGGGGAAAGAAATACAGTAGAAGAAGAATGGGTAGCTCTGAGGGATGAAGTAGTGAAAGCAGCAGATGATGAAGTAGGTAAAAAGACGAGGGCTAATAGAAATCCTTGGGTAACAGAAGAAATATTGAATTTAATTGATGAAAGGAGAAAATATAAAAATGCAGTAAATGAAGCAGGCAAAAAGGAATACAAACATCTCAAAAATGAGATCGACAGGAAGTGCAAAATGGCTAAGCAGGGATGGCTAGAGGACAAATGTAAGGATGTAGAGGCTTATCTCACTAGGGGTAAGATAGATACTGCCTACAGGAAAATTAAAGAGACCTTTGGAGAGAAGAGAACCACTTGTATGAATATCAAGAGCTCAGATGGCAACCCAGTTCTAAGCAAAGAAGGGAAGGAAGAAAGGTGGAAGGAGTATATAGAGGGTTTATACAAGGGCGATGTACTTGAGGACAATATTATGGAAATGGAAGAGGATGTAGATGAAGATGAAATGGGAGATACGATACTGCGTGAAGAATTTGACAGAGCACTGAAAGACCTGAGTCGAAACAAGGCCCCGGGAGTAGACAACATTCCATTAGAACTACTGACGGCCTTGGGAGAGCCAGTCTTGACAAAACTCTACCATCTGGTGAGCAAGATGTATGAGACAGGTGAAATACCCTCAGACTTCAAGAAGAATATAATAATTCCAATCCCAAAGAAAGCAGGTGTTGACAGATGTGAAAATTACCGAACTATCAGTTTAATAAGTCACAGCTGCAAAATACTAACGCGAATTCTTTACAGACGAATGGAAAAACTGGAAGAAGCGGACCTCGGGGAAGATCAGTTTGGATTCCGTAGAAATGTTGGAACACGTGAGGCAATACTAACCTTACGACGTATCTTAGAAGAAAGATTAAGAAAAGGCAAACCTACATTTCTAGCATTTGTAGACTTAGAGAAAGCTTTTGACAATGTTGACTGGAATACTCTCTTTCACATTCTAAAGGTGGCAGGGGTAAAATACAGGGAGCGAAAGGCTATTTACAATTTGTACAGAAACCAGATGGCAGTTATAAGAGTCGAGGGGCATGAAAGGGAAGCAGTGGTTGGGAAAGGAGTGAGACAGGGTTGTAGCCTCTCCCCGATGTTATTCAATCTGTATATTGAGCAAGCAGTAAAGGAAACAGAAGAAAAATTCGGAGTAGGTATTAAAATTCATGGAGAAGAAGTAAAAACTTTGAGGTTCGCCGATCACATTGTAATTCTGTCAGAGACAGCAAAGGACTTGGAAGAGCAGTTGAACGGAATGGACAGTGTCTTGAAAGGAGGATATAAGATGAACATCAACAAAAGCAAAACGAGGATAATGGAATGTAGTCGAATTAAATTGGGTGATGCTGAGGGAATTAGATTAGGAAATGAGACACTTAAAGTAGTAAAGGAGTTTTGCTATTTAGGGAGTAAAATAACTGATGATGGTCGAAGTAGAGAGGATATAAAATGTAGACTGGCAATGGCAAGGAAATCGTTTCTGAAGAAGAGAAATTTGTTAACATCGAGTATAGATTTAAGTGTCAGGAAGTCGTTTCTGAAAGTATTTGTATGGAGTGTAGCCATGTATGGAAGTGAAACATGGACGATAACTAGTATGGACAAGAAGAGAATAGAAGCTTTCGAAATGTGGTGCTACAGAAGAATGCTGAAGATAAGGTGGGTAGATCACGTAACTAATGAGGAGGTATTGAATAGGATTGGGGAGAAGAGAAGTTTGTGGCACAACTTGACTAGAAGAAGGGATCGGTTGGTAGGACATGATTTGAGGCATCAAGGGATCACAAATTTAGCATTGGAGGGCAGCGTGGAGGGTAAAAATCGTAGAGGGAGACCAAGAGATTAATACACTAAGCAGATTCAGAAGGATGTAGGTTGCAGTAGGTACGTGGAGATGAAGAAGCTTGCACAGTATAGAGTAGCATGGAGAGCTGCATCAAACCAGTCTCAGGACTGAAGACCACCACCACAACAACAACAACAACAACAACAATTAAGAATAATGAATCTCCTGCAAATTTACTTCACTTTAACAGTGCCAGCTTTAAATTCCAAAGAAAATATTGCACAACAGTGATTTCAATCATTAAATAGCACTACACTAATCCTTCAATGACACACTAATTTGTTCCACTGCATTTGTGAATCACAACAAAAAAATGTTCAAAGCAAAGAAATCTCTGGCACCAGCTATAGTTTAGAAACAGTGCATTTTGATGCAATGTACAACAATGTTATCAAAGCTCTTAGTCACTCCACTGTATGGTACTTCACAATCGGGTGTTAGGCAGCTGCAGTGGAACAGAGCAGATGACAAACAGCTGCTGCACAGAAAAATTTAAGAGCTGTACTTTCAGAAGATCATAACTGCATAATAATCAAATGGCCAAAACTTTCATCCACGATTGAGTGCTGGAGCTGATATCTTGTGTGTGTGTGCGCTTTTTTCTCTTTAACACATGAGGTCAAGTTGGTGACACTTCTTTGCGAGAATAAGAGCTATTAAGAGCTCCATTGCTGTAGTCACAACTTTATACAGCTGTATGACCATTAACAGAATTTTGGAAGCATTTGCAATAGGCACAGCAGAGCAGAAAGGTAGAAATATTGTAAATTAAAATTGTACAGCAGCCACAAGTCACATGTAACGTCTTCTTTACTTATACATGTTTCACTGGATCAATCCAAGGACCTTCAGAAGTATGGAAATACCTGCCAAATGTATCATACCACCATATTAATAAGATAAATTCACAGATTCATCTTATAATGTGTTCACTTACATTATGTAGCTGAGAGCAACACATCACAAATATCGGCTGTGTGCAGTGCCACCATCGTAAATAAAATTGAGTAAGTTGGCTGTGAACAGTTAATGTCTCGTTGTCTTACCACTTAATCTTAGAAAGTGCGTGATTAGAGAGTTTATGTCAACTGTACGCTACCAACTTACTTACTCCTTATTGCTTATGACGGGGGCACTATACACAGCCTGATATTTTTAACTTGAGACCCTTGGCAACATAATGTAAGTTATCACATAGTAAGTTGAATCTATGAATTTATCTCATTATATGGTGGTGTAACACACTGTACAAGTGTTTCCATACTTCTGAAGATGCTTGTGTTGGTCGAGTGAAATATGTAAAAATAAAGAGAAAGTTTTGTGTGACTAGTGGTTGCTCTACGATTTTAGTTTCTAATGGTCACTGTTCCCCTGCACGCAAATGCCTGCACTCACTAGAAAGATTATAGTTTTACATCTAGTTGAGATTTCAGACATTAGAGATAGGTTGATAAAGACAGATAAGGGAAATGGCCCTAATCTTGTTCAGGCAATATTCAGCATTTTAATAGACCCTGCAACATTGAATTTGTGGTGGTAGAACAAGAAACTAAACACTCTGCTCTCAAACACGGGTCCCGAGTTTTAACTGCCATGCCAGATTGCTTCGTAAAAAAGAAGTCAGAGCAATCACAATTTAAACATTAACAGAAATGACCTACAGAGCCATTCAATACAGAGTATTGGTGAAGATTGAATGTATGAGTCAACAAGTGAACAGTACACATCAAATAGGCTTCATAGAGAATGAAATACAGGAATGGCCAGAAAATTACAACAAACTCATAGACTAAAACAGAATATAATCATCAAGACACTGAACACTATAGCTATAAGATAAGGCACAAAAAGCAGGTGTCAAACTTTAAGGGTTCTATGCTGCCAATGTACATGAAATTTAAAAAGTTTCTAGAAACAGATTAGGCAAAAGATGGGACAAGAAGAAATAAGAAAAATAAACATCTGTGAGGATTGGTAGGCAAGACTGTAAACATGTTGCACAAGAGATGACTAAAGTTCTGAGGACACCCCACCTGAATTAATGATGATGTATTGGCAAAGGACAACCCTCAAAATATGATAACTCTGTCTAGTTTATGGTGAGCTCTGTCTACTTACTGTTAAAGTGTAGAATGACAAAAAAGGCAGTGTTTGTATACTTTTACATGGAGACCTACAGTAACCTGATAGTCAAGACAAAAAACTAAAAATTATAATGGTATCAATGTTAAAAAATGCTGTATTATTTTGGTGACATGGCCTGGACCTACTCCCAAATATCAGCATGCATAAACTGGGTATTACCTAAGTCTGTGCATGTGGAATGCGCCTTTCTCTTCTTCAGGTGTTTCAGGTTCCTTATCTCGACTCAGTGAGCTATGACGTTGGAGTGTGGCAAATGGGCTATTAAACCCTTCATCCTCACTAGCATCACTGAGCAGCCCGCTAAAAAGTAAATGACAGGTTAGGTATTAGTACAGACATTTTCTTTAGTAGGCTAACTATAATACAAGAATTCTATGTTGATGATGATGACAATTAATATTATTACTATTTCTTTCTTTTCTCAGACGTTACGTCTGGTCAAAAATGGAAAGTGACACGGACCTTGATCAAGCGTGACTTCCTTTTAACTGTACAGTATATGTTATATTGCATTTAGGAACTTTCGGGTAATTGAACATGTATCAATAATTACGGATTTCTGTAGTTGTATATATAAGTTTGGGTGTAGCTGTATTGCATTGATGTACTGGTGGATATTGTGTGGTATGACTCCTGTACACAGCAGTTGAGTCCCATAGTGCTCAGAGCCATTTGACTCCTGTAGTTGATAGTATAATTGGTATAATGTCAACTTTATCCTGATGCCACATGTCCTTGTCTTCCTCAGCCAGTTGGATGTATTTTTCAATTTTTTCTCCTGTTTTCTTTTGTATATTTGTTGTATTGGGTATGGATATTTCGATTAGTTGTGTTAATTTCTTCTTTTTATTGGTGAGTATGATGTCAGGTTTGTTATGTGGTGTTGTTTTATCTGTTATAATGGTTCTGTTCCAGTATAATTTGTATTCATCATTCTCCAGTACATTTTGTGGTGCATACTTGTATGTGGGAACATGTTGTTTTATAAGTTTATGTTGTAAGGCAAGTTATTGATGTCTTATTTTTGCTACATTGTCATGTCTTCTGGGGTATTCTGTATTTGCTAGTATTGTACATCCGCTTGTTATGTGATCTACTGTTTCTATTTGTTGTTTGCAAAGTCTGCTTTTATCCGTTGTGGTATTGGGATCTTTAATAATATGCTTGCTGTAATATCTGGTGTTTACTGTTTGATCCTGTATTGCAATCATGAATCCTTCCGTCTCACTGTATATATTGCCTTTTCTTAGCCATGTGTTGGATGCGTCTTGATTGATGTGTGGCTGTGTTAGATGATACGGGTGCTTTCCATGTAGTGTTTTCTTTTTCCAATTTACTTTCTTCGTATCCGTTGATGTTATGTGATCTAAAGGGTTGTAGAAGTGGTTATGAAATTGCAGTGGTGTAGCCGATGTATTTATATGAGTGATTGCTGTGTGTATTTTGCTAGTTTCTGCGCGTTCTAGAAAGAATTTTCTTAAATTGTCTACCTGTCCATAATGTAGGTTTTTTATGTCGATAAATCCCCTTCCTCCTTCCTTTCTGCTTAATGTGAATCTTTCTGTTGCTGAATGTATGTGATGTATTCTCTATTTGTGGCATTGTGATCGTGTAAGTGTATTGAGTGCTTCTAGGTCTGTGTTACTCCATTTAACTACTCCAAATGAGTAGGTTAATATTGGTATAGCGCAAGTATTTATAGCTTTTGTCTTGTTTCTTGCTGTCAATTCTGTTTTCAGTATTTTTGTTAGTCTTTGTCTATATTTTTCTTTTAGTTCTTCTTTAATATTTGTATTATCTATTCCTATTTTTTGTCTGTATCCTAGATATTTATAGGCATCTGTTTTTTCCATTGCTTCTATGCAGTCGCTGTGCTTATCCATTATGTAATCTTCTTGTTTAGTGGGTTTTCCCTTGACTATGCTATTTTTCTTACATTTGTCTGTTCCAAAAGCAATATTTATATCATTGCTGAATACTTCTGTTATCTTTAGTAATTGGTTGAGTTGTTGATTTGTTGCTGCCGGTAGTTTTAGATCATCCATGTATAGCAAATGTGTGATTTTGTGTGGGTATGTTCCAGTAATATTGTATCCATAATTTGTATTATTTAGCATGTTGGATAGTGGGTTCAGAGCAAGGCAGAACCAGAAAGGACTTAATGAGTCTCCTTGGTATATTCCACGCTTAATCTGTATTGGCTGTGATGTGATGATATTTGAATTTATTTGGATATTAAGTGCGGTTTTCCAATTTTTCATTACTATGTTTAGGAACTGTATCAATTCAGGATCTACTTTGTATATTTCGAATATTTGTAGTAACCATGAGTGGGGTACACTATCAAAAGCTTTTTGGTAATCAATGTATGCGTAGTGTAGTGACCTTTGTTTGGTTTTAGCTTGATATGTCACCTCTGCATCTATTATCAGTTGCTCTTTACATCCTCGTGCTCCTTTGCAACAGCCTTTTTGTTCTTCATTTATAATTTTGTTCTGTGTTGTATGTGTCAATAATTTCTGTGTAATAACTGAAGTTAATATTTTGTATATTGTTGGTAGGCATGTTATGGGGCGATATTTAGCTGGGTTTGCTGTGTCTGCTTGATCTTTAGGTTTCAGATAAGTTATTCCATGTGTAAGTGTACCAGGGAATGTGTATGGGTCTGCAATGTAACTGTTAAATAATTTATGATATGAATATAACAGAGGGAAACATTCCACGTGGAAAAAATATATCTAAAAAGAAAGATGATGAGACTTACCAGACTGATGTCTGCTTGTGCCTGTATGTGTGGATGGATATGTGTGTGTGTGCGAGTGTATACCTGTCCTTTTTTCCCCCTAAGGTAAGTCTTTCCGCTCCCGGGATTGGAATGACTCCTTACCCTCTCCCTTAAAACCCACATCCTTTCGTCTTTCCCTCTCCTTCCCTCTTTCCTGATGAGGCAACAGTTTGTTGCGAAAGCTTGAATTTTGTGTGTATATTTGTGGTTGTTTGTGTGTCTATCGACCTGCCAGCGCTTTTGTTTGGTAAGTCTCATCATCTTTCTTTTTAGATATGTTAAATAATTTAGTTAGATGTGAATGTGTTGAGGTGAACTTCTTTAGCCAGAAATTTGCTATTTTATCTTTTCCACGGGCTTTCCAATTGTGAGTAGAATTAACTGCTTGGGTGACTTCATGTTGCAAAATTTTTACTTCAGGCATTTGTGGTATCAACTTGTATGTGCCTGTTTCTGCTTTTATCCACCGTGCATGCCTGTTATGTTGTACCGGGTTTGACCATATGTTGCTCCAGAAGTGTTCCATTTCTGTTATGTTTGGTGTATTGTCTATTTTAATGTGTGTGTTATCTATTGTCTGGTAAAATTTCTTTTGTTTTGTGTTGAATGTTTGGTTTTGTTTCCTTCTATTTTCACTTTTTTTGTATCTTCTAAGTCATTTGGCCAATGCTTGTAATTTCTGCTTCTTTTCATCTAATTGCTCTATCGCTTCTTGTTGTGAGATTTTACCTAAACTTTTTCGTTTTTTTTTTCTGACATTTCATTTCTTATAAATTGTGTTAGCTGTCCGATGTCTTTTCTCAGTTTTTCTATTCTGATCTGTAGCCTGTGTTGCCATGCTGGTTCTCTGCCTAGTGTGTATATTTAGTGTAGTGAGTGCTCCTATATAAACCAGTAGTTGTAACTCTTCCATAGTTGTGTTTCATTTATTTTGTTGTGTATGATTGTGTTGATAGTTTTTATTGTTGTTTCGACTTGTGGGTTATTTGGCGGTCTATGCAAGAATGGTCTAATGTCTGTATTTGTGTCTTTGTATTCTATATATGTCAGCTGAAATTTTTCTTCTATATCTAACATGTGTGTCACTTCGTGTTCTATTTGTGCTTGTTCTGGTGGCTGTCTCAAGATTTCGTTTTCCTCTGATTGTTTAATTGATGCAGGTTGTTCTTTATTTGTTTGCTCTGGGATGTTTGAGTCCATTACTGTATTTTCTTCTTCTTCTGATTGCACATTATTTTGTTCCAGTATTTGTTGTACTTCTTGTTTGATGTTTTCTTACTATTATTATTATTATTATTACTACTGATTATTTTATCAAACTGTTCACATTACCTTAGTTTTGTACAGGTTTAAAAAACATGCTAACTATAAGGTGGTGAACTTCACCTAGACTACTATGTAGTGGAACTGCAAATCACAGACATTCTTACAATCTGCATCAACTGAATCAATAATGATACGCAAACATTATGGTTCGTAATTTAATACACATCATGACTACAAAGCAACACACAAATAATTATCAAACTAAGAGACACAATTGCACAAATCATATTTGTATAGCATTCAAACACTTATAGCCTGCCCTCCAGTTACACATATTCATTCTTAACTAAACAATTAAAATCAGGCAGTCAAATGATTCCCCCCCCACACATACACACACCATTCATGTGAGCTCTGTTCAGAAAACAATTGAACTTTAAATTCTACAGATTATTGGTCCCTGTCCCCTTCAAAGTACAAAGTACTTCCCCATCTGCACACTTTTTCCAGCAGTGATTCCATTTTGCAAAGCAGTCAAGACACCAAACGTGGTTACGAAGCTGGTAATGTGCAAGGTGGTGCTGTAAACTGCATATAACTAACTATCTCCATTGGCACATAATTCAAAATGTTCAGTTATTTTCTGAACAGATCTCATAAACATATCTCTCAGTTCTACACATATTTGCTACCCATACACCTTACATACTGGAAGTTTTTAGCAAACTTCAATAAAGCACACCATAAATCTGTACTCACTGAAAATTTGGTATATTTTCTAATTTGTCCCATATAACTCTTATCACATAAATGATCAAATAAATGATAAACTACGTAGTGTACTGCTAACTGGTATCCCTCAGTTGACTACAATAATGAAGAACACTCACAGCCTGCAAATTATCTGACGTACACCATTGCTGCGCTCTCCCTTTTTTGCCCTGGAAATTCCACCTTTGGAACATGGTGTTCACAATATTATGCTAACACTCTAGATATGCTGTTCTTGAAACTATCATGCTTAACAAATGAGATCTGTTGACGTAAAAGTTTTCTGAGTATTGTACCAAGTCATAACGTAAGAAAACTACACTGGAAAAAATCAAAGTTTCAGCCACAATTACCATGAAAGAAGCGTTGGTTTCTCCATTATAGATTTTTACATTAAGATGCAGTACAACACTCAGAAAATTTTGACATCAACTGACTCCGGCCACAGAAGCCTACACAGTTATAAATATAGAATGTGTTTATCACATTATGTATGGCATTTTCTATTTTACCTTTAAGGCAAGCAGTAATCTATTATTCCTACAACCATGACAGTTGTTAGGCATTCAGAACAGACAAAATGTCTACTCATCAGTTATTCAACTTGGATGAAACAGAACACCTCCATTTTGAATCAATTCCGCTGTCTGTATTTCTGATGAAATAAAGTAATTTGCCTGTACTATTCCTATACACATCCAGTCTCTCCTACAGTTTAAGAGTGATTATCAGATCTTTACCTTGCTGAAGCACCAAGGAATAATATCTTTGCTTAGTGGAGTAAAATTCTGAAGTCTTCTCCTCATGGTGCAAGAGGTAAGGAAAGTAGGTCAGTAAGCAACAGCCGGGAGGAATGCCAACAAGGAAGAACCATTGACATTTCATGTAATACAGCTGCAAGACAGAGTAATTTCCTACAAACCACAAGAAATGGGTTCCCAAGGCACCAATGCAGCAAAGTGGAGTAAGAAGGCTTTAAGTTGGATTCAAAAAGAACTTTTCGGCAGACTGACTCCACAGAATACATCTGCCACTACTCCTGGAAGGTGAAGTTAAGGCACCTCTCAGCTGCCACTAGGGCCCTCTGATCGGACAAGAAAAGCAGTCTAGGTGATGACACTGCCACCTCACAGCAGAAGAGCATGCCAGCCAGTCTTGAATAAATATCACTCCTGTTCTGGTGAGAGAGCTACTCAATTCACAATTATCTAGCTTGGACCTTGGACATTCCTGAGAGTACCATGACTACACACATTTTGTGATGAGTTGGTAGTGCCTCTCCAGCATACCATCTATGGTACAATCAGGTGTGCAGTGGTCACACACTTTCTGGAGCCACTAGCAGCCCTGAACAGAGCGAGCAACACCACCCACCTGTGCAACATGGCCACTGGCCCCGTGACATCACTGGGTGCCACTGGCCCCATGACGACACTGGGTGCTAATGCCATGGTTCTGCCACTACTGTAGGATGAGACTGCGCAGCTTGAGTAGTGTCATGCAAACTCAGAGTGTCGCACACCATTGCTACCAAACAGCTAGAAGCGGCTTGAGAATTAAGACAAGTGAGTATCTTTGAGCAATAAATGTTTACTGTGTTAATGATGTTTCACTAGTGTCTCTGAGCATCTGACAGTCCATCATACATTAAAGTCACTGCTTATCCATGTCCGGGGATGGGGAACCAGCTAGATCCTGACCTCAACAACCCACTGTCAACACTTAACGTAGCATCCTTCACCTCAGTGCACTCTTCATATATTCTTTTTCTGTATCTCACTGTTCTCCAAGATCTTACTTCTAACCATATACAATATCAATGTCTTTATTTTAACAAAAGCTTTAAACAACAGTTGTTGGTGAAATACAGAATACACTGAAAATGGCATTTTGAATTTTTAGAAAGATATTTGAATAATTAAAAAATGAAAATAAATAAAAAATTAAATTTATATGCCCAAAAGGGATATCTCCTCAAAAAACTGTATATAGAGAGTACTGAAGGATATTAAATTAGGAACAGTCCAAGAACTTCTGTAAAATAACATGCTGCACCTAACAGAATTATCAAGCATCAGGATTCAGATAAACTTCATGGTAGCAGTTATATTCAATATATGAGCAACATTAACTCAACAAAGAGAGCTAATTTCTTCAGCTACCAGCTAGTACTTAACAACAACACAGTAGATCCAGTCACAGCTCCTAAACTTTCCAAATAGGCACTGTAGACATGATTCAATGATACACAATAGTGTTTCTGCACAAGGCAAAAACGATTTTGTCATTGATAACTAAGAAAAGACCACAATGTAAACCAACATGAACAAGACAAAGAATCTGAATCCATAAAATCCCTCCTATACCTCATTCTGCGGTGTCTACCAAATCGACTTGTCTTCCGTTGTCTAGGTTTGGTGTTGTTTTCATCTGAAATAGATGGCTCCAAGCTACCAGCCCTTGGTGTAACATATCCTCCACCTTCTACTGCTATAGGAATGATGTATTCACGTGGAGATTTCCTGATAGGTTCTGGCCCAACTGATACAGTACTGTCCGTATCTGAATCTTGAGTGCTCTGACGAGATAGGCTCCCAGATCTAGGAAAGAGGAAAGTAAAACAAAATTCAATAACACCATCCATGTCCTCTTGAAAGTTTACACATGTGCATAAAACCATATTAATACCTAAGTCTTACTTAACTCCAATACATGTGCACTCAAATTATCATTTTTTTAGTCAAACAAAAATAAACTGTATATTAAAATACTCAAACAAATCAAAATGTTCTTTCACATTCTGAGTGTTAAGCCATTTGCTCCCTACATGTCACAGAGCCCTGGACATTTCTGACATTTCTTTACATTCTTACTATTCTATACCTTATAGGCGCAGGGGCATAAGTCTAATTTCTCCAGTTTCAACTTACGGCCATATCTGTAACACTCAGACACTGCCTCATTTGTGGACAAAGCTTGTCGGTCCTGCTTGACCTCTTGGTTGATTTAGGCAGTTTTAAACTAACAGGTACCATTTTAATGCTGCATATATCAGCATGGGTTTAAGCAGGACTGACATCCTTCTTCCAAGTGTCTGGTAATTACAAATTCATTCATAATATGAAATTGCCGCCAGCAGATATAAGCCTCTTTATCTTCCAGGTATGGCACTGCTTTCTCATAATTATAAAACTATACAAATATCTGTGATTGTTTCAGCAGAAAATTTCTTCTTTACTATAGTCATAGAATGAAATGCATCAACTAAAAGTTTGTTCCAATCTATGCCGTTCAGAGGAGTTGGTGCTGGGGAAGGTAAAGGGGAGGGGGGGGGGGGGAGATCCAAATGACATGGGTACTGCAGCAGCTGATGAAATCATTGGTAACGGGAGATTGATGCCCCCTCAGTCACAAGATCACTGGAACCTAAGCACAAGTTCATACTGGGGAAGAACAGGGAAGGAAATCATCCATGTTCTTTTTAAAGGAATTATCATGGTATTATTTTAAGCAACCATGCAAAACTAAAATCTGACTGGCCATGTGGAGATACAAATCCAGGTCCTCCCAAATGCAAGTCCAGTGTCTTAACCACTATGTCACCTCACTAAGACACATGGCGTGACATATTTGTTCACATAACAGAGTCTGTAAAAGGCTTTAAAAAGTAATCAGTTGCACTAAAGTAACTTGTTATAGTAGATGTCACACACAAATATCAAGTTACACGTGAGAGACTTCATGACAAGAAAAGGGTCACAGATGTTAAAATGTAGATACTGTTGGTAGTCTCTGTGCTTGATAAGGACAGACGTTTTTATGAAATCATCAGGCAGTAATGATGTCAAGATGGACCAGGTGAAGCAGATTTTAGTATAGGTTCCTCAAAGTATTCAGTCAACTGCCCGCCTGCACTATACAATACGATAGTCCTTTCTTATGCCACTTGTGTTCTTCTACCCTCTTCCATAGATCCCTTACAGACAATTCAGATACAAATCCCATCCCATTTATTCACTCAGCACATCATATTGCAGTCCTGTCACAATTATTTCACAGATTAAATCAAAGGAAGGATGTAAGTATGAAAACTAAGTAGCCATATACCTCATGAACTGCCACTGACTAACTGTAACTATCCATAACCACTTGATTACAGAATAAGCCCCACACCAATTATCTAAACAAGTGCTTCAATATTTGATATTCCCTAAAGTCAACTAACCTTCTGAACTGCACAGGTGGCATCTATACCTCCAGCACATTCCTCACTCCACCAACTGGCTTAAACTCCCACTAGTCACCACATCTGAGCGTCCCCTTTCCCACACCTCTCAAGAGTGAAAATTTAAAAGCTAGAGCAATATTCTTATATCCAATTGAATGTATGTGCATCACCAAACATTCATCCGCATGTGGCCTATGGCAGGTCTTTATGTATTACTTAAAAATGTACCCTTTAATGCTTTAAATGGAATGAGTCTCAAAACACAGATGTCAGAAATCAATTAAAATTACAACCTCTGAGAAGTATACACTCGCTGCTGTGTGGGGGGTACAGGTGGCCGCACTGCATTTCCTTCCTCCACATGAATAGGAATGATGTGTTCTCGTGGCTTGCTGATTCTTCCTTCAGGCTCCAGAGAAACTGATCTATATGTATAAAAAGAAGGAAATAAGGTGCAACTTATGGTCTTTTTCCATAATAAAGAACAGCCTCAGAATAAGCATTTGAGTATCAACAGACGTCTTCAGCAAGTTATCGCTCGGCAAATGTATTATAAAACTCCACTGCAACATTTATTTTTTGAAGTCAAAATGAACTTTGGTGCTCTTTATCTGCTAACTAATTAGAATACTACAGGAATAAAATTATTTCATACAGTAACATAAATGTATCTACAAACCTAGGTGGCTGTTTAGGTGCAGCAACAGAAACTGGGAATGCTGCTTCAGATCTCTGAGAAGTCAGTTCTGCTGGCTCAATCATATGAGATACCTCAGTATGAAAACCAGCAGGTGCAATACTGGGTGAATTCAGTCGAATCTCTGCTTTTGAGGTTTTCCTCCTTGGTAATGTTGCTGACTTCAGTGTTATTTCTACTTTAGAGGATTTCTTTCTATTTGCAGCATCAGTGTTCATCCCAGAAGCATAATCATTACTATCAGGTTCTTTGTCTGTTCTTCTCTCTGGAACTTCTGAAATCACAGGTTTACTTGAAATTGTCACATTATTGTCATTCTGATTGCCTTTCAGCTCATTAACACTATTAAAATTAAATTTGTTTTCTACTGGGGAAGCAACTTGTACTACTGCAAATCTAAAATCATTAGGTGCTACCTGAATTCTCACTAATTTCTTACCAGTCTGAAGATCTACAGGAGACAGGGGAGGAGACTTCGGAGAAAGTGGGGTTGTAATGTTAATTGTTTTTGTCTTTGTTTTAAGCTCCTGTGGAACAGGTACAGGAGGCTTTGTGGCTGTCCCTTTCTTCGTGTTATCTGCTCCAGCTTCTTTACGATGTCCTTCAGTAATTGCATTGCTGATTATTTCAACAGCATCTTTCAGCTTTTTTATTCGGGCTTCTTCTTGTTTGTTGGGCTTCTCGGATGTTTTCAAAGGAGGAATGAATTTCAGTGAGTCTTCTTTTTGTAATACTGCTGGAGATTCGTTTACACATGGCACAGGCTGATCATTCAGCTCCAAATCGGACAGTTTCTTGCTTGTTTCATTTATAACAGCATTTGTCTCATTTTGTACTGCAACAATTTCTTCTTCACCATTCATTGCTTTTGTTATTGGAAGTGCATCTTTGTTGTTCAAAAATGCATTATTCTCTTCTACTGTTGATTCATAATTTTCTATGTCAGAAATTTCAGTTTTTGAATCTTCAGTCTTCTTAGAAGATGAAGATTTTGCTAAGCTTGGTACAGAAACAGCAGATGATGATTTCTTTTCAAATGCTCTTTTTGCATCACTAACTTTCACGCCAGGTATGAACACTTTCTTTGCTTTTTCAGGTGTAGGAGATTTTGGTTCAGCACCTGCTAACATATTAAATTTTTCAGCTGTCTCAAATATTTTTGAGCGTCTCCGTTCCATTGGTTTCGAAGGAGGTGAGGCTGTATCCTCAGGCGTGTTTGCACCAGATGATTTCTCTGATCCTGAGCCCAACTTCCCTAAACTAAGTTCACCTTTACTTCTTCTTGTTTTGGTACCAATCTTCTTTGGAATATCAACGGGAGGACTCACAGCAGCTGATGTACCATTTATACTAACACCATTCACATCTAACTCTCCAACAGAACTTGCTGTTTCACTAACTTCAGCATTTATATGATCACCTATCAGACTGTTCTGCAAGGCAGCTTCCAAAGTAACAGAGCTGTCATTTTTCACATTATCACATATGGTAGGAACTTTTGTATTGTCCAACACAGAAACACTTTCCAAGTTTACTTGGTCCATCACCTGTGGCCCCGAATCCTCAGCTACACCTTTACTCTCACTCACTACTTTCTTTTTCCGCTTCACTTTAATTTTTGCACTTTCCCCTTCATCATCAGGCATTTGTACATTGTCCTGTGGCTTTGCAGAACATTCATTTTCTGGTGAAAGGGGTTCACTTTCTTCCAACTCTTTAACCAAATCTGTGGCTGTCCTGTTCTTTGGTGTACTACTGGCCATAGTCTCCAGACCTTCATCCATTTGAACACTACTGCCAGCAATTGTGTCTACACTAGATGTGGCTGTCTTCACTGACCCAACAATAGTTTCAACAGATCCCTGAAGGGAACGATCAACATCCACAACTCCAGAGTCCACTTCCATTGGCTCCTCAGTAGATACTGAATCAGATTTCTGCTTACTCCTACTACTTGATCGACCTCTGTGTCGTTCTGAGCTTCGTTCACGAGTTGAGCGTCTACTTCTTTCTTTCCTTTTAGATGCACCCCGATTTGCTTCTTCTGTGGAGATACCTGCAATTGAAGAAGTATAAATGTCAAACATAAAAAATCAAATACAACCAGTGTTGTAAAGAAAAGGGGGTTATGTAATAAAAACTGTAGTCAGTAATGGACGTATGTTAGCAAGCACCTAATTAAATTTCTACAAATCTTAAAATGCAGACTAAATGATGAAAATGTTACAATAAAATTTTACTGAATAGAGTTTCCTGGCATATAGTAAAAATGTCTTCACAGCTGGGTATATTGTTAACCAATGAAAACATTTATTCAAACCGGGCCTACTGCACAACTTTTAGAGATTGGATATGCAGATATATTATCTTATGTCCTGATCTTATTATTGATACTATGTGCACTACAGCAGAGCCTAACCTGAAACAATCATTTATTTTATTTCTAAACTAACCTAAAATTACATAAATTTAAGATATGAAAATATGAGAAAGCCCAATATTAATTTGAAGCCACCGCAGAGTTAAAATAATTTAAGGGCAAAAGGTATGGGCAATAATTATTGCAGCTTGATGAATAACCCATTAAATTATGGGCATGCAGCCATGCTAATTCCAGCTCTTCTATTGATATTTCAACCACATATCTTTTGGCCATCCTTGGAGTGAGCCAAAAGAGTTGCTCACACTGGGGGTCGCCAGAAGATATAAGGGGTGTTCAAAAAGAAATGAGCCGGAGGCATAATTTCAGAAACCAGTACCTACATGTTACAAGTACTGACTCTGGCTATTGATACATTTGTCCCACTGTGACACGAGGCGGTGAACGGCTGTCTCATAAAATTCCTGGGGCTGCGATGTTAACCAGTTCTGCACATACAGCTGGATGTTGTCATCCACTCGAGTGCAGGAAAGGCTATGCTGACGCTCTTCTTTGACTAAGACGGACCCCTTCTGATTCACTTCCTGCAGCATGGGACAACAGTGAATGCCCATCATTACTCGCAAACCTTGACCACCCTTTGCCAAGTGATCGAATCAAAACGACCAGGCAATCTCACCCATGGGCTCATTCTGCTCCACAACAATGCAAAGCCTTATACAGCCAACACAGTCACGGCACTTCTGCAGTAATTCAAATGAGAGGTTCTCGGCCAACCTCCATACAGTCCAGACCTCTCCCCTGTGATTACGCCATTTTTCGTCCCCTTAAAAAGGCGCTGCGGGGCAAACGATTCATCACGGACGACAACGTCCAGCTGTACGTGCGGAAATAGTTAACATTGCAGCCTTGGGAATTTTATGAGACAACCATTCACTGCCTTGTGTCACAGTGGGACAAGTGTCTCAACAGCCAGGGTCAGTACTTCTAACATAATGGTACTGGTTTCTGTAATTATGCCTCCAGCTTGTATCTTTTTGAACACCCCTTACACACTGTTGAAATGTCATTAGAAGAGTGGGAAACTGCACAGCTGCATGCCTGAAATTTAATAGATGCATATATTGGCCAACAGTTGGTTGCCGCCTATTCTGTAACAAATCAGCCATACAGCAATAATAAACAGAAGCACTGACAACCAAATTTTTCCTCTCATATCAATGACACTGTTGTTATCCATTTTTATATTTAAATTTCTAGATTTTAACTTTTAACACATTTACTGCTTGTTGCATAAACATGAATTGAATTGAGAGTCCCCCCCCCCCCCTCAGCCCCCACCTTGCTCTCCCCTCCTCCCTACATACTAATGTGTTGGTATCTGAGGACTTCATAAATAATGTTATCCCTTTTCATATAATTGAACACTGTCCTCTCAGTTCAACTCCTTGAAACAACAACATTTACTACAGTTAAAACCACAATCTTTTTGGCAAACTGTCTCAGGATGAATCTGTTGCAATAACATCAGCTCCTTTTTAACTCTGCTTACATCATGTCTTGCACTTCTAGAGTAATATATTCTTAACTTGTACGTTTTAATCCATGCAAGTCAACTGAACTGCAGATTTTCCTTTGTATTAGTTGTTACGAAGGAATAGCTTTGCACATGTTTTTACAGCTGTCAGTACTGTCTATTTAATGTTACAACCAAACAAGGTTTAACAAGAGCTCAATGCAGATTAAATACATTGCAGAAATGTCTTTCAGTAATCCATGGGGAATTCTACCTTTCAAAAATGAAAAAATAATGAATTACTGCAAAACACAAAACTGTTTCATAGGAAAACAAAGCCCGATATATATGGTATAAAATAAGAAGAATGGGACAATGCAGTACCAGTTAATTCATTTACATGATACACAAAGTCTCTAGTATGAAAAGTCACTGAAGGCATATTTTTAAATATGGATATAAAAACCACTAGAGTCAAAACAATGATGGTCAAAAACATTTTTATTTCGTAGTTATATATTAATGGTTTAGAATTAAAGTTCTATCGTTTTGTGAAATCTTATTTGTATAGAACCAATCTTTTTTGTTAATTTAAGTTTTGACTTGGGCATTTTTGTTCAATTTCATACAATTTTACTTTTCTTTTATAAAACTGCACTCTTTTTTTAAATTCCAAAATCTTCTGAAAAAAGCTTTTAAATGAAAATAAAATGGCACTGTAGTTACTTTTCCTCACAGCAATAAAAAAAGTATTTCAACGTAAACTGGATAACAACATATCAAGAACAACATCAGAAAACTGAGGAGAATACAAAATAGGATTTCACTCACTAAAAGTTTGTAGTTCAATTAAATCTTTAACACAATAAAAAGAAAGTGATCTGTATGTAATCAAGTTTGTTAATAGAATCATTATCATGATAGACACTGTTCATACATACTGAGTAATACTGTTGTTTTAAGACTTCAATTTGCACTCATTTATATTACAATATCAGACACTTCACGTGCAATATCAGGCACTTCATGTGAACTACTGACGCAGACTTCAGACACTGTGTTGAAACTTTCATTACCAGTGCAAGCAGTTTCACTAGTTAATACCATTGCTCATAAAACTGCAATGGCTGAAGAGCTTTTCATGGTGGGCAAGACAGTTTCTGCATGAGACTTACTATGTCTTTGGTTTTAGATATAGGAAGAGTAATTTCTTTGATCACTATGTGAGGTGTCAACTGCACCAGTAATTTTCCTCTTATACACATACTTTGGTATTATTATTATTATTATTATTATTATAAAGTACCTCGCCTTTTACATGGCCACTATTTTGTGCCTTCCCTGTTTCCTTCAAAATAATTCTTTTTGTCTTCTCTAATGGAAAATGCCACCGAGAAAAAGGCTTCATTACATCAGCAGCTTCTGATTTCCAAACATTCTTCCACCTGATCTGCAGTTTTCATCTACAAATGTTTCCATTATGTAGCAAAAGGTATGAAAGTCAATTTTCAGTTCACCACTCAGGACAACATATACCTTACACTACACAATAATGCTGAAATACAGGTACACAGGAAATAGGATTGCTTTCACATCAATTACAGTAAGAAGCCCATGAATACCGAAATTATTGCCAAAGATTGGTGTAGTCAGTATCCAAATGAAATATTATGACTTCAAAGAATACACAATGTAAGAAACGATTTTGTCTACTGATATGGACATATTGTAGTGCAATCTAACAACACAAGATTCCAGACAAAAAAGTTGCAACATAGAGATTGTTACTCGTTTCGCGACACATCCGGTGATAAATTCACTGCCTCCAAGACTTGGCCCTCTCTGCTGCACAAGTAAGAATTCAGTGCTCTGTTGCACAATGACATGGCCGATTTTGCAGATATTCTTGATTCACCTGGTAGTTAGATATCTATACTTTAAATTTATAACTTTAACATATTTTTGTAAATTTTATGGTTTCACCAGTTCTGATAGTAGATGGCTCATGCTTTAAGACTCAAATAAACAAATAAAGAGCACAATCACCACTACCCAATACAAAGAAATATGGAGGAATAACACGATTTAAAACCACAAAAACACCAAATAGAGTCTTACTAGCTGCAGAATTACATAACAATGCAGTATAAAGGACAACTTGTCAACTAAATGACCTTACTCAAGGTTCTACAAAACAGGTCTGGAGACAAGACTGAAAAGGTAATCTGATGAGAGCAGATATTATAGTGTGAGGAAGATCATGCTGTGTGCAATCTTTTATCTCAAACTTAACGATCACCAAGAAATCTTGGTGCAATTGAGAGTGAGAAATTGAATCACATTTAGAAAAGTCTGAACATGAAATTGATTTTTGAATGTTTGTAGACTGGCTGAAAATGCATTACAATAAAGATAAATGTTGAAATGCTTTAAGAGGTTGATCTTGCGATAATTTTGGATACCATATAAAAGGATAGAAATACCAACATAAAATCAAATGTATACCAGGAAAGCCAACATTACACAGAAATTTGTCTAGCTATGAGAGAGTGGATAACATCAACAGAGTTATCGGCAGTAGCACTAAAGGAAGATTGCACAGCAGTCATGCAGAAACATTGAATTAATCCAACCAAATGGAAAGTGTCTGCTATACATAAAATAAGTAAAGGGGGAGACAAAATTATGAGGAAGATATTTTGACCCAGGGAAGAGTGAGAAGAATATAGATCCTAGCATAGAAGAAGTAACAAAATATTGCCACATTTAACAGAAGTGTTGTGCTTTTATGGGCACACTAAAACAATGTCATCTCACAGAATGACAAAATGAATCTGAAGCACAGGGAGAACACCACTAATTGGCTCAAGGAAATCAAGAAGGGTGTTTCGGGGAGGGGGGTTACACATTGGATGTATTATATACATCACAAAGAATTTTCAAAATTTCACTCCAGATAAGCACAGAAGTGCTGTGAAGAACAACCACCTCAGATAATAATAGCATATTTAGTACTTTGTATGCACCCAATGGAGGAACATCTGACCTAAAACCAACTCATGTTGTGTAGTAGAGTGTACTTCTGGTGCCACTTTCCTCTCCCATCCTTTTTTTTTTATTTGCGAAGAACAATTCCCAGTGAAACTCCAAATAACTTCAAATTTTTCTTAAGTAAGTTTCAATATTGTGAGAAGGAAAGTTGCTACTCACCATGCAATGGATGCTGAGTCATAGATGGGCATAACAAAAAGACTGTTCCATTCGTGGATTTTTGTCTTAAGTAAGTTTGTTAGATATCGCTAGCTAGTACAAAAGTGCTGAGCCTTCGTGGCCACCTCTGTATCGGCTGTTGGCTTCTGTCTCAAGATCTTCAGCAGACGTTTAATGATTTTCTTGATGATTCACCAGTGTGGGTGAAGGCTCGCTCTCCATCACTGGTGGTGGACTGGATTCAAGTCCATAAGCAGAGATTATAAGTATCTGTCATACCGAAGATCTGAGGGCTTTTTCCTGCTCAATGCTGCTGCCCCCCGCCACCTGCTATAGTGATTGAGGTTGTTGCGACAGGTGGAGAAATCAGCCATAGTGGAGCACCCAGTGTATGAGACCGGTTACATTATAAATTTCACTAACAGAGAGGTTCTTGCTGTGGAGAACACCAACCATTCCACTTGTTCAGGAAAGCCATAGAAATTCACAAACATGAAAATACAAAAATAGTTCAACAACAAAGAAAATAGCCTCGCAGTAAATAACTCCTGGATTCCAATGCTGCAGAAAATGACCATTGCGATTAGTTAATGGGGAACTAGAGTGATAATAACCTGGGGAAAAGCCTTTGGGTATACATAATCTCTGATGATGGGCTTGATTCCTCCCTGCCACCAGCAACAGAGGGTGCCCTTTGACATTACCAGCCACTCACAATGGCAAAAGTCAGGAAAATCATTTAATGATGGCTGAAGCAATAAATCTCAAGTAGCCTTCAATGGTATTGGTACTTTTCATCTCTGTGCCTATCATGACACTGTATTCTGCCAAACAATGCGTTTTCAGCAAAAGCTTGATCAGGAATCCCCGAGGCTCTCACTAAGCAATTTCTCTGCAGTATCCTCCTTTCTTCCAACAGTGTTACTTCAGTATGGTATGCAGAAGAGCAGTTGTGAGGGTGGGTCATAAGTCACACCTGGATAACTCAGTTGCTAAGATCACTGCCCGCAAAAGGTGAGGTTGTAGGTATAAGTCCCAGTCCAATAGGAGTTGTAATTGCCAGGAAGTTTCAGTATACCGCACACACTGCTGCTACTGAGTGAAAGACTAATTCTGGAAATACTGTTCATCATGGAGTTGATGTACTTTCTATCTCTATACTCTGCTATTTACAGCTACTTTACAGACAGACTGAACACAGTCTCTCACCTCCTTCAAGTTTCCTCTTTGCTGTATCCTTGCCTGCAACATCTTCCAAAATAACATCTGATGGACGATGGTCAAGTTCCATGAGGCTGCCTACAGAATGACAGCGGGCTGGTACTGATGTTAAGACATCATTTCCCATACCAGTAGCACCTCCATCCTACAAAAAGGGGCACACATTTCATAAGATGAGTTTGTCAATGAACAGTAAGAGTGTTACCTTCATTCCTCTTAACTAAACTGCCTTTATCAGTACACAAAAATTACTGTGTGTTAATGTACCATAAATGGTGCTCTCAAACCATGCAATATGGACCTATGCTGAATGGAAGTCATTTTTATGTTGTTTTCATCAATAGATGTGGTTTATGTACGGCAAACATGGTTAAGGTTTTGGTTTAGGAACCAGTATATTGCCTGCAGAATGCATATGCACAATTTTTAATAACACCAAATGCTGTACAAGCTACTTATGGAAGTTAGTTGTATGACCTAAGTAGGAACCAACATTCTGCTTGTTTGACAATCTACATCTTTGACATGTGTTAGTTGGCTGACTGAGAACATCAAGACAAATACATCGCTTCACTGCTCACCAGAGATTCTGTTCTTTATCACCAACACTGTTCAGAGTAAATGTCAAGGTTGGCAGCCCATTGGAAGTAATGATCTTAGGTGGTTCTAATTGTTTTACTTTCAAAAATATAAACAATGCCTTTGTATGAAATAAAAAAAAACATGAAAAATGGTGTGTCTAAAAGTATATCTATTTCATCTGGTGAAAAGCTACTAACTGTCCTGCTTTCAAACAATTCAGAGATTTAACAGAGGCTACGTGAGCCACGTAAGCATCACCAAAAATAAATTTTGTCCAAATTACATACTGAGTGAACATAATTACGAAAAATGAAACTCTACTCTGTTAACTTTCTTTATTTGAACTGAAAGTCAGTTTAGAGAAAGTTTATATATAAGGCAGAAAACAAATTTAAATGTGACTAGTTTGAAATAAAATGTATAACAATGTGTCTGTGGAAGATTAATGTTACAGCATTGATTGTATGTTCATTGTTACAGGTTGACACATCAAAATTGATAATCACATGATTCACAACCAGAAAATTTATATCCTTTTAAAAAATTAACCAGTAGGCATGCAACACTCAAAACATCTTGCTTTATACTGTCTCCATCCTACCATTCAATGGATGTGTCACAGTGACAGTACAAATATAAGTTTAAACTTATTGAATCTATATTAATATTACTGTAACTGTTACTCTCCAGGGACACATTCTGTGGTTATTTCATGCTTTGAAGTGCACCATGTTCAACTTACTCCCTGCCAATGGCACCATTTTCCAAGATGACTTTGTCCCTGTTCGCACTGCTAGTCTGTTAAGTTAGACAAATGTACGGACAAACCCATTAACTTGGATTTTATCATTATACAGTGTCTGTACTCAGTTTTGTACTGGAAAAATCTGGCCCACCCCCCTCTTCATCACTGACTGAAATACATTTCAAACTGTCCAAAATTCCTCTGTAACAAAGTCATCAGTCAAATACCACCACTCCACACAAATGACAGCAGTGCAACAGTTTAAAAGTGATTACCCCCTGTATTAACATTGTGCATCTGGTTATTAACATTGTTTTGGTATCTATATACTGTATTAATTGGATATAATACCTACAAAAGTAATCAAAGAACAGTTTAATGCAACAAGACAAAAACAGTCCAATGATAATATGACTACATACATTAAATGGGTCCCTTTTTTATGTTTATGAAACGTGTGAGCACAACTGTGGCACTGTATTTTTCTTGAAGTGTGCCACGAGGTTTAGTCCACACAATATATGTTATGGGTAGGGACATAAAATTTCTTATTAATGATAAAGCAAAAAGTAAAATTAAATCATCTTTTCAGTAACATAGCTCAAAACTGGCAGCTTTAATTAAATGTGAAATTTGGCATTTTACCACACTCATGTTAAGACATAAATCTGAGGGTAGCAGTTTACTGGTACTGGTAACTAATAGTTACTAATGCTGAAACTGGATTTTGATTTTTTTTCTTAACTCCGAGGATTATGCATAATCTTAAAATAATAGTTGTTAGCTCACACAAGGAATTTAGGGCTCTAGATGTGATGCCAAATGAACTAAGGTCCAGTAATAGTATTGGTCGCTGATGTGAATCTTCCAAAAAATTTGCACATCTTATTGTGCAAAAAAACAGCACATTTCTGGCTGATTTTTAAGGTGGTGCATCAAATTAAACTAGATATTTTCATAATATTAATATGAAGAACATCAGAAAAAGCACTTCTTTTTTGTAAACACATAAATCAAGATGACATCTGGTACCTTCCAAACCTAACCTAATCCCCAGAGTACGAAATATATTGTAACCACAAACTTCATTCACAAAACAGTAAAACAGATATTGAATAAACATTCTCAGCGTCCAGTGTTACCACAAGAGACTTGTTTGCATGACATCAAAGTCATGTGTTGTGATTGGCTGAAGGAAGGAAACAAAGTGGAAATCATGGTGGTTTCCAAAATTGGCAAAAAATACCACTGGAACTGGCTGTAAAATAAAACTATTTTTCTCTGTCGCTAGTTACAGGGAAAAAATTCTTGAAGCTGTACGTAGGGTCACATCACAGGAACTCACGCTTTGTCCTGCAAGGTACCAAAATACTTTACTATGGGATGGACATATGGAGCATCCTTGTGGGGAACCCCCCCCCCACACACACACACTGAAACTGCACATCTTACTATGTTTATGGCTCACAAAAAACGAACTCTGTTAGAGGACAAGGAAGAATGAGATTTTCAATGTGGGATTTTCTCTGATGAAGCAACATTTCACATTAGTGGTACAGCAGTATAGTCTGCATATGGAGACTCAAGAACCCTCAGGAAAGACGGAGCATGAATGAGGTTTAAACTGAATGTGTTTTGTGCCATTTATTATGAGAAGGCATACAGCCCATTCTGTAAAGGACAACTTTAAATGCTGCAGATGTAGCTTTCTGCATAACTTCTGGTGGTCTATAACCATTCCATATTCCAACAGAATGGAACCCAACGACAATGGTACAACAAAATACAGCAATTTCTCAATGGCACACTGCCTCAACCCCTACATAGGGTATATCGGATCCTGAGACACAGCCCTGCTTTCTTGGCCTCCAATATCTCCAGACATGAACCCGTGTGGCTATTTCTTGTGAGGACACAAAGAGGAATGTGTTTTCGTTCCTACCTCTTTGATTTGTGACATAAATGAGCTATGAAACAGAATAACAGCAACAGTTATTCCTGTCAACAAAGAAATCTTACACAAAGAATTTAGCCAATGTCTGGATACCAAACGAGGTGGCACAGTGGTTAACACACTAGACTCACATTCGGAAGGTCGACGACTCAGACCTGCATCCAGCCACCCAAATTTAGGTTTTCCGTGATTCCCCTAAACACCTCAGGCAAATGTCAGGACAGTTCCTTCAAAAAGGCACAGCCAATTTCCTTCCCCATACTTGACACAATCCGTCTCTAATGACCTCAGCATCGACGGGATGTTGAAACTCAATCTTCCTTCTTAATATTGTCTAGATATTCTCTGTGTGGCTGGTGGTAATTACACAGAGCATTTTGATAATATAGCAAACTACTCTGGGTTTTGTGGATATTTAGTAATGTGTTACTGTTAAACAGGTCATTCATTTTGAAATACCCTGGACTGTGGGGCTAAGACATCCCTAGCCCTGCTTGCTAGAAGTGGGGACGGGGACAAAGGGGAAGAGACATGAAAAAATAATTGAAAACAGCCTATATTATTGTTTAATTCACAGATTACAATGTTGCTACATTATCTGGTTACAGTTCTGACGACATTTCTCCTCCGGGAGTGCGACTGGGGGGGAGGGAGGATTGAAAATAACTGACATTAAGCCAGATACCCACATGCAGTTAAAATGACACCACAAAAAGTGGCATGACGGCTCAAACTGCAATGGTGCCATGAGGGGTTGTGTCAAAATGTCAAAGCAAAATTTCTTGTAGCAATGTTTTCAATATGCCGTCCACTGAAATTATGTTGGCAAGCATGACTTTCATCATGTGGGATATAGCAGTAAAGCTGTACTGAGAACTAAATAAGAAGAAAAGAAAAAATAATTTATGCAAGTTACTAACAACAGAGCTTCACAGACTCATTCTGTCATTAAGTGCCAGTAAAACATAACTTCGCCTTTAAGATATTCATGTCCAAATGCCACAGATTTACCTGTACCTGTACCCTACACGAAGTTCTATTGAAACTCAAAATTTTATGCATTTAAAACCAGATTATGCTGTCATTACCAGAATCTTAATAAAATACCTGTAGTGGATGACATGCTCTCATCTTTTTTCCATGTTATGAATGTAGTGATATGTTGGGAAAACTAAGCATCTGTTATTAATTAACCAATTATACTTTGTTACTTACTAAGTAATTTGCATAAAACAATACTTACAGTATATACAGGTCAGATGATATGCACCTTATATACATTCAGTGCATAGATCTGTTCCTGAGTGCCCATAAGGGGAATGATAAAATTCTTCATCAAGTTTGTAAATACTACTGTATGGTAATAGGGAATATCATCCACCTGTTAACGCACTATCATATATTTTGTCATCATGATTCCTTAGATGTTTTACAACATGAACAGCTTACATCTTCTTGTGATGGATGCACATATAGTAATAACAAATTAAATGCAATTAGGAATACTCTTTCAACAGATTTGTTGAATTAAATATGTACCCAGCTTAACAAAAATTATCTCACTTGTGCTTTAATGATCTTCTTTTACACGTAAAAGAAAGAGGTGACACAAGTTTAAAATATATTCTGTTTTGTGTATAACTGTACAAAACAGATCTCAGTTGGAAGTCTCAGTTTTTGTTGTTATTTGGACTACTGTCCTTTTGCTCAAATAAAAGAAATTTTTTGGTATTGTTACATTCATTGGTGACAGTTTCAATGGCATTTCACACACAGAGGTGTGTTAGGGTTGGGAACAGGGCCAACATGCTAAGCAAAACTGTGGAGTGCATGGGGCAATTTTAATCAAACTCAGAAACACATCACTTACTACCTGGAAAAACATCAGGGGTAAGATGCATCCAGCACCCCTTTAAAAACATGGAAACAAACTAAGTTTGCTTTTACAACATGGAAAGATTTTATTCCTATCTAAGACTGAGACAAATAAGTAAATGGGCAATGATGGGTAATCAAAAGTAAAACAAATGAAACTACATTGCTCAACTCCCCTATTACTCTAAAGTCCATTAAAATTTCAGAAATTAAGTACCACTGTAATAAACCTAAGTTATATTGTTTCCTAAAATTGCAGTACATTACCTTTTGTGGCCTATGCCATTGCCTGCTTGGTTACAACACATAACCACATATGTAGAAATAATGAACACAATACAATAAACATATTGTTTTCAAAACATGAAGCAAAATTTACAAATAAATCTATTTCTCAGTATGCTATAAAGTAAAGTGTTACCTGTTCAGCTCCCACTAACAACTTGTCACTGCCAACATTTGGTGCAGGTGGTGCTAGTGACAGCAAGAGATCCAGACGAACAGGTGTTTGGTTCGCCAGTTCTTCTGCTATTTCTAAACAAGACTCTCCATATCCCTCATTCACCCACCAATGGGAACATATCTTCTCAATGTCAGCTCTCCGACCAGGTGTTACAGTCAGCATTTCTCGAATTAAAGGTGATGCAGCTGCACAATTAGTAATAATGAGTATAGGGAAATACTGTAAACAGGATAAGAAGTATATATGTAATATGTTACAAGCACTCACTGCAAACAAATGTATTGTTACTGTTGGTGATTTTTAACTCCTGTTGTTGCAAATCTCAGTATTCTCACTTTCATGTATACTGTTCCCTTAAACTAAACTTTTACAGGTACAAGATGTATCATAAAGAAGCAGTACAGTGGGTCTTAAAGGCAAAAGATTTAGAGCACAATGTGTGATTTGAGGAATAACTGATGTACATGGTATCCAAGCTGTAAACACATTTCTTTCTTTCAGTTCTTAGGTGGAGACTCACATGGCACAAGAAGTAAACAGAGTATGCTGAACACTGCAAAACAAAGCAAGACAGAGAGAAGTAATGCTGTGGGTAGTAAGTTAACTATTTCATTTGGCATCCCAGAAAATCTCAGTAACGCTCCATACACTGAAAATAGCACCAATTTTAGTGGTATGGCAAGAATAGTGTGATTTAAGTAGAAAGTGCAAAAGTATTTCAGATGGAGATCAATGATACAGGGGATTTGTTACCACAGTCTACTGAGGCTACTGATGCTGAATGAAAGTTTTTGCAATCTTGCTTACAGTTGTGCTTAAGTGTAATGTGTATTACTGGCTACACTCGAGTGAAGTACATATAGTCTATAATAAAGATGAACGAATGGCTATTATCAGGTGGCTGTAAAGGCAAATATTGTACACATGGTACCAGTAAAATTCAAGACTTATGTGAAAATGGCATTTAAAAGGTGCCTTTCTGATTTCATAATACAGGACTGTTTCTATGTGATGTCGAGTAGTCATTTTTCAGTTTGAGAGAGTGAAGATAGAGACCTGAAGAAGGGATTATGGTACATATTACATTCTTAAGTCACCCAAATCAGATGGTTATGTTTCAACAAAAGCATTTTTATAGCCATCAGCCATACATGTTCAACTTTATTCTTTACTAGCTTTGGTTTTTACAACCATCGTCACTGGAAGAAAAGCAGTACATCAGATGGTTCAAAAATGTGCACCCACTTACACAAGACTCATCAACATACCAAATACAAAGCTGTCTCACAGGTGTAAGTCTCACAGGCAGGTTGTGTAAAGACTACCGACAGTTAACAGGTCAATTAATCCTACCTTCCCAACTTCACAGAACTTCTTTTATAGTTTTTCCTCCGTTCACTTCCTAGCAACCAAACATATCTGCAGTTCCAAAACTCTGAAGCAGAGTAAGGCCCTTCCCCCTTTCATTTTGCTGTTTTCTTACATTATCTTTTATGTGATTAATTTTGCCAACCCTGTCTTTGGAGTCTTTTCAAAGCAAACAAACTGTGCCAGGTCAGCCAATGACCTGTTAACTGTCCATTAGTCTCGGTATGTGATCTGCCTGAATGATTCATGGCATTTGCTAAATTATGTGGATTTTACGTACTACTGTGAGACATCATCGTATTTGGTATGATGATGAGTCTTGCATGAGTAGTACACATTTCTCATCAATCTGATGCACTGTTTTTCTTCTAGTGATGATGATGATTGTAAAAACTGGAACCAGTAAAGAATGAAGTTGAATTGTACAGCTGATGACGATAAAATTATTTTCTTCAAATATTTAACAGCTGTACTAACACAAAGTAAAAGGGATATGTTTGGATTACAATGCATCAGTGAAACTTATCAAATGTGTAAATATTAGAAGCTAGAAGCTGAGAGAGGAAGGCAAAATATTGTATGCAAATGATGACACCTTTGAAAATAGACAGGCTTGATACAAACAGCATTCATGTCATGATGCACACAGAGGATTAACAATGTCAATTCTTTTCCTTTTGCGTACCAAAAATATCAGTAATGACAAGAGTAATACAACTCCAAGAAAGGTATAAAGTTATCCAAATGTTGCATCATCCAGTTTTGACACGAGAAAGCTAACCTAGTCTTCATATCTTGATGTCTTTTTCATTTAGATATCTGACCTCAGATCTGATTATATGTTGTTAAATCTAATCTATTGTGCAAAGAAGTACAAGTATGTGATATACAGCACAGATATGTATATGTTTTTCCACCAGTGTACAACACTTAATTGTAAATTTTGAGATTGATCACCTTTCCCTACCTTCCATTAAGAGTCATTATTTCTTCCTAGTGCTAACAGTTTCCCCCACATAGAATGAATCTATCAGCACACTCTTCCTTGCAAATGTATGATACAAAGCTTTGAAGCAGAGTAAGGTGCTGCCCTGTCTTGTTTTGCTATCTTGTTACATGTGCTACTTCATCTTTTATGGGATTAACTTTGCCAATCCTATCTTGGAGAAGTTTTCAAGCAAATAAACTGTGCCATTTGAAGAGAACCATGATTTTCTGTCTTAATGCTTTGTTGGGAAAAGTTAATTATTTCAGTTAACACACACACACACACACACACACACACACACACACGGTACCTGATGGCCGGGAACACTTTCAATTATTTACTGCACAAGAACCAAACACTGTACAGATATGATACATATGTCATTTTGAAGAGAAAGCCAGAAAGCTTCCCCCCCTCCCAGTGTGTTTTCCGCCACAAAATTATTTCAATTACAGCTACACATATGTACTTGAGTAGTCAAGGAAATGAAAAAGTGAAAAATGATCTGTCCTTGTCTTACTTACGTGATGGTTTCTTTGGTTCAAAGTAGTCTCCTTGGGAGATCTGTCTCACAAGACGTTTGAAATTGGAGCCATCAAAAGGCATTGCTCCATAAACCAATGTGTATAATAGAACACCGAGTGACCTTTAACATAAAAATTAGGAATTTCCATTTGTATATAATTTTCTGGAAATAATTAATAATGACAAATGGTTTGCAGAAGTATGTTTATGTGTACAACTGTAGATACAAAGGAGTCAGAATGTGCCCAAAATTTTAATGGTAATGTCACTGTAAGTAAATACACCATTTTAAGATTAGAGGTAGTATCTGGCAGCTAAACTTATACATTCAAACAATTATGGAAACAAAAAGAGTTTTCCCTAAACAGAGTGAAATTTATCCAAAGATACAGTAATTATAAAACTATATGCTGCTACTTTATTATTATTATTATTATTATTGTTATTCATGCATTAAAAATTTCTCTCACCAGCAGTCCACTTCAGGGCCATGGTAAGGAGTTCCCTTAACAATCTCTGGTGAAGCATACAGAGGACTGCCACAAAAGGTATTCAACAACCTTTGCTCATCAAAGACGTTCGATAAACCAAAATCTGCAATCTGTGCAGGAATATAAAACCAACTGGTAAATATAACCATGAAGTATAATGTATGAAATTCATAAACATGACCATTTCTAATCAAACTATGTAATACAATTGCACAAAGACTAAAATATTAATTAATATTTGTAGGGAATGTGAGCAATGAGGAGATGAACCATTTGCTGTTGTTTTAGGTCTCACTTTCAACTTTTATATACTACTTACAACATGATTATCTGGAACATCCATAATGGATAAGCTT
Source organism: Schistocerca nitens (assembly GCF_023898315.1). NCBI lineage: Eukaryota > Metazoa > Arthropoda > Insecta > Orthoptera > Acrididae > Schistocerca > Schistocerca nitens. The sequence goes on from NC_064614.1 coordinate 824,912,406, forward strand.
AATATGTTGCTACCACTTCAGGTAATTAGAATAATAGGTGTATTTTGGAAGTGTAAACAAAAAAAATCCTCGACAAAAGACTTAACAAAAACCTGAATCCAAACTAAATCAGAAAAAACCTGACTCCAAACTAAATCAGAAAAAAAAGTAACAAAAAAAGTGCATCGGCCAAGATAGCAAAACCACAAAATGAAATTATTTGGTTAAAAGCTGAAATCAAATCTCTTTACCAGAAGAAAGACTACCTCAATTTACAGTTGTACAATATGCACCCAGAACCTAGCCATAATCTTATTGTTCATGTATTCATGACCCCCCGCCCCCCTCCCCCTGCCAAGACACAATGAATCATAGACCTTGCTACTGGTGGGGAGATCTGCATGCCTCAGCGATACAGATAGCCATACCATAGGTGCAACCACAACGAAGGGTTATCTGTTGACAGGCCAGATAAACGTTTGGTTCCTGAAGAGGGGTAGCTGCCTTTTTGGTAGTTACAGGGGCAACAGCATGGATGATTGACTGATCTAGCCTTGTAACATCAGCCAAAACTGCATTGCTGTGCTGGTACTGCGAATGGTTGAAATCAAGGGGAAACTACAGCAGTAATTTTTCCCAAAGGCATGCAGCTCTATTGTATGGTTAAATGATGATGGCATCCTCCTGGGTAAAATATTCCGGGGGTAAAATAGTCCTCCATTTGGATCTCCAGGCGGGATTACTCAGGAGGATGTCGTTATTACGGGAAACAAAACTGGTACTCTACAGATCAGAGCAAGGATGTCAGATGCCTTAACCAAGCAGGAAGGTTAGAAAATTTAAAAAGGGATAGGTTAAAGTTAGATATAGTGGGAATTAGTGAAGTTAAGTGGCAGTGGTCAAGTGAATACAGGTTATAAACACAAAGTCAAATACGATAATGCAGGAGTAGGTTTAATAATAAATAAGCTACTATTAACAGCAAAGTGTGAGCATTATTGTAGCCAAGATAGACACAAAGCTCACACCCACCACAGTAGTACAAGCTTATATGCCAACTACACTCATGCTCATAAATTAAGGATAACGCTGATACAAGGTGAAACAACGCTCTGGTGGATGGTTTGCGGGTTTAAATCACCTAGGGGTATGACCATATGGCGCATTTGACCTGCGGTCATCGCACGGTGGCACTGGCAGCAGTCCACATACACAGAGGTGTATTGGTGCATCTGAAGAGTACAGTGCAGCAAGTAAGTGTGCAAACATTTTTAGACATGCTAATGGTGACTGTGTGTTGAAAATGGCTCAAAGAACACATATTGATGACGTTATGAGGGGTAGAATACTAAGGCGACTGGAGGCTGGTCAAACACAGCAGGTCGTAGCATGGGTCCTCCGTGTGCCACAAAGTGTGATCTCAAGATTATGGCAATGATTCCAGCAGACAGGAAACATGTCCAGGCGCTACAGTATGGGATGTCCACAGTGTAGAACACCACAAGAAGACCGATATCTCACCATCAGTGTCCGCAGACGGCCACGGAGTACCGCAGGTAGTCTTGCTCGGGACCTTACTGCAGCCACTGGAACAGTTGTCTCCAGACACACAGACTACAGACGACTGAACAGACATGGTTTATCGCCTGGAGACCTGCAAGATGCATTCCACTTACTCCTGGTCACAGGAAAGCCCGTAAAGCCCGGTGTCAAGAACACAGAACATGGTCATTGGAACAGTGGTCCCAGGTTATGTTCACGGATGGGTTCAGGTATATTCTGAACAGTGATTCTTGCTGGGTTTTCATCTGGTATCTGGAATCAAATACCAACCCCTTAATGTACTTGAAAGGGACCTGTATGGAGGTTATGGTTTGATGGTGTGGGGTGGGATTATGATTGTTGCATGTACACCCCTGCATGTCTTTGACAGAGAAGCTGTAACAGGTCAGGTGTATCGGCACATCATTTTGCACCAGTATGTCCACCTTTTCAGGGGTGCAGTGTGTCCCACTTTCCTCCTTATGGATGATAACACACGGCCCCATCGAGCTGCCATCTTGGAGGAGTACCTTGAAGCAGAAGATATCAGGCGAATGTAGTGGCCTGCCTGTTCTCCAGACCTAAACCCAATCGAGCACATCTGGGATGCTCTTGATCGACGTACTTGCACATCTTCAAACCCCTAGGACACTTCAGGAGCTCCGACAGGCATTGGTGCAAGAATGGGAGGCTATACCCCAGCAGCTGCTCAACCACCTGATCCATAGTATGCCAACCCATTGTGTGGCCTGTGTACGGGTGCATGGTGATCATATCTTATATTGATGTCGGGGTACATGCGCAGGAAACAGTGGCACTTTGTAGCACATGTGATTCAGCATGGTTTTCTCAACTTATCACCAATACCGTGGACTTACAGATCTGTGTCGTGTGTGTTCCCTATGTGCCTATGCTATCAGTGCCAGTTTTGTGTAGTGCCACGCTGTGTGGCATCACATTCTGTAATTATCCTTAATTTATGAGCATGAGTGTACTTCCACAGATGATGAAGAGATTGAACAAATGAATCATGAGATAAAATAAATTATTCAGACAGTTAAGGGAGATGAAAATTTAATAGTCTTAGGGGAATGGAATTCAGTTGTAGGAAAAGGAAGAGAAGGAAAAGTAGTAGGTGAATATGGACACAGGGAAAGGAATGAAACAGGAAGCCACATGGTAGAATTTTGCACAGAGCTAGATCACAGCTAACACTTGTTTTAAGACTCATCACAGAAGGCCGTGTATGTGGAAGAGACCTGGAGACATTGGAAGGTTTGAAATTGATTATACACTGAAATGCCAAAGAAACTGTTATAGGTACGCATATTCAAATAGAGAGATATGTAAACAGTCAGAATACAGCATTGCGGTCAGCAACACCTACATAAGACAATAGGTGACAGTCACAGTTGTTAGGCCGATTACTGCTGCTACAATATCTGGTTATCAAGATAAATCTCCGACATCACTGCGGCCGGAAAAAGACCCTCTAAGAACGGGACCAACAACAACTGAAGAGTCTCATTCAACATGACAAAAGTGCACCCTTCACAAATTGCTAAGGACCACAACAAGTGTCAGCGAACTCAAAATGCAACGAAACATCATTGAAATGGACTTTTGGAGCCAAAGGCCCACTCATGTACACTTGATGACTGCATGACACAAAGCTTTACGACTCGCCTGGGCCTGTCAACACTGACACTTGACTGTTGATGACTGGAAACATGATGCCAGATTGGACGAGTCTCGTTTCAAATTGTATCCAGTAGATGAACGTGTACGGGTATGGAGACAACCTCGTGAGTCCATGGACCCTGCATATCAGCAGGGGACTGTTCAAGCTGGCGGAGGCTCTGTAATGGTGTAGGGTGTGTGCAGCTGGAGTGATATGGGACCCCTGATAAGTCTAGATGCCTGCCAGGTGACACATATGTAAGCATCCTGTCTGATCACCCGCATCCATTCATCTCCATTGTGCATTCCGATGGACTTGCAAAATTTCAGCAGGACAATGCAACACCCCACACGTCCAGGATTGCTACAGAGTAGCTTCAGGAACACTCTTCTGGGTTTAGACACTTCTGCTGGCCATCAAACTCCCCAGACATGAATATTATTGAGCATAGCTGGGATGCTTTGCAATGTGCTGTTCAGAAGAGATCTTCATCCCCTCGTACTCTTACAGATATATGGACAGTCCTGCAGGATTCATGGTGTCAATTCCCTCCAGCAATATTTCAGACATTACTCGAGCCCATGTCATGTTGTGTTGCAGCACTTCTGCCTGCTCGTGGGGGACCTACATGATATTAGGCAGGTGTGCCAGTTTCTTTGGCTCTTCAGTGTATAAGGATAAGACAGAGATTTCGGAGCCGAGTTTTAAATTTTAAGGCATTTCCAGGGGCAGGTGTGGACACTGACCACAATTAATTGGTTATGAACTGTAGATTAAAACTAAAGAAAGATAGGGATTTAAGGAGATGGGACCTGGATAAACTGAAATTAGGAAATGATCAACAAGAACAGAGGAAAGGAATACGGTAAAAGATGAATGGGTAGTTTTGAGAGATGAAATACTGAAGGCAGCAGAGAGTAGGTAAAAAGATGAGGGCTACCAGAAATTCTTGAGTAGCACAAGAGATACTGAATTTGATTGGTGAAAGGAGAAAATGTAAAAATGCAGTAAATGAAGCAGGCCAAAAGGGAATGCAAATGTCTAAGAAATGAGATTGACAAGAAGTGCAAAATGGCTAAGCAGGAATGGTTAGAGGACAAATGCAAGGAGGTAACACAATGGATTAAGTCAGATTCCATCCACAGGAAAATTAAAGAGACCTTTGTAGAACAAGAGAACCACTTGTATGAATATCAAGAGGTCAGATGAAAAACCAGTTCTAAGCAAAGAAGGGAAAGCGGAAAGGTGGAAGGTGGAAGAGTATATAGGGGGACTATACAAGGGAGATGTGCTTGAGGGAAATATTATAGAAATACAAGAGGACACAGACAAGGTGTATAAGCGGACAAGGGAAAAAAATTCCCGGATCTTTCCCGGCTAAAAAAACACTTTTTTCCCGGGGGAAAATATACTTTTTCTGTGTTAAGAGACACACTTTTCCTCAGAACTGTAAAACTTGTCATCCCTTTAAATGGTTAAGGTTTTATACATCATCTTAGAACTTTCCAGCAGTTTAGAGGGGAAGAAAAAAACACTTTACTGAAAGATCTTTGATGTGCAGCAACATGATGGTGCATCTTTTCGTGTTACAGAAGTATAAATTTGAATTCCATCAAAAAATAGCACATTCGTTTCCGAAGCATTGAAATCGAGATTGCGAGGCTATTTTGTAAGAAGATTACAACTCGTGTCACGTGGCCTCGCTAGTCGATGAGAGCAGATATTCAGAGCATAGCGCACATGATGTAGCCACCCAATAGCAACATCACAATTAAGTAGCGTGAACACACAAATAGGAAAAGTTAACGGTTTAAATCAATATACATAGTGTGGCTACAAGAGAAGCTAAGTTTTCTCATATAATATTGGCCTCTAAGATTAATAAGCTAAAAGAAAAGCTAAGGTTTCAATTATAGTATTGGTCTTCTTTGCGCATGTTACACTAAAAGATATGTCACACAAATTTCCCAGTAAAATTTTAATAATGACATAAATTTCTGGTTTTCTGCACTCAAAATTCTTCTAAGAGGCTGGTCCTCAAAATGTCCACATCGAGGTATATCAACTACACCTGTCGGCAGCTGAGGTTGTCAGTCAGTCATCATTTATTCCAGGGAAAACCTGCATGGTCATCAACAGTAACTGTTCTTTCAAGAACAAGTTACTGTCTTGGTATATATAGTTAAAGACTACCCAGCCATTGACCTTCGTCTGTGTGAATGCGCACAGGTTGCCCAAACTCTTACAGGAATCGCCAAAGTGTGCACGAGTAATGAGTGGGTGGGCAAATGTCTATAAGGTACAATACATATGTAGAATTGTGGACAGTTGGGAATGTGAGTCTCACGGGAAGCGTGCAAGGGATATGTCCCTGCAGTCGCGCTATTCATCTGTGTCCTCGGTGGCTCAGATGGATAGTGTGTCTGCCATGTAAGCAGGAGATACTGGATTCGAGTCCCGGTCAGGGCACACATTTTCAGCTGTCCACATTGAGGTATATCAACTACACCTGTCGGCAGCTGAGGTTGTCAGTTAGTCATCATGGAAGTATGTTCCATCCGTGCAACTAAATGAAAGGCAATTTGTTTTCTGCCATTCGTATTTCACTACTTTTATTTATGAAGCATCTTTAGTGGCCTGTAATACAGATTTCTTTTTAAAAATATTATACATATATTATGTAGTAGTTACAATATGTTACTATGTTACACTTTGCCATTAGTTCTCTTGTTTTTTAGATTAGAAACAACTTTTGTAGCACAAATTTTGTGATGTTAAATTATCGTTTTAAGTTACTTATGATTTCCAGTGTTGTTAGGCCATATGTGTGGTCCTGGAGACATGTTCATTTGGTTCCCATGATCTCATGCTCCAGCTGGCCAATTTCTGGCATTTCTTCACCCACATTTATTATAACACATCACTTGCGCTTTTCATTTTGTGATCAACATTTGTGTAAACATCGCAAGTGATGTTTTATAATAAATGTGGATGAAAAAAAGATGGAAATTGGCCAGCTGGAGAATGAAGGCATGGGGACCAAATGAAAACATCTCTAGGACCACTGGAAATCATAGGTAACACAAACCAATAATAATTTAACATCACAAAATTTCTGCTACAAAAGTTGTTCCTAATCTGAAAAACAAGAGAAAACATGACAAAATGTACCATACTAACATAATTCTTACGACTACATAACACATGTATTATATGTATAAAAAGAAACATGTATTACAGGCAACTGAAGATGCTTCATAAACAAAAGAAGTGAAACACGTAAGACAAAAAACAAACTATTTCATTTAGTTGCATACCTCCATGAATCAAATTACATTAACAACACTCCTGGATTCTTCAAAACTTATAACACAGAAGAAATAGAGTATGAGCATAATACCAAATTCCGAGATAAAATTAAAAATCTACTTAAAATCTGCAGCTTCCTCTAGGCACCATTAAAAGTAAAGTACTGTATAGTGACTGTTGGGACTCGACGATCTTTCAAAGTGCCGCCACGCACTTACGCGCGTCCTCTACATGCGGCGCTGTCTGCCAGCGATGCAGCAGCCGCGCCACCTAAGCGGCCGGCCAGCCAGCCAGTGGCCGCTAGACTTGGACTCGGTGCTGATTTGACTGTTACCATGTACACATGTCTTACTTTGTCTACTTGCTCTGTGACTTACATGTATTGCGTCGTCTTTGAAATATATGTGTTCAACTTGACGTTAAAACAACTGGCGACAAGGTAGTGGATTTTTTCTTTTCATCGTTGCCCCGCAGGTTTCCATGGCTACTTTAGAGCAACTATTGTAAGGTCTCATTGAACAGCAAACGCTTCTCACATCGGCGATTCGCGATTTCGTCGCGGCATCCAATGCAGGGCGTCCCTCGTCGTCTATACCTCCTTTTCCTCATTATGATGAGACGGCGGAAGACTGGTCTGATTATGAAAAACATCTTCGACAGCACTTCTTGGCATTTCACATCACGGACGAACAAACATGCAAGTCTCTGTTCCTTTCATGGATTTCACCTCAAATGTATCAGTTGTTGTCGCAATTGGCTCCTTTGAAAGATCCTGCATCTTTATCCTTTGCTGACATGTGCTCACTTCTGTCCATATATTTTCAAAAGCATACGCATGTGGTAGCCTCTCGTGTTGCCTTTTATCATTGTCAAAAACAACCGCATCACTCCTATTGCACTTGGGCTGCTGAACTTCACGGCCTCAGTAGAAAGTGTCAATTTTTTACTGAAGTTCATAAAGAATCCTACGCCGATTCCATGGTACGGGATGCTATTATCCGGTCAGCGCTCGATAGGTGCCCTTCAGTTGGTAAATCTGACTCTAGATGAAGTCCTATCCATCGCGCAGTCTTTTGAAATTTCTCGCCTCGCTGGAGCGCAAATAGAGGTGTGGGGTGACGTCGGGGAAACACAACCTCTGCGCCCTGTTGACGACGCCCTGTTGGCGTGTCCCCGCCGGCCGACGTGGCCGCAGTACGCTCCCACACGCAGCCTCGGTCTAATTGTAAACAAACCTCTAAGAAACTGCAGCAAAATCCCCCGGCAACTTCCTTCATGTCCGCGGTGTTTTACGAAACATTCATGGGAGGATTGTCCCCAATGTTGAGCCGTGTGTCACAACTGCAAAAAGAAGGATCATGTGTCATCCGTTTGCAAATCCAACCGCATACATGATGTTCATGAACATGACGCTGATTCTGATTCTGTGTTGTTTGTCAATAGTACTTCTTCCCTTTCAGGGAAGTTATTCCTCACTGTCCAAATACTTGGTTGGGATGTTCGCATGCAGGTGGATACTGGTTCTGCTCCTACTATCATCAATTCTCAGACGTATCTTCAGTTGGGTTCTCCAACCCTATCACCTCTCACTAGGCAATTACAGACATACAATAAACAGAAGATTTCTCTCCTGGGACAATTTGATGCTGAGGCATCTTATAAATCTGTCGTTCGCACTGTTCCCATATTTGTGGTCGACCATAGTAATGCGGAGAATCTTTTTGGTTTCGATGCCTTTCGCGTTTTTGGGTTCTCCATAGATGACTCTGTCAATATCGTCTCTGATGCTATTCCTTATGCTCACTTGGATTCCTTGTTGACGACATTTTCGTCCCTTTTTTCTCCTGGGTTAGGCCGTGCAAACGACTTGGAAGCTCATATCACGCTCAAACCCACTGCTCAGCCTAAATTTTTTCGGGCTCGGCCCATTCCTGTGGCCCTTCGTGATCGGGTCAAACAGGAACTGGATAGTCTCACTGCTTCAGGGGTCTTGCAACCTGTCACTTCCAGTGAGTGGTCCTCTCCTGTCGTTGTCGTTGCTAAGCCCAATGGTGATATTCGTCTCTGTGGCGATTTTAAAGCCACTGTAAATGCTCAATGCCTCATCGACACTTACCCTATGCCCCGACCTGAAGAATTGTTTACTAAACTTGCTGGAGGCCAGTATTTTTCTAAAATTGACCTGTCAGAAACTTATAATCAACTTCCTCTCGACGCTGCTTCCTGGCAGTTTCTGGTCCTTAACACGACTTTCAGCCTCTATCAATACCAACGATTGTCATTCAGGGTTGCCAGCACCCCTGCTCTCTTTCAGCGACACTTGGAACAATTGTTGCTCCCTGTCCCTGGGTGTATTAATTACATGGACGACATTGTTGTCACTGGCTCCACCACTGAAGAACATCTTCAGAATCTCCGCACACTTTTTCATGTCTTACAGACTGCCGGTCTTAAGTGTAATCTTCAGAAATCACAATTTTTTCAGGCATCTATCACGCACTTGGGGTTCCAACTCTCTCGGGATGGTATTCATCCACTTCAGCAAACTGTCGCTGCGATCGATGCCCTTCCTCACCCTACATCTGTTAAGGAACTGCATGCCTTCTTGGGGAAAATAGCATACTATCACAGGTTTTTACTATCTGCGGCTTCGGTGGCTCAGCCATTGCATTGCCTGTTTCATAAAAACGTGCCGTCCGCGTCATGCGATGCAGGTTTCCAGAAATTGAAGACTATGCTGAAACAGGCCCCGTGGCTGGCTACTTATCGACCTGGCCAACATCTCGTTCTTGCCACGAACGGCTCTCAATACAGGATTGGTGCAGTCCTTGCACACCGTTTTTCTGACAGTTCTGAACAACCCATTGCTTATGCCTCCAAAACGCTCACGGATGCCCAACGAAAATATTCTCAAATTGAAAAAGAAGCTTTGGCCATTATTTATGCTCTTCATAAGTTTGGTGTTTTTCTGTATGGATCCAAATTTCATTTTGTTACGGACCACAAACCACTTGTTTCCTTGTTTCATCCATCAAAGTCACTTCCCGACAAGGCTGCACACTGCCTCCAGCGTTGGGCTCTTTACTTGTCTCGTTTCAATTATGAGATTCATTTCTGGCCAATGTCTCAACATGCGAATACTGATGCACTGTCTTGCCTTCCCATGGGTCCTGATCTGGCATTTGATAGGGACGAACTTTTGTGTTTCCACCTGGATGTTACCGAGCAGCGGGTTGTGGACAGGTTCCCCACCACCGGGGACCGGCTGGCGGCTGCTACGGGTTCTGATCCTACCCTCTCCCAGGTTTTATGCTGTATTCAGAAGGGTTGGCCAGATCGTCCGTCCACTAAGACTTCTGACCCGTTGCGGAACAACTACGCTTTGCGCTACCGCCGCACGGCTAGGGATGGTGTTATCCTCCTTTCCACCGACAATGCTTCACCACGTGTTGTGGTACCTGTGTCTTTGCGTGCATCGGTCTTGCACCTCCTTCACCAAGGGCACTGGGGTGTCTCTCGCAAAAAATCTCTGGTGTGCCGTCATGTGTACTGGCCCAGCATCGACTCTGAAATCGCACACATGGTCGCTGCCTGCGGTCCTTGTGCGTCACAGGCCGCCGCCCCGAAGTCATCTTTGTCACCGTGGCCTTCGCCTGAGAAGCCCCGGGAGCATATTCATGCTGACTTCGTGGGACCTTTTTTAGGTACTTATTGGCTACTCGTAATTGACGCCTACTCTAACTTTCCTTTCATTGTCCGTTTCACGTCGCCTACCACCGCAGCAACCACAAATGCTCTAGCTCGCATTTTCTCTTTGGAAGGCCTTCCCTCTACTCTTCTCACTGATAATGGTCCGCAATTTGCCTCTTCCGAATTGGCGGATTTTTGTGTCCGTTGTGGCGTCATGCATGGGTCATGCATGTCACAGCCCCTCCATTCCATCCACAGCCAAACGGTGAGGCTGAACGACTGTCCGCACATTTAAGGCTCAGATGAGGGAACTCCCGACTTCTTCTGCTGCTGATGATGCGCTTCTCCAATTTCTGGCTTCTTACCGTTTCACTCCCATGGACGACCACAGCCCGGCTGAGCTCTTACATGGCTGACAGCCCCGCACATTACTTCATCTTCTGTGGCCTTCCACCTCACGGCCGTGGGTGCCTTCGCTTTGTCGGTTCACCGTCGGCAATCTTGTATCGGTGCGGGGATATGGCAGGCGGCCAAACTGGAGTCCGGGCCGCATCTTATGACACCATGGCCGACGCCTGTATGAAATCCAGATGGACACGGGTGTTGCAGTGGGTCATTCGGACCAGCTTCGGCCTCGTGTGCCGGCAACGCCTGTTCCGAATGCCGCTACACCACCTTCGGCTCTACCTGATGCTCGGGATCTTGGCATCTCCCATTACTCACAACGCAGCCCTCTCACCATCATCTTGGTGGCAGCACAAGAACGGATGCCACCAGAAGACGTGCCCATGCAGGAACCGGAGGACCATCATTTGTCGGAGCAACTCTACTCGCCTCCTTCTCCTATGGACGCCGATACATCGCCCATGTCTCCTGTTATAACAACCGGACTTGCCGCAACGGGCATATTGGCGCACGGGTCCCCAGCGGATTCGACCCCTACGTCTCCTGTCATCTCGACCCGTTATCATCAGGGACACTTCCGTCCGTACAGGAAGCCTCCTCCTCGAGACTTTATGGCCAATCAAACAACACCTATGGACGTTAGCAATCTACAGGCCACCTCCATCAAGACCAGTGTAAAAAATTCAAAGGGGGAAAAGTGTTGTGACTCGGCGATCTTTCAAAGTGCCGCCGCGCAGTTACGCACGTCCTCTACATGTGGCGCTGTCTGCCAACGATGCAACAGCCGTGCCACCTAAGCGGCCAGCCAGCCAGCGGCTGCTAGACTTGGACTCAGTGCTGATTTGACTGTTACCGTGTACACATGTCTTACTTTGTCTACTTGCTCTGTGACTTACATGTATTGTGTCGTCTTTGAAATATATGTGTTCAACTTGACGTTAAAACAGTGATGAACCCACCAGCATCAAAATTAAGATCACAACATAAAATTCACAAACCGAATTGTCTCATACATCTCATACTCTAAACTATAAAATCACCAGGGAACTTAATGACATTATCTGTAAGGCATATGTATGGGAAAAATAATATCCATTTCAAGAACAGTTATGGGCTCATCAGTACCATGAAAGATGTCCCCATCCCAACCACAGATAAATTTGCATCTCCTGACACAGTCACCTTACATACAAACAAACTGCCAAAGAAACAATCAATACAATAAAAAATAACATACTTCAAAATGGAACAATGGATATAACTGAAATCTACAAACCCACAGAGATTCTAGGACCGATACAGTCATACAACTACTTCCTGTTCAACATCAAGTTTTACATTCAGGATGTTGGACTGGCAATGGGAAGTAGTATTGCAGGTTTGCTAGCACACATTTATATTAACAATCCTGAAGCCAACTTTTTCAGATCTCAAATCCAACTGAAAGATAAGCTGCTTTACTACAAACGCTATGTTGATGACATGCTTATTCTGTTTAATGGAATAATGAAAGAGATAGAAAGTCTAGCTGAAGAACATAATAAATTACACCATAAAGCCAGTTCATTGCAGAACATGATGCAACAGATGGCATTAACTATCTTGATTTAAAACTGTCAAAGGAAAATTAATAGCATGGTATTCAAATTTTCAAAAAGCCAACAACTACCAGTGTTACCATTCATAACTTTTCCTGCCATCCACACCAATATAAAAAAGCATTCTTCAGATAAATGGTTAATCAAATGTTTAATATCCCAATGAAAACAAGTGAAAGACATAGAGAAACAGAAATTATAAAATGAAGTGTAATACTCCATTATTAGTGTCAGGCTAAGAATTTGGTCTGAGCAGCTTCTGTATGGTCGAAATCCTCCTTGATTTTCTCCAAGTTGTGGTTCCAGAATGTTTTTGATCCTATTGTAAATAATGTGGGAGAAAATTTTGTATGTGCAGTCCAGAAGGGCTATTCCTCTGCAATTATCTGGATTGGTTCTATCTCCTTTTTTAAATAATGGATGGATTATTCCTGAGGTCCAGTGCTATGGAATTTTCTCTGTGATCCACACTTCAATTAGATGTTGGTGGAGATTTATGACTGCAGGTTTTCCAGCATTCCTCCAGATTTCTGCAAAATACATGGTCTTCACCAAGCGCCTTGTAATTTTTTAGTTCCTGAATTGTGACCTCTACTTCATTGATAGTTGGAGGATCTGTTAGGTCTGGGGTGGTTAAAATAGGTGCTTCAGTCTCTACTTGAAATGTTTCCAGTGGGTCATTTAAAAGTTTGCTGAAAGTCTCCACAAGGATCTCTGAATTTTCTTGACTACTATGCGCCATCTTTATCTCGTAAAGGTTTTGCAATAATCTCTTGACTGTTTGTTCTGGAAGTTGTCTTCTATCTTTTCTAAGGTATTTTGTCTGTCTGATGATTTTATGGGTTGACTTTCTTTGCTTGATTAGTTCTAGATGTGATTCTTCAGACTTTTGGGCTTGATGCTTTATCCAAGCTTGGTGCCTTGTTTCTCATGCCTGGTCACATTCTTCATTCCACCACTCATGTTTACTTCCTGGGATTTATTGGAGCTAACTCTTCTGCTATGAATTTTAATTTGGTGGTTGATTCTTCTAGCGTATCACAGTTGATAGACCCTTCAGCTGATTTCGTAGTGTATTCCTCATTTTTTGTTAAGATGGTTGGGTCGAATTTTCTTCTAGTTTTTTTCTGAGATCTTTTCTTTACCATTTGTGTTAATTTTATTTTGATCTTCACAACATAGTACTCAGACCCTGAGTCTTCACCCCTTAAAACTTTGACATTGTAGATTTCACAATGGTGAAATTTACCCATAAATACATGGTCCAGTTGCCATTTGCCCTTTCGGAAATCAGGGTGTTTCCAGGATTTTAATTTGTGAGGTTTCCTTTTAAAACATGTTGATTTTGAGACCAGGTTATGGTTTCTACAAGTTTCAATTAACCTTTGACAATTTTTGTTGGTCCATTTATGTACGGGCCATTTTCCAATGATATCTCTGTATCTTCTTTCTTGCCCCAGTTGAGCACGGAGCACTGAAGACGCCAAGGAGAATTTTTATGTTTGATGGAGTAATGTTGATTAATTGATCCAGGAGATCCCAAAATTTCTGTGTTTCTTCTTTGTCCTTCAGAGTATTATTTTTCTGATTGGTGGAGCATGAGCATCAGTTTTAATTTGAAATAAATTGACATAAAAATTTTCTGAGTATCATATCACATCATCAGTAGACCCCGAAGGTGGTCACTGTAACTATGGCTGAAATGTTGGTAGCTTTTACTTTATGTCATGGTATGATACTCAGGAAACTTTTATGTCAATTGACTCTGGCCACAAAGCCCTCGCAGTTATGTGAAATAAGTTGTTTCTGACTTATTAACCAAATGTCATTGTGCATGTATTTTTTATTAGAGACAGTGCTCGTCTTTCATTAAACTGTGTAAAACTAAATCATGGCATCAACTAAATGAAAACATGTGACACCGTCTTTAGTGGAGAAACTGAAAATGGTTGAAATTTTAGATAAAGACGAGTCTCTTGAAAACATTGCAAGTGAGGTAGGGACTGGCATAACAACTGTTAAAGACGGCAGAAAAAATAGGAAAACTGTTGATAGTCATGCAATGGCAACTGATGATGAGAAACAACTGAAAATACATAAGAGTTTTAAGAAGACTGAAAGTGAAATTTTAGACAATGCTTTGCAGATGTAGTTTGAGCAGATGAGAAGAAAAGGAAGTCTGTTGTTTGGTTCAATCATGAAAGAAAAGGCACTGATTTTATATGAAAAATTAGATTAAAACAATGAAACTGAAATGTTCACAGCAAGTGAGGGCTGATTACATTGGTAGAAGAAAAAAAATGACATGGCAACTAAAATATTATTTTGCAGCAAGAAGTTGCCTGCTGACAAGACAGTTGCTAATGAATTTGTTCTGTAATTTGTAAACTTAGTTAAAGAGCTTAATCTGACCCCTGATTAAGTGTATAACATTGATGAATGTTCCCTATAAAAGCTCTTGTTGCACCAAAAAGAGTCTGTAACAGGAACAGAACTTGGTATAGACAGATTAACTGTTGCACTCGGTAGTAACACTAATGGAAGTCACAAGATACTGTACAGTGATGTTACAGGTCAATAAAAGTGTTTTGACAATCCAACAGTTTTTGTATTCCAACCATGTTCCTGGTCCTATATGGGATGGACTAGTGAGGTTCTAATGTGTATGCAAAGAAGAAGAAAATAATGTCTCGGAACGCTGGCCGGAGTGGCCGAGCGGTTCTAGGCGCTCCAGTCTGGAACCGCGCGACCACTACAGTCGCAGGTTCAAACCCTGCTTCGGGCATGGATGTGTGTGCTGTCCTTAGGTTAGTTAGGTTTAATTAGTTCTAAGTTCTAGAGGACTGATGACCTCAGCAGTTAAGTCCCATAGTGCTCAGAGCCATTTGAACCAATGTCTCTGAACAAAGTATGTTATATCTTTGCGAAAAAATCTTTATAACAAATACTAGGTGTACAGTACATGCTGGATGCTGGCAAAGTATTGTAGCGATCAGTACATGTATTCATATGCAATGAAAAGTGAGTAATTTGTAAAAACAATTTGTAACCAGTTGGTCACCACAGTAAAAGCTGCTAGCTGGATACTAATTACAAAGCTGCCTATTCACTCACATGCCATATAAACATTCCTCATAGCAATACATTAAAGTATTTTTCTAACTTATTGTCACAGAGTCAGTACCTAGCATCACTATGAAACAGTCATGTATAACTTCCATGTGCACCATCTGAAGATGAGCAAGAAAAAGGTCAAAAACTTGTTTATGGAATAAATAAGTATTTCAAAATGTGACTGGTTGCAGTTTTATGTATTTATATTGATTTTTGTAGTATTGCTAGTAAACAGTAATTTCCTTTTATTTAATGAAGTGCATAGGTCAATTATGCACATCTCAACATTTACCTCATTTACTACAGTTTTTCATTGTCCATTCAAATGTGCTTTGCTGTGATCTCAATAGCCTTCTGAAGAGTTGCAAAAGTCACAAACAGCAGTTACGTGTTTCAATACTAGAGCAGCATACAGTTTGCTTATGTTCCAGAAAAAATTATTTATATCTACAAGCAGGAAACCACTATGGCTTATAAATCTGTTCTTTAGAAACACATCCAACCAATTTTCCCTGCATGGCCATTTTCAAGTATTTTTTTCAGAATGAGCAATTCTCCTATTCATTGTGACCAAAATGTATTAAAATTGTTCTGCACTCTGAAGCTATTTGGTTGCGTTTATAGAGAATAACAATGAATTATTCTATCAGAAGAATTTATTTCCTTTACCCTGATTTTCTGCTTCACTTTGTCAACAACAGCAGCATAGCATCTGCTCACTGCCCCCCCCCCCCACACACACACACAAAAAAATTACAGAATGTGAAACAAAGTTCGAATGTTAATACAGCTCCACACCCCTCCAGCACGTCCTCAGCCAAACTCCTGTTGATGAGCTCATTAGTATTAAAATGCAACTTTTCTCCATTTTCACAGGGCAAAGAGGAATTTAAGACATACACAATGGCACAGCCACATAAAAATAGAAGTAAATGTGTGAGCTAGGCTGCAGGGGGCCCATTACACATGAATGCTGTCAAGGATTAATAACGGACTTAAGGTAAGATATTAAATGGCTATTTATTATATTACTAGCTATACCCTGAAATATGTTGATACAGCTCAATCTGGTTGAATGGAAAAGCAATATAAGAGAATGCACACTTTCTAATACGTACGGGAACTGCATATACGTCTTTATCACCTTCTGCCCCATCTCTCTGTCCATCCCCTCCTTTCCCTCTGTCAATTTCCTCCCACCCCTTTATCCCTCTCTTCTTCTCTCCGCTCTCCAACCTTCAGACTTGTTTATTGTTATTGCAAATTCAGATTGTGTAGGAGTATTCTAATCATAAGCCCAAATGCCAGAAATACAACTTTCCTGTCTTCTGTGAAAACCATCGTTAGAGTATTGAATAAGAATTTGGAGTAAATTGGTGAAGACCTTTTCAAGATCTTTGGTAAAAATGTTTCCCTTTATCTATCATTAAGGCATCCCAGAACGTATATAAAAATGCGCTCATATTCTAATGCAACACTGTGTACAAACTTCGAAGTAATCAGTAAAGAACTTTTGTAGATTTAATATTTTCAACAAACACACATTTACATGTTTATTTCTATATATGTGATGGTGACCCCCCCACCCCCCCCCACCCCACCACCAAACAAAAAACACCACTTAAATCTCCAAAGTTTTTTAATGACTCCTTCAAAACTTTTACACAACATTGCATTTGAATACACACATGTTTCTGTACACCCAGTGGAGCACCATATGGTAATTAAACGTGTATATATATAATATATATAAAGGGACTACATTGTTAGCAAAAATCTTGTATTTGTTTGTTCAATGTCTTAAACCTCTGAAAGTTCTTCACCAATTCCTATGAAACATTGACACTACATTGCATTTGAATATGTAGTGTTTTTGCATACATTATGAAGCACCATGCAAACACAAATATATACAATGAGGTAACAAAAGCCATGAGACAGTGATATGCACATATACAGGTGATGGTAGCATTGCGTACCCAAGGTATAAAAGGAGTAGCACATTGGCAGAGCTATCATTTGTACTCAGCTGATTCATGTGAAAAGGCTTCCCATGTGATTATAGCCACATGACGGGAATTAACAAACTCTGAATACAAAATACAGAATTCATTATCAAATTCAATATTCCAAGATTCACTGGGTCAAGAGTGTGCTGAGAATACCAAATTTCAAGCATTACCTGTCATCACGGGAACCACAGTGGCTGGCAGCCTTCACTTAACAACCGAGAGCAGCGTCGTTTTTGTAGAGTTGTCAGTGCTAACAGACAAGCAACAATGTTTGAAACAACTGCAGAAATCAATGTGGATTGTACGACAAACCTATCCATTAGGACAGTGCAGTAAAACCTGGCATTAATGGGCTATGGCAGCAGATGTCCGACAACAGTGCCTTTGCTAACAGCATGACATCACCTACTGCACCTCTCCTGGGATCATGGCCATATCAGTTGGATCCTAGATGACTGGAAACCAGAGGCCTGTGGAGATGAGTCCTGATTTCAGTTGGTAAGAGGTGACGGTAGGGTTTGAGTGTGGCATAGACCCCATGAAGCCATGGACCCAAATTTTCAACAAGACAATGTGCAAGCTGGTGGTGGCTTCATGGCGGTGTGGACTGTGTTTACGTGGAATGGACTGGGCCCTTGGTCCAACTGAATCAATCACTGACTGGAAATGGTTACATACAGCTACTTGGAGACCATTTTGAACCATTCATCGACTTCATATTCCCTAGCAACGATGGAATTTTTATGGATGACAATGCACAATGTCGCCAGGCCTCAATTTTTCACGAGTATTTTGAAGAACATTCTGGACAATTCAAACAAGTGGTTTGACCGCCTGGATCACTCAACTTGAAATCCATTGAACATTTAAGGGAGCTAATCCAGATGTCAGTTTGTGCACAAAATCCTTCAACAGCAACACTTTTGCATTTATGGATGGCTATACAGCCAGCATAGCCCAATATTTCTGCAGGGAACTTCCAATGATTTGGTGAGTCCTCTCCACGAGTTGCCGCACTACGGTGGTTAAAAGGATGTCCAACTCAATATTAGGACTTTTATCACCTCGGTGTATAATACATGTATTAAATTTTATTTACCATATGGTGCTCCATTAGCTACATAAAAACAGGCAAGTGTTTGAATGCAACATAGTGGCAAAATTTCATTGCTACTGGTGAAAACTTTAAGATATTTACAATTTTGTTCAAACGAACATTTACATTTTTACTTATATAAATTATTATTATTATTATTATTATTACTGTTATTATTATAAACCCCTACACTTAACATTTAAGCTCCTGAAACAGCTCGAAAGGCTCACAAGAGACTGTTTGCCACAAACAAGGATGGAGACTAGCATCAGTACTTCAGCATTCAACAGTAAATGAAGATGGGGGTAATACAATGTGGATGATACAGAATTTCACTTGGCAGACGATGGAACTAATATCCTAGGTACAACATTACCTTTGCACTTCCATGTTCGTCCAGAAGAATATTTTCCAGCTTCAAATCCCTGTGACAGATTTTGTGCTGTGGATGTCAGAGAAAAAAAATGTTACTGGTTGCTGTTTATGAGGCAACACAAGTTTGAAACATAACAATACTGAATATTTTTTGAAGAAGCAGACCTTGTGACAGTAATAAACTGCTGTTGATATTTGTCTAAATATTCGTCGAGCTTCATCTTCGGAAAGTACTTTCCTTTCACTCAAGTAGTCATACAATTCTCCTCCAGCAGCATATTCCATAACAAGTACCATCTTTTCGCGATTTTCAAATACTGTAAATAAAGAAAAAAAGGCAAATATTAATGGACCTTAAAACACAAGGCATTATTTCTTTCATAGTACAGAAAATAGTGTCCTGCTGCATATTATAAATATGGGTAAACAAATAAGCGCATGTGCAAAAATATAACATTAATACTCATCCATGCTTCATATTAAATAATTTTTTGGTTCTGTTTCTGGTGGATGACATATTTGAATGGTGCAGAAATTTGTAGTTATGTGGGAATGTGTTACTTCTCTCCCCTGCTTATAAACAAACCATGTGATAAGTTTTTTTTTCTGAATGAATTGCTGAGGAATTGGCAATGATCATGAATGAAAGATTACATAACATTCCTGTCTTCAATGAAACAGCTCCATATTTTGATTGGTAATAATCATGTTTCTAACTGTCGGCTTGATAGCAACTGAAATCTACATTGGTACTAATTACAGCATATGGTATTGAGTTTCTTAATTTTCCGGCTTCACAATAATTAACACAATGACTGACTGATGCAGTAAGGAATCCCATAAGTAACACTAACTGCTGTTTCTTCACCTTCCCATCCTTTCAGTCACTTCTCAAGTATGTCATATTAATTCCTTGACAAGAAATAAAGTTGAGATTATTATGACATCATTATGTTGCACATTTGTACCATAAAAATAAACAAGACCCTAGAGAATTCTGAGTAACTTGACAAATTCTTAAAAATCGAGGTATCTATAAAACAGATAATCTCACTCACTGACAATCAAGTATGTTAACAGTAACAATAAATTTTCAAGGAGAAAGAAATAGGAAGAATCACTAAAAGAGTGAGAATTCATCATCTTTAATGTGATAACTTTAAGTAAAAGTCTTAACCAGAACTGTTAAAAAAAAGTAGTTTTTTGTCTTAATTATCCATTAATTGTAACATAAAGAATCAAGCTGCAAATCCTTTCCCACCTACTTCGATACGTTCCTCTTCCATAAATAAAATATGATCACAGATTGCATACAACTTTATGGTTAAATCAAAAAAAGATTCACAGTTCATAGGAGCAACTGAAAGTTCATACGACATTAATTATTATAAATCAATATTAATACATGAAAACTTTTAACAGATTTTATATCTAACTCAGCTTCATTGATGAGGCCACTAATGGATGATTGTGAAGAGCTGCCAGTTCAAATTTTGGTGGTGGAAGAAATTTTCACCACCTATATTTAGCTGACTGTGCAAAGAGAGGTGGAGGGACAAATTTCCTGAACATCACAATTAGCTTCAATGTCTCACATTAAAATCCAAATTTCATCACAGTGTGTCATGGAATGAGGGCATGTGACGCCAGTGATGGTGACTTACTGATTAAATGGGGAGATCATGCCACCTTCACAAATCACCACTAGCAACAAAAAACAAAACAAAACACATACACCTATTCTCTCCCTCTCTATTTATTTTTCACCTGTATATGTAAAACAACTTGTGATTCAAAAGAAAGCAGTTTCAATTTAGGTGGCTCAAACCCCCGCCCCCTAATGGCACAGCCAACCATGAAACAGTATTTGCATTTATAGTATATGCACTGATTAATACTGATTAAAAGTGGGAAACTGCATTGTTCAAAAAAACCAAACCTTACTCTGAATGTTGTAAGGTATCACCAGCCAGGCACAGCTCAAAACATACTTATTAAGAATAGCAACATTCATTCATCCCATGTTTTATTACAGCAATATTATTTGAGTTCCACAAATACATTTTTCCAAAGTTTAATAAATGTCGTACAACTGCTATATGTATTTCACTGAAGGTTGCAATGTCTAGACCATCTACACACCATTGCTTGAAATGTCTGACAGAATGGTACAAGTCTTGGGGTCTAAAGAAAACAATTCTCTGGAGAAGCACTTTGGTCCTGCACGAAACTGCTAGTTGTATTTGTCACTAACACTGTATTAAATTGAAACAAATTTAGTTCATGCTTTGGAGGAGTAAGTTGTTATGAACATGATGGATGTAGTCATGATTCAAGTCTGTAGGCTCTTGGAGCAGGAGATTAACATATTCAAAGCAGAAGAAACAGTTTTTGACGGAATAGCACACAGCTTTGAAATGTAATTACAGTTGATCATTTCCCCTTTCTTTTGTAAGTGATATTGAGACAAATTTTTAAGGTGTGATCAGACAAACAAGAATAAAATCAATCAGGTTTAGAAAGCAATCTCTGAAGAGGGAATTTATATAAAAGATGGGGCTAGACCAAATATAGACAAACAGCACTCCTGTAGCAATAAGCAATAAGAAATATGGCAAAGAAATCATCTCATTTTTTCTAGTAATGACTATTTTTATGATAAAAGATAAAAGCAAAGAAAATAAACAAAACTGTTTATTATATGTGTTGTTTTATTGATTTTCATATAGGGCAACTTTATCTGTCTCTTACGACAAGCTGTGCAAAAATTATAGTTGTGGCTTTACAATCTTTCATGCAACTTTGGCTTATGGTGTCAAATAACAAACATGCCCAGCAAAGTTTTATGACATAGTACTCCTTCGCATGGTAAATGATAAAATGCATATTACAATCATGTTAAAAAACCGGAACACCTGGAATGGCTAGAGGGAATGTTCATATTCATAGGACATATGCGTCAGTATGTTCTGCAGAAATGATTTTGCATTTCAGTCACCTCGGTTCAGCAAGTGTCCTGTTGCCTACTATGCACAGGGTCCACCATGGGCCCTGATAACTTCTCTCACTTGTGACGGCATCAACACATGTAAGGCACGAATGGCATCCTATGGTATAGCCATCGGTGCTGCTTTCACCTGGTTCCAAAGTTCATCTGTGGGGGTTGGCTTTGGGTCACAGTGCATCACCCATCGTTTCACCATATCCACACGTTTTTGATTGGCGACAAGTCTGCTGATTAGGCAGCCCAGGGCAAAAGGCTGATATCCTGTGATAACAACAACGCTCTTGTTTCTGCAGCAACATGTGCTCGTGCATTGTCTTGCTGAAAAATGGTATCTGAGATGATGTGTACAGGGTGTATACGTGGACAAGGAAAAAAAAATTCCCAGATTTTTCCCGGATTTCCCGGATAAAAATACACTTTCTCCCAGATGAAAACACACTTTTTCCACGTTATTAAAACTTATCATTCCTTATGAATGGTTATGTTTTTATATACGGGCGTGTAATTTCTGGACACTTTAGAAAACGAAACTCAGGGAAGAAAACCCCTTTTGATGTGCAGCAACATGTACGCTGCATATTTTCATATTATGAAAGTTGCTGTTGTTGTGGTCTTCAGTCCTGAGACTGGTTTGATGCAGCTCTCCATGCTACTCTATCCTGTGCAAGCTGCTTCATCTCCCAGTATGTACTGCAGCCTACATCCTTCTGAATCTGCTTAGTGTATTCATTTCTTGGTCTCCCTCTACGATTTTTAACCTCCACGCTGCCCTCCAATACTAAACTGGTGATCCCTTGATGCCTCAGAGCATGTCCTACAAACCGATCCCTTCTTCTAGTCAAGTTGTGCCACACACTCCTCTTCTCCCCAATTCTATTCAATACCTCCGCATTAGTTATGTGATCTACCCATCTAATCTTCCGCATTCTTCTGTAGCACCACATTTCGAAAGCTTCTATTCTCTTCTTGTCCAAACTATTTATCATCCATGTTTCACTTCCATACATGGCTACACTCCATACAAATACTTTCATAAACGACTTCCTGACACTTATAAATTAGAATTCCATCAAATACCGCATGTTACTTCCCAAACCATTGTAATCGAGATTGCAATGCGCTTTTGTAAGCCAGTCATAGCTCATGTCACATGATCTTACCAGCCAATGACAGTGGATATTCAGATCCCAGGACACATATGTAGTCAGCTAATAGCAACATCAAAAATAGCGCGGATACACAAACAGGAAAGGTTAATGTTTTAAATTAACATACATAGTGTTGCTACAAGAAAAGCAAAGCTTTCACATATAATTTTGGTCTCTAAGGTTAATAAGCTGAAAGAGAAGCTAAGCTTTCACATATAATGTTGATATTTTTTGCGCGTGTTACACTTTAAGATAGATCACACAAATGTGCCAGGAAAATTTTTAGCCAAGTCCACTGACTTGTCCTCAAAGGTTTCTACAAATAAATTAGCTACTGCAGAGGAGAGAGAGCTTCCCGTGGCACTACATCAATTTGCTCATAAAAACGACATGAATGTCTCATCTTCTGGGCTCGAAATACTTCTAAATGGCTCGTCATCAAACGCTCTGTGATTTAAGAAATTCATCATACACTCTCGCACATAGTTCAACTTGTGTCAAAGGAAATTTACTTTGAAAGTAACGCTTTTCAAATCACCATTCCCAATATTTTCCCGCGACCAGTTAGAAATAGGTTCGTTTCAGTAGTTGTCAGAGAGCGCCAGATAACAGGCGCCACCGGACTTTGGCAGCTGCTATGACGCAGGAAGCCCTTATGTTCGTACGTGTAAAACATTAAAAGATCTTACATTATGTCATAAAAGAAACAAGACATCAGAGGTTCTTCCAAGAGCATCGGAATTTCGTGAACCATACTAAAATGGCACATACAAAGTGCATACTTAAAGAGCACATTCGTAGATCCAGATTCCCAAAGAAGTAGGCCTCAACCTGATCTTAAGCTTTCAGTGTGGGTTTTGGGATGTAAATTTTCTTGGAGTACCAGTACTGTATTAACTCATTTTTTATTCTTTATTATGGCATAATGCCATATGTGCTACGAGATGAAAATGTGCACTAGAAAAGCAGCGAGCAGTTGAAATTAGCCGATAGTATGGAACTAAACACTTCGTTTCAAACACATTGACTGCCTTGTTCTACAAGGCGATTAATGCATGACTGTCAGAAAAGTGGAAACAAAATAAAATCTGAAACTAATAACATATATTAACCTTCCATAATTATGTGAATGTATTTTAATTCACTTGATAGCACCTGGCCACAGAAATCCGTTTTGTTTTCATTTGACGTAAGAGCAGTAAACAAAGAGGAAACCTCAAAATCACTATATGTAAACACGGGTCACGTGGAGACTACACACTTTCCCATTGTAACTCAGACTGCTCTGCGCACAGCCCCGGATCTACGATATTTCCGAACCGGGGCAATACTAAGATAGTGCCAACGTGCACTGGATGCTAAGCGCTTTGTGAAACAAGGTTTTTTTTTTCTCCTTAAGAATATGAATTTGGTGACCCCCGCCCCGCAATTGTCACCCAGGTCAGATACCTCGGTTTGCCCCCCACCCCCACAGATCTGCGCCTGCTGCGCATGCGTGAATCTAGCAGCTTGGGCGCGGCAGTAAAAATTTTCCAGGTTGCATCTAGCTGCTTGCTGCGATTGCTTACACAGCCAACAGCCAAATTCCTGTAGCCAGAAGGGGGAGAAGGTACAACTCATACGCCACTCAACTGCGCATGCGCATGAGCCCGCTCGTAACTGCTGAAACAAATCTAATGTAAACATTGTGACGTCATGCTCATCGGAGGCAATTTGTTGTTATGAAGCATTGCTTAGTCTTCCTAAAGCCTTTGACACATTTTGCTGTTGGCAAACAGCTTGTATGAGCACTGTGATTTGTTGTTGTATATCGCAAATTTCATATGCAATTTATGTTTTATTTTCATATTTATTCTCGTTCTATTGTTGCAGTATTATTCTGCAGTAGCAGGATACAGTAATATCCTTTGTTAGACTATCAATTCTTACCAGTCATAATTGCAAAAATTTAATGGAAAACTAAAACAACAAAAAATTCCCGGGTTTTTCCCAGTTTTCCCCCGGATGAAAAAATTCCCGGGTTTTTCCCGGATCTCCCGGTTGTCCCAGGTCGTATACACCCTGTGTGTAAAAATGGTATGACTACACGTCACAGGATTCATTCAGGTAGGTCACACTGATCACAATTCCCTCGACATAAACCAACTGTGATTTGTGGCTGTACCCAATAGCACCCCACACCATAAGGTGTTGAGTTGACACTGTGTGCCTTGTGCGATTGCAGTCACTGTGATGCCGCTCCCCCTGACTGTGGCAAACCAAAATGCGGCCATCATTTTCAAACAAACAGAACTTGGAATTGTCTGAAAACACTATCTACCATCATTCCTGTGGTCAGTGACATAGTTCCATACACCACTGCTGCCTAGCATATTTCTGCATATTTGTCAAAGGTTGGCAGAGAAGTGGACGAAGCACACGTAACCCACAACATAATAAACAGTGACAGACTGTCACCCCTGATAGTGTATGATGTGTTCCACTGTTGTGCCAGAGTCGTGGAAGATGCAGATCTGTCCTGCAATGCCAATCAGAGGAGTTGTAGATCTTCTCAGGGGGTGGTCTGGGGCTGCGACCTGATCCCTCTCAGCGTGTTCTGCGGCTTTCCATAAACCGTTCTGCACACACCCGTTGCACTGCCAAAACGCTTCATCTCACATGACCAGCAATTTCTTGGATGGATACATCACATTCTCTCATGCCAATAATGCACCCTCGTTCAAACTCACTGACTTGACAGTACGGTCCTTGCATACATCTGCGAGGCATACTGCACGTCTGCTCAAGTCACACTGATCTATTACCTTCAGTTTATAGGGAAAACAAGAGCCACAGCCACATTTTACCCGCAGGTGTGGATATTGATGTTGACCTTGAACTCACAGGCCGACATGGTACAAATGCTAATCATTTTTGCAGAACATACTAATGTACATGTCTTGTGAATATGGACATCCTATCTACAGTCGTTCAAGGTTTCTTTTTTTTTCTGAACTTGAATGATGAATGAACAAAGTCATAAAATATACAGAAAATTCTGGTAAATTGCTCTGTACAAAAATTAAATGTATAGGTGGTTGAAACAAGGCCCCAGGAGTAGACAACATTCCATTGGAACTACTGACGTCCTTGGGAGAGCCAGTCCTGACAAAACTCTACCATCTGGTGAGCAAGACGTATGAGACAGGCGAAATATCCTCAGACTTCAAGAAGAATATAATAATTCCAATCCCAAAGAAAGCAGGTGTTGACAGATGTGAAAATTACCGAACTATCAGTTTAATAAGTCACAGCTGCAAAATACTAACGCGAATTCTTTACAGACGAATGGAACAACTGGTAGAAGCCGACCTCGGCGAAGATCAGTTTGGATTCCGCAGAAATGTTGGAACACGTGAGGCAATACTGACCCTACGACTTATCTTAGAAAATAGATTAAGGAAAGGCAAACCTACATTTCTAGCATTTGTAGACTTAGAGAAAGCTTTTGACAATGTTGACTGGAATACTCTCTTTCAAATTCTAAAGGTGGCAGGGGTAAAAAACAGGGAGCGAAAGGCTATTTTCAATTTGTACAGAAACCAGATGGCAGTTATAAGAGTTGAAGGGCTTGAAAGGGAAGCAGCGGTTGGGAAGGGAGTGAGACAGGGTTGTAGCCTGTCCCCGATGTTATTCAATCTGTATATTGAGCAAGCAATAAAGGAAACAAAAGAAAAATTTGGAGTAGGTATTAATGTCCATGGAGAAGAAATAAAAACTTTGAGGTTCGCCGATGACATTGTAATTCTGTCAGAGACAGCAAAGGACTTGGAAGAGCAGTTGAATGGAATGGACAGTGTCTTGAAAGGAGGATATAAGATGAACATCAACAAAAGCAAACTGAGGATAATGGAATGTAGTCGAATTAAGTCGGGTGATGCTGAGGGAATTAGATTAGGAAATGAGATACTTAAAGTAGTAAAGGAGTTTTGCTATTTGGGGAGCAAAATAACTGATGATGGTCGAAGCAGAGGATATAAAATGTAGACTGGCAATGGCAAGGAAAGCGTTTCTGAAGAAGAGAAATTTGTTAACATCGAGTATATATTTAAGTGTCAGGAAGTCGTTTCTGAAAGTATTTGTATGGAGTGTAGCCATGTATGGAAGTGAAACGTGGACAATAAATATTTTAGACAAGAAGAGAATAGAAGCTTTCAAAATGTGGTGCTACAGAAGAATGCTGAAGATTAGATGGGTAGATCACATAGCTAATGAGGAGGTATTGAATAGAATTGGGGAGAAGAGGAGCTTGTGGCACAACTTGACAAGAAGAAGGGACCGGTTGGTAGGACATGTTCTGAGGCATCAAGGGATCACAAATTTATCATTGGAGGGCAGCGTGGAGGGTAAAAATCGTAGAGGGAGACCAAGAGATGAATACACTAAGCAGATTCAGAAGGATGTAGGTTGCAGCAAGTACTGGGAGATGAAGAAGCTTGCACAGGATAGAGTAGCATGGAGAGCTGCATCAAACCAGTCTCAGGACTGAAGACAACAACAACAACAACAACAACAGGTGGTTGTGGAAGTTAACATCATTTAGAAACAAACTAAAAGAGCAACACTAGGCTTGATCTGAGCTTCATTAATGTTTCATAAGAAAATGATTATATGGTGTGCATCTACAGAGTCAAATATAATTATTCATAGCTCACTGAATAATACTACATACTACAATGAGAAACAACAAGTCCATTGCTGGCAAAACATTGTTACTTTTTTGTGTAAACGAAAGAGTGACAATATATGTAAACTATTTTGTGTATTTTACAGTAACAAAATTCAGAAGTATGGTCAGTTAATGTAATCTAAAGAAAGCAAACGATTGACTACTATCTTAAAAGGAGTTGACATAAGATTATATACGAGTGTGTAGAGCAACTAAGCTACATAGTGAGATTGTCGTCACTGCCTATCATCAAAGTAGGAAATGCAGAACCTTTACTTTTATAAACAGTCCACTGCCAGTGAAACTAACTGGGTGGAATCTTAGAAAGTACGAAATAAAATCTCCACAGGCAGAGTTGTTTATAATGCATTAAAATTAAAATTCCACCTCTCCTCCACAACACTTTAAACATGAGGCCAGACAGTTCACAAAATTTCAAAATCTGTGAGACACTGATGTCAGTGTCAGTGTGGATGGTGACGGTGGTGGGCAGATCTCCAGCCAAACTGAGGACTGAGGGTGGTGGGAATATCTCCAGCCAAACCAAAGACTGCTCCGATATCAGCATATAAAACTCACATTGCCAAATACGCTGAACTGAAAGTGGCATGCCACAAACTTCCCACCATGTTGGACTCTCCTGGCAGAGCAAGGACCCATGTTTTAAAGAACAGTATCTATGCACAATCTGGTAAACAGCACCTCTTTGTAACATGTGGATGGCATGAAGTCCACCATGCCTATGTGGTCTATTTAAGTGACTGCAGTTTCTCATCCACCAACTCCAACCATTCAGTCTCCCACTGATGCATAATTCTTCTGTCAGATAACAAGAGGACAGTATACAAGGGGATGGCACATTGATACTGTATTTACTCGAATCTAAGCCGCACTTTTTTCCGATTTTTGAAATCCAAAAAACCGCCTGCGGCTTAGAATCGAGTGCAACGTAAGAGGAAGTTCTGAAAAATGTTAGTAGGTGCCGCCACAACTAACTTCTGCCGTCGAATATATGTAGAACTACACAGGCATGCTTTGCAGTCACAAAGATAAATACTGGCGCCAAACCTCTACGCCAGTAAATAAATTTTTTTAAAAAAAGGTGGAAAATGAGCTTTTTTTCTCCACCCCGAGTTTCGACCACTGCATTTTCATACATTATCCAACAAAGTAAATACAAATTCCGTATTGTTCATCTTCGAAAGTAGCAGAATTTCAATGTACTACAAAAATCCGACTGGCAAGACTGTTTGGGATGTTCGTCAATATGGCCAACTCTATGTTCTGAATTTTTTCCTACCTGTGAGAAGAGATGGTTGCTAATAGGAACTTTTATGAATTGTGAATCACATGCAGTACTCTCTTCACAATAACAGTAATACGAATATAAACATTTTGCCATGTATTCTTTCGTGTTTGCTGCTATCTCATTTCAATCCTGTCTGCCTAATAAACTACGAAACTAGAGTGAGACAACAGCAAACGCGGAAGAATATACGTATCATGTCATGTTCATATTCGTATTACTCTTATGCCTAATAGTGATACAGTCAGAAATAAAGCACGGCAATTGACTAGATGACTCTAATTTCTGTGCAGAATGTTATGTACTAAAGAGGCGTGTGCAAAGATTTTCTAACGGAGAAAAATTTTCGCTAAACTCTCGTTCAGAACATCATCTACCATACGCAGTCTATTATCTGGTTCTTGTTGATCCTCTCCCTTTTTTTAAAAAAAAAGCGACTGTAGCACGCACAAAAGTAAGCCATGCCGCGAGCGGTGACAGGCCGTAAACACTCATTATCAGAATGCGGCAAACAATGAATGACACAGTACAATGCGTTTTCAGCTTAGAGTGACGTAAACACCTATAACAAAGAGAACGGCAGTTAACAGATCAAAGAAAAATAAGCAATCAATTCAATCCAGATGAAGCACGTGAAAAAGGAAGGGTACCGGTACCCGTATCAATATGGACGGAGCGCCTGACGCATAGCAATGGCTACCTGGTAAAGCGTAACTGCTAAACTTACGACTCGAACCACACTACTGTAGCTGTATCGTCATTCATTCGACCTAAATTGTGTCTCATATTACAATGGACCAACTTTGATTCTGCCCTTGAATTTCGAGTCTCAAATTTCAGGTGCTGCTTAGATTCGGGAAATATTTTTTTCCTTGATTTCGAGTCTCATTTTTCAGGTGCGGCTTAGATTCGAGTGCGGTTTACATTCGAGTAAATACGGTATTCAACACCATCCCAACATGCTTCTTTGGCTGCTTTGTCAGCTATGTAGCTTCCCTGTATCGCGATGCGTCCAGTACCCAACAAAAGACCAGCTCCTTGACTCAGTGTCAGAGCTGCTGTAAGGTCTCATGGGTGAGCTGGCATTACAAATTTAATGAGTACATTTGGTGGACCATTTGTAGCATACTGAGCTAGTCAGAGAAATTTCGTACTAGTGATGCTTCTGAATCCACTCTATGGCCACCATAATGCCATATTACTCCGCAAAACAATTTGTAAACTGTTCAGGAATGTGCACTTGGAAAACTATATCAGGGAAAACAGATGAATAACTGAGTATATTCCCTTGTTGGGATTCATCTGTATAAACAACAACAGGACTGTGATACGTACTTAAAATTGAAGAACACAGAGTTGTAAAAACATACCGTATTTACTCGAATCTAAGTCGCACTTTTTTTCCGGTTTTTTTAATCCAAAAAACCGCCTGCGGCTTAGAATCGAGTGCAAAGTAAGCGGAAGTTCTGAAAAATGTTGGTAGGTGCCGCCACATCTAACTTCTGCTGTCGAATATATGTAGCGCTACACAGGCATGCTTTGCAGGCACAAAGATAAATACTGGCGCCAAAACCTCTGCGTCAGTAAATAAATTTTAAAAAAAAGTGGAAGATGAGATTTTTTTCTCCGCCCCGAGTTTCGACCACTGCATTTTCATACATTATCCAACGAAGTAAATATAAATTCCGTATTGTTCATCTTCGAAAGTAGCAGAATTTCAATGTACTACAAAAATCCGACTGGCAAGACTGTTTGGGATGTTCGTCAATATGGCCAACTCTATGTTCTGAATTTTTTCCTACCTGTGAGAAGAGATGGTTGCTAATAGGAACTTTTATGAATTGTGAATCACATGCAGTACTCTCTTCACAATAACAGTAATACGAATATAAACATTTTGCCATGTATTCTTTCGTGTTTGCTGCTATCTCATTTCAATCCTGTCTGCCTAATAAACTACGAAACTAGAGTGAGACAACAGCAAACGCGGAAGAATATACGTATCATGTCATGTTTATATTCGTATTATTCTTATGCCTAATAGTGATACAGTCAGAAATGAAGCATGGCAACTGACTAGATTTTTAAATCTAAGATGACTCTAATTTCTGTGCAGAATGTAACGTACTAAAGAGGCGTCTACAAAGATTTTCAGAGAAAAATTTTCGCTAAACTCTTGTTCAGAACATCTTCTATCATACACAGTCTATTATTTGGTTCTTGTTGATCATTATCAAAGAAAGCATCAGTGTAAGTAACAACAAATAGCAGTCTCTTGCCATTGTTCCGCTAATGAGACGATTCCTCAATTTCTTTTATTGTAAGCAGTGGTAGCGCGCACAAAAGCAAGCCATGCCGCGAGCGGCGACAGTTCGTAAACACGTACTATCAGAATGCGACAAACAATGCATGACACAGTGCAGTAATGCATTTTCAGCTTGGAGTGACATAAACACCTATAACAATGAAAACGGCACTTTTCAGATCAAAGCAAAATAAGCAATCGATTCAAACCAGACGAAGCACGTGAAAAAGGAAGGGTACCCGTATAAATACGGACGGAGCGCCGGACGCATACCAATGGCAACCTGGTAAAGCTTAACTGCTAAGCTTACGACTCGAACCAAACTACTGTAGCTATATCGTCATTCATTCGACCTACATTGTGTCTCATATTACAATGGACCAACTTTGTTTCGATTTGGAGGTGCGGCCTAAAACTTTTCTCTCCCCTTGAATTTAGAGTCTCAAATTTCAGGTGCGGCTTAGATTCGGGAAAATTTTTTTCCTTGATTTCGAGTCTCATTTTTCAGGTGCGGCTTAGATTCGAGTAAATATGGTAATCTGGAATACCAATTTTCTTGCACTTAGCCAGGCTTAAAATTACTTTGGGCCTCCAAAAACACTGAGGTGGCAATTTGTTCCATTACTGCACAGGTATCTGAAGGTCTGATCTGTTCAAATCCATGAAACAGTCAGTAGCATGGCCCAAATGGCTTGGTCACATGGGACCAATTCCTAAAAAGCCACCCAAAGTGGAGATAGAATGCCACACCAAACACCAATGCCTGAGGCAATGTTGAGAATTTTAGAGCCTGTCAAGCCAAACGGAGGCCCCACCAAATCATGAGTGATGGTTCACATGTTTCTGCACACACATTCTGAACTGAGCTGGTCCAGAAGGCTCCAGACAATATCCGAATACCCTCATGGTGGACAGCATCTAACATCTTGAGGTGTGAAATACTAGCTGATTCATAAACCATGCTGCCATAATCTAACCATGATCTGACAAATGTCCAATCAAACAGCAGCAGATGTAACTTGTAAGCTCCTCATGTATGTCCGCTGAGGCATTTCAAAATACTTAATGATTTGAAAGCCCTTTGTTCACAGGTCTTTCAGGCAAGGAAGCCAGGTTAATTTTGAGTCAAATATTGAATCCAAAAAGTGCACATTTTCCTTAAAATGTATAATATAGTGTCCCTTCTTGTGAATTCCCATGGGTGAAAACTGAGATAAGCATGGTTAAAGTTAACACAAGGAGTCTTCTCAAGTGAAGACCTATAACCAGTTTTGTTGGTCCAAGACCCCAAAATCCTTATGGTCAGCCGATATTGCTTCATCATCACTATATTTCAGAGGAAGAGCAGAAGATCGCAAAGTCAACCACAAACAAAGAATCTTTAACTGCAAAGGAGATGCTATTGGTAGTGGTTGTGAACAATGTGACACTGGATATACTGCCTTGAGGGACCCCATTCTCCTAAATAAAGTGGTCACGTAAGGAATCATCAACATGATACAAAACATGCCTGTCCTTGAGGAAAGATTGAGACCAAGTAGACCACATTTACGAGGTTTCTGAAGGGTATTGTGCCTCCTACTAGCGTCATATGCTTTTTCAAGATCAAAAAAACACACATACTAAATGGTTGTGGCATAAGAAAGACTCATGTATGGTCATCTCGAGTAGAACTAAGTTGTCAAGGATGTAACAGCAGAATCTGAAACAGCATGGGGAGTGGTACAGTTGACTATGAGATTCGAGGAGCCAGATGAGGTGGGTAAGAACTAGACTTCAGTAACCATTATGGCTGGCATGACCCTTGCCTGTCTTTCATTAACAGAATTAATATTGCTTCCTTCCTAGTGATGAGATACTGTCCATCAAGCCAGATCTGACTGAAACAAGCTAAGAGTATGTCCTTGATGCCAGGGCATAGAATATGGAACATAATGAATCTGATTCGGCCCTGGAGCAATGTCTACGGTTGCAGGGAAAGCTGATTCCATTTCCGACATAGAGAATTGAAGATTGTAGACCTCCTCATTAGACTAGAAAGAAGTGAAGCCTTCTCATCTCTGCAGTCCCATGCAACATCTGAAAATCAGAGGAGTTTGTTTGGATGACACATTTACAGTAAAAAAGTGTTCTGCTAAAATGTAAGCCACCAAGATTCTATTTATCAAGAAGTTCGGGGGTAGGTGTACAGCCCTTGGCTGAAGTCTGCCTTACTGAGTCCCAAAGTTGTGTAGTGGAATTGGACAAATAAATGAAAGTTGTGAATTCCTTCCAGGAGCTCCTCATCCATTCATTTATCACTTGCCTCGCATGTGCTCTCGCAGACCTGTAGGCACAAAGGTTTTTGCTGCGAAGCTCAGCACCTGGTTCCAATGGCTGAGTGACATTCTTCATTCAACCAAAGAACAGACCAACATCTGATGTGATGCCAGACAGGGAATGGAAATGGCAGCAGCTCGTGGCATTAAACAGGTGATATGGTCCTCCACCTGCAGAGCCCATTCCTATTGTTTGGAGATGCCCTGTTGAACTGTATCACTAACTAATCTGCCCTCTGAAGCATTTGTCTTCGCAGTCTCCTGTCAACCACCACCTAAGTCAGCAGCTGGATCCACACCAGAAAATGGCCACTGGAATGAAAATACGTGGTCATTTTCCACTGGAGTTAGCCTGCAATAGCTGGGGAGCCAAAATAAGGGTCAATAGCTAAAGATGCCCTGTAGCTGCAGAGAAGCGTGTCGCAAGTGACAGCTGAGTCCCATAGCACCGAAGTGGAAGAATGGGTGGTGGACTGCCTGAAGAAGCTGTGTTTGTGCACTTGCTTTCAACAGATCATGAGGTAGAAGATATAAAGAACACACTGTGATATTAAGTGGTGAGGGAACTTGCACTGAGACAACCTGTATGTCCATGGTAAGAGGGACAGGAGAGCAGTGGCATCTATCATCAATGAAAGAAATCACCCTACCCTTAGCCCTGTCTCCAGTAACACTGTCCTTTCTGCAGGAGTGGTAGCCCTGCAACACAGGTGTGTCAGTGACATTAAAATGTATTTCGTGTCAGCATATGCAGAATGCTCTCTCCTGGGCTTCTTCTAAATGTGATTAGCATCCATGTAAGATCCACTGCACACATAAGTCTCTATGGGAGCCACTGATTAGTAAGGGTTGTCATCATCCTTCTCCCTCAGTGGTGGTGATTTACCTGAGGGGTCAGGGATAATATTAGACAGTGCTCAGTTTTCCAGTTCCTCCATGTGAATACCCGTACTCTTGGCCATAAAATCACCATCAGAAAAGGAGAGTTCTCACTGATCCAATGGTTGCTGCCCCTTTTTTTGATTTCGAAGAACTTTTTGTGTGATGTTTTTCTTTACTTATGGGAGGAGTCTAGAGGATGGCTTAGTGGGCCTCTGATAGTGTGAGGTGATATGCGGTTAAGGTTCCTTTCCTTTTTACAAACCTTCACTTCCCACTCAATACTTGGTGATCCTCAAAGAAGTTTTTTCATTTAGGGATAAGTGTAGAATAGTCATCCGATTCTTGAGCTGAGTCTCTGCTATTTCCACATGTTCCCCTCCCATTACAAGCTATAGTGGTATGACCAAGTCTTTGACATTTGAAGCATCACATACTGTTGGAAACAAGTGGTCAAACCTTAAGATGGATATAGCCTACAAGAATACGTTCATATAATTCTGGAGTATTAGAGGTTAGAGTACCGTATTTACTCGAATCTAAACCGCACTCGAATCTAAGCCGCACCTGAAAAATGAGGCTTGAAATCAAGGAAAAAAAAAATCCCGAATCTAAGCCGCACCTGAAATTTGAGACTCGAAATTCAAGGGGAGAGAAAGGTTTTAGGCCGCACCTTCAAATCGAAACAAAGTTCGTCCATTGTAATATAAGACACAATTTAGGTCGAATGAATGACGATACAGCTACAGTAGTTTGGTTCGAGTCGTAAGCTTAGCAGTTAAGCTTTACCAGGTAGCCATTGCTATGCGTCAGGCGCTCCGTCCGTATTTATACGGGTACCCTTCCTTTTTCACGTGCTTCATCTGGTTTGAATCGATTGCTTATTTTGCTTTAATCTGATAAGCGCTGTTTTCTTTGTTATAGGTGTTTACGTCACTATAAGCTGAAAATGCATTACTGTACTGTGTCATGCATTGTTTGTCGCATTCTGATAGTGCGGGTTTACGGCCTGTCACCGTTCGCGGCATGGCTTGCTTTTGCGCGCGCTACCGCCGCTTACAATTAAAAAAAAAAAGAGGAATCGATTCATAGCAAAACAATGGCAAGAGACTGCTATTTGTTGTTACTTACACTGCTGCTTTCTTTGATAATGATCAACAAGAACCAAATAATAGACTGCCTATGATAGAACATGTTCTGAACGAGAGTTAGGCGAAAATTTTTCTTCATTTGAAAATCTGTGCGGCCGCTTCTTTAGTACATCAAATTCTGCACAGAAATTAGAGTCATCTTAGATTTAAAAATCTAGTCAGTTGTCTTGCTTCATTTCTGACTGTATCACTATTAGGCATAAGAATAATACGAATATAAACATGACACATTACGTATATTCTTCCGCGTTTGCTGTTGTCTCACTCTAGTTTCGTAGTTTATTAGGCAGACAGGATTTAAATGAGATAGCAGCAAACACGAAAGAATGCATGGCAAAATGTGTATATTAGTATTATTCTTATGGTGAAGAGAATACTGCATGTGATTCACATTTCATCAGGTTCCTATTAGCAACCATCTCTTCCCACAGGTAGGAAAAAATTCAGAAAGTAGATTTGGCCATTTTTGCTACATTCGAAGATGAACAATACGGAATTTTTTTTTAATTTATTTACTGACGCAGAGGTTTTGGCACCAGTATTTATCTTTGTGCCTACAAAGCATGCCTATGCAGTGCTTCATATATTCGACGGCGGAAGTCAGTTGTGGCGGCACCTACCAACATTTTTCAGAACTTCCGCTTATTTTGCACTCGATTCTAAGCCGCAGGTGGTTTTTTGGATTACTAAAACCGGAAAAAAAGTGCGGCTTAGATTCGAGTAAATACGGTAAATGTCGTCGTTCTTTTCCAAGGTGCCACTGACTCTGCTCATATAGTTTTGCAGTATCTGTAACACCCATGCCTTTCCCTTCTTCATATTATTCCTCAGTTTCCATCTCCATTAAACTGGAGCAGTTAACCACATTTTTACAGAAGTTAAGGGTGCTATGCATCAAAGTTCCCTCTGTTCACTCGATTATAATGACAGTCTAATGGTACACTAATCTACTAACCTTGCCAGTGGAGCTCCCTGGGAAAAACACAGCCTCCTTTTGTAAATTGAGCTCACTCCATAGTGATCGCATGAGCCACTAGGGAAACAAATGTTGACCCCAGGCAGACCTCCATATACCTTTGTGGGGCTTATACAATTGGGGCCAGCAGGTGCCCTCTGTTTTGCCTCGACA
This sequence comes from Schistocerca nitens, assembly GCF_023898315.1. Lineage (NCBI taxonomy): Eukaryota > Metazoa > Arthropoda > Insecta > Orthoptera > Acrididae > Schistocerca > Schistocerca nitens. Next base: position 824,949,158 of record NC_064614.1, read on the forward strand.
GCCATTCACGCCATCAGCATGTAACACACCTTGGTGTTGAAATTTTTTTATGGAGGCATATTATTTCCTCATATCCAAGCCAGTGGTAGCAAAGACCCACATTCTCAAAAATTCACAATGTTCCACCTCTCCACCTAACGATGGCCCTTAAAGTGTTCCCCAAATTTATGGTAGAAGTGGTCTGGCAGTGCTGGTATGTCACCAGCCTGGGCAACTCAGGGTCGCTGTGCCAATACCAACCTATGCTGGTGGAGCTCTCTGGGAAAAATATAGCCCTCTCTTTCCTAAGTTGTGAGAAACTCTTCATAAGGCCTCTCTGCTGAAGCCTGTCTGAGCTAAGTGGCCCTGCTAATAGTTATGCCTCCTCAGTGTCACTCATGCATGCAAACTCTCTCACCCAGCACTGAAGATGGTACAGTAAGGTGGTGTCCCATACAAGGCAATTTGACTCAGACATGGGGATGAATATCTCCTCTCAGCATTCTGACCATGATACCCACATCGCCATGATGCAGCATAAGGCTGGACATTCCCAGTTCCTCTCACCAGTCAACATGATTAAGTGCCAGTATAATGACCATACCACCATTTCCCATTCCAAAACGTTGTTCATGATGCTTCCATGCACATGCCAATTTCAGGGGGAGATATCTTGAATAATGGCTAGATATCTTGAATAATGGCTCTGTGACACTGAAACCCTGCCTGAGTGCATGTAACTAGACCTAGGCTAGGAGGAGCAGTTACAGTCCCCAGAGCTGTCACATGGGACTCAGTGGTGTATTTGCTTCATTATCATCTCATTGTCACAATGCACTATTCGTTCTTGGTCTCCATTTTTGTTATACCTCAGGTTTTATCTCTCCAGATTACTCACTGGGACTATGTTTACCTATAGTGCCATCTCCACTTATCTGTTTGCTCATTGTTGGTCCCTTCTGCTAGCTGTAGATGGCCCCAGATCAGTCATGCCAGCCCCATCACCCCCCACCCCCCCACCCTCCCCTCTTGCCCCCTCCCCTTCCATGACATTTGATCAAACCTTGATAACAATAGTTTGGGCAAAAATAAAATTATTTTTAATATTTACTTCAAAAATAAAAAAATATCTCTCCATTCTTGATAAATAGTATAGTGTGTTTCATGTATGATGCAAGTGCTGCAGCTGACAGCACCAGGAAGGTAGATTGCTGCATTCACTCCAGTCCATTCCTTGGATTTTAGCAGGTGGTAAACTGATTTCACCTGGAATAGGCAAGATACAAATGGACCTGGAAAGAGTCTGAAAAAATTGCTGGGGAACGCAGCACTTAATACTAGTTAGTCAGTAGCATCTGACTAGCAGAGCTGTGCAACCCCTGAGACCTTACTAATTAATGACACTGCATCAAATGACAAATTGATGCTGCTGTTTGACATCCGCACTGCAGCTGGCGATTGCAGTGTGTGCCTCTTGAAGAGGTTAATCACGAAACACGCTTTCTTCTGATGAAGTATGATTGCATTTATTAGGGTACATGAACCACTGATGTTCTGAAAATAGTTGGTTACATCAAGAGCCTCTGCATAATGTGAAAGCAAGAGTGTGGTGTGTGTAAGCAGTGCAATATGCACTAAGGTACCGATCTTTTTCTGTCAAACCATTACTTCTGACTCATATATGAACAATGTACTTCAACCATTTTCAGGCAACTAACAAAGAGACCCACGGTTATTTGATATAACAAAGAGACCCATGGTTATTTGGCACAGTACAATTCAAGCACATATACAAGAAAAATGTGTTTGACAGTAGTATGAGATGGTTTTGATGATAGCATATACCCCTATCAGTTCACGCAGAGACTGCAACAGCCACTTGCAATACTGACATTGAGCAAAACTATCTTTGTTTGTTGCTTGCTTCACTATCATTACTTAGTAAGGCTTTAATTTAAGTTTGTGTACAGCTGTGTGACCAGATCCTACTGAAATGTCGGAATGAGGTACTAAAAGTCAGAAGAATTTTCTTGGACTTCTTTTTAAGGTCACTGTTAATTCATTTAGTTCAGTTAAGCCTGATTTGTCAACGTCAGCACCCAAGGCTTAGACTGGAGCATACATTGCGACTGAAGCCAACATTCCTGGTTGTTTCTCACTCTATGCCAGACATCTGTTTGCATAATGCATGAAACACCCTAAGTGATACAGTTAAAATAGACTCTGAATAAAAGGACATGAAAGCAGTTAACATGAACCATACAAGATGAATACAAAAGATAGCAATTTATAAGGGTCACCTTTTATATCGTAATGACCCATTCACTGTGATGATAGATTCCATCTGGTTCCATTTATTCTGCCCATTAATGAAGCTGTTAAAATGGCAATAACATCTGCACTACTGTGTACCCCAAAGCTGTATCATCATATCATAACACACTTACTGCAAGTGAATTGTGCATTACCTTCATATATGTGAATGATGTTTGGATGCTGCACAGATGACATAATCTGAATTTCTCTTCGTATCCTTACCAAGTCTGCTTCTGTCTCTATCTTCGCCTTTTTAATAGTTTTTATGGCAACCTGCAAAGGGAAACAAAATAATCAAATTACATTAGTAGCAGTGGCAGCAGGCAGCAAAAATTGGAGGACTAACTGTATGGTACACAAGGCTGTAATTAAATCAGACAATGGAAAATCCAGGATGGAATGTAACAATATTATGAGAAGGAAAGTTGGTACACACCATTTAGTGTAGATGCTGAGTTGCAGATAGGCACAACAAAAAAACTCTTCATCAGCAAAACACACACACACACACACACACACACACGTGGGCACGCACGCACACACACACTCACTCACTCACTCACTCACGCCAATGCAATCCACACACATGACTGCAATCTCAGGCAACTGAAACCACACTGCGAGCAGCAGCATCAGTGCATGATGGGAGTGGCGACTGAGTGGGGTTAACGAACCTTTGGGAGTGGCATCTGAGTGGGGTTAACGAACCTTTGTTAGTCACTGTCCTCACCCATCCAGCCCCTTCCCTGTTCCCATTCCAGCACTACACAGCCGTCATTCCACCACCACACTCAGTCTTTTTATTTCTCTCCTTTTCCACTAATTCCCCTCTCCACCTCTCCCCTGCACTCAGTCTAACCTGCAGCATTTTACTGCCCACCACCCCCACCATAATATCCCTCGCTCTCCCAGCTCCAGCTTCCTTACCCCAATCCAGTTGCCACTCCCATCACGCACTGGTGCTGCTGCTCACAAGTTTGGTTCTAGTGGCCTGAGACTGCAGTTGTGTGTGTAAGTTGCATTTGTGTGTGTGTGTGTGTGTGTGTGTGTGTGTGTGTGTGTGTGTGTGTTTCCGTGCGCGCGCACATATGTCTGTCTATTGTTGATCAAGGCCTTAACGGCCAAAAGCTATAATTTTGAGAGTCGTTTGTTGTGCCTATCTGCGACTCAGCATCTCTGCTAAATGGTGAGTAGCAACTTTCTTTCTCATAATTTGGCTACAATTAATGATTCTCTTTCCATTAATTTGAGTTGCTCAGATATTCTGTTCATATATTACATTTCAATAGCTCTAACACAGAGAAAAATTATAAATCTGTCCAATATTGGTTTAATTGATGTATACATTTACTAAGCTATTTTATATACAAAACTAGTTCTTCCTCCTCCTACTTCACAGATACCCCTTCAAGTGGATTTTGAATGGCGTACCACCTAGCCCTCATCAAATTGAACAACAGTTAACAGTTAATCTCTACAATTGTTGGAAACCTAAATAATGAAACTAGCCATTTCAAAAGTTACCATTTGCCACTTGAAACAGAAAAAAAATTATACAACAAGTATCTGGCAACTACACAACACAAGAATTAAATGTTTCAAAAACTAAAATGCAACTTCAAGAAAAATAACTTATCTATACATGATGGTAGGACTTTACAGGGAATCTCAATTTGGTCATCCTAATGCAGATTTCTGTCTCTTAAGCACTCCAGTCATAAGACAGGAGCATCAGCAAACACACTGAAAACACTGCAGATTCAGTGGAAACATACATCCTAGTAGAATTGGCCCAACAAGAGTATGTATTTATGTATAGCCTACTATTTTACTTACTAATTAAAATGCTCACATGGTGACATTAATCAAAACGGGGATGCAATGGGATGGGGGAGATGCCACGTCAAGGTGTGACTACAGAAAGGAAAAAAATGTAAACAATCTTTTACAATGCTTGCATCAACTGTTAATGTAAGAAGTACAGCATTAACAGTCTTACACTTAAGAGCCAAATAAACTGGTACACCTGTCTAATATCATGCAGAGCCCCCGCGAGCAGGCAGAAGTGTCGCAACACAACATGGCAAGGACTCGACTAATGTCTGAAGTAGTGCTGGAAGGAACTGATACCATGAATCCTGTAGGGCTGTGTAGTGATTCGAGAATTTCTGTGTAAATTCTACAACCATTCAGTCTCCTACCGCCTCAAACACACGATATTCTGGATATGAGTGTGGGATAGTAGAATCCTACCTACTGCATGTCACATTTTTGTGTGTGCGGGTTTAAAATCAGTCACGGGAAGAAAGTAGATGCGGCGGACGAACGGCATCGACAAGTACCTGTGGGGCAATCCATAGATGTTTTAGTAAGTGTGTAAGGAAGAACCATGGAGTTTATATGCAGCTCTGTGATTATTGTGTCATTGTCTATTGTTATTAAAACAAGGACAGTTGAAACGAACTCTTAAAAAACTCTTGACGTAACCCTGCTATAGGCAAGATTTATTTTCTGATTCCTGTTAAGAAAAGTTATGGCATCTAGGCAAACTTTCTTTTAACTGTAACTCAACTGGTTTCTGACGTTCGGCAGTATGTGAGACTTACATATTTATGTGGAAAGTGAGAGTTTTGTTGTGTATGAAAGTCAAATACATCGTCAATTGACGAAAAGTAAAGTTTGTATGTCTACTTATTTCATAAGTAGAAAGAGTCTAAAAACAAGCAGATAATGTAGAAAGAAATTTCAAAGAGAAAATAGCTACCTCTGATATTATAAATGTAATTAGTTTGGAGGAACAATTTGGAGAAATTGTAGATCGAAAGGTTACAGAGAGAATAACATCCGGAAACGTATCACCTACGAGGGCTATGCCGAAAGCTTTTAGCAGAATGTGTGAAAAAAAATTTATTTGCAAAAAAATTTACAACTTTTCAAAATACTCTCCATTAGCATATATACATTTTTCCATTCTCTGAAACCACTTAGAAAATGTGTCAGTCCAAGCTTCTTTTGGGATGTCACTTAGTGCACTCTCGTATGCTGCAATGGCCTCTTCATCTAATGAAAACCGCTGCCCTCGAATTTTTTCCTTAGTCTTAGGAAACAGAAAGAAGTCACAGGGGGCCAGGTCAGGTGAATAGGGGGGATGGGGTAACACTCGCACTGTTTCCTTCTCCAGAAAGTCCATTGTTCTGGCAGCCCTGTGCGCAGATGCATTGTCGTGATGCAGCAGAAGGTGTCCACTCTTGGACTTTGGATGCTGTGACTTCCATGTGGCGATGACTGTACGATTGTGTCCAAGGTCACAGAGGTGAGATGCCCGATCTTTGTGAAAAAAGTTGCCACCATCTTTTTTCCAGAGCTCCAACTATGTCGAACTTTTGTGGGTGGTTCCTCACCTGGAAAGCACCACACACAAGACTGTCTCTTCGTTTCAGGGTCATAATAGTAGACCTACATTTCATCACCTGTGGCGATATTGTAGGTGTCTTGGGACTTCCCTCCATTGAATTTTTCAAGCATGAAACAACACCAGTCCACTCTCGCCTCCTTTTGGCTTTCTGTCAGGGAATGTGGCACACAACAGGCACATCTCTTAGTAAGGCCTAAGTGACTATGAACGATGGTCTGTGCTGCTGTTGATCCAATATTTAGGGTCCCCTCAATGTCGCAAAATGTAAGATATGGATCTTCTTTGATCATTTTCCTCACAGCATCAATGTTTTCAGGAGTCACAGCTGTTGCTGGCCGGCCGGGGCGAGGTTCATCTTCAATAGAAGGCCAACCCCTCGAAAACTCACGAAACCAATTTCCAACTGTGGCCCTAGAAGGGGAAGCTTAACCAAAAACACGCAGCAAAGAAGTATGGCATTCTTCGGCACATAAACCCTTTCTATAATCGTAAAAAATCATGGTGCGAAAGTCGCGGTGCGACAGCTCCATCCTGCACCGTCTCTGACTCAGCACTGCCTGTGCTTTCTTACCGCGCTGTAGGGGGGGGATCACCACTAGCCAGGGGCTGCGCGCGCACATCCCAAGGTCGAAAAACATCACTCTTTCAAATGAAAACAATCCCATTGTCCTCCGCCTTATGGTTTACAGGCTGCTAAAAACTTTCAGCATAGCCCTCGTATTCCTTCTTCCGAACTCAATACCAGGAAGGGTATGGACGACCTGTGGAGAGAAATTAAGCTTATCCAAGATAAAATAGAAAAAAGGGTAATGTCACCTAATGTTGTATTAACTACTGAAGCAGTGACTGGTTTGCAATGGGGAGCTAATTCAGGGTTATCTAGACAATTTCCTAAATTTAAGCTGGACGGAGAGGTACATCCAACCCATTTCTTAAAAATATTTAACCAAACTTTACCAAAAACTTGGGAAGATTCCAAGAAGATCGAATTTGCTGTGGGGGCCTTCTAGGTGAAGCCTTAGAATGGAGAACAGTAAATATTGAGAATTTTTCCTCTTGGGGAGACTTTCAAATGAAATTTAAAGAGAAGTACTGGTCTGCCAGTGCTCAAGAAAAGTTAATATCAGATCTATGGGACCCAAAATGTTATAATAATACATGGGGTACTATAAGGAAATATTACGATTGGCATTTAACACAAGCAAAAAAAGGGGCGAGAAATACAATGTAAAGGATGTAAACTTGTATATCCCCTATGGATGTTAACATTCTGAGTTAAAGGGCGGTGTAACGACCGTCGGATCCAGAGTTGTTTTCAGTGTTTTTTTCCAAAACTATTTTCCTGCACTGAATTCCTTTAAAATCTAGAACTATTCTGTAGTCTTAATGCTTAGAAAACTGGATATGACTATAAAATAGAGAACAACTTAAGAGAATCACAGAAAAAAGTGATATCTAGACCAAATAAACTGAATAGAGTATTATATTTGTGGAAAATATAATATGATGTGACTAGCTGAACAACTGTTACACCGTAGTGTATAGATTTTCTATTTTGTATAGAGCATTTTATACCTTTTATGAGATGTGATATAGATGGGAGGGTCATGATGTGAGGACCGCCAGGTGTTGTTGAGGAAAATGTTTGTACATATGGAAATATGCACCTATATATAGGAAGCTATGACAGTTCTACATCGAATGTACATAAGAAGAGGTGCACGTAAACGAAGAACAGTGACAGTTCTAAATAGAGATTAGAATAGGCACAATGAACTCATGCGCAAAGAGAAACAAAAGCATGTAAGTTTATGGAATGAAAACACTAAATAATGACCAACTATAAAGTAGTAATGAGTAATGGATAAATAAGAAAGAGTATTGAGCAAAGAAAGAAAACGACAGTAGAAGAGGAATTAGTCATGTTGATCATTAAGAAATGTCAGTGTAATAAATACGCTGATGAATTGAGAGATAGTGGGACATAAATAGTATATGTAGACATAGTATCTATTGAAAATATATAGAAGTTGATAAGTAGAGGAGGACTCTAGGGAGTAAATGATATACAGTATTAAAGAATGAATGCAAAGTTTAAGATAGATTTATATCTTTACCAGAAGATACTTAATTATGGCACACATAGAAATGTATACTAGGGTAATGAACCGTGAGACCTGCTCAGAAAGGATAAGGGGGGCGTACCCGGCACTCACTAAGTATAAAGGGCAGGCGTACCTACGTGGAGATAGGACGATCTGTGGTCTAAAGAACTAAAGAATAGGGATGTTTTGTAAGGGGCGTACCTACCAGAATGGAAAGAGGAAGTGGTCTCATAAGGTCAACCCACAAGCAAGGAATAGGTGCTGATCCTAGGAGAAGGGGACAGTATCGTGACAAAAGTCACAAGTTTTATAGGGATTATTCTGGGAAGTGTGAATTCTATGAACGACTAGCATTATTAGGTATCGTCGAAACAAATGAGTGTCAAAAGAACATTTTCATTTTGTCCAGAGCTCCTCCAAGCTACAAATACTAGGAAAAAGGTAGTACAAAAGATAAGAATAGAAAACAGATTACTCATGTGTCATAAACACCTAGAGAGAGAGAGAGACAGACAGAGAGAGAGAGAGAGAGAGAGAGAGAGAGAGAGAGAGAGGAGGGGAGGGTCCTTACAATTCCTAAATATTAGTAAAGCTGACTAAAATCATGAGTAAATGATCATGTCTTAGTAACAAAGTAAAATAAGAAAACAATAGAAAAACAATGAGCAAGAGATTGTTCAAGAGATGACAGAGAATCATAATTCAAAGGAAAGTTGTGTGTGTGTGTGTGTGTGTGTGTGTGTGTGTGTTGTTGTTGTTGTTGTTGTTGTTATTATGAGTGATATTATTTGCATTATGATTATGTACAAAATATCGCATGTTCAATCTTTGGGGGAGCGGGGGGACGACATGTAGTGATTTGAGAATTTCTGTGTAAATTCTAGAACCACTCAGCCTCCTACTGCCTCAAACACACGATATTCTGGATATGAGCGTGGGCTGGTAGATCCTACCTACTGTGCGTCACATGTTTGTGTGTGTGGGTTTAAAATCAGTCTGTGGAAAGAAAGTAGACATGGCAGACAAACAGCACCGACTAGTGCCTGTTGGGCAATCCATAGATGTTTTAGTGAGTGTGAAACAAAAAACCCTGGAGTTTATATGCAGCTCTGCGCTTATTGTGTCACTGACTATTGTTATTAAAACAAGGACAGTTGAAAAAGAACTCTTAAAAAACTCTTGACGTAACCTTGCTATAGACAAGACTTATTTTCTGATTCATGTTAAGAAAAGTTATGGTACCTACGCCATCTTTGTTTTAACTGTAACTCAATTGGTTTCTGACGTTCAGCTATAAGAGAGACTTACAGGATGTTACATATTTATGTGGAAGGTGAGAGTTTTATTGTGTACGAAAGTCAAATACATTATTAATTGACGAAAAGTAAAGTTTGTATGTCTACTTATTTCATAAGTAGAAAGAGTCTAAAAATTCCTGTACCTAGCGTTATTTGACGGAGAAGAAGTCAAGAAGATTTCCAGCAGCCGGGTAGCCAGTAAAGAAGAATGGCTAAAAGTTCCAAGTAAGTCACCTCGTAAAGAAGTGGAAGGTGGTTTGGGGGAATAAAGCAATTTAACGCAGATCCACACTCACTCTTTAAGTCATTAGAATGTTAGAGCTGTCCATAAATTCATAAGAGTACGAAGGTGTGGAAATCTATTCTGAACAGCACTTTGCAAGGCATCTCAAATATGCTCAATAATGTTCATGTCTGGGGAGTTTGGTAGTCAGCGGAAGTTTTTAAATGCAGAAGAGTGTTCCTGGAGGCACTCTGTAGTAATTCTGGATGGGTGGGGTGTCACATTGTCCTGCTGGAATTGCCCAACTCCGTCAGAATGCACAATGCACATGAATAGAAGAAGGTGATCAGACAGGATGCTTAAATATGTGTCACCTGTCACAGTCGTATCTAGACATGTCACGGGTCCCATGTCACTCCAATTGCACACGCCCCACACCATTATAGAGCCTCCACCAGCTTGAACAGTCCCCTGCTGACATGCAGGACCCATGGATTCATGAGACTGCCTCCAACCTGTACATGTCGATCCACTGGATACAATTTGAAACAAGACTCATCCGACCAAGCAACATGTTTCCAGTCACCAACAGCCCGACATTGGTGTTGACGGGCCCAGGCAAAGCGTATAGCTTTGTATCACACAGTCATCAAGGGTACAGGGGTGGGCCTTTGGCTCCAGAAGCCCATATCGATATTATTTCATTGAATAGTTAGCACGCTGACACTTGTTAATGGCTCAGCATCGAAATTTGCAGAAGGGTTGCACTTCAGTCACGCTGAATGATTCTCTTCAGTGGTCACTGGTGCTGTTCTTGCAGGATCTTTTTCCGGCCGCAGAGATGTCAGAGACTTAATGTTTTACCAGATTCCTGATATTCACGGTACATTCGTGAAATGGTCGTACAGGAAAATCCCTACTTCATCTCTACTTCAGAGATGCTGTGTCCCATCAAACTCACTTGAATCTTGATGACGTACCATTTGCAGCAGCAGTAACTGATCTAACAACTGTGCCAGACACTTGCTGTCTTATATACTCTAGGTGTTTCAGACCACAGTGCCATATTCTGCCTGTTTATGTATCTCTGTATTTGAATACACATGCCTACACCAGTTTCTTTGGCACTTCAGTTTATAATGGGCACCAAATATAAAAGTAAATACATAACCCAAAATGTCAAAGTTACATTCTAATCTTAAGAGCAATTGAGACTGAAGTGGAAGGAGATAGAAGTGGCAGGAGAAAGAAGAAGAAATACGAAACCGCCCTTTGAAGGCAGACCATCCACTCTGCAAGTACTTTCCCATTCTATCATAAGCTCAAAAATCATCCAGAGCACTTATTCAGACTGTTATGAATGTCACAACAATTTTTCAAGGTTTTTAAAAAAATATTATTAGGCCAGAATAGTTAAAAGATATTCAACCCACCATTATTAACATAATTTCTCAGGAAGAGCAATTTGTAGGCCAACTCACTCTGAGGTAATATTTTTATTCAGTTTGTATCATCTATATCTAATCCGTGTATTGCATCTGAGACCTATAGATATTCATGCCGATTTAATTTTCAACAATTGTTATGTCTCATGTTATCCATCATGAAGATCTCTTGATGATCTGTATGACAGGAGTCCCAGATAGCTTTGCATCCAAAATAGGCTGCAATAAAGTGCCTGAGGCATCATTCTTGAAATTATGTCATAAGCTCAGAACAAATATTATCATCTATGTATTGTGGTTTCATTAGTAGGATACTGTGAAAATGCATCCAGACTAGAAAGGATGCTACTTACAAAACACCATCTTAGAATATTGCTTAAGTCTGTGGCATCCCTATAAAATAGGACTATCAGGGGATACTTAGTGTCTGAAAAGAAGCGCAGCATCAATAGTCTTATTTATTTGATCCACTAAACAGCATCACAGCAACACAAAAAGAACCCGACCAGTCAGGTGTTTGAAAGAGAAGCGAACTATTTCTTCTTCTAAGATTTAAAAGTTTCATGTACCAGTATCAAGTGAGGAATCTAGGAATATACAACAGCCTCCTGCATAATTCTCCTGCAGTGATCAGAAAGACAAGATTAAACTCATTACAGCAGACACAATGGCACTAAAGAAGTCATTTTTCTCATGCTCCATGTGCAAGTGGAACGGTAAGAAACCTCAGTATGTGGTGCAATGGGAAGTACCCTCAACCAAGCACTACAGAATAGTCTGAAGAGTACAGAAGTAAATAGATATGTAGAAGTTGAAGTATGGTGCACAAGAAACTGCACAACCAGAAACAGTCAAACATGGCACTGCCAAAGTGACCTAGCAGTCAGTGGCTCAAGTTTCAGGACATAAAGTGACAGTCACAGCATAAAAACAACCAGCTTGATATCATAGCCCTGTGACGATCGTAGCGTGCAGTATGGTGAGCAGTGATGGTGCAGGTTAAATGGGCCAGTAACATGTAGTTGGTTTGATACATCATTGCTGGGTCATGGTGGCAAGCAGAGAGCAGCAAGGTGGCAGCATAAATTCAACCTAAGGGACTTTGACAAAAAGCAGATTATTATGGCCCATCACCTGGGAACTGGTATCTTGGAAACAGTGAAGCTGGTTGGCAGTTTGTGTGTTACTGTTATTAGTATCTGTGGGAAATGGTTGAAGGATGGTGAAAACATGAGTAGGTGACAGGGTGTTGGATGGCCACTCCTCATCACAGGACAAGATGGTCAGAGGCTTGCTCGCTCTGCGCAGAGAGAGGTCATGACCTGTGGCAGATCTGATGACACAGTACACTGCTGGCATAGGCACAAGTGTTTCAGAGCACACCGTTCAATGCACATTGCCAAGTAGGGTTCCACAGCAGATGACCCCTGTGTGTTCCCATGCTGACCCAATGATATCATCAATTACAATCACAGTGAGCATTGGATCATTGAAATTGGACTCTGGATAAATGGAAATGTGCCATCTGTTCATCTGAATGGTGTTTCTTCATACAATAGATTGATAGTTGTGACAGGATATGCAGTCATCCATGAAGTGGCTGCATAAAACATGTGCCGTGCCTTGGACGCAGGCTGGTCAAGGCACTTTTATTACGTTACTGAGGACATTCACATGGGCTTCAATGGGACCTACGGTAGTAATCTATGACATCACGACAGCTGTGGACAATGTGAGTTATGTGCAGATCATACAATCACAAACATACATTCTTGCAAACTGTACCTATCTACCCTACACTCTCCCCACCTCGTTCCTTTATGCTTCCATAAGCAGCATTTTACTGTCCCCCACCTCTAGCCTGCAATCGATCCCCCTACCTGCCCCAACCTCTTCTTTACCCCCACCACCCAGACCGCTTCTCCCATCATGCACTTATGTTCGTTGTCTAGCCTCAGCAGCCAGAGACAGTGGTCGCGCGCTCGCACATGTGTGTGTGTGTGTGTGTGTGTGTGTGTGTGTGTGTGTGTGTGTGTGTGTGTGTGTTTATTTCATCCAATACAGAAGAAGGCCTAAGGTGAGTCACAATTTATTCTTTTCATATTGCTGGCCATGCTTAATGTCTTCCCTGATGGTGATGACATCTTCAGTGACAACTGTGTGTGTCACAAGATCAGAATCACACTCGGGGCCAGCCAGTCGTTATCTGACAGCTGGGCTATGTTACAATGCCAATCCAGTTCTGGAAACTGCCATGAAGACAACATCACACCTATAATGCAACTGTCAGCACCAACATTGGGCCTTGTGTCCCCAACATGGCTCTCTTTGCCAAAAGCCAGCTTCCTTCCCATGTTCTGGGGCTTGAACTCAGGTCACCCTAGACCTACACCACTGGAGTCTGATGCTGCCAGTCACAGCTGCCCATGCTCTGGTGCAGACTTTGAGGCAGTGGGTTGCTATATCATCTTGACTGTCTTCACCAGGTCAATGGTAAACATCATGGCTGGGTCTGCTACAGGCCTGGTTACACGAGATGTCCTGATACAGCATCAGCGGGCCCTGGGTACATGCTGTGGCTATGTACTTGTAACACTCGCTGAGGTCTCAGAGGTCAACAGATGTCGCCAGGAAAACTGAATGACTGTAAATGCCATGTCGCACTTGGGTTCAAGGAGCACATCACTGAATCCAAGTTAATGTCTTGTTCACTTACTTTGCCAGATCTGAGCCTGATGGAACAGATCTAGGATGCTATAGGCCACGAGCTCTGCAAGCACTAACCACTGGCCCATAATTCAAAGCATTGGTGTGAACTGTACATAGACATCTGATGCCACATAGCTTCTGAAACCTAGCAATCACGTCTGTACAGCTATCTGAAGGTCGACCAACACACTGTTCAGCAGATATCATAATGTTTTGGCTCATCAATGTACTTGAACCATGTAATTTGCTATTCATCAATTTTGGCATTAGTTCTTTTCTGACATCCTCAATTTTTATACGATATAGCCTACAAATAGGAGTCTACTGTCTTCTGCTCCAATCTGGGAATCTCATCCCTGCATTTTAGATCTATGTTTCATTTCAATATTACGAAGCTGGGAAAACCTTTGTTTTATAGAATTTTACTCATTTTTCTCTTATATACCAACTTTTAGTGCCCCACGTGTTGTTGTTGTGGTCTTCAGTCCAGAGACTGGTTTGACGCAGCTCTCCATGCTACTCTATCCTGTGCAAGCTCCTTCATCACCCAGTACCTACTGCAACCTACATCCTACTGAATCTGCTTAGGGTATTCATCTCTTGGTCTCCCTCTATGATTTTTACCCTCCATGCTGCACTCCAATACTAAATTGGTGATCCCTTGATGCCTCAGAATATGTCCTACCAAAAGATCCCATCTTCTAGTCACATACTGCAGAGCAAATTGCAACCTCAACTTCACTGCTTTGGTCATCCCTTTATGTGGCACTACCCTCAAGGTGTTTGAAGTGCGTGACCCGGTCTAATACTTCACAGCTCATGCTGATTTGTAACCAAATGGATCTTTCTAATAAAATACCTTAATCTCAGTTTTTACTGTTAATATTTTGCATTCACAGACTGTATGTGACAGGCAAACTGATCTCTGCAGGTCATTTTTTGAGGCTGGTATAACTGCCTGGTCATGCGCAAATAAGATGGTATCATTGTCTTTTGCTGAATTTGCTAAATCTGTGTTACACTTACGATTTCCATACTCGGACCATATAATAAATTTCTAGAAACTTTCTGTAAGTTTTTTTTTTTTTTTTAACTTCTATAATATGGCTTTGAAACTCTTTGTTAAGAACATGTTTCCCACAGCTCACCTTACAACACTAGTAGTGACCTGGCTGAGCTTCACACAGATAGCTCTAAATATCTAAGGCCAGATGACTTTGATGATGGGCCACTGCATACAGTTATGATAAAAGAAGACAGGTAACTGAATGTCATCACTTTCACATAATATAAATTATTTAAGCAGTGTGCACCTGGAAAGTTCTCAGGACACAAACAGTTTCTGTTCCATATGTAATTAGTGTTTTGAGTGGTATCTCATGGCAGTAATGGGGCTGTGAGCTACCACACTGGCCAGCCTGCCTGACTGAAATTACCAGTTCAACATTATTACAACCACTTGCAAGTAGCCCAAATGCAGTGTCAGTGTGGTGTGGTCTACATGACCAGAATGGAGTTTGACAAGAGCTATGACCAGAATGGAGTTTGACAAGAGCTATGACCAACTACTGGCCACCCAACTTCAGTGTGAGCATGAGTTACAGTTTGTGGCCCTGTTCTGCATTTCCCAATACAACATTGGTACAAAGCACTCACTGCCACACAAAATTGGTATGATGCACTCTTTTCATTAAAAATAATGGCCTCCAGAACCCTCTACCATGCAACAATGGTATGAAGAACCCTCTGCTAGGAAACATAGTTATGAAGCACTCTCTGCCACATGACTTTTGTGGCATGCAGCCTCTGCCTCACAATGCTTGTAGGAAGCAGATTCTGCCACACATCAGTACAAAGCACCCTTTGCCACACATCAGTATGAAGCACTCTCCACCACACAACATTGGAATGTCAGCCATACAACACAGTAAAAAGCACCCTCTGCCAAGCAATGTTGGTATGGAGAACTTTGGTACAAAGCATTCCTCACCAAGTAACCTTGGTACAAAACACTCTCTGCCTTGTAATGCTTGTATCCAGCACTCTCTGGCAAGTAAAAATGGCACAGACCACAAGATGAGCAACCATGATTCCAACAAGTCCTGCCATTCACAGTTAGGTGACAATGGCATAATTTTCACAACGGTGGGAGGCTTTACTTCATATAGTCCAGCCAAATTGCATGAAATATTTATAAACTACAAACCTTCATTGTAAATCAGTCTATATGTTAGTGAAAACAATACCAAAGTCTCTACAGCCATTCCTGAGATTAGTCTGAACATACGGACTGTGGCCCTTCGTGATCGGGTCAAACGGGAACTGGATCGTCTCACTGCTTCAGGGGTCTTGCAACCTGTCACTTCCAGTGAGTGGTCCTCTCCTGTCGTTGTCGTTGCTAAGCCAAATGGTGATATTCGTCTCTGTGGCGATTTCAAAGCCACTGTAAATGCTTAATGCCTCATCGACACTTACCCTATGCCACGACCTGAATAACTGTTCACTAAACTTGCTGGAGGCCAGTATTTTTCTAAAATTGACCTGTCGGAAGCTTATAATCAACTTCCTCTCGATGCTGCTTCCTGGCAGTTTCTGGTCCTTAACACGCCTTTCGGCTTCTATCAATACCAACGCTTGCCTTTCGTGGTTGCTAGCGCCCCTGCTCTCTTTCAGCGATTCTTGGAGCAATTATTGCTCCCTGTCCCTGGGTGTATCAATTACATGGACGACATTGTTGTCACTGGCTCCACCACTGAAGAACATCTTCAAAATCTCCGCACACTTTTTCATGTCTTACAGACTGCCGGTCTTAAGTGTAATCTTCAGAAATCACAATTTTTTCAGGCATCTATCACGTACTTGGGGTTTCAACTCTCTCGGAATGGTATTCATCCACTTCAGCAAACTGTCGCTGCGATCGATGCCCTTCCTCACCCTACATCTGTTAAGGAACTGCAGGCCTTCTTGGGGAAAATAGCATACTATCACAAGTTTTTACCGTCTGCGACTTCGGTGGCTCAGCCACTGCATCGCCTGTTGCATAAAAACGTGCCGTTTCACTGGTCCGCGTCATGCAATGGGGCTTTCCAGAAATTGAAGACTATGCTGAAACAGGCCCCGTGCCTGGCTACTTATCGACCTGGCCAACATCTTGTTCTTTCCACAGACGTCTCTCAATACAGGGTCGGTGCAGTCCTTGCGCACCATTTTTCTGACAGTTCGAAACAACCCCTTGCTTATGCCTCCAAAACGCTCACGGATGCCCAACAAAAGTATTCTCAAATTGAAAAAGAAGCTTTGGCCAATATTTATGCTCTTCATAAGTTTGGTGTTTTTCTCTATGGCTCAAAATTTCATCTTGTTACGGATCACAAACTACTTGTTTCCTTGTTTCATCCATCAACGTCACTTCCTGACAAGGCTGCTCACCGCCTCCAGCGTTGGACTCTTTACTTGTCTCGTTTCAATTATGAGGTTCATTTCCGGCCAACGGCTCAACATGCAAATGCTGATGCTCTGTCTCGCCTTCCCATGGGTCCTGATCTGGCATTCGATAGGGACGAACTTTTGTGTTTCCACGTGGATGTTGCCAAGCAGCGGGTTGTGGACGGGTTCCCCATCACTGGGGACAGGCTGGCGGCTGCTACGGGTTCTGACCCTACCCTCTCCCGGGTTTTACGCTGTATTCAGAAGGGTTGGCCAGATCGCCCGTCCGCTAAGACTTCTGATCCGTTGCGGAACTACTACGCTTTGCATTACCGCCTCACGGCTAGGGATGGTGTTATCCTCCTTTCCACCGACAATGCTTCGCCACGTGTTCTGGTGCCTGTGTCTTTGCGTGCGTCGGTCTTGCACCTCCTTCACCAAGGGCACTGGGGTGTCTCTCGCACAAAATCTCTGGTGTGCCGTCATGTGTACAGGTCCAGCATCGACTCTGAAATCGCACACATGGTCGCTGCCTGCGGTCCTTGTGCGTCACAGGCCGCTGCCCCGAAGTCATCTTTGTCACCATGGCCTTCACCTGAGAAGCCCCGGGAGCGTATTCATGCTGACTTCGTGGGACCTTTTTTAGGTACTTATTGGCTACTCGTAATTGACGCCTACTCCAACTTTCCTTTTGTTGTCCGTTGCACGACGCCTACCACCGCGGCAACCACAAATGCTCTAGCTCGCATTTTCTCTTTGGAAGGCCTTTCCTCTACTCTTGTCACTGATAATGGTCCGCAATTTGCCTCTTCCGAATTTGCGGATTTTTTGTGCCCGTCATGGCGTCATGCATGTCACGGCCCCTCTGTTCCATCCACAGTCAAAAGGTGAGGCTGAACGACTGGTCCGCGCATTTAAGGCTCAGATGAAGGAACTCCTGACTTCTTCTGCTGCTGATGATACGCTTCTCCAATTTCTGGCTTCTTACCGTTTCACTCCCATGGGCGACCATAGCCCGGCTGAGTCTTACATGGCCGACAGCCCCGCACACTACTTCATCTTCTGTGGCGTTCCACCTCACGGCCACGGGTGCCTTCGCTTAGTCGGTTCACCGTCGGCAACCTTGTATCGGTGCGGGGATATGGCAGGCGGCCAAAATGGAGTCCTGGCCGCATCTTATGACACCGTGGCCGACGCCTGTATGAAATCCAGATGGACATGGGTGTTGCAGTGGGTCATTCAGACCAGCTTCGGCCTCGTGTGCCGGCAACGCCTGTTCCGAATGCCGCTACACCACCTTCGACTCTACCTGACACTCGGGATCTTGGCATCTCCCATTACTCACAACACAGCCCTCTCACCATCATCTTGGTGCCAGCACAAGAACGGACGCCACCAGGACACGTGCCCATGCAGGAACTGGATGACCATCCTCTGTCAGAGCCAATCTACTCGCCTCCTCCTCCAACGGATGCAGACACATCACCCATGTCTCCTGGTATATCAACTGGACTTGCCGCAATGGGCAGATTGGTGCATGGGGACCCAGCAGATTCGACCCCTACGTCTCCTGTCATCTCGACCCGTTATCATCGAGGACACTTCCGTCCGTACGGGAAGCCTCCTCCTCGAAATTTTACGGCGAGTCAAACAACGCCTATGGACGTTAGCCATCTCCAGGACACCTCCATCAGGACCAGTGCAACAATTTCAAAGGGGGGAAAAGTGTTGTGACTCGCCGATCATTCAAAGCGCCGCCGCGCAATTAAGCGCGTCCTCTACGTGCGGCGCTGTCTGCCAGCCATGCAGCAGCTGCGTTACCTAAGCGGCCAGCCAAGCAGCGGCTGCTAGACTGGGACTCAGTGCTCATTCGAATGCTAACGTGTACACATGTCTTGCTTGTCAACTTACTCTGTGACTTATATGTGTTGTGTCGTTCTGAAATATATGTGTTCAACTTGACGTTATAACACGGACATAACTGGGAATTTGAACACATACATATTTATAAGGAAGAGATAGAAGATAGATGGAAAGCTAGATAAACATCCTGGTATGATCAATGAATGAAATGTGTATTTTCACTATATTACAGTACTAGCAGTTCTCTATTATTGTAACATGCTGAATACAACATTAACATATGAATAACCTCTGCAGCATCCATTTTGGTCTTTTACAAATAAAGGCTGAAAATAAGAAATCTACAAGAAAACTGAAACGAGATGATAGGGAGGAAAATTCACACTAAATCAGGACATAAGTCCAGGTTCTATATCCCTCCCTTCTCTGACATTACTTCCTGTCTGCCTTTTTCCTCCCAAACAAGTAATATGATGAGCACGAGTACTACAGGGTACTTATAAAATCCATGACACATTTCAGAAATCGGTACAGATAGATGCAAATGATATGGTTTGTGAAAGATAACTCTCATAGTTTTCTTTTTAGAATGTTCTATGAGTCCACCCTACATTACATGGCACATGTCTAAACAACAGTCTAATTCTGCCATTACCCGATCCAGCATATCAGGAGTGATGATATGAACTGCTGCTGTGGTGTGGTGTCACAGGTCTTCAAGGTTCTGTGGTAGTGGTGGAACAAAAACACTTTCCTTCATGTAACCCCACAAGAAAAATATGGCAAAGCATTCAGGCTAACAACCATTGTGGCCACTCAAGTAGTACCATGTGACACATGACAGCCACAACATTGCCTATCCAGCAACATGGCAATATCTCACTCAGGGAATATCTTGCACAACTGTGGAAATGTGGAAGGATGCCATCTTCTTGAAAGATGGCATCCCTTCTATTAGTTTCAAGCTGTGACATGAGCCACAACTGCAGCTTGTCAAAATAGGTGACGCCACTGTCAGTTCGCAAAGTGAAGAAGAAGGGTCTGCAGACTGTCTTGTTAAACATGGCACAGAAAATGTTAGCTTACTCTGAATCCCGGATGTTTTAGACATTTGCCCGTGGATTCTCTGTCGTGCATGTGTATGTGTTGCATTGGCTGGCATTTACTGGAAGACAAAGAGTGGCTTTGTCATTGAAGATTAATTTGCTTGCAAAGTCGTCATTTTCAGGATGGTTCTGCCTATCAATGCAGAACAGCAGGTGGCACAATTTGTCTGCATGGCTTATGGCTTACAAGAGCTGTAATTTGCAGGCTTCACTCTTAGTTGCTTGCAATGAATTTTGTACGCTGTTGGCCGAGGGATGTTCAATTCTGCACTTTCTTGATAGGTGGACTTCATGGGACTTTGCAGCATCACTTCCCTTATGTCTGTTCTGACAAGCCTGGTTGGCCCAAATGCTCTGCGTCACACAACTATCTTCTCTTAATTTCCTGTAGTACTTCACTATGATGATGTACACTGGTGGTGGCAACAGCAAGTTCTAGCACACAAAATGCAATTATGGTCAGTGATACCTCTGTCATGAGCTTTTCAAACTAACTTGTTGGTACCACATACAAAATGAATATCTGAGTGAGAACTTGTGTTTCACATAGCTGTATCAACTGTTATGTGATGTTCAGCCACTTACTTATACTGATATTTTAAAATGTTTTGTGAACTTTGTAATTACTCTGTATATTAGGTGTTCTCCTGCAGTGTCTAACCTAATTCTGAAACAAAAATAAGTTGGCAATTGCCGGAAAATAATGATCAATGTAACTTCAAAAATTTAAACACATTCAATTTTCCTGAAGCAGTATGTCAGCAAAATTACACCAAAAACGTTACTATACATTACCTCTTGCCCAGTCTCCTTGTTTATGCCTAGCTGTACTTTTCCATATGTGCCTTGCCCCAGCTTCTTGATTATGTCAAACCTGAAAACAAAGACAAAAATAAGAGTTTCAGTGGAGTCATATTTTATTCATAACAGATTTTATGGTATTAATACATATCAATAATGTCAGTTTTGTGTTAATTATTTCTACAAAGAAGTAATAGTTATGCAGTATATAATGAAGACAGCAAATTCAATATAGAAAACGAAAGTCGCTATTTAGATTACAAAGCACACTCTGCCTCACACATTGATTCTGCCCTTTTCTTCTCTCTTTCTCCATGTGTGTCAATATTTAATGAAGTTATCTTTCAGATTCAATAACAGATTATTTTTACCACTTATTATTTGACAGCAAATCTGTTTTTGTGATCCATCCTAGTTTTCCTGGCAGTCACAGTAAAATATAGCACTTCCATTTTAGTCATCACCTGACTCTGTTCAATTTAATCAAGTAGAACATGATCAATTATACTGAATTGTTTTCATGAACAATTTTTGCCATCTGAGAATTACACACATATTTTCACTAGCAGGCACACAACATCTAATACTTCTGAAATTTACACCATAGAGATAAAAGATTGTTTCTGCCTTCCTTGCATTGTTTACTCATGTTATTTACTACAACTGTTTGTTAGTAATGAGCTATAAGTTAAGTCTTCTCATCAACTGAAATAAACTGCCATTGTTACCCAACAAATATAAGATACCACTGGCAGTAACAACTAGGAATTATATTAGCAGTGCTACTCAAGAAACTAAATTTCTTTTACATCTAAAAGGTGGTGCCTAAAGAATGTAATGACAAATGAATACCTCTGCTTCAGTTTCCTTCGGTGGTTATGGAGACGCACACCACCAGTGCTCTCCATCCCTCCCATTATGTTGTGGATGCTCGCGTCACTCACGACCATCTTGATGCCTAAAGAAACAAATGTCCATTTAATTGTCTGCCAACAGATTACCGTTCACATAATACTAAGAGGGTAAAAGCACGAAAAATGAATGACACCGAACTGACAAGTGACTTAAAATTTAAGTCTCTTTTGCCTGACTAGGTTGGACTGTGTTTGGCAGTTCCTGAAAACAGATGACAGTTGAGAAATTTGAGAAAACAACAGGTTTGAGAACACCACTTGAGGTCCCATTACTAATATGTTTATTCAGTATATTTTACACAATCAATGAAGGATAATGAAACTGACGTAACAGTAACTTGAATGGCTGTGATATCTATGTTCTTCCCACAGTGCAGACTAGCGAACAACCATGGTAAGATAATAGTACAGCAAATTCTACATAGTCATTAAATTAATTTGTAAAAACTAAAAAAAAATTATGAAGAAGTGAACAATACAACCAGTAGTCATGAATCTGATGATTTTTATTTCCTGGGAGTAATCCATGGCATATTTCTCTGCCTGACAATTTGTCTTCCCCTGTTGCAGACATCATCAGTGGTTATAACGACTCAGAAAGCATTTACAATATCAAATAAGCTCAGCAAGCTGAACTGGTTTGAGATTGTAACTGCTTTATTAGTCGTTATAGCCTCTCATGATGTCTCCAGCATTAGAAGGCGAAATGTTATCCATAGAAATATGTTGAAAACTCAAGATTGCACACAACTGTATTATACTAAAATTTATTATACACAAATACGCCTTGGATCACTGCTTAATGCCCATAAAACAAAAATGACAACCAAGCAAATGCAGACCGTGAAAGCCTGCACTGCATGATAGTACTAGTCACGTTGTTCTGTCCACCAATATTTTTACTCAGATGTATTAAACAGCTACAACAAATTGATCCCATTTCAAACTTGTATTGTGGTTCTGTTAAGCGAAATATCTACACTTCCTTTCTGCCACGGCTACTTCTGTCGGTGACAGGTTGACTTGTGTTCTTTCCTGTGTATAACTACATATAATTGCCATGTATAACAATCCCTTGGATCAGCAAACATTTTGTGCTAAAGACTGAAATCTAATACAACTGGATTTCTAACGCTTTCAGAATGATTTCAACAAACAGCGACATTAGTATCGCACCTCTATTAAGGCTTCAAATTACTCTTTCTAACCATATTTGATACGCAAATCCATGGCTAGTTCCCTCTCTATTAACAGACGTTGCTCCTCTGCATTTAAAAGACCCACAATGAAAAAGTGATGGAAGGCTGAAGTTTACCGTGCCACAAACACTGAGGTGTTCAGAGATTGGACCGCAAACCAATTGGAAAAGGATGATAAAGAATGAACGAGGATGCCCCAAACGACGATTGTATGGAATCCAGCTCACTCCACCCATCCACAGGACCCGCAAGGCAGTAGATACCGGTGACCAGGTTGGTGCCGTATTCCCTAACTTCCAAAAAGCGTTCAATGCAGTTCCGCACAAAATACGGGAAGTACGAAAATCAGACGAGCTTTGTGACTAGATTGAAGAGTTCATGGAAAACAGAACACAACACGTCATTCTTAGTGGAGAGATATCTTCAGACGTGAATGTAATTTCTGGCAGACCCCAAGGGAGTGTTACGGGACCATGACTATACGTACCGGTACACCGGGTGTCTCTTCTACGAGACGACAGGTGCATTTTCCTTAGTTTTTCAGCAGATACTTGCAATTCCATTTTTTCGATGTGTAGTTGGAGTCAGCTATAAATATTACTCGCCACGTCTTTCATGCGACGCTCAGTGTCATAGGAAATTAGATTAGATTTACTTTCATTCCAATTGATCCATAGTGAGGAGGTCCTCCAGGATGTAGAACAAGTCAGAAAAAAAAACAATACATAACAAATATTTACAACTCAAACAAAGAAACTAATGTACCATTCCACAGGTCCCAAGTGGCATGGTCGTCATTTTTTAATGAACGCTATATGAAAGAATCATTTTACAAATACTAATGCACTGAATTAAAAAAAAGTTTTTATTTATTTATAAGGTAATAAACGTGTAATACATCTACTATATACTTATTTACAATGAACACATTACTGCACTGAACTGGTGCAGAAGTTAGATTGTACTTACACACACACACACACACACACACTTATTTACAATGAACACATTACTGCACTGAAATTGTGATACTGAGAAGTTCATCAATGGAGTAGAAGGAGTTGGCCACCAATAAATCCTTAAGGGTTCTCTTAAACTGAATTTCATTGGTTGTTAAGCTTTTTATGGCTGCTGGCAAGTTATTGAAAATGTGTGTTCCTGAATAATGCACAACTTTTTGTACAAGACTAAGTGACTTTAAATCCTTGTGAAGATTATTCTTATTTCTAGTATTGATTCCATGAATTGAGCTGTTGGTTTGAAAAAGTGATATATTTTTAATGCCAAATTTCATTAAGGAATAAATATATTGGGAAGCATTAGTTAGTATCCCTAGTTCCCTAAACCGGCTTCTGCAGGATGTTCTTGAGTTCACACCACATATAACTCTTACTGCACGTTTTTGTGCCCGGAAAACTTTAGCTTGGCTTGATGAATTGCCCCAAAAAATAATTCCATATGACATTATGGAATGAAAGTAAGCATAGTATGCCAGCTTTTTCATTTTTATATCCCCTATGTCTGACACATTCGCATTGAAAATAGAGATTTGTTAAGACGCTTCAGCAGTTCTGTGGTGTGCTCCTCCCAGTCGGTTTGTTTCCCGTCACAAACAAAATGATTATTAATGCGGAATTTTACGGCTTATTCGTTAGAGAGGTCCAAGGTTGGTGTAGTCCGAAATTTGTTTTAGCGATGTGTTAAATATGGACAATAAAACATGAAGAATCACCAGTAGTCGAGCAGCGACAGCACCGCCCTGGCCCGTGCTGTCTGCTACAGCCAAGCAGAAGCACCGCTCAGTTGCTGTTGGAGTACTCGTTATTCTTCGAGTTTTACTGTCCCTGTTTATTCATACTTAGAACAAATATACTAATTTGGGACCGCTTTATCGAACAGGCACCTAAAATTCCGCTTTAAAAATAATTTTGTTTGTGAATGGAAACGGACCGACGCTTTCCGTCGACACCGAGCCGCATAAAAGACATGATGGACAGTACTTGTTTCGGCTGACTACATCTACACATAAAATTGCAAATATCTCCCGAAACACCAGAGAAAATGCAGCTGACGACTCTTAACAGAGACGTCCGGTGTGTGGCCTAATGGATAAAGTCGAAAGATCTGTGACATTGTTCGCGACTGATGCTGTTGTGTACAGAAGTTGATACTGAACGTAGATCGGTGCACAGTATCGCGCATAAACAGGTTGAAACTCCGTTATTGTATGCTAATACGATTGCCGAAGTATCACTGGAAGCAGTCACGTTCATTAAATATCTGGGAGTACGCGAACGGAGCGATTTAAAGAGAAACGAGCACATAAAACTATTCGTACTTAAGGCAAATATCTGACAGATTTATTGGAAGAATCCCCAAGACGTGTAATCCACCCTCGAACATGACACGGATTTTTTATTTTTATTTCCAGCCTTTACTATCTATCGACAAACTCAGATTTTCTAAATATTGCATTTGCCTCGATAATGGTACAATACAACTCGGCACGATGGAAGAATAAAAGGCATTTACTGTCCATGAAACGCGTCAGACCTAACTGAAATCGCCGACCGCTGGTGGCCGAGCGGTTCTGGCGCTACAGTCTGGAACCGCGCGACCGCTACGGTCGCAGGTTCGAATCCTGCCTCGGGCATGGATGTGTGTGTTGTCCTTAGGTTAGTTAGGTTTAAGTAGTTCTAAGTTCTAGGGGACTTATGACCTCAGCAGTTGAGTCCCATAGTGCTCAGAGCCATTTGAACCTAACCGAAATCAAACAGAAATCGAAAATTCCCAAATGACCGTGCTTGTTTTAAACTATCAATTTTCGTTTATTGTTAGCCAAAAGTAATACTGAATTACAGTTGTGTAGGCTTCAAAGTATAACTTTTCATCTTTATGTACATGAAGTTTCCTTCTATTCGTTACGTAGTACATGATATCATCTGCTTATCTATAGAACTAAGCGACAGACCGGGGATATTGAATCCAGTCCCATCTCTCGTTTATCTATCTAAAGGCTTCCGGCGGCAACAAATATTTAATTTCCCGCACGTACGTAGCGATCGAATTTAAAAGTTTAAATGCTATCATAATCCACTTATTACGAGGTATAATCTTCTGTGAAAGGCTCAACACAGCAAGAAAAGAATTACAGCGATAAACTGTGTATACCTCTTGAGGCAGCGTAAACCACCGCGCACAACTTCCCAAACTAGTCATGCAATACCTGTGAAAGAGAGCACTTACTGATTAGCAAGAAACTTTACACATAATTTCACGCATTTTCTAAACTTTTTCGCTTACATGCTTAATATGAAATATTTAACATAGTAACTAATTTCTAAAGTAGTCACAAGTTTGAAGCTGTTTTATACATGGGGGTTCGATTTTTTAAACGAATCGGGTTCAGCTGTATCAACCGCAAAAGGTTAAATATTTTTTTATGACTTGTCGCCGTTCCTTCGCACTCTGCAACCGAGAAAGAATGCCTGCCTCGAGGCACATCTATGATGAAAGCCGTGGGTGAGAAGTGAACATCCAGAAACTGTGATTCGGGGAACATGAGTCATACGGCAAGCGGCCAAAGGCTCGAGATACGGCAGCGCCTGCTGAAGTACATTGCGCATGCGCTTTTGTCACGTAGACGACGCACCCCTGCAGCAGCGGACTTGGTAGTTAACTTACCCTGAGAGGTCGAGAATCACCGTCACGCTGTGACGTGCGTCGGTCAAGTGTTCAGATTGAGCAATTCGCCACCTACACACGTTACGTCAGTAGTGACGTCAACGTAACGGGTCGACAAATGCAAGCAACAGCAGCAGGTTGTTGGCTGGCTCTGAGCACTATGCGACTTAACTTCTGAGGTCATCAGTCGCCTAGAACTTAAAACTAATTAAACCTAACTAACCTAAGGACATCACACACATCCATGCCCGAGGCAGGATTCGAACCTGCGACCGTAGCGGTCGCTCGGCTCCAGACTGTAGCGCCCAGAACCGCACGGCCACTTCGGCCGGCGTAGCAGGTTGTTCTGCTACTATCTTTTACAACTGGCTTTTCCTTACAACACAGGAGAACGCATGTGCTACAAAAGCTTAGCGATTACAGCCGCGAACATGAACGACAAATGGGTTTATTTCCCTTTGCAATTCACACCCAAACCTCCAGATGTCAGACGCTCAGATCGGTAGCAAACGTTGTGTGTCGATAGAGTATACAATATGCATAAACGATAATTAAAAGTAACACCAGAACTACTGAGCACAGGAAAATCATATCTGTGAATAAATGCGCTTAAGATCTAGCGTTGTTGAGTTGGTAGAGCGTGAGGCCGTTGTACGAAAAAATAAGTTTTCGGAGTTTGTAGCAATGTTCTTTTGGCAGTCCGCTTTCGCTTCGTTAGTTGAAAGTAGCACACCTACAGAGTAAATTTGTATTGATAGGTGTAGTGTTACGTCGCACATGTCCGACAGAACACCACACCTAACCATACAAACGTACTCTATAGGTTTGCTACTTTCAACTAACGAAGCGAAAGCAGACTGCCAAACGAAGCGAAAGCAGACTGCCAAACGAACATTGTTACAAACGCCGAAAAGTTCTTTTTTTATACGACGGCCTCACGCTCTACCAACTCAACAACTCTAGACAACAACTCTAGCACATTTATTCACAGATATGATTTTCCTGTGCTCAGTACTTCTGGTGTTACTTTTAATTACCTTTATGCGTACTCTACTGGACGACAGCACACAGCACGCTTAAAATTTTTAAAAAAGAATGTCATCAGTGGGATTTGAACGCTATATCTTTGGTGCGACGACCTTACGCTCTAGCAACTCATCCACGCTGGATCTTCAAAATAGTCACTCACAGATAAACTTTTCTTGTGCTCCGTAGTTCTGGCGTTACTTTTAGTTATAGTTTACGCATGTTTCAATGGAGGACAGCACTTAGCATGAATTAAATAGGCGTTTTAGTCGATACTCTATCGACACACGTTTGGTACCGATCTGAGGGTATGACGTCTGGAGGTTTGGCTGTCAGTAAAATAAAAGGGCTATTTCAAAAGCATCACAATAACTGACACGTGTGAAGTGGATGATGCACCTGTGGTGAAATCAACGTCACTTGAAGTTTTAGAAGTGGCACGGCAGTTCGTGTTCTCGTATGTTGCCTTGTATATATGATAACAGTTCGAATGTAATCTACACTTGCTTTACGTACGCCGTAGAATATCCAACGCTACGCATTGAAATAGAAATCTCGCGTGATTAATTGCAACCAATTTTGTAACGTTCTGCATGAATATAGAGTATGCTGCAACTGGGATACGTACTCTTATGAAGGATATATTGCTACAAACGAGCACCACCTATAACGTCTATACGAGAGAGAGATACTTCAATAAAAATTTCGAGGAATGTTAAGTCCGAGATGGCTCTCATTCTTGGAAGGTGAAATAACTTCTGGACGAAGCATTCTTACTTTTAAGTGAAGTTTGTACTTAAAGTGAGATGCAAATTCGAACTGCTGTTTTTACTCTTTTTGAAATAAGTAAAAATGAAGTTTTTTTATTTCTTTTTATCGTTTTAAATGGCACAGCGGGCCAAGTACCACTCCCGTATCTCTGCTAATAAGTATTCCTGTATCGTTCTGATGTGCGACACATCCGTTATTTGCGTGACCGTGACTGAAAGGCGTTCAAACAAAGTGACTGAACTTGACTTCAACACAGGAACAAAAATGCAAAATTAGAATGTGTGGGATAAACAAAGGGTACACTGTTTACAGTAGTTGCGGATATTTTACGTGTAAAAAGGGTTGCCATAACGGGAATGGGCATCTTACAGCGTACTGGAAACGTCATCAAGTCAGAGGACTTCTCACAGATCACACCCGTCAAATCAAGGGCATTCGACGAGTATCTCAACGGAGTAATACGAACACGAATACTTAAATCAATACCGCCTGACATGCCCTCTGCACAGATGTCTATAAAGAATTTATAATCCTTCACTGAGGTTTTTGAGACGACCTAAAGCACTTCAGCAGTTGCACATGAAAAAAGGGCACAAGGTTTTAATGATTGTTATTAAAGAAATAACTATTCAACTTATACAAATGGAATTTTTTTCCCCACACACATCAACTACGTACATTTTGAAAGTTAGAAGCAATAAAATGAATCTATAATTATTAGTAAATTGAAGTTCCTCGCCGTGATACTCTGTCTCTATGTGAAGGCTAATCCCGAGGACTACTGTAGGGAATCTAATATGGTTTTCACTAAGATTGATTCATGGGAAGGGTTTGGTTATATAATCCACTACAGCTATGTGAAGCAAGTCATCCGGCCGCAGACACTTAGTACTACCAGTGCGAAGTCGTTTCAATACAAACACCAATTATTTCTACTTAAGGATTTGCTATTGTGGCAAACCATTTTATCCTTTTATAATGGCTTTGATGTCTCACCATATTTATATTGTTGTATAATCTGTCCGAGCACGAATGATGAAATAAACGCTTAACGGATATTGCCAACAGAAAATCCGAACTGTCAACAGAAAATCCAAAAATACTGGTTGGGATATTGCCACAGCCACGCACGTGTGTAAAATCATTTGTCCATGATGGGACAAGTGTCTCTGATCAACATTTGGAAGCCCTAGGAACTAATAATCGATAATACCGCACTGCATATCCACCTGCTTTCTGTTGTTTATTTGTGTTTAAACTCACAGAGAGCGAGAGGGCCGCGCGGGATTAGCCGAACGGTCTCAGGCGCTGCAGTCATGGACTGTGCGGATGGTCCCGGCGGAGGTTCGAGTCCTCCCTCGGGCATGGGTGTGTGTGTTTGTCCTTAGGATAATTTAGGTTAAGTAGTGTGTACGCTTAGGGACTGATGACCTTAGCAGTCCCATAACATTTCACACATATTTTTGAGAGCTCGAGAGGAAACGAAGTCAACGATGAGAACTCGCTTACAGCCGATGATTCTGAAACAATTTCGGATAGAACACAAAAGATCAATGAAGACAATAAAATAACGGCGTTAACATTCTGGAGAGTGGAATCTAATCCGAAGTGTATTAAGATTCTGTGATTATAAATTCGATGCCCATTATTATTTGGGAAACTGGAAATTAGTCGCTTTTCACAATGACACCGTCAGGCCCAATTCCTCAATTATGGTGGGCATAGTTAACAACAGGCAGTATATTAGAGTAATAAGTTTCGTACAAAAATGTAGTTAGTAACTTTTTTGTAATTAATAGAAGTTTACTACTGAACATAATATCCATGACCTTAGCACATTTGGTATAGCGAAAATACAAATTCTTCTATTCCTTTCGGAAATAAATTTGTTTCTAATTCCGCTTAATTCTAGTTTACTACACACAAAATCCCTTCACTAGAAGAAAAACTCCGTCCGTCCAATAGTTTTTTTGGGGGTAGTAATTTCACGTGAAGCTATATCTGCTGTAGGAACTATTTCGAAGCCGAGCTCGTACACTTTCGCCATCGAAATGGCCAATGAATAAGGTTCCTTCTTCTGGCACAAGAACTTTTTGCACACTAAATCTTGGCCTCTATTGATATAACTCGTCAAACTTTTAAGTTTTTCCAAATAGTGAATCGTGATTACATCGTCCGGGTCCCACTAGTGGACTGCTGTCTTAGCTGAATTGCACTTTCACCATGTTACTTTTTTGACATAAGTTTTTTCTTCGGGTTATAACTGTGGATCAGCAAGTTTAGCATGATTCCTTATGATAATGCTTCAACTACTCAAACGTGATTTCAATTGTCCACCTCTAGCGTTTTCGGTTGTGAGTCAACAAACGCGCCAGCCATCGCGCACTCAGCTTCTTCAAGAACTCTCACCAAATGACGATTTCATGCACAACTTCATTTAAGATTCCAAAGCGTCTCAATCGCGTGAGAGAGAGAGAGAGAGAGAGAGAGAGAGAGAGAGAGAGAGAGAGAGAGAGAGAGACCGCACAAGTAATAAACGCACATTTCCCAAGTTGTGCTTCCAAATGAAGCAAGCCTACTTGATCAACGGCTAGAGTACCAAATAGGCTGGAGAACTGACAAATCGACAAGGTCTCCTGTTCGTAATCCTATCGACCCGGTAGAGGACGCCTGGCCAACTTCGTCCTCCCCTTCCTAATGAAGACTTGCAAGGGCTCTTCTGAAACAACGAATTCACATACCAACACAGTTGGCTCTATCCCTACTAACAGCATGTGAGGCTCACACTGATGCATTTCACGAGTAGAGTTCGATTGTTATGTTTCTACCGTATTATGTCTTCCAGTCTCTAAAGTTACGTTCATAAAACATTTTCTCAGGAAAACCGCATCCGGTTCGTCTTTATCACCAAAACATTATGTCACGAAGTTCACGTCACACAAATCCAGTGTCCTCGCCTTTTTACTGTATGTTCAAACTTGCACCTATCCTCAATCTGAATAAAAAGAACAATAAAATCTACGTTAATAGAACGTATCTGAATCATCTCCTTTTTGTTGATTGTATTGAATTGCCTTTCCTGCCTGTAGTGCACAGTATGCATTATCACCTGCACATGGTTCTCAAACAAACTGTATGGAGACAATAAGAGACTGAAATAATGAAAGCTTCGAATATCTGCCGATCGAGAGGAAGTCTGTGTGAAGCAGGACTGTGGCTATTGCGGATGAGGCTTTTGTTATCTGCCGTATCCTTCCTTTCTCACCGTAGAAATACGGCAGCCTTCACCTGCCACAAAAAATACCCAACACTTTCCAGGGGCACCGCTTTTATACTAAGAACCACTGCAATTTTATTGTAAAAGCCGCCAGATTTGGAAACCTTGAAATGTTAGTTCCTCGACATTAGCAATCAACTGGAGCGATGAATCAGGCTTTTAGAGTTTAATGAGTACTTATTGCCCGACGTAAATAAGATCTCATACACATTATCAACCGTTTTCAGATAAAAATTGAAAAGTCTGGTATGTCTCTTCATATAATGGTTACACGAAATTATTTTCGTAATAATCGTTGACTTTTGAATGACATCTGAAAGTATATGTTGGGCACGCACGATGCGCTAACACACACACACACACACACACACACACGTACAACATTACCTCATCCTTTTATGTTTTTGGTTTTTATACTGCAACCGGAATATAGTATGGTGCATAGTGCATAGAACAGGAAGCATTTCACTTGTAATTAACACTAGACTGTGCGTCGAGACAGGTGATAAATGTGATAATTACTGTTGTTTCGAGCTGAGAGCCTAAGGACGGACTAAGAGATTATCGCTTTGTAAAACATCTTTGTATTACTTACGAAAATCCTGTTTGAGTATGATCGCGCATCTCCTTTAGTGTTCTGTTCTTCAGATAGATTTCGGGACAGTGTCTTTCATTCGGCCAAGGGCGGTCTTATACCCTCTTTCTGACAAATCTGAATCAGTGCGTTGTCTAACACTCTCATTATCAATAAATGTTGATAATGATGAGTTTGCGACCAAGTGTTAACACGGCCGAAAATGGGACAAATTTTTGGTAAGTTCTGGACGAACACAAAGACTGCTAAAATGTCGAGCAAAGGGCTTGCTACATTTGTGTAGTGAACAGAGGATGGCAGCACACTTCTAGATTAGTCTTGGTGTCTCTGCTGCAGAGAATGTGGGTTGGGGGCACTAGGGATGTCAATATGACCAAACATTAACAAATGTTTATGTACTATCCTTCTCAATCTTTGGTTACTGTTGTTATCATATCGGAATCATACTATCATATCGGAAGCTGCGAACACGCACCGTAGACTATATCTGGGCACGCTACCACAATTTTCAAAAACGACTGTTGCAGCTCTCATCGCCTACTGCACTATGTGGCTTAAACCTTAAACACCCTAAGCACTGTGTTGGACTACTGACAATGCGCCCACGTATGAACGTTGTTTACAAACGAACTGGTCAATGTTAAACCCTTTAACAAATGTGATTTTCGATTTAGGAGAGGAAGTAGGAAAATCAAGCACATTAAAAAATATACAACTATAATCCCATTAAAATGACTTGATAGTTGACACTTCACACGCTGGAGCTGCCTTCCTCCAATTGGAGCGCACAGCGCCATGTCCAAACTATTCCCCGTTGCCAAACTGCCACAATACTTTTTAATTAACAAAGAAATGCGCCGAACAGCCGTGCAAATAGAGAAGTCACTTTATTTTCGCTACCAGTTTCGGCAGTTCAATAAACCATCTTCAGGCCCATATGCACCTCTCAAAAATTATCGATGTTGCCACACTTGGGCCATCTGTTACTGGATGTCGTGAATTCTCAACTGCTTCCTTCAAAGACTTGACTGGAGTTCCAGTCAGGTCTTCGAAGGAAGCACTTGAGAATTAACGACATCCGGAACAGATGGCCCCAGTATGTCAATATCGATAATTTTTGTGACGTGCATATGGGCCCTGAAGATGGTATAAGGAAAATGTTCAAATGGCTCTGAGCACTATGGGACTTAACTTCTGAGGTCATCAGTCCCCTAGAACTTAGAACTACTTAAACCAGGGCTTCCCAATGTGTGGTCCGCGGACCCCTTAGTGGTCCGCCGGCTCTTTCTAGGGGGTCCGCAGCCTCCTTTCACCAAATCGTGTAAAATAACGAGCAAAGTTATTGAATAAAAATGTGAAAGCCAAATTCATCACTATCTTCTTTTCGTGTGAAAAATATGTGCACTTTTACTTCAGTTCGTATTCCCAAGCAGACTTTGCGGTTCCTTAGTGAGAACGCATACACAGTTTAGTGCCGGAGATGCGGCTTCTCTTATCGACTGTTTCGCAACGATACGGGGGTCGTTTGTGCGCCGGCTCACGGCGCTAGATGCGCTGAAACCTTTTACGCATGCGTGGAGCGAGCTTTGTCGACCAATCACAGCGCTCGCTGGCACGTATGAGGCCCCAGGCATCGTTAAATGTTAAATTTGCTTTGTCAGTACACTACCTATTTCATAAGTCGAATTGTGACCAGTTTATTACTTGTAACATGGATCCATAGCTGAAGTCAGGATCATTGAAGAAGGGTGCTGTTTTTCCATAGCTTTCACAACAAGGGAAGTTTCCAGTTGAAATGAATGATGAGGGAGGACGACCAAAGGAAGAACAATCACAAGAAGCTCCAAAAGACTATTGATACTTCGGTGGGGGGGGGGGGGGGGGTCATTGGAAATATGGCACTTGCATTAAGAAGCTTTCAGTTCCCATGGGTTTCGCTCTGAAATTTAAAGTTACTGTGCTCTTGACTGACTAGGGGTCCGCCATGGATTTTCGACTGTAGAAGGGGTCAGCCAGCTGAAAAGTTTGGGAAGCCCTGACTTAAACGAAACTAACCCAAGGACATCACACACATCCATGCCCGAGGCAGGATTCGAACCTGTGACCATAGCGGTCACGCGGTTTCAGACTGTAGTGCCTGGAACCGCTCGGCCACCCCAACCGCCTAAGGAAAATGTAATAACTTCTCTATTTGAACGGCTGTGTGGCGAATTTCTTGACCAGCCGCCGTCCCACGTCCACAATGGATCAACAGAGGCCACAATGAATGGTCAGTGCACTTCTAATTCTTTGTATGGCTTTTTTCCTTGATATGTTTGGTTTCCGAATCCTTGATCTGGATTTTTTTATTTCGCTTTCCATCAGACACGATAACCATACCAAAAATAACACACATAAAACGATGTTAACGAAATATGCACGTTTCTTGCAAAGCACTAGCCAAATACAATTGCATCCTTTCGCATAAGATGCGATTCGGGGTCACATATTCAGTTATTACCACCACAGAGATTGGCCTACAGTAGATAAGTTTAATACCACACTGCATACGACTTAACTTCCTGAAGGCAGGAAATCATCTTTGTAAAGTTTGTATTGAACGATAAATACAAACACCGTAACGTGACGTGATTCCGTAACGCTGTGGTTAAGGTAGAGTCCTAATGTGCAGAGCCTCCAATCTCGTCAGGTGACAGACTTCGTTTTTTATTTTACAATTTTTATCAAAACGACACCGATTGTTGTTATCTTCAATTAACTGGTTTAAACGTATTTTTTATTATCAATCTTTTGTCACATTGTTTTTACTTTTTATTGTTCTTATTTCTTCTTAAATTTGACTTTTGGAATCTGCCCCTGTCGCCTATATTAACCTGTAACCGAAAGTCAACCAGGACTCTTCATCGGTTGGTACTGCGTCAGCTCGTGTAGACAGTGTGAGAATAGTTTAAAGTAACCGAAGGAAGCGAGAACTTTCAGTTCGCTTTTAGTGGTGAAACTGAAATTTTGCATTGTGTTTGTTCGTACAGTTCGGTTCTAGTCGCAGTGAACCGAGCGACCGCGATTAATAGTTATGCCGCAGGCTGTTCACAGCCGTTTTCTCGGATACATTGCGCATCACGAGGGCGTGGTTAAGTTAGGATACAAGTACGAATATGTTTGTGAACAATGTTTACCGTCGACCAGTTCATATTACACTTTTCGGAAAATTACCTACAACAATGTTCATTTACTCACCGTAAAGTATAATAATTGCAAAAAATAGCACAAATGAATAGTGAAGTGCAGGGATTCTGTGACAAAGATACTGTTAAGACAAAAGATATAGTATACTAGAACAAGTACCACGGTTTAATAACTTCTATGCTGTTAAACGAAGTCATAAAGTAAGAGTGTTAAAAGCTTAACAGATAATTTTTAAATAAACTATGGAGCAATTAGAAAAATTCTGGCATGACATTTAAGAAAGACACCCAGCAGAAGTATCATCAAATTATGACCTTATCGACACTTTTCTATGGAAGCGAGGTCTGGATAAGAAAAATCAAAGACAAAAGTAGGCAACTAAAATTAAACTTCTCCAAAGAATTAACAGATATACACTACAGGGCTGCCTGCATCCGAGAAGAACTTAGGATCTTCGTGTGGGTGATAAAATTGTCAGTTACCTATTGCATACCAACAAGACGAAAATAGGAAGGAAGACCAGGATTTAATGTCCATCAAAGAGGGCAGAAGCAGCATAAGGTGGTCAGATAGACTGGCAGAAAGAAAAGCTCCCTGGTCTCTGACGGGGTTTGTTGTGCTGTTGGTGATGCATGCCACTAGCAGTCATTACAAAACTGTGGTGGCTCCTGATGGAAAGTGAGTGCAATACTTGCTCATAGAGCGCAAGGTGTCAGAGGGCTCTTTGTGCTACCGTTCAACAAATCACAAAATGACAAGATAATACGTCAACTGTTTAGAAGACCATGTGTTTTCAACTGTCATGAACTTAATTAAATGTCAGAACTTTAGTGAGATTTCAGATTAGCATTTGCTTGATTTTGTGCCAATTTCATTTCTAGATGAAGTGTGTGTGTGTGTGTTTGTTGTGCTGATCAGTAGTGAGGCAACAGGGGCACGAGAACAGTTTGTTTGTGCAGGTTGCCTACATTCAGGGGCAAGCATACCTTCAGGGGCAAACCTATTGTTCTCTTTGGATTGACAGGTCCCTAACCTACCGTTCTGATAGAGGATTATGAGCCCCTCGTGATAATCCAGCCTTAACATACTGCTCAGTTAAGTGGTTTTGTATGTCATCCCCATCCCCATCCCGCTCACTTGGAAACCTGGCACCACTTCAGATATCAAATTAATTGACTAATTAATTAAATTGATTAAAAAATTGGCAGTAAACAGCTCAATTGTGCCACTTTCTGTATCCATGAGCTGCTTCAGGTTATTCAAATAGTCCCCCACCCCTCCCTACTACTTTATCAATTTGACTGACTGACAAATTAAAACGATGTCCTTCAGTTTTCCTTGTCCCCCCTCCCCTTTCTGTAAACATTGGTTGATCGATCACAGTGTATGTAATATTGTTTAAACAATTTCGACGATGTGTGGGATATTGCTTATTTACACAATTAACAGGATACAAGGTGGTGTATGGAATATAGTTTATTTAAAGAATTTGTCAGAAAATCGAGTGCAGTGTGAGGAATATTTAAACAATTGCAGGACTTCCTTCATTCCCATCACGTAAGGAAACACGTAACGACTCCATCACAATGCACTTAAACATATCTGAAAAACTTTCTCGCTTCTCACCATGCACACAGGCTGCCCCATGCACCCCAGTGCCCACGAAAGCTGTTGGCTACTTCACCACGTGGCCCATGCAGCAATGCGCTCTGGCTTATGCGCCAGGGACTTGGAGCTACTGGAGTCCGTGCTGGCTACTGCAAGTAGTAGCGAGCTAAGCCATCCCTGAACAAAAACACACTTCCTGTCAGCGTCCACTGCCATCTCAAGTGGTCTGTATGCATGAACCAACCTGTTGGACACTGGTGCATGCGAGAGATGCCCTCCTTGCAAACCAAATGCCTAACAGGGAATCGACACAACAATACTACTGACATTGATACATAATTAATATAATTAACTCCCAGTCACATGATCATTATGTACGGGATAAAAGGCGGATGTGGTAGCTATTTCACACACGCAAATTGACGATGTCACATAACTAGTAGCAGGCTGACTTGAAATACACTCTAAAAAAAGATCCTTGCATACTAGAGTTGGGTACTCCACTCCTGAATTGATTCGAAGAGCCAGGTCTTTCTAAGGAGTGGGTGATTGAGAAAAAAATGAATGGTAGCTCATCTGATTTCAAAATGCGTCTCTGGTACCTGTGGTGAGCAAAATGAAAATTTTCTGGTAGGCAGCTGCAACAGTGCCCCATACCATATCCTTAAGAAAACGTGTTGCAGACCATGTGCACAAGTAGATCTGCATACCTTGTTGGTATGTGAAGCTTTTCTCATTCATGAAAACAACAGAAAATAAAGATAGCTCTGTCGTCCTTTTTTTCCCCCAATTTATTGGCTGTCAGGCCATAACCATTCAGCCTTCTCAATAGTAATACCAATTACAACAGTACGAAAGTAAGTAAAACACAACACCCAGTCCCAGGTGGAAAAAAAATATTTGACCCCACCGAGAATTGAACCCAAGTCCCTTCATGTAGTAATGATATGCAGTGACCGCCCAGCTACCTGTACTATCAAGGGATAAGCTGCTTGGAATGATTACATTAAAGTAGAAAACACTTCCAGTATCATGTTTCCGCACTTCATTTGAAAAGAAAACCTCAAATTTCGGAATGTCACTAAGCATTTACATACTTTTGAGTTACTTCTTATCTTTTGACTTAGCATTGCACTCAGAATGCATTGACAGCAACTATGTAAGCTGATATGTTCAGCCACTGCGTGGTAGGAGTGTATCCCAAGGTGACCCAGGCATCACTCTCCTCCCAATAAGTCGGCGCTCCCACCGCTCTCACCCATCAAACCTTAAGCCATCCACTAACTCACTGCTTGCCACCACTCTCAGGGATCGGAGCACAAGGCAGCTCACTAGCTCTCTGCTCCCCACCACTCTTACGGATCGGATTGCAAGGTAACTCACTGCTTCTCATCATTCTTACGTATGAGATCGCAAGGTGTGGATCACACAGAGATTAGAGGTGTCACTTTGCTCTCTGCGCTCTTGTCACGGTTTGCAACTCGTTTTTCTTACTGAAAACCTCCCCATTCGAGTTCAATATTTTATCAAAATAACAACACATAATTATTTTAACATATACGATGGTCCATGTATAAAGGTTGTCTCAGGAGGAATGGTCAATATTCAGGGACATGACAGGAAAGATCGTTTGAAGCAAAAAACTAAAATTGGAGATATGTCCTATTCCAAAGTATTTCTGAGGTGGAACTTGAATATCTCGAAATCCGCCTCCTGTAGTGAAAACGTGTCGCAGTATAAAATTAACCAACATTAGATTTCCTGCGAAAGGACCTTATTCATTTTTTCTCTGTGACTTATAGTTTGCGCGAAGAGAACGAGAAAATAATGAAAATCTCGCGCGACACTCATTCAGATAGGTTTTGTAAGCCGATTTGAGGTAGTTTCCCCGACTTGAAAGCCCGCGTGTCCTATGTCAAATTATTTGTTCAAAAATGGTTCAGATTGCTCTGAGCACTATGGGACTCAACTTCTGAAGTCATTAGTCCCCTAGAACTTAGAACTAGTTAAACCTAAATAACCTAAGGATATCACACACATCCATGTCCGAGGCAGGATTCGAATGACAGTTATCGCTAAAGTCAAATACTGGTCTAATTCCTTGCTTGGGACAAAGGGATCAGCTGTACCTTATGCTTTACCTGTACTTCTCTTGACCACACAAGCTTTTCCATAGAGCATCTGGCCTTTACGTTTTAGATTAATGTATTGGCATGCCTTAGCTTTCGCTTCTCTCAGATTTATTGACTCTGTTTGCGTTTTGCTTGTAATCAATTTTATTTTCAATGCTAGGAGGTCATTTGTTAAGTCCTATGTGCATTGTCTCCGAGATTCATGAACTGTTTTAGCTCTTTCGTTAACCAAGGTGCACGTCTTCACTTCAGGTTTCCAGTCTTTGGGGAGCATATTTATTGTGTAATCGAGTTAGTTTGGGGGTAAATCCATGAGCTTGTCTTTTAAGTCCAGGAATGAAATGGAAGTCGTCTCCCAAACTATCCCTTCCAAGTACACTGATACACGTCAAGTCTCTGTATGTTGTCAGCTACAGTTTATTCCTTGGATATTTTGGAGAGTAAGTCATGAATATGATATTGTGAGCTGATTCTAGGCACGAATTTCTTTGCTTGTGGATTTCGTGGGAAATATATTTATGGGAGTGTGACTATAGGCTGCGTTATCGGTATGTGCATGCTGAAATACTGTACCATTTGAATAAGGTACTACACCTGTGAACTTCAAAGAGAAGGGATAGAATATTTATGTATTACCAGAATTACTTATATGCTCATAAGTCGAATCGAATTTTGAAAGGTCAGTTTTGAAACAGGCTTTCCTGCCTACTTTCGGAGGTGTGTAGAGGACAGAGATTAGGCGAATTCTATTAACGGATTTGATATTTATGAACGTATATTCGATTTGTTTGCCTTCATTACTACTGGACGTGAGTAGCACGGTCGGTATTAAGTCAAAGCGTTTGTATGCTGCTACTCCGCCTCCTCATCTGTTGCTTCTGTGGTGTCTTAGAACAATGGAGCCTATATTTACGGAACTGGAGAGCATGCTTGGCTTGAGCCAGGTGTCCACGTGCGTTAGAAGAAAGACATGGATGTCGATCTTCTGAAGTATATGGCAGAGTTCTTCAAAATGAGTTGAAAGTAATGACCAACTGTGTTCTACAATACCAGTACAGACAGATTGGTAGAACCTGTTACTGCATGAGTAGACAAGTTCGTAGCTCCTAAAGCACAGGTTTTAGAGTTCATTTGCACTGCTTTTTTCCAGCCTTTATCCGCAGCACTAGCCTGCCATTTCTTGTTCACACGCTGTGTATCCCAAGTTCGGATATCACATTATTCAAAGTGTTTATCTTTCAGCAGTGAAATCCCCGTGTATTGTCAGACTTGTCTTCTCGAGTTCCTTAATCACTATGACTGTTTCAGAGCTCTTCGTATATCATACAAACTTCACGATTGTGGGTCTATGTTTCGCAGATCATGACGACCTACATCCTGCTCTACAACTTCCGACCATAGAATGTGCTGCATGTATATTTTTTGTCACTTTAAGCTTTTACCATGTAAAATGTCTATGTCAAAAGTAAATATTTTAATTTTTCCCGCGTAATTTTCAGTGTCGCACAACAATAGGTTAACCACATTGCCTTCGAACAGAAGAATTCTGAGCAATGTAAGGTACCGTTTTATCAAAATGGGAGGAAAGCGAAAATGCCGCTACTGTCAGCAGATAGTTTCCATGGCTTCTGTCTCATCATCAAACCTGAAGGTACAGCTACAATCAAAGCAACCTACAGTATTTCTGGAACGATGTGGGTCAGGAAGCCGACCAAGATCGCCATCAATGGATGAAGAAATGCAAGAAATCATTTCTCGTGAACTGTCCTCCCTGATGTCTGCTTCCACCTTGGGTGAAGGTATCCTCTCAGAAAGAAAAATAGAGTCTCAAGCTGTATCCCGCCCATCGGCGTCGTCAGGTGCTGGACCAAGTCCTGATTTATTTCCTTTAGTGATGGCCTCACCCGCAACTGCTTTTCATTCACAACAACCAATAAGTAATTTTTTTAATATATTATAAATCCGCTCAATTCAAATAAAAGTATAGCATTAGATGTACAGCTTTTAAAAATGATTTGCAGAGATTACCACCATTTCTCTATAGCTGAAGATACAGAATTTTAAAAAAATCATGTTATTTGCTCTACCCAAATTTTAATTTACCAAGTCTGAAAACGCTGTCAAACTCTCTAATTCGTAGTGTCTGTCATGAATTATTCGATAAAATTAAAAACGATTTGGTCACCGATAAGGCAGTCTGCGTGGACGAGTGTAAATAACATTAGTTTCTATGCTCTCACAGCACATAGATTAGAAGAGGAAATTAAAGTCATGCCTTTTACAGTGCTCACAATTAGAAGACAGACGCACTGCACAAAACATCTCAAACTGAATAAAATGTATTATTGCCAATGCAATATCGATCTTAAAATCACCTCCATAGTAACAGAAAAAATGGTTCAAATGGCTCTGAGCACTATGCGACGTAACGTCTGAGGTCATCAGTCGCCAAGAACTTAGAACTAATTAAACCTAACTAACCTAAGGACATCACACACATCCATGCCCGAGGCAGGATTCGAACCTGCGACCGTAGCGGTCGCTCGGTTGCAGACTGTAGCGCCTAGAACCGCACGGCCACTCCGGCCGGCATAGTAACAGACAATGCGTCAAATATGAAATTAACTGTCACGCTTCTCAAATTTCTACCTATCTCACGCTTTGCACATTCTTTAAACGTCACTGTGCAATATGCAAAAAATATTAAAATGTGTGTGAATTCCTAAGGGACCCAACTGCTGAGGTCATAGGTCCCTAGACTTACACACTACTTAAACTAACTGATGCTAAGAACAAAACACACACACACACACCGATGCCCAAGGGAGGACTCGAACCTCCAGCGGGATGGGACCGCGCAATCCGTGACATGGAGCTTCTAACCGCGCGGCTACAACACGCAATTCAAAAGTCCATACAGAAAACCGTTGAAAAGGTCAAAAGAATTATGTTTTTCAAGGAGAGACCCTTTGCTTTAAGCAACTTGCCGAAATTCAAGAAAATTTAAAAAGTGACAAACTGAAACTGAAAAAATATGTCGCAACAAGATGGAACTCTACTTACAATTACTTTAAATAAAGATCCCGTAACTTATTGCCTCACTATTTTAGGAGGAAAATCGATCAGCTTAAAAGATACGAAATGGGAGATAATGCATTAGGCTTTACAAATTTTGAATAATTTCGGTGAGGTAACCAAAGAGGAATCGTCAGAGAAAACAGTCTCACATTCAAAAATTAAAATCTTGCCAAGTTTAATTGAATTAAAGACAAACATAAAGAATGCCCTCAAGAAACAGAGTCATTGGTTTACAATTGCCTTAAAGGGTTATCAGAGTGGTTGGGCGTTATCTCCAGGAACGAATTGATTGATCAGGCAACGTTACGAGACTCCCATTTCAAAATGCAAGGGTTCAGCAGACGAAACATTTCAAGACTGCTATATGAAGGATACTGCATAAATGAAAGCGTTGGCTGTTCAAAAACAAAAAACACAGACAATTTCTCAACCAGTTACCACAGTAATGCATGAGACTTCTTCAACCTGGGAGGAGTTTGATGGAACTATTGGTCACATTCAAGCAAGTCACGACACGGAAAGTGCGGCAATTGTCAACTTGGTCAAATATTTAGCGGAGGAATAGTTGTCTAGAAACAGCGATCCCTTAAACTGGTGGTAAATAAGAAAATTGCTGTGGCCAACGCTGTATCAATTGGTTGTAAAAGTGTTATGTATCACAGCAATATCAGTGCCCCGTGAACGAATATTTTCAGGACAAATATGCACTGAGAAGAGAAACAGACTCACATCGACTAAAATGCCGGGATGGTTCCTTTGACAGGGCACGGCCGACTTCCTTCCCTAATCCGATGAGACCGATGACTTCCCTGACTGGTCTCCTCCCCCAAACAACCGAATCCCAACCCGTTAAAGTAAAGCACGATTCCCATTAATTTTGTTGTTACTGATCTGGTGAATCTAATTAAACATGTCCCATATGTATATCTGCAGTAGTTTTCCAGAATACCCAGAGAAGCAAAGAAGCAATTTGGCAAAGTTTTTTAATTCATCAACTACTTGGCCCTTTTTTTTTTAATTCCAGACAATTGCACAAAGTTGAATACCATGGCACAGTTGTAAGGAAGTTGCACAATGTGCATACAACTTCACAATATCTTCACAATAAATGTTGAAAAACATCTCCAGCAAGTTCAGTACATATAGCTGCACGTGTATGAATTGATTTTGTTGCTCGTTTCAGTTTCACAGGGTAGTTCTTAATTTCGTCTATTGCATTCATAATGCTGGGGAAGGGGAACAAGGTCACCTTGGATTATGAGGAGGAACTGATGCCACAACCGAAGGGCGGCAGGGGAGCGGCTATTGACGTGTTGGCGGCAATCACATGGGTGGAGAAGGT
Organism: Schistocerca nitens; assembly: GCF_023898315.1. Lineage (NCBI taxonomy): Eukaryota > Metazoa > Arthropoda > Insecta > Orthoptera > Acrididae > Schistocerca > Schistocerca nitens. Next base: position 824,992,656 of record NC_064614.1, read on the forward strand.
GCGGTCAGCGTGGGAGATGAAGTCATATGGGATAGGAGAAGTGGGGCAGACGCAGATGGTGGCGCAGGTAACATTGAGGGAGGGGAAGAAGACGCTGGGGATAAGGTGTTCGGTGGATTCATTGAGGAGGGGTTGTGGCCGGGTGGGGATGTGCTTAAGGTGGCCGATGGCGACTCCAACCTGCGCTCGGGTACCAGGAGCATCAGTTCGGTGGAGGATGGTGCGGATAGTATGGTGGGGCTGGAGAATGGTTTCGATCAGGGGGAAGGTATCGACTCGGTGGTGGGAGAATGTGTTCATGAGTAGATATTTGTCGGTGTGGAAGGAGCGGATGTTCTGGAAGAGGATGCGACACTTGTGCCGTGCCATGTAAGGAAGAGAGGGGGCTGAAGAGAGGGGACGGAAGAGGCTTAAACTAGGGTGTCGAGGCAGGTTAAGGTGAAGTGGGCTTGGTTGTGGGAGTAAGTGGCGAAAGTGTTGAGATGAAAGACAGAGTGGGCAGCGAGGGATATCTGTTGGAGGGTGTGGGGGCGTTGGAAAGGGTGAATGTTTTGGAGGACTATGGTGAGGAAACGGGTGATGTTTTCAGCCATGGGGGGTGGAAAGAAGGAAAAAATGGCTCTGAGCACTATGGGACTTAACATCTGAGGTCTCCTAGACTTAGAACTACTTAAACCTGACTAACCTAAGGACATCACACACATCCATGCCCGAGGCAGGGTGACGGAGGGAATTGTTAGGGTGGATGGGGGGACCTATGGGACGGACAGATACAGTAAGCTCAGGGGTGGCAGGAGGGAGTAGGTGGGATGTGGACCATTGCAGGTGTTACAGGAAGGAGGGGTGGCGAGGTTGGGGCAGTTTTTGAGAAAATGGGAGGCCTTGCAATGGATACAGGTGGAGGTTGTGCGTCAAGAACTGAGTTGTATTTGTGTGAACTGAATAAACGAAAAAAATTGGTTGCCCTTTCAAAACGCTGTAGAAATAACACCACTGGTCTGAATGACGTCAAATTGCAACTGAATATTATCGGAGGAGGAAAACATATGGCAGAAGCAGCAAAATAGTTTGAAAATTTATCAATAGATGGCGCTGTATGTGTCACAATACTTAAATGAAAACACCTGTCATGCGCACGACCCATGTAAGTTGGTACGAAAACGCCGGGTACACGGCTTTTCCTCCTTTCGCGTCTCAATGCACGATCGCGAGCTGTATATCAAGAATGATGACTGTGCACGCGTTGCTCTGCAGAAGTTCCGGACACTGAAGGGTTTGAAAAAAGGCATTGGTCCGATGACTGCCGTGGGCCTGCAGAAAATGATTCAGAAATTCGAAAAGACGGGTAATTTTTGTGTGCAATCTGGTAGAGGGAGGAAACGAATTGATCCTACGTCAGTGGAAGCAGTGGCCACAGCATTGCAGGAGGAGACGAGAGGTGGTGTGCAAAAGTCTAGTGAATTGCCCGAACACTGGACATACACGTGAGCACGGTGCGTAAAATCCTACGAAACATCCCTTCTTTGCCATCCATCCAAAAATACCCATGTGCACGAGTTGCTTCTTGTTGACCTGTCAGCAAGAGAGACCTCTGCTTTAGAATTTCTTGCTCGCATGAAAGTGGTTAATGATTGGCCGTGGAAGATTTTGTGGACAGACGAAGCCCACTTCCATCTGACAGGATATGTCAATACACAGAATTTCGAACATGGGCAACGGAAAATCTTCACGCAAATCAACCAGTACAACTTCATCCTGAAATGGTCACTGTGTGGTGCGGGTTTACGGCATCTTTTACAATAGGGCCAAATTTTTTCGAAAAGACAGGTGCTTCCGGTCCTGTTACCTGTACCGTGACTGGTAAACGCCATGAGTGTCCTTTGCGCAACCACGCCATTCCAGCTCTCCAACAGCGTGGATGTGTGGATGGTATTTTTATGCAAGATGGAGCACCTCCGCACATTGCAAATCCAGTTAAGCAGTTGCTGAAGCGCCATTTCGGAAATTCTAGAATTATCAGCCGCCATTTCCCTACAGCCTGGCCGTCACGATCACCTGATCCTAATCCGTGAGACTTCTGGCTGTGGGGCTATCTGAAAGACGTTGTGTTCAGTGTTCCGATTGCAAATTTAGCTGCATTGAAGGCATGCATTTCGCAACATGTTCTGAACGTGACCCCGGTAACACTTCGATCAGTTGTGGAACATGCTGTTTCTCGATTTCAACTCGTTGCAGTAAACGGTGGACAACATACTGAACATGTTTTGCACCAGTCACACGGAAATTAATAATCCGATTTGTTTTGGTTGATGCTTTTTATGCGATTTCTGGCCTCAGGATGGTTAAAAACCGATGTGATTGATGCTTTTTAAGCGGGTTTTGGCCCCAGGACAGTTAAAAACCGATGATAGTTATGCCTTTTATGAGGTTTTTGGCCTAAAGACAATTACAAACCGATTTTTCCCATCAGATGTGATATGACCTTGCCGTGGTGGATGGATTTACGTAAATAACAGTATCACACCTGTACACCCATGCACACTGAGTAGTACAGTTCGTTTAAAGTCAAACGTACGCCTTAGGCATTGTTGTATGACTTATTTGCCATTTGTAGTCGACCACTACTAAATTATGACGCTTACAGCGCCATCTATTGCTACATTTTGTTACTGCTAATTTTTCTTCTGGCATACATTCCCCCTCTGTCTCCGATAATATTCCGTTGCAATTTGACATCATTCTGACCAGTGGTGTTATTTCTAAAGCGTTTAGAAAGTTAAACTTTAATTATAATCACCATGTATATAAGACGCCTCTGTGTGTTGGCTGGATTTACATGTATCAGAAGTACAGAAAGCTATCGCTGAAGTGGTGAAATCGATAAAATAAAAAAAAGACACTAGGGCTTTTTTAAATTGTAATTACATTCTTTATTCATCGACAAATACTTGATGGTGGAAGGCTTTTTTGCTACTGGGTAGTACGAAAACGACACCCAGCTGGTGTGAGTGTGGACGTGTCGTAATTTTTTGTTATAGACCTATAAACGACGGTCAGAAATGCTATGCTGCTGCTTGAACATAAAGATACTGTGGCTTCTGTTCTGACATATCACCAGACGTTCGTGAGAACTAATCAGACTACTATTCATATAAAGAAAATTACGTATGTCTGGTCATACGGGGAGGATAGATTTAATGTGGTGAATTGTGATTTGAACGCACTGGGGAGTGTATCCAAACGTAAGGGGCTATAGATTCATCTTGTAAACAGCTGCACAATATAGCAATGCGATGGTTCAACTCGATCTGCTATAGTGTACAGATAGGACGGCCAATACGGCTGTAACAAAATGGATACACAGAACGTACCCTCATCGGCTCCCCTAAGCAGATGTTCACGTTTGCTTTATTGCACTATCGACTCCGATGTTGATTTCAGAACGCCAACCCATATCGCTGAACTCTTTCCAACGCCTTCGGCTGCGAGAGCGCTCTTGGTTGTCACGCTTGTGTTTTACAACACTTGTTTGAGAGAGTCTTGACAGGCTGCAGCACCTTCCAAAGCGCTGACTGGAAGATTTAAACGTCAAATAATTCCCTAGAACTGAGGAGAATTAAGACATGTAGCCGCTGTGTGTGTGGGCATACCATAACTTTTCGGGTGCTGTACACATATAACCGATAACTGCACTGCTTGTCTGAAATGTGTGTGTGTGTATATATATATATTGCCGTGTAAAGCTGCCGAGGCTTATATTCCGGCATGTCCAGAGAAAATGAATGTGTGTCTTACTGCGAGGGAGGTATAGATTCAAACATCGATAGCCGTAAAGAATATGATAGAGATTTTACGTGGAAAATTATGTCCGCTACTGACATTGAAATTTCAAAGTGAGATTCGTTCCAGAATCACAGCCGTCAAGAGGACACAATTACAGTACATCGCTCGATGTCAAACTGCAGCGGCAATCGTAATATTTAATTGTACTTACACTGAAAAATGTGTGCCTGGTACCCAATATTCTTGTGAGTCTGGAGATGGCCGTAGAAAGCATATCAGCAAGCAAGAAGGTTGGGGCCAGAAACAGACTCGCACCGGACGCCTTTGTTCCAGGCTGGGGGCTTGCCCATACTTTGTACACCAGTTTAGACAGCACTTCGGTCTGTCGAGGCTTATGATGATTTGGCTCGCGGCGTCCCCTGGTCGCGTGAATAGTGAACTAACGCCCAGTTTGCGTTGGATCGCCTTGGGGCATCGTGTGTCGCGTGTATACTCTGCGGAAATTTGAGAAGATTCAATAAGACGAATGTTTTTGCTGGGAATATTGATAGCATTCGAACTCCTACCATCGTTCTGGGACCGGGACCCTACACGGCCGGCTAACCTCTCTACGATTGACACGCGCTTCCGCGGCTGCAGTCCTCAGTTACGTTTACGGCAGTAGTTTCCTCCAGTCTCTGAGCATTGGCACTGTACTGCAGCACCGATGCGTTGCTTGTGGACGTCCGGAAGGTGAGTACGTGGGATGTAAAAGTCTTTTCAACGATCTCAGGCATCTAACCATGAGTGCATTATGTTTCTCAATACATCGCAGCAGTATTTGTTGTCGTTACTATCCAATCACGCGGTCTCTTTTTTCATCCTGGTGTAGGTGAGGGAACCAGTCAACTTAGGAATTGTGTAATTCTTTTTAAAAAGAAAATACACTTAACAGACGTGTAGTGATCGAGAGCTCTATAACCGTGACGGTATAAATTCACGTCGAAATCTGAAATTCCAACCATCATTTCACAAATCACCGCTTTCGACTTGACGTCAAATAATAATGGGTTTGGATTATTTAATGAAACTTCTCGTCAAACACATAACGCTGTTGTTTATGCACGCAAACTACTGTGCAGTGTCTGTCTTTTTTATTTCGAGTAGTTTTAAACTGTATGAATCAAATTCTTTAAACGCCTATATTAATGATTTAATTAATATTTCCTGGGACAGGTCTTCTGAAGCAACATATGTGACATCTTCAAGATGTGATATTCCGCATCAGATTTAATAACTTCTGAAGCAGTTCGTTAGAGTGCGCTAGGAAGGCTCGGGCCAGCTACCGCATCTGCCTTTTATCCTCTATATCTCGACCATGTGGCCGAGAATTAATTATTTATCAACTTCAGTGGCATTTCTGGGTCGATTCCTTGTTGGGCATTTGCTTTGGCAGGAGGGCGTCTCTCGCGTGCGCAGGTATCCGACAGGTTGGTTCATGCATACAAAACACTTGAGATGGCGGTGGGCGCCGACAGGAAGTGTGTTTTTGTTAGGGGAGGGCTTAGCTCGCTGCTACTTGTAGCGGCCGGCACGAACACTGATGGCTCCAAGTCCCCGTCGCTTAAGCCAGAGGACGCTGCTGCACGGGCAGCCTGCGCGGGTGGCGCGAAGTTTTTCTGGTATGTCTAAGCGCTCTTCTACCAGACGATAGGACATACGAGAAACTGTCATCGACAACCAGGTAGATGCACAAGACTTCTTTTGTATTTACTTTGAACCAGTGTAATTATCGAGGTAAAATTTTGAGTGTAAATATGCGATAAATACACTGAAGCGCTAAAGAAACTGGTATAGGCATGCGCATTCAAATACAGGGATATGTAAATAGGCAGAATACGGCGCTGCGGTCGGCAACACCTATATAAGACGACAAGTGTCTGGCTTAGTTCTTAGATCGGTTACTGCTGCTACAATGGCAGGTTATCAAGATTTAAGTTAGTTTATGATAGTCGGTGCACGAGCGATGGGACACAGCATCTCCGACGTAGCGAAGAAGTGGGGATTTTTCCATACGACCGGCCGGCCGCTGGTGGCAGAGCGGTTCTGGCGCTACAGTCTGGAACCGCGCGATCGCTACGGTCGCAGGTTCGAATCCTGCCTCGGGCATGGATGTGTGTGTTGTCCTTAGGTTAGTTAGGTTTAGGTAGTTCTAAGTTCTAGGGGACTTATGACCTCAGCAGTTGAGTCCCATAGTGCTCAGAGCCATTTGAACCATTTTTTTCCATACGACCATTTCGCGAGTGTACCGTTAACATCAGGAATTCGGTAAAACATCAAATCTCCGACATTGCTGTGGCCGGATAAAGATCCTGCAAGAACGGGACCAACGACGGCTGAAGAAAATCGTTCAACGTAACAGAGTTGCAACCGTTCTGCAAATTGCTGCAGATTTCAATGATGGGCCATCAACAAGTGTCAGCGTGCGGACCATTCAACCAAACATCATCGATATGGGCTTTCCGGAGCCGAAAGCCGACTCGTGTACCCTTGATGACTGCACGGCACAAAGCTTTAGGCTCCGCCTGAGCCTGTCAACACCGACATTGGGGTGTTGATCACTGGAAACATGTTGCATCGTCGGAAAAGTCTCGTTTCAAATTGTATCGAGCGGATAGACGTGTAGGGGTATGGAGACAGCCTCATGAATCCATGGGCCCGGCATGTCAGCAGGGGACTGTTACAGCTGGTGCAGGCTCTGTAATGATGTGCAGCTGGAGTGATATGGGACCCCTGATACGTCTAGATACGACTCTGATAGGTGACACGTACTTAAGCATCCTGTCTGATCACCTGCATCCATTCATGTCCATTGTGAATTCCGACGAACTTCGGCAATTCCAGCAGGACAATGCGATACCACACACGTCCAGGATTGCTAGAGAGTGGCTCCGGGAACACCTAAACAGTGGCTCCAGGAACGCTCTTCTGAGTTTAAACACTTCCGCTGACCACCGAACTCCCCAGACATGAACATTATTGAGCATATTTGGGATGCTTTGCAACGTACTGTTCAGAAGAGATCTCCACCCCCTCATACTCTTACATATTTATGGGCAGCCCTGCAGGATTCATGGTCCTAATTCCCTCCAGCACTACTTCAGGCATTAGTTGAGTCCATGACACATCGTGTTACGGAACTTCTGCGTGCTCGTGGGGGCCTTACACGATATTAGGCAGGTGCACCAGTTTCTTTAGCTCTTCACTGTATGTTAAGTATTAAGTAATATCGTAAGTTTAATACGCGCGAAGGATTTGAGTCCCGTTGCATTTTTGTTGGTTCTCACATAATTTCCAAAGTGTGCAATTTAATTTGAACAAGATGGTTAAACTGCAGCTGTGCACATTTATTGCTATACAGTGTGTACAACTGACTGAATATTAATAACTAATGCGTCCTCCTCTTGCTTTAATGAGCTTCTGATACGTTTTGGAATACAGCAGATTCGAGCAGGTTTTAGCAAATGTTTCGTAATTCGTCTTTGTGAAACTGCACTTTTACTACATTTAGTAGCAGGTCTTCTTTTGTTGAACAAATCCATTTTACCAAGCCGCCTTTTCATCACAATAGTCCACAAGTTCGTGATGGGATTTAAGTCTGGTGAATTACCGGGCCAATCAAGCACATTAATGTTGCTTGTTTGACTGCTTTAGAAGTGTGACATAGGGCCAGATAATGTTGAAACTTTGCTCCACTTTGGTCTGTACGAATGGCACAATCCTGCGCCTGACTTCCATGTATTTCGTTGAATTCATTATGTCTTTAACTGGAACTAGTGCCCCAGGGCCACTTGCAGTGAAGAAATTCCAGAAACGTTTTTGGCAGCTATGCTCTCACTGTCTCTTGGGTGCTCCGCCTGACAACAATTGCTCTGTAACCTTGACCAATGAAATGTGACTCATCGGTAAAAACTGTACGTTTGCAGTCATTCGAAGTCCTGTACAGAAAATTGGAATAGAGATCAACATAAACATCATTTCCGCCCTTTTTATTGCTCATGAAAACCACACATTGCATGTTGTACCACCATACAGCGAGACCTTCAGAAGTGTTGGTTCAGAATTCTGTACACACCGGTACCTCTGATACCCAATAGCACGTCCTCTTGCATTGATTCATACCTGTATTCGTCGTGGCATACTATCCAGAAGTTCATCAAGGCACTGTTGGTCTAGATTGTACCACTTCTCAATGGCGATTCGGCGTAGATCCCTCAGAGTGGTTGGTGGGTCACGACGTCCATAAACAGCCCTTTCCAATCTATCCCAGGCATGTTCGATAGGGTTCATATTTGGAGAACATGCTGGCCGCTCTAGTCGAGCAATGTCGTTATCCTGGAGGAAGTCATTCACAAGATGTTCACGATGGAGGCGCGAGTTGCCGTCCATGAAGACGAATGTCTCGCCAATATGCTGTCGATATGGTTGCACTATCGGTCGGAGGCGTACGTCGGCCCCACATAATACCACCCCAAAACAGCAAGGAACCTCCACCTTGCTGCACTTGCTGGACAATGTGACTAAGGCGTTCAGCATGACTGGGTTGCCTCCAAACACGTCTCCGACGATTGTCTGGTTGAAGGCATATGAGACACTCATCGGTGAAGAGATCGTGATGCCAATCCTGAGCAGTCCATTCGGCATGTTGTTGGGCCCATCTGTAGCGCGCCGCATGATATCGTGGTTGCAATGATGGACCTCGCCATGGACGTCGGGAGTGAAGTTGTGCATCGTGCAGCCTATTGCACACAGTTTGAGTCGTAACATGACGTCCTGTGGCTGCACGAAAAGCGTTATTCAACATGGTGGCGTTGCTGTCAGGGTTCCTCCGAGCCATAATCAGTAGGCAGCGGTCATCCACTGCAGTAGCGGTCATCCACTGCAGTAGTAGCCCTTGGCGGCCTGAGCGAGGCACGTCATCGACAGTTCCTGTCTCTCTATATCTCCTCCCTGTCCGAACAACATTGCTTTGATTCACTCCGAGACGCTTGGACACCTCTTGTTGAGAGTCCTTCCTGGCACAAAGTAACAAAGGCGGACGCGGTCGAACCGCGGTATTGACCGTCTAGGCATGGTTGAACTACAGACAACACGAACCGTGTAACTCCTTCCTGGTGGAACAACTGGAACTGATCGGCTGTCGGAGCCCCTCCATGCAATGGGCGCTGCTCATGCATGGTTTTTTACATCTTTGGGTGGGTTTAGTGACATCTCTAAACAGTCAAAGGGACTGTGTCTGTGATACAATATCCACAGTCAACGTCTATCTTCAGGAGTTCTGGGAACCGGGGCGAGGCAAAAATGTTTTTTGATGTGTGTGTTTTTGGCCCATGCAAACCGTTTTTTCTTCATGGAAAACCGCTTCTTTACTGGCTTTCGTGCTTTCCGTCCACAATCAAGAAACCTACGCCGTACTGCTAGAGTCAATTTCAACCCCAATAGCCAATAAATCTCTCTGAAGGTCCTTACTTGTCTTGTGAGAATGAACTATACTCTTTCTAAGCAAAGATTATGAGTTCTAGGGATGGCTTTTCGTCCACATCTGTCTTTTCTCTTTGTAGACAATGAGGCACAATCGCTAAACGCCATAATAAATAAATCTTGAAATAATAGATTTCCCACACCAACAACAGAGGCAATGTCTTTTATATAGTCACAGATATGTGTGTGCATGAAGACCAACTGTCTTTAGGTAAAATGCCTATTTTAACACAAACTTTGCCTGCAGAGAACACAGAAATAACACACGCTGTTGCTGCAGATGCAAGCACTCCGGGGAGGACGGGGGGGGGGGGGGGGGGGGACGCCTGCACTATAAAGTTTGTTACAGCTAACCGACTACAGTTCCTTGTAAAATATGAGTTGGCCCCAATTAGTTTGCACACTATTGTATATTGTCATCAGCTTAGTTACTGCTGGAGTGGGTCCATAATCCTTTCGGCTCATCTGTTGATGTGCAGTTATTTGACATACGCCGTTTAGATAACGTTTTATAACTTCTGATATGAGCCATCATTTTAAACATACAGTTTTACCTATTTCCTGTGTTGTACGACATACATCTGCCATTTCTGTTTGTATCGTGACTAATGTAATGTAGCTACTGACACGAATAAAGAAAGAAAAGACGTATAATTGCGAAGTCCCTACGCGCTCCATTCTTCCACTAGTTGTAAATACTTCGTTTGTGTGGTTTGTGAAAAGAGTCGCGACGTACAGGAAAGGAAACGTGCGAGATATTGTGGTCTCCTGCGCGACGTCCACGCAGATTCACCACGAATAGAGCAATGGACTGGCTTGGTTTATACTATTTAGTCGTGTTGTTCTTCGTAAAGCTTCCTGAAACTGAGAAGCATTCTCCCACCCAGTCCGTAAGATTATTTCTCGTCGATTTCCAACAAATACGCCTACACACTGCCTCCTCTAACCACTACTTTCAGAAATTTGACCATGCCTCCAGTCACGCGAATAGCCGAGCCAAACTGCCATTTTTTTGTTCTCTTTTCCATCAAGAAATCATGATTTAGTGTCAAAATAACCCAAAGACGACACGTTTACCGTGGTATCGCAGTCGACCTCTCTCTTAATTCTGTTAGCCGAGCGGTCTAAGGCGCTGCAGTCATGGACTGTGTGGCTGGTCCCGGCGGAGGTTCGAGTCCTCCCTCGAGCATGTGTGTGTGTGTGTGTGTGTGTGTGTGTGTGTGTGTGTGTGTGTGTTTGTCCTTAGGATCCTTTAGGTTAAGTAGTGTGTAAGCTTAGGGACTGAAGACCTTAGCAGTTAAGTCCCGTAAGACTTCACACACATTTGACCATTTCTTAATACTGTCGGCATGTTCAATGTTTCCTTGTGATGCTCTTGCTACAGTTTACGGCTGGAAACTTACCCACGATTTAAGCTAACTTCTTTTTCTCTAGGTGCTAATATTAGTATGTCCTTCAAATAAATTAAAAGTACTTTTTCGTGTAACGTCTAGACCACACCTCCACATTTCTTTCTGTTTATTTAAACACGAAATTTCGTCAGAACTGGATGACACAAACACTCTGTTTAGGTTATCCAGCATTTTATTTTAGCATATTATCGTTATCAATAACACCGATGACGACGACAAAGGGTGACACTTGATCTTATAAATATAAGACATGTATGTCAAATTTACTCGGAGCTTCTCTGAACCACTTTGTCTTTCAGTTCGTAAAATGGTTCAAAATGGTTCAAATGGCTCTGAGCACTATGGGACTCAACTGCTGTGGTCATCAGTCCCCTAGAACTTAGAACTACTTAAACCTAACTAACCTAAGAACATCACACACATCCATGCCCGAGGCAGGATTCGAACCTGCGACCGTAACAGTCGCACGGTTCCGGACTGCGCGCCTAGAACCGTGAGACCACCGCGGCCGGCTCAGTTCGTAAAATTACTATTTTAACATCGACCACGATCAGTTGAAATTCACTATCAGTTTAATGCTGCATGGCACATTATCATGATTCAATGTAAGTCGTCTATCTGTAATTTTTTCCTCAGTTTAATACGAACACCTTTAGATTATAATGGTTCTCTGTGGCTGCAGTGCCTTCTGTGCAAAATGAAGAGTTTTATATTACTGTAAGAATCGACTGGAATAAATGCAACACTGAGCTCTGCCAGTTCATGGTATTCCGATCTCCGTAATCCTGCGAACTTTAAGCTTTCGAACTTCAAATATTTACATGTGCGTGAATTCCGAAGGGACCAAACTGCTGAGGTCATCGGTCTCTAGACTTACACACACACACACACACACACACACACACACACACACACACACACACACACGAGGGAGGACACGAGCCTCCGGCGGGAGGGGCCGCGCCGCAATCCGTGACATGGCGCCTCCGCGAGGCCACTCCCCGCGGTTCTTTCGAACTTCAATCTTTTCCGGCGTGTAAAATATATGAAGAATTCGCGGGCAAATGTGACCGAGTAACTTCGGCAAAAATTGACGATATTTCGACAGGCAATCCCTCCGTAATTTTTGAGGCACAAACTGCGAATTTATGCGGCCGCATCTCCAAGAGATATTTGAATTCTGTACTTTTTCCGGCATAACATTCAAGCATATATTTCAATTCAGAAGATTTAAAAATTTGTTCTCTTACTCCTCACCAATAAATATCACGAGCGCCGTTACTTTCTCATGTTTCTTCGAAAAGTTAGAGAGGGTTTCAAAAAGTCGTTCACAAACTTGATGACGGGAAGGCAAATAAAACAATTTTACTCACAACCATTAGTAATAAGATTATGTTTTTAATTGTATATTAAAACTTTTAACTCGACAAACACCCTAACCAGTTACAAAATCTGTCACGACGCTTTGTGGAACCTCAGGATACAGACTTGTATTTTAGCGCTTTACAACGCTCTCAGCAACGCAAAGCCAGTGTCAGTTTTTTCGCTGCGGGCTGTAGCTCGTGATACACCTCTTTGTCTGTACTCGTCCCTCTTAACGGATTGTGGAAGTGTTTGCCCTAAAGTATTGTTGGTTGCGGAACGTGTGTTATTTTCATGAGTTTTAGCTATCTCATACGAAATACTTCCAGTGATTTGGATGCTAACACATGGGAAGCAACACATACACAGTATATTCGTACCTGTGTTTATGTTTACATACACTTTTATGCCCCTGTATCATATGCCTTATCGACAGATCGACAGTTTCATGCGGTCACGACCGTTCTTCGCATTGGACAGGATGTGCAGGATAGATTCTTTACAAAATTATCCTGCAGTGTTTTTTTTTTGTTATATATATATATATATATATATATATATATATATATATATATATATATATATATATATGCTTCTAGAGAATCAGATACGTTTCCCAATCCCTAAGCTTCTGCCAACAGCTAGTGTTCATTCTGCTTTGGCTACAGAATTTTCTGTCCCCCAATCCTCGTGGAACAGGCCACGACCATCCGCCCAATGAAGCAGGAAATATGATTCATCAAGAGCAAATAGGATTCATAAAAGGGAGGTTAAACTCCGGCAACAAGGGGAGACCCAATTCGGATAATGCGTGCAAATTGAAACGGTTTCCGCCGCTATACCTTCATTAGCAGACGCTTAATGACGACAATTTTGCTTCTCGGCACTACATATAACAGTATTTAACTAACTGAATCTTCATATACCTGTGCATGTTGAATCCCAGGTCGTTCTGACAATGAACGCCCCACAGTAACGTTATCAGCACGTAGATAGCTCACGGATTGAAGAGTCGATATTTATCATATTCAGAACTTGAGTTCTCAATCCACGCACCTTACTGCGATCGACCGCAAACAAAGCTATAGGGACGACTTGTGAACTAAATGAAGAGATGCTTCGGTGTACATATCGAGACTGAATACGATTCGCAAACTAGCTGGTCATCTTTTCTGAGAATATATATTTTGAAGCACCTGTTTAATAGGAAAAGGACTGAGACTGGGATAGCGACTGGATTTTTATAAAATCTTTATTTCAACAACGATATGAATACATCATCAATCCACCACCTAATACATTAGTGAGTCATATTTTTATACAATATTTTGCAGCAAATACTACTACAGGAAGTGTTAGCTACGTTTATGGGCAACAACTGGCGACTGGATTGGTGGATGGACGAGGGAACCATATCGACATCTGAATTTGTTTAGGAAAAACCCTGCGAAACCAACCAGACAGATCTTTCAATCTCGCTACTGCTGAGTAAGACTTCGGCTCGCCTCTGAGTGACGACGCTAAGTAAATCTCCATAGACAGTGTGATCTGAGTGAATTCCTCCTCCTCCCTTACAAGATTGTGAAAACAGGCTAGCGTAAATGTAAAAAAGATTTATCCTATACTGAAATGGCATAGATGGTCCTAAATGGCACACAGTCATTTGCATCCTACTTAACCTTGTTGCCGTATTGCTTCGTGACAGTGTAGTTCATGTACCCAACGCTAGAATTATAGTCTGGGAGACGAGTCTTTGGTATTGACAGCTCGGTAGCGTCTTTCCGTTGCCTAGCGACCGCAGGCAGGCAGCCAATGACGGCCTGACTTTGAGCGGGTAGCAAGGGCCACGTTGCCGCTCTGAAACCCGGTCGCGCGCGCTTATGAAACTTACCAGTGTCTCGCGTGCAGGCGGTGCGGTCGTTCGTCGTTTGTCTGAAGTTGAATTCGCAGTTTATTTCGTTTTTGTTGTTTTTAGTGTTTCTTAGTTTATGTTTCGTTGTAAACAATGTCTAGTGCGGCGGGTAGTACTAGCCCAACACAAGAAGTGAAACGGAGGAAGAAAAGTGTGCTACACACCCAGGCCCGTGAATTCGTGTGCTCTGTGAGGATTACTTTGAGAAAGAAAAGGACAAAGGTGGGCCCTTAATTCCTGTTGTTCAGGTTGTGAAGAGAACTGCAGCAGCATTGAAAATAAGTAAGAACACTGTTGTAAAGATAGGGAAAGAACACTATAGTGTAGATTGTGACGAGAGAGGCACAACAAAGCTGCACACACCAGGAAAGAAGCGACCGAGAAATAAGCAGGTGACAGCTTTGGACGATTTTCAGAAAGACGCTATTCGTCGTCATATATACAGCTATTATAAGAGAAGGGAACATCCCACTCTATCTAAATTACAGGTGTCGCTTCAGAAAGACGATCTTTTTAAAGGGAGCAAATTTTCATTGCGTACAGTGTTGAAAGACATAGGCTTCAGCTATTCACTGTTTAACGGACGCAAAATATTAATGGAAAGGACAGATGTAGTTGCGTGGCGGTGCAGATTTCTGCGCAGGATCATGGGTGTGGAATTCGAAAGTATAGTGTGGTTAGATGAAACTTGGGTCAATGCCAGCCATTCTTTACGTAGAGGCTGGAATGATGGAACGCCCGAGGGGACAATGGCAGTGCCTGTTGGCAAAGGAGGGCGTATTATTGTCTTACATGCAGGAACATCGAAAGGTTTTGTGCCAAACTGCTTGAAAATGTTTCAGTCAAAAAAGACGGGAGATTACCATGAAGAAATGAACAGTGTAGTATTTCAAGAATGGCTCGAGACATCGCTTATGACGAATCTGACAAGTCCATCAGTGATTGTTATGGACAATGCGCCTTATCATTCCGTTGTTCACGATAAGGCACCAACCTTGGCAACAAAAAAAGACGATATCATTCAGTGGTTGAAACGGCGAAAAGTAGATTTCAGAGAAGATTTAAGGAAGGCGGAACTGCTCGAAATTGTGGCACAAAAGAAACCCCAATTTCCAACATATGTAATTGACGAGATTGCTAAAAGGCACGGGCATGAAATCGTTCGGCTTCCTCCTTACCACTGTCACTTCAATGCAATTGAAGGAGTGACATAGAGGAGGGTCCTCCCGGCGCAGTAAATAACTGTGTGTCAGCCGGGAGTGGCCAATGCGGAGCCGGCAAAGGACTACTGAGTCCCTGAGAGTGGCTCGCAGGGATGACCGCCACACAGCTGTCGTCTCCTTGACAGCACGGAGATTATTACGCATTGTCAGTTCGCGCCATTCATCGTCCCATAGCGCAAAAACTTTGAGGCGTAAGACTGCCCTCAAATCAGTCTCTGGGAGGCCAACATCCAGAGATGGTTGACTGGTGGCCTCTTTCGCCAGGCGGTCAACATGTTCATTGCCCAGGATACCGACATGACCGGGGGTCCACACAAAGACCACAGAGCGGCCGCAACGGGCAAGAGTGTGCAGGGACTCCTGGATAGCCATCACCAGACGAGAACGAGGGAAACACTGGTCGAGAGCTCGTAAACCGCTCAGGGAATCGCTACAGATCACGAAGGACTCACCTGAGCAGGAGCGGATATACTCTAGGGCTCGAAAGATGGCGACCAGCTCAGCAGTGTAAACGCTGCAACCAGCCGGCAAGGAAAGTTGTTCGGAATGGTCCCCTAGAGTTAGCGCATAACCGACACGACCAGCAACCATCGAACCGTCAGTGTAAACAACGTCACAGCCCTGATACGTGGCCAGGATGGAATAAAAGCGGCGGTGGAAGGCCTCTGGAGGGAGTGAGTCCTTCGGGCCCTGTGCCAAGTCGAGCCGAAGGAAAGGGCGAGGAACACACCATGGGGGTGTACGCAAAGTGGCCCGGAAAGGAGGTGGAACAGTGAAAACCCGAAGCCCGGACAGAAGTTCTTTGACGCGGACCGCGATCGTACAACCTGACCGGGGCCGACGTTCTGGCAGATGGACGACCGATTGCGGGAACAGGAGACGATAGTTTGGATGCCTGGGCAAGCTAAAAACATGGGCAGCATAAGCGGCCAGTAAATGTTGGCGCCTCAATCGCAGTGGAGGGACACCTGCCTCCACAAGTACGCTGTCCCCAGGGCTGGTCCGGAAGGCACCAGTGGCCAGTCGTATCCCGCTGTGTAGGATTGGGTCCAGCACCCGCAACGCAGATGGGGATGCTGAGCCATAAGCCAGGCTCACATAATCCAGACGGGACTGGATTAACGCTTGGTAGAGGCGTAACAGGGTAGATCGGTCGGCGCCCCAGCTGGTGTGGCTCAAGCATCTCAGAGCATTTAGATGCCTCCAACACGCCTGTTTAAGCTGCCGAATATGAGGCAGCCAAGTCAACCGAGCATCAAAAACTACCCCCAAAAACCTGTGGGTCTCCACCACAGCAAGAAGTTCGTCGTCAAGATAAAGCCGCGACTCAGGATGGACTGTTCGGCGCCGGCAGAAATGCATAACGCGGGTCTTGGCAGCCGAAAACTGAAAACCTTGCACTACAGCCCAAGACTGCGCCTTGCGGATAGCGCCCTGTAGCTGACGTTCAACAGCTGCAATGCCAGTAGAGCTGTAGTAAAGGCAGAAGTCGTCAGCATACAGGGAAGCGGAGATAGAATTTCCCACCGCTGCAGCGAGCCCGTTTATTGCGATTAAAAACAGGCAGACACTGAGGACAGATCCCTGTGGTACCCCGTTCTCCTGGACTCGGGAGGAACTATGAGAGGCCGCGACTTGCACGCGGAAGGTACGATACGACAGAAAATTTCGGATAAAGATCGGCAGAGGGCCCCGAAGACCCCATCCATGAAGCGTAGAAAGTATGTGATGACGCCATGTCATATCGTACGCCTTCCGCATGTCGAAAAAGACAGCGACCAGGTGCTGACGGCGGGCAAAGGCAGTACGGATGGCAGAATCCAGACTCACCAGACTGTCGGTGGCGGAGCGACCTTTACGGTACCCACCCTGAGACGGAGCCAGAAGGTCCCGAGATTCCAGTACCCAATTCAAGCGCCGGCTCACCATCCGTTCGAGAAGCTTGCAAAGAACGTTGGTGAGGCTAATGGGGCGGTAGCTGTCCACCTCCAAAGGGCTCTTGCCCGGTTTCAAAACGGGGATGACAATGCTTTCCCGCCATTGCGACGGAAACTCACCCTCGACCCAGAGACGATTGTAAAGGTCGAGGAGGCGTCGCTTGCAGTCCACTGAAAGGTATTTCAGCATCTGACAGTGGATGCGATCTGGCCCAGGAGCGGTATCAGGGCAAGCGGCAAGGGCACTGTGAAATTCCCACTCACTGAATGGAGCATTGTAGGATTCAGGATGGTGGGTGCGAAAAGAAAGGCTCCGACGTTCCATCCGCTCTTTAATGGAGCGGAAGGCCAGTGGGTAATTGGAAGAAGCGGAACTCAGAGCAAAATGCTCTGCCAAGCTGTTGGCAATTTCGTCGGAGTCTGTACAAACTGCTCCATTCAGTGAGAGCGCAGGGACGCTGACAGGGGTCCGATAGCCATAGAGGCGTCGTATCTTGGCCCAGACCTGCGATGGAGAGACGTGGAGGCCAATGGTGGACACATACCGCTCCCAGCACTCCTGCTTGCTTCGGCGGATAAGGCGGCGGGCCCGCGCACGCAGCCGTTTGAAGGTGATGAGGTGTTCAATGCAGGGATGTCGCCTGTGACGCTGTAGCGCCAGCCGTCGATCTTGAATCGCCCCAGTGATCTCAGGAGACCACCAAGGCACAGTCCTCCTCCGAGAGGACCCAGAAGAACGGGGAATGGAAGATTCGGCGGCAGTAACGATGCCAGTGGTGACCGATTGAACCACCACATCAATGTCATCACTAGAGAGAGGCTCAATAGCGGCAGTGGAGGAAAACAAGTCCCAGTCAGCCTTGTTCATTGCCCACCTGCAAGGGCGCCCAGAAGACTGACGCTGTGGCAGTGACAGAAAGATTGGAAAATGGTCACTACCACAAGGTCGTCATGCAGTCTCCATTGGACAGATGGTAAGAGGCTAGGGCTGCAGATCGAAAGGTCAATGGCGGAGTACGTGCCATGTGCCACACTGAAGTGTGTGAAGGAACCATCATTTAACAGCGAAAGATCGAGCTGTGCCAAGAAATGCTCAATGGTGGCGCCTCGACCTGTCGCCACTGACCCACCCCACAGAGGGTTATGGGCGTTGAAGTCGCCCAGTAATAAGAAAGGTGGCGGCAATTGGGCTATCAGCGCAGCCAGGACATGCTGCGCGACATCACCATCCGGTGGAAGGTAAAGACTGCAGACGGTAACAGCCTGTGGCGTCCACACCCGAACAGCGACAGCCTCTAAAGCTGTTTGTAGAGGGATAGACTCGCTGTGAAGAGAGTTAAGGACATATATGCAGACACCACCAGACACCCTTTCATAAGCTGCCCGGTTCGTATAATAACCCCGATAGCCACGGAGGGCGGGGGTTCGCATTGCTGGAAACCAAGTTTACTGAAGAGCAATGCAGGAGAAAGGGTGAAGGCTGATAAGTTGTCGGAGCTCAGCTAGATGGTGGAAGAAACCGCTGCAGTTCCACTGGAGGATGGTATTGTCCATGGCTGAGAAAGGCGTGACGGGACTGGGAAGGCAGAATACGCCGCTGGGTCACCTGCTGCCTCCGATGGAGCACCCGTGCAAGTGCTATCTATTGCGTCTGAGGGACCGGCGAGATCGAGGTCCTCAGCGGACGCAAGAATCTCCACCTCATCCTCAGACGCAGAGCGTGTAGGTAGCGGTGGAGTAGGTGCCACCGCAGGTGCCTTGGTCTTACGGGTCTTCAATGTCGTTTTCTCTCGCTGTTCCTTTGGTTGTCGTTGTTGAGAGGGCTTATTGGAGTCAGTCTCCGGGACCGAAGATGATCGCGAAGCTCGACGACCAGCGACCTGTGGCTTCTTCAGCCACTGGTTGGTGTCTGCTGTGCCGCTGGTAGGAACCTGGGAAGGGAGTGACCCAAGGGATCCCTTCCGAGCGAGAGAAGCCGAAGAAGACTTACGCTTCTCCGGCTTAGAAGTGGGGACTGGTGTCCCCGTTGGTTTAGTGGGTGCTGCTCCCGATGTAGATTGTGTGGGAGCAACAGCGAGAGAAGGGGCCCCCATCGTCAAGGGGGCAGGTGAGGTCCTCTGACTCTGAGAGCTGACTGTTTGTGGTGCAGCTAAAGGAGCTGGAGCAGGAGTGACATTTGAGGCATAAGATACCATCATGCGCACGGGATGTAGCCGTTCAAATTTCCGCTTAGCGTCAGTGTAAGTCAGTCGGTCCAGGGTCTTATATTCCATGATTTTGCGTTCTTTCTGTAAGATCCTGCAGTCTGGCGAGCAAGGTGAATGAGGCTCTCCACAGTTGACACAGATGGGAGGCGGAGCACATGAGTGCAGCGGGAAGACATATGGCTGAACTTCCAGCACTTAAAGCACCGCATCGGGGGAGGGATATAGGGCTTGACGTCACAACGGTAGACCATCACCTTGACCTTCTCCGGTAATGTATCACCCTCGAAGGCCAAGATGAAGGCACCGGTAGCAACCTGATTGTCCCTCGGACCCCGATGAACGCGCCGGACAAAATGAACACCTCTACGCTCTAAGTTGGCGCGCAGCTCGTCATCAGACTGCAAAAGTAGGTCCCTATGGAAAATAACACCCTGTACCATATTTAAACACTTATGTGGTGTGATGGTAACGTTAACATCCCCCAACTTGTCACAAGCAAGTAACCTGCGTGACTGGGCGGAGGATGCTGTTTTTATCAAAACTGACCCAGAGCGCATTTTGCACAAGCCCTCCACCTCCCCAAACTTGTCCTCTAAATTCTCTACAAAGAACTGAGGCTTCACGGATACAAAGGATTACCCATCAGCTCTGCTACAGACGAGATACCTGGGCGAATACGTGTCACTGTCATTCATTGCCTTTCGTTCCTCCCATGGTGTGGCCAGGGATGGGAACGATTTGGGGTCATAAACGTTACCTTTAAAATGAGCCCTCGAACGCTTAGAGACTGCTGGTGGCTGGCCACCAGCAAGAGATGATGTGCCACGCTTCATTACGTGTCATCCACCCTGATGCCACCTACTCCGACCAAGGGCCCTCCCAATGGGCGCCACCCAGCCACAGCAAGGGCCACCTGGCAGGATGACCACTGCCGGGAGTCCTGATGCCCCAGGGAGATGGGCATCTACTCCTTGGCATACATGGGGAGTAAACGGCGCAGGCATCAGTAGAGCGATCCCTGTGTTGTCAGGGGGCTACAACCAACAGGGTACATGGCGGCCCCACCACAACGGACTGGCTACCGTGCTGGATCTTAGGTGCAAAAATGTATGAGGTCATCGTCGCAGCGAAAAGCAACACTGCACAGTGCAGCGTGGTAATCGCACCCAGGGACGTATCCTCGCCCAAGAGATGGAAAACGAGCTGGACACCATTGCAACGACGAGAAAGCCGGCTAAAGGTCTCAATGCACGACAGATACAGTGCACCATGTAAGGCGCCCTTCCCCAATTGGCTCGCTCTTCGGAACAATTTAGAAAGATGGAGGTCAAACCCGAGAGGGGACCATCACATAAGGCCGAAACATTTGAGATTCCTTTTAGTCGCCTCTTACGACAGGCAGGAATACCGCGGGCCTAGTCTAACCCCCGAACCCGCAGGGGCTCATATAACATACTAGTCTATGCCGGTACTCACTTATTTTTGGACTAAACATAATTACACTTTCAACCTACAATCAACGTAACGTAACATTTATTTGTTCATAGCGTCTTCGAGAGTTTCAATAATCCTGAGTTTTATAAATTAGGTCACATGTCAGGTCACACATCTTCCGAAAAAAATCTTAGTACAATTGTCAATTCTCGCTGGTGCTGTGTGGACTGTGTTGAGTACGTGGATAGCATACAAAGCCGAAAGCCAGTACAGAACGAACTATAAAATACATATTATTGTGGAATATCAATACCGCGTATTTCAGTTTGTAATATATCTATGTTCTTCCAAGTACCGACAGAATATTCTATAAACTATTTAAATTATTTCAGAAAGTTCCCCGCTGTGTCTGACAAGTGTGTGTGTGTGTGTGTGTGTGTGTGTGTGTGTGTGTGTGTGTGTGAGGGGGGGATGGGGGGGGGGGGGCGTGGGAGACAGTGATACACGAAGTACCGTGCGCTACACACAGCAGCAGGGAGTGGACAAAAATACGGAAACACCACGAACTCAACATACTACCATGCCTAATACGGTGTAAGAAAATAGTTGTCATTCGAAACAGGTTCTAGTTGTCTCGGAATAGATAAATACAGGTCCTTAAAGTTAACGAAGGTTCTTGTACTATTCTTCCTGCGAAACAGTGGCATGCTCAGGTAACAATGCTGGAGATGCGTAGCGCTCATGCACCATTCGCAGAGAAAGTAGTCCACAAGGGCTCAATAATGTTACGATCTGGTGACTGCGATGGCCAAGGTAGATGCGAGAATTCATTGTCGTGCCCACAAAATCAGTTCTGGACGATGTGAGCTGTATGAACAGAGGCTCTGTTGTCTTGGATCACAGCTACACTGTCGAGAACATGTAATGGACCTAACAAGCCAAAATACTTGGCGATAATACGATATTGCAGAGTAATCACCGGGGGGCCATGGTATACCACAATATGGCTGCCCAAATCATCAACGAACCCTAGCCATGTTTCATTCTTGGAACGTAAACTCGGCCGGAAGTTGGAAACTATGTGAAACCAGACTCATTCAACAAAACGACTTTCTTCCGCTGCTTCGCAGTCCAAGTTTTATGGCTTCGCAATCACGTGGTGCACCTTGATGAGTGGTTTTGGAATTCCAGCTCGCTTTGCAAGTTTTGGTGCTGACACTGTTTGTGAGTGCAACATCAGTTCTACTGGGACTTTTGCAGCTGTCGTCTTCATATTTTTCGTCACAGTCTTCTTCAATGACTGTCTGTCTGCCACGATCACTCAACACACACTTTCGTCCTTGTGATTAAGCGGGAGATGTTTTTCCGCTTTCCCTGTGTTGTTGTTGTGGTCTTCAGTCCTGAGACTGGTTTGATGCAGCTCTCCATACTCCTCTATCCTGTGCAAGCTTCTTCATCTCCCAGTACCTACTGCAACCTACATCCTTCTGAATCTACGATTTTTACCCTCCACGCTGCCCTCCAATGATAAATTTGTGATCCCTTGATGCCTCAGAACATGTCCTACCAACCGGTCCCTTCTTCTTGTCATCTTGTGCCACAAACTACTCCCCAATTCTATTCAATACCTCCTCATTAGTTATGTGATCTACCCATCTAATCTTCAGCATTCTTCTGTAGCACCACATTTCGAAAGCTTCTAGTCTCTTCTTGTCTAAACTATTTATCGTCCATGTTTCACTTCCATACATGGATACACTCCATACAAATACTTTCAGAAACGACTTCCAGACACTTAAATCTATACTCAATGTTAACAAATTTATCTTCTTCAGAAACGCTTTCCTTGCCACTGCCAGTCTACATTTTATATCCTCTCTACTTCGACCATCATCAGTTATTTTGCTCCCCAAGTTAGCAAAACTCCTTTACTACTTAAAGTGTCTCATTTTCTAATCTAATTCCCTCAGCATCACCCGACTTAATTCGACTACATTCCATTATCCTCGTTTTGCTTTTGTTGATGTACATCTTATATTCTCCTTTCAAGACACTGTCCATTCCGCTCAACTGCTCTTCCAAGTCCTTTGCTGTCTCTGACAGAATTACAATGTCATCGGCGAACCTTCTCTTTTCTCCAAAGGTCTGTAGGCAGTATCTATTTTACCCCTAGTGAGATAAGCCTCTACAGTCTTACATTTGTCCTTTATCCATGCCTGCTTAGCCATTTTGCACTTCCTGTCGATCTCATTTTTGAGACGTTTGTATTCCTTTTCGCCTGCTTCATTTACTGCATTTTTATACTTTCTCTTTTCATCAATTAAATTCAATATTTCTCCTGTTACCCAAGGATTTCTACTAGCCCTTGTCTTTTTACCTACTCGATCCTCTGCTGCCTTCACTACTTCATCCCTCAAAGCTACCCATTCTTCTTCTACTGTCTTTCTTTCCCCCATTCCTGTCAATTGTTCCCTTATGCTCTCCCTGAAACTCTGTACAACCTCTGGTACTTTCAGTTTATCCTAGTCCTATCTCCTTAAATTCCCACCTTTTTGCAGTTTCTTCAGTTGTAATCTACAGTTCATAACCAATAGATTGTACACGCTTCAAATCATCAATACAGAATCCCTCCCCTTGGAACACCAAACACTTCGGCCTCCTTGTTTACAGAAGCAATTGCCATACTAGCACCATATTTTGCCCACGTTCGAATTCCGTTAGCTCCAGAATAACGCATTAATGACTACAGAGAACCAGTGACAACTACTGACACTTGCAACGAGGTACTGAGGACAATGCACAGGTGACGTTCGTGGTCAAATACAACAGTGCAACCTGCATTCTTGCTTCCACATATCTGTCTAACCCCTGCAGATCAAATCATATCCCAGGAGATAGTGGAGGCGGTAACTGGTGAGGCGCGTGCGTACCCGATTAACGGCATCGCAGCAACAGCAGCAGCATCGGCCACGTATCCGGGAGCCGGCAGAAGCTGCCGCGAGATGAGCTCGGCGCGGCGCGGCCTTTTTGCAGCTTATGATTCCGCCAGGCGTGCGGCTAGTGCGCGCGCGGCCGTTAAGAGACGCGACAAATATAAACGGCGCAGCTGGCAGCCTGCGCCGTCCTCGTGTACCACGGATATAGACCGCGTCTGCACGGCTGCGCCTCTCCTCTCCTACCCCGTCCAAAGCCGCTGCCCGTCACTAACTCTCGCCGCGGTCACGGTACCCACAATCCACTCGCACTTCACCGCAATTTACCTTCTCTTGTTTCACGGCGCTCAGGAGTGTTATTCGTGACTCAATCTTTACGTTAAACAGTAGGCCTTGTTACTGCTCGCGTAAAACCGAAGTTATGATACAGATTTATTAGTACGTCGATTACCATTTATCTCGGAAAATCATAAGAACAAGGTGCACCACATATTCTCGCCTTTAAGTATAAGTTGGTAATGCCTGTCGCGAAAAAACGTGGCCAGTTAGAACGTCGGAACGGCTGATTTGTACAGCCCAGTGATTTTCACACTTGAATGTAAAACATCTATGACTCCTTTCGCACATGACATCCGACTAGAAGTGTGGGTAAATAAACTTAAATTTTGTAAAAAAATGAATAAGAGTGATTAACTGTTCACATAACATATTTCAGTCTACTTTTAATGTCATTAACATCTTTTTCTTGCAACGAAATTAATGGGCAGGATGAGACTGCTTCTCCATCACCAGTCCTCAATCTCGGCAAAAGCTTGGAAACAGTGACTCGCATCTCTTTCTGCACATTCATTGTTGCAACATGTATTAAAATTCGTAGGGCTTTGTTATGTGCTTACGGACGATCCCGCTTCATCGAGTTCCAAAAATCAAGCCGTGATGAGGAGCCTGAAGAAACACCACCAAATTGTTCTTGTCCTTCAGTCATAAGTACTGACGGAAGTTCAGTACTGAAATGATCTTTGATCCTGTTGTGTTGACCAATTTGTTCTGGAAGGTAGTTCAGAAAGTAATTACTGAGTTCAGTTAAATGATTCACAAACACAAGCTTCAATTTTTCACTCATCTGAAAGTCTTTATCTTCTAAAACCGTGTGAAGAGCAGGAAAACGTGATGTATATCCGTATATCTTTATCATCCAACTATTTCTTCCTTAATTTCTTGAGGCTGAAATTTTCTCGACAGTTGCAGAACGTTGCTTTCAATCCCTTGAACCAAGGGTGCTCATACCCAGAGGCAAGTGAGGACCAGCCCCCTCCCCCAAACCCTCAAGGATAGGAAAAAAAGTATAGTAGGCGTTTTCCTTTCAATAAAATGGTTTTATGGTTACTTGTAAACCGCAGTTCCAAAATATTTAAGACTCCATAACCCCACCACCACCACCACCACCACCACCACCACCACCACCGCCGCCGCCGCCGCCGCCGCCGCCAAACAAACAATCTAGCTCAGATTAATTAAAGTGTCCCGTCCATGGCACAACTTTTAATTCATTTTTTTCAGTTTCTTTCATTATCGTAAACTATCTCGCCTTGGACGGATACATTTAATGAATTGAGTTTTTCAAAGACGTCACTAAGATACGGCCGTTTCAATACAAAGTCACAATAGGCGAACTCAAATATTTCTCTTGGAGAGGGCAAGCATGAAGTTCAATATCAGAATTGTAGATCCTTTTCAAGACTTCCCACATGGAAGCCAGCGAGAGTAACTGTGATAAATTAGGGAAATAGGATCAGCACCCAGATCGACCTCCTCACCTCACCCACGCCGCGTACCGCGCTTCGAGATACTTGCGTAACTTGCAGTAACAGCTTTTGTTGAAAACAACTTAAGCCACCGACTTTTAATGAAGCCTACCACTTCGATCACTGATTCAAGGGCGCGGCTCATACTGTTTGATGCCAGTGCTTCGCGGTGAATAGCGAAATGGCATGACGAGTCTCTCTATGGATGAGAGCTTGCAATCCGGCTTAAGGCCAGCCACACTACGAGGGTGGATTGAAAAGTTCTCGTAACGGAATAGTAAAAAAAGTACTTCCATCACTGAAACTTTTTTTATTTTTCATTGCAGTCTCCTTGTAGATTAATGCACTTGGTCCAACTATGATCCAGTACCTTCATCCCATCTCGAAAATAAGTTTCCTCCAGGCCTGCAAAATAGTTGTCAACTCCGGCTATCAATTTTTCGTTTGAAGTGAATCTTCGTCCACCAAGAAAAATTTTCAGATTTCGGAAGGAATCAAAGTTTGACGGAGCCATACCAGGTGAATAAGGCGGGTGTGGCAACGATTCATACCTTACTTCGTGTAATTTTGCCTTAGCGACAGCACATGGGTGCGGGCGCGCTTTGTCTTGATGTAAAATAACTTTCTTCCTTGTTAAACCTGGCATTTTTTCGCGTATCTTTTATTGCAATTTGTCCAGGAGGTTACCATAGTACTATCCAGTAATTGTTTGCCCAGTGGGCAGATAATCTACAAACAGAATCCCCTTCGTTCCCCAGAACACTGATGCCATGACCATTCCCGCCAAAGGAATTGTCTCTGCTTCCTTTGGTGGCAGAGAATCAGCATGTTTCCACTGCTTTGACGGTTGTTTTGTGTCTGGGGTATAGTAGTGCACCCAAGTTTCATCTGTGGTCACAAACCAACGCAAAAAAACAGGCCAAACATTGTTCCGACACGTACATTCTCATGCGTTTTTTATCCAGCGTCAAGAGTCGCGGCATCCATCTTGCAGATAAATTTTTCAATTATAATTCTTCAGTTAAACTGGGATATTCCCTTTCGGATTATATCTGGCAAGCATGAGCAATTTCACGCACTTTCAATCGGCGATTCTCCATGACCATTTTGTGCACTTTTGCAACGATTTCCGGAGTAGTGACACATCTTGGCCGACCACTGCGCGGATCATCATCTAAGCTCTCCCGACCAAATTTAAATACGTTTGTCCACTTGGCAACAGTTGAATATGAAGGAGCGAAGTCCTCAGTGTATTCTGGAAATCGGCATGAATGTCCTTTGCTTTCGTACCTTTCTTTACGAAGTGCATAATCACTACTCGACTCTCGATTTTTTCCATCTTCGCAAATCACTACGCGGAACAACAACAGAGCCACGTCAACGCCACAGCTCTCTTCGAAGAGCATTGACGTGGCATGTGTTTACAGGCAACAGTCCAATGAATATCACGAGAACAACTCGTTGCGCTAGCGCTGACCTCTCGTGGTGATTCCGAGAACTATTCAAACCACCCTCGTATCATCTCCATCTGTACACATGATCACACAAAATCCGCAATTCACGTTGTTTTCTTCCATAAAAGTGTGTGGTATTTTCAAGAGATCTGCAGCTTTTGTTCTGCAAGTTATTGCCCTGCAGCAAAGATCTTCGTGAAATTTGCTATGTATAAGGGGCGTTCAAAAAGAAACGAGCCGGAGGCATAATTACAAAACCAGTACCTGTATGTCAGAAGTATTGACGCTGGCTATTTGAATTTCTGCAGGAGTGTCGCGACTGTGTGGGCCGTACGAGGTTTTGCATTGTCGTGGAGCAGAATGACCCCACGGGTGAGATTGCCCGGTCGTCTTGATTTGATCGGCTGGAGAAGGGTGGTCATTGCCTGGTCGTCTTGATTTGATCGGCTGGAGAAGGGTGGTCATTGCCTGGTCGTCTTGATTTGATCGGCTGGAGAAGGGTGGTCAAGGTTTGCTAGTAACGCTGGGCATTCACTGTTGTTCCGTGCTGCAGGAAATGAATCAAAAGGGGCCATCTTGGTCAAAGAAGAACGTCAGCATAACCTTTCCTGCACTCGTGTGGACGACGACGTTCAGTTGTACGTGCGGAACTGGTTCACATAGCAGCCCCGGGAATTTTATTGAGACAGCCACTGACCGCCTTGTGTCACAGTGGGACAAGTGTCTCAACAGCCAGGGCCAATACTTGTAACATACAGGTACCGGTTTCTGTAATTATGCCTCCGGCTCGATTCTTTTTGAACGCCCCTTATATAAACAGCCAGTAACAAACTGTATGCGCAACGTTGTGTCTGTCTGCAGCTTCATCCAACTACATAGCGCAACCACCACTACCTTTTAGTTTATCAACCAAATGATCATTAATGTCGTCCGGCTTATCGAGTATTCGACGACTAACAGCGCTGTCTGAGAAAGGTGTACTTCCCACCTGCTTATCAACTGACTCACTTATCATAACAGATACCGTGTATAAAGCAACTGCTAAAATAAGGCTGTGAGGTTTGTTGCTTTTTGCCACAGGGCAGGCAACTTTGTAAGATGCAAGAAGAGCCTCTGTAGGAATCGTAGCTTGTTCAGTGTAAGGTTCTTTTTTATTTTATTTGTGGGAAAAGTACTCTCGGGTTTGTTTATCAAACTACCGGTGATTCGACCTCCAATAGTCGTTTCGTTTTATTAGGAAGCATTCTTCAGCTGGGACTTTGAAACACATAACACACTGTGGTCGTTCTTAATTTCCAATAGTAGTACTCACGAACGGAAATTCAAGTAACTGTCACACTTCCCGCACTTTAGTCTACTCATTTCTTCAGAATTGCATGATAAGTTTGAAATATCGCGTTTGGACTTACATTTAAAAGTTTGTACACGCTGACAACGAAACAAAAATCACAGAAGACAAACAACAATTAAAAATGATCTGCATTCCACAAATCTAGCCTTCAAACTGATGGTTACAGTATAAAAACAAACATATCGCATAATAAGACTTGACTAACATCTATCACACTACCGTAGTAACAACGCTTCCTTGTCGGCCCGCTAGATATCATTACTAGCACATACTTTGTTCCTTTACTCAGAAGGCAAATGAACGAAATTATTTTTATGAAACCGGCGACGCCTTTACTGCAAGGCCACGATGCCCCTGACAGCAGTGACGCACAGTTTGGAAACCCTTGGTATAGCCAATAACGATTATATCCAGAATGGATTTTCACTCTGCATCGGAGTGTGCTCTGATCTGAAACTTCCTGGCAAATAAAAATTGTATGCCGGACCGGGACTCGAACTTGAGCACGTTATTTTTCGCATGCAAATGCTCTACATAATTAAAAAATCGAACTCACATGGATATGCGGCGAAAGCAAAAAGTGAAGGAAGGGCCATCCACAAAATTTCGGTAATTTACATTTTCCGACTACACGTGGCTTCTGGCTGACCACCATACTATACTTCCATTGACTGCCCGCTGCTCGACACAGAGACGCATAGCCAACATCTGCACCATACACCGCGAACAAGCGTCACAAGTGGAAGACCCTTAATACAATTTAGCGCAAATTGCATTATCTCGGAAAAAAACACAAAACGGCGTGAAAGTTGAGTCTGTAGCTACCACATGCAGATCAGCGGCGCTGGAATCTCGATGAGTCATCTCTATCCAGCACTCAAATGCGTAATTCAATGTACGAGGCGCGCGTGAAGAGAGAGAGAGAGAGAGAGAGAGAGAGAGAACAGCTGGAATAGCTGGCTTGGTGGAGTCGAGGGGACATTTACCGAACGATATGCGAAGGGAGCGACTCTAGCAGACCGGAGACTGATCAAATATGCAGGTACTGTCATCAAATTGTTAATGTTCACCTTTTCTCATTAACGGATTGTGGCAACCACTTATAAGTTCGGCACCCACCAAGTTCAGCCAAACGACTATGGCGCCCGCCGATGGCCAACAACTGCGAATTAGCAGCCAAAGAAAAGGACGGAGAGCCAGTAATTGCGGCGACCGGAAGAGCGATAACATCGAGAAGCTTATACAGGGTGTAATGGGTAGAAGTGCAGATATTTCTATTGGTGACTGAGGACGGTGTAATGGTTAATCTATATTGACAGAGGCAGTCCACTAAGTGATGCAGTTACGACCGTGCAAGAAACATCAGGTAGTACATTATCTCACATGTTTGCGGGAAGATGGTTCTATGCAGTTAAAAAACAACCAACATAATGATGTGTGTACATATTAAGGTACCACGCATAGAAATATCTGCACTTATATCCGTTACACCCTACATATCGGGTATCCTAAGACTTAAAGAATCAAGTAATACTGAATCTTAGACTGAGTATTGTCAGACAGGAACCAATGCCCGGAGATTAATATTTCAGCCCGTACAAGGTCCTAATGGATAATGCGTCGACGTTGGTATGGCGACCTAGAAATTCAATACTCGATCGTCTCTGGCATATCGATAGTGGTGGTAATTTGACGGATTCACACGTCACTCGTGTACGAAATCCCAGTAGAAACTGAAGAAGAAGTGGTTGGTAGAGTCCTGGCTGCCTGTCTCATTGTACAATACGGATATCTGACACTGCGCAATAAAGTTTGTATAAGGAAATGAGACACTAAAAGTAGAGAAGATTTAGATTAGGAAATGACACTAAATGTAGTAGGTAAGTTTCGCTATTTGCTCAGCCAAGTAAGTAAAGATGGCCGAAGAAGAGAGGATATAAAATGCAGACTGACAATGGCAACAAAAGCGTTTCTGAAAAAGTGAAATCTGTTGACCTCGAATACAAATTTATGTCACAAAGGAATTACAGATATTGGCTGCGAGTGGGCAATGATTTAAATCTATGGAGAAGGTTGAAAATTCATGCCGGACCGGGATTTGAACCCGCGTCTCCTGCTCTCTAGGCAGTTGCTCTGCCCACTAAGCTATCCACACACAGTGATGACCGCAACTGCACGGATTAACCTAACATGTCTCCTGTCAGACCCAAACTCGTAACTTACCCACACACTACGAATGTAGTGCCCCTTACCGATTAACCTCATTACTCGCGGCATTTGGCCGATTCCTGTGAGAGTGCCTGAAAGAAACGACACCACATATACATGCATTTACCAGCCAGAACATTATGACCACCTACTTAACAGCCAGTATGTCCACCGCTGGCACGGAAAACAGTGGCGACACGTCGTGGCGTGGAAGCAATGAGGCCTTGGTAGGTCACTGGAGGGAGTTGGTACCACATTTGCACACAGAGTCACATAATCCCCGTAAATTGTGGGAAGGGGGGCGGAAGCGATGAACTCTGATGTCATACTCAATGTGGCGAGTTGGGGGACCAGTAAATCAACTGGAACTCGCCACTCTATCACATTCCTGACCTTGAGACATGGCACATCATCTTAATGAAAAATGACACTGCCGTCGGGAAACATGATCATCATGAAGCGGTGTACGTCGCCTGCAACCTGTGTACTATACTCTTTGGCCGTCATGGTGCCTTGCACGAGATCTACTGGAGCCATGGATGCCCACGTGAATGTTCCCCAGTGTGCCGCCACCAGCTTGTCTCTGTTCCGCAGTATCGGTGGAAAGAGCTGTTCCCCTGGATAACGACACATACGTCTTCCCATCGGCATGATGAAGAAGCTTCCGCGATTCGTCAGATCATGCAACGGTCTGCCACTGCACCAACATCCAGCGCCGATGGTCACGTGCCCATTTCAGTCACAGCTACCAATGTCGTGGTGTTAATATTGGCACAAGCATGGGTCCTCGGCTGTGAAGGCCCATCGTTAGGAATGTTCAGTGCATTGTGTGTTGCGATACACTTGTACTCTGCCCAGCATTAAAGTCTCATGTTAGCTCCGCCACAGTTCGCCACCTGTCCTGTTTTACTATTATAGTTGCCCAGCCTACGACATCCGATTTCTGTAATGAGGGTTGGCCACCCAACCCCACGGCGTCTGGACGTGGTTTCACCTTGGTTTCGACACTCACCACAGCACTCCTCGAACACCCGACAAGTCGCGCAGTTTCCGAAATGCTCGTGCCAAGCATCCGGTCCATCATAACCTGTCCTCTATCAACTGAGATAGATCGCGCGTCTTCCCCATTTCACATACAAACAGCATCCTCACTGATGCCACAGACACCGTGCATGTGTCTGACAAGCACTCATTTTTCACCAGGTGACGCTGCTATCGCCTGGACGGGTTTATATAGATTGTGTGTAGGTGGTCATAATGTTCTGGCTGATCAGTGTGATTAAGGAGAGAACGGCCAATGATCTCTTCAGTGTGGATGGACACCAGGCTCCAACTCTTACGGGGAATAGGCCAAATGTCACGAGTAATCAGGCTAATGAGCAAGAGGCACTACATTCGTAGTGTGTGGGTAAGCTGAGAATTTGAGTCCGATGGGAGGCAAACTAGAGTAGTCTGAGCAGGTGCGATGACCACGGTGTCTGGATGGGTCAGTGGTCAGAGCACCTGCCTAGAGAGCAGAAGATCCGGGTTCGAATCCCTGTCTAGAACAAATTTTCAACTTCCTCCTTTGATTTAAATCAATGCCCACCCGCAATCAATGTCTGTAATTCCTCTGTGACTTAATTCATAGTGGCTGCTGGATCAAAATGGTATCTGTCCTTTCGGACAAATCCGAAAGAGCGGATACCACCTATATACAAATTTATCCGTCAGGGAGTATTTTGTAAAGATATTTGTACCGAGTGTAACACTGTATGGAAGCGAAACATGGATGATAAACATTTCAGAGAAGGATATAATGAAAATTTTTGAGATATATTTAAAATGGACGGAGATTGCAGTAGTTATGCAGAGATGTAAACGCTTGCAAAGAACAGACTTAAGTCGAGAGCTGCATCAAACCAGTCTTCGGACTGAAGTCAATAGCAACGACGACGACGATGATGACGACGACACGATAAATTTTTATGCTCCGTTTTAACGCTTGCTTGCATTGAATCTTGCGGTTGTGAGTTTGATTAGATGCTATGACCCTGCGTTTTTATAATGTCCAAGATGTTTATGTCCATAAAAAATTAATATTCATTTCCGACCACTAGTTTCTCATGTCACACTATTCAGTATAAAATGCTTTACGAACTGCCAATGTTTGGACCCAAAAGGTTATGCGAAGCGGCCAGCCAGGTTTGTACCGTTCACCGCTCGTCATAGAATGAAGAGTTTTGAAAGGGTACGGGAAAATGTATGTTAGGCTGGAAATCAATGTAAAATGTAAAATGAATAAGGGTTTGGGTTTGACGTTCAGTTGACGACGAGGAGAGTAGACAAGTAGCAAAAGTTCGCGTAGTGTAAGGATGAGGAAATATTCGATTAAGGGAAGCCACGAAAACCACAGATCTGGGTGGGTGGGGGAGCTGAAGTTTGAAATCTGCTCATCCCGAAATGTCAAGTCCATTTCCTTACCCGTTAAACCAACTCTGCTTCGTTTTCGAAGCAGCAGACTGAAATTCTCTTTACTGATGAGCCCCTGAATATTTTTCAAACCAACGTCAGACCTGTTTTGATTTTTCGAAAATTCACTACGTCTAATGTTCTGAATATATAAACAAGTAGCATAGCAGTAAACATTGAAAATGTACTGGTTTTCTAGGGCCACCGCACTAATCGACCGTCTAGTTAACATCGACTAGTACTGGAGTTTTTGTGATCCATTCATAGCATCACTTCTTGCAGAAGAGGACTGTTAATAACAACTACTCTAGAATTAATGATTTACGAGGGGCGTTAAGTAATTAATGCAACACATTTCTTTTCTCGGCCAATTTCGGTTGAAAAAATGAGGAAATTATTGTGGGGCATCGGGGAATAATCCCGATCTAGCCCCTCTAGTTCATGATGTTCTGATACATGGCGGCGCTATATGTAGCTTTCTAAGTGGTGTCTGTAACGGAGGAGTGTTACAAGCAGAGAACTGTTATATTCACAGACGCTTGCAGAATGACTACGCAGACCTGGCAGTGAACAGCAGCGTGGCATGTCGTTGCGCGAGGCGTCTGTCATCATCGCAGCAAGGCCGCGCAAAACCTGTCTGATCTCCCGCGTGCCAATCGGCCGCACACAGCTGTGACTCCTGCAGTATTGGAACGTGCGGACACTCTCGTCCAACAGTTTTGGTACTCAAAGGTGTGTGTCCGCTGCGTTCATCGCCGCCTGAAGAATATCGTAAAGAGCAACGAAGAACCACCTGTGCGGAATTGCTTGCGACTTACATGGGGTCAATCACTTCACCCCAGAAACAAAATGGCAACACCTGGAGTGGCGCCACGCCACCTCTCCTCCGAAGAAAAAGTTCCAAGCCGACCCTCAGCCGGTCAAGTCATGGCGACTGTCTTCTGGGTTATTTTGTTTGTGCCCTCCCTCATGTTGCAACGATCAACTCCAAAGTTTATTGTGCTACCCTCATGAAATTAAAGAAACGACTTCAGTGTGTTCGTCGCTACAAAAATGCAAACGGACTTATCCTTCTCCATGAAAACACAAGGCCTCATACAAGTCTGCGCACCCGAGAGGAGCTCACAGAACTTCAATGGCCTGTTCTTCTTCATCCACCCTACAGCCCGGATGTCGTACCTTCCCACTTCCATAGTTTTATCCCAACGAAGGCTGCACTCCACGGGAAGTACTACATGGGTGATGGGGAGGTTATTGATGCAGCAAGACGTTGGCGCCGACGTCGACCAGCAGAGTTGTACCATGCGGACGTACGTAGCACTGAACAGAGATCCACGGAGACGTACTGGCCCTCCCAATGGGGGAATTGAATTGAATTGAAATGATGTTGAAAAATAGGGTTCTGTTGCCAAGAGTGGGTAATAATATGGTGTATTGAAATCCTGAATAAAACCAACCTGCTTTCAGCAAAAAATCTGTTGAATTGCTTATCAACCGAACCCCCCCCTCCCCCCCCCAATTCCTATCGCACTGTTAATAACACTGCGTCCCCTAGACGCATAGAGATCTTACTTAGTAGTCTCCTTTTTGGCAACGATTTTGTTACAGTTGTTATCACATTCGTCCCTCCCCACTGCGGCCTATATCAATTCGTTTGGTACTACGATTCACAATAGCATTTGTGGTGTTTGTTTTTGCAATCAATTAACTGTACATTTGAGCACGTATATCTTTGCTGCCAACTTAGCTTCAACTATCATCCAAGATGACAAATGAGAGATACCTGAAACAGTTTATGTTCCCTTCCATAATTCGTTGAAACGTACACCATTACGTGCGCTCTTATTGATTTTGTTAATATTCCGAAGAGGTTAGAGTTAATAAAATGGCGGTTATACGGAATAATTGTACTGCTGTTCACTTATTCAAATCAAGTGTCAGTAAAATTTTGTTTTGTGTCGTAGCCTGAAACAATGCAGGCAGGTCACTGTCGCGAGCCAGGTCGAGTGTAGAGACCAACATCCATGCATACTCGATGGCCGAAAAGAAACAGTGGAAAAAGTAACGTAGGACTGCAAATAATGTAGACTAAAATCAGTACCAATACAAAAAAGACAGAATCGTCTTAAGTAACAATACGTAAGTTATTTAACAATAAATTAACCGACGACGACATACGAACTGCTGACACTAAGCGTATTCATCATACAAAAAACCGATGTTCCCCGGGG
Source organism: Schistocerca nitens (assembly GCF_023898315.1). Classification (NCBI taxonomy): domain Eukaryota; kingdom Metazoa; phylum Arthropoda; class Insecta; order Orthoptera; family Acrididae; genus Schistocerca; species Schistocerca nitens. The sequence continues at coordinate 825,027,879 of NC_064614.1, forward strand.
CATTATGCACGTCTGACTTCAGACTGTGCCCAGATGATCAAAAGAATGAGGAGACACGAACTGCGAATAGTGTCACTCTTTATATTTGTGTCAGTCGCTAAGTGTTATGTAAGGGTGCCCAGGCGTATCAAGGCCGTTATTATGGACAGAGGTGGTTGTTGTGGGTACTAATTTCTCAGGATCTATGCACCCAAATTGCATGAAAATGTAATCACATGTCAGTTTTAGTACAATATATTTGTCCAATGAATACCCGTTTATCATCTGCATTTCTTCTTGGTGTAGCAATTTTAATGGCCAGTAGTGTAGCAGCACTGGTTATGTGCGACCTCCAAGTAAGTTTCTGCACAGCTTATCTACTGGTGCTGCCGAAGTATTATTTACTTTAGTCTACAGCCGTCCACATGAGAATTAAAGGTCGGTTGGAGAGCTTTGCATGTGAAATGTTCGCCGTTACTTTCGTAGTCGCTGCGGAATTTTATACAAATGCCACTGCCGACTTTGAGTCAGTTACCATATCGCTGAAGTTGCGGGATAAGAGATTTAACATGTAGTGCAACAACAGAAGCGATGTTATCGTAGCTGCCTATCTGAAGTGGTAAGGATGTATGTAGTATTAAATCGAAAGTAAGAGCGAAAGGACTCAGAGGGAGTCGTAATATGATAATATAACAAGCGTATATACTGGTAAGCTCTTTTTTATTGTTTGGTTTAGCGAACAACGTTTTTCCGTGAACTCTGCTGTAATGATACTATATATAAAAGGCAATATCCTGACTCACTGACTCATCACCGCCCAGCCAAAACCGCTAAATTTGGAAAGATGTGGGTCCTATACTGTAGGCGTCGTTTAAGAAGGGATTTTCCGAAATTCCACTCTTAAGGAGGTGAAATGGGAGATGAAGGGCTTTTCTTACATTAAAAAAATCGCCGCTAATAAGGAAATCCTGAAGCTGGAACTACGAAAATTGGTATTTGGTTTCTCAATCACAAATTAAGAAATACGCGCTTCAGCATTTTTGGAAATTCAGTCACTAAGTGGGTAAAATAGTGGGTGAGAGATTTTTGAAAATAAATAATTACTACATAATTATTAAAGGATTTTTGAGGTTATATCTATGAAAATTAGTACTTGACTTCTGGGTCAGAAATTAAAAAAATACGTGTTTCAGTGTTTCTGGAAATTCTATCCTTAAGGGAGTGCAATGAGGGAAGAAAATTTTTAAGAAAATGTTTCGTTACATTAAAAAAATTTTAGAGCTTAATTTATAAAAACTGGAATTTTACTTTTCGGTTATATATAAAAGCTACAAGATTCGCTTTTTGGTCAGAACAACATTCGAAAAAGACCATCCTTATGGTCTTAATGAGCTTGAAAAGCGTAGAAGGTATTGCAGTTTGTCAACAACATAAAGATTCGATTAAAGAAAAACAAAAACAGAAAACTCTGCAGGCCAAACAGTCTACGCGAAAGCAGCGCGCGCTAAGCTAGTGATACTATACTCAGTAATTCTACTTATCACTATAGCAAATCGGCGACTATTTTTGTGGAAGCGTACTGGCATCGATGATTATTTGCCTCACTGGAAGTGAGTAAGGTCGACATAACAGCAGATAAAAACAACACTACAACGATCACAGACGTGATGGGGTCCGGAGCACTTCTAGGAACAATACAGTACGAGCGAAATACAAAAGGCAGTGTTTGTAAAACCACGTGTTTATATTTAGGGTGTGCATAATTGGCCTACGCTCTGTCTGCTGCAGTTATACTAAACGTCATCACACAAAAGGTATAAAACAGACACTTCTATCTCTTGTAATTGTCGATCTATATTGGTGACGGTGTTGTAAGGGGAACGTTAAATTCCATCAGACGGTGAACTTTTGGCCAGTCACTGACCTCAGAAATAACAAGTTCGTGATTTTCTAGTTTGAAAGTTTTCTAATACAGCTATCATCTGTAACTAATCATGGTGAAATTTTCTTGGTACCGCTTGGATGGCCGTTCGAACAATCCTCTTTGCCGATTCCGTACACTGCCGAAAGATGTAACCATCTCTAACACAAAATACGGACGTTGCCCTTCCTTTCAACTCCAACTACGTTCTCAAAAAAAGAACGACAGGCCCTAGTGCTGCACTATTTCGCCAAGCCACAAAGTTTATTCCGGGGAGCACAACACACTGTTCACTCGAAAATAAACCACTCAGGTCTGAACAGCGCGTAGGTGGAACAGTTCGCTAGCAAGCGACAGCGCAGGCACATGAGGAAATCAACGCTTCCAAACGCTGCGTTCCTTGAACTTGGAATTCCTCCGGCACGTGCACGAAATCACGTGGGCGGTACAGGCAGTGCGCGAACTGTGCATGCGCTGTCTACCAAGCATGGCCGGAAATCGAAAGAGGCGCACAAATAACGGTATTCACTCTCCGTATACCGAAAATGAATAATGCAAGTCTTTTCCCTTTGTTAACGAGACTATCCACTGATGATGAAACTGCGATTGAAGAAACGGAACAAACGAAGTACACAAATGTTTTTCCCTGCGTATTCCAAGTTCCAGGACCAGTTCACAGAAGGAATCCACCATTAATCAAAACATATGAAATTAAAAATATCGGGGAATAAGGGATACGCATCGGTGTTCGTGTACTTGGAATACGTCAAGTTTTTTTTAGTCTGTTCCATCTGTGGTTGGAGTTAAAGTCTGTTATGCATCGGATCATTAGTGCTGTCCACTGGTACTGAAATTTGGCTAGTGTCCTGAACAGTTAAAATGAGCGTGCTACGACATTTAGAATACAACTCAACGCACCCCATTGCCTCTCCTTTTCTTCAAAGGAAATGTAACATTTTGAAACTTGCCTATTCGTGTTTGAAACTTACCTATTCGTGAAGATAAGGGGAAAAAATATATATGGAGGATTAACTTTGGTCTAATCACGTTTACTGCAGACGTCAAATATTTGTAAACTTGTGAAATATAGTAAAATGAGAAGTAATAGCAACATTTTAAGCATTCTTTTTCGTTAAAGGTTACTACATTTCTCTACCTTTTAGGCAGGAGCTGTTATCAAAATCAATAATTGAATCGAGTGATGCTGCAGCAATACCGGGAGGGGGGCGGGAAGGAGGAGGACGTGTAAGACGTTACGTGTAACCTTCAAAGTTTCGTGACTAGCTGGATCAATGGGCGTCCTCGCCTAAGACTTGGCACTTGTTTACAGATAAATTCCATCATCCGAGTTCGTTCCTGGAGTGATTTGCATATGATAATTGTCTTTATAATAGCGACTGCTCTCCGGAACGACATTACTATTATCAAAATTCGTGCAAAAGCTACTAGCAGATGAAAGTATTAAAAGTTTTTTCATGGGAATATGTCTTCGCATGCTCCTCAAATCACGCTGTAAATGCTCTCTAATGTGTCCAAGTTCCTTTACCTCATCTCCCACATTTTGGAACACTTCTTTTTGTCGTTCTCCATGCTCTCAAACACGAAGAAATTGTGATAATAGGAGTTCTGCCATGACTATGAACAAACATTTAGAATAACCTGATGTCAAGAAGACTACACACATTTTACAAAGGCGTACGTAATTTTCGAGTGCCAGCTGCGCTGTGAATAACTTCTCGATGTTAGAAATTACAATTTTCTCGGATTCACGTCGAAAGATAATTTGAAACGAGACGAATATCGAGATCGCTTGGTCCGTTTAGAGATTTAAGAAAACAGGCGATAACCCGGAATTCCAATGAGTTAGCCCAAACTGCTATTTGCAACCAACTATTCGAAGAAAAAGCAGCACTGTTTCCTACGTTAGTGCTGAAGTCGGTTCCTTAGTCAACACTTAAAGGCGGTAAAATTAGTCCTAATCTATGAGTGAGTTGTAGTAGGACGACTACTGACAATTAATACCTCATCAAGTAATGCAGAGATTTTTAATTTCCCAGAAAATCTAGTTCCACATTATCTGACATTACCAGGAAACGCAGTAAGTTTGACAGTTCTGTTTTTAAAAAGGTGCCACTGAAGTGATATCAGCATTCAAAAATGCGAATACATCCGCACCGCTACTGTAGGCCTATACGTATTTAGATCGGTTGTTCTAACATGAGCGAGAGTTAATATACGGTCAGCTGTGAAAGCAGAGAGAGCGCTTAAAGTTGCATCGATGTGCCACATACCGCGAGACGGCTATCGTTCACTGTTGCCAACGTACTAACTAGTGCTGACTGCATGGGAGAAGAGCTTCGGCTTCTCACTAGCTACGGCGCACCCTTCCCCGCCCTCTGCCGTGCAGAGCAACGCCGCATCCATCTGGCAAGTTGCTCTGGAAGTCCGGGCAGTGCACTATCGCACAACCTCCTGCCTACTTGCTGTTGAAACAACAATGGTCTAGCCGCTGCTATACACATTTTTGAACGGACTGCGGGTAGATGGAGACACTGGAAGTATCTTAGCAGATTATCTCTTCAAATGAAGAACTGCAAGTCCATGTACATTGGTCATTAAAATTTGCAAAACCAGGAAGGATAACAAAAAAGGTTTTTTACGTTTTGTGAAAATACAGTTAGTAGGAAGAACACATGATTAAATTTGTAGGTAAGATCGGATACGGTGGGTGTGAAATTTAACTTACTGACCTGATAGCAACTAAGGCTCTCACCCGTCTGGCCAAGGAGTCAAACAGAGTTTGGATGAGAGATACGGGCACGTCATTCCACGCTGCTCCAACTCTGAACCAGAGTTCGTCGATCGCCAGAGAGTGGTGGCGCACCAATCTCGGCAACCCCTGACCGGATGTTTTCAAAATGTTCAAATGTGTGTGAATTCCTAAGGGACCAAACTGCTGAGGCCATCGGTCCCTAGACCTACACACTACTTAAAGCAACGTAAACTAACTTATGCTAAGAACAACGCACACACCCATGCCCGAGGGAGGACTCGAACCTCCGGCTTCAGTCTGCAACCGCGCGACCGCTACAAATTTAGAAGCTATGCGTTGTGCAAATGCACTAAAAAGACACCTTGGTAAGTTCAAAAATGGTTCAAATGGCTCTGAGCACTATGCGACTTAACTTCTGAGGTCATCAGTCGCCTAGAACTTAGAACTAATTAAACCTAACCAACCTAAGAACATCACACACATCCATGCCCGAGGCAGGATTCGAACCTGCGACCGTAGCGGTCGCTCGGCTCCAGACTGTAGCGCCTAGAACCGCACGGCCACTCCGGCCGGCCCTTGGTAAGTTACAGATGATTTTTTTTTATTAACAGCCGGGCGGAGTGGTCGAGCGGTTCTAGGCGCTACAGTCTGGAACCACGCAACGGCTACGGTCGCAGGTTCGAATCCTGCCTCGGGCATGGATGTGCGTGTTGTCCTTGGGTTAGTTAGGTTTAAGTAGTTCTAGTTCTAGGGGACTGATGACCTCAGCAGTTAAGCCCCATAGTGATCAGAGCCATTTAAACCATTAACAGCTACACCCAGTCTGAAATAATACTGCCACCAGAAACCTTGTTACTTCCTTTCTCAAATTCACTGAGGAAGCAATTTGACTCGACTGAAGACATCCAGGCAAATACAGAGAGCGTCCTTAGCACACTTCAGGAAAAAAATTACAGGATTGTTTCCAAAAGTGGAAACACCGTTGGAGTCAGTGTGTTCAGTCAGAAGGGGACTATTTGAAGGAGATGCATCGCAGTAGCATGTAAGCACCACCATTGTACAATTACAAGCCCATTCTTAAAACTTTCCAATCACATCCCGTACGATCCTGCGTTTCGGAGCGAACTCTACGCCAGTACCCCGCATCGACTTCCCAGCATGCTGGTAGACGTTTCTTCCTCTTACACGACGCATAACACTATTTTCTCGCAAACAACCACCGTTCAAATGCGATTTCTGAACGGGAAATCCGATGTGAGAGAGAGAGAGAGAGAGAGAGAGAGAGAGAGAGAGAGAGAGAGAGAGAATACTATGTACGGCTATAAAATGGCGGGAGATGCTGATTCTATTAGATGATACACGGATAAAATTTATGTGAGAGTACGGAGAATTATGTGATTAACGAAAGACGGATTTGTGGTTTCACAGCAGCTCGCCTTATTAGGAGGAAGGTCAGCATTGGCCGTAATTTTTATGATTTATTAACAGCAAAATCGATTTTCGATCACATAATGATCTTCTTCAGTGCTGGAAGTTAAACATTTCACATAGCGATCAGTGAAATGTTTAACTTCCAGCACTGAACATGATCATTATGTGATCGAAAATCGATTTTGCTGTTAATAAATCATAAAAATTACGGCCAATGCTGACTTTCCATCAAATTTACATATGATCGTTGTGCACACTTCACTCTATGGAGTCGCCAATCAAGCTTACCTTATTCTAAAAATGGTTAACATTAATGCAATGGTGGCAGGATATTCATAAAATCAGATTCTAGTACAGAAAACTTCAGTGCTCTTTAAACACTTCCTCAGTGGATTTGAGAAAGGAAGTAGCAAGGTTTCTGGTGGCAGCATTATTTCAGACTGGGTGTAGCTGTTAATGGTTCAAATGGCTCTGAGCACTATGGGTCATCAGTCCCCTAGAACTTAGAACTACTTAAACCTAACTAAGGACATCACACACATCCATGCCCGAGGCAGGATTCGAACCTGCGACCGTAGCGGTCGCGCGGTTCCAGACTGAAGCGCCTACAATCGCTCGGCCACTCTGGCCGGCTGTTAATAAAAAAAAATCATCTATAACTTACCAATGTGTCTTTTTAGTGCATTTGCACAACGCATAGCTTCAGAATTCGGTACAGAATGAATTTAACATTTCGTAGTATTTGGGGTGCAAGAGTGAAGATATTAGTTTTTAAATTGACTTTAGGGCATCGTAAATAGCATCCAACATATCAAACAAAAACTTTGCAATTGTACTTTTCAGACCATTAGTATAGGGATATATTGGAAAGATGTAATCGCCAGATGTCAAATACCGAAGTGAATGAGAAAGGAACACGCCTCATCAAGGAGCTCACACAGGAAGGCTTCCAGCACTATTTCCATTAAAGGAAAATTCGCATGGAGCGTTGTAGGGACAGAGGAGGGAATATGCAGATGACCTCTACAAGTAGCGGAGGAGTGTACGCACAGATATTCTCTTCGCTACCAACTGAAACGGAAACTGCCAATACTGAAGGATTTTCAGAACCACCATCCCTTGTATAAGCTTCAACCACGGTTACTTCAAGTAACAGCTGCGCCTTAAAACGAAACGTGACTTATTCTGTTTCATACATCGTCGGAATTCCTTAAGTTTTCTATATCGGGATTGTGACAAAACTTGAACTGTCCCCAGCTGACGCTATTATCGAAAAAGAACTACGAAGAGCACATATTCTATTATGTGCTTTTAATTATTGTGAACCTCCGCCTTTATTATTAAGGTAATGGCGAAGGATATAAAACGATGTGCGAAATTGTTAACATAGTGTAAATTATTTATTGCTTTGCAATGTATAATTAGTTATCAAGGTTAGCAAAGATTTTCAACAGCAGATTCTCCAGTTATGTCACCTGACAATTTTCCTCCTCAGGATTCCCCAAACTGTATTCCGGGGGAAGCAAACGCTCCGCGAAAAACTACTAATAGCATGACGTTTTATTTCGACATTTTTTCATAGTTTTCTGAAAATTTTGTTATGATTTCTGTGGCATTAGTTTTTTAATTGACGTGATCCCGGAATAAAACAAGTTTTTCTCATTTTTTAGAAACTGTATTAACCTTCAAAGCAAACAAGGTGTCCCATCAACGTACCACGATTCTCAAAGTGTCAGAGGAAAATTTTGGGAGCTCCTGCTCTATCGACGTCTTGCGGTACTAATTAGGTATGCTATATTGTAAGTATGATGGAAATTGGAATTCGTATAAAGCGCATAGAATTTTTGAAATATATTAAAATATCCCCAATAATCGGTTGCGTTAATTGATGCTTCATTAGCGCCACTGTAGCACATTTCTACTGTGCTATACTTCTTCAAATGGTGTACCCCAGTAGTAGAATAATTCACCGGTAGCCTAATGGTTGCATCTTGTGTAAAAAAGCAAGCCTCTTGGTGCATACCGCGAAACATCAGGCGCGGTTAACGCGTTCTCAATGGGTAGACAATCTGCATCTGGTAATATAGATGTTTTAATGCAACTTTCTGTAAATAAATTATTTTTATCACAAACACAGTTATTTCAAATGACTTACGTGCTTCAAAGAGTAATTTCCAACTTAATCCAAAAGTTCTTAGACTAACAAAATGAAAAGAAGGCAATGAAACAGGACTTTTAAATTTACATGTTAGTGAGGTAAGTAATAAGTTCTCATTTTCGCAGATACACTTGAAATTGAGCTTTACGAATGAAATTTGAATTCTCGTGACTATTTCGGCATTATGTCTTTTGGAACACTTTTCTTTTTTCTTTTTGTCGACACATAAGCGGACAACCCTCTTTCGTGGATATATTATATAGTTGCAAATGATAAAAGTAGGCACCAACACGGTCTTTTACTACAGCAGAGGATATTTACCTTTTAAACGGTGACGGTTACCGCTAACAGCAGCAATTTAAATTTTTCTCCCTACTAAGAATTAGTAATCAGTTCAATAAAAGTTTCGCACTCACATGCTGGCGTGGGAGACGGTTGTGCACTGACAATAAACAGGTCTCAACCCCTCAATTCATTTTTACATTTGTTGGAAAACGCTTCTTAGAAGCTTCATTGGATGATGATGATATTTTGTTTGTGGAGCGCTCAACTGCGTGGTTATTAGCGTCCGTACAATTTCCCAACTTTCCACAGTCCAATCCCGCCATTTTCCGAATGATGATGAAATGATGACGACAACACAAACACACAGCACCCGGGCGGAGGAAACCGCCGACCCGGTCGGGAATAGAAGCCAGGATCCTGTGTCCCAAAGCCACCAACGCTAGCCACTAGACCACGAGCTGCGGACAAGCTTCATGTGTCCTCTCAGGAAACACGGAACGTATTCAAGAAACGCGGTGTTAGAGGAATCAACGCATACGCGCTAGATGTGTTATGTAGTTAAATATTTAGTTTTAGTGGGTCTATGTACAATAAAGAGCCCATTCACAGCCCGACTCGTTCGCCGAGCCCTCCGAATTTGTGAGGATACCGGCGATAGCTTGGCGGACTCCGCTTGCCTTAACTGACGGAATGTGGGATTGTCAGGTAGCGGTCGGTTTAAGCAAGTAGACGTTCGCGGGTCGATCGACGGACGCACGTCGACTCCCAGCAGCGGCGTCTCTTGTGACTGGAGGGTCAGTGTTATAAGAATTGTTAATAGCCTTCAAACGAAGTGCAAAAGGGTAAAGGAAAACACTAATACCTCTACCACACGACAGTAAGGAACCGCACAGATTCGTCACTATGCAAGTCGATGCTGGAACAGTGCAACGGGCGAACACCTTTGAACGCCGATGTTTCGAGGCCATCAGATGCGAGCCAGAACGTTAATACGGTGTCCACTGCTACTGTGTCAAGTAACCGCGGATGCGTCAGACTGCACTGACGCCTGTTGGTGTGATAATTGTTAAAATGTAGTGTCTCTGTGCAACTCGATAGTTCAGCCTATCTTATTATGTTTTTACATCTGTAGTTCGTCTTATACAAACCACTTTTTTCAGCAGACTGTGAAATATTTCTATCTCGCCTGTTGTCAGAACATACACTACTGGCCATTAAAATTGCTATACTACGAATATGACGTGCTAAAGACGCGAAATTTAACCGACAGGAAGAAGATGCTGTGCTATGCAAATGATTAGCTTTTCAGAGCATTCACACAAGGTTGGCGACGGTGGCGACACCTACAACGTGCTGACATGAGGAAAGCTTCCAACCGATTTCTCGTACACAAACAGCAGTTCACCGGCGTTGCCTGGTGAAACGTTGTCGTGATGCCTCGTGTAAGGAGGAGAAATGCATACCATCACGTCTCCGACTTTGATAAAGGTCGGATTGTAGCCTATCGCGATCGCGGTTTAAAGTATCGCGACATTGCTGCTCGCGTTGGTCGAGATCCAATGGTTGTTAGCAGAATATGGAACCGGTGGGTTCAGGAGTGTAATACGGAACGCCGTGCTGGATCCCAACGTCTCATATCAAAAGCAGTCGAGATGACAGGCATGTTATCCGCATGGAGGTAACGGTTCGTGCAGCCACGTCTCGAGCCCTGAGTCAACAGATGCGAACGTTTGCAAGACAACAACCATCTGCACGAACAGTCCGACGACGTTTGTAGCAGCATGGACTATCAGCTCGGAGACCGTGGCTGCGGTTACCCTTGACGCTGCATCACAGACAGGAGCGCCTGCGATGGTGTACTCAACGACGAACCTGGGTGCACGAATGGCAAAACGTCATTTTTTCGCATGAATCCAGGTTGTGTTTACAGCATCATTATGGTCGCATCCGTGTTTGGCGACAACACGGTGAACACACATTGGAAATGTGTATTCGTCATCGCCTTACTGGCGTATCACCTGGCGTGACGGTACGGGGTGCCATTAGTTACACGTCTCGGTCACCTCTGGTTCGCATTGACGGCACTTTGAACAGTGGACGTTACATTTCAGAAGTGTTACGACCCGTGGCTCTACCCTTCATTCGATCTCTGCGAAACCCTACATTTCAGCAGGATAATGCACGACCGCAGTTTCAGGTCCTGTACGGGATTTTCTGGATACAGAAAATGTTCGACTGCTGCCCTGGTCAGCACATTCTCCAGATCTCTCACCAATTGAAAACGTCTGGTCAATGGTGGCCGAGCAACTGGCTCGACACAATAAGCCAGTCACTACTCTTGATGAACAGTGGTATCGTGTTGAAGCTGCACGGGCAGCTGTAACTGTAGACGCCATCCAAGCTCTGTTTGACTCAATGCCCAGGCGTATCAAGGCCGCTATTACGGCCAGAGGTGGTTGTTCTGGGTACTGATTTCTCAGGATCTATGCAACCAAATTGCGTGAAAATTAAATACATGTCAGTTTTAGTACAAGATATTTGTTCAATGAACACCCGTTTATCATCTGCATTTCTTCTTGGTGTAGCAATTTTAATGGCCAGTAGTGTATGTTTAAGCTTATTAACCAAAATGAAAAAGCAAACAAACATAAGAGTCCATTACTTCCTTTATTACTTAGTTTTGAAATTATAATTTCTTGTTCGTAGAAATAGACACGTTCATTCAATTTCATAGTCACCGCAGATGTGTTGGGCCCGTATTACAGTGTAAAAGATCTTTGTCAAGCATCTTTCATAAAAGACATTTCATATAATCTTTGACAGTGTACAGGGCTACTTTTATCATCTCTTTTATAAAAAGTAGAGCACGTTTTTAAATTTATAAAAGATTTGTTGAAGAACTCAAAGTCCCTTACCATGCCGCAAATGTTTTACGTTGTTAAAAATTTATTGTCTCTTAAGGGAGACGGCGGGTCACCTAACATATGAGTCTAGCAACCTAATGTATCACAAACTCCAGAAACCAGCACGACAAAAAATGCATAACTTTCATAACGGAAAGCTAGATGGATTGCGTTACGTCGAAATCAGGGGTAGTGCTACAATATATGCTAGACTTAACTGCGATGGCTCTATACTGTAAGACTACGTTTTTTCCCATAGTGTAGCGAACAATAACCACGTGTGGCGTTTCACGACGCCACTGGATAAAATATGCCATCCATACTCCCACGTACTACTAAAACTACTTCAAGGCAACATGGCACCAGGCCAGTTACATTTTACACTGAAACAGCTGCGGAATTAGCCCTTTTCCTAGCTTACATTTATTGCGAATCTGTTACGCAGTGAATGACCACGCATGACAGAAAAACAGCGCAGCTGACTTTACAAAAAGATCGGACGCTCAGATTTACAGACCAATGTAGCTGACACCAATGTGTTTCAGGATCCGTAAAGCAATTACTAAGCTTTAACATTATGACGTTCCTGGAAGAAAACAAATTTCTCTCAAAGAATAAGCATGGATTCGAGCTGAACGACTTGCGTGGGACACAGCTTTCTTTATTCATACACATCTTTCACCCAACAGATAGACGTAATCAGGTAGATTCCGTATTCCTAGCTTTCCGAAACGCATTCGACACGGCGCCAGATCTCGACTGCTAACCGAGATACGAACATACGAAGTGTTTTCGCAGATGTGTTATTGACTCGACGAATACAGTACATTATACCGAAAGGCAGAACAGAAACGAAAGAAATCATGGGTGTGCCCTGGGAAGCATAATGGGTTATCTTATGTTCTTAATATATAGGGTGTCCCAAAAAGCGCTTTACACCGTTTGAACTCCAATAAAGAGGAGATACTAATGATAACCCGATACAGTTGTGATTATATGGTGCTCTCATGACTAGTGTGAGTAGCCATTTACTGGATTTCTTTTTTTTTATTTTCAGATGCAAGTAACTAGAAGTAAATAACATGACGGCTGGAAACTTGTCCTTGGAACAAAGAAAGTGGTTTTAAAGTGTCACTGGAAACGTAAAGACATGAAAAAAAGGCGATGGCGAACAGTTTGATACTGCGCCAGCGTCAAGTGTAACAATAACGAAATCAGGTGACTCATTTGAGAGGGAAGGAAGTGTGCGTAATCTGAAGATGAAATTGTGTGGCAGGAAGAAATCAGCAGCGGACGAAAGAGGGGTAGACGCAGCGGTACAAACTTTCACAAAATCCCTAAAGCAGTCTTACGGCAAGCTGCGCGTGAGTATGGCGTAAGCAATTCAAGTGTTCACCGCGTTTTAAAGCAAACAAAGTGGAAACCCTACATTCCCAGGTTGCTTCAAGCGATGAATGTGGGCGATGCGCACAAGCGCCTCGAATTTTGTGAATGGATTTTCGATCATGAAGTTGGATGATGTCGTTAGGTGGTCTGATGAGGCAACGTTTAAACTGAATGGAACCATCACTGGTCAGACTGTATTTACTGGGCAAGAGGGAATCCCCCTGTTACGAAAGAACGAGCTGTTAATCTTCCTGGTTCATCAGTGTGGTGTCTTACGTCTGGCACAAGACTTTTACGGCCCTTCCCGTTTGAAGGAACAGTGACAGGTGTAAGGTACAGGGTGGCGCAGGGAAACGGGAAACTTCGAAATAACGTCATTTCCATGAATAAATTCATAAAACTAGTAATTTATTAACGAAAGTGAATGTATTCAGTATGCCATTATTCAGTATGTCTTTACAATCAAAATGTCCAAAAGTGTCTCTTTACTTTTTAAAGATGACATCGGAAAGATGTGCTCCCATTCGGCGTTCACACTCTAACAGCCTGTTATGAAAACTCTGGAATGCGCGGTGTAGCAAATCTTGGGGAATGGCAGTGATTTCGTTTTCAATGTTCTCCTTCAGTTCATGGATTGTTGCAGGACGTGTACGGTGCACCTTGCCTTTAAGATATCCCCAAAGGAAGAAGTCGCACACACTATAAGATCAGGGGATCTCGCAGGCCATCCAATGTCACCGTTACGTGAAATAATGCGTCTTCCAAACAATTGACGAACTGCTGCCATCGATTGTCGAGCAGTGTGTGACGTGGCTCCGTCCTGCTGAAACCACATGTTTCGACGTTAAGATTAACCTCGTACAGTCTCGGTGTAAAGAATGTTTGAAGCATTTCAACATATCGAGCGGATGTTACTGTCACTGCACTACCATCCTCACGTTCAAAAAAATAAGGTCCGATAACACCATGACATGATACAGCACACCATATTGTGACCTTGGCGATATGTAGTGGTCGCTGGTGAGACTCACAAGGATTGTCCTGTGCCCATTAACAAAAATTCTGTTTGTTCACGAATCCGTTCAGGTGGAAATGGGCTTCGTCTGATATGCATAAGTTACCACGGAAATTCGCGTCCTCGTTGATTTTAGCCAATATCTGGCTACTAAACTCCATACGTGACGCTGGGTCTCGTTCATGTAAGTGTTGCACAATCTGCAACTTATAGGGATGGAAGTCTAATTCGTGCAGTATTCTTCGTAAGCTTCGTCGCTTAATCCCTAGCGAAGATGCATGCTGTCGAACGGAGCTGCGAAGACTTCTCTCGATTGCAGCTCTAGCAGCTGCAATGTTCTCTGGGGTACGTACCGTTGGAATGCCACCTGGAGGTTTCTTTTTCAAGGCAGATGCTGTTTCTTCAAAATTACGCACCCACGTTGTAATCGCATGCGCCGATGGGACACGTCCATGACGTCCAAGCTGGTAATGCTGTCGAAATGTTCTCTGCGCGGCAGTCGCACTATCACCATTTTTGTAAAACGCTCTCACAGCTACTGCACGTTCCGCACCAGTCCAATTCTCCATGATTACTAAATGGCAATGCGTTCACGTTAAATGTGCAAAGTTTCGAACATCTGCCGGCGCTACAGTGCTGTCAACTGTAACGTTCAAAATCTCCCGTTCCCCTGCGCGACCCTGTACCTTACCATGTTGCAGCAAAGAATTGCGCCAGCTGTTCACCAACTGTACCGAGATGAAGATTGTATTTTTTCAACAAGACTGTGCATCGTCACATTACCATCGTGACGTGTGGCAATTCTTCGATGAAACAACTGTTGAGGGGTGGATAGGCAAATGAGGAAGTGCTTTAAATCTCCCGATTTAAAGCCGTTTAATCTTTTTGGGTATTCTGAAGGACACCGTCCACGCCACAAAGCCACGTACGCTGCATGACATGAGAGAGGCGATTGTAGCTGTCTATGAATCCATTCCAGTTGCAACCGTAGGACGTGTGTGTGTGTGGACCTGTTTGACGGCGTTGCAGAATCTGTATCGCTGACGATGGAGGATATTTTGGGCATCTTCCACAGTTAAACATCATCAGTAACTTCGTGACCAATAATGTCGGACGATCTATGTGACTTAAAAATTCGTAGTAGTTGTCGTTTTTGTTCGAGTTATTAATGTTCAAACAGTGCAGTGTAGATCCCTTGGTGGGACATCCCGTATAAGCGAGAGTCAAATGAAAACAAGACAGATGGAAAAAAGTATGTAAACTGTTTATTATTTCAAAAGAAATCAGCGTAACTATTCTATATCTACATGGATACTGTGCAAATCACATTCAAGTGCCTGTGATTATCCCATTGTGCTACAAGACGGTCAATGCTTTCATGCAAACATGTCTGCAGTGCCTACGGAGCCATGGTTGTAGCCAGGAGTGCATAACTTCGTCAAAGCAAATCGACGGCCACGGATATCTTTCTCCAGGGCCCCAACAATACGGAAACCGCATGGGGTGAGATCGGGACTGTATAGAGGATGTGTAGGGCTTCCCAGCGAAACTTCTGAAGCATAGGTGAGACAACTTGGCAACGTGTGGACGGGCACAATTCTGCAACAGAATGATGCCGTCCGTTAACATTCCTGGGCGTTTGGACTAGACGGTGCGCTTCAAGTTTTTGCAAAGTGTCCACGTCCCGCTCATTGTTAACTGTGGCGTCATGTTTCAGAAAGTCAATGAGCAACATAAAGTCAAAGCATAAGGTCATCACGGCTTTCCCGGACCTGGCGTGCTAATTGTTTCGACTGTGCTGCAAAAGTTTCGCTGTGAAGCCCTTACACATCCTCTATACAGTCTTCATCTCTCCCCATGCGATTTCCATGCTAGTAGAGACCGTCGATGTCGCAGGACACATCGAACATGAACGGATAAATGTGATACGCAATAATGGTCACGTAGTCCACAGCGATTACTACCACAGGTCTGGTGGAAGCCCAGGTGAACGTCCCCCATAGAATAATACTGACCCACCGCCCTGCGTCCGAGGCGCGGTCCAATGTCGAAGATGTAATTCCCACTGCAATAATAACTAACGATGTATTTCGGTCAGCAAGGGAATACGTAGGCGTCGTCTACCACTGAACCGTATGTTCAACACAATGTGTGAACTCAATCGTAAGCGCAAGACCGACACAGAATCATCCGCGCCGACCAATAGCGGTCACGAAACATGTTCCCCCTTTGGTACAAGGAGCCACATTCAAAGATATTTAATTGTGTTTATTACAAAGTCATCATTAACAGACTTCTTTCTGCCACATTTAATAACTTTAAAACCGGAAATTATTTACAGTGACACTGCTCGGCACTTAAGGCCTTGCTAACAGTTTTTTGCATTCTGGCTATGACGTGTCGTAAATCTACAAGGGTGAACGAGTTGTTCTCGTAACCCTCCTGGCTCTGTAGAACGGGGAAAGTCAATAGTTACCTGTATACCGACTTTGAAGCTGATGAAAAAACATTGTTGTCAGCATTGTATTGTTTTGTTTCAGTATTAACTACCGATGTTTCCGAACGAAGTACCCGAGAACGACATGGAAGTTTCAGCCTGGTATGCCCTGTTGGCAAAATCTGCAAATTCCGAGTCTCGGTCAGTAGAGTTATTTTCTGATGAATATGCGGTATACAACAGATCACAAAGGAATTATGTTGTTTTATGGTCTAATGAAAATCCCTATTATGTGCAAGAGCGGAAGAGAAATCCCACCATGATCTGATGTGGGTCAAGAGATATCAAGGTACCTGTTAGGACCACTTTTTTTAAGAGTACATGAATAGAAGTCATTATTTGGACATATTGAAGACGTGGTTAAAGCCCCATCGAAATTGTCAAAACGAATCTCGGGCTGTATCCCGCCATGCAACTCATTATGTGGTACAATCAAGTCGCATGTGGCTCTACGTCGCTACACGAATAATGAAGAACTGCGCAAAGCGTTGAGGAAGCTTGGTTCAAATGGCTCTGAGCACTGTGGGACTTAATATCTGAGGTCATTAGTCCCCTAGAACTTAGAACTACTGAAACCTAACTAACCTAAGGACATCACACACATCCATGGCCGTGGCAGGATCCGAACCAGCGACCGTAGCGGTCGCGCGGTTCCAGACTGAAGCGCCTAGAACCGCTCTGCCACAGCGGCCGGCTGTTGAGGAAGCCTTTCGAAGTATAACTCCTAAGATGCTCTGCAAGGAAGCACGATATGGAGATGCACAGGTCTCCAACAACACACGGCGTATAAATACAGATTCGTTGTATTTAAGGATTCCATTACACAATCTACTGTTTTGACCTGGGGGTACGGGGACTTCACGCACCAGTTGTACAGCTGCATGATGATTTTTAGATTGTCACCACAGGTATCGCGATAACACCTCTTATGTACCCGCAATTTAAGTGTGATTTGTTTGTTCACACTAGTAAGGTAGCTGCATACGGAGAAGCAGACACATCACAAGAACTAGCAGATATGTTTCGATTTTAGAAGACTGCCAAATGAATTGTTTTGTTCGAAAAGAAATGAATAGATATGTTTCAGCTTCACGATTACAGGAAGTGGAACACGATGTAGGTAAAGCAGCGGTGGATAGAAATGGCCTAGTTGCTGTGTGTAGAGAAAAGAAACGGTGACGTATGATGTGAAACGGTGTCACTTTCGACGCTATTCGCAGTGCAGCACGTGTAGCGAGAACGGTGCGGCAGTGCAAAGCCACCGGTTGGCTTGTAAATAGGACGCGCGCCCACACACGCAAGCGTCTGGCACTTCACCGAGGACACTGATGAGGTCATCACGCCGGAGCGAGCCGTTAACTTTGAACCAATTTTACTTCCTTTTTTTTAATTATATAACACAGAATCTGTACTAGACAAAGGATACAAAAACCACTTCGTTCTCAAATTCTTTCATATCTTACAAATTAGCGTCCTGCGTTGCAACATCTTAATTTAGCCCAAAGTCAAAAGGAAAATTCATTTTACGTAACATTAAACATTGACACTGCTATAAGCTTTTCTTTCACGCGGACGAGGCAGCACATACTTAACTGTAAACACTGTCTTAAGGAGAGTATTATACGACCTGTTGCCTCTAACTAAATTACAACATTTTGTTTGCCATATATTAAGGAAGTACATCTTTCCGGTGCCCTAGCCAACTTAAATGTTGAAGTTCGAGAATAATAACAATTTAAAAAAGAAAACGCATCCGCTGTGCTGTGCGCTGACCGTATTTAACCTCGTCGCATCACGAGAAATGAGAACGACGCCTTCTCACATGGTCTAAATGGCTCTGAGCACTATGGGACTTAGCATCTATGGTCATCAGTCCCCTAGAACTTAGAACTACTTAAACCTAACTAACCTAAGGACATCACACAACACCCAGTCATCACGAGGCAGAGAAAATCCCTGACCCCGCCGGGAATCGAACCCGGGAACCCGGGCGCGGGAAGCGAGAACGCTACCGCACGACCACGAGCTGCGGACCCTCTCACATGGTCTAAACCTTGTCTTCCAATAGAGTGTGCCTCTTATTCATGAACCACAGCTTGCAAGTCTTCACTTTATTTAATTCAAAGTGTTGTTCAGTGCTGTAGCAGTGCTAGTAAGAAGCGATATTCCGGTTTTTTCCACTCCACACTGACTGGTGGCCAGCAAACACATGAAACCAGCGCGTCTGAAAGCTTGGTCGGAGAATACATCTGTGCTATAACGCAGACAGGTAAGCAAATTGGATAGCTTTAATATTAATTATTAATAAAATAACTTGTCAGAGCCGGCCGAAGTGGCCGAGCGGTTCTAGGAGCTACAGTCTGGAACCGAGCGACCGCTGCGGTCGCAGTTTCGAATCCTACCTCGGCATGGATGTGTGTGATGTCCTTTGGTTAGTTAGGTTTACGTAGTTCTAAGTTCTAGGGGACTGATGACCTCAGAAGTTAAGTCCCATAGTGCTCAGAGCCATTTGAACCATTTAACTTGTCAGAAAGTTTATGCCCAATATACAGGAAGTTTCATTCAAACTGACGTTGTTATTGCAATATTATTTTATTAAAAAACATTCAGAAATTCCTCAACAGAATAACGTATTAGTAGAGTCGGCGGAGATCGTCGATCATCAACGAACTGCACGTTGCGCAGGTGGGGTATCTGCGGAACTTGCAGGAGAAACCGGTAGGTAGTCTCACTCGATGTTCTCTGAAGTAAACGTGTAAACCATTGCAGTGTGAATCTTAGAATTTTACACCCAAGAAACTGCAGAATCTGAGAAAAGTGCCTCTTGAAACTTTTGACGTTACACAAACTGACTTTTGCTACTGCACACTGATGTTAGCCGTTATAGTAGCGAGCGATGTTCGGAACTTTGGTTAGACAAATTACAATAAATGTTCATGAATGGTGGGTTCCATGTGGTTCCCAAGTCGTGCAGCGACCGTAAACCATAAAATTACCAAATATGCAGCAACCTGTCGCAAAATGATGTTTTATTTATTCACTTTTGCAAATCGATTTCAACTGATTAACAGCCATTATCGGTGCTTTCAACCAATATTTGCCCTGAGTAGTAATACTGTCTTAAGCAGAGGTCAAACATTTCCAGACTTGATTCATCCAGTATTTGAGAATGAGAGCACTTAGAGACTTGCTACAAACTTTATACATAATTTCAAACCTTTACGATTCTTCTCTCTCGCTGACAACCCCTGCAAAATGATGAAAGGAAAAACGTTTATCGCTTACTACTTTTCCGTTGCTCATGCAGTAAAAGTACTGCACGAGGCATGAGGTTTAAATTTATTACTTCTTTGCTACTACCTCTATTCGCAATAAATTTCGCAGACAGTGTCCACATGTGCCGCTGAATGAATCTACAATGCGATACCATTGTGCGACACGCAGGTCAAGAGATGTGACGCCACACAGGAAGACGCGTGAAAAACTGCCGCATCGTGCATCACGTTTACATTCATCACTTAGTTACTACTAACTCCATCCGTAACACAGTTTGCAGACAGTATCCACGTATGCTGCTGAATGTACCTACAAAATTATATCATTGTACCACACTAAGTTCCAGGAAATATGACGTCATAAACATTAAGCGCAAGGTCACACGCTGCGTGGTATGGACGTGCACGCACAGCTAAAAATAAATACATGGGCAACGCCGGGTTTCTCTGCGACTGTTCTAATAAATGTGAACATATTAGTCTTTGACATCACTCATTTTACTAGTGAAACACAATTAACAAGTAAACATCTTTTGTTATCTGCTCTACACACGTTACTTTTGGAACTTAGAATAGAAGGGGTAGTTGTTAGCAACTGGACTTACCGTGTTATAATGGAAATTCATTGTGGCGGCTAATTTCATTAGTGGACTAGCATACCCCATTTCTATCTATATAAATTCGGGAGGATTTTCACGGGTACTCTCGGAGCATTTTGGTATAAGGGACCAGTAATCGCCAGGACCTCGGTACAGAATACTTGCATTTCGTTTGATTTTTTTTTTTATCTCATTTGGAAAGATAAAGTCGGTGGCACAAGCTTGTGGCCGGTCTATTGGCGTGGCTGTATGTAGAGTAGAGGCTTTCTTCACTGCAGCGCTAGGAGGAGGAGAGTGGCGGACCCATCGCACTGGCCACATTTTACCCTCGGGTAACATCCCCGGTACTCATGTGACAGCAGGGTAAGTGGATCTGCTACCGCTCTGGAGGTGCTGGAACGAGCAGAAATCGGCGCTCCTATCCGGGACTGAACGCGAGACTTCCTGGGCCGGTGTCTTAGACCTCTCTCCGTTAGCCCACCAAGGCTACCCTCGTATTTGTATTGCAGTGAAACTATCTGCACAGCAGTGCAAATGTCGACGATAGGTCTTGTGTGTCCTGCTTGGAAGACTTGTTTTATTTACTCACGGTACTTACGGTTGACAACGAAAAGTAATACCAGCTTCACAAAAATAATGGTAAAGGGCGTAACAAGCAGAATGAATCATAATTATTACTCTGTAACGAGCCACTGAAGACCGCAGGGCCCGCATCTCGTGGTCGTGCGGTAGCGTTCTCGCTTCCCACGCCCGGGTTCCCGGGTTCGATTCCCGGCGGGGTCAGGGATTTTCTCTGCCTCGTGATGGCTGGGTGTTGTGTGCTGTCCTTAGGTTAGTTAGGTTTAAGTAGTTCTAAGTTCTAGGGGACTTATGACCACAGCAGTTGAGTCCCATAGTGCTCAGAGCCAAGACCGCAGGTTCCTTATATAAAAACACTCTACAACTCTCCTCAACAAACTCCAAAGTTTCATCTATGAAGTTCGGAATCAACCTGTAGATCACCAAGCTGGTGTTGGAATATATATTTACTCGGGGGGACGCCTTCAAAGCGGCTCTGAGTCAATAGGTATTGTTCTAACTGATCGCTTTTGTGTTATCACCAAACAATGAGTTATCCCAGAAAATTATTGTCAATAAGGAATTAATATATCTAAAAATGAGAGGTTCCCGGCAATGGGATCAACTTTTTGAAACCATCTATACGGTGACGTTGGTTAAGATTCCAGGTGTCACATCCTGCATCCTTTCATTCCTGCAGGCCCCCGTTCCAGAACAGTAAAAAAACCAGACTTTCCCGTAATGCTCTGTAGTTTTAAAAAAGAAATTTGATGCAGACTGAGTGTGTCGTTTAATTGTTACATTACAAGCGTAGTGTGAAAGGGGTTGTGGGTTTGAATCGCGTCAGGTGTATTTTTAAATCTTCATTGAAATGACTTTGGCCATAATTTCTACTCATTTACGGGTTTTAATGTCTTCTTTTTATTTCTATTTCATTGTCCCTTCTTTTTAATCACCGTATTAGCTTTTTCAATTGATCTCCAGATTTCTTCCCATCATTCTGGAACCTTTGTGCAAGTGAAGTTAATTGTTTATTTTTATTTATCTATCATAATATTTAAACATTTGAAAATTCTCTTCTATCGGTTAAAAAAGGCGAAATAATCTATTTATACGAGCAATGTTGTCGAAAATGTAAATTTCGTTATGGGATGTACATTTTTTATGGTAATCGTTTTACAAACATTTAAAACACAAAATCTTATTGCACTATCGGCAAAATAACGCAGATGAAGATTTAAACGAAAGATGTGGTTGTAAGCAAAACGAAATGCAAGCAAATGAGAAATAGAAATAATGAATGAATAATATGGACGTAAATATAGAATGATGATACGGATGAAATTCCGTCGATTTTAAAACATGGAAATAATTAAAATGACATGCACGAAGATTCCTCGTGGAAAAAGAATTATAGGAAGAAAAAGGAGAACAATTGAAAAAGTTAATACGGTGATTAAAATGATGTAACAAAGCAATAGAAATAAAAAACACATTTAAATCAATTAATTGAATAAATACAATGATAAATGTGATTTCGCTACAGATTTAAAAATAAAAAAATTCAAAGCACCTGGTGAAATTCAGACCCACAAACCCTCGTATGTGAGGCATTTACTATAAGCATTACGCTACGCAACCATATCAGTAACATGTATATTTTAAAGCAAAAGAGCACGACGCGAAATACGGAAATTTTTTCGTAATCTTTTTTTGTCGATTATTTGCAAGTGGCGGCCCACCAGGGTGAATGGCGGCAAGGCTGTGTAATACATGGGACCTTAACCTACATCACCGTATAGATGCCGCTGGGGACCACTACTTGTAAGTGAAAATTCGCAAACATAACAAATAGAAGGGGAGCCATAATGGAATCACGAATGAGTCACGATTGTTTTCCGTCATCCTTCCAGCATCGTTGATAATGTCACATATCCGTTGGAAACCATAAACAGGGCAACGCTTATATACAAAAAGGACCAATGAAATAACCTGGCAGGGACAAAGTTAATCGATTCAATCCACGCACGGAAAAGAAGTAACCGAGGCGATCAAAAGGAGGTTCCGACACCGCCAGAGGCTCTGGACGCTAACAGCCGACGGCTGCCAACTCTCAAAGCATCTGCTGCCAGTCGTCGTATTTCATTCCGCGTCCCTTTCATCTCTCAAACAGACAGAAACAGCGCACGATATGCAGCGCCTTGGTCGGAACGTATGCATTCCGGCGGCAGGGCAGGCGAAAGTCACTCGCCGCATCCCGATACTGAATAAACTCGAAGCTGCGTTCTTTGGGACAAGAACAACAGTAACATGACTTCGACAACATATTACCCAACACACTACTACCATGGCGTGTGCTGTGCCGCCGTCAAAAGACTGAAACAAGTTTGTCCGAGCCATTCATAAGGTCATTTTTTATTTTACTTTTTTTTGCTGGTGTTCCATGGGCCCTGTTTACTGTCCATGGTAAAAATACGTCGTTTTCCAATACAACAAGAATGGTAGCTGTTTTCAAGTACTCAAGGACAGTGATATCGTGTAGGATGGATCATCGTCGTTTTGTAAAGATATCCACTCGCGGACAACAAGAGAGAATCCCCAAAAATGAGGCAACAAATTTCGGAAAATTACCAGGTACCGTGCTCCATTAAAACGGGGTATATCGAATAAACTCCTGTGTACAAGTTATATTTTGACAGGCGAAATACCTTTCAAAGTCCAAGAAGAATGTAATAACTCTTATTCCAAATAATGCAGGTGGCAGGGAACAGTTGTGAATATTACCAAACCATCAGTTTCATAGGTCATCAGTTTAAATGATGATTAACGTAACACGGAAAAATAACAGAAATAAAAAAAGTACTCAAACCAATTAATTGACTAAGAACCATGATCGAAGTCACTTCTATAAAGACCCAAAACTAAAAAATTTACAAGCACCTAACATGATTAGAACCCACAACCTTCAGTAGAATAGTTATGTACCTTAACCATTACGCTACACTGACCGATCTGGGTATTACTAGTAACTTTAAAGACACGCAAAATTCTTTTTCGTCGATTACACGCAAACGAGTACCTACAGTTGCAGGATATGATCACCTGGGACCTTAAACGTAACAGCTCATAAATAGACGTTAGAACGTAGCTACTGTCTCGCAAAACTAAGACTGATACCGCACACACAAGTTTGCGTCTGGGGGGCTTGATGCAGTGGCATTACCATCAAGTTTGTACGGATATTACTATCGACAGTGATATGACGTAGTCAAATCGCACCCACTCAGCCGTGCCCACAAAGGCAGCACCGTGCAAAATCAAGGAAAGTGGATCAGCGCGGCGCGTCCAGTGTGCACATCAAACGACGCAGCTCTGCGCAACAACGAACGAGTTCCTCGGAGTGTAGGGAATCAAAGAAAATGATTAATTCGTGCACGCTCTGTTTGAACGGGGTTTCTAGTTTGCCGTTGTTATCGCTGCGAGCGCACCTGGAAACACTCCGCACAGCCCTGCCGTGTTGTGCGCCGTTCTGCGCTTCGCTGCACTGCAGTGTGTCCAGTGAGAAGTGAGGGCAGTCCTTGTACAGGTTCCGCTTGGAACGGTCGCATGCAGTCGCATCACAACCAAATATATATGAACAGTTTGCAGATGTTGATAAAATATAAGTTTGGAAGTTTTCCGTCGAATGATAGGGCAACAGCGAATGATTAACTAACCGCGCAGCTGCCGAGGCGGACCTGCCACTTCAAATTAAGGGCATTCTGCAGCTCTAGAGAGGCGCCAGCCTAATCCCTTATGTGCTCAATATGTTCACATATGGTAAATGCGCTGACCACAGCCATACACTATCAAATTGTGACGTTTCGGCCAGCAACTGATTCTATGGCAACATACACTACCGTCGATAAAAAGGAAAGCATGGCCAATGGCACCAGCACATGTGAGAACAAAATGTCGTTATCATCTCGTCCCGCTTGTTACAGCTGTCGACGACGTGATTTAAGTGATACAAAGGACCATTTATCCGCCAATACCTATATAGAATATGGAGTATTTAGTTTGCTGACGGCGGCATTCTTTTCGGTTTACAAGCAATTCACTTTATGATCATGATCGACAGGGGGTTCTCGCTTCCCACGTCCGGGTTCCCGGGTTCGATTCCCGGCGGGGTCAGGGATTTTCTCAGCCTCGTGATGACTGGGTGTTGTGTGCTGTCCTTAGGTTAGTTAGGTTTAAGTAGTTCTAAGTTCTAGGGGACTGATGACCATAGATGTTAAGTCCCATAGTGCTCAGAGCCATTTTTTGAACACTGCCGGCTCGTGTCGCCGTCCTTGGTTTAAATTGGATTTAAGGAATCGATGTTGGTCCTTCCTCAACGACTTCAAAACGAACAGTTCAGAAAGCGTGGTAGCGCCTGACAATCTGAGTACATTTGCACGCAAGAGATGCTTTCTCACTGCTACATACTTTGTTGACCCGTTACAGTTAAGAACCGGAATTTTGTTCTCTGCACAGGCGAATCATGTTTGTGAACTATGCGTGTCGTTTTCTTTGTTGCCAGAGTGGGTCACTTGGTTGAAATAATAGGTGGTTGAAATAATAGGTATATTGTGGAACTGAGCTGCTAGTTAAGCTACTTTTACCATACGGGTGGGGGGGGGGGGGGGCGTGGAAAGTATTCCTACTTTCAGGTGACGTTATGAAGGTAGGGAAGGTGTTGGAAGGGTGGGTATGCGCTCTAAGGTCGCACTAACAATGGAAGTCTCTGTTAGTGCCACTATAAGTTGTAAACAGGGCTTGGCTGATCGAGCGACACGCTTTTGCCGTCAAAACGTACGTTTCCAAAATCGGACTATTGCTGCAATACAGAGTGAGGTGCGTTCTTGTTATCAGATCTCCACTTGAAACGCTATTCCTGATTGGAAATCGATTTTGTTGTGGATGGAGAACTTCGGTGCGTGTGGCGGTGTTGTGTAAGAAAGAGCTGCAGTACAAAGAACCGGTCGAACTCCAGAAAGCACTGGGCGTTTAAGGCCAATTTTGCAGTCTCCTATGCATTCTGCTCGCAAGCATGCGTCCACCCTACGCTTTCTAAGAGTAATGTGCGTCGAATTCTCCACAAAGACCCTCTCTTCCATCCATACAAGACGATCACTGTTCAAGAACTGTTGCAACAGGATCGGCAAGACTGATTACAGGCATGAGAAATGTTGATTTAAAACTTGTCTGAGAGCGCATATGTTTTTTTTTTTTTTTTTTTTTTTTTTTTTTTTTTGTGACGAGGCACACTTCCACATTTCTGGGTGTGTTAGCAAGCAGAATAATGCGTTACTGGAATGCTGAGAACTGTAAAGCATTTCTCAAAAGGCCTCTACAGATTGACAAAGTGACAGTTTGGTGTGCAGTCAATAGTGAAGTCATCACAGGGCCGTAGTTTTTCTGACAAGAACGACTGTGCTGTTAGCAGCACACCACAGTGTTGTGTCAGCATCATCCAACAGTTATTTGAACCGCAACTCCAACAAATAGGTTTGGGACTAGCGTGGGGAGCTTGATCTCCCAATACATCACTCCATGGTTCACACATTCACTGTATTTAACTACAAGTGGCTACTTTTTACGGGTCTGCCACAAGAGAGATTTGTATACACATCGACCCAGGACTATACGAATCATGAAGCGAGCTATACGCCTTGAAGTAGGACGCATTCTACAACACTTGATTCACAAAGTTATACAGCATTTCAGATATCGGCTGCAGTCCTCCCTATGAACAATGAGGGACATCACTTGCAACACCCGTTGTTCTTGAAACTAACTTCCTGTTGTAATACTAAAACACACACACACACACACACACACAGAGAGAGAGAGAGAGAGAGAGAGAGAGGTATATGAATCGATGCTGTTTTCCACATGGTGAAGACCATTAAAATTAAAACACTGCTGTTAAAACTACAAAATTACATATCTTAATACAAAACGTTGACAATGAAAAACAAATTACTATGAAGTGTACAATGACGACATGCCGGCACACTCAAACCCATTTCCCTGAGTGTAAACACGAAAGCAAAGGTACAGTGCTGATTCATTGTCACAACTAGTCTGAGCATGTCTGTTGAGACGAACGTTGTCCTTGGACGAGAGCAGTGGGCGAAAAAAAGGGTGGAAGTGAATTTAATAGTAGCTTTCTTCGTGATAGTGAGAGCAAACGCCACTAAAGTGAGACTCGAAAACAGAAAGTTGCTAACTAGATCACTGAGCGGATTATCCAATGTGTGCCACAAATGCCGTACGACCATTTCATTTCCCATGCAAGCATGGCCAACCCATTGAAGATTTATCTACGTCCGTACTCTACAAACCACTGTAAAGTGTATAGCCAAGGATACTTCCCATTGTACCATTTATTAGGGCTTCTTCCCGTTTTGTTCACGTACGGGGGCGCATAAATAATGAATGTTTAAAGGCTGGCCCGCATCTCGTGGTCGTGCGGTAGCGTTCTCGCTTCCCACGCCCGGGTTCGATTCCCGGCGGGGTCAGGGATTTTCTCTGCCTCGTGATGGCTGGGTGTTGTGTGCTGTCCTTAGGTTAGTTAGGTTTAAGTAGTTCTAAGTTCTAGGGGACTTACGACCACAGCAGTTGAGTCCCATAGTGCTCAGAGCCATTTGAACCATTTTTTTTGTTTTTTTTTTTTTTGTTTAAAGGCTCTGTGCGCGCTGTAATTGATCTAATCTTGTCCTTGCCATCCATATAGGAGTGATACGTAGGGAGTTTTAGCATATTCCTGGATCACTCGATCATTTCAAGCCGTTTCTTGAAAACATTGTAAGCAAGTTTCCTCGGGATAGTTTATGTCTATCATCAAGAGCCTGACAATTCAGTTTCTCCACACACGGGTGAAACAGACTTGAACATTCCTGTTGCCTTCTCTGTAGTCGTTCAATATACCGTGCTAGTCCTATCACGTACAGGTCCCACACGCTCGAGCAATTTTCTAGGATGCGTCGCCCCAGTGTTTCGTATCCAAACTCCTTTGTAGACTGACTGCATTTGCGTAGTAGTCTACCAATGAACGGAAGTCTGCAACCTCCTTTACCTACGACTGAGCCTACGTGATCGTTCCATATTGTGCCCCTACTAAGTGTTACACCTACATATTTGTACCAGTTTACCGTTTCCATCTACGACTCACTGATAATACAATCATAGGACACCACGGTTTTTTCATTTTGTAAAGTGCACAAGTTCATATTTTTGAAAATATTAAGCAACCACTTTGCAATCTCACCAAGATCCGACTGAATACTTGAGCAGCGTTTTCCAGCCGGTACTTCTTTGTACATAACTGCATCATCCGCGAAAATTCTGTGGTTACTATTAATTTTTGTCTGCAAGGCCATTAACAAACAATGTGAACAGCAAACATCCCAGCAAATTTCGCTGGGGCATCCCGAAGTTACTTTCACATCTGTCGAAGACTCTCAATCGAAGATAACAATTTTAAATTTACTCCTCTGATTTGGTTTTGATCGTATTAGTTCCGAATTGTCCAATACGCTGAGAGTCACAGCAGATTAATATGCAGCCACGCCGATATGCAGACACAAGACACACAATTCCTGCGATGTCGTAGATGTGGTTCAATGTTTTAGGCACAAGCCGTGAACGCCAGTGTGACTGAAAATTCGCTGCGATATTGAGAACTCCATGCAAGGCAGGAGCACATAGAGAGATACTTTTTTGGGTTCAGATATCTATATAAATGATTGCCATAAATATCTGGTGCCATCTGACAATGCTGGGTAGACCGTAATAGTACTGATGGCTGTCCCCTAAATTTTAAACAGACTGTTTTGCCGTTTTTTATATTGTAACTTGGTACTTTTTAATTTTTTTTAATATACTTATGTGAGTACTAAGTTTACCTTATGTGTTGGGTAGCCCTCAACTCTTTCGAAAGTAGAGTATACAGAGAGCAGCCAACAAAAGCGTTTCACCTACTGTAGCCTTATTATATGAATTATATTAGACGTATTGCTTATAATAGTAAACAAAGCAAATGAGTTCACTATATTGGATTTCGTATTTTCTGCCAAGTCGGACAATTCCCAGGCGTCTAGGCCTGCATGACGTATCGGTGAATATTAATTAGTGAAGATCCCAGCAAAGTGGCTTTATGTAGTTGGCTGATGGATATTTTATCAATATGAATGTTTTATAAGTGCCCACTAAGATGAACTGGCGCTGCTCGCAGTGTGCCTAGAACCATTGGGACCAAATTCACTGCTTTACGCCAGCGTCGCAGTAGTTAGATCTTCAAGTCCTCGTACCTGGCAAATTTTTCAAGCTGTTTGTCAACGATTCTGCTATTACCTTGGATGGCAATGCCAATGACCCACACTTTCTTTTTTCCTACAGTTGTGATGTCTGGTGTATTGTTTTCCAGCATTCGACCTGTCGGAAGTTCCACTGTAATTTGGCATGTCCCTTTTAGACAACTTCTTCTCGTTTGTGATCCCTTCAGTTTCTTATCATCGGCAGATGATAATTTCGGCATTAAGTTCCAGTGGATAATTCGCCACACATCATTGTGCCTCAGCCGGCCGAAGTGGCCGTGCGGTTAAAGGCGCTGCAGTCTGGAACCGCAAGACCGCTACGGTCGCAGGTTCGAATCCTGCCTCGGCATGGATGTTTGTGATGTCCTTAGGTTAGTTAGGTTTAACTAGTTCTAAGTTCTAAGGGACTAATGACCTCAGCAGTTGAGTCCCATAGTGCTCAGAGCCATTTGAACCATTGTGCCTCAACTTGTCATTAGTCTGAACGATCTTTTTGTAACAACTCGAGATATGATCTACTCTTTCGTCAGTTTATTTGCAGTGTCTGCACCTCGGATCTTTTGCTGATTTCTCGATTCTTGCTTTGATGGCGTTAGTTCAAATAGCTTGTTCTTGTGCAACGAAAATCGATCCTTCAGTTTCGTTCTTTAGGATTCCGTTGGTAAGCTAACACTAGATCTCTTCTGCACGTATTTTACCTTCGATCTTCTCCAAAATCTGCCCATTCTGTGCTTTACTGCGCAGACTGTCAGTCCGGCATTACACCGTATAGTTATAGTCGTTAGTTCAGTGTTAGAGCGTATTGATATAGTGGTAACATTTTAAATAACACGTTATTGCTAAATTATGTTATACGAGAATCCTGCAAACTGTTCTGCAGCTGTTCAGTACAACTGCCGTCTGCAGCTGCCAACGGAGCGAAAAATGCAGTTTTAGCTCCAGGAGGCTCTTCGTAGTCTATTTTGGGACAACGCCGGGTTCTAACATTATCACAGTGACGGAGAGTACAGACTTGTGTTCCCACGTGCCTTTTACTTCACCTGCCACGTCCTTGTATTTAGCTATCTTCTCGATGTAAGCGGTTGTAAATTATGGGTTTTCGGATACGGCGATGTCTTTGAGGAAGGTGGCTTGAGCTTTACTGATCACTGTTTTTACGTAATTCCAACGGACAGTTTTATCGGTTATTACGCTGTAGCTTCCGTAAATCTTGAATTTTTTATTTTCTAAAACAAAAAGAGGGTTGGACAAAAATGTGGACACAGCGAGAGAAATGCATGCTTGACCATAGATGCAGTTGCTACGCAAGCGCACAGGTTGCGCTGTTGTATTTGATCACCAATGTCCTCAATGCGTTCCAAGTATCAGTCGTGGTAAGAACAATGGTCTGTGCAGGTGTCAGTGCATTATGCAGGAGCTAAGTAAATTCGAACATGGACAAAATGTTGGTGCTCATTTGGGGGGGGGGGGGGGGTGCTTCCTAACCAGGATAGCCGAAGTTATACCACATACAGAGAAAGCGGTAAATACCATCTGCTAAGTCACAAAGCTGACGAAAGTGTGTGTTGAATGATTGTGACGGACGGTCATACCAGAGGACTGTGACGAAAAATACAGAGGATAACAGCTGCAAAGGTCACTGCAGAACTGAATGTCGCACTTGTGAACCTAAAACGCGGTGTGAAGCCACAGAACCTGGACTATGGAGGAATGGAAGAATATCATTTGGTCGGATGAGCCTGTTGCGCTCTGTTTCCAAGCTCTAGGCGAGTTTGCATCCCAAGAACGAAACATGGCGGAGGTTCAGTGATGATGTGGGTAGACATATCGTGGAATTCCATGGTTACTCTCCAAGGTCGCATTACTGCCGAGGATTGTGTGTCCAGATTGTCTGGCCAGAGCCATCCCATGGTATAACGTCTGTTCCCAATGAGAAAGCTGTGCTCCAAGAGACAGGGCCCCTGTTCACACAGCGCACAACGGCCAGAAGTGATTTTGTGAGCATGAGATTGAACTGTCACATCGGCTCTGACGTCAATATTATTGAGCCTTTGTGATTTACTCTGGAGAGAAGGATGCGTGATCGCTATCCACATATATTATCGTCAAATGAACTTGCCACTATTTGGCAGTAAGAATGAAATTAACACAAGACATGTTTTATTCTATACCGAAATGACTGGAAACTGTTTTGATTGCCAACGATTTTCCTACACCGTATTAGTCATGGTAGTGTGTTACGTTTATGACGTTTCCATATTTTTGTCTACCGCTTATTTTCTGCGAAAGTCTTTCATTAACTGGTGCTGCTGTTAAAACGTATGGTGGATTAATTTGGTGACCTCATCACGCCTTTTCAAATATTATGTGCGTCTTCGAATTTTACGTCCACATTTGGTGCGAGGTACGATTGCCTTCCGAAACCTACACTTACTACAGTTATTTTCTATTTTTTGCTCTTTCAGGATATTATGGTTCAAATGGCTCTGAGCACTATGGGACTCAACTGCTGTGGTCATAAGTCCCCTAGAACTTAGAACTACTTAAACCTAACTAACCTAAGGACAGCACACAACACCCAGCCATCACGAGGCAGAGAAAATCCCTGACCCCGCCGGGAATCGAACCCGGGAACCCGGGCGTGGGAAGCGAGAACGCTACCGCACGACCACGAGATGCGGGCTTCAGGATATTATTTCAATAATTATTGGTGACGGTGCAAGTTGTAACTTACATTTTACTGAAACTGTGACTACGTGGGAAGAGTTCCATTCGGAAACATCAACACATATAAACTGATACCACTCAAAACTTCCCTGACCCCCTTAAACAACGCACTAAACACGTGGGCAGCACTACAGCATGCTCATCCGCGCAGTTGTTGAGCAGGGATGGCTGTAAATTGAAGTCTCCCACAACCAGGACCATATACAGCTTAAGCCACCGGAAAACACAGCTGTTATGGAAACTTTTAGAGGTGCAGTACGATATTAGACTGAAGCTGACCAATTTTTGTTTCCCCCCGTGAGGCTGTACTCCAAACACAACACAAATCCAATCTTCGGCCCTTCTTCTCTATGTTTTATTTACGCCTAGTTCTTTATTTACGATTTCCTGTAATTTTATCAAGTCCAACGCGACAGTAGGAGGAGACAGGAGAAAGAGAAAAGGTCAGATCAAAAGTATAAAGGTTTCAAGGGCTTCCAAGAGAAAACGAAGGATAAGATAGGCGCAGTATGGACAGAAGAAAGAACTGAAAAACACGGGTAAAGAATGAAAAACTACTGGAAACGAAGGAGAAAGGAGAGGAGATAAGTTATTTCATGTGGTCCTTGGTGGGCCAAACCAATAAAGTAAAAACAACAACAACAACAATAATAATAATAATAATGTTGATTGTTGTTGCATTTGTAGCGAGGTATATTTTTCAGTATATAATAAGGAATCGTGATGAAATAATTAATTATTTATTTATACTTTCGTGTTTGAATCGCAGTGAAATCTTATCCGGTTACGCGTGCTTGGAGTAACATACACTGTCTCTATGAGACACACGTGAGTGAATCGATAAATAAATATTCGGATCTCCTCAGCCTCATTATTATATGTGCAGGTTTCGCAGTGAAGTCATACCGAGCTATACCCGCTTTGATACAGCGTCCATGATTCTTTGTCATCCAGGATTTTACAAGACGACTGTGTGAAAACTGCAAGGCATGCAGAATAGTGACGTACGTCATTGGATTGAGCATCTCTCCAAATTTCTATTCGTAGTGCACGCCGTGGAGTAGTTGCAGTAGGGGACAGGCGTGTCAGAACATGTGAAAAAATGGCTCAAATGGCTCTGAGCACTATGGGACTTAACATCTGAGGTCATCAGTCCCCTAGAACTTAGAACTACTAAAACCTAACTAACCTAAGGATACCACACACATCCATGCCCGAGGCAGGATTCTAACCTGCAACCGTAGCAGTCGCGCGGTTCCGGACTGAAGCGCCTAGAACCGCTCGGCCACAACGGCCAGCTAGAGCATGTGAAAAAATAATACGCTCCGTTCGGACGCATCTCATTAGTTCTCGCCTGCAGATATGCAACCAAATGAACATTTTTCCAAAGAGGGCTGTTGTCGCGTCTTCCCCGGCACCTACGATTTCAGTGAACTGCACTCACGCACTGTTCCGACCGGATTGACATTTGCTGTGCCAACAGCTCGTGGTCTTCTTAGCGTTGCTGGTTCGATAACGGGATCCCGGTTTCGATTCTCGGTCGGGTTGTGGATTTTCTCTGTCTGGGACCGAGTGTATGTAGTCCTCGTCATCCTTCCGTCATCATCTACGCGCAGCTTGCCGAAGACGTGCTCCAAGCAGCCGAACATTTTGCCATTTTCTGTGTCACAAACGGTGCCCACATTGCGCAACTGTAGTACGAGTTAAAAACTTGGAGAGATGTTCTATATACTGACTATTTTCTTCTGTATGTCTTGAAGTTTCCGCAGTTGTTATCTCAAACCGTGGAAGTCCTTATGAGTAACCCCGTATTTGCGATATACGCCAATAACAAATAAAAGTTGATTTCATCAAGATTCCTTATTATACCTCGCCATGAATGTACGACAATGATTAAAGTAATTATTATTGTTTCTCTCCAAAGAAGCATGGTTTATTGTATCGATAACAGCGCTAGGCGAAAGATCAGAAAAAAGACGCTGGTACTATAGCTGCTGCTTGACGAATAGCGCTGTCGTATGGTACCGAAAAGTCTCATAAAAATTTGAACTGCGATTTCTCGAAAACGCTTGAAAAATACATAGCGGTAGAGCATTCTTTAGGACTCTGTGAGCCGTCCGGACCAGAATGAATTTTTACTTAGCAGCGGAATGGCCGCTGCTTTTTAAAACCTACTGCCAGGTTAAAACTGTGTGCTGAAGCGGGACTCGTACCCGGAACGTTTGCCTCCTGCAAGCAAATGCTCTATGCCGACTCAGCTGTCCAGGTACGAATCTATCACCACACGACCTCACAGCTTTACTTCCGCCAGTATCTCTCTCCTTACTTTCCAAACTTCACCTTGAGGAGCAGGCACTCCTGGAAGGAAGGATTCCGCAGGGAAACGGCTTGGCTAGAACAAATTTTCACTTTGCCGCAGGGTATCCACTCTTCTGAAAATCCTTGCATATTAAAACTGGGTGCCACACTGAGACTGTAACCAGAAATTTTGACTGTCATATCTAAAGCTCTTACGAGTATCCAAGAACAACTATTCGCTTCATTGTTTTACTTCTGTCACGCCGTATAAAATTCACATCAGTCTTTCCATTGTGTGCCAACCTAGTCCGCTGTAACTAGCTCTAACGTCATAAATGTTGCGCAATACTTTAAAAATCAAGTAAATAACCTGAAACGCTTCTAGCATGTCAAGAGTAATACTAAATCAATATGTGTTGAATATCAGTTCAACAACTTTAACCATTTCCGAAATTTGGACGTTTTTCTGTAAAAAGCATTGGCGCAACAGAAAAGAGCTAGAAACTTAAAAATTTATATTTAGATTCCTTTTGCATAATAATTTAGTAGAAACAGTATTCTGGATCTCACAAATTAAAATTTTAGTTGAAATTCATGATTTTCTGGTTTTTGTCTTAGAAATTAAGGAAGCAAGATAGATTAAGTAGGCGAATAAATAAGGCTAGGATGTTTAAATTTAAGTAGAAGGGAGATCCGCTATAATCATAAAGATGTGAGAAGTTTCGACTGAATAACTATAAAACTATAGCGATAGCGTATCTCCAAAGGGCAAGTTCAGAGCTCGTCTACTGCGTGTAGTGTAATTAAGGGGCTCCGGAAAGGCTCAAAATCATGAAAAGTTCAATTTTTACTTTTTTGCGTTTTCTGAATCTGCAGACTATTACCTTTTTTATTTTTTTTATTTTTTTTATTTATTTATTGTTCCGTGGGACCACATTTAGGAGAAGTCTCCATGGTCATGGAACGAGTCAATACATGAAATTATAACACGATTGTAGAAACAGATGAAATGAAATATAAGAAACATATTCAGGCGACAAGTCGTTAGTTTAAATAAAGAAAATCAAGAATGTAACACTGGAATTTGCTTAATTTTTTAGCTCTTCCAGGAGCTCCTCGACAGAATAGAAGGAATGAGCCAAGAGGAAACTCTTCAGTTTAGACTTAAAAGTGTTTGGGCTACTGCTAAGGTTTTTGAGTTCTTGTGGTAGCTTATTGAAAATGGATGCAGCAGAATACTGCACTCCCTTCTGCACAAGAGTCAAGGAAGTGCATTCCACATGCAGATTTGATTTCTGTCTAGTATTAACTGAGTGAAAGCTGCTAACTTTTGGGAATAAGCTAATATTGCTAACAACAAACGACATTAAAGAAAATACATACTGTGAGGGCAATGTCAAAATTCCCAGACTATTGAATAGGGGTCGACAAGAGGTTTTCGAACTTACACCATACATAGCTCGAACAGCCCGTTTTCGAGCCAAAAATACCCTTTTTGAATCAGAAGAATTACCCCAAAAAATAATACCATATGACATAAGCGTATGAAAATATGCGAAGTATACTACTTTTCGTGTTGAAATGTCACTTATTTCAGATACTGTTCTAATGGTAAATAAAGCGGCATCTAGTTTCTGAACAAGATCCTGAACATGGGCTTTCCACAACACCTTACTATCTATCCATACGCCTAGGAACTGGAACTGTTCCGTCTCGCTTATAACATGCCCATTCTGTCTGATTAAAATGTCAGTTCTTGTTGAATTTTGAGTTAGAAACTGTAAAAACTGAGTCTTACTGTGATTTAGCATCAAATTATTTTCCACAAGCCACGAACTTATATCATGAACTACATTATTTGATAATGTTTCAAAAATATTCGCCCGAGGGTATTCTTGAACCAAGGACCTCTGGTTCCGCAGGTGCCCACGCTAACCGCAAGACCACGACGCTTTTAATAGATATATTTAATAGATATATAATTTATTCAATTCCGAAGACTACAACTATTTTTAAATTTTTTTTTTAAATGTGTTCTACATGGGCGTGACCCACTGTGGCGCTGTTAAACTGCTGTCAAATGGTGTTGTTATTAACGTCCGTGTTCATCAGGTACATTTTAGTGATGTGAGATAAAGTATGTGTTGTGGCTAACCTGTGATGGTTCAATATATATCGCTGGTGTGATTGTCGATTTTTTCATGTTTATTTACTCTGTCGTTATCTCGAAAATATTCGTAATTAATTCTGTTTCTTGAGTCTCTGTTTTGTTGAAGTATAATAATGAGTAAAAGTAAAGTTATTAGAAATCCTCTGAAGGCTTTTAAGAAAAGGAGAAATGTTGGAAAGCCAAAGGTATGTGTTATTACTGCAAACAATAAAGACGATAACCAAGTGAGTGAACCTAACCTCTCAAGTACACCTGCCCATAGCAGTCAAAGTGGGAAAGAAAATACTTCACAGAAGAAGCTTGGTTCAATGAGGTGATAAAACCTATTTTCAGAGACTTAGCAGCACCTGAACTGTTGAAAAAGTGTATTCACGGAAAAACTCAAAACCCCAATGAAAGTGTAAATAGTGTTATATGGTCGAGAATCCCAAAGACTGTATTTGTTGGAATAGAAACACTTCACTTTGGTGTGTATGATGCTGTTGCGACTTTCAATGATGGCAACATTGTAAGGTGCAAGGTATTTAGAAATATGGGAATGAAGATAGGTTCTAACATGGTACGAGCGATGCTCGCTTTAGACAAGGAACGCCTTCGGGCTGCAGACAGGGCTGTAAAGAGTCTAGAAATACAAGCAAGAGTAAACAGGAGGAGGAACAAGAGGAAGCTGGAGGAGGATTTTGCAGAGGATGAAGATAATCCATCCTATGGACCTGGAATGCACTAAAAAGTTAATCCAATCTTTGTCGCTCGATTCCCAAAACTTTTCTTTTCTCATACTAATTACATGTTTTCTAAGGATCTTCCAAACATATTTGTTTCAAACTTTCAGTAAATGTTACACAGTACCTTCTGCATAATTTAACACAGCCTTTTTCCAAAAAAACTGTATATTTTTGAATATATAAATAAAAAATTGCAAAAAAATGTTGTGAATTTTCACTACAATTGAAAAAAAAATCATCTTTAATAACTGAACTAAAATTTTGTAAAATCCCTGTGTTAAGTTGTAGCCCATATTCCAATAAATAATCTGTAAAAAGTTCAACTTCCTACCTCAAATACTTTGTGAGGAAAGATGTAATTTATAAGCGTTATTTTAACATTGCAAGTATAGGGCGTTCCGGAGCCCCTTAAATTAATTCTCTCGCCCAAGATATTTGACTTAGGCACGTCAGACTCTTATTATGATTACTTACCTATGTGCTGATTGCACATGCAAATTGAGAGCTTAATCGGCCATCAGCAAAGGAAGCAATGATTTATTCGATAACTTAAAGTGGTGCATTACTAGCCCAGTGGCTAGTCGGGAGAGCGGATTTGATCAGGCGTTCCCTTGGCCGTCCGCACCGCGGCTTTATATATAAGAACGCAGCGCGAGAAAAAAAGGCCCCAGTTCTCTCCAGAAACTGATTAACGCACCACCTGTGCCGGGAGTCGCGTCGCGTCGGTATCCTTGCTATAAACATCCTCGGATGCCGTAATAAGTTACTCGGGATACGCGTAACCATGAAATCGTTTTCGAATGAAGTGTTAATTCTGGGATGACTTTAATGATCTATCTTCAGTTTGCGTTTGTCGTATTTTCACGTGCCGCCGCGGGATAGACATTCTACCATTATTTAGCGTGGCGTTTGATGAACATTATCATCAAATTATGGCGAGCATTCACTTAAACATTTAATTTGAACAGTTATAGTTGCATCAGCGCATTAGACTCTGAACTGCTCTGGTAGTTGGATGGTGTGGATTCTTTTTTTGGTCTGTGACTTTCAGAATATAGTGAACATTTTAGAGAGAATCGTTTTTGACTATGAATCCCGGACAATCTCCTAATCCCTCAGAGATATAAGCTGTAGCTATAAATGTATTTCTCAGATGAAGCGGGCACTAGGAATTCTAATTACAGGCTTCACGTTTTGCTAATCACTTTCTGGTTGCCAATATTGTAGTTAGAGAGCCAGTGTTGAGAACGGCAAACAACAGCAATAAATAATAGGAACACTTAAATAAATAAAAACATAACATTTATAACAATAATTCCACCCGCCGCCCCACATATGGTGCATCAGCCGGGAAAGAAACTGAGTAAAAGTGAAAGTGATTTTTTACATACTCGGATTCGGGAGTGAAATGCGACATGCAACTGAGTAATAGAACAGTGACAGTGTTACGTGTGCATGTGGACGACGCAATTGGATTAACAACGCATCTGGATTGACGGAGCTGGCACTGAGTCTAGCGGCGCTGCCGGCATCGCGAGAAGCCAGTTTCGCCTCACCGAAGTCGTCCGCCGGAGCAATCGGAGCCGCGCCTGCAGTTGCGGGCCACGCAAACACACAGCAGCCATCGAAGTGCCGTCTGCAGTTCAACGCGTTGCGTCGCATCAGTAATCCTGGTACGCCGCGCCGGCAACGCCATACGTCGTGCAGAAGGAACTAAGTTAAGTGAAAAGCTGTTAAAAATTTTTACTAACCTGCACTAAAAGACTGTCGGCAATGGAACCGCCAGAAGAAACTGAGGTTAAACTTAAATCAGAACCTATGTCTGGTGAGGGAACTGTAAATCCAGACAACGGTTCAAGTGTAAATATGCATGAAAATAGTAATGTTAAAGTGAAATATGAAGCATTGTCTCCTGACAGTAGTGTGAAAAGGGGCAATGATTCAATAATAGAGACCCCTGTAGTAAAGCAGAAATCAGAAATTGTTAATTTAGTGGATGATAGTTTATCTGATGAGTTAAAAACTAAACAGTCATCAGAGGTGGTATAGTTTAAAAAGGATAAGTTACATATGACTGATCTATCAGATGTTTCATTTCGTTTTGATGATTCTGGTATTGGAGCTAGTTTTTCGTCACCTGAGTGTGATAAAAAAACCAGCGAGTGAGCAACCCAAAGATACTGGGGCTATTGATTTAAATGTTATATTACAAGCAATAGCTGCCAGTAATGCAAAAATGTCAGCCAGTAATGCTAAAATGACAGCTGACTTAAAGTCTGAAATAACTGAGGTCAAAAGCAGTAATGCTGAATTAAAGTATGAGGCAATGGACAATAAATTAGAATCCAATAAAGCTGAATTAGAAACTTCCTTCAAGGCTGGTTGCAATAAGTTGAAAGAGGATCTGGACAGTTTGAATTATAAAATTGATTACAATCATGAGGATATTAAGAAAAAGGTTGCTCAACAGTTATCTGAGATATATAAAACAGTAAAATCCGAAGTTGCTGAGGTTCGCAACGACTTCCAAATGGAAGATGCGAAGCTGGAGCAGAAGTTAACAGAAAAGATCGAAGTGGAATCTGAACTGTGCCCACATAGGTTTACAGATGTTAATATAAAAGTAAATATATGTCAAGCAGAAGTTGATGCAATCAAGACTGATACTACTCATATTGTGCAAAGAGTAGATAATGTTGAAATGAGAGTAGAAAATATTAGTGCTAACATTGAGAGTAACTTCTGGTAATGGTAGTATACAACAAGTTGTAGCTGCAAACGCCGCTTTTATCGGGTGTCGGCAGTTCTTGCGGTTCGATCCAGATAAAAATATCTACCCGCTAGATTTCTGGAAGGATTTTGAAGATGTGATTCCACCAACTTGGTCTGAACGAGAGAAAATCTCATTTATTAGCAGCCATTTAGCAGGTGACGCCATGCGTTGGTCAGCTGATGTTATGTTGAAGTGTAAAACATTAGCGGAATTTAAAACAGCTTTCATTAATGAGTATTGGTCTAGTAATAAGCAAAATGAAGTGTTGAGAAAATTTTGGAGTGGAAAACGCTTCAATGTAGGCAAGGAATCTATTAAAGAGTTTGCCAGGTCATGGATCTCACGTATGTCACATTTGGCCGAAAATGCTAAAACCTGAAATGATAATACTAAGTCTTGAAGCCAAACTGCCATGGTATTAGCAAACTAGAATTATATCTGCCCCTAGCGACAATCTGGATCGTTTCATTGAATATTTGGAACGTGTAGAGCGTGTTGCTGCCAATGAGGAGCAAGCACGTAATAACAGAAATGGTAATAACACTAGTAGTAATTTTAAGAACGAGCAGAATGGCAATGTAAACATCAGAACAGTAGGTGTTCGCCATCCTAAGAGAGGTAGGAATTGGAGAAATAATTATCAGAACCAACAATGGCATCCAAATGAAAGTAATTTTGTTCCGAACAAAATTATGCAGGTAAACAACAGCGCGGAAAGCAATGCTGTGCCAGTTAACTATAATGGAAATAAAGGAAACAGTAGTAGGCCGAGGCAGGAAAACTAGTTCCCGTCTATGAGGACACTGGCGCTC
Organism: Schistocerca nitens; assembly: GCF_023898315.1. Taxonomy (NCBI): domain Eukaryota; kingdom Metazoa; phylum Arthropoda; class Insecta; order Orthoptera; family Acrididae; genus Schistocerca; species Schistocerca nitens. The sequence continues at coordinate 825,068,506 of NC_064614.1, forward strand.
ACCAGGCGGTTATTTTTCCTAAGCCAGTAGTTACAGTAATTGGTAAGACAGATCAGAATACTCAGACTGAACATGTGGATGAGGGGTCGGTAGCATCTAAGGATACAGCAGAATTATTAGATCACTCACAGTATTTAATAGATACCATGTTAGAGATGCTTTCTAAGTGGGAAGAGAAAGAGAAGGCGCAGCAGTGTAATGGTAGGGAAGAGCTACAAAATACTAAATTGTCAGGTGAAGAAGCAGAAGAAATTCATGCTTATATTTACGATGAGGATGATGAGCTCTTATCTAAAGTGCCTGTGCAGGATGTTGATACTGTACTAATAGATTTAGGACAGGAGGTAAGTGAGAATGTAGAGGATAGCCTGTTGGGGGTCGATGAACCCGGAAGCTGTGACCAGTTGTCATTTGAGAAGGAACCCGACGATAATAGGGAAAGTGCTTTAGCTGTAACTAGTGTTATGCCCGGTCTAGAGGCGCAGAATCGCTCAGACTACAGTAATTTGGGTCATGTTCGGCAAACGAAATGTAATGAAGTCGTGCGGTGTTTCGATTTGCAATTAATAGACCGACTGGAAAAGGCAGCTGAAAATGTAATTCAGGAAACCCCTACACACTTTGACCTAAATGTAATGAAGACAAATGTCGATCACTTTAGTTGGAGACAAATCCAAAAGGAACTATTGGATGAATTTGAGGAACCACCTGTACAAACTAGAATAAGCCACCCTATAATAATAGTGAATATGTTGGGTATCAATGTACGTTGTCTCTTAGACAGTGGAAGTGAGGTGAGTGCGATATCTAAGTCCTTCTTTGATGTACTACCTAGTAAAGACAAGCTTACAGTAATGAGGGTATCAGGACTAAGAATAATTGGTGCTACTGGCAAGGTGTCAAAAACGGTAAAACAAGAAGCTTTGCTGCCCTTTGCTATTAATGGTAATTTAATTGATCATCCATGCTTAATTGTAAACAATCTCAGTATTGAGGTTTTAATTGGCATAGATTTCTTGTCGAAATATCAGAGTGTTCTTGACTTTGAAAGAAGCCAGTTAAAAATGGTCTTGCCGATAACCGGAGTAATTACGGTACCTTTTATTGATAAACATGTAGTAACTAATGATGAAACTTGGGAGCTGCCTATACGAGTTCTGAAAAATGAGATATTGGGACGAAGGTGTTAATCTTAGTAAATGCCAAGGACCTTTCAGGATCATAGGAAAACCACATGCCAATGCATAAGGCTACAGTACCCTAAGAGTAAAAAGCTATTCGGTCCCAGGAACGTGATCGACCTGAAGAAGTTCATAGGTAGTGAATGATTTCTGTAGGGAGGAGGTTGTTCTGTAACCTCTACACAGTGTGGCAGCTGTGCAGTCCCAGCTGTGTGAGATCTTCTTTCCTTTTCAGGTCTCACTCATTCTTCAGCTTTCCTATCCACCAAAATTTCGGCTCTTACTCTCAAATACTAAAATTTCCGTCATGGCTATCAAGCCATGAGTTCTGTAACCATTCTATCCACCGATTAGTGACGAAAATACATAATGTGATAAACCTAACAGTGACATAAACAGAGAAGTATGATGTAATTAAGATACAAAGGTATTTGAGTAACAAGTATGTATAGAACCCTGGTAATATTATAAGTACAAAGTTGTTGTTTTATTGGAAATGGTCCACCAACAGTAATTTAAAAAGATATACAAATTCGTGTACAAGCAGGATCTGAAGTGGCAGTGAAACTCATTGTATGCTGTAGAGCTAACTAATTAATAGTAAAAGAGATTTCTTAGTGTTATTAAAAATATGCAGATAAGTTGAAAAAATGAACTCACCTTGTGTAGCAAGGAATGGCAGTGTAATAGAATTGAACAGTGTTTGTGGTTGAGACGTGAAGGACACGTCCCTGAAGTATTTACACTCCTGGAAATTGAAATAAGAACACCGTGAATTCATTGTCCCAGGAAGGGGAAACTTTATTGACACATTCCTGGGGTCAGATACATCACATGATCACACTGACAGAACCACAGGCACATAGACACAGGCAACAGAGCATGCACAATGTCGGCACTAGTACAGTGTATATCCACCTTTCGCAGCAATGCAGGCTGCTATTCTACCATGGAGACGATCGTAGAGATGCTGGATGTAGTCCTGTGGAACGGCTTGCCATGCCATTTCCACCTGGCGCCTCAGTTGGACCAGCGTTCGTGCTGGACGTGCAGACCGCGTGAGACGACGCTTCATCCAGTCCCAAACATACTCAATGGGGGACAGATCCGGAGATCTTGCTGGCCAGGGTAGTTGACTTACACCTTCTAGAGCACGTTGGGTGGCACGGGATACATGCGGACGTGCATTGTCCTGTTGGAACAGCAAGTTCCCTTGCCGGTCTAGGAATGGTAGAACGATGGGTTCGATGACGGTTTGGATGTACCGTGCACTATTCAGTGTCCCCTCGACGATCACCAGTGGTGTACGGCCAGTGTAGGAGATCGCTCCCCACACCATGATGCCGGGTGTTGGCCCTGTGTGCCTCGGTCGTATGCAGTCCTGATTGTGGCGCTCACCTGCACGGCGCCAAACACGCATACGACCATCATTGGCACCAAGGCAGAAGCGACTCTCATCGCTGAAGACGACACGTCTCCATTCGTCCCTCCATTCACGCCTGTCGCGACACCACTGGAGGCGGGCTGCACGATGTTGGGGCGTGAGCGGAAGACGGCCTAACGGTGTGCGGGACCGTAGCCCAGCTTCATGGAGACGGTTGCGAATGGTCCTCGCCGATACCCCAGGAGCAACAGTGTCCCTAATTTGCTGGGAAGTGGCGGTGCGGTCCCCTACGGCACTGCGTAGGATCCTACGGTCTTGGCGTGCATCTGTGCGTCGCTGCGGTCCGGTCCCAGGTCGACGGGCACGTGCACCTTCCGCCGACCACTGGCGACAACATCGATGTACTGTGGAGACCTCACGCCCCACGTGTTGAGCAATTCGGCGGTACGTCCACCCGGCCTCCCGCATGCCCACTATACGCCCTCGCTCAAAGTCCGTCAACTGCACATACGGTTCACGTCCACGCTGTCGCGGCATGCTACCAGTGTTAAAGACTGCGATGGAGCTCCGTATGCCACGGCAAACTGGCTGACACTGACGGCGGCGGTGCACAAATGCTGCGCAGCTAGCGCCATTCGACGGCCAACACCGCGGGTCCTGGTGTGTCCGCTGTGCCGTGCGTGTGATCATTGCTTGTACAGCCCTCTCGCAGTGTCCGGAGCAAGTATGGTGGGTCTGACACACCGGTGTCAATGTGTTCTTTTTTTCCATTTCCAGGAGTGTATAAAGTTGGAGCTGGCCATTATTTTGGTGTTGGGTGTGTGGTGACACACATGTATTGTTATGAGTTGGAGGCGTGAATGCGACCATAGGTACCCTTATGTTAGATGAGACAGAGCAGCTCATGGTGTCCTATAGGTTTAATGAATTTAGCATTACGCTCGTCCATAATTACTTAATGCACTTTAGTGGTAGGTCGAGAGAGACTACCTGTGGTTTCAGCATCCAATCAAGTGTAAATGGATAGCCACGTGAGCAAACTGATCAGCTGCAATACACTATACATATGAAATAAATGTGCTATCCTGTGCTTTGAATGTTAATAGAGTGAGTGTTAAATAAGTTCATACACTAGCAAAGTAAGTAAGTACATAATTGCAGATGTGGAACTGACAGAGTAGCAGAGGACCAATAAGTGGATTTAGTAGTCAACTAAACGTAGTGTGTTTTGCACACTCAGAACTGTACTATTACCACAAGTTACTCACATGTACAAAGAAGCTGAGAAGACAACTACTAATCAAATATACTCATACTATCTCTAAGAATAAGGTAATCGAAGATGAGTCAGCTAAGTAAATAAAATACAAATGTATCAGGAATGTACCGAGCATTGGTTCAGTGTTCCGGCCCAGAAATGATAAACTGAGATTAAATAGGATTTATGGTTGTATGCCTTGAGCATAAATTTTCTCTAGTACGTGACTAACGGCGTTTTGAGCCATTTGTTTATCAATTTTATGACAGTTAAGTAACCGCGAGAGTAAAATTGAAAAAGTTCTGTTAACTTTGTTCCAGCAACATATTGAAGGTTAAAATGTATATATCCCCATTTCATTGTGACCCACCACCCTTAGATATTAAGTGAACAGAGTCACTCTATTTGTTTGTTCTACAGGACAAACCAGATAATGGCAGCCTCGTAGCTGCATGAAAGCGTGGAGTGACTTGGACACAACTCACAGTGACCCCTCCCCTTTCCCCATGTAATTTAGAGTGAACGTGAAGGACGCACACCATAGCAACTTCCCCTCCACTACCCTTGTGAATGGAAGTGTAGAACGGCAGCCAAAGCGGCTACAACCACGTGTGTAAAAATGAAATTGTCATGATTTGTGAAATTTTCTTTCAGGTTTAGAAAAGACTGCTAAGATATAATTATCTGTTTATGTATCATGAATAACTGTGTTATTTTCTTTGAATTTGTGTATGTAAAAATGTATTTAATGGATTTAAGATTTTCATAATTTTACATATTTAATGTGTTTGTCTGTTTAAGGCAATATGTATGCCAAAGTGTTTCATTAATTTTGCTTAAATATTGAGTGATAATGTTGCTTATTAAACAGTGAACATCCCAGCAATTTAAATAATTGAAGTAGGTAATCAGTTTTCTTTTAATATTTCTATATGTTTACATTTCAATTTTAATTTTCATAGGGAGTTAATCTGTACTCTTGCTTCCCTTATTGTAATTTTTTTCTTTCTATTTATATTTAAAAAAAAATTAAGTAGAGGGTGATGTAGGGAAGCAGCCTACTCACGCCGTATAAAATTCACATCAGTCTTTCCATTGTGTGCCAGCCTAGTCCGCTGTAACTAGCTCTGACGTCATAAATGTTGCGCAATACTTTAAAAATCAAGTAAATAACCTGAAACGTTTCTAGCATGTCAGGAGTAATACTAAATCAATATGTGTTGAATATCAGTTCAATAACTTTAACCATTTCCGAAATTTGTACGTTTTTCTGTAAAAATCTTTGGCGCAACAGAAAAGAGCTAGAAACTTAAAAATTTATATTTAGATTCCTTTTGCATAATAATTTAGTAGAAACAGTATTCTGGATCTCACAAATTAAAATTTTAGTTGAAATTCATGATATTCTGGTTTTTGTCTTAGAAATTAAGGAAGCAAGATAGATTAAGTAGGCGAATAAATAAGGTTAGGATGTTTAAATTTAAGTAGAAGGGAGATCCGCTATAATCATAAAGATGTGAGAAGTTTCAACTGAATATCTATAAAACTATAGCGATAGCGTATCTCCAAAGGGCAAGTTCAGAGCTCGTGTACTGCGTGTAGTGTAATTAAATTAATTCTCTCGCCCAAAATATTTGACTTAGGCACGTCAGACTTTTATTACGATCACTTACCTGTGTGCTGACTGCACATTTAAATTGAAAGCTTCATCGGCCATCAGCAAAGGAAGCAATGATTTATGCATTACTAGCCCAGCGACTAGTCGGGAGAGCGGATTTGATCAGGCGTTCCCTTAGCCGTCCGCACCGCGGCTTTGCTATAAACAGCCTCGGATGCCGTAATAAGTTACTCGGGATACGCGTAACCATGAAATCGTTTTCGAATGAAGTGTTAATTCTGGGATGACTTTAATGATCTATCTTCAGTTTGCGTTTGTCGTATTTTCACGTGCCGCCGCGGGATAGACATTCTACCATTATTTAGCGTGGCGTTTGATGAACATTATCATCAAATTATGGCGAGCATTCACTTAAACATTTAATTTGAACAGTTATAGTTGCATCAGCGCATTAGACTCTGAACTGCTCTGGTAGTTGGATGGTGTGGATTCTTTTTTTGGTCTGTGACTTTCAGAATATAGTGAACATTTTAGAGAGAATCGTTTTTGACTATGAATCCCAGGCAATCTCCTAATCCCTCAGAGATATAAGCTGTAGCTATAAATGTATTTCTCAGATGAAGCGGGCACTAGGAATTCTAATTACAGGCTTCACGTTTTGCTAATCACTTTCTGGTTGCCAATATTGTAGTTAGAGAGCCAGTGTTGAGAACGGCAAACAACAGCAATAAATAATAGGAACACTTAAATAAATAAAAACAAAACATTTATAACAATAATTCCACCCGCCGCCCCACAATAGAGTCACACTAACATATTTCCGCATAGTATTAATCTATCGGTAAAATTGGGGGAATCAGCCGTAGCCATATTTAAGCTACCGGTAATATTTCCACTGAAAAACGTTGGACAGACTGACGGTAAAGTGTGCTCCCGTCTACTTTACACAAGGTATAAACGATAACTGTTTACAACGTACCACAGTGGCATAGGTGAAGCAGAGACGGAAAATTCGATATACACTGCACAACTTAATTAAAGGATCGCTTTTTCTAAGCCTCGTAATTCCCAATCATGGCGACGCTTAAGTTTGATGGCTCAAAGGTGCGTACAACCTTCCTCCGGAATGGTGCAAAAGCTTGGCACCTTGCGACTTCACTTTGGGGTCGGCGACACTTCAAACAGCTAGGTGCCGACAAATGCGAAAAAACACCACAGGTCAGAAGTTCGTGTGACGTGTAAGGTACGTTAATCATGTCAGATTGGCACCACATTTCAACACTTCCTTTGACGCCACTGGCATGGAGGTTACAACCGCGACGAACAGTGTTGGAATCACGCCGTTTTCTTATGAACGGCCGAGGAAAACGTTTCAGACACTCCACCACTCAGAATCGGAAGGATAAGCCCGCAGAAGGTGCATTAATGGCGTCAATGACTCCACTCCTTTCTCCGGGGCGTTGATTCCTACATAGTTTGCAGTCCAAAACGACAGGTCGCAGTGCAACAGGAAGATGTTACTGATAACCTCTGATACGGCTGACGCCTTCGGACGTTTCAATCCTTCCCTAAGGACACTGAGACCTGCATCCCCATTAAACGAGATCTGTTTCCTTTGGAACACAATGTGACCGCAATTTTTGTTCTCGTGTACAGATTGGAACCATTAAGGACTGTTCAACGTCATTCGACGAAATTTGAACGTATTCAGAAGCAGCAAAGGGTGCCTATGCTTTTCCAGCGTTCCTATGTTGCGGCCTCTGCGGTGTGAATACAGAGGGGAGGGGACCAAATTTACACACACACACGCGCTAGGTCGGTAAAACTACTGGACCCACCAATCCGCCTTTGGGTGAGCACGTTAGAGAGGAGCCTCGAAGTAAGTCCCGGCGCCTGCAGGCAGGCTACGCTGCTACCCTTTCGCCGCTACAATGCAAGTCTTGCGCCTGACAGCCAGAATCGGAGAATGTCGAAAGGGGTTGCCGGTATGGAAGCACCTAGGACTTCCGAGACGGGTTCTTTCTATACAGGTACATTTTTTCAGATTCGCAATAAAGGTGGGCGCTAACTACGGGGAGGGGGGTGGTCTTAAACGGACCCTTTGCCGTTTTATTCACGCATATGTCAATGTCGCATCTCCCTGTGATCACACCACGGAAGGACACAAAATAGGTGCACTGAAAAAGCGTAAGCACCCTTTGCTGCTTCGGATCACGTTCAAATTTTGTCCAGTGGTTTTGAACGGCCCCTAGTGGTTCCAAACATTACATGCGAGGAAAATTTGCGGTCGCGCTGTGCTCCAAAGAGGCGTAATCACGTTCAATGTGGATGCAGGCCCACAATGTTCTTAGAGAAGGTTTACAACGTCCGAGGGTGTCACCGGTGTCGAAGGTTGTAAAAACGTCTTCCTGTTGTTCATCGCTCTTCAAATGGTTCAAATGGCTCTGAACACTACGGGCCTTAACATCTGAGGTCATCAGTCCCCTAGACTTAGAACTACTTAAACCTAACTAACCTAAGGACATCACACACATCCATGCCCGAGGCAGGATTCGAACCTGCGACTGTAGAAACAGCGCGGTTCCGGACTGAAGCGCCTAGAGACGCTCGCCCACAGCGGCCGGCTGTTCATCGCTCTGCGAACTGTCATTTTCGAGGGCGTGATGGGTGGGAATTATCGCGCCAGGGAAAGGGATGGTTTCGTTGACACCCTTTACACCAACCCCTGCTTCCTTTTCTTGCCGAATCAGAGCTGCGGTGTGTCTGCAATGTTTTCCTAGGCCATATGAAGAATGAGATTTCAACGTTGGGCGTTGTGTTGTGACCTCCACCGCAGAGGCGTCAAAGGACGGGATGAAACGGGGGTAAGAGGGAGGTGTGACGAACTTCCGATTGTGTGACACGTCCACCGTGGCATTGAGAGAATTTTGGTGAAATTTGGTGTCAAAGTGACGTCATTAACCCACCTTACACCTCACATGTTCTGAACTGTAGTCTTTTTTCCGCCTGCATCAAAACCTGCTGTTTGAGGCGTCGTCGAGCCCTAGGGTGACGTCGCAGGGCGCCACGCTTTTGTACGATTCCAGAGAAATGTTGTGTGAGCCACTTTTCAAACCCATGCGTCGCAGTGAGTGGGAATTACGGGATTTCGAGGAAGTGATCCTTTCATTCTGTTGCGCCGTGTAGTTAGTTACAGCACAAACGTGCCACGCTAGATTTTCAGTACCCTCTCGTTCTCTTGCGCCAACGGCTTAGTCGGCTATCTCTTTAAAAATTATTAATTTCAACTTCCCGGGAAGGTAATAAAATAAAGAATTTTGTAAACATTATGAAAAACTAATTACGCTTACAATTCGATCTAAACTTACCTTTTACAAGCACATTCGTTTTGTAGTAAGAAGGACAGACGAATAAAACGGTTCAATTGATAATACGAGGGCTATCCACAAAGTACATTACGTTTTGGAATTAAAAATAAAGTATTGGAAATTTTTTTTATTATATACAGATGAAAGCCGCACTTAAATACTACTTTTCTACACAGTTCCCATTTAAATTAAGACACTTATCGTAGCGATGGACGAGCTTGGAAATACCTTCGTCGTAAAATTCGGCCGCCTGCGCCTTCAACCACGTGGTTACCTCTTCTTGAAGCTGTGCGTCGTCATCAAAACGCTGCATAGCCAACCACTTCTTCATTGCTGGGAATAAGTGGAAGTCGCTCGGTGCCATGTCGGGACTGTACGGCGGATGAGGAAACAACTCCCACTTAAAAGATTCGAGAACTTCACCAGTGGCATTTGCCGTGTGGGCCCGGGCGTTGTCGTGAATCAGCAAGATCTTTGAGCCCAACTTTCCCTTCGCTTAAAAAATTTCCAATACTTTATTTATTTTTAATTCCAAAACGTAATGTACTTTGTGGATAGCCCTCGTATTATGCTGTTAAAATACACAAAATTTTGAGATAAAATTCATACATACGCCAGTTTTACATTTTGTAAGTGCAAGAACAAGGGATTTTTAACATTTAAAGGCGATTTTAGCCAAGGTCTCGTGCTGCGTACATGTGCTTAGTAGCTTAGATTGCTTTTGTACACCAATTAGAGGTTGTTTTCCCGGCTTGATAGACCCCCAACTTCTTCTAGACTTCACCTAACTACTAAGGTACGTTGTAAACAGTTAGTGTTTACACGCTTTATACCGTCGCGGCGATCCAAGTTTGTACGAGTACACGGCAATTCATGCTGGAAGAAATACATAATCATGCGGCAGAGATATCCTTTTGTGACTCCTCTGTGAAACGCGCTATTACACAAAATTTTGCCGAGAGGGGACAGATACTAAAAATGTACAAGTTCTCATACTCCATAGGATGAGCTGCCTGGATACAGCATTCGATCGGGGTAGATTTATCAAGCTGTAGAGGCAGCTACAGCGTCTATGTTCTGCGCAGTGTTCAAGAGGGCTGTTAGTCTTTTGAATCTGTGAATAGATTTCCTCTTTCATAGATTTGAGAGGTGTAGCAATGAGTGTCAAGATAATCAAATCCATTGATCTTTGGAAAAGTTGTGTAATTATATGGTAATGCGCAGCCGTCTTGAGTAGGTGACAGTACGGAGAAAATATGGTCGCAAGCAAACAATTGCTGTGAACAGTAGACAAGCAGTGGTCCCCGTGGGAATAGCGCCGGTGGACGACGGACAGGTCCCGCGCAGCATTTAATGCGGGCCTCGCCGGCGAGTCGGCTTCCTGATGACGCGAGCGCTCCTCCCGGCAAGGCCAGCCGGCCGCTAGCACGTGAGGCCCACAGCCGCCGCCTCTTTAAAAATACATGCGACGTGCCGACGCGCGCACAAAACCGAGCACCGCGTGACGTCACTCCACCGGGCTCACACTAATCCCCGCCAGCGATGGTGCGCGCCTCGCGCTACAGCACACTCTACGTAAGCTTCTACCAATTCAAAGCAGCCTGTACGGTTTATTTTTATGCTCCTCAAAAATCCATAATTTATTTTTCGTAGCATTGTGCAACAGTTAGTGCGACGTACAGCAAAAATGTATTAGCACAAGTTAGGATTTAAATCACAGCCCAAAAAGTGGAGAGAAAAGTTCTATGCTTCTTACAAAGCCATGTCTTCTTTTTCATAATGCATTACCTCATATATCGCCGAAAGAGCAGTAAATTCGATGACTGTTATTTCTAAGTAAATCTGGGAAGAATAAATTAATTCCTTGTCGGGTGCAACATTGTGGCCGGCCGGAGTGGACGAGCGGTTCTAGGCGCTACAGTCTGGAACCGCGCGACCGCTACGGTCGCAGGTTCGAATCCTGCCTCGGGCATGGATGTGTGTGATGTCCTTAGGTTAGTTAGGTTGAAGTAGTTCTAAGTTCTAGGGGACTGATGACCTCAGAAGTTAAGTCCCATAGTGCTCAGAGCCAACATTGTCGGCTAACTTACCCCATTTACAATTGCGAGAAGGAATAACACGCTAAATTACAGTAGCGTCTGTGAAAACTGCAACGCCCGGGCTCACTCCCAAGTCGAGATGCCCCTTTCTTAAAGAAATCGCTTTTTATAAGACGAGCTCCACAGCTCTCATACACTGAGAAGTCATAGCATACTTCTTATTATCGCGTCGGACCACCTTTTGCCCGGCATACAACAGCAACTCGATGTATCCTAAACCCAACAAGTCGTTGGAAGTCCCCTGCAGAAACACTGGACCATGCTGCCTGTATGGCCATCCACAATTGCTAAAGTGTTGCTTGGTTCAAATGGCTCTGAGCATTATGGGACTTAACTTCTGAGGTCATCAACTGGTTCAACTGGCTCTGAGCACTATGGGACTTAACATCTATGGTCATCAGTCCCCTAGAACTTAGAACTACTTAAACCTAACTAACCTAAGGACATCACACAACACCCAGCCATCACGAGGCAGAGAAAATCCCTGACCCCGCCGGGAATCGAACCCGGGAACCCGGGCGTGGGAAGCGAGAACGCTACCGCACGACCACGAGATGCGGGCTCTGAGGTCATCAGTCGCCTAGAACTTAGAACTAATGAAAACCTAACTAACCTAAGGACATCACACACATCCATGCCCGAGGCAGGATTCGAACCTGCGACCGTAGCGGTCGCTCGGTTCCAGACTGTAGCGCCTAGAACCGCACGGCCACTCCGGCCGGCAAAGTGTTGCTTGAGCATGATTTTATGCAGGAGCTGGCCTCTAGATTATGTCCCATAAATGTTCGATCGGATTGATGTCGGGCGATCTGGGCGGCCAAATGATTCGTTCGAATTATCCAGAATGTTCTTAAAACAATCACGAACAATTGCGGCCCGGTGACATGGCCCACTGTCATCCACAAAAATTTCACGGCTGTTTGGGAACATGACGTCGATGAATGGATACCCATTTCCAGTCAATGATAGGTTCAACTGGACCAGAGGACCCAATCCTTTCGATGTAAACACCACCAGCTTGCACAGTGCCTTGGTGACAGCCTGGGCCCATGGTTTCGTGGGGTCTACGCCACACTCGAACAATATCATCAGCTCTAACCAATTGAAATGGGGTTCAAATGGCTCTGAGCACTATGCGACTTAACTTCCGAGGTGATCAGTCTCCTAGAACTTAGAATTAATTAAATCTAACTAACCTAAGGACATCACACACATCCATGCCCGAGGCAGGACTCGAACCTGCGACCGTAGCGGTCGCTCGGTTCCAGACTGTAGCGCCTAGAACCGCACGGCCACTCCAGCCGGCAATTGAAATTGGGACTCGTCTGACAAGGCCACGGTTTTCCAGTCGTCTAGGGTCTAACCGATATGTTTACGAGCACAGGAGAGACGCTGCAGGCGATGCCGTGCTATTAGCAAAGGCATTCGCGTCGGTCGTCTGCTGCCATAGATCATTAACGCCAGATTTCGCCGCACTGTCCAAACTGATACGTTCGTTGTGGGTCTCACATTGATTTCTGCGGTTATTTCACGCAGTTCTGATCTGTTAGCACTGATAACTCTACGGAAACGCCGCTCATCTCGGTCGTTAAGTGAAGACCATCAGTCACTGCGGTCTCCGTGGTGAGAGGTGATGCCTGAAATGTGGTAGCACTCTCGGCAAACTCTTGATACTGTGGATCACGGAACATTGAATTTCCTAACGATGTCCGAAATGGAAAGCCCCATGCCTTTAGTTCCAACTACCATTCCGCGTTCAATGTCTGTTAATTCCCGTCCTGCGGCCATACTCATGTTGGAAACATTTCAACATGAATCACCTGAGTACAAATGATAGCTTCGCCAATGCAATGTCCTTTTATACTCTTGCGTACGCGATACTATCGCAATCTGTATACGTGCATACCGCTTTTTCATGACAGGGTATATTCGAAGAAATCCGTTGTTCTTGTTGGTTTGCCGGCCGGAGTGGCCGAGCGGTTCTAGGCGCTACAGTCTGGAACCGCACGACCACTGCGATCGCGGGTTCGAATCCTGCCTCGGGCATGGATGTGTGTGTTGTCCTTAGGTTAGTTAGGTTTAAGTTGTTCTAAGTTCTAGTGGACTTATGACCTCAGCAATTGAGTCCCATAGTGCTCAGAGCCATTTGAATCATTTTTTGTTGTTGGTTGGTCTGGGGGAGGAGACCAAACAGCGAGGCCATCGGTCCCGTCAGATTAGGAAAGGATCGGGAAGGAAGTCGGCCGTGCTATTTCAAAGAAACCATCCCGATATTTTCCTAAAGCGATTTAGGGAAATAACGGAGAAGCTAAATATGAATGGCCGGACGCCGATTTGAACCAAAGTCCTCCCGAATGCGAGGCCAGTGTGCTAACAACTGCGCCACCACGCTCGGTAATAAATCCGTCTTACTACCTTATGCTGCTTTTAGTGAATAATGTGAAATTGACGACTAGTAATGGTAGTAAATACTTGTGTAGTTACGTGATGTTGCGAACATACGACCGTACATAAGCTTTTGATGTAAATTTTCTTGACGAATACAACTGCTAACTTGGATATGATGTTTTGTGTACAAACCTATCCTAGAAAGATATTTTTATTTTAATGTAATTATACGTCGACTTGAAAATGGTATTCCCTAGCGAAACTAATGATCGCCGCCGCACGCAAGTTGAAAACATGTGCATGTACACACACTTGTACGTATATATTCACTCACGTACGCACGCACGCGCAGCAGGTGCTGGATTATGTAAACTCGTTGTTAGGAGGTCCGCAATAGCTCGTGTCTTATTCACTAACATCAAATTATGGTGCTAACATTAATTTCTTCAAACAAGGAAAGAATATTTTATTTCTGCTTTTGTCCAGAAGAGAACAAAGTCAAATTATACATCCATATCACGGATGCATTGAAGTTACACGAACGAAGACTGTTCAATGCCCTGTACTCAACAGGCATACGTTCTATGTGTCAACTGTCCGCTTGGCCGCAGTGTACCTACATTATGTTTTCTTATCTTACCTGTAGTTTTTGTCGCTGTGTTTTATGCCCTGCGCTCATCACATGCAATTTTTCATTTTTCTTTTGCGTAAAGGTTACTAGCACTGTATCTGTCGAAAACAGAACTTGAGCTGTGTACACCTTTCCTTCATGTTTTCTCGTAACATCAGAACGAGTTTTAGTTATATTCAGTTGATTCAATTTTGTCGTATGTTTACCATTCATGTCTGTACAGCCATGGAGGATTTTACGTGCCGAAACAGGAAATTATATTCAATACGAACGTTACCTGTATACCTCCCAATTTAACAGATTAATCCGATGTAATTCGCACTAATTGAAAAGAAAAAAACAGACAATGATGGGCCATACATCCACTGATACGAGTATGATGCACGACACTGTTCAGTCCCATTTACAGACCGCTCCCTCCGCTCCAAAGAAAGAAACGGATTTTCTATCGACGACTTACCGAGATATCAAACGTGGTCCGCTAGACCCCGTGCAAGCAGCCGAGGTGATGGTCGAACACTAAAGCAGCGAACGAGTGCCGGCGCGGCGGTAATGATTGAGTGTTACATTCGCTGCGAACACCTGTAACAAAGACAACATTCGATTTGTTTCTACCTAAGCACGTCAAATCCAGAAAATATCATAATTCGCAAGTTCTGCGAAGTCCCTAATAGTAAAAAACCTGCACTCTTCGTCACAGAGAATAATTCTAGGCATGAATGAAGTCACGTAAATGCGCGTTGGTCAAAATTAATCTTCCCTCTCAACTTTTTTCTGCCTAAATTTGACGTTTTCTAGAGCAAACAGTAACGAGCCATTTTGTAAAGAAAGGCTACCAAAGATAATTATAGTTTTCACAGTATGGTTTTCTTTTCTATAAAATCATGAAAATAATGGTACTTTGAGTTGTTGTTTACATATAATTCAGAGGTTTCACCATGCATCAGTTTTTTTAAATTTCCAAAGACTCATTTGGCTGACGACTTCTAGGGTATCCATTCAGGAGAGAAGTGTACTTGGTACAATATTTCCGCGTCTTTCATCAGCACCGGTCATGGAAGATTGTCGAAAACGGGTGCAGAAGTGATAAGCGAAAGTCAAGAGACTGTGACGAGTAACAGAGTTCTTCACGTATACCGCATACTGTCAGTGAAGTGAATGTCATCTGCGACTCTAAATCAAATTCCTGCCTTTCGCGAGCTGTGCGGTTCCAGTCACGCTGTCCAATCACGTCCCAAGGACCAAAAACAAACCTTCACCTTGTTACGAGCTGCTCCCCATGTCCACCTAAAATAAAGAAGAAATTCTGGCTTACTACGTCCACCCCGTTTTACTCGTTTTGAGAAAACCACCCCAGAGGTTCAGATAGCGCAATCGACTCAAAATTTATGCACTCGATGGATAACTGAAAACAGAGTTTATCTTTCTTTCAAGTACAGGGTCGGCAAACGCATATTTTCCAATAAGACAAAAAAATTAACTTTTACGATTGCCGCATAGCTATAAGTATGAAAAAATACCCGCAAAATGCATGTAGGAATCGTAAACAAATGATCCGATCACTGCTAGTTGCCTCAGGCGCTAAGGCCAGCGCTGCTTTCGATGAAAAAGAGTTCATCTTATAAGTAAACATACGGCAGTCGTGAAATTTTCTTTTCTCGGTTACTCGAAAAATAGGAGCCCGTATATGACATGAAAATGCTCGGTTTTCTATCATTTATCGACTGCGTGTATGTGGTGTCTGTGCGTCATGAAGTTTAGGGGTCGTTTTCTGACAGAACGGAGAGTCTTTAACTTTTAGTGTTACACAAGCGCCCTGCCAAACATGAGCCAAATCGTTTGGCCGTGTCTGAGGCCTTCCCCTTGTTAACAGCAGCCCTACGTCTACGGATAAGCCGGCCAACCCGCTCTGTACGTTCACTCAGTGACGCCAGGTTTCACAGCAGCGTAAGATCCTCACTGTAGAGTTAGGAAGGAAAGGGAATACTCGCTTGACAAATGTATGCTGTCAGTCACTTCATTAGGCGTGATCAGATCGCCTGATTGATGAAGCAATGTCCATGGAAAACAGAAAATCAGGTTCGAGAGGCGATCCGCCCATAGTTTCGTCCCATAAAACTGAGATCTGCTACATTCGTTGTTGCTGTTTGCGAAGTATAAAAGTGTAACATATAAAAATAATCACCTTTTAACGAGATTCAATGTTAAAAGGAATTCTTCTCACGGGGAACTACAAGAAAAATGTTTAACACAAAACTGTAAAGACCAAAATATTTTTTTCGTGTTAAACTGTACAAGCAGAAAAAGAACAATTACCGAATTTTTGATCGCCTCGAATTCCATTACAGTGCAGTAATCCGTCTCTGTGCTGAAATTTTTTCTTAACATACATACTGTACACGCAGAAAGGCTCTAGACAGTATATTATAGTTTTCTGGGGGAAAATGTGATTTTTATAGTGGCTCTCTCAGCGTCGAATTTTCGACAAATTAATCCATACCACTCACAGTTTTATTCTTCTCCCCATTCGAATTCACATCTAAGTTACTGAAGACACTTTTAATGATGCTCTATATTTCTGATGTAGTAGGGATAGTAGGTGCAATGCTAATTTCACGCTCAAATTCTTCGTCGCCGTCTACATCGATCGCATCATACGATCTCTGAACGATGTCCAAAATGTTACCGACTGACATAATCGGTGCTGCACATACATCATCATCGACTGCATCAAATTCATGCAATGACACACTAAACCAGTTTTATTATACAGACACTTCCCCAAACATTCCATTTAATGTCGGCTCAGTTTCAATATTCGCCAATTCTTCAGGCGTCAAAGAATCCGGTTCATTGGAGGCACCCGCAAGGTGAAAACAATTTTCAATCGTAGCGGGTATATCTGTTCGTCCGCGAAGTGAAATCTCTTCATGTTAAATGATTTTTGGTTCGTATCGCAAGAAAAAAATTGGACAGGTTCCATACAAACTTAATTATGTATACAGACAGTTCTCATCCATCCCGGAAATCGAGTATCTCGATGATTTTTGCCTGTTATCGACACTGATACTGGCAAGATATGGTCCTCGGAACCCATGAAGTTTGAGAATGTTTTTAATTTCAAGTTTGGAGTCGGATAACAAATGACAAAACATAAGTTTTCGTTCGATATAATCACAAATTAACACTTTTCGTATGTTTCTTTTACATGTACTGTTAAATCTTGCTTTTTGCCAAATTTCATGATTCTAGGTCAACGGGAAGTACCCTATTGGTTTTGATGTATGAGTTTGCGAGTATAAAAAAAAAAAAAAAAAAAAAAAAAAAAAAAAAAGGGTTCAAATGGCTCTGAGCACTATGGGACTTAACTGCTGAGGTCATCAGTCCCCTAGAACTTAGAACTACTTAAACCTAACTAACCTAAGGACGTCACACACATCCATGCCCGAGGCAGGTATCGAACCTGCGACCGTAGTGGTCGCGCGGTTACAGACTGTAGCGCCTAGAACCGCTCGGCCACCTCGGCCGGCGAGTATCAAAATATGTGACAAAATACACCGCTAAAGGATTATAGACCTTAACACATGACTTTAATTCCACTTGATACGTCCACCCGTTCCTGAGAAAAAGGGATCTTAACAGACGTATGAACGGACAGTCAGATGACAAAAAAAATTTTTCGTGTCTTATAATTACAAATTCACAATTTTCGGGCTTTTCCTTTACTTGTACAGTGACAACTTGATTCATGCTAAATGTAATGATTCTAGGTCGACAGGAAGTACCCTATAGGTTTTCTATGAATGAGATGGTTATAAAATATGTGACATAAATGGCCGTATCTTTTGATTGAACTGACTCAAAAGCTTCAATTTTGTACACATCCAAGGGTTCAAAGACAAAAATTTCAAGTTGATACCGGTTTCTGAGGAAAAGGGTCTGCGATTCTATAAGGGTCCTGTTTTTAACGATTGAGGTACGGAACCGTAAAAAAAAATGATTAAAATCACTTAATATTGTGCCGCGACGGCAAGATTACTTCGTGTTAACCAATATGTCGACTTAAGCTTTTTCACAGTATATCGCCAAATCCATGGGCTACCAAGTATACATTAAATACAATGTACGCAAAACTTCGTAGGAAGTGGCAGCTTCCTGGAGAAAATGCTGAATAATCTAGATAACCATGGCAGCATCGTAGTTCTATTCAACAAGGAGAGCCCTGAATACTTTATCACAACTTTCATCCTTAATTTTTGGCTGAGTTAATTTAGCCAGTTTTAATGAGTGCCACTTTCAGCGTCACGCTGCAACTAATCACTCGGGATACACGTGTTAGTAGCTCGCGAGTAGTAACAGCCGCGCTGTGACATTTCGGCTCGCAGCCTCCGCAAATTTCAGCAATGGACGCCCACTTTTAAGAAGAAAACCGGTTAAGCTGCTACGTACAATTAGCTACGCAACAGCACCTCACATCTTGGCTTGTCTTATCCCACGCACAGTGGCAGAAATGTGCTCACTAATTAGAAAAGAACATCCAAACAATAGTTTTGTCAGAAAATATATTATTAAGATTTTGCACAAACGAAGGTGATGAGAGCTGAGGATTATCATTTGAGAAATCCTTCTATAGCAGACAACAATTTGTGAAGAAAAAATAAAAATTCCAGATCAATGACAGAAGACAGAAAGACAGGCGTTGTACGAAGGTCATCGGCTAAAAAAAAAAACAACAACGCGAGCAACCATCAGAATAACTTTTAAATAACTTTTATAGAAGCAGGCAAACTGTAACAGACATTAAATATGGAATATACCAAAGGAAGGGAACAACGACGAATGTGACTTCAGGAGTATTACACGAAATTGACCTATCTCTGGCAAGAATGTAACTAATAGTTATCAAGGACATTTGTCTCCTTGCTACAGGCTCATATGATTATTTGCTGTTGTACTAGGTGCGAGTAGAAGATCAGAATGACGATGCCACAGAGAATCGCCTGCAGTTTTTGAATGGTTTATTTGATCGCTGTAGAAGCTTTGCACAGTAATTATGTGACTTCAAGATGTAGGGCCACAAAAGAACCTATCGTATAAGTTGCTGTAGAATCTCAAGGATAGAAATAATAAAAAAAGAGATGCATTCAGTAGAGCACATGTTTGTTCATTTTCTTCACGTACACCAAAAGAACTGGAGTTAGGGTACGGAAAAGGAAACACGTAACAATTGTTTGAATGTTGTAACAAAAAATTACATTCCAATAAAATTCCAGTGATTAGAAGAAATGTGTTACGAGTATGTTGTAAAAAATATATTGCTATTGTGGTCTTCAGTCGTAAGACTGGTTAGATGCCGCTCTCTACGCTGGTGTATCCTCTAAAATCCCCCCCCCCCTCCTCCTCTCTAACAGAAAATGTATTATTCCTTAATGCCTCACTATGTGAGATTCCTTCTTTCAAAAATAAAAAAATCTATACAACTGCAACTCCTGTTAGTCTTTTACAACAAAAACGCAAAAGGATGAGGCTTTATCCAGCGTCCAAGCATTTTTGTTAACGAGTGAAAATGCGTTTTTCACACACCGAGTTCAAACGGGATCAGACAGCCACCTAGACAATACCAAACGAATGGGAACCATCAATGAAGTGGCTGTGTTGAGATGCAATTGTTCAAGTTTGTTGTGTACTGTAAACACGTGTCAATGCATTTACCTGTCTCGGTATTGGCCCGCAGTACGAGGTGTAGTCAAAGTTTTAATTGTAATCTTGAATAAATAAAGTGACGGTAATTTCTCTGTTGGCTTCCAAGCACATACGTACAGTCCTAGTACACAATGAAATCTCCAGGCCACAGTACCACTATAGGGGCCAAAATAAAATGCCTCATTCCACTCCCACTTTCTTAATAGACTACGAAGTTTCATTTCGGGTCCTCTACCAACATGCTACGTTACTGTGCCGCGGGTATTGCAACTCATGTCGTGACTGCAGACATGTACGTGCAAACAAACAAAAATTTAATTACTTAACATTATTTTTTGGCAGTGATAATTAAAACATTATGACCAATCCTAGATCCGCTAGCCTTTGGTGGTCGATTATTTAGATGAATATGGTTCCAGTGGATGACAAGGCTAATATGATCATTTAAAGTTTACATATGTTTTCATGCCCCCCCCCCCCTCCTGTCTCTCTTTAATTTCAATTACTTAGATGTCACGCTACTGTTTCATCGTCCAGTAATATGACTCTCAAGTGGTGGTTCGTAAAGGCTGTTCCCTCGTCTGCGTTACGGCCCTGCTCTGCCCCGCTGATTGGACGCTACGTGAAACGCAGTAGCGCCTGTGTTGCGTAAGCCGGCGGGGCCTTCCTAGCGGCCCACGCGCGCAGCGTCACTCACGTCTGGCTGCCCACGGGGAACAATCGGAAGACGGCAGACACGGTCGGTTGAGGCTGGGCTACGCCCGTGCCGGGCGGAAACGCAGATAACGGCGGCGAGTCTACTACGAACGCCAGTTACGGCAAAGCTACGGCGGCAGTGGCGTCGTAGTTCTCGCGACGGCTGTTCGCTCTTAATACCTAGAACCTCCTCACTGGCGTCCTGCCACGTAACCGAACGAGGTGTTAATAATGATTAGAACACTAGAACTGCGTTCTCGCGAAGTGATCACAACGAGAAAATTCGAAAAATTAAATCTAATACAGAGGCTTATCGACAATCGTTCTTCCCACGCGCCGTTCGCGAATAGAACAGGGATCAGATAGCGGTGTAAGAATTACCCTCCGTCACAGACCGTCAGCTGGCTTGCGGAATATCGATGTAGATGTAGAAAGATCAAGGAACAATTCCCCACCTTGCTATCTGGAATTAATTCTTCCGGAATTTTCCCCAAATCGCTTGAGACAAATGCTGGAATGGTTCTTTCGAAAAAGACGCGGGCTGTTTTCTTCCGCATCATTCTTCTCTTTGAGTTTGTCCTCCGTCTATAAAGACGTCGTTATCGACGGGATGTAAAATTATCTTCTTTCCTTCCTTCCTGCCAAGTCTTATATCTGAACAGTCTG
Source organism: Schistocerca nitens (assembly GCF_023898315.1). Taxonomy (NCBI): domain Eukaryota; kingdom Metazoa; phylum Arthropoda; class Insecta; order Orthoptera; family Acrididae; genus Schistocerca; species Schistocerca nitens. Next base: position 825,089,498 of record NC_064614.1, read on the forward strand.
TTAATTCACTTTCTTGCTACGTTAAGGGTTTTATACATTGTCCGATATGTGCAGTAGCGTGCACCAAAAGATTCCTAGATAAGTGCCTCTCGAGGAAAACTGGGAAGCAAACAACTACCTCGATATGCAGGGTTTGTCACGGGCAGGAAATGAACAGGATACGGTTGGTTGATGACATAGCAGTAGTCACCGAAAGTGAACAGTAATCTCACGTATACGCCTATAAGGGAGCAGACAAATAAAAACGAGACAGATGGGGAAAAAAGTAAGTAAACTATTCGTCATTTCAGAAGTTACCACCTTAACTGTTAATACATTTATCGCATTGTGAGACAAGGCGGTCAATGTCTTCATGGAAAAATGTTTGTTGTTGTCTACCGAACTATGATTGTACCCAGGCGTGCACCTCTTCCTCCGAAACGTATCGACGGCAACGGCCACGAATGCCTTTCTTCAACGCTCCAAAAATATGGAAACCGCATGGGGAGAGACTGGGGCTGTATGGATGATGTGTAGTAAGGGCTTATCCGGCGAAACTTCTGCAACACAGTCGAAACAACATTGGCAATATGTGGGCGTGCAGTTCCGATCTCTCCCAGTGCGACTTTCATATTTTTGGAGAAAGACATTTGTGAATGTTGATTTGCTTCGGACAAAGAGGTGCACCGTGTGGTTACAATCATGGTTCCGTAGGCAACCGCAAACATTTTTCCATGATAGCACTGAATGTCTTGTCTCGCAGTGGGATAAACGTATTAACAATTATGGCGATCACTTCTGAAACAACGAATAGTTTACTTACTCTTCTTTCTATCTGTTTTCAATGGCTGTCCCTTATACTTAACTATTCCGCAAGCCACTGTAAAGCGAGTGGCAGAGGGTGCTTAGTATGGACATTAACGAATGTGACTTATTTCATTCGCATATTGAACGAGGGACAGTGATTGCTTATGAGCCTCTGTACGCAGCGCATTTCTCTCGTCTTATTTCAATAATGCTTACCCGACATATACGAACGTGAAAGTGGAATTGTCATACTGTCTCCCAGAAAATTAGTTCTCTAAATTTCCCCAGAACGGCTTCGGTGGAAGACTTCACCTTCCTGCGAAAGGTTCCTCGGGCATTTCTGGATTATACAGGCCTATTACGCAAAATTCTGGAGAGCACTCCATAGATGGTCGCGCCAGCGACTTCCACTTAAATTCCTTTAGATCTTAATCTTCACTGCATTTTCCACTCAACACTTGCCACAAATTTAAATCTTCCTTTCGAACATCCCTACAACAGATTTCACATATTTGTACCATTTCATATCACGGATTAATATTACTCTAAACTATTTACAAGATATGACGCCGGTACAGGAACATTTTTCCACACATATGAGGTGCAATTTGTCAACCTTCCTTTTCACTCGTTAACATTTACCCATATCAGCTGTCACTACCAATTGTTAACGCACCATATACTTGTCGAAATGCAGAAGATACTAATATGTAGCTGTGATGAATTTATTGCAGAGATGTAAAAGGATTTTTTTCCCATTACATCTATTTGAATTATACTTGAAATAATACAAAACCTGAATAAAATTTGAGCCGGCCGCTGGTGGCCGAGCGGTTCTGGCGCTACAGTCTGGAACCGCGCGACCGCTACGGTCGCAGGTTCGAATCCTGCCTCGGGCATGGATGTGTGTGTTGTCCTTAGGTTAGTTAGGTTTAAGTAGTTCTAAGTTCTAGGGGACTTATGACCTCAGCAGTTGAGTCCCATAGTTCTCAGAGCCATTTGAACCATTTTTGAATAAAATTTGAAATGCAAATACAAGGGGCAGTCAACTGAAAATGAGAAAGACGGAGAATTACTAAGTAATCTATTTAGTATTTCAAAAATAACCGCCATAACTGTTAACACATTCATTCTACATTGAGACAAAATTGTCAGTGTCTTCATGAAAAAGTGTTTTCGGAAACACGATTGTACCCAGGCGTTCATTTCTTCGTCCGAAACAAAGCGACGGCCGCGAACTTCTTTCTTCAGTATTCCAAAAGTATGCAAGTCGCATGCGGAGAGATCGGAACTGTTTGGAGGATGTGTATGAGGTTCCCAGCCAGACTTCCGCACCGAAATCGAAACAACCGTGGCAACATGTGGTCAGAAATTATCCTGCAACATAATGATGCCGTCCGTCAACGTTACTAGGCGTTTGGACTTGATGGCACGCTTCAGTTTTTTTCACAGTGTCTACGTACAGCTAGCTGAGCGTTTATTGTGGCGCCCTATTGCAAAAAGTGAATCAGCAATGTGCCCTCGCAGTCAAAGGAAAAGGACATCATTACTTTCCCAGAGCTGTCGTGTCTGTTGTTGCTACTAAACTGCGGAAGTTGCGCTGGGAAGCCCTCACACATCCTTCACACGTCCCCGATCTCTCCTCATGTGATTTCCAGATTTTTGGAGTCCCGAAGAAAGACATTCGTGACCGTCGATTTGCTTCAGAGGAAGAGGAAGAGGAAGAGGAAGAAGAAGAAGAAGAAGATGATGATGATGATGATGATTGGTTTGTGAGGCGCTCAACTGCGCGGTTATCAGCGCCCGTACAAATTCCCAACCTTTGATCAGCCCAAACTCGCCACTTTCAAGAATGATGATAAAATGATGAGGACAGCACAAACACCCAGTCATCTTGAGGCAGGTGAAAATCCCTGACACCGCCGGGCTTCAGAGGAAGAGCTGCACACCTGAGTAAGATCATGATTCTGTAGGCAACAGCAAATATTTTTCCGTGAAGGCATTGACCGCCTTATATTACTGTGGGATACATGCATTAACATTTATGGCGATTACTTTTGAAATAATAACAGTATACTTACTTTTTCCATCTTTCTCGTTTTGATTTGACTCCACCTTATATTACGGAAAATCATATCTGAGCCTCCATGACTTCGGTACAAAGAAATTTTTTAAGAGTACTTTAATCTTCCTTGAAGAGAAGAAACAACAAGCAATCTACTAGTGAAAAGTACAGAGCTTCATTGTGTGAAAAAGTGAGCAGTGACAGGAAAGAAAAGTAAAAAATTAATTTGAATTTAGCTTGTATATCCATTCTCCATTTAGAGATTAATGTAAGTAATGGCGAGGCAAACACCTCTCCTTCTCATAACAAGATGCAAAACAACAACGCAAATATTACGAAATACTTTAATCTGAATGTATACTGGAAACAGTTAAACACGAATTGTGTTCTTATTCTCACTAACAATGTTAGGGCAACTTGGAATACTATTCTTCGGAAAGAAAGTCTCGTCCTAAGGGTGTAAGACTATTCCATTTAAGCATCCAATAAAATTTACTGGGACGTAGAAGTACATGATACGGGTCGTAACACTTTCAAGTAATAATACAAAAATGTCAAATCTTAAATTGTAAATATAAGACTAAAAATATTCACATCTTAAACTTTTTTGAAAGAAAAGTCAGTATAAAAGTTTGTTTAAGCTGTATCAACAAAAGATGAAGCACGGACCAGTGAGCTCAGTGGCACGGAACGACAGCGCGTGGTGGTAGACACCGTATTGTTAGATGTTTGCCGTGCAGCCGGACGGGTACACACTGAAATTCGGAAATTGTTCGAAACCTTTAAAGCTTACTGTATATGGATTATTGATATCTAATTTACAGTTCATTAAATAAAAATGAATTAAATTGGGTAAATCTTGAGCAATAATTTTGTATTTCCCAAAGGAATGACACCAAAACCAGCTCCATTAATTGTAGTCAATTTATATACACTCATCAAAAAGTTTTGCATCACCCCGGTTCCCAGAGCTCCTGAAGATAGACGTTGACTGTGGATACTGTATCACGGACACAGTCCGTTTGAATGTTGAGAGATGTCGCTAAACCCGCCCAAAGATGTAAACAACCATGCATGAGCAGCGCCCATTAGACGGAGGGGGGTCTGACAACCGATCAGTTCCAGTCATTCCACCACTAAGGAGGTACACGGCTAGTGTTGTCTATAGTTCAACCATGCCTAGACGCTCAACACCGTGGTTCGATCGCGTCCGCATTGTTACTTTGCGCCAGGAAGGGTTCTCAACAATGGAAGTGTCCAGGCGTCTCGGTGTGAACCAATGCGATGTTGTTCGGACATGGAGGAGATACAAAGAGACAGGAACTGTCGATGACATGCCTCGCTCAGGCCACCCAAGGGCTACTACTGCAGTGGATGACCGCTACCTACGGATTATGGCTCGGAGGAACCATGACAGCAACGCCACTATGTTGAATAATGCTTTTCGTGCAGCCACATGACGTCGTGTTACATTCCGAATGGACCACTCAGGATTGGCACCACGTTCTCTCCACCAATAAGTGTCGCATTTGCCTTCAACCAGACAATCGTCGGAGACGTGTTTGGAGGCAACCCAGTCATGCTGAACGCCTTAGTCACTGTCCAACGAGTGCAGCAAGGTGGAGGTTCCCTGCTGTTATGGGGTGGCATTATGTGGGGCCGACGAACGCCGCTGGTGGTCATGGAAGGCGCCGTAACGGCTCTACGATACGTGAATGCCATCCTCCGACCGATAGTGCAACCATATCGACAGCATATTGGCGAGGCATTCGTCTTCATGGAGGACAATTCGCACCCCCATAGTGCACATCTTGTGAATGACTTCCTCCAGGTTAACGACATCGCTCGACTAGAGCGGCCAGCATGTTCTCCAAACATAAACCCTGTCGAACACGCCTGGGATAGATTGGAAAGGGCTGTTAATGGACGACGTGACCCACCAAACACTCTGAGGGATCTACGCCGAAACGCCGTTGAGGAGTGGGACAATCTGGACCAACAATGCCCTGATGAACTTGTGGATAATAGGCCACGACGAAGTGGATAGCATGCCACGACGAATACAGGCATGCATCAATGCAAGAGGACGTGCTACTGGGTATCACAGGTACCGGTGCGTACAGCAATCTGGACCACCACCTCTGAAGGTCTCGCTGTATGGTGGTACAACATGCAATGTGTGGTCTTCATGAGCAATTACAAAGGGCGGAAATGATGTTTATGCTGATCTCCATTTCTATTTTCTGTACATGTTCCCGAACTCTCGGAACCGAGATGATGCAAAACTTTTTTTGGTGTGTGTACAATTGTAATGTTCCAATTTCGTTATTGAAGTACCCCGTACATCAGTCACAGTTCTTAACAGTTTAACGTCCTTTCAACAGCACAAAATACAAAGACTAAGTCATTACAGAACGGTTTATCTCAGACTGACAGAATGCTGGCAACTGGCATCTAACAGCAATCGAAAGCGGATGCTACTGACTGATAAATGGGGTAATGTGTATCTTTCGCTCGGCAGAACAGCCGGACGAAATGTGTTGCGGTGAGCAAGGGTGGGCGGCCGTTGTCCCTGAATGTCGCTCTCCTACAGTAATGGCGGCCATAAACTCTTTACGGGCGTCCCGCTAGAGTTACAGTGCACGCTTAAAAGTGAAACGCAGCCACTCAGGTCCTCAATGTCAACGAGCATGAGGTATTACCTTGGCAACTGTGAAAGCGACATGTGTAGGACATAACCTAGGAATGAGCTCCTGAGCTCCAAGAATGCAACACAAACGACCTTTAACAGATGAAGACAGTCAAGTGGTAGTAGTCGTTTCAATTCTACAGCATGAATGACATGGCGGCGAAATGACGTGCCGTTTAAACGCGGGTAACCCATTTGTTCGACTACCTCGGGCATCACCAAACCAAGGGTGAGACTTGAATGAGACTGGGTGCCTCACAACAAGTAGGTTTATGGATGGAATGCGATCGGCCTGTCACCTGCTCTCCCGCCGACGTTGGCTTAGTCTGAAAATGATACTGCCGCTGCTTTGGTAACGGAGTTATGGCCTCAGTGTTGAACTGGCCAGCCTTCAAAGTGAGCACGCAAAATACGAACGTTTCAATCATCATCTCGAACATATAAAGTTACGTAATTTATTTTTTTGTAAACATCTTCTCTGGCTTGCTGTCCATTGTATTTTCTACAGCACCCGCAAGATCCAGAATGTGCTATGCCCCACCAAGGACAAGACAGATGTTCTGCACACTGCTGGCGTGTGCAAGATGGACTATGAATGTGGAGAAGTCTACATCAGCAAAATCGGTAAGTCAGCAGTAACGCGCATACTGGATCACGAGTGATGCCTCTACGTCTACGTATATACTCCACGTATCACTTTAGTGTGTGGCGGAAGGTACTTTGTGTACAACACTCACTCCCCCCCCCCCTCTCACTGTTCCAGACACTTATGGGTCGTGGAAGGAACGATTGTTGGTAGGTCTTCGTGTGCCCTCGAATCTCTCTGATTTCACTTTCACGGTCTTTTCACGAGATATATGTAGGAGGAAGCAATATATTGGATGACTCTTCTAGGGACGTACACTCTCGGAATTTTACCAGCAGGTCATACCGTGATGTAGAACGCCTTCGCCGGCCGGGGTGCCCGAGCGGTTCTAGGCGCTACAATCTGGAACTGCGCGACCGCTACGGTCGCAAGTTCGAATCCTACCTCGTGCGTGGATGTGTGTGATGTTCTTAGGCTAGTTAGGTTTAAGTAGTTTTAAGTTCTAGGGGACTGATGACCTCAGATGTTAAGCCCCATAGTGCTCCGAGCCATTTGAACCATGTTTTTAGAACTCCTTCTCTCTGCAGCGTATGCCGCTAGGTTTGGCTTAGTACCTCCGTGACGCTTCCGTGTTTACTAGATCAATCTGTAACGAAACGTGCTGCTATTCTTTGGATCTTCTCAATTTTTCTCTATATATCCTATCTGGTGCGGATCCCAGATTGACGGCAGTACTCTTGCGTATGCTCTCCCCATTTCAAAATGCTTGGACACATACTCCAGGATATTTTATATCAGTAACTGCTTCCAGCGATTGTTCTGCAGTGGTGTAATCAAACAGTAAACTGCCTTCCTGTCTACGCATATAATACCGAGCGAGGTGGCGCAGTGGTTAGCACACTGGACTCGCATTCGGGAGGACGACGGTTCAATCCCGTCTCCGGCCATCCTGATTTAGGTTTTCCGTGATTTCCCTAAATCGTTTCAGGCAAATGCCGGGATGGTTCCTTTGAAAGGGCACGGCCGATTTCCTTCCCAATCCTTCCCTAACCCGAGCTTGCGCTCCGTCTCTAATGACCTCGTTGTCGACGGGACGTTAAACACTAACCACCACCACCACCATCTACGTATTCGCAATACGTTACATCTGTTAATGTCGAGGGTCAGCTGCCACTTTATGCAGCAAACATCGATCATCCGCAGGTCTTCCTGCATTTCGCAACTTTCTAGCGTTACGATTTCTCTGAATACAGCAGCATCACCCGCAAAAAACTTCCTGAAATGTCCGATGTTATTGACTTCGCAGAAGAACAAATGTGCAATGGCTGACCGCCAGAAATAATATGGCAAGAAAATAAAATTCACTAGAACCTGCGTTCTTGCCAAATAACCAGGAATGGTAAAGTGCAAGATCTCAGAGGCCACTGAAATATTAAAACACCCCAACAATACGACAGCGAGGGATGGATTTAGGCTTGCACGATCCTGGCGGTCAGCCTTCAGAGCCCAACAGGCCACACTAACTACATGGGACGCGACCATACCGGCGAGTAACTGCCGCCGAAGGGGTTAAATCCAGCAAGAGTTCACACCTCATTCGCCGATGACTACTAATCATGGCGCACACTGAAGACGCTATAGACAACAGCAGATCCTCACTCCCTCCGCCATAGGAAACCTATTACAACAAAATTTCCTACTCCTTCCATCACTACGGACAACCATCGTTTTTACAAATGTCATTATTAGCGGAGCAGTCGTGACAAAATAGAAGTGACTTACGACAGAAAAAATACACCAGCAGACCCATAAGAAGGCCACAATAACGTTAGACCACACTTCGGTTTCATTTCTAATAGTTAGTTACAATATAAGGCGGTACAATACCCAGATAACTTATAAGTTTGCTGATATATGTCTGCATTAATCGTGCACATTAAATATCCAGGGCGATAGGACAGTACCGTACCAAGCACCTATATATATTCACGAATACATTAAATGTATTCGCATTTCTAATACGGACAAACATCAGCTATATAGGGAAATGACGCTAATGAAAATATGTGACGAACCGGGACTCGAACCCGGGTTTCCCGCTTTACGCGAACGGACGCCTTAACCGCTTTTGCTATCCGTGCACGACCACGGCCATACACAGACTTCCGTATGTCGTCGTTCCTGTGTCACAACCTGTACTGACACACACATTGTGTAATATCCAGTACAGGGGAGGACATTATAACTGAAAGTCGCTGCCCGGTATCGGCAGATAAATACGATACTGCAGTGCCTGTGTTGTTAAGAAGAACGATTCTATTATTCCTGTATGCATGTCCAAAAGAACATTGCAGCGTTCTTTTTAACAACACAGCCACTGCAATACCATATATGGCGCAGCCCATTGATACAGTGGGGTAATTCGTTTCTTGATATTTAAAGCGGAACAACATTGCAACAGTCCATGTTGATTTCCTGCAAGTTTACAGCAGCAATGCACAATAAAATGACAAACGGTTAAGCGTCACGGACGCTTCCAATGTCGTCAAGGAAGTCTGAATAACGAACAACGAAGTGGCAGACCAACTCTTTTACGACGTTAAGAACCAGGAATCGCATGAGAAGTGGAGGCCCTGGTGATCGAAAACTGGCGTACCACAAACGAGGTGATAATGAAAAAAGTGACGGTCACATACCAGTTTTCGACACCTTGCACAACGTTTTGAACATGACAAAATGTCGTTCCGTGTTGGGTTCCGTGTCTGCGTATCAATACCCGTTCAAAAAGTCTGTCGAACCCAAGCGGCGGCAATGTAGGCCAATCTAGATGGCTTATTTACTCTTCTTACCATCACGGACGAGGGTTAGGTGGGTCACTATGACCCCGCGACATGGGAGGAAAGTAGGCAGTGAAAACGTGTGAAGTAATCACCACCGAAAACGGCGAAGACCCAACCACCTTCTGGCAAGGTGGTACTGAGTACTCTTTGGCTCTTACATTTATTACACTAGAGGACGCTGTGTTAGAGCAACAAGATATAGTTGCGGATGTACTTCATTTCTAAAACTGAGACTGTAATATGTACCGCAACTACAAAACAAACTAAAGAACAAACACAGCTAGGTCGGAAATCAGTATGAAAAAGCCTCGGGCCTCCAAAACAAAGTAACTTACAGCTGAAGTCCCCAATGTTACGATGGCAAAAAGATAATAGAGTTCCACACAACCACAGTACGTTCAACTATCATAGCTGTGGAGTTCATATTAAACGAAAAAACCGCAACCCATATGCAGATTCTGTCACCACAGCAGCGTACATAATACATTAAAATAGATCTTGCTAACTCGAGAGCCACATTCATGTAAGCCGGCCGTTGTGGCCGAGCAGTTCTAGGCGCTTCAGTCTGGAACCGCGCGACCGCTACGGTCGCAGGTTCGAATCCTGCCTCGGGCATGGATGTGTGTGATGTCCTTAGGTTAGTTAGGTTTAAGTAGTTCTAAGTTCTAGGGGACTGATGACCTCTTATGTTAAGTCCGATAGTAGAGCCATACATTCATGTAAACACATGGACATCAGATTGGGGGAAGTGACACACAATAAGTTTCATAGCTACGAACAGGAAATACTGCTATCATACATGGTTTTCGCAGTATTCCACACACATGAAGTTGCATTTAAGGAACTTCTTTAAGAGAGGAGGCCCCGAAAGAAAGTCATATATTATTCACAAACGCTATCAGATGAAAAGACTCTGAAGATCCATATGTAATGCGGAACTGACCAATATACGTCACGGGAAGCTTACTCGCCATTTTAAAAGTAGGCTGTGCGTATTATGTTGTCAGCAGAGAAGCAATAACAGAAGAATGAGTCGGTCCGGTGAGCTCAGTGACTTCGAAATCACTGTCGGTGGTGTTATTGTGAGGTGACACAGCTTAAATCAAGACCAGAGAGAGCTCATGCACTGACGGACAGGGACCGTTGACCTAGGAGGAGAGGTCCAGTAAAAAAAAAAAAAAATCACATGAAATCAGCTGAAGTAATCACTTGTGAGTTCCAAAGTTGTAGCAGTAGTCCCGCTAGCACAATAACTGTGCGTCGGGAGTTGAATGGGGTACAATGGTCGAGTAGCTCCTCGTAAGCCACACACACTTTTTTGTAGTCAACGCCAAGGTGGTGTAAAGAGTGACGTCACTGGACCGTGGATGACAGGGAAAGTGATTTGGAGTGATGACTCACGCTATACCAAGTGGAAATCGATGGAAAGGTTTCGGTTTGGGGAATGGCTGGACAAAAGTTACCTGGCAACACATGTGGTACCAACAGCAAGGTACGGCGGGGGTTGTGTTACGATCATATAAGAGCGTTTTTCGTGCTTAGGCACAGCACATAAACAGAGCGCTGAATGTGGAAGGATAGGAACACGTTTTACCGCATTGTGTACAGTAGAGGAACAGTTCGGAGACGATGACTGTTCGTATGGGCATGACAATGTTCCTTGTCATAAAGCATCATCTGTGAGGCAGCAGTCTGTGGACAATAACATTGCTGAAATGTACTGGCCAGAGTACCGAACTAACCACAATGGAACACCTTAGGCAGTGGGTTCGAACGTCGACTTTGCTCCTGACCCCAGTAACCAACATCATCACTACACCTTGTCTAGTTTCGGCTCTTGAGAAAGAATGAACTGCCATTCCCGTACAGACATTTAAACACCTAATTGAAAGTGGCTCCAGTAAAGTTCAAGCCGTTGGTCGTTAAGGCGGATGGTGGACACACCCTGTATTAATGTCCACTAATAGGTATCCGGATACTTATGGTCAGATATTATTATGATTTTTACAGATCTGTTAGAGCTAATATAACAGAAAGAGATTAATACCGCATGAAGACCACACCAACTGTCTTTCCTTCAGCTATGACTCCATCCATATGTACATGCAAGCTACACTTAGCGAACGATAAAAATGCCATTGCAGTGGCATGGCACAAAGCTAGACGAAAAAAGCTTTTCATCCCTTTATCCATGACTCATGACTTACTGGAATCAAACTTATAATTTTGGTTTAAAAGTTTCTAATATACAGAAATTCCAAATTTCTCTAGGTAACTTCATGGAAGAATTCATATTTCTATAAGCTTCTCAAACGAGCAAGTTTTGTGGAAGTGATGTGCATCAGGTGATCAAGGTCGCTGTTGGTTACGCTGACTATTATACACTTAGGTGCCAAAAGTCATGGGATACCGATATGCACATATACAGATGGCGGTAGTATCGCATACACAAACTACAAAAGGGCAGTGCGTTGGCACAGCTGTCATTTGTACTCACGTGATTCACGTTAAAATGTTTCCAACGTGATTACGGCCGCATACTGGAATTAAGACTTTGAACACGGAATAGTAGTTGGAGCTAGACGCATGGAACATTCATTCCGGAAATCGTTAGGGAATTCGATATTCTGAGAACCACAGTGTCAATATTGTGCCGAGAACAGCAAGTTTGAGGTATTACCTCTCGCCACAGACACCGCAGAGGTTGACGACCTTCAGTAACGACCGAGAGCAGCGGCGTTTGCGGAGAACTGCGCAGAAATCAATGTGGGAATGTACGACGAACGTGGCTATGACAGCAAACGACCGACCTGAGTACCTTTGCTAACAGCACGACATCGCCTGCAGCACCTCTGTTGCGCTCGTGACCATATCGATTGGACCCTAGACGACTGGAAAACCTTGGCCTGGTCAGATGAGTCCCGAATTCGGTTGGTAAGAGCTGATGCTAGGGTTCCAGTGCGGCGTGACTGGTTCAAAATGGTTCAAATGGCTCTGAGCTCTATGGGACTTAACATCTGTGGTCATTAGTCCCCTAGAACTACTTAAACCTAACTAACCTAAGGACATCACACACATCCATGCCCGAGGCAGGATTCGAACCTGCGACCGTAGCAGTCGCGCGGTTCCGGACTGAGCGCCTAGAACCGCTCGGCCACCGCGGCCGGCTGCGGCGTGGACTCCACGAAGCTAAGTACCCAGGCTGTCAACAAGGCACTGTGCAAGCTGGTGGCGACTCCATTATGGTGTGGGCTGTGTTTACATCGAAAGGACTGGGTCCTCTGGGGCAGCGGAACCTATCATTGACTGGAAGTATTTATGTTCGGCTACGTGGAAACCATTTGTAGCCATTCATCTACTTCATGTTCCCAAACAACGATGGAATTTTTATGAATGACAATGCGCCATGTCATAGGGCCACCATTGTTGGTTTGAAGACATTCTGGACAATTCGAGCGAATGATTTGGCCACCCACATCGCCCGACATGAACCCCGTCGAACATTTATGGGATCTAATCAAGAGGTCAGTACGTCCGCATAATCCTGCAGCGGGAACACTTTAGCAATTATTGGCGGCTATAAAGGCAGTATGGCTCAAACTTCTGCAGGGGATTTCCAACGACGTGTTGAGTCCATGCCACGCCTAGTTTCTGCACTACGTCGGGCAAAAGGAGTCCAAGAAGATATAAGGAGGCATCCCATGACTTTTGTCACCTCAGTGTGCAACACATTTATTTTAAAGAAATTAATAATATTGTCAGTAGACCTTTAAGCAGAATTTATTCGTTCACTGCAATACGTAGCCAGCGATTTCTTCAGCATCAGCAAATAACTGCAGAACTATAGCTTCGTACAGCACTTTGAGTAGCACAGATTTATCTGCCTTGTTCCAGACACGAAAGGATTATCCCACCATAGTTTCGAAACTTAGTATACGTCGCAATTATCAGTTCTGTCTTTGGTGCTTTATCGACCTGCAGAAGTTTATTTTACTTAACGGATATGAATGACATTCATTCATGCAACACAGTGAACTTTCTCAGGTCTGAATCATTTTCAGTAAACATTTAGCCACAGGGGAACTGGTCTGACGATTATGAGGGATTCCTCTTAGTGCATACATGACCTACTATTCGCAATCAAACACATTTTTTCTGTATGTTGCTGATCATGATAAGAGTACCATAAACATCACACCAATATAAATAGCTATTTAGTCTAAAAGTCAAAAAGGTACAGATTTGTAAAAATTGCCACGACCATCATCCAAAATGCGATGAAAAATTGAACAGTAAAATAACAAATCTCAATCCTTAAATATGAAGAAAAACTATATTCCAGATGTTTATTTAAGGCCAAATTACGAAAAACCACATATGGAAAACAAGGAAATTGGCGTGCGGAAGAGCGGATCTGCAGCCCTCAAAGTGGTTCACAGCGCGTCAGCTACCGACTACCCGAGTTCCTATTCTTAGCAGCACCTCGTCGCCAGGCCCGCAGCCTCAGTAACGCGTTCTGATCTGTGGCGATACCGATCACGCGCAAACGGCAAATCCCACTGCTGCCAACCGCTGCACCTGCTGTGTTTTAAGGCACAAAAAGCCTTCTGTCCAGCAGGTAGCGCTGCACGACGGGGACATATGGCAGCAGAGTGCCGCTTATACAGTAACATGTTTTGGAGACGCCAAGTCTGAAGGCCGTGGCTTTTTATACCATTAAGCTATTGCTAACCTGAAGGCCTCGAGGGCGCTTTTAGAAGCATCTGCGTCACCTGACACAGAGTAGAGTCTGTAGCTTAGCGAATGTTGAGGTTTTTTCGTAAGAAAATTACGGAGAGAATTCCACAACTACTTCGCTATTGTCGCTCTGCCGGAAGGGAATTAACAATAGCAAAAAAGAAAAAATAATAGAATACTAAACATCGCAGAGTCTACAATGAGAGTATTGAACCTACAGTAACACACAATAAAATTCGACAGTTTTTTTTTTTTTAATTTCTTTCGTATAACTTTCCGAGAAAAAAGTTTTCGAATTTATTACGAGTACAAAACACCAGGGTTCGCAAAAAAAGCATTCAGCTATTGCACTGCTGATAAACTTAAGCAAGATTTGATGCGAGCAGCTATGTATAATAGACTTAAGCTTTACATTACTCCGTAATTCACGATTATTTCAAATCGGGAAATCAACAAAACGTGTTAGATAAACGAGACAGAATAAAATTATGATCATCTGTTGTAATTTTTGTTTACTGTCCATATGTCAACCACGAAAATCGAGATCACTTAACACGTGTTCATGCAGGGCGTTCGAGTCCCGGGTAGCCTGTGTGAATACTGGTGGTGAAGTATTTTCATCGGCAGTGACTGGCCTCTACGCAGTACTTCGTGGATTGAGGACATGTGACACTTGATGGTGATCCGACCATTTTGGGACTTTTAAGCTTTCCGTCATTCGAAAGGGGTAGACACCGGCTTTCAATCTCTCCCTTATACCTTACCATCAAGTTCATAAAAAATCTTACACTGTACATGCACTCATCAAAGTTACCTAATTTGTAAAATTTCAATTAATTCGCCTGAAACGCAAATCAAGAGCAAAGATGCAAAGCTGTAGAATCATATATGATTACCGGAAAGATACATGCCCGATGTGGAAAAACTAAACGAGATCTTTGGAAAACAGAGAAGCATCTGTATGAACATGAAGATGCTCAGATGGCCAGGACCAAGAAGAGGAGGAAAAGCTGGAAGTTGGAATGTATAAAAAGGCTATACACGGGAAATAAACTTTTAAAACAATATTATACAGATAATTTAAGTTCAGAGAGAAGAAGTAAAAAACTTCGGTATTTGTTGATGACATTGTAACTCTGTCAGAGACGGCAAAGGACTTCGAAGAGCCGTTGAATAGGATGGCAAATGTCTTGAACGAGGTTATAAGATTAATATCAACAAAAATAAAGCAACAGTAATGGAAGATGATCGAATTAAACAGAGTGAACATCAACAAAACCGACAAACTGCAGAGGCGGATTCCTGACTGGAAATGGAAGAAAAAAGGTCTTGTGTACATGTGTCCGGAAATGGACGATGTGCGTGCAACGACAACAAATAGTCCCGTAACGCTGGTGAGTGGGATGGTACCGGTTGTCATGCAAGACAACATAATCGTACTATGGCTTACACCATGTTGGCGGGCCACTTGCCTGGAGCTTGAACTAGGGTTCATCTCAATATTCTGTAGAACCTGATCCTCCAAATCTGCTATACGCACAGTCCGCCACCTCCCTGTATATTCGCCTGTCTGAAAGGATCTACGATCAGATAGACTCTCAAAAAGGACTTGAAATGTTGTGTGATGTGGTTTGTGCTGTGGGAGTACTTGTTATAGAACAGCCGTGCTGCCTCATGACCGTTTGCATCTGCTTCGCCATACACAAACACAATCTTGGCTTGTTCCCGACATGAATACTGGACCATTCTGCTGCTTACTGTACGCTGCAGCAGTCGCACAACCTGCAACACACAAGGGACATACGGCACGTATTCGTCAGCGCCGTCTACCGAGGCAATGACACATCTCCGAGCATATGTTCATAGGACCTTTTTTTCTCCATTTCCAGTCAGGAATCCGTCCATGCAGAGACGATGACCGAAGTAGATAGGATATAAAAATGCAGACAGGCAATAGTAAGAAAAACGTTCCTGAAAAAGAAATATTTGGGAACACTGAGTACAGATTATTAGGAAGTGTTTTCTGAAGATATTTGTGTGGTGGTTAGCCTTTGTACCGAAGTGGAACTTGAGCGATAAGCACAGGCATGATCTGAAATGCACTGCTACAGAGAGGGGAGAAAAAAAGAAAGAAGAAGAAGAAGATTAGACAGGTGTATCGGGCAACTAATGAAGAGGTACTGAACTGAACTGGGGAGAAAAGAAATTCATGGCACAACTTGACTTAAGAACAAAATAAGGAAGATCAAGGTCTGACTACTGTAATCAGGTGTTGATGGTTGTAAGTTGCAGCATTGTGCACCGATGAAGAGGCTTGCACGGGATAAACTAGTGAAGAGAGCTGCATCAAACCACTCTTCGGACTGAAGAGAACAACAACAATGTTACGGTGTTCTGTCTATTAAACAGTGGCACAGTAGGGGGGAGAATATTAAACAGTGGCATAGTAGGGGGGAGAAATACGAATTTACATCTTTTAACGAACTGTTTTAGAAAGGAAAGGATAGCGGCATAATGACAAGAGACCTGTCATGATTTGGGACGGGGGAGGGGAATGTATTGATTACCCTCCATTACCAACAAACCACCTAAGACAAAAATAGTGGCTATCCAATTCAGTATCACGAAACTTGTAGACGAAGTTGAGCTGGATAGCAGCCAAAGCAAAATCTTAGACCCAAGAGTGTCAACATCCACCCTGCAGTCCGTGCCATTGCACTCTTTACGTGACGAACTACCAAAAAGAGGTAAGATATGATTTTTTCTTTCTGGGCAAGATTATACGTCCCCTATAACTACCAGTCAGTAAAACGGGAAGAAACGAAGATTGGTGTAACTTCACGTCATTTTTCTTTATAGTTCTAAATTAACATTAGCGTGAAAACAGAAAATGAAGAGTTTTATAGAATTCACCTCTACTGACATTTTATCCTGTTTTTTTTTTTCCAAAAATTATGCACAGTTCAAACATGACGCTTGAACGTGCGTCACATAGGGTTATGGTGTTCATTTCCTTAGGCTCCGATCGGGACAAATGAATGTGAAAGCGTCAGCAAACATCTCTGCTCATAATGACGAACTGCCCGCATCTCGTGGTCGTGCGGTAGCGTTCTCGCTTCCCACGCCCGGGTTCCCGGGTTCGATTCCCGGCGGGGTCAGGGATTTTCTCTGCCTCGTGATGGCTGGGTGTTGTGTGCTGTCCTTAGATTAGTTAGGTTTAAGTAGTTCTAAGTTCTAGGGGACTGATGACCATAGCTGTTAAGTCCCATAGCGCTCAGAGCCATTTGAACCATAATAACGAACCCGATCCAAAGTCAGAGACATATCTGATCGGAAAATATTTAACTCACACTGCTTCCCATCTAATTATGATAGAGATAAGTCGACGACTGTTTTCAATCGGCACTAAGGTGCTGACTTGGTTGGAAATACTTTTAAAGTCTACAAATTGAAGCAGTAGTGCACAAATTTCGTTGTAGTTGCAGCAAATACGTACACTCAGTGCTGTCGCAGTTCATTGGCGACTACTGACGAAACAGTCATTTTTTTTTCAGTTCAAATTAATGTAGTGTAGAGAAAAACAAGCTTCGATGAACGGAACACTTACAAGGAAAAAATATAACAGATATCTTGCACTGGTTCTGGCACGCTTCTACCGGTGGAGCTGGCTCGCTGTCCGAGCTATGGAGCAGATCAGTGATGGTATCGCCCACACCGCGTGGGTGCCAGACACTCGTAGTACTTGCTTCCGGGTTCCATGCTGACGTCATAGTCTGCGCTGTGTGTGCCTGTGATGCTGTGGTCCGATTCTGCGTCCCTTCTTTAAGACGCCTGCCCCAGATGTGCGTCGAACTGACAGGTCCCAGAGGACACACACACACACGGCAGCATAATGGAAAAACCAAACCGCCAGCTGGCACTGTGCCACAGAAGCAATTAGAACGTAGGCAGGCTATCGCTCTCCCTTTCACTCCTATATAACTAGGAAGGAATGAAAAGAAAAATGCAGAATGCACACAGCATTAGCAGAACAGTTTCTTGTGAGTCAACTCACAATGCAGCGTAATCCCCTCTTAACGTAGTGGAGCTACAAGGGAAAGGATCGTAACTTGCTTCCAATCAAGTAGTAAGGTACTCTTGCTGCAGCTCTGTGAAGTAATGATTCCTGGCACCAATCAGCTGGCATTTGTATAAACCTAATTTTAACTGGCGCAGGATACCTGGCGCTAGAACACAAAGCGCCAGTAAAGGTAGAGGCGGTCGAACTTTTAGACCCCAGAAGACTTCAACACTGAAGGAGGTAAACAAGGTTCCAATGTACGTATGTGCGATAAGTGGTGGCGCACTGGTCCTGTTGGATAGAGATTGGGAAATTAACCCACCGTAGCATATTGAAGCAACCATCCCAGAATTTACCTGTAGTGCTGTAGCAAACCTATATAAAAACTTATCAGGACGGCAAGATACGGAATTTAAGCCATCACCTCCATACTGCATGTCCAACGCCTTAACCTCTGCCTTATCTGCTCGGAAAGAATGGCTCACAAATTTGTCTTCATCCCTATTAACGAAGATGAGTATCTTCATTTCTAGCAAGTGACTTCTGTATGGGACTGACATACGAGGTCGTCACATTGTGGTAAGACTGGTTTATTCTGAGCTCAGTGTACAACCTGTAATGCATATTAACGACCTAAGAAACACTGAAAACAAAACGTAATGTTATACCTTTTTCTTGGTTTAAAACTACAACCGAATGTCCAGCAAACATAATAACAACTTCAAAAATTAACAGTTAATAGCTTAATACGTCTGACTCCGAAATATGCGAAATCGACTTTTACAACACGAGTCTTCTCGTTACTGTGTACATTATTTAAAACATTTGGAATACTAGGTTCTGGTTAGTTAATGCACATCCACTACTAAATCTACTACTGCCTCTCTCGCCCACATGCTGATTCTTTTCATCACCAAGTCCATTAGCTGGTTCAATAAATTCAGGTACAAGAGAAATTATTTTGCTGCAAAACGTTGGTCCGAGCTCTGCCAACAGTCATTGTGGCAAAAAGCGAATGTGTATTCGAAGCATGCTACCCACCCCACCGATCACCGCACGGAGAGTGTTGTTACGATTGGACTGACGCACGTTTCTTGCACGGGAAATTTCTGGTCTCTTAATATTTATGTCAGCGGATACTACATGTCATCTGTAGTAGTTTTACACGTCAGAATCAATACCCACCAACTTAATTATTGACTAAATGATCCTGTGACAATTTGATCCAAAGAGGAAAGGGGAGTACTGCATGTGGATCTTTCCAGATGATACTTGTTCCAAGAAAAGATGTAGACACAATAATGACGTAATCTTTTACGGCTGCAAGTAGCACAGTCTACCATGAATAAGATAGGACAATAACTGCACACTGATATGCTAGAGTAAGTCGTCTTAAGATTTCCGGAAGAATCTAAGAAGTGAGCCCACAACTGTCTTGTGTGGAACCTTGTTCCATAACACATCACCCCTTGAATAGTAAAAATTACACACACCTCTTCGCCTTACAATTCATATCTGGCCAACGTCACATCAGAAGGCAAGTAAACTCATAATTCGACATAATTCTTACCACCTAGAAGCATACGTCTCTGTCTATAAATCATTCTTTAAAAATTTTCCACAGAAAGCATATCATAAAACTTTAACTAAGTACTCGCAGTGTATTATAACAGAATGCACTGGTGGATATACACTGGCAGAAAGAAAAGTCGCACCATGAAAGAAAAAAAAATAAATAATAATAATAATAATAATAATAATAAAGGAAGAAATTGTCGAGTGATGAAATTTTGAGAATACTTTTACCTAGGTTAACATATTTAAGTGAGTAATGTTGCAACATCACAGGTTAACGTAAGCGCGAGAAAGCCATTGCAGATGTGAATTGCTGCTACCTTAATAACTAGAATGACCGACAGAATGTCGAATGCAACAATACAAACGTGCATCCATCGTATTATATAGGTGGCAGATGTCTGCTGGAGGAATGGAGTTCCATCCCTGTTGCATATGGTCGGTCAGTACTGGGACGGTTACTGATGTTTGCAGATGACCTGGTGTTGACGTCCGATGATGTCCCATACATGCCCACATGTATACAGATCTGGTCATCAAGCTGGACAAGGCAACACGTTGACACTCTACGGAGCATATGGGTTCTGGCAGCAGAAAGTGGGCGAGCGTTATCCTGTTGGGAAACACCCTCTGGAACGCTCTTCATGAATGGCAGCATAACAGGTGGAATCACCAGACTGAGGGGCAAATTTGCAGCCACGGTGCGTGGGATAACCACGAAAGTGCTCCTGCTGTCATACGAAATCGCACCCCATACCATAACTCTCTGTGTAGATCCGGAGTGTCCAGCACACGGCCAGGCTGGTTGCAGGCCCTCAATTGACCCCCTCCTAACCAACACATGGCCATCACTGGCACCGAGGCAAACCAGCTTTCATCAGAAAACACAACAGATCACCAGCTTAACCTCCAATGAATCTCGCTTCACATCACTGAAGTCGCAAATGGCGGTGGTTTGGGGTCAGTGGAATGCACTATACAGGCGTCTGGCTCGCAGCTGTCAGAGAAGTAACCGATTTGTAACAGTTCGTTGTGTTACTGCGGTGCCAACTGCTGCACAGATTGCTGCTGGAAATGCAGTAGGATGCGCCAGAGCTACACTATGTGATCAAAAGTATCCGGACACCTGGGTGAAAATGACTGACAGTTCGTGGCGCCCTCCATCGGTAATGCTGGAATTCAATATGGTGTTGGCTCACAGATGACAGCTTCCACTCTCGCAAGCATACATTCAATCAGGTGCTGGAAAGTTTCTTGGGGAATGGCAGCCCATTCTTCAGAGTGCTGCACTGAGGAGAGGTATCGATGTCGGTCGGTGAGGCCTGGCACGAAGTCGGAGTTTCAAAACATCCAAAAAGTGTTCTATAGGATTCAGATCAGGACTTTGTGCAAGCCAGTCCATTACAGGGATGTTATTGTCGTGTAACCACTCCGCCAAAGGCCGTGCATTATGAACAGGTGCTCGATCGTGTTGAAAGATGCAATCGCCTTCCCCGAATTGCTCTTCAACAGTGGGAAGCAAGAAGGTGTTTAAAACATGACCACACTATAACACCGCCGCCTCCGAATTTTACTGCTGGTATTACACCCGCTGGCACATGACGTTCACCGACATTCGCCATACCCACACCCTGTCATCGGATCATACCATTTGTACCGTGATTCGTCACTCCACACAACGTTTTTTCACTGTTCAATCGTCCAATATTTAGGCTCCTTACACCAAGCGAGGCGTCGTTTGGCATTTACCAGCGCGATGTGTGACTTATGAGCAGCCGCTCGGCCGTGAAATGCAAGTTTTCTCAACTCCCGCCTAACTGTCACAGTACTTGCAGTGGATCCTGATGCGGTTAGGAATTCCTGTGTGATGGTCTGGATAGATGTCTACCTATTATACATCACGATTCTCTTCAACTGTGGGCGGCCTCTGCCAGTCAACAGACGAGGTCGGCCTGTACGCTTTTGTACTGTACGTGTCCCTTCACGTTTCCACTTCAACACCACATCGGAAACAGCGGACCAAGGGAGGTTTAAGAGTGTGGAAATCTCGCGTACAGACGTATGACACAAGGGGCACCCAATCACCTGACCACGTTCGTAGTCCGTAAGTTCCGCGGAGCGCCCATTTCTGCTCTCTCACGATGTCTAATGACTACTGAGGTAGCTGATACGGGGTACCTAGCAGTAGGTGGCAGCACAATGCACCTAATATGAAAAACGTATGTTTTGGGGGTGTCCTGATACTTTTGATCACAATGTGTATATGCCGAACACGATGGTCTTCCCCGTCGGACAGCGATATGGCCGTCACAGCCGTGACAAGTCTATCATTCTTGTCAAACACAACCAGTTCATTATTCGCATGAAGTGTTGAGTGCTATTGACAAGGGATTTCAGATAGATTCCGTATTTCTGGATTTCCGGAAGACTTTTGACACTGTATCACACAAGCGGCTTGTAGTGAAATTGCGTGCTTATGGATATGGTCTCAGTTATGTGACTGGATTTTTGATTTCCTGTCAAAGAGGTCATGGTTCGTAGTAACCGACGGAAAGTCATCGAGTAAAACAGAAGTCATCTCTGGCGATCCCCAAGGTAGTGTTATAGGCCCTTTGCTGTTCCTTATCTATATAAACGATTTGGAGGAAAATCTGAGCAGCCGTCTTAGGTTGTTTGCAGATGACATAAAATGGCTCTGAGCACTATGGGACTCAACATCTTAGGTCATCAGTCCCCTAGAACTTAGAACTACTTAAACCTAACCTAAGGACATCACACACACCCATGCCCGAGGCAGGATTCGAACCTGCGACCGTAGCAGTCCCGCGGTTCCGGACTGCAGCGCCAGAACCGCTAGACCACCGCGGCCGTGTTTGCAGATGACGCTGTCGTTCATCGACTAATGGAGTCATCAGAAGATCAAAAAGAAAAGATATCTGAATGTTGTGAGAATTGGCAGTTGACCCTAAACAATGAAAAGTGTGAGGTCATCCACTTCAGTTACACGATAAATCAGTCAAATCTAAAGGCCGTAAATTCACCTATATACCTAGAAATTACACTTACGAACAACTTAAATTGTAAGGAACACATTGAAAATGTTGTGGGGAAGGTTAACCAAAGACTGCGTTTAATTCGCAGGAAACTTAGAAAATGTAACAGATCTACTAAGGAGACTGCTTACACTACGCTTGTCCGTCCTCTTTTAGAGTAGTGCTGCGCGGTGTGGGATCCTTACCAGATTGGACTGACGGAGTACATCGAAAAAGTTCAAAGAAGGGCAGAACGTTTTGTATTGTCGCGAAATATGGGAGAAAGTGTCACTGAAATGATACAGAATTTGGGCTGGACATCGTTAAATGAAAGGCTTTTTCGTTGCGACGGAATCTTCTCACGAAATTCCAATCACCAACTGTCTCCTCCGAATGTGAAAATATCTTGTTGACACCGACCTACATAGGGAGAAAGGATCACCGCGATGAAATACGGGAAATAAGAGCTCGTATGGAGAGATATAGGCGTTCATTCTTTACGCGCGCTATACGAGATTGGAATAATAGAGAACTGTGAAGGTGTTTCGATGAACCCTCTGCCAGGTGATTTGTAGAGCATCCATGTAGACGTAGATGTAGCTCTGCAATAATGCAGAAGTAACTTCCAGTTTTTCGCAGTCCTGTTACACGACCTCGCTCAAATTCAGTTAGGTCTTGATAATGACGTCTTCGTCGCCTTAAAGGATTCTTGCCATTCTAGACTAACATCAACTCACCAATTGCAATGTCGGAGGTAGCCAACGCCCACGACCGTTACGACGCGTATTTAAAGCAAACCTAGCTTGTATCCTCATAGAGGCGCTACTAATTCCACTTTTATGCGACTAGCGCGAATTCTGAATAGATCTCATCTTTCAGATGTTGAAACAAGCTTACCAACTTCAGTTCATGCTGCATAACTCCTTTTTGGTGTTTCATTTTTTTCCGTCAGTGTTCTGAAATTAGTATTTCCAGGATGTATGACCGTAAGCAAGTAGTAGTGTACGTAGGGACTTCAGGAAATAAATTATAAATGTCGTTCCTGGCTAAGACAATTGCCCGAGAAGAGTGGCACCTTGTCAAAAGAGAGTACACGTTACGAGTATCTTGCAAAAACAGTTCTGTTGCGGTAAGGATAGTAGGTGCATAGGTGGAAAAGTACTCCAAACGAGAAGTACGCGGGACAATACGATCCTCGGGGGAAAAAGCGTCTAAATTCAGATTCACCGTGGAATTCTGGAAGTATACCGACCAAACGCAATGTTGCGTCGAGCCGTAGTGAAATGGTGCCAACAATCTGACCAAGGCAGCACGGGCGTGGGTGATGCTGATCGGGAAAGAAGGCCAACGGCACAGACCATAGACGACAATGTCCAGGCAATCGAGGAAGAGATTCGCAGCAAGGGGCGAGAAGCGCGGTTTTCCAACGATGAGGACGGGACGGCGCTCGAACTGCTCCGTGAACAAGGAGTGGATTTCTATCGTCCAGGAACTGAACGATTGGTAGAACTTTCCGACCATTGTTCACAGAGACTTGATGACTATGTTAAAAAGACAGTGCCCTGTACCTGATCTGTGTCACTTTTAAGTATAGCAAAGCAGTCAGAAAAAGTAACTTGGTCTGTCGTAACAATGTGTATCTTACTTTTTGAAGTACCCTCGTACAACACTTTCAAAAAATATTTAGAGTGAAATTCGTAGTTTCAGCCTCTACCACCCGCCACCCTAGGCTCCACTGTAAAAACTGAGCACAGACATCAATATCTGTAACAGCTACTTTCACTGATGATGTGTTGAATACTCTTCCAATGTAATTTAGTGGACCTGATGTAACATTAGCTATTGCGAGACGATAGTTTCATGCGAGACGATAGTTTCAACCCACCTACATTGTTGTTCGTCATAATGAAATCATAAACAAATGAAATTTAGGAACAAGTGTAATAAGAACGGTGAGCAGTAGCGTCTGCTGTATCAATTTGATTAATGGCAGTCTATGAAGATACATCGGAATATGCCACAACGAATGTGTGGTGCATCCAGGAAAATAGATTTTAAAATCTTTAGCATCTTTCATTGCAGCCTCCATACCATGGGAAAAAACCCTGTAAGGGTCTCAGTGACAGACTATATCCATACGCATACAGGCAGTTACTGCACTTTTTCGTGAAAGGAGCAAGAAAAAAAATTTTAGCACAGAGACGTAACGTATATACTTTCTGCTGTAAACAATATGGTGGTATTTGAATCGTAAATGCTAATACGAATATAATTATTCTTTCTTTACGTCAGTTTAGTGCTCAACAAACCGCTTTCGCAATCTAAGCTTCTACTTCCCTCACGAAGCGAGGTGAACCACATTCTAAAACTACGTTGAAAAAAAAAAAAAAAAAAAAAAAAAAAAAAAAAACATTTGTATTGACGATGGACACCGAAACGAGATCCAAGCCCTGTCATGGGTAACGGCAGTATCAAATGCAAATTGGAACAAAAATAATTTCGAAAAGACTGAAGTACGTTCAGCAAGCGAACCCTCATCGGAAACTAGAAGAAATCATGAGGTCAGTTTGGAAAATGACATATACGCAGCGGATGGGATGACTTGCCATTCACAAGACGCTCGTCCTACTTTCCAATTTACAATGTTTTCGCCTGGGTTATGTTACACTCTGGTTACAAAGCTGCAACAGCCAATAACATTGAGCTGTAACTGTCGCCAAACTGACCAGTGATGTGAGCATATCACAAACTTCAGTGGAACGAATTAAGGTTGAGGTATGAATAACTATCGTGCGACGCAAGAAAGACGTCGGTGAGAAACTGGTAACGGCGGTATTTGTGTGACTATCTAACATTGTTAAAAGTTGCTGGTTGCTGTATTCTGCTCTGCAAGAATCAAACTGTGTTTACAACGTTTTGTAGAGGATTTGTATGGTTTTCACTGTCTATCGTGAGATTATTATTTTACTCCATATTTGTGGTACCTACAATTTTCAAAGCATACGGTATGTACAGTAATTCTACATTTTAAAAAACATAGGCAACTACTTTGTCTAGCTAAACTAGTTACGATACTTTAGAGAGCTTTTAGCACTATAGGTATCGTAGAAATTTTATCAACTTGAAACTATTTATGAAACTAACACTTGATAAGAAATATCAGTCTGCTACATCGAAGACTCACCGAGCAGAATTCTGGCCCGCAGAATTACTCAACTCATTTCGTTGCACTCAAGAGCTAAGCTGTTGCAGCAGCAGCAGCAACACGTGTGACCTAAACTATTTTGAAACAGCACGCGTTCACTGAACTTTGCACAGACACGCTGAAGTCGTATTTCATGGGTCGGTGCCTTCTACAACGCGTTAACGCAAAGTGCGTTGCCAAGCACAAACAGACCGCTGGCGTGAGCGCGACATGAGGAGGAGGAGGAGGAGGAGATTAGTGTTTAACGTCCCGTCGACAACCAGATCATTAGAGACGCAGAACAAGCTCGGATCACGGAAGGACTGCCCTTTCAAAGGAACCATCCCCGCATTTGCCTGAAAAGATTTAGGGAAATTACGGACAACCTAAATCAGGATGGTCGGAGACGGGTTTGAACCGTCGTCCTCCCGAATGATAGTCCAGTGAGCTAACCACTGCGCCACCTCGACATTTTGCGTTGGTTCGCAAGTATTTCAACTGCCCAAGAGGCCCCTTTATCGCCTTTCTATAAAATTTTGATAGTTTTAATTCGTCCATCTATAACAGTTACGTCCGTAATTCAAAACAATCTGATTGCTGAAACAATGTCTACATTTGAAATGTAGTCTTTCTGACTGCACGGACGTAACAAATTGTGGTGGTGGTGGTGGTGGTGGTGGTGGTGGTGGCGGTGGTGGTGTCAAAATGGTCGAACACAGATCATGGTCACAGTACTTCTTAAAATGTAGCTATAAATTTAAACTTGGGAGATCAGGAAATTTTAATTCCTTACTGCTTGACACCATACGTCACAACAAATAACAAATTTCTAGCAATGGAAATTATTTTTAAATCCGTAATACAAGAATCTGTAACGTCACTAACACATATCAGTATCCAGAGATGGAGTTCAAATATGGATTCAAGATAGGAAAGGAAATCTATGGTTATGTCTGAAGAATTGTATCGTTATTCACTTCGAGTAGTTCTGCTAAACCACGGAAAGCATAAACGGGAATAAGCCTGCTTATCCTGAATACATTACACACGAAATATCAGTCGCCCTAGACTACATGCATCCGATAAACTGAAACAAGAAAACAAGTCGTCAAATCAATTTGTTTCTGTAATGAACCCTAGTCATAAGATACAGCAGGTACGGCCAAGTAACCTACTGTCGAAAGTACTATACAAGCGTGAAATTGCAATCCAGTGGTATATGCGACTTAACCTTGTCAGAGCAGTCAAAAGAACGCACGTGAGAGCCAGCTGGTTTCACCAATAACAGCTTGCTATCCCTTACTCAGATGACTTTCTGCCTCAAAAAGGAAGTGAAGCCTTTATTAACATCACGGCACATGAATTTCTTTATTAATGTTCTTTGCATCTCTGCATGCTGAGTCACCGCCATTCATTTCGTGTATCTTCTGTGACCTTACACAATAACAACAAGGAGCCCCGGATGTATCTTTGTTAGCTGTACGATTCGAAATAGTCTAAAGAGCAGTCAAATGATAGTAGACGACAAGAAATTTCAGCATACCGACGAATGTTCATGTTTACCCGCAAGTAAGACGGTTATTTTCTCCTCCCAGGGTCCGACTGGTCGCGAAATGGAAGTCACACTGAAAATAAAAAAAAAGAATTATTTGCAACATTTAGCTACATCTTCCAGCTTCTTCTCCATGTAGTCGCCGCTGCGACTCAGACATCTGTCGTAGCGTTGACCAATTTTCTCGTCATAGAAGGCAGCTGCCTATGCTTTCCGCCAATCCTCTGCGTTGTCAGTGCCAAAATGCTGTCATAGCCAGCGGTTCAAGTGAGCAAAAAGATGAAGATCGGAGAGGGGTGACCAAATAATTCCCATCGAAAACACTGCAGGAGCGTCTTTGTTGCAGCTGCAGCGTGCGGCAGAGCACTGTAAAGAGGAAGGAAAATGCCTGTTGACATTCGTCTTCGCTTGTTCTGAATTACCCTTCGTAGAAGACTCGCTGAACAAGATCATCGGTTGACCAACTGCATCATGAACGTCTCTAAGTCCTGCTTCGAAGTTCCAGCACCTCTGTCGCACTTTGTTATCACGCATGACAGTTACGTTATGTAGGCTACGTGATAACAGGCGGAACGCCTCAACATGAAGAGCACAGCACGCACTTCACACTTGACGGGTGACTAAGTTGTTCTAGGTATCTTTACATGCTCACTGTGCACTTCGAACTGAAAAGTGCACCGTCACACGATCGACGTGTATATTAGCGAAAATGAGCAGCACATTTTAGAGGCACTAAGCAGCACATTTCGCCAAGTTTCATTGGATTTTCATATGATTTTAATTTCGAGACCTATCAAAGAATGCAGAAAAAAACATTTTCTCTCGAATGCAAAAGAATACAAACCAACAACTGACCTTTTAGCGAACACATGAACACTTCTGCATTCTCTTTGGCGACGGAAGTTAAGCAGCAAACAGCTTGGCTTATATTTCATAAATATATCTCTCTTGTCATTTATTATTTTTAAGAGATACATCATTGTAACTCGCCGACGTACCTATCAATTGCAAACGAGATGGTGATGTACAATTCCTGATTACCAGACTGTTTCAATGTGCGAGGATAAATTCTTCAACTCTTGACAATGTCCCACAGACAGAGTATGTGACACTGACTACGGTTACCCGCCTGTCGACTGAGCACGTTGAGTGCAGCACTAGCATTTCGTGTTAGTAGAAATTAGTAAGCAACATGTCAGCATACACCTTCAGTCTATCTTTTCCTTTCCTATCCTTTCCTTTCCTTTCAGTTGGTCCTCATAACAGAAATACAACACTTCACTGCACATACAGTCACAAGATCGTTGGAAAGCAATGGCAAATTATCTCCATTCGGTCATTGTCCTACAGAAATACACTGCTGGTCATTAAAATTACGAAACCATGAAGGCAGCATATAATGAAAGTATAAAATTGTCATTAAATGTACTACACACTTGGATATGCAAATGATACGCATTTCATTTCAGTGCAACTGGTGTCACCATCTATATCCAGTGTAAGAAAAGCTTAGGCAGCGTGTTTGTCATTCGGAAATAGCAGTTGTTTATGAGAAACGCCTCATAAAAGAAAGAGCACGTGTCGGAACTCGACATCGGCAGGAATCGTGGTCTATCGAAACTGCGGTCCGTCGTTGTGCTATACTGCTGCTCGGGTTGTTTTGGTTTGGATCCACGACTGTTACGTGAATATCGAATTGTTGGTTTAAGGAGGGCCACACCCAACGTCAGTAACGTCTCAGCGGCCCCGGATGACTAGCGCTCGAGAAGATACACTGATCCTTCGGCCGTGCAGGATGGTACACCCACGCCACTCAGCTTAAGTCGGCAAATGGGACTGTGTTGCAGCAAGACATGTATCTACACGGTCAGTACGAAGATGCCTGGTATTGTCAGCGCGACGACCACCGCTGCGGCTTCCCTTGACAAGGCAGCAGAGATAGGAGCGTTGACAGTGGAACTCCCAACGAAGCATTAGACACAGGAGTGGCACACGACGTCGACTCTTTGGACAGGTCTTGGTTCCGTGTTCAACATCACAATAGACGTATCTGCGTGTTGAAGATCTGAGGAGAACTGACACTGCCAGACTGCATCCGTGGTCGTCAATGGGATGCCACTGGCTTCACAACACTATCACCTCTGGTCCACATAGCCGGTAATTTGGACAGTAGACGTGTTAACACCTGTGACGGTGCCCTACCTTCGAGATAATCGTGGCGTTATCTTTCAACAAGATAACGGACGATCGCATGTTGTCCGTGCTATCGCGAGCTACCTTGCCCTAGCCATCGCGTTCTTGAGATTTATCATGCACTGAAACTTTCTGGTCGTGGGTTGCTGTGGGGCTGGCACGCCGGCACTCGCCAGCCGCTAAGCTTGTTACTCTGGCACACAGCAGAAGTATCGTAGAATGACGTATCAAGCTCACTCGGGTACCGCGTCTACTTGTCGTCACCGATTTCGTCCAAATTTGTGGTATATGCAGGGATTGGCCAGAAATAAAAATGACAAAACTGGGAGCTCCAGACGCCGAAGCATTTATAAAAATAGCATTTTTGGTGCAGGTTGGGCCAGGCGTGAGCTATTTATGTTGGCGTAGTTTTAGGCAGCAGTTGGCGCAGCGGAAAGATTACAGAACAGTAATCCGAGGATTGTTGGGTGGAGTTCCTATACGGAAACTTCTTTTTTTATTTCCAGTTTTTATATTGCTTACATCGCAAATAAGTCGAGATAATGCTATCTCTCTCTCTCTCTCTCTCTCTCTCTCTCTCTCTCTCTCTCTCTCTGACTGATCCGTGGCGAGGAAAGACAAATAAATCCACAACTATACGAGATTTTCCAAGACGAAGGACTGTCATTGTGCAGTAATAAAGTGTCCCCCCCCCCCCGCCGCACCCCCATCCAAATGTACTTCGCTCCACTAGTGCAATCCTGCAATGTCAAGTATTATCGTCGACTAAAGTATTTTATCAGAAAGCTTCAAAAATTATTTCGTCAAGAGAGAAAAATAAATCGCATCCCGAGAAAACTGCATCAAAAAACATTCTACTGTAAATTACTAGCTACCCTCCCCAATATTTGTAATATTTGACAAATTCGTTATGCATTGTTTGCTGCCAAACTGTGAAAATACCATAGGTATGGACGAAATCAATGATGACGTACGGTCCCCTGTCAATTTGACCCGATGCTCGATCTGGATAGTGCCGTTGTTGCTCTCAAATGTCACAGTTCTGTGTACTAAATTTCACACCGTGTTTCCTACCAAATCACCTACAAATTTTATCATGTATTCTTCCTCCCATTCTGTATTCACACACTAAGTAATATTTTTTCCTATCCTTCTACAATTTGTACAGAAACCAGATGGCAGTTATAAGAGTCGAGGGACATGAAAGGGAAGCAGTGGTTGGGAAGGGAGTAAGACAGTGTTGTAGCCTCTCCCCGATGTTATTCAATCTCTATATTGAGCAAGCAGTAAAGGAAACAAAAGAAAAATTCGGAGTAGGTATTAAAATCCATGGAGAAGAAATAAAAACTTTGAGGTTTGCCGATGACATTGTAATTCTGTCAGAGACAGCAAAGGACTTGGAAGAGCAGTTGAACGGAATGGATAGTGTCTTGAAAGGAGGATATAAGATGAACATCAACAAAAGCAAAACGAGGATAATGGAATGTAGTCGAATTAAGTCGGGTGATGTTGAGGGTATTAGATTAGGAAATAAGACACTTAAAGTAGTAAAGGAGTTTTGCTATTTGGGGAGTAAAATAACTGATGATGGTCGAAGTAGAGAGGATATAAAATGTAGACTGGCAATGGCAAGGAAAGCGTTTCTGAAGAAGAAAAATTTGTTAACATCGAGTATAGATTTAAGTGTCAGGAAGTCATTTCTGAAAGTATTTGTATGGAGTGTAGCCATGTATGGAAGTGAAACATGGACGGTAAATAGTTTGGATAAGAAGAGAATAGAAGTTTTTGAAATGTGGTGCTACAGAAGAATGCTGAAGATTAGATGGGTAGATCACATAACTAATGAGGAGGTACTGAATAGGATTGGGGAGAAGAGGAGTTTGTGGCACAACTTGACCAGAAGAAGGGATCGGTTGGTAGGACATGTTCTGAGGTATCAAGGGATCACCAATTTAGTATTGGAGGGCAGCGTGGAGGGTAAAAATCGTAGGGGGAGACCAAGAGATGAATACACTAAGCAGATTCAGAAGGATGTAGGTTGCAGTAGGTATGGGAGATGAAGAAGCTTGCACAGGATAGAGTAGCATGGAGAGCTGCATCAAACCAGTCTCAGGACTGAAGACCACAACAACAACAACATCCTTCTTGTTGCAGTTCTAATGGTCAGCACTCTACATGTGACCTTCGGATTTCCTCAATGCTCACTGCCTTAAAATGATTTTGAGATTATTCGTAGTGTCGAACCGCATCAAACCAGTCAAAAATCTAATGACAAAAAAAAGGCTTGAAATGATAGTGATAGTAGTAGCTTTACTTAATTGTACAAAGTGGTCTGTAATTACTTCCTCTTTTGACCAATCCCATACTGATCACATGTCTACAGTTGTGGTTACTAGAGTCTGGCAATATAAATAATAATGCAGGTCGAGAAACACAGACGCTGGGCGCTTGCGAGCTACCACTTGGCTCGCCAGCCGGTACGCATTACGGAAGGGGCGAGGTGTGCAAACAGCCTGGAAACCTCGACAATGCAGCAAGAGCATTCGACGGCGAGCAGTTGGATCGTATTACGGGACGGTTGGCATCGTGTAAGCAGTGGCGCTATTTTTAATCTCCGGTATTTTGCAAGTGTGCTGCGTCGCCCTAATTTTAACGGGACCCGCGGCCGGAAGTTTCAGGACATAGCAGCAGCAGGTGCTGCGGCAACCCTGTCCGCGGTCAAGCAGGCGCGGATTCGCCCACGGCCACTTGGACAGGGATGGGGCGCAGCCCGCGGCCG
This sequence comes from Schistocerca nitens, assembly GCF_023898315.1. Classification (NCBI taxonomy): domain Eukaryota; kingdom Metazoa; phylum Arthropoda; class Insecta; order Orthoptera; family Acrididae; genus Schistocerca; species Schistocerca nitens. The sequence continues at coordinate 825,121,576 of NC_064614.1, forward strand.
GCCTACGCTGACTCAGTCCGTGCCGACCAGGTCGACGACTCGATCGGCGCCTCAACAGCGCGCCCGGCACGCCTAAGATTCCGAGCAGCTCGTTAAATGCACGGAACGGCGAGTGGTTACGTCTCGAATAGACCTATTTCAAGGCGACTGAGTCAAAAACGACAGATACGCCTAAGTGAAGTCCATTGCCACTACCGTCGCTCTTGCCAAAGTATCTGATTTGGAATTTTACTCTTGTTGAGTGAAATGGTGATTGCACTTTAAGGGGACGTTAAGTTTATACCTAGTCAGCTTCTCTGTTTCACCAGAGGATTAGGCTGACCTCAAAAATCGTGCGGAAACCAATTCTCATGTCAACAGTTGATGGTAAAACCTTGTGAGTCATATTCCTCCTCAGACTTCTTCAGTGCTCGACTTTCCTATCCGTTTGCTGGGATATTCTTCAGGATTCCTGTGCCCTGGAAGGCTTGAGATTAAGACGACACCTTGGACATAGTAATCAAAATGTCGAGCATTGAACAAGTTTGAAGGGGAATATGACGCAGTCTATCTACTCAGAAGGTTTCACCATCAACGACAAGCCTACAGACTTATATCATGTCAATAATCCAGTAGCCACCCTGATTCAACATAGCTGCAGTACGGTGGTAATTGAGAAGATACATTTTTCCCTTAATGCTTTTCTAGTTTGTTGTCCTATTGACAATGGGTCACTAGCACCGGACCATCAGCACTATTTGACAAGGATTAGGGGAAGAATGATCAAAAGAAACCTTGTAGGTAAGTTCGCTGATCCAAATACTTGATGCCCTGGTCGCTTTGGAGCATTGTAGGTGGTATCTCAAGTTTTATGTGGTCATGTCATCTCCATTGCTGATGTAAGTCATGATAGTACAGTTATCTACATGTATCACTCGATCGTATGGAATCAGCACAATAAGATGAGTCGACGTGAAGGCGCTACAGAATGGAGCAAAGGCGCTACCGTGTTTGCACGTGCCCATTACAGCACTGTGGGTGAAGTGGCCTCATTTGTTAGTGTATTGAAGAGGGCTGCCCAACGTGTCTACAAGGAACCGTGTACCACTCGCAACCACGTGACAGGGTTTTAGAACAGTGAATGTAAAACGATCCTAACCACGGAGACTGTAAATGATTGTGACACTTTGTCAGCGACAGTCGGTTTCAAACAGGGCAGGGATTGCGGCTATGATTGCTTGCAGATCCATCTCAATCAATTTCCGAGTGAATGTTGCAAAAGAAACTGCGCGCAATCGAATACCACGCAAACGGCCATTGTTCACAACAGCATATAATTCGGTACATCTTCAATGGATCAAAAAAACAGAGGAACTGATCAGTAACTGATTGGAGGTATGTGGTGTGGTCCGACAGGTCACAGTTTGCCTCCTTTTCAAATGATGCAAAGCGACAAGCGCAAATGATAGCCAAAATACAGTGTTTGACCCGCACTGTGTGGAGGGGGCCTGCGGTGGTTCTGTAATGTTTTTGGAGCATTTTTCATACAATGCCTTGGGCCCACTCACACACGGTACCTTTAACATGAAACAGATTTTTTTTTCAACATTTTCGATGACCAAGTGTTGTCCTTCGTTCTACATCTCCACAATGAATATGCTGTGGACCATTTCGAGGTGACAACAGCCATCTTCAGAGGGCTGCAAGCATACTCTCCAGGTTTGACGGAACAGAGGGTGAAATGCAGCAATTACAATCCCCGCTGTCTGGTAGCTCTACGGGAACATCACCAGTGGGTGGTTACGGGTAGATATATCATACCCGAAGACACTTGCGGACTTTCCTCGTCGCCAAATTGAGATAGTAATCAAGGTTACTGGAGGTACTACACTGCGTTTGCGTTAGGTCTCCTGGAGTGGCTAATCTTTCGTCATTGTGGTTATTAGTCTGTAATGAATCAGGAAACGTTTAGAAAAGTTTTAAAATACCAGCTCAGGTCTACGCATACCATACATGGTAACACCAGATTTAAAAAAAATTATGAGGAACTGAAGAGAATTCAAATAAAAGTAAGAAATGAGTAAAGCCTATAAACAGACAATGAAAAAATCCTTGGCCTTGGAATCTACAACGGAAATTAAAAAAGCACTGACCATGGGAGGTCTACAAAACAAGATAAAAAGGAGGTACTTGGCCAGTGTACCAAGAAATAGGCCTAAACTAAGCAGGGGCTCTACGGTTGCAAATCTAATTTTCAGGGACTTGCCACTGGGAATGTAGCTGGAAAATATGGGTACACAAAAGAAGCTCTGGAAGACCCCACAAGAGAAGTCTTGAATGGGATCACTCTGTGAGACCTGATGGCACGAAACCGAGAAAAATGGAAAAGTGCACAAGAGACTTCATTCAGCGGCTATAGGAGAAAGAGGAGGAGAAAATTAGGCACACGATAGGACAGCGTTTGTGCTCTGCCGTTATCGTAGCATATTCTGCAACCTGTGGTCCCATTTTCGGCGAAGCACTCGACTGCCTCTCCTGCAACTCTCGTTTCCTATAATTCGGTGCATTAATCTGGACTCAGAGCTATCACCCCATGTTTCTCAAACCTGCCGCATCTCCTGAACGTTAACACGATCAATATGATACCGCGATATTGGTCACTCTCCGATATGAGTATAACAATGTTACCCTTAATACAAGACAAAACTCAATATATGGGATTTTTCTTATTCTTCGTTTTTTACTGTCATCGCCTGAAATATCCTGGGCCGCGCGGGGTAGCCATGCGGTCTTGGGCGCCATGCCACGGTTCGCGCGGCTCCCCCTGTCGAAAGTTCGAGTCCTCCCTTGGGCATGTGTGTGTGTGTGTGTGTGTGTGTGTGTGTGTGTGTGTGTGTGTGTGTGTGTGTGTTGTCGTTAGTTTAAGTTAGACTAAATAGTGTGTAGGTCTAGGGACCGATGATCTCAGCAATTTGGTCCCACAGAACTTACCACAAATTTCCTGAAATATCCTGTTATTACCCTACGTATATGAGAGCATAAAATCACGTTACACAGTATTTTGTTTATAATTATAATAAAAACAACGATTTCCGCAGGCAGCGTGTGCTGCAAGAAATATCCGACAGACCGACTTCTGCTTGCTAATTCGCTGTCTCTAAAAGACGGATTCGTGAAGCTCATACCAGAAAACAGAGTGTGCTAATCAGACGACGACCTTTTTATGCTGATTAGAATGATTTCGAAAAATAAAATCCGAGCAGAAGATACAATGACGAACCAAAACTCTATTCCCATTGCCCACCAGCGACACTGAATATCTTCTGCTAGCGCTGCGGGCACACAACACGGTAAACAATGTATGTAAGGAAAGACAAATGGGGAACAATACTAGCGGCGATGGAGCCGCCGAATAGGGAAATCTGCTGACATAAGCGGCTTTGGCAAAGGTTAGATTGCTACAGTCCGCCGTCTGGAAAAGAGTCTCGGGAAAAGCTACGCTGGTCGGTTATGCGCGTGTTCTTGTCAAGAGCATCTACAGAATGTGGTTAAACGACGATGAAACTACGAGTACGCGACTTGTTGGACGTTCACGCCTCGTCAATGTACTTGGAGGTCGGAAGCTTGCCCGCTGTATAAAACGGGAAAAGCGGCAACCTGTAGAAGATCTGATGACAGAGTACACTGCTGGGCAGGCACAACTGTTTCTGAGTGCACCGTTCAGCGCACATGGGGAACCGCAGCAGGCGGACACTATGTACGTTTCAACGTTGGCCCAGCGACATCGTCAAATAAGAGACTGGACCGTGGATCAATGGAAATGTTTCTCCTGAACGGCTGAATCAGTTTCTTTTTATACCAAGTCGATGATCGTGTCCGGATATACAATTATCCATGTGAACGGCTGTTCGAAACAAGCACACAGCCACGGACGTGGGCCAGTGGGGCGAGTGTTACGCTATGGGGGAAGTTCACCTGGACATCCATGGGACCTGTAGTAGTAATCGAAGGCGCCATGACAGTTGTGGATTACGCGAAAATTATTACCGGCTACTTGCATCCCCTCATGCTTAATGTCTTCACCGATGGCGACGACATCTTGGCACGAGCATAAGACTAGAGTGAACTCACGAAGATATCTTGGCCATCAAATTCGCCTGATCTGAAGCTGATAAAACACATCTGACACGCTATCGCGCGCCAGCTCTGTGCCCACCAATCCCCGACCCGTAATTTACGGAAATTGTGTGACCTGTGCGTAAACATCTGGTGCCATATACTTACGAATATGCCAAGGATTTGTCGATTCCATGCAACACCGAATCGCTACTGGACTGCATTCCAAAAGCGGACCAAAACGCTATGAAGCAGATGCTCGTAACGTTTTGACTTTTCAATTTAGTACTGTACCCTAGACATAACAATCTCCCACCTCAACCCCCCCCCCCCCCCCCGTCCATCCACCATCGCCGTCATCGCTTTAAATACCTATATGAAGAAACATTTACCGCAGTAAATAGAATGATGCCAAAGGACTGATATCACGTAGATATTACTGTGCTTTTCCATTCGCTCGCGGAATGCATCAAGATGAAAATCTATGAAGCAAATCAACAGATGCTTTTCCCCCTTCTTCCGTAATCATCAAAGTTACGGAACTAGATCATTAAGATTACAACAGAGCGTCAAACTATGAACTTCGCAGCACTTCATGACACACTTTCGATCATTACTACCCAAAATAGGACATGTCATTACTTTACTGCGTTGTCGCCATCTAGGACTCTTACAAACGAGATAATGTTACGCCCGTTTCTGATTCCTGTTAGGCTTTCACTGACGATTGCCAAAACAGTAATACTTGGTTTGAGAAGAAGATAGAGCAACAATACATCTCTCTGGTCACGTATTCAATGCGTATACGGCGTGTTTAACGTCAATTACAACATCGACGTTCTGGGTACGACAAACTTACTACTCATAAACTTCATTCTTCCACTGTGAGGCGGAGCGTGCGTTTATTTTCGAACTTTCTGGCAGGTTATAGTTTGTGCCCGATCGAACTCGAAACCAGAACTTTGTCTTACGCGCGCACTGTTCCTACCGACTGACCTATACAAGCACGACTCACGACCAGCTCTCCAAAACTAAATTCCTCCTACATCTCTTCACTAATTTCCAGGCTTTCTCTACCTGTGAAGTAGAAGGCTGCTATAGGAATAATTCCAGAGGTAAGGGACAAACAGCATTAATAAACAAGCCAATGCCCTGAACTGATACAAAACTGTTCACAAGGAATAATTCTTCTACAAAAAAGGACGAACGGTTTGCACTTTTTGACACAATGTAAACTCAAGTAAATACAATGCCTAACAAAAAAGTGAAGCCGCGCGCTTAGAGGCGGCATGTCACTGATTGCGCGGCCCCTCCCGTCGGAGGTTCGAGTCCTCCCTCGGGCATGAGCGTGTGTTGTTCTTAGTATAAGTTAGTTTAAGTAGTGTGTAAGTCTAGGGACCAATGACATTAGCAGTTTGGTCCCATAGGAATTCACACACAATTAAAAAAAAAAAAAATGAAACACACAGAGGACATGGTCGGATGTCAATGTAATTTTGAACACATACACACCATTGGCGGGTAAGTAAATCATTAAACAGTTGCAGATCTCTGTGACAGGTAGAACGATCACCGAAGCGCGTTAGTGTTGTTCATGTGTAATGTAGTCACCAAGCTTGGTAGGATATATGAGGGACGTGACAATGTTATTAGCAACAGACGGAGGTTGACCGGCTGATGAAATCGTGCAATATTCAGATTTGTGGGCCATTCTGATGTGACAGTGTCTCCTTGTTGGACCTCATGACAACGTGTGGGCAGGCATACTCGTCGTCAAGGTTGCGGCCGACCACGTTTGACCGTCACAAGGAAGGACCGCCGTATTGGGCACCAAGCACATCGCAACCCCCTCATAACTGCGCGAGAACATGCAGTGGACTCCCTGCAACATTCTGCGTCATCCGCACCACTGGTCGGAGACTAGCAGCTGCCGGAATAGGGAAGTACCGTCCCATGCGTAGGCTGCCGTTAACACTGCATAAACGGTCCGTTTGGAATGGTGCCGCGACGAGGGAAAGCATGGACTGCATACGAATGGCGTCGTATGATGTTCAGTGACGGATCACGGTTGTGCACTACCCCAGATGACCATCGCCAGTGAGTATGGTGGCGAACTAGTGAAAGATCTCATTCCTCCAGTGCTGTGCTATGTCGCTCCTGGCGTCAACGTGTGGGGAGCCATAGGGTATGACTTCAGGTCGCGGACACGGTCGCTGGACAACGGTATGTCACGGACACCCTGCGTCCTCGTGTGCTACCTCTCACAAAACAGCAACGTGGTGCAATTTTGCAACGAGACAGTGCTCGTCCACAAATGCCACGTGTGTCCACAAACTGTGTGCATGATGTTGAGGTGCCCTGTGGCCTCCAAGGCCTCCAGATCCGACCCCACAGAACATGTTTGGGACCAGCTCGGATGTCAACTTTGTTCCGGTGCCAGTATCCAGGGTACAGAGGACCACTTACAACGGTTGTATGCTAGCTCGTTTCGGAGGCGATACAACATGACATCCTTCCCAACCGAATCATGCAACAGGGATAATAACGTCATACTGGCAAGTGGGATCACACTGCCAAGTTCTTTCTAAACTTGACATTCGCTATTGTAATTACTGCAATAACATCACATACCCTCTCAAGATTACTTCACATTTTTTGTCACGCATTGCAGATCATACTATCTGACAAAGTATTGATCCAAATCATTCGATAAGTTTTTATATTACTGTCCACGTTTACTTGCTGCCTAATTATTGAGATAAGCTGCCACTGTTTCATAATTCCTACGCCCAAAAAAGTGTTTTGTTTATAAATGGTCATTCTGGAAATTAGATGACATATATACGAGACAAAGTTTGAGCTATACACGCCGGAAATTCGAAAACTTCTTACCAACGTTGCAAACAACTACATTGCCCAGCAATGTGATGTGCCCTGTCGCAGAGGAGCAAAATGCCAGAAGACGTCACACTCGTACAGCAACTGTGAATGGTCCTACGTCACTGCCTCTTGACAATACCTCTCAGCTTTGACTGTGCCATCACGTTGCGTACAATCACCAGTACATGGTTCTTTTCAATGCCTGACACAATAGCACCACACAAATGAGGTCTGAGCGACTCTCTCTCTCTCTCTCTCTCTCTCTCTCTCTCTCTCTCTCGCTCCTAAAGCAGTATGACGCCGTTCCATAAAATGAGTTTAGCTCTCGCAGTGCAGCAAAGACCATAGGAAAATTGGGACGAAAAGTAAACTGATGGAGAACAATACAGAAGATAAATGAACTCTATTAATTAACTTTGAAAATTCGACACAGAATACAAGTAGTTCCTTATTACGGAAGAAAAACTGATTGGTCAGTATAATATCACGAAAATTCATTCTTCCTGACTGATTAGATTTCCTTGTTAAACTGACGTTTCCGCAATTCTGTCGGGGAATGCGGTACGCTCTGACGATGAATTTCACAAGGACACATATTTTTTGCACGAACAAACACATATTGATCTTCTTTTATACCTACCGTAAAGTATTTATATGACTATTTTGGTTTTTGATGTGACAAATAAAATTAGGAAACAATCTAAACTAAGATTAAGTAGCCCTGCCATTACGGCTGACTACGCAGGAATAAACGTGCAAAGTGTATTCTTTGAATATTCAAACGGTTTTTCCAGATAAATAATACGCTCCCGATTCTGAAATCACATCATCGAGTTATTGGCATCGATTACTGACATGTTCCCGCATCAACAGTAAAAATTAAATGACTGTATAGCATTATCGGCCCGGAGGCACCACCTGGGGCAGTTCGGCCGCCTAGTCCAAATCATTCTATTCGATGCCACTTCGGTGACTTGCGCGTCGACGGGGACGATGAGATGACATGATGATCACAACACTAACACCCACTCCACGAGCAGAGAAAATCTCCGACTCAGCCGGGGATCCCAGGCAGCAACGCCAACCCCAGACCATGAGATACGGACAGTAAAATTACTGACTGCTGGAGATGACACTATGATATGCTACTGTCAACGTTTTGGCTTCTCAAGTGCTTTCACAGCTAATCTGAAAACTCATTTATGATCAACTCGAAAGGAAACAGGTGACCTTGGTCTCGGGACGCGAGATCTGTCTACAGTTGACACTTTAATTTCAGTTAAATTCAAAATAACCGAGGAAGGCTTTTTTGAAAATAATATGAAAACCGCAAACATATCTGCTGACTCTTTACATATTTAACGAAGAATACACATATTATAAACAAAAATTAACAGGCTAACAGAAGCGTCCATTAAAGCTACGAGGACGACAGCACCGTAATATTCAGTGTCTCCTATTAAGTCTGCAAATGTTTACAAGTTGGATAGGATTCCTTTCGCGGTGAAGTAGCTCCGCTTCGCAATAAAAACGAATCGTTTTATGGCAAGATTACTCGAGCTTAAAACAAAGCTTATATTGCGACCTTGTGCGACGATTGTTTCATTTACCTATAGTACACCAGGAACATACACGAAGCCCTTTACACAAAGAATGGAGAGCTCGGAAGTAGGTCTGCTACCCGTGGCATACACAACTTCGACAGAGCTGTGGCTCTCGCCTGGAGGTCCAACAGGCCCATTGGAGAATAGGGGCGATTATGTTGTGAGTCTGAAATGATGGCATCAGACTGGGAAACACACAGGAAAGCAGCTTCATGGCTAAGATATTTGCGAATGTTGCGGGATAATACACATTCTTCTTCTGCCTTGCACTCGGGTAGTTGTTCGTTCGCAAGCGTAATGCAGGCGACGGCTATAGTATCCTATTATGTCTGCTTGCGAAATGTCTAATTGTGAACGAATTGTTGCGTGACTAGCGCGGCCATATCACTGTCCTTTACCAAAGTCCTCGATAAATGCTCAGGTTTTCTCCTTGTCAGCAGTTAGTGGCGAAAGGAGAGAAACCCAAGCACCTTTATACCGCTCAAAAAAAAGGTCCTTTTAGTTGGACAAAAATCACTTTCCGTGACCTGCTAATATAGCTACTTTGTTGACTGCTTACTCGAGCCTTCTTATGTGGGTGCAACAAACGACGCCCTCTGCATAATTAATTCACGCCGGAGCAGAGAAATAACTGAAGCACGCAGAGAAATAAGTGAAGAACACCTCTTCATTACAAAGAAAGTTTCCTAGAAGTGTGTAAAGCTTTCGGTTACGTATTATCTGACGAGGAAGAATGATATTATCATAGTTCTAGAAGGTAATTCGAACTTAAGCCTTAAGTCTAAATGCAACCGAACTGGTACTACAAACCTTCTTTCCTATTATTAAAGAAAGAGCTCATGCTGATAAAAATGCACTATTTACAAACAAAGCATTTCAATAATTAGACTTCTCCTGACAGCTTAGCTGACTAAAAGCACGAAAGGAAATTAGAAATGAACCGTCAAGCCCACGTTCTAAAAAAAGAAGACTGGAGAATGTGGGAGCGTGTACAGTTCTAACCACGAAACGGCGCTGCAAGATCGTATCAGAGTAGTAGAAACATTTCATTTTCTCTCTGACTGGAACGTTCGCGACCGTTATCCTGACACTGCAGTAGTAAATGAAATCAGACACAATATAAAGGAGACACATTAACTGTTTACATGGCTAATTACTGGATCGCCCATGCCTGACAGCAACCGTAAAGCTAAACGGGTCATAACCACGAACCGACTCAGAAAATTTACAACAAGATACCATTTTGAAGCTTAAGAGATACTTTTGCCTTCGAAAAAAGTCATGAATTGGACCAATTCACAATGAGATGCAAAAACCGGTGAAGACTGAAAGCGCCGTTTTTTTTTCGAAAATTTTTCTTCGAGGAAAGGAGGGAAAATGACGGTTTAACATCCCGAAGATGCAGTGGTCAGTACAGACAGGACACACCCTCGCTCTGTTGAAGGAAATCGAAAATGTCCTTTAAAAAAAGTAATTTGCCGTAAGCTATTTAGGATTACTAAGGAAAACTTAAATCTGGATGGCTGGACAGGGATCTGAACTGCTTTCTTCCCAAATACGCTTTCCTTTCAAGAAAAAATGTCAAGATGATAAATACACATCCACATATTACGCACGTCAGAAAAGCCTGCTGCTAATTCTAACATCGATGCTGTGCTGCACAGCTGATTATCGTACTTAGATACGTGACGCCGCGGGCATGATTGGAAAAAAAGTAAAAAAGACATTCGGGTTCTACGTACCATCTACGTCAAATTCATTAGTGACGGAGCATTAGCTTAGTAGAACGAGGACGGGGGGAAAACCAGATTGACCTTGTTTGAGAAGCCAAGAGATGTTTCCCTGAAGTGACTCAGTACCACCACAAACCTAAATCGGGAGGGCCGGAGTAGGGTTTGAGATCCGGTCCTTCTGAATACCAGTCAATCAAGCTTACTTCGGCGCCGCCTCGCTACACATATGTACCCCATGTTCGAGCTCATTCCAGCATTCACGTAGCGGGGTATTTGGTAATAGTGATCTCGACAAATCAAGGTCCAGTCAGCACTGTTCTTGCAAGTTATCCCTCCAGCCAACACTGTTATTTCAAGTTATCCCCGCCAATCAACTGAAATGTTTCTCCATCCTCTTTTTGCCACCATTATAACGAACCCATTGGACAATAACGCCCAATTACGCACCGACTAATGTGACGTAAAAATCTTAGCAATACAGTGTACGAAAGTTGTTGTGGTCTTTAGTCCGAAGATTGGTTTGACGCAGCTCTCCATGCTACTATATCCTGTGCAAGCCCCTTCCGAATAACTACTGCAACCTACATACTTCTGAATCTGCTTAGTGTATTCGTCTCGTTGTCTCCCTCTACGATCCCCACCAATTTCCCTCCATTACTAAATTGGTGATTCATTTATGTTTCATAATGTGTCACATCAATCGATCTCTTCTTCTGGTCAAGTTGTAACACAAACGTCTTTTCACCCAAATTCTATTCAGCTACATGATCTACCCATCTAACCTTCAGCATTCTTCAGCAGCACCACATTTCGAAAGGTTCTCTTCTCTTCTTCTCTAAAGCTTTATCGTCCAGCTTTCACTTGCACACATGGCTACACTTCAGACGAATACTTTCAGAAAAGATTTCTTCACACTTACATCTGTATTCGATGTTAACAAACTTCTCTTCTTCTGAAACGCTTTTTTTGCCGTTGTCAGTCTATGTATTTTATATCCCCTCTCTTTCGGTCATCACCAGTTATTTTGCTGCCCAAATAACAAAACTCATCTACTATTTCACGTGTCTCGTTTCCTTATCTAACTTCCTTACCATCAGCTACTTCAATTCGACTACATCCCATTATCCGTGTTTTGCTTTTGTTGATGTTCATCCTTTATCCACCTTTCAAAACACTGTCTATTCCGTTCAAGTGCTCTTCCAAGTCCTGTGTTGTCTGTGACAGACAATGTCATCGACAAACCTCAAAGTTTTTATTCTTTTCCCTGAATTTTAATTCCTTCTCCAAATTTTTATTTGGCCTCATTTACTGCTCGCTCAATGTACAGACTAAATAAAATCAGGGATACGCTATTACCCTGTCTCACTCCCTTCTCAACCGCTACTTTCCTTCCTCCAACCCTTATAACTGCCGTCTGGTTTCTCTACGAGTTGTAAATAGCCTTTCGCTTCCTGTATTTTACCTCTGCTACCTTCAGAATTTGAAAGAGAGTATTCCAATCAACATTGTCAAAAGCTTTCTCTGTATTTCCTTCAAAATTGTCAAAAGCTTTCTCTAAGTCTACAAATGAAATAAACATAGATTTGCCTTTCCTTAACCTAGCTTCTAAGATAAGCCGTAGAATCAATATTGCCTCGTATGTTTCCACATTTTGCCGGAATCCAAATGATCTTCCCCGAGGTCTGCTTCTACCAGTTTCTCCATTCTTCAGTAAATAATTCGTGTAAGTATTATTAAATTAAATTGATAGTTCGATAATATTCACACCTGTCAGCACCTGCTTTCTTTGGAATTGAATTATCACATTATTTTTGAATTCTGAGGGTATTTCGCTTATCTCATACATTCTGCACGTCAGATGGAAGAGTTTTGTAATGGCTAACTCTCCCAAGACTGTCGGTAATTCAGACGGAATATCTTCTACTTCCAGGGCCTTGTTTCGATTACGGTCGTTCAGTGCTCTGTCAATTTCTTCTTGCAGTAATATATCTCCCATCTAATCTTCATTTAAGTGTTCTTTCATTTCTATAACTTTGCCTTTAAGTCCCATCTCCTCTGTATACACCGTCTACATATTCCTTCTAACTTCCAGCTTTCCCTTCTTTGCTTAGGACTGGTTTTCCATCTAAGTTCTTTTCTCACAAATAAGCTTCATATATTTATAATATTCGGAGGTAATGAATGCAGGAGGTAATTCAACTTACTGCAGCAGCTGATGATGATGATGATTGGTTTGTGGGTCGCTCAACTACGTCGTCATCAGCACCCGTACAAAGTCCCAATTTTTACACAGTCCAATCTATCCACTGTCACGGATGATGACGAGGAAATGATGAGAACAACACAAACACACAGTCCCCGGGCAGAGAAAATCCCCAACCCGGCCGGGAATCGAACCCGGCACCCCATGATACAGAGGTAGCAACGCTATCCACTAGACCACGAGCTGCGGACAATTGACTGCAGTTCACGGATATTAGCATGAATCGCTGTGTGTCATGCGATAGCAAATTTACATACTTCTCTTTATCTACATCGATGGTCCCCAATGCACCATATCGCGCGTGGTGTAGGGTACCCCGTACCACTATTAGTCATTTCCTTTCCTATTCCATTCGCAAATAACGCAAGGGGAAACCGTCTATCTATATGCCTCTGTTGTTGTTGTTGTGGTCTTCAGTCCTGAGACTGGTTTGATGCAGCTCTCCATGCCTCTGTATGAGATCTAATTTCTCGTGGTCCTTATGCGCAATGGGTGTTGGAGGCAGCAGAATTGTTTCGCAGTCAGCTTCAAATGCTGGTTCTCTAAATTTTCTAACAGTGTTCCTCGAAAAGAATGTCGCCTTCCCTCCAGGGATTCCATTTGAGTTCCCGGAGCACGTCCGTAACACCTGCGTGCTGTCGGAACCTACCAGTACCAAATCTAGCAGCCCGTTTCTGAATTGCTTTGATTTCTTTCTTTAAGCCGACCTGGTACGGATCCCAAACACTCGAGAAGTACTCAAGAATATGTCGCACTAGCGTTTAACAGGCGGTTTCCTTTACAGATGAACCTCGCTTTCGACCATTCGCCTTCTCTACCACAATCCTAAAAAAATGGTCGTTCCATTTTAAATCGCTCTGCAACGTTACGCCTAGATATTTAAAGGAGATGACGTTACAAACAGGACGTTACTAGTGCTGATCCGAACATTACAGGTTTGCTTTTCCTACTCATCGACATTTACTTACATTTTTCTTCATCAGGCATGCAAGCCACCCAGGTGGCGTCAAACAAAGTAAACCAGACCGTCATCCACAAGGGATCCCATGAAATGACTGTTGAATGCAATATAAGAATAGATAACATTGTCACAACAAAATCAAAACGATGTGAATTCTTATATTGCATTCAACAGTCATTTCATGGGATCCCTTGTGGATGACGGTCTGGTTTACTTTGTTTGACGCCACCTGGGTGGCTTGCATGCCTGATGAAGAAAAATGTAAGTAAATGTCGATGAGTAGGAAAAGCAAACCTGTAATGTTCGGATCAGCACTAGTAACGTCCTGTTTGTAACGTCATCTCCTTTAAATATCTAGGCGTAACGTTGCAGAGCGATTTAAAATGGAACGACCATTTTTTTAGGATTGTGGTAGAGAAGGCGAATGGTCGAAAGCGAGGTTCATCTGTAAAGGAAACCGCCTGTTAAACGCTAGTGCGACATATTCTTGAGTACTTCTCGAGTGTTTGGGATCCGTACCAGGTCGGCTTAAAGAAAGAAATCAAAGCAATTCAGAAACGGGCTGCTAGATTTGGTACTGGTAGGTTCCGACAGCACGCAGGTGTTACGGACGTGCTCCGGGAACTCAAATGGAATCCCTGGAGGGAAGGCGACATTCTTTTCGAGGAACACTGTTAGAAAATTTAGAGAACCAGCATTTGAAGCTGACTGCGAAACAATTCTGCTAAATCTGCAAAGACAGTCGCAAGATAAGATCAGGCTTCCGTGGCGAAAGGTGAAAAATAAAATTTTAAAAATCGAGGAATATTTGCAGGCCACCAGAGGACGCAACGATCCACACAGTTCTCTCCCAATTGTAAAGTAAGGGTTAAATTGCGTAATAGGGCAATCCATATCGTTATTTCAATTGGTCCAGTAGTCACACTGGAACGACGAGTATCAAGTAAAGTCTATTGCACCGTCTTATCGAATGAGGCGGCGCAGTGGACTCACATTCGGTAGGACGGCGGTTCAAAAACACGCGTCCGGCCACCCTGATTTAGGGTTTCCGTGATTTCCTTAAGTCGCTTCAGGGAGCTGCCGGGACGGTTCATTTGAAAGGGCACGGCCGACTTCATTCCCAATCCTCCTCCAATCCAATAGGACCGATGGCCTCACTGTTTGGTCCCCTCCCCCAAATCAACTAACCAACCAACAAACATCGCCTTAGGCTATCATGTTCGTTCACTGACGCAAGCATTATTTCTATCAGGGGGATGCATCTTCCAAAATGCTGGTGAGCTCCTTTACAAGGCCGTAAATGTCCAGAAATGGTAAGATGAATTGGATGAAGTAATAATAAATCTTCGCGGGTTTGCACACTTTTGATATTTTAATATTATCTGTGCTTGAAAACAAAGATTCTCTAGGAACGGGAACAGTTTTTTTTTCCTTTTTTCTTTTTGTGCGGAATGGTACATTACCGTCCTGGACATCCTTTAAGAGTTATTTGAATCATTCATCAGGATAACTTCGGCTGTTTTGCTTGCTGAAGGGAACATCTATACAATACGTGGTAAATGTTATTAGGTTCATCTTCATCATAACAGCACCACAGATATAAATTGTAAAACGAAAGGAATACTTGGCACCTATCATATAATATTTATAACGAACTCTTCTAGTCCATGTCATATGCACAACAAGTTTCGGCTTATGCATCAATTTTCAAGCGTTTACAGAGCCAACTCACGAACGGTAGCACATGCTGTGGGATTGATGCTACCTTCACGTCTGTAACACTTCGCTGTTGAGTAGGCTGTCATGTGCTGTTTCATAATATGTAGCGTGGCAGCTAAGTATAATCGCTAATCATTTTTTTTTTAAGCCGATACTGATATTAGAATAATTTGACACTGAATATAGCCATACAGGGAATATAATAAAGCTCGAAAACTTACACGGGTGAAAACCTACAGTACGCAAAAACGTTCCAATCAACAAGGGTCCACGAATGAGCCGTTTGTGACATAGCTGCGAATGTGTGGTTGGCTGTACAACCGCTTGCCCGACATTGCGCTGTGACACACGGTCCAGCCACAAAAACGTGACCATCGGTTATGTTCGACATCGATGTTCAATAAATACTCACAGACGACAGATGGCAGCACTAGCAGTGGAAGGTACAAAAAGCGTGTCGCGGGGAAGCAGACAACAGTGCTATCGGCGTCGTGATACAGACTTGGAGCGTCCAAAGGAGCATCGTCATCGACTTTCGGGACAAGGTGGAAGCCTTTCTGAAGAGGCAAGTTTGAAAACTATTCGCATGCCGACATGCTTCAAATACACCACGCATGGCAAACCGGCGCTATCCAAAACGGGCTATAAATGATAGTGGTGAACGACGGCTGCCGTGATTCTTACGAGCGAATAGATGTGCAACTGTCAAGCAACCGATCGCCCAGATGAACCAGGGGGCTAACAGTGTCTCCTCAACAGCCGCTGAGCGAACGTTGCCGCATAAGGGCCTCCGCAACAGGTGCCTGGTTCATGAACCCTTCTGACTGCTGGTCATCGGCGAAGAAGGCTGGAGTTCGTACGCCAGTACAGCAGCTGGACGTCCAATGAGCGGCGACAGGTGGCCTTTCCAGATGAATCACGTTTTATGCTCCATCAGAAGGATGACCAATGGCATGTACGGCGTGAAACGTCTGAAAGCAAACACCCTGCCACAATCGTCGGAAGTGTCCAGCCCAGAGGAGGGAGCGCGTTTCTCTGGGGAATGTTTTCGTGGAACTCCCTGGCTGATATCGGCACTCTGGAACGCACAGTGGATCAACATAAATATGCATCTGTTCTTTGGGACGACACTCAGGCTTTTGACAGGTGGTCACATTAATGTGAATGGACAGTGTAGTTACAACACGTCGTGTACTTCGCAATTATACAGTATGAGGACTGTTGATGGTCGTAACTTCTGAGGACACACTGACACGTGCATTAAACAAGTCTCATGTGGGACTAGTGGTAACACAGCGGCAAACTTCTCAGAGACCATTTCGCAGACTATTTCTATAAGATTCATGGATCAGTGCATTGGCGAAACTGCCTAAGGAGTGGATTTTACATGGTTTTCCTATCCAGACTATGTTGAAGAATTTGTTTGTAAATGTATTTGAAGTAAAAAATGTAACTTTTTATTGTTTCCGTTAGCGTCAACTTTATTTCTTTCTTCCAGTTCCAATTTTCTTCCAATCCCATCCAATAAACCGTACGGCGGTTGCCAGCGACGACTCGGCCTTCACACTATTTTTTTTTATGGTCTGGGCAGCTGTAGGTACTGGGAGATGAAGAGGCTTGCACAGGATAGAGTAGCATGGAGAGCTGCATCAAACCAGTCTCAGGACTGAAGATCACAACAACAACAACAACAACAACAGGGTCTGGGCAGTTTATATGATTAATACACGGATATTTTTCTACCTCCAGAATTAACAGCTCACTGTGCACATAATTCATGTTCCTCATCGATTATGAATCGATTTGGTCGGGAGCGCGCGACGGACTAAACGCCTCGTGAAAAACAGCTCGTGTGGCCGTGGCCGTAGTGGATGCACACCCTCTAGCTAGTGCAGCTTGTGCTGTGGGAACCTCCAGGGTAAGTGGACAGTTGCTCTGAGTGCACCATTAACAATAAGTATTGTCCGGAGACTGCCGATATGAGAGTTGGAAGCACTGCCCCATACAACCGCCGCATACTTAATTATGAGACATCCTATATAGACCAAAACTTGTTGCGCGTATGACCTGATGAAACAGAACTCATCATTAAATATTGCAGCTTGAGTGAAAAAATGTTGCCTTGATTCATCTAGTGCAATACTATTAACTGGAGCTGATCACTGACAACTCTTTAGCAAAATATTCGATCAACACTTATCGCTCATGGACTGCCACTGTTCAGGACGCCAGTCGATGGTCACCGAGGACTCGCCCACGGCGCAGCTACCACAGAACGCTGAATGGGTTCGCCAAACATCGCCGACCGCTCGGAAGGTGTTCGCTAATCCCAGCTGGGTGGAAAAGGTTTTTTGGATGTTTTCCCCTGTACAGGCCGGGGAGCAGAAGCCGATCGCGGCGAGTGGAATGCAGCGGCGTGTGGAGACCCCTGGCGAGGGCGCGCGACGGAAATAGCCGCGGCTGCCTGGCGGCGGTCCCGGCCGGCCGCTCGGACCGCGGGCCTCGCCGGCCGAGCCTAGCCGAGCAGAGCCGGCGCCGCCGTCGCCGTCGCGGCAGCGGCCGATCTGCAGCGGCGGCGCGACCGTGCTATTTCCAGCGCGGCGGCGGTGCGCGAGTGGCCAGATAGAATAAGGAAACACGTACGCTACCGGAGAAAACACATCGCACCATCCAACGAGTGTTTTTCAGTTCACTCAAAATCTCTACTTACCCCTTTTATTAATATGCGAGGGTGGTTTGATAAGACTGGTAAAGAAGCTAGATTTTTTTTTTCTTTCGTGAACAGCTCACCCACAGTGGATATCAAACAAACGAACAAAAAAGTCCGTGAGAATTCCAGTATGAGGAGGAGGGTGATTTCATAAGAAGCTCCTGAAAAATTAACGGTGAACGCAACGGGAAGGCGAGCTGCGGGCATGAGCATATCACAATAACGACTTTTCCTTCTTCTCGGCTGTAGTTTAACCGCTGTTTCTGGATACCCATAATTTATATGGACTAATATCCAAATAATTCAAATGGTTCAAATGGCTCTGAGCACTATGAGACTTAACATCTGAGGTCATCAGTCCCCTAGAACTTAGAACTACTTAAACCTAACTAACCTAAGGACATCACACACATCCATGCCCACGGCAGGATTCAAACCTGCGACCGTAGCAGTCGCGCAGTTCCAGACTTAAGCGCCTAGAACCGCTTGGCCACCGCGGCCAGCTCCAAATAATTAAAACACTTTGAAATATAAGTCCTTTAATTTTTTTATTTCTGAAGTTCCATAACATTAAATTTCCATCTTACATAAAAACACAGAATTTCCCGAGATTTTACAAAATTCCCGAAATTCCCTGATTTTTCAAGGTGAAATGCAATTCCCTGAGAATTCCAGGTATTCCAGAAGAATCGCCACCTGTCACCTTACTTGCTGACATAGTCTCGTTTGAGGAATATACATTTGGTCCAGCGATCCTCCACCTTTTTCATCTCATCGGAAAAATAGGTTCTGTCAAACTCTGTAAAATACTCGTTGACTGCAATTGTCACTCATTTGACGAAAATTTCTTCCCATCAAGCCAAAGTTTCAAGTTAGGTAGCAGGAAGAAGCCAGCTGGCGCTGACTCGTGAATAACGTGGATGAGGCACTAACTCAATGCCCATTTCATGTACCGTCGCTGATGTGTGGGGTGGTGCTTTATCCTGATGAAAGAATCCTTTTTGCGTGCCAATCTTGGTCTTTTTTCAGCCAACGCAAGTTTCAAATGATCTGACAATGAAGTATAACAGGGTCAATTTATGATTCTGCCTTTTTCCAAGTACTCTTTGAAGATTATTCCTTGTAAATCCCCCCCCCCCAAAAAAAAGGGCCATCACCTTACCAGTTGACTAAATGGTCTTTTGTCTTCTTCAGTGCACTTTCAACAGCCTTTCTTCATTGTTGAGACTGTCGTTTTGACTCCGGTTCGTAATGATGGATCCAGGTTTCACCAACTGTAAAAAGCTCATCGGTGAAGAAGTCTTGTGGACTGTTATTAAACATCGCCAGACACTGTGTTGAAATGCTCTGTCGGATGCGCCTTTGCCGCGCGGGATTAGCCAAGCGGTCTTAGGCGCTGCAGTCATGGACTGTGCGGCTGATCCCGGCGGGCCGGCCGAAATGGCCGTGCGGTTAAAGGCGCTGCAGTCTGGAACCGCAAGACCGCTACGGTCGCAGGTTCGAATCCTGCCGCGGGCATGGATGTTTGTGATGTCCTTAGGTTAGGTAGGTTTAACTAGTTCTAAGTTCTAGGGGACTAATGACCTCAGCAGTTGAGTCCCATAGTGCTCAGAGCCATTTGAACCATTTTGATCCCGGCGGAGGTTCGAGTCCTCCCTCGGGCATGGGTGTGTGTGTTTGTCCTTAGGATAATTTAGGTTAAGTAGTGTGTAAGCTTAGGGACTGATGACCTTAGCAATTAAGTCCCATAAGATTTCACACACATTTTTTTTTTAATGCGCCTTTGGCCGACTGAGAGCAATCGCGGCACCCACCTACCACACAGCTACTTCATAGTCAATTCTCCAAGCAGGATATTATGCACTCGCTCGGTTAAAATGCCTACAGTCTCAGCAATCTCTCAAATTTTTATTCGGCTGTCTTGCATCACTATATCATGGATTTTGTCGTTGGTTTCCTCTGTGGTGACCTCAACTGAACGGAAGGAGTGCGCTTCGCCTTCGGTGCTTTCCGACCACGTTTAAATTCATTAACGCAAAAGCAGATGGTCTTCAATGATGGCGCAGAGTGCGCGTGAACTTCGTCCACTTGTGTTTTGATCTGTGCGGCAGCCCAACCCTTCAAATGACAATGTTTAATAACAACACGAAACTCTGTTCTCCGCGTTTTCAATCACAGTAGGCACACTGACCAGTTCAGACGGCTATCAACAACGAACTATACGCTGCACAATGTTTAAATTCTTTGTACGATCCTTGGAATAATGAAGCTTACCAGCCATGAAAGAGCAAGAAAATTTTCCATTCTTTCACGAAAATTTACACTTATCAAACCACCTTCGTACTATGATACATCCGTTCAAACTAGTTCGTCAGTTATGTGCGCTTGGTCCATACTAGTACTATGATTGCGAAAATAACTCTGTTTGTTACCCCATTCACGACTAAACTGCTCAATCGATTTTGCTGAAATATGGTATGGAGAGGAAGTACACAGGCTACTTGAGAAAGTGTGTAGTACAAAACATTTGTTGATTTGAAGAATAGAATGCGAAATATGGAACAATGATTACTCTTTGACTTTTGTACTTAATCATATGTGTGAAAATGCTTTTAATGCTTCGCATTCTCTACACAGTTTCGATTAAACGTAATGAATATAATGCCTACAACATCCTCAACATGTTTAATAAATACTTCCATACTATGTCTGTCGTAAGCCTATCGAATTTTAGGCACTGGGCGTCGTAGCTTCGGAGGTGCTTGAAGACTCACAATGTCGGCATGATTTAAATGCTGTACAACAAAGATGTCGTGCCGTTACTTGTAGAATGTGGGGAGCTTTAAATGATGCTGTATTTGATTATGATAACCGAGCGTAACCCTGTGTAACAGGCAAACACGCGAGAGCAGCTGACGTTCTTGCACATACAAATGTTATAAAATTTGCGCTGCACCGAAATACAAATTATTTATTTTCTTTCTATGTAAGTTTAACGCTATTAAATAGCTTAGAAAGTCAATATTTTATTTTAGTATCACCACCATCATTCATCGTAACAAAACGATTAATGTGCATAAACAGCTCGTGATCTTGTGGCCAGCAATTGCTAAGCCTCGATTAATGGGTCGCGGGCAGGAATCTTAGCCATGTCGGATTTCCATCGAGCGAGGTGGCGCAGTGGTGCACACTAGACTCGCATTCGGCAGGATGACGGTTCAGACCCGTCTCCGGCCATCCTGATTTAGGTTTTCCGTGATTTTCCTAAATCATATCAGGCAAATGCCGCGATGGTTCCTTTGAAACGGCACGGCCGACTTCCTTCCCATCCTTCCCTAATCCGAGCTTGTGCTCCGTCTATAATGACTTCGTTGTCGACGGGACGTTAATCACTAATCTCCTTCTCCTCGGATTTTCTCTGTTCTGGTGTGTGTGTGTGTGCGTGTGTGTGTTCTGATCAACACTTCGTTATCATCGACGTACGAGTCACCGAAGTGCCGTCAAATAAAAAGACGCAATAGGCGGCCGTACATCCCGAATGGGTTCAAAATTGCTCTGAGCACTATGGGACTTAACTGCCGAGGTCATCAGTCCCCTAGAAATTAGAACTACTTAAACCTAACTAACCTAAGGACATCAAACACATCCATGACAGAATTCGAACCTGCGACCGTAGCGGTCGCGCGGTTCCAGACTATAGCGCCTAGAACCGCTCGGCCACTCTGGCCGGCTCCCGAATGGGGTCTCCCGGCCAATAAAGCTGTACGCACATTTCATTTCATGTTAGTGATATGCAAGCGCTCCCGCGGCTAACAGCTAGAATACAGCGCGTACACAATCCTCAACGTGTTTAATCTGTATTTCTGTACTAATATTATTACATGGCAAAGTAACTCTGTGGCTTACTTTTTCACCACTAAAACGCTATACAGATTTCAATCAAATATGGTATGGAGGTAACTTCATCCCTGACGAAGAACAGAGGCTATATGAGAGAGAGAGAGAGAGAGAGAGAGAGAGAGAGAATCTGCGGCAAACAGTGTGAAGTACGCAATGGAACACTTTTTTAAAGCAGCGAAGGACAAACCCATAAAAAACTACTCAATTTGTTGCATAATGCACACATTAAATATGTATAGACGCCCATACCCTTCACACGCACCACTAGGCAGCGACACTGCGCGTCCCGCATCGCACAAAGGGGTATTTCATGCAAAAGTTGGCCAAAATTAGAGTTTGGTATTTTCTGTACTGTGAGACCCTAGAGGATATTTTTGTAGGATAATAATTTATGTACATACTTTGCAACATGAAATAAAACAAAATTATGGTACAGTATTTTTATTAAATTCTTTATATCACAGCTACAAACCGATAATGCCTTTCAGTCTCGTTCATCTGAACAGCCTGTTTTTATAGGGGACTCTTCATCATCAGTTTCAGCTTGAGGAACCTGCCTCACCCATCTTTCCCTTGAGATCAGTAAATCTAATGTTTCTTTTAGGAAAGATTTGCTGGTTTTCTCTGGCTTCGATCTCATTCACGTTATTTATGGATCAGATGTCATTAGTAGCCTGTTTATTATGTCCAGATTGTACAGAGTGTCCGAAAAGACTTTCCCTGATTACATAAATTGATAACTCAGGCTAGAAGTAAGATACAAATATGAAACTTATGTCGAATTGTTTTTTCTGTTCTAGGTTAGCAGTATGTAAGTAGTGGATGAGGTGCAGTGCCCAAGAAGTCATGTTAACCAGTCAGGAGAAGGCACAGTGTGTCCTGTGGTACCATGAGACACGATCACCAACCACAGTGCAGACACACTTCCAGACAACATTTGGAAGGAATCCACCTGATGTCAAGAGCATTAAAGCCTGGTATGAGAAGTTCAAGAACACAGGATCGGTTGCTGACCTTCCGAGGTCTGGTCGACCAAGAACCTCAGCAGACAGGGTGGAAGCTGTAAGGCAGTATTTTCTGCGAAGTCCAAAGAAATCGGTACGCAGGGCCTCACGTGAATTACAGATGCCAAAAAGCTCTCTCCATGACATTTTACACAAACGTTTATTGTTTCGTGCATACAAAGTGCAAATCGTTCCGGCCTGCCCAATGACAGTACACGTCGATATGACTTTGCGGTCGAAATGCTATCACGTATTGAGGACGATGATGGTTATCTTAGACGAATTGCCTTTTCCGACGAAGCGATCTTTTTTGTCAGTGGAGTAGTGAATCACCATAATGTGCGCATTTGGGGTTCACAACCCCCTGGCGAGGTCATGCAGTGCACCAGAGGCAGTCCAAAGGTGAATGTTTGGTGCGCGCTATTGCATGATCGAATTATCGGGTCATTCTTCTTCTCTGAGGCTAACATCACATCTGCAGTGTATCTGGATATGTTGCAACTGTATGCTGTTCCTCAGCTGCTTCAGTATCACCCCGATGTCTTGTTTCAGCAAGACGCTGCACCGCCTCGTTGGGGTTTGGACGTCCGTGCCCATCTCGATATGACCTTTCCTGGGCGATGGATTGGTCGTGATGGGCCAACGATTTGGCCTCCACGCTCTCCTGACATTACCCCACTAGACTTCTTTTTATGGGGTTATGTCAAGGACGAGGTCTACCGAACACGTGTACCAGACCTTGAAACCCTGCGGCAACGGATAACCACAGTAGCTGAATCGATCCCTCCAGTGATGTCGGCTAATGTGTGGGCGGAAATTGGATATCGCCTAGATGTGCTACGTGCTACCAAGGGTGCTCATGTGGAAGTTTACTGATGTGTGAAATAAACTTTGATAGTTTGTAAACAATTAGACACCAGTTTCATATTTGTATCTTACGTCTAGCCTGAGTTATCAATTTATGTAATCAGGGAAAGACTTTTCGGACATCCTGTATTCTTCTCGTGAGAATTTCCTGGCAAACATTTGTCTGTACAGACGAAAGTGCTTATTGCGAGCCTTGATTCTTTCCTTTGATAAACTGCCTATGGGTAAGAGGGCATGTTCAATGACAGTTGGCCCATGCACGAAAATGTTTGTATATGATCAAAACAACATACATTCTTCGTGTTTCAAAAGCATAAGCAGCAAATCTTTCTGTGTTTGTCTTACGTCCACTGGAAATAGCTTCTAGAATAACCCTGGATGAGTTGTACTGTTGTTATTTCTGCTTTTGTTTCAGCGTCTGCAGAATATCGTCTACTGATATTTCCATCATTTCTATTTCCACAGTCTTGCTTGACAACATTCACAATCAATTCCAATCGATTTCTAAACATTTCTTGTGTGACGTTTTTTCCTCTCTTGAACAGTTCCTTTTCCTCTTTTGAAAGGATTTGCCACTTTTTGATCTTTATTCTATACGACAAATGCAACAAAAATTCGAAACATCTAATTCGGGTATGAGGTGTACACAGGTCGAACTGACGGCTTCTGTAGTTACTGCTTCGGTTCTTGACAAGTCACTGAATTCTTTTGAGGTAGCCTTGAAAATGTAACATCTCTTTGTCGATGCTGCCTCTGTTGCTGCATTGCAGACCTTTGCATCTATCATAGTCATCAGCTGTGTTTTATGGACAAATCACCCTCTGTTCTTGCAATTGTCGTTTCTCATAATCTTTCAGTTTGCCTGTTGATATAACCAATTTCTTCATTAGTAACATCAGCTGTTACATGAATAAATCTAATTTTTATTGGTCTTCAATAGCGAGCAGATGATGGTGTAGGATGTTTCCAAACAATTAAGTATTTTATTCGTACGGGTAATAAGTTGGAGAGGCGCTAAAGATGACTGAAATCTTCCAAATATAATATTAATCACTGACATGTGTGATTAAGCGAGGTTTAAATTTTAATCTCCGCACATGTGACAGTCGCCTGATAGCACTGCCTTTTAGTCTCTTGAAGAATAGTGTAATGGGGATAGACCTTCTTGTCAGCTGTTCCGTTGATTCTGTATTGTTCCCTTGTCAGCGAGGTTCCACAAAGACTGCCAAGGCTTTTGTGCTTGTAAGGCTATACGACTCCGATCTAATGCTTATCTATATTCAGCTCCTCGTGTAGGAGCTGAAACAATATCTTTAAGCACTTCGCAACTTTCAACATTTCCAGATTCTCGTAGGTTCATTTACCTGGCGTACGTTAATTCTGTGTCTCCAAAACTGTTTCTCAACAGCTGTGTCTTACGCCTTTTACTGCGTTCGCTTAACTCTACGAAAGACTGATGGCTTACCGCCTCGACTTTCGCAACAGGGAATTTTAAAGGCACTTCATCGCAAATTATGGTTATTTTTTTAAGAAGGCACATTCAACTTTGTGAAAAGCAGCAATAGTTTCTTTAATTATGACTTTGTGTAAGGCAGTTTATATTTAAAATTGTTCTTTTCTTCATCAGGGAAGGTAGGATCTGGTAATATACATTATAATGTTCCATAACCTTCGATCTTTTTAGAAATTCTTTTCCAGAGCATCTCTTCACAAGGTCATAGAGCTGTTTTCTTGTCATATAATTTTGACTTTCGAAGGATCTAGGACAAAAACCAAATGCTTCCACACCTCACTTCGTAAATGACATTATTTATAGCTCACAAATAGTTGAACCGTGACGAAATGTCACGGTAGGTTCTATGCAGTTCCTGCTCGATTTGAAATTCCCGCTTCGCGCTGTGTTGTTTCCTTACCCTAGCCAGAGGGCGTTGTGGCGTTGCTGCGGCCGGCTGCCTGCCGTGTTTGCGAAAGAGCGTCGTTCTGGAGGAGGAACTCTTAATTGCGGACGTCCGGGAGCGTACAGGAGGCCACGCCGTTTTGCTGATGTTTGGCGAGACTCGTGTCAGGTGTGATGCATCGTTAAGGCCGTGATAGCAGCCAGTGTTACTGTCTTGGCCGCGGATGGATCAAAGGGGATGAGGCCTGGTTGTTCATTGAAACTCCTGTCCTAGGGATGTCGTCGGACTTAACGTAAGATGTTTCGACCATTATATTGCGTTATTTGCAAGCAACTGGGCATTCCGGCATCTTCAGTAATTCGGCGAAGATCATTTGTTTCGTCGGTATGTAAATGACTGAACAAGGAGCAGTTTATTTAATGTTCACCTTATGCTCGTGTTCTGCGTGTGCTGTTTGCGAGTGTCAACTTGACTCTCACCTTTGTCTGTTGATTTTGAGCGCATCGTCAAATACTGGATCCAAGTAGTGACTTTCAATTAATTATCTGGATTCTTCCTTTTCCTCGTCACGACGCCTTTTAAATGGCGATGTAGAACTGTAGACCTTAACTTGCTGCCGGCCGAAGTGGCCGAGCGGTTCTAGGTGCTACAGTCTGGAACAGCGCGACCGCTACGTCGCAGGTTCGAATACTGCATCGGACATGGATGTGTGTGATGTCCTTAGGTTAGTTAGGTTTAAGTAGTTCTAAGTTCTAAGGGACTGATGACCTCAGAAGTTAAGTCCCATAGTGCTCAGAGCCATTTGAACCATTTTTTTAACCTCATTTGAGAGGCTTCAATAACAAAGCCTAACCTGTCAAATAACTAAGGCTTGTGTTAAACAAAGGTATTTAAGTATGTTGTTTTAAAATATTTCCTGAAATGTGTCAATGATTTATGTTACCCTAGTTGATTCTAGGGTATGAACGGATCTGTTCGCACGTCTGACGTGTAAGGGAATTCTGCTAGTTTTGATTACCTTCTGACCTGGGTCCTTGCTCGACGCTTGTCTTTAAATACGACGCTAACCTGGTTAGCATATGTTGTGGCTATTTTAAATTAATCACTGCTCAGCAGCCCAACACAATTTGTCGGCCGTAATAAACCGTGTATGTGTTATTTATTCCTTTATTCTAGTCAATCTATAAGCATGCTATTCTCAGTTTGTTACTCTAGGTAGCCATTAAGTTGCCATTTTTGGGCTGTTTAGATGGAGTGCGATTCCTTGCAGTATAGATTTGTCAATGTCCAATTTATTGTTTTTCTACCAGTTTTTAATGGTGCTTATGCGCGCGTATATATATATATATATATATATATATATATATATATATATATATATATATATATATACACTCCTGGAAATTGAAATAAGAACACCGTGAATTCATTGTCCCAGGAAGGGGAAACTTTATTGACACATTCCTGGGGTCAGATACATCACATGATCACACTGACAGAACCACAGGCACATAGACACAGGCAACAGAGCATGCACAATGTCGGCACTAGTACAGTGTATATCCACCTTTCGCAGCAATGCAGGCTGCTATTCTCCCATGGAGACGATCGTAGAGATGCTGGATGTAGTCCTGTGGAACGGCTTGCCATGCCATTTCCACCTGGCGCCTCAGTTGGACCAGCGTTCGTGCTGGACGTGCAGACCGCGTGAGACGACGCTTCATCCAGTCCCAAACATGCTCAATGGGGGACAGATCCGGAGATCTTGCTGGCCAGGGTAGTTGACTTACACCTTCTAGAGCACGTTGGGTGGCACGGGATACATCCGGACGTGCATTGTCCTGTTGGAACAGCAAGTTCCCTTGCCGGTCTAGGAATGGTAGAACGATGGGTTCGATGACGGTTTGGATGTACCGTGCACTATTCAGTGTCCCCTCGACGATCACCAGTGGTGTACGGCCAGTGTAGGAGATCGCTCCCCACACCATGATGCCGGGTGTTGGCCCTGTGTGCCTCGGTCGTATGCAGTCCTGATTGTGGCGCTCACCTGCACGGCGCCAAACACGCATACGACCATCATTGGCACCAAGGCAGAAGCGACTCTCATCGCTGAAGACGACACGTCTCCATTCGTCCCTCCATTCACGCCTGTCGCGACACCACTGGAGGCGGGCTGCACGATGTTGGGGCGTGAGCGGAAGACGGCCTAACGGTGTGCGGGACCGTAGCCCAGCTTCATGGAGACGGTTGCGAATGGTCCTCGCCGATACCCCAGGAGCAACAGTGTCCCTAATTTGCTGGGAAGTGGCGGTGCGGTCCCCTACGGCACTGCGTAGGATCCTACGGTCTTGGCGTGCATCCGTGCGTCGCTGCGGTCCGGTCCCAGGTCGACGGACACGTGCAACTTCCGCCGACCACTGGCGACAACATCGATGTACTGTGGAGACCTCACGCCCCACGTGTTGAGCAATTCGGCGGTAGGTCCACCCGGCCTCCCGCATGCCCACTATACGCCCTCGCTCAAAGTCCGTCAACTGCACATACGGTTCACGTCCACGCTGTCGCGGCATGCTACCAGTGTTAAAGACTGCGATGGAGCTCCGTATGCCACGGCAAACTGGCTGACACTGACGGCGGCGGTGCACAAGTGCTGCGCAGCTAGCGCCATTCGACGGCCAACACCGCGGTTCCTGGTGTGTCCGCTGTGCCGTGCGTGTGATCATTGCTTGTACAGCCCTCTCGCAGTGTCCGGAGCAAGTATGGTGGGTCTGACACACCGGTGTCATTGTGTTCTTTTTTCCATTTCGAGGAGTGTATATATATATATATATATATATATATATATATATATATATATATATATATGTGTGTGTGTGTGTGTGTGTGTGTGTGTGTGTGTGGGTGTGTGTGGGTGTGTGGAATCTAAATTTTTTTATTAGTATTGAGCTGTACTTAATGTCATATTGTGAAGAAAGGAACTTATTGGAGGTTAACTGTCGCCGTAAGGTGTTGTGGACGGTGCACTTTTCTGTTATTCATTCTAATGTTCTAGTCAATGTGTAAACTTGCTAATTATTTTCTCCTTACATGGAGTGTGCCTGCCTTGATGTTATAAGTGACTTTTCATACCTAATTCTTTAACGCGCCTACGTGCATATCTATATATTTATGAGATTGTTTATTACTAATCTAGTGCTATTAACTGTCAAGTGTAACACGCGACATTTTCTTGATATGTTATCAAGTGTTACAATAAATGCAAATTGCAGTGAAACGATGCGCTATTTCAGTTTTTCCCGTGATTTCCTATCTCCGCATTGGTTAATCTAAACTCATAATATTTAATTGTTTAAATATTGGAGGGAAGTGCGTGTGTCCTACTCGTTATTAAAGTAAAACAATCACACAAAATAAAACTGCGCTATTCACCACCCACTTTCTTAAATTTCCAGTACATGAATGACTTTTCTATCACGCTGTATTAACAAACATGCAAGGAAAAATCCTTAATTGTAACAAAAAGAATGACTACTAATAAAAATAGTATATAATATCACAATAAATAATTATAAATAACGGTATATACCCAGACGTTCGGAACCCATATTGCTTTTGACCACAGTTTAAGTAAAAATACGCTTCAACACAGTCACAAAAGCAGAGTGATTTCAAGCCAGTAAAGGAGCATCCAATGCACTGCAAGTGAGACGTTAATAAAGGCTGGCTCCACCGCGTATCGATGTACAATAAGCAAACAACACAATGTCTCAGCAGTGCCCCATCCATCAGACCATCGCAGGAAGTTCTGCATTCCAAGAATCACTCGCACTTGAAAAGTCGACTTTTGGGCAGCTTTTTAGGGCAAAATTTCCCGATGTTCGTCATCCTGCTTTGGGGTAGTTGGGAGAGGGCGCAAATCACAAGCTATGCCTACCCGAACAGGCAGACAAGCGAGGGCAGCTGACGTCATTGCACACACAATAGCTTACTTACTCAAGATCACTCATCATTACAAAACTACTGACATGCAAGTGCACCTGAGGGTAACAGCTGGTTTTGTGTTAAGGCCCACTATGTCTATTTCATATGATTTGGAGTAGAGCGATGTCAGCTTTTTGTTGATCTTGGAGTAAACCATTGGTGGTAGGAGCAATCAGAAACAACCACTTTCCAAGCAGCTAGGAAAGGTTACGATCTTTGATTCAGCTTTATTTCCTACAGCGTTTCCCAAACTCGGGGTAATTATACCCCGAGGGGAGGGGTAAAATGAAATTTTCGGTGTGGTACAAACAAAAGGGTTTGATTGCGTTTTTCTCACGAAATTAAAGTATCTCTCAAAGATCATTACTAAGGCGGGCGTTCAATGAGTAAAACAACACTTTTTTCTTCTCGGTCAATTTCAGCGGGAAAAATGAAGAGTTTGTTGTGGGATATTGCTGAATATTCCCGCTTTTGCCCCAGCAGTTTTATGGAGTACCAATAGGAGTCGGTGCTATAGGTAACCTTCAAAATGGTTTCGGCAACAGAAGTGCGTTCCAAGCAGAGAGTTGTCACTGGGTTTCGAAAACCAGAGCATCACAGATATTCAGAGGCGCTTGAAGACTCTACGGCGGCCGCGGTGGTCTAGCGGTTCTGGCGCTGCTGTCCGGAACCGCGGGACTGCTACGGTCGCAGGTTCGAATCCTGCCTCGGGCATGGGTGTGTGTGATGTCCTTAGGTTAGTTAGGTTTAAGTAGTTCTAAGTTCTAGGGGACTTATGACCTAAGATGTTGAGTCCCATAGTGCTCAGAACCATTTGAACTCTACGGCGACCTGGAAGTGAACAAACGCACGGTGAGTCGTTGGGCGAGGAGTTTGTCATCACCGCAAAAAAAAAGTCGCGCAAACCCCTCCAATCTGATGCACTCCATGGGAAGCAGTACGTGGATGATAGTTAAGTTAGTGATGCAGCAAGATATTGCTCCGACGTCGACCAGTAGACTGGCGTCGTGTATTATTACTATTACTAATACTGCTACAATTGGTGGTAGTGGCCAGCCACAAAGCATTATTTTCCTACGTGAAAATAAGTTTTTATTAAATTAGTAGACTAAAATAATTTCACGTTTGTTTTTACCCAACTGTTATTTTGTCTCGTTAGCAATCTGATATATCACATAAACGCACAGACTGCGACAAATTGTAAGCGTTGCGAATACATTTGCTATGAATATACACTGTTGGAAAAAAAGTCGCAGCGCCAAGGAGGAGTTTTGAGACATAAACGAACGTTAGTAGGCGTGGTAGGTCGCAAGAAGATCGGGCTCCGGACGGCCAAGTGGCACTTCCGACAGGGAAGACCATCCATCCTGTTCGACGTTTGGCACTGGCGCATCGTACTGTCTCTGCACCAGCAATTTGAGCAGCAGTTCGCACTACAGTGACATAACGAAATGTTACAAATCGGTAACTTCAAGGACAGCTCCGAGCCAGACGCCCTGCAGCGAGCATTCCATCGACCCCAAACCACCGTCATTTGCGACTTCTGTGGTGTCAAGCGAGAGCTCATTGAAGGACAGGGTGGAGGTCTATTGTGTTTTCTGAGTAAAGCTCGTTCTTCCTGGCTGCCAGGGGATCAGCTGAGAGCCTGCAACAAAAATGTATGCGGCCTAGCCACAGTGGACCTCCACCTAGAGTTGTAATCCGGCTGCAATTTCGTATGACAGCAAGAGCACTCTCGTCGTTATCCCACGCAACCTGACTGCAAATATGTACGGTTATCTGGTGTTTCGACCTGTTGTGCTGCCAGTCACGAACAGCATTCCAGAGGATGTTTTCGAACAGTATAACGCTCGCCCTCATGCCGCTGTTGTAACCCAGCTTGGTCTACAGAGCGTCGACACGTTGCCTTGGTCTGCTCGATTACCAGGTCTGTCTCCAATCGAACACATATCGGATATCATCGGACGACAACTCCAGCGTCATCCACAAATAGCATTAACCATCCCTGTCTGGGCTGACCAAGTGGAACAGCCATGGAACTACATCCCACAAACTGACATCCCGCACCTGTACGACACAATGCATGCACGTTTTGCTCGCAGTCAACATTCTGGCGGATACGCCGGTTATGTTTGCAGTGGGTTATCTCGCACATACATTAATCTGTTATCTTGCAATATTAACCGCTTAAGTATGTTACACAGACAAAAGTATTCCAGAAATTTCATTACTTACATCATCTACATCCATACTCCGCAAGCCACTTCACGATGTGTGGCGGAGGGTACTTTGAGTACCTCTATCGGTTCTCCCTTCTATTCCAGTCTCGTATTGTTCGTGGAAAGAAAGATTGTCGGTATGCCTCTGTGTGGGCTCTAATCTCTCTGATTTTGTCCTCATGGTCTCTTCGCGAGATATACGTAGGAGGGAGCAATATACTGCTTGACTCCTCGGTGGAGGTATGTTCTCGAAACTTCAACAAAAGCCCGTACCGAGCTACTGAGCGTCTCTCCTGCAGAGTCTTCCACTGTAGTTTATCTATCATCTCAGTAGCCGGCCGAAGTGGCCGTGCGGTTAAAGGCGCTGCAGTCTGGAACCGCAAGACCGCTACGGTCGCAGGTTCGAATCCTGCCTCGGGCATGGATGTTTGTGATGTCCTTAGGTTAGTTAGGTTTAACTAGTTCTAAGTTCTAGGGGACTAATGACCTCAGCAGTTGAGTCCCATAGTGCTCAGAGCCATTTGAACCATTTTATCATCTCAGTAACACTTTCGCGATTACTAAATGATCCTGTAACGAAGCGCGCTGCTCTCAGTTGGATCTTCTCTATCAACCCTATCTAGTACGGATCCCACACTGGTGAGCAATATTCAAGCAGTGGGCGAACAAGTGTACTGTAACCTACTTCCTTTGTTTTCGGATTGCATTTCCTTAGGATTCTTCCAATGAATCTCAGTCTGGCATCTGCTTTACCGACGATCAACTTTATATGATCATTCCATTTTAAATCACTCCTAATGCCTACTCCCAGATAATTTATAGAATTAACTGCTTCCAGTTGCTGACCTGCTATATTGAAGCTAAATGATAAAGGATCTTTCTTTCTATGTATTCGCAGCACATTAAACTCGTCTACACTGAGATTCAATTGCCATTCCCTGCACCATGCGTCAATTCGTTGCAGATACTCCTGCATTTCAGTACAATTTTCCATTGTGACAACCTCTCGATATACTACAGCATCATCCGCACACCTGAAATCACTCTTACTTCGGAAGACTTGTCTCCATTGAGAATGACATGCTGCGTTCTGTTATCTAGGAATCTTCAATCCAATCACACAATTGGTCTGATAGTCCATATGCTCTTACTTTGTTCATTAAACGACTGTGGGGAACTGTATCGGACGCCTTGCGGAAGTCAAGAAACACGGCATCTACCTGGGAACCCGTGTCTATGGCCCTCTGAGTCTCGTGGACGAATAGCGCGAGCTGGGTTTCACACGATCGTCTTTTTCGAAACCCATGCTGATTCCTACAGAGTAGATATCTAGTCTCCATAAAAGTCATTATACTCGAACATATCGACGTTAGAGATATAGGGCTATAGTTCTGCACATCTGTTCGACGTCCCTTCTTGAAAACAGGGATGACCTGTGCCCTTTTCCAATCCTTTGGAACGCTACACTCTTCTAGAGACGTACGGTACACCGCTTCAAGAAGGGGGGCAAGTTCCTTCGCGTACTCTGTGTAAAATCGAACTGGCATCCCATCAGATCCAGCGGCCTTTCCTCTTCTGAGCGATTTTAATTGTTTTTCTATACCTCTGTAATCTGTTTCGATGTCTCCCATTTTGTCATCTGTGCGACAATCTAGAGAAGAAACTACAGTGCAGTCTTCCTCTGTGAAACAGCTTTCGAAAAAGAAATTTAGTATTTCGGCCTTTAGTCTATCATGCTCTGTTCTTTTGGTGTTTCTTTTCGTCAGTGCATTATCGTCGCTGGTGAATCAACACATTAAACGTTGTTTGCTTTAGTTAAAAGTCACAATTTGGCTTCAGATTTCTATAGGTTAGTAGAACAACACCTATGGAGTATAGGAATTGATTACATGTTATCGTCTTCAGTCCGAAGAATGCTTTTGTGCGAATCTCCACGCTAGTCTGTTCTGTTACATCAGCCAACTGTGTTTGATCTTCTCTCTTGCGCGGCAACAAACCTGTCGCCCCCGCCCAACAGTGCTGACGTCCACCAGAGCATCTTCATGCGTCCATCTTCAGCCTTTGACGAACTGGGCGTTTCATCTTCTGCAGTTAGGAATTCAATCACAGAGCACTGTCTCATACGTATGTGCGGCACTGTCGACCGATTTAGAAAAAAAAAAGGCTCTGAGCACTATGGAACTTAACATCTACGGTCATCAGTCCCCTAGAACTTAGAACTACTTAAACCTAACTAACCTAAGGACATCACACAACACCCAGTCATCACGAGGCAGAGAAAATCCCTGACCCCGCCGGGAATCGAACCCGGGAACCCGGGCGTGGGAAGCGAGAACGCTACCGCACGACCACGAGCTGCAGACGACAACCGATTTAGAAACATACATAGTGCTGCCATTTGTTGCTGTAAGACTCTGTTACTGGACTGGGCTGTAGAAGATTTGCAGAAGTGCGCCAAATCCAGGATTACTGCATTAGCAACTTCATGAAAGAGAAAGAAATAGAAAGTATTACTTTCAGACAGGCCCTCGTACTTAAAATACAACTTGCGCAATGCTAATCACGAGGCTGTGTAGATTCTCGTTAGCAGGGCAAGATGGGGCTGAATGAATCATTACAAATTTTTGAGACACTAAGGGATAGTAAATATTTTATTACGCTTGTTAGATTGTAATGCTGAACAGCCCGTACTTACAAGTCTTGTATGATAAAGGAGATTCAACATCTATCCTTCTTCACCGTCAGTAGCAAATTTTAAAATGTTGAAACGACGGAAAAGTTGAAAATATGTGGGATTATTTGAAACGTATATGGGACTACGTAAACCATTGACAACTGTCTTACAATTAGACACAATGATGAAGATGAATTCTTTCCTGGTTCTGAGGTTTCTCTTAAATCCAACGCATTTGTGCAACCCTTGACCTCGTTTCTTTGGCATTTTTAAAACGCAATTTTCTCTTCCTTTTTGTATGATTGAGGTGAACTCGTGAAGTCAAATGACACGCTGAATTTTTCTGTCTCCTCGCAAGTGGTATTGGCAAAACAGAAGAAAATTATGGTGATGTTGCTGACCTCTGACCTTACCAATTTCTTAGAGGATTAAGATTTCTGACTCTTTGGTAAAAGAGCGGGTCATAGTCATGAATGTGGACGAAGGAAGGAATTTGTGCGATGGTATTGTGTTAGGACTGAAGAGGGAAATCTCCGTGCGCTCGAATTCCTTCACAGCATTTCCTACATTAGCTCCACGTCTCCAGGTGACGTCGAAAGTTTTATCAAAAAAACAAATTTTGTAATGGAGGCTGATTATTGTCCATAATTAGGCTACATAAAAGATCAATAAAGATGAAATAATGCTTATTATATTCCGATTCGGAAAGCCCCACGAAGATTGATTCACACAGCACAACCCGTTGTTACTTTTAAATGTAAGCAGTTTTTCAAATTTATAACAGATGTCGCTAATGTCGCTATATAACTGGTAGCAGAAAGATTCATGTATTTCAACAATATACCTTATTTTTAAAATAACTTACCTTTTCTATTTCCTTCTGGATGATTACTCTCTGGATTAAATATATTTGGAAAAAGCTTCTTGCCCCTTGTGCACGACTTGTCTAGTGAAATGATAGAGATGTTTAAAAAAAAATATTCTATCGTGTATCTAATCTGTCGATGCCCACACCGTAAAATTATATATTTAGTAACAGTCTAATAACATAATGGCGTCCGAACTGCGCACATGGGCTGAGCACTAGAATATTTTCTTATTTCTATCCACATAGCCCCTTGATTCAGGAAGTTCCATCTTACCCCATCGAAGGTAGAAGCTGGGTTCTCCATGTGGCACTCGAACACGCTCAACGTTCAGCTACGGAGGAAAATATATAGCCACATAGAGATAAACCATTTCTGATGACGTCGTTTAGTTTGTCTGTTTTTGCTTTAGGACGCGAAAACAACTAGGGTCATCGCGACCATGTCAAAGCCGCAGAACAGGAAGACAAAAAAAGGAGTTAAAAGAACGACTACACGTTACGTCCAATCGACGGAAAGAAAGAAAGCTAAACTTGGAGAAAGGTCCGTAAAATACACCATAGAGAAGCGGAGGTCCTGAACTAAAGACTAAATGTCCTTCGCCATACTGCCACGACGAATAAAAAGTAAAACGCGGCCGACAGCCCGAGCATCGCCCGCTAACAAGGCCGATAACTCAAGACGGCTAACATAAATGAGAACGTAAGTGGTTGAAAAATAGGGCACTCCGTCAGGAATTGGCGAACCGTCAAAGGTTGAGGGCAACGAGGGCAAAGTCGTGGAGGAGCACCACTTAGCAAATGGGGATGGCTAAAAAGACAGTGTCCAATACCCAAACTAGCTCAAATGATCTCGCGGCGAGAGGGCCGAGAGGAGGTCGGCCAAGCCGCTGGGAGAGGTTTAAGTCCACGGAGCTTGTTACCATGAAGGGAAGACCAGTGTGATGCCAAAGTGACACCACCTGCTGACAGATGGCAACACAGAGATCATCGGAGGGAATGGAAGAACTAGCATGCCGAGGTACGAGGAATGCAGCCTTGGCAGCAGCGTCAGCGGCCTCGTTTCCCGTCAGGCCGACGTGACCAGGAACCCTCATAAACATCACAGTAGCTCCATCAAGAGTGAGCAAGTGACAGCTTTTCTGGACCCTCCGCCCTAAGGAATGGACCGTGTACAGCACACAGAGGTTCTGAAGGCCACTAAGGGAGTCAGAGCAGATGACGCAACTGAAAAACCTGTGTCGTCGGATGTACAGCGTGGCCTAATACAGGGCGAAGAGCTCTGATGTAAACACTGAGCAGTGTTCCGGAAGCCTTTACCGAAAAACGTCGGTGCCAATGACGAAGGCACACCCGACACCACGGTCAGTCCGAGAGCCATCAGTGTACACAAAGGTACTGTCGTGAAGTTCCGTGCGAAGGTCGTGAAACTTACGGCGATAGAGCGAGGCTGGAGTAGTGTCCTTAGAAAGCAAATGAAGGCCAAGGTGAACACGGGCTGCAGCACGAAGCCAAGGTGGTGATGGGTTCAGAGCCATCAGGAATGTGGCAGGTAGCCTCAAGTTAAGCTGCCGGAGCAAGAGCCGAAAGCAAACTCCGGGAGGTAACAGAGAAGACGGACGCGCCCCATACTGGCGATCAAAGGAGTCATCGAAGGAGGCATAAGATGGGTGAACAGGCATGGCAGGGAAACGGCTTGCGTATCTGCTGACGAGAAAGTCACGGCGGTATGACAGCGGTAGTTCCGCAGCTTCTGCATACAGACTCTCAACCAAGCTAGCGTAAAACGCGCCAGTGGCCAAACGGATGCCACGATGGTGGATAGTATTGAGACGGCGAAAGAGGGACGGACGTGCATATGCATAAACGAAACACCCATAGTCTAGTTTCGAAAGGACAAGCGACCGGTACAAACGGCGGGAAAGGGGGGGGGGGTGTCCAATCCGCTCCCCAGGAAGTACCGCTGAGGACAAGTAGGACACTGAGGGACCGCGTACAGTGGGCGCCCAGTTTAAGACACGTGGGAGGACTAAGAAAGTTTCCTACCGAACATGAGCCCCAGGAATTTCGTATTTCAACGAACGGCAGAGCAACAGGTGCAAGATGTAAGGAGGGTGGAAGAAACCAATTGCGCCGCCAGAAATTCTTACAAACGGTTTTGTCCGTGGAAAAGTGAAAGCCATTGTCGATGCTTCATGAGACATCGCTGATGGCACCGTTCAAGGCGAAAAGTTCGTGGAGAACTGCAATAGATCGCAAAATCGTCAGTGAAAAAGGAACCGGAGATGGCCGACGGGAGACAGGTCATTATAGGGTTACTAGCGATAGCAAAGAGGACGACGCTCAGGACGGAGCCCTGAGGCACACCGGTTTCCTGGATTAAGGTGTCCGACAAGACAGAACACACACTTACCTTAAAAACTACAGCTTTTAAAAATTTCTGAAGGAAACAGGGCATGCGGCCACGGAAGCCCCACGTGTAGCGAGTACAGAGGATACCAGTCCTACAGCAGGTGTCGTAGGCTTTTTCCGAATCGAAAAACACGTCCACAGTCTCGTATTTCCACAGAAAACCATTCATGACATGGGTTGACAAAGTGACGAGATGGTCAACTGCAGAACGGCGCGCAAGAAATCCACATTGTGCAGTGGTTAGTAAATTGAGAGAGTGGAGCCACCTTACCAGCCGGGCATGAATCATACGTTCCATCACCTTGCAAACACAGCTGGTAAAGAGAAATGGTGCGATAACTGGAAGGAATGTTTTTGTCCTTACCGGGCTTGGGTATGGGTGTGACAATGGCGTCTGGGTAAAGTGCCCTCTGCCCAGATGCTATAGTTGGTATGAAGGAGAAAGAGCTTATCCGCAAGAGAAAGGTTCTGCAACATCTGAATGTGAACATGGTCCTGCCCTGGGGCGGAGGATCGGGATGAAGTGAGAGCATAACGTAGCTTCCTCGTAATAAAGGCGGCATTGTAGTCGTTTCCGATGGAGGAAGGCTCAGGCCGGAAATTGGGGAATGGACATTGGTCCCAGAGAGCCGTCGGAGGTTGGCCTACACGATAGAAGAGGGAGTGGAACTGTTAAAAGAACTAGTAAAGAAAATCCAGATAACTTTTCTGCTATCTCGAAGAACGCGACAACACTGCACGCAACTGTTTACAACGCTGGTGACGTCGTGGAAAACGCTAACCGGCACCAATGCAGGCGCGTAGTCACCAACGACGAAAAGTGAAACTCATTCATACCATAAGATGTGCGTGCACCAACGATAGAACGAGTGTGCCTGGATACGCCTGGTACTATCGTAATTTATAAGCCTTTTATAATTTAAAAAAGTATTTCTAACTCTCTGCGCAATGCTCGTTTACAGCACAGACGAGTACTAAATTCAACGAAATTTTCCAAAATGCTCCCGCCATTTCATGTCCTCAGATTAAGCAAGGAAGATGAAAACATACGTGGCATTTTCCTGAAATGACTAACGGAAATCGCGTAAATATAGAACCTCGATGGCCGTAGATTTAATATAAATCCGGTTCCCACACGTAACATGATATTCGAGAAGTGCCTACGTCTGGATGTCCAGAGACCGTACCTCTTATTCCCAGAACGCGTTCAGAATCCCCGCCACTGGGTCACATCGCGCGTATTGCGAGAGGGTGATATTCAGCTCTCACGAGGTACCAGTATGCTGCTGAGGAACCGTCGATTGTTACTTATTGGGTTCGTACGATATAGCATCTGAGACAGTGCACCGTAATTACCAAGACGTGCGCCACCAAGGCGTGGAGAATCGAATGACGTGAGAAACACCTGAAGAAACTGGTGAGCCCATCGACAGGGCAGGCTAACAGAGACTGGAAATTCCTGTGTATTGCGAAGCGATACTGAATCCAGTCGATACTCAGAGATTTCAAGAAGGTTTGCAAGTATGGAAGGTTTAACTTTTCGTCGACGACAAGATCATTAGAAAATGAGCACAAGCTCGGATTGTACAACGCAATGACGAGAAAGCTACAGAAATTAGATGTTACACGGAGCTTTACCGAAAATCATTGTTCTCACGCGCCATTCGTGAATAGAACAGGTGTGCGGGGGTATTGGTACGAGAAGAACCCTCCACCACCCACCGCACGGTGGCTTGTGGGATATAGATGCAGTGACAAAATCGTCTTCATTTGTGCAGTCATAATATGTGCAGTTGCTGTAACAATACTTCATTAACGCTAAAACTATCCTTGAAACTACTGAACGAGTTTTATGTCACCATATAGTGTCCATACATCCATTTAATACATAGTCTATTGGCTACCTGAAAAAGACACACTTTTTCAAATTAATTCTGATGGATATCTAAAAAAATTCTGTTTCTCAAACTACTTGAAAGGAGTTTCCTTTACTTACGATGTTTCCACGTCTGTTTACGTGGGGACGTGTTTCCTGAATGCATACTTTACATCCCACTGATTCACAAAACAGAGAGGAAAATGAACCTCATTGCATGAACATTGAAAAAGGAACTCTTTTTTTTTTTTATCCCCAACCAAACCAAACGCCAAAATATGTATAATTTTATAGAATTTTCAATGCGATGTTTGAAGAGAATAAAATTGAAAACGTAGCGTGACGAAAAAGAAACGCATATAGTAGATGCTTAGGCCGTCCCAGGCACAACCTTCATTCGTCAGGTGGATTGCAGGTTCAGATACAACGAGAATCTATTCACAATCTTTTTACTGGCGTAATGCCCGAAGACAATTGGCATTTCAGCATGTGAACAGTCTCTGACACATTTCTGGCGCCATGCCGAGGGCTCAAACAAAAGCGTGAAGCTCTCCCCGCAACCTGACAGGACAGACGTTATAACAAATTATCTCTTCAAAGAAGTCCTACAACGAGCAAATGCAGGCTTTAATCGCAATTTTTCCATAAATTTATGGAGATCAAAAACCGGATCACTCTAAGATCAATGCAGAATACGTCTGCGAAATTATCATTATGTCAATACTCATTTACATCTCTAATCTAAATGAGCTTGTAGCCTAAACATAAAGACAAAATACACGTACTTCGAGCGCCACTAAATTTTATTAATTTTTTGTACCATTTCGCGAATAAACACGATTTATAGCCTACAGTAGTGACAGTGTAAACATATTCAACGTCGGTAGGGCCACCACTGAATCCAGCTGTCTTCGTCTTAAAGAAGATAGAGAAAATTTGTATACTATAAAAAAAATGGGTTGGTACAATACACTTCGGCAGGATATGTTGCAATATACATATCACTTGCGATTACAGTTTCAACTCCTGTAGTACGCGGACGGCGACACGCCCATAGAAGAT
Source organism: Schistocerca nitens (assembly GCF_023898315.1). NCBI lineage: Eukaryota > Metazoa > Arthropoda > Insecta > Orthoptera > Acrididae > Schistocerca > Schistocerca nitens. Next base: position 825,162,299 of record NC_064614.1, read on the forward strand.
CGAAGGTAACCCTAGGCATAAAAGGTCACCGCGTCATCACCAGCGAAGCCACTGAACTCTCCACTGCCCACGCACTCCCAATGCGTACGTAAAGCTCGTAGCGGGGTGCAGTCGCGCTTGAAATTCTGGATTTCGAGAAAATGGCAGTTGAGAGGACTTCGCGCAGTCTTATGGTGGGACGTTGGCAGAAACATGCAGGTGAGCATGGACTCTTGTCTGTGAACTTTTTTCCTTTTAACCATACACAAAAAATGAACGTACAACCTCACGGGAAGAAGTGTATGGCTGGTGATGAGTTCAGGACACTGCGGCGTTGTGCAGTTGCTAGAAACAAAAGGAGCTATTGATGTTCTCACAGCGAGCGAAAGAGGGACAGTAAGAACAACATTTTAAAGAACATAATACAATTCCCTCCAGAGAAATAACATCTATGTGTAAGTCGCTCTCGGCAATCTGTATATTATGTACTTCTCAACAGACATTCTAATATTCTGCACCTGATCACAGAGCATGGGCCGACAATAATACCCTGTTGTAATGAAATGCGACGAGAAAATGAAATAGGCATTGACCTTGAGAAACAGAGCACTAGCGAAGTTTGTCACTGGAGTACCATTCACACTTACCGTACACCTAGATCCCCCCCCCCCCCCCCCCTCTCTCTCTCTCTCAGGTATAGCAGACTGGCTACCGCTACCAAGCACGAAGTTTACTACTGTCGGAATCCTGCAATTCGTACCTAAGCCTACTTATCGTCCGATAAGGATAACGGCCGCTCTTCGGCAGGCAGTTTTTGGTACTGAAAGTGGAGAACTGGATAGTTTTAAACGTAGCCACACACGAAACTGCAAGCATGCTTCAACATATATAGCGTAATTCTGATCAAGCATTAGAACTGTTTCAAGTTGCTTGTCGTTTACTAGATTTTCAAGCATCTAGGCTTGTGCAGGCATACCAAAGGATATATGCTTGGGCGTGTCTACTGGCAGTGTGCAGGTCTGTACAAGCAAGCGTCAATTGTGAAGCAGTCTACGAAGAGATTTTACGTCGAGCAACATTTAGCAAATCAGTAGCAAAGTGCTGGACAAGCTTATTCGTGTGTACGAAAGCAAGCCATGTTTGAGCAACATTAAATCAATTGTTTATCGTGGTAAGGCGAAGAGGGATGTAGGGTATATCATATCTTAAACAAAACACAAATCAATTGTCGCTGCCATAAACAAACATGTCGGTATTAAAACGATAAATTCTCCATGGATCAATAATAGGAGGAGGAAGGGGGGGGGGGGGAGGAAGAATCAAAGAAAGAGATGAAGTAAACAACCGTGTATTATAAATATGTATAGTGCGTTTTTGAAGCCCTCATAGCCCCTTCAGCGCCCGAGCAAAATCAATATGGCTGACAGTCTTTCGTGTAATGTTACTGTTCCTCTTATGATTGCATTTTGATTCTTAATAGAAGGTACTGGGATTAATAAGAGGTCCAAATATGTTTTTCCAACCATCTCATTCCCTCTTTTGTCAATTTTTTCGCGTCAGAAGGCAAAACAGGCCGAAATTAGAAAATTGGTTTCTCTCGAGTTCTGTACAGTCAAGGCACAAATTCATGCTCGCACAAGCATCCTTGGACTGTGTGGAGGCGACGGTTATTTGTTCTTGCTTGCACGAAACGCCTGATCATGCGTGCTTGTCAATCTAGCAGTTGCACGTGTGGCCAACTTAGGAAGTATCGTAGTCTAAGATATGTGTAATGCCAGCTAAATTTAATTCACTTAAATGAAATGGACTCAATGTGGCTGAATTCAGTTATATGAAATCACATCGGTGAAATTCGTCCAGGAATGCCGCACTTGCAATGAAATGAATATGTCGTGATAATTGGAAGTTTATGCCAGTCTAGGACTCTTGAACGTATAGATGGTTAATCACCTAAAACTTGCACCGCAAATATTGCAGAAATGGGAAGTGCTATTGACGTGCGGTTTTCACAGAATGGACGGGTAGTCGGTGCTCATATTGTTGGCCAATCAACAGATGGCAGTAATACTTATATGAAGATGGACATGTCCGAAAGAACAGATACCATCGATGACCATGCAGCTCGTTAGAATGAAATTACAATGAAATGAATATGCCTAGTTGCATACAGGCGTTGATATAAGACAAAGGGGACAGATGAAAATGTTTGCCTCGACCGGAACTCAAACTTAGGACCTCCTGCTTACATGGCAGACGCTCCAGCCATCTGAGACACAGAGGATAGTGCGACTACAGGGATTTATCCCTGGCACGCCTCCCGTGAGACCCACATTCCCAACTTATTGTCCCGTACTATATTCATAGTACACCTGCCCATTATAGTCATTACTCGCAGCTTTCTGCCGATTCCCCTAAGAGTTCGGGCCCTGTTTGTGCATCCGCACAGAAGAAGATGGTCAAATGGCCGGTGAGCCTTAACCATATGAAGATGGTATCTGTTCTTTCGGACATGTCTGAAAGAACAGATACCATCTTTCTTTCGGACATGTCCGAAATAAAAGAGCATATATATATATATATATATATATATATATATATATATATATATATATATATAAAAGGCGGTTTGAAACCATGTTTCGCATACAGTTTACATTATCTATGGAAGACATTAAGTACTGCAAAGCAAGACATACCAAAATTCCTCTCTTGAAGTAGCGACACTTCATAGTTTTGGTCTAGTGTTAAGCTGTTGGCTCAGTGGCATCACTTTTATGAAACACCACCTAAAATTATCATGCTTCCTCAAACTTAGGGAGCATCATTTAGTTGCACTTTACCTATATTAACAAACAAGACTGAGTCTTCCTACAGGGGACGTTAGACTCTTTATATAAGATGATGATTCCCTGATGATGTTATAAAACTTTCTCGGACGATGGAGAAGGGTAAAAATGTATCAATTGGAGGTAGGAAACCCTGGTCCGGAAACGACCGAGTCCAAAATTATAAGCGAAAATCCTTCTGATGTCTCTGACAGAGGAGTACGTGTACCGGTACTGCCCTTGGCTCTGAGCACTATGGGACTTAACTTCTGAGGTCATCAGTCCCCTAGAACTTAGAACTACTTAAACTAACTAACCTAAGGACATCACACACATCCATGCCCGAGGCAGGATTCGAACCTGCGATCGTAGCGGTCGCGCGGTTCCAGACTGTAGCGCCTAGAACCGCACGGCCACCCCGGCCGGCGTACCGGTACTCTTACTGCCAAGATCGTAGGGTAGGCGACCTTCAGAAATGGTAGTATGGACCAAACCAAGAAAAAATGTCTGGTAAACATGAGTTCTAAAATGCATACCTTAAGAGAAATGACCACCCATTCATCTTTGCTACTGCGGAACACATTTCCACTGAACAAGTCATAGCTCTTAAGGAAGGCAATTTAGAGACCATATTTACTTAGCATTTTTTTTCTTTCTTGTTTTGGTCCATACCACCTACTTCAAAAATAAGGAAACCAAAGAGCTTGCACTGAGCCACCGACTCATGTTGTCGCCTGTCTAACGGATTCCAGGCGACATTTTTTCAATATTTCATACAATTATCGACGAATTTAAAAATTTAAAATGCTGTCATAATCTACTGATTGCGATGTATAATCTTATGATAAACGTTTAACACAGTAAGACAAGTATTAAAGTTACAATATCCGTATATGTCGTGAGTCAGCGTAACTCATACTAAGAGAGGTGGCACAGTGGTTAGCACACTCGACTCGCACGCGGGAGGACGACGTTTCAACCCTGTGTACGGTCATCCAGCTCTTTGTTTTCCGTGATTTCCCTAAATCGCTCCAACCAAATGCTGGGATGGTTCCTAGGAAAGAGCACGGCCGATTCCCATCACCATCCTTGACACAATCCGAACTTGTGCTCCTTTTCTAATGACCTTGATGTCGACGAGACGTTAAACCCAACCTTCCTTCCTTCGCAATTCACGACGCAAAAATTACCCTGACTAGATTCATCCAGTCTTTGAGAATGAGAGCAGTTAGCAACTTTCTGAGAGCACTTAGCAACTCCCAACAAATTATAAACATAATTTCAAACTTTTTCTTGTTTACATTCTTAACGTAAAGTATTTGACACATTAACACATTTTATAAGCAATCAGACGTTTGAATCTGTTTTATACAAGAGAATTCGATTCTTTAAAGAATCGGTAGTGTGGAGGGGACGGGAGATGTCTGGTTGATTTGGGGGAAGAGACCAAACAGCGAGGTCATCGATCTCATCAGATGAGGGAAGGATGGGGAAGGAAGTCGGCCGTGCACTGTCACAGGAACCATCTGAGCATTTGCCTGAAGCGATTTAGGGAAATCACGGAAAACCTAAATCAGGATGGCCGGACGCTGGATTGACCGTAGTTCTCCCGAATGCGAGTCCAGTGTGCTAACCACTGCCCTACCTCGCTATGTACGGGAGATGTGGGGTTAACCAGTCCTACCTAAATGAAACTGCCAGCAATCGAAGACGGTTACAGTGCAGCCTCATACAAGTACACAACGACTAATTTCAGAACACTAACGATACTGTTGCTTCATTTCTGAGTAATTGTAACCACTACCGTCGAAGTTTCCATAATGCGAAAAGATAACAGTACTCGTAGGGTCACGCAAATAAGTTGCATCACAATTTTTCGTACTCGGATTTCGAGATATTAATTTGGCTTATTTCGACCCTATACAGTAGTTCGCTAAGGTATGACTTTGGCTTATTTCGACCCAATACAGTATTGCGCTAAAACATAGATTCACAATTTTCTGGCACCGGCTATGTTGACAGAGCGTATGTCATTGAACGAACCACAGGGAAGTTAATATTAACGAACATTAAACTTCACGAGACGTCGCAGGGTGTCTACTGATATATGTGGATTTCGAGATATTAATTTGGCTTATTTCGACCCTATACAGTAGTTCGCTAAGGTATGACTTTGGCTTATTTCGACCCAATACAGTATTGCGCTAAAACATAGATTCACAATTTTCTGGCACCGGCTATGTTGACAGAGCGTATGTCATTGAACGAACCACAGGGAAGTTAATATTAACGAACATTAAACTTCACGAGACGTCGCAGGGTGTCTACTGATATATGTACTCGTCTTTGCGCCTATCTCGAGGTGAGTGACGCGCGACATGAGGCGGTGTTTTCGCGTCGCGACAAAGCAAGACGGACTGCAGGTGACCGAGCCAAAACAACACGACTCGAGGTAATGAGGTACCAAAATTAAAACCACGCAAAAGATGCCAGTGGGTCAAGGAAAAGCTGTCGCAGACAGTAGTTGTCGGTACACAGTTTCCTAGCTGCACATGCAGCTGTTCTTATTACGTTAAATGATTTGTTCGGCGGCAGAAAGGTTAGATTTTAACCTAACACCGACAGAGAAACATTTCCGCCTGTAGAGAATACAGGGTATTTTAAGATCTTTACGTCATTTGCAGACTATTAGAAGTACAGTTAACAGAAACAAGCGTACAATCCCCAATAGACCATTCAGATAACTACGTCTCAGTTTCATGGTCTTTAATCAGTAAAAACAAGAAGACTTCAGATAAATTACGTCGCTAACCTCTACTACCAAGCTACACCGCAGATCAGAAATGGCGACAGCATCAAGATACTGCCGAACAACGATTTCATATCAACTGTTGCGTTTAACAACACTCTGGGGAATGACGAATGATGAAGCACTGCGTATTATCGCATTTTCTATTCAAGACCGTTCTTGTAGAACTAGTTTTATCTTAGATTTCAAACATTTCACTTTTGTTGTATCTTCATGTTTGCTTTTACAAAACAAAAGATAAAATTTCTTTTTTGACCAGCAACATCTCTTCGTGTAGTCGCTTCACAACGTGCAGCTTTTATCTTACGCTTCCTGCTCCACCCGCCTGAAAGCTGCAAAGAAATAGTGCACACACAGTAGATCATCTCTCTTCCTATATACTCACAAATCAATGAATTGTCAAGTCCGTGATGTTGTTGCTTTCTGAGATTGAAAGGAAACCTGGAATCCATGGCAAGAAGCGTACTTTGGCGTTCAGGGACTTCGAAACAAGAAAAATATAAAAAGCGGTTTTGAAGCTTTCAACAAAAAGCAATGCATTCATTTTGATCAACTGAGCTTTATGGAAACTCTTTCCAGAAAAACAACAAGCAGTGTGGAAAAGGGATCGCCACAGAAGCATATTCCAAGGAGGATGCGAATGATGAAGACACGTAGTTCCTTCTGTCAGAGATTTGCAAATTGAGTCCTGAAAGAAAACTGGAATTATGTTGCGAAATAATTTCAGTTATTCCAGCAGGGAAAGCCCCAGATTGCAACAATTGCCTTATCATGTTGGACCACAAATACAGTACCCATTTCATCAACATATACAATTTCCTCAATCCACTTCTCATGAAGTGCCCCCTCTGCATGTGCAATCGCTAACGCATTATCTGTCAGATACAAACGTATCACGAACAAGTATTTCTTGATTTAAAAATGAATATATATGTTCAAAGTTACTTAGTTGTTTGTATCCGCCTAACTTATTTACCACACGTTTACTGTTATTACTAGTAACAGAAAGTATTCTTCAAAATTATGGAAAATTCCTGGCGATATGTTACGAGCAATAAAGCAACGACTACAGCATTATAAATTGTTAAGGCTTTCACAGCATTATAAATTGTTAAGGCTTTCGTAGTCACTTGCTGAGAAACTGTTGTCTTCTGTCTCGACTTTCTCGCCCGACGTTCGTTTAATGATTTTCCTGACGTTTCGCCAGTACGAATGGCTTACATTGTCAAAGCTTCACCCTGCATTGCTGGTGGTGGACTAAGCATTAGTAGCTTCGTAGTGAGGACCAATTTCTCTTCTGCTGGAAAACAGATATTTAGCTCTGCTTCAATTCCAGTTATATCCCCTTTTGTGTAGCCATGTAACTGGTAAAACGACGACTTTGAAATTCGAAGACAAATAAAAATTTTTACTTTAGTCCGCACTTAAGTTGCCATCGTTTAATTAATCCTCTGGTAAAGTGAACAATATACATTGGATGTTTTCTCATTTTCCTACCATCTCGGCTTAAAAGAATGAGGGGAAGTAGGTCATACGACGACAGTCTCTCAACTGACTATTTCCCCGATAAGAATCGAGCCGTTATTAAAAATTGGCGCCACACGTTGCACGGTTCAAAAAAACCTCTGGCAGAAAGCAACGCCACTTTTTACGTTACGAGTGGTGCAACTAATGTCCCTCGGCTACCACCGGCCTAACTCCAATAAGCTTTCTTCATATTATGAACCGCATGAAGCATCTAAACCATTAAGACGACTGCAATAATATACTTGACCAATGGAATGAGATACTGTTTTCTCCACAGCTAGGTTGCTGTGTCGTTAGATCCCATACGCAAAGGTGTCTTTCTCCTACATCTATACTTCGCAAGGCACCATACAATTTGTGTAGGAGGGTAGCTCAAGTAGTACTACAACTTCTGACCTTCCTGTTCTACTCCTAAATGGAGTGCAGGAAAAACGATAATCGGTAAGCATCCGTGAACAAAAATTTAGACGAAAAAGGCTATAATTGTTCGATTTTACAATCGACAAAAAATCATGGGAAGCATTCACAACATAGGAATATCTACGGGAACACGTCTGGTATGGCCTACAGTGGAACGACCGCATGTATGAAAAACATGTTAGACTGACAGTCATTCGAAGAATCACAATAAAAAATATAATTCACACACGAAGACTGCAGCTCACAAAACTCTCGTTACACAGATTCTTGGGTAATTGTCGGTACTCTGTCAGCCGTACAGGACAGGACTGACAGAGAAATAAAAAATAATAATAAAAGTAGCGCGTTTCTAGTAACGATAAAAGAATCAGAAAGATGCATGGAAGTCATTTTCCGCTATATGAGAGGCTCTGTGTATCACGAATAAGCTCACTGTAAAAATTCAAAGTGTTTACCTTCTAACAAGAGACAGCCAACATATTACTTCCTACGACATACCTTGCGAAATAATCACGATGGTAAAATCACAGCCGTTTATCACGAGTGACCATTCTAATCGGGGTACTTTTAAAATATTTTGAAATATTCTAGCAATTTATATGCAATATTCCATATACAACATAACTGAAGTATAACATATGAAATGTACGACTTCCACCACCTGGTTTCCATCACTAACCAAGGAAACTTGCAAAATAAAAATGTAATTTCCGTAGATCCGTCAGTACATTCTACAATATATTGGACAACCTTCACACTTATACAAAGACGATCAATAATACTACACAATATTATTGACAGTCTAGGGACCGAGAGGGCGCTGACAGGCGTGGCATAGGGCCTCGCGCACACGCAGAACGCATACAATAGTTTGACTGTTTGGTTGTGGGATAATGGACTTAACATCAAGGTCATCTGTCAGTGTCAAGGACAATCTGTTTAAATGGGGCTTTATGAAGGAATCTTCCACCTTGTGTGACTGCGGAGAAGAACAGACAACCAAACATTTAATTAACTGTCCTAGATGTCCTGTATCATGTTCCACACAAGAGCTTGTTGATGTTTCAGACAATGCTGCTGCCGTTGCACAATTTTGGGCTAATACCGTTTAGTTTGTTCTTTTATGATTTGACCTGATTTGTTATATTGTGTATATTGTAAATATTGTTGTAATGTTTTTGACTCGAAATAAATAAATAAGGGGTTTTCAAACTGGAAAAACTTAGTGAAATACGGCAGAAATGTGATCGGATGACAAACGTACATACGAGAGAGAAAATAAAAGCATTTAAAGCAATATTGATGCCCGTGCTGAAAAATAATTTACGGAGACGTTAAAGTACACTGTCGCGCAAAACTTAAGGACAGAAGTAATTTCCTCATGATGTGTCACTGTCAAGCAAAGTAGCTCGATGAAACTTGAACCATATGAAGAAAGAACTGACACAATATAGTACAAAAGGTAACAGGTAATACGCAGTGAGACGAAGAGGAAAGACACTTTTAATCAACGATAACAATTACACTGAAGTCAACACGAATCATGACGGTCCCCCAGACATTAAGGCAGGTCACGATTCTTAATAGTGTGTGTGATCACCACGGACGGAAATGCGTACTCTGCAACGCGTTCCCATGCTGGCCACAAGGTTGTTAGGAGTTCACGGGGCAGATCGCTCCATTCCTCCACCAGCGTGGTTGGTGCACGTGAACGTGCTGCAGTATGTCTCATCAACGCATCCCAATGTGCTCGGTGAGATTTAAATCGTGGAAACGGAAATGCCAGTCCATTCGCTGAGCACCCTCTCGTTCCAAGAGCTGCTACGCTATTCGAAGAGGTCGCGCATTCTCATCCATAAAAATGAAATCAGAGCCGAGCACATCCCTGAAAGGACGCACACAGGGAAGGAGCACAGTGTCATAGTGACGCTGCTGACCGGTGGGTGTACCATGCTCACCGAGATTTGGAGGTAAGTACGCCCGTGCAACATTACGCCACATGGACCACCAAAACGATGACGTTCGACAATGTCCGTGGGGGCATTACGTTTTCCCAACTAACGCAGTATCAGAGTATGCCCAAAATCGTCGAACATGATCGTTTAGTATTCCAGGAGTTACGTTGTGGAGAGGCATAATGTTGCAGGGCTGTACCGACCTCCAGATCTTTTTAACACTTCCCACTCGCCAGTCAACGTTATTGTGACACTGTACGTGTGTCTTTTCAGGGGTGCATTCGTCAATGACTTCATTCCTTTGGATGACAGTGAGCGACCGCGTTGAGGTGCACATTTAGAGGAACTCTTGGAACGAGAGCGTATTAGCTGGCCTGCCCGTTCTCCCGGCTTAAATCCCGTCGAACACATGTGAGATGTGTTGGGAAGACGCATTTTACCACGTCCACATGCAGCAACGGCCATCCTGCAGTTGTCAACTGCGCTGTTGGAGGAATGGAGCGCTCGGGCAAGATACCCCCAACCAACCTTGTGGCCAACATGGGAGAGCGCTGCACAGCACGCACTGCCGCCAGAGGTGATCGCACACCTTATTAAGAACCATGTCTCGCCTCTTGTGATGTCCATAAGACCATCATGAATAGCTTTGACTTCAGTGTAATCATTGACTTCGAATAAAAGTGTCATTTCTTTTCGTCTCATTCCTTTCTTTCAGTTACTTTCTGTCCTATACTGTGGCAGTTCTTCTATGTATGGTTCAAGTTGCAGCAAGCTACGCTACTTCGCAGTCACAAATTATGCGGAAGTTACTTTCTCCTTACGTTTTGCACACCAATGTCCATGGACCGGTCTGGTACGTAAGTCAGAGCATACGTGTGGCCTCCAAGAGCTAATCTGCAGTGCGAAAACCCCCACTCAAAGGCGGAGGCAATTACAGAGCAAAAAATGCCTAGTCGAGAGCAAGCAATAGAGTTACCTGGCGAGTTGTCTGTCCAACCTGTGACTGTCTGTGGGTGAGCAGAGGGGCCATAGAGTGCCCCTGCCAAAGGGGCATTGCTGGAACAGTTGGACCTACAGTGTCTACTAGTGGAAATAACTTCTCCTCGAATAAAAAAAAAAAATAAAAAAAATCACAAATATCAGATCAACTAACTATAGTAAGAATCATCTCCATTATCGACGAAACACTTTACAGCCAAAAGATGGAGTATAAAACATGTACCATCGGCATCAAAAACGTTACACACTCTCTCAATCCGGCTATCACCTTCTCTCAACGAGGCAGGCTTACCTACAAAGTATCTTACAGTTTCATTCATTCTTGTCTTGAGGCGGATCTGTCATGGTTTAAGCAAGTGTATCATGATACACTTTCGGCCTGTTTTCCCATCTCGGAGTCACTTGGGGGAAACATGGACAGCCAGCATGGCAGGACCGACTGTGTAAACATTACAGTGGATATGTTCTGAAGCACCGATGTTCTTAAAACGATTTGCTTCAAGATGATCAGGATTTAAAATCAGAGTTTAAAGAACTTGAGGTTCAGTAGACTTGTTTGGTTACTTACTCTGTTGTACACAGTTGGTGCTTTAGCTACAGATACACCTGGGTATTCCCCTTGCAGAGATCCCAATGGGATGACCATTTACCCCGGAGGATGATATCATGAAACCATACACTATAACTGCATGCCCTCGAGAAAAATAACGGCTATAGTTTTCCCTTGCTATCAGCTTTTCTCAGTACCAACGTAGCAAGACCATGTTGGATAATGTTACAAGGCCAAATTGTTGAACCTGTAAATAGTGGAAAGGCTGGTGTCCTCTTCAAGAACCAAACGCTAGTCTGGCGTCTCCACAGTTACATCACTGACATGTTTCAAATGCTATATTACATCTCCGACATGCTTGAAATGTTATGGTACGGCTATCTGTTTGTAAAAAACACGCAGACCACCTCACCGCGCCAAAGCCCATTGGATTTGAGGGGGTGGTTACATATTCAAGTTTCTTAATTTTCGCAGTATTTGAGTATGTTCCATTGTCAAAAATCCAGAGTTAGTTACTGTTTGTCCCTTCCCGTACCTCATTCATCTGGTATATTGCATACCGTGCAGCCATCAACAACTGGGCTACCAACGATTCAAAAACTTAAATACTGACACATCTTGCAACAGATTAATGAGAACGTTCCATAGTTTAGTTATTTAATAACAAATGTCTTTCTCTGACAGGGTCAACTGTTTTGTATTTTGTCAAAATTGTAATAGATAGCGCGTGCCTCTTTGCCGTACCGTGATAGGCTTTCTACTTAAAGGTCCTTAAGCGACGCTGGCTTTTATGCACTAGAACACACTTTTCCACCAATTGGCTTCATACAGCTCCCATGGCAACGATAGAAATATTGCTTCCCAACTTATATTTACTTGTACAAGTTTGCACATTGCCGGTAAAATGGTTAAAGCTAGTGCATGTTTGAATGCTTGCATGATCTTGCACAACTGCAAGTCGATCACACCTCTCTCAGCTAGAATCGTCGTCCGAACGCTTGTGCAAAATTACCTTCGGGCGGTCAAACACGCCTGTACAAAGTACTTGATCCTGCGTGCTTATCAAGCTTCCCAGTATGCGTGAATGGATAGTCCAAACATCTTGCTGAATGGATGGCTCGAACATCTTGCAGAATGTCATCTAAAAGCCACATTGTTACGGTTTGTCACACAACCGATATCCGACAAAGATTAAATAAGCAACTTGTTTTGATTTTAAGCACTGGAAGATGCGCTTGTGTGTACAGTGTAAGAAAACTAAATACGAAAGCCCCGTGATTCTGACAGTCACTCCCTCGTTACCTCCAAGTCTTAAGTGTTATCTCGGCGATATCTCGTCCTCTATCCCTCCGTGCCCACCGCACCAAGCAACTAGATTTAAGGTAATTAACTCTATAGGCGAACTCTGCTTTATTTTTAATTTTGTAACTTCACAAAATCCCCACTCCGTTCCTTCTGAAAGGTCACTGATTTCAAGTGACTACGTTGTCGGGGTATCAGCAACTGTGGAAGTACATTTTACAGCTAGAACTAGTTCCGCACGTGCAGTGCGACCCGTGGTTGCTGCAGCTCGCCTCGGTGCTCTGAGTTGGATTGACTAGCTGGAGCGTCATAGATACAAGGCATACGATGTTTACCGTCGCCCAGCTCTTTTATTCCTTGACCGTCTGCGCTACGGACATTACGATTTTAACTATGAAGGCTGGGCCTGCTATATTCTTCGACATACTGTTTGCCCGGTATTAATTTTTATATGCGTCTGATGCAGTGGCTATAAGCCATAAAACTGGTAGCGACTTAATAAAAATTCGTTCAAGATACTGCATAGTACTTTCTACAGAAATCTACTGCTTGCAGTTATAAGCCCTGGCAGCCATTTTTCCATACAGTTTCACTGATGTTTGCCACACCAGCTACTACGACATCATTGAAAATAAACCATTAGCCTGAGGTGGGCAGGTCTCTTCGCTGTAAACGGCCGTCAGTGGTTCAAAGAAAAATCAAACGGTTCAAAAGTGAATAGGCGAGCACGAACCTTATTTGGTTTGTCTCACTAAGTGGACTCCTCTATTGGAAAATATATAGTGATTGATATATAACACTCGTGAAACGTATATACGATATAACAACGGCTGATTGCGTGTGGCAAATTCACTATACCTACGAAACATAACAGGTAATTTCTGTTCATTCGAGAAAGAGTTACTGGCACTATAGGGGAAAAAAAACATAATAATCAAAACAAAATAAATAAATTCCCCAACTTCAATTCTTATATTTTATTCTTCTAAACAGGAACGAAAGTTATCATATCGAGCAGCACTGATGAATGAACACGAGCCAAATAAAACTGACGAAATCAATTTTCAATCAGAAACGTCAGGTCTAGACACGCTACTCTCCACGGTGCTTAAATTTTGCCAACAGCCATTACCTTGCATGCCCTCAAACGATAATTACTATATCTGGTACAAATCGTTAGGTCTGGCCACAAATCCAGGACTTCCGTGCACAACTATCTGACGATTCTGGAATTAGTAACTGTGAACAAGATGCACACGTGCGCCATACTCAAATACGAGTCAGACTGTTTGCTCTTCAACTGACAGCTTAAGTCGTTAGAAAAAAGAAAGGTCATTTAAACCCTTAAAACGACTGGCATAGCGATATTACGTTGCCCTCAAACCGCCAGTAGGTTTGCGAGGCTGTCTAGTGTGTTGAGTTCATCAATTTTTGGATGAAATAAAGCACCATCTATGTGGCAGAAAATGATACAAGTATCCCTGGAGATACTATCGAAGACAGTGCTGCCAAAGCAGAGTTACTAAACAGAGCGGTCCGAAATGCCTACACAAAAGAAGACGAAGTAAATATTCCAGAATTCGAATCAAGAACAGCTGCCAACCTGAGTAACGTAGAAGTAAATATCCTCGGAGTAGTGAAGCAACTTAAATCACTTAATAAAAGCAAGTCTTCGGGTCCAGACTGTATACCAATTACGTTCCTTCCAGAGTATGTCGATGCATTAGCTCCATACTTAACAATCATATACAACCGTTCGATCGACGAACGATCGGTATCCAAAGACTGAAAAGTTGCAAAGGTCTCACCAATATTCAAGAAAGGTAGTAGGAGTAATCCACTAAATTACAGGCCCATATCGTTAACGTCGATATGCAGCAGGATTCTGGAACATATATTGTGTTCGAACATTATGAATTACCTCGAAGAAAACGGTCTATTGACACACAGTCAACACGGATTTAGAAAACATCGTTCTTGTGAAACACAACTAGCTCTTTATTCGCATGAAGTGTTGAGTGCTACTGACAAGGGATTTCAGATCGATTCCGTATTTCTGGATTTCCGGAAGGCTTTTGACACTGCACCATGCAGGCGTCTTGTAGTGAAATTGCGTGCTTATGGAATATCGTATCAGTTATGTGACTGGATTTGTGACTTCCTGTCAGAGAGGTCACAGTTCGTAGTAACTGACGGAAAGTCATCGAGTGAAACAAGTGATTTCTGGCGTTCCTCAAGGTAGTGTTATAAGCCCTTTGCTGTTCCTTATCTATATAAACGATTTGGGAGACAATCTGAGTAGCGGCCTTAGGTTGTTTGCACATGACGCTGTCGTTTATCGACTAATTAAGTCATCAGAATATCAAAACAAATTGCAAAACGATTAAGAAAAGACATATGAATGGTGCGAAAACTGGTAGTTGAACCTAAATAGCGAAGAGTGTGAGGTCATCCACGTGAGTGCAAAAAAGAATTCGTTAAACTTCTGTTACACGATAAATCAGTCAAATCTAAAGGCCGCAAATTCTACTATATACCTAGGTATTACAATTACGAACAACTTAAATTGGAAGGAACACATTGAAAATGTTGTGGGGAAGGCTATCTAAAGACTGCGTTTTATTGGCAGGACGCTTCGAAAATGTATAACAGATCTACTAAGGAGAGTGCCAACACTAGGCTTGGCCGTCCTCTTTTCGAATGCTGCTGCGCGCTGTGGGATCCTTACCAGATAGGACTGACGGAGTACATCGTAAAAGTTCAAAGAAGGGCAGCACGTTTTGTGCTATCTCGAAATATGAGAGAGAGTGTCACTGAAAAGATACAGGATTTGGGCTGCACATCATTAAAAGAAAGGCGTTTTTCGTTGCGACGCAATCTTTTCTCGAAATTCCAATCACCAATTTTCTCCTCCAAATACGAAAATATTTTGTTGACACCAACCTACATAGGGAGAAACGATCACCACGATAAAATAAGGGAAATCAGAGTTCATATGGAAAGATATAGGTGTTCGCTCTTTCCGCGTCTATACGAGATTCGAATAATAGAGAATTGCGAAGGTGGTTCGATGAACCCTCTGCCAGGCACTTGAATGTGATTTGCAGAGTATCCATGTCAATGCAGATATACGAAAAGCAACATTTTTTTCTACTTTGTGAAGCCGGATGGTGAATTTAGGTTACGCTACAAAATCTCAACACAACTGAAGTCCTTGAACATAAGAAACGAATAGTAGCGCAGTTTCATATATGATAGGTGGGGAAGGAATCAGAAAAATTTTTTCTTGAATAATTTACGATAAAGGCTACTAACTAGAATTACCTACTTATTGTGGGGCTTCACTTTTATGCACATCTGAACACTGCAATGAAGTATTGTTTCGCGATAAGGGTCCAAGTTTCACAACCATCATAACATTGCAATTTCATCCAGTGAAAATCATTCACTGTATGCAAATCAATAAATCCATACTGAGATAACACAGTGTGCTTTTGAAATCAGTCATTCGAAATCACAACAATGCGGAAATCGAGTTTCTTGAATTTGTCATTTTTGTCAAGGCTGCGCTCGGGGTCACAGTATCGTTTTGTTAAGATAATTAAGTTACAAAGACGTAGGCGCGCGAACCATCAAACATCAGCCGACAGTAGAATCTGGAGACAAAATTTTTGACACAGATGCCCCGGCTAGTTTTGGTCAAAAATTTTGTCTCCAGATTCTACTACCGGCCGATATTTGATGGTTCGCGCGCATTACATTTTCTGAAAACAACGCAAGAGAGCAATGAAAACGAACTTTGTCGACTTGTGTTTCAAATTAGAAAGAAATAAAATTTAATTTTCTACAATGGAACATAAATAATTGCAAGCAATTTATCAGAGCCGTTGACCGACTCTGGTGTAGTTCCAAAAATACAATGGGTGTGATCCAAGATTGACCTTTTAATTGTCTTCCACTTATTAATGGATGTACTTCAATATTCTATCCGCTATTTCTTCTGTTTCAATTTCATAGGTAGCGCGCGAACACTTTCTACCATTTGAAAACCCACGTTTAATTGAACTGTTGTATGTGTTCTGGTCATCAATCCAGACTGGTTTGATGTAGCTCTCTATTCCCGTTCCTTGCCAGCCATCCTCTCATTTCAGCATAACTGCTACTTCACGTATCAATGATGAAATGAACTCATGTCAAGGCCTGCCGCTGTAATTCTTACTATCCTTAAGTATTGTTTTCACCAAACGCGCCCGGTCATTTTCTGTCTTCGTTTCAATGTGTTACAAGACATCTTCTCGTTGACTTGTTGCGGGATGTCTTCGTTCCTTATTCAATCAATCTACTTGATCTTCCACAACCTCCAGGAAAACCATATTTCAGACACGACCAATCACTTCATTTCCAATTTGTCTTAAATGTTTCGCACCCGACAGGTCCTAAAATCGATCATCCACACTGCCAGTTCTTGCTTGATTTGCGAAAGCTCAACTAGTGCTGATTTACGCTATCGATTGGCTGAAAAATGATAATGCGTCCTTGCCCCGAAGAGTATCCCTACGGCTTATCCTCAATGGTTAATGGTTCACATGGTCCGCGGATTGCATTGTTACAACAGCTGTACTGGCAGCGACGCTGATAAACGTTCCCTTGTGCGCCATCGCATTAACACAATAACAATCACCATCAAACGACGAAGTTTGGATGGCGGAAATCTCTCCATTTATTCTGAAACCATTATACGTGCGTAGATGAACGAGGATAGAACCAAGACATCGTACATTGAACTTTTGCTTTAATACAACATACAGTATTCTGAGAAACGAAGCTGCGTTCCCCTTGGTCTTACAACAGAACGTGACGCTTTTTGGTACCATCGCGGCTGGCCAAGGCGAAACTTTGTCCAATGCAAAAGGGGTAATCTTATAGTAACATCAACATTCCACGTATTTCGGAGTTTTAATTCAATAATACGTAGCACAAAAAACTAATTATAAATACTAACATTACTTGCAAAGAAATTGTTATGGAAGTCACACGAACTTAGTACAAAATAAAATTTGGTAAACGATATGCTCCATGACTTCGCGCAATTTCAGGCTTCCTAACACTGATTTTATGGAAACTTATAATCGAAAAAACTTAATAGAACGACCTACATCTATGCTGAAACACGCAAAAATTTATGCCGACATTAGAGCTGTGTCGCTCCCATAGGTTGTACGAGTAATGAAAATTAGCCGCAAAACAAATTAATGCGCCGTACGTATTGCGAAATAACAAACTACATATTTAACTGCGTGAGAAATCCAAAAATGTAGCGTGTGAATAAGAAGAAACTCCGGAAATGCGATACATTTCGAAGAAGCGGCTGGTGACTTCATACGAACTGCACGGCCACCCACTCTGCTGCTAATAATAAATCAAACACTTAGCACTTGTCCTAATTCCCAGATTTATTATCAGATGGATAAGTAAAAATTAAATTACTGGCACGTACCGAAAGTAAAAGCCGCGTTCGCAATATTTATCAACTGCTAGAGGAATGAGTAATTCACCAAATATAAAAAATATCATGAAACTTTACAACATATTACGTTACATACAGCTGTGAGATTTACTTCAAGCTTTCTAGAACTAAAAATACAGGCACGTATTCTGCACTAACGGCAGCTTAGTAACTTACCTTTCGGTGACAGTTTATTCTTGCATCAACAAATAGATTTTGAGCTGGTAGTAAAGGCAACGAAACTAGGAAAGTCAATTATTTTAACACTACGCAACACAAACACAAAACAAATAATTTCTGTATGTCAACAATAACACATCATCGACGTTTACTCCGATTATTTCCTTTGAAAATTCACCCAGCAGCCAGCTACAGACACCCCTCCATGCGCCATCTTTGAAACATTCCAGTGCACTTCGGAAGATGTGTTAATCGACGTATTTTATGTCTCTTGGGAGATACACGTCAGACAGTAGTTATTCACGGTAAAGATATAATCCTTAACACTTTAATCATTATTTTTGTTTTTAAATTCGTGTGCTGTACAAAATCAATATCGTGTTTCATTAATTTTGCTATATTTAGAACTGTATTACAAAACTTTTCATGTTGACAAGACATGTAGTAGAGAACAAATGAAAGTGCACATGAGCGCGAAATATGACAGCCATTCGGGGATGTATGCAACAGGTTTCTTTGCAGAAAAACTTTTTCTAGTGTTACTCTGTTTCTCACTGTACGAATATTCTAAAAAATATTGTTGGGCATAATTATGGATTGAGTAATAGAGTTCGGGAATAGTTGGTTTTACTGTGCGTGCAGAGTTTCAATGTGGTAGTTAGTTCAAAAATGCATTCAGTAACCAGTTCTGATATATTAATTGATAGGGGGCAATGGAGAAGGTGTTAATGCTGCAAGTATTACAGATTAAGCACGTGGAAGATTCTGTTCAGCCACATCCGTGGTTCAGCCATCCAGCATTAAAAAATTAACACAGACGTAATCATTGTTGTAATGCAGTGTGATTTCTTGTCTGCTAAGGACACTCATAGAGATAACCTCCAAAGAAGACTGAAGTAGCAGGAGTGAATTTTGTGATTGAAAGATATATGTGCGGAAGTGACCTGGAGACTATGGAAGGTTTCGGATTGATTACATGGTAATACAGAGATTTCAGAGCCAGGTTTTAAATTTTAAGACATTTCCCGTGGCAAATGTAGATTCTTACCACAACTTATTGGTTATGAACTGTAGATTAAAACTGCAGAAAGATAGGAATTTAAGGAGTTGTGCCTGGATAAACTGAAACAACCGGAGATTGTTGAGGGTTTCAAAAGGAGCATTAGGGAACGATTGACAAAAACAGAGAAAATGATTCCATCAGAAGAAGGATGGGTAGCTTTGAGAGATGAAATAGTGAAGGCACTAGAAAATCAAGTAGATAAAAAGGCAAGGGCTAGTAAAACTCCTTGGGTAATACACGAGATGTTGAATTGAACTGAAAGGAGAAAGTATAAAAATACGGTAAATAAACAGGTGAAAGGGAATACAAACGTCTAAAAAATGAGATCTACAGGAACTGCAAAATCGCTAAGCAGGAATGGCTAGAGGACAAATGTAAGGATGTAGAAGCACATATCACTAGGAGTAACATAGATTCAACCCACAGAAAAATTAAAGAGACCTTTGGAGAAAAGAGAACGATCTGCATGAATATCAAGAACTCAGTTGGAAAACTAGTCCTAAGCAAAGTAGGGAAAGCAGATAGATGGAAGGAGTAGACGGAGGTTCTATACAAGGGGTTGTACTTGGGGAAATGGTAAAGGACGTAGATGAAGATGAGATGGGAGATATGATACTGCATTAAGAATTTGACAGAGTACTGAAAGACCTAAATCAAAGCCAGGGCCCTGGCAGTAGACAACATTCTGTTAGAACTATTGAAGGGCTAGCCATGAGAAATCTCTTCCATCTGGTAAGCAAGATTTATGAGTCAGGCGAAATACCCTCAGACTTCAAGATGAATACAATAATTCCAATACCAAAGAAAGCAGGTGCTGACAGGTGTGAAAATTACGGAACTATTAGTTTAATAAGTCACAGTTGCAAAATGCTAACACAAATTCTTTACAGCAGAGTGGAAAAACTGGTAGAAGCCAACCTCAGGGAAGACCAGTTTGGATTTCAGAAAAATGTAGGAACAGACAAGGCAATACTAACATTACAACTTCTCATAGGAAATAGCTTTAGAAAAGGCAAACCTACGTTTAAAGCATTTGTAGACATAGAGAAAGCCTTGACAATGTTGACTGGAAAACTCTCTTTCAAATTTTAAAGGTGACAGGGGTAAAATATTGGGAGCAAAAGCTATTTGCAATTGTGCATAAATCAGATGGCAGTTATAAGAGTCAAGGGGCACGAAAGGGAAGCAGTGGTTGAGAAGGGAGTGAGAGAGAGTTGTAGCTTATGCCCAACATTATGCAAGCTCTATATTGAGCAAGAAATGAAAGAACCAACTAAAAATTTTGAGTAGGAATCAAAAGTCCAGGGAGAAGTAATAAAAACTTTAAGGTTTGTTGATGACATTGTAATTTTGTCAGACTTGGAAGAACAGCTCAGCAGAGTGGACAGTGAAAGAAGGATATAAGATGAACATCAGCAAAATCAAAATCAGGATAATGGAATGTAGTCTAATTGAATCAAGTGATTCTGAGGGAATTAGATTAGGAAATAAGACACTTAAAGCTGTAGATGAATGTTGCTATCTGGGGAGCAAAATAACTGATCATAGTCAAAGTAGAGAGGATATAAAATGTAGACTGGAAATGGCAAGAAAAGCGTTTCTGAAAAAGAGTTATTTTTAACATTGAGTACAAATTTGCTTGTCAGGAAGTCTTTTCTGAAAGTGTTTATATAGAGTGTAGCCATGTATGGAAAGGAAAGATGGAAGATAAACAGTTTAGACAAGAAGAGAATAGAAGCTTTTGAAATGTTGTGCTACAGAAGAATGCTGATTATTAGGTGGGTAGATCACATTACTAATTAGAAGGTACTGAATAGAATTGGGGAGAATAGAAATTTATGGCACAACCTGACTAGAAGAAGGAATCAGTTGGCAGGACACATTCCGAGGCATCAAGACATCATCAATTTAGTACTGGAGGGAAGGGTGCGGGGTTAAAAGTACAGGGGGAGACCAAGGGACGAAAACAGTAAGCAGATTCAGAAGGCTGTTGGTTGCAGTAGTTACTCAAAGATGAAGAGGCTTGCACAGGATAGAGTAGCGTCGAACCAGTCTTTGGACTTATGACCAAACCAACAACAACTTATTCAATCATATGATGACTTCATGACTGATCTGCAGGAACCTTCTAGCAAATCAGTCCCATTCGACTGCTGTGCCAAGTGTATTCCTGGCCTTAATGGAGAGACAACAAAACCATAAGAGGAGTATATGAAGCATTTTGATGAAAAGCCATTCAGTGAGTAAGCTTTCTGGCTTGGAACTTAACAAGTGTCTGGCAGAAACTAAGAAAACATACTGGATAGAAATGTTAGAAAGTTTGGGTATGACAAAAAGCAGTCAGATGGCATGGGAGATTCTGTGTCAGCAGAATAACAATCCTACTCAGAAAATAAATCATACAAACATATCTCTAATTCAGCCTCTGCTAAATGGAAAAATGGGCAAACATAGTGCTGAACCTAAAATTCAGAGACAAGCTGAGCTAGAAACTAATGAACTATCTCACTCATTTAGAGAAGAAAAACTGCAAGAAGTTGTTTGACAGTGACCTGTATGATACACATAGAACTACAGCTGAACAGCACTTGATGGCTCAATGGCACCGACCAACAGCTGTGTCATCCTCGTCTCGTAGGCTTCACTGGATGTGGATATGGAAGGGCCTATGGTCAGCACACTGCTCTCCCAGCTGTAGTCAGTTTACGAGACTGGAGTAATAATGTATATCAGGTATCTATTTTGTATAGCAAAATACACAGCAACACAGAACATAACACTTCACTATACAATATCACGAGTGATGTTATTGAAAATAATACTAGTGAAGTAACAGAATTTTCATATCTAGAAGAAGAACCAGTAAAGATATTGAATTAAATATCTGACAATAAGTTCAAGGAGATTCTAGCAGAAGTTAATAATGCATACACACATGCCATATGCTGACAAGGTATTCCTCTTGTCTAGATCCAGGAGTGAGCTGGCACAAATTTGTGAGCTCAAGAGGACTGCAGGACATGAATGCAAGATGGGATACCACTTCATTAGCAGAAATGAAGCAGGTGGAAAATGGTAACCTCACCCACAGATAGGAGTCAACAACATAAAATCATCAGAGAATATAAGTATTTGGGAGTGTATTTCACGGAAGATGCATTGTCTCAGGCAGGATGAGTGAGAGGAACTAATCTGTGGATCAGTCTTCCTGTAATCTTTGTGAACTGGTTAAGTAATGCAGACTGTAAATAAAGTTAAAACCTTACATGTGCAGGAGGATGGTTTAGTCAGGGGCAATGTAAAGATGTGAGACCTGTACTCTGTATACCATTTTATGAAAATATTCTGTGAAGAAAGAGAGTAGGAATCATGTGTTATTTTTAGCTTGGAAATGCCAACCATGCTGCAATTCAACTGAAGGATGAGGTGGAGGAGATTAGTGTGTAACATCCCATTGACAATGAGGTCACTAGAGACAGAGCACAAGTTTGGGTTAACGTAGGATGGGGAAGGAAAGCAGTTGTGCCCTTTTGAAGGAACCATACCAGCATTTGCCTTAAGCAATTTAGTGAAATCATAGAAAATCTAAATCCAGATGGTTACACATAGGTTATCAACCTGAATACAAGTGAGTAAGTGTGCTGACAACTGTGCTACCATGATTGCTAATCCAACAGAAGTGATTCAGAAAAATTCAGAACAAGAATCTCAACAGCACTTGTTCCAAAAACATGTTCAGTGTCAAGCATTATGTCAGTTTTCTCAGAGAGAACACAGCAGAGGAAGTCTCTTAAACCTGAGTACACTGTTGGGGATTCTGATCACGATACATTAACAAGTGGAATACAAGAGTTTCTGGAGGTATAAAGGATACCCAGGTGCAATTACACTGGAAAGCAAGGTGACACATTACGTTAAAGACAGTGTGTCGTTAAGAATCTTAATAAAATTTAATCTGGAATAATAGTTTCATATCACGGTGATTTAGTGCTTATCTTAAAAGGAGTCACACTAAGTTTGTTCATGTCAATGAAAATGACATTATGTCAGACATAGCAATAAAATCAGTTTTATCACAAACTGACCATCTGGAACAGTATGGCTGTATTATAACAGAGTGTGGCAAGAACTACTAATTAAAATAGTTCCAAGCCTCATTATCAGTTGGTGCAAAGTAAACTAACCTCACGACTCTTAGTAGAAGTACAGAATCAGCCACACTAGTGTTTAGAAAAGTGGTACTTGGTGCACTATACAAGCGTGAATGTGTCACTGGCGTATTTTTAGATCTGTCACAGGCCTTTATTAATGTTTGCCATAAAATTATACTAAAAAACTAGAATAATGATGAATAAAAGAAATTACCAATGACTGGCTCCAATCATGTCCGGCAAACAGGGCACAAAGGGAAGAGGTAGCACAGGCCACAAATTCAGTAAAACTTTTAGTGAAACAGTTATCAGATTTCAAGAAATGGTGTATTAACATAAGAGTCTGTTAAGACAGCATCTTAGGACCAATACCATTTTTGTTACACATCAATAATTTTTAAGGCAATGTTAGACGAGGGGAAAATCATTTTCTCATGGCAGCTATATGTTAAACACAGATAAAGCACAAGAACTCCTAATGGGGAAAGCAAATGAAAACCTGCAGAATGTTTATAACTGTTTATGAACAAAGCAAACATAATGAATTTTTGCTTAAAGAAGGAAAATAACTCTGTAAAATTTAATGTTAATGAAAATTTCATAGCTTTCAAAGCTAGCACAAAGTTTAATAATGACTTTTGCTTGAAGTGGTATGAAAACAGAAATTTGTGAGCAAAGATCATTTCATCAGGATGTTATTCACTTAGAGTTTTATCATTAGTGTCCAGCAGTTTGTTATATGCTGTTCGTTCCTTTTTGCACTCTATCTTTTGCAGTGGCATTGTTTCGTGGTGAGTCCCACACACAAAACATGGGCACAGTCTTCGAACTGCAGAGCAGGACCATTAAATAATAACTAAAAATAGTAATAGAGCTTCCTGTAAAAATTTGTTAAGCAGCTGGGGATTCTAGCTGCATCATTCGAGTTCATCTAATAATCCATTATTTACATCAAGAAAAAACACAGCTATTGTCTCAGTTCTTGATTATGGGGCAAGAGCCAGACTAAGGTTAGAATTAGTAACAGTAAAAATAAAACAAAAATCTACAAAGATATAAAACTGTACAATAAATTGCCCAAGGAGATTAAAGAGATAACTAAAATCCAAATTTTCAAAAAGTCGTTAAAGTGTGTCTTCTAAATAATTCATGCTAGAAAATTAAGGATTATTTGAGTAAGACAGAGTAGAGAATTTGTAGGGCTACAAAATGGAATGATCACTCACTTGGATAGCCTCAAACCTCGGCACACCGATTCTGGGATTTATGGAGGCACACTGATCCTAGATCAGAGATGTGGGCACATAGGGTACACAGATCCTACCCTGGTGGGGGAGGGGTGGGATAGGAAGAGTATAAGGCAACCCTCTACCACTAACAGTGCTAAATCCAATAATTAACAAGCTGGCACTATGAAGATAGGAGATAAATGCCAATAAAAATAATAAAAAGGTGATGAAATGGAATGAACACACAGTCTCTATTGTAGTCTGAGTGGACTGTAAACTTCAGTTCATAGTTAGGGTATTAGGAAAATGCAATACATCTACAAAGGAGATTGCTTACAAAACACTCTTGTGATCAGGGCAGGTTCAAGAACATTTTTTCACACAAGTGCCATCAACCACATCCCCCCCCCCCCGCCCAGCCTCTCCCTCCCCCTCCCCTTTCCCACCACACACATTGCTGCCATTCGCTCTCAGATATTAATTACCTTTCCTTGGAATCTTATTCATTTTGCTAGTGTCATAAATACAAGGTGTTTATAAATCAGTTATACAAAAGAAATCAAATCTTTAATTGTGAGAAAGGTAAATATTTTACAGAAATGTCTGATGTAGCACTGAATGCAGTATATCTTCAAGTTATATTCCCACCTAACATTGTTAGAGTTCCCAAGATTCCTGCTAGGTGGTATGCATAAATGAGTTATTCCAACAGTCATCATGGAATCATATTAAGATGAAGTGCATGCACAATGTCATTAATGGTTTCGTGAATCCAAATTGATTACTGTGCTTCAGAGACAATTCAAGACTAAATATTGCAAGCTGCAGCCTTAAAGACAAACTATTATTAATTAGTACAATCATTTCACCAAAACTGGCTATGTAACACATAGGACGCCAGTTCAGGGTTGCCCATCAGTCTCTGATGCAGCAATTTAACAAGTTTGGCAGTCTCACATTCGTAGTCTGGGCAAATCAACAAAACATGCCAGATTAGAATTAGATATGCCTGGTGTTAAAGTGTGAATGCTGTTATGGAAAGGCCTGTTATTCAAACCCTACAAACAGGAATTGTTGCAAGCTATAAGAGAAAGTGACAAAGAAAAACAATCTGAGTTTTGTGTAGGAATATATAACAAAATGCAGACTGAAATGATATCGAACATGTACAGAACTCACCTAATGTAAATGTTTGTGAGCTGTAACAAGATTTATGGTCCTTTCTTTCTGACTGAATAAACTGTATCTGGCATGTCGTACCTGACATCCTTGAACATTACCTAATGCCTCTATTACAACTGGATATGGGCATAGAATTTATTTTCTAGCAAGAGGGCATGCCACCAAATTACCATTGTGAAGTTGTCGGGTATCTCAATAGGAATGTGTCAACTTGACTGGATGTGGTAGAGCAATATCCTGGCCACTACAGTTTCCTGATTTAACCCTGTGGGTGGCTTCTGTGCATGGGATTACATTAAAGACCAACTGTTTCTTTTTCCATTTCTGGGAAATTTTGAGGATTTGTGACTGTGGATAACACAAGCAGTTGCCACCATACATCAAGACTTGCTTCAAAGTTTTTGGCAGGAAATTGATTACAGATGAGACATTCATCATGTTACAAAAGTAACCTCATTGAACATTTGCTAATAAAACTTGAAGATATACTGCATTCAGTGCTTTACCAAACATTTGTGCAAGTTATTTACTTTTTTCACAACAAATATTACTTTTGTATAACTAATTTATAAACACCCAGCAAAATAATCCTCCTCTATAGATGAATGATAGCACCCATACTTTTTGTGTGGTGGCCCTTGAAATGGGACTACCTTCCCATTCCTATCTGAAATTCCTTTCTCATGTCAACAATCTCTGAAGAGGTCATTTTAGCTCGAATTTTTAACTTTCTGGATTTTTTACTGTTATGTCTATACCCAGCTACAGTAGTAAACTGCCTTCAAAAAATTAGTTCAAATGAATTTACTACCTCAGATTACATTTCATATTAATATGCTATCCGTTTTATATTAGCAACTAAGGGAAGTAAGCCATTTGTTAATAATCCAACTCTGAAATTTCATGATATGAACTGTGCAGCCATGTTGCACCACAGATTCTTGAAAATTTACTTCTCCACTATGTCTGAAAAGCTACAATGTTTGTTCATTATTATTATTTAAAATGATAGCTCTATGTGAGAGCAAACCAAAACACCAATAACAATGTCTTATTCAAAGTAATTTGTTTATAATTAACTAAAATGCAATTTAAATTGTTGTACTGTAAAATTAATTGAAATTGTATATGAAATTAAATAAACTCTTCCAAACTTTGTATCAGAACATGTAGGGCAATATGTGGCCCATTTTTTGGTGTGTGTTACAAAAATTGTCTAATGACTTTTAATTGTTGTTATGTAAATCTTACATTTAACAATGTATTCAGTTGTTTAGCTTTATATAAAAGGAAGTGGTGCATGAGCCACAAAAGTCAGTAAGAAAGAGGCATGTAAAAGCATAAGAGACAGTCAGAGGCAGCAAAAGAGTAAGTAAGTGAGTCTGCAACATTGACTTTCAGAAGCTGTTTGTGTGAGACTCTTTCAGAGGCTGCCAGACAAGAAATGTATATACCATCAATGTACATCCAAATCAGTCATAATACAAGAAAAGAAAAGTGATTTACTCTGTGTTTTATTTAAAAAATTAGTACATCAGCAATGTTGAATGCTGGTATTTTCTGAAGCAGCAACCCCCGAGGATATCCAAGTTGAGTATCTCATCGTACAGAGCAGCTAAGTTGTTATGTGAACTTCTGTTAACTGTGATTGAAATTTTCTAGTTCTCACTTGTCATCACACCTGTGAATGATGGAGGCCCAAACTAGTATGTTGCTATGATGGTATATATTACCAATGTCCAATTATAGGTAGAATTACAAAAACTGTATACCTTATTCTCGATTAGCATCAGTAGTAATTAGAAAGATTCCCTCCTCACACACATTTAAGTGTAGCATCTTAACCTAAGTTCAATTACTGGTGACAGCATCAACTACAAGAATAGCAAAAACTGTTACATGTAAGAGAATACAATAAAAGAAACCAGAATGTTCCAAAAAACATGAGTTTGCAGACAAGTCTCTTGTGACATAATTTCAAATGTGTGGTTACAAGCTGTCATTGATTTCAGTACAAAATGTATTTGAAATATAAACTTTTTAATTTCTGCTTCTAATTGGGCTCAAATTTTATCCCTAGCATGCTCTACTTGTGCAGTGTTGGGGAATGTGGTACGAGCATGATGGGGCACGGGCACATTTCATTGCTGATATAAAATTACATCTAACACGGCACTTTTGTCCAAGCTGGACATGTCAATCACAGCCCAGAACTTGGCTTCAAAGGCCATCTGACGTCAGGAGTTTTCTGGCTGGGGTCATTTCAAAAGTGAAGTGTACAGTAACCCTGTTGATATGGTAGCAAAACTGGAGCAGCAAATTTTACAGTAATGTCAAGATTAATGATATGACCTTGGGGGTGAGCTGGGAAGAAGGGGGGGGGGGTGTCTCACTGGAGAGATTAGTACAGTATTGCCTCCTAATGTGAAGATGAGATGTGGAACAACTCCTTCAATAGAGACACATGTGCTGTAAATTGCAACATGTAAAATGCCAAAGTAGTATTGTATTTCTTGTTAAAGTAGACCTTAGGTGAATTTTGAGCCCAATCAGATGGGAACTTAATCACAAAGTTTATATTTCAAATACATTTACATTTGATGTGTCGGCAGCTGGGCCAACACCTTGTAGATCGAAGTGGCTGAAAGTGCACGCTAAACTAACGCAGACGGGCGTGAAGTACTGGAACATGAGACTTATTAATGAATAAGAAGAAAAGTACGTAGCTGGAATAATATACTTAACTTTATTCTCTTGTTGGAATACATCTCTTGAATAGTAGTAAGCTATAAGCACTGATACAAATGGCGCCTTGCTAGGTAGTAGCTATGGAATAAGCTGAAGGCTATTCTATCAGTCTCTCGGCAAATGAGAGGAAGACTTGGTAGGTCTGGTCGCAAGCTATGTCGTCCGTACAACTGGGGCGAGGTCATGTCCGTGTCTTGTGACCTGCCATGTGGTGGCGCTAGGATTGCGATTACACAGTGGCGACACGCGGGTCCGACATGTACTACAGGACCGCGGCCGATTTAAGTTACCACCTAGCAAGTGTGGTGTCTAGCGGTGACACCACATTCCTCCCCCGCAAATCGGCGAACGGTCGTGAGATAAGGCTTCCGCCCGCCGTGGGGAGGACCCCATGTTGACGTATGCGATGAGGTGGGGAGCCTAACAACAGGCGAGGCTGTGCCACCCGCACCCGGCCATTCGGTCCGAGGGGAGCTAGGAAACGCCTGCAAACCTAGTCCAGGGTGCACGTCAACATGAGGTGTATGCGCACGTAATGAGACAGAAGGGTCGACCTCCATGTGGTCGGAGCACCCGACGGGCGAAGACGACATCTGGTCCGGAGCGGGCAAGAGGTCCATGGCGGAGGACGGCTGGTCACGGGAAGCGAGCGGCGGCGCGTGACCCAGGGAGGCGCCAGGCGGTTGCAGCGACGCGTCCACTGCGGGCGGCGCCGGCGGCGGCTGCGGCGGCGGCGCGACGCCATGGGGCAAAATGGAAGGCAGCGTCGGCAACACCTGGGGATGAGGCGAGCCAGTAGATGGGTCCCCAAGGCGCTGACCTGACGGCTCCGTCGCTGAAAGCAGACGGGGAGCGGCAGAACCCAGGCGACGACAGAGGCGCAGCTGATTGAGATGCCGACGCACCTCACCAGAGGCCCCCAAAACCAAATACATCGCGCGGCCGAGGCAGCGAAGAATGCGCCCTGCGAGCCAACGCCGTGAACCGCGATAGTTGCGATAATAGACAACGTCGCCAGGAGCAAAAGCAGGAGTCTGCCGCTGCACAGGAACCCGATGTGGCGGATGCAGCAAAGACATCAGGGTGCGATGAGATCGACCATGGAGCAATTCAGCCGGCGAGCGACCATCGCGAGGCTGAGAGCGATATGAAGACAAAAAGAGCAATAATGCGTCCTCCCGAGAATGCGACTCTTTCAATTTCAACATCTGGGACTTGAAAGTCCGGACCAATCGTTCAGCGGCACCGTTTGACTGAGGCGAAAACGGCGCGGACGTCAGATGTTGAATACCATTGGCCTTGCAGAATGACTGAAATTCTGCGGACATGAATTGTGGGCCATTGTCGGAAACAAGAGTCTGCGGAAGACCTTCAATGCAAAAGATAGCAGACAAGGCTTGGATTGTGACAGAAGACGTCGTGGAAGACATCCGGACAACAAAAGGAAAATTACTGAAAGCATCGACCACAACCAACCATCGAGCATTCCAGAATGGACCAGCAAAATCGATGTGCAAGCGTTGCCAAGGGGAAGTGGCGTTCGGCCATGCAAAGAATTTACGCGGCGGTGCGGATTGGTGTTCGGCACACGCCACGCAAGAGGAGCACATATTCGTAATCGCAGCATCGATTCCGAACCAAGTACAGTGCTGACGAGCAAGTTGTTTCGTACGCACTATACCCCAATGTCCTTGGTGAAGAAGCTTTAAGACAGAGGACTGCAACGAACGTGGGACCACGACTCGGGATTGATCATTATCAGAACGCAACAACAAAACACCACGTCGTACAAAAAGTCTCTCCTTGTGAGCAAAAAAACGGCGAACCAAAGGATCCTCGATCCGTGACTTTGACAAGGGCCATTGCGTAACAACAAAACGCAAAACAGTAGCAAGGATAGGGTCAGCAGCTGTGGCTGTAGCTACACGACGAAAATCAATCGGAAACGATGCGACCACGTCATCGGTTTCGGAATCAATGAACATGCAAGCAAGTTCGGAAGAATCGAATGCTTTATCCTCAGCAACAGGCAAACGGGACAACGCATCAGCGTTTCCGTGCTTAGCAGTGGACCGATACAAGATATCGTAGCGGTACTGCGAGAGAAAAAGTGACCAGCGAATGAATTTCTGCGCTGTACGTGGAGGTACAGGCTTGGTCGGATGAAAAAGCGATGTCAACGGTTTGTGGTCTGTGATGATGGTAAAGTGACGACCATACAAGAAGTCATGGAACTTGGTAACACCAAACACGAGAGCTAAAGCTTCTTTCTCTATCTGTGAATAATTTCTTTGCGCAGATGAGAGCAATTTGGACGCAAAGGCAATAGGGCGATCATGCGAGCCATCTTTGTGCGCAAGCACAGCACCGATCCCGAAATCCGATGCATCAACCATCAACAAAAGGGGTTTTCGGGGATCGAATGGCGTAAGGCAAGTATTTGAAAGTAACGCCGATTTCAACTGGCGAAAGGCGCGTTCGCATTCCGTCGTCCAGACGAACGGAACACCTTTACGGCGTAAGCGATGAAGCGGAGCTGAAATGGAAGAAGCATTGCGCACAAACTTTGAATAATAAGTAATTTTACTCAGCACACTCTGTAGCTGTTTTAAGTTCTGCGGAGCAGGTAAGTCCTGTATGGCACGGAGGTGCTCTGGACTCGGATGTATACCTTGGGCATTTATGACATGCCCCAGGTAGGGTAAGTCCCGAGCAAAGAACACACATTTGTCCTTTCTCAAGCGAAGACCATTCTGACGCAATACCTGAAATAATGTTCGGAGATTTTGCAAATGTTCTGCTTCTGTCTTTCCTGAGATTACAATATCGTCCAGATAGTTCGCAGCAGTAGGGACCGACGCACACACAGTTTGTAAATATTGCTGAAACAAAGCAGGGGCGGATGCACACCCGAATGGCAGTCTTTTGAAGCGATACAAGCCAAGATGCGTGTTTACCACCAAGACGCGCCGGGAGTCTTCGTCCACAGGTATCTGCAAGTACGCATCTGCTAGGTCCAATTTTGAAAAATATTTTCCCGGGCACAGTTTGTCAAAAAGATCTTCCGGGCGGGGCAAAGGAAAAGTAGCAGTCACAAGTTGTGGATTCACAGTTGCCTTGAAGTCCACACAAAGTCTCAATTTTCCGGAAGGGTTTGGCAAAATTACTAAGGGTGAGGCCCAGAGAGAAGCCTGCACACGTTCAATTACACCTTGAGATTCTAAATCGGCCAATGTTCTTGCGACCTCATCACGCAATGCGTGGGGAACATTGCGCGCTCTGAAAAATTTCGGTTGCGCGTTGTCTTTCAATTCCAAATGTGCAGCATAGTTCTTAGCGCAACCAAGGCCCGGTGCAAAAATGTCTGCAAATTCTTCACAAAGACTAGAAACACTGGCGGAAGGCACAGTCTGATTCACTGATAGGACCTGATTTACTATAGACAAATTAAACAATTGAAACAAATCTAAACCAAACAAGTTCACTGCACTAGAAGAACGAAGAACGTAAAATGATACAAGTTTTGTTTGTCCCTTGTATGTTGCAAGAAGGCTGCACTGTCCTAACACAGGGATCTGCTGTCCTGAGTAACTATGTAACTTAACATTTGCGGCACGCAATGGCGGTTGGCCCAGTTGTTTGTACGTGTCGTGATTAAGCAATGAAACTGCAGCTCCGGTATCGAGCTGGAATGGTATCACTTTGCCGTCAAAGTCTAAGTCCACAAAAAGTTTATTGTCCTGCTGACGACAAGAGCGACTGTCACGTGCAATTTGAACTGATACAGGTACAGAAGCACTTGCGACTTTACGGGATTTCCTGCGACGTCGACACACACTTTGGGTGGGACGAACACAGTCACTGTTAGCTAAAGTGTCACTGGACGGGTGGGAATGAACTACATTAATGTCCATGGGCGAAGGTCCACGAGCCTGATTGTCCTGGGTGCGATTCCGGCGCGAAGCAAAAGGCCTGGAATTATTGCGATTGTCTGATCTAAGCTTTTTCTGGCAAACACTTTGAACATGTCCCTTCTTTTGACAGTAAAAGCAAATAGCTTGGCGTGACGGGCAATTTTCACGCGAATGTCTAGTTGCACACCGCGGGCATGATTTCACTGCAGTTGCTTGCTTACGCGGCGCACGTGTTTGCGAGCGAGGCTGCGACGGGCGCGAGGGCCGCTTAGCGTCCCGTGCAGCGGGCCCGGCGGGCTGATTAATGTGACACACTGCTGGCGAAGTTTCAAATGAGTCCTGAGCAAAGTCAAGTGTGTCTTGCCTATCCAATATGTCTATCACTTGTTGAAGGGAGGGATTTACGAGTTTCAAAATCTGTTCCCGTATGCGAACATCAGAAACGTTCTGTGCTATTGCATCACGCACCATTGTATCGGAATATGGGAGGCCACATTCACAGGCAAACGCGCAGTCTCTAGTAAGGCCTTGCAAAGTTGCAACCCACTCCCTATTAGTCTGACCGGCCGTACGTTTTGTACGAAAGAACGTATACCGTTTTGCAACTACATTTACTGTTTCTTTGAAATAGGCATCTAAAGCCGACAAAATTTCCTCGTAGGTCAGAGTTGCTACGTCGCGTCGGGGAAACAATTTCACTATCACACGGTAGGTAGACACACCGACACAAGAAAGCAAAAACGGCTGCCGCTCTTTACCTTGAATTCTGTATGCTGCGAGATGAAACTGGAACTGGCTGGCCCACTCAGTCCAGGTTTCGCACGTGGCCTCAAAGGGCCTAAATGGCGGTGCGACAGCGTTGTGTGGCTGCGGTAGCGATGAAGCGGCGGCTGCCGCATCGGTTTGCAGCGCACGTTGACCCTGGACGAGCTGTCCTAGGGCTTCCAATAACGCCTGCGTCTGCTGATTCTGCAAGCGAAAAAATTCGGACAGTACCTCTGGAGATTGCGGCGAAGCCATGACACAAGCAAATCAGAGCACAAAAAGGGAAAAAGAACAAATCAGTCCAAAGCAGAAAAAACACTTTCTCTCGTCGCCATGTGATGTGTCGGCAGCTGGGCCAACACCTTGTAGATCGAAGTGGCTGAAAGTGCACGCTAAACTAACGCAGACGGGCGTGAAGTACTGGAACATGAGACTTATTAATGAATAAGAAGAAAAGTACGTAGCTGGAATAATATACTTAACTTTATTCTCTTGTTGGAATACATCTCTTGAATAGTAGTAAGCTATAAGCACTGATACAAATGGCGCCTTGCTAGGTAGTAGCTATGGAATAAGCTGAAGGCTATTCTATCAGTCTCTCGGCAAATGAGAGGAAGACTTGGTAGGTCTGGTCGCAAGCTATGTCGTCCGTACAACTGGGGCGAGGTCATGTCCGTGTCTTGTGACCTGCCATGTGGTGGCGCTAGGATTGCGATTACACAGTGGCGACACGCGGGTCCGACATGTACTACAGGACCGCGGCCGATTTAAGTTACCACCTAGCAAGTGTGGTGTCTAGCGGTGACACCACAACATTAACTAGAGCAATATTTGGTTCTGAAGTCAGTTATGGGTCTTCACCACACATTTACAGTTATCTTGTGAATGGCACATTTCCAAACCCACATTTGCTTGGAACATTTCTGCTTCTGTCATCACATACTTTCAACTGTGTCAATTTTTGCTACTGATTATGGTACACCTTGTGTACAAACTATGCACTTGGGTGTTCCTCTCAGCTTGGCACCCCATATGGCCATTGCTTGTTCCTTAAACCTGCCATACATATGACCCAATCTAGAATATTACTCAGAAACGTGGGATCCATACTAAATATGACTCAAAGTGGAGATTGAACATATACAAAGAATAGCAGTATGAATTGTCACAAGTTTGTTTGGTGCATGGGAGAATGTCACAGAGATGCTGAAATATCTGAAATGGTACATGCCTGAATACATGTGTGAACTATCCCCTGAAAGCCTAGGTAGAAAGTTTAAAAAATCAGCTTTAAGTAAAAACTCTAGGAATATCTTACAATCCCCTATGTATTACTCCCATACAAATCACAAAGATAAGATTAGACTAATTACAGCTCACTCAGACGTATCCAAGCAGTCATTCTTGCAGCGCTAAATATGTGAGCGGACAGAGAAGAAGCCATAATAACTGGTACATTTGTAAGTACTCTCTGCCATGCACTTCACAGTGATTTGCTAAGTATAAATATAAATGTAGAAGAATAGTGAAAAACTGTCATTATTTAATAAAAATCAATTTTCATTATACAGTAAACTTCTATAATCAAAGGAATACACAAAACCTAACCAAGTAACAAAAATATGGCTTCATTCATAAACCTCTGAACAATAATGGAAAGAAGTCCCTCATGACTTCACAAGTAACAAGACAAAAGAATCATACAGATGCAACATAAGCAATAAACAAAACAACTGATGTGGTAGTACAAACTAAAAGAACATAGTGCTTCTCTGCGCATTTATAGGCGCATGTTGCCAGTAGATGGTGTGACTCCCTACAGGCAGCCTCTACTGGTCAGCCTGCACTGATACAGTTGATGGCTGATTTAAGCGCTCACATGTGGTGACACTATACTCAGTGCACTCTCTAGTAGCAGGACAGAGCACACCTTTTCCTCATGCAAAGAGAGCACCCAGGCAATGGAAGAGATGCAAGTGGCCTAACGAGACACATGTCCATCAGATACAGAGTGGCAGCAGCCATTGCCAATGGCAGGCATGGGACAATGTCTCGGGCAAGCACTGGAGTGTAGGGCTAGAACACCTGGAGATGTAGGCATGCCCAAGGGCAGTAGGCCCACACCGCACATGACGACAGCACCAAGGGGGAGGGTGCCATTGCTATCTCTGTGTCATCATCAGCATGCAGATCACAGTGTTTAAGAGATGCGGCTGGACCCTCCGAGGATGATGGCTAAAGCGATGATGGCGAGGGGGCCAGTGTGGGTGGCCCGAATGGGGTGCAGATCATAGACACAAGCTCATTTTTTTGCAAGTGTTTGTAAATGAGCATTCAGCCCATCTACTGGTAACTTACATCTACATGACTACTCTGCAATTCACAATTAAGTGCCTGGCAGAGAGTACATCACACCACCTTCAAGATATTTTCTTCCGTTCCACTCTCGAACTGTGCCCGGGTAGAATGAACTCCTAAATCTTTATCTTTCCAAGCAAGCTCTAATCTCTCTTATTTTATTCCAATGATGGTAGGCACCAATAAAATATTTTCACATTTGGAGGAACAAGTTGCTGGTTGAAAATCTGTGAAAAGATCCTGTCACAATGAAAAACACATTTGTTTTATTAATTGCCATCTCCAACTCACCCATCATATCTGTGACACTCTCTCTTCTATTTCATATAATACAAAACAATCTGCCCTTCTTTGAATTTTTTCAGTGTCCTCCATCAATCCTATCTGATGTGGATCCCATACCAAGCAGCAGTACTCCGGAAGAGGATGGAGAAATGTAGTGTAGGCAGTATCTTTAGTAGACCTGTTGCATCTTCTAAGTCTTCTGCCAATAAAATGCAGTCTTTGGTTAGCTTTTTCCACAACTTTATCTATGTGATAATTCGATTTTAAGCTGTTCAGAACTGTCATCCCTAAGCATTTAGTTGGATTCACTACTTTTAGATTTGTGTGATTTATCATGCAACCAAAGTTTTGCGGATTCCTTTTATTACTCATGGAGACAAATTCATACTTTTCATTTTTTAGAGTCAATTACCATTTTTCAAACCACACATATATCTTGTCTAAATCAATTTGCAATTGGTTTTGATATTCTCATGGCTTTATGAGACAGCAAATGACAGTGTTATTTGCCAGCAATTTAAGAGGGCTCATCTGCTGTTTCTTAAATTTTTTTATACAGATTACAAACAGCAGAGTGCCTATAACACTTCCTTGGGAAATACCAGATATCACTTCTGATTTACTCAATGACCTTCCATCAATTACTATGAACTGTGACCTTTCTGACAAGAAAGTATGCATCTAGTTGCACAACTGAGATGATAATCATAGGTATACAATTTGGTTAGAAGTTCCTTGCGAAAAACAGTATCAAAATCCTTCTAGAAATCTACAAACATTGAATTATTACTTTGGGTAAACAGAGAGCTAGTTTCGTTTTGTGAGAATGATATTTTCTAAATCTGTGCTGATTATCTGACAACAGAACATTTTCTTTGAGGTAATTCATAATGTTCAAACATAGTATATGTTCCAAAATCCTATTGCAAGTGATACGGGTCTGTAATTTAATGGCTTACCCCTCTTTCCTTTCTTGATTATTGATATGACGTGTGCAGCTTTCCAGAGTTTAGGCACAGATCTTGCGCTGAGTGAGTGATTGTACATGATTATGTATGGAGCAAATGTATCGGCATTCTTGGAAAGGAAACTAATTGGTATACCATCTCGACTAGAGTACTTGCCTTTATCGAGGCTCTGAGCACTATGGGACTCAACTGCTGTGGTCATCAGTCCCCTAGAACTTAGAACTACTTAAACCTAACTAACCTAAGGACATCACACACATCCATGCCCGAGGCAGGATTCGAACCTGCGACTGTAGCGGTCGCACGGTTCCGGACTGCGCGCCTAGAACCGCGAGACCACCACGGCCGGCTTGCCTTTATCAAATGATTTACGCTGCTTCACTGCTATGCAGGTATTTACTTCTAAATTACTCATGTTTGAAGCTGAACTTGGTTTTAATTCTGGGACATTTACTTCATCTTTTTTGGAGAAGGAATTTTGGAATGTTTTGTAGCTCCACTTTAGTGACACTGTCATAATTAACATTACCATTGCTGTTGTGCAGGGAAGGCATTGATTGTGTCTTGCTGCTGGTGTACTTTACATATGCCCAGAATCTCTTTGGATTTCTGCCAGATTTCGAGACAAAGTTATGTAATGGAAACTATTAAAAGCATCTCACATTTCAAGCTTAGTAAAACATTGCCAATATTGGATATTTTGCATTCTTGTAAATTTGGCAAGCTTTTTTCATTGAATAGTCTACATCTACACTCCTGGAAATGGAAAAAAGAACACATTGACACCTGTGTGTCAGACCCACCATACTTGCTCCGGACACTGCGAGAGGGCTGTACAAGCAATGATCACACGCACGGCACAGCGGACACACCAGGAACCGCGGTGTTGGCCGTCGAATGGCGCTAGCTGTGCAGCATTTGTGCACCGCCGCCGTCAGTGTCAGCCAGTTTGCCGTGGCATACGGAGCTCCATCGCAGTCTTTAACACTGGTAGCATGCCGCGACAGCGTGGACGTGAACCGTATGTGCAGTTGACGGACTTTGAGCGAGGGCGTATAGTGGGCATGCGGGAGGCCGGGTGGACGTACCGCCGAATTGCTCAACACGTGGGGCGTGAGGTCTCCACAGTACATCGATGTTGTCGCCAGTGGTCGGCGGAAGGTGCACGTGCCCGTCGACCTGGGACCGGACCGCAGCGACGCACGGATGCACGCCAAGACCGTAGGATCTTACGCAGTGCCGTAGGGGACCGCACCGCCACTTCCCAGCAAATTAGGGACACTGTTGCTCCTGGGGTATCGGAGAGGACCATTCGCAACCGTCTCCATGAAGCTGGGCTACGGTCCCGCACACCGTTAGGCCGTCTTCCGCTCACGCCCCAACATCGTGCAGCCCGCCTCCAGTGGTGTCGCGACAGGCGTGAATGGCGGGACGAATGGAGACGTGTCGTCTTCAGCGATGAGAGTCGCTTCTGCCTTGGTGCCAATGATGGTCGTATGCGTGTTTGGCGCCGTGCAGGTGAGCGCCACAATCAGGACTGTATACGACCGAGGCACACAGGGCCAACACCCGGCATCATGGTGTGGGGAGCGATCTCCTACACTGGCCGTACACCACTGGTGATCGTCGAGGGGACACTGAATAGTGCACGGTACATCCAAACCGTCATCGAACCCATCGTTCTACCATTCCTAGACCGGCAAGGCAACTTGCTGTTCCAACAGGACAATGCACGTCCGCATGTATCCCGTGCCACCCAACGTGCTCTAGAAGGTGTAAGTCAACTACCCTGGCCAGCAAGATCTCCGGATCTGTCCCCCATTGAGCATGTTTGGGACTGGATGAAGCGTCGTCTCACGCGGTCTGCACGTCCAGCACGAACGCTGGTCCAACTGAGGCGCCAGGTGGAAATGGCATGGCAAGCCGTTCCACAGGACTACATCCAGCATCTCTACGATCGTCTCCATGGGAGAATAGCAGCCTGCATTGCTGCGAAAGGTGGATATACACTGTACTAGTGCCGACATTGTGCATGCTCTGTTGCCTGTGTCTATGTGCCTGTGGTTCTGTCAGTGTGATCATGTGATGTATCTGACCGCAGGAATGTGTCAATAAAGTTTCCCCTTCCTGGGACAATGAATTCACGGTGTTCTTATTTCAATTTCCAGGAGTGTACATCTACATACATACTCCGCAATCCACCATACGTTGCGTGGCGGAGGGTACCTCGTACCACAACTAACATCCTCTCTCCCTGTTCCACTGCCAAACAGAATGAGGGAAAAATGACTGCCTATATGCCTCTGTACAAGCCCTAATCTCTCTTATCTTATCTTTGTGGTCTTTCCGTGAAATGTAAGTTGGCGGCAGTAAAATTGAACTGCAGTCAGCCTCAAATGCTGGTTCTCTAAATTTCCTCAGTAGTGATTAACGAAAAGATGCCTCCTTTCCTCTAGAGACTCCCACCCGAGTTCCTGAACCATTTCCGTAACACTCGCGTGATGATCAAACCTACCAGTAACAAATCTAGCAGCCCACCTCTCAATTGCTTCTATGTCCTCCCTCAATCTGACCTGACAGGGATCCCAAATGCTCGAGCAGTACTCAAGAATAGGTCGTATTAGTGTTTTATAAGTGGTCTCCTTTACAGATGAACCACATCTTCCCAAAATTCTACCAATGAACCAAAGACGACTATCTGCCTTCCCCACAACTGCCATTACATGCTTGTCCCACTTCATATCGCTCTGCAATGTTACGCCCAAATATTTAATTGATGTGACTGTGTCAAGCGCTACACTGCTAATGGAGTATTCAAACATTACAGGATTCTTTTTCCTATTCATCTGCATTAATTTACATTTATCTATACTTAGACTTAGCTGCCATTCTTTACACCAATCAAAAATCCTGTCCAAATCATCTTGTATCCTCTTACAGTCACTCAACGACGACACCTTCCCATGCACCATAGCATCATTAGCAAACAGGCGCACATTGCTATCCACCCTATCCAAAAGATCATTTATGTAGATAGAAAACAACAGCAGACCTACCACACTTCCCTGGGGCACTCCATATGATACCCTCACCTCCGATGAACACTCACCATTGAGGACAACGCACTGGGTTCTATTACTTAAGAAGTCTTCGAGCCACTCACATACTTGGGAACCAATCCCATATGCTGGTACCTTAGTTAGGAGTCTGCAGTGGGGCACCGAGTCAAACGCTTTTCGGAAGTCAAGGAATATGGCATCCGGCTGATAACCCTCATCCATGGTTCACAAGATATCATGTGAAAAAAGGGTGAGTTGCGTTTCGCAGGAGCGATGCTTTCTAAAGCCGTGGTGATGCATGAACAGCAACTTCTTTGTCCCAAGGAAATTCATTAGATTCGAACTGAGAATATGTTTGAGAATCCTGCAACAAACCGATGTTAAGGATTGGTCTGTAATTTTGAGGATCCGTCCTTCTTCCCTTCTTATATACAGGCGTCACCTGCGCTTTTTTCCAGTCGCTCGGGACTTTACGTTGGGCAAGAGATTCGCGATAAATGCAAGCTAAGTAAGGAGCCAATGCAGTAGAGTACTCTCTGTAAAACCAAATTGGAATCCCATCAGGACCTGGCGATTTATTTATTTTCAACTCATTCAGTGCTTCACAACCCCAGGGATGTCTATCACTATTTCCTCCATACGGGAATCTGTACGAGACTCAAACGGCGGTATGTTTGTACGATCCTCCTGCGTGAACGATTTCTCAAATGCTAAACTTAATGCTAATAGTGTCCTGACCTGTTTTATGTACCACAGAGTATAAGTAGCAGCTCTTTAATTTATTTGGTATGTATCTCTGAGATGCCATCAATACTATTTTTTTGAATTCAAGCCACATCTGAACTACACTTAGGAAGGAATGGAGACTGTCACTCAGAAATGCACCAAATGAATTTTTACCTGATATTTTAAATAGATATATTTGGCTTACATTTTTGTTGGATTTGGATGTTATAGTATTCAGTCTTGCTACAAACAGCTCTATGGTCACTAGTTGCTGTAGCCATCATGATGCTCCCTATTTGCTCAAGATTATAATAGAACATGGACTGAAAGTCCGTGAAATAGTATATAAAAATTAGATGGTTATGTGTTAGCACCTTGTTAGTTTTCACATCAAGCCAGTACTGTTTTGTATACTCAGTATGCTGGGTTTTTCTGATTTGGTATAATGTAAATATGCACTGTTTAAGTGTTAATACAAACAAATGTTCTTAAATGATAAATGGATGTTTCACCACGTTTCCTTTTGAAATGTTACCTAGTAACTGTAGTGCATCATGCCTAATTCAGTTCCTCTAGCAGAAGGGAATGAGTTAAACATAAGAATTGAACTCTGATAGAACAAAGATGGTACATTTCTGGACATGAGTTACTATTCTAAATATTAAGTATTCACTCTCCTCTACAAGTCCTAGAAATCTGTAACAGGAATTTCTGAACACCCTGCACATAGTAAGTTCTGACACTATGGTAAGAAAGCTAAGATCCAATAGATCAGATTCTTATATAGTCCATACATACGAGGGGCGTTTGATAAGTCGGTACAAAGTCCGAGAGATGGCACCACCGGCTCGTATCGAGGTTATGTTTAGTTAGATGCATCTTTGGAAAGAGTGCACACCAAGTTTCAGCCATATTGGTCTATTTCTTTGTGTTTGTGGCTTTCGTGTGGATCTAGGAAGTAGAATGATTGTCAAAAAATGGACGAAAAAGATTTCGCGTGATGATTAAAGATTACTTTATGAAAGGCAAAACGCCTCAGGAGACTAAAGAGAAGCTTCGTAAACATTACAGTGACTCTGCACCTTTGATTAGGATAGTTTATAAGTGCTTTCAAAATTTTCGTAGTGGCCATATGGGCACACGTGGTGCTGAACATTCTGGACGCCCTGTGGAGGTAATGACACCAGAAATCATTGATAAAATCCATCATATGGTGATGGATGACAGAAAAGTTAAGGTGCGTGAGATTGCTAGTGCCGCATCTCGAATAAACAGGTACATAATATTTTGCATAAACATTTGGACATGAGAAATCTATCCACAAGATGGGTTCTGCGATTGCTCACGCTTGACCAAAAACGGAATCATGTGAAGTGTTGCAAGGATGGTTTGCAGCTGTTCAGGAAGAATCCACAGGACTTTGAGCGTCGTTTCGTCACTGAGGATGAAGCATGGATACATTACTATACTCCTGAGACCAAGCAACAATCTAAACAATGGTTTACCAAGGGAGAATCTGCACAAAAAAGGCGAAGACCATTCCTTTGGCCGGAAAGGTTATGGTGACTATCTTTTGGGATTTGCAAGGGATAATCCTCATCAACTATCTGGAAAAGGGCAAAACTATTACAGCTGAATATTATTCATCGATATTGGACTGTTTGAAAACCGAGCTACAAGAGAAACGTCGGTGATTGGTCTGCAAAACAGTCCATTTCCATCACGACAATGCACCAGTACACACCTCAGCAGTTGTGGTCGCAAAATTAATGGAAATAAGATTCCAGCTCATTTTACATCCCCCTGTTCTCTAAACTGGGCTCCCTTGGACTACTATTTGTTCCCCAATTTGAAGAAATGGCTGGCGGGACAAAGATTTCATTCAGACAAGGTGATTTGCAGCAACTAATAGCTATTTTGCAAACTTGGACAATTCCTATTATTCGGAAGGGATCAACAAATTAGAACAGCGTTGGACGAAGTGTATAAGTCTAAAAGCAGACTATGTTGAAAAATAAAAAAGGTTTACCCCAAACATGTAAGTAGTTTTTATTTTTGCATGGACTGTTCAAACACCCCTCGTATGTAAAAGATAATGTTAAATACAAACATGTTCATTTTTATTACTTAGATTACTATTGTCAGTTTTTAGAATACTTAACCTTTTTCTGTAACAAAAACAAATGAAATGGTGAGCAAAAGAGAATTCTGAGTTGTGGTTCCACCAGCACCTTTAAAAATAAACAGAAGAAATGTATCTGGTGGGTAGGCAAAATTCCATAACTGAAGTATTGGGTTCCAGGTCTCTAGTACACATTAAGATAAGAATATATGTACTTATCAAGAGTTACAGCTGATCACATAAAAGCAATCATTTCATTCAGTATTCGTAGTAATAGAAACAGTATTTTTGGGTTATTGTTATGCACAATACATCTGTATAATATATGCCAATTATTTTTTATGAAGCAGAAAAAGGTAAATAAACACATAAACCACACAATCTGCTGCATCCATAATAAGCAATTAACAAATGCGCAAATTTTAAGAATTTTGTTTACAATTATTTCAGTTAAGGTTTATTATTCCAAATTTAGGTATCTGTTACAGGTTTGAAAAACTCCACTGTTATTTCTCCTGTATGTATCTTTTCTCTGATGAATTAATGCCTGGTGTCAACGTGTTTAGTGGGACCTTTGTATCCACTTGTCTTTGACAGATCAGTTGCACCTTTGTTGTCGCAAAACAATCTTATCAGGCCCTCTTTTGGGAAAGGGGATATCTCTCTTTGCAGACGCTGCAGCCAAAGTGCTTGACATGCAGAAGTTAAAGCCATATATTCTGCTTCTGTCATCGAGAGATTAGATTATATTAGATTAGATTAATACTAGTTCCATGGATCATGAATACGATGTTTCGTAATGATGTGGAACGAGTCAAATTTTCCAATACATGACATAATTAAGTTAATTTAACAACATACTTAAGTTAATATAACAACTTTTTATTTTTTGTGTTTATTTATTTATTTATTTATTTTATTTTTATTTTTTAAATATATATATATATTTTATTTTAATTTATATCTAAAAATTCCTCTATGGAGTAGAAGGAGTTGTCATTCAGAAATTCTTTTAATTTCTTCTTAAATACTTGTCGGTTCTCTGTCAGACTTTTGATACTATTTGGTAAGTGACCAAAGACTTTAGTGCCAGTATAATTCACCCCTTTCTGTGCCAAAGTTAGATTTAATCTTGAATAGTAAAGATCATCCTTTCTCCTAGTATTGTAGTTATGCACACTGCTATTACTTTTGAATTGGGTTTGGTTGTTAATAACAAATTTCATAAGAGAGTATATATACTGAGAAGCTACTGTGAATATCCCTAGATCCTTAAATAAATGTCTGCAGGATGATCTTGGGTGGACTCCAGCTATTATTCTGATTACACGCTTTTGTGCAATAAATACTTTATTCCTCAGTGATGAATTATCCCAAAATATGATGCCATATGAAAGCAATGAGTGAAAATAGGCGTAGTAAGCTAATTTACTAAGATGTTTATCACCAAAATTTGCAATGACCCTTATTGCATAAGTAGCTGAACTCAAACGTTTCAGCAGATCATCAATGTGTTTCTTCCAATTTAATCTCTCATCAATGGACACACCTAAAAATTTGGCATATTCTACCTTAGCTATATGCTTCTGATTAAGGTCTATATTTATTAATGGCGTCATACCATTCAATGTACGGAACTGTATGTACTGTGTCTTATCAAAATTCAGTGAGAGTCCATTTACAAGGAACCACTTAGTAATTTTCTGAAAGACAGTATTGACAATTTCATCAGTTAATTCTTGTTTGTCAGGTGTGATTACTATACTTGTATCATCAGCGAAGAGAACTAACTTTGCCTCTTCATGAATATAGAATGGCAAGTCATTAATATATAATAAGAACAACAAAGGACCCAAGATTGACCCTTGTGGAACCCCATTCTTGATAGTTCCCCAGTTTGAGGAATGTGCTGAGCTTTGCATGTTATGAGAACTACATATTTCAACTTTCTGCACTCTTCCAGTTAGGTACGAATTAAACCATTTGTGCACTATCCCACTCATGCCACAATACTTGAGCTTGTCTAGCAGAATTTCATGATTTACACAATCAAAAGCCTTTGAGAGATCACAAAAAATCCCAATGGGTGGTGTTCGGTTATTCAGATCATTCAAAATTTGATTGGTGAAAGCATATATGGAATTTTCTGTTGAAAAACCTTTCTGGAAACCAATCTGACATTTTGTTAGCACTTCATTTTTACAGATATGTGAAGCTACTCTTGAATACATTACTTTCTCAAAAATTTTGGATAAAGCTGTTAGAAGGGAGATTGGACGGTAATTGTTGACATCAGATCTCTCCCCCTTTTTATGCAAAGGTATAACAATAGCATATTTCAGTCTATCAGGGAAAATGCCCTGTTCCAGAGAGCTG
The DNA here is from genome assembly GCF_023898315.1 of Schistocerca nitens. Lineage (NCBI taxonomy): Eukaryota > Metazoa > Arthropoda > Insecta > Orthoptera > Acrididae > Schistocerca > Schistocerca nitens. Next base: position 825,207,297 of record NC_064614.1, read on the forward strand.
TTACACAGGTGGCTGAGAATCTTACTTATCTGTTGAGAACAAGCTTTTAGTATTTTGCTGGAAATGCCATCAATTCCATGTGAGTTTTTGCTTTTAAGCAAGTTTATTATTTTCCTAATTTCAGAGGGAGAAGTGGGTGAGATTTCAATTGTATCAAATTGCATAGGTATGGCCTCTTCCATTAACAGCCTAGCATCTTCTAATGAACACCTGGATCCTACTATATCCACAACATTTAGAAAATGATTATTAAAAATATTTTCAACTTCTGACTTTTTGTTCGTAAAGTTTTCATTCAATTTTATGGTAATACTGTCTTCCTCTGCTCTTGGTTGACCTGTTTCTCTTTTAATAATGCTACTGTTGGTTGTTTTTACTATTCCATGAAATTACTGCACCTTGTGACATAAATAAAAAACCAGTAGTTGATTTTCTATCTCCTACGTCCCCAGCCCAGTCAGCAATAGTGTAACCTGTGATGTCATGATCTTCTTTGGAAAATTGTAGATTGAAGTCTTTAGTTCCCTTTACAGCTTGCCAGTGGGATATTCCAGGGTTATTAAACTGCCTCACAACTCCAATTGCGTACGCTAGATCTCGTCTAGAACCTAGTTGTGCATACATTAAGCTACCTATGGTTTCTTTATATGGGACTTTCTTCATGGCATCTCTTTCACTCTCTGTTTTTGGGCTCATTTCATGATTTAATACTTGGTTATTATCAAGAGGAGTGGATACTGGATTACAGTTTTCCATGTTATACTTTCGTAAAATCTGATTTATATAACGAGTCTGATCCAACCATAAAAGTCCAAGCTTACGATCTCTTGTCAGTCGGATCCCTAGACAATTGGATACTTCTCCAAGGTCCTTTAGTTTAAGTTGTTCCTTTAGTTGTTCTTTAAGTGTAATTTTCTGTTGCACATTGTTAAAAAATATCAGCATGTCATCTACATAAACAGCTACAATTAATATATCACTTCCTTGGTTTCTGTGATAAACACATGGATCAGCGGTGGACCTACAGAAATTTAAACTTAGTAGAACATTTTCCAGTTTGATATTCCAACAGCGACTTCCCTGTTTAAGTCCATACACTGCTTTCTTGAGTCTTTTAATACCTTCATATTTGACTGTTTTTGTCACATAGTCAGCCGTGGGAATTTTAACATAAATTTCTTCTTTCATATCACCTTGCAAAAAAGCTGTCACCACATCACAATTATCAATGTCCAAGTCGTATTTAGCAGCTAGACTAAACAAATATCTGAGTGAATTGTATCATATCACTGGTGAGTATGTTTCTTCATAGTCTAAACCTTTAACTTGTGAACATCCCTTAACTACAAGTCGAGCTTTATGGCGAATTATCTGTCCTTGTAAGTCTCTTTTTATCTTAAAGATCCACCTAGCATCAATCGCTTTTCTGCCTTGAGGCAGGATAGCTGATTCCCAAGTTTTATTTTCTGCATGCGACTTCAATTCTTCTTCTATTTCTTGAAACCATTTCTCTGACTCCTTGGATTGCAAAGCTTCTTCCAAAGTTGATGGCTCTGATTCTTGTGAATCTTCTTTAGTACAATAGGTCACATAATCATCCATCTTCATCGTTATGGGTATTCTGGAAGATCTTCTGAGCACTTGATGAGGCGGTTCTGATTTATTTATTTAGTCCTTCAAATCCTACATGTATAGAATATATACAAGATATTGAACATAGGTATTTACAAGATAAAATACAGTTTGTATTGCAATCCTAAGGACTAGATATTGAAGTAATTTAGCAAAGAATCATACATACAACAAACATTAGAGGCAACATACAAAGTAGAATATTCATAATGCATAATGCATGTATATCTTAATTTTTTAATAAGATATTTGGGTGTCTATCAATATATTGTTCTTCTATTTCGACTGAGCCTGTTTCTTCTGAAATGCTCTCATCTGATCTGTTGTCCCTTGAGTCATCTTGAATCGTATTAGTTCTCCTCCTTCTTTGTGAACAGAATAGATATCTGATTTGGTTCCAGCAAATGATCACATGTTCCTGGATTGTTATTCTCTTGAATTATTTCTTCTTTAAATATCACATCTCTGGATTTAATGACTGTTGAACCGGATGGAACAACCAATATTCCTTGCTGTCTTCACAGTATCCGACGAGTATGCTCTGAACACATTTCTTAACCAGTTTGCGCTTAATAGTTTTTGGTATGTGGACAATGCATTACTGCCGAATAATCTTCGATGTCGGTGGTCAGGTTTCTTTCCTGAGAAAGCTTCCACTGGTGTTACGTTGTTCAAAGGTTTTGTCGGTGATCTGTTAATGAGATAAACTGCAGTGGAATCTGCTTCGCCCCCAAAATTCAAAGGTAATTTCGCTTGAAATAACATACATCTTGCCTTGTCCACGATTATTCAATTGTACCTGTCTGCAACACCATTTTGTTCTGGAGTGTAGGAAACAGTGGTTTCATGTTTAACTCCTTCTTCCCTTAAAAATTTCGCCACTCTTTCGTTTACATATTCTTTTCTATTATCAGTTTGCAAGATACAGAGCCTTTTGCCTGTCTGATTCTCTATGAACTTTTTAAAATTGCATATAATGTCAGGTACTTGGTATTTATTGCTGACTGTATACAAAAAAAATCTTTCTAGAGAAATGATCAATCAGAGTTACAAAATATTTAGCTCCACCCATTGATGTGGATTCCGTTGGACCACAGAAATCTGAATGCACTAACTCCTAAATTCTTTTAGCTCTAGAAGGAAAATCTAGTTTGCTTACCTTATAGGCACGTAACGCAGGGAGTGTCGACGGCTGCTTTATATTTGATGCCATTAGCCAAACCGTTTCGTAATTCTTCCATCGCATCTGAGTGTAGGTGGACTAATCTTCTGTGCCATAGATTCGCATCAATAGACAAAGATGCATATTTTGGTTGTGCACTGCGATCACTTGGTTGGTCCAGCCTATACGTTCAGTCACCTCAATATTTATTTTCTCTCGGCCTGCCACAGCTTTAATATGGGTGCAACCTGTCCCTTTAACGGGTAAATTTTCGTTGTTGGCCGCGACCACTTGTGACTTGACTGGAAAATTTAAATCACATGGATGGTTAGACATGTGAGCTGAAGCACCAGAATCCACAAACCAGTCTTTGTGTATAGCTTTAGTTGACAGTGACATCATGAAGAATGTCTTGTAACTGGTTTCTTTAATTACAGATTTTTCGCTTGTCTTGTTTCTGCTGCGACAATTTTTCGCCATGTGTACATATTTCTGGTAGTTGTAACATATCGGACGTCTGGGATTGTGGTGTGAGCTGATTCACTTATCTTTTTTATTCACATGGAGAGTCACGTCATTTAAGAGTTGCCACAAGCTTCATCCTTTACTTCCTGTAGTAATTTGTTTTTAGTAGAATCGCCCGTTATCCACTTGTTGGAGTTCTCTAATCCCATTATCATTGGTTTGTACTCATAAGGTAGCCCACCTAACGAGATACATCCTACCCACTCGTCTTTCACTTCAAAGTTAAGATCATTCAATTTGCTCGAACAGTCCATGGGTATACTGGCGGTTCATAGTGTCCAACGGGCACAATATTTCGGTGATCTGACATGTCGTCATCGTCAGGTGCGCTGACGAACTGAGTTCCTGAGATTTTTTTTTTTTTTTTTTTTTTTTTGCACTTTTCATTCCCTTCTCAGATGGAGAAGGGAGGGCTGTTATAGAGCGTGCGGAGCTCTTTTCAGCCATGGGGTTAAAGTTATTCTGTTTTGGCACTATTTATTTTTTGCTGGGGTGCAAGGAAGGGGGGGGGATTTCTCCCAATTGGGAATTTATTTGCAGGAGTTTGTAGGGGACAGTTCCGGTATTTACCTTAGCGGCCAAGGAAAACCTGCAAAACCCGGCCAGAACTGCTTGTTATGGTTCTCCTTCTCTTCATTTACCGAGTTGCCCGCGTCGTTGGCGCTGGCGTTCACGGTGGGCAAGGGCGGCTTCACGTTGTCTTTCGCGTTCCGCCTCTCGCTCTCTTCTGTGTTTCTCTTCTCGCACATAGCTTCTTATGAGCTCCTTGCTTAACCAGTAGCTCCGTTCTTCAATGTCCGGGATGGTGACGTCCAGGATCTCTCTGTCCACAAGGTTGTGGCTGTGATTCACAAACTCCTTGGTTTGGACACATGAGTCCTGACGTGCTCCCTTGCCTTCTAATGTGGCCTGTGTGGCCCGACTTATCGTCATCTTCTTCGGCCAGGCCGTGTGTGTGGCCTGGTCGTCTTTATGCAACTCATCCGTCTGCAGCGCCTGCGTCTCCTTGGTGGTGTCGCAGAGGAGGGATTCACGGAGGGTGAGGCAAGCGGCCTCCATCTCTGCGTGGAGAACCATGCGGAATCGTGTTTCCGCCTCCCGGAGGGCCGACTCGATGTCGGGACCAGCTGTCGCCGCCGTCTTTCCACTCGCTGCGTCGCGCCGCCGCCCCCCTCCTCCGCCCTTGCCACAGGCGGCGGGGGAGGGCGGCCGCACGTGAGCGGTGGCCGTCGTCGAATCTCCTCCGGGTGCCGCCGTTGTTCCCGCGGCGTTGCCTCCTCCTCTCGCTGTTTCCTCTGTCCCTCCGTTGCTCGTCGCGGCTGCAGAACGTCGTCGTTTCCTTCTCCTGCGGCGTCGCCTCTTTGCCTTGGGCGCCGTCTCCTTTGCAGTGGCGGGATTTCGGTCGTTGAAGGCCTGACATCCGCGCCAGTTGGCGACGTGCTCACCGCCGCAGCGGGCGCACGTCGGCTTGACGTCTTTGGTGCTGGTACAGGTGCGGGTGTCATGGTGACATCCGCACTTGACGCACCTGGCGGCGTTGCGGCAGTGCTTTGCCACATGCCCTTCCTCCTGGCACTTGAAGCACTGTGGCTTCGTGTCCAGGTGGGGGGGGGGGGGGAGTCTCCGGCTGCACGTGGAAGCCCAAGAGCTTCCGGATGTCCAGAATGTCCCCGCCTTTGTCCACCGCTGGTGTGGCGACAATAAACAGAGGCGGTTTCTTCCTATTGGTTTTGTTGTGCAACCTGACGGTTGCCTCAACAAATCCTTGGCGGCGCAATCCTTCTTTCACCGCTCGCTCCGTGAGGATCCAAGGCAGTCCCCTCAGGAGCGCCTTGGTGACTTCTTTGCGACGAGTCTTTTGACCCATCGCACCTCTTCTTTCCGGGGCGTCCACCGTGTGAGCGGCCACAAGGGCCTTCAGGGCCCTGTAGTCACTCCAGTCAGCGGCCTGGAGCTTGATGGTGGCGTCGGAGTCGACGGACTCAACGACGACCTCCTTGTCGCAGCTCTGCCCCATCTCATCATAAAGTTCCACCCACTCGACCTCCCTGCACTTGATGTACAGGGCGGGAGCGGGGGAAACTGCTTCTTCTGTCGCCGAGTTGCCGCCTCTCGCGACATCACGTCCCACGCTGCTCATCTTTATCATACTGCGCGCTAGGGTTTGACAATTTGCTTTTTGCCGTTAAAACGACAGCACGACAATTTGCCACCCGCGCGCAGTACGATCTCCTCGCTCACTCTCCCGCAGTAGTAGCTGAGCGCCGCGTGCTACAGTGACCTGCGCGCTGAGTTCCTGAGAGCGGGCGGCCGATTTAAATCCCCTCCCCCCGCGGGCCGCTCTCTTCGCCGTCCGCGTCCGCGCGCCGGCAGTCGCGTAGACTGGGCGTCGAAATCTGTTGTAGCGTCGATGTGCTTGCTACGTCCGCCCTGGTCGCCAGTTCGTACTTCTTGCTGAGAGTCTTCTTAATTACATTCAATGCCGGGTCCCAAGCCTTGCTGAGATTGTAGCCGCAACCTCGGTTGATAAGATCTTCCCTGGTGCGAATTTTGATAGCCTCCCTTATAATGCTGTCCCAATATTTAGAGGTCTGAGCCAGGCTCTTAGTACGCTCATAATCCATCTCGTGTTTCTCGGACAAACAGTGCTCTGCTACCGCCGACTTATTTAGATATTTCAGTCGAGTGTGCCTTTGATGTTCTCGGCAACGATCTTCGATGGTGCATACTGTTTGTCCGATATAAGTCTTCCCACACTCACAAGAAATTTTGGTATATGCCGGCCTTCCTCAAACCGAGGTCATCTTTCACACTTTCCAGTAATGCCCGTGTTTTATTGGGTGGGCAGAAGACAGTTTTAACTCGGTGTTTCTTTAATATACGGCCCATTTTCCCCGATAGTGCGCCATTGTACGGAATGAAGGTAGTGGCTACCTCTTCATCCGTGACTTCATCCGTCTCCACAGGTTGTGCTGTGGTGGTGGGACGGAGAGCGCGTCTAATCTGCCATTCCGAGTACCCGTTTTTCCGGAACACGGTTTTGAGGTGTTCCAATTCCTGGGGCAGATTCTCTGCGTCTGAGACGCTGCGCGCCCTGTGTACTAGTGTTTTTAGTACTCCATTCCTCTGAGAGGGTGGTGGCAGCTGTCTGCATGCAGGTACAGGTCAGTGTGCGTCTTCTTCCTGTACACACCGTGGCTCAGGGTACCATCAGCTCTTGTCTTCACCATGACGTCCAGGATTGGTAATCTTCCTTCTGCTTCGGTCCCCATAGTGAATTTCATGTTTGGATGTATGGAGTTTAGGTGTGTAAGGAAATCCAGGAGCTTGTCCTTACCATGGGACCAGATGATGTACGTATCATCGACATAACGGAAGAAACAAGTAGGTTTCCAATTGGATGACACCAAGGCTTCCTCTTCGAAGCACTCCATGTATAAATTCGCGACCACCGGCGAGAGTGGGCCGCCCAATGCGACTCCATCCGTTTGCTCATAGTATTCCCCATTAAACAGAAAATACGTTGAGGTCAAGATATGCCTAAAGAGTTCAGTGGTCTTCTCGTCAAATTTCTGCCCAATGAGCTCGACTGACTCTCGTAGAGGCACCCTGGTGAATAGTGAAACCACGTTGAAGCTCACTAGGATATCAGTGTCTTTCAGTCTGAAGTTGTCGAGACGTTTCACGAAATCCACGGAAATACGGATATGGTGAGAGCATTTACCTACATAGGGGCTAAGTAATTCAGGCAGATATTTTGCCAGCAAGTAAGTAGTTGCCCTAATGTTGCTGACAATTTGGCGCATAGGTACCCCTTCTTTATGGACCTTAGGGAGTCTATAAAGTCTTGGTGGTACAGGTCCTTGAGGTGACAATTTCTTGGCGTCCCCCTCTGGTAGATCCGCGTCCTTGAGTAGAGCTCTGGTCTTGTTCTCCACCTTCTTCGTGGGGTCAGCGTTGATCTTCCTATAGGAGTCATCATCTAGCAGGCGCTGCATCTTCTGAATGTAGTCCTTACAGGAAAGAACAACAGTGGCATTGCCTTTGTCAGCAAGTAAGATAACAATCTCAGAGCACTCTCTTAGGTCCCGAATGGCCGCCCTCTCTCTACTGGTAATGTTAGTCTTCATAAGTTTAGTTCTGGTCAGAGCCCGGCAGGTTTCCCGACGCACTTCTTCTGCTGCTTCAGGTGGTAATTGCACTGCAACCTGTTCCACTGCACTGACGATGTCCGCGACCAGCGTGAACCTAGGGGTAGGAGCAAAGTTGAGTCCCTTCTCCAGAACCGAAATCGCCTCATGAGACAGCTCCATGTCAGTGAGATTGCTGATTGTCTTGCATGGTGCCTCAAGCGGTGGTTTATCCGAGAGATGTGAGAATTTTGAAATCTGACATCCAGTGGCCTTTTTATGTGAGGAATCAGTTGTCGTCCAGGTAACACCATCCACCCAGTCCCAGGTCCACGAATTAAACTGATTGGCCAGTTTAAGATGAAGTTTAAATAGTTCCTGGGAGTGGTATTCAAGGCTGCAACGAGTAAAGTGCACCCTCTCACGTACCAAGGCAAGACTGGCCTGTCTTTTAATTCTCTTGGCTGCTGCCAAATCGATGTGATGCGTGACCTTATCAAAGTTCGGCACAATCTGCTCAGTACGACATTTCTTCAGGAATGCAAGAGCACTCAGCAAACGGCATCTCTGGTGGCGCAGCTTGTCGAGTTTCTTCATGCTGCGATACATCTCCTCCCCGTAAAGGTATATGATGTGATTCTTCAGTTTCTCCCGGCGTATTTGTTGCTCGAACAGTCCACGCGTATACTGCCGGTTCATAGTGTCCAACGGGCACAATATTTCGGCGATCAGACATGTCGCCATCGTCAGGTGCGCTGGCGAACTGAGCTCCTGAGGGCGAAATCGAAATTCGCACCAGGGAAGATCTTATCAACCGAGATTGCGGCTACAATCTCAGCAAGGCTTGGGACCCGGCATTGAATGTAATTAAGAAGACTCTCAGCAAGAAGTACGAACTGGCGACCGGGGCGGACGTAGCAAGCACATCGACGCTACGACAGATTCCGACGCCCACGTCTTCGCGACCGCTGGCGCGCGGGCGCGGACGGTGAAGAGAGCGGCCCGCGGGGGGAGGGGATTTAAATCGGCCGCCCGCCCTCAGGAGCTTGGCTGAAGAGCAGCGCCTATGCTGCTGCCAGCCCGCCCCGATGGGGAATTGAAATACAATAAAGGAAAAAAAAAATCATGAGCTCAGCTCGTCAGCACAGCTGACGAAGGCGACATGTCTCATCGCCGAAATATTGTGCCCGTTGGACACTATGAACTGGTAGTATACCCGTGGACTGTTTGAGCAACAAATACGTCGGGAGAAACTCAAGAATCACAAAGTTCAATATATTTGACATTGAAATTATTCTCGACACATATTCCTCCACAAACGAACATTTCTCTAATCGTGTTGTTAAAAGCGTTCTCAACAAGCCTATTCTTCGATAAAGTTCCGAATCCTCGTAAGTTTGTTTTAATTTATCCCACGCTTCTTTTGCACATGATGTGCTATGCAGATGCACGTAAATAGCAGGATCAACTGATAAGATTATTTTCGCCCTTGCCGTGCATATCTGAACTTCGTCTTTGATCTTGCCCGTTATACACTGCCACAATTGTTCGTGCTGTAAATAAGGTTTCATTGCAAATTGCCATGTATTGTAATTTTCTCTTCCTTTCAGTTTCTCAATTAACAGCAACGAACTAGCACTGACTGAACTCATGATATCGGCGTTCTGTATCTGCGTCTTGATGTGACGAAAAAAACGTAGTTTTTATTCACTTCAAATAAACCGCTGGGTGACTGTGGCTGGGCCCATAACCTGTTGTTATTGAACTTGAAATAAATGCGCGGTTACGGTTTGAAATTGAACATAAATGCTTTTATTAACACGCACAGAACGAATGTAGCACAAGGGTAGACAAAACACAACCATGTTAATAGGAATGTCTATAAAAGCGTCCGTAGCAACTGCGGCAAAGATAAATATGTAGCAGAGGCATCGATTCTAAATTCCAACAGATATGTTACCCTTAATGTTATTTTCCAAATATGACAGATGTGTTCTTTCCAGGTCAACTTGGAGTCAATATGGAATTGTAAAAGTTTAATCGTTCTATTTTCTGTATTAGTAGATAGTCCTAAAAGAGGACAATGGGTCTTGTCATGGTTACATAGAAGTCTGTTACTGGAGAACCATTTAACTGCAGCATCCTGTGACTTTTGTTGTAATACTGACGGATCTTGATGAGGTGTAATTGTCATCATGTCATCTGCAGAACAGTCCACAGATTGGGGAATATGATGTGGCAAGTTGTTGGTTCATTTATGGAAAAGAATGGTCAAAGAACTGATCTCTAGAGTACGCCTATCTCAACAATTTTCATAAGATAATTTCTGTTCTCACTGAGACTTATTGTTTTGTGTTACGTAAGTAAGAAACAATTACTTTTATTGATTTATTATGCACCCCATAAAATTCAAGCCTCTCAAGCAATATTTCACAAGGAATTCAATCAAATGCTTTACTTAGGTCTCATGAAACAAGTGAGGCCTCATTCTTATTTTCACAAGCAGTGATTATCTGGTTTACAATGTCGAAAAACTGCTGAAGTGGTTCTTTTTCCTGTCTGTAACCAAACGAAGTGTTTCAAAGAACATTATTTCTTTAAACTGGGTGACTTTCCTGAAATCTTCCCCTTTTCCTAGACATCTCCTTCACCCCTCTTCCTTCCCCTTCAGCCCTTCTGCCTGAAGAAGGAGCCACTGGCCCCGAAAGCTTGGCTAATTACAACCCTCTTCTATGAGGGTGTTCTACTGCCGCTTTGATGAGTAGATTTTTTACCTTTCCAGTTAAATTATTTTGTCAAAAATTGATCGTTTCGTTGTTATAATAGCATAAGTAACTGAACTTAAACAGTTAAGCAGACCATCAATGTGATCCTTCCAGTTCAATTTCTCATCAATGCACACACCCAGAAATTTTGGATGTTTTGCCCTAGCCGAAGACTTCTGTTCAAAGTCAGTATTTTTCATTGGTGTTACGACATTTGTTGTACAGAACTGTACATATTGTGTTTTCTGAAAATTTAGTGAGAGTCAGCTTGCAGAGAACCACTTAATAATTTTCTGCAAGACAATATTTACAATTTCTTCAGCTAATTGTTGTTTTTTGAGTGTGACTACTATACTTCTATCATCAGCAAAAACTAAGTAGCTTTGCATCTTCGTGAATATAGAGTGACAAGTCATTAGTTTATATTAAGAACAATAAGAAACCCAAGACTGAACCATGTGGGACACCACTCTTGATACATCCTCAATTAGAGGACTGCTGATTTTTGAGGACTATCTGAACTGTTAATTTCAACCTTCAGCATTCATCCAGTTGAATATAGATTAAACCATTTGTGCAGTGTCACACTCATACCATGATACTTAAGTTTATCTAGGAGAATTTCATGATTCACACAGTCAAAAGCCTTTCAGAGATCACAAAAATCTCAATTGGTGATGTTCTGTTATTCAGAACATTTAATATTTGATCAGTGGAAGCATGATACTTACGAAACTTCCTGGCAGATTAAAACTGTGTGCCCGACCGAGACTCGAACTCGGGCCCTTTGCCTTTCGCGGGCAAGTGCTCTACCATCTGAGCTACCGAAGCACGACTCACGCCCGCTACTCACAGCTTTACTTCTGCCAGTATCTCGTCTCCTACCTTCCAAACTTTACAGAAGCTCTCCTGCGAACCTTGCAGAACTACCACTCCTGAAAGAAAGGATATAGCGGAGACATGGCTTAGCCACAGCCTGGGGGATGTTTCCAGAATGAGATTTTCACTCTGCAGCGTAGTGTGCGCTGATATGAAACTTCCTGGCAGATTAAAACTGTGTGCCCGACCGAGACTCGAACTCGGGACCTTTGCCTTTCACAGGAAAGTGCTCTACCATCTGAGCTACTGAAGCACGACTCACGCCCGCTACTCACAGCTTTACTTCTGCCAGTATCTCGTCTCCTACCTTCCAAACTTTACAGAAGCTCTCCTGCGAACCTTGCAGAATTAGCACTCCTGAAAGAAAGGATATAGTGGAGACATGGCTTAGCCACAGCCTGGGGGATGTTTACAGAATGAGATTTTCACTCTGCAGCGTAGTGTGCGCTGATATGAAACTTCCTGGCAGATTAAAACTGTGTGCCCGACCGAGACTTGAACTTGGGACCTTTGCCTTTTGCGGGCAAGTGCTCTACCATTTGAGCTACTGAAGCACGACTCACGCCCGCTACTCACAGCTTTACTTCTGCCAGTATCTCGTCTCCTACCTTCCAAACTTTACAGAAGCTCTCCTGCAAACCTTGCAGAAAATGTCTGCTTGTGTCTGTGTATGTGTGGATGGATATGTGTGTGTGTGCCAGTGTATACCTGTCCTTTTTTCCTTTTTTCCCCCTAAGGTAAGTCTTTCCGCTCCTGGGATTGGAATGACTCCTTACCCTCTCCCTTAAAACCACATCCTTTCGTCTTTCCCTCTCCTTCCCTCTTTCCTGATGAGGCAACAGTTTGTTGCGAAAGCTTGAATTTTGTGTGTATGTTTGTGTTTGTTTGTGTGTCTATCGACGTGCCAGCGCTTTCGTTTGGTAAGTCACATCATCTTTGTTTATATATATATATATATATATATATATATATATATATATATATATATATATATATATATATATATATATATATATATATACACACACTTGAAAATATAATGTATTTAAAACAAAACTTACACACAAAAAGACCACTCATCACTTAAAATCACACAATACACAGCTATGATACAAGACAAAAATTGGATGTACATGTTCAAAGTACCAACACAAAGTTATTTCAAACAGTCTTAGCCATCCTAGTATCAAACTATACAATGCCTTACCAGATACCATTAAACACATACAGAACATTGGTCACTAAAATCTAAATTGAAGTCACACTTGGTTGATCACCACTTTTACAAAGTAAATGAATACCTACAAAAATAAATTTTTCTATGTTAACCCAATGTAGTCTTACACAGCATGTAACATAGCAACATTTTTAAGGATTCATCATTAATTGATACTCTAATGTGTGTTATTATGTGCAAAGGTATGTTGTTGTTGTTGTGGTCTTCAGTCCTGAGACTGGTTTGATGCAGCTCTCCATGTTACTCTACCCTGTGCAAGCTTCTTCATCTCCCAGTACGTACTGCAGCCTACATCCTTCTGAATCTGCTTAGTGTATTCATCTCTTGGTCTCCCTCTACGATTTTTACCCTCCACGCTGCCCTCCAATACTAAATTGGTGATCCCTTGATGCCTCAGAACATGTCCTACCAACCGATCCCTTCTTCTAGTTAAGTTGTGCCACAAACTCCTCTTCTCCCCAACCCTATTCAATATCTCCTCATTAGTTATGTGATCTAACCATCTAATCTTCAGCATTCTTCTGTAGCACCACATTTCGAAAGCTTCTATTCTCTTCTTGTCTAAACTATTTACCGTCCATGTTTCATTTCCATAAATGGCCACACTCCACACAAATACTTTCAGAAACGACTTCCTGACACTTAAATCTATACTCGATGTTAACAAATTTCTCTTCTTCAGAAACGCTTTCCTTGCCATTGCCAGTCTACATTTTATATCCTCTCTACTTCGACCATCATCAGTTATTTTGCTTCCCAAATAGCAAAACTCCTTTACTACTTTAACCCTTTCAGGTATATAAGAAAACTAAAGTGCTAGTGATTATAGTTTTTGTATCTCTGTGGTAACTGGAGGTTTCATAAACAAAATATGTTATTATTTCAAACATATTTATTTGTACTGCTAAAGAAAAAAAAAAAAAAAAAAAAAACTGGGACGTATTTGCCCGTGTGGTCCTTAAAGGACAGTTACAGAACACATTACACTTAATACATTGAAAAACTACAGAGACTGTGTATATGTTGTCTATTTGATGTGAAATTCTGCAAAACAGTTTCTGCTTGAAGTAAAGCATAAATTAACACCACACTGTTCACAAATATTGTAAGAGCGATTTTCAATACACTTTGAAGCACAATGAACACATCTCTTCCTTACGCACGATTTTATCATTCGGTACTCTGGACTCTTTGGATTGCAACTGGTCTGCAACCTTCTTGATGTTTTCACTACTGTTGATAAATTCCTTTGTCCAATTAGATTTCTCGCAATGCATTGTCTGAACTCTAGGGATGATAGTGTTGATTTGAATCCTGATTCTTCTGCCAATTTTGAATATAATACATATGCATTGTTTACACCAATGTCAAGAAGATCAAAGAAAATTCTCAGGTAATACTTAATCTTTGCCTTTCTGTCAATCTCATAAGTCACTTTCTTCTGGTCCATAAGGTCCACCCCTCCCATCCACTTGTTGTACTTTCTCATCATAAGAGGACACTGAACATTGATCTTTTCAGAAGAACCAGACTGACGCCTCTTCACTGTCGTACATGGTATTGGGGAAATAAAATTAGGCAGTAGAAAAACTGGCTTGTTATCCATCCATTTGAGGATTGTCACACCATTGCTACTGAGACTGTATGAATCACCTCTTTTCATTTCCTTGTCTGGAGGGAATGTCTTTGGGATGTTTTTACGATTGGTGCGCACTGTTCCACATGATCTGATATTTTATAAACCAAGGTAATACTGCAAATCTGGAGATTTAAAAAAGTTATCTATGTAAATTTTGCATCCCAGTCTGGATAGTGATTTTGTCAGTTGCAGAACTACTGACTCCCCAAGCCCTACTTCAGGACCTGAGTGTTTCCCCCCCTCCCCCCCCCCCTCCAGTGTATAAATCACCCTCACATAGGTAGCCAGTTTCCGAACCACATCTGCACCACATTTTGAAACCCCATTTGACTGGCTTATTTTTGACATACTGTCGCATAATATTATGTCCTTTGAATCTGATCATATGCTCATCCACAGACTGAGCCCTAGTTGCACTAAGAGATTCCTGGAAGGTTTTGTTCAAATGGGTAATTACAGGTCTCACTTTGTATGTGCAGTCTTCCTTTATTGACTGATCTGCATTGTTGGAAAAATGTAAGTACTTTCAAATCTCTTCAAACCGTTGTAGTGGCATAATCTGAGCTATATAAGGAACACCTAAATCGGGTTCAGTCGCCCAGTAGCTTCTAAATGTAGGCAAAATATGGTACCCCATTACCAGGTTCATGCCCAGAAATGCCTTGATTTCATCTTCATTTGTGCTGAATGTGTTGCCTGATTGTTCTGCATACCAAATACTTTCAGGAATTAATATATCATGCACCAAATCTTTTAAGCCAATAGTGGAAGAAAAAATTTCAAATGGCTGTGGCATTTCACGATTTTCATTGACACTAAACAAAAGCACTTTCCCAAATTCATGATTCATGTTATCACTGAACTGTCTTGGTTGGTAAGTTCTGGACCATTTAAATTCTGGTAAATCTGGAAGGCAATCAGGTACCTCAGCATTTGGTTCTGATATTTCGTCTGTATACCTTCTTTTACTAGGTGGGCTACGTATTTCTTTTTCAGGATCGTCTATAATAACATGTTCTCTTTCATCTTCCATATCTCCTTCAAGAAAAATTTTATCTTCTTCATCCAGTAACAGATTATCTTTGTCATCACTACTGCAAGACTCCAAAATCTGCATAACACTTTCACCAGTGATGAAAAATTCTCTTTTTCTGGAGCACATGACCTAAAAGCAGATTTGAAATTATACCAGTACAAATTTTTTCCGCTTATTTAATAAAATGAAAGATAATATATTATCAACTGAATTTTTTTTTACGTAATAATAACGATTTCATGACATTCAAAAACAAGTACACAAATTACCATTATGGTACATTGGGACAACTATGTCCCAAAGAATGAAAATAAAGTTTTCCACTGATGAAATACAGTTATTTTATAAATGAATGGTCTAAAATAAAAGAGAAACTTACTTGAATATACTTTCAAGCTTTGACAGTAAGGCAGAGAACACAATACGCACAAAATAAGTGAATAAATTTGTGTGTCAGCTCGAAGTGAGAACCACCAACAATAACCGACGACTAATGGTAGTTATAGTAATTGTTGCCACCAAAGATGTACGATATTAAAGAAAACAAATATCTCTGCTTCAAGTAGAGCATCTGCAGCACATCAACTGTGATTACGGTCGCAGGTTCGAATCCTACCTTGGGCATGGATGTGTGTGATGTCCTTAGGTTAGTTAGGTTTAAGTAGTTCTAAGTTCTAGGGGACTGATGACCTCAGATGTTAAGTCCCATAGAGCTCAGAGTCATTCAAACCATTTGAACTGTGATTACAGTCCAATTAGTAAGGTGATTTATATATGGGACAAATGTGTCCCATGTACATGAAAGGGTTAAGTGCCTCATTACCTAATCTAATTCCCTCAGCATCAGCCAACTTAATTTGACTACATTCCATTATCCTTGTTTTGCTTTTGTTGATGTTCATCTTATACCCTCCTTTCAAGACACTGTCCATTCCGTCCAACTGCTCTTCCAAGTCCTTTGCTGTCTCTGACAGAATTACAATGTCATCGCCGAACCTCAAAGTTTTTATTTCTTCTCCATGGATTTTAATACCTACTCCGAATTTTTCTTTTGTTTCCTTTACTGCTTGCTCAATATACAGATTGAATGACACCGTAGAGAGGCTACAAACCTGTCTCACTCCCTTCCCAACCACTGCTTCCCTTTCATGTCCCTCGACTCTTATAACTGCCATCTGGTTTCTGTACAAATTGTAAATAGCCTTTCGCTCCCTGTATTTTACCCCTGCCACCTTTAGAATTTGAAAGAGAGTATTCCAGTCAACATTGTCAAAAGCTTTCTCTAAGTCTACAAATGCTAGAAACATAGGTTTGCCTTTCCTTAATCTTTCTTCTAAGATAAGTCGTGAGATCAGTATTGCCTCACGTGTTCCAGCATTTCTATGGAATCCAAACTGATCTTCCCTGAGGTTGGCTTCTACCAGTTTTTCCATTCGTCTGCAAAGAATTCATGTTAGTATTTTGCAGCTGTGACTTATTAAACTGATAGTTCGGTAGTTTTCACATCTGTCAACACCTGCTTTCTTTGGGATTGGAACTACTATATTCTTCTTGAAGTCTGAGGGAATTTCGCCTGTCTCATACATCTTGCTCACCATATGGTAGAGTTTTGTCAGGACTGGCTCTCCCAAGGCTGTCAGTAGTTCTAATGGAATGTTGTCTACTCCCGGGCCCTTGTTTCGACTTAGGTCTTTCACTGTTCTGTCAAACTCTTCACGCAGTATCATATCTTCAATTTCATCTTCATCTACCTCCTCTTCCATTTCCATAATATTGTGCTCAAGAACATCGCCCCTGTATAGACCCTCTATATACTCCTTCCACCTTTCTGCTTTCCCTTCTTTGCTTAGAACTGGGTTTCCATCTGAGCTCTTGATATTCCTGCAAGTGGTTCTCTTTTCTCCAAAGGTCTCTTTAATTTTCCTGTAGGCAGTATCCATCTTACCCCTCATGAGATAAGCCTCTACATCCTTACATTTGTCCTCTAGCCATCCCTGCTTAGCCATTTTGCACTTCCTGTCGATTTCAGTTTTGAGACGTTTCTATTCCTTTTTGCATGCTTCACTTGCTGCATTTTTGTATTTTCTCCTTTCATCAATTAAATTCAGTATCTCTTCTGTTACCCAAGGATTTCTACTAACCCTCGTCTTTTTACCTACTTGATTCTCTGCTGCCTTCACTATTTCATTCCTCAAAGCTACCCATTCTTCTTCTACTGTATTTCTTTTCCCCATTCCTGTCAATTGTTCCCTTATGCTCTCCCTGAAACTCTGTACAACCTCTGGTTCTTTCAGTTTATCCAGATCCCATCTCCTTAAATTCCCACCTTTTTGCAGTTTCTTTAATTTTAATCTACAGTTCGTAACCAATAGATTGTGGTCAGATTCCACATCTGCCCCTGGAAATGTCTTACAATTTAAAATCTGGTTCCTAAATCTCTGTCTTACCATTATATAATCTATCTGAAACCTTTTAGTATCTCCAGGGTTCTTCCATGTATACAACCTTATTTCATGATTCTTGGACCAAGTGTTAGCTATGATTAAGTTATGCTCTGTTCAGAATTATACCAGGCGGCTTCCTCTTTCATTTCTTAGCCCCAATCCGTATTCGTCTACTACGTTTCTTTCTCTTCCTTTTCCTACCGTCAAATTCCAGTCACCCATGACTATTAAATTTTCATCTCCCTTCACTACCTGAATAATTTCTTTTATCTCATCGTACATTTCATCAACTTCTTCATCATCTGCAGAGCTAGTTGGCATATAAACTTGTACTACTGTGGTAGGTGTGGGCTTCGTGTCTATCTTGGCCACAATAATGCGTTCACTATGCTGTTTGTAGTAACTTGCCCACACTCCTATTTTTTATTCATTATTAAACCTGCATTACCCCTATTTGATTTTGTATTTATAACCCTGTACTCACCTGACCAAAAGTCTTGTTCCTCCTGCCACTGAACTTCACTAATTCCCACTATATCTAACTTTAACCTATCCATTTCCCTTTTTAAATTTTCTAACCTACCTGCCTGATTAAGGGATCTGACATTCCATGTTCCGATCCGTAGAATGCCAATTTTCTTTCTCTTGATAACGATGTCCTCTTGAGTAGTCCCCACCCAGAGATCCGAATGGGGGACTATTTTACCTCCAGAATATTTTACCCAAGAGGACGCCATCATCATTTAATCATACAGTAAAGCTGCATGCCCTCGGGAAAAATTACAGCTGCAGTTTCCCCTTGCTTTTAACTGTTCACAGTACCAAAACAACAAAACCCTTTTAGTTAGTGTTACAGGGCCAGATCAGTCAATCATCCAGACTGTTGCCCCTGCAACTACTGAAAAGGTTGCTGCCCCTCTTCAGGAACCACACGTTTGTCTGGCCTCTCAACAGATACCCCTTCGTTGTGGTTGCACCTATGGTACGGTTATCTGTATCGTTGAGGCACGCAAGCCTCCCCACCAACGGCAAGGTCCATGGTTCATGGGATAAACATACTGAACTCAGCTTATTAATTAATTTGTCTATGTGTTAGTTCTGTTTTAACTTGTTATTCAACTGAAATCCAAGAATATTACACACTGCGTTTCATTTAATGTGTGACTGTTGATGTCCAATTCTGTCACTAAAAGGTGATTATTGCTTGTTTGAAACTGTATAAAATGACTCTGTGGGATTAAGGCTTATGCTGTTAGCCATGAACCACTTGTATGTCTGTTCAACTAAATACCCAGGTATTACAATTGCGAACAACTTAAATTAGAAGGAACACATAGAAAATGTTGTGGGGGAAGGCTAACAAAACACTGGATTTTATTAGCAGGACACGTAGAAAATGTAAAAGACCTACTAAGGAGACTGCCTACACTACGCTTGTCCGTCCTCTTTTAGAATACTGCTGCACGGTGTGGGATTCTTACCAGATAGGACTGACGGAGTACATTGAAAAAGTTCAAAGAAAGGCAGCATGTTTTGTGTTATTGTGAAATATGGGAGAGTGTGTCACAGAAATGATACAGGATTTGGGCTGGAAATCATTAAAAGAAAGGCATTTTTCATTGCGACGGAATCTTCTTACGAAATTCCAATCACCAACTTTCTCCTCCGAATGCGAAAATATTTTGTTGACACCGACCTTCATAGGGAGGAATGATCACCATGATAAAATAAGGGAAATCAGAGCTCTTACGGAAAGATATAGGTGTTCATTCTTTCCGCGCTATACGAGATTGGAATAAGAGAGAATTGTGAAGGTGGTTTGATGAACCCTCTGCCAGGCACTTGAATGTGATTTGCAGAGTATCCATGTAGATGTAGATGTAGATGTTCTGCTGTCATCTGAGCTGTCTCCTAAAGCTGGTTTTGAGCCCTTGATCGGTACATGTATGTTGTCAGCTGACTTGCAGTTTTTGACCAAAGTGTTTGAATCTTTGGAAGATCGTTTATGAAGGTACAGAACACGATTGAGATCAGTAATGGTCTTGGTGGTCCCCATGTGTTATTTCCTTATTTCCCCCATTACGAGGTTATCTTTGTGCCTGTGACACAATCTTTCTGTGAGAGCATGTGCTTTCTGTTACAAAGAAAACTGTCTATTCATGCAAGAGGGAATTAATAACACTTAAGTATTCCAAGTAAAATTTTGTGATTCATACAACAAAAGACTTTGAAAAAGTCACAGATGTTGAGAATTTTTTACAAAAGCCAAACTGAGAAGCAGGTAAAAAATTCTGCTCATTTACATTAGTCAGTATTCTATTAGGCCACCTTCCCAAACACTTCTGAAGATACTGAAAGAAGTGAAACAGGTTGTTGATAATTATAAGAGGTTTGCTTGCATCTTGCTTTATAGAAAGGTGTTGCTATAGCTTTTTCAAATGTAACAGAAAATGTGCCCCGACTCACTGATTTGTTGCAAAGGTAGCCTAATGCTAAACTGACGTCTATTGGTGGTACATGCAGTGTTTGCAAAAGTTCATTTAATAGCCCATTTTTGGTTGTTTATTGTTGGGTGCAATGTTTGCTGTGACTGAGGAAGTAATCATTGAATTAAGTAGCCAGTAATTTGGAAGTGGCACCATTTCTACCAAAGCAATTTTCTGGGGACTCAGTTTCATTTGTGATCTTATTTTTGTTTGTTTCTTGTTTAATAATGTTCCAAATTGTTTTTACATTATTCATGGAGTTATATTTTGAGCATATGCATGAGTTTCACTTTTATAACAACAGGCTCGAGAATTTTACGATTCTGGTGGTAATGGAGTTTCAACTCTTGACTACAGTGTCCTCTGAATTGAGTACAGCTCTCTTTCTTAAGCACGAGACCTCACAGACAATATTAATTTTTCCTCAGACTTTTTGTAGATGATGAAGTACTATATTAAAAAAACATGCACCTGCACAAATATTCAGTCAGATTCAAGAAAGTATTTGACAGTGCTGCAAGACTGGCAACTTGCTTTAATGTTGAGAAATGTAAAATTGTGCACCTCAAGAATATGTAGTATCCTATGACTACAGTATCAATGAGTCACAATTGGAATTGGTCAACTCAACTCATACATATCTTCTCCAATGGCAATAGGATCCTTTCAGTAGTATAACTGTCATTGTCACAAGGCCATAATCATGTGGCAGCAGCTCGCACAGCACAATAGTGAAGTGTTGTTGATGTCTTGAGCACCAAATTTACCAAATCTGAACATGATGGAACACATCTGGGACACTATCGGTCACCAGCTTCATGCTCACAAACCATCTGCCCAGACTTTACTGGAACTATTTACTTCTGCATAGACACCAGGAAAATTGCAAAGGATTTGTTGAATCCATGTGGTATAGAATCTTGGCTGCATTGCATTCCATAGGTGGACCAACATTCTATTAAGCTGGTGTTCATAATGTTCTGGCTCATCAGAGTTCAGAGTAAGATATGGGAACGTAACATATTGAATTCTGGCTCTAGACAGGGTAAACAGGCCCTACTGACTGCCACGTCAGCCAATGGCGCCATCGAATGCAGTAGGGGGGAATATGTGGACACCAAGTCTCTCTCGCAGTCATCATCACGTTTCTTGACCTCTGAACCAATACTAATCAGATGAGTAGCACCTCATCTGGGCTCACGAGGCTGAGTGCATACCATCCCAATCCTTCCACGAAGGAAAAGAATGTGGCAGTACCAAGAATCAGGTCCAGGTCGCCTGCATGTCAGTCAGCCAAGTTGACCACACTGCCAGAGGCAGGCAGTGTAAAGAGAATAAGTGAGTTATAATATAATGCAGAAAATTCTTTTTTGTTTCAGGCACTTTTGACTAGGTAGATAAAGAGAGTTGTTGTCTTTCACATGCATTTACATTTGGAAGTGGAAAAGGATTTTGTTGCTGTAGATAAGTTAAAACACACCAAACAGTTCTCATTAAATGAGTGTATAAACACAGTCTGTTGTATCTGTCTCATTTTATTTAACCATTTCGTAATAGCCTAAATACTCCTTGATTTTTCTTTTCAAGTCTAGAGCCAAGAACATAGGAACTGAGAATAGTGTATATGAAATATAAAAATGGCGGCATATGCTACAAGAAATACACAATAATTCTGATCATTTAGAGCATAGTAGATCATAAAGATATCTTTCTGGACAAAAATAGGCGCAAGATGAGATTTTTCAACAAGATTTTATGAAGCAACTGCCACTCATATGCAGATAATCATTTTATTTGTATAAAACTGACATCTTATGTATAGCTTTTAAGGAATTTATATTAAAGAGTGCAGTGACTGCCACTTCATGTCACTGCCAGATGAGAAGCAACACAGTCCAAGCAATGAAGACACAGTGTCTGGCTACAGCTACCTTGGACAATACACCAAAGAGGTAAACAACAACAACACTATCCACAATGTGCTGGAAAGACTCACTGGCTGGCCAGCAGGCCAAATTCGATATGGCCAATAGAGGGCTAACCATTGTGACCTGGAAGCACGTCTTGCCTTCCCCTATCACCACACTTATGCAGCCACAAATACTATGAGTGGCCTTATTGAAATGAGCATGCAAGCTCCTACAGCCATTTCATCTCACGTCACTATGCTAGGTTGCTATCGATGCCAACGATTGCAATTTAAATCTATGCTCCAAATTCTGGGCTAGCATTTTGGTGTCTTCTATTATTGACTGTCTACACTTGACCAGACTACCTGGACACTTTTAATTGGAATGGACTCTGGGGTGTGAACTGGACTTGTAGTTTCATTGTGTGCAATAAAAATGTGTCAGTAATTGATCTTGTGTTCTTTCAGTCACAATAAAGAGCAAAATGCAATTCTCTTTTTTAAGTTCATTATTGGTCCTTAAAGCTATTGACACTTTAGCAAATATTGGACTGCAAATAAGTTATTTTACAGGCAAATTCTCACAGTGAATTTGTTAAAAACAAGCAGCATGTTTGAGGAAACAGAATTTAGTTATTGTATTCATGAAGTGGTAACTTTATGAGAGAAAAATTTCCTGTCTGTACACAACCACCATAGAGTTTTTCAAATCTAACCTCTTTCTGAATTCACATTACAGCTGATTACCTGTGGTTCTCTTTCCTAACTACTGTGTTAGCTCCTGCCACACTGGTTAGTATGGTGTGTGTGAACATTGCTTCAGTTTTGAGTTGGAAAATTTTGTCTGTACAGGATTTCTTGTGTATTAAATTTTAGTTGATAAAGATATCTTGTGGCATAATATATGCAGCCAGGTTTTACCATATATTATTTAAATTTGTGGCACAGAATTTTATCCATTAGCTTGTCTCCATTTTATTGAGGTTTTATGAAACGAAGATCACTTATATGTTTCTAGCTCCAGTCTCATTAATAAATTATCCTAAAGGTTGATAGCTGGCAGAACCCACAACAGTTGTCACAGTTGCTGATATCCCTCATAAACAGAAAACAAGAGCAGATGTTTGTCCTTTATAAGCTACCACAAAT
This sequence comes from Schistocerca nitens, assembly GCF_023898315.1. Taxonomy (NCBI): domain Eukaryota; kingdom Metazoa; phylum Arthropoda; class Insecta; order Orthoptera; family Acrididae; genus Schistocerca; species Schistocerca nitens. The sequence continues at coordinate 825,230,290 of NC_064614.1, forward strand.
TTTGCAAGTTGATCCCTAAATGTAATGTGCAGTGACTTTGATATGGCAAAAGGAAGGAACTGTGCAATATACAAATACTTATTAGTGGCCATATAACTTCAGTGTTTTCCATAATCATTAGTATATCCATTACCATATGTAGTAAGTATCATTTCTACACAAATACTTCACTCTGAATTCAGAAAACTGCTTCTGGATTTAAAAAAATAATAAAAAAAAAAACAAAAAACGGGTATATCAAAAATTCAGGAAATCAAACTTTTTATGAAGCAATTTGCTCTGATAGCAGCAATGATGTGGTTAATTATCATAATGCCAATTACACTGAACATAAAATTTTGTGCTTCCACTCTTTATTCATAAATATTACAAATGTATGACTATTAGAAACACATAAAATAGTTCTCCACCAAAGTGACAGTCATTTTCTTTTGATGGAAACTGCCATCTGCTGGCCTGTGAAACTTTTCCTGTGAAAATACTTTTATCACCAATGATGATATATAAATTTATAAAAAAATTGCCAACCTGGCAGTGTCCAAGAACATACTGGCAAAATTTTGAATTAATTTTATATTAACATTGTCCTAGGTTGCAGCTTTGTGTTGAACATCCACAAACATATTCATCCAAATATTAGTATCCTTTATGTGAAGCACATAGATGGGTGCGATCTGTTGCATTGGCATATTCTTCAAAATCCTGAGTATTGCCGTAGGAATCAGTCCAGTTACCTGAGAAAATAAAATTTAATTTTTTTATAGTATACAGAAAACAATAAAGAGGATGACGGAATGAGATTTTCACTCTGCAGCGGAGTGTGCGCTGATATGAAACTTCCTGGCAGATTAAAACTGTGTGCGCCGGCCGAGACTCGAACTCGGGACCTTTACCTTTCGCGGGCAAGTGCTCTACCAACTGAGCTACCGAAGCACGACTCACGCCCGGCCCTCACAGCTTTACTTCTGCCAGTATCTCGTCTCCTACCTTCCAAACTTTACAGAAGCTCTCCTGCGAACCATGCAGAACTAGCACTCCTGAAAGAAAGGATATTGCGGAGACATGGCTTAGCCACAGCCTGGGGGATGTTTCCAGAATGAGATTTTCACTCTGCAGCGGAGTGTGCGCTGATATGAAACTTCCTGGCAGATTAAAACTGTGTGCGCCGACCGAGACTCGAACTCGGGACCTTTGCCTTTCGCGGGCAAGTGCTTCATATCAGCGCACACTCCGCTGCAGAGTGAAAATCTCATTCTGGAAACATCCCCCAGGCTGTGGCTAAGCCATGTCTCCGCAATATCCTTTCTTTCAGGAGTGCTAGTTCTGCATGGTTCGCAGGAGAGCTTCTGTAAAGTTTGGAAGGTAGGAGACGAGATACTGGCAGAAGTAAAGCTGTGAGGGCCGGGCGTGAGTCGTGCTTCGGTAGCTCAGTTGGTAGAGCACTTGCCCGCGAAAGGCAAAGGTCCCGAGTTCGAGTCTCGGTCGGCGCACACAGTTTTAATCTGCCAGGAAGTTTCATATCAGCGCACACTCCGCTGCAGAGTGAAAATCTCATTCTGGAAACATCCCCCAGGCTGTGGCTAAGCCATGTCTCCGCAATATCCTTTCTTTCAGGAGTGCTAGTTCTGCATGGTTCGCAGGAGAGCTTCTGTAAAGTTTGGAAGGTAGGAGACGAGATACTGGCAGAAGTAAAGCTGTGAGGGCCGGGCGTGAGTCGTGCTTCGGTAGCTCAGTTGGTAGAGCACTTGCCCGCGAAAGGCAAAGGTCCCGAGTTCGAGTCTCGGTCGGCGCACACAGTTTTAATCTGCCAGGAAGTTTCATATCAGCGCACACTCCGCTGCAGAGTGAAAATCTCATTCTGGAAACATCCCCCAGGCTGTGGCTAAGCCATGTCTCCGCAATATCCTTTCTTTCAGGAGTGCTAGTTCTGCATGGTTCGCAGGAGAGCTTCTGTAAAGTTTGGAAGGTAGGAGACGAGATACTGGCAGAAGTAAAGCTGTGAGGGCCGGGCGTGAGTCGTGCTTCGGTAGCTCAGTTGGTAAAGCTGTGAGGGCCGGGCGTGAGTCGTGCTCCGGTAGCTCAGCTGGTAGAGCACTTGCCCGCGAAAGGCAAAGGTCCCGAGTTCGAGTCTCGGTCGGCGCACACAGTTTTAATCTGCCAGGAAGTTTCATATCAGCGCACACTCCGCTGCAGAGTGAAAATCTCATTCTGGAAACATCCCCCAGGCTGTGGCTAAGCCATGTCTCCGCAATATCCTTTCTTTCAGGAGTGCTAGTTCTGCATGGTTCGCAGGAGAGCTTCTGTAAAGTTTGGAAGGTAGGAGACGAGATACTGGCAGAAGTAAAGCTGTGAGGGCCGGGCGTGAGTCGTGCTTCGGTAGCTCAGTTGGTAGAGCACCTGCCCGCGAAAGGCAAAGGTCCCGAGTTCGAGTCTCGGTCGGCGCACACAGTTTTAATCTGCCAGGAAGTTTAATAAAGAGGATGACATCTCTCTCTCTCTCTCTCTCTCTCTCTCTCTCTCTCTCTCTCTCACTGTCACACACACACACACACACACACACACACACACACACTTTTCTAAAAGGATTTGCTCCTTTCAAATGCCATGATGTCTTCCTGTGGACATGTTACTTGTTAGTTTATAATGTTCTTTTGGGATATTATTCAAAAATATTCTCATCATTCAACCATATCATAGCATTCTTTTGAGCTGGAATGCAAATGTCAGTATCCTCCAATTGAAGCTCAAAAATATTCTCATCATACAAGCATATCGTAGCATCATTTTCAGCTCTGATGCAAGTGTCAGGCTCCTGCAGCTGAAGCTACATTTGTATGTCCTTAATTTTGTTTTTTATATTTCTGTGATAGGAAGAGTGGAGGAACTTCATAGAATTTTAGGAGGCAAAAGATGTACATGTTAAGGGCCCATCTATGACATGATGTAGTATAATTTATAGAACACTGGCTTAAAACTGAGTAACCTTTCTGTAATTCATATTAAAAACTATAATGCACATTAAAAACTATTTCAGAACTTTCAAAAGAGGTAGTGCTTGTGTGATATTACTTACTCAGTTTTCTGAACTATAGAAAAAAGTGCCTTAATATTTAGAAACATTTTTCTCTTGTTGAGATTAGGCAATCAAAACTTATCATTATCACATCACATCACATCACATCACTATCACATAAGGTGCAACAGATGGTACCTATTTCAGTGCAAATTTGAACAAATTATGATCCTCTGTATGACCAAAAGCAAAGAAATTATATTGTGTGATGATTTATATATTAACTTTGCAGTTGAATCAACTGATTTATCTACTGAGTACATTATATTTGACAACATGGTCAAACTACAAACAAGAGTAACACTTCAGTTGATTCCATGTTTATGAAACCTATCTCTACAGCAGAACTCAATTTACATGATTTGACAAATGGGCTTTCTGACCATGGAGGCTCCCTACTTAAAACACAACAGATGCACATGAGTAGAAACAGATCCTAATTACCAAAACTGATCTTCAAGTCTCATATCAAAGATTACAACAATTTAACAACAAAAGGGCAGAGTGCAACCAGCTGTGGAATGTGGCACATGTTGTAACAAATGATGTCCATCATCTGGACTCTGAGATCATGCTAAGATTATTCCAGTGATTGACAGAAAATAGTAAAAAGAGCAACCTTGCTTATGGGATTCCAATGAAGCTTGCAATCTACAGCTTTGCCCCAGAACTGATCTTGCCCCCAAGGTTCTGAATCAAATGGAAGGCTTGAACCAGAGATTTTGAAGGTTGTGTGACAAGCTAGGCTGTGACTTCTTAGGTTTGGGTCATAGGAGTTGAAAATTACAGGGTTCCCATAGTTGGGTCTTGTGTACACTACACATCAGATGCTGCTACAAAGGTAGCCAAGTGTGCTGCTGCAGGTAGCTGACTGTGAGTGTGGTGCACATAAGGTTTTTTAGATTAGGAAATTCTCCATCCAGTCCAGAAAATGACAGCTGTAGGAGACCATGAAGTATTATTGTAAGATATAAAGACAGGCTCCTAAGGTGAGAGTACTAAGATCCAAGTGACCAACTGCTGAAGCAATTGCAACGAAGCACCAGAGTTTGAAGTGCTCCTCATAGCTCACAAACACTAAGTACAGGAAGTGGGTAAAAATCCAAAATTGATATTAGTGGGATTTTGGGGTAATTTAAATGTACATAGTAAGAACATGTTAATGGGATGTGGAGGTTATGTATTCAATGCAGTAGACTCTCAAACTCAGAGATATAAATGGAAACTGCATGTGACATTCTTTGGGCAGGACTTAATATCAATGGTGGGCATAAACTGAATATTGGGTCCTATCAAGCCCCTGACTCACACCCAGATGTAACCAAAACTTTAGAGAAGTTATCACCTTGCTAGTAAATGTGTTCCCAAGTCAAATTATCGTCAATGGAAGAGATTTTCATCGTACAACAACTGAGCAGGATAATTACTGCTTTGTAAATGATGGACATGTCAAGATATCATGTACAACAGCGCTAAATGATTACTCTGTAACCACTTAGAAAAGATAGTTTAGAAGCCCTCTAGTGACAAACATATATTAGAGCTATTGGAAACAAGTGTACTTCACTTCTTTGAGTATATTCGCATTGAATCTCATGTCAATGGCCATGAGATAGCTGTAACAACTACATAAAGAGGGAGAAGTACTATATCTCAAGGAGGAATCTGAAACATTTAGTTTTGGGCAGCAGGATGTAGAGGAACTGTGGCTCAAGTTTTGTAGGATAGTTTACCAAGCACTGGGTAAATACATATGTAGCAGAACAGTTCATGATGAGAGAAGAAACTTCTAGAAATCAGTGACTACTGCACAATAGATGTAACACAATACATAGGGCTGTAGGTAGAGAGATGCTAAAGGGAACATGTTTGGCACTCTAAAGGGATGTGCTTGACCTGGCAGACTGTATTAATAGCAGCCTAACACCTTTCACAGATAAATAGTTAAAAATACGATGAAGTACTGTCTCAAAATAACTGCTAAATATTCAACCAGATCTTGAAATATTTCAAAATGGTGCAAAGAGTCACAATTTGCTTTAAGTGAACAGAAATGCAAATATGTCAACATAGCATTCTATGAATACAATATCAATTTAAGTCACAGATGAAATCAGTCAATTCACACGAATACACTGATACACCTACCAAACATCATGTAGGGCACCCGCGAGCATGCAGAAGTGCTGCAACATGACATCGCATGGACTCAATTAATGTCTGAAGTAGGGCTGGAGGGAACTGATACCATGAATCCTCCAGGGCTCTCCATAAATCCATAAGAGTACGAGGGGGTGGAGATCACTACTGAACATGTTGCAGGCATCCCAGATATTCTCAAAAATGTTCATGTACAGGGAGTTTGGTGATAAGCGGAAGTGTTTAAACCCAGAAGAGTGTTCCTGGAGCCACTCTGTAGCAATTCTGGACGTGTGGGGTGTTGCATTGTCCTGCTGAAATTTCGCAAGTCCATCGGAATGCACAATGGATATGAATGGATGCAGGTGATCAGACAGGATTCATGAGTCCAGGTACTCTGGTCAGTGTTATTTGATACAAATTCTACACACTTTAGCATATTATATGGTGAGTTGCAGTAATGTTTTGTAAGCAGTCTTATGTGTAGGTAGATTATATTTCCCTTGTATACTACCAATGAGCTTGAAGTATGCCTCCTGCTTAATAATGAAGCTTATATGATCTTTCCACTTCATATCTCAAAAAATTTTGCCAACCAGCTACACTGAAACACCAAAGAAACTGGTATAGGCATGCATATTCAAATACGGAGTTATGTAAAGAGGCAGAATATGTTGCTGCCGTCAGCAGTTGTTAGATTGGTTACTGCTGCTACAATGACAGGTTATCCAGATTTAAGTGAATTTGAACGTGGTGTTATAGTTGGTGCGTGAGCAATGCAACACAGCATCTCTGAGGTAGTGAATAAGTGGGGATTTTCCCATATGACTATTTAATGAGTGTACTGTGAATAACATGAATCTGGTAAAACATCAAATGAAACTTCCTGGCAGATTAAAACTGTGTTCATATCAGCGCACACTCCACTGCGGAGTGAAAATCTCATTCTGAAAACATCAAATCTCCAACAGCACTGCAGCCACAAAAAGATCCTGCAAGAACAGGACCAACAACGACAAAAGACAATCATTCAATGTGACAGAAGTGCAACCCTTCTGCAAATTGCTGCAGATATCAATGCTGGGCCATCAACAAGTGTCAGCATGCAAACCATTCAATGCAACATCGTATATGGTCTTTTGGGGTCGAGGGCCCACTCCTTTTCCCTTGCTGACTGCACGATACAAATCTGGATAACCTGTCATTGTAGCAGCAGTAACCAATCTAACAACTGCATCAGACACTTGTTGTCTTACATATGTGTCACCTGGCAGAGTCATATCTAGACATATCAGGGGTTCCATATCACTCCAACTGCACACGCCACACACTATTACAGAGCCTCCACCAGCTTTAATAGTCCCCTGCTGACATTCAGAGTCCATCGATTCATGAGGTTGTCTCCATACCTGAACACGTCCATCCACTCAATACAATTTGAAATGAGACTCATTTGACCAGGCAACATGTTTCCAGTCATCAACAGTACAATGTCAGTGTTGACCGGCTCATGCGAGACATAATGCTTTGTATCATGCAGTCAGCAAGGGAAAAGGAGTGGGCCCTCGACCCCAAAAGCCCATATACGATGTTTCATTGAATGGTTTGCATGCTGACACTTGTTGATGGCCCAGCATTGATATCTGCAGCAATTTGCAGAAGGGTTGCACTTCTGTCACATTGAATGATTGTCTTTTGTCGTTGTTGGTCCTGTTCTTGCAGGATCTTTTTGTGGCTGCAGTGCTGTTGGAGATTTGATGTTTTCAGAATGAGATTTTCACTCTGCAGTGGAGTGTGCGCTGATATGAACACAGTTTTAATCTGCCAGGAAGTTTCATTTGATGTTTTACCAGATTCATGTTATTCACAGTACACTCATTAAATAGTCATATGGGAAAATCCCCACTTATTCACTACCTCAGAGATGCTGTGTTGCATTGCTCATGCACCAACTATAACACCACGTTCAAATTCACTTAAATCTGGATAACCTGTCATTGTAGCAGCAGTAACCAATCTAACAACTGCATCAGACACTTGTTGTCTTACATAGGCATTGCTGACGGCAGCAACATATTCTGCCTCTTTACATAACTCCGTATTTGAATATGCATGCCTATACCAGTTTCTTTGGTGTTTCAGTGTAGCTGGTTGGCAAAATTTTTTGAGATATGAAGTGGAAAGATCATATAAGCTTCATTATTAAGCAGGAGGCATACTTCAAGCTCATTGGTAGTATACAAGGGAAATATAATCTACCTACACATAAGACTGCTTACAAAACATTACTGCAACTCACCATATAATATGCTAAAGTGTGTAGAATTTGTATCAAATAACACTGACCAGAGTACCTGGACTCATGAATGTAACTCTGCAGAACTTTAATATTTGTACTGGGTAGACCATGAATTTGCCAATATACAGAGAGCTAATACTGTTCTGTGTGAATCAATATTGCTTGTTTGAAGTATTAGATAATAACAGCTGAGTAGTATAGAAGGAGGAGGAGTGGCTTTTTACAAAGTAGCTATTTTTCTCCTAACATACATGTATATAAAGTAATTTAGATGTAATCCCATAATAATCAGATTCAGTACATTAGAATTAGTCATAATTTGTTGTTACTGTACTTTAGAGTAGTAGCCAGCAGTGGTTTTTTCTACCTGTTAACTCATTCCATATTCCTGAAGGCTCTCCTTCCAGATGGGACTGACAGGAAACAGTATGTGGATGAATGAATGGTCACAGGTTTGTCTGACCCATGAAAAGGCATCAAAGAAAACCTGAAAAACTTGAACTGGCAGGCATTTGAATATAACCACTTATGATTCACCAAAAGCCAAGTTACAGTTCAAGAACCAGTGTTTAATGAGGTATCTAGGAATATACTGCAACCCTTTCCCATTCAGACAACACTGACTTTGTGGCATCATTTACCATCCACTATTAAGTAGAAGTAGTTAGTGTACTTTAGAGAAGTAACCAGCAGTGGTTGTTTCTGCCTGTTAACTCATTCCTTATTCCTGAAGGCTCTCCTTCCAGATGGGACTGACAGGAAACAGTGTGTGGATGAGTGAATGGTCACAGGTTTGTCTGACCCATGAAAAGGCATGATTGTCATGGTTTGCATGCTGTTTAAGATAAAATAACATACAAATCCAGCTGCATACTGGCTGTTAACAGGGGAGTAGGTCCAGCTAGAAATGTAGTTGTCATTTTGCCAGCTTTTCTCTGTGCAACTTAAGAGAAATTCCAATTGTAATGTGTTCCGTATTCAAAGTTGATAACAGAGCTAAAGCGTTTAAATTTGTTGAATGAGCCACATTACTTCATAATTGCCACCACTTTCCCTGAAGCTGTAAAGCTGCTGTTGTCACAACTTGTGGCTAGAAGGATTTAAAATACTGAGTGTTCTCAGGGACAGACGTTTCAGGTCAATAAGGTGTGGCAACCTTGAAAGTTTCAGGTTAAAAGTGAGGCCCAGGAACCTCATGGTGTCTTAAAATTAAGAACAGTATCCCCCATATTCAACTCAGGAAAGTTTAAAACTGAATGGGAATCTTTAAAAGGACACACACAGACTTCTTGGTTGACAATTTAAAACTTCTCCTCCAACTGTTGAAGAGTCACTTACATGTGAGAAATTGTTGCAAGGCATGAAGAGGAAGCAAAAAAGGGCACTGGACAGGATATTTAACAATGGACATGATATTATTAATAGCTACAGTCAAGACAGCGACACTTAAGACATTACCTAGAGGGACACTATTCTCCTGCTCAAAGCAGTCAGAGAGGACATCGCTGACTCAATGTCTAAAATAGCAGGGCGAGGCGAAGGATGGTATGAAGATGGACAGAATTCCTCAAAAACCCCATTCATGGAGCTGCCCAAGGATAATATTCTACCAAAAAAGGTACTGTAGGCATTCTTGATGTCAAAAAGTATAGCCAGGAGATGACACCAGTGCAGGAAAGCCTAGTTTACATCTGTTTCTAGAAGAGCTAGGTTATCAAAGGTGATGTGATACCTCCTGAAGCCACACTAAATGCATCTAAGGAGCTGTCTTGATTCTAAGATCCAGAGAAGGCGCTATTTGCCCATCTGCTTCACGGTCTTTCCCACACCACTAGAGAGGGCAACAATATTATAACTACTTGGGTATGCTCAGTCCTTCCCAGGTTTTAAGAATGGAATTAAAATGGCCTCTCACCATAAGTCAGGAAGGTGACAGATGCCCAAATGTGGTTAAAAAGACTAAGGAGGATTTATTTGCTACACCCTGTGAGGTGCCGTAATGTACTATAAGTGACCCTATGGTGACCAGGTGATGTGTCACGAGGTGCAGCTAGGGCAGAATCCAGCTCCCTCATGGAGAAGGGGCAGTTGTATTCTTCATTAGTGATGGAACAGAAGTTTCAGCTCTGGAAATCTCAATTCTGGCTGATAGTGGTGGTAGCTATTGCAGAATAGGTCACCATGGTCTGGGCAATGTCTTGCAGAGTGGTCTATAGACTTCTGATCACCTTTACAGCAGCCACTGTGCACTTGACACCTCTTTCAGAAATCCTCCTGATGGCCTTCGATATAACTGTACTTTTAGTGGAATGGTGTAGGGTTGTCAGGAACTGTTGCTACGCTCCCTTCTCGTGCTCCGTAATAAGTCAGTAACACATTGCCCTTGCTTCCCAAAAGGCTCCAAGGTTCTCTCCAGTTGGGTAGCATTTGAACCTGTGCAGAGCAACCCACCTGGACCTGATTGCAGAATGGCATTGATCATTCCACCAAGAACAAGTTGCCTTTCCAACTGGGCTGAAGACTGTGGAATGGCTTATCCTTTTAACCAGTTCCTATACTATCCTCTTTTTCCTTCTTCAATAGGGACTGATAACATCAGCAGTTTGGTCCCATAGGACGTTACCACAATTTTTCCTTCTTCAAACAGATTGCAGTACCAGATCTACCTTTATTTACACTATTTTTACAGAGTATTAAACTTCTTGTCTCATTGTCCTCATCAAAAGAAAAAGTGATTATTTTTTTTCTATAATTAAGACACCAAATTTAAATGTAAGATGTTATGTATTACTACATAGTTTTGCAAGAAACTAGTTGCAAGTGAAACACTGAAGTTTTGTTCAAAACAAAGAACTTGAAATTATGGACAGACAAGGTGGGTCAAATTTACTGTTTCTACTTCAGGCATTGATTACTTATTCTTATGATGAGACAAACATGCCATCTACTTTAATGGAAATACTGTATACTGAAAATCTTTGTTTAATCCATTCCACTCATACTTTAAAGTATTATTCATTAAGTTTGAAGTATTGGAAATTAAGGAAAGTTTTATGGAAAGTAAATCTTTGTTAAGTTAAGAATCTTGTAAATATTACAAGACTGATGATGCTGATTTGCTATACTGCATCTGCATTTACTGGTGGTATGACTGTGTATAATAGAATCTAACTACAGTACTGAACACACACTCTTAGTTGGCCCCTCTGTGATTCATGGAGATTCGCTAACTTTGTCCCACTATGGAATGGTTATGTGCAGTGTCAACTGTAGCTATATGACAGTATTGTTCCCCCTAACAATAAGTAGCTGTTGTGAATGTAGTGTTGATCTGTGTGCACTGTTGTTTGTAGTGATTGTTAATATTATTTACAAAAAAGAGCAAAGAGGCTGTGTCTGATCCTTCTAGTGACTCACTATAAACTACATGACATATGAATCTATTACATGTTTGTTTAATTTGTACACTATAATCTGGCTGCTTTGGGGGAAAGGAGGTGGGGCTTGTCTGAGCAGCCAACGTGCTATGAGCTGATCGCAAGCTTTTGCTCTCAGCATCCTCCATTCATGGGCCAAGTAAAAGTGTGCAAGCAGTACACTGATAACCTGTAGCAGTCAGAGACATAGAAACATATAAACTAAACTATATATTGACCTTGTCAACAGCTGAGAGGCAATTTCTTCTTTTCTGTTTTAGCCTCCTGGCCTCCTGTCTTCTGGGTTTCTCTGTGGTGAGGTTTTTATTACATTAACAATGATGCACTGTGTTCATGATGTTGCTGTTATGTGGAAGGTGGTTGTGACACTGTTTTTATCAAGATGATGATGATGATGATGACTGCAGAGTATTACGGGAGCTTATGACGTATTATGTGAGGAATATGTTGATTTTATGCTTAGGAAATAATTGTTTTAAAACATCAATTATGTTCATTGAATCATATGGCAATGAATACACAATGAAGTATACGATTCTGGAGAGCAGTTAATAGTATAGTTAATGACAAGATAGAATGTAAAGTGGTAATTGTGATCTTTTGGTACTGTGTGTGAAAAACAGTGGAAATCCTTGGTTCAAATGAATAACTTTATTATGAATACAAGTACATGGGATAATGATTCATTCTTAAACAACTAAATAATCATTAGAAACTGTCTTGCCATAATTACTGTTTGCAATGACACCAGGCGGGAAAAAAAAAAAAAAAAGAAAAGAAAAAAAAAAAAAAAAAAACAGAATCTTCTAATGAAACACACTATCTGTGAAATTGTGCCTGCAAATGCAATCTGTTCACATTATGCTGGGGAAGGGGGAGTTAACACTTGAATAACTTGTTATTGACATAGTTAACTAAGGATTATTTTTCAACATTACACTATGTGGAGGAACTGCAATCCCCATTCTTAATCAAGAGCTGAAACTAGAGATGGCAGAAGCCTTGGATGCTGGTGTATGGAGTAAAGTCGTGCTGATATGATCATCATCTCCAACCTGCTCCTCTGTTGTACACAATAAACAATGCTGTAAAATGTGGTAAAACCTTCTGCATTTAACATTTTCTCAAGTTCAATATGGTTATCACACTCCAACCATAAAAAACACCTTCATACCATAACAACCACCTCCTCTGTAATTCACTCTTGGCACTCCACGTATTGGATGGAAACACTCTGCAGGCATTCCCCAAACCAAAACCCTTCAAGTCTACCCTTCACAATCACGTCACAATCACATCACCTGCTTTGGCAGCTATAGAAGGGCTGGATTTCTGAAAATGGATTTCTGAAAATTGTAATATGGAAGGTGAATCGTCAACTTTGGTTTATGGGGATAATTTTAGAAAAGTGTCGTTCATCTGTAAAGGAGACCATGTGTGGAAGACTAGTGTGACACATTCTTGAATACTGCTCAATTGTTTGGGGTCTCCACAACCAATTCACAGATGGGCTACTAGATTTATTACCACCGCATTTAATCAACATCCAAGTATTACAGAGATGCTTCAGGAACTCAAAAGGGAATCCCTGGAAGAAAGGCGATGTTCTTTTTGAGGAACGCTACTGAGAAAATTTAGAAAACTGGAATTTGAAGCTGACTGAGGAATGATCCTACTGCTGGCAACATACATTTTGCATAAGGACCATTAAGATAAGGTATCAGAAATTAGGGCTCATGTGGAGGCATATAAACAGTCACTTTTCCCTCACCCTATTTGCGAGTGGAACAGAAAGGGAAATGACTAACAGTGGTACAAGATATTCTGCACCATGCACCATATGGTGGCTTGTGGGGTATAGAATTCTATTCTGACTGTGGAATGATCCTACTGCTGGCAACATACATTTTGCATAAGGACCATTAAGATAAGGTATCAGAAATTAGGGCTCATGTGGAGGCATATAAACACTCACTTTTCCCTCACCCTATTTGCGAGTGGAACAGAAAGGGAAATGACTAACAGTGGTACAGGATATTCTCCACCATGCACCATATGGTGGCTTGTGGGGTATAGAATTCTATTCTGACTGTGGAATGATCCTACTGCTGGCAACATACATTTTGCATAAGGACCATTAAGATAAGGTATCAGAAATTAGGGCTCATGTGGAGGCATATAAACAGTCACTTTTCCCTCACCCTATTTGCGAGTGGAACAGAAAGGGAAATGACTAACAGTGGTACAAGATATTCTGCACCATGCACCATATGGTGGCTTGTGGGGTATAGAATTCTATTCTGACTGTGGAATGATCCTACTGCTGGCAACATACATTTTGCATAAGGACCATTAAGATAAGGTATCAGAAATTAGGGCTCATGTGGAGGCATATAAACAGTCACTTTTCCCTCACCCTATTTGCGAGTGGAACAGAAAGGGAAATGACTAACAGTGGTACAAGATATTCTCCACCATGCACCATGTGGTGGCTTGTGGGGTATGCGTGTAGATATCTTATACATATGCAATGCAGTTGATTAACCCAAAAGAAATGCTTCTGTTAGTTACAACTCATATTAAATGAAATAATAACTGCTGTATGATCACCTGTATCATGTCTTACATAACATGTAAGTTCACAAATAGCAATTATTGGGATTAACTACTTCAGTAAAGGAATTTTGCCTACATACAGATACATTTCAACATTCCATCAGTCCTGCTTTCAGATGATACTGTTGTATAACTCAAATTGTGAAGTCGAAAAAATCCAGGACTACATCATTAATACGCTTGATAGCTTAGAAATATAGTCCCAGTTAATAGATAAAATCTGAACTACTCAAAAACACATTTGGCACCAAGAGTCAAAATGCCATGAAATAAAAATAAGCCATAAAATATGGAAAGAGCATAAGCAGAATCTATTAAATGTTTAGGACTAAGTACATGGTGTATAACAATTGCTATCACAGGCTTCTACAGGTTGTGAAGTGAAGTTAATAGATAAAATTTTAACATGGAACACATATCAAGTAAAACTGATACAATCTTCCAACTTATATTGTATCTGACTGGTACATTTTCGGATATGGGTTCATTATGAAGTTTTATCTACTACGTCCCCTCTACAGCCCCTAGAAGTCTGTAATGGGAATTCTGAAACACTCTGTGTAGATAAGAATTTAAATATAATATGCATATTGAGCACATAACAGTTTAATTAAGTAGCTTTGCTTTCGGGATGCAAATATTATGCAGTGACACTGACTTGGACACAAAGAAAATTGCACCCTTCAGTTCAAAACAATGTAGATGGGAGTTATCCTTGCAACATATCTTTTGTTCCCAGAATCCTCCTGGCCTCAATATACAAAACGTCTCCCACACAGTTTCCCCTCCCTCTGTTCTGTCATCCACATCCAGTCCACTCCCCCACAATGTCATCAGCATCATCATCACACGCTGCACAAAGTCACCAGTTCCAGTACCATGTGTTGGATTTCTATCCCAGGCATCTACTGCCTATCCCTCCCACATTCCAATCTTGCACATCTGCTGCCTCCCTCTGAGCCATCAGCCACCCTTCCACAATCTTCCCTCCCACTCCCTGCCTGTTTTTTCATATTGCCCACTCAAACTAACACAAAAACTCACACCAGTGTACCTGCCAAACTGCAGTCCTGGCTTATGTATTCAGCCAGCACAATGTATCTACAGGATGTCCCAGCTATCCTGTCCACCCAAAATATCTCTGGAACAATAACAGCTATTGGAAAACAACTTTCACCGGTATCAATGTAGGGCTGGGGCCCATGACTGTACATATTTGGAAACATGACAAAGCACATACACAATGGCGTTGATTGCATCGCAATATTCCCATTACATCCCGAGATATTATTTGGAAGCATGACAAAGCACATACACAATGGCGTTGATTGCATCGCAATATTCCCATTACATCCCGAGATATTAAGACGCGAAGTTGACGCTTGAAACACCCGACATGCGCTGCTAGCACACGTCCTGAGGCTCAGGCGTGAACCCCATGCTGCCCGTAATCGCGATGTGATTGACATGCGTAATAACACTTCCATACTTATCAAGAGGTCCGAAACGAATAATACGGTCTGCTGCCATCCTGCATTAACGTCGTACATTCCAGCAGGTATTTATCCCATACGGTAGGGGTGATGCGGTTCTGTAGCATATCTGTGTACCGCAACGTTAGTCACAAAGTTAACTTTGCTTATCGTTAATCCGTTACTAAAAAGGTAATGCCGTTCAACGTTAAAACTTTACTTTACTGTAGATCTAGTGCAAGTGACAGTTAATCATTCACTCGTAACAGCATAATTCATGTTGATAGTTTTAGTGAAACGAGCAAGTGGACTAAAAGTTTTACCGTTGTTTAGGTAAAAATATTTTGATTTGGGAAGTTCAGGTAGGATATAGAAGATGAATGTAAACATGTTTAACCAAGTAGTTTTATTATCACATAATTATCAATGTTATGTTTATCTAATGCGTTAAATGATAAATTGTTGCAAACAAATGTTTCTTAACATCACTGGGTAAATTGGCCCTTTGTAGAAACTTCCACTGTGATACCAGCACTACATACTAAACATAGCGTTCACATCTCATGCTCAAAGTGATGCCCATTAGCTTGCATACATAGGGTCACTCTGCGGACGAAGGATGCCCTACTTCATGCTACTGTTTCCTCTTTGATGGCTGTACAAGCATCAATAATGCGTTGCTTCATGTCCTCTGGTGTTGTTGGTTCATGTTGGTAAACAGCATCCTTCACTGCTCCCCAAAGAAAATAATCCAGCGGTGTAAGGTCCGGAGATCGGGCAGGCCACCTAACTAGGCCACCTCGTCCAATCCACCTACCAGGGAACTTACGGTTCAGAAGTCGTCGTGCTCGTAAGGCGTTATGTGGAGGGCATCCGTCATGCTGATACCACATGACCATTCTCTGGTTCAGAGGTACGGTGTCCAAGAGAACAGGAAGATTGTGTCGTATAAATCTGGAGTATTGTCTGCCATTTCGGATGCCATTTATAAAGAAAGGTCCGATAATGACATCTCCAATAATCCCACACCAAACATTAACTTTCCACGGACGTTGATGCTCTACCTGACAGAGCCATTTTGGATTGTCTGCGGACCAATAATGCATATTCCTCATATTGACAATTCCTTTGTTGGAGAATGATGCCTCGTCGGTAAAGAGAACATCTGCAAAAAAAATTTGGATTAGTCAGAAGTGTTTGCTGAGCCCACCAACAAAATGTTACCCTATTGCGGAAGTCATTTCCATGAAGATCCTGGTGTAAATGAACATGGTAAGGATGAAATTTATGACGTTTAAGAATACGCTGTGCACTTGATTTCGACACACCAACTTCACGTTCAATTTGACGTGTGCTGATTTGAGGATTCACAGCTATGGTAGCGAGCACAGCAACTTCAGCACGTTCATCTGTGTGTGTTCTAGGACGATGTTGAGGTCTTGGATTTAAGCTTCCCGTTTCACGTAGACGAGATGTGAGACGACCAAACATCCGGCGCGAAGGTGATGGCTTGTCAGGGAATCGTCTTCTGTACAGTCGTTCTGCCTGAACAGCATTTCGTCCACCTACAACAGGGTACAGTACAGGTATGTAGAGTAGGGTAGAAAACAGACATATTAACTTAATAATCATAATGTTCGCTAACAGTAATATCAACAAACAAGCAATCTCATAACGTATTTCCCGTCAACGTACATTCTCCATAGATCAGCAGCATTTCTACCATATCTTCATGTGTGTACATTATACTGTACAGTATAAGTTCCATAACACAACGTTTATTCACAATGTGTACTACCTCCGTGCCGTCACTAGATTACTCTGAGGCACGACTACACTGGCAAGCGGTGTACTGCACACCAAAGCAACAACAAATGGGATGCTCGGAGGGTGGTGGAGTACAGGAGTTTGCATGGGTCGCAAATCATAAACAAGGCGAAGTGGTAACTGTGGCAGTGGTGGGAACTACGTTGGACACTTGACTAGGTAGAGCCAGGCCCTGCGCGACAGGCACAATGGGTCATATAACGCATTAGATAAACCTTATTTTGGGTGTGCAGGATAAATAAGACAACCTGATGGGTGACACCGATCGGTACTGGTTCATATTGTGTACGTAAATACGTAAAACGTGCAAGAGGGAAACCATTATGTGCTTATGAGAGTTGATGGCAGCAGACCGTATTATTCGTTTCGGACCTCTTGATAAGTATGGAAGTGTGATTACACATGTCAATCACATCGCGATTACGGGCGGCATGGGGTTCACGCCTGAGCCTCAGGACGTGTGCTAGCAGCGCATGTCGGGTGTTTCAAGCGTCAACTTCGCGTCTCAATATCTCGGCATGTAATGGGAATATTGCGATGCAATCAACGCCATTGTGTATGTGCTTTGTCATGCTATGGATTGCTGAAGAAAAAATACAGGAGGTCCATTTAAAAAAAACGTAAGTTTGTGTTAAAAAACACATATGCTTTCGTTTTAGAATGTTTCCAAATATGTACATTCATGGGCCACAGCCCTACATTGATACCAGTGAAAGTCGTTTTCCAATAGCTGTTATTGTTCCAGAGATATTTTGGGTGGACAAGATAGCTGGGACACCCTGTGTACAGATATTGTGTGTGTGTGTGTGTGTGTGTGTGTGTGTGTGTGTGTGTTTCAGTGAGTTAGCGAGTTTGTACCTTTACTTCTTAATTATTCACATTCAGCAAGAGCTTTTTATACCATACTGAAATGTAGTACTAATTTCTAATGTTTGTCCAGTATCCTAATCCGATTATTAATAAATGTACCTCTTGCCTCATGCCTGTATTTTCATTGTGGATGTTCACCTGGGAATGTGATATGTCCTATCAGCGAGGCACAAACCGTGCCCAGAATGCAGGAGCTGTCTCGATGATGCCTGGAATGTTGCTGTCTGGCAGAGGCAGGCCATCTGGCTTGACTGAAAAGTTCTGCAGGAGTGTCGAGAATGTGAGAAACAAATTCTGGCGGGCAAAAGTCTCTCCAGCACACAGCCGTTTACCTGCAACATAGACGGGTCTGTATGTGTGCATACTCTTCTTCTGTTATCAGCAAATGTCTAAAAAGTCTTAAATGAGATGCAATAAGACAAAGATAAAAATTGGGGTTCATATATAATTGTGGCAATTTGTTATGACATGAACAACTCAATGACAGTGAATACTTTCTCTCTCTTAAACACAACTTATATAATACTGTTCTTGTAGTGCTGCATTGGTCAAAGGTGGGTAGCAGTGTTACCAGATTGGATTCTTCGTAAATCTAAAAAATGTCTGTAACGCTAAAGAGGCAGTATACATACCAGCCCCAAATGGCAGGGTAAAGTCTTTCTTGCTGAGTTTTCCATCAGTATCCAAAAACCTCTCAGGTCTGAAGTTGTTTGGATCACCCCACAGATCTCCATCCATGTGCATGCTAATTAAGCATGTTATCACAACGGTTCCCTACAATAAGAAAATCACATATTCAGTTCTTTCACATATTGTGTTAATTTGTAACTCACATACAAGGGAGGAATTAGTATTCTGATGGAAAATTCACTCTCAACTGAAAGTCAAGCACTATTCATTATCCCCATGTTTTTGATATTCACTAAAGCTGAAGCCTGTAATGCAATCCCTTGTTCCAAAAATACCAGAAAAAGACCCAAGAACAACAGCATATAAATCTGTATACAGTGCACAAGATCCACAGTCTTGACTAATCCTTGTTTGCAACTAGTTTATTCTAATATTGAAATAAATGAATGTTTCTTAGGTGAAACAGGAACAGCCAAGTGTGTAGTACCAAAAAAAAATGTTAAATTTTACTCTTTATTGTTCATGATACAGCTATTTGAAAATCTAGGATGGAAAAATAAAACAATATGAATTAGTGTAGATTGCTATTCACCACATAGCGGAGGCTTTGATTGAGACAAGAACATTTTACACACACACACACACACACACACACACACACAGACACACACACACACTTCTAAATTCGATGAATCCGATAGCTTAGTTTACTTTTCAATATACTTTTAGAAATGCCTGTCTGCCACTCAACACTTCCTCTAAGGGGTGAGTAGCAATATACCATAATTTATATTGTTGTCTAGATATAGTTAAGGAAGTATTCGTAACTGAAGACTCATGGAAAGCTCTTGCACTTAAAAATCTGACTTTGCTAATAATTACTTGTTTTAGGACTCACATATCTTAATTGAAACCATCATTTTGTTCTTTATAAAGAAGAACATTTTGTCTTCTTTGAGAATTTGTGTAATTCAAAAAGATTTTTATTCAACATATTGTTGTGGTAAGAATTCCACAATTTTTGAATCTTAAAATGTAAGTGTCCATTACTTAATCTACACATCTAATATTCAGCATCCTTTGTAGCAACATATTTCAAAAGCTTGTGTTCCATTCTTGCCTGAACTGCTTATCACATTTCACTTCTGTACAAGGCAACACTCCAGACAAACAATTTCAGGAAGGACTCCCTAATGCTTAAATTTATATTATATAGTAACAAATTTCTCTTTTTCGGAAATGTGTTTCTCTCTTTTGCTGTCTGTACTTTATATCCTATTAACTTCAATTCGAACAGCAAACTCAACTGTTACTTTTAGTGTCTCATTTCCTACTCTAACTCCTTCAACATCACCTCATTTAATTCAACTACATTCCATCAACCCTGTTTTACTTTGGTGGTGTTCATCTTAACATCTAACATCTTTTCAAGATGCTACTCATTCCTTTACTGTCTGTGATGGAATTACAATGTCACTGGCAAACCTCAAAGTTTTTCTTTCTTCTCACTAAACTTTAATTTCCTTTACAAATTTCATTACATTAAAGTTGAATGAAGCTCTCATCCTAGATTGCCACCTGATGTGACCAATGACTTTTTGCACCCAAGTAGTTTTATGTTAGGAGAAAGTTCTGTTCCTAAATAAGGCTAACAAAAGAACAGTATGCCTTTCTACTTAAAAATGACTACAGGCAGTGGCAGCTGCTGTGTAAGAGCACATGAACATCCTAACTTTCGACACCTTGCGGATTTAGTGGTTATTTTTCTCTGATTGCTGTTAAACTAACATAGATGCTGCAATGTGAAAGATACGGTACTTAAATCTAACATATTACTGTTCCTCTAGACTATGCGAAACATGGAATGAGGGTCAAAAGCACACGTTCTGTTGTGCACGTTTTTAGGAGACTTTTTTGTGTATGTGCAACTCGCGTGATGTAATTTATTTATATATTTATTTATTTATTATACGAGCACGACGACTTCTGAATAGCCCGTAAGTTCCCTGGTAGGTGGACTGGACAAGGTGGCCCAGTTAGGTGGCCTGCCCGATCTCCGGACCTTACACCGCTTTACTGTAGATCTAGCGATGTGATTGACATGCGTAATCACACTTCCATACTTATCAAGAGGTCCGAAACGAATAATACGGTCTGCTGCCATCCTGCATTAACGTCGTACATTCCAGCAGGTATTTATCCCATAGGGTAGGGGTGATGCGGTTCTGTAGCATATCTGTGTACCGCAACGTTAGTCACAAAGTTAACTTTGCTTATCGTTAATCCGGTACTAAAAAGGTAATGCCGTTCAAGTAAGTATCTTGGTGTAACCTTGGACTCTCATCTTAACATGGAGTCCCACATACATGAGGTCTATAGAAAATTATGTGCCAGAATGTCCATCCTACACCCAATCCTCAACACATCTAGCTCCCTTCCCAGCTCTGTAGGAGTAAATGTGTATCAGGCAATTAATTATACGGCTGGTAATGGAGTATGCATGCCCTGTCTGGGGAAATGTGGCAAAGCAGCATCTGGACAAACTCCAGAGGCTCCAGGACCATGCCCTCAGGAGGGCACTGCATCTAACACTGGGTTTCCCCACTGATGTTCTGCACGCCACAGCTGACATCCTCTTCCTGAACGAGCATTTCCAAGAACTGGCAAGGGCCATCTATGAGAGCTCTTCCAGATCTGGAAATGACCTCATCCGCTCCCTAGGTCAGTATGACATGTCCCATGACAAGCACAAACATTGAATGACGATCTTCAGCGTATAAGTCGAACGGAAAATCCCTATCTCCAATTCCTAATCCTGTTCCCTTCCCCCTAAAATCAATCACCTCACCAACCTCAGGCAAGTACCAGACACACACAGAACAATCATGACGTTACACAGACATCCAATAATCACAACAACAAAAATCACACACACCATCAAACACTTGGAGTAAAAGCCAAAACACTACAAACTCCTCAACACACTCCCCCATAGAGGGGAAAGTATCAGATGAGAGTGAGGGAAATAAACAAATGCAATAATTGTTCAGCAGCTGTAGCCCTCGTACCATGGTCTTTTGGAAGTAGATCCAACTCACGTATTAGATATATTATTACTATGTCACTGCAAAAGAATCTTTAAGACTTTCTGATGTATTAACAGCCACCAACGTTTTTCTTAATCATACTTTCAACTACGTATTTTTTATTTTAAAAATCGTTTATGGTTCAAATGGGTCTGAGCACTATGGGACTGAACATCTATGGTCATCAGTCCCCTAGAACTTAGAACTACTTAAACCTAACTAACCTAAGGACATCACACAACACCCAGTCATCACGAGGCAGAGAAAATCCCTGACCCCGCCGGGAATCGAACCCGGGCGCGGGAAGCGAGAACGCTACCGCACGAACACGAGCTGCGTCTCTGTAAAAGCTATTTGTGCTCTGATTGTCTTGGTGTTCATAAGTACTGTGAAAATGGGTAACACTGCTTCCTGCTTCGTAGTGAAACATGCGCGCGGAACACTGTCAATGGTGAGAAATGAGTTGTTCTTAATGTTTTTCACAAGATTACATAGAAAAATCAGCTTTTGATGTTTTCAAGACACACTATGTAATAAATAAAAGACAAAGTATTTTACTTGTATGCATGGCGTAAATGGTAGCTTAGTGGAATGATTATCGTGTATGCTGGCGGGTGGCGGTTCGAAACTTGTTGTGAGCTACAATGTCTTTATGTTTGGTTTGAATACCGAAGTCATTTAAATATAGGAGTCATCAAATATACATTAATTAATTCATATTTAACCATCATTTTTCAAGAAAAATGCATGTCTTCTAGTTTCTAATGACATATCGCACGTAAAACTTTGGTTTTCATTGCAAATATACATTCTTAATTATCGAAATTTATAAAAAATTGTTAAAGACTTTTAAAATTAAGAAAACATTACACAATTACATTTTCTGGAGAAAAATGAAAAATCAGATATTCTTCATTTTAATACGCCAATTGTTTTGTAGGATAGATGTGGTCTCTCAAAGAGACAGAGTGAAAAGCATTGTAGAAACGTGGAAAACAATTTTCGCGGCATCGAGCACACTGTAAAAATGTTGCATTTTTATAGTTGTCTCCGTAATATTGCAATCTGAACCCAATATAGCTCATCTGGAGGCAAGTTAAGGGATCTGTCACGAGAAATAACAAGACATTTAAGCTGCCACATGGCAGTTCCAAGATGGCGTCAGTTGCGGAAGTATTGAATATAGAAGTTCGCGAAAATAGTGTTTTACAGTGTCTATCTTGCAAAAAGTGCACGAAACCTGTTAAAAGTGGCTTCGTCTGTGTCCAGTGTAACCATAAATTTTATTTTCGTTGCGGAAAGGTTGATCTTTCACTGAGAAGCGACGATAATTGTGCGACTATGTGGAACTGTGCGGATTGTAAACAAAGGGCTGCATCCCTTAATGGTCAAGAAACGTGTACGTGTGATGCAGCAAGGAAGACCGACAGTATCAAAAAGGAAAACCTATCATATATTACAATTATTGGACTCTTACAGGACGAATTAAAAAAACTGTACGAGAAATATGTCTTAAATCCACACAAGTCGGAGCAATGGCATGGTAAAACAAAAACCAGAGATGTAAAAATCGGTGCTTCATCCTCCGAAAATGATCTGTTGTTAATTATTGCTGAGCTATGAGAGGACACAAAAATTCTGAGTGATGAAAACAGAAGACTCAAGCTTAAATTGGAAGAGATTGGTCATCAGGTATGTCTTAATATCCCCAAACCTATGGAAGGATTGCCAAAAAGTGAAGCTACGACTAAAACGGCTCACAACAGGCGTAGCTGTAGATGGGTAACTGTAAAATCGAAGGGGGGCGCTTACACACATATTAACAATAAACATAGGCAGGACTTCGTGTTACCATTAAATAACAAATATAATTCGCTTCAAAACACAGATGACATAGAAACTGTATCAGCACACTCATCTGATACGGTGGTGCAGGACTCTCAAAATTTAGCGAACAGCCAAGGAAGGTATAAGAAAAAACGTACAATCAAGATTTATTCAGACAGTTACGCCAGAGGATTAGCAGCTATGTTAACGGAAAGCGGACCTCGTGTGATTCCAGGCCTCGCGGAAAGAGACTTTGTAGTGGTAATGGCCGGAGCAAACGACGTCAGCAGAAACGAAAGGAAGATTGCTACTTCGACACTGAAGAAGACTCTCGGAATGTTAACCCACACCAACGTGATTGTTGTTAGTGTGCCACATCGACATGATTTGCCCCAGTGGTCATGCGTGAATAAGGAAGTGGAGCAGACAAACAAGGAGTACAAAGCTATCTGTAAGCACTTTAAGAATGTTTCCCTAATTAAAATCAGTAGTTGTAGCAGAGAATGGCATACCAAGCATGGTCAACATTTCATTTATCTAGGTAAACGTGTTTTAAGTGATACAATTATCGGAATAGTATTGGATAAGCTAGAGAAGGAAAAAAGACCAGTAATGTGTTTGGATTATGTTTCGCCGGCCGCGGTGGTCTAGCGGTTCTGGCGCTGCAGTCCGGAACCGCGGGACTGCTACGGTCGCAGGTTCGAATCCTGCCTCGGGCATGGGTGTGTGTGATGTCCTTAGGTTAGTTAGGTTTAAGTAGTTCTAAGTTCTAGGGGACTTATGACCTAAGATGTTGAGTCCCATAGTGCTCAGAGCCATTTGAACCATTTTTTTGATTATGTTTCAACTGAGATGACAAAAAACTTGTATGCATAGACCAGGTTGGGTGTTCTAGTAACATAAGGACACAACCTGGTCAACTTTCATGCAGTAACAGTAGGTCATGTCAACTAAGAGAATACGCAAAAAAAGTAATGCCTAAAGTAGAGTTTAAAATATGCTACCTCAATATTCAGAGCATGGCAGATAAAAACTTAATTGTCAACGAATTTTCAAATGAAAACGTGATAGATATTCTATGTTTAAGTGAACATTGGTGTAAAGAGGATGAGCTTGGGTACAAAGTATTGGATGATTACACACTACTTAGTTGCTATTGCAGAAAACAGCACTTACGTGGTGGGGTAGCAATATATGCCAAAACACCTCTTGCACCAAACTGTGGCAGGATAGATCTCAATACCCTTTGTGATGAAATGCATTTTGAAATGTCAGGTCTAGTAATTGAGAGCCTTAAGCTAATGGTAGTAGTAGTGTACAGGCCACCTAGTGGTGACCCCCATATCTTTCTGGAGAAACTTGAGGAACTCTTAATGTACTTATGTATACCGAAATGGAAAAAATACAATGTTGTCATTGGAGGGGATATCAATTCAAGTTTTGATGTCCTGCAGGACAGAAAAACTAAAAACTGTGACAGAGCTCAAAAATGTGCTTCGACAATTTAACATGTACTATGTTAACTGCAAACCTACCAGGCTCATCCTGTCTAGACAATATATTTACAAATATTAAGAGAACTTGTATGTCCACTGATGTAATTACTTTCCCTTTCTCAGACCATGATGCAGTATATCTGAGTCTTAATAATGTAACTTCAGACTGCACCAAACCAGAATCTAAAACTGTGATTACTAGACCAGTGAGCAGAGAGAGGATGGATAGGTTTAGACATGCCCTCACTTATTTCAGTTCGGACATATGTTTTATTAGGCTTCAACACTGTTCAGCCGATATTGTATTCACAAAGTTTTTCTCCATCTTTTTAAATGTATTTGAAAATAGCATCCCTCTGAAAAAATGTACAGTGAATATTAGTAGTAATTACAAGAAAAGGAAAACGAAGGAATGGTATACTCCACAGTTAGGGCAGCTGAAAAATACTGTTATGCTGTATTCTAGTCTGTACAAAGCCGGTAAATCAGAACTGTATAAAGACCTGTATGCTAAAGCTAAATGCAAGTACAGGAAGGCAATAAATGAAGCAAAGAAACTGCATAACATAGTAAACATTGAAAAATCTAACAATAAATGCAAGAAGGCCTGGAGTGTAATAAACTCCATTGCACACTCTAAACACAAAGAGGAAATTGCCATTAACCCAGAAGATTTTAATAAATATTGCATTCAGTCCATTGAAGAAATTAGTAGTTCAATAATCAAACCACCTGAAAATGCACTTAGTATTATGGACAGATGCTTTGAAAAGCTTCCCCCAAGCACCTTCACTTTCACAGAAGTGAGCCCAAATAATATCCTAAAAACAGTGAAAAATTTCAAACCTTCAGTTAGTGTTGATTACTATGATATGTCATGTAATTTGTTGAAAGATGTTATTGATTGTGTGATTTATCCATTAACCTTTTGTGTTAACAAATGCCTAGTTGAAAGTAAGTTCCACGACATACTAAAAATTTCTAGAGTTGTGCCCATATACAAAAAAGGGGAAAAGAACTGTCCCGCTAGCTACCGACCTATATCCATGACCCCAGTTTTTTCAAAAATTTTAGAAACGATTATGTATGAGCAAGTTAGTGCCTACTTGGGTAAACTAAATATAATTAGTGATAAACAGTTTGGATTTAGGAAAGGTAAATCCACAACAGATGCAATGGACTCCCTCGTAAAATTAGTCCTAGATGTGTTCGAGGCTAGGGACTATGCCCAGGTTACATTTTGTGATCTGAGCAGAGCCATTGACTGTGTAGAGCATGACACTGTGCTGAATAAGCTAGTTTACTATGGTTTTGATGACAACAGTATAAATATGTTCAGGTCTTTTCTAGAGAACCGTCAACAAGTTGTGTGCATTGGTAGGGAGAAATCAAATTTGGTTAATGTTAGGTACGGAGTGCCTCAAGGGTCGGTGCTTGGACCTTTACTGTTTATACTAACGATTAATGACCTGCCCTTATTCATAAAATCTCATACAATATTGTATGCTGATGACACAACTTTTCTACATAAAAGCTCTGATCTAGGTACACTGAAAACACTGACCGAAAATACCATTGCTCAGTCCTCATTATGGTTCAAAGCTAATGGCTTCTTGCTAAATGAAAACAAAACCCAGACACTTTACTTTAGCCTCAGAGAGATTCCTAACTACCAGGAATTAGAAACTGTTAAATTTTTAGGTGTTACTATTGACAATAAATTGACGTGGGAACCACACATTAAAAATATATTGGGTAGGCTTTCAAGAGTGATTTTTCTAATTAGAAATTTAAAAAGACATGTTCCCAATGACTATGTGAGATCAGCATATTTTGCCTTCTTCCAAAGCATCATCTCTTATGGAATTTTACTGTGGGGTAGTAGCTGTCATGTAAATGACATTTTACTTTTACAGAAGAAAGTAATAAGAATAATAACGGATTCTGATAAAACAGAACATTGTAAACCTCTGTTTATTAAATTGCAGTGTCTTACAGTAGTAAACATATTCATCTACAATGTTTTAATGTACATTAGAAACAATGTGTCTAATTTTGTGTTGAGAAGTGATATTCATAGCCATAATACTAGAAACAGAACATCTGTAGACGTACCATATCATAGATTATCAAAATCGCATAACTCTTACCTACTTCTTGGACTAAGGATGTTTAATAGACTAAGTGCTGACTTTAAAGAACTGCCTGTAAATATCTTTAAAGCTAAATTATACAAGCTACTAGTGAACAATCCGTTTTACTCCATTGATGAATTCTTTGAAGATGAAAATACTGTATTCTAACGTGTACCTATTTTATGTAAACCAATTCACTTCGATATAGTAGTTTATGTAGAAATATATGCTCTTGACTTTGTCTATTGCTGTAATCAGCTGAACGACAATAAAATTATTATTATTATTATTATTATTACTGGAACTAATGCACCAAGCTTTGTAACACGTCTCTGCCGAGCGATGGCGAAATGCAGAGCAGCACGTCATAAAGGAGGAGGAGAAAACGTGGATTTTTTTGTTGGCTTGGGATTCTGTTGCTGATTGCCTCATTATCAATGTAGCAGTACTAAAATGTACCGTATTCCCTCGGAGTCAAATACGGAAGGAGTTTAGAGATTACCAGACGAGTGACTGTACTACCTTCAGTGGCTTCAAACAATACTTAACTGTATGGAAAATCAGCGCTTTTGCACCACACATAGCTCATGAAGAAAAATTACCCTTCTTAAAGTCAGGAATTTTCATCACTCTTGTTTTCAATTACAATACTATGTTAGCTAAGATCGAGAGCATGCTATGTTTTCCGTCCCGTCACCTAAGAAGCATATCGCCTGAGTTTTGCCATATATTACTTCTTTCTATTTAAAAATTAAACGACATTCAAAGCTATATTGTTTCTCTGCTCGTCTTTTTATACATTTTTACATCACAGCAGGTTAGTAGGATCACATGCCTGGCCAAT
The DNA here is from genome assembly GCF_023898315.1 of Schistocerca nitens. Classification (NCBI taxonomy): domain Eukaryota; kingdom Metazoa; phylum Arthropoda; class Insecta; order Orthoptera; family Acrididae; genus Schistocerca; species Schistocerca nitens. Next base: position 825,258,041 of record NC_064614.1, read on the forward strand.
GCTGTCCAAGTAAAAAGCACCGGTAAAGCTGTTGTCTCGTATCATCAACGAGTTGATGTACGTGTAACGCACAGCATAAAACGTATCCTAATTATTGTATTTTGACTGTACTCGAGACAGCTTCGCTTCTGCTCCATGTAAAATGAAATCTAATGAGATTCCAGCAAACGCAGAAGATTGCATAGTGTAATGTTTACATAAAGTTTGTTCTGACGATGACAGCACACACCTCAGATTGATAATTCATTCAGTGTTGTGAAATTAGATCAGACGCCAGTATATGTTAATGTTGTACTGACAGCAAACCTATTTTGTGGGTTTCTGAATGAGTTGTAGTAAGTTATGTATTTTATAATACAGTAATCCATTTGAGGCGCTGAGGATCATAAGGGCCTAAAGCACATCACTGTCAGTTACGAGACTGGAGCTTTCATTCATGCTTCTGATATCTTTTGATCCTATGGTGAGTCACGTTTGTCTGCTCTAGGCCCACATTGTATATATGAAAATTGACGAAAAGCTGTATCACTGGTTTCTCTGATATTCACTTAAATGAGGGATCGACGGTGGTGTGATTTAGGCCCTTATGGTTCTCATTTGTATCCTAGTCAAGTGACCATGTTGGTAGACATTACTACTTGAATTTAATCATTTCCACAAACGGCACTTCGTGTTTAGAGTTGGTTGTTTACTGTGCGGGAATTGGCTTTTGAACTATGTTGAATCTATTTTAAATGCTAACAAAAAAGTAAAGCTGTGAGGATGAGTCATGAGGCTACTCGGCTAGCTCAATCAGTAGAGCACTTGTCCATGAAAGGCAAAGATCCCGAGTTCGAGTCTCGTTCTGGCACTCAGCTTCAATCTGCCAGGAAGTTTCATATCAGCGCACACTCTGCTACAGAGTAAAATGTCAATCTGATAACAGAAAAGTAAATTGCTAGGAAAAGTTAGCTGCAAAGGAAATAGGGCTTCTGAGAACAGATCCTTCGGGTGAGAGAGCGACAAAAATCAAATAAGCATGACTACAAGCAAACATTTAACAAGAAACTGTGAAGTTAGCATAAGTTGTTGTGTAGGTATAGCTTAAGGATATCTGATTTTCAGCCCAGGAGTAAATTCGTGAACAAATAAATCTGTTAGGGATCTTGTAAATTTGTCCGAAAAAATGAAAAGTACGGAAACTCCAACTTATACATAAGAAGAACAGAGAGCCTAAACATTATTTCATTATTGTCCTAACCTGTACTTAACTACGTACAAAACAACGCAATTCCAAAAGAACAATTCTTTCTTGTGTCAGATAAGTTATGCATTTTATTATTATTATTATTATTATTAAACAATGGAAAATCCAGAATGGAATGCACAAATATTATGAAAAGGGTAGTTGCTACTTACCACATAGCAGAAATGCTGAGTCCCAGAACGGGACAACAAAAAGCCTGTCGGAAAGTTAGCTTTCGGCCAACAAGGCCTTTTCCACCAGAGACTGAGGTCATGAGCGAGTGAGTTGTGTGTGTGTTTTTGGCAAAGGCCTTGTTGGCCGAAAGCTAACTTCCCGACTGTCTTTTTATTGTACTTTTCTGCGACTCAGCATCTCCAATATATGGTGAGTAGCGACTATCCTCTTCATAGTATTGTTATTATTATTATCATTGTTGTTGTTATTATTGGCAGGGGCTGTAGCTATATAAACCTGTTGATAAGTATAACTGTTATACAGCAGATGCTATTAGCTTCACACTCTCAAATTTTTTTGAATCTAAAAATTTGTGAACACCCAGAATCTATACTCACGAGCTGTCACTGACTACAGATCGAAAGATAACCTTCTTTATCTTGCCTCACACATCATGTCTCCATTGTAGTTTATTATTAAATGTCAAATCAAGATAGACTAAATTCCATTTGTTACAATACAAAACCAAGTTATGAGATACATATGAACACAAAAGATGTAGTTCAAATAGTATTAAACTGTGTATAGGTGAGCTATAAATATAAAATCTATTTGTAAAAGACACTTCTTTAAAAAGTCTGTGATGATATATCTCTTGTGGACTTGTGTATAAATAACCTCACAGCACATTGGCCACTGCAGCATGTGCATACTTCTTTAACCCATGATACAAATTACTCATTAATTTTTTGGAAATTTCCAGCTCACTTGCAGATTTTTTGGTTCGACATATTCACTGCGGAAGTAAAGAAGCACATAAATAGATGTAGAAAAAATTATATTAAAACTAAAAAACAAAAATTCTGCACGTTGGGATGGAATACCAGCAAAAGTCCTTAAATTTGTGTGTAAAATAATAGGATACCCACTATCTAAAATAATAAACCAATCCTTTGAACAAGGAAGCTTCCCAGAGGTGCTGAAGTATGCAGAAGTAAAACCATTGCTCAAAAATGGGTCAAGAGATGATATGGGGAATTATTGTCCAATCTCCCTCCTTCCAGTCCTATCAAAAATTTTTGAAAATGCTGCTGCTAATCAGATTCGAAATTTTATGGAGAAATATGATATTATTACGGAAAACCAATTTGGTTTCCAGCATAGCAAAATTACTACTGATGCAATAAACAAGTTTATCGACAAGATCAGCACATCATTAGACAACCATAATAAAGTTGCAGGAATCTTTTGTGATCTCACAAAAGCCTTTGACTCTGTAAATCATGCACTGCTCATCTATAAGCTTAACAAGTATGGGATCAAGGGTAATGTTCTAAATTGGCTTACTTCATACTTGTCAAATAGGAAACAAAGAGTGATTGTCTCATCAAATGCAGCAAATTACTATTCAAAATGGAAAACAGTAGCCCAAGGTGTCCCTCAAGGCTCGATTCTAGGACCTATTCTGTTCTTGTTCTATGATAATGGTTTACCGAACAATATAAATGCTCCATCGATTTTATTTGCAGATGACACATCTGTATTAATTGAAAACCAGGAGCCAGAAAACATCCCTCTCCACATAATAAACACAATGAACAAACTAGAAACATGGTTCCAACAGAATGGATTAAGATTGAACACCCCCAAAACCCACATGGTCCAGTTCAGAACAAAACAGTCAAAGCCCCAAGAAATTAAAATAACTCATAAAAATCAGGATATAGAAGAAGTAGATTCTGTGAAGTTTTTAGGGTTAAACCTAGATAAAAATTTAAATTGGAATAAGCATGTTGACTACCTGTTAAACAAATTATGTAGCTTTGCATTTGCTATGCAATTGTTAGCTGGTGCGACAGACATGAATACAAGGAAAATTGCATACCACAGCTACTTTCAATCTGTTGTAAGGTATGGTATTATTTTTTGGGGAAATTCAAGGAATATATTGCACAAACTAAAGTTACAGAAAAGAATAATAAGGAACATGTGTACTACCCATCTAAGGACATCATGTCGCCCACTATTTGAAAAACAACAGTTATTATACATCTATGATATTATCATCTTTCTACATAGCAATTTAGAGTTATTCGAGAAAAACTGTTTCAATCATGCGTATAACATGAGAAACAAAGACAATTTTATGCTTTCCACTCATCACTTAAACCTACATGCACAGTCTCCTCAGTATATGGCAATGAAAATTCATAACAAGATAAAAGGAAAGAATGTTCAGTATGAACCTAGAGACACTGAAAACAAAGCTATATGATATACCCTTTCAAACGCTGCTACTACACTATCAAGGCGTTCATGAAGGATGAACTGAACATTTGAGCAGGATAAATTTACATATAGTCTTGTGTGTAAATGTAGCTACCCTTCACAAAAGGGAGGAAAGAAAAATAAAAGTTTATATTAATGTTAAAATTCTTTGTACCAATTAGGCCTAAGTAGTGTTATCCATTCCTTTGACATGTCTCCTGTACACTAATCATATGATTAGAAATTGTATGTTATGAGACGAATAAAACACTAGTCACTAAGACTCACTTTGGGCACAGTATAACCCTGGAGGGTGGTGTCTTCCATGGCCTTATGGGGTACAGAGATGGGGGTGACGGTTCGAATCCTCATCACCTCCCGTAGTGTTGCTTCTGTATATGGCAGGCTGCAAGAAGAAAGGAGCATAAGCACTCCAGTTTTCATTTGACATAGCTTAAAATGAATTTTAAATTTGGAAGTTGATGAGAAACGTGAAAAAATGTGGGATATTCATTGAAATTAATGGAGTTACGAATAAAGATTAGAGAGATTTGTCCACAAACTGTGTTATGAAATTATGGTGAACTTTTTATTTTTATGTAATAGTTATCACAGTTTACTACAGCCACTAGATGCCAAACCATACATCTTAGGGCAAATAAAGAAATAAACAAATCTGTGAGCAAATTTCCATTCACAAATAAAGAAGTAGGGGAGTGGGACAGTTTATCTAGAGAGGTCTTAAATCCCTGATTAAGGAAAAAAGTGAAAGTGCTTGAATTGAGGGATGAAATGAAACTCAGTGATTGTGGAGATACGTAAGAATAACCTATATAACAAATCATATATATTGGAACAAAAGAATAAAATCTTCATTGCCAAATAATTTAATTACAATAACAATAATAATAATAATAAAATAAGAGGGTCATTCAATAACCAAACAGACAAATAGTTGTACAGCAAACTGGTTTACTTAATCAGAACAACTTTTTCTCTTATTTTTCCTTGAAATTCCCTACAACTTATGTGCACTCTCCCTTTCACTTTACATATAATGTTTGTACAGCTGTGGGATCTGTGTGGTGTCTGTTCTTTCAAAGGAACAAACACCATGCATTCAAATAGTTGTATGCACTCATGCCATCTTCTTTCAAATCTTCTTCTTTCTCCATGAAAAATTATTTACCTTTATTTCGAAACAAATTTTGAACTTTGTTATTTACCTCTGTTTTACCATTGGACTTGATGTCATGCAAAGCTTCTTTCATGAGACCAAACAGACAAAGACCCAAAAGGGCAAGGTCAGAGCTATAAGGAACGTGAAGTAGGAACCCTCCCATCCATTCTACCAATAGTCTGCTGCATCGGTTGTTGTATATGTGGTTGTACTTTGTCTTGAAGAAGCATCATGCATTTTCTCTGCCCTCCTGGAAATTTCCTCCTCTGTGTGGGCTTGACTCTGTTCTCAGTCATGCCTGAGTAGTGTAGGCTGTTGATAGTACATTGCTCCTCTAAAAAATCACAGAAAATGTGACTGTGGCACTAAGAAAGATGGTTCATATTAGCACACCACCCAAGGTTGCACTTTGTATTCATTATGAACAGGTGATACAGAGTGTTTCCACTGCATGCTTTGAGTCTTGTGCTCTGACACAGAATTATGTATCCAAGTTTCATCATAAGTTAAAATAAAGAAGAGGGTACTTCACATACCACTATTATTTTCTCCTTCTTTCGTGTTGCATCTGCATATGGTGTGTGGTAAAAATGATTGTTGGGGGCCTACATATGAGTTCAAATTTCTCTGAATTTACCAACCTAGTAATTTCTACAGACCCGTATCTGAGGAAGTAAAATGATTATCAGAAATTCAACAATAAACCTCTCATCTCTGTGCAGTAGAAAATTTCTCATAGCAACTGCCATAGGATTTTCACGAGCATCTCTGTAATGCTGTCATACTTACTAAATGAAAACCTGATGAAAATTACAGCTTTTCTTTGTCCATTCTCTATCTCCTCTGTTCATGTGAGAGTCCCAAACTGATGACTAATATTCAAGAAATGATCAAAAGAAAGATTTGCTAACTTCCAGTTTTGTGGCTGAATTATATTTCAGTCAGATACTTTTAATAACTCTCAATCAAGCGTCTGACTTTCCTGCAACAAGTTTTATGTTCATTTTCCATCTTCAGTTATCCTGGAGAGGCACTTCTCGATATTTTGCCATTGTTGCTGTTTCTAGATATTGTTTTTTAATTATGTAACTGAATAGTTTTTTAACAAAATAATACTGAACTTTCCACCTGTTTAGTTGCCATACATTACATTTATTTAATGCTGAAGGTTAACTATCAGTCTCTGTACAATTCTTCTGCATCCTGCAGATCTTACTGAAGTTCACTACAATTTCCTGACGTTACTGAGTTTACAACTGATTCACCATATCATTTTCATACACCAATGAGCCAAAACATTATGACCATCTGCTTAATTGCCACTTCATATAACTTTGGAACACAGTACAGCAGAGGTTTTGTGTGTCACCGATTCGACAAGTTCTTGCTGGGGGTTCCAGAGGTATATGGCACCATATACCTACCCACGGGGCCGGCCGAAGTGGCCGTGCAGTTAAAGGCGCTGCAGTCTGGAACCGCAAGACCGCTACGGTCGCAGGTTCGAATCCTGCCTCGGGCATGGATGTTTGTGCTGTCCTTAGGTTAGTTAGGTTTAACTAGTTCTAAGTTCTAGGGGACTAATGACCTCAGCAGTTGAGTCCCATAGTGCTCAGAGCCATTTGAACCATTTTGAACCTACCCACGGGTCACACAATTCCCCCACTCCCCTAAATTATGAGCTGCTGGTTTGGGAGCATGGAGCTAGTGACCAATAGCATCCCAGATGTGTTCTAGTGGGTTCAAATCAGGAGAATTTTGTGACCAAGACATTAATGTGAGGTCCCTATCATGCTCTGTAAACCACTGTAGCGTAATTATGGACTTGTGACATTGACAGTTACCCTGCTAAAAGAAGCTATCGCCATCAGGGAAGACATCGAAAATGAGTGGATGCAAGTGATCCGCAATAATGCTCACATAGTGTACAGCTGTCACTGTACCTTCAGTCACTACCACTGGCCTCTTGGGAGCCCAGGTGAATGTCACCTATAGGATTATACCATTCCCAGCAGCCAGCATCCGTGGCACAGTATATTTTTTGAGCATCTCTTCACCTACATGATGACATATCTGATCATGACAATCAACTTGGTGTAATAAGGAATGTGATTCATTTGGCCAGGCAACACGTTACCACTGGTGCACAGTACGATCACAGAGAGCCAGTATGTGCTGAAGTCATAACTGAAAGTGTTGTTCAGTCAACATGGAAACATAAAGAAGTCAGACACGGGTCTGTAGAAGTTACTAGGTTGGTAAATTCAGAGAAATTTGAGCTCATATGTAGGTCCCCAACAATCATTCTTACCACACACCATATGCAGATGCAACACGAAAGAAGGAGAAAATGATAGTGGTATGTGAAGTACCCCATGTTCGACAACGTGAGCTCGAAAACAAATGCGCCTGCACTAGAATAGTATTCTGTCATCAGATCTGCTTTACAGAACAGGCAAGCCTCCAACCTACACATTCTGTTGTAAGATTAGGACATACAATACTTTGTCACTTACTCATGTTTTCAATCATTTTTTGTAGGTGCTCATGACAGTAGCACACGAGTAGCCGACCAGCTTCATCGTTTCAGAGATTCTTGTTCTCAGGTGCTGGGTTATAATAATCTGCCCTTTATTAAAAGCAGTTGGATTTTCCCATTTGCAACCTGTGTTACGAATTCCCTGCTCCACAAATTCTCTGCTCCACTTACATTCTTTCCTTACTACGTCACATACCCGCAATGCCACCAGGACAGATGCCTCATCAGTGTTATATCTGTCTGGTTAATTTTAGAATGACCCTCGTAGTAATGTGTATAAATATAAAGTGTGCTGAGATACGTGTGACGTGCTCACTTGGGCCGATCGTCTAGCGTGGGTAGCCTCCCGCGGCCCACGACTGCATCCAATTCGTCCTGCACCTTCCTCATCACTTCTGGGTTGTGAACCACATAGATGAGTGCCCACGTCAAGGTGGCTGATAGCACAGAGGCAGCCGGGAAGAAGAAATCCAGCAGAATCAGGGACAGCTGCTCTGCTGTAACAGCCAATGTTTCCATCCATTTACTCCGATTAGTGGATACCAATTTCTCATGATATATAAGATGTGTAAAAAAGGAAAATTTGTAATTTGTTATGCTGTAACAGTCCAGTTTGTCGATATTTCCGTTGTTGTGCTGCTAAATACGTTTGAAAAGAATGTGTACAGTGTCAGCCATAGTAGACATTTAGTATGTTGTCATGTGTCAAAAATGTAACATGTGTGAAATTTGAGTTTCTACCACCAAATAAAATTTTCAAACAACTTATGGGAATGCACACGGGTGATGTCTTTGACAATAGCCAATGTTTCGATATTTACTTTTATCTTTATTGATGTTGCATCATCTATTTGGACCATTTATGGCATTACATTTCATTACAAGTACAGTAGAGCGTCGATTATTCGAATTAATTGGGGGACATGGGTGTTCGGAAAACTGGTTTGTTCGGATAATCGAACTGTACATGTTTATTTGCCAAAAAGAAGTACTGTACAGTAATTTTTTTCATAAAAACAGGCATCTCTTTTAGTATTACAAAGTAACATACGTTTAAGCATTTTGTATCGTCAAGTTTACTTCTTCACGCAGCAGCACACAAGTGGTCGTAACAGGGAACAGAAGGTGACTGTTTGCACCCTGAGAAGCTCTTCTTGGAGGCGCGCAATCCTTCAAACTGCGCGGAGCGGCACGCCTCAACTCTAAGCTGGCGCAGCTGTTGCTGTGAACAGCTTTGATACTGCCGCTACTTCTACTGCCAGTGCCAAGCCGACAGAAGTGTGCTGATTGTTGAAACACAGCGACTGGCGGCTTGGCCGTTCAGCAGCGCCTTGTGAAGGCCCCATTAGAAGCAATGTTCAGCCAACGGTGGCCCAGTGCGGCAACTACTGTGGGAAACTTCGTTTGGGAGTGAGGGGGATGATGGACGGTAGGGTGGGAGGGTAACAGGTGCGAGCGAGTACACAGTTCGGTTAAGCGGTCGTTCGGTTGACCGACGTTCGGATAATCGACGCTATACTGTAGTATAAAAGACATTTTTATTTAGTTTACCAGTTTTTGGCGTACAAGGCCGTTATAAGACTCTAACTATCGTGATATGAAACTCTGGGCAGTGTGAAAAATATCTTGCCTTCCCAATCTGTTAGTGCATATATCCTCCTCTAGGGGCCCATTGTCAAAGAAGTAATTTTGTTGGTTTTTGTGATGTCTCAGTGCTCTATTTCCAAGTTTTGTGGTTTTTGATTAGTTTCTTCTTTGTTTGTGATTGGTAGGTGTTCAGTTTTGTGTGTTGTATCGTTTGTGGTCTGCTGCATATGGCTCCATGCATCTGCTTGCGTAGTATAGTCATTGTCAGGCTGTTGCTTACCACATATTTTCTTGGCTGCTGATGCTGTCGTTACGGCTGCAGTCATTGTTATATTATGGGAATTGATCTCCTGCGCGTGACGTTTTCTCTGAGAATCTGTTTAATCCTCTGATAGGAAGTGTACTGCCTTAATGCACTGCCAAGTTTCCGTTACGTTATTCCTTTTTTGTATTGTGTTCATCGTTACTTTGCAGTCTCTGCATCCTCTGGTTACCTGTCTTGTTCAGTGTTGTGTTTTTGGTTTGCGTGTTCATCTTGTGTGTCTGGTCTTATCTTGATCTGAACGATTTGAGCGATATATGCCTCCAACAGAAACAGAAGTGCTGGTGACAAGATGACTCTTGTGTATACTTTTATTTGTATATGTTGGCGACGCTGGCGCTGATTTTGTGTTTATCATTTGACGATGCGACTTTGGCACCAGTATATTACGACATGTTTTCATAAAAAAAAGATCTGCAGATGATCATTGCTGACCGAAACCAGTAGTCTGAGAACTTAAAAATTTGTGAACATAGACGTGAAGTAAAGCAAATTTAAATAGGAGGTACGTATGTCTGTAGGTCACTTTTTTACATGTCATTGTTACAAACGGACGTTACACCTCTATACAGACACAAATTTAAATACAACGAGCAGACACGTCAATGTCCGGGCGACCAGTTCATAATTTTGTGAAAAAAAAAGTAGTCAAACATTGTGACCACATGACCACAACGCCTCTATCCGGCTATGTTACTCAGTGTTGCACATCTGATCTTGGCCGGCCAGAGTGGCCGAGCGGTTCTAGGCGCTACAGTCGAACCACGCGACTGCTACGGTCGCAGGTTCGAATCCTGCCTCGGGCATGGATGTGTGTGATGTCCTTAGGTTAGTTAGGTTTAAGTAGTTCTAAGTTCTAGGGGACTGATGACCTCAGAAATTAAGTCCCATAGTGCTGAGAGCCATTTGAACCATACTGATCTTGGACCGTTCACGACGCACCACGAAGGAATTATCTGAATGGGACGGAAATCGGTAGATGTGATGTAGATGCACAGACAAATTATTCCCGCTCCATTCGATAATTACTTCGTGGTGCCTAGTTTTTTATATATTTTATTTTGTTTTAGTGTACAAGCCGTATTATCGTCCTTGGTTGGCGTATCACCGCCTACTGAGGGTTTACATTTCCTCGCAGAGTGTTCTCTCGTTGCATTTGTGCCTTGAAAGTGATGGGTGTTCCCCTGTCCAAATGTAAGCGGTTGTCGAAGTCGTCACCGTCTGCAGTCACGGAAGTTGTTTGAACAGGATAGATGGATTTTGGTAGTGTTGGCGTTTATTTGTTTTGTATGAAAATGAATCAGGAAAACAGTATTAAATTTTGCTGTAAGAATGGTATAAAGAGCATCAAAGTTTTATAAATGTAATATATTGATTTTGGTTAGTCTGCCTTGAGTTAAACAATGAGCAGTATAAGGGTTTCGAAGAAGGCCGTGAAGATGTTGAAGATGGTAAGTGTTGTGGTCACCCCAACACACGAAATCGCAAGAAATGATTATGAATGATCACCGAACCCCATCAGAGATGTCCCAGATGATACTGGCGTATCAACCGACTCATACCGCGAAACTTTTTCGGATGTTTTCGCTACGAAATGCGTGACCGCAGAATTTATTCTAAAACTATCAAAATTCGCCGAATAAAGGTTGCCCAGAACTCACTAGATGAGGTAAACAACTATGCAGGAGAAATGAAACATGTCATAACAAGAGGAGGAAACTTTGATATACGGATATGGCGTCGAAATCAAAGCTGAATAGTCACAGTACAAACATTGTGTATTGCCTTTTAAAAAAATCGACAAATGCGATCGAATGTGGAGGGTACGCTCGCCGTATTTTTCGGTTTTAACGGCTTAGTGAACCATGAATTCTTCCTACTGAAACATGAGCAAGGAAAATCCGAAAGAAAGACCCAGAAAGGGGGCTAAAAATTAATCAGTTTTGCACCATGAAAATGCACCTGCTCATCCCTTGTTACCTGCTCCTGAATGATTTGGCCGAAAACAATACTGTAATGATGCCCCAGCCTCCAGATTCCCCAGACATGGCCCCATGTGGCTTTGTTCTGGTCCTAAATATAAACAAAACCTTAAAGCGCCATCGTTTCGTAGGCATAGAGGGGATTTAAAACGCGTCGCTGAGAGATCTGAAAGCTATCCCAAAGATATAGAACTGTTTGGGGATTGGAAAAAGCGCTGGCATAAGTGTGTAATATCCAATAGATATAGGGAGATATCTGCAACTTTGTTTTGGGAATGTCTAGGGTGACCAGACGTCCGGATTAATCCGGACATGTCCTCCTTTTTAGCTCTTTGTCCGGGGTCCGGGCGGATTTTTAGTGTCCGGCTTTTTCGCAAAGTTGAGCGTAATACAGTTAAATTTACAATTCGTCCCGTTCTATTGCTCTTTTCTTAAATACTTTTACTATTGGCACACCTTCGTGATAAACATGCACGAAGGCGGTGTTAAGCCGGGTTCACACACGCAACGAAAGTATCGCCACAAGTCAAGTCATTCTGGAGTGGCGCTCTGAGCTACCGTTCACACAGGACGCCACAAATTCTTCGTAATTGCGCAGTTTGCAAAATGGCGTCACCTGTCTCAGCTGATTAAACGGCTGTACATACTACTAAAGAAGATGTTTTGGAAACATAAGCAATGTAAAATATTACTTACCAAAGTGTTTCTCGTCTCTCTTGTCTCGACTACATGTTTTAAGAACCGGTCTGCAGCTTCAAACCAAGCAAGGCTGGGTTTATAAATAGCGTCTGTAGACGCACGACTCTTAAGTGATTTCAGTACTTTTTTTATATTCATTCATGTAAGCATTTCGAATTTTTAATTTTGTTGTAGCTACATCAATTCCAGGTACATACTCACGCATACTGTTTACTATTTCAATTAATGCAGCATCTCTCAAATTTCTGTCTTTGTATGATTCGCTTTTGTGGTTCCAAAGGCATTCTCGTTCTTGATACACCTCCAAGAATCTCATAATTGTCGCTGTTGACCACTTTTTCGACATATTAATAGCAAACGCACAAACAAAAGCACTATCTGCAAACGAATAGGCACTACAAATGTTTGAATCCAGCCGCGAGGTAGCAATCGAATGACGTTATTCGATTGTGGAGAGGGCAAAATGGCGCAACAAAGTAGAACCAAGTTCAACTTTTTGTGGCGTGACAAAAGTTGCGCGTCTTAAATGGCGCCACCGAAAACTAGGAGTTCACACATGCAACTACAAAGCAACTGCAGTTCGCCATTAGCAGTGGCGATACTTTTGTTGCCTGTGTGAACCCGGCTTTAGTAGGTGGCACCAGGATCGTCGATGCTATCGTTGATCGACCTATAAGCGAATGCAAATATCGATTATTTAAAATTTTCGTTTCGTATCTTCGCTTTGTATTGGCTTGGCTTCCTGTAGTGTACGTGTGATTTGTGAGTGTAATTTTTAACCGAGTGAATTACGTAAAATATTTGGCTATGCCTAAACGAAAGTGTACATTTTCTGATGTCCTTTCCTGCAAATATGCGGCTTTCAAGAAAGGGAGAAATGAATTTTATGCGGAATGTAAGATATGTGGAGCTGGAACGTACGTCTCAGTGGCCAATAAAGGTAAGAAATAACTCGACAGATTAACTGTCATGGTTTTATTTCATTGTTTCGTAGTCATTCAATTTATTTGTATTCGGAAGGTTAAAGTGCAGTTTACATGTTGTCAGCTGCTGCTTGAATTGTAGATGTTGGTAGCGGTGCTTCGAATGAAGAGAGATGGTCTTACGTTTTTCGCTTTGTAAACAATTCCATGTTGTTGACAGAACAAAACAATTGGCGCCACACTGTCACCACAATCAATGTTTTCAATTATTTTTTATATTGCTCAGTTAACCACCACCTGACCATCAGTAACAATTAACTACTAGTTTTACCGGTAATTCCCGGCAGTCACGTGACTTGTCCAAATCTGACGGGTGGTATCCTCATCTGCAGTTGACCCATTAGACGTGTCCTCTTTTTTCTTCCCTTCTCCTCCTTTCTGAATCTGTTTGTCCTCCTTTTTAAACAATTGCATCTGGTCACCCTAGGAATGTCTGACTGGAGCCTGCCCAACAAACAAATACTGTCGATCACGTCTTTCACGTGACGCCTTCCGTCGACAAAAAGCGTCGTTTTGTTTTCCGTTATAAAAAAATGATTTCTAAAGAGGAATTTTAGGTACCCATTCGATAGAGCGGTCCCAAATTAGTCTAGCGCGCGATATTCGCTTTATCGATGCGTATTAACAGGGACAATGAAACTCGAAGAACAACTAGTACTCCAGCAGCAACTGAGCAGTGCTGCTGCATGGCGGTAGCAGTCGGCGCGGGCCAGGGCAGTGCTGTCGCTGCTGGAGTACTAAAGTGCGCGTCATTTATGTTGGCGGCCGAGGTTAGGTTCGTTCTGCGCAGCTGACGTCACAAAACACAGTCAGCCAATGAACAGAGAACGACGTTGCCAGATCTCGACTGCAGTGCAGAGCAGGGACGAGTATCTCCAGTTTTAGAAACGTTCAGTCATAAATAAAGTAATAGGACAAAAGCAATGTCTTGATAGCAGACTTTCTTTTATAGAAAGTTTGGAAAAAGCATTCTTTATACCAATTGCTTCATATTCTATTAATTAATTAAACCAAACAAGCAATAAGACTCCTAACTCAAGCGATAGCAAGGAAAGGTGTTTGTATCAATCTTACGAACCGCTTTTTCGCAATAAAGAACAGCGGTAATTGTTTATTTCCTATTGTACTTCGACGAAGCATGAGTAATTCATAGTCATACCAAGTGTTTGTCAGTATTTTGCGTGACATGTTAGAGTCTTCATGAATAACACAGCCTGACGAGCAATGTGAGCGTAATGGCTAAGGTATTGTGCTACAAAGTGAAAGGTTACGAGTTCAAACCTTGTGCAGCGCATAATATTTTCTTTATTTAAAAACAATATCGAAGTGTCTTACTTCACGAATTTTATTCGTTTGAATGCATATTTTTGAAATTTCTAGTGCTTTGTCTCTTCATTAACCCTTTCGAAGCTGCAGACACTTGCTCTCCCCATTCCGCGCTGTGCGCGATTTTGTCATTTCTCAATATTACATACGACACCTATGTGGTACTTAAATTAAATGAGCCGGCCGCGGTGGTCTCGCGGTTCTAGGCGCGCAGTCCGGAACCGTGTGACTGCTACGGTCGCAGGTTCGAATCCTGCCTCGGGCATGGATGGGTGTGATGTCTTTAGGTTAGTTAGGTTTAAGTAGTTCTAAGTTCTAGGGGACTAATGACCACAGCAGTTGAGTCCCATAGTGCTCAGAGCCATTTGAACCATTTGAAATTAAATGAGGTATTGTTATACAGTAAATTTTTTATGAAATTTAGGTATCTTGTCCACGTTTCATTCTCAACATTGTGGCAACTAAAATCGACCATACGGAATGTATACGCTATGGACTTTTACCTCTGCAAACTCTTCAAAATTTCGTGCAATGGTTTACTACATTTAATGCTGCACAGTAACTGCGTTGAACATCGAAACAAAATTTAGTCATTTATGGGGGGAAGGTATCAGTCAAGAAGGTGTGTAAAAATCAAATTTTTGGGCCAAATAGTTTTTGTGAAATCGAATGCTAAGTGTGTCAAAGCAGTGGGAACAGTATGTGTCTGCACAGGCGAGCAGTGCAGTGACAAAATCGCGCATAGCGCGGAATGCACGGAGCACGTCTCTGTAGCAGCGAAAGGGTTAATGCGGCCTTGGTGGCTTTACTTCATGAACTGCGCGCTCCCCCCTAAACGTAAATTTGCGAACTATGCTATACCATGGCGCTGCTTCTCTGCGTCGTGTGCAACTGGCAACGCAGCAATCTCCCGCGTCTGGACGGGCATGCGCGAGCCGCCAAGATAAAAGAATTGAACTATAGTTATTCTTCGAGTTTCACTGTCCCTGTTAATACGCATCGATAAAGCGAATATCGCGCGCTAGACTAATTTGGGACAGCTCTATCGAATGGTCACGTAAAATTCCGTTTTAAAATCACTTTGTTTGTAACGGAAAACAAAGCGACGATTTCCGTCGACACTGGGCACACGTTTAAGACTTGATGGGCAGTATTTGTTTGCGCTGACTCCAGCTACAAAGTGCAAAAATGAACTAGAAAATATCTGCCGATACATCAGAGAAAACGCACCTGACGATTCTTACAAGGGAACCTCCCCATCGCACCCCCCTCAGATTTAGTTATAAGTTGGCACAGTGGATAGGCCTTGAAAAACTGAACACAGATCAATCGAGAAAACAGGAAGAAGTTGTGTGGAACTATTAAAAAATAAGCAAAATATACAAACTGAGTAGTCCATGCACAAGATAAGCAACATCAAGGATTCGGTTAGGTGACGATCGCCGTGGTCCTGTGGTTAGCGCGAGCAGCTGTCGAGTGAGAGGTCCTTGGTTCAAGTCTTCCCTCGAGTGATAAGTTTAATTTTTTATTTTCAGTTTATGTGACAAACTCTTACGTTTTCATCACTTTTTTGGGAGTGATTATCATATCCACAAGAAAACCTAAATCGGGCAAGGTAGAAGAATCTTTTTATCCGTTCGCCAAGTGTATAAGTTAGGTGGGTCGACAACATATTCCTGTCATGTGACGCACATGCCGTCACCAGTGTCGTATAGAATATATCAGACGTGTTTTCCTGTGGAGGAATCGGTTGACCTATGATCTTGCGATCAAGTGTTTTCGGTTCCCATTGAAGAGGCACGTCCTTTCGTCTACTAATCGCACGGTTTTGCGGTGCGGTAGCAAAACACAGACACTAAACTTATTACAGTGAACAGTAAACTTATTACAATGAACAGAGACGTCAATGAACGAACTGACAGATCATAAATATGCGAAAATAAAAAAAGTAAACTTTTCACTTGACGGAAGACATGAACCAAGGACCTCTCCTTCCGCAGTTGCTGACGCTAACCACGAGACCACAGCGTTCCTGCGCTAATATTCTTCTTTATGTTACATATCTTATGCAAGGACTACTCAGTTTGTATATTCTGCTTATTTTTTTCATAGTTTCACACAACTTCTTCCTGTTTTCTCTATTGATCTGTGTTCAGTTTTTCAAGGCCTATCCACTGTGCCAACTTATAACTAAATCTGAGGGGGGTGCGATGGGGAGGTTCCCTGGTTAGGGGGGAGATTCTGTATATTACAGGGGTCACTTTGCATGATAAATCGTAACGACGTGCAGTGGAGTAATTTAAGACTACTAACATGAGTTCGTCAGGCAAAATATTAGTCATTTCCTTAAGAGAGGACACTGTTCGCTTTGCAGCACAGTAGATGGTACAGAACTGGTATCAGGATGTCACATGACCCTTAGCTGCTGGCGCGTCATGGCACTGAAGCGGTGTCTTTGTGCCAACCAATTGCATGGAATCAGTGCAGTACAAATGGTCGTCGCGAAGAGGTGACGGAATGACAGAAAGGAGTAATCGTGTCTGAACTTTCCCATGACCAAACTGTGAATGCAGTTGCCCGATATGTTGGTGTAACAACACACATTGCCCAGCGTGTCTACAAGGAATTCTAAACCAATTGCAGCAATGCAACACAGCATAAAAAGAATGGTCGTAAAATATTCTGACGGATCAGACTGTAAACGAGCGTCACGCGTTATCATTGACAGTCGGTTTCAAACTCGACAGGAATTGCTGCTGTTAGTGAATACAAGTGCCTCTTAACCAGCTGTTGAGCGAACATTGCGAAGGAAAGTGCATGCAACAGATATTTGCTGTCGGGTACATCTACATCTACGTCAACAGTCCGTAAGCCACTTAACGGTATATGGTGGAGGGTATTTTTGATACCAATGAATGATTTACTCCCCCCCCCCCCCCCTCATTTTTCCCTACTCCACTCGCGAATGGTGCGTGGGAAGAAAGATTGTCAGTGAGTCTCTGTATTAGTTCTAATTTCTGGAGTTTTCTCGCGAGATGTTTGTGGGAGAAAGTAATATGTTGCCCGACTCTTCCCGGCAAGTACTCTCTCGAAATATCAGTACTGAACCTCTACGTGTTGCACGACGTCTCTCTTGAAGCGTCTGCCATTGGAGTTTGTTGAGCATCTCTGTAACGCTCTCGCACCCACCAGTCGATCCCGTGACGAAACGTGTCGCTCTTCGTTGGATCTTCTCAGTCTCTTCTATCATTCTTACCAGGTAAGGATCCCTAATTGATGAACAATATTCAAGAATTGGTCGAACAAGCGCCCTGGATATTACTCCAAGATATTTTACGGTAGGATTCCGTTTCCAGTAATTTTGTCGTTAATAATGCAGTTGTGGATTTCTTTTCCTATGGATGCGAGATATGTTACATTTATTTACGTTCAGGGTCAACTGTCAGAGTCGGCACCATTCATCAGTTCTCTGCAGGTCATTCTGCAAATCGATACTCTCTTCAGGTGTTGCTACTTTGTTATAGACAATCACTTCATCTGCGAAAAATCTGAAAGATCTTCCGACGCTTTCTGCTAGATCATGTATACACTTTATAAACAGTAATGACCGTATTACACTACACTTCCTGTCGCAAATCTGGTCCGATACTCGGTAAGCTCGTGCTTTTTTTACTAAACGGCAGTGCGGGACGGTGTCAAATGTCTTCCGGAAGTCAAAGAACACGTCATCAACCTGAGCGCCCTCGTCTACAGCGCTATGGATTTCATGGACGAACAGGGCGAGCTGAGTTTCGTAAGATATCTGTTTGTGGAATCGATGTTGATTTTTATAGAGGAGATTTTCATTCTCCCAAAAATTCATAATTTTTTAACATAAATCATGTTCCACAATTCTACAACAGATTGACGTCATCGATACAGGCCTGTAATTATAGTCTGGTAAGTAAGATCGTGGTCGAGTTAATCAGTACGGAAATGTGTTTGATAACAAACTAGAACATACACATACATCATATATGATCTCCGAGACATGCTCGAAACCGAGTTTTCCGCATATTCATGTGGAAGAGACCTCTAAATGTGTCGAATTTGCGTTGACGGGTGTTTAAAAGTGAAGATCTTTTTTCCTTGCAAACTTCTTTTCGCTGTAAGACCACGCATTTTGAATAGAATTAGCGTCAGGCGACTGTGAGGGCCAATCTAGTTCTTGCACACGTTTCTCCTTCTTCAGTCGCTGCAAAACCTGCTGCGGTGCTTTGGATCATTGTTCTCCTACTGTGTCCAATTTTCATTTTTGTCGATGAGGCAATGTTTGACAGGTGGTATGAAACATCTTTGATAAAAGCGACAGGTAAGCTCCACTCATGTCTCTTGTTGTGTATCAGTCAAGAATTCAAAGTAAACTAATCCTGTATTGACACTGCGTGAAGGACAGAGGTTCCCTCTGTTGGACTGTAAAAGAACTAAGGCAATATATGTGTATAATGCCGACCATGTTGTTACTTAACAGACTGTATGTGCAGCTGTCGCACGATCTTTCTAGAAAATGCGAATGACCTACGTTTTTTTCCAGTCGCTAGTTATACCTTTCGTTGATTCAGCGAACTACGATAAACTGCTACTGGAAGGGGAGCAAGTTCTTTCGCATAATCTCTGTAGATTATCTCATCTGGTCCTGATACGTTTACACTACTAGGCGACCGTAGTTGATTTTCTGTTCCACGATCGGCTATCTCACAATCGGTCATTTCGAGGTTCGTATGATGGTTGAAAGGAGGGACAAAGTAACCATCTTCCGCAGTGCAACAATTTCGGAAGACCGAATTCAGTATTTCGGTCTACCCTCTGTTAGCTTCCGTTTCGGTGCCAGTATTGTCACTGAGTGACTGAATACATGATTTCAAATCGATTACTGATTTTACGTAAGACCAAAACCAGTTAGGGCTTTTAGTCAGATCGGTTGATAAAATTTTATTTTCAAAATCTTTGAACGCTTCTCTCGTTGCTCTTCTTGCGCTCATTTTCGCTTCGTTCAGCTTTTTTTTTTTTTTTTAATTTTTTGGGTACATTTTGACCGCCCCCGGTAGCTGAGTGGTCAGCGCGACAGACTGTCGACCCTAAGGGCCCGGGTACGATTCCCGGCTGGGTCGGAGATTTTCTCTGCTCAGGGACTAGGTGTTGTGTTGTCCTAATCATCATCATTTTATCCCCATCGACGCGCAAGTCGCCGAAGTGGCATCAAATCGAAAGACTTGCACCCGACGAGCGGTCTACCCAACGGGAGGCCCTCGTCACACGCCATTTACATTTTTTTTTTTTTTTTTTTTTTTTTTTGAATCGGTGGTAAAGCTCTCTTTGTTTATATAGCAGTTTATACGGCTATTAAACCCCGGTGGGATTTTCCAACGCTTAAGGCCTTGCTCGGAACATACATTGCCGGAAAAAAAATTAGTAAACCTTTCTAGAGGTATCCAGTTCACTCAAGATTTATTGCTGCAGTACTGCATAAGTAGTGCATAAAATGATTATATTTACAGATCAATAGCACAGGCGGTTCTGAGGTACCAGGTATCAACCCATGCTGAAACTTCCACATTAGTGTGTGGTGTAGCCTCCACGGGCGGCATTGCCGGCACTGGCTCCGTCATCGAGTCGATCGTGCTGACGGCGAGTACTGTCCTCGGATGCGTTATGCCACGCCTGCTCGAGCTGTTCACGTCATCCTGTAAGAGTTGTTTGATGGGTCGCACGAGTCACTTCTCGTCTAGTCATATCCCACACGTGCAGAGGTCATGCTGGCAGGGAAGTTGCCGCACGTCTTCCAAAGACGTTAATTTTCACGGGCAGCGTGTGGGCGAGCATTATCCCATTGGAAATACACATCACCTTCTTGTTGCAAGAACGGGTCTAACAACGTTCTGCACGTACCGAGCACTGGTTAGCGACCCCTCCAGAAACACCGAAGGTGACCGAGAATTGTAGCTTATCGCACCCCAAACCATAACTGGAAGAGTGCAGAAAGTTGAAATAAACAGTTCACATAATATGCAAAAAAACTGGTGATTTCTCAAACACGGGAACAGTCAAGAATGGGGTGCCGCAAGGTTCGGTCTTGGGTCCTCTGCTGTTCTTAATATATATTAATGACTTGCCATTCTATATTCAAAGATGCAAAGCTGGTACTTTTTGCCAATGATACAAGTATAGCTATCACACCCGGCAGACAAGAATTAGCTGGCGAAATTGTAAACGATGTTTTTCAGAAAATCATTAAGTGGTTCTCTGCAAATGGGCTCTCATTAAACTTTGACAAAACACAGTATATGCAGTTCCACACAGTAAATGGAATGACACCATTAATAAATATAGACGTCGATCAGAAATCGGTAGCTAAGGTAGAATATTCAAAATATCTAGGTGTATGCATTGATGAGGGGTTGAACTGGAAAAAATACACTGAGGATCTGCTGAAACGTTTGAGTTCAGCTACTTATGCTATTAGGGTCACTGCAAATTTTGGCGATGTACATCTGAGTAAATTAGCTTACCACGCCTATTTTCATTCTCTGCTTTCGTATGGCATCATATTCTGGGGTAAAGGCCTGGCCAGACAGAATGCGGCCTGGCCGTCCGACCTGTGGCCTTGAACCGCAGCCGGCAGACCGCACTGTTGAATCGCTCGTTATTGTATGATGGCGGTCACACAGAGTGCGGCTCTGACGCAGCGGCAGCCGGCCTGCCGCACCGGCCGCCGCCGGGTTGTCACAAGATTACAGATTCGCCGCAAGCCGGAGCGGCTGCTTGCCTCTGCTGGCGCACGCAACTGCTCTGTGGTCACACTGGAAGCAGCGGCGTGAGGCGGTTTTTGTCTTGCAGCTCGTAGTGCATGCATCATGAACACAGAAAGACGTATAGAGGAGGTGAGACAATACAACTTTTTTATGATGCACGCAATCCTGATTTGGAGGTAGAATACTTTTGCCCTCGATATACTCTTGATAGAAAGCTGAATTGTCAGAAATAGTGTTGTCACTGGGATCCACTATCCTTTGGGCATTTTAACCTGATTTGCTTCCCGTCTATGCTTCCAAGACAGTTCAGAAACCCCGAAAGTTCTAGAAATCCTTCTTCAGATTTCTTCCACATCTCTGTTGTAGGAGTAGGTAAATACTTGGGTTGTAGAACAGTCCATATTGCCTGGCACACTTGTTTCACAATTTCTGAGACTGTTGAACGTTGTAACCGAAATGAAAAAGCTACGGTCTGGTGACTGTCGCCTGTAGTCAAGTATGTTGAAAAGATTAAAATAAATTATGCCGATAGAACGAATAGATAAGTTAACGACCAAAGATATGTTTGTTTAAATCCAATGACAATGTTATGAATACAATGAAACATAAACAAGCTATTAAGTAGAAAGTTCTCTCTAGCGGGACATACGGAACTAGATGTTACTATCGTTTGTTGTAATAGTAAACACTTCAGATAAATTTATCACTCCACTAGTAACTACGTTGTGGGATAGCACTTTCCTCCGCCGAACCTTTCATATGATCAAAATTGAAATGGAATAAATTATATGACTTCTGTTTTAAGCACAAAGAGGTCATAAATGGTAAAACGTACTTCAAACGAATGGCTAGTCTGTGCCTTGTATCAATTGGCTTTCTCCAGTTCGTTGTGCACTTCTCGGTGCTACCTTTCTATCAGGCGATGCAGTTCCTCGAAACATTCTCGCGACATACGAAAATATTTGAAGAACCTATCTTCGTCAGACTCTAGATCAGTACACAGACTATGGTATTCTCCTAAGCTTTCTCTCTTGCTATTAATGTCGTGCATCCAACATTTCCTCTTCTTGGTGCCATTTCATATCGATAGTGCGAGCTACTCATTTCTGCACCTCTTCTTGGTGCCATTTCGTATCGCTAGTGCGAGCTACTCATTTCTGCACTTAAAAAAAAAAAAACCTCGCACAAAGATAACGTGTCCTGCGTGAAGCTTCCAAATCGTCTAACGCCAAGACAATCTCGCTACGCATGCAATCTTAATAATGGGGTTCGGCCCCTTCCACAGTGTAACAGCTGACGCATCAAGAGTGGCTGCGGCCGGCCGTTGCCTGTGTGGCGTCCCTGGCCGCAGACGGGCCCGGCCCACCGCTGCACCGTCCGTCTCAGCGGCAGGCCGGATTCTGTCTGGCCAGGCCTTTACTCATCACTGAGTAAAAGAGTGTTCATTGCACAAAAGCGTGAAATCAGAATAATTGCTGGAGCTCTTCCAAGATCATCCTGCAGACACTTATTTAAAAAGCTAGAAATCTACACTACAGCCTCACAATATATATATTCACTTATGAAATTTGTTATTAACAATCCGAACGAATTCAAAAGCAAGCAGTGTACATGGCTACAACACTAGGAGAATGGATGATCTTCACTACTCAAGGTTAAATCTAACTTTGGCTCAGAAGGGGGTAAATTATGCTGCCACAAAAGTCTTTGGTTCAAAATGGTTCAAATGGCTCTGAGCACTATGGGACTTAACATCTATGGTCATCAGTCCCCTAGAACTTAGAACTACTTAAACCTAACTAACCTAAGGACATCACACAACACCCAGCCATCACGAGGCAGAGAAAATCCCTGACCCCGCCGGGAATCGAACCCGGGAACCCGGGCGTGGGAAGCGAGAACGCTACCGCACGACCACGAGATGCGGGCAAAGTCTTTGGTCACTTACCTAATAGCATCAAAAGTCTGAGAGATAGCCATATAGCATTTAAATGGAAATTAAAAGAATTTCTTAATGGCAAATCCTTTTACTCATTAGATGAATTTTTTGATATAGTAAGTGGGTAATTTCCCAACCTCCACAAAAAAATTATTGAGTGTCATGTAATATTTTGTGTAATGTAATATCTTGTATAGACACATTTTATTAACCTGACACGTTCCACATCATTACGAAGTGTCGTATTCATGATCTATGGAACAAGTACTAATCTAATCTAATCTAAGGCCTGGGGTGAGGTCAGTATGTCTTGGAAGAATGCACTCTACAAGAGAACGCTCGCCAGGTAAACGTCGTACGCGCAAACGACCATCACTTACATGCAGCAAAATCTGCTTTCAATGCGGAAGACCACAGCGCGCCGTTCCATCTTCCAAGTGATCTTTTGACGGCACCAGTCGAGCCGTGCGCGTCGATGCTGTTGTGGGAGTGCAGGCAGGCTAGAGATGTGAGTGCCCTTAGTCCCACTGCTAATAACTGGTTCACAACAGTGCGTGTGGACACTTCTGGGCTCACAGCCTCTTATCTTTGCTGTAGTAGCTGTACGATCTGCCACTGCTGTCCTTGCAGTATGACGATCCTGGCAGGCGTTTGTGCTACGTGTGAGAGTGTTCACATGACTCATGCAGCACGTCCAACTTGTGTGGCGCAGTTCTCCGAATGGACCATCCCGCCACAATCTGACCACTTTCAAACTCTCTCAGTCGGCTTAGGAAGCACGTTGCCTGCTTACTTCACACGTTTGCACCACACTGAGCTTTCTGACGACTAACGTTCCCTATTAAAGGGCAGACACACATGGCGCTCTGGTAGCTATGTCACTAATGATCTGTTGGCGGATAACGTTGAAACCATTATCTGTACATCTACCATCCCCCAGGTGGCATACGCCGTCATTGGATCAAAATCGACATTGTCTTTCCAGGCGTACTAATTTTTTTCCTGCGGTGTAGTTATCTAAGGCGTACTGAAAGATGCTTTTGAATTTTTTCCAGTTGCACTTCGCATCTTCGTCCTCAGCACCTAATATTTGGTGTTGACTTCACAGACGCTCTCTAATTTTGTAATCTGCCACAACTGTTAAGCAAATGTTGTAATAACAACAGTTGTAGTTACTATCATAGCTTTATGACGATCGATACCTTGCTCTACGTTAATAATTCGATAAGCTCAGGACTGTTTGTTGCTAGGACGTCTAATACGTTACCTTCACGAGTTGGTTCTGTAATTTATCTTCTCCAAGTAATTTTCGGACGAGACATTCAGAAAAGTGCCACACCATCCTTCCCTGTCTCTGGCACCAGTTTTGATTGCACGACTCTCGCAATCTATACCTAGCACGTTGAAATTACCACCTATTACAACGGCATGATCAGTGAGTTATTAACCATATTCTGCAAGTTCTCTCTCAAGCGCTCTAGCCGGCCGGACTGGCCGAGCGGTTCTAGGCGCTACAGTCTGGAACCGCGCGACCGCTACGGTCGCAGGTTCGAATCCTGCCTCGGGCATGGATGTGTGTGATGTCCTTAGGTTATTTAGGTTTAAGTAGTTCTAAGTTCTAAGGGACTGATTACCTCAGATGTTAAGTCCCATAGTGCTCAGAGCCATTTGAACCATTTCTTTTAAGAGCTCTATCACTACAGCTCCTGACGCAGACGGTCTATAAAAGCATCTGATTACCATTTTTGATGGACCTTTGAAGCTTAATTTCACCCACTTTAATTATCATTCGGCATCCGTGATTACCTCGCTAGATATTATCGAATTCTTCACGGAAATAAATACTCCGTCACCACTGTAGACTAACGCTTCCTAAAGACAAATATTCCGACCTAATTGCTTTGCTATTCACTTCCGGTTTCAACCAAGTTTCTGTTCCTAATACTATCAGGGCATTATGATCTTTAATAAGCGATACTAATTCTGGGACCTTTCCTTGGAGGATCCTGCCGTTCACTGACATCATATTAACCTTTCCATATCGCATCTACAAGGACGAACCTTCTCTGAGAATATTCTGACTGATACAACTTCGATTTTGGCAGGCGTTTCTTCTTTGAGCCTAAGGGAGGTTTCTTCTAAACTAAAAAAAAAAAAAAAAGGCCACGTGCAACCCCGTACCATAGAATTCGCTTCCTGCGTATAGTGCACACCTGACCTATTGAAGGAAACGCTACAATTCTCCACCTGATATCGGAGGTCGAGAAATTATCATCTGATATCATTGAAGAATCGCCTGAGCATCTGGTTTGGAGCTTTCACTCTGCTCGAGACTAGAAGATGTGAGTGAGCTGACTACGATGCAACAAATAGTGAGCTTAGACTGCACCCCCAGTGCGATCTTTGCTGCCTTCACCAATCAACCATCTGCCGAAAGGAACCAAGGATGACTTCGGAACCCAAGCTGCAGGTGTTATTCATGCCGTCTTGTGCCACTATTTGCAGCCGGTTGCAGCCAGCCGCTCGATAGCCGCTGGCAGGGTCTCCTCAACGTCTTGGACGAGACCCTCCGGCAAACGCACCAGGTGCACACTGGCATTTATTTCCTCTCCTGCGTGCTGTTTTCCTGAGGAGGTCCATTACCCGCCTGACGTTACAGCTCCAAGGCACCAAAGGTGGCGCATGTCTCGACACTGTCGCCCGACGTCGCCGCAGCCTTGAGCACTAACCAGAAGTCCGTCGACTGTGGTCAAAGCAGCTTTCAGCTGTTTACAGATAGGAGCCAACTCTCCTTGTGTCCGCCCACAAGACCACAGCTCCTAGTCATATTTTACTGTGTAAAGAAACTGAATAAGATCTCAAAAAAAGAAAAAAGCTGTCAGGAGTGACGGGAAAGTACAAACTGATAATATCCCCGCAAAAGAGAATATTGTCCGACAGTCCGGCGGCCGGAAGCTACCCGAGAAATTTGCTTCATATAAAGACATGCACTAAAATTTATGCAAGAAACCTTAGAGTACGTTAGTAGACATTAGTTTACAGAATAAAATACACAGGTGCACAGTTATTAAAATAACAGTGGTATAGGAGAAAGGTGGAAGGAGTATATAGAGGGTCTATACAGGGGCGATGTACTTGAGGGCGATATTATGGAAATGAAAGAGGATGTAGATGAAGATGAAATGGGAGATATGATACTGCGTGAAGAGTTTGACAGAGCACTGAAAGACCTGAGTCGAAACAAGGCCCCCGGAGTAGACAACATTCCATTAGAACTACTGACAGCCTTGGGAGAGTCAGTCCTGACAAAACTTTACCATCTGGTGAGCAAGATGTATGAGACAGGCGAAATACCCTCAGACTTCAAGACGAATATAATAATGCCAATCCCAAAGAAAGCAGGTGTTGACAGGTGAGAAAATTACCGAACTATCAGTTTAATAAGTCACAGCTACAAAATACTAACGCGAATTCTTTACAGACGAATGGAAAAACTGATAGAAGCCGACCTCAGGGAATATCAGTTTGGATTCCGTAGAAATATTGGAACACGTGAGGCAATACTGACCCTATGACTTATCTTAGGAGAAAGATTAAGGAAAGGCAAACCTACGTTTCTAGCATTTGTAGACTTAGAGAAAGCTTTTGACAATGTTGATTGGAATACTCTCTTTCAAATTCTAAAGGAGGCAGGGGTAAAATACAGGGAGCGAAAGGCTATTTACAATTTGTACAGAAAGCAGATGGCAGTTATAAGAGTCGAGGTATATGAAAGGGAAGCAGCGGTTGGGAAGGGAGTGAGACAGGGTTGTAGCCTCTCCCCGATGTTATTCAATCTGTATATTGAGCAAGCAGTAAAGGAAACAAAAGAAAAATTCGGAGTAGGTATTAAAATCCATGGAGAAGAAATAAAAACTTTGAGGTTCGCCGATGACATTGTAATTCTGTCAGAGACAGCAAAGGACTTGGAAGAGCAGTTGAATGGAATGGACAGTGTCTTGAAAGGAGGATATAAGATGAACATCAACAAAAGCAAAACGAGGATAATGGAATGTAGTCGAATTAAGTCGGGTGATGCTGAGGGAATTAGATTAGGAAATGAGACACTTAAAGTTGTAAAGGAGTTTTGCTATTTGGGGAGCAAAATAACTCATGATGGTCGAAGTAGAGAGGATATAAAATGTAGACTGGCAATGGCAAGGAAAGCGTGTCTGACGAAGAAAAATTTGTTAACATCTAGATTTAAGTGTCAGGAAGTCGTTTCTGAAAGTATTTGTATGGAGTGTAGCCATGTATGGAAGTGAAACGTGGATGATAAAGAGGCCTAGTTTAGACAAGAAGAGAATAGATGCTTTCGAAATGTGGTGCTACAGAAGAATGCTGAAGATTAGATGGGTAGATCACATAACTAATAAGGAAGTATTGAATAGGATTGGCAAGAAGAGGAGCTTGTGGCACAACTTGACTAGAAGAAGGGATCGGTTGGTATGACATGTTCTGAGACATCGAGGGATCACCACTTTAGTATCGGAGGGCAGCGTGGAGGGTAAAAATCGTAGAGGGAGACCAAGAGATGAATACACTAAGCAGATTCAGAAGGATGTAGGCTGCAGTAGGTACTGGGAGATTAGGAACCTTGCACAGGATAGAGTAGCATGGAGAGCTGCATCAAACCAGTCTCAGGACTGAAGACCACAACAACAACAACAACAGCTACTAGATACTGTAACATGCCAGAAATGTGAGAATTTAGACTAAAGTGCACGCATTAAATGAAATCAAGTCACTTCTAGTTATTAGAAGCTCGTAACAACTCACAAACGAAACAGTATACCCTGAGGTGCTGCTAACGATAGGGAGCAGCCGGGTACTTTGTAGAATGGCTTGTCTCACAACGGCACTTAAGGCTGCACGCTTTCAGTGGGCCAAACAACACTGAAACTGGACAGAATCTGACTGGATGTGCGTGGTGTGGTCCACGAGTCGCGATTTTGCCTCTTTTCGAATGATGCCCGAATATGGCGTGGGGAGAAGCTAGTTGAGATCAGACAAGTAAATATCAAACTTACACACTAGATAAGCACCAATTTCTTAGTAAATAGAATTACAGGTCAAATTTCCTGTGGATAAACATCATGTGTCTTTAATGCAGTGGTTTCCATAGCCTTCTGCATCGTCATGCCGTTGACAATTGCTGATTCTTCAGTCTTTAGTGGCAGTTTGCCACCCCAAGAGCAAGAGGGTTCTCTGATCTCTCTCCTCTTTCTCGCCCTCTTTGACGAGGTAGCTGGAAGGACCAGGGTAATTCCTTATACTGAAAATCTTGGGTCGCCATTGCCTTTAATTTTTATTCAAAATCTAACCAGTTGCTGGGATCGAAATATGACATGAAGTAGTGATAAGCTGTAACGTACCAGCCAGTAGAGTGATACCAACCGTCCCGAATAATAAGGATTTCCTATGTTTGAGAATAAAAAAATTGTCCTGTATGTATCTTGTACGAGATGCTAATATCCCTTTTTTACTATTCTTCAGCTAAATTATCTTAGTTCCGTAAATCAATTTTCGAAATTAGGTTAATGTTAGGACTATATGTCGCTGAACAATTTACCGAAGTATGAACTTCTCTTACAACACGTTTGTCGGAATGCGGTACCGTACATCACATTATCTATACAATGCATGTCAGTTTGAATTGCCTTACTTAAATCGTAGCCTAAGCCAAATGTCAAAATAATTTAAATAATATAGTATAGGCCGTAAGTCTGAAAAGTTGCGACAACAATTTTATTTAAACGAGTAAATACTGACTGGAAATATGAATCAACGGTAATTACCTGTAGACAACAGACATCAATCGTCAACGGTCGACACTCGACATTAGTTCAAATGGCTCTGAGCACTATGGGACTTAACATCTTGGTCATCAGTCCCCTAGAACTTAGAACTACTTATACCTAACTAACCTAAGGACATCACACACATCCATACCCGAGGCAGGATTCGAACCTGCGACCGTAGCAAAAAATGGCTCTGAGCACTATGGGACTCAACTGCTGAGGTCATTAGTCCCCTAGAACTTAGAACTAGTTAAACCTAACTAACCTAAGGACATCACAAACATCCATGCCCGAGGCAGGATTCGAACCTGCGACCGTAGCGGTCTCGCGGTTCCAGACTGCAGCGCCTTTAACCGCACGGCCACTTCGGCCGGCGCGACCGTAGCAGCCCCGCGGTTCCGGACTGCAGCGCTAGAACCGCACGGCCACCGCGGCCGGCGACATTAGTTGTTTGTTATGCGAGTGTGATTAACATCGAGATAATAATGTGTAATTCGCCTAATAAACGAATTAAATGGCTATGTGTTTACCTACAAAGATGGAAAAGAAGTGTCCTTGACTAGTAAGCGTCAAGAACAATTCATTTGAGATGAAATGCACGTACAATTACAGCTGCCAGTATGTTTTGAAATTGTTACGAATGACAAGAAACTGTTGACTAAACCAAAAGAAATAGGTAAATACTATTTTTCAGTGGTTAGCCTCATAATAAATATGTGTATTAGTGTACAGTGTTTAAATTCTTCAGTGTTTTGTGAGCGTTTATACATTCAGAGTTCTCAATACAGCATTTTAGACTAAACTGATTAGCATTTCTTTTCTGGTTAATGCGTAGAGCGTGTCCTTCCTTTACACTGATCGGTGTAAAAATTTGGAGTTGTCATTGAAGTCTCGTTCTGGGATGCTATAGAAGTTGGCAACCCTAATATGCATCTCCTGTGAACTCCTCCGAGAAAGAGACGTGAGCACATAAAATACTGCCTGCCATCCATGTCATCTAGGAGCGAGACGACTGCAGTGAGGTAACAAAAGTTTTCCCCGACTTACAGGTAAATGCTGTCGGTTCTCCAATCTTCTCTCGCTCTTCAATTTCCCGCAGGTACGAGTCGATGAAGTCCCGCATGTATTCGTCGGAGTACGTCTTCTTGTGTTCTTCAATAGATTGCTGTGTAAATGAGAAACATACAAATTACGATGTAAACCAGAGTGAGAAGAAAGGTGAAATAAAAAGAAGCCTCCGTCAGATAATAAAATACCACATAAAGTACGAGAGTTTTACCAAAAGTAAGGCTCCCAGTGAGCTACAGCCTCAAGGGAAGCTGCTAGGCTAAATCCGACAACAGTGCCGTGCGCAGTGGTTCCCCCACTCTCGAGCCCGCCCGTCCGCGATTCGCTACGTCGCTCAAGGTTGGCTTGGCAGCTGTCAGAGATGGAAGTGTTGATCGCTGCTCCTGCCAAATGCGAGGTTCGAGCAGTAATCCGGTTTCCCCACGCAAGGAAGTTACCGCCCGTGGTTTCATCGGCAACTGAAAGGTTTATGGTGAAGAGTGCATGTCCATTCAGCAAGTCCGCAAATGGTGCAGGGCTTTTGCTGAGGGTCACACGGAAGTTCACGATGAAAAACGGAGTAGAACACCACCAGTTTCGGATGTGATTGTCCAGAATATCAACAGCGAGCTGCTCAAATATTGGAGGATCACTGTCCGCGAACGTGTTGAACGCATTCCTGAAGCTTCCCATAGCACAAATGAAAGAACTTCAACAGAAACGTTGGGTTATCGCAAGGTGTGAGCTCGCTGGGTCCCTCAGATGCTGAGTGACGGACACAACGAGCAACGCCTTGACAGTGCTCGCAAGTTTCTTCAACAATGCGAGGGGGAGGCAACAAGGAGAAGTGGTTGGACTTTACCGTCATGGGAAATGAAATGTGGGTGTTTCATTACACCCCCCCAAAAAAAACAACAATCTCGTCAGTGGCGTCACTCCAGTCCACCGCCATCAAAGAAATTCAAACAAACTCAGTTGGCAGGAAAGGTTATGGTGACTGTGTTTTGGGATCAGAAGCGGGTATTCCTCATCGATTTTATGTAACCTGGGACGACAATAAACTCAGACAGATATTATGAAACATTGACCAAACTCCGGCGAAAAACCCAGAAATGCCAGAGAGGACGACTGACGGAAGGCATAGTGCTTCTTCATGGCAATGCTCGACCCCACGTCGTTCGTCAAACACAGGAGCTCTTTAAGAAATTTGGGTGGACTGTTATGCCCCATCCTCTGTACAGCCCGGACTTAGTTCCCAGCGATTATTACCTCTTCCTAAAGCTAAAGCAACACTTAGGAGGCAAATGCTTCAAGAGCTATGATGAAGTCCGAGCAAGGGTCACACGCTTCCTCAACGGGTTGGCGGGAGACTTCTTTGACTTAGGAATACAAAAGCTGGAGCGCCGTCTTCAGAAGTGTGTCGAAAAAAATTGGAAATTTGTGGTAAGTTCTATGGGACCAAACTGCTGAGGTCATCGGTCCCTAGGCTTACACACCACTTAATCTAACTTAAACTAACTTACGCTAAAGACAACACACACACCCATGCCCAAGGGAGGACTCAAACCTCCGACGGGGACAGCTGCGCGAACCATGGCAAGGCGCTCTAGACCACACGGCTACCCTGTGTGGCAAAATGGAGACTATGTTGAAAAATAGACAAAAGTGTAAGCTTTTCAAGGGTGTATAAATTAATGACGGTAAACAATGTTTTCTATTTGTAAAAAATATGGGAACCGTACTTTTGGTTCAACCATCGTATGAAGCTAAAAGCGAATATTCACATCTACTGAATAAATTTGTGATTCAACAATGAGATAATTATTAGCGGTAATCAAACAAAAGTTACTTACCAGACTGCATCTTTCACTCTGCAGTGGAATGTGATGTTTTGAAAGTTCTTGGCAGATTAAAACAGTGTGCTTGGCACGACTTCAACCCAGAACCTTGCCTTACCAACTAAGTTACCCAGGCACTACTCACGACCCGATAATGGCGGATGTAAAGCAGTGATGCCGGATCGTGATTTGGCTCAATCACTGCCCGTGAATGGCAAGGTTTTAAGTCCGAATTTCAGGTCGGCATACAGTTTTAATCTGCCAGTAACTCTAAAAATTAGTCAGGCACTCAAAAACATTACGAAAACTCTCTCACCAAATTCGTGTCCATAATTATTAACACATTTATAGGGATTTTTAAAACGTTAGTATCACCAGATTCAACTAAAATACTGAAATAAATGGTTGTAGGTGTACCAGAAGTTGCATTGAGTGATATCTTTTTTTATTTCATGGTGGTGACTAGTTTAGGACAGCTGCGTCCATTTTCAAACCATCTGTATCGTAAGTGTGACATTACAGGCGATAGCCTGTGTACAAAAACTGTCCCTGCAGTTACGATCAAAGCGGGACTATGGCCGACAACGACAGCAAACGGACCACATAGGATGGACATTAGAGGATTTTCTAGTTAATCTCCCGTGCGAACTTGCTATATGTAAAATGTGGTCTAATAATACTAGCTGAAAAATGCTCCTCCCGGCGCACAGCAATGGCAGATATTGTCCTCTTCATCTACATCCTCTACCTCAATATTCATTCTGTCTTCGTCACCAAAAAGTTTGGCATGTGAACATATTCGCGTTCTTTTAACAAAGCACATTCTAAATGCGGAGTCTCTCTTTGTCGTTAAGCTTTCATAATCAACATCTCCCATTCACTGCCACTGTCCATGTATGTCTCTCGCCCACAGCCTTCTTTTTCTCCCATTGATATACAGTACACCCCACCGCCAGTCTGCTCTTTCACCCACACTTTCTCCTTTTGTGTTTATTTCCTACTCCTGCTCTCTCCACCATACCTCGGCAGTTCAAAACTTCTGGGTGTCCAACTTATTTAATCCCTGCACCTACGTGTTTCAAATTTCGGTCCAAAATGGGCCCTCCTCTATGCCTACGTGTTAAAGTACGTTGGTCTGGGAGGGTCTAGATCTCTAAGCCTATATGTATGGTCTCCACTGAGTTGTAATTTTTGTTTCCACTGTCTCCTCTCTCTTTTGATCCCACTGATTCTATCTCCGTCCATCTCACTTTGTCTTTTATGTCCACTGTCTCTCACTGACCATCAATATCTCCTCTCTCTTTGGCTCCCACTGTTGCTGTCTTCGTCCATCTCTCTCTCTCTCTTTCACTGCCACTCTGTCTCTCCCATCACTGTTTCTCTCTTTTCATTTCCAGATGAGTAACGGAAAATATGTTCAAAAATGGAAGAACAGAGAAAATGGATGACTGTGGAAAACAGAGAAGGAAAAATAATGTGTACGAAACTGAAACTTAAATTAAGAATGAAAACCGAACATGCAACAGAAAAATGGATGTTCTGATGTAGTGGGTCCCTTTTTGGATTAAAGTAAGAACCTTTACTCTTTATGTAGATTGTTCTTGTTCTAGTATTAATTTTGTAAACTGAGCTGTTTGTTGGAAAAACAAATGTGTTGTATATGGCAAATTTCATGACAGAGAGAAGAAGTAGATCATATGCCCAGTTCCTTGAACAAGCTTCTACTTTGCGTTGAAGAGCTCCCCAAAAATTGTGGTAGCCTAACAAATGTCACTGTGGAAAGAAAGTAAGCAAAGTAATCTACCTACTTTAATTTTATGCCACTCATGATAACATTCGCATTGCAAATAAGGATCTGTTTAGCCGTTACGATTTGTTTAGCCGTTTCAGCACTTCAGTGGCATGCTTATCCCAATCAAATTTATTGTGACGTTATAATCCCAGGAATTCTACACTGTCATCCTTTTCTATTTGCTCTTCTTCATACTTTATGAATATACTGGTTGGAAACCTCGTACATTTAATGAACTGCAAGCAGTGAAAATTTTGAAAAGTTACTGGCAGTGAGTTATTAATGTACATGATAATATCAGCAGCAGTCCTTTCTAAAACTGTATTGAACTTGCCACTTATTGCAATTATTGTATCATTAGAAAGCCTCTTTGCATCTGGCACTGTAACTGGTAAGAGATCATTACTATAGACAAGAAAAAGTAATGGCCCTAAGATGGACCGATGTAGGACAGAAATCATAATTAATTCCCAAGCTGCTGATGACTGATAGCTTAAGACACTGGTTTGTCCTACTGACACTCTTTGTTTCTTGCTTATGAGGTATGACTTGAACACCTTCAAAGCATTGCTCGTGTTGCCACAGTATTCTAATTTCCTTAAAAGGATGATGTGATGTACATAGTTAGACACTTTTGACTAATCTCAGCAGAGAACTGCAACTTACAATTTATTATGTAATAAATTAAGTGTATTCTCACTATACAGGATGACTCCTATTAATGTTTAAAAAAAAAAACCAAAGCGACGTAGATGACACTGAGACAAGTAATTTGACGTAAGACACATGAGGTCGTAAAGGTCAGGAAATATCCCAAAAATGGATGAAAAACGTTGAACGTATGACGTCACCAGATGATGTACCTCGCCGCACGTGCAATGGTTGGTCTTGCGCGTGAAGGGATGATTGAGCGATGCAATACTTACGTTCATACAAACTGTAAAAATTTCGAATACCTTTTGTAAATGTAATCTGTTGTAAACACTGAAGTTACAAAATTATTACGATACCATATTGCAGTGCCTGTGTTATTCTGAATTACCATACAAAGTTCCTTTGGACATGCATGCATGTTCTGACGGACAACTATTGTTAGGTGAAAAGGTTACGAGCTTTTCCCCTCTAATGTTTTAGTTATGTGAGTACTAACATCTTGATACTCTCATGTAAAAGATTTAGTATGTTTTAAAATAATTTTAAAAATCTTATAATAATCTACCATGCCGGTGTATATCTAAGGGTTGTTATTACTTCTGATTTATTGTTATACAGACATTCACCTGAAGATGTGGCTTTTAGTGCCACGAAACCGGTAGTGATCTTATAGTAGAGCATTAAATACCCAAGATGTCATTAAATGTAATAGCAATTGCGAAAATGTGCTACCGTCAGCTGTAGAATGTAAAGATAACAACGTAAATTTGTATCGGACCGGGACTCGAACCCGGATTTCCCGCATATCGCGAGCGGTCGCCGTACCATTTGGCTTACCGTGCACCACTCAGGGCCAGACCCAGATTTCCGTATTATGTCAACCATGCGTCTACAACCTGTACTCGAACATCCATTATGCACGTTCCCGTACAGGTGAGACATTTTACTTAAATATCGGCGGATAAATACGATACTGCAGTGCATGTGTTATTCTAAACTACAATGCACAGCTCTTTTGGCTATGTATGCATGTCAGGAATATACATAATGGATGTACGAGTACAGGTTGCAGACGCATTGTTAACGACATATGGAAGCTCGGGTCTAGCTGTGAGCCGTGCACGGATTTTCCGAGCTGGAATCCTGGCCCAGCACAAATTTTAATTGTTGTCTTTCCATTCTACAGTTGATGGTTGTCTGTATACATTTAATGTACAAAATTATTGTCCTCACTGTAACCAAGTAAAAGCCGTTCTTATTTTGTGATTATTTCCTTTTGAACCTTCTTTTTTTGTTTAAAGACATTATTCAGTAAAGAAAACGTAGGTCATCTTCTGGTAATGAGTCGGTTAGGATACTCATTTACTTGTGACGCAATATGGGAGGTTTTTGTTGTTCTGTACTTCGCAATAAACCAGCGGGACCGGCAAGTAAAATGATAAATCTTATCTCACAATAAATACAAAACTGTCCAATGCAATGCAGAAAATACTACCTGACAGACGCAAGACTCTAACCCTGAGCTCCACGCACTAAAGTCGCTCACGTGGGCCCAGAGCCACACGGACGTGAATACTTGACTTGGGTTGGGATGATCAGGTGCGATAGACCGATAGGCTCAACCGCTGCTCGTGCGGCGGTGTACGTCATCTGGTGAAGTGACTTGATCGACATTTGTCAACAAGTTTTGCGGTTTTCCCAATCAATTGTCTGAGTGTCAGTTACAGCATTCGGAGGTTTTTAAGTTTTAGTAAGAATCACGCAGCCTTTCTCAGTACCCAAACTTTTCAAAAATGCAAACTGTGGTTTGGACTGTATATTATAAGGGGCGATCGAAAAGTTTCCGTTTGAATGAATTGTTGCACCCTATATGCAACGTAGCACAAGTCAGATGCAGGTATCGAAGCAGTGACATTTAGGCAAGGGACTAGTGTGGTATTCGTGTCTTTCTGATGTGTGTGCAGTAAATGTGGAAAGGTGAACTGTTGCGACGCTATTACCAAAAGCATCCAAACAGGACCAATGTGCTGCCAAAGGACAAACACCAGTGGACGTTCATCGAAGAATGAAGAATGTGTATAGGACAGCTTGCCTATCGAAAACCACAGTTGTGGAATGGTGCGCCAAGTTCCATGCATCTCACAATTAGGAAGGAAGGGAGGAAGATTAGTCACGATTCGGCAGATCACGCCGGTCGATCTGAGACGCCAGCCTTACTCAAGTGGAAGACACTCGAGCACTCGCCCTATAGTTGTGACCCCTCCCCGTGTGATAATCATGCCCTCAGTCCCTTAAAAAGGCTTCAAAGGGTCGACCATTACTGTCAGACGAGGATGTGCAGCAGGTAGTTATGGACCTCTATGCACTGCAGGATGCGGTTTTTTACCAAACAGGTGTCTTCAATCTGGTGCATTGCTGGGATGATCGCCTGTGCTCATGGCGATCTTCCTGATTGGCATAGCGATTCTGGACAGTATGGCCTTTGGACGGAAACTTCGTGATTGTGGTCAGATGGTTAAGAAGCTGACTGTGCACTACCTTTTATAAAATTTCCGAAAATTCTGGCAAAAGTGAAGTCCGTCTTCAGTTGATACCCTTTCTTTATGGCTAATTTTTGGGTCAAAGAAATTGGGCATCTGGCGTGGGGCTTCCAACAGCCCAGGACTCTTGTAATATGTGCTGTGTGAGTAAACTGGCCATGTAACAAGAATGTGTATGGGGCGGCATATCTATCAAAAGCTGTCATTGTGGAATGGTGCGCCAACTTTCGTGCTGGTCACGATTCGACACATGACGCCAGTCGATCTGTGAAGCCAGTCTCACTCAAGTGGGAGACAATCGAATACCTGGCCTATAGAAGTGATCCACCCCATGGGATTATCACGCATTCAGTCCCCCAAAGTAAGCCTTGACGGGTCGACGATTCCTGTGGGATGAGAATGTGCAGCAGGCATTTACGCACTTGTTCGTGCAGCACGACGCTGTTTTTTCCCAAATGGGTGTCTTCAACCTGGTGCATTGGTGGGATGATTGCCTCAATGCTCACGGCAATTTTTCCTGATTGGAATATCGACGTGGGACCTTGCGGTCTTCGAACAGAAACTTTTTGACTACCCGTTACATTTGTGGTCAAATGGTTAAGAAGCTGTATGTGAGTCGCCTTTTCTAAAATTTTCCAGAATTCTGGCAAAAGTGAAATCGGGATATAATTTCTTGCCTTTAATGTCAGCATATTTTACCCAGTCAGAAAATGTTCTAATGGTTAATTTTCGCCTTGCAGAAATTGGGAGTTTGGTGTGGGTACATGACAGCTTGGGATCCTCGTAGCATGTGCTGTGAGAAGCTCTGCTGACCTCCAGGAAGAGACGCATCTTCTCGGAGCTCTGGACGTGGTCCCGGTAGCCGGAGAGGCGCGGCGCCAGCCACGACAGCCAGGGGTGCAGCGTGAGGAAGCCGCCCGTGGTGTCGCTGGCCTTGGTGAACTGCAGCGCCGCACGCCCCAGCATGCGAGCCGTGGAGTCCGCGGAGCGCGGCAGCCGCGCGCCCGTGTACACGTGCAGCAGCCCGTTGATGAAGCCTGGCGCCAGCGCCTCCGGTAGCAGCACGCTGCTCGCACCTGACGACGGACGCACCACCGCCTGCCGAAACGACACACAGTGCCGCTTGAAGCGTAGAGTTCCACTTCTTTAACTTATTCCCTGTCCACTCTAAAGGTTCAGACTGCACTACACTTAGGTGACAAAAGTCATGAGGTGGCAATATAACTGATGGCGGTAGTATCGCGTACACAATGTATAAAAGGGCAGGACATTGGCGGAGCCGTCATTTATACTCAGGCGACTCATGTGAAAAAGTTTCCAACGTGACTATGGTCGTACGACGGGAGTCAACAGATTTTGAACACTGATTGGTAGTTGGAGCTAGATGCATGGGACATTCCACTCAGGAAATCGTTAGAGAATTCAGTATTCCGAGATCCACAGTATCAAGAGTCTGCCGACTATATCAAATTTCAGGCATGACGTTGTAAGGTGTATGCTTCGCCGGCGATGGGCGAGGCATGACAGAATCTCTGACCAGAGAGTAGTTTATTGTTAGTGTTACTTGTCGCGAGTCTGCGCTAGTCTGCGCGAGTCGACAGTAGTAGTCAGTCGGATACAGTAGAAGTCAGTCTGCAGTAGTAGTCAGTCGGCTTTAGTAGCGAGTGGACAGTAGTAGTCTGCGGGAGTCGGCATGCGTCGGCTGTGTGCTCTGGTCGCGACTCTGGTCAGGACTCTGGAGGATGAGTATTGTTGTAGAAGGTAAAGAAGCAGCCTTGCGTATAATTAATAATGTATGTTAATTGTAATCTAATTTGTTCAAAAAAATGCCCCAATAATAATTTTTATAATATAAAGTAACTCATTTGAAGAAAGAGCATTCATTTCAATTTAAAGAATTTTTCCAATGCATTATCATTGCTTCCAAGAATAAAAAAAAATATACGCCAGCATTGCACGAAGCTGTGTCGATAAATAAGAGCAGAAATAGTTGCAGTTTTTATTGAGGTAAGAATTTTTGCTTTTTATTCAAAATACAGGGCCGAAGGTCAGCGCTGCTGTCCTTATAAAATTTACCAGATATTATTATTTCTTTTGGGAGGTTACATTTCGTTCATGGTTCATTATTTAATTAATATTATTGTTGGTTTATGGTCAATTTTCATTCCTTAATTTTTGTGGGGAGGTTACGCTTGGCTCCATTTCCATTGTCATTTAACAAAATTTCGTGTGGAGAGGTTACACTTGGCGACATCCGGCCAGGATCGTATTTCTTTGGGAATCTTCTGATAAGTAGTCATATATCTGCTCTTATTTACTTAAATGTAATTAGCATTTGGCGCAACGCATTTACTAATTTGTCACTCTTTCTTCCACAGATCATCGGCAATTTGTTGCTCTTTGTTGTAATAGCGTTTGTTGCATTTTGCATTGTCCTTGTTTTATTTGTGCTTAATTCTGATTTGTGTAAAAATGCCGCGAAAAACTGTTAATAGTACATCGCGATGTGTAATGAGTGAAATAGCCGACTCAAATAATTTGACCGATAGTACTTGCGACACTCAGTGTAATGATGACAATTCTCCATTTACAGACAATCAGTGCATACCGACCACTAATATTGATTTTGATCCTAGTGATGAGCAAATAAATTCAGTTGTGTTGTCTGTTAATTTAACGACAATGGATGACGTGGCACGTTCTGTTACAATGAACGCTGCGCAGCTTATCAGCAGCAAGAACATCGGCCACAACAAATTATCATGAATGAAGCAGACAGTAGGTATAATCGAGAAAGTAAGACGTCAGGAAGAAATAACAGAACAGTTCAAATAGTTGAAATGCCACAGTATCCTCCTGAAAATAATAACACGCCAGATAGAATTTGATTAAATACAGTACAGGTTGCATATTCCAGTAACGCAAGCAATACTTTTGATACGCAGAATCTTGTTCACGAGAATGTTATTTGAAACATACTTTGTTGAATGCACCACTTTTATCGCACCCAGATCTTACTAAAAAAATTTCCATTGCCACCGACAGTTCTAACACCGCTTTAGGCGTACACATTTTTCAAGAAATTGAAGAAGATGGTTGCACAGTAATTAAAAACATCGCTTTTGCAAGTCACATTCTGTCACCTGCTGAACGTAATTATACTGTTACAAAACTTGAAACATTATGTGTTGTATGGGCTTTTACCAGATTTAGGCATTTTCTTTATGGAAGACACACTACCGTTTATACAGATCATAGAGCGATACAATTTTTACTTTCGGCTAAATTTACACACGACAGATTAAGCAGATGGAAACTTTATCCACAGGAGTTTGATTTTACAACTGTTCACATTCCCGGCACACAAAATATTGTAGCAGATGCACTATCCCGTTCTCTCAGCAACAATCAGCAAGACATCGCAACCAACTTCTGCAAAGCAAATTTCAGCGTCATGTACATTCAACAAGTTGCATTTGAAAATTTCATTTCGTCGTCATTACAAGACATAGCACAAGAGCAGAGTAAGGACAACGTATGGAAAGAAATCAAACACCTTTGGCAAGATAGGAATAATGTTACCATTAGAAACCATTACACTGTACGCAATGACATTCTGTTTCGCCGCTCTCATCCTGACAGCAACAATTGGCTATTATGCATTCCTGACGAACTTGTTAACAAATTAATCTGGTATACTCATTTAAGTTACGCACATTACGGAGCCAGAAAATGTTTTCTTATACTGAGACAGAACTGTTATTTTACCAACATGGAGAAACGTATACTACGAGTTTTAGCGTCATTTAAAATCTGCCAGAAAGCTAAATCAGATACGACTTCACATATTCCTCCATTACATCCCATTGTACCTGTTAAATTGAGACACATGGCCGCTGTAGACATTTTTGGTCCGATTCCCAGAACTAATAGAGGTTTTTGCTACATCTTTGTCGCTGTCGAACTCACTTCAAAATTTGTTACCTTTACTCCGTTACCCAAAGCTACTGCTAAAACTGTTTCGAAAGCATTTGTAAAACACTTTCTATTTCATGTAGGGCATGTGTTGAAAGTAATTTTCGACAATGGACCACAGTTTCGATCTGCTATATGGACACGTATGTTACGAGCTATAAACATTTCTCCGATATATATATCCAGGTACCATGCTTCTTCGAACCCTTGTGAACGATTAAT
This sequence comes from Schistocerca nitens, assembly GCF_023898315.1. Taxonomy (NCBI): domain Eukaryota; kingdom Metazoa; phylum Arthropoda; class Insecta; order Orthoptera; family Acrididae; genus Schistocerca; species Schistocerca nitens. The sequence continues at coordinate 825,298,961 of NC_064614.1, forward strand.
GAAAGAAATTGGTGAACTGTGTAGAATATACTGCCATAAAAAACATATTGATTGGGACACACACATACTCTCATTCCAAGATGTAATTAATTCCATACCGAATGAATCTACTATGCTATCTCCGTCTGTTATACTGAAAAATGTTGAACCACCTAACAAAATTAAAGAATTAGTAACATTTCCTACATCTCGTCGACTGCGACAGCATGAAATAATTGACATTGCGCTGAACAACATCAAACGTGCTGCAGAGCGCCGGAGAAGACAGCAAAAACAGGTTTGTACACGCCGTGAAATTCACATTGGACAGAAGATATTAGTACGTACACACTATTTATCCAACAAAGGAAAGAGTAGATGCAGTAAATTTGAGATTCTATACGCAGGTCCATATCGGATTCGCAGCATTCCTCACCCCAATGTAGTACACGTCGAAACTTTGAGAACCAGAAAAACCAAAGGGAACCACCACGTGTCGAACGTCAAACCTTTTATTGAATGAAAATACTTTATGATTTATCACACTGTAATACCATTTCCTAATTTTTTATGACCGCTTATGCAATTATATTCACATGAACACCTACTGATGATTATCGTAATTTTTTCTTGGCAAGTGCCCGGCAAGGTAAGGTTAGAAGGTTGCTTTTCTTGTCGTTACACATCAGACCGTGCATATTTTTCCAGATGAACTTACACATTTTATGACCACTTATGCAATTATATTTATGTGACTACTTACTGATGATTATCGCATTTTTTTCTTGGCAAGTGCCCGGCAAGGTAAGGTTAGCAGGTCGCTTTTCTTGTCGTTACACATCAGACAGTGCACATTTTCCAGATAAAATTACGTATCTTACGAATAATTATGCAATTCTATCTAGTGATATATTAATTTTATCAAATTTTCTCTCTATTAATGTCTTCAATTCTCGCCTCTATTAACTACAAAATGGCTCTGAGCACTATGGGACTCAACTGCTGTGGTCATAAGTCCCCTAGAACTTAGAACTACTTAAACCTAACTAACCTAAGGACAGCACACAACACCCAGCCATCACGAGGCAGAGAAAATCCCTGACCCCGCCGGGAATCGAACCCGGGAACCCGGGCGTGGGAAGCGAGAACGCTACCGCACGACCACGAGATGCGGGCTATTAACTACACAAGATACAAGCTGTACACAAACAAGATCACATTTCTTGTCGTTATACACCCTAGACCGTGCATATTTCCATTTTTATGTATGTATGATTGTTTTTCCTGTTTTGTTTGTATGCACTATGAAATAGTTAAGATATAACAAACACCAGTTGACTTTAACATTTTGCCTTATGATAGCTAAACATCGTGACTACTTTACTTTTTTTTGCTGCTACATTGTGATACACTGTGTACATTTTTGCTTCTAAACACTGTCAATGTTTTTGACATATTACGTTTTCTGTCATGCTATGCTGTATGCTCAATTATGTTACTATAAACCAGTTTTTATCTAATGGGTATATGAATTAAATGCAATACATTAATCTTTGTTCATCATTTTCAGAAAGAAATAACGTGTAAACGAAATAAATTAAACAGAAATGGGAATTTCACCTTCGGAATGAACGAAAGAGGATGCAATACCTCGTGATGAAGAGTAAATGGATCAGAATTAACAAGCATTAACAAGAATATACTATACACATCGTAGAATAGCAGTCTTAACTAATTTTTTCTTTCAGAATACGAGGCGATTGATGCAGCCTGTCAGACAGAACTACACATCTTAGTTTTAGTGATGAAATATGATAGAAATAAGGAATAGTTGTATAATGAATAATGAAGTGACTCTTTTGCAGATGATAATGAATGGTGATGAATAACGATGAAGAATATGCTATTACGGACAATGAAGTTTTTCTTTACAGGTGATGATAATAATGGAGTTATGGTGATATGGATAATGAAGTTTTTCTTTGCAGATGAAAATAATGATGAAGTTTATATATTTGCTGTTAGTTAAGAGATGCTATGTAGTTATTTAAGTATTTGTTGCAGTTCGTTTTGACAGTATGTCTTATATCGCATGGTATGATGAGTGAAGGTTTTGGAAAGGACAGCTAGAGAACATATATATTTTTATACACATTTCACTACCTGTTAATTCGAAGTTCACTGCTTTTCAGCATAATATGCGTTTCTTCTTTCAGTTTCATAATCCATTTTGTATATTTTGCAGGAGAAATTATTCATGAAATTAATGTGGTATAAATAGTTGTTTATTAAACCTATGTCGTTTATGAATGTGATCACATATACTCTACTTGTTTCATAACCTTGCTACAGCTGACTCATGACGAATGACGTTACACATCTTCATTTGCAGCAATAACTCAAAAGCAAACAAAGTAATTCCCAAATAATGCTACTAGTTTAAGAGAGTTCTGAGTAATACTGATCAGCTCTGAATAGTATGTCACTTCAATAATGACTTCTGAATAATACAAAAAAAAAATGCTTTGTAACTGGCCAATGAATACCACTGTTTATTGTAATAAGATTACCTATGATGCCAATGATTACTATAATTAGATTAATTATGTATAAATGCTATGCCAATAATTAACTCATTTTGAGTAATGACTTCTGAATAATACAAAAAAATGCTTTGCAGCTGGCCAATGAATGCCACTGTTTATTGTAATAAGATTACCTATGATGCCAATGATTACTATAATTAAGTGAATTATGTTAATACTATGCCATTCATTAGCTTCTGTTTTGAATGATGACTTCTGATGGTTTGTAACTGGGCAATGAGTGCCAATAATTACTATATTCAGATAATTTTATGAACATTATTCTGTAATACTACATACATGGTACAGAAATGTTCAGTAACTGGGCGATGAGTGCCACCAATTACTCAAATCAGTTGTTAGACTAGTGTTATTCTCAATGAAGACTACTATGTGACTTAATGTCCTTCACCTTCTGACCTAATTACCAGAAATTACTGCAATATCCATTTGTCCTGTCTATCCTCATGATCATGGAGCACTATATTTGGTTTTTGCACTAATTCTACGTTGGTCTACTTTACAAGAACATGGTGTTGACACGACATGCTGTCCACCACCTTGAGCGATGGAGATGTTATTATGGTCCCACTGTTTGGTGTACCTAGTGTACTACCAAAATGATAGCATGGAATATTATTACGACATTTCAGTGTCTTGGCTACACTGATTAATACTTCAAGGAAAAGGGCTTCAGATTGTCTCAGTTGGTGTTGTGCTTCTGTAGAAAGATATGGACTTTCAGTGCAGCTGCGTGCAACCTAAAGTGCTACAACCATGACGCAATCCTTCCCATTCCTTTCCTAATTCTTGTAAAATGATAAAGACATATACTGTGCGTGTGCACTTCCTTTCATTTGTTAATAAGATCAGTTGTACTGAAAATACTAAAGACTTCTATAGTGCATGTGCACTTTATTTCACTCCTTGATATGTTTATTTGTTGTAAAAAAAATGCTACAGAGTTTTACAGTGCGTGTGCACTCTATGCCATTTGTTAATTGATTTGTACTCATTACGTATACATTTTGTAATTCCCAGATATGTTCTGTATTACAGTGCGTGTGCACTTTCGTCATTTTGTTAACATGATTTGTATTCATTGCTTATACATTTTGATTTGCTGATATGTTCTGAACTACAGTGCGTGTGCACTTTTGCCATTTGTTAATATGTTTTGTACTCATTGTGTATACATTTTGTGATTCCCAGATATGTTCTGTATTACAGTGCGTGTGCTCTTTTGTGATTTGTCAATATGATTTGTACTCATTATGTTTATTTGTTGTAAAAATATTAGAGAGTTTTACAGTGCGTGTGCACTTTATGCCATTTGTACTCATTACGTATACATATTTTTTTTTTTTTTTTGTGATTCCCAGATATGTTCTGTATCACAGTGTGTGTGCACTTTTGTCATTTTGTTAACATGATTTGTATTCATTGCATATACATTTTGTGATTTGCTGATATATTCTGAGCTACAGTGTGTGTGCACTTGTGTCATTTCTCAATATGATTTGTACTCGTTGCCTATACATTTGTGATTTCCTGATATGTTCTGTACTATAATGCGTGTGCACTTTCGTCATTTTGTTAACATGATTTGTATTCATTGCATATACATTTTGTGATTTGCTGATATATTCTGAACTACAGTGTGTGTGCACTTATGTCATTTGTTAATATGATTTATATCCATTGCGTATACATTTTGTGATTTCCGGATATGTTCTGTACTACAGTACGTGTGCACTTTATGCCATTTGTTAATGTGATTTCTACTCATTCCGTATACATTTTGTGATTTGCTGATATGTTCTGTACTCAGTGCATGTGCACTATATTTTATTTCATGTTCTGCACCTATATATATGTATATATTCTGTGATTGTAAAGTTAGTTAATTAAGAAAAATTTGTTGCTCATGGCAAGTCCAATTGACACACCATCGCTGCCAAATTTTTGCCCCTCCAGTGGAGGGTTATGTAAGGTGTATGCTTCGCCGGTGATGGGCGAGGCATGACAGAATCTCTGACCAGAGAGTAGTTTATTGTTAGTGTTGCTTGTTGCGAGTCTGCGCTAGTCTGCGCGAGTCGACAGTAGTAGTCAGTCGGATACAGTAGAAGTCAGTCTGCAGTAGTAGTCAGTCGGCTTTAGTAGCGAGTGGACAGTAGTAGTCTGCGGGTGTCGGCATGCGTCGGCTGTGTGCTCTGGTCGCGACTCTGGTCAGGACTCTGGAGGATGAGTATTGTTGTAGAAGGTAAAGAAGCAGCCTTGCGTATAATTAATAATGTATGCTAATTGTAATCTAATTTGTTCAAAAAAATGCCCCAATAATAATTTTTATAATATAAAGTAACTCATTTGAAGAAAGAGCATTCATTTCAATTTAAAGAATTTTTCCAATGCATTATCATTGCTTCCAAGAATAAAAAAAAAAATATACGCCAGCATTGCACGAAGCTGTGTCGATAAATAAGAGCAGAAATAGTTGTAGTTTTTATTGAGGTAAGAATTTTTGCTTTTTATTCAAAATACAGGGCCAAAGGTCAGCGCTGCTGTCCTTATAAAATTTACCAGATATTATTATTTCTTTTGGGAGGTTACATTTCGTTCATGGTTCATTATTTAATTAATATTATTGTTAGTTTATGGTCAATTTTCATTCCTTAATTTTTGTGGGGAGGTTACGCTTGGCTCCATTTCCATTGTCATTTAACAAAATTTCGTGTGGAGAGGCTACAATGTCTCACCGCGGACAATGCACTCGCCGACGGTCTTCACCTAACGACCGAGAGCAGCGGCGTTTGCGTAGAGTTGTTGGTGCTAACGGACTGGGCAGAAATCAATGTGGGACGTAGGACGATCGTTTCCGCCAGCACAGTGAGGCGAAATTTAGCGTTAATGGGCTACAGCAGATGACGACCAACGTATGCCTCTTTGCTAACAGCCTGCAGCGCCTCTCCTGGGCTCGTGACCATATCGTTTGGACTCTAGATGACTGGAAAACGCGGTCTGGTTGGATGTGACCCGATTTCAGTTGGTAAGACCTGATGGTAGATTCGAGTGTGGGGTAGGTCCCACGAGGCCGTGGACCCAAATTATCAACAAGGCACTGTGAAAGTTGGTGGTGGCTCCATAAGGGTACGGGCTGTGTTTGCATGGAATGGACTGGGTCCTTTGGTTCAACTGAACTAATCATTGACTGAAAACGGTTACGTTCGGCTGTAGATAGAATTTTTGTAGATCAATGACAATGCTCCCAAGTCACATAGCCACAATTGTTCGCGACTGGTTAGAAGAAAATTCTGGACAATTCGAGAGAATGGTTTGGCCCGACATGAATCCCATGGAACATTTACGGGACATAATCGAGAGGTCAGTTCGTCACAGGATCCTGCACCAGCAACACTTTCGCAATTATAGTAGGCTATAGAGGCAGCATGGCCCCGTGTCGTAAGGGAAGAATCGTTCTAGAATGGTTTGAGGAACATGATACTGAACTCGTGTTGACGTCTCGGCCACCAAATTCGCCTGATCTGAACCTAATGGAACACATCAGGAATGTTGTTGGGCGTCAGCTCCGCCCAGCAAACCAGCGGTCCATAATTTAGGAAAACTGCGATCCTGTGCTTACATACGTGTGCCGTACACCTCTGAAAACCTACCAAGGACTAGTCGAACCCATGACAAGCAGAATCGCTGGTGTATTGCGATTCAGAGTTGGACCAACACGCTGTACAACAGATGGACGCAAAGGTTTGGCTCAACTGTGTACCAGCAATGGCAGTTTTAGAATCTTTCCAGCTGTCTTATACATTTCTGTAGACTCATGTTGGAGCAGCTTATGGACGAAATCGGGGAGATGAGAGACAGACAAAGACCTCAACCCACCTGGTCTTCGCGGCCCCCGCGGATCAACTCCACCAGGTCTCGCAACTCCGCCCCCAATTCGGCCTCCAGCTTCTCAGAGCGACGGCCGAACCCGAAGTCCCGCATGTTCCTCAGCGAGAACCGCCGCTGCTCCAGCCACTGGGGGCCATCCGTGAAGAAGATGCCTGCAGAGCCACAACAGACACGTGTACGGCCGATGTCCTGGAAGCTAGTTGCTATCAGGAAATAGAAAAGTCCTTACACATTTTAAACTAATGGCTTCGATACAGAAAACATATTGCAGTTACAAGAGTCGAAGGACATGAAAGGGAAACGGTATTTGAGAAGGTAGCGAAGCACGATTTTAGCGTATTCACTATTCAGTCTGTGCACTGAGCAAGCAGTAACAGAAATCACGGATAAATTCTGGAAAAGTGATTAAAGTTCAAGGAGACGAAGTTAAAACCTTGATGTTTGTCGGTGACACCGTAATTCTGTTAGAGACAGCAAAGGAGTTGGAAGATATCTTGAACAGACTGGACTACAGTCCTCTACGTATCGCTCCATTAAGGATCTTGAGGACAAGGTCAGATTAATTATAGTGCGCACAGAGGCATTTAAACAGTCATTTCTTTCCCGACTCCATGCGTGCATGGAACGGGAATAAGCCCTAATAACTGGTACAGTCGGAAGTACCCTCTGTCATGCTCTCCACAGTGTTTTGCATAGCATAGATGAAGATGTTGGTGTCTTGAAATGGGTTATAAGATGAACATAAGCAAAAGTAAAACAAGGGTAATCGAATGAAGTTCCATCAAATGAGTTGAACATGTGTTGAAACTTCTGGGCTGTGAGCCCGTGGTCGATATGTAAAACTACTGCTCGATGTTTCGACTCCGACTGCTGGAGACACTTTCGGAGGTAAAACGGCAACTGCATCAAATGCTCGATGGGCAGTTGCATTTATAGAGCGGCACAGAGGGCACCACCACTCGTCACGTGAAGCCAATTGCGTGATTATCTTTGATTGGCACCATCGTCCTCGATTAAAAGTCGTCGACAGTCATTCGGTTTTAGCAAAGTCGACATCGGCCGGCCGTTGTGGCCGAGCGATTCTAGGCGCTTAAGTCTGGAACCGCGCGATCGCTACGGTCGCAGGTTCGAATCCTGCCTCGGGCATGGATGTGTGTGATGTCCTTAGGTTAGTTAGGTTTAAGTAGTTCTAAGTTCTAGGGGACTGATGATCTCAGATGTTAAGTCCTATAGTGCTCAGAGCCATTTAACCATTTGAAAGTCGACATCCATCTTTTATCTAACTTAATACCTTATTTTTTTCTATTAAAATTATTATGGTGTTTGTGAATCTCCATGGCCTCTGTATACACTGATCAGCCAGAACATGATGACCACATACCTAATAGCCGTTATGTCCACTTTTGACACGGATAACAGCGGCGACGCGTCGTGGTATGGAAACAGTAAGGCCTTAGTAGGTCGTTGGAGGAAGTTGGAACCGCATCTACACACTCAAGTCACCTAATTCCCGTAAATTCCGGGGATAGGGGCGACGCGCTCTAACGCCACGTTTTAACACGTCCCAAATGTGTTCACTGGAGTTCAGATCTGGCGAGTTGGGGGACCAGCACATCAATTGGAAATCGCCACTATGTTCCTCGAACCACTCCATCACATTCCTGGCCTTGTGAGATGGCGGATTATCTTGTTGAAAAATGTCACTGCCATCAAGAATCATGTCATGAATGGGTGTACGTGGTCTGCAACCGGTGTACGATACTTCTTGGCCGTCATGATGCCTTGCACGAGCTCAACTTGACTCATGGATGCCCACGTGAATGTTCCCAGAGCATAATGAAGCCGCCACCAGCTTGTCTCCGTCTCACAGTACAGGTGTAAAGAAGCTGTTTCCCTGGACGCCGACGGATTCGCGCCGTCCCATCTGCATGATGAAGAAGGTACTGGGATTCATTAGATCATGCAACGCTCTGCCATTTCACAATGTCCAGTACCAATGGTCATGTGTCCGTTTCAATCGTAGCTGCCGATATCGTAGTGTTAACATTGGCACTGGGATGGGTCGTCGGCAGCGGAGCCCCATCGTTAGACGTGTTTGGTGCACTGTGTGTTCAAACAGACTTGCACTCTGCCCAGCATCGAAGTCTGATGTTAGTTCCGCCACAGTTCACCGCCGGTCCTGCTTCACCAGTCTGCGCAGCCTAAGTCGTCCGACATCTGTAAAGAGGGGAGGCCGCCCGACCCCACGACGTCTGGATGTGGTTTCATCTTGGTTTCGCCACCTGTCAAAAACACTCACCATAGCACTCCTCGAAGAACCAACAAGTAGTGCAGTTTCCGAAATGCTTGTGCCGAGCTTCCGAGCCATCATAATCTGTCCTCGGCAAAACTCAGCTAGATCACGCGGCTTCCCCATTCTACACACGAACAGCACGCTCACTGATACTAGATGCACCGTGCGTTTGTCTGGCCAGCAGTCATTCCTCGCCAGGTGATGCTGCTGTTACCTGGGCGGGTTAATATCGACAGTAGGTCGGTGGTCATAATGTCTGGCTGATCAGTGTAAGCGCGCATGATTATGCGTTGTGATCGCAAACACGCTCGTCCCACTGAGCTTTAGCTCATGGTGTCCATCACGGAAAACATGTTCTGCTACTGCTGATTTTAAATGAAAAAACAAGTTTACTGTTACCAGTCACCGTTTTATTTATTTCCACGACGCGTTTCAAATGTTTAAACCTCCATCATCGGGTGAATTTACATTATTTAATATGATATTTATGTGTGTGTTGTGTTACGATTTTTGGAGGAACTTGTGGCACTGCCTAGTGGAGAAAGAAGACACTATTTCAGAACATGGTTTTGGATTTCTTCTGACAAAAAATTAAACTGATATCTAATGGTAAACATAAAATAAGTAAAATAGAGTACCTCCAGTGGTCGTAGGTTCCTATTCGCTGTCGTAACACATCACATGTATACTGTAATAACTCGTCCCGTAGTAGTGACCGCAAGATGAACGGTTTTCGTGACGCTACATTTCATTTTCGAGGAAGTGCTTTACGGGGCGACGAATGGAACAACGGACACGCCTGGCAAACACAACAGTGAAACAAGAGGAGCTTTCAGCTCCGCAGCCCGTGTTGCATTCAGCAAACACCAGTCCTCCGTCTTTTCCGGTGACGAGCAATAATCAGCTCCTCATAGGTTGCTCACCCAGGATCAGCAACGTAAAATTTTCTGTATTCTGGCCCACCAAACCGAAGCTAAAATTCACATAAGTGAAAGTATTTTTTGGCAACACGGTATTAGTAATGACTCGGACAAGACCCAGTGGTAGCGTCGCAGTTGGTTACAGGTGATCGAGCAAATCGACCAAGCTACATCTCAGGCCTCTCAACCCTGTCAGTCATAGCGAACGGACAGTTTTCATCCATAAGGACTTGCAAAGCTGTCAATTCGTGTGGCTCAGAGACGGTTCCGTACAGCCTCCGCACTCACTCCACTATTGCGAGCCATTTAGGATCTTTTTAGAAGAGGGAACTCGTTCGTCATCGACAGAAACTGCACGCGGAATACCGTGTCCATCGAACTGCTGAAGCCTGCATACGGAGGACGGAGCCCTCCTCACTGTATATACCCCACAACCATTAAATTTGCTGTGGCCGAGCGGTTCTAGGAGCTTCATTCCGGAACCGCGCTGCTGCTACGGTCGCAGGTTCGAATCCTGTCTCGGGCATGGATGTGTGTGATGTCCTTAGGTTAGTTAGGTTTAAGTAGTTCTAAGTCTGGGGGACTGATGACCTCAGATGTTAAGTCCCATAGTGCTTAGAGCCATTTGAACCATTAGATTTGCAGGCACATTCACCAACATCAAACGACTGCGAGCTGCCGCCGCCTCGCAACCCTGCACCTCTTTGTACATTCTTTGGCAGGATAGTAATGTGCAAGTTCCCGCAGGTGAAAGAAGCTTCAGGTTTCACGTCGACGGCGCCACGTCAAGATGGCAGCCTAATTCAGCAGATCGAGCCTATTGGCCAATGGCCAGCTGCTTTCTCGGTCCGTGAAAGATCTTACGCGGAGGTAACGGTGGTAAATGGCAAACTGGTTTTTTGGCAATACTTTCTGTGCACTGCCAGTGCAAGTTGTTGAAAAGAGCTCACTTCCGTTCCGCTCGTGCGACCAGTCACTACACAATTAATCGCCTTCCCCAAAACTATTCAATGGGCAGCATGATGAAAGTGATGTTTGCATCGTTTCAAGCCATCAGTTCGGCACTACACGGCATTCACCTCTTCAAAAAAAGGGAGGAGCTGACGTGACAACATTGGTACATATCATGTCGTCGCCTGTGGGAGTATGAACGTTATCTCAGACTCATGTTTGTTATCTTTGTCGTGATATTGAGCGCTTGTAACAAATGATGATTATTCATGTAGCGCATGTGTATGCTATAGCACGAAAAAGCTGTAATTAATATCACTCATCGTGTTCCACGTTAATATAGAGGATGTAATAACCAATCCCCATAACGCCATAACAAAAGCTCATAGGGAATTGTGCACTTTTAAATCGAAATGGTAATTTATTAGGAATAAGCGGCATTTGAGATGTAAAAATTCGCTCCTATGCGCCAGTTTCCGTCAAAATTTCCGCTTGTCTGAATTTGCGTTGGAGGGAAGTGACTTTAAGCCTGTGTGAGTGATGGGTTCCGCGGAGCGAGATAACAGCATGTTGCTCTCGAGCAGACTTACATCGCGCCTCGATTTTGGAAGTGATTTCCAAAGTGCGAGTTACAGCCTGACGTTCTCGGGCTGCAGCAAATCTCTCCTCACGGTTTTCGATGGATTCTTGAGATCACGTAGTCCTCAGTCTTTTAGTCGTTCTGGTGAATCAAGAAAGACATGACCATTCTCTAGCCATATTTATTCATAAACGAAACGAAATCAGCATGCAGCATGTAGGCACCCAAATCACAAAGCAAACTAAATAAATTAGTTTCTTCTTAGCAATAACATAAATAAAACCCATCGGAAGAAACAAAACAATGTCGTTAAGTTTTTAATACACAAAGCGAAATCAGTAAATAAGTAGGGTATATCCCAGCCAAGTAAATTCAGTGTTAGCAGTCTTCAAATGGTTCAAATGGCTCTGAGCACTATGGGACTCAACTGCTGAGGTCATTAGTCCCCTAGAACTTAGAACTAGTTAAACCTAACTAACCTAAGGACATCACAAACATCCATGCCCGAGGCAGGATTCGAACCTGCGACCGTAGCGGTCTTGCGGTTTCAGACTGCAGCGCCTTTAACCGCACGGCCACTTTGGCCGGCAGCAGTCTTCATAAAGATAAGATTGCAGTGCTTGATTCTTTCACTGACATAACCTTCCGAAAATACTTCTGGCACTGATATAAATAATAAAGCTTTCCTAGAAGAGAAGTTAAATATAAATGAAACCTATCGCAAGAAGCAAACCAATGTTGTTAAGTTTTTACTACACAAAACGAAAACAGTAAATCCGTACATCCTAAACAAGTAAATTAGCTATTAGTCTGTATTCGTAACATCGCGGTGGTTAATTCTGTCACTAATGTAAACTTTCGATAGCACATCTATCACTGAGTTAAAAAAACTAGCACTGCCATCTACTGGTTCTTTGGCGAACAACGAAAACGAGAGTCCTATAGGTTGACTCTTTGGTGTACTATGCCCTGATGATTAAACGTCCGAACTATTAAGCTGAGCAAACGAGTTTAGATAAAACTTTAAATTACGATAGCTTATTTCTTTTGTTTTCTGATTTTGTTTAAATGAAGCCTGTATGCTGTCCTGAGTTACGCTTAGATTACCTGTGAAAGCACCATGAAAATGCATCTAGTAGTTTTGTAGATTAGCATATTCAAACAAACGGATTCGACGGTTTTACACTTTTATAGTATAGATATAGTTATAGAGGATAGATTAGGCCGTTTTTGTCCAGCTATTGTAAAACATACACACCTTGTTGCTTTCAGATATTTTGCCTCTATTCTGGGAGAACGGCAGTAGAAAAAATATCAGGTCCTCGGGAAACCGTTACAACTCGACACAGAAAAGAACACACAAAGAAATGGAGATTAAGGAGACAGGAAGTCCATTCCTATGATAGGAGAATGGTCGGTGGGAATAGCTTAACTTCCGATGTTTGCAGACTACTCCGCAGTCGTCAGATCTGCGCTTGTGCAGTTTATAGTATATCCTAGATTTTAGAACGCTGATTACTGACGCCACTATCCCATACCTGACGTGATTATCGGCTGATTTACATTCACATCGAGAAGTTGATTTTGACCAGAAAGTCGCTCATATAGAACAGTTTGAAAGTTAAGCTACCAGTAGCAGATAAACAACTGTCATGTACTGTTAACAGTGGGGCCAGCAACTTTTTCCAAAATAACGGCTTTCTTACTAATAACTTGATTAAATTAGCTGCCGTAAGTGTGAATATCACTAAGCAGTTCGTTGATAGTTTCTTCTTGCTACCTATACATATTAAGTTTTTATGATTTTCTTGTCTTATATTAAGGTGTGCCTCGAATCTTTCCGCGTTGCTAAATATTCTTCTTCTCGGAGGGGTCTATAAAATGGTTCAAATGGCTCTAAGCACTATGGGATTTAACATCTGAGACCATCAGTCCCCTAGACTTAGAACTACGTAAACCTAACTAATCTAAGGACATCGCATTCATCCATGCCCGAGGCAGCATTCGAACCTGCGACCGTAGCAGCAGCGCGGTTCCGAACTGAAGCGCCTAGTACCGCTCGGTCACGCCGGCCGGCGGAGGGGTCTACAGAACATGATAAATGAGAAGTTTTCCCTTCTTTGGGAGGGAGGATATTACGAATCTGTGATTACCTAGTTTCTTGCCGAACATCCTGTGGTCGAGCCCGATGTTGACGACGCGTCCCTGTAGGTGCGGGTTGTTGAGCGCCTCCTTGACCGACTCGTAGTCGCAGGCAGCGACGGCGGGCATGTCCCCGAAGTAGAAGCCGATCACTTTGCTCTTGTAGAGGCGTGTCAGCAGGTCCAGCACCTTGTATGGGTACTTGTAGTTGAACAGCAGCATCTGCACGTAGTTGCCCCATATCGGCATCGGAGGCGGCCCTGAAACATACGCACCGAAGATAAGCACTGCCATGCACTCCCATCTCAGGAAGTCGTCTCAAGACCACTAACGCTGCTCACAGATCTGTAGGACAGTGCTACCCACATTGTCAACGAGAGTCAGTCATACACTATCTAGACAAAACTGTTCACACGCCCCTATTTAACGGGGAACTGACCACTACGTGTCACGGGAGGCGGACCCGCCAGCATAAGAGGAGGTTGGGAGCATAGCGTTGTCAGCAGAGCAGCAGTAGCGGCAGAATGGTTCAAATGGCTCTGAGCACTATGGGACTTAACTTCTGAGGTCATCCGTCCCCTAGAACTTAGAACTACTTAAACCTAACTAACCCAAGGACATCACACACATCCATGCCCGAGGCAGGATTCGAACCTGCGACCATAGCGGTCGCGCAGTTCCAGACTGTAGCGCCTAGAACCACTCGAGCGGCAGAATGGGTCGGTCAGTAGAGCTCAGTGGCTTGGAACGTGGTCTAGACATTGGATGTCATCTGAATAACAGATCCACTAGGGACATTTCAACCCTTCTGAAGCGGCCCATGGTGACTGTTGGTGATGTGGTTGAGTAGTGGAATCGTGAGAGAACAACTACAGCAAAACCAAGACCAGGCAGACCACATCTGCTGTAGGACAAGGACAGTCGAGCATTGCGTAGGATGGTTGTGAAAAAACGTCATGAAATCAGGGGAAGATACCAATCGTGAGTTCCAAAGTGTTCCAGCAGTCCAGCTAGCACAATGAATGGGCACAATGGTCTAACAGCTCCTCATAAGCCACATATTTATTTGGGCAATGATAACAGCAATATCCACGGACAGTGGATGACTGGGAACGAGTGATTTGCGGTGATGTATCACTCTATATCCTGTGACAATCCGACGGAAGGGTTTGGATTTGGTGAATGCCTAGAGAACACAATGAAACAGATGGAACGGCGTTGGTACGAGCTAGAACGTCGACTTTGCACCAGACCCTAACGTCTAACATCGCCACCTTCTGTGGTTTCGGCTCCTGGGGAAGAATGGGCTGCCATTCCTCGACAGACATTCAGACGCCTCATTGGAAGAGTCCGCGGCAGAGTTAAAGCTGTCATAAAAGCTAAAGGTGACACACGCCGTATTAGTGTTCACTAATAGGTGTCCCGATATTTTTGAGCTGACATGTATGCCACGTATTGCAATAAATGGGAACTTTTGAATTAACAAATTATTAATGTAATGTGTTCTTAAATTGATTTAGTTATGAGGTTACGTGAGACCATACAAACCAAAGCTAAGTGATTATGGAATGAGTCGGTACATAGATTATAGAATTCTCATCAGGTTGCCCTCCTGGTTTGGAAAACAGGAAAAATTGATAAGATAGTGTACAAGTAAATCACAGTGCAGAAAAGAGTTATCAACGCAACGAAACCTCCTGAATAATGCACATCTTTCTGTACAATACTTGAGGAAGCCTTTGACGAAGTGTATATCGTTTTTCCGTTTAGCGTTCACTGAATGAATTAGTTACTTCTGAATGAGTCAATGTTGTCAACAACAAACCTCATAATGGAGGGTATGCACAACGACGGCAGACAGGGTTGTCAGATTTCCCGATTTCGGCGGGACTGTCCCGAACTTCCAGTTGGAAACCCGACTTCCGATTAAACATTCTCGAGATAGTTAAAAATCCCGAGCAGACAAAAATGGACAATATATAATATAATATTATACTGAAAGATTGTATAACTCTAATTTGCTTTTCTGAATAGCGTAAGATTGTGACTTGAATTTGGTATGCTGAAATCGGGTGCTAATTAGACCATGAAAGCGGTTTAAAACTGTGAGCTGTCTTGGGAGGTTAACCGTGCGTTTACTGGGCCACTGTTTCAGCAGGTAACTAGTCTAAGTTTACCATATTACCAATCAGTCTATCATTGATTATAATCTTTTACAGTCATACAACAACCGGTAATATATCTATATAAAAGGAGAATTTAAATAAAAAGAAAGAAATCAGTTTATATTTGCAAATTTATTTTAAAGATTGTTCATTGAAATTTCAGCATATTATACGTGAGTTATAACTGAGCTGGTGCCTTATTTACGATTGTGAGACTGTGAGATTGGAATATTACGGAACACATAAAATATGGAGTCAAGATTGGGAGACTGGATACAACACTGCATTCATAAAACAACACACAAAGAACATTGAAACGCATGCAAGAGAAAGTTAATCACTACAAACAGATTCAGAGATTACTTTCATAGCACAATCCTGTCCGTCTTGTAATTACCCTTCACGTGGTCAACTTGGTTTACAGAAAGCGTATAACTCCGCAATAATTTAGATAATAAAAATAAATTAGATCAAAAAGCAAATTACAAAACAAAAACCTCGAACTGGTTACTAACGTCTTACTATTAACCTGATGGGTCAAACAGTTATATAAGCACGTGGTACTGGTCTCACAAAGTACACGCCACGTGGGTTGAACATAAAGAAAAGTTGGTATATTCAAAATCTTTTCAAGACGATACGTTATAATCACACAAGCATTTGCATTTAAGATTGATCTTACTTAGAGTTACTGACCAACACGTGGTTCCACTTTACTCACAAAGTAGTAACAAAGCAACTACCGCCAAATAATCTGAACTGGACACGAGAATCACACTCCGCTGCAATTAAAGATAACCTTAGCCATTTTAAAGCTAACCCGAAATAAAATGATTAAATTCTCAGTTAAGCTGAACTTAACAAATCCATTGTCCTATGGACTTAACAGACACGCGCTTAGCCGGAGATCTTACCACTTCAGACGCTCGCTACCGCCAGACTGCTACTGCTGGACTGCCCTGCGCTACTACTGGACTCCAACTGCTTACTCTCCAGCTGCCAGACTCCCACTGCACTACCCAGCGTGCTCCCGAGAGTCGCTCACAAAGACCAACGGAAGGCGCCAGAGGGGCAGCTTCCTATACCAACATGACAGGGGACGGACCGGACCATACTAAGAATGGAAACCTCTCTGCTTTTAGGAACCGTAGCTACCTGTTTCAACGTTGGTCCTACTGTACTCTAGCAGACAGCCTTGTCTGCTACCCTCAAGCATGCAGCTACAAACACATTTGATCATTCATCCTCTCACACAGAAGGGAAGGGGGATGACAGTATCTTATCATACACAGTATATAAAAGAAGGCGGATGTAGGTTCCGTATGAGACTGTGTGACATGAATTACATATAAGAATTACATATAAACTGTGCTTTAAAGTGTAGTAGTGTGAGAGATCGTTCTTGTTTACGTGTAAAAGTAACACGTTCCACTACTCAGTCTCCTCCCAGATAGTCAGAAACGCCACAGTAAATTTAGAAGAGGAATTTATTCCTTAAAAGACAACAAATTTGAGAAATTAAACATGAAAGGAATCCAACAGAGACCTTTCATAACCCCAACGCTCCGGGAAAAGACTGTGCAGGGAATTTTCTGGCCATGCTAGGACATTCCCAAGCAGGCTTCTCACACCCTACTTAAACCAAAAGTGTAAAGAAAAAGGCAAAAGGTCACCAGCTACTTGCTAAAACACAATAATTTCAAACATCTTTACAATCTACCAATTTCAAAGAGAGAAAAAAAAAACACACAATCTGTGACACCTATTTAAAAGGTCGTGTAGACCTAAATCGGTCAGCAAGTAAAAACAATGGTTCCTGTGTCATTGATATGAAAACAATTTCTGGTTGTTACCCTTATGGAGTTCACCAGTATTTGCTCATTGCAAGAGCCAACTGATCACAGGCAAATTTATGACTGTTTATTAACAAGCAAAATTTATGAAAATAGCAAAGGTGCCACAGCAATTAAAAAGCAACAGGAAATAACATCAGTATTACAAGGCAGAACATTACAATGCACAATTCGCAAAAGCAAAAAAAATATAAGAGAAAAAACATGTTTTACAAAGTGGTTATCGCAAAAAAAAATTCTATATCTTATAAAACTAATAATCTGTAGAATTAACCTAACTATGTGGCACTAATTTAATCACTCTACAATATTTCAGTTAGTTAGCAAACAATGAGCACTGTGTCATTATACTGAAAGTACAATAATTGTGTGATTGTTACCCTTAAGGGGTTCCTCACAATAAATATGCCCCATGCAAAGGCTAATCGATCACAGTCCAATGAGAATGAATAGCTATCTGACTCATAAAGGAAGCAGTGCCACAGCAATGAATTTTCGAAACAAAATATCACAGATCCAATACCTAACACAAGAACAAACATTGATCAATAAAACAGTACAATAGTCAACATCTAAAACAAAACACCAATAAATAAAACACCTGCAAAATACAATAGTCAAAGTTTTTAAAAAAATATAGAACACCTGCAAAATACAAGAGTCAAAGTTTAATAAAGACCAATAAATCGAGTCCCTGCAAAACACACGAGTCAAAGTTTCTGTGACAGAAACACACGTATATGCATTGAACTAAGAACCGTATAATCACTGTTCACTTATACACTCACTAGTTCCACTGTTCCGTGGCACAATATAAGGGGAGGGGGAGGGGGTTCGTCGCCGCAGCTGTCAGTAGGGATTTTTGTCCATTTGTTGCGTGCGATCCCGCCGTCTCTGCCCTCTCATGAAGTTTCTCTTGTGTCACGTCCATCTCGATTTTGTTCTATGTTTGTATTGTCAAATTCGTGCGGTATCCTTGATTGACATGCCAGGTTGATATTCCTGGGCAAGGATGACACTTCAATGGCTCTTCTTATGTGTCACCCTTAGCGACCAGAGAACATCGAACCATGAATTACTGTCGCTTGACAGTGGGCATCCATCAGGAAATGTCGATAGGCGTCGTTGACGTCTGCAAGTTTCTTTGGACAGTACCTGTCAAAAGGTTCCACGCCCCTTGTGTTGTTTCTCCGCGGCCGTCTCGTCCCGGTCGCGTGCGTGAGGTGCGTTGCCAGGAGATGGATTTCCGCGCGGTGGACCGCTCGCCCATCTCAGGTCATTCCCTTCAGCTAGGGTCGCGCGGGGCGGCCCTCCATTAGCTGCAGGTATACGGGAAAGTGTTTGCGGCGTAGGGTCTTTTGTTGTCGGCCGCGCTCCCGAAGTGGCCTGGCTGACAGCGTGTCCCGCTGGGAAACCCGCCAGTTTACAACTAGCTGGCTGCTCCCGCTGTCTCTTAAGAGTTTTGCCGGTTCGCTTTCACGTTCTCAACTGCATTCACAGAAATTTTTCATCATCCTTATGTGATTACACAATGTCATACATAATATCACTTAGTATTGTCTTTCACAATTTTTAAGAACAAAGTTAGTTGAATCGACAATATAAAATTAAAAGTTAAATGACTTGACAATATAAAAAAATAAAAGTGAAATGACTTTACAATGTAAAAATAAAAATTAAATGAATTGACAATACAATATTTAAATCCACATCACTAATGTGGTTCACTTGTGTTTTAATAAATCAAATGCCACTTATTAATTCACTAAAATGAATAGGGTTATACCTTGCGCAAGTATAGGTTAGGAGAGCATGGGGTTCACATGTTATTTACACACACACATGCACACCTGTTGTCTATTCTACAAACTAACTACCCATACACATGCATTACTCATAATTCTACTTCTATCCACTACTAATTAATCCCACAAGCCACTTCAATGCTACTTCAACAAAGTGTTTACACCACTACAACATTTTTTATACTTCGTACTCTTCTTGACGCTCGCGGCATACGTCTTGTCACATGATAAATATGTAGAAACTTTCCTTAAACATACACAGTAAAAAGAACAATGGTTATTTACACGCAAAAACATTTATACCAGTTCACACACCTGAAAAGAGACTCGCAATTATACATTTATCATACTCATAGATTCACACATAACACAGTAAGAAAATTTCATCTAAAATTACGTTGTCACTAGAATTAATCACACAGACGGCTCTGAGAAGGTAAAATATTTTAATTATACAGGTTATATTACATTTTCTTACCCATTTTGCTTCGATTTCGTTCCTTCTTTACGTTACCTTTCGCCTTCAAATCAGTTATTTCGCCTGTGGTGGTTATTCTGGATTCATTTCTCATGAATGGCAAAATTGTGGTCACCTCTATTCTGTAAAACAGTATCATCTTAACATATTGAACTTACAACAGACACAAAAGATCCGAATCCTCCTGTAGTTTAAATGACAAATGTTTTGCTTCATCCTTATTACCTTAAACCAAGCTTTCCTTCGTTCCCATAATCAAAATTATTTAATCATCCTCTACCTTCAGGAGGGAAATTTCCTCAGTACAAATCCTATAGGCTGCAGTGCATCCCGCACCAGCGAAAACAATAAGCTGCAATGCTCACAGCATCAGCAAAACACATAAACGTCGCTTTTCTAGGACAAGTATTAACGCAGAATAATTTTTCAGGCTTTGGCTCAACATCAATCAAGATTACAAAAAGGATCCATATTTCCGTTCCATTCTCCATTTGCTGAAAAACTGCTCGTATTTGAGTACCACAATAATATTTCAGAACCACGTAAATTACACAAACCACAATTCTTCTTTCACCTTGAAGGGAATCAATATACTTACGAAATCCACAGACAGCACTTTACGTACTCAGCTATAAAGAACAAAAAGACATATATCATCAATATTCACATATCATCGCATATTGGGAAGCCAATGGTTAAACAATCGTATTATTGCATCCTGTTTTCAAGATTCCAAACTTCCTCATTCCTTTCTCAGAGTTCTCCTATCTTAAAATATTCATACAGCACGCATACTATAGTAAGAGATCCTCATTTATACTGACAGATATAGAATAGTAATAGGTAGATAGTAGCACTGAAAGCAGAAAATCGGAAACAAGGCTACTAACAGCTGGGGACCTGGGTTTGCCAGACCCATAATATCCACAGATCGGATATTCCCCTGAGTTCTTGCAATTTCAGCAACGATCTTGCTTCTCTCAGGAGCAACTCTTTTCAATTGACACAAAAAAAAGCATTTCACTTGTTCACAAGGAAACCTTTTATCTTTACGTTTGAATCAAACTAAATCCTAATTGCACAAGGAAAGAAAACAAATTAACAACATCACTTCAATCAATCACATAAAAATATCTTTATCATTATTTTTACTAACATATTATTCAAAATTCATACGCCACAAATTTAAACTAATCAATTCATTCTCCTCTCTATAAATCCTATGTACTCATTTGCCATGTCGCTCATTTGTTCCGATTGGCGCCTTCTGGGCTGATCATTTGTCATTGCCGGTTTCGTTCATTTCCATTTGTTGGATTATGTCTGGGGTTGGCTGGCCGAATTTCGACATCATGTGGGGCTCCTCCTACAATTCTACTCCCACCGTGTTCATCGTAGTAACGATGCTGGTTGCCGTACCTGTTGCGTTCACGATCTTGTCCCCATCCTCGATCATTTCTGTTGCTCCATCTGTGTTCGCGACTGTTACCCCAGTTTCTATACGGCCTGTCCCGATTATTGTTTCGTTCGCGTCGCGACGACCAGTCACGCCGTTGATTAGTACGATGGCCACGACTGCGATCGCGCTGCTGTGCCCTGTAATAACTTTGTGCCTGATTAGGCGGACATTCTTCTGTATCGTATTCCATCTCTTGGAGAAGCGTTTTAAACGTTTCCACGTCCTCTTTGCATCGTCCCGCAAGAATGACGTGCCGCAAGTGCATCGGCAATTTGGTGATGCATATCCTAATTAGTTCCGCAGGTCCGTATGGGTCGTATAAAAATTGATTTGCCTGCAGCATGTGGTCGAATAGGCGTGCAGGGCTGCCGAAACCAGACTGGTTCAAATTTGGCAGCATAATTATGCCATGTTTGACCCTATCTTGTGCCGCTTCCGACCAATAGGCGGACAGAAAGGCTTGTCGAAACTCCCGAGTGGAGTTGCAGTGACGCGCTGCCGACCTCATACGACTCGCCGGTTCGCCTTCCAAATAGCCACACATATACTCTATTTTATGTGAACTTGCCCAGTCGGGAGGAAGACAGAACTCAAATTGCTCGAGCCATGCTCGTGGATGTATGCCTTTTTGAGAATTACGGAATATCTCAAATTTTCTTACCGTAAGGAAATGTTTGAAATCAAATCCCCGCATTTCCTTCTGGCGAGGCCCTTGAATGTTTCTATTTGTTTCATGTCTACCCCTTAAATTACATTCTTCCCTGTCGTCACAATCTCCCTCGTGGCCGGAGTCCCTCTCTGCACTGTTCGTACGGCTATTTTTATTGCTATTGGCGAGTTCGGAATCACACGCCATGCGGTTTTCCAGATGCGCCACGCGTTCTTGTAAATCGCCTGTTACAGCTTTGTGCTGTCTGTTCACTTCAAACTGTCCCTTCTGGAATTTAAGAAGCGAACGCACTTCTTCGGTCTCTGCGGCCGCTACCTGTGTGATATTGTTCTCGCTTTCCGTCAGCTTCATCGTGCCTACAATGTCCGCTAATGCCGCGATCTTCTCATCTATTTGTCTCTTGTCCTCCGCCCCAGTCTGCTTCAATTGTTCGACCTGCAGTTCCAACGCGTGGATCGCTAAACTGTTGTCCGCTATTGTGTTGCTAACGACCGTGGGACAATGCGTTTCAGCCTCTTGGACCCTCGAGAGTACCTGCTGACGATGTCTTTGGCATTGTTCTCTCAGCTCTTGGAAATTCCTAAGTAGCCGTTCTTCGCTTTCTTTAGATTCGGCCTCGCCACTGCGCTTGCTCTGTTCTAACGCTTGCAGACGGTCATCGATCTGTTCAAATGTACGGCCTAATTCTTTCATAATATCGCTTTTTATTTCACTTGCCAGATTGTTTATTCTTTGTGAGATATCATCGGACACTCTCTGCATCGACTTGTCGACTTTATTTGTCTGCTGGATTAGTTTTTCGTCTATTTGTTCGCCTAGCTCTCGGATCGATTTCTCAGATTTTTGCGTCATTTGTTCGCCTAGCTCGCGGATCGATTTTTCGGATGATTCTTTTTGTTCTCGGAACAATTCTTTATTTTGTTGCAATAAGGCTTTCATGAATTCCGCCAAATCAATTTGGTTAGTTGGAGGCGAATTAATTTCTGGCTCTGATGTGAGCCCGTTCGTGCTGTTTTGCATTTCGTCTGAAGTATTCCCCATTGCATTTTCGGAACCGCCCGACGCGTTAATATTGGAAATCAAATTATCCCCTTGGTCCATGTTGCTTAAGTTGTCGGACCGCTTACTTTTAGCTTGGTTACGTGTCAGCATTAGTGCAATTTACACCCAGTACGTAACACACTAATCACAATAAATGTGTCCCCCAAAAATTACGACAGTCACAAGAAAGATACCCAACCTAGTACGCAATTTTTCATACGCAAAACAAATTTTTATCTTTGTTCGAAACCGTGGAATTTACAAGCGAAGAGAAAAAAAAAAAAACAACACACATATATAGAACAAACAAATATAGAAAACAAAACAAGACAAACAACACAACGCCGCTCAACAACGCCGTGAATCTTTTGAACGTCTGCTCGGAAACAACGCAAAAGTTGTTTGAGCGCTGTAGGGAAAAAAAATTAAGATTATAACACGCTCGCAATCTAACGTATCAGAGATTCCAGAGTCTAGCGGAATCACAGAACAGGGTCGCCATGTGAAAGATTGTATAACTCTAATTTGCTTTTCTGAATAGCGTAAGATTGTGACTTGAATTTGGTATGCTGAAATCGGGTGCTAATTAGACCATGAAAGCGGTTTAAAACTGTGAGCTGTCTTGGGAGGTTAACCGTGCGTTTACTGGGCCACTGTTTCAGCAGGTAACTAGTCTAAGTTTACCATATTACCAATCAGTCTATCATTGATTATAATCTTTTACAGTCATACAACAACCGGTAATATATCTATATAAAAGGAGAATTTAAATAAAAAGAAAGAAATCAGTTTATATTTGCAAATTTATTTTAAAGATTGTTCATTGAAATTTCAGCATATTATACGTGAGTTATAACTGAGCTGGTGCCTTATTTACGATTGTGAGACTGTGAGATTGGAATATTACGGAACACATAAAATATGGAGTCAAGATTGGGAGACTGGATACAACACTGCATTCATAAAACAACACACAAAGAACATTGAAACGCATGCAAGAGAAAGTTAATCACTACAAACAGATTCAGAGATTACTTTCATAGCACAATCCTGTCCGTCTTGTAATTACCCTTCACGTGGTCAACTTGGTTTACAGAAAGCGTATAACTCCGCAATAATTTAGATAATAAAAATAAATTAGATCAAAAAGCAAATTACAAAACAAAAACCTCGAACTGGTTACTAACGTCTTACTATTAACCTGATGGGTCAAACAGTTATATAAGCACGTGGTACTGGTCTCACAAAGTACACGCCACGTGGGTTGAACATAAAGAAAAGTTGGTATATTCAAAATCTTTTCAAGACGATACGTTATAATCACACAAGCATTTGCATTTAAGATTGATCTTACTTAGAGTTACTGACCAACACGTGGTTCCACTTTACTCACAAAGTAGTAACAAAGCAACTACCGCCAAATAATCTGAACTGGACACGAGAATCACACTCCGCTGCAATTAAAGATAACCTTAGCCATTTTAAAGCTAACCCGAAATAAAATGATTAAATTCTCAGTTAAGCTGAACTTAACAAATCCATTGTCCTATGGACTTAACAGACACGCGCTTAGCCGGAGATCTTACCACTTCAGACGCTCGCTACCGCCAGACTGCTACTGCTGGACTGCCCTGCGCTACTACTGGACTCCAACTGCTTACTCTCCAGCTGCCAGACTCCCACTGCACTACCCAGCGTGCTCCCGAGAGTCGCTCACAAAGACCAACGGAAGGCGCCAGAGGGGCAGCTTCCTATACCAACATGACAGGGGACGGACCGGACCATACTAAGAATGGAAACCTCTCTGCTTTTAGGAACCGTAGCTACCTGTTTCAACGTTGGTCCTACTGTACTCTAGCAGACAGCCTTGTCTGCTACCCTCAAGCATGCAGCTACAAACACATTTGATCATTCATCCTCTCACACAGAAGGGAAGGGGGATGACAGTATCTTATCATACACAGTATATAAAAGAAGGCGGATGTAGGTTCCGTATGAGACTGTGTGACATGAATTACATATAAGAATTACATATAAACTGTGCTTTAAAGTGTAGTAGTGTGAGAGATCGTTCTTGTTTACGTGTAAAAGTAACACGTTCCACTACTCAGTCTCCTCCCAGATAGTCAGAAACGCCACAGTAAATTTAGAAGAGGAATTTATTCCTTAAAAGACAACAAATTTGAGAAATTAAACATGAAAGGAATCCAACAGAGACCTTTCAATACTACTTTAAACAGTTCACTGTCGGGTTCATACTGAGGGGCAATATCGGAAAAATTATTGAAATTTAGAATTCTGCTTTTGGTTTTAGTCAGAGAGCAAAGCTGTCAAACGTGACTCAACAGCCGATGTTTTCGGGTAGCGAGTCAGAAATCGATCATAACAGTGCATAGTCATTCTCTGCAAAAAACACTGACAATAAGTAGTGTTGTGCAGTTTCCATCGTGAAACACTTTAACAAATGTGGAATCGTCATCAGACAGCGGAACTAAGGAAGTGTGAGTTGCAGAAAAAGAAACAAAAGTTGAGGACCGAGTTCAAGAGTGAAAGGTGTAAAGTTTACTCTTGGCTTTGAAAAAGTAAGGATATTCATAATTCTCCCCCTCCTCCGTTTGTGCCGGTCCCTTGTCCGTTCGAAACTAGACTATGGGCGTTTCGTTTATGCATCTGCACTTCCGTCTGTCTTACGCCATCTTAATACAATGCACCATCGTGGTAACCGTTTGGCCACTGGGGCCTTTTACACTAGCCCGGTTGAGAGTCATTATGAAGAAGCTGCCAAACTACCGCTGACATACCGCCGTGATTTCCTCCTCAGTAGATACGCATGCCATTTGTCTGCCATGCCTGGCCTCCCGTCCTATGTCTCCTTCTTCGATGACTCCTTTGATGTCAGTAAGAAGCGCGACCGTCTTCTCTGTTACCTCATGGAGTTCGGCTCTTGCTCCGGCGGCTTAACTTCACGCTACCGGCCACGTTCCCAACGGGTGTGAACCCCTTACCACCTTGGCTTCGTGCGGCGGGCCGTGTTCACCTTGGTGTTCATTCGCTTCCTAAGGGCCTCACTCCAGACTCGTTCTATCGCCATAAGTTTCTCGACCTTCTCACGGAACTTCGCGACATTACCTTTGTGTACACTGATGGCTCTCGTACTGACCGTGATGTCAGGGATGCCTTGGTCTTTGGCACCGACGATTTTCGGTGTTGGCTTCTGGAACGCTGCTCAGTATTTACAGCGGAACTCTTTTCCCTGTATCAGACTACATAGTACACCCGGCAACACAGGCTTCTCAACTGTCATCTGCTCCGTCTCTCTCAGTGCCCTTCAGAGCCTCTGTGCACTGTATACCGTCCGTCCTTTAGTGCAACGGATCCAGGAAAGCTGTCACTTGCTTACTCTTGATGGAGTCACTGTGATGTTTATGTGGGTTCCTGGTCACTTAGGTCTGAGGGGAAACGAGGCCGCTGACGCTCTCTGTGTTGCCGTCTGTCAGCAGGTGGTGTCACTTTGGCATCGCCATTGGTCTTCCCTTCATGGGAACAAGCGCCGGAAAATTAAACCTCTCTCACCGGCTTGGCCGACCTCCTCTCAGCCCTCTCGCAGCGAAGAGACCATTTTAACTACGTTGCATATTGGGCACTGTCTTTTTAGCCATCGCCATTTGTTAAGTGGCGATCCCCCATCACTTTGTGCTCATTGCCCTCAACTTTTGACGGTTCACTATTTTCTGACGCAATGTCACTTTTTTTAACCATTTACGTTCTCATTTATGTTTGCAGCCTGAGTTGTGGGCCGTTTTAGCGAACGACGCGCGGGCTGTCGACCGCACCGCGTTTTACACTTTATCCGTCATAACAATATGGCGAAGGACATTTGTAAGTGGGCTGTTTAGGTTTTTATGTTGGTAACGTCACGTAGCGCTCTGTATGAAAATCACTGACTGTGCTGTGTGCAGTCTGTGGCTAGTTAGCATTGTTGTAATACTCGCTATTGTAGTGTTGGGCAGTTCGAGGTGAACAGCACGTAGCGTTGTGCAGTTGGAGGTGAGCCGCCAACAGCGGTGGATGTGGGGAGAGAGATGGCAGAATTTTAAGAGCGGACGACCTGGACGTGTGTCCGTCAGAAAGACTAAATTTGTAATGCTGGATATCATGAACTGATATATATATATATATATATATATATATATATATATATATATATATATATATATATATATATTAAAGTAAATACATTGTTTGTTCTCTATCAAAATCTTTCATTTGCTGACCATGCCTATCAGTAGTTAGTGCCTTTTATTTAGCTGGCAGTACTGACGCTCGCTCTATTGCACTAGTTCGAGTAACGGAGATTTTTGTGAGGTAAGTGATTCATGAAAGGTATAGGTTATTGTTAGTCAGGGCCATTCTTTTGTAGGGATTTTTGAAAGACAGATTGCGTTGCGCTAAAAATATTGTGTGTCAGTCTAGTGTTGATCAGAATAAGTAAAGAGAGTAATGTCTGCCGGCCGGGGTGGCCGAGAGGTTCTAGGCGCTACAGTCTGGAACCGCGCGACCGCTTCGGGCATGGATATGTGTGATGTCCTTAGGTTAGTTAAGTTTAAGTAAGACTTAGTTCTAGGGGACTGATGACCTTAGAAGTCAAGTCCCATAGTGCTCAGAGCCATTTCAACCATTTTGAAGAGTAATGTCTGAGTACGTTCAGTTTTGCTCAGCTGTTTGAAAATCAAATAACGTAGAGGTTTATCAGCACAGTAATTAATCAATTTTTCAAAGGGGACGTTGCACATTTAATCTTTAGTTCAGGACCTCCGTTGTCTCTATGGTGTATTTTATTAACCTTTTGCCAAGTCCCTGTTTTTAGCTGTCTTTCCTTGCGTCGATTGGGCTTAACGTGTTGTCGTTTGTATCTCCTTTTTCGTCTTCGTGTTCTACGGTTCTGACATGGGCACGTATGATCCTAGTTATTTTTGTGTCCTTAAAACAATAATGCTCACTGTATTGTGTGCACGTCATATTTCAGTATTTCTCATGGAGGCGAAAATTACGCTAAGAACACGCAAATACTGCAACACATAGAACTGCTGTTAAAGCTATCGGCCTCGAAAACTCAAAGAGAAGTAAGCTCTTCTTTTACCTCCCATGGAACTGTAGAACAAGAAGAAGTAATAGCTGCGGAATCATCCTTTGTACTTCACACAGTTAAATATAGCCATAGTTATGTTTCCGTGGACTGCTGCAGCAATTTGTTCGTGCAGTTGTTTCCAGATTCGAAAATATCTGAGAAATGTTCACGTGGACGCACGAAAGCAACGAAAATGATTTCGTCAGGAGTAGGTCCGTATTCAAAAGAGCGGACAGTTAAGCAGTTGGACAACTCTGTTTATTATTCTGTTTCTTCGGATACATCCAGCAAAGGACACATTAAAACCTTTCCACTGGTAGTGGGTTACTTTTTTCGTAAATAAAGTGCATGTACAAAAGTTCTCCTACTTTGTGACAATGAAACGTCTGACTTAATTGCAACAGGAATTAAAAGTGAGTTTCCCAAAGCATCTTTATCGCTGAAGAATACCAGCAGTTTTTCTGCTGTCATCGCCTTCATTAATTTTGGAAAGAATAAAAGTGTATACGTCGACCTACGTAAAAATGAAAAGCTACGTGATTGTAGCAGTATGTAACTATTGTCTCTTGAATAACGTCCCGAAGCAAGGAGTAAATGCATTTAGAAGCCGTCGTTATTAAAATATATGAGTTCCATCGCTCTACTAAAATAGTCAATGAATTAAAGGAATTTTTTGCATGGATGGACAATGAATGTCAGGAGATTTTAGAACACGCACCAACACGCTGGCTCTCTCTACCTCCAGCGGTAGAGCGAATAGTGAAAAACTTTGACCCAACGGTATCGAACTTCATCTCGCAAGAGTTTATACCAAACATACTCAGAGACATTTTCGAAGATGAATTACCTCTGGAACATCTGCGCTTTCTAATAAACATTAGTGGTTATTTTGCATCATTAAATGCAAAACTTCAAAATGGTTCAAATGGTTCTGAGCACTATGGGACTTAACATCTGTGGTCATCAGTCCCCTAGAACTTAGAACTACTTAAACCTAACCAACCTAAGGACATCACACACATCCATGCCCGAGGCAGGATTCGAACCTGCGACCGTAGTAGTCGCGCGGTTCCGGACTGAGCGCCTGAACCGCTAGACCACCGCGGTCGGCGCAAAACTTCAATCCGAATCTTATAACATACTTATTTGAACTTACGAACCACTTTAGAACCTCTGTATGACAAGAAAGGAAGGAAAATTTGATAAATTTTTATTTTTACCGTCTCAGTTTCATAAATATACACTTTATTTCTGCAGTGGTTAAAGGTTTCGGCCTGACTCGCCCATACTCAAACCACACATCTTTTCCCTAACAAAAACTAGCTGTGTCACTTCAATGAGCGTCTTTGTGTATTTGTTGTGTACATTTTGACTTTGTTGTATTAAGCAATTCGTGCCTTTTGGCACCGTGTTGTGTAACTAGTAACGGTTAATAACAACGTGTGTGTTTTTGGAATGGGTTAGTCAGCCCGAAACCGGTAACCACTGTAGCAATAAATTGTATATTCATCGAATTTTCATCAGTATTATACTGTTGAGGACCTACCATCCCTAAGCAGCATGCCTCGAATCAGCAAAGAAAGGAAAAACAGTGTTATGGCTCTGTGGTCCCCTCGATCGTCTTGAAGTCAGTAAATGATGATCGTATCAAAACATATGAAAGATAACCGGCTGATTACTTGGCCCGTGGTACAGACTATGTTGCCACACGACCTGACTTTGAAGGGAAAGTGTATACAGCTTTCGAAACATGTTCCTTAAAAGGGAAACAGAGCTCAATTTCAGAATTCATAGAAGTAATTTCTCGATATGACATTCGTGTAGACAAGGGTATGATGCTCGAAGAATGTGTGCAATTTAACACGTTTCTCAAGACAGGAGAACTTTTTTAGTTTGAAGTCTGATGATAAATTTGTGAAAGTTTTTCGTTGTTATGAGAACTGTGAAAGCTTGTTCTAAGTTACCTGCTTCGTGTTTTCTATACCTCATTCCAGTGCTGCTCCAGAAAGAATTTTCAGCCTCGTGAGGAACACTTGGCTAGATAAAAGAAACTATCAATAAGGCAAAATGCAGCGCTTTGTTGTATTGTATTTTGAATTTTAGCCTATGTGGTTTTGATCTGATGGAAGGAATTACGGTTTCATTTAGACATATGAGTCTCAGCTGTATCTTCCATATTGATAGAAGGTAGTTCATGCAACTGTATTAGCCCTACTGCTACGGTGCTGTAATGGTTAGCATTTCTGCCTACTAAGCAGGAGACTTGGGTTCAAGTTCCGGCCATGGCACAAATATTAATTCATTTCTTCAGCTTCCATCACTACGTGGTTTTGTCTAGCTCCGTAAAAAATTCCGATTATGTTCAGAAAAAAGCCTGGCTACCCCGGAGGCAGAGTCAGAATTCCAGGACACCTGAACAATGGACCACACAGTTTTCGTGGACTGACACCGCAGACCAGTCCGACCTCGCTTTTCTAGCTAAGTAGATTCTCGGCGAGTGCACAGAGTTACCCCAAAATATAACAACATACGGCATAACAGACTGAAACCAAGCAAAGTAAACAAGCCTTCATGTTTCAGTGACACAAATAGTGGAGATAATCCTTATAGTGAAGAGAGCAGCATTCAGTTTCAGCACAAGTTCTTGAATATCACGCCTTCAACAAAGCTATTCATCTATCCTCAGTCCTGATGATTTAAAAATTTGGACTTCACTGACTGATCACAATGGAACAATATAATTTCGCCTTTACAAGAGTTACATGTCAAAAACCGTATGCACTGCGTTTTGATGCACTTAAGCGTTAATCTGTTCCCTGAAATCCACATAGTGATGTCACTGATAACCCTATTAAGTAGATCATTTACGTTACAGTCCAAGTCTTTCACAGTAACACTTCTGTCATTTGCAAAGCGAAAAAGATTGAATCGTCTGTCATGTTTACTGGCATATCCTTGATATAAAGAGTGTTTACCCTCATGTCAACATTAAATATTAATTATGTTTATGATGGTAACGTCGCCCGCATCTCGTGGTCGTGCGGTAGCGTTCTCGCTTCCCACGCCCGGGTTCCCGGGTTCGATTCCCGGCGGGGTCAGGGATTTTCTCTGCCTCGTGATGGCTGGGTGTTGTGTGATGTCCTTAGGTTAGTTAGGTTTAAGTAGTTCTAAGTTCTAGGGGACTGATGACCATAGCTGTTAAGTCCCATAGTGCTCAGAGCCATTTGAACCATTTTTTTATGGTAACGTGTGTCTTTTTTGTTACAGGTCCGTTAGAGAACACATGAAGTTTCTGTACAGCTTTGGTTGGTTGATTAGGGGGAGTGGACCAAACAGCGAGGTTATCGGTCCCATAGGATTTGGGAAAGATGGGGAAGGAAGTCGGCCGTGCCCTTTCAAAGGACTACCCCGGCATTTGCCTGATGCGATTTAGGGAAATCACTGAAAACCTAAATCAGGATGGCCGGTTGCGGGTTTGAACCATCGTCCTTCCGAATAAGAGTTCAATGTGCTAACTGTACAGCTGTGTCTCGTTCAACACGTTCGCCACGAGGAGCACCGCGTGAGCTGTATCGTACACATGACTTTCCGTCAGGAGAAAGCTCAGTGTGCTGTGTGGCTAGCAGAAAACAAATTACCGATAATTGTGTAGCGATAGTTTGTGTCCCATTGCGGAAAGAAAACATCTGATGACAAGTTAATCCGAACATGAATGGAAACCTTTTTAGCAACGTGTCGGTTCAAAAACTCAAGCAACGGCAGACCACCTGCTTTGAAGGACACCGTGCAGGCAGTTCAAACCGCATTCACGATGTCGCCATAGAAATCGATGAGACAAGCTACGCGGGAGCTTCAACCGCCAAAGTGCGCAGTTCATAATTTGGTTCACAAACTTTTTAAACTGTAAGCGTACCAGGTCCGAATCGCTCAGACATTACAACGAGATGATCGCCCAGTTCTATGGCCCCCGATATCACCTTACATTATCCCCTTCGAGAGAAAGATATTGTGTACAAAACAGTAGTTCCTGACATTGTCACATTGCAACAGCGCATCCGAGATGCCATTGGCACAATCACACCAGATATGTCCCGGAATGTGTGGCAACAGATTGCAACAGGATTGCACATGTTGAAGTGATGTAGATGTTGAAGTGTATTACCTATGTAAAATGTTTAGGTAAGAGTCAAAACTTAAAGGGTAGAGGCATATGTGAAGCGTATGTTGAAGCGTTTTACCTGTATAAAATGCTTATGTAAGGGTCAAAACTTAATGAGTAGAAGCATATGTGGTATAACGCGTTTCACTTACCGTATCAAATTAAGAGTTACATTGTTTTGTTATCAGAGTAAAGATTTATGGATACCCTGTATATTGTGTTGTTGTTGTGGTCTTCAGTCCTGAGACTGGTTTGATGCAGCTCTCCATGCTACTCTATCCTGTGCAAGCTTCTTCATCTCCCAGTACTTACTGCAACCTACATCCTTCTGAATCTGCTTAATGTATTCATCTCTTGGTCTCCCTCTAC
This sequence comes from Schistocerca nitens, assembly GCF_023898315.1. Taxonomy (NCBI): domain Eukaryota; kingdom Metazoa; phylum Arthropoda; class Insecta; order Orthoptera; family Acrididae; genus Schistocerca; species Schistocerca nitens. Next base: position 825,331,447 of record NC_064614.1, read on the forward strand.
GATTTATACCCTCCACGCTGCCCTCCAATGCTAAATTTGTGATCCCTTGATGCCTCAGATCATGTCCTATCAACCGGTCTCTTCTTCTTGTCAAGTTGTGCCACAAACTCCTCTTCTCCCCAATTCTGTTCAATACCTCCTCATTAGTTATATGATCTACCCATCTAATCTTCAGCATTCTTCTGTAGTACCACATTACGAAAGCTTCTATTCTCTTCTTGTCCAAACTATTTATCGTCCATGTTTCACCTCCATACATGGCTACACTCCATACAAATACTTTCAGAAACGACTCCCTGACTCTTAAATCTGTACTCGATGTTAACAAATTTCTCTTCTTCAGAAACGCTTTCCTTGCCATTGCCAGTCTACATTTTATATCCTCTCTACTTCTACCATCATCAGTTATTTTACTCCCCAAGTAGCAAAACTCCTTTACAACTTTAAGTGTCTCATTTCCTAATCTAATTCCCTCAGCATCACCCGACTTCATTCGACTATATTCCATTATCCTCGTTTTGCTTTTGTTGATGTTCATCTTATACCCTCCTTTCAAGACACTGTCCATTCCGTTGAACTGCTCTTCCAAGTAATTTGCTGTCTCTGACAGAATTACAATGTCATCGGCAAACCTCAAAGTTTTTATTTATTCTCCATGGATTTTAAGACCTACTCCGAATTTTTCTTTTGTTTCCTTTACTGCCTGCTCAAAAAACTCAAAAATCCCCAGAATCATCCCCCACTTTACGTTACCCAAGTAAGATTAAAATCTTTTCACTATTTACTGGCCTTCCGGAGTGGCCGAGCGTTTCTAGGCGCTACAGTCTGGAACCGCGCGACCGCTACGGTCGCAGGTTCGAATCCTGCCTCGGGCATGGATGTGTGTGATTTCTTTAGGTTAGTTAGGTTTAAGTAGGTCTAAGTTCTACGGGACTAATGACCTCAGCAATTAATTCCCATAGTGCTCAGCGCCATTTGAACCTTTTGCCTATTTACTGACATCAATGGACAGAGATTTCTCCACATTGCTAAAAGCGACGATGTCATGGCAAATGACTCTGACACTGATTCTCCTTCCGAGATAAAATAGCCCTTGCAAAAAGTGTTTAATAGAGTGAGAGCGCTATAATGTAAAAGTGTGTGTGTCAGTTGTAGTATGTCAACAAAAAAATGTGAAATAATCTCGGCTTTCCTCAATATTTTCACCAGATGCCTCTAAAAGTTATTTTATACACACAGCGAAAGAACAAAAATCATTTATTTTAACTTTAAAGTCGATTTTATTTCATTTGCATTATATATAAACTAGGTAACATACAGAATTACGGTGATGTGCATTGATACATTGTGAACATTAACAAAACCGACAAACTGTAGGGACGGATTCCTGACTGGAAATGGAGGAACAAAGTCCTACGGACATGTGTCCTGAAATGCAGCGTTGCCATGGTAGATGGCGGTGACGAATGGAAGTTCCTCTGACCAAGTGCTGTGCGTTCCTTGTGTGTTGCAGGCTGTGTTATTGACGCAGCGTACTATTAGCAGCAGAATGGTCCGGTATTCACATCGTGTATTCGTGTACGCCCAAGTAGATGGAAACGGTCGAGAGGTAGCATGGCTTTACCAAAACAAGTAGCCTCACAGACGCCAACCACATCATACAACGTTCGTCTGTCTGAAAGGGCCCACGATCATTCAAACTCAGCCCAAAGAGGGCTTGAAATGTTGTGTGATGTGGTTTGTGGTTGGTGTCTTTGAGGGTACTTGTTTTGGTAAAGCCGTACTTCCTCTCGACCGTTTCCATTTGCTTGACCGTACATAAACGCCATCTCGGCTTGTCCCCGACGTGAATACCGGACCATGCTGCTCCTTACATTACGATGCGTCAATCACAGCTTGAAACATCTAAAGAACACACTGTAGGTGGTCAGAGCAACTTTTATTCGTCAGCGCCATCTACCGTAGCAACGATGCATTTCCGGACAAATGTTGATGGGACCTTTTTTTCTCTATTTCCAACCAGGAATCCGTCCCTACAGTTCGTCGGTTTTATTCACTTTCGTCCTGTTTGTCGTGCTGTAGCTCACAATCGGTGTTCGGGGGATAAGAAATACGAACTTTAAAGTTTGCCAGTGACATTGTAATTGTGTCAGCGGCAGCAGAGGACTTTAAAGATCACTGTAACAAAATACACTCCTGGAAATGGAAAAAAGAACACATTGACACCGGTGTGTCAGACCCACCATACTTGCTCCGGACACTGCGAGAGGGCTGTACAAGCAATGATCACACGCACGGCACAGCGGACACACCAAGAACCGCGGTGTTGGCCGTCGAATGGCGCTAGCTGCGCAGCATTTGTGCACCGCCGCCTTCAGTGTCAGCCAGTTTGCCGTGGCATTCGGAGCTCCATCGCAGTCTTTAACACTGGTAGCATGCCGCGACAGCGTGGACGTGAACCGTATGTACAGTTGACGGACTTTGAGCGAGGGCGTATAGTGGGCATGCGGGAGGCCGGGTGGACGTAGCGCCGAATTGCTCAACACGTGGGGCGTGAGGTCTCCACAGTACATCGATGTTATCGCCAGTGGTCGGCGGAAGGTGCACGTGCCCGTCGACCTGGGACCGGACCGCAGCGACGCACGGATGCACGCCAAGACCGTAGGATCCTACGCAGTGCCGTAGGGGACCGCACCGCCACTTCCCAGCAAATTAGGGACACTGTTGCTCCTGGGGTATCGGCGAGGACCATTCGCAACCGTCTCCATGAAGCTGGGCTACGGTCCCGCACACCGTTAGGCCGTCTTCCGCTCACGCCCCAACATCGTGCAGCCCGCCTCCAGTGGTGTCGCGACAGGCGTGAATGGAGGGACGAATGGAGACGTGTCGTCTTCAGCGATGAGAGTCGCTTCTGCCTTGGTGCCAACGATGGTCGTATGCGTGTTTGGCGCCGTGCAGGTGAGCGCCACAATCAGGACTGCATACGACCGAGGCACACAGGGCCAACACCCGGCATCATGGTGTGGGGAGCGATCTCCTACACTGGCCGTACACCACTGGTGATCGTCGAGGGGACACTGAATAGTGCACGGTACATCCAAACCGTCATCGAACCCATCGTTCTACCATTCCTAGACCGGCAAGGGAACTTGCTGTTCCAACAGGACAATGCACGTCCGCATGTATCCCGTGCCACCCAACGTGCTCTAGAAGGTGTAAGTCAACTACCCTGGCCAGCAAGATCTCCGGATCTGTCCCCCATTGAGCATGTTTGGGACTGGATGAAGCGTCGTCTCACGCGGTCTGCACGTCCAGCACGAACGCTGGTCCAACTGAGGCGCCAGGTGGAAATGGCATGGCAAGCCGTTCCACAGGACTACATCCAGCATCTCTACGATCGTCTCCATGGGAGAATAGCGGCCTGCATTGCTGCGAAAGGTGGATATACACTGTACTAGTGCCGACATTGTGCATGCTCTGTTGCCTGAGTCTATGTGCCTGTGGTTCTGTCAGTGTGATCATGTGATGTATCTGACCCCAGGAATGTGTCAATAAAGTTTGCCCTTCCTGGGACAATGAATTCACGGTGTTCTTATTTCAATTTCCAGGAGTGTAGATAGTGCCGTGAAAAAGAGGTTATGAAGCTGAACATCAACAAAAGTATAGTGAGGGTAGTGAAATGTTATAAAATTAAATCACGAGATACGGACGGAGTTAGATTACAAAATGAGACGCTGAAAGTAATCGATTATTTTGTTATTTGTGCAGTAAAATGGCTGGTGGTGGGCGAAGTAAAGATAATATAAAATGCACACTAGCAACAGCAAGAAGAGCGTCTCTAAAAACGACGCGTATGTTAACACCAAACAGAAATTTAAATTCTAGGGACCCTTTTCTGAAAATATTTGACAGGAGGGCAGCGTTGTACAGAAGCGAACCGTGGACGATAAACAAAGAGTTAAGACAAGATGCATTTGAAATGAGATGCTACAGAACTGGAATAAAGTTACATGGATAAATACAGTAAAGTTTTGGCACAAATATCGTGCTCATTATGTCTAGGTATGAAAGAATTTATGATGGTTAATACGGAAATAAAGATGTACGTCTGCCAGTTGTCCGTGTAATTATGGGTGATGAAATGTGCTATCACGTATGTTTGCTTGTTTACAACAGAAGAAGACCCATTTCTTACTGCGAGATATGAAACTCTGCACTTCAAAAGTTGTGGGACAAATGTTGGCAACAGTGTCAGTGTGCATACGTCTGTTATTCGTTACTTCCTGCGATGTCAGTCATTACCTGTAGAGAGCTTAAAGGAAACACTAGTATGTTTCTATACAATAGTACGAAGAGGTAAAAACAGCACTTTTTAACAGAGGCAGTTAGTAATATTCCACCACAAATGGTTCAAATGGCTCTGAGCACTATGGACTCAACATATGAGGTCATCAGTCCCCTAGAACTTAGAACTACTTAAACCTAACTAACCTAAAGACATCACACACATCAATGCCCGAGGCAGGATTCGAACCTGCGACCGTATCGGTCGCGCGGTTCGAGACTGTAGCGCCTAGAACCGCTCGGCCACACAGGCCGGCTATTCCACCACAAAAAGACAAGAACATGTCGAGAAATAGCAACGTTACTGAATATGAAGAAAAGTACTTTTATTTATTTATTTATTTATTTGCACGTCGAGTTCCGTAGGACCAAATTGAGGAGCAAATCTCCAAGGTCATGGAATGTGCCAGGACACGAAAATACAACGTAAAAGTAATAACAGATAGAAATAAAATGTTTATGAACCCGAAAAAACATCTGTCCATAAGTTTAAGTAAACACAATCAACAAGACAGCAAGAATCGGCTTAATTTTCCAAGGAACACCTCGACAGAATAGAAGGAGTGAGCCATGAGGAAACTCTTCAGTTTCGATTTGAAAGCGCGTGGATTACTGTTAAGATGTTTGAATTCGAGTGGTTGTTGTTGTTGTTGTGGTCTTCAGTCCTGAGACTGGTTTGATGCAGCTCTCCATGCTACTCTATCCTGTGCAAGCTTCTTCATCTCCCAGTACCTACTGCAACCTACATCCTTCTGAATCTGCTTAGTGTATTGATCTCTTGGTCTCCCTCTACGATTTTTACCCTCCACGCTGCCCTCCAATGCTAAATTTGTGATCCCTTGATGCCTCAGAACATGTCCTACCAACCGATCCCTTCTTCTAGTCAAGTTGTGCCACACACTTCTCTTCTCCCCAATCCTATTCAATACCTCCTCATTAGTTACGTGATCTACCCACCTTATCTTCAGCATTCTTCTGTAGCACCACATTTCGAAAGCTTCTATTCTCTTCTTGTCCAAACTATTTATCGTCCATGTTTCACTTCCATACATGGCTACACTACATACAAATACTTTCAGAAATGACTTTCTGACACTTAAATCTATACTCGATGTTAACAAATTTCTCTTCTTCAGAAACGATTTCCTTGCCATTGCCAGTCTACATATTATATCCTCTCTACTTCGACCATCATCAGTTATTTTACTCCCTAAATAGCAAAACTCCTTTACTACTTTAAGTGTCTCATTTCCTAATCTAATCCCCTCAGCATCACCCGATTTAATTTCACTGCAGTCCATTATCCTCGTTTTGCTTTTGTTGGTGTTCATCTTATATCCTCCTTTCAAGACACTGTCCATTCCGTTGAACTGCTCTTCCAAGTCCTTTGCTGTCTCTGAAAGAATTACAATGTCATCAGCGAACCTCAAAGTTTTTACTTCTTCTCCATGAATTTTAGTACCTACTCCGAATTTTTCTTTTGTTTCCTTTACTGCTTGCTCAATATACAGATTGAATAACATCGGAGAGAGGCTACAACCCTGTCTCACTCCTTTCCCAACCACTGCTTCCCCTTCATGCCCCTCGACTCTTATAACTGCCATCTGGTTTCTGTACAAATTTCGCTCCTTGTATTTTACCCCTGCCACCTTCAGAATTTGAAAGAGAGTATTCCAGTTAACGTTGTCAAAAGCTTTCTCTAAGTCTACAAATGCTAGAAACGTAGGTTTGTCTTTTCTTAATCTTTCTTCTAAGATAAGTCGTAAGGTTAGTATTGTCTCACGTGTTCCAACATTTCTACGGAATCCAAACTGATCTTCCCCGAGGTCCGCTTCTACCAGTTTTTCCATTCGTCTGTAAAGAATTCGCGTTAGTATTTTGCAGCTGTGACTTATTAAACTGATAGTTCGGTAATCTTCACATCTGTCAACACCTGCTTTCTTTGGGATTGGAATTATTATATTCTTCTTGAAGTCTGTGGGTATTTTGCCTGTCTCATACATCTTGCTCACCAGATGGTAGAGTTTTGTCATGACTGGCTCTCCCAAGGCCATCAGTAGTTCTAATGGAATGTTGTCTACTCCCGGGGCCTTGTTTCGACTCAGGTCTTTCAGTGCTCTGACAAACTCTGCACGCAGTATCTTATCTCCCATTTCATCTTCATCTACATCCTCTTCCATTTCCATAATATTGTCCTCAAGTACATCGGCCTTGTATAAACCCTCTATATACTCCTTCCACCTTTCTGCCTTCCCTTCTTTGCTTAGAACTGGGTTGCCATCTGAGCTCTTGATATTCATACAAGTGGTTCTCTTCTCTCCAAAGGTCTCTTTAATTTTGCTGTAGGCAGTATCTATCTTACCCCTAGTGAGACAAGCCTCTACATCCTTATATTTGTCCTCTAGCCATCCCTGCTTAGCCATTTTGCACTTCCTGTCGATCTCATTTTTGAGACGTTTGTATTCCTTTTTGCCTGCTTCATTTACTGCATTTTTATATTTTCTCCTTTCATCAATTAAATTCAATATTTCTTCTGTTACCCAAGGATTTCTATTAGCCCTCGTCTTTTTACCTACTTGATCCTCTGCTGCCTTCACTACTTCATCCCTCAGAGCTACCCATTCTTCTTCTACTGTATTTCTTTCCCCCATTCCTGTCAATTGTTCCCTTATACTCTCCCTGAAACTCTCTACAACCTCTGGTTCTTTCAGTTTATCCAGGTCCCATCTCCTTAAATTCCCACCTTTTTGCAGTTTCTTCAGTTTCAATCTGCAGTTCATAACCAATAGATTGTGGTCAGAATCCGCATCTGCCCCTGGAAATGTCTTACAATTTAAATCCTGGTTCCTAAATCTCTGTCTTACCATTATATAATCTATCTGATACCTTTTAGTATCTCCAGGATTCTTCCAGGTATACAACCTTCTTTTATGATTCTTGAACCAAGTGTTAGCTATGATTAAGTTATGCTCTGTGCAAAATTCTACAAGGTGGCTTCCTCTTTCATTTCTTCCCCCCAATCCATATTCACCTACTATGTTTCCTTCTCTCCCTTTTCCTACTGACGAATTCCAGTCACCCATGACTATTAAATTTTCGTCTCCCTTCACTATTTGAATAATTTCTTTTATCTCGTCATACATTCATCAATTTCTTCATCATCTGCAGAGCTAGTTGGCATATAAACTTGTACTACTGTAGTAGGCATGGGCTTTGTGTCTATCTTGGCCACAATAATGCGTTCACTATGCTGTTTGTAGTAGCTAACCCGCACTCCTATTTTTTTATTCATTATTAAACCTACTCCTGCATTACCCCTGTTTGATTTTGCATTTATAAATCTGTAATAACCTGACCAAAAGTCTTGTTCCTCCTGCCACCGAACTTCACTAAGTCCCACTATATCTAACTTTAACCTATCCATTTCCCTTTTTAAATTTTCTAACCTACCTACCCGATTAAGGGATCTGACATTCCACGCTCCGATCCGTAGAGTGCCAGTTTTCTTTCTCATTCGAGTGGTAGCTTTTTGAAAATGGCTGCAGCAGTATACTGCATACCTTTCTGGACAAGAGTGAAGGAAGTCCGATGCAAATGCAGTTTTGCTGTCTGTCGAGTATTAACTGAGTGAAAGCTGCTTATTCTTGGGAATAAGCTAATATTGTTCAAGAAATGATACTAAGGAATATATATATTGAGAGGCCAATGTCAAAATACCCAGACTCCTGAATAGGGTTCGACAAGAGTTTCGTGAACCTGCGCCACTTATTGCCCAAACCGCCCGTTTCTGAGCCAAAAATATCCTTTTAGAATGGGAAGAGTTACCCCAAAATATAATACCATACGATATAAGCGAATGAAAATAAGCAAAGCAGACCAATTTTCGTGCCGAAAGATCACTCACTTCAGATATCGTTAAAATAGCAAAAATTTTGCAGCATGAAGTCTTTGAGCAAGATCCTGAACGTGGACTTGCCACGACAGTTTACTAGGGGACTGATGACTTCAGATGTTAAGGCCCATAGTGCTGAGAGCCATTTGAACCATTTTGAAAACATCAGGTTTTGTTGAAATGTGTGTTATAAACTGTAAAAACTGGGTCTTACTGTGATTTATGTTAGTTTATTTTCTACAAGCCATGAACTTAGGTCGTGAACTGCACTATTTGAATCCAAGCCAATGCTGCACACATCATCAATTAATACTAAGTTAGTGTCATCAGCAAACAGAAATATTTTAGAGTTACCAGTAACACTACAGGCCATATCATTTATATAAATAAGGAACAGGAGTGGCCCCAAAACTGATCCCTGGGGCACCCTCCACTTGACTGTACCCCACATCTCAGCCATTCTCAACATTGTGAATAATGGCCCTTTGCTGTCTGTTGCTAAAGTAAGAGGTGAACCAATTGTGAGCTACTCCCCATATTTCGTAATGGTCCAACTTCTCGAGCAATATTTTGTGATCAACACAATCAAATGCCTTAGTTAAATCAAAAAATATGCCTAACGTTCGATACCTTTTGTTTAACCCATCCAGTACCTCACAGAGAAAAGAGAATATAGCATTTTCAGTTGTTAAACGACTTCTAAAGCCGAACTGTACATTTGATATCAAATCGTGTGATATAAAATGATCAATTATCCTTAATACACAGCCTTTTCAATAACTTTAGCAAACACTGATGGCATAGAAATACGTCTAAAATTGTCTACATTATCCCTTTCTCCCTTTTTATAAAGTGGCTTTACTACTGAGTACTTTAATCGTTCAGGAAACTGACCATTCTTAAAAGAAAAAGTACAAATATGGGTAAATACAGGGTTAACATGTGCAGAATAGTACTTTATCATTCTGCTAGGCACTCCATCATATCCATGACAGTCCTTAGTCGTCAGTGATTTAATTATTGACTCAATCTCCCCCTCGTCTGTATCACAAAGGTGTATTTCAGACATCAATCTCGGAAAGGCATTTGCCAAGAAAGTTATATGATTCCCTGTAGAAACTAAATTTTTATTTAATTCAACAGCAATGCTCAGAAAATTATTGTTAAATACTGTACATATATCTGATTTACCAGTAACAGAAATATTTTTTCTACGAACTGACTTTATATCGTCGACCTTGTGCTGCTGACCAGACACTTCCTTCACAACTGACCATACGGTTTTAATTTCATCCTGTGAATTGGCTATTCTATTTGCATACCACATACTCTTTGCTTTCATAATAACAGTTTTAAGCACCTTACAATACTGTTTGTAATGTGCTACTGTCGCTTGATTGTGACTGCTTCTAACATTTTGATATAATTCCCGCTTTGTTCTACATGACATCCTTATCCCACTAGTCAGTCACCCAGGCTGCCTATTACTGCTAGTACCCCGTTTACAACGTTCTAATGGAAAGTAACTCAGAAAGACCATGAGAATTGTATTAAGGAAAGCATTATATTTACCATCTATGTTACTGGCACTATAAACACCCTGGCACTCTTGTTCCTTGACAAGATTTAAAAAACTCTATATTGCTGTTGGATTAACTCCCTACATAGTTTGTAATTATATGTGACATTTGTTTGAGTCAAAAAGCCTTTTAGTGTTAAAATTTGTGCATCATGGGCTGAAAGACCTTTCACCCTTTTACTAACAGAATGCCATCTAGTAATGAAGAATGAATAAAAACATTGTCTATGACTGTGCTACTGTTCCCCTGCACCCTAGTTGGAAAAAACACAGTTTGCATCAGATCATATGAATTTAGGAGATCTACCAACATCCTTTTTCTTGCACAATCATGTACAAAATTAATATTGAAGTCACCACATATAACTACTTTCTGGTACTTCCTACAAAGTGAATCAAGAATCCTCTCCAGCTTAAGCAAAAATGCTCTGAAGTCGGAGTTAGGGGACCTATAAACAACAGCAATTAGAAGTTTAGTTTCACTAAATTCAACTAATGCTGCACAACTTTCAAATATCTGTTCAGTGCAGTGTCGTGATACGTCTGTGGAGTCAAATGAAATACTGTTTTTTACGTACAGGGCCACTCCCTGTACGTAAAAAACGTAGCCTGGTAAAGGAAGCCTCTGAATTATCAAATTATTTAAGTGGTGCTCTGATATACCAATAATTTCAGAGTTAACATCTATTACCAGTTCACTAACTTTATCTCTAATACCTCTTATATTTTGATGAAATATGCCAATTCCTTCTCTACTTGGAAACATTACATCCTCTGGAGGTGAGCCCTTAGTTACAGACACTTCCTTTAAGCAGGTATACCTATCAGCTGACTTCAGTCTAAAAAAGGTGCAGCTCTAACACCAACTACTACAGGAATTTTTCCATGAGTGTGTAACCTCCCCGCAAAATTTTTAAATGAAAAGAATTGAATGAAAATGCAAATAGAGCCATATGTTAGCTTCCCACAGTAATAAAACTCAATGATAATAAAAATGTGCAAAAATATTAAGTCCCCACAAAATTAACGTTAAGATGAACCTGATAAATTTTATAAGGGCAGCTGCGCTGACCTTCGGCCCTGTGAAATAATTAAACCTGAATAGAGAAACCAAAATTCTTACCTCAGTAAAACTGCATCAATATCTGCTCTTATTTTTCGGCACAGCTCCGTGCAATGCTGGCCCATGTTTAATTTTGATTCTTGGAGGGAATGCATAGGAAATATAATTTAACTTGAAATGAATCTTTTTGTTTAAAACAGTTACTTTAAAAGAAAATTATTATTGGGGCAATTCTTGAACAAATTAATTACAATTAACATGTGTTATTAGCTGAGCGCAATGCTGCTTGATTACCTTCAATAACAATATACCTCGTCCAGAACCGTGACCAGAGATGTAAGGAGAGCACGCCGCCGACCCATGTCGACGACCGCTCACTACAACCGTCCACTCGCTACTACTACTGCCGACTGAGTGCCACTCGCAACTGACTACCCGCTCTGCCGACTCCTCACACACAACTTCCGACTGGCTACTGCTGCAGACAGAGTGCAACTGAACTCTCGCGCGGTCAAGCGCAGACTAGCAACGATAAATAACTCTCTGGTCAGAGATTCTGTCATGCCTCGCCATCGCTGGTGCTGAATACATACGCGACGTACGCGTTTCAAGTGATACCACTACCACCACCACCACCCACTACACTCTCACCTATAAGCTTAGCCAGCCTCCCCTTCCCATACCTATTGAGGTGCAGGCCATGCCTAGTGAAACCCCATCTACTGATAGACCCAACTGGCTCCACTGAGATGCGATCCATGCCCTCCGCCATCAGTGCCCTCCCCAGCCCCACATTAACGCGCCTAACAGCCGCGTTAAGATGAGGCCGATCATGATGCTGAAAAAGTTGCACGAAATGCACATCAGTGCCACCAGTTTGAGTTGCTATCTTTACCAGGTCACCACCTACATATTCCCATACCTATCAAGACTATTCCCTGCTCCACTCACTATCACTACCTGATCCTCCATCGTAAAATTCCTACATAACTTCCCTAAGCTGTCAGTCACCTGAGCCAACCCTGCACTAGGCTTCACAATGCTGGTGGCCTGGTACTCACTCCCCAACACTTCCTGCAACTGCTGGCCCACACCTTTACCGTGCGAACTACCTCGCAGCAGAACCTTCTTCTTTCTGTTACACTTTGTAACTGACCTAGGCATCCTAACTGCTGAGGACTGCTGTAGGGAACATCGTCCGTCGATATAAACATGAAGACAGGGTAGAAAATCTGACACAGACAGAGTGTCCAAGGACATTTGTGAGGACGGAAGAGAGGGCAATAGTACAAAAGGCAAAGAAAGATCCACGAATCACAGCTACACGAATTGCTACTGAGGCTGAGAAAGAGTTTGGGAAGAAGGCTGCTCCTAGCACAATCAGACGAGTACTGTACAGAGAAAATTACCATGGGCGAACTACAAGAAAGCCGGCAGATGTGGCCGAGCGGTTCTAGGCGCTTCAGTCTGGAACCGCGCGACCGCTACGGTCGCAGGTTCGAATCCTGCCTCGGGCATGGATGTGTGTGATACCCTTAGGTTAGTTAGGTTTAAGTAGTTCTAAGTTCTAGGGGACTGAGTCCCATAGTGCTCAGAGCCATTTGAACCATTTTTTGCAAGAAGTAATCCTTACATCAGTCCTGCCAGTAGTAAGAAGAGGCTGCTATTCGCAAGGGAACATATAAACAAGAACATGGAGTGGTGGAATCAAGTAATTTTTTCAGATGAATCAAAATTTAGCATATCAGGACCGGATGGACGAATAACGGTCTGGCGGCAGCCCAACAAAGTGCTGGAAGAAAATTATATGCAAGCTATAGTGAAACATGGCAGGGGCATGTTGTGGTTTGGGTTGTATGTCGGCCCAAGGAATGGGTGAGATAGTCTTCATTGACGAAACAATGGATAAAAATGTATACCTTCAGATTCTAAGGAACAATTTGAAGAAGAGCACAGAAAATATGGGGATTGGAGATTGTTTCAAATTTTATCAGGGCAACGACCCCAAACATACCGCCTATATTGTGCGGTAGTGGCTCCTGTATAACTGTCTAAAAGTTGTCAGTCCCCCTCCACAAAGTCCGGACATGAATCCTATAGAAATTTATGGGATGCGTGAGAAAGATATATTCCCCATACAGTCGAAACAAGGCGTCAGGAGAAGACTGCAAGAAAAAGGGAAAATCTAAGAATTTCGTACTTACAGAAGCTTGTACGAAGAATGCCAAAACGGCTGACACAAGTGTTACAACGTCGCAGTAGAAGTACAAAGTACTAATTCCTCATTATTTCCTAGTTTGTGGCTTACTACTGTACTTTGCCCCAAAACTTTTGCGAATGCAAATCTGTGTTATTTCACGTAAATATGAAATTATTTGTTATTTATTTCTCTGTAAATATCATTCTGTCTGTTGGAATAACAAACATAATGCGTTTAATTGTTTATCTGTTATTTCTCAAAGTAAATACAAAACTATTCTGTTTGTCCCAAAACTTAATGAAAGTCACTGTAGATACCTAGTGATGAAGTACTGGATGCAATCGAGGAAAAAATAAATTTATGTCACAACATAAACTTGATTAAAAGAAGGACACATCCATAGGCACGAAGGAATAGTCAGTCCGAAAAGTATGTGTGAGGGAATGGGTGTAAAATTGTAAAGGGAAGAGATAACTACAATAAGCAGGTTCAAGTGGCTGTCACGGTTAAGTCCAACCTGAGCACGTGGTCTGTGCCTGCAACCCTCTCATTGGCCTCTTCGACCATTTGTTGACACACACCACGGCACGAATGCGCCCAGCACTGCTTCGCTAAATGCACAAGTAAAGCCACTGACCTCACATTATTTGCCGATTCACTTCAAGCTTCAGCTCAAACAAAGTAACGTTGCCCCTGCGCAGCGATGCATTCATACGCCTGTTGCACCGTGCGCTTCGTTCTTTAGAAGCAGCCGTCTCTATTGTTAACCCATTCGTGGTTGATGGGACACATACAGAGGTTGAACAGAAACGTGAAACGCCGTGAGAAGCGCATGCTTGAATGTAAATGCAGATATTAGCCAAGGCTCCATGTAGCGTTGTTGTATTTGACACCTGTGCAATGCACTTAATATGCTGCGAGAATCAGTCGTGCTCAGATCAGTATTTTGTGTACTTGTGAGTGTATTACATCGGAGCCAAGTGTTTTAGAGCGTAGGCAAATTGTTGGTCCCCGTATAGTGAGCGCTGCCATAACCAAGGTAACCGAAGTGTTTGGTGTTCTAAGAGGCACAGTATCGAAGATTTATACTGCATACATGCAAAGCGGAAAAACATCATCCGCTAAGTCACAAGATAGACGAAAGCGCTTATTGGGTGACAGTGACTGACGGTCATTGAAGAAGATTGTGACGAAATATATAGGAACGACAGCTGTAAAAGTTACTGCAGAACTGGGGTCTAGTGAAGCAGGGGATCCAACCCGTCGGCTTTGACCAATGACGTCATACATTACTCATAGATAATAATGTCCTCACTTTCAGCGATAGATAATAAAACAGTTCTGTGTTCCGGATAAGCGCTATCATTGTACATTAAAACAACAGAATGTGATTTTAAAAGAGATCGCTACACATTGCTCAAAACATTCTTCGTGTGCATTTATTTAAATAATTGGTTGTTTGCAATTCATTCGGTACTTAATTTGATTCTTAATCATATTGAGGCAATTTGGAATATTAGTTTCTTTAAAAAATGTGTGTGAAATCTTATGGGATTTAACTGCTAAGGTCATCAGTCCCTAAGCTTACACACTACTTAACCTAAATTATCCTAAGGACAAACACACACACCCATGCCCGAGGGAGGAGTCGAACCTCCGCCGGGACCAGCCACACAGTCCATGACTGCAGCGCCTGAGACCGCTCGGCTAATCCCGCGCGGCTGTTAGTTTCTTATTTTAGGACAATTTTTAGTATCTCATTTTCGTTTGTGGGTGTAGATTTGTCTGTTTCGATGAACATGGTTGATTTGAGAGAGGCTACTGGGAGTAGACATATTGGCCACTATTTGTTTTTTTACAAATGTATGGTCTCGATGCCGAGTTTGTTCACTGTCGTGAGTGCGGCAAACATATGCGCCTCACAAGTGTATCTCGTCGCCGTACTCACGACTTATTCGTATGGCGCTGCAGCAAAGATCGGTTGTGGCGGTCCATTAGACGAAGGACCGTGGTTCGAAAATCTAAGCTCTCCTTGAGAGACATTATGAAAATCACGTACTATTGGTGTTTTAGATATCCTGTGTGGCTGTGTGTCCATGAATGTCGTGTGAGTAAGCGTACAGTTGTGGATCAGTACTTCTGGGAGGGGGGGGGGGGGGTTATGGCTCTGAGCTCTATGGGACTCAACTGCTGTGGTCATAAGTCCCCTAGAACTTAGAACTACTTAAACCTAACTAACCTAAGGACAGCACACAACACCCAGCCATCACGAGGCAGAGAAAATCCCTGACCCCGCCGGGAATCGAACCCGGGAACCCGGGCGTGTGGGGGGGGGGGGTTATGGTCGAAATTGGCGAGTCTCATTTTGGCTAAAGGAAGTGCAACAGGGGGTAACCTCCGGTGCGATTATGAGTTTGGGGGGCTGTAGTTTCAGGTGAAGAGTGTGACGATGTAGTGTTTAAAGTAGTGCCCAATCGAAGGGAGTAAGTTTTGGTCAGCTTAATTGAAGATCACGTTGCAGAGGGTTCCATTGTAATTTCACATGGTTTTTCTTCATATAGGGATTCATGGGAAAAGGGTTATCAGCATCTCGTAGTTAATCACATTGTTAAGTTCAGGTCATTATCCATAGGGGCTTGCACAAATAACATAGAGGGTTATTGGTCAGCTGTGAAATCTCTTGTACGGAGGGGGAAACGTCGGATTTCCACACTTCAAAGTCACCTAGACGAATATTCATGGATGCGTAGTAATCCCCCAATTTATTGACCGTTTAAATGTTTTGTTAAACGTGTTGGGCAAATGTACCGTCCGAAATATGTCATCTAATTTCACATTAGCATGGAGGGGGGGGGGGTAAGGGGTGTGTGTGAATGTGTGTGTCTGTGCGTGTAACTGTGTGTGTGTGTGTGTGTGTGTGTGTGTGTGTGTGTGTGTGTGTGTCTGTGAGTGTTTTCGTAATGTTTTGTTTGTTGCGTACGTGGGCATGTGATTTTTGTTGATGTCTTTCTAGGCGAGCTTCGGTTCTTTTAAGAAGTTCCCGCGTGTTAAGTTCAGTTTTCCATTTTTTCTTTTACTGCATTTGCCTATTTTGACGTATTTCATTTTTGTATTACACCATTACGTATGTTTTCGTGTACTGCAGTACGTAAAAGAAATTTCGCAGTTGTCGTTCTTCTTTCGTTTCGCAGTACTAGTACCTTTACGATTTTTTCGAATCTGTGCTAGCAATATTAAAGGCGAAACGCCCGACACAACTAAAATTTGTATCCCGTCCTTCAGTTGACCTTTACACTGACACTACCTATTCGAAAAAAAACGACATATGTAACACTGATGAGATTTACCTACATATGTCAACTGGAGAGCAGGATACAAATGTTGTGTACAGCTATATAGCTCAACTAAAGAATGGGATACTATTGTCACTGCTGTGATGAAAACTATAACTTTCGGTCGATACTACTAGCAACGAAGGTGGAAAAAACTGTGCCCCATAGTGAAGTACAGTATACAAATTGTATGTGTGTCGTCTTATTGCCTGTTCGCGTACTTCAACTGAGGTACAGGTTGCAAATGTAACGTACGTCCACTTCCACGTTTTCGTTAGCAGTGTACATATATATATAGGTGAACGGAAGTATGGGATACAAATATTATGTACGTAGCTCCTTCCGCCCTCGGTAGTACTATTATCTACGAAAGAGCAGCCTATTAGTGGTAGCGGAGGCGAAAGAAACAACACATGTAAAATTTGTTTCCCGTGCTTCAGTTGACCTATATAGTTCAACTGAACAACAGGATATTAATGCTAACGGAAACGAAGAATTCGACGTACGCTAAACTTGTATCCCGTACTGCAGTTAACCAATGCAGATCGAATGAGGTTTGAGATAAAACCCGTATATACAGGGTGTTACAAAAAGGTACGGCCAAACTTTCAGGAAACATTCCTCTCACACAAATAAAGAAAAGATGTTATGTGGACATGTGTCCGGAAACGCTTAATTTCCATGTTAGGAGCTCATTTTAGTTTCGTCAGTATGTACTGTACTTCCTCGATTCACCGCCATTTGGCCCAATTGAAGGAAGGTAATGTTGACTTCGGTGCTCGTGTTGACATGCGACTCATTGCTCTACAGTACTAGCATCAAGCACATCAGTACGTAGCATCAACAGGTTAGTGTTCATCACGAACGTGGTTTTGCAGTCAGTGCAATGTTTACAAATGCGGAGTTGGCAGATGCCCATTTGATGTATGGATTAGCACGGGGCAGTAGCCGTGGCGCGGTACGTTTGTATCGAGACAGATTTCCAGAACGAAGGTGTCCCGACGGGAAGACGTTCGAAGCAATTGATCGGCGTCTTAGGGAGCACGGAACATTCCAGCCTATGACTCGCGACTGGGGAAGACCTAGAACGACGAGGACACCTGCAATGGAGGAGGCAATTCTTCGTTCAGTTGACGATAACCCTAATGTCAGCGTCAGAGAAGTTGCTGCTGTACAAGGTAACGTTGACCACGTCACTGTATGGAGAGTGCTACGGGAGAACCAGTTGTTTCCGTACCATGTACAGCGTGTGCAGGCACTATCAGCAGCTGATTGGCCTCCACGGGTACACTTCTGCGAATGGTTCATCCAACAATGTGTCACTCCTCATTTCAGTGCAAATGTTCTCTTTACGGATGAGGCTTCATTCCAACGTGATCAAATTGTAAATTTTCACAATCAACAGTGTGGGCTGACGAGAATCCGCACGCAATTGTGCAATCACGTCATCAACACAGATTTTCTGTGAACGTTTGAGCAGGCATTGTTGGTGATATCTTGATTGGGCCCCATGTTCTTCCACCTACGCTCAATGGAGCACGTTATCATGATTTCGTACGGGATACTCTACCTGTGCTGCTAGAACATGTGCCTTTACAAGTACGACACAACATGTGGTTCATGCACGATGGAGCTCCTGCACATTTCAGTCGAAGTGTTCGTACTCTTTTCAACAACAGATTCGGTGACCGATGGATTGGTAGAGGCGGACCAATTCCATGGCCTCCACGCTCTCCTCACCTCAACCCTCTTGACTTTCATTTATGGGGGCATTTGAAAGCTCTTGTCTACGCAACCCCGGTACCAAATGTAAAGACTCTTCGTGCTCGTATTGTGGACGGCTGTGATACAATACGCCATTCTCCAGGGCTGCATCAGCGCATCAGGGATTCCATGCGACGGAGGGTGGATGCATGTATCCTCCCTAACGGAGGACATTTTGAACAATTCCTGTAACAAAATGTTTGAAGTCACGCTGGTGCGTTCTGTTGCTGTGTGTTTCCATTCCATGATTAATGTGATTTGAAGAGAAGTAATAAAATGAGCTCTAAAATGGAAAGTAAGCGTTTCCGGACACATGTCCACATAACGTATTTTCTTTCTTTGTGTGTGAGGAATGTTTCCTGAAAGTTTGGCCGTACCTTTTTGTAACACCCTGTATGTGACATGAGGTATTCTTTGTTACCAATATTTCCATCCATTCTTTCCCCTTCATTATCCACAGAAAAAATACAAGTACGCGATATCCTTATCGTGAAAGTACTATTTGCCTTGATATATGTCAACTATATTTTTCGTCTCTCGTATTCCTTTCTTTCTGAACAGTCTTGTCAGCTCTTTTATCTGTGTAATAAATGCCCTCTGGCCAATTCTAACGTCATTGGTCAAAGCCGACGGGTTGTATCCCCTGCTTCACTCGATCCCAGAACTGAATGTCGCACTCGCAACTCTGTCAGCCCTAAAACAAAACTACTGGAGCGCCATAAGCTGGGACTTGCCGGGTGAGGTGAAGTTGCAGAACCACATAAGTGATACAAATGCCCCTAACAGAAAAACCTGGTGCCGAAGCCATAAAACCTGGGCAATGAAGCAATGGAAGAAAGTCACTTTGTCGGATGAGTCTTGTTGGATACTGTTTCCAACTTCTGGTCGAGTTTGTGTGTGGCTTATGTCATTTGAAGTCTACAATGCAGACTGCTGCTTGCTGCCAACAGTGAAACATGGCGGGTGTTCGGTGACGATTTGGGCAGCCATATCCCGTGGCCCATGGCTACTCAGGTCGCCTTACTGTCAAGGATTATGTGACCATTTTGACTGATCAGGTCCGTCCCATGGTATAATATTTGTTCCCCAGTGATGATACTGTGTGCCAAGATTACATGGTCCTCGTTCACAAAGTTCGCATCGACCAGGACCGGTTTTGTGAGCACGAGGATGGATGGTAGCTTTTCTCCTGGCCACCACAGCCACCGGGGTCTCAATATTGTTGAGCTTTTATTTTCTACTTTGGACAGAACGTTGCATGATCGTTATCCACCTCCACATCGTTATGTGAAGTCGCCACTGTTTTGCAGGAAGAATGGTATAATATCCCCTTTAAAACCACACAGCACATATATTTATCCATTGTGAGATGACTGGAAGCTGTTTTGAATACCAACGAGTTTCTTACATCGTATTGGGCGTGGTCATATGTCATGATTTTGGCGTTTCCATAATTTTGTCCACCCGCTCTATGTCTCACTTAACAAAATGCATTTTTGAGCGTCTCTGTCCCATGTCTGTTTTTAGTAATACCATCGAGCAACGAGCTTTCAGAATCGTGGGCTGCATATATGGAAAGCTGTGAGCGATCACGTGCGCCGGCGTACGCTAATAGGTGACACTGCAAAGACGCCCATACAGGGATAGGTCAGGAGTCCACTACACGCAGCAAGCGGCTACACGGGTAGCAGGGGTTGTGTGGCGTGGACTGGGCGGTTTTTTAGGTTAGATGGCCTCGGGCAAGTACAGAAAGGGCAACAGCCTCAAAGGGTGCGGAGCAAAGTCAGGACATGCGGGGACCAAGCAGCAATCGGTATTGTAATTGTAAACTGTCGAAGCTGCGTTGGTAAAGTACCGGAACTTCAATCGCTGATAGAAAGCACCGAAGCTGAAATCGTTATAGGTACAGAGAGCTGGCTTAAGCCAGAGATAAATTCTGCCGAAATTTTTACAAAGGTACAGACGGTGTTTAGGAAGGATAGATTGCATGCAACCGGTGGTGGAGTGTTCGTCGCTGTTAGTAGTAGTTTATCCTGTAGTGAAGTAGAAGTGGATAGTTCCTGTGAATTATTATGGGTGGAGGTTACACTCAACAACCGAGCTGGGTTAATAATTGGCTCCTTTTACCGACCTCCCGACTCAGCAGCGTTAGTGGCAGAACAACTGAGAGAAAATTTGGAATACATTTCACATAAATTTCCTCAGCATGTTATAGTCTTAGGTGGAGATTTCAATTTACCAGGTATAGACTGGGACACTCAGATGTTTAGGACGGGTGGTAGGGACAGAGCATCGAGTGACATTATACTGAGTGCACTATCCGAAAATTACCTCGAGCAATTAAACAGAGAACCGACTCGTGGAGATAACATCTTGGACCTACTGATAACAAATAGACCCGAACTTTTCGACTCCGTAAGTGCAGAACAGGGAATCAGTGATCATAAGGCCGTTGTAGCATCCCTGAATATGGAAGTTAATAGGAATATAAAAAAAGGGAGGAAGGTTTATCTGTTTAGCAAGAGTAATAGAAGGCAGATTTCAGACTACCTAACAGATCAAAACGAAAATTTCTGTTCCGACACTGACAATGTTGAGTGTTTATGGAAAAAGTTCAAGGCAATCGTAAAATGCGTTTTAGACAGGTACGTGCCGAGTAAAACTGTGAGGGACGGGAAAAACCCACCGTGGTACAACAACAAAGTTAAGAAACTACTGCGAAAGCAAAGAGAGCTTCACTCCAAGTTTAAACGCAGCCAAAACCTCTCAGACAAACAGAAGTTAAGCGATGTCAAAGTTAGCGTAAGGAGGGCTATGCGAGAAGCGTTCAGTGAATTCGAAAGTAAAATTCTATGTACAGACTTGACAGAAAATCCTAGGAAGTTCTGGTCTTACGTTAAATCAGTAAGTGGCTCGAAACAGCATATCCAGACACTCCGGGATGATGATGGCATTGAAACAGAGGACGACACGCGTAAAGCTGAAATACTAAACACCTTTTTCCAAAGCTGTTTCACAGAGGAAGACCGCACTGCAGTTCCTTCTCTAAATCCTCGCACAAACGAAAAAATGGCTGACATCGAAATAAGTGTCCAAGGAATAGAAAAGCAACTGAAATCACTCAACAGAGGAAAGTCCACTGGACCTGACGGGATACCATTTCGATTCTACACAGAGTACGCGAAAGAACTTGCCCCCCTTCTAACAGCCGTGTACCGCAAGTCTCTAGAGGAACGGAGGGTTCCAAATGATTGGAAAAGAGCACAGGTAGTCCCAGTCTTCAAGAAGGGTCGTCGAGCAGATGCGCAAAACTATAGACCTATATCTCTGACGTCGATCTGTTGTAGAATTTTAGAACATGTTTTTTGCTCGAGTATCATGTCGTTTTTGGAAACCCAGAATCTACTATGTAGGAATCAACATGGATTCCGGAAACAGCGATCGTGTGAGACCCAACTCGCGTTATTTGTTCATGAGACCCAGAAAATATTAGATACAGGCTCCCAGGTAGATGCTATTTTTCTTGACTTCCGGAAGGCGTTCGATACAGTTCCGCACTGTCGCCTGATAAACAAAGTAAGAGCCTACGGAATATCAGACCAGCTGTGTGGCTGGATTGAAGAGTTTTTAGCAAACAGAACACAGCATGTTGTTATCAATGGAGAGACATCTACAGACGTTAAGGTAACCTCTGGCGTGCCACAGGGGAGTGTTATGGGACCATTGCTTTTCACAATATATATAAATGACCTAGTAGATAGTGTCGGAAGTTCCATGCGGCTTTTCGCGGATGATGCTGTAGTATACAGAGAAGTTGCAGCATTAGAAAATTGTAGCGAAATGCAGGAAGATCTGCAGCGGATAGGCACTTGGTGCAGGGAGTGGCAACTGTCCCTTAACATAGACAAATGTAATGTATTGCGAATACATAGAAAGAAGGATCCTTTATTGTATGATTATATGATAGCGGAACAAACACTGGTAGCAGTTACTTCTGTAAAATATCTGGGAGTATGGGTGCGGAACGATTTGAAGTGGAATGATCATATAAAATTAATTGTTGGTAAGGCAGGTGCCAGGTTGAGATTCATTGGGAGAGTGCTTAGAAAATGTAGTCCATCAACAAAGGAGGTGGCTTACAAAACACTCGTTCGACCTATACTTGAGTATTGCTCATCAGTGTGGGATCCGTACCAGATCGGGTTGACGGAGGAGATAGAGAAGATCCAAAGAAGAGCGGCGCGTTTCGTCACAGGGTTATTTGGTAACCGTGATAGCGTTACGGAGATGTTTAGCAAACTCAAGTGGCAGACTCTGCAAGAGAGGCGCTCTGCATCGCGGTGTAGCTTGCTCGCCAGGTTTCGAGAGGGTGCGTTTCTGGATGAGGTATCGAGTATATTGCTTCCCCCTACTTATACCTCCCGAGGAGATCACGAATGTAAAATTAGAGAGATTAGAGCGCGCACGGAGGCTTTCAGACAGTCGTTCTTCCCGCGAACCATACGCGACTGGAACAGGAAAGGGAGGTAATGACAGTGGCACGTAAAGTGCCCTCCGCCACACACCGTTGGGTGGCTTGCGGAGTATGAATGTAGATGTAGATGTAGGGAGAAGCTGGGGGGGGGGGGGCTAACTCTCAGAGCAAGGAAAAATAGCATAGTGAGCTGTTTTTCTTGCAAGAAAATGATTTAAAGGCCTGTATTATGCAGGTTTTTAACAGGGTCGGAATTGAACTTTTTTTTATGTCTACTTATAAGTCGCTATTCATCTTCCAAAATATTAAAAATACTCCATATTCCCAGGTCTAGACTCTGCCCCCCCGCTCTGCAAAAAATCGTATGGGCGCCCTCCGCACAGAGTGTGTATCTGACGAAAAATCAAATCCAGTTACCATCTCATTCGTTCCAAGAACGTCTGAAGTGAGTAACTGTGTTTCCCTATAAACTATATAGACTCTCGTTTGAACAAAATATCTACGCTCCTCAATAATCTTGCTAATTTTTATTGCAATGCAGAGACTACAGCAAATTTCATAGAATGTAAAAAAAAAATGTTATGTGGTATGTCAAAGCCATCTACATCTACATCTACATCCATAATCCGCAAGCCAACTGACGGTGTGTGACGGAGGGTACTTTGAGTACCTCTATCGGTTCTCCCTTCTATTCCAGTCTCGTATTGTTCGTGGAAAGAAAGATTGTCGGTATGCCTCTGTGTGGGCTCTAATCTCTCTGATTTTATCCTCATGGTCTCTTTGCAAGATATACGTAGGAGGGAGCAATATACTGCTTGACTCCTCGGTGAAGGTACGTTCTCGAAACTTCAAGAAAAGCCCGTACCGAGCTACTGAGCGTCTCTCCTGCAGAGTCTTCCACTGGAGTTTATCTATCATCTCCGTAACGCTTTCGTGATTACTAAATGATCCTGTAACGAAGCGCGCTGCTCTCCGTTGGATCTTTTCTATCTCTTCTATCAACCCTATCTGGTACGGATCCCACACTGCTGAGCAATATTCAAGCAGAGGGCGAACAAGTGTACTGTAACCTACTTCCTTTGTTTTCGGATCGCATTTCCTTAGGATTCTTCCAATGAATCTCAGTGTGGCATCTCCTTTACCGACGATCAACTCTATATCATTCCATTTTAAATCACTCCTAATGCCTACTCCCAGATAATTTATGGAATTAACTGCTTCCAGTTGCTGACCTGCTATATTGTAGCTAAATGATAAAGGATCTTTCTTTCTATGTATTCGCAGCATATTACACTTGTCTACATAGAGATTTAATTTTTGTTGTTTTGTTGAAAATTAGTACGTGACATTTCATGTTTTCCATTGTCATGAGAATAAATGTGTTTTGGTACAGTTTTCATACACTTTTGCTGAATTTATCGTCCTGATAAAGTACCTCTATAAATAAAAATTTAACTTTGAAAATCCAGGTTCAAATGAAACGCAGTCCTAGTTAGGTTCATGGGACCCTCTTATCCCGCCACACTGATTTTTCAGAATCGGCCAGCTTAAAATTTCGTTGTTAGTGAAACCGACGTATTAATCACGAGGAAATGATGTTTTTGATTAAGGAAACTGACATATTAATCATGAGGGAATGATGTTTTTGATATTTTGTTTTCTAAATAAGTGGAAAATGAATTTTAACCACAAAAGGTTTAATGCGATCATTTTCTTATTCAATATTCCAGTCAGTTCTGCCCAATTATTGGTTGTACTGACAAAACCTATCAAACCGATCGTTTACAGACTCGCTACCTGTAACTTATAAGTTCTGGGGGATATACGTTTGTATGGAGACTTCAACTCTTGAACCACAGCACCCATGACAGGTGATGGTCATTTGCAACGGTTCGCGCACCCGAGATCACGTAAATACGTGATCTGGACCCCCGTACCACTACATTGTCCCCTCCTATGCCGTGCCGTCTGCGCAGGTTGAGGTCAAGTTGTTTTGTACGGACTCTGCCAGCGTGTTTCTATTCGTCTCAGAGGCCACAAGTTTGAGATTTGTACATATTTATGTTTCCCAATGCATATCAGCCTATTGCCGATTCAAAGTAAAACTATTTCATTCTGTAGCACCACCGGATGTGACTTTCATTTATCACTTGTAGCATATCTCTTTTCGCCACACTCATCTATTCTGTGTATGTGTCTAGTTTTAGGTATAAACGCATCATATTCTGCACGCATTACGTGTTTCAGTAATATACGGATTTAGACCTCGCGACTGACTGCCATTCTGCTGGTTGCACAATTTTAATTATAAATGTGTGACATTTGCACACAGAAGTATAAAACTATGAACATGGCCTGTATACAACACGTGCAAAATACCAGCATGCAAATATTTGCTATCGCAGATTTTGACGATCATACATCCAACAAATGTATTTTGGTACTTGAAGATGGCCTAAGGCTGAAATGGTACGATTGTGCAAAAAATAAACCAAAAACTAACAGTTGCAGGCGGAAATGAATCATTTAAAATAGAGGTAAAATTTGATTCATTTCATTCTACCATTCGCATAGTTGTTTTCACAGAAAGCCGTACTGCATCCACAGGTTATTTTCACTATTCTGACAGCCGACTGCATTACACAAGTAGACTGTGAACTGTCTCTCTCAGACGCGATATGATTATCAAGCTTGCATCGCCGGTTAAAGTGCAACTGACAGCCAATCTGACATCTCGACTAGTCGACATGGACACGTGAGCTAGGCGTGATACTTTGTTTGATATCGGATAATCTTGTAAATATCAAGTGCAGTGTTAATATCTGTATACAAAGGTCTCGTGATATTCAACATATTACTTCTCTGCAACGGAATGCTGAGTGAAGGCTACGGCTGATAAGTAATACAGAAACAAAGTAGCCTTATACGCCCACCATTGTATTCACTGCTTGTGTGTCAACTCCGAGTAAAGATGAGCAAAAATAGTTGCAGTTGGCGGAGGCATTTTTAACACCTGAATCAATACAGTACAATATAGCGTGAAGTGCAGGGAAGAGGGTGCTTCCCGTAGTACTATGTGTTAGGGTTATTTCCCGTTACTCTCGTGAAAGGAGCGCAAGAACAAAGATTGCTTGGACGCCTCTGTGAGAACTGTAATAAATCTTGTATATTTATATGTATGGTATCTGTTGTTTTGGTGCTGCCGCGCGGGGTAAGCCGAGCGGTCTAGGCGCTGCAGTCATGGACTGTGCGGCTGGTCCCGGCGGAGGTTCGAGTCCTCCCTCGGGCATGGGTGTGTGTGTTTGTCCTTAGGATAATTTAGGTTAAGTAGTGTGTAAGCTTAGGGACTGATGACCTTAGCAGTTAAGTCCCATGAGATTTCACACACACTTGAGCATTTTTTTTTTTTTTTTGTGCTTTTGGACACGTCCCAAAAACGTAGACACCATTTGTGTTTGATTATGTAGCTGTATATATACATGACGAAATTAAAATTCGGACATTAGATGCAATCGGGCATTGAAATAAATTTAGTGGCGGCAAGTGAAAATTTGTGCCGGACAGGGATTCGATCCCAGATTTCCCGCTTTGCGGGAGTGGTCCCCTTATCGATTTGGCTACCCGAGCACGCTTCACGTTCAAAGGAAATTCCCAACCTGTCGCACACTAAATACGGATAGTGGATGAAAAACAAATGGTGTCTGTTTTTTCGGGACACGGCCGAAAGAATAGGAACCACACATATGAATATATGCATCTCGACGGCAAATAATGATTGTTCAGAGCAGACGCGTTGTTCGTTCGACATCTTGCGGTAATCGGCGTGAGGCTGCAAGCAATGAAGGTAATGAACAGGGGACGCTACGAGTGAAGTGTGCGCGAAGTTGGGAATTTGGGTTCCATATTCTACGATGGAGCACGAGTGGTTCGTAAGCAGCCTTATTTGTAAGTGACTGCATTTTCCCAGTATCCTACCAGTGACACCTGCTTTACTTACAACTGTGCCCATGTCGTCGTTCCATTTCATATCTTCGCAAATTATAGTTTCCATGAGTTAGCTGAACCCAGTTGTGACTCACTGATATCGTAATCACAGGACATTACTTTTTCCCGCTTTGTAACGTACATAATTTTATATTTATGAACGTTCAAGACAAGCTGTCAATGTTTGCACCACTTTGGAATCTTATCGACAGCGGAGTGAATATTTTTGCCTTCATCCAGTACATCGTTACAGGTAACTGCATGATCTGCTAAAATTCTGAGGTTTCTGCTAATATGGTCTGCAATAAGAGTTGTACTGAAACAGTGACAATGGAATAGAGCAAGTTACGATCTGTTAAGGAGGGATGTGTATAAAATTGGTCAAAAAATGTTGAAAATTTTTCCCCACCTGTTGGTTCTGTAGCCTGCTTGAAATAATGTCTCCAATTTTCAGAGTTTAATTCGTGCTACAAATGTAAAAGCCGTCTTGTTTCAACTAATGCGCAGTGTCATGCCCCCTTTTCTACACGACTCTGTCGTTGTTTGCGATATTTTACTATTTCCTGCCATTAGAGAAGCCATATGTAGAGTATAGAAGGCTGTGAGCCCATTTATGATGCGATTAATTACGATTTATTAAAGAAATGCCACACGATGAAACACAAAACCCGAACAAAAGCTTTCATGATCTCATTTAGAAGAGGCGCCCAAAGACAACATTTTGCTCATCTACTGTCGTTAAAATTTCCTCATACCCTTGTTTGGTGTTCAATGACGGTAATGCCGGAAGAATCAGAATCCTTATGAGACTAGGATTTGATGCAGGTTGCTTCACTGAAAACCTGCTAAAGAAGACTGAAAATGTGGGTATTGCAAGTTTTGCAATATCGGTGAAGGATATTGGCAAAATGACACGACAGAAGACTCAGACTAGAAGATAATAGCTATATGAAAACCAAAAGGACGAAACGTATGGTTATTGCCAACATTAAGGTACTTGTTACCGGCACAAATGCAAAGAAAACCTATTTTCTCCATTGCTTGAAACTTTCATTCCTCTTTGTATGAGGAACATTTACTGGTAAACCATTGTAGATAAGAAGATGAAATTTGCTACTGACTTTGTACATACTGTGATACAACTCCCTATGGACGGAAAGTGAATTACTGTCAAATTTATTTAAATTTTTGTGAAATAAGAATTACTATGTATCTTACACATAAATTTGAAAAAAAATTATTACGAGAGTTGTAAGACAGATATAAAAAAACTTTATATGTAACTGCGTATTTTCTTGTACGTCCTCTCTTAATGTACCATCACTTAGTTACCATTCATGAAATTTTCTAACAGCTATACCGAGATAACAAGTCAGAAGTGAATATATATTTATGCGATGGTAACAGTCCCCATATCGCCCTCTTTCATCGTACGTCCATATACCCCCGAAACGCAGTTACATGCAAGCACACTCACACACACATACACATATGCATGTGTGTGTGTGTGTGTGTGTGTGTGTGTGTAAACATCCGTGGGTGTTTCGGGAGGATATGGACGTACAATGAAAGAGGGCGATAGGGGGACAATTGCCATCAGATTGCACCATCAGATGGCACACTTCAACCTACACAAACTTGAACCTGCAGCGTCTGTACCAGCGTCGCCAGATTTAATTCATCTACACTCCGTCACCCTTGTTTTAATTTTTTTTTATGTTCATCTCGTAAACTCTTTTCAAGACATTATTCATCCCGTTGAAATGCTCTACCATGTCCTTTAGCGTCTCTGATAGAATCACATGTCATCGGCACACCTCAAAGGGTTACTTTATCCTCCCTGAACTTTTATTGCTTTCCAAATGTCTCCTTAGTTTCCTTTACTGTTTTCTCGATGTACTGATAGAATAACATCGAGGAGGTGGTAGGCAACAGCCCTGTCTCACTCCTTTTCCAACTACTGCTTTCTTGTAATATTCGTCGACTCTTCATAAGTGCAGTCTGGTTTCTGTGCATGTTGTGATAACCTTTCGCTTCCTGTATTTTATCCCATCTACCTTCAGAATTTCAAACAGTGTATTCCAGACAGCATTATTACGGGGCGTGAGTCGTGCTTGGGTAGCTCAGTTGGTAGAGCACTTGCCCGCGTACACACAGTTTTAATCTGCCAGGAAGTTTCATATCAGCGCACACTCCGCTGCAGAGTGAAAATCTCATTCTGGAAGCATTATTACAAGTTTGCGCTAAATCTACAAATGCTACAAATTCTTTAACTTATGTCATAAGATACTTCGTATACTCAGCATTTCGCAGACATCCAAAGCGATATTCTCCTTCTATCAGTTTTCCATGCTTCTATAAATACTTCGTGTCAGTATTTTGCAACTATGACGTAGTAGACTAATATTAACAGCTGTCAGCACCTACATTATTTGGAATTGGCGTCACTACTTCCTCTTGAAGTCTGTTGATATTTCCCCAGCCCCGCACATTTCGCACACCAGGAGAAATAGCTTTTTTATGTCTGATTCATCCGATAAACTTAATAAATCTGAGGAAATGTCTCCTATTTCGGAGCCTTGTTTCGACTTGGGTCTTTCAATGTTCTATCAAATTTCGCGACGTATTGCTCTGCAGATTTATTCAATTGCGGACTCGGATTTATTCTCTGCGCCGCTGTGCTATAAAGTCTAATTAAAGTCGACGGCCTTTCCTTAACCCATGAAACAGCCTGAAAATTATCACTAATCGCGTACCACCAACATGTGTTTGGTACCAATCAAATTACTTACTTGTAGAAGAGGCTCAGATCAGACCACTGGATTGCTAAACGAACAATGCAGTCACTACACCGTCACAAATTGGTATCTAGCAATTTCTGCTGATAATATTCTCAATAAACTAAACAATATAACAACCTATGGGAATGGAAATGGTCCCCAAGGATAGATGCGTGTTAGTGTTGATCCTGTGTGCCTTCCAGAATGAAGAGATCCCCCAGGCAATTCCACGAAAACATTCGCCAGAACATTCCCTCCTCCGACGTCGACCCTTCCGACGATTGATGTAGGACCGTACACGACAAAGGCCATCTGTCCGATAGAGCATAAATCGCGATTCATCTGAAAAGGACACCTGTCACCACTCAGTGGACTTCCAGTTGCGCCGGCCGCTGTGACCGAGCGGTTTTCGGTGCTTCAGTCCCGAACCGCACTGCTGCTGCGGTCGCAGGCTCGAATCCTGCCTCGGGCATGGATGTGTGTGATGTCCTTAGGTTAGTTACGTTTAAGTAGTTCTACGCCTAGGGGACTGGTGACCTCAGATGTTAAGTCCCATAGTGCTCAGAGCCATTAGAACCAATTTTGAACGTCCAGTTACGGCACTGGCGTGCAGAATTCCAGGCTTCGTCACCGACGAACAGCAGTCGGCAGGGGTGTATGAACCAGGCGCTCGCTGCGGAAAGCCATACACAGCAACGTTTCATGAACGGTCATTGAGGAGACTCATAAGTTTTGAACCCATACGTGCTTCTGGAAATAAAACGCTTGAATAATGACCCTTCACAGGCGAATATGCATGCGAATGTCGGAGCTGATCAAATTGCACACCAGCTCATACAAAATGAGAAACCACCTTATTCAACCAGGCCTGGTAAGAAGACATGGGAGAGACGACCTGACCAAGAAACCAATACTCTGCTTCAACCATTTACCCAGACTGAGGTGGATTCCGTTTTGAGTAAGTGCAAAAATGGGAAAGCGGCAGGCCCTGATGATATAAAGAGCTGATGAGATAAAGAACTTTGGGCCGATAACAAAAGCATGGCTGAGAGACCTAATGAACAACTGTGTCCAATCCTGCAAGATTCCTAAACTCTGGAGGAAAGCCAAAGTTATAGCTATCCGCAAGCCAGGCAAGGACCAAAATGATCCTAAAAGCTATCGCCCTATATCTCTCCTATGTCATCTGTATAAACGTCTTGAAAGACTCATTCTACACCGACTAACGGAGAAGCTAGAGACAATATACATTCCACAGCAGACTGGATTCAGACAGGGAAAGAGCTGCACATCTCAAGTGTTGAGACTAACACAGCACATCGAAGATGGTTTTGAAAGGGAAGAGATCACAGGAACTGTATTTATAGAACAACAGCTTATGACACAGTTAATCATAGAAGACTTCTTATGATACTATACAATGCCACTAGAGACTACCAGATAACCTGTTTCATAAGGAATCTCCTTGAAAATACACTCCTGGAAATTGAAATAAGAACACCGTGAATTCATTGTCCCAGGAAGGGGAAACTTTATTGACACATTCCTGGGGTCAGATACATCACATGATCACACTGACAGAACCACAGGCACATAGACACAGGCAACAGAGCATGCACAATGTCGGCACTAGTACAGTGTATATCCACCTTTCGCAGCAATGCAGGCTGCTATTCTCCCATGGAGACGATCGTAGAGATGCTGGATGTAGTCCTGTGGAACGGCTTGCCATGCCATTTCCACCTGGCGCCTCAGTTGGACCAGCGTTCATGCTGGACGTGCAGACCGCGTGAGACGACGCTTCATCCAGTCCCAAACATGCTCAATGGGGGACAGATCCGGAGATCTTGCTGGCCAGGGTAGTTGACTTACACCTTCTAGAGCACGTTGGGTGGCACGGGATACATGAGGACGTGCATTGTCCTGTTGGAACAGCAAGTTCCCTTGCCGGTCTAGGAATGGTAGAACGATGGGTTCGATGACGGTTTGGATGTACCGTGCACTATTCAGTGTCCCCTCGACGATCACCAGTGGTGTACGGCCAGTGTAGGAGATCGCTCCCCACACTATGATGCCGGGTGTTGGCCCTGTGTGCCTCGGTCGTATGAAGTCCTGATTGTGGCGCTCACCTGCACGGCGCCAAACACGCATACGACCATCATTGGCACCAAGGCAGAAGCGACTCTCATCGCTGAAGACGACACGTCTCCATTCGTCCCTCCATTCACGCCTGTCGCGACACCACTGGAGGCGGGCTGCACGATGTTGGGGCGTGAGCGGAAGACGGCCTAACGGTGTGCGGGACCGTAGCCCAGCTTCATGGAGACGGTTGCGAATGGTCCTCGCCGTTACCCCAGGAGCAACAGTGTCCCTAATTTGCTGGGAAGTGGCGGTGCGGTCCCCTACGGCACTGCGTAGGATCCTACGGTCTTGGCGTGCATCCGTGCGTCGCTGCGGTCCGGTCCCAGGTCGACG
The DNA here is from genome assembly GCF_023898315.1 of Schistocerca nitens. NCBI lineage: Eukaryota > Metazoa > Arthropoda > Insecta > Orthoptera > Acrididae > Schistocerca > Schistocerca nitens. The sequence continues at coordinate 825,363,334 of NC_064614.1, forward strand.
GGCACGTGCACCTTCCGCCGACCACTGGCGACAACATCGATGTACTGTGGAGACCTCACGCCCCACGTGTTGAGCAATTCGGCGGTACGTCCACCCGGCCTCTCGCATGCCCACTATACGCCCTCGCTCAAAGTCCGTCAACTGCACATACGGTTCACGTCCACGCTGTCGCGGCATGCTACCAGTGTTAAAGACTGCGATGGAGCTCCGTATGCCACGGCAAACTGGCTGACACTGACGGCGGCGGTGCACAAATGCTGCGCAGCTAGCGCCATTCGACGGCCGACACCGCGGTTCCTGGTGTGTCCGCTGTGCCGTGCGTGTGATCATTGCTTGTACAGCTCTCTCGCAGTGTCCGGAGCAAGTATGGTGGGTCTGACACACCGGTGTCAATGTGTTCTTTTTTCCATTTCCAGGAGTGTAGAAGCTTTTTTGTTGAATTCCAGGGCAAGAGAAGCCGATGGAAATCACAGAAAAACGGATTACCCCAGGGAAGTGTGCTTGCTTCAGCTTTGTTTAACATCCACACAAATGATGAACCATTACCTGAAGGAACACAGAGCTTCATCTATACAGATGATTGCGCTATACTCCCCTGGATAAACTGTACAGCCTCGCGGTAGCTACACCCCCCCCCCCCCCCCTGACATCCGCCGAGAGGTAGTAGCAAAAAGTGAGAAGAAAAAAATCAGAAACTTCTGAAGCCCACCCCCTATATGGCTCTCAACCAACAAACCCACGACTAAAATCCAGAAAGAGCTTCCTCAGATCGACCGAGGCTCTAGTTGGGGCACCACAGCAATGCTGAATTGAACTATGGCGTGCAAGGCTTACCCGTACTGTGGGATGGATTACACTAAGCGAAAGACTACCACCCGGCTACACAGAAAATTGGAGTACATGGAGATCCCTCAACAGACTACGCTCGGGTGTCACGAAATGTAAGAACAATCTGACTAAATGGGGTTTCCTAGATGATCCGCCACTCTGTGAGTGTGGAGAAACGCAGACGTCCTTCCACCTGCCCCAATGTACCCAATGTCCAGCAACATGCACAACAGAAGACCTGCTACATGCAACGCTAAATGCAATAAAGGTCGCTAACTTCTGGAAGGCAAAAGTGCAAATAATTGTCTTGTAAATGTATATACACACGACATGTAAATATTGTACATTATTTTATACATCGTAAATGCTCTGACACGTATAAATAAATAAATAATTGAGGAGACACTGTTATTAGCCTTTTGCAGAATGAAATTGTCACTCTCTAGCGGAGTTTGCACTATCATGAAACATCCTGACAGATTAAAACTGTATGCCGGACCGAGACTCGAACTCGGGACGTTTGACTTTCGTGGACAAGTGCTCTGCCGTCTGAGCTGCCCAAGCACGACTCACGACCCATCCTCATTGCCCTAATTCCGCCAGTACCTTGTCTCTTACCTTCCAAGCTTCACAGAAGCTCTCCTGCAGACCTTGCAGAACTAGCAGTCCAGGAAGAAAGGATATGGCGGAGTCATGGCTTAGCCTGGGGGATGTTTCCAGAATGAAATTTTCGCTCTGCAGCGGAGTGTGCACTGTTATGAAACTGTATACGTTTTTTTGCGATACCGCAAACAAAGAATTGTAATAAATCAGAAGAAAAATAGCAGGTAACCGAACAACAACGCCCAATCTATAACACCGACGAGTCCTCAACATCCAGATGAAAAACATTTCCCGAAAACGAATAAAAATGCCATCAACTGGTTAAAGGGACATATGATATACTAAATATTGTCAAAAAGGGACAGGAATGAAGAATTCTGATTGTACGTGACTACGCAACACCACAAACTAACAAACTGACGATGAGAAATTTCCTTTCGTCTTCAAAAGAACTGTAATGTAAATTCTACGTTACGAATTACTCAATAGAAAATTTTTTTACAGTGTGGTTCTGAAACTGTGCGGGGGAGGAAGGAAGGGAGGGGGAATGGCGTGCAATGTGGGCGCGGTATCTTAAATGAAACAACAATTACATTTCTCTTTTCCTTCGAAAAAATGGGGTGCCGTTAATCTGGATTGAATTTCGCCCGGCGTTGGTGTTACCCCAGATCAGGTAGACGACAATGACGCCGCGGTCATATTTTTAGTATTGTCTGAAATGATCAGCCGAGCTGGGGACGTCGGCCGTCGGCGGAATCGCTCGTTGTTGGCTGCACTGTGACTTGTAATCTCAATTATTTATGTATTTACAAGCTTTGGCTCGTGCAACTCCCTACAGTCTTCCAGACAACGCGGGGAAGGCTTGACTGCACTATGACAGACACGAGGACATTAGTGGTCTGTCAACCGACGGAGGGGAGAGAGAGACTCTAAAGGCGAAAACGAGAAGGTATTTATTGCTAGACTTTACGAAAACTACAATCAATGGCGAAGAATGACCAGCCGGCCGCTGTGGCCGAGCGGTTCTAGGCGCTTCAGTCCGGAATCGCGCTCCTGCTACGGCCGCAGGTTCGAATCCTGCCTCGGGCATGGATATGTGTGATGTCCTTAGGTTAGTTAGGTTTAAGTACTTGTAAGTCCAGGGGACTGATGACCTCAGATGTTAAGTCTCATAGTGCTTAGAGCCATTTGAACCATCTGAAGAATGTCCGCAGTCTGTGTTTAGCCACTTTAGCTGCTAATATTATCAAATCTAACAAGAGACATCTTGAAAACAATCATACTGAATTAAAGGGAAAATCAAAAGAATTTTTTGTCAGGAAACCATTCGTTTTATTGTCTACCCAGAAGAACTTTCTAGAATGACAATTGTGATTTTTAAGGTTTTTTTAGACTCCTACCGGATTTAGCATAGAGCTGTTAAATACAAGAAACGACACACGGTTGCAGGAACTCTGGTTTTTCCACAGCGATTGATACAGTATCAACAATGTTTGATGACTCATTCACTCAACAGTTGAAAAGTATTTTTATGACACAATGAGTAGAAGAGTTTTAGACATTTTTGTCGATTCGCTCGAGCAGTTAATCGAGAAATTGCATAACAACTGTTGTGCACTTCCAGTGGACCATGCGACTGATATTCATAAAGATGCTTATTTCTTTGCTTATGTTCGTTTCGTTGATGAGTTTATCATTCGAGAAGAACTGCTTTTCTATGAGCTGATACTGAAAACAGCTACAGCTCGAAGCCTTTTAACATCAGTACTCTTTTTAATCAAATCGTTATATCATGGTATGAGTGCATTGTAGCATGCACAGATGAATCACTCTCAACGTGTGGAAATCATGACGGACTGCAAACGACAGTTTTAACTCCTGATACAGTATGTACTCACTGTATGGTACAACGTGAGACATTGCCCACTAAAGAAAGCACTTAGCCTTCCCCTTCACGAAGTGCTGCCAACAGTTACAGGAACGGTTAAAATTTGTAAGACAAGACCTATAAATTCAAGGCTTTTTAAAGTGCTATGTGAGATGAGTGCCGAGCACACTCAACTGCAATTTTTTGGTCACGCTCGATGTCTTTCACAGAGTAAAGTACGAAAACGTATGTTTGAACTGAGTAATAACGTATTCTGTTTCTTAAAGGAGAAAAGTCACTGGCAAACTGCGTCAGCAAGGCAGATTTTGCATTTAAACTGACCTACGCCACTGACGTTTTTGAAAAACCAAATATTGTACGAGGTAATCAGGCAACTGGAAACTTGGAATTAAACAGTGCAGGCGTCCGTAAATAAATTAGAGCTGTGGTAAAACCGAATGGAAAGTGGCATGTTAGACATGTTCCCTGCTCTAGCGTCACCGTCAGAGGGCACAGATAATCCGATACTTCCAATGGAGATAAGAGCCTGCCTTCTTCATCAACTTGCAACATTGAAAGTTTGTCTAGAAAAGTATTTCGGCGACGATTTTGACCAATTTAATTGCATTAAAAATCCATTCAAAAATGCTTCTGGACCATCATGTCTAAATATAAAGTATCAAGAACAACTTATTGATCTCACTTGTGATTTTTCACTGAAAAGTAAATTTAATGAATTGTCTTTGTTCGAGTTTTGTACACATATTAGCAAGCAATACACAACGAAAATTGAATGAAGACCCTGATTCCTTTTGTAACAACATACTTGTGCGAGACTGGCTTCTCGGCTTTGGCAGCTACGAAGTCTAACTACCGTTCACAGCTAAATGTTAAGCAAAAAACTTCGAGTAGCTGTTTCTGCTGTTACACCACGTCTTGAGAAACTTCCTTCTCAAAAGCAAGCTCATCCATCACAGTAAATTTCGGAAATGAAATTTTTAATGCTCTACTACTCCTCGTCTGGTGAATTGTTAATATCGTTCATTTCCTAGTCTTTTAATAAATAAAAAGGTGATAAAGATAAATAATTTGTTCTGTATTTTATTATTATATATTATTTACAGGTGCCAAGGGCCTTATCGACCATACGCCTGCTCTACAAGCCTCTTCCATTGCTTTCGGTAGAGTGCACTGTTTATCCATTCAGTGATCGTGTTCATCCTAGTTGTGTCCTCCAGGATGTTATCTCCCCACCTACTTCCTCTTTCTCTTGTTCTATCTATTGTCCTTCCTCATGCTATTTTAGGTAGTCCGTTTTCTTGCTATATAACCTGCCCAGTTCAACCTTCTCTTCTTTAGCACATCTACGACGTTACGGTTTTTGTACAGCTCTCTTAAGTCTTCCTTTTTTTTATCCTCCATTCCATGTTATCTTCATCATATATTGTATTTCAGTTACAATAATTCACGTAGTTTTGGATTCTGTTGCGTACAGTCCTTCTACACTGAATATGATAAAACGGAGAATAAGGCAAAGAAAATACAAAAAATTAGCCAGGGGTCGCGCACTGAGAGTTCCGTATAAACTTATTTATGTATATAGACAGTTCATCTATTCCGGGAATCGAGAATTTCGTCCATTTTTGCCTGTTATTGACACTGACACTGGCTAGATATCGGTCCCAAGGATGCCAAGATTTTCGAAACTGTTTTATTTCAATAATATGACTGACATAAAAGTCATACAGGAGGCAGGCGACCGTTACTATAACAATCGGAACTTCTTCGTTCAGGCTGAGTGGGTCACAATGGTGAAAGTCAAACGTCAGGCAGGTAATGAACTTACTGTTCACATGAGGCGTTTACCCATCATGGGATAGCCAGAAGCGGTTTCGGCGTTTCATGTTGCATGTGAAACAAAGATTCGCAAATTAGACCAGGGGCTGCAAATGTTTGTTTAACATACAATATATTTACGCGCAGCAACCGCTCGTGGATATCTGATGATAGATAAATTCCGAAACGCGTCGTATGAGGCGTAAAGTCATTCCTTGCCTGATGTTTGACTTTTAGCAAAGCGACCCAGTCAGCCTGAATGAAGAAATACCGATTGTTTTAATTTCAAGAATGACATCGAATAACAAATGACAAAATAAATATTTTTTTCATGTGATACAAATACAAATTAATAATTTCGGATTTTTGCCTTTACTTGTACTGTGAAACCTTGCTTCTTGCCAAATCTCATAATTGTAGGTCAACGGGAAGTAATCTATAGGTTTTGATGAGTGAGTTCGCGAGTGTCAAAATATGTGACATAAATGTGGAATTGCATTCACTTGACATAAATTTGATCTTTATATGTCTATATGTTCCTGAGAAAAAGGATTTTTTACAGTCGGACAGAGAGACACACGGACAACAAAGCAATCCTATAAGGTTTCTGTTTTTACCGATTGACCTCCGGAGGGATGATACTATTTTTTCTTGCGGTGGGAGGTCCAAAGTTTGAGAACCACTGGTATAGTATAGTACACTGAAATGCGAACGTGTTGTAAAGTTTGTAATTATTTATAATCTGAATTTGTTTTCTGTTATTTGATGTGATTATCTGGAAGTCTTGAATCTTAAGTTAAACAATGGAAAAAAATCCATGGTTCTTCATGTCTGATAAAACAAGATTCCACGTTTTACTTAGCAGGTATCCATTATCACGATTAATGATATTATCTGCTAGTCTGATTTCGACACATTCTTTTAGTAAACAATCCCAATACCGCGAAGCATTTGCAACTACTTGCGTCTATCTGAATCGGTCGGCTATGAATAATCATTTGTAACGATATATCGTTTTCGACAGTATTCACCACCGGAGGCGCTGCAATTCTTTTTGCGCCAGGGGGCAGCGGGAATGATCGAGCGCGTGCCCACTGCATCTAGCGCATGCGCTGTTGTACTTCCGATGCATATAAAGGTGCAGTCATTTGAGAGTGGAATCGGCGAGAGCAGATGGCGGCCAGGTGGCCCGCTGAAATATTGTGCTCAGATGACAGTTTGATCATTGATATCATTTGATCATTGATATCATTTGATATACTAATATGCCGGGAAAGTCTACATAGTCACATCAAATTTGAGTCGATTTTATTATCACTGAAGTAGCTTCACACACCTTGTCAAACCCGTGAAGGTTCATTTCGTTTCAGCTTCCCGTGTCCCTCACCTTTCCTTGTCAGGCAGTGTATATTGATCACTGAGGATCACTCGATGGAACCTCCATATATGCAATGTAGTTGAAACTTCAGCTCCGCTTCACAGGGCCAACGGCTTGCCTCCTGTTTCTCACGCGGGCAGCCGGCTGACTCCCCATTTGGCGAGCTCTAATGCGTTGCACGAAATTATTTTTACGTTCAGGCCTTCCTTCCAAACTGCTTCAGGTGCGTCACGTCTTTTCAAAACGATTCACGACAGATGCTGCTAAACAGGACCATCCTCGGGAAATCACACGACGTTCAGGATAGCATAGTAGATCCAGATCGCCTTCCATTTACCAGGATTAGCAGAAGAACAGCCCATTCTCTGTAGCCAGGACAAGAACTACCTTGTCCCGGACCCCAGAAATCGAGCCCTAACTTACACAGTAGCAACTAGACGAACACCCAGATGCGATCACGAAATGGTACGCTGAGTGGTCAGCGCGGCCGACTGCAGTGCAGGGCGCCCGACTTTGATTCCCGCCAGAGTCGGAGATTTTCTGCGCTCGTGAACTGGGATGTTGTTTTCTCTTCATTATCATCGACGTGCAAGTCGTCCAAGTGGCGTCAAATAAAAATACTTTCACTAGGCGGCCGAACAAACCCAGATGGAGGTCTCTCGGCCAATACGATCATTTCTATTCACGTATAGACAGTCTGATGATGGCTACTGGCGGCTCGAAACAGGTAACTGTATTTTGAAATGTATTTGTGATTTTTGTTGGAAGAAAAATAAAGCAAGATAAATTAATCATTCTCTTATTCTCCACTAACAACACGTTATTTTTTCTAACATTTCAGTATCAAAGAAAGGCGAACATACACGTTGACAAAAAGACCGATTTTTTGTACCCAATATTAAATCAATAACAAAAGGTCTGCCACATAAATTATTAGAAACGAAAATAATTTAGTTTCTGTGAATGCGAGGCGATTCGTCGTTTCTTTTGAAAGACACTGACGATGAAGGGTCTCGATGGTGAAGCCTGCAAAAGGTTATCTTATTTAGTCATCTTGCCGTCTGTTCACTGCTTCAACTCTCATCAGAATACAAACAGTCGACGGTCTTCCGACTTGTCGTCTCATATCCAGGCCACTTTTGCTCACACGGTGAAGTTTGTATCGGCTCCCGGCTTCTACTAAAGCGACTTCTACTACAGCGACTCGAAGCAAATAGCGCCTCATAATTTGGAACGGTTATACAGTGAGTATCGTTTTAATAGCGAAAAATGACACAGCTGAAAGTATGTAAGGCTCTACTTCCTCTTTCGTGGCTTTTTCCGCTTTTCTACGCGATCGGCATTATTATGGGTTTTCACAGTGTTAGTCACAGTAAGTGGCCGGATGCCCTCCCTCACGCCACCATCTCCGCCTCCACCCCTCCCCTCTGGGAAGGAATTTGTGTACCCCATCTGTCGCTGCGTCTAGAGTAAATCTCATGGTCAAGTGTGGGAACGTTTCCTGAATGTTTGCGTTGCGTGTGCTTAAAGCGGGACGTGAGTACCAGACTGTATTTATCTATACATGAAATGAAATCGCAATTTGTGAATACGATTATACATCAGCTGTACCATTTACTACAAGAAACACAAGAAAATTTGTGCCGGACCGGGACTCGAACCCGTATTTCCCGCTTATCGCGAGCGGTCGCCTTAACTACTTTGGTTATCCGAGAACGCGTACGGTACCGACCCAAACTTCCTTATTTGCTAGTGGGCGTGCTCGGATAGCCGAAAAGCTTTAGACGCACGCTCGCAATAAGCGGGAAATCTGGGTTTGAGCCCTGTTCCGGCACAAATTTTCTTGCGTTTCTACAGCTGACGTATAATCGCATTCACAAACAGCGAATACTTTGCATGTATTTAATGCTAGGAGAATCGGTGTTAGCGGACTACCTAGGAGGACTGCTACTGGTCATTTTGACCGGTGAAGGTTTTCTTTTTTGTTTTCAGTTTTACTTTTTAGTTACTTCAGTACACTGTCTCCATAGGTTGTTAGTGCATTATGTTTATCGTACAAATCCGTTATACTTAAAAATATGTATAACGATCGAAGTAAAGAAAGCATTGTAAAGACAAAATCAATTTAAACTTATGTTACAAATGCAAACCCTCCCGCCGGAGGTTCGAGTCCTCCTTCGGGCATGGGTGTGTGTGTCTGTATGACTTGTACTCAATCAAAGCCGCAGACAGGTCATAAGGGGCGGGGGGGGGGGGTATTTAGTTCGAAAAATAAAGAAAAATGGAAACAAATTGCTGTAGCAATAACGGGAAAATAACATTTTCTCTTTATGACGTCTTTTCAGACAAAGCCACCATCTTTGTCAAAACACTTTGCACGCACGTACTGAACACTTCCAGCACATGGACCACATATGAATTTCTGCTCTGCACACATAGATTTTTAGTTTTGCTCGAACTTTTGCATCCTCTTATCTGGCAGGTCTCCGCACCGGTACCTTACGTATTTCAGTGGTAGCAATGAATGTATGAATAGGTTCTTTCCTTGATTGTACATACACAGAGGAGAGTTCTGCTGATTTGAAAAGAAACATTCGTCGGCTAATTGTTTCTCTGTTCTCTCTATATAAAGGATCCAGGCGTTGACTGAGCAAGGTTTAGGACACGGGTGGACAACCGGTGGCCCGCGGGCCGGATACGCCCCGCGATTGATTTCAGTCCGGCCCGCAGACGATATCCCCGGGAGAGGACAAGGTGCTCACACTGTACTCCGCCTGAGACGTATTTTCGGGGACCGAGCGAAGTGGTGCGGTGGTTAGCACACTCGACTCGCATTCGGGAGGACGATGGTTCAATCCCGCGTCCGGCCATCCTGATTTAGGTTTTCCGTGATTTCCCTAAATCGCTCCAGTCAAATGCCAGGATGGTTCCTCTGAAAGAGTACGGCCGACTTCCTTCCCCGTCCTTCCCTGATCTGACGAGACCGATGATTTCGCAGTTTGGTCTCTTCCCACAAACAACCAACGTATTTTCGGGTATTCCTGCCAACGATCGCCTGGGCTCGTCACAGGCTCATGGTGCAGACCAGTGAATGTTCCGGTGTAACATCAAGCGCCGGTACGTCGGCCTGGAATGTAACAGCAGCGGAGGCTCTGAGACGACGTCAGCCAATAGTACGCTGACTAGGACCGCACCACGACAGGAGCGGCCCCTATGCGAAGAGAATATAAGCGCCGCTCCGCCAAGCCTTGTTGTCCTGGAACGCCATGCGCTCCGCCTCGCCTATCGCATCCGCCTCCCCTCTCCCAAGCGGATCCTCATCCTCTACGGCTTAATTCCGTTCCCACACCTCCTCCTTTTCCTCGAACGGATACGGATCCTTTACACCCCCCGCAAACTTGATCCCCGTCACCCGCTTGTCTCTCCCATCCTTTCCCATCCCCGTCCTCTGCTGCGCCTGTACTCCCACATCCCACCCGCTCTCCATCTCTCCACACTCCATACCCTTGTCCAAGGTGGCTTCCGACAACTCCCCCTCCCTGATGATGCCCTCATCCTCTCCAACTACCCCCCTACCAACTTTGATCCTCCCCTTCCTATCCCCTGTGTTTTTTCTCTAGAGCACCCTCTTTCCCTTCTCTCCCTCCTCTCTTCCTCCCTCCCTCCCCTCCCCCCCACAACCCTCCTATCCTCTCCCCTCCCCCTCCCTTCTCCTCTCCCACTTGCATCAACACCCTCCGCCTCTCCCTCCCACCTGCACCTCTTCCCTTTGTGTGTGGACAGTGCATCTTCGTGGGCTGGAGGTCGTCGCCAGTGCTCGTGTGTGTCTTCGCGTCAGTGCTTCAGTGTCTCTCCGTTTGTGCTCCTCCGTTCACGTGTGTAAACTCGTTCTTCCCCGTTGTGTACAATGATGAACAGTTTTTATCCATCAGTACGCCCGTGAACGGCTTCATTTATCCCGTTTTTGCCCACCATGTTTGTTTGTTTTTCTGTCTTTCTGTTTCCTGTATGTGCTCACTGTGGCCGAAGAGCGGCGTAGATAGGCCGCTGCCGGCTACTTTTATTGAAAAGATCTTAAAAATAACAATAAAGAAAAAAAAAGCCTCGGCCGCACTAGAAGAGCCGCTCTAGAAGACAAGCCATGATCCAAACGATTTAGTCGTTACTTGTGATCTACACTCCTGGAAATGGAAAAAAGAACACATTGACACCGGTGTGTCAGACCCACCATACTTGCTCCGGACACTGCGAGAGGGCTGTACAAGCAATGATCACACGCACGGCACAGCGGACACACCAGGAACCGCGGTGTTGGCCGTCGAATGGCGCTAGCTGCGCAGCATTTGTGCACCGCCGCCGTCAGTGTCCGCCAGTTTGCCGTGGCATACGGAGCTCCATCGCAGTCTTTAACACTGGTAGCATGCCGCGACAGCGTGGACGTGAACCGTATGTGCAGTTGACGGACTTTGAGCGAGGGCGTATAGTGGGCATGCGGGAGGCCGGGTGGACGTACCGCCGAATTGCTCAACACGTGGGGCGTGAGGTCTCCACAGTACATCGATGTTGTCGCCAGTGGTCGGCGGAAGGTGCACGTGCCCGTCGACCTGGGACCGGACCGCAGCGACGCACGGATGCACGCCAAGACCGTAGGATCCTACGCAGTGCCGTAGGGGACCGCACCGCCACTTCCCAGCAAATTAGGGACACTGTTGCTCCTGGGGTATCGGCGAGGACCATTCGCAACCGTCTCCATGAAGCTGGGCTACGGTCCCGCACACCGTTAGGCCGTCTTCCGCTCACGCCCCAACATCGTGCAGCCCGCCTCCAGTGGTGTCGCGACAGGCGTGAATGGAGGGACGAATGGAGACGTGTCGTCTTCAGCGATGAGAGTCGCTTCTGCCTTGGTGCCAATGATGGTCGTATGCGTGTTTGGCGCCGTGCAGGTGAGCGCCACAATCAGGACTGCATACGACCGAGGCACACAGGGCCAACACCCGGCATCATGGTGTGGGGAGCGATCTCCTACACTGGCCGTACACCACTGGTGATCGTCGAGGGGACACTGAATAGTGCACGGTACATCCAAACCGTCTTCGAACCCATCGTTCTACCATTCCTAGACCGGCAAGGGAACTTGCTGTTCCAACAGGACAATGCACGTCCGCATGTATCCCGTGCCACCCAACGTGCTCTAGAAGGTGTAAGTCAACTACCCTGGCCAGCAAGATCTCCGGATCTGTCCCCCATTGAGCATGTTTGGGACTGGATGAAGCGTCGTCTCACGCGGTATGCACGTCCAGCACGAACGCTGGTCCAACTGAGGCGCCAGGTGGAAATGGCATGGCAAGCCGTTCCACAGGACTACATCCAGCATCTCTACGATCGTCTCCATGGGAGAATAGCAGCCTGCATTGCTGCGAAAGGTGGATATACACTGTACTAGTGCCGACATTGTGCATGCTCTGTTGCCTGTGTCTATGTGCCTGTGGTTCTGTCAGTGTGATCATGTGATGTATCTGACCCCAGGAATGTGTCAATAAAGTTTCCCCTTCCTGGGACAATGAATTCACGGTGTTCTTATTTCAATTTCCAGGAGTGTATATTAATTGCTTGCATGGAAATTTTATATATCGAAGGACGTTGATTATTTGCATGTCGCCAATTGCTTGCGACTCCTCCTTGTAAAAAGGCAAAGTTAAGTATTGTCAATTGAATTTACTGTAATAAATTCCATTAATATGATTTGCTTATTGTTTTGCTATCCGTGAAAACAGTTTCCTAGGCACCCTATATTAGACAAGTGGGCTGGATCTTACAGTGAAAGTCTTGCTTAAAGACTAGGCTAGATAGAACGCTGCCTAGTGACACGTCTCAGGCCGTGGCGGATGGCCGGTGTTTACAAGGCAAGGGACGCCACACGCAAGAGCGCCGCCGTGGGGTAGCAGCCCGGTCTGGGGCGTCTTGTCAAGGTCCGCGCGGCTCCCCCGTCTGAGGTTCCAGTCCTCCCTCGGGCATGGGTATGTGTGTCGTCCTTAGCATAAGTTAGATTAAGAAGTGTGTAAGCTTAGGGACCGATGAAAAAATGGTTGAAATGGCTCTGAGCACTATGGGACTTAACTTCTGAGGTCATTAGTCCCCTAGAACTTAGAACTACTTAAACCCAACGAACCTAAGGACGTGACACACATCCATGCCCGAGGTAGGATTCGAACCAGCGGCCGTATCGGTCGCGCGGTACCAGACTGTAGCGCCTAGAACCGCTGGGCCACCCCGGTTGGCGAGTTTATTCACACAATGTCTGGCGTTAAGAAGAGGAAAGTAGATGCTGAATGTCGGCAATTCCACGAGAAATGGACTGAGGATTACCTCCTCAAGATGCATAACAGTAAACCTGTTTGCTTGTCATTATCTGCTGTGAAAGAATATAACATGAAAAGGCACTCTTCTACGACACACACTGCTCAACAACAGCTTACAGGGCAACTGCGGAAAGACGAAAGTAAGTTATTAATTTCCAGTTTGGAAAAGCAACAGAAAATGTTTGCCAAACCGAGGACACAGTGCGACACTTGGGGTAAAGCTAGTTTTATTGTGAGCAGAAACATTGCCAAGTCATTAGAGCCTTTTTCTGAAGGCGAATTCGTGAAGGAGTGCCTCTTGGGCATTGCAGATGTACTATGTCCTGATAAAAAAAAAGTGTTTGAACAAATAAGTATGTTCGACGAACGACTGTTAAAAAAAATTTGTGTGATTGTGCTGCCACATTTTACATTGCTTTTGTCTACAGCACTGATTTGCCAGACACAGTTCATTTAGCGATTTTTGTTCTTGGTGTGGATGTGGAAGAATTGTTAGCATTACTGCCATTAAAAGGAACCACTACTGGTGAAGACTTTCTTCAAGAAATTGAAACAATCATCGAAACCTTCAACCTGCAGTGGAGTCAACTCGCTGGAGTTTGTTCTGATGGAGAACCTGGTCGATTCACGAAAAGGTTTTATTGGCATATCAAATGAAAAATCTTCTGAACTAAATATCGTCAAAGAAAGTTTAACAATTCTTTACCGCATCATTCACCAACAAAATTTGTGTGCTAAATCAATAAAATGAAACAAGTCATGGACGTGGTTACCACTAGCGTCAATATCTTTAAGATTTTTGGACAACATGGTTGTGGAGAGAAGCAGCGATTAGTATGATTAATCAATAATTCAAGAACAGTCTTAATCGCATTTATTATTGTTATAATACCGCCAACTGGTTTCAACCCGACGTAGGGGTCATCTTCTGGGCGTTTACACCATTGGTCGACTGCTGGTGGTGTCACTCCTGTCTACATAACGACAGGAAACTATATCTTTAAGTCCCACGCACTAAATCACCGCCAATTCAAACAGTGTTTGGACGACCTGTGCCTCGAACATGAAGATTTAGTTTACCATTGGGAAGTGAGGTGACTGAGTAAGGGCAAAATGCTAAAACGTCTTTATGATCTTTGACAAGAAATAGCAAATTTTATAGCTATCAAAGGGAAACTATTGGATGAAATAAATTATCCCCATTGTATTTGTGATTTAGCATTTCTGGTTGACATCACAGCTCATTTAAATGACTTACATTACAAACTCTAGAAACAAAGGCAGTTAATTCACGAATGATACAGCCATCTGAAAGCTTTTCAGACAAAGATGCGCTTGTGGGAAATGCAGATGAGAGCTGGAAACTGTTTCCACTTTCCTACAGTGTCAAATCATGAAAATGTTGATTATGTTACTTAAGCTGATGAGCTGAAATCATTATCAGTGTAATTTCCAACAAGGTTTTTTGATTTCAGGAATGCAGACAGCGTGTTTGTTATATTTGCTAACCCAATAACATGTGGTGTAGGAAAGGCCCCAGATAACCTTCAGATGGAACTTATTGAACTTCAGTAAGATTTATCTTTCAAGTCTAAATTTTAAGAAGTAAATCTGGTCGAATTTTATAAAACTTATTTGACCGAAGCGCAATATCCGCAAATGAGATCATTTCCAAGAAGGAAAATGAGCCGCCTTGGAAGCACATATAAGTGTGAAAAACTTTTTTTCCTTATGAAAACAAATAAATGCAACACGCCTACAAGATTAACAGACGACAACCTGGAAAATACCTTAAGACTCAGTATCAGTGACATAAATACAGATATCAACATTCTTGTGTTAAAAATTCAAGATCAGAGCTCACATTAATCTGCTGTTGAATATTTTTTTAAATCAATAAACCACTGTAAATACATTTCTTAAGTGTCAAGTTTCAGCTTTCCTAATGGCTGATGGCAAAATTTGAGTGTTTGGCGTACTGGATTTAGACAAAGTCGCCATGTTTCACTTGGGTTTCTGTGCAATCTCATGATCATAAAAAGTTTTATTGTGGGGTATGAGTTTTATTGTTAAGAAACCAAGACGTCGAGTTAAAGTACGGCGCGAAAGTCAATATAAACATCTGAAGATGGGGTGTCGTGTATTGTCAGTCACGGACGACAAAAGTTCACCTTATTCGGTGGGCAAGCTGCTGTCAAGTAATGTGAGTTTCCGTGTGAGAGTATTGCCGAGTTTTTGTATTTCACTATGTATGATAATATTCAAGTTCTCTTGAAAAGTTTAGGGGTGAGTTCAAACATATTATCTGCAAACCTGCATGTCACAAATGTCTTCGAACTTATGCCTTACAGGCGCTGTTATCCCGTCACCTGAGTGCTGGCTTTTTTTTTTGTACAGTCTTTAAAACCTCTGCTGTCATTGGAGTGAGCAGTTTCGGCCTTTTCGTGCAGTGTAAACAAAATACGATTTGTGCGTACCATTAGCAATTCCACACCGAAGCCAGGAGGTCCTCACACATTCAATACTACTGTCAATACGTCAATATAATGACAGTCTGCGGGCGAGTGTTATCTTATTGTTAATGCTAGAAATATCGAGGAATAGTACCGATGCCATCCAAAATATTCTGTGTATTACTAACATGTATTCAGCGTGTGAGGACAATCATTTTAGTTCGACAAATCGTCATTCTGTTCACATGTTTACAGTTCTTTCTCGTATAAACATTAGCAACTAATTCTTGTCTGTTGTGGACGTATTAGAAAAGTGCAGCTGTTGAAATTGTGGGAAACTTATAATGAATTAGCTGCTACCAGTTACTTTATTGGAATTTATTTCTCCATGATGACATTTCAAGATGCCTAGCATCTCATATTCATATAACTTCAGTTATTTACATATCATGAGCATAGTTTATTTACTAACGGTGATGCAGAATTTTCCAATGGAAGTTGTAAGCTAGCTACTGCAACAAGTCATAGATAAAAGACACATTGTTTACGACGCGCAAATAAATGAAAACGTGAAGATTTGTGAATATAAATTTACTTTCAACAGTGCTATTTTCGAGTCATAATTTGTTGGCATGACTTGATGGGAAAGGGGTCTCATTCATATCGGTCCATTACCCCGAAAACATTAACATCACAGACCCATTAGTTTTGACTTTATGTGTCAGGGGCACTGGTGTCAAGTCATGTGACAATGTGGCCCGCGAGCTGAAATATGAATGTGAATCTGGCCTGTGGATCACCAGAGGTTTCCCACGCATTGTAATGGTAATGGCGGTAAGTTCCTATGGGACCAAACTGTTGAGATCATCGGTCCCTAGGCTTACACGCTACTTAATCTAACTTACGCTAAGGACAACAATCACACCCATGACCGAAGGAGGACTCGAACCTCCGAGGGGGAGGGGAGGGAGATCCGCGCGAACCGTGGCAAGGCGCCCCAGACCGCGCGGCTGCCCCGCGCGCCTATGCCTGGTCCAGGATGTTGAAAAACAGGTGCATAGGCCATCTATAGCAGCCAAACTTGACAGTGTACAGACGATACATTTGGTACAGAATATCAGCTCAAAATTTCGGGGAACTGTAGAAGCTCACAGCTTCAGGGAGTTTCTTCTATGTTTGTTCTCAACTGCAACTTACTGGTGCAATGTGCTCAATAGAAGAACATTTTTCCTGGTCTTCCCCTGATAAGAAGTAATTGTTGCGTCGTCAGATTTGTATAAAATAGTATCAGACAAAGATCCGGCAGGATACTTCACTGATGGAGGATATTCTCTTCCGCTTTTCTTCAGTTGATCCACCATGATCGTCTTCTCCCGCTGCAGTTGCTCTGCAAGATATTTTGCTGTGAAGAAATTGTCACATGATACATTTTTTCCTTTCGAAGTGTAAGGCTTCAAGAGATGCGTAACAACATGGTCTGCAACAGGTATGTTAGTGGATCTTCACTTTGTTTACCCAGGTAAGGAAATCCGTTCACCATATATTTACTACTGGAATCTGCTGCAAGCCAGAACTTCAAAACAATCTGTCTGGTTTATTACTCATGTATTGTATACTGCGGCACCGAGCTTTGCATGGCTAGAGCTGCTCATCTACGGTTATAAACGCACCTGGTTTATAGTTCTTAATACAGTTAGCTTCAGATGAATTCCAGACTGGGGTAGCTACTGCGAAGCCATCGGTCATGAGCGTTCCGGCACGAGTGTGCTTATCATCAAATCTTAAAAATCACATGACTTCCATGACCTTATTTCTTCCCATAGTGCGAGGAAAAAATGCCGGCCCCCACACTTGAGACCACAGAAGTTTAGAGGGGAAATTCATTCCTCCATACACTCCACATGCATACGTTATAGCTATGGTGGCATCTAAATGGGCAATATCAGGTACCCATGTGTCATCCTGGAGCATTTCTCAGGCTCTAATTTCTGTAAAGTTTTTCATTTTCTGTAGAATATTATTATCTACCAACACTCGCCATGCACTCTAGTAACTGACCGCGACTGTAAGTTTCTTAGTATTACTCGTTGGCTCGAGGGTTTCTACTGAAACGTCCCCTTTGAACAATTATACATGACTGTGCTTAAACTGACACACAATATTTTTTAGCGCAACGCAATCTGACTTTCAATAATCCCTACAAAAGAATGGCCCTGACTAACATTAACCTATACCTTTCACAAATCACTTACCTCACAAAAATCTTCGTTACTCGAACTACTGCAATACAGCGAGCGCCACTACTGCCAGCTAAATAAAAGATTCAAACTACGGAAGGCACTAACTACTGATAGGCATAGTTAGCAAATGAAAGATTTTAATAGAGAACAAACAATGTATTTACCTTAATAGTCATAATATATATAGCAGTTCATGACATCCAGTCTCACCGAGCGAGGTGGCGCAGTGGTAAGACACTGGACTCGCATTCGGGAGGACGACGGTTCAATCCCGCGTCCGGCCATCCTGATTTAGGTTTTCCGTGATTTCCCTAAATCACTCCAGGCAAATGCCGGGATGGTTCCTCTGAAAGGGCACGGCCGACTTCCTTCCCCATCCTTCCCTACTCCGATGAGACCGATGACCACGCTGTCTCGTCTCCTTCCCCAAACCAACCAACCAACCATCCAGTCTTACAAATTTCAAAACTCCGCCATCTCTCTCCCCACATCCACCACTGCTGGCGGCTCACCTCCAACTGCGCAACGCTACGCGCTGTTCGCACCCAGCTGCCCAACACTACAATGGCAGACAACAATGCAAACTAGCCACAGACTGCACACAGCACAGCCAGTGATTTTCATACAGAGCGCTACGTAACGTTGCCAATAAGAAAACATAAAACAGCCTACTTACACTACCAACACGTTATGACACCCTAATTTTTCCTGGTGCATGCCCTAATGCAGTTCGAGTCTACACTGTTCCTTCGGCGGCAGTCTCTGCACTTTCAACTTCCGGATGTTGAAATGGATGCCATTTTTTCAGGCTTTATTTCCTCGGCTGCCAGTAGGAATTGGTGATGCCGTTGGAATCTAACGTGTAAGCACTGGGTTACTCGTATGTTTTTGTACAGTTTCTGAATATCCATCTTCTGGCTCTCATGATTCGCCTTGTTCCGTTTCATGGGGTTGATATTCCGTATCATCTTTATACTCTTTGTCATCTTTATCATCCAGCTCCATATTCAAAAATATCTTCTCCTTCAGAGTCTTCTTCTGGTAAACTGTTGACGTAATTCAGTGATTCATCCGAACGAAAACACTGGCGCCCCATATAACGATGAGGAGCGTAAACTTCTGCAGAACACAACAACGTATTGACAGAGAACAGCAACTGAAGTATGTCCACTCTTCCGCTAAATAAAGTAAAATGTAAAGAGAGAGAGGGAACGAGATCACAAGAATGAAATAAAATACACTCCTGGAAATTGAAATAAGAACACCGTGAATTCATTGTCCCAGGAAGGGGAAACTTTATTGACACATTCCTGGGGTCAGATACATCACATGATCACACTGACAGAACCACAGGCACATAGACACAGGCAACAGAGCATGCACAATGTCGGCACTAGTACAGTGTATATCCACCTTTCGCAGCAATGCAGGCTGCTATTCTCCCATGGAGACGATCGTAGAGATGCTGGATGTAGTCCTGTGGAACGGCTTGCCATGCCATTTCCACCTGGCGCCTCAGTTGGACCAGCGTTCGTGCTGGACGTGCAGACCGCGTGAGACGACGCTTCATCCAGTCCCAAACATGCTCAATGGGGGACAGATCCGGAGATCTTGCTGGCCAGGGTAGTTGACTTACACCTTCTAGAGCACGTTGGGTGGCACGGGATACATGCGGACGTGCATTGTCCTGTTGGAACAGCAAGTTCCCTTGCCGGTCTAGGAATGGTAGAACGATGGGTTCGATGACGGTTTGGATGTACCGTGCACTATTCAGCGTCCCCTCGACGATCACCAGTGGTGTACGGCCAGTGTAGGAGATCGCTCCCCACACCATGCTGCCGGGTGTTGGCCCTGTGTGCCTCGGTCGTATGCAGTCCTGATTGTGGCGCTCACCTGCACGGCGCCAAACACGCATACGACCATCATTGGCACCAACGCAGAAGCGACTCTCATCGCTGAAGACGACACGTCTCCATTCGTCCCTCCATTCACGCCTGTCGCGACACCACTGGAGGCGGGCTGCACGATGTTGGGGCGTGAGCGGAAGACGGCCTACCGGTGTGCGGGACCGTAGCCCAGCTTCATGGAGACGGTTGCGAATGGTCCTCGCCGATACCCCAGGAGCAACAGTGTCCCTAATTTGCTGGGAAGTGGCGGTGCGGTCCCCTACGGCACTGCGTAGGATCCTACGGTCTTGGCGTGCATCCGTGCGTCGCTGCTGTCCGGTCCCAGGTCGACGGGCACGTGCACCTCCCGCCGACCACTGGCGACAACATCGATGTACTGTGGAGACCTCACGCCCCACGTGTTGAGCAATTCGGCGGTACGTCCACCCGGCCTCCCGCATGCCCACTATACGCCCTCGCTCAAAGTCCGTCAACTGCACATACGGTTCACGTCCACGCTGTCGCGGCATGCTAAGAGTGTTAAAGACTGCGATGGAGCTCCGTATGCCACGGCAAACTGGCTGACACTGACGGCGGCGGTGCACAAATGCTGCGCACCTAGCGCCATTCGACGGCCAACACCGCGGTTCCTGGTGTGTCCGCTGTGCCGTGCGTGTGATAATTGCTTGTACAGCCCTCTCGCAATGTCCGGAGCAAGTATGGTGGGTCTGACACACCGGTGTCAATGTGTTCTTTTTTCCATTTCCAGGAGTGTAAGCTAAGCGGATGAAAAAAAATTCGTTGTTGTGCCTTTACAGACATGAAACGTAAAAACTATCTCACCGGCCAGAATGACCGGCTGCGGTCCTTTAAAGTAAAAATGCTTGTATATTCTTTCAGTTTTTGTGATAGACGTTTGTCTTTTACAGAAATTATAAACCACCAAAGTACATTGAAAGTCATAAAAAATAAGGCACATAATTTAAAACGTATGCTATTTATTAAATATTAAACAATGCTCACCATCAGATTGACTGGTACGGTCCTTCAAGTGTTAATAGAGCTGTAGATTGTCAGCAACGCCTGTTCCTTGATGCATGTATGTCTGAGAGGCATTTGTATTGAATCACACAGACACTAAAAGTTACAGACAATACAGTAGCGGTATTTACCTGGTTAGATGTGGGACACCGTCTAAAACCCAGTTCCAATTGGCCCGGCTCACCGACGCTCGTTAATCCGCGAGGAGGATTCGATCCAAGGGAGACTCGCCTCCCTGAATCCCGGAAGCAGCTCGTTAACGCGCTCCGCTACTATCCGGCAGTGCAGGTGAAAGTATAGGATAATAGTAGCAAAGACGTACCAACAAATATGAATCCACTACCGAGCTGCGAATGTTTGGTTATGAAGCGCAGCTGGTTTCAGTAGGAAATATAGTCATTGTCAGTGCAATTGTATTTGAACTGTAAACTTTTCGATTACGTCCCAGTCTAAATGAGTTCAAATGCAACCCTTGCCCAATGATTGGGGAATACGGTAGATGTGTGATGAGACACCATCACATTTTTCTGCTAATGTAAGACGACATCCAGCTAACTAATGTGGTCCAAGGCGGTTAGGTCGAGTAAGGGCTGTACTGGTCCCCAGAATCACCTGACCTCAATGCCCTGGACTTTTCCATCTGCGGACATCTCAAAACTAAAGCGTGCAACACTCCTGTTGATACGACTGAAGAACAGGAGAATTAGATTGTATAGCTGTGTCAAGACGTACGAGATAATCCGCGGGTGTTTGAAAGAATTCGTAACTCACCGTAGAGCACTTCTGCATCCAAGTGCTGGTATGACAAGTGGAACTCCTCTTTCAACAGGTACGAATGCCCAGTAAATTGTAATGTGTAACGTGCTGAAGTGGTATAGAATTTTTGTAAAGGTAGGCAATGGGAGGAATTTACATTTGAATTACATTTATGGTAACTAGAAAACCCCTTATTCGCAGTTTTCTAGAAGACGCCTTCTTTGCGCATCCATGTTTGATGGGAAGCTTTTGTTTCTACTACAATATGCTTTCAGTCATGTTCCTTTCCGATACTAATTACGATAACACCCTCTTCACAGAGCTTTTAAATCTGTAAACTCAATGTAGAAGAGAGGCGATATAAAATTTAACGTTCCATCGATAACAGGAACATTGGGAGAGATTTCGTGCTTTCTAGGTGATACTGTTTCAGCGGATGAAGCGCAACGTGTAACTCTAACATTAACCTACTATAATGACTGCGTGCAAATTGTAAGGCCGTTTAAGCACTCCGTCTTCAGGCCACAAGTGGCCCATCGGGACCATCCGACCGCCGTGTCATTCTCATTGAGGATGCGGATAGGAGGGGCGTGTGGTCAGCACACCGCTCTCCCGGTCGTTATGATGGTTTTCTTCGACCGGAGCCGCTACTATTCGGTCGAGTAGCTCCTCAATTGGCACCACGAGGCTGAGTGCACCCCGAAAAATGGCAACAGCGCATGGCGGCTGGATGGTCACCCATCCAAGTGCCGGCCTCGACCAACAGCGCTTAACTTCGGTGATCTCACTGGAACCGTTGTATCCACTGCGGCAAGGCCGTTGCCTAAGGCCGTTTAAGCGCGTTAGAAAAAGCAAGAGCCATAATAGTAGGAGAAGAATGGGTAAAGCTAAGTAATTAAGTATATATACAAGATGCTCGGAAATTCCCGTTACAAACAGGATTTGTAGAGGAAGTGAGTACATCATATTTTGAATAGTTTCCGTTCTACGACGGTTTCGGTTCAGATGTTTAACTCATCCAGTTCCGCTTGAGGAATTGAATTAGGCGTGACACAGTGCAATTATTAGATCACAATTCGAAAGGAAATATAACGAAACCTCCATTTATCACTTAAGCACATTTGTTTGTATTAGCACATTCTAATTCTGTCAGAGACAGCAAAGGACTTGGAAGAGCAGTTGAACGGAATGGACAGTGTTTTGAAAGGAGGATATAAGATGAACATCAACAAAAGCAAAACGAGGATAATGGAATGTAGTCGAATTAAGTCGGGTGATGCTGAGGGAATTAGATTAGGAAATGAGACATTTAAAGTAGTACAGGAGTTTTGCTATTTGGGGAGCAAAATAACTGATGATGGTGGAAGTAGAGAGGATATAAAATGTAGACTGGCAATGGCAAGGAAAGCGTTTCTGAAGAAGAGAAATTTGTTAACATCGAGTATAGATTTAAGTGTGAGAAAGTCGTTTCTGAAAGTATTTGTATGGAGTGTAGCCATGTATGGAAGTGAAACATGAACGATAAATAGTTTGGACAAGAAGAGAATAGAAGTTTTCGAAATGTTGTGCTACAGAAGAATGCTGAAGATTAGATGGGTAGATCACATAACTAATGAGGAGGTATTGTATAGAATTGGGGAGAAGAGGAGTTTGTAGCACTACTTGACAAGAAGAAGGGACCGGTTGGTAGGACATGTTATGAAGCATCAAGGGATCACAAATTTAGCATTGGAGGGCAGCGTGGAGGGTAAAAATCGCAGAGGGAGACCAAGAGATGAATACACTAAGCAGATTCAGAAGGATGTAGGTTGCAGTACGTACTGGGAGATGAAGAAGCTTGCACAGGATAGAGTAGCATGGAGAGCTGCATCAAACCAGTCTCAGGACTGAAGACCTTAACAACAACAACACTTAATCGTCGATGCATTACAACAATGACTCGCTGTAGCGACAACCAACGTTGTTACAGACACCGTACCTACGAAGCATGTTCTGGTACACACTCTCCGTCTCACATGGTGTCTCTTCAATTTCTAGTGCAGCGGCCAGAGCTCGAGCCAGCTCTGTCGCTGCAGGAGTCTCGTAAATTGAACTTCAGATATGACCCTACAGGTAATCCACGTCATTCTATCTACCCTATTGCATACCAGGACAAGCAGCTCTTGAGACTTTTCTCTTTCTCTCAGCAGGCGTAGACGGGTTACATATCTGGAACGTGAGTTCCTATTCAAAATATTATGTACTCACTCCAGTCGACAAGTCCTAGACGCTTGTAACGGGAATTTCCGAACACCTTGTATGATCAACCAATGTTGGATGAATCGGAGGAAGAACTAAAATTTATGATGTAGAGGATCGTAAATGGGAAAAGTGTATGGAATAAGGATAAACGTAGGAAACATCAACGTGATGAGAATCAGCAAACATGAAGATACCATCGAAATGTCTTTGAAATGGAAGATTTTGGAATAAGTGAAATCTTTTACGTACATAGGAGTTTCCGTGACGGAAAATTGAAGCTGCATGGAGGCAATAAGAAGCAGAATATTTATGAATAAAAGAGCTTTCGAAGAGACGAAAATCTGTTGACAGCAAAAAGAATCGCTGTATAATTAAGAAGGACATTCGTCAAGTGTCTTATCTGGACTGTGGTACTGTATAACAGCGAATCGTGGGCAGTCAAAAAGAAAAAGCAAATACTTGGATAGTTTTCAAACGTGGACCTGGAGAAAAATGCTAAAAGTGAAATCGTCTGACAGAATGACAAATGAAGAAGTACTTATACGAGTAGGTGAGGGATGAAAACTAGTAGAAATGATAAGAACGAGGAGAACATCTTGACTGGGACATACAATGCGAATAGATTGTCTGTAACGAAGAGTCATTGAAAAAATGATTCCAGAAAAGAGGAAGACGGAAAAATGGACGAATTTAGCATCAGCCTAAGGAAGAGGAACAAGATAGAGGAAAGTGCGATGCGTCCAGTCGTAAGACAGATGTATCAAAGAAAAAAAAAAGTATGCTATTAACGGGGATGGGAGATAATAGAATATGATGAAAGCTGGTGGTTTTAAGAATGTGTATTGGACACGAGATGTAAATACTGTGTTATTTACTGATGAATTTAGCGCCACTGACGTCAGAGTCGGTAACGTAGCTATTCAAGGTCAAGGGCTCCGACCACACGGCAGCATGAAAAAAAAAAAAAGAAACGTAATTCTATGATCAGTTCTTGAAGACCTTGCGATGCCAATTAGGCGCCGTGTGACCCCCTGCCAACAGCGTCATTTGGATGCGGTAAGAGCGGTGTAGGAGTACGTTTAAAATTCACTGTGAAAGGATATTCGTGTTAAGATTTGTTTACGACGTTGCTATCCTCAGTGAAAATTATGAAGAACTGCACGATCTGTTCAATGGACCGAGCAGTATATGGAACACTGCCTATGGAATGAGAGACTAAATCGAAGAAACACGGAAGTAACGATTAACTGAAGTGAGATTAGCGATAAAGGTTAACATCAAAACCGGCTACCACGAAGTAGACGAATTAAAGGAATTCTGCAGCTTTGGAAGCAAATTAATACATGATGGACTGAGCAAGCAGGACATAAAATGCAGACTAGCGTAGAAAAAGAGGCACTTCTGGCCGAAAGAAGTCTAATAGTACCAAACATTGGCATTAATTTGAGGAAGAAATTTCTGAGGACGTACGTTTAGAGGACAGCGTTGTATGGAAGTAAATCGAATTATGGACTGTGGGGGGAAAATGGTTCAAATGGCTCTTAGAACTATGGGACTTAACATCTGAGGTCATCAGTCCACGAGAACTTAGAACTACCTAAACCTAACTAACCTAAGGACATCACACACATCCATGCTCGAGGCAGGATTCGGACCTGCGACTGTAGCGGTCGCGCGGTTCCAGACTGAAGCGCCTAGAACCGCTCGGCCACACCGGCCGGTGACTGCGGAAAACCGGAAAGGAAGAGGACTGAAGTGTTAGAGATGTGGTGCTACGGAAGCACGATGAAAGTTAAGTGTACAGATTAAGTAATGAGGAGTTTCTCAGCAGAATCATCGAGACGAGAAACACGTGGAAAACACTGACAAGAAGAAGGGACTAACAGGTCAGAACGTTGTTGCAGAAGCAATGAAAAAAACAAGCCAAATTTAAAAGACTGCAATGTATCCAAGATAGGTGATGTGTTATTGAAGTACGAAACTTAGCTTAGACTTCAGTGTGAAATGCTTTCGATAGCTTCCACAACGAAACTCTGTCTCGAAATCATGCAGAAAACTTGAAGACATACAGGGTGATAATTACTGAACTATATGAAATAAAATCGTCATTACTTCTGAAAGGTTTGCGTTAGGACGTTCAAACTGCACAGCCGGCCGCGGCGCATGATGGGAATTAGTATGCGTTGCATGATTTGGTTTAGCGACGAAGCCCACTTTCATTTGGATGAGTTCGTCAATAATAAAAATCTAGGGAACTGAGAATCCACATTTTGCAGTCGAGACGCCTCTTCACCTTCAACGCGTGACTGTTGTGGTGGGCAATGTCCAGTCCCGGAATAATCGATGCGATATTCCTTGATGGTATAGTGACCACCGAATGGTACGAGAAGGTTTTGGAAGATGATTTCATCCCCATTATACAAAGTGACCCTGATTTCGACAAGATGAAGTTCATGCAAGACGGAGATCGACCCCATCGAAGCAGGAGAGTGTTTGATGCCCTGAAGGAGCACTTTGGGGACTGCATTCTAGCTCTGGGGTACTCAGAGGCCACTGGCATGGGCCTCGATTGGCCGCCATATTCTCCGGGTCTGAACACAAGCGACTCCTTTTTGTAAGGCTCCATTAAAGACAAGATGTACGGCAATAGCCCCAAAACCATTGCTGAGCTGAAAACAGCCATCCAGCAGGTCATCGACAGCATCGATGTTCCGACACTTCAGTGGGTCATGCAGATTTCGCTGTTCGTCTGCGCCACATCATCGCCAATGATGGCAGGTAAATCTAACATGTCATAACCTAAATCCGAAAATCTGTAGTGACGTTTTCTTGTTGAATAATGCGTGTGAACGCCGTAGTTTGTTACTAATTTACGTTTTTTTTCATATAGTTCAAAAATTGTCACCCTGTGTGTAAAGTACTCCAGCGGCAAAACGCAGACAGTACCATCACTGCACTATACCGATGGTAATATGACTAGGACAGTGGCATTAAAGTGGAGTTACTAAACACAATTCAGCTAGAGATAGGCTGCTAGATTTTTTACCGGTAGAGTGGAACAGCTCGCAAGTGTTACGCAGATGCTTCGGGAACTCAAATGGAAATTTCTTCAGGAAAGGCGACGTCCTTTTCGACGAACACTATTGAGAAAATTTAGAGAACCGGAATTTGAAGCTCATTACAGAACGATTCTATTGCTGCCAACATACAGTTCGCGTAAAGACGACGATGATAAGATACGAAAAATCAGGGCTCATATGGAGGCATATACAGTCGTTTTTGTCTCGCTGTGTTTGCGAGTTGTACAGGAAAGCTGAAATTTATGCTGAAAATTATGAGAGGAAAGAAATATGAACTTCTGCAATTAATTCTAGAAGGCAGAATAGAAGGAAAGCGCCCACCAGGTAGAAGGAAGCAGTCATGGTCACAGAATATCAAGACATGGACTGGCATCAACAACTTTAAAGAGCTTGTTCAAGAAGCAAGGGAACGCCACGCCGCTTGTGAGCAGCCGACACACTACAAGTGTATGGCACCAAGAAGAGGAAGAAGAATACAGGGAAGGAAATGACTAGTAGTGGTATAGGTTAGCACCCGCCACGGATTCAGAAAATGGCTCTGAGCACTATGGGACTTAACATCTATGGTCATCAGTCCCCTAGAACTTAGAACTACTTAAACCTAACTAACCTAAGGACATCACACAACACCCAGTCATCACGAGGCAGAGAAAATCCCTGACCCCGCCGGGAATCGAACCCGGGAACCCGGGCGTGGGAAGCGAGACCCGCCACGGATTGCAGTGTGGCATACGGAGTATGTAAATAGATGTAGTTTCTTAGGATTCCTTCGTCAAAGAAGACGAAGTAAATATTCCCGAATTTGAATATAAAAACAAGGACTTGAGGACACGCTGACCGGTCAGCTACCAAGGCGGAGAGCAGGAATACAAAATAAATTAAAATCTCTCATAAAAGAAAGGTGCTCAACTAGGTTGGAGACCTTTACAACGCTATATACTACAGATTATGTGAACTAGTTCGCCTCCTAGCAGCAATTTATCGGTTACTGAAGCAATGAAGTGCTAACAGTGCATGGAAATTACGCAGGTCATTCCAGCTCTCAAGGAAAGTTTTGGAGAGACGCGTATTATTGTCCTATATCGCTGACGTCAATCGGTTGTACAATACAATTGTGGGAAACATTTTTTTCTCGCTTATTATAAAATTTTTGGCGGACGAATACCTTCTCCGAAGAATCAAAATGGGTTCCGCAAACAGCGTTCATTTGAAACTAAGCTTGTTATGTTTGTTCATGAGATCTAGAGCGCATTAGACATAGTCGCAAAGGTTGATTCCGACTTCCTTGACTTCAGGAAAGTATTCGACACTGTTCAGCACTGTCGCTTGGTGAACTAAATACGAGATTACCGCGTATGGGATCAGATATGTGGACAGGTTCAGGAGTTCTTAGCAGATAGAATGCAACATGTCGTTCTCAACGGAAAATAATTTCGGGCGTCTCTCAAGGGAGTGCTATAGGACCGTTGTTATTGACAACGTTTATCACCGATCTGGTGAATAACGTGGGAAACTCTGTGAGGCTGTTATACGGCGTCGTTGTTACCCCAGAAGGTGGTGGCGAAAAGCAGGAAGACCTGCGGAGAACCCACGGTTGGTGCAGGGATTTCTAATTGACCCTTAAAAGAAATAAATGTAACGTACTGTCCATAAAAATAAGCGATGAGATCCATTATGCCATTAGCGAGAAATGATTGTGAAAAAGAGCTACAGTAAAAATACCTGAGAGTAGCCGTGTGGAGCAACCTAAAGCGGAAGGACCACATAAAACTAACTGTAGAGAAAGAAGATGACAGGCTGAGATTCACTGAAAGCATCTTAAGGAAATGTAAACCATTCGTGATAGAAGTGGTTTACAAGATACGTGTAGCACTGATACTTGAGTATTGCTGAATAATTTTGCTCTCATTAACTCGTCATCTGCTCTATACTAACATATGCAAAGACGTTCTGTAACCAGTATCGATATGCAGTGTAGGTTCCTTGATTTGTTTCGCTCGGAGACGATGCAGCAGAAGCGTGTTGCTTGCTTCTGGTGAATCAGATGGCTAGCGGGTTACTTGGGCCATGGCCATTATGTTTGAGATACACTGTTGGAAAAAAGTTAGTCCACCCGGAAAGACGACGTCGATTTTGACCCGATGGCGGCATATGCCACCTGATGAATAGTAGATGTACTGATAACGGTTTCAGCGTCGTCCACCAACAGATAGCATAGTGCCATAGCTAACAGAGCGCCATCTGTGTCTTCCCTTTAATAGGGAGTGCTCAGAGCCAGGAGGCTCAATGTGGTGCAAACGTCTGAAGTAAGCAGGCAACCAAGCCACGGAGACGCACTTGTGCTTCCTACATCTAACTGAGCGAGTTAGAAAGGGGTCACTTTGTTGCCTTCCGAGTGGTAGGATGGTTCTTTCGGAGAATTGTCACATAAGTTGGACGTGCTACGTCGGATGTGCAACGACGCTGGTAGCAGTGATCACGTGAACTTTCTCACATCCTCAGATGAGGTACTCACACCCAAGGACGAAGTTCTGGACGTCCGCGCAGCACAGACGCCCGCCAGAATCGTCGTATTATTAACGGCAGCTACCACAGCACAGATAAAAGGGCTTGCGAGCCCTGATGTGTTACACGAACTGTTGCAAACTGGTTATTAGCGTGAGACTACGGGCACGCAAAACACCTCTAGCCCGTATTCCACTCACGCCAGCATCGACATGCACGGCTCGACTGGTGCCGTCAGAGGATCACTCGGAAGATGGGACTGCGCCCCATGGTCTTCACGATGAAAGCAGATTCTGCCTGCATGCAAATGATAGTCGTTCGCGCGTACAACGTAGACCTGGTGAGCGCTGTCTCGTAGAGTGCATCCATCCAAGACACAACGGTCCTACCCCATGTCTTACTCTCTTGGGCGCAATATGCCGCAACGCCCGTTCACCTCTGATGTTTCGGCACGTGCATAATGTTGTTAGACCCGTTCTTTTGCCGTTCTTTCAACACGAGGGTGATGTGTTGTACCAATAGGATAATTCTCGCCCACACAAAGCCTGTGAAACTCAACGAACGTGCTCTGGAAGACGTGCAGCAACTTTTCTGGGTAGCACGATCTCTGAACTTGTTTCCAGTCCAGCACGTGTAGGGCATGATGGGACGAGAAGTGACTCATGCGATTCGTCAACCAAGAATTGTTACGAAACTATGTGAACAGGTCAAGCAGGCGTGACATAAAATATACCAGGACAGTATGCGCCATCTGTGCGATCCGCTGGATGCCAGGGTTACCGACTACATTGCCACTTGTGAAGGCTACACCAAAAATGAGTGTTTCAGCATGTGTCGATACCTGGTACCTCCGAACCACTTGTGCTATTGATCTGTAAATGTCATCATTTCATGTACTCCACATCTACTGGTGCAACGATAAATCCTGAGTGAACTGGAAACCTCTAAAATGGTTAATAATTTTTCCCCGGCAGTGTACGTTTGGTTCTGGGAGACGGGTGATAATTACACAAAGGTCGGAGGTGGCAGCAGCAGTTGGTAGATTTGGTGAGAACGTTCATTTATTCGAAATTGCTATTAATAAGTAAGATCATGGACTCAATTCATTCATTAATTTTGCGCGGTAAACTTATATTGAACTGTCGTCAGATTGGTCGTCAGTTTGTATCGTCATCCACAATGGATACAATGAATTAACCAAAAAACCAAGATTAATTTGAATATTCTTTATGATAAAAAGCGACATTAAGCTCCACTTCAGTTCATTTGACTTCCATACTGCGATTCCACCAGTGCGCAGTTGATTCTATTACAGAGCAAAAATTGTGTCCGCAGTGATAAGATTTCCACCAACAAACTCTCAGTTATTCACAGACTTAGCATTTCTCAGTAATTAAATTATTAACGATCAGATTTGTTCGATGTAGGCTCATTGGGTAAAATCCGAGAATTTATTTCACGCAATTGGAACATTTCGTTAATAATATATTGTGCAATATTATTTTCGTTCTATCTTGACTACTCAGTAATATTGCCAATAATGTTCTGCAATAATACTGTGTTTCGGAATGTTGGACCAAGAAGACCTACGAAGAAGATTTGCTGCTTTGATAATTACTCTACATTCTTGTGAGCAGAAAAAAATGTGGATGAAAAATTGGTTCGAGGAGCGTCAAAGATCACTCACGAAAACTTGTTGAGAGAACTGAGGATGAACAAAATAAAGAGATTATCACTAATTTTTCTATGGTGATCGTCCAACATTTGATATATTAATGGATCCTCCCCCCTCCCCCCCTCCCTGGTCACCCTTACTTTGGCATCCCCATCCAGAGGCATTTGCCCCCTTCCCTCCATCCCGGATAAATCAAAAAACAAAATAATACAATGAGGGACGCGGTTCCAAAAAGTTTGCGCTTATCTCTTACGCCACGATACCTTCCTACTTGCAATTCTTTCGAAGACTTGAAATTTTTAACTGCAGTTTCACCTTACTCTATTTGAGAGATAATTATGGAAACGTGTCACGCAATAATACGTCCAATAGACGATGAGATTCGGGTAATTAATGTATACACAGAGATAAATAGCAATATATGCTTTTGTTCATAATTTTGCGATAGTTAATTTTTTAAAAACCTCTTCCTTCATAGCCGTACGTTATATTTGAGCAACAAATCATACGATTCATCATTTTTAAAACTACCGCTTATGTACTCACCTGGCCTAACATCCCACAAAGCCGACAGTGATTTATACTTTTCCATGTACTATAAAAATAATGCTCTTTCGTGTTGTGTCAAACTCATTTTCCACACAACAACAAACCTAACTTAACTTGACCTCCTTGGTCTGTGTAGCACGTGAGAGACTGCCAATACTGCTCACAGACCGCACAGTATTTCCAGGCAGCGTAACATATTTCCAAAGTTTTTGATGTTCTCAATATTAATGCACAGCCTCCCTATTTCGTTTCTAGGCGGTCAATATTATTGCTCATGTGGGAAATATTGTCAATATTATTGACCGTCTAGGGGCTAATTTACTACACTCCTGGAAATTGAAATAAGAACACCGTGAATTCATTGTCCCAGGAAGGGGAAACTTTATTGACACATTCCTGGGGTCAGATACATCACATGATCACACTGACAGAACCACAGGCACATAGACACAGGCAACAGAGCATGCACAATGTCGGCACTAGTACAGTGTATATCCACCTTTCGCAGCAATGCAGGCTGCTATTCTCCCATGGAGACGATCGTAGAGATGCTGGATGTAGTCCTGTGGAACGGCTTGCCATGCCATTTCCACCTGGCGCCTCAGTTGGACCAGCGTTCGTGCTGGACGTGCAGACCGCGTGAGACGACGCTTCATCCAGTCCCAAACATGCTCAATGGGGGACAGATCCGGAGATCTTGCTGGCCAGGGTAGTTGACTTCACCTTCTAGAGCACGTTGGGTGGCACGGGATACATGCGGACGTGCATTGTCCTGTTGGAACAGCAAGTTCCCTTGCCGGTCTAGGAATGGTAGAACGATGGGTTCGATGACGGTTTGGATGTACCGTGCACTATTCAGTGTCCCCTCGACGATCACCAGTGGTGTACGGCCAGTGTAGGAGATCGCTCCCCACACCATGATGCCGGGTGTTGGCCCTGTGTGCTTCGGTCGTATGCAGTCCTGATTGTGGCGCTCACCTGCACGGCGCCAAACACGCATACGACCATCATTGGCACCAAGGCAGAAGCGACTCTCATCGCTGAAGACGACACGTCTCCATTCGTCCCTCCATTCACGCCTGTCGCGACACCACTGGAGGCGGGCTGCACGATGTTGGGGCGTGAGCGGAAGACGGCCTAACGGTGTGCGGGACCGTAGCCCAGCTTCATGGAGACGGTTGCGAATGGTCCTCGCCGATACCCCAGGAGCAACAGTGTCCCTAATTTGCTGGGAAGTGGCGGTGCGGTCCCCTACGGCACTGCGTAGGATCCTACGGTCTTGGCGTGCATCCGTGCGTCGCTGCGGTCCGGTCCCAGGTCGACGGGCACGTGCACCTTCCGCCGACCACTGGCGACAACATCGATGTACTGTGGAGACCTCACGCCCCACGTGTTGAGCAATTCGGCGGTACGTCCACCCGGCCTCCCGCATGTCCACGATACGCCCTCGCTCAAAGTCCGTCAACTGCACATACGGTTCACGTCCACGCTGTCGCGGCATGCTACCAGTGTTAAAGCCTGCGATGGAGCTCCGTATGCCACGGCAAACTGGCTGACACTGACGGCGGCGGTGCACAAATGCTGCGCAGCTAGCGCCATTCGACGGCCAACACCGCGGTTCCTGGTGTGTCCGCTGTGCCGTGCGTGTGATCATTGCTTGTACAAGCCCTCTCGCAGTGTCCGGAGCAAGTATGGTGGGTCTGACACACCGGTGTCAATGTGTTCTTTTTTCCATTTCCAGGAGTGTATTTCTAATACGTTAAAAAACGTTGTAAGTGACTAAAAGGATTCCGTTCTCGTCTTAGTCGCAAACCTGCTAGTGTGCTAGACGATTACATTAATTGTAATTACGTTGCTGGTCAAAGCTTCATTTTTTTACTGATTGAAATCCATTGGGCTAGCTGTCATGGAACGATGGGCGGCGTTGCGCGATTTTAAAGAGAGATACACCCAGCAAGTGGTAAGTAAGGTGAGAGGTGGATGTAGCGGCGCAGCAAGTCTTCCTGAGTAGTAGTTGGTGAACACGATATTGAGTGCTCAGACTGCGTTTTTCGATTGATTCACTTGATACCAAGGGCCGTCAAGAAGAGAAGAAGGTGTGAGGAGTGATGGCTTGCTGTAGGATACGAGTTGTGGAAGGTAGGCGGATGCGGAAGACGAGGCTGAATGTATGTCTGTAAGTACTGTAGAAGATCGGCTTGCACTTCCTTACTTTCGCAGCTCGACTGCGACATTTTCGACGCCGGGTGCCGGAACCTGGGACTGGGAGCTTGTAACTATTAGAAGATAACACACTGCCTTCTTCTTAGTACCCTTTATCGCTGTATAGTAGACATGGGTGTTGTGGTGATACAACAGACGGTTAAGAAGAAATGCTAGGTTTATGCATGATGGAGCTCCAGACGGATGAAATTTGAAACATTTTACCATATGGTTTCCAGAGTATCAGTCGTGTGGAATGCAATGGTCTTAATACTCTAATGCAAGACATAAAACCACCCTGCAAGTTTTCTATCCCAATCACTGCAGCGACAAACTTTAAAATGAATAAAACTACTTGCTTCTACACTCTTCAGGGGTCCTACTAAGTGACCGAGCCACTTCTCACTACGAAGGTATCGACGGTGTATATCCGCCGCTCGGACTATTTATAAACCAACTAGAATAAATGTGGAAGACTACTGTTCCGTCTCTTAGGAAATTGACGGATTTTATACATCGTTTTATGTCGTAAACGTGCGTACCCTCAATCACACTTCCCGTATCAGTTGTGCTTATTAATAGTACTAGCAGTTTTGACGGACGCGGCCTTGTTTCACTTGGAAATAGTGCGAGGAAAGAACGACATGAATATTTTCGATAGTTGATACATTGAGTTACCACCCACACCTTGCTGCATGAAAATGCACGCAAAGAAACAGCGACTTCTTACGAGGGTACAAGCACCACGATCAGTAGCCAAAGGAGATGCAACACTCTTATTGCTGTTCACGGTAGAATCACAACAGTCCTACCAGCCTTCCTCCTCAACGCCCAAGTCATGGTCTGATGTTGGGTAGTTTTGCTCGTGTGTAGGATAATACACTGCTGGCCACCGTAAATGCAACACCCTGAAGGAAGCATCCGAATCAAGTGAAATTTACACCATGGGTTTGCAGCGATGAGATATGCAACTGATTAGAATTTCAGCGCAGACGCACATCACGCGCGCCTGTGGCGCCACCTCATTGCGCCATTTAAGGCTTGGCGATTTCGACGAGTGTACGTTCGGCACGTGTGTTTACCTTGTGGTTGTTTCACAAGACGATTAGTTATGCCTCGTAGACAACAGCGAACATCTTTTGATCAAGTATCCGAGTTCGACAGAGGAAGGATAGTGGCTTACCGAGATTGTGGATTATCATACAGAGAAATCGCTAGTCGTGTTGGACGAAACCAAACAACTGTAATGCGGATATGTGACCGTTGGATGCAGGAGGGTACGACGGACCGACGTGGTCGATCGCATTCACCTCGGTGCAACACTGCACGTGCTGATAGGCAAATTGTGCGCATGGCAGTGACGGATCGCTCAGTGACATCCCGAACCATAGCACAGCACATTGCGTCTGTAACGCATCATCCAGTGTCTATGCGTACCATTCGACGCCGTTTACAGCAGAGTGGTCTGTCCGCAAGACGTCCATTGCTTCGTCTACCATTGACGCAGAACCACAGACGTCTCCGTCGCCAATGGTGTGATGACAGACGGATGTGGACGGCAGAATGGAATGACGTTGTCTTTACTGACGAGGCACGCTTCTGTCTGCAGCACCACGATGGTCGGATTCGAGTGTGGAGACACCGTGGAGAGAGGATGCTGGACAGCTGCATTATGCACCGCCACACTGGTCTTACACCGGGTATTATGGTATGGGGCGGTATTGGATATTACTCTCGCACGCCTCTAGTACGCATTGCCGGTACTTTAAATAGCCGGCGCTACATATCCGAGGTGCTGGAGCCAGTTGTCCTTCCTTACCTTCAGGGCTCGGCCACAGCCATATTTCAACAGGATAATGCGCGACCACACGTGGCACGCATTGTCCAAAGGTTCTTCGTCAATAACCAGATTGAATTGCCTCCCTGGCCGGCTCGCTCTCCGGATCTTTCGCCGATAGAAAACATGTGGTCCATGGTTGCTCAACGAGTGACCCAGATTACATCCCCAGCTGCCACACCAGATAATCTTTGGCAACGTGTGGAAGCTGCTTGGGCTGCTGTACCCCAGGAACACATCCAACGTCTCTTTGACTCAATGCCGAGACGTGTGGCAGCGGTGATCTCCAACAATGGCGGCTACTCTGGCTACTGATTCTGGCAGGAACCACATGTCACAGACGTCTGTAAACGTAATCATTTGATACTTGGTCAACATGTTATCTACAAAATAAATCTTGTTGTGCTACCTCTTGTCTTTCTTGGTGTTGCATTTACGGTGGCCAGCAGTGTATATCAATCTCGCCCTAACACAACGTCTCTAGAATACACCCTCCTCCACTGTTAAAGCAGGTATATGTGGCATCAGTCCACTCTCCTACAGAACACGCTAAGTAATGGCTTAGGTCTGTAAAACACACTGATTCATCTCCTTAATACTTATGGAATAACATTGGTTGTGAGAACCAACCGTAATTCGTTAATATCTACACTTCTGGAAATTGAAATAAGAACACCGTGAATTCATTGTCCCAGGAAGGGGAAACTTAATTGACACATTCCTGGGGTCAGATACATCACATGATCACACTGACAGAACCACAGGCACATAGACACAGGCAACAGAGCATGCACAATGTCGGCCCTAGTACAGTGTATATCCACCTTTCGCAGCAATGCAGGCTGCTATTCTCCCATGGAGACGATCGTAGAGATGCTGGATGTAGTCCTGCGGAACGGCTTGCCATGCCATTTCCACCTGGCGCCTCAGTTGGACCAGCGTTCGTGCTGGACGTGCAGACCGCGTGAGACGACGCTTCATCCAGTCCCAAACATGCTCATTGGGGGACAGATCCGGAGATCTTGCTGGCCAGGGTAGTTGACTTACACCTTCTAGAGCACGTTGGGTGGCACGGGATACATGCGGACGTGCATTGTCCTGTTGGAACAGCTAGTTCCCTTGCCGGTCTAGGAATGGTAGAACGATGGGTTCGATGACGGTTTGGATGTACCGTGCAC
Source organism: Schistocerca nitens (assembly GCF_023898315.1). Lineage (NCBI taxonomy): Eukaryota > Metazoa > Arthropoda > Insecta > Orthoptera > Acrididae > Schistocerca > Schistocerca nitens. Next base: position 825,399,848 of record NC_064614.1, read on the forward strand.
TATTCAGTGTCCCCTCGACGATCACCAGTGGTGTACGGCCAGTGTAGGAGATCGCTCCCCACACCATGATGCCGGGTGTTGGCCCTGTGTGCCTCGGTCGTATGCAGTCCTGATTGTGGCGCTCACCTGCACGGCGCCAAACACGCATACGACCATCATTGGCACCAAGGCAGAAGCGACTCTCATCGCTGAAGACGACACATCTCCATTCGTCCCTCCATTCACGCCTGTCGCGACACCACTGGAGGCGGGCTGCACGATGTTGGGGCGTGAGCGGAAGACGGCCTAACGGTGTGCGGGACCGTAGCCCAGCTTCATGGAGAAGGTTGCGAATGGTCCTCGCCGATACCCCAGGAGCAACAGTGTCCCTAATTTGCTGGGAAGTGGCGGTGCGGTCCCCTATGGCACTGCGTAGGATCCTACGGTCTTGGCGTGCATCCGTGCGTCGCTGCGGTCCGGTCCCAGGTCGACGGGCACGTGCACCTTCCGCCGACCACTGGCGACAACATCGATGTACTGTGGAGACCTCACGCCCCACGTGTTGAGCAATTCGGCGGTACGTCCACCCGGCCTCCCGCATGCCCACTATACGCCCTCGCTCAAAGTCCGTCAACTGCACATACGGTTCACGTCCACGCTGTCGCGGCATGCTACCAGTGTTAAAGACTGCGATGGAGCTCCGTATGCCACGGCAAACTGGCTGACACTGACGACGGCGGTGCACAAATGCTGCGCAGCTAGCGCCATTCGACGGCCAACACCGCGGTTCCTGGTGTGTCCGCTGTGCCGTGCGTGTGATCATTGCTTGTACAGCCCTCTCGCAGTGTCCGGAGCAAGTATGGTGGGTCTGACACACCGGTGTCAATGTGTTCTTTTTTCCATTTCCAGGAGTGTATATCCGACTGCATGTGTAAGAATACTGTTCTGGCTTGGAATACATATGTTTCGCCTGCTTTAATGTAGCGTTTCTGTGTAATACTTATATCGCCTTTGTTGAAGTATGTGTTACGAAAACCCACGTAGTTTACAGGGAGAGGGCTAAAACTGAATACAGACAGAGCATAACTTTTAAGCTTTCCTCGGTCTCAAGTGTCCAGGTACCCCCAGCTCATCTTAATCCCCCGCATTTCGTGATATTTTTGTCTAATTTTATGTATTCTCAGTCAATTTAAATAATTTTGCAGGGTCTTCGCGATTTTACATATTTCCTCGTATTCCCTCAGTTTTACGTATTTCCATCAATTTGTCGTAATTATACCAGATTTCCCGATTTTTACCGATTTTATGTCAATTTTCAGTTTTTTTTCAATAGTTTTCCAAATATATATGGTCATATTGCTGACATACCCATGTGGTGGTCGATTTTATATGAGGATATTTGCATCTTATAATAAAAGCTTGCCGTCCACTGTGGACGAGCGGTTCTAGGCGCTTTAGTCCGGAACCACGCTGCTGCTACGGTTGCAGGTTCGAATCCTGCCTCGGGAATGGATGTATGTGATGTCCTTAGGTTAGTTAGCTTTAAGCAGTTCTAAGTCTAGGGGACTGATGACTTCAGATTTTAAGTCTCATAGTGCTTAGAGCCATTTGAACCATTTGAACTAAAAGCTAAGAATTCCCCTCTTCCCGATGATCAAAATGCATGTATTTTGGATAGGACGATCATGAGAAGTATACGAGTAGAATCATGCACTTAATGGAAACTCTTGCGTTGCTGTTCGGATTTTTTTTTCATAGAATGAGGTGGCGCAGTGGTTAGCACACTGGACTCGCATTCAGGAGGACGATGGTTACAACCAGCGTCCGGCCATCCAGATTTAGGTTTACCGTGGTTTCCCTAAATCGCTCCAGTCAAATGCTGAGAAGATTCCTTTGAAAGGGCACGACCGACTTCCTTCCCCATCCTACACACAATCCGAGCTTGTGATCCGCCTCTAATGATTACGATGTCGACGGGACGTTAAACCCAATCTTTCTTCTTTTCCCTTTCGGATGTCTGTTTAGAAAAGAATTGATAGTTGGGCTGTAGGTATTAGGAGATTGGTGGGGTGGCATGTAGGCAAGGACCAGATGGACTGGAGTTTTCATTTAGGGTTTAATGGGATGGGCGGGAAAGGCCATTGAAATTACACTGGGGAAGGACGTGGTGTGTTTAGAGATTAAGGGAGGGTCAGACGCGTTAATAGAGGCGTGGCAACAGAAAAGAGTTCTCACTGGTGAAGGAGACTATAGGATGTTTCGACTCAAAAAATGGTTCAAATGGCTCTGAGCACTATGGGACTTAATATCTGAGGTCATCAGTCCCCTAGAACTTAGAACTACTTAAACCTAACGAACCTAAGGACGAGCCAACGGGGGTGGCCGAGCGGTTCTAGGCGCTACAGTCTGGAACCTCGCGACCGCTACGGTCGCAGTTTCGAACCCTGCCTCGGGCATGGATGTGTGTGATGTCCTTAGGTTAGTTAGGTTTAAGTAGTTCTAAGTTCTAGGGGACTGATGACCTCAGAAGTTGAGTCCCATAGTGCTCAGAGCCATTTGAACCATTTAGCCTAAGGACGTCACACACATCCAAGCCCGAGGCAGGGTTCGAAACTGCGACCGTAGCGGTCGCGCGGTTCCAGACTGAAGCGCCTAGAACCGCTCGGCCACACCGGCCGGCGACAAGTTTATAGGAGACGTAGATGAGGAGTAAGTGTGTAAGTAGGCTGTTTATGTTTTTATATTGGTAACGCCACGTAGCGCTTTGTATGAAAATCACTGGCTGTGCTGTGTGCAGTGTGTGGCTGGTTTGCATTGTTGTTGGCCATTGTAGTGTTGGGCAGTTGGCTGTTAACAGCGCGTAGCGTTGCGCAGTTGGAGGTGAGCCGCCAGCAGTGGTGGGTGTGGGGAGAGAAATGGCGGAGTTTTGAAATTTGTAAGACTGGATGTCATGAACTGCTATATATATATTATGACTATTAAGGTAAATACATTGTTTGTTCTCTATTAAAATCTTTCATTTGCTAACTATGCCTATCAGTAGTTAGTGCCTTCAGTAGTTTGAATCTTTTATTTAGCTGGCAGTAGTGGCGCTCGCTGTATTGCAGTAGTTCGAGTAACGAAGATTTTTGGTGAGGTAAGTGATTTGTGAAAGGTATAGGTTAATGTTAATCAGGGCCATTCTTTTGTAGGGATTTTTGAAAGTCAGATTGCGTTGCGCTAAAAATACTGTGTGTCAGTTTAAGCACAGTCTTGTAGAATTGTTCTAAGGGGACGTTTCAAGTGTTCTAGGTGACTGTGAAGGTGTGGGAACTTCGTGATATGTTACAGGTAGGAGAAGAAAGCTGATTATGGAAAGATTTGGAGGGAGTGATAAAATGTGGGAGGAGTGGATGTCCATACTACATTGGAATAGGTAAGGCCGAGTTAGATTAGGTTTTTCTGTGTATGGATAATGATAATGGGTTTTAATCCTCGTGTTCGGCTGATTGGCAGTTTTGATTGATTATGGGCTTAATTATTATTTGAGGACATCAGGTTGGTTTTTGATGGAGTGTTAGATCAAGGTATTTTATTGTTCTAGTTAGGTAGGTTAGACAGCTGTGGATTGTGGAACGGTCGGCCTGAGTGGCCGAGCGGTTCTAGGCGCTACAGTCTGGAACCGCGCGACCGCCACGGTCGCAGGTTCGAATCCTGCCTCGGGCATGGATGTGTGTGATGTCCTTAGGTTAGTTAGGTTTAAGTAGTTCTAAGTTCTAGGGGACTGATGACCACAGAAGTTAAGTCCCATAGTGCTCAGAGCCATTTGAACCCTTTTTTTTAATTGTGGAACGGAATGCTCATGCAGTTTTCTGGTAACTGTTACATGGTTCTTTTGCTGCACTGATGGAATGGCAGGTTCTGGCTAAGGTTGTACCAGAAGGTGAGACTTGGATATGGAGTTGGAGAAATCCTCGGGATGAATGGAGGGGTAGGATGTACTGCAGGGGAGGTGGTGCCATCAACAGATTAGAGGAGGTGCACAGGAGGCTTTGGGCGTTGTCTGTGTATAGGAGATAGAAGAGTAGTGTCAGGGCGGATAGTTGTGGCACGCCTGCAGTTAAGTGGGAAATTCGGGAGTGGCTGTTGTTGTTACATATGTGTAATTGTTAAGCAGAAAGATTGCAAATTAGGTGGGTGTAGCTAACTGGAAGCACGTATCGCAGGCGTTTGGAAAGGAGGCTAGAGTGCCAGACTGCGACGGTATCTAACGGTTACTGCTAGTGTATTAGTTCTTCCTAAACGTTATCCCATACGAGCAAACCAGTTGCGTCTCTACTTGTGGTTACTCGTACTTTGGCTACTTGGACTATGCGCGGCTCTGTTTAAAAAGAATATCTGAATGTGGTCAAAGGGGCGACTGCTTTCATGCTATGCAGCTAGCTCGCTGCAAATAATAACCTGTAGCTGCGATCCTGCACTCAAATAGTCCGTGTACTGACGAGAATTGCGAGTTAATAAAATACACGGAAATACAAAATAAAAAAAAATGGTTCAAATGGCTCTGAGCACTATGGGACTTAACATCTATGGTCATCAGTTCCCTAGAACTTAGAACTACTTAAACCTAACTAACCTAAGGACGTCACACAACACCGTCATCACGAGGCAGAGAAAATCCCTGACCCCGCCGGGAATCGAACCCGGGAGCGGGAAGCGAGAACGCTACAAAATAAAAGTTAAATGAATAATTGAATAACAAGGATTCTATTCAAGTGTCTATAATTGATGTAGACAGACTCGCTCGTATCGGTCACCTAGCCGGAAACCGGAACTGCCGCGGCGCGCCCTGAAACCTGGGTGCGCTAGTATTCAGACGTATAACAAATTCATCCTAACTCATATCAATACTGGGCGGTCGATTAGCTCGCCTAATATACACGTAACCTTACAAGACACGGCGCTTGTCGTGGCTGTATACGGCTCGCCTAGTCCGCTGCTGCAGCGAGTGGATACCATCGCCCTTGACTGACCTCCAAGCAGTTCTGTGAGACAGCGCCTAGCCGGTATTTGCAACTTGCTGTTTACACACACTGTGCACGCTACAAGGACACTGTGCACTCTGCTCACCGCTCGCGAGACGTGCTGAAAGCGAGACTGTACTGTGAAGTGTGCAGCAGACGGTGCTTTTGTTTTACCGTATATCCAGCATGTCACGACTTAGTGGTTGGACTGAATTTGAACAAACCACTACATCTGAAAATGACATATAGAAACTCAATCGCAATAAACATTTTCAGCATCCATAAGCGGACTGACTACATTCAGTCAGATACAATGGTGGGCAGCACTAAAGGACGAAAAAGACGATAATTACGCTGAAACCACCACAGTTTATGATAGTCCCCTGGAGACTACAAAAGGCAGGACATAGTTATTAATAGTCCCCTTGAGACTACAAAAGGCAGGACATAGTTATTAATATTGTGTGTGGTCACCACGGACGCCACTGCACGCTCTGCAACGTGCAGCCACGCTAGCCACAAGGCTGGCTAGGAATTAGTGTGGTGCAGCGTTCCATCCCTCCAGCAGCGCGGTTCACAACTGTCGGATGGTCGTTGGTGCATGAGGACCTGCTGCAATACGTCTGCCTTAACGTATCCCACACGTACTCGGTGGGATCTAAGTCTGGGGAACGGGCAGGCCGGTCCATTTGCGGAGTATCCTCTAGTTCCACAAGCGTTGTCCGATGCAGGCGCTTATTTTCATCCATAAAAACGAAATGCACCCATGAAGGAAGGAGTGCAGTGTCAAAATAACGTAATTCGCTGAGAGTACCGTGTTCAAAGATTTGAAGATCAGTACGCCCAAGGAACGTTATTCCTCCCTGTGCCATAACATGTGGACAACCGAAACGATCGTTTTCAACGGCTTTCCTGGGCGCATTACGCCATATGAGAGTACGTCTAGTATCTCTTTGCAGACTGAATCTGATCTCACCCGAGAAGTGCACGCGACGCCACTCTTGCTTGGTCCAACCCTGTGCTCTTGGCACCATCGCAAATCTTTGAACACGGTATTACTCACCGGTCATATTCTGACGCTGTACTCCCCCATGTGAGTCTTTTCAGGAGTGCTTTCAGCCCCGACGTCACCTTTGTGGATCATAGTGCGCGACCGCATCCAACAGAGCAGGTAGAGGAGTCCTAGGAACGAGAGGATATTCGGTGAATGGGCTGGTCTGCTCTTTCCCCCCAACTTAAATCCCATTGAGCACGCGTGGAACGTGTTGGGAAGACATACCGTAGCACGTCCATATGCACCAACAACCACAGAGCACCTATGAATGGCGCTAGTTGAGGAATGGACGCCCTGCTACAAGAACTCCGTACCAGACTACTCGCCTTCATGGCAGCAGGTTGCACAGCAGGCACTGCCTCCCCTTGGCGATCAAACACCCTGCTAACAACCATGTTAATGTCGAGGAGACGATCATAAAGCGACGTCACTTCTGTGTAGTTATTGCCTTCAAATAAAAGTGAATTTTAGGTTCGTCTCTTTGTGTACTTCTCTCTGTCACCTTCTTTCTAAGTATGGTACAAGTTTCATCGAGCTAGGATACTTGGCAGCACGAAAGATAAGGCTCGCTGATGACATTGCTATCCTCAGTGTGAATGAAGAAGAATTGCAGGGTCTCTTCAACTGAAGGAACAGTCTAACGAGTACAGAAAATGGATACGGAATAAATAAAAAAAGTCGAAAGGAATGAGGAGTAGTAGAAGTGAGATTAGTGACAAACTTAATATCAAAATTGAGAATCACGAAGTAGACTAAGTTAAGGTATTATACTGCCTTAGAAGCTGAATATCACATGACGCATGAAGTAAGGACACAAAAAGCAGATCTACATTACAATTCCACAGTTCACAATTAAGTTCGTGGCAGACGATTCTTTGAACCGCCTTCAAGCTTTTTCTTGAATCTTTTGAGCTCTGATGCCTCTTATTTTGCTACAATGATAATTTCTCCCTGAGTAATTGGACACCAATAAAATATTTTCGCATTCAGAGGAGAATGCTGTTGACTGAAATTTCTTAAAAAAGATCCTGCCGCAACAAAAAAAAAAAAGCCTCTGTTTTAATGATTTCCATCCCAATTCACATATATAGACGTGACACTCTCCCCTATTTCGTGACAATAGAAAATAAGCTGCTCTTCTTTGGACTTTTTCAATGTCCTCCGTCAATCCTATCTCGTAACGATCATACTGCACAGCAGTATTCTAGCGGAGGACGGACCAGCATAGTATAGACCTTTTGCATCGTCTGTGTGTGCCAATAAAACGCAATCTTTGATTCGTCCTCCCCACAACATTATCTTTGTGTTCATTCCAATTTAAGTTATTCGTGATTGAAATTCTTAAGTATTTATCTGAATTCACGCCCTTCAGATTTCAAAAAAAATGGTTCAAATGGCTCTGAGCACTATGGGACTCAACTGCTGTGGTCATCAGTCCCCTAGAACTTAGAACTACGTAAACCTAACTAACCTAAGGACATTACACACATCCATGCCCGAGGCAGGATTCGAACCTGCGACCGTAGCAGTCGCACGGTTCCGGACTGCGCGCCTAGAACCGCGAGACCACCGCGGCCGGCCGCCCTTCAGATTTGTGTGATTTATTGTGTAGAAGAAATTTAGCGGATTCATTTTATTACTCATGTGGATAAGCTACACATTTTATTATTTAGAGTCAATTGCTACTTTTCGCACCATTTAGAAATGTGTCTAAGTCATTTTGCAATTGGTTTGGATCCTATGATGACCTTACTAGATGGCAAATGACAGCATCATCCGCAAACTATTTAAGACGGTTGCTCAGATTGTCTCCTAAATCGTTTGTGTGGGGAACGCCGGATCTCACTACTGTTTTATTCAATGATTTCCCGTCGATTACTACATATCGAATCCAGTCGCACAAATGAAGCGATACTCCACAGGCGCACAATTTGATTAGGAGCCTCTTGGAGGAAAAGTGTCAAAAGCGGACTCGAAATCGAGAAATATGGAATCAGTTTGAGATTCCCTGTTGATAGCACTTATTAGTTAGTACGAATAAAGAGCTGGTTGTGTTGTGCAGCAATGATATTTTCTGAAACCGTGCTGACTATGTGACAGTAGACCGTTTTCATCGAGGTAATTCACAAGGTTCGAGCACAGTGCATGTTCCAAAATCCTACTGCAGATCGATATCAATGGTAAGGATCTGTAGTTCAGCGGATTACTCGTGGTTCCTTTCTTCAGTATTGATCTGACTTGTGCAACTTTCCAGTCTTTAGATGCGGATCTTTGGTCGATGTTGCCGTTGTATTCGATTGAAAGTATGGAGTATTATCAGCATACTCTGAAAGGAACCTAATTGGTATACAGTCAGGACCAGAGGATCTGCCTTTATTAACTGATTAAGCTGCTCCGTTACATCAAGAATATCTGTTTTTAAGTTACTCATTTTGGCAGCTCATCTTGTTTCGTTCTGGAATATTTATTTCGTCTACTTTGGTGAAGGAACTTCGCAGCACCCGGTTTTGTAACTGTCCTTTAGTGGCACTGTCATCTGTAACAATACCATTGCTGTCGTGCAGTGAAGCTATTGATTGTGTCTTGCCACCTGTGTATTTTACACACGACCACATGGAAATAAGGCATTTCTGGCCAAAAGAAGTCTGCTGGCATCAAACATTGGCCATGATTAGAGGAAGAAATTTCTGAGAACGCACGTTTACAGCACATCATTGTATGGAAGTGAATCACGGACTGGGGAAAATGGGAAAAGAAGAGAATCGAAACATTTGTAATGTATCATAAACTGAAGCGCCAAAGAAACTGGTATAGGCATGCGTATTCAAATACAGAGGTATGTAAACAGGCAGAATATGACGCTGCGGTGGCAACGCCTATATAAGACAAGTGTCTGGCGCAGTTGTTAGATCGGTTACGGCTGCTAAAATGGCAGGTTATCAAGATTTAAGTGCGTTTGAACATGATTTATAGTCGGCGCACGAGCGATGGGGCTCAGAATCTCCGAGGTAACGATGAAGTGGGGATTTTCCCGTACAACCATTGCCGAGTGTACCCTGAATATCAGGAATTCACTAAATAATCAAATCTCCGACATTGCTGCGGCCAGAAAAAGATCCTGCAACAACGAGACCAGCGACGACTGAAGAGAATCGTTCAACGTGACAGAAGTGCAACCCTTCCGCATATTGCTGCAGATTTCAGTGCTGGGCCATCAGCAAGTGTCAGCATGCGAACCATTCCACGAAACATCATCGATATGGGCTTTCGGAGCCGTAAGCCCACTCGTGTACCCTTGATGACTGCCAGACACAAAGCTTTACGCCTCGCCTCGGTCCGTCAACACCGACACTGGACTGTCAATGACTGGAAAAATGTTGCCTGGTCGAACGAGTCTCGTTTCAAATCGTATCGAGCGGATGGACGTGTACGGGTATGGAGGCAACCTCATGAATCCATGGGCCCTGCATGTCAGCAGGGGACTGTTCAAGCTGGTGGAGGCTCTGTAATTGGGGGGGGGGGGTGCAGTCGGAGTGACATGGGACCCCTGATACGTCTAGATACGACTCTGACAAGTGACACGTACTAAGCATCCTGTCTGATCACCTGCATTCATTCTGGTCCAATGTGCATTCTGACGGACTTGGGCAATTTCAGCAGTACAATGCGATACCCCACACTTCCAAAATTGCTACAGAGTGGCCCCAGGAACACTCTTCTGAGCTTAAACACTTCCGCTGGCCACCGAACTCCCGAGACATGAACATTATTGAGGGTATCTGGGATGCATTGCAACGAGCTGTTCAGAAGAGACATCCACTCCCTCGTACTCTTACGGATTTCTGGACAGCCCTGCAGGATTCATGGTGTCAGTTTCCTCCAGTACTACTTCAGACATTAGTCGAGCCCATGCCACGTCATGTTGCGGCACTTTTGCATGCTCGCGAGGGCCATCTACGATATTAGGCAAGTGGACCAGTTTCTTTGGCTCGTCAGTATAGAAAGATGCTGCAAATTAAGTGGACTGATAAGATGAGGAACGAGGTTCTTCGTGGAAACTGCAACGAAAGTAACACAGAGAAAACATGACTACAAGAAGGAAAAGGATGGTAGGGTATGTGTTAAGACGATAATTGACTTTCTAACTGTAGGACAAGACAAAGATCGGAATATACGCAATAGATAACTGAGAACGCTGGGTATGCAGGGGCTGGACAACAATATGGAAACACCGCGAGAGATGTGTGCTTGAACATAAATGTAGTTGCTGCAGGTTGCGCTGTTGCATGACGAAGAATGGCACCTGTCCAATGTCCCCAATTCGTTGCCAGTGTCAGTCATGTTCAGAATAGTGTTCTGTGTAGTTGTGAGTGCATTATAGCGGAGCTAAGTGAATTCGAAAGTGAGCAAATTGCTGGTGCTCATATGGCGGGAGCTTCTGTAACCAAGAGAGCTGAACTGTTTAAGAAGTAAACAACCGAAGATTTACACCAAATACAGCAAAAGCGGAAAATCATCATCCGCTAAGTCAGAACGCGGACGAAAGTGTCTGTGATCATGACAGACAGTCACGGAAGAGGACTATGACGAAAAATAAGAGGGCGACAGTTGCAAAGGTCTCAGCGGCAAAGATTGTCCCACTCGCGAACTTCGTCAGCACTAAAACAACACAAAGGGAACTCCATAAACAGGGAATTGGCGTGCGAACTGGAACTCTAAAACCTCTCATCAGTGATGCATATTCCTGCAACAGAAAGACGTAGTGCCGAAGCCATAAAACCAGAACCATGGAGTATGGAATAATGTCGAATGAGTGTTATTTCCCATTGTTTCCAACTTCCGGCCGAGTTTACATCCCAAGAATGATAACATTTTGGGTTTGGCTCTGAGCACTATGGGACTTAACTTCTGAGGTCATTAGTCCCCTAGAACTTAGAACTACTTAAAACTAACTAAGTTGCAGACATCACACACATCCATGCCCGAGGCAGGATTCGAACCTGCGACCGTAGCGGTCGCGCGGTTCCAGACTGTAGCGCCTAGAACTGCTCGGCCACTCCGGCCGGCATCATTTTGGGGGTTCGGTGATCATTTCGGCAGCCATATAGTGATAGTCCATGGATCCCATGTTTATTCTCCAAGATCGCGTTATTGTAAAGGATTATGTGACCATTTTGGGTGATCAGGTCCATCTCATGGCAAAATCTTTCATCCCCGATGGCGATGCTTTGTTCCAAGACGGCAGGGGGCTGTTCACACTGTTCATATCGTCCATGACTCGTTTTGCGAGCACGAGGATAAATCGTCACAGCTCCCATAGCCACCAGTCACCATATAGTGTCAATGGTCCATTGTGGTCTACTTTTTTTTACTGGATCTGTGTTCGACTGGAAGCTGTTGGCTGCACTGTCTTAGGCACGATAATACCACGTGTTTTGGTGTTTCCAATTTTTTGTCCAGCCCCTGTACAGAGTGAAACTCAACAAAACCGGCAAACTGCACGGACGGATACCTGACTGAAAATGAAGGAAAGAATGTCCAATGTACATGTGTCCAGAAATGCATCGTTGCTGCGGTAGGTGGCGCTGATTGGTGAAAGTTCCTCTGACATGCCCCGTGTGTTCCATATGTGTTGCAGGCTGTGTGATTGACGCAGCGTATTGCAAGTAACAGAATGATCCGGTATTCAAGTCAGGAACAAGCCGACGTTATTGTACGGTCAAGATGATGGAAACAATCGAAAGGCAGCGTGGTTACACCAAAATAAGTACCCTCACAGACACTAACCAAATCACACAACATTTCAAGCTAATTTTGGGCGTTTGTGTGATCATGGGTCCTTTCAGACAGACAAACGTGCAGGGAAGCGGTGGACTGTGCATACACCAACTTTTGAGGACGGGTTCTACAGGATATGCTGCCTCTCGACCGTTTCCACCTGCTTGGCCATACACAAACAACATCTCGACTTGTTCCGGACCATTCTGCTGCTTACAGTACGCTGCGTCAACCAAACAATCTGCAACACACAAGGAACGCACGGGACGTAACAGAGGAACTTTCATTCGTCAGCGCCATCTACTATGGCAACGATACATTTCCGGACACATGTTCTTAGGACCTTTTTTCCTCCGTTTATAGTCAGTTATTCGTTCCTGAAGGTTGTCGGTTTCATTAATGTCCACACTGCATATGGTACTCTTGAGATGAAGGGGTTGGCACAGGAGAAGAATTATTCATGGTTTGCCACATCACTCCGGTCTGATCATCGTCCTCCTCATAAAAAAAAAGACTCATTCACCGATGGAAAGGTGAACATCTAAGATTTTGGGGAGACCACAGTTTGTACAGCCTCCCCACGCCCTCAATTACTTCTAGTCACGCCTACTTTTAAGATGCCACAGATGTCTATGATTTTCATGACAATAACAATAAAGTATATAAAATGTTTTAATATCTTCTTCTTCTTCTCCCTTCGTGGATTAGGCGACTTCACCTACTCTATCCAACGAGGTCGAGCTATGTCTTCCTTGTTGTTCCCCCTCTGTCTTGTCCCTCGTGGTTTGTATTCAAGAATTAGTTCTGGAAGTCTGCCTTCAGACTTTCTGAATTAATGGTAAGTTAAACAAGGCAAAAACGGATATTTTAATACAAAAGTAATCATTGGCAATGTATTGTTAGTAGCAGGTTATGCTGAATGGTGTATGCAGGTGTATATGGCTAGAATACAAAACAGAGTCACTATTACAACTGCAAGCATTCCATACCATTATAAATTACAAATGGCAGTATCAGTTTGTTGATAAACTTGATAAATTTTACAAACTCGTTCCTGCCAATGTACAGAACACTAGTTTAAACCGTGTGTAATCAACTAAATTTGTATTTAATTTTTCTTTGGAATGAAAATAGCGCAAGCAGCATTCACATACAACTGAATGGTGACGACCAGCAATTCTGCTATGTACTAGCATCAAAATGTGTTTCATGCGACATAAATTACATGTATTTGTATTATCAGCCTTCAAAATTAATAGATTAATATGTTCCTCACAGCCGGCCGGAGTGGCCAAGTGGTTCAAGGCGCTACAGTCTGGAATCCTGCCTCGGGCATGGATGTGTGTGATGTCCTTAGGTTAGTTAGGTTTAAGTAGTTCTAAGTTCTAAGGAACTGATGACCTCAGAAGTTAAGTCCCATAGTGCTCAGAGCCATTTGAACCATTTAGTTCCTCACAATAGTGCTTTGTAACATATAACGTCACTACTCGAAATTCTTTATCATCTTTCTTGTCACCTATTGCTGTACACTCATAATCAGAATATTGCATGCCGGCCGGCCGAAGTGGCCGTGCGGTTAAAGGCGCTGCAGTCTGGAACCGCAAGACCGCTTTGGTCGCAGGTTCGAATCCTGCCTCGGGCATGGATGTTTGTGATGTCCTTAGGTTAGTTAGGTTTAACTAGTTCTAAGTTCTAGGGGACTAATGACCTCAGCAGTTGAGTCCCATAGTGCTCAGAGCCATTTTTTATTGCATGCCATAGACATTAACAGAGATGCCCTCGTTCCTTTTCTCGAAAATATGAACATGCTTCAACTCTGCATGAAGTGGTATGTTGGTAAAGTTTAATTTGTATGCATACAGAATATATTTAGCCACATGTTCTGCATACTTATTTACAGGGTATTAAGACACCAGAATTGACCACTTGAAATAGTCATTGTCCTTTGACTCATCAATGTCGTTCAACGCTTTTCTTCGGACATGTGTGCAAGAATAAACATTCACCATCCAGAAAATTATGACCACCAGCTAACAGCCGATATGTCCGCCTTTGACACAGATAACAGCGACGACGCGCCTTAGCATGCAAGCAATGAGGCCTTGGTAGGTCACTGTAGGGACACCATATCTGCTCACACAAGTCACCTGTAAATTCCAAGGAGGCGGACGATGAGCTCAATCACATCCCAGATATGTTCGATTGGGTTATTGGGTTCATATCTGGTGAATTGGGGGGGGGGGGGGGGGAGAATATCAATTGGAACTCGCCACTACATTACTCAAATCACTCCTCACGTTCCTGGTTTTGTGCCATGGCATTTCCTTGCTGAAAAATGCCACAGCCGTCTGGAAACATGATCCACATGAAGGGGAGTATGTGGTCTGCTCTATGAGGTCGAGCATTATCGCCCATCAATACAAAGTGTGGGCCTACAGTACCTCGCAACAACCGCACATGAGATCCCAAGATCTCCTCACGGTACCTGTGACAACAGTTAAATCTTGCTGATTCACCTGTACAATTTCATGAAAAGGTGTTTCAGTGGTCGACATAATCCCTGGCCACACCCTTACGAATCCTTCATCGATATCGGTCTCTATCCACAATGTTTGGGTCCCGAAATCGTGTTCCGCGATTGCACCAGATGCGAATCCGTCGATAATCTCTCTCCGACCAAATCTGAACACATCTGTGAAAAGAACATCCAGATGACATGTTGATGGTTCCACACTAGACGTTCCCTGCTGTGAAAACACTTCAGAGGTAAACAGGAATCAGGTCTCCAACAATAAAGGCCACTCTGCTGAAGCCTTCTGTACACCGTTTGCCTCAATACATTTCCACGAGATGCTGCGAGGTCAGATGCCAGTTGCAGTGCAGTACTAAGGAGGTAACGTCTTCCCCTTACAGCCAAATAACGTTCCTCTCTTTCTGATGTCACACGTGGTCGGCCCTTTCCTGATCTCCTAAATACGGTTTCGAACTCTCGCCTCATCCGAGATGCAGCAGAATGGTTCACATTAAGCCATCGGGCCTCATCAGTTTGCGACTCTCCTACTTTCATTCTTCCTATGACACTCCACACCTGACTGTAGGCATCTCCTCACAAGGGAACCTCCCCATCGCACCCCCCTCAGATTTAGTTATAAATTGACACAGTGGATAGGCCTTGAAAACAGGAAGAAGTTGTGTGGAACTATGAAAAAATATACAAACTGAGTAGTCCATGCGCAAGATAGGCAACATCAAGGACAATATGAGCTGAGGAGCGCTGTGGTCCCGTGGTTAGCGTGAGCAGCTGCTGAACGAGAGGTCCTTGGTTCAAGTCTTCCCACGATTGAAAAGTTCATTTTTTTTTTAATTTTCGCAAAGTTATGATCTGTCCGTTCATTCACTGACGTCTCTACTCACTGTAATAAGTTTAGTGTCTGTGTTTTGCGACCGCACCGCAAAACCGTGCGATTAGTAGACGAAAGGACGTGCCTCTCCAATAGGAACCGAAAACATTTGATCGCAAGGTCATAGGTCAACTGATTCCTCCACAGGAAAACACGTCTGATATATTCTATACGACACTGGTGACGGCATGTGCGTCACATGACAGGAATATGTTGTCGACCCACCCAACTTGCACACTTGGCGAATGCGTAAAAAGATTCTTCTACCTTGCCCGATTTAGGTTTTCTTGTGGATGTGATAATCACTCCCAAAAAAGTGATGAAAACATAGGAGTTTGTCACATAAACTGCAACAAATGAATGCAACAGTTTCACAGTCGCGCTGTTTTCCCTGTGCTCTGTCAAAACATATGTTTTTTACGTTTTCAAATGTTTCCGTGTGTAGACCGTCAAATCCTGCATATGTCCAAGCAAATCTGAACATGTCCTGGAATTTTTGAGAGCGAAGTTGATTATGTGTGGGTGCCTGAACTTCGATAATTGTCTGAAAATAAAAACTTAAACTTTTTACTCGACAGAAGACTTGGACCAAGGACCTCTCGTTCCGCAGCTGCTCACGCTAACCACGGGACCACGGCGCTCATAAGCTCACACCCTCCTTGATGTTGCCTACGTTGCGCATGGACTACTCAGTTGGTATATTTTGCTTATTTTTTTCATAGTTCCACACAACTTCTTCCTGTTTTCTCGATTGATTTGTGTTCAGTTTTTCAAGGCCTATCCCTGTGCCAACTTATAACTAAATCTGAGGGGGGTGCGATGGGGAGGTTCCCTTGTCAGTGCCATACTGCACCGTCTGTGACTGCGTACAAACGATTGTGAATGTGGGACTACCCTGCAAACACTACCCCGCTTGATAGGCACCCTGACATCATTGTTAGCGTGGTTGTCCGTTGACAGAAATGTCATCTTCCGTGCAGAACACAATATCAATGATATCTGTTAGCAGTTTGCATGATTATGTCGTGAATTAGACACAGGATGGGGGAAACAGCATTTTGTTGCTTGAATTTTAGACACTAGTATACGTGCACT
Organism: Schistocerca nitens; assembly: GCF_023898315.1. Taxonomy (NCBI): domain Eukaryota; kingdom Metazoa; phylum Arthropoda; class Insecta; order Orthoptera; family Acrididae; genus Schistocerca; species Schistocerca nitens. The sequence continues at coordinate 825,416,158 of NC_064614.1, forward strand.
GTGTATGTGTGTGTGTGTGTGTGTGTGTGTGTGTGTGTGTCTGACTAGCATTCATTCCTCGCTAGGTGACACTGCTATCTCCTGAACGGGTATTTTTGGAAATGTTAAGTCTATAATGTTTCTCAGATATGTTTGTGTATGTGTGTGCATGTGGAAAACAACTGGGGCAATAATGGTCAGCTGATAGGGTGTTTGCCATTATCCCATATATTATTGAGCGAGGCACAAATGGCCAATTTGAAAAATAAATAAATAAAAAGCGGTTCAAATGGCTCTGAGCGCTATGGGACTTAACATCTGAGGTCATCAGTCCCCAAGAACTTAGAACTACTTAAACCTAACTAACCTAAGGACATCACACACATCCATGCCCGAGGCAGGATTCGAACCTGCGACCGTAGCGGTCGCACGGTTCCAGACTGAAGCGCCTAGAACCGCTCGGCCACAGCGGCCGGCACCAATTTGCAGGGTGACTGCTATAACGCAAATACTATTGCATGGACAATAATGTTAAATTTTCAGGGTAATTGACATTACAATCTACACAGTATTGAGTGGGGCAATGACAGCGAGTTTACAGGATGACTGCCGTTACCCCGGATACTACTGGATTGGGACAATTATAGGGTGACTGCCATTACCCCACAATTTCATTTATGTTGAGTCAATGAAATATGATGTACTATGCTTATGTAATTTGACAGTTACATTGTGACTGGTTGTTCTATTTTAAAGCCTGCTAAAATACTAGCTGGGTTTGGCTGTTTCATTTTAATGGCCAATAAAATACTACGCAGATTTTAGCTGGAGAAGGAAGGAGGGAGGGAAAGGAAAGTGGGAAGGGAGGAGAGGGGCATAGTTTATCATGTGCTGATCATAACGCCATTCATAATGGTGATGGCGTCACTCATAAGGGAGTAAGGCTTGGTATGTCATGGGTATTAGAGCTATGCAGTTTGTAGCCCACACGCACTTCTCAAGCTAGTTTAAGTGCAAAGTGATTTCACTCCCAAACTGTTACAAAGTTACTCATTATTCTAGTTCATTTTATAGCTCACTTTGTATATGTTTTACACCACTTTTACATCATTTAGCGAAAATTTTCCAGGTATTTTAAATCATAAAAATCCGGGCCCTTTGATTACGAAACAAATGTTGAATATTGACTAGGATCAGCTGTCCTCTCCCCTTTACCTCCCCCCCCCCCTCCTCTGCATGCGTCCCTGTTGAAGGGATTTGAAATTTGCTGTGGCCTGGTTAGACGTTAGTGAATATACAAATACACCAGAGACATTTTATCTGTGCCATGTACAATATAGGCAAGACAGAATGAGATTTTGACCCTGCATCGGAGTGTGCGCGGATGTGAAAATTTCCTGGCAGCTTAAAACTGTGTGCCGGACCGAGACTCGAACTCGGGACCTTTGCCTTTCGCGGGCAAGTGCTCTACCAACTGAGCTACCCAAGCACGACTCACGCCCCGTCCTCACAACTTTACTTCCGCCAGTACCTCGTCTCCTACCTTCCTGCAAGGTTCGCAGGAGAGCTTTTGTAAAGTTTGGAAGGTAGGAGACGAGATACTGGCGGAAGTAAAGTTGTGAGGACAGGGTGTGAGTCGTGCTTGGGTAGCTCAGTTGGTAGAGCACTTGCCCGCGAAAGGCAAAGGTCCCAAGTTCGAGTCTCGGTCCGGCACACAGTTTTAATCTGCCAGGAAAGTTTTATAGGCAAGACAGTCAAATATCATAACAGGAAACAGTACCGATATACCGATAAAATAAGAGGTACTTACGATGTGTCGCCTTGTCGTATGAATCAGATTTCTTACTACAAAAGGTAGATGGTCCTGTGTGATACACCATCACCTACGCGGTCGATTGCTAGAAAGATGCGCCTTACCAGGGATGCAGTCTCATGGGGGGTAGAATGACACATTTACCTGGGCTTCCATGGGACCTGTGGTAGTAATCGAAGGAACCACGATGACTGTGGACTACGTGAACATTATTGAGGTCCACCTGCATCTCTTCATGCTTCGTGCTTTCCCTGAATTTCTTGACATGTGAGCAGACATCTGATACCACATACCTCTGGAGGCATAACGACGAGTTGTCGAATGGATGCCATGCAGAACAGCTGCTGATTGCATTCGAAATGTGGGCCAATGCGTTATTACATAATGTTTTAGCTTATATACACATAATCTCCAGGACAGAGTACTGTTCAGGGAGACTATGCGTCCTTCACATTTATCTGAAGATGGCCGTTTGAGACGCTCTTAACCAAAAAATGGCTCTGAGCACTATGGGACTCAACTGCTGTGGTCATAAGTCCCCTAGAACTTAGAACTACTTAAACCTAACTAACCTAAGGACAGCACACAACACCCAGCCATCACGAGGCAGAGAAAATCCCTGACCCCGCCGGGAATCGAACCCGGGAACCCGGGCGTGGGAAGCGAGAACGCTACCGCACGACCACGAGATGCGGGCCGCTCTTAACCGGTAACATAAAAGAAGAAAACGGACAAGTGCTTGGAGGACTCGCGCTCCGAGGGTTCAGAACCAATTGCATTATGTATGTACCCTGAAGAGCCAAGGAAACTGGTACACCTGCCTAACATCGTGTAGGGCCCCCGCGAGCACGCAAAACTGCCGCAGCATTACCTGGCATGGACTCGACCAATGTCTGAAGTAGTGCTAGAGGGAACCGACACCACGGATACTGCAGGCTGTCCATAAATCCGTAAGAGTACGAGGGAGTGGAGATCTCTTCTGAACAGCACGTTGCAAAGTATCCCAGATATTATCAATAATGTTCATGTCCGGGGATTTTGGTGGCCAACGGAAGTGTTTCAACTCAGAAGAGTGTTCCTGGAGCCACTCTATAGCAATTCTGGGCATATGGAATGTCACACTGTACTGCTGGACGTTCCCAAGTCCGTCGGAATGTACAATGGACGTGAATGGATGCAGGTGATCAGACAGGATGCTTACGTATGTGTCACCTGTCAGAGTCGTATCTAGACGTATCAGGAGTCCCATATCACTCCAACTACACATGCTCCACACCATTACAGAGCCTCCACCAGCTTGAGTAGTCCCCTGCTGACATACAGAGTCCTTGGATCCATGATGTTGTCTCCATACCCGTACACGTTCATCCACTCGATACAATTTGAAATGCGACTCGCTGGACCATGCAACGTGTTTCCAGTCATCAATAGTCCAATGTCGGTGTTGGCAGGCCCAGGCGAGACGTAAAGCCTTGTGTCGTGCAGTCACCAAGGGTACACGAGTGGGCTTACGGCTCCGAAAGCCCATATCGATGATGTTTCGTGGAATGGTTCGCACGCTGACACTTGTTGATGGCTCAGCATCGAACTCTGCAGCAGTTTACAGAAGGGTTGCACTTCTGTCACGTTGAATGATTCTCTTGAGTCGCCATTGGTCCAGTTCTTGGAGGATTATTTTCCGGCCGCAGCGACGTCGGAGATTTGATGTTTTACCGATTAATGAAATTCACGGTACACTCTTGAAATGGTCGTACGGGAAAATCCCCACCTCATCGCTACCTCGGAGATGCTGTGTTCCATCGCTCGTGCGCCGACTACAGCACGGCGTTCAGACTCACTTAAATCTTACTAATCTTGGCATCGTAGCAGCAGTAATCTATCTAATAGCTGCGCCAGGCACTTGTTGTCTTACAAAGACGTTACCGACCGCGGCGCCGTATTCTGCCTGTATACATATCTCTGTGTTTGAATGCGCATGCCTATACCAGTTTCTTCGGCGCTTCAGTGTAGGTTTTGATGAGTGAGCTTGCGAGTATCAAATGTGTGAGATAAATTTACTTAATCTATGATTGCATTGACTTACAAGCTTACATTTTTTAACGGCCAATGGACCGTTGATCTTAGTACTGACGGAATTTCAACTTGATGACTCTACCCGTTCCTGAGAAAAAAGGATCTTAATAGAGAGGAAACAAAGTGATCCTATATGGGATCCGTTTGTAATGATTGGGGTTCGGAAACCAAAACCGGTGTTTCTCGGAAACCAATAACGGCCTTTCTGTTGGGAAATAAACATTATTTTAGCAAAAACAGAAATCACGGTTATTCCAAACCATGGAAACGTAGCAGTTCATAAAATTGCATAATATATTTAAAAATCTGAGTTTGTAATTACTAGAAATGTGTACGCCCTCTACCCTACGGAAGGAAGTGTAATAGGAATGTTCACAATGCAACGTAGATGTGTCATGTGAGGCCCGGTAAAACCGGCGCACTGCTCAACTGAATGTATAAGCAAGATCTGGACGGTGGTAGCACTTGTTAAACCTTCTGCTAGTAATCACGCTACGGTGCTAGTAATGAGTTTCAGCTGTGATTCGTGTTGTTGCTATTAAGTGCTACTTTTGACCAGCTTCGGGCAGTGAGACTTTTTCAGATATCATTGTGATTAACTTTGCGAAATTATTAGTGTTATGGAAGTAGTCAATAACTGAACAAGGAAAAGTAGGAGGTCTCTAATAAGGCCAAGGTATCTCTTGCTTCATTCATTGGTTGTAACAATAACAGTAACTTGTTTTCTTTACCGAGAAGCACAACATACTGTCCTCCGTCGTAATTATTTGTGGTTTATGTGAGAGTTGAAACCTGTGAACATTCTTCTGACGGAGAGGTTATTATGGTGGAAGTGACGATTTTGATTTGTTTTGGTAAAGTAAATAAGCCTAAATTAATGACAATTCGTTCCTCCTTTCAGAAACAAATCATGAGAAATTATAACAAAGCCAAAACGAAAGGACATTTGTCACACGAGGTTTTAGGAAGAGCGTTAGATGCAACTGCACACGGAGTGAGTGAGAATCGTTCCTATGCAATTTAGAATCCTTCAACAAAATTCCCGCAGTCACAGTAATGAAACAGAAAATTTGAAAAACGAACATTTGACTACTGGCTTAAATGGATTTTTCTTGCTTCATTTTACACTTGTTTTGTTTCCTTAAATTTTTCTGTTTATAAATGTCACGTTTTTTTCAGTCCATGAGTGCTTTTACTTTTATACTAGAGTCATTTGCAATTAGGTTATTTTTTTACAACAATGTAACTATATTTAATCTGACGCTGTGTTTTATTTTCTATTTCTCTAATAACACTGCTCAAAAGATTTTTAAATTTTTGCTTCACTTCATGAGCAAATTCTTACTAACTTCGTTTTAGAAAAACGAATATGACAAAGAAAAATTTTTAGCAGCCTCTAGTTTCTTTGATACACAGTAAGTTGAAATGTTTTATTATAATAGATTGAGAAAAAACGATAGTTTTGATTGTGTGTTCCAGCAACATCGAAAGCCCCTTTCACCTTTTTTAATGATAAATACATTTGAAGTGTTCCAAATTGATGGAAGAATACTTGGCATTTGGTTGGGTCTAAAGGGAATTATATGGTGGCTTTATGAGATAGTTGTCTTTTGGCTTACCTCTTGTGAGTTCCGGAACATTACACACAGATTATCCGTTGTGAAGTAATGCAGCTTTCAAACTAAGCTGGAGAGGTCTATGAATAGCCTTCAATCAGTTACACAATGATTCAAATTCAAGTATTTTCATCGAGCTATTAACTTCGCAGGAAGCAAAAAGATTCTTTTCCTTCGGAAGGAAAAGGAATCGGATCTCTATGACGATGTCTCTACTGTGAGACTTTGTCATGACGTCTTTACCCCAGAAGTTCTGCCTTCTCCTTCGACAAATCAAGGTCTCGAATGAGATTGCTCAATTACACTTGACTTAGTGTGTGAGGTTTATCACTTTTTTCGTCAAAATCAGACCCACGGGATGTAGATGGCTTACAAGGGCTCTTTTTCTTTCGTACTGCCTTTATCTTCCACTTGAAGCTGTGACGGGAGTAGGAACTGGTAAACTACCTGAATAGTGGCGTAGGTTGAATGGCAGGTGGGATTTCATTCACAATCTTACCTTAATACGTGGACTCGAACAGAAAAAATTATTTTTGTGATTTGTGGCTTCCCGCCAAACCTTAGGAACACCAAAAGCCATAGACTTTTTTTTTTAATTTCTCAGCCATTCTCTTGATATAACTGAAAAAGAGTTGCAACGTATATACGGAGCACATGACTTATTCCGGTCCCCTACCTTCATACCAAAATAATGCTGATAGTCTTCACAAGAGGAGTCATATTGCGTTTCTGTGACGAAAATGTTATTTTACTTCAAATTTAACTAAAATTAGCACTGAATTTGCACATTCTCGTGGCGTTTTGATTCGACGCAGTTACGCTTCAAAAGCAGTCGAAAAAGGTAACTCTGCGCCAGTTACAACACAAATAACAAGAAACACACGTGCACAGAAACAGTAATAGTGTTTATAACATACAGACAGCTGGAGTCATTTAACAGCTGTGACACCTCCAAAAAGATAATTACCCCCTAACTAAAAGTGTAGATCAGGAAAAAATGAGCGTCATTGTATCTCCAAACCAAGAGCTAGTCTGTCATTTTTATCGTGATTTTTGAATTCGGGAGATGGGAAAACATGAGAATAAGCAATTTTGGAGCCCAAAACATATCCATTGTTGGGCAGTGCATTGAGTGAGGGCCTTATCTAGGACACATGGTTGTAAGACGACCGAGTTGATGACTAGCTGTTAATTGTTTACAGCACACCATGCAATGTTATGAAATCTTTAATTTCCCATTTATTCACACAATAAAGAAGTAAATTGACTTTCTGTTATGCAGAACCTTAATTGACACAACTACCTTACGTAAACAATGTATGGGATAAGATCAGCAGCACTATAAGATTGGTCGTTGGGATGATGTTGTGTGCAGGAAAGCATCGTCGTCGGACAGTGTTAAGGAAGTGCGGAGAGACTTGGATAAGATTTCCATTTGGTGTAAGGAATGACAGTTCATGTTAAATGTGCATATATGCAAGGTAATATCCATAACAAACCGAAAGAACCCTATAGCGTCTGATTATAAGGTTAGTGGTGAAGATCGCGAACGCGTCACGTAGCTATACGGAATGGGAAGATCATTATAAAATCAGTATTAGGGAAGGCGAATGGAAGACTTAGATTTGTTGGAAGATACTCGAAAAGTTTGGTGGGTCTGTGAACGAAGTCACATACAGTGCATTAGTGTGAACATTTCTAGGGTATTGTTCCAGAATTTAGATCCTTATCGACTAGCCATGACAACAGACAGATTGAATTCAGAGACGCACTACTAGGATTGTAGCGGATCGGAATAGCCCATGGGGGTACTGAGCGCCTATAATTAATGCGCAGTTCCTCTGTGGGCTGTAATTACCATATGGCAGTGAAACCTGGTAGACATTCTAATGCGTTAATGTGGAACCAATTTACGCTGGAAAAAATCAGTTCCAGTTTTGGGCACCAAGTGCAAATGTGGGGCTGTTAATGCAAGAAGAGGTATAGAAATATTAGGAACGGGAGTTGGCCAGAAAAGGTCAAACAAGTGAGCAAGGCACATCGTGGTTTTATTGTTAACCGCCGCTTGCTCAAGTTTTTAATGTGAGTGTTGGAGTCCTCGACAATATGCTGTAGAGCGCCAAATTTTCACCTGATGGCCAAAATTAGAATAATTTTTTCCGGCGTAAATCGGTTCTGCATTAACACGTTAGCATATCTACCAAATTTCGCTGCCATACGATAATTAAAGCGCACACTAGACCTACGTGAGTAGCCGCGCTTTAATATCCTTTATCCACCTGGTATAATGAAGGGAGTTGTCATGACGTCAGATACTTGAAGAAGGCGACTGTCATGTTAGTATGGGTAAACATTAACTCCTGGTTGGAGTGTTTTGATACAAACAATGACAACTTGCATCATTTACAGGTGCACTGGACGTTCTGATTAATGTGAAGGGATAACGTTTCATTCGTACCGGCCAGGTTAGCCGAGAGCGCTAATGCGCTGCTTCCTGGACTCAGGCGCGCCGGTCCCGGGGGGGGGGGGTTCCACATCCCGCTAGGTGAATACTGGGCTGGTCCTCACGTTCCGCATCAGTTACACGACTCACAGACATCTGAACACGTTTGCTCTATTCCATGGATTACACTAGACGCTTACAGCTCGGGTACACTAATTCCATCCCAGGGGGTACGGGGTGGCGACAGGAAGGGCATCTGGCTACCCTTTAAAATTAACCTTGCCAAATCCGTTCTAACCAGCTGACCCTGAGAAACCGTGGGACACGGCACTAGCACAAGAAGAAGAATAATCATGTTTCATTCGAAAGTGGACTCATTCAAGCGATATTTTCTTTTATATACATGAGTATTACAGGGTGTTTCAAAAATGACAGGTATATTTGAAACGGCAATAAAACCGATACGAGCAGCGATAGAAATACACCGTTTGTTGCAATATGTTTGGGACAACAGTACATTTTCAGGCGGACAAACTTTCGAAATTACAGTAGTTACAATTTTCAACAACAGATGGCGCTGCAAGTGATGTGAAGGATATAGAAGACAACGCAGTCTGTGGGTGCGCCATTCTGTACGTCGTCTTTCTGCTGTATGCGTGTGCTGTTCACAACGTGCACGTGTGCTGTAGACAACATGGTTTATTCCTTAGAACAGAGGATTTTTCTGGTGTTGGAATTCCACCGCCTAGAACACAGTGTTGTTGCAACAAGACGAAGTTTTCAACGGAGGTTTAATGTAACCAAAGGACCGAAAAGCGATACAATAAAGGATCTGTTTGAAAAATTTCAACGGACTGGGAACGTGACAGATGAACGTGCTGGAAAGGTAGGGCGACCGCGTACGGCAACCACAGAGGGCAACGCGCAGCTAGTGCAGCAGGTGATCCAACAGCGGCCTCGGGTTTCCGTTCGCCGTGTTGCAGCTGCGGTCCAAATGACGCCAACGTCCACGTATCGTCTCATGCGCCAGAGTTTACACCTCTATCCATACAAAATTCAAACGCGGCAACCCCTCAGCGCCGCTACCATTGCTGCACGAGAGACATTCGCTAACGATAAAGTGCACAGGATTGATGACGGCGATATGCATGTGGGCAGCATTTGGTTTACTGACGAAGCTTATTTTTACCTGGACGGCTTCGTCAATAAACAGAACTGGCGCATATGGGGAACCGAAAAGCCCCATGTTGCAGTCCCATCGTCCCTGCATCCTCAAAAAGTACTGGTCTGGGCTGCCATTTCTTCCAAAGGAATCATTGGCCCATTTTTCAGATCCGAAACGATTACTGCATCACGCTATCTGGACATTCTTCGTGAATTTGTGGCGGTACAAACCGCCTTAGACGACACTGCGAACACCTCGTGGTTTATGCAAGATGCTGCCCGGCCACATCGCACGGCCGACGTCTTTAATTTCCTGAATGAATATTTCGATGATCGTGTGATTGCTTTGGGCTATCCGAAACATACAGGAGGCGGCGTGGATTGGCCTCCCTATTCGCCAGACATGAACCCCTGTGACTTCTTTCTGTGGGGACACTTGAAAGACCAGGTGTACCGCCAGACTCCAGAAACAATTGAACAGCTGAAGCAGTACATCTCATCTGCATGTGAAGCCATTCCGCCAGACACGTTGTCAAAGGTTTCGGGTAATTTCATTCAGAGACTACGCCATATTATTGCTACGCATGGTGGATATGTGGAAAATATCGTACTACAGAGTTTCCCAGACCGCAGCGCCATCTGTTGTTGAAAATTGTAACTACTGTAATTTCGAAAGTTTGTCTGCCTGAAAATGTACTGTTGTCCCAAGCATATTGCAACAAACGGTGTATTTCTATCGCTGCTCGTTTAGTTTTTATTGCCGTTTCAAATATACCGGTCATTTTTGAAACACCCTGTAGTTGCCATAGTTACTTTTGCTGTAGTGATTTTATTTCTGTAATTTGACTTAAGATTTCCTGCTATGCAACTCGAAGAGCGCTCTGGCTGAACGCTATGGGAAAGAAATACTGCAAACCGTCCATACATAGAAAAATATTGTGTTCTCAACATTTTCGGGAAGTGGACATAGTCGGAACATCAATTTCCTCATTCCGTATTAAGGAAAGTGCTGGATTGCGAAAGCAACATTTTCACGTCACGTGCTTCTCTTCTTAATTATTCGAAACGTGTAATCTGTGCCAAAACGGAATTTACGTTACCGAGGCCAAATGCGTCGAATTACTGGATTAAATATGCCTTTAAGACCTGAAAAAGTCTGGAAATGGCTCCCTGACATAAAGTTATTCACGAAAGCACTATAATATTCACTGTTTAAAATAACTGTTGCAAGGACACTACAGAAATTAACGACAAGAAGCAACTGTATATATTAGTTTGCTACCGTTTATGGGCTACTAACATGGTGGCACCTGCATCAAAGCAACGTACAGTGTAAGTCTGCAGCATCAACTCCCCTTATTATACCGCCATGGCATAGCCCGTACGGAAGTCTAACGGAAATGTTCTGGGAAAATAAATGGGAATGTTTGGAATCACAAAAACGCGTTGAATAAGTGTACAGTATAGATACTCAAGAAAGACAGTGTGACAACACAGATTGCCACGTATCTCGCTTAGGGCTGATGAGAATAAGAGGGGTTAGGAGGCGTAGAGAGGCGTTTAGGCACTTTTTCCATTTGCTGATCAAGCGAATGGCAATGGACAAAAAAAAAAAAAAAAAAAAAAAAAGAAGAAGAAGAAGAAGAAGAAGAAGAAAGGTTCAAATGGCTCTGAGCACTATGGGACTTAACATGGATCCCCTAGAACTTGGAACTAATTAAACCTAACTAACCTAAGGACATCACACACATCCATGCCTGAGGCAGGATTCGAACCTGCGACCGTAGCGGTCGCGCGGTTCCAGACTGAAGCGCCTAGAACCGCTAGCAATAGACACATATAAAGTAATCTCCACTACGCAGGGTAGAGTTCTTAGTAGATGATGTATTAACGCTGTGTGATCAAAAGTATCCGGACAACCCTATGCAAAGCGGAACTGACCATTAGATGTCACGAGAGGCTGACCTGCCACGTAACTAACGGCCCCGCAGACACCGCACAGTGAAGGACCGGTGGAGGGGGGGGGGGAAGGGGAAGGAGGGCAGCGTACTAATGAAGCCTCGTATTTTGGGGTGGGGGCTAACTGACTTTAACTATTTATTTAAAAAATTTCTTCTTATAATGAATTTCGCCGTGGACGCTCATTATTGAGAAGCGAACAGAAGTGTACCAGCAAACGTTTCGGACCCTTTCTTGTTAACAAAAATGCTACAGCATCTGCTGGCCAGCACTCCGCGCAGTGCAGATTCCACCAGCGCTATTTTTCTTCACAAGCAGCCGCTTTGGAATGCGCTACTTTCGTCATTGTGTATTTCTTCCATTGGCGTTGACAAGTAAAAACTGTCTCTTAGGTTTTTTGTATGTTTGTGACGGACGCAGTGTTACAGTGCAAGTAAACTGTTAACAGAAAGTGACTCGGTCATCACAATTGTGTACACAAGTTATATGCGTAATGCACTTTACTTCGACTTCAGCTAAGCTGTATTTGTGTTAACGGAAAACGCAATTGTGGTTTTTCTTATATGGACTGCTCTTAAACGCTTGCATTACGTTAAAACCACGATGTTTAGAAATAGGTCCCGCTTAGTGCGACTCAAAAGAGAAATTTAAGTGCCTGTCGAGACGAAAAAGTTGAAAGGAAGGATGACAGATGTAATATTCCACAAATCAGCTACACGCCCAGAACGGATATGTACTAAAATTAGTAATGAAAGTTAAATTGGAGATTGACGATTTAAAAGTTGAAACTGAAAGAAATACATATGAAAAAACGAAACGGGAGGAGTCTGACAGTTTGAAAATTCATAGAGGACACGCTACCAACTGCGAAAGTGAATCGGGCGTAAAGTCTGGTGATGCAGAATTTGAAAACGGGCCACCAGCAACAGACGCCAATTCACCACGAACAGACTGTCCTTGTTCTTCCCAACTTCCAGATAATCAGCAAAATCTACCTTCCAGCACTGATAGAGGATTATTTCAAGGTAAATTGACTCAAGAAACTAAACTAAATATTATGAACAGAGAGTGATGATGATGTTTCGCTTGTGGGGCGCTCAACTGTTCAGTCACCAGCGCCTGTACAAATTCCCAACCTGTGCACAGTCCAGTCTAGCCACTTTCACGAATGATGATGGAATGATGAGGACAACGCAAACAACCAGTCCCCAGGCAGAGAAAATACCCAAGCTGGCCAGGAATCGAACCGGGGACCCCGTGATCCAGAGATAGCAACGCTAGCCACTTTTTTTTTAATCTCATTTTTGTCCGTTATTGATCATTGTATTTGTTCGGGGCGGACGTCCCATGAAGCTTATTGACATTCATCGTTGGTCCATTCACTCCGTCTTTTTTATTACAGAGAGGAGCTAACCCTCTGACCGAACAAGCTGAGCTACTGTGCCGGTACCACTAGATCACGAGCTGCTGACTTAAATAGAGGGTGACAAACCACAGAGTTCTTTTCCTAGAGACACCGAGACCAAAAGATCCAGTCCGGAACCGCACGACTGCTACGGTCGGAGGTTCGAATCCTGCCTCGTGCATGGATGTGTGTCATGTCCTTAGGTTTAAGTAGTTCTAAGTCTAGGGGACTGATAATCTCAGATGTTAAATCCCATGGTGCTCAGAGCCACCAAAAGGTTATTAGCTGCGATTATTATTCTGATTATACTAAAACAGGTCAGAAAATTGAGCGATTTTAGCGTTGCTGTTCTCCTGCTTTAAATGCAGAACGTTATGTAGCGTGCTGGTTATTCGAAGACGGAGAAAATCCATGGCGTCGGGGTCAAATTAATGAATACATCAATACATGAATTTATTTCACTTGTAAACTGAATGTCTAATCTTTTAACATTTGTTCTTTGAAAGTTTATAAGTAAACAAGGTCCCCAAAATTTTGTTTGCAGGTGGCCCCCCAAAACCTTTGTTACGCCACTGCCGCCAGTATTAAAGGAGGCGGGGAGTATAGTGTTGTCATCAGACAAGCAGCAACACTAGAATGGGTTGGTCGAGAGAGGTCAGTGCCTTCGAACGTGGACTAGAAACTGCATGTCACCTGAGTAACAAATCCATCAGGGACATTTTAACACTTCTACAATAGTCCATGTTGATTGCTGATAATGTGTTTGCGAAGTGAAAACGCGAAGGAACAACTCCAGCTAAAAAAGACCAGGCAGTCCACATGTAGGCCAACTGACGAACAGGGACCGTCAAGCAATGCGGAGAGCAATTGAAATCAGTGGTAGGAATCACTCGTGAGTTACGAAGGGCTACCAGCAGTTCGGCTAACAAAACGACTGGGGCACGATGGTCGAGCTGCTGCTCGTAAGACACACTTTTATGTATTCAATGCTAGGCGGAATTGGATGACTGGAAACTAGTTATTTGGAGTGATGAATCACGTTATACCGTGTGGCAATCCGATGGAAGTGTTTGCATTTGGCGAATGCCTGGAGAACGTTACCTGCTATGAAGCGCAGTGCCAATAGTGAGGTACAGGGGACCTGATGTTACGGTATGAGGGTCTGTTTCCGCAGTTATTATGTGGTCCCCTTGTTGTTGTTGTGGTCTTCAGTCCAGAGACTGGTTTGACGCAGCTTTCCATGCTACTCTATCCTGTGCAAGCTTCTTCATCTCCCAGTACCTACTGCAACCTACATCATTCTGAATCTGCTTAGTGTATTCATCTTTTGGTCTCCCTCTACGATTTTTACCCTCCACGCTTCCCTCCAATACTAAATTCGTGATCCCTTGATGCCTCAGATGTCCTACCAACCTAACCCTTCTTCTAGTCAAGTTGTGCCACAAATTTCTCTTCTCCCTAGTTCTATTCAGTATCTCCTCATTAGTTATGTGATGTACCCATCTAATCTTCAGCATTCTTCTGTAGCACCACATTTCGAAAGCTTCTATTCTCTTCTTGTCCAAACTATTTATCGTCCACGTTTCACTTCCATACTTGGCCACACTCCATACAAATACTTTCAGAAACGACTTCCTGACACTTAAATCTATACTCGATGTTAACAAATTTCTCTTCTTCAGAAACGCTTTCCTTGTCATTGCCAGTCTACATTTTATATCCTCTCTACTTCGACCATCATTAGTTATTTTCCTTCATATAGCAAAACTCATTTACTACCTTAAGCGTCTCATTTGCTAATCCAATTCCCTCAGCATCACACGATTTAATTCGACTACATACCATTATGATCGTTTTGCTTTTGGTGATGTTCACCTTATATTCTCCTTTAAAGACACTGCCCATTCCGTTCAACTGCTCTTCCAGGTCCTTTGCTGTCTCTGACAGAATTACAATGTCATCGGCGAATCTCAAAGTTTTTATTTCTTCTCCATAGATTTTAATTCCTACTCCGAATTTTTCTTTTGTTTCCTTTACTGCTTGCTCAATATACAGACTGAGTAACATCGGGGATAGGCTACAACCCTGTCTCACTCCCTTTCCAACTACTGCTTCCCTTTCCTGTCCCTCGACTCTTATAACTGCCATCTGGTTTCTGTACAAATTGTAAATAGCCTTTCGCTCCCTGTATTTTACCCTTGCCACCTTCAGAATTTGAAAGAGATTATTCCAGTCAACATTTTTAAAAGCTTTCTCAAAGTCTACAAATGCTAGAAACGTAGGTTTGCCTTTCCTTAATCTATTTTCTAAGATAAGTCGTAGGGTCAGTATTGCCTCACGTGTCCCAACATTTCTACGGAATCGAAACTGATCTTGCCCGAGGTCGGCTTCTACCAGATTTTCCATTAGTCTGTAAAGAATTCGTGTTAGTATTTTGCAGCGGTGGGTTATTAAACAGATAGGTAGGTAATTTTCACATCTGTCAACACCTGCTTTCTTTGGGATTGGAATTATGATATTCTTCTTGAAGTCTGAGGGTATTTCGCCTGTCTCATACATCTTGCTCACCAGATGGTAGAGGCTACTTACTGTACTTAAAAAAAAAGACGCTAAATGCAGAAGGATATGAACACATTTTACAGCATTATGTACTGCATACAGTAGAGGAACACTTCGGAGACAGTAACTGTTGGACAATAATATCCCTGAAATGATTCCAGTACTAACAGAACGCCTTTGGGATGATTTAGAACATTTACTTCGCAGCAGATCCCAGCGTCCAACACCGCTACCTTCTCTGGTTTTGGCTCTTACGGGAGAATGGCCAGCTATTCCTCCACATACATTCAGACATCTAATTTAAAATGATCCCAGCAGAGTTCAAGCCGTCATAAAGGAGTAGGTGTGTGGACACTTTGGATCAGATAATATTGCTGTAGAAGACTTGATGGACGTGGAACTCTGGTTTCTGAGGACAGAAATACAGCGGGATTGTAGATTCCTATTGCCTGCATCGTCCGCTAGGTTTTAGCTAGAAAAGAACAATTCGACCGGTTTGTACGTGATTATGGATTATTTACTTATTTCGACTATAGTCCTTTTCTGATTGACAGATTCAAGAGAAGTAAGAACGTAGCTGACAAGCAAAAAAGCTGCACTAAGCGAAAATGAGCGTGGGGAGAGCAATGAGAGAAGCGTTCAATGATTTTGAAAGTAAGACGTTGTCAACCGACGCGAGTAAAAACCATAAGAGATTTTGGCTGTATTTAAAATCAGTAAGTGCGTCAAAATCATCTATTCATTCTCTCAGCGACCACGCCGGCACCGAAACGGAAGATAACAGGGAGAAGGCCAAAATACTGAATTCGGTCTTCCGAACCTGTTTCACCGCGGAAGATCGTAACACTGACCCTCCTTTCAATCGTCGTGCGAACGTCGAAATGGTAGATATTGAGATAATCGATTGCGGAAATGAAAAGCAGCTACAATCGCTTAGTAGTGGAAGCCGTTCATTTTGTTTTCTTGCAGCCAGAAGTCTTGAACATGCGATGCAATAGGAATGTAGAAATGTCTGTGCTTCTTATGTTTGAATCTATGTGTTTATATTCCGTTGATATCAACACGGTTAAGTTACAGTTCTATCCAGTGTCACAAGTGTTTCTTCACGAATGTGTTGTAACTTGGCACCGGATTCATGATTTATATCCCTACTTACGCTTACATTAGAATCATTTTGAGAAACATCTGTGTCTTCTGATATCACACCAACTCTTGGAGATCAAAAAATAATTCAAATATTTCGTGAATCACGTAGGAAAGGGATGAAAAACAAATATTATGCTCACGACGCATCTGAAGTTCTCCTTTCTCGCCGCTTGGAGCGCTAGTGTCGCTCCCGCTGTCAAACGGTAACAACTTTTACAGCAGTGAGTGTCGCGACTGTTATGTTAGACTGTGTTTATACTCAGGTAGCGCGTACCCACCTGGTGGGAAGTTGTCAGGCCTGGAGAAAGTGACGAACAGCAGATACAGCAGCAGGCCCACGGCCAGGGCTGCCAGCAGTATGCCGACCAGAGCCATGGCGATCGTTCAGCGGCGGAGCGCGAGCGGTTCTGGCTGTGGCCAGGGCACTGTAGAACTCCCGAATGAGTTCCCCCTCCACCACTACTAGCCGTCCCCACCAGCAGCAAGAACACAGCGGCTGCGTTCCCTGATAGGATATTCTTCATAACTGGGAGTACTAAGACGCATTCTGATAGCGCGTCGTGTGTTTGGATCAAAAGAACCTTATGCCTTCTTTGCAACACAGCAAATGGAGGGGAACACAGACGAACTAGTATTCGCATACGATTCAGCTGTTTCATTACCATTCGCTTGTACCTGTGAACAAGCGTCCATACTGGAGGAAACGAAAGAGAACGACCATAGCAAGTCTTGCGTACGAACGCTAATAATCGCCACACACCTTTCACTCAGTACAACACTTAAGAGGTTGTCAACGAAATGTGTATTTGAAGGCCATGCCTACTGCGTGACTTCATCAGGCGCGAAGCGATGTGATTTGTCCGCTTCACAGCTTTGCTGCCATATACTTTACACATTGCAGAACGAATGCGCGAAAAATATCGATAAACAGAAACATCCAAATTTTTCGTAATTATATCGATATACATACATCGTTAATATGAATGTAAGATATACCGACGAATCGACATTAAGTATTGAACTGTGAAAGTGATTTTTTTTTTTTATTATCTGTCTTTTCTTGATTCATAGGCAACTACAGTTTTCATCGGCAGATTTTTTGAAATTTGTGGTAAGGTCTTATGGGACCAAACTGCTGAGGTAATCGGTCCCTAAGCTTACACTCTACTTAATCTAACTTAAACAAACTTACGCTAAGGACGACACATACACCCATGCCCGAGGTAGGACTCGAACCTCCGACGGGGGGACCGGCAGATTTCTTGCCTATTCCAGTTACTAGCAGTCTTTGAAATCGAAAAGTAAATGTCTTCCAATGGCTTAATTTAATTTCGTACTCAGTTCTGCAAATGAGCACCAGATTTGAACATGAACGTATCTATGCCGCATATTCGTGACAGTTTGTTACTTCCGAGTGTGTCATATCTACCATTGCAAATGATACATACGAGGTGCAAAAATGAACGCGTTTGGTGACAGCACTATATGACAGTGGTGAAATTACCACTCCCCTGTCCCAACTATAAAGCAGAATATGCGCTCTCATTACCCCTGAGTGCCTGGATCAAAAAAAGATAGATTAGATTAGATATACTTATGGAGACCAATAGTCAGGAGATCCTCTGGGACGTGGAATACACCAGAAAACAAGGATACACAATAAATATTTACTAAATATGAACCATGAACCATGGACCTTGCCGTTGGTGGGGAGGCTTGCGTGCCTCAGCGATACAGATGGCCGTACCGTAGGTGCAACCACAACGGAGGGGTATCTGTTGAGAGGCCAGACAAACATGTGGTTCCTGAAGAGGGGCAGCAGCCTTTTCAGTAGTTGCAGGGGCAACAGTCTGGATGATTGACTGATCTGGCCTTGTAACATTAACCAAAACGGCCTTGCTGTGCTGGTACTGCGAACGGCTGAAAGCAAGGGGAAACTACAGCCGTAATTTTTCCCGAGGACATGCAGCTTTACTGTGTGATTAAATGATGATGGCGTCCTCTTGGGTAAAATATTCCGGAGGTAAAATAGTCCCCCATTCGGATCTCCGGGCGGGGACTACTCAAGAGGACGTCGTTATCAGGAGAAAGAAAACTGGCGTTCTACGGATCGGAGCGTGGAATGTCAGATCACTTAATCGGGCAGGTAGGTTAGAAAATTTAAAAAGGGAAATGGATAGGTTAAAGTTAGATATAGTGGGAATTAGTGAAGTTCGGTGGCAAGAGGAACAAGACTTTTGGTCAGGTGATTACAGGGTTATAAATACAAAATCAAATAGGGGTAATGCAGGAGTAGGTTTAATAATGAATAAAAAAATAGGAGTGCGGGTTAGCTACTACAAACAGCATAGTGAACGCATTATTGTGGCCAAGATAGACACAAAGCCCATGCCTACTACAGTAGTACAAGTTTATATGCCAACTAGCTCTGCAGATGATGAAGAAATAGATGAAATGTATGACGAGATAAAAGAAATTATTCAGGTAGTGAAGGGAGACGAAAATTTAATAGTCATGGGTGACTGGAATTCGTCAGTAGGAAAAGGGAGAGAAGGAAACATAGTAGGTGAATATGGATTGGGGGGAAGGAATGAAAGAGGAAGCCGCCTTGTAGAATTTTGCACAGAGCATAACTTAATCATAGCTAACACTTGGTTCAAGAATCATGAAAGGAGGCTGTATACATGGAAGAAGCCAGGAGATACTGACAGGTTTCAGATAGATTATATAATGGTAAGACAGAGATTTAGGAACCAGGTTTTAAATTGTAAGACATTTCCTGGGGCAGATGTAGATTCTGACCACAATCTATTGCTTATGAACTGCAGATTGAAACTGAAGAAACTGCAAAAAGGTGGGAATTTAAGGAGATGGGACCTGGATAAACTGAAAGAACCAGAGGTTGTAGAGAGTTTCAGGGAGAGCATAAGGGAACAATTGACAGGAATGGGGGAAAGAAATACAGTAGAAGAAGAATGGGTAGCTCTGAGGGATGAAGTGGTGAAGGCAGCAGACGATCAAGTAGGTAAAAAGACGAGGGCTAATAGAAATCCTTGGGTAACAGAAGAAATATTGAATTTAATTGATGAAAGGAGAAAATATAAAAATGCAGTAAATGAAGCAGGCAAAAAGGAATACAAACGTCTCAAAAATGAGATCGACAGGAAGTGCAAAATGGCTAAGCAGGGATGGCTAGAGGACAAATGTAAGGATGTAGAGGCTTGTCTCACTAGGGGTAAGATAGATACTGCCTACAGGAAAATTAAAGAGACCTTTGGAGAGAAGAGAACCACTTGTATGAATATCAAGAGCTCAGATGGAAACCCAGTTCTAAGCAAAGAAGGGAAGGTAGAAAGGTGGAAGGAGTATATAGAGGGTTTATACAAGGGTGATGTACTTGAGGACAATATTATGGAAATGGAAGAGGATGTAGATGAAGACGAAATGGGAGATAAGATACTGCGTGAGGAGTTTGACAGAGCACTGAAAGACCTGAGTCGAAACAAGGCCCCGGGAGTAGACAACATTCCACTAGAACTACTGATGGCTTCGGGAGAGCCAGTCATGACAAAACTCTACCATCTGGTGAGCACGATGTATGAGACAGGCGAAATACCCTCAGACTTCAAGAAGAATATAATAATTCCAATCCCAAAGAAAGCAGGTGTTGACAGATGTGAAAATTACCGAACTATCAGTTTAATAAGTCACAGCTGCAAAATACTAACGCGAATTCTTTACAGACGAATGGAAAAACTGGTAGAAGCTGACCTCGGGGAAGATCAGTTTGGATTCCGTAGGAATGTTGGGACACGTGAGGCAATACTGACCTTACGACTTATCTTGGAAGAAAGATTAAGAAAAGGCAAACCTACATTTCTAGCATTTGTAGACTTAGAGAAAGCTTTTGACAATGTTGACTGGAATACTCTCTTTCAAATTCTGAAGGTGGCAGGGGTAAAATACAGGGAGCGAAAGGCTATTTACAATTTGTACAGAAACCAGATGGCAGTTATAAGAGTCGAGGGGCATGAAAGGGAAGCAGTGGTTGGGAAAGGAGTGAGACAGGGTTGTAGCCTCTCCCCGATGTTATTCAATCTGTATATTGAGCAAGCAGTAAAGGAAACAAAAGAAAAATTCGGAGTAGGTATTAAAATTCATGGAGAAGAAGTAAAAACTTTGAGGTTCGCCGATGACATTGTAATTCTGTCAGAGACAGCAAAGGACTTGGAAGAGCAGTTCAACGGAATGGACAGTGTCTTGAAAGGAGGATATAAGATGAACATCAACAAAAGCAAAACGAGGGTAATGGAATGTAGTCAAATTAAGTCGGGTGATGCTGAGGGAATTAGACTAGGAAATGAGACACTTAAAGTAGTAAAAGAGTTTTGCTATTTAGGGAGTAAAATAACCGATGATGGTCGAAGTAGAGAGGATATAAAATGTAGACTGGCAATGGCAAGGAAAGCGTTTCTGAAGAAGAGAAATTTGTTAACATCGAGTATAGATTTAGGTGTCAGGAAGTCGTTTCTGAAAGTATTTGTATGGAGTGTAGCCATGTATGGAAGTGAGACATGGACGATAACTAGTTTGGACAAGAAGAGAATGGAGGCTTTCGAAATGTGGTGCTACAGAGGAATGCTGAAGATAAGGTGGGTAGATCACGTAACTAATGAGGAGGTATTGAATAGGATTGGAGAGAAGAGAAGTTTGTGGCACAACTTGACTAGAAGAAGGGATCGGTTGGTGGGACATGTTTTGAGGCATCAAGGGATCACAAATTTAGCATTGGAGGGCAGCGTGGAGGGTAGAAATCGTAGAGGGAGACCAAGAGATCAATACACTAAGCAGATTCAGAAGGATGTAGGTTGCAGTAGGTACTGGGAGATGAAGAAGCTTGCACAGGATAGAGTAGCATGGAGAGCTGCATCAAACCAGTCTCAGGACTGAAGACCACAACAACAACAACAATGAAAAGATATGCTAATGTACCTTCCACACATCCCAAATGAAATTGCCCTTGTAGATGTGGATATACAGATGGCTACCAAATATTAAGCGTTTAGTACACTTCGCTGCAAATGATAATTCTTAGGCTATTGTAGCCACACATTATCAGATAAAAAAGTAAAATAAAAACAGTTTTATAGTACTTATTTACAATGATCGCATTACTGCACAAAATTTGTGCAGAAGTCAGATTGCACGCAATATTCCCATTATGTGACATTATTAATAACATACACACATCAATAAGTTCTGCTAAGAAATTCATCAGCAGAGTAGAAAGAGTTGGCCACCAATAAATCCTTTAGACTCTTCTCAAACCGAACTTTATTATTAGTTAAACTTTTTATGGGTTCTGGGATGTTATTGAAAAAGTGTGTTGCTGAATAGTGGACACCTTTCTGAACCAAAGTAAGAGACTTGAAATCTTTGCGGAAGTTATTCTTATTTCTGGTATTGATTCAATAACTGAGCTGTTGGTCTGAAAAAAAAAAATCATCTTATTTGGCACGTCTATATTTCAGAAAATAATAAACATACAGGATGATTCACGAAGATATGCAAATATTTTAATATATTATTCTACAAGTAAAACTAAAGAAGAAAGTTCATATAAACATACACTATGTGATCAAAAGTGTCCGGACACGTGGCTGAAAATGACTTACAAGTTCGTGGCGCCCTCTATCGGTAATGCTGGAATTCAACATGGTGTTGGCACACCCTCAGCCTTGATGACAGTTTCCACTCTCGCGGGTATACGTTCAATCACGTGCTGGAAGGTTTCTTGGGGAATGGCAGCCCGTTCATCACGGAGTGATACACTGAGGAGAGGTATCGATGTCGGTCGGTGAGACCTGGCACGAAGCCGGCGTTCCAAAACATCTCAGAGGTGTTCTGTAGGATTCAGGTCAGAACTCTGTGCAGGCCAGTCCATTACAGGGATATTATTGTCGTGTAACCACTCCGCCACAGGCCGTGCATTATGAACAGGTGCTCGATCATGTTCAAAGATGCAATCGCCATCTCTGAATTGCTCTTCAACAGTGGGAAGCAAGAAGGTGCTTAAAGCATCAATGTAGGCCTGTGCTGTGATAGTGCCACGCAAACCAACAAGGGGTGCAAGCCCCCTCCATGAAAAACACGATAACACTAAAACACCACCGCTTCCGAATTTTACTGTTTGTTCTATACACGCTGGCAGATGACGTTCACCGGGCATTCGCCATACCCACACCCTGCCATCGGATCGTCATATTGTGTACCGTGATTCGTTACACCACATAACGTTTTTCCACTGTTCAATCGTCCAATGTTTACGCTCCTTACACCAAGCGAGGCGTGGTTTGGCATTTACCGGCGTGATGTGTGGCTCATGAGCAGCCGCTCGACCATGAAATCCAAGTTTTCTCACCTCCCGCCTAACTGTCATAGTACTTGCAGTGGATCCTGATGCAGTCTGGAATTCCTGTGTGATGGTCTGGGTAGATGTCTGCCTATTACATTTTACGACCCCTCTTCAATTGCCGGCGGCCAATAGACGAGGTCGGCCTGTACGCTTTTGTGCTGTACATGTCCCTTAATTTTTCCACTTCACTATCACATCGGCAACAGTGGACCTATGGATGTTTAGGAGTGTGGAAATCTCGCGTACAGACGTATGACACAAGTGACACCCAGTCATCTGACCACGTTCGAAGTCCGTGAGTTCCATGGAGCGCCCCATTCTGCCCTCTCACGATGTCTAATGACTTCTGAGGTTGCTGATAACTGTATATAGTTAAAGTAAACCACGATTTCCATTTATTTTATTGTTATTGATCTGGTGAATCTAATAAAACACCCCAGACGTGTATCTGCAGTAGTTTTCCAGTACATCCAGAGAAGCAAGAATTATTACACAAGTAAATTTGTTTACTTTACATTAAGAATGTAGAAACGTTTATGTCATTGTTGGCAACCGTTAGTGAGTTGTATTACTCGTTTCCTAACCTTGAAACGAGTTAGTTTTCTGTACTGTTCAGTGAAAGAACATAATAACAACAGTGTATTTAAGTGTAACCTCTGGTATGATTTTCTTTTCTCTTTTTTTTTTTTTAGTAATTTAATTGAAAGCTTTGTTGCTTTGGTAAAAATAAAATTGGTTCTTTTTGTCGTGACAGAATAAATCACTATTAATCACACCAGATTTGTCGGAGAACAGCAGCAACATGTGTAATTGATCCAGCTTTAAGAAATTCTATTACCTTTTAGCGGAAAATTCGTGCGGTACTCTCCGACGTTAGAAAAATCGTGGTGTTCCGTTCGGAGCAGGAGGCGGCTGTCTTTTCTCATTCGCGGTATCGAAAATTACTAAAAAATGAACAGAAATTTTTTTCGGAGGAAGATCGCGTGGAGAAAACAGACAGAAGTTACATGAAAGAAACCTAAGGGACCAACTAATTGGATTTGTACGAACATATAAACGGAACTGAAAGAACTTGGAATAAATACTATAACGATGCCGTCACGACAGCCTCCTGTTCCGACAGAACACACGCTGGATCATAAGCTGCATAAATCTTTTAAACAAAAAAGATTGTCACAAGTATAATTAATGAAAATAAGGTTGAGAGATTTTCTTTGAAATTAATTAAACTTCAAGGCTTCAAGTATTATATTATGAAACGGAAACTTACATTAACATGGCCACCCAATGTGGCGGTGGAGCGAATTTTCATGACACACATTCTCGCTTGTTTGTGGCTACACATATTTTTAATCACTTAAACTCTTAAATTTACAATAAAATGGTTATATCAGTATGGAGCACAATACTTTTGCGTCCGACTTGCAACACATTCACAGAAGAGCTAGAGAGCGGCGCGGCTCCCTGCAGAAGTTAAAAATTGGCAATTGTTATTTTGAAACATAGGTGCATCGTTTTTTTTTTACTGATCGATAGCAGCGTATAACAGTTTATAGCTATCGTGATATTCTGCGCTTTTCAGGAGCGCGGCAAAGATATCTGGTTACAACATTCATTGGTATATGTTAAAAGTTCGCACATACTGACGCGAATACAAAAAAAAAAAACTTTTACATGTTAAAAATCGCAGTGATAAAGGCTGTAATATCACAATGCCTCCCATGTGAGGCATGATGATTCCGGAAGGATCATCAGGACTCACATGTAGTTTCAAGACATTACTGTGTTTTATCATCTGTTTACTTTCGTTCTAACATAAAATTGGAATGAGTTTGTCATCTAGTTATTTTATGCTTCCAGTACAGTTATGAAAACAAATAGTCTTTCAGTGTCTTTTGTGCACTTTGGCACTTCTCTCAGTTCATTGTACGGTGTCCTTGCACTGTTATCTTAATTGCTGTTACTGTGAAACAAAATATGACAAAAACAATCTTAAGTCTAACACACACAAAGATAAATGAATAATACTCTATATAGAAAACAAAACATGTCAGTAGACAAACATACACAGATACATTGAAATAATTACTTAAACAGTCCTCTAAAATTGTCTGTGACCTGTTTGGTCTCGTAATGTTTTTTATCCGTTTCATTAGATTCTTTTAGAATGTCGTTGTTAATCAGGACGTTTCACTTGACACTACACTGTACACTTTTATTTGTTACGCGCTCACTTAACCGGAGTCTGCAACGTCTATTCTCGTTCGGTGAGCGGCGTCGTCCGAGAGGTCACGACCCTGGGTAGCGTCTTTTTTTGTGTTCGCTCGTGTTGCCTCTCTAGTGTCTCGCATCAAGCGTCATGTCGTTTACATGCAAATAAACAGAAAGAAACCTGTGTTAGGTTCGTGCTATAATGTAGACTTACAGGTATTACTTGTCTTTATTTAACTATCTATCGCAAAATATCCGACGTGACTGATTAAATGGAAATTAATTTGAAGCTAAGACTTCTCTTTTTACAGAATAAATAAAGTTCATAATTAAGTTTCACTGTGATAGCTTTAGCAATGTCTCTTGCGTAATTGTGAGACGGAAAACATTCTAAGGTCAATGACACGCCTCCACAGCGCGCGCGTCGGTTGTGTTTCAAATGTTAATTCAAAAAATGGTTCAAATGGCTCTGAGCACTATGGGACTCAACATCTTAGGTCATAAGTCCCCTAGAACTTAGATTTACTTAAACCTAACTAACCTAAGGACATCACACACACCCATGCCCGAGGCAGGATTCGAACCTGCGACCGTAGCAGTCCCGCGGTTCCGGACTGCAGCGCCAGAACCGCTAGACCACCGCGGCCGGCCCAAATGTTAATTGTTGAGTCCAATTGCAAGCAGCTCCGCGCTGTTGCCGGTTACTAGTCCAGTGCAACACGCGCTCGTGTATGCTCGTATGAAGTTTAACGTGTGTCACTCGCGCTCTGCTAAAATGAGAACACGCGGAAAACACACGTCTAGTGTCCTTTCTCCATCGTCGATCGGCGTATCGAAAACTTGGGTAGAAAATACCACCGTCTGTTTCGAGGATTTCACACGACAGTCCCTGCGACCTGCCATGCTGCTTACGCACAGGTAAGTGAAGCCAACGTTTTACATATAGTTTGCAAAATGCTTTGCTGTGATCGCTGTCACTACCTGCACTTGCGTGTACACATGTCACTGCACACGTATTTTGTACACTTTATCACTCGCATTTTGTTTAGAACGTCTTAGAGTGTCTGCAAATTCACATCTCCCATCTCACATTGTGATTTCAAAGTTCACAGTTCAAGTTACTCACAGGTAAATACATTACAAGATTAAACAATGTCCATAAATTACATACATACATACATACATTTCTTAAGTTTGCTTACAGTCACAAAATTCTGTTAACCTTTTCAGTCACGCCACGCCGGATTAGCGTATTGAATACCACTACTTGTGCATCAAGGCACGATTATTTCGGTTATTCTCTCTCCCTTTTACAAAGGTAATTTTTTTTTTAAAACGAATCTTTTAAGCAGCTTGTTATTTCGTTTCTCTTCAAAATTTAGTGTCACTGTTTATGTAGAGCACAGATTGAACAAATTCTGTCTCTACTGGTCGAGCATACTCATGCATTTCTCTCCGGAAGATTCATGCTTCATAAAGTTACTGGCTGCAAGTACTACTCGCGGAATGTATTATAATCTCTCAACATTGCTACTCGCGATACGCGATTAGAACAAAACTTTCGCTAACGGATCTCTCCCACAAATTTCGTTTCCACTTCAACCGTCTAAGGAGCACTCAGATGAGCCTGTCAAATTCTAATCCTCACTTTTTTTTTAATGGGATAGGATGGGGAAGTGGAAGAGGAGAGGATCAAATATGAACATAAATACACTATATATATATACAAATTCTAGCACAACTACACTAGGATATTTTTGTGACCTTAGATGCATGACATGCGTCACGTGTGCCTTCAAGTGGCTATTCTTTAATCTAATATCAGATCTTTGTTTTATTATTATAATGTGAGTCATATCTGGTGACAGCTTTCTAGTTTCTCACGCTTCCTTCTGGGCGATTGTCGGGCTTGGCTGTGAAATAGCTAATTACTTTAGTGCATCTTACATGTTTAAAGAAGAAACGTTTACCATCAGGAATACTTCAGACTTGTCAGTACGACGTATATGTTTCCATGTAGTGGCACTCTCGACTACATGACCTAACAGCTGTTGTAAAACAGAATAAAGGAAATGCTTTGTTGCTTAGCTATTAAATCTTTATGAGGCTTACTGTTCGTAGATGATACTTTGAATCTGAGATTGAATCTCCTGAAAACTATCAAATACTACGTGATACTCTCTCTCTCTGTTATTTACTGCTTTTGACAGTTCAAACACTTGGCTACACAAATCTGTTTAATTCTGAAGATCGCGCTAACAAAAGGTATAGTTCATGGCGGTGTTACAATAACGCACAGTTTACACGCAATAGGCTGTACTCTGTACTCTTAAAGACTAACATTCCATCTTGAGGGCTGAAAAAGAAATTGCTTAACCTAATATTTCACATACATATATATTCATTGGAGTTGGAAGGTGGCAATCTGCTACTTCCTTCCGTATCTCCTTTCACCAATAACGGCATTTCTCAATGCCAACAGCCAACTTGGACTGCTTACACCTATGACTAACTTAAAACTAACTGAGAATCTGTCCTCTCAAATGGAATGTGCTTTCTTTTTCGTACGCCATAATAAATCAAATCTTCAATTACCTCCATAGTTTTTCGCCAAAGTGTGAGTACTCGTATAGGTGTCTTTGAATACCGAAGTGTTTCACAGGTTAAACCTTAGGCTAATGTTCCTTTGCTTGTTACTTTGCCTCGTTATACTTCTTGAGATCCTGGTGGTGATACAATCCTTTAATTCTGCCAGATGCTGGATCCGCTATTAGATAACATCCTGTATGTGGTTTTCTAATTACTACAAATGGTCCGTCGTACAATAGCCTCTATTTCCGATTTCTTTTCAACAACTTCGATGGCTTAAAGTGTGTCCGTAAAAACACCTTTTCATTAATATCATATGTAAGAGCCTTAGATACTTTCTTGTCATAAGACTTCTTGCGTAGATTCGCCTGTACAGCTAAGGATACCAATGCTTGCCTAAGTTTTGCATCTAAATCTAATTCTGGTTCTACAATTTTAGGTATGGGATCTAACCATTCATTTCTTTCCCGATGACTCGTCATTAATTCCGCAGGTGTAAATCCTGTTGAGAAGTGTGGAAGATTGTTGACAATCTGCTCGAATGAAGATACAAAGTCAATCCAACGGGTTTGTCGATTAGGTATGTAGGTTCGAACGAATCTATTGAACTCTTTGAAGATACGTTCGGTGGGATTAGATTGCGGTCTGAAACGAGATATAAGTATTTGTTTGATGCCATGTCTGGCAAGAAAATTGCGCCTTTGTCTGCCAGTGAAATTCGATGCATTATCTGATAGAATGGCCTCCGGCTTGCCAAATCGAGGAAAATAGTCTTGTTCGATTCGACGGATGATCGGAAGTGCACTGGATGATTTCACTGCATAAAGTCTCACATGTTTTGTGAAAAGATCCATCAATGCGACTAGGTATTTCACCCCTCCCCTCCCTTGCGGCAAGGGGCCGGCGAGATCAAGGGCCAGAACTTGATTTGGTCTCTCAGTAATAATTGGATTCAGAGGAATTATGTTCGAATGGTTGACGGGTTTTGCCTTCTGGCAGATAAGACATGTACTTAACAACTTGTGGATTCGATGGTGCAAGTTTGGTACATAGCAATACGCAGAAATCTTTCGTTTGCATTTTTCAGGTCCATAATGACTCCAGGAAAGATGTGTGTACAAGATAAGGTGTTCAACGTATGCGTGTGGTATACACACACACCATCTACCAGAGAGGAGAGAAGTTCGATGGAATAAAACATCGTTGTGTAGTTTATAAAATTTGGACAAGTGGTGATCGGGTTTTGTTAGAAGAAGTTGTTTGACCTTACGCCATTTGGGATCTGTTTCTTGGAGTATACGCATCTGCTTGCAGAGCTGAAGGAAATACTTTCTATGTAGTGGGTCTTTCATTAGAAGAATTCGGTAGTTAGACATCTGCTCGATAAGTTCACTGGACTCGGGAAGTCCTTGCGGCATGCGTGACAAAGCATCCGCGATAATGTTGTTTTTACCCTTGATGTATACTATTTCGAAATCATACTCTTGCAAGAAGAGACTCCACCGTGTAAGACGAGGATGAAGAAGTTTACACGAGAGCAAGAAACTAAGAGCTTGGTGATCAGAAAAGACCTTAATTTTCCGACCATGGATGTAGTAATTGAACCTTTTAAAGGACCATACAATGGCCAGAGCCTCCAACTCTGTCACCGAGTATGACCTCTCACATTCTGTGAGAACCCTACTTGCAAAGCTGATAACTCTTATCTCTTCTTTTCCATCAATTACTTCTATTTGAAACAAACAAGAACCAAGCCCCTGAAATGAAGCATCTGACGAAATACAGAATTCTTTATCCATGTCCGGATGGAACAAAATATTGCTGTTAAGAAGTGCTTGTTTAATGCGATCAAAATCTGCCTGACACTCTGGCGTCCAATGCCAGTGAGTATTTTTCTTTAGAAGATCATGCAATGCTTGACTGTTCATCGACTGGTCCGAAATAAACTTTCTGAAAAAGGAAGTCATTCCGAGGAAGCCTTTCAACTGGCGTTTAGAAGAGGGCACAGGAAAGTTTTTAATAGCTGCTAGTTTGTCTGGATCTGGGGTAATTCCCTGTGATGATACAAGATGTCCTAAAAATTTAATCTCGCTTTTACCAAATTTAGACTTATGTAGATTAGCTGTGACTCCATAGTCAACAAACCTCTGGAAAACTTTGCTTATTATGTCTAAATGTTCTTCCCAAGATTTCGTAGCAATCAGTAAGTCATCAACATACACTGTTACTCGATCCAACAGTTCAGGTCCTAATACATGATCAAGTGCAGCTATGAATACGCCTGAACTCACATTCAAACCAAATGGAACTACTTTGAATTGGTATGATCTACATGCAAATATAAACGCTGTATATTTTCGAGACTGTGATGTCATCTTGACCTGCCAGTAGCTCGATCTCAAGTCTACCGATGTGAGGAATTTTACTCCATGAAACCTTTGTAATTGTTCATCCATAGCCTCAGGTCGAGTTCTTACTGGAATAATTATTTTATTTATGTTTCTTGCATCCAAAACTATACGTACACTACCATCCTGCTTCAAAACTGGCAATAACGGACTACTGTAAGGTGAGTCTGGCGGTTCAATGATCTCCCACTTAAGCATTTTACGTATTTCATTTTTCACAGCCTCGCGCCTTGCATACGGGACAGAGTACGTTGTCTTGCAAAAAGTAGAATGGGGAGCGACCTTCATGTCATATTCGTAGTCACGTATTACTCCAGGTTTCGAAGAAAAGACATGAAGATACCTCATAAGTAAGTGCAGTAAATCTTGCCTTTGTATGTAATCAAGTTCACTTGATTCGCTTACTTTATTCAAAATCTCTTCTCTAGTCGGAAGTCCGTCATCAGTATCAAAATCCGTCCAACTGTTACCCTGTCTTGTCATGTGTGCTTGGTTCAAACACATTCGCTGTACCAGTCTGCGAACCTTAACTTTGTGCTCAGTGTTGACTCTTTTGACCTTGCTGCGCAACAATTGCAGCGTTACCTCCTGTTCACCTACTCGGATTGTACAGATATCCTTTTCTATATCAATCACTGCCTTATTCTTCCTCAGGAACTCCATTCCTAATAAGCATGACACTGACAAATTCTTAACTACTAGAAATACACACATGAAAGAAGTAGAATTAATCCTTATCGGTACCTGAGCTTGCAAATTGACTCGCTGTGATAAAGATTGTAAATGGTCCGCCTGGTCGTAGATATTGCTAATTGCTGTAATCCCACTATTTCACTCCAATTTACGGAGCTTGTTAGCACTTGATGTTAGGTTGGCGCCATTAAAATGTATTGTATTGTAGTAATCGCTGCTGCTTGCTGGATCGCTGCTGTGTCTCGATGCTGATGCTGGCTCTAAATCTGGTTGTCTAGGGTAAACACATGAGGTCCCGTGTTTTTCATGTGCTTTTGATGATAAAGAACGAGCGAAACCAACACATATGTAAACATCAAATATTTATTACTTTAGTGGCCATATTAATTCCACTGTCCACCAAAGACCATAACACAACACAAAGTAGTACTTCCTTTACATGTTCTTTGCATTGTTTTGCCAAACAATAACACAGAAACACACTTCACCAAAGTGACATTCCGACTGCCCCGACTGCCTCCGACTGCTTTTCGACCCTTCTCGCTGCTTGTATTTATAACATTGTCAAAGAACTACTAAAAAGAGATATAGTTTATAAGTCACAAGTACATCTGTTGTTATAATTTGTGCAGAAAAGTTATTAATTTGCATCGAGTGACATAATTTAACATGTTATTAAAATGACAGACAGATTTGTTGACTTGACAGAATAATTCTTTGTTACAAAAAGGCTGTTTTTTAGAAGTTTGTCAATTGACTTCTCTAATTTGCATAAATAAGTAAGTAACATGAATTATGAAGAATTACATTGGTTTTCGTCTAAAATAGGATTGATTACGTGAATACTGAGTGAAAACGCTCCTAGTGAACAAATAGGTTTCACTGGGTGATTTTTATTTAAGGAGATCCAAAATACCTAAGTTGGCCACTATTCTTCGTACTTCATATTAATTATTTAAGATGAACTTAGTGTTTTTACATGATGACATTTGCTGTATCAGTGATCAAGTGATATTAACTTTTGTGTGGGTCAGTTATTCATTATAATTTAATGGTTTGACTGTTTATGGAGACATGTTATGCAATCATTGTTAACATACACAATAATTTTTCTATAATCATAAATACTCGTTAAACTGGTTGAATTTGGAAGGGATCGCATACTTCATTAAAGTAAAGCCTTTAATATGTTCCGTTACAATACCCCCCTCGGGTAATATCATTTACAGAATGTTAATGATATTAGCCGACTAGGACAAATGTGTCAATTACTATGCATAATGTGTATGTATACAACAACCGTTACACCGTTTCAAAATGACTTTTTTCTGCAAATATTTTAGTTGTGTTGTTTCAAATGCACTTTGTGTTATGGCTCTCAGTATGACAGCATAATAAATATATTTAGTAATATATGAAGGTAAAAAAACTATAAATCTTTGCTCCCAGTGAGCCACATGGAAAATGATCAAAAACAGACACAAATATATCACATGCGATCTTAAGATATATAAAAAATATATGTAAATTATTTCAAAGTCAGCTCTCATTGAGTCACAGAATAATCAAGATAATAGAAGGAACATAAATATATTACATAGATGGACAGGTCAGATGTCCATAGGAAAAACAATGCAACTGTCTGCTCGTTTTGAGCCACATAAAGGAAATGAAAACAAAGAACATAATTATAAGTATGGACATGATATATATATATAAACACAAACACTAGAGAAGTCACATGTATGAATATAATATGCATTTA
Source organism: Schistocerca nitens (assembly GCF_023898315.1). Taxonomy (NCBI): domain Eukaryota; kingdom Metazoa; phylum Arthropoda; class Insecta; order Orthoptera; family Acrididae; genus Schistocerca; species Schistocerca nitens. The sequence continues at coordinate 825,448,396 of NC_064614.1, forward strand.
AAAAAAAAGAAAATATTTAAAAAACTTGTCTCCCATTGAGACACATAGTCAAGATAGTACAAGAACATATTAATACCAAAATTGCACACTTAATTTGGTCACAACATAACACAAACATCAAACTTGGTGAACATCTGATTAGCTGTAGAAAATTGTACACAAATCTTATGCCTAAAAAAGAATAGTAACAAAATGATGGGTCTTGCACAACAATTTTTTCATTGTCTTTTATATTTGGTGCAAGTATGTCCCATATTCAACAATACAAAAAGAAAGTAATAAATGTTTGTCACCTTCTTGCCCATTGCAAGTAAAGAAGATGTCTCAAAATTTAATATTCAATAGTGACAATAAAAATATAAAAACATTCTCTCAGAGATCTGGAACTTTTCCAGGGTCTGTAGCATGAGTGGTAGTTGCTATTTGACACACCCAGTAAAAACTTTGCTGATAACATGCTTTATGGAAACTGGGTAAGTAACTGAATTCAAACAGGGAAATGTGCTTAATCCTGTTTATATGGTTTCAATTCAGTGATGTTTCTTAATCCAAATAACCTTCTTGATCTGGGAAAGATAAGTCTATACGCAATAGGATGTGGGCTTTCTTTTATTTCAAATGGACCAATGTCATTGTTTACTTTAACATATGGACAACCTAGCTCAACATCTTTGTCTATTTTAGTATTTTCAAACAATAGATCATTTTCAATTTCTTTAGTTCCTAAGTCTAATGTCTCTTTCCTACATTTAGCCACATCCCTCTCTGTTTGCAAAGCATTGACATTTAAATATAAACCTTTGTTTTTATCTGTTCCTCTTAACACTGTGTTGCCACTCAACAAATTATTGTTTTCACCCCATTTTTTATAAAGTCCACTACGGATTCTTATCCACCATATAGGATACAAGGTTGCACTTACCTTTGCTAATTCTTTCCAAAAGGCATCTTTCTTTATACAGTTTCCATAGTTGTTCCACAAAACTTCTAAAAACTTTTCCTCTTTTTCTTGAACACCAACATTTACATTCCATCCCTTTATATTTTCTTTAATATTATTCTTATTACCATTCTCATAGATTAGCATTTCATAGCTCACAATAGGCAATAGCTTGTCCTCAGATACACATTCCCTAGTCTGCATTTCACTTAAATTAACCTCATTATTACCCATGTTTGTCACATCACTTACCTTTATCTCATCATCACTTCTCAATTCTACAAATACTTTTATTTCTTCCTCCACACTCTCATCAATAACATCACTTGATTTAGGCTCATTATTTAAATGTCCCTCTATTTCTTCTTCCTCCTCCTCCACAACAACCTCATCTTCAGTTTCCCCCCTATGTATCTGAATCTCAGCAATTGAGTCTTTGGCTCCATTAAACACTTCGTCATCCCCCTTCATATCAAATAAACCCCCCAAAATAGATTCTACTTGTGGTGTGTCTGACTTGTTATTAACACCAGTATCTTTTTCAGCCCAACTATGGAACTCTGCAATACCTTCAACTTCTGCACTTTCACTAACTACCTGTGCTTGAATACTGTTTTTATTAACTGTATCACTTTTACTCATAGTATCCAAAAAACCTTTTATTAAATTCTAATTTATTCGTTCTAACAACATCAGTATTTTCATGGTACTTACTCTTTACATTGTATCCTCTCCTTTTCCAGTTCCAGTTATGTGTTGTCCTGTCATAATATTGTCTAGCCCCAAAACTACGGACATCTAGTGGGACTGCCCACCGTTTCCCGGCTGGTTCCATCGGTCTGTCCTTTTGTAGTTGTCGTTTTTTTCACTAGTTTCAACAAACCCCCTTCTATCTTGTTCTCTTCCCCAATACCTATTTCTATCATTCCTGTTATCTCTCCTCCATCCTCCCTCCTGTGTATTGTTTCTGAAATCATTTTCATATCTCCTATCTCCCCTATTTGGAGCATTATTTCCAGAATTTTCAAAGTCTCTCCTTCCATAATAATCTCTATTTACATTCCTGTTCCACCCCCCATACTGGTTGTTGCCAGAGCCAAAACTTTGGTTATTTTCTCTTTCCAAGGCCCTATCTAATCTATCTACAAATTTCAGGAACTCTTCCATTGAATCGTCTGGTCCATGGACCAATTCCCACTGCAGTCTCTCTGGTAATCTTCTTTTTAAAACATCAATTTGTGTCATAATATCAAAAGAGTTATTTAAATGAGCAAGTTTTTTCAGTTGATCTCTGCAAAATTTTTGCATTCCCCCTACTTTCCCTCTATACACTGGTCCATTTAGAAATTCTGACTTTAATCTGGCTTGTATGGACTGTGACCAAAATTTACAAATAAATTTAGCTTCAAACTCTTCAAACGTATTCCAAGAATCATTATTCTCATTTGCCCAGGATAGGGTCTCCCCTTCTAGAAACCGTTTTACTAACTTAATTTTTATGTTATCTGACATTCCTACAACAAACATATCCTTACATTGGTGAATAAAGTCAATAGGGTGCAGATTTTCACCAGGAAAGCATTTCACTTGGATGTGCCCATACATTGTATTTTGATTGTAAATCGTTTGTTTGGACATCAATGCGTCCTCCAATTGTGTATATTTAGCGTGTATATTTTCTACTTTTGTATCTACATTGGTGGTGTACAGGTTGTATTCTTGTTTAAGGTTTTCTGATGTTTTGTCTATTCTCTGATCTAATCTTCCAACTTCAGTATCTACTGTGTTGTAGATGACAGCAATGCTGTCTGTGTTAGCTTGTATGTTTTCATTTAAGCTTTCAACTTTCACTTGAAATTCTTTTCTGAAGTGTATCAACTGTTCACTAGTGTTCTTACTGAGAGTAGTTTTAAATTCCTCACACTTCTCATTGAGATGAGTACTTAATAAATCAAAATCCAAACTTAACTTATCCAGTCTATCTGTGTTTTCTTTAAGTTTCAAACTTACTTGTTCATTTGATTGTTTAAAATCCAACCTTAACTTATCCAGTCTATCTGTGTTTTCTTTACTTGATTGTTTAAAATCCAAACTTAACGTATCCAGTCTATCTGTGTTTTCTTCACTTGATTGTTTAAAATCCAAACGTACTTCTTCACTTGATTGTTTAAGTTGCGAGCTTATTTGACTTGCAAACCCTGCTAGCCACTCTGTTAAGTTTAATTGTTCCCCATCCCCTGGTTCAATTTTTACATTTCCTACGATCTCATCACTCTCAGGTAGAGACATGTTCACTATTAATTATTTTAAATGACAACAACAAAATACCTTGCTTTTTGCTATGATGTCGTGATCGGTGTTCTTGTTGGCTTTCTTCACTTATATTCAGTTTTATCGAAGCTGAAGTCTTGATTGATGAATTCCATTGACATAATCCAGACGTTAGTCTTCCGAGCGGTGTGATGATAGTTTTTCGTAGTCGCACAAACACAATTTATTTATTTATTTTTGACATATTTTCACTGTTGACACACTGCACAAATAAACTTTTTTGGAATGCTAAGTACTTACGAAATTTATCGCTGCACTATTATCATCGATGCACTTAAAGATCCCGGACGAGCCCCCACTTTTGTAAATGGTCCGCCTGGTCATAGATATTGCTAATTGCTGTAATCGCACTATTTCACTCCAATTTAAGGAGCTCGTTAGCACTTGATGTTAGGTTGGCGCCATTAAAATGTATTGTATTGTAGTAATCGCTGCTGCTTGTTGGATCGCTGCTGTGTCTCGATGCTGATGCTGGCTCTAAATCTGGTTGTCTAGGGTAAACACATGAGGTCCCGTGTTTTTCATGTGCTTTTGATGATAAAGAACGAGCGAAACCAACACATATGTAAACATCAAATATTTATTACTTTAGTGGCCATATTAATTCCACTGTCCACCAAAGACCATAACACAACACAAAGTAGTACTTCCTTTACATGTTCTTTGCATTGTTTTGCCAAACAATAACACAGAAACACACTTCACCAAAGTGACATTCCGACTGCCCCGACTGCCTCCGACTGCTTTTCGACCCTTCTCGCTGCTTGTATTTATAACATTGTCAAAGAACTACTAAAAAGAGATATAGTTTATAAGTCACAAGTACATCTGTTGTTATAATTTGTGCAGAAAAGTTATTAATTTGCATCGAGTGACATAATTTAACATGTTATTAAAATGACAGACAGATTTGTTGACTTGACAGAATAATTCTTTGTTACAAAAAGGCTGTTTTTTAGAAGTTTGTCAATTGACTTCTCTAATTTGCATAAATAAGTAAGTAACATGAATTATGAAGAATTACATTGGTTTTCGTCTAAAATAGGATTGATTACGTGAATACTGAGTGAAAACGCTCCTAGTGAACAAATAGGTTTCACTGGGTGATTTTTATTTAAGGAGATCCAAAATACCTAAGTTGGCCACTATTCTTCGTACTTCATATTAATTATTTAAGATGAACTTAGTGTTTTTACATGATGACATTTGCTGTATCAGTGATCAAGTGATATTAACTTTTGTGTGGGTCAGTTATTCATTATAATTTAATGGGTTGACTGTTTATGGAGACATGTTATGCAATCATTGTTAACATACATAATAATTTTTCTATAATCATAAATACTCGTTAAACTGGTTGAATTTGGAAGGGATCGCATACTTCATTAAAGTAAAGCCTTTAATATGTTCCGTTACAAGATCCTACCACTCCTGTTACTGAACAACCTTGTACTGGTAACGTTAAAATTTTCATCCCTGCAGAAACTTTCTTAAACATACATAGTGATAAAGCATTTACGTTTGCACCAGTATCAATAATAGCATCTATTGGTGTATTGACTATGTAAATTTTAGTCATTGCTTGTACTTCGTCTTCCCATACGTCATTCAAGTCTGTCTCAATATTTTCCTGCAACAAATCGTCTCTCAAGTCAGTGTCGCGATCATAACGTATTACGTTAAGTCGTTCAAGGTCGAGTTTGCCCCCATGATGTCCCGAAGCATCCCCAAGAAGGCGAAAAGGTGCTGCCTTTAGTTTTCCGCTTTCTTGTGATGCGACTGAGTTGATTCTTCTGTCACATCACTTGACCATTCTCGCTGGTTTTTTTACGCATTGTGTGTGTTGATTTGTATCAAACCCTTGTTGGTACTGCACTTGGTTACCAGGCTGAAAAATCGGTTCATTACTTGCCTGCGTAAAATATACCGGTGGATTGTATTGTTTTCTTGGTTTATTGTTATTGTATCTAAAGTCCTGTTGTGGTGGCGTGTACTGTTGTTGTTGCATGAATGGTTGTTGCTGAGGCGTGTATTGCTGTTGTTGCTGGTGTTGTGGCTGCCCATAGGGTTGTGGTGGAGGTAGCTGACCTCCGCAATTTTGATTGTTGCAACGTTTACCCTTGTATTTGTTCCCATTCTGGTAGAAGTTACTACCGTTATTGTTTGATTGGTATGGGGCATTCCCGTAATACTGTTGTTGCGTGTTGTATATTGAATTGTACCGTTGGTTGCGTAATGCTTGTTTTTGTGTTTACCATTACGGTAACCATTGTTTCGGCCTCTATTGCGGTTATTGTACTGTTTGTTTCCGTATTGTGTTTCGTGTGAACCATTTCCATTACTACCGTTTCCATTCGAATACGTGCCTGCGTTGTTGTTCTTACGGTTAGCATTCGCACGCGCGTCTTCGTGTATAAGATCGAGCGAATCAAGGACGGATAAAAATGCGTCCTGATCTTCCTCTGACACGTTCACTAATTTTTCGCGTATGGAAATGGGTAGTTTTGACTTAAGAATCATAATAACATCTTTTGTTGTTATGGGAGTGTCCCAATATTGTATCTTTCTCAAGTACTTTTCAAAGTACCGGCGAAGTCCGCCACTGTTCGAATGGAAAGGTTCGGCGTTGTAGACCTCTTTGCGTAGGCGTTGCTGAACACCTGCGCTCCAAAATTTGCTTAAAAAGTTCTTCTCAAACTCGCTAAATGTTTTGCACTTATCAACCATCTCGGTTCCCCATATAGCACTTTCTCCTTGTATGTATCCGGTAATGAATTGTATTCTCTGTTTGTCATTCCAGGCAGCTGGAAAGACTCCTGAAAAGTTCTTTAGGAAAACGACTGGATGAATATTTCGCTTTTCCGGTTGGAATGGTTGAAAAACTCTGTGTTTCAATACACTCTCCTCTTTCATGAGGGTTGTGAGTGTTAATTGTTCAGTGTTGTTGTTGTGTGAATCGTTAAATTCATTTTTCGGTCGCGGAATGTACTGTGGTGTGTTGTGTTGTCTGGTATTGATGTTCATCTGGCTCAGAATGTAGTGAGTGTTTCCCGTCACTCTGGTTATCATACTGTAGTGTTTGAATTTGCTGTTTCAGGTCGGATATCTCATCTGTTACTTGCTTCCGCCATTCCGGCAAATCCCGGGTAAACACTCGGTCTAATTTGGCCTAGTTCAGTACAAACAGTGTCTCCTGAACTGCCGGGTGCAGATAATATGTCTAAGGTTGCGGATTTAACAACATCTTTCAAGTCACGTGTAACCTTCTCCTCAACAAGCTTCTCTTGTACATCAATCCATTCTTTGTTATGTTCGGTAAGTGCTTTAGTGTGCGAAGCAACACTACTGTTAACTCTTTCCTCAATAGTTCGGTCCGAAATGTCATTCGCCATTGCACTTACTTTTGATTCTACAGTGGCTACCGCTGTCTACCTGTCTACCTGTCGTGCAACTGTTTTATACGCAAGTTTTACCGAATCGGTTTCTTTGCGACACGCTTCGTTTTGAGTTGTGAGATTCTGACCAATGTTATCAATTTTGTTATTCAGAGTGCTTATCTGTGTTGTCAAAGTGGTTACTTGCGCCGTGACGTCACCCTTAACCGAATCTATCTGTGCTGTGAGAGAGCCTACTTGCGTAGTGAGGGTACCTACTTTCGCATCAATGGTGGTATTTACGTCATTCCTAACTGAGTCAATCTGTGTTGTCATATCCGTTTTCAACTCTGATAAAAACTTGTCTCTGTCTTTCTCACGTTGTTCGCGATCACGTTCGCGCTGTTCCCTCTCCTGTCTGTCTAGTATCAATTCCTGTAAAATTTTGACAATGTCAATTGATACCGTTATCGGGGAGGTGGGTGTTTCCTGCTGAGTGTCGTCCACGTTAACTACCTCTTGTCTGTCGTCTGTCCTGGCCGTCGTTCCGCGTGAGCGGAGTCGGTAATGTTTGTTAACAGTGCCGTCGCTTTCGTCTGCAGAGTTCGCGCTCGATTGTCCGTCCGCCATAATGAAATTCAACTATTGCCAACTTAAAATGGGTACTGCCAACTTAAATTCTGATTGTCAATTATTCTTTCCGCGCAAGTTAAAGTCGCGGCGCGTTCGTCAAATGTCTAATGTTACGTGGGTAATAACTGACACACGTCTGTAGCAAAAAGATAAGATGGAGTCAACGCCGTTGAAACAATTGATTGCCAACGCTGTTACACAGAAAAGACTGAAATGGCATCCATCTTGAACTTACACGCGAATACTAACTACAGTATAAAACAAATAGTCAAGCAAAAGGTTACAGAAAATGTTCAAATATTTACGTAGAAAAAAAAGTGGTTTTTTACGTTAAGCTACAGAAAGGATAGAGTAAGGTCGAATTTGAAGGTCAAATGAGCTACTCTTTAGACAGAACTATGGCAAACGAAAATTTGGTACTCACTCGGCGTTGTCTTCAAAACTGCAAATCTGCGTCTTATTAAATCCCAAGATATTTGTGTAAATACCGCGTCCTTCAATATTGCGTATATTTATTGCTCATCCGTAATTTTATGCAGCATTGGGTTCCAAAGAGCGATACATGAAATAAGACAATCATATATTAGTACCGTGACACTTTCAATATTTTAGTCAAGTCCCTGTTCGGGCGCCAGATCTGGTATGATTTTTTTTCTTTTCTTTTTTTTAGTAATTTAATTGAAAGCTTTGTTGCTTTGGTAAAAATAAAATTGGTTCTTTTTGTCGTGACAGAATAAATCACTATTAATCACACCAGATTTGTCGGAGAACAGCAGCAACATGTGTAATTGATCCAGCTTTAAGAAATTCTGTTACCTTTTAGCGGAAAATTCGTGCGGTACTCTCCGACGTTAAAAAAATCGTGGTGTTCCGTTCGGAGCAGGAGGCGGCTGTCTTTTCTCATTCGCGGTATCGAAAATTACTAAAAAATGAACAGAAATTTTTTTCGGAGGAATATCGCGCGGAGAAAACAGACAGAAGTTAGATGAAAGAAACCTAAGGGACCAACTAATTGGATTTGTACGAACATATAAACGGAACTGAAAGAACTTGGAATAAATACTATAACGATGTCGTCACGACAGCCTCCTGTTCCGACAGAACACACGCTGGATCATAAGCTGCATAAATCTTTTAAACAAAAAAGATTATCACAAGTATAATTAATGAAAATAAGGTTGAGAGATTTTCTTTGAAATTAATTAAACTTCAAGGCTTCAAGTATTATATTATGAAACGGAAACTTACATTAACATGGCCACCCAATGTGGCGGTGGAGCGAATTTTCATGATACACATTCTCGCTTGTTTGTGGCTACACATATTTTTAATCACTTAAACTCTTAAATTTACAATAAAATGATTATATCAGTATGGAGCACAATACTTTTGCGTCCGACTTGCAACACATTCACAGAAGAGCTAGAGAGCGGCGCGGCTCCCTGCAGAAGTAAAAAATTGGCAATTGTTATTTTGAAACTTAGGTGCATCGTTTTTTTTTACTGATCGATAGCAGCGTATAACAGTTTATAGCTATCGTGATATTCTGTGCTTTTCAGGAGCGCGGCAAAGATATCTGGTTACAACATTCATTGGTATATGTTAAAAGTTCGCACATACTGACGCGAATACAAAAAAAAAAAACTTTTACATGTTAAAAATCGCAGTGATAAAGGCTGTAATATCACAAACCACATAGTAATTGTCGTGGTTACTGTTATTATTTTCTTTGCGGACCTATGTTTATATGAACTTTTTCCTTTAGTTTTACTTGTAGAATAACATGTTAAAATATTTGCATATCTTCGTGCATCACACTGTATACAATGAATTTTTTTTATGAACGGGAAACTTATAAAGTTTTTTTTTCTATACCTTTTCATAGGTGTTCAATATGCCCTCCTTGAGATGCATGGCATACGTCAACTCGGTATTCAAATTGTTTCCAGGCTGCAGCGAGTATGTCTTGAGTTACAGCTTCCACAAATGCTCTTATCTGATGTCTCAGTTCTGTCGTTGTTGTTGGTAACGGAGGCACATAAACAGTCTTTTATAAACCCCCGCAAGAAATAATCACATAAACTCGGGTCCGGTTAAGTTGGAGGCCATTAATGTAAGGCTGAATCATCTGGTCCAGTGCGACCGATCCATCGTTCAGTAGCCATTTGATTTAAGAATTTCCGCATTTCCAGATGCCAGTGTGGCGGTGCCCCATCCTGTTGGTAAATGAAGTCGTTCGAATCAGTTTCCAACTGTGTGAGAAGAAAGTTCTGATGCATATCAAGATATGTGCTTCCTGTAACAGTGTCCTCGGCAAAGAAAAATGGACCATACACCTTTTCCCGTAAAACTGCACAAAACACATTAAATTTTGGGGAGTCCCGCTCATCTTGTACAACTTCATTTGGTTGTTCCGTACGCCATATTCTCACATTATGACGGTTCACCTTTCCATTTAAATGGAATGTTGCCTTGTCACTAAACACTAAGCCAACAAGAAAACTGCCATCTTCCGTCTTGCCAAGAACGAAATACAGAACTTAACATGTTGTCGTTTGTCACCTTCACGAAGAGCTTGCGGTTGCTGAATTTTATAAGGTTTCATGTGTAAACGTCGACGCAACACACGCCAGACGGACATAGCTGTTCAGCTGCACGGCTACCGGATTGCTGCGGGCTCCTTGTGAAACTATGGCGGATGCGTTAGACGTCTGTGTGAGACACTCGGGGAAGGCACGACGATTAGCCTAAACACAAAAAACCTGTTTCTCGGAATTCTTAATGCCATCGTCTAATGACCTGTGCTATAGGAGGATCCACAACATACCTAGTACAATAGTCGCGCTGAACGTAGAACACAGAACGCTTTCTATTGCCCCGACACCATTTTTACTAGAACTGAAGTGGGCGCACACTGCTGCTACCTAGCGGGAACCATGTAAAACTTGAGAGTTTGCTCTTTCCAACAGTACGTTCCTCACGCACACATCTCAAATAACATAATAGTTATGATTTTTTAAAAATCGGATGATTCTTTTTGACACACTCTGTATTTTAATGACAAATTTCATTAATGAATAAATATATTGAGAAGCAGTAGTTCATATCCCCAGGTCCTTAAACAGCCCGCTGCAGGACATTCTTGAGTTAACACCACAAATGATTCGTATTGCACGTTTTTGGGCTCGGAAAACTTAAGCTTGGCTTGATGAGTTACCGTAGAAAATAATCCCGTATGACATGGTGGAATGAAAGTAAGCTCAGCACTCTAGCTTCTTCTTATTTTTATATCACCTGTTTCTGACAACAATCGCATAGCGAATAGAGATTTGTTTAGGCGCTTCAACAGTTGTGATATGCTCCTTCAATTTAAATTTATTATTAAACTGTAAAATTTATCATCATCAGTGATACGTTAGCCATGGAATTACAGCCACCGTGAACGTAAGAAATTAGGCTGATCAGGTCTCTCGTATACCTTTAATTTTAAATAGCATAAAAGAAACAAATGCACCCTTGTCATGTTGAATAATCGGGTTTCTGCCGGTTAATCGCGTCTTTCTACATCTTCATCTACATCTACATGGATACTCTGCAAATCACATTTAAGTGCCTAGCAGAGGATTCATCGAACCACCTTCACGATTTTCTATTATTCCAATCTCGTGTAACGCGAGGAAAGAACGACCACCTATCTCTTCCGTACAGGCACTGATTTCCCTTATTTTATCGTGGTGATCGCTTCTCCCTATGCAGGTCGGTGTCAAGAAAATATTTTCGAATTCGGAGGAGGAGGTTGGTGATTGGAATTTCGTGAGAAGATTCCGTCGTAACGAAAAACGCCTTTCTTTTAATGACGTTCAGCCCAAATCCTGTATCATCTCAGTGACACTCTCTCCCATATTTCGCTATAATACAAAACGTGCTGCCCTTGTTTGAACGATATTCCTGCACGCTATTTCAACTGTGTGACTCATAGTGTTCTTCAGGTGCTGTTTGATACTGATTCCAGTGTGGAACGAGTACAGTACTTAACGCCCTAGGCGCTCCGTCAGCAGTCCGCGCCGTATCAGGCGTTCTGTCCGTGGTATGCGCCGACCAATATATCATCAAGGGTGCTGCACACGACGCCATTGCGACCACAGGCGTCCGATCACCTTCCTGTGATCTTTGATCTCGCCACTGACGGAGTCGCACCACCGGAGGGCCGCAAGCAGTACCGCAACGTCAACTGGGACTACTTCCGGGACCACCTAGAAGAGACAGTCGCCGCCATGCCTGACCCAGAGGACGAGGGCGCCGATGCGGCCCTTGCCGCATTCACGCGTCTGACGCACGAAGCGGCAGCAGCAGCCACGCCGCGTGAACGAAGACGTAGACGGGAACACTCGAAGCAGCTCCCACCAGACATCCTCCAGGCTATCCGGGAGAAGAACCGTCTGTTCCGGGAGTGGCAGATTACGCGGCAGCCGGCAACGAAGGCCACCATCAACCGCATGCGTCGCGAAATTAAGTACGCGATTGCAAACCACCGCAGCCGCGACTGGGCTGGAAGAATTTCCAATCTCAGGATAGAGGGCGGATCCGCCTGGAGAGTGACCAAAAGCTTCTTGCAACAACGCCAGCGAATGCCGCCGCTCCAGGTCGGCGGTGACGTCATCACCGAGCCCGACGCCAAAGCCGGCGCGTTAGCCGACGCATTCGCCGCCAATTTCACGCCGGTGGAGGACGTCGTGGACGAAGAACACGCCAGTTTGGTAGAACAGCGCCTCTCTGTGTACCTGGCGCACAGAGAGGTGGACGACGTCATGGCGGAAGTGACGGAGGATGAGGTCGCGCAACAGCTCGCTCGCCTGCAGACAAGGGAGGCGGGAGGGTGCGACAACATCAGCAGCGAGATGCTGAAGATGCTGTCGCCGAGCGCCGTGCGGCAACTTACGAAGATCTTCAACTCCGTGCTCGGGACTTGCAGCTTCCCATCTGCGTGGAAACATGCGGAAGTTGTAGCTGTCCCCAAGGCCGGAAAAGACCTGCGGCTGCCGCAAAACCACAGACCCATCAGCCTGTCGCCCGCAGTTTCGAAGGTCTTCGAGAGGCTGTATGTCAGGAGGCTGTGGCGACACGTCGGGGAGGAAGGCCTGCTCCCTGACGAACAGTTCGGCTTCAGGAGGGGCCACTCCACGCAGCAGCAACTGCTTCGACAAGTAGAGCAGGCGATGGGGACGCTGGAACGTCGCGAGTATCTTGGGGCGGTATTCCTGGACGTTTCCATAGCGTTCGACAGCGTGTGGCACGACGGCCTTGTGTATAAACTACTTACACAAGGCCTACCGGTGTCGCACGCCCACCTGCTCAAATCCTACTTGACTAGGCGCACCTTCCACGTGCGCGCCGACGACGGGACGTCGACAGCACCCCCCAAGGCCGCTGGAGTACGGCAAGGGTCCGTCATCGGCCCCTCGCTCTACTCACTGTACACCGCCGACGTTCCGAGGAGGCGGGGCGTGCACGTTGCGCTCTACGCGGGCGATACGGCTCTCCACGGCAGAAGCACCAACGCCAGGCTGATGCGTCACCGCCTGCAATCGGCTTGCGACGTCCTCGGAGCTTGGGCCACCAAATGGCGGCTCAAGTGTAACGCAGCCAAACGTCAGGCGGTGACCTTCACTAGAAAGAAGATTCCTGCCGAGCTGCAGCCACTCAGCATCGTGGGAGACCCTATCTCATGGTCGAACACCGGACGCTATCTAGGCGTCACTCTGGACCGGCGCCTGACGTGGAAGGCGCACATCAAGGAAGTAAGGGGTAAAGCGCTTGGCAGATTGCGCTTGTTGTCCCCCTTACTCAACCCAGCGACTACCCTGCCCCCACACTGTGGCATAACTCTGTACCTGACACTAATCAGGCCTGTGTTAGAGAAGGCTGCTGTGGTGTGGGGCAACGCGGCCGACTCGTCCATCGCAAAGCCGCAGACGGTACAGAACAAGGTTCTTAGGTTAGCGCTTCACCTGTCACGAGACTTCAGCACCGGACAACTCCACAGAGTAGCAGGAGTCCCGCTGCTCAAACACCGATTCCGGCAGGCGGCGCATCGTTTTTACGCGGCCGCCCGGATGTCGGAGAACGAGCTGACACGCAACTTGGAAAACCAATTGCACTGGTGCCCGACCACAAGGTGGCCAGACCTGTTGCTGGAGTGAAGGCACGCCGTAACATGAGGCAGATGAACTAAAAGAAGCAACGCAACCGTTAGGAAGATTCCGACGAGAGGACAACTTCCAACACACCCAGGAAGAAGTAGGAAAGGCGTGATCGTCTCACCCTACAACACACCGGAGTACGAAGGTCCGTGCATTTGCGTAGCGTAGCGTAGCGCCGACCAAAAGAACAGGACGACCTCCTCCAAGTCAAGTAGCATGCAGTGCGATAGATTCCAAACCCAATACCTGATTATCGGCCGGCCGGAGTGGCCGAGCGGTTCTAGGCGCTACAGTCTGGAAATGCGCGACCGATACGGTCGCAGGTTCGAATCCTGCCTCGGGCATGGATATGTGTGATGTCCTTAGGTTAGTTAGGTTTAAGTAGTTCTAAGTTCTAGGGGACTGGTGACCTCATATGTTAAGTCCCATAGTGCTCAGAGCCATTTGAACCATTTTTTTTAACCTGATTATCTCACACAGCATGCTGAAAGCAATAGATTAAGGCAATCTTGTAAATGCAGTGCATCTTGACACCTGAAATGTATTTGTCTTAGCACAACACAAATGCTTACTAACGAAACTACTATCACATGGGGTTTCACTTGAAATTTGTGAGTGGGCTGTATACTTCTTGGTAGGGAGGATGCAGCGTGTTATCACGGATGGAGAGTCATATAGAGATGTAGAACTACGCTCTCAGGCAAAGAAAAAAAAAAGATGCACCAGGAAGACGTTATGCAGTTTGGTGAGAAATTTATATTTGTACAGTTGTCGACTGAAAATGTCAAACTGTAAACTTTGGCGGTCAATGGATGAATGTGTGGCGCTGTAACGCAGTTGTGCCGCGCAGCTGGCAAGGACATTAAACAGGGGACTTGTCGATACCATTCATTCCGTGCACTCAGTTGGACGGTAACTATACCTCGTAGAAAGGCGCGTGAACAATATACGCAGGTATCAGCGTTTGAGAGAGGACGGGTAGTTGGGCTCAAAGTAGCCTGCTGGAACAATCGGCGAATCTCTCGACGTATGAATAGGAGCGATGACACTGTTCGACGATGTTGACAAGAATGGGTAAACCATGGCCGAACACAACGTGAACAAAAAAACGGTACTACGGCAAGAAAAAAGGAATAAAAATGAGATAGTGTTAATACTATCATCCTTCTTTACCTCCTCTGCATTAGTGCAGATGACGTGTCACTGAGCACATTTGTACTGTGCATGCAGTACACGTGAGGTGCCTAGTTGTTTCCACTGCCCTGTGTGGAATACATAAGTTCTTGTACACTTCACTAACCTGCTGTCTTCATGATGATGATGTCCCCAGCGCAGAAAACAGCACCCGGGTCGTGGATTCTTTTTCTTGAGGCTGAAATTAACTTCGCAAGGAACTGCTGCTACGAATAAACTATAACTCATTTGGGATGCCACTCGCGTTTTTATTGATATAGACACGAGAAACTATTCTTGATCACAACGTATTGAACATATCTTTCCACAGTCATTATATCTGGCTAAAATAACATGAAATACATCCTGTCACAGACAACATGTCTGTCTACTGGAACCGTCAGAACTGGAGAATAAAATTACATGAATCAAATACTACTATTACAGACAACATGTCTGTACCTAGTGACGGTCGGAACTGTAGTAAATAAAATTGCATGAAACAAATATTGCTATAACAGACAACATGTCTGTCTATTGGAACGGTCAGAACTGGAGAGCCGGACTGCCCGAGACACTTCGGGCGCCAAGCCAGCAAGGCGTGACCCGAACGCCACCGAAGTGCATCGGCAGTAATCTCGTCAGTGTTTCGTTTTAGTAATACTTAGCTTTTAATAATTTTGAAATGACTGATTGATAGCTGGGTGTTGAGAGATGTTCATTTAAAAAAATGAAGTAATTTGGATGACAGGTTTAATCAATAATAGCAACTAAAGCTTAACGTTTTCGCGCCCTACCGCCGAACACAGCAGCCAATCACAGAGCAGCATCATGCAGGCGGTCTTTCTCACGGGAATGGTGCCGAATCTAACATCTGTCACCGGTACCTCATCCCACATTGCGTCATCTGTATGCTTCTTGCATCTCCACTGCCCTGGGAATAGCTTCCTGGAGCCTAATATGATGGCTGAATAAGTCGGAAATATTACCGTACACCTAAAGAGACGACAGAACGTGACGACTGAGCAATCGTTAGAGAGGCACTCAGAGCCCTGGATTTATCATTATCATCTGTCCTAAGTCAACCTGTGCTTCAGTGAGTACAAGGGCCATTAATTGGCGGGTCACAGAAAGGTCGCTCAGCTCACGGCGCCCCTTGCGTCTATTACCATTGTTGCCGGCACACCAACAAGCTCGTTTGGGGTGGTGTCGGGCACATTCAGCGCGGAATCTCGTCAACTGGAGAATAATTGTCTTCAGTGATGAGACCCGCTTCGAACTGAGGCCAGACGGCCAGCGAAGACGTGTCTAGAGACGTCCCGGACAGCGTTGGTGTACCAACTTGATTGTCGCCCGCCATACGGCCTGAAAATAGAGTGATGTTCTGAGACGGCGGTCGCATCTGGCGGACCGCGGTGCAGGTCCGGACCGCGGAAGGCCAGAAACTGGCGCTCCAAAAATATTTTGAAAGTAAATTACGTACTCAGATTATTTAAAAAATCTGTAGATAACAATTCGTTTGGGCGCCACTCTTATAACTTTTTCAAGCAGCGCAAAAGTAACTGCTGAATAATTAGAATTCCTAATGGTTAGTTATAGGCGGATTAAACACATACTTGCTATGCTGTGTAGTGCAGGAGGATGCGCTGAAGAGCGGGGGCGGAACGGAGCAGGCTGTACGGCCGGCGCAGCATGTAACGTCGATGCATATAAAAGCTCTGTACACACGAAAGCAAGTTTTATTTAATGAACAAGGAAATTTTATAAACCGATTTCAGAATCTGGAAACCTCTGAAATAATTTTTGTGTTTGTAACTCGATCGGTATCTTAAAACTAGTTTATGAAACATCGGTCGAATTCACTCGTTGGCTGCGATCTTTGGCAACTGTAACGTTCCCTGGCAGCACACACACTATTAATAAAATGAAATGACATTTAATTGTACTATGTACGCCGCTATGAAGCAATTCGTATGTATTGTAATTGTTTAACAAAAAATATTATTTAATTTTGTATAAAGGACGTTGGTTATTATTGTAATATTTTCTGTAATAATATTCTCGATGTATTTATGATTGTAATATTTCTATACTCATAATGCAATTACGAAATATGTTAATATCTGCGATGAAAAAATGTAAAATATAGCCACAGAGGAAAATAATGTTGTAAGATTACAAAGAGATAGTCGTAATCAGTAATAATATAAATAGCACTAGATAATGTCGTCTTCCTCGAGAGCTGAGAGAGAGAGGAACCTGTGACGTAGCATTATATGAATGAGTAGACTTCTTTTGTCTGTATCTATCTTTAGCCGCCATTAGAGGAGAAATTATAAAGGTGTGTAATTTTAATTATTGTTATGGTCTAAATACATTATAATTTATCAAAACTGTGTACTACTAATGTAAATTAGCTTGCCCATGTCATCTATAATATTTCTTTAAAGAATTTTCAGCACTTTTAGCGATTATCGTTGGTGTTGCTGGGCTGTGCCGCGACCGAACGATTTGCAGCGGCTGCACATTTAAAAAATTGTTCCGCTATAAAATTAACCAAACCCGTAAATCGGGAGCAGGTAAAATTAGCAGTGAATTACGAAATATTTTTCTTTTACAGCGATCCTGAGGCTGACTGGATTTATTACTGGTTTTATATTTGTGCATTCATAGGCGGATAATTAACGTTGAAGTTGTTAATCTGTTGGTTCTTTCAATTTCTAAAGCAAATAACTTAAACGTATAGTGAAGTGTGTTTTGTCAATGATAATTAAACGTTCAGGTCGGCTTGGCAATATTTAACCATTTTATGCTAACAGACACAGTCTTGTGTTCCATAGCTAACGCCGGGAAAGAATTCAGTAAATATTTAAAAACCCACTGCATCTAGAAAATATGTGCCAATGCCGAAATACGTAAAAAAATTTAATTTAAATAATTTTCAAAGTCATAAATGTTATTAATCAGTTAGTTTGAATTTATCAGCATGAGAGGGTTGCTAAAGTTCACGTAATTTTAAATGTGCTTAATTCTGTCTAAATGAATTTTTATTACCACACGTAAAAAAAAGGGGCTCTACAACAAAGTTCGTACTGAAAGAGTAAATAACAAAATATTTAAAGCCATTTCTTACCCATTTTCATCCATTCATTTTTACATTATATATATATATATATATATATATATATATATTTTTTTTTTTTTTTTTTTCTCGTCAAACAACGAAGCATTTCCATTGCAGTGCGGCTCCTTTGGTGTGAAGCAACATACAATTTGAAACCGTAGTAGCTCCTTTGTGATGCGTCGGCACGTGGTGTGTGCCGGGCGCCAGTATTTTTATAAAGAACGAAACTAAATAAAGTATACAAATTTTATGCTCACTTCGTTAGTAGTTGTTGCGATCTCGTACGGAGCGTTTCGGTATTGTTGTGGTTTGATGCAGCTCTCCATGCTACTCTATCCTGTGCAAGCTTCTTCATCTCCCAGTACCTACTGCAACCTGCATCCTTCTGAATCTGTTTGGTGTATTCATCTATTGGTCTCCCTCTACGATTTTTACCCTCCACGCTGCCCTCCAATACTACATTGGTGATCCCTTGATGCCTCAGAACATGTCCTACCAACCGATCCCTTCTTCTAGTCAAGTTGTACCACAAATTTCTCTTCTCCCTAATTCTGTTCATTACCTCCTCATTAGTTATGTGATCTACCCATCTAATCTTCAGTATTCTTCTGTAGCACCACATTTCGATAGCTTCTATTCTCGTGCAAACTATTTATCGTCCACGTTTCACTTCCATACATGGCCACACTCCATACAAATACTTTCAGAAACGACGTCCTGACACTTAACTCTAAACTCGATGTTAACAAATTTCTCTTTTTCAGAAACACTTTCCTTGCCATTGCCAGTCTACATTTTATATCCTCTCTACTTCGACCATCATCAGTTATTTTCCTCCCCATATAGCAAATCTCCTTTACTACTTTAAGTGTTTCGTTTCCTAATCTAATTCCCTCAGCATCGCCCAACTTAATTCGACTACATTCCATTTTCCTCGTTTTGCTTTTGTTGATGTTCATCTCATATCCTCCTTTTAAGACACTGTCCATTCCGTTCAACTGATCTTCCAGGACCTTTGCTGTCTTTGATAGAATTACAATGTCATCGGTGAACCTCAAAGTTTTTATTTCTTTTCCATGGATTTTAATACCTGCTCCGAATTTTTCTTTTGTTTCCTTTACTTCTTGCTCAATATACAGATTGAATAACACCGGGGAGAGGCTACATCGAATCTTACTACGTTTCTTTGGCGTCGCATTGAATGGACTGAATAATATTGTTTTCGTTGTCTGATAGTTCCAGTCTGTCTCCCATCCAACAGTATTGTTGCTGTTGTTAAAACTGCCAATTTAAAGCAACGCTACGAAACAACTCATCAGTGGCTCCATAAAAATTTTGCTCTGGATAGTGAAGCTTGTCAAGAAGAACTCTAAGATATCTTGCTTTAAAAAGAAAAAAAATCATGGTCTTCCTATTTCACTGTATGAGAGAGCAGGGTAAATCTAGTGTTGCCAGATCAGGGGTTTTCCCCCAAAATTTAGTGGGAAGATAGATGGAAAGGGTTTTCTGAAGGGGCTTTATTTTTGTGATTTTTGGGAGGATTCTGAGAGAAAGACAGAAAGCGCGCGCGAACGAAGCGGTTGAGATCATGGAGACAAGAACAAAGGACTGTGCACAACGTGCTTCAGCAATGGACACGGAATCCGTACCTCTTGTGGCGGCGCTGCGGTCGGCAACATCTAAGACGTATATATATATGTAGACGGAGCTATGATGGGAACGGTTTACTTTAGTCTCCAAGGCAACGGGAAAGAGCTTCGTACCGCGCAAGCGCTGAACGGTGTGGTACTGCTATTGGTGGATGTTGCGGATCTTCGCGCCGCTCGCGGTAGAACACAGAACTATCGAAAGAATGGATTTCCAGTACCCTGGTACTACGTATTCTCCTATCCTCTGCACACTTCTTCACTCTATTCTCCATAGCTGAGATTCTAACGTGGCCAGGTACCTGATGGCCTGTGTAGCAGCGTATTCTACTCTTTAAAATTACAAAGTAAGTTATAATTGTCTTTCTAAAGTACCACGAAATGAACAAGAACATCAATGAATAACGATTGGTGCTTATAGACTATTCATTCTAGAATGCCAAAAGAAACCACGAAACGATGTCAACAAAAATATGCGAAATTCTGGAAGACTGATCCAGAACTCAAAGGTTTGTAGCCAAGCTTTTTTTTAAAAAAAGAAATTGGAGATAATATATCGCATTCTAGTCGAAATATTATATTCTCCTTACCATACTCAGTTCGAGAAAAAGAATAACCGAATGTGATCACGGAAAGTTTAAACTGAAAAGTAAAATGAGGTTAGGGAGATAACATAATTTCCCCAGTCACGTTGTTTTCATCGGTCATTGTTTTGCAGCAATACGTAATGAACAGTCATGTAAATGTTGATTCTTTCGATAAATATTTATTATGCAAGAATTTCTTCAAAGCTTCCAGACCAGGACACTAGCCATGATTTTCGCAATATTTTCTTAAAAAAGGTAAAATAGGTTAAGTATGCCAGTTGTCAGTGTGTTTCAGTTCAGTTCGTGGAATGCCTTTGAACAGGAGCTTGATTTGGCAGTGACTGACTATTACTTCCAAGTGTTGCACATTCATTTTGTTCCATTTACATGTACTTGCTTGCTTGTTTTTCTACATGAGTTCATTAATCTGTCTGGCTTACGAATGAATCATGGGGATATTTCTATTAGCACGGCATTTTGAATATTTTCATGCTTGCACTCGTGGCGTTTGATATGGAGGTGGTGTGAAAGTTCTTTTTAACTAATATTTTTACATTTATTCCGTTCCCCAGGCAGTTGAGGTGGTCTTTGCAACTCATTAAAAAATTGTCTAAAACTTGTCAATCTGGTTTAATTTGCACTGATAAACTTACAGATTTACTAAACTCGAATTTAGTTAACGAACAACATTACTAAGTTTTTCAAATAATGAATCAAACATCCTTACATAAAAATGTCTATTTTTATATCAATTAATATCATCAGAACGCTTAAGTATTCGGCAGTGTCTCTTTATCATAATAGGGTATTTAGATTATGAGTTGCATTGTATGAAATACAGCTACGTAAATGAAATCAACATTTCTTCCTACCCGAATGTTTTTATTAATAGTTCAATGTTTCTATCAAACACAGATGCCTATTTGGAATTTTAGGAGGTTCAAAGAAAAATTTAGGGTGATTTCGAGCTGATCCTAGGGGGAACTTCTTTAGGAGTTGGCAACACTGGGAAAATCTGCAGAAGCAGCGATGCGTATGTGTTGAACGCTTCATAAACAAAAGCAGCCATTTTCAGACTCTGAGACAGTAAAAAAAAAAAAATGTATGTTGGAAGTGCCCGTGGCACTTTCTGAAGAGGCAAGGGACGTTGTTGCTGCAATTCAAGGTTTCCAGTGTCAGAAAGAAAAAATACAAAAGTAACCGAAATTTTGGCTGCTGATAATAAAAGTAGTTTGCGCTAACTTCTGAAGAAGGTTTCTTGCTACGCCATAACACTAGATGAATTATGCGACGTTGCTGATGAAAAACAAATGCCCATTTTCGTGCGATTTTTGGATACTGAAAATAAAGAATTTAGGAAAGAATTGCTAACAATATTGCCGCTAAAAGACAAGACTCGGGAGAACATTTATTCAAGACTTTTGATGGCTTCATGACGAAATTAAACATTAGTTATGGTAAAATGGTGTCTGTTTCAACTGATAGGGACCCAGCGATGATCGGCAAATAAAAAGGACTGGTAAAGAGAATCAAAGATAAGAATATCTGTGCATAATTCACCAGGCAGCCCTTTGTGGAAAACTTGCTGTGACTCTGAAAGAAGTAATGGACAGGTTGTTCAAGTTGATTAGTTTTATGAGGTCTCGTTCTGCTCTTCAGGACAGAGAGTTCAAAGAGTTTCTTTCTCAGTGTGATTCGGCGCATTCTGATTTACTGCAGTACAATAATGTTCATTGGGTAAGTAAAGGTCAAGTGATTGAAAAATGGCTCTGAGCACAATGGGACTTAACATCTGAGGTCATCAGTCCCCTAGAACTTAGAACTACTTAAACCTAAATAACCTAAGGACATCACACACATCCATGCCCGAGGCAGGATTCGAAAATTTGGATTCACAAGAAGTTCATAGCAAACAAACGCAATACGCTTGCTGTGGTTTTCTTGAAAGAAATTCTGAAGCATTTAAATGCGCTCAGTACTGAGTTACAAGAAAATGAGAAATTAACATGTGATCCGATACAAGGTGTGCCTCCATTCCGTTGCAAGCTGGATATGTTTGAAAAAGACATTGCAAGTCAAGAATTTTTTCACTTTCCAACAATTTTTGAATGTAAAAATCATTTCGAAACAGACATTTGAGTAATCTCAAATTTTATGTCAGATCTTAAGAAGGAAGTTGCAGCAGTCTTCCAAGACTTTTCGCAGATAGAGAAGCTGTCGTGATTATTAAAATTTCTCCAGCTGCAGAATGGATGGACGTGGCTGCGAAGTTCTGCCTTTCAAAACCTTACTCCAAATGGAGATAATAGACTTGCAAGAAGACATTCCCTCGCAAACGTATAAAACTGGATTCGATGAAGAGTTTTGGACTAAACATGTCCCAAAAAGTATGAAAATTGCAAAAAAATTAGCTATATGCGTGGCTACTGTGTTTGGATCCACATATACTTGTGAAATTTCATTTTCAAAAATGACTTTTCTGAAGAACGAGTATCGCTCAAGATTAACGGCCGCCTACCTTGAAGACACAATTCGCTTAAGCTGCTTCCCATGTGAACCTAACTTAAAGAGATTGGCTCAGGACCGCAAATGTAATTTCCCTCATTGATTTTTTTTATATTTAATATTTTGTGAGTGAAAATTAAAATAAAAGGTAAAACTGAATATACTTTTTTCCTTGTTTTTTCATTACAAATATGCCTGCCGATCTATTGTATGTCATATTTTTTGTGAGCGAAAATAAAAATAAAAAATAATGAAGAATATAAGTTTATTTGGATTTTTAATACAAATAATACAATCTGTTGTATTTCATATTAGTTTGAGAGTGAAAATGAAAATAAAAGGACTGAAAATTGAAGTAAAAAATTAGTAAGGAATATGAGATTTTACTTCTGGATCTCGTTAAAAATATTCAGAAGCATCCAGACCCCGTCTAAAATGACTTGCGAAAACATTGGTCTGGGGTGTCATTTCATTTCATAGGAAGACTCTGCTGGCCGTCATCTGGGACACCCTTACAGCTCAGCGGCACGTCGATGATGCTCTACGCTCCGTTTAGTTGCCCTTCATGGTAAGTCAGCCTGGGCTTACATTTCAGTAAGATAATGCCCGCACATGTCGAGAGTTTCTACTGCTTGTTTTCGTGTTTGCCAAACCGTACACTGAGCTCCACATCGCCGGATCTTTCCCAATTGAGAACGTTGGGATCATTATGGACAGGGGCCACCAATCTGCTCGGGATTTTGACGATTTAACACGCCAATTGGACAGAACTTGATGCAATATTCCTCAGGAGGACATCCAACAACTCTGTCAATCAATGCCAAGCCGAATAACAGCTTGCGTAAGGGCCAGAGGTGGAGAACGTGGTATTGTCGTGCTCCTTTGTGAAGGTCTTTTTCTCGAATAAACCATCCAGTTTTTATGAAAGTGTAATCATTTTTTGTCTGTACATGTACATCACATCTACCGATTTCCATCCCATTCGGATAATTCCTTCTTGGTGCTTCGTCCCCCCCCCCCCCCCCCTCCTTAGTTTGTAACTTCAGGACTGCCCTAGGGAAATGTACATTTATAAGCCGGCAGACATTAACAGTAACCTCAAATTTTTTTGCAGATGACTGAGTTATCTACAATAAAATATTGTCTGAAAATAGCTGCACAAATAGTCAAGTAGCGCTTGACAAGGTTTCAATGCTGCGCACGTATTGGCTGCGTGCCTTAAATGTTCAGAAACGCGAAACTGTGCAACCATCTACACGAAGAAACGTAGTGTTCTGTATGACAAAATCGATAAGTCATCCTACTACTACAGTATCGATAAGCCGTAATGGGAACCTGTCAGCACATACCTGGGTGTAACAGTTTGTGAGGATCTGAGACGGAACGGTCGCGTAGGTTCAGTCGTAGGTAAATCAGGTGGCAGACATCGATCCATTAGTAGGATAGTGGGAAAGTTCAAACAGTCTACAAAGAACGTAGATTAAACAACACATGTGTGACCCATCCTAGAATGCTGCTGAAGTGAGTGGAGCCCACACAAAGTAACTCGGGCTCTGAAAACACACAAAGAAAGGCAGCATAAATCAGCACAGATTTGTTTGACTCATGGATGAACTAAAAAAACTGGATTAATAGACCATTGATGAGAGTCACCTATCCCACGAAAATGTGTTTACGAAGTTATAAGAACCAGTATTAAGAGAGGAATGCCTCGAGACCAAGGTTAGAATACTTGCAACGCCCACAGAGGCGTTTAAGCAATCGTTCATCCCTTCTCCGTGCGAAAATGAAAACCTAACACGAGGCACACACTGCAATGCTCTTCACAGTCCTTTCCAGTGTCACGATGTAGAAGTAAAAGTGAATATATTTTCGCATAGGTCGGTCATACTATTGTACTACATTTTCCATTTTGGTGTCTTCTTTATCTTCACTTTAGTCGTTTGTTTTTGTGACCTATTACTAAAGGAAGAGAGGAGCTTTTATTTTTCTCTTTGGGTGTTTCCCCAGAAAAAAATGCAAACTACACATGGAGTCTGAAAACAACTATGAAGTGCGGTGTAGACGCTATTTCCCTTTGTGGACCCTAATGGTCGTATTATAGAGATCGCTACAAAAGCACATTCCTAGATTCCTCACTTTTAATTAGAACCGCTTCAGACAAATTTGTTCTGACTGTGAGCACTATCTGTAGCTTCAGACACCACAAATAACGTGTATGAGATGGTAACATGGCTCCGAAGAGGGATGACCTTTCAATGCCCATGTAGTGTGAGAAGATTTCTGTGCCTGTATCCCTCCTATGTACGGAAGCAAGGACGCATGATTCTGTGATTGGGTTAAGTTTGAACTTTTGCGGAATAGATGGAACCTATAGCATGACGTGGTAGTTCTGCCAACTTGAGATAGTGATGGAAGGTAGCAGAGAAGTTTGTCTGCAGCCATACGGCACACCAAGGAGAGCCCTCGAGTTCTGATCGTTATGTTGACCAGAGTCTGGACGTATGTAGGTGCTTTAGCCAACCAACCGAGTAACTTCTCTTGTTTCGCGGGCGGTCGGGTACGATTACCTAAAAGTCGACTCCCCTTCCCCTCCCCCCACACACACTTTACTCGAAAAATTGTGCCTTTTGTAGCTCTCTCGTGCCAATCGCCCGACAAAAGTTCGTCTTTTGTCAGTGCGGCGCTGTAACAGCATCACCTCCTTTTTTAGGTGATACCGTCTGTAATCGCTGATTAAAGTCGGTCGAGACATGTATAGGCTGCACACGAAATTGTTTGGTCAGTTGTGTTTTTGCGAACACTCCGAATATGTTCTGGGTACATGTATCAGTATGACTTTTTTCTGGGTAATCGTATCGCTAAACGATTTTTTTGAATTAGGTAATGTTAAAGATATTTACAAAGGTTTCTTTGCTTCTTTTTTAGGGTTTCGTGCGTCAATCAGTAAAAACGGGACACTTATAAACATATCAAAAAAGTTTTGCATCACCTGCGTTCCGAGAATTCCGGGACCTGTACAGAAAATTTGGAATAGAGATCAACATAAACATCATCTCTGCCCTTTTTTTGCTCATGAAAACCACTCTTTGCATGTTGTACTACCACACAGCGAAACCTTCAGAGGTGGTGGTCCACATTACTGTACTCACCGGTACCTCTAATACCCAGTAGCACGTCCTCTTGCATTGATGTGTGCCTGTATTCTTCGTAGCATACTATCCACAAGTTCATCAGGGCACTGTTGGTCCAGATTGTCCCACTCCTCAACGGCGATTCGGCGAAGATCCCTCAGAGTGGTTGGTGGGTCACGTCATCCATAAAAAAAGCCATTTCAACCTATTCCAGACATGTTCTAAAGGGTTCATATCTGGAGAACATGCTGCCACTCTAGCCTAGCGATGTCATCTTAAGGAAGTCATTCACAAGATATGTACGATGGGGGCGCGAATTGTCGTCAATGAAGACGAATGCCTCGCCTATATGCTGCCGATATGATTGCATTATCGGTCGGAGGATGGCATTCACGTACCGTACAGCCGTTTATGGTACCTTCCACGACAACCAGCGGCGTACGTCGGCCCCACATAATGCCACCCCAAAACAGCAGGGAACCTGCACCTTGCTGTACTCGCTGGACAGTGTGTCAAAGGCGTTCAGCCTTACTGGGTTGCCTCCAAACATGCCTCCAATGATTGTCTGGTTGAAGGCATATGCGACACTCATCGGTGAAGAGAACGCGATCCAATCCTGAGCTGTTCACTCGGCATGTTGTTGGGCCCATCTGTACCGCGCTGCATGGTGTCGTGGTTGCAAAGATGGACCTCAAGAATGTTCAAATGTGTGTGAAATCTTATGGGACTTAACTGCTAAGGTCATCAGTCCCTAAGCTTACACACTACTTAAACTACCCTAAGGACAAACACACACACCCATGCCCGAGGGAGGACTCGAACCTCCGCCGGGACCAGCCGCACAGTCCAGGACTGCAGCGCCTGAGACCGCTCGGCTAATCCCGCGCGGCCAGATGGACCCCGCCATGGACGTCGGGAGTGAAGTTGCGCATCATGCAGCCTATTGCGCACAGTTTGAGTCGTAACACGATGTCCTTTGGCTGCACGAAAATCATCATTCAACATGGTGGCTTTGCTGTCAGGGTTCCTCCGAGCCATAATCCCCAGGGAGCGGTTATCCACAGCAGTAGTGGCCGTTGCGAGGCCTGTGCGAGGCATGTCATCTACAGTTCCTGTCTCTCTGTATCTCCTCATGTCCGAACAACATCGCTTTGGTTCACTCCGAGACGCCTGGACACTTCCCTTGTTGAGAGACCTTTCTGGCACAAAGTAACAATGCGGACGCTATCGAACCGCGGTATTGACCGTCTAGGCATGGCTGAACTACAGACAACACGAGCCGTGTACCTCCTTCCTGTTGGAATGACGAACTGATTGGCTGACTGGCTGACGGACCCCCTCCGTCTAATAGGCGCTGCTCATGCATGGTTGTTTAGATCTTTGGGCGGGTTTAGTAACATCTCTGAACAGTCAAAGGGACTGTGTCTATGACACAATATTCACAGTCAACATGTACCGTCAGGAGTTATGGAAACCGGGGTAATGTAAAACTTTTTTTGAGGTGTGTAGGATCCCTTTGTTGTCCGTCTGTCTGTCTGTCTGTCTATCTGTCCGACTGCTAAACACCCATTGTCTCAGAAACGGGTAGACATGTCGAGTTGAAAACTGTCACATGCTAACGTCAACGGTCACTTGTCTCTGTAAAAACTTGGAGTTTCTAAGTCAGTGTAATCAAAAGATACGATTATTTATGTCACATATCTTGAATCTCATAAATTCACTCATCCAAACCTATAGGTTACTTCCTGTTCGCCTAGCACCATGAAATATGGCAAGCAAAGTTTCATAGTCCAAGTAAAGGAAATAAAATCGAAAATGGTCAACATATAATTATAAAACAATGACAAAAGTATTTTTTTCTCCTTTGTTGAGCCCCTTCTTCTAAGCAACGGGTAGATGTATCAAGTTTCACCTCCTGTCAGATACTAAGGTCTATTGTCTCATGGTGCCGGCCGGTGTGGCCGAGCGGTTCTAGGCGCTACAGTCTCGAACCGCACGACCGCTACGGGCATGGATGTGTTGATGTTCTTAGGTTAGTTAGGCTTAAGTAGTTCTAAGTTCTAGGGGACTGATGACCTCCGAAGTTAAGTCCCATAGTGCTCAGAGCCAGTTTTGTCTCATGGTCATGATGAGTAAAATTCAAGATTTTAAGTCATCGCAATCAAAAGGTATGGCCATCTACGTAACATATTTTAATTCTCGCAAACTCACTCATCAAACCATATAATCATGAAATATGACAAGAAGCAAGGTTTCACAGTACAAGCAAATGACCAAGCCCGAAAATTGTTAATTTGTAATTATATCACGCGAAAATTTTTTTTTATGATTCTCGAAAGTCTTGGAATTTCCGGAAACGATATATCGCCGGTATCGGTATCAATAACAAGCAAAAATCGTCGTGATTCTCTGTTCCCAGGATGGATGAACTATCTATATACCAATCAAGTTCGTATGAAACCCTCAGTATACGAGTCCTGCTCGAACTTACTTGGATTTTTTTTATGTTCCTTGAGTATGGATTGTGTATTAAACCGGGGACCTAGAAACGACGTAGAGGCTTCGTCCCGCCGTAGCCCTCAGTGGTTCACAACCCCAAAAGAGGCCACAGCAGTCCACTTACCCCACCGCCGTCCCACAACGGACCCAGGGTTACTGTGCGGTTCGGCCCCCCCAGTGGACCCCCTCTCCCCCCCCCCCTTCCACCAGGAACGTCTCATACCAGTCGAGTGTAACCCCAAATAGTAGAGTAATGATGGTGTGCGGGTACGTTGAGACAGTGTTTGGGCAGCAATGGGGTTAGGTTAGGTTAGGTTAGTGTTGTTTAACGTCCCGTCGACAACGAGGTCATTAGAGACGGAGCGCAAGCTCGGGCTAGGGAAGGATGGGGAAGGAAATCGGCCGTGCCCTTTCAAAGGAACCATGCCGGCATTCGCCTGAAACGATTTAGGGAAATCACGGAAAACCTAAATCAGGATGGCTGGAGACGGGATTGAACCGTCGTCCTCCCGAATGCGAGTCCAGTGTGCTAACCACTGCGCCACCTCGCTCGGTTTGGGCAGCAATCCCCGACATAGTGTAACTGAGGCGGAATAACGGAAGAAGGGGAACCAGCCCGCATTCGTCGAGTTAGATGGAAAACAGCGTTAAAAACCATCCAATGGCTGGCCGGTACATCGGACCTCGACACTAATCCGCTGGGCGGATTCGTGCCGGGGACCGGCACGCATTCCCACTCGAGAAGCCGTGCGTTAGACCGCGCCGCTAGCCAGGCGGACTGAGTACGGATAATGAGATCTATGTGAGAGCACTTAGTTCTGATCTGAACTGCCGCCGCAATAACTAATAGGTCAATGTGGTCATACTTATCTAAATTAATCCCTTGTATAAACTTATTATAAGTTAACTGGTTCGAGCAATGTAGATTTATACACTCCTGGAAATGGAAAAAAGAACACATTGACACCGGTGTGTCAGACCCACCATACTTGCTCCGGACACTGCGAGAGGGCTGTACAAGCAATGATCACACGCACGGCACAGCGGACACACCAGGACCCGCGGTGTTGGCCGTCGAATGGCGCTAGCTGCGCAGCATTTGTGCACCGCCGCCGTCAGTGTCAGCCAGTTTACCGTGGCATACGGAGCTCCATCGCAGTCTTTAACACTGGTAGCATGCCGCGACAGCGTGGACGTGAACCGTATGTGCAGTTGACGGACTTTGAGCGAGGGCGTATAGTGGGCATGCGGGAGGCCGGGTGGACGTACCGCCGAGTTCCTCAACACGTGGGGCGTGAGGTCTCCACAGTACATCGATGTTGTCGCCAGTGGTCGGCGGAAGGTGCACGTGCCCGTCGACCTGGGACCGGACCGCAGCGACGCACGGATGCACGCCAAGACCGTAGGATCCTACGCAGTGCCGTAGGGGACCGCACCGCCACTTCCCAGCAAATTAGGGACACTGTTGCTCCTGGGGTATCGGCGAGGACCATTCGCAACCGTCTCCATGAAGCTGGGCTACGGTCCCGCACACCGTTAGGCCGTCTTCCGCTCACGCCCCAACATCGTGCAGCCCGCCTCCAGTGGTGTCGCGACAGGCGTGAATGGAGGGACGAATGGAGACGTGTCGTCTTCAGCGATGAGAGTCGCTTCTGCCTTGGTGCCAATGATGGTCGTATGCGTGTTTGGCGCCGTGCAGGTGAGCGCCACAATCAGGACTGCATACGACCGAGGCACACAGGGCCAACACCCGGCATCATGGTGTGGGGAGCGATCTCCTACACTGGCCGTACACCACTGGTGATCGTCGAGGGGACACTGAATAGTGCACGGTACATCCAAACCGTCATCGAACCTATCGTTCTACCATTCCTAGACCGGCAAGGGAACTTGCTGTTCCAACAGGACAATGTACGTCCGCATGTATCCCGTGCCACCCAACGTGCTCTAGAAGGTGTAAGTCAACTACCCTAGCCAGCAAGATCTCCGGATCTGTCCCCCATTGAGCATGTTTGGGACTGGATGAAGCGTCGTCTTACGCGGTCTGCACGTCCAGCACGAACGCTGGTCCAACTGAGGCGCCAGGTGGAAATGGCATGGCAAGCCGTTCCACAGGACTACATCCAGCATCTCTACGATCGTCTCCATGGGAGAATAGCAGCCTGCATTACTGCGAAAGGTGGATATACACTGTACTAGTGCCGACATTGTGCATGCTCTGTTGCCTGTGTCTATGTGCCTGTGGTTCTGTCAGTGTGATCATGTGATGTATCTGACCCCAGGAATGTGTCAATAAAGTTTCCCCTTCCTGGGACAATGAATTCACGGTGTTCTTATTTCAATTTCCAGGAGTGTAGAAACTGTATTTAAATTTGATAGTAGAGCGATATATCTTCACGTTCTCGAAATGTTGGTTTGTAGATGTTGCGTAAACGTGGCACGTGAGGCGCCCAGTCCTATCCGAGCAAAACGTAAATCACCTAGTTGTATCACCTGTCATATCTCGTAAATGGTAGAACGTATCGAAACAAGGTTTGTTTTTTGAAAATTACAGCATGCGAAGAGGTACACATTTCGCCGTATGATTAAATGTCAAAGTTTTTTATCCATAGGAATATGAACGTGACTGCCGTTTTCCCGTGAATCAATTACTTTTTAACTGCGTTTAATAGCTCAGGAATGAAGTACAGTGACATAGATCACATTAATATTTACGATACTCTGTAGAGGGCTACAGAACGTAAAACGAAACCAATTTGCTGGTATGTCGTAAATGTGATTGCTAAGTAACTAAAACTTTCAGCTACTTCATGTTGGATTAATAACTTTTCTTTATTTGCAATCTTAAGAATACTTTGTAGACACATGTAACAAGACCAGTTTGCTAACTAGTCTTTCCAGCATCACTATTTAAATTATCTTTATAGGCAGGACACATAGCCTCTGACACTGTAACAGAGTTTGTTTTACCAAGAGATCGTATATCCTTGAGTGCAACCTCCTTCGGTACCACACAACAAAAATAATACCCTGCACATAGTCTTTAATATCAAAGCTCTGAAGGACAATATAACACATTAGACGGGAATTTTCATTGATTTCAGACTTTCAAGCAGTTATTTACGGCCACGATTGCGATAATTATCTTACGCTTTCCACTTTCGCTGTTATTATACAACATTCAGTTTCACATTTGCTAGCCACAATACACAATTTGTTTCTTGACAGAACTGCTTGACCACGATAGACAGAAAATAGAAATACTTTCGTATGAAATCGATGCATTCTTTGTGTTCAAATGTGTGTGAAATCTTATGGGACTCAACTGCTAAGGTCATCAGTCCCGAAGCTCACACACTACTTAACCTAAATTATCCTAAGGAGAAACAAACACACCCATGCCCGAGGGAGGACTCGAACCTCCGCCGGGACCAGCCGCACCGTCCATGACTGTGGCGCCTAAGACAGCTTGGCTAACCCCGCGCGGCGATGCATTCTTTAATCGACCAGCATATAGCCACACGATGTCTGAAGTCGGAAAAGCCTCCAAATACGCATGGCACGATTTGCAAAATTGCATTACGATAAATCTGCCTCGGTGGCTCCTACACAGTTTGAGGACTGCCTGTGTATTCGAAGGCCATGGGTAATATGTAACCTGTCATTGATTGTTCGTTCAGTAAGAAACTGATAGTGTCCCACAGAATTTGACAAACCACAAATTACAGAGTGGCTCACACCGTAATTAAACATCATCATTTGTTGACGAACACTATAAGTAAACTGTGTAACAGTTGCAATTATTTTTCACAGTATAAGGCTGACTGCAGTGAGCAATAGTGATGCGTAAAACGTACACTTCACAAGTTACATGTGCTGAGCCTATATTAAACAAATATTTGAGCACGAAATGCGCAGCTCACCTAGCTAACCGAAGATATTGTTAGTTACTGCTAGGTTACATTGAACAGAAAGATAACTAGTCTCGTTATTTGTTTGTTGTGGTCTTCAGCCCCACACTTGACTATCCATTGCAAACCTCTCCACCGCTGCGCAGCTACTACAACCTACAACTATTTGAACCTGTGTATTCTACAATTTTTAACCCCCAAACTTGCCTCAGCATGTCCTATCAACCAAATCCTCCTTTAAGTTATGTTTTAAATTTATTTTCTCCCCAATTCGCTTCATTATCTCTTCATTACTTATAAGATATACCCATCTAATCTTCAGAATTTTTCTGTAGAACCACATTTAAAAAGCTTGTATTATCTTTTTACCTGAAATGTTTATCGTCCAGATTTCGCTTCCGTATAAGGCAACACTCCAAGCAAAGCCGTTCAGAAAATACTTCTTAACACTTAGATTTATGTTAGACGTTAAAATACTTCTCTTTTACAGAAAAATTTTTTCTTGCTATTGCCAATCAGCACTTCGTCTTTTTTACATCTGCCTTTGTCATCTACTGCCTTTATTGTCTTATTCCCTTCTCTAATTCCCTTGTTCATTCCCCCATTATCCATGATTACCGTAATTAGTATTCATCTTATAAACTCTCATCAAGACATTCCCCCTTCCGTTAAACTGATCTCACAAGTCTATTCCCGGCTTTTAGGTTTACCAATGACATTGTAATTATGTCAGTTTTATTTCTGTTTCTCCAATTTAAACTCCTTTTTTTTCAAATTTCTTTCCCCTAACGGCTTGCTAGATAGAACAACACAGTGATTGATTGCAGCCCTGTCTTACTTTTTTCTATTAAAGTTTCCCTTTCATGTCCTTCCATTCTTATAGCTGCAGTCTCGCTTACGTACAAATCCTATACATAAACTTTGACTCGATGTATTTCATCCCTAATAGCTTCACAATTTGAAATACCGGTTCTCAATCAACTTTCTGTAACACGACATTCTATTGTAAAGGGAAGAGACACTTCATTCAATCACAAACATGAAACCACGCAACCATGGACGCATAGGCGGCGGCTGAGATCGGGTCATATTCGTGTTGACAGATGAAATCAGCTTGACAGGGGCACAGATGGGGTTGTCTCTGGACTTCTGTCCATAGGGCATCACAGTGATTGCTCGTTTCCCATGGACACCTTTCGCGTCCAGTGAAAAATTAAAGCTTACCCTAAAATTGGTGAATGTTTAACCGCACGTGTCACTGAAGAGCCAGTAGGCTCATTGAGAGCGGAAAAGATGGACGATTACGCGTGTGAAGACGCGCCTTCGATATCCGCATTAGTTTAAAGTTACTGTATGTTACATATTATAACTAATTTCTGAACTGCAAAAGTGAATATCTTGGCAATGCACTATACGATTATAATAAACTAATGTAAGGTTGTTTCTTTATTTTTTTGTTGCTATTAAAGCGGTACTGATAGACAATAAAAGCGGGTTAAAAGCTGTGAGCTGTCTGGGGAAGTTAACCGTGCATTACTGCGCAACTGTTTCACCAAGTATCTAGTCTAGGTTTACCAAATTCCCAAACAGACTAACATTAATTATAATCTTTTAATAGTCATACAACAACAGGTAATATATATATAAAAAAAGAGAATTTAAATAAAAAGAAAGAAATCAGTTTATATTTGGAAATTTATTTTAAGATTGATCATTGAAATTTCAGCATATTAAACTCGATTCATAACTAAGCTGGTGCCTTTTTAGGATTGTGAAAATGTGAGATTGTAATCTTACGGAGCACATCAAATATGGAGCCAAGACTGGGAGACTGCATACAACACTGCATTCATAAACTAACACACGAAGAACGTTGAAACATATGCAAGAGGAAATTAACCACAACCAACCGATTCAATTTTCACCCAAAGAAGTTACGTTCGTAGCACAATCCTGTCCGCCATGTAATTACCACCCACTGGTATACTAAATTCATACTAACTCTCTGTGAAATCTTCCCGAAAAGAATAGCTGAGGGCTACTTTGATGATTACACCACATGCTTCACGTGGTCAACTTGGTTTACACAAAGAGTGTAACTCCACAATAATTTTGATAATTAAAATAAATTAGATCGAAAAGCAATTTACAAAAGAAAAACCTCGAACTGGTTACTATCGTCTTACTATTAACCTGATGGGTCAAACAATTGTATAAGCACGTGGTACTGGTTTCACAAAGTACACCACACGTGGGTTGAACATAAAGAAAAGTTGCTATATTGAAAATTATTGTCAAGACGAGACGTTATAATCACACGAGCATTTGCATTTAAGACTGATGATCTTAGTTAGAGTTACTGATCAACACGTGGTTCCACTTTACTCACAAAGTAGTGACAAAGCAACTACCGGAAAATAATCTGAACTTCACACGAGAATTACACTGCGCTGCAATTTAAGATAACATTAGATATTTTAGAGCTAAACCTGAAATAAAGGTGATTAAATTTTCAGTTAGGCTGAACTTAAGAAATCCATTGTCCTACAGACTTAGCAGACGCGCTTAGCCGGAGATCTTACCACTTCAGACGCTCGCCACGGACAGACTGCCCTGCGCTCCTCCCGAGTGTGCTTCCTGAGGGTGGCTCACAAATACAAACGGAAGTGGCCAGAGGGGCAGCTTCCTATACCAACATGACAAGAGATGGACAGGACCATACTAAGGATAGAAACCTCTTTGCTTTTAGAAAGCGTAGCTACCTGTTCCGACGCTGATCCTA
Source organism: Schistocerca nitens (assembly GCF_023898315.1). Lineage (NCBI taxonomy): Eukaryota > Metazoa > Arthropoda > Insecta > Orthoptera > Acrididae > Schistocerca > Schistocerca nitens. The sequence continues at coordinate 825,483,235 of NC_064614.1, forward strand.
CTGTTCACTAGCAGACAGGCTTGTCTGCTACCCTCAAGCATGCAACTAGAAATACATTTGCTCATTCATCCTCTCACACAGAAGGGAAGGGGGATGACAGTATCTTATCATACACAGTATATAAAAGAAAGTGGATGTAGGTTCCGTATGAGACTGTGTGACATGAATTACATATAAAAAGTAGTGTGACAGATCGTTCTTGTTTATGTGTAAAAGTAACACTTTTCACTGCTCAGTCTCCTCCCAGATAGTCAGAAATACCACAGTAAATTTAGAAGAGGAATTTATGCCGTAAATGACAACAGATTTAAGAAATTAACATGAAAGGAATCCAACAGAGACCTTTCATAACCCCAACGCTCCGGGAAAAGACTGTGCAGGGAATTTTATGGCCATGCTAGGACATTCCCAAGCAATCTTCTCACACCCTACTTAAACCAAACGTGTAAATAAAAGGCAAAAGGTAACCAGCTACTTGCTAAAACACAACAATTTCAACAAATCTTTAAAATCTACTAATTTCAAACAGAAAAAAAAGAACACAATCTGTGACACCTATTTAAAAGATAGTGTAGACCTAATTCGGTCAGCAAGTAAAAACAATGGTTCCTGTGTCATTAATATGAAAACAATTTCTGGTTGTTACCCTTATGGAGTTCACCAGTATTTGCTCATTGCAAGAGCCAACTGATCACAGGAAAATTTATGACTGTTTATTAACATATCACTTGTCTCACTAGGGGTAAGATAGATACTGCCTACAGGAAAATTAAAGAGACCTTTGGAGAAAAGAGAACCACTTGTATGAATATCAAGAGCTCAGATGGCAACCCAGTTCTAAGCAAAGAAGGGAAGGCAGAAAGGTGGAAGGAGTATATAGAGGGTTTATACAAGGGCAATGTACTCAAAGACAATATTATGGAAATGGAAGAGGATGTAGATGAAGATGAAATGGGAGATAAGATACTGCGTGAAGAGTTTGACAGAGCACTGAAAGACCTGAGTCGAAACAAGGCCCCGGGAGTAGACAACATTCCATTAGAACTACTGATGGCCTTGGGAGAGCCAGTCATGATAAAACTCTACCATCTGGTGAGCAAGATGTATGAGACAGGCGAAATACCCACAGACTTCAAGAAGAATATAATAATTCCAATCCCAAAGAAAGCAGGTGTTGACAGATGTGAAAATTACCGAACTATCAGTTTAATAAGTCACAGCTGCAAAATACTAACGCGAATTCTTTACAGACGAATGGAAAAACTGGTAGAAGCGGACCTCGGGGAAGATCAGTTTCGATTCCGTAGAAATGTTGGAACACGTGAGGCAATACTAACCTTACGACTTATCTTAGAAGAAAGATTAAGAAAAGGCAAACCTACGTTTCTAGCATTTGTAGACTTAGAGAAAGCTTTTGACAACGTTAACTGGAATACTCTCTTTCAAATTCTGAAGTTGACAGGGGTAAAATACAGGGAGCGAAAGGCTATTTACAATTTGTACAGAAACCAGATGGCAGTTATAAGAGTCGAGGGACATGAAAGGGAAGCAGTGGTTGGGAAGGGAGTGAGACAGGGTTGTAGCCTCTCCCCGATGCTATTCAATCTGTATATTGAGCAAGCAGTAAAGGAAACAAAAGAAAAATTCGGAGTAGGTATTAAAATTCATGGAGAAGAAGTAAAAACTTTGAGGTTCGCCGATCACATTGTAATTCTGTCAGAGACAGCAAAGGACTTGGCAGAGCAGTTTAACGGAATGGACAGTGTCTTGAAAGGAGGATATAAGATGAACATCAACAAAAGCAAGACGAGGATAATGGAATGTAGTCAAATTAAATCGGGTGATGCTGAGGGGATTAGATTAGGAAATGAGACACCTAAAGTAGTAAAGGAGTTTTGCTATTTAGGGAGTAAAATAACTGATGATGGTCGAAGTAGAGAGGATATAAAATGTAGACTGGCAATGGCAAGGAAATCGTTTCTGAAGAAGAGAAATTTGTTAACATCGAGTATAGATTTAAGTGTCAGGAAGGCGTTTCTGAAAGTATTTGTATGGAGTGTAGCCATGTATGGAAGTGAAACATGGACGATAACCAGTTTGGACAAGAAGAGAATAGAAGCTTTCGAAATGTGGTGCTACAGAAGAATGCTGAAGATAAGGTGGGTAGATCACGTAACTAATGAGGAGGTATTGAATAGGATTGGGGAGAAGAGAAGTTTGTGGCACAACTTGACTAGAAGAAGGGATCGGTTGGTAGGACATGTTTTGAGGCATCAAGGGATCACAAATTTAGCATTGGAGGGCAGCGTGGAGGGTAAAAATCGTAGAGGGAGACCAAGAGATGAATACACTAAGCAGATTCAGAAGGATGTAGGTTGCAGTAGGTACTGGGAGATGAAGAAGCTTGCACAGGATAGAGTAGCATGGAGAGCTGCATCAAACCAGTCTCAGGACTGAAGACCACAACAACAACAATTAACAAGCAAAATTTATGAAAATAGCAAAGGTGCCACAGCAATTAAAAAAGAACATGAAATAACATCAGTATTATAAAGCAGAACATTACAATGCACAATCCGCAAAAGCAAAAAAATGATAAGAGAAAAAAAACATGTTTTACAAAGTGGTTATCGCAAAAAAATTCTATATCTTGTAAAACTAATAATTTGTAGAATTAAAATAACTATGTGGCACTAATTTAATCACTCTACTATATTTCAATTAGTTAGCAAACAATGAGCACTGTGTCATTATACTGAAACTACAATAATTATGTGATTGTCACCCTTAAGGGGTTCCTCACTATAAATATGCCCCATGCAAAGGCTAATCGATCACAGTCCAATGAGAATGAAAAGCTATCTGACTGATAAACGAAGCAATGCCACAGGAATGAATTTACAGAAAAAAAAATATCACAAATCTAATACATCAAACAAGAACAAACATTGATCAATAAAACAGATCTGAAAGTACAGTAGTCAACATCTAAAAAAAAACACCAATAAATAAAACACCTGCAAAATACAAGAGTCAAAGTCTAAAGAAAAACAATAAATAGAACACCTGCAAAATACAAGAGTCAGTCTAATAAACACCAATAAATCGGACCCCTGCAAAACACACGAGTCAAAGTTTCTGTAACAGAAACACATGTATATGCACTGGACTAAGAACCGTATAATCACTGTTCACTGACACACTCAGTACTTCCACTGTTCCGAGGCACAATATAAGGGGCGGGGGAGGGGGGGGGGGTTCGTCGCCGCAGCTGTCCGTAGGGATTTTTGTCCATCTGTTGCGTGCAATCCCGCCGTCTCTGCCCTCTCATGAAGTTTCTCTTGGTGGCCTGTGTCACGTACATCTCGATTTGGTTCCATGTTTGTGTTGTCAAATTCGTGTAGTATCCTCGTTTGACACGCCAGGTTGATATTCCTGGGCAAGGATGACACTTAATGGCTCTTCTTTGTGCCACCCTTAGCTACCAGAGAACATCGAACTATGATTTACTGTCACTTGACAGTGGGCATCCGCCAGGAAATGTTGATAGGCGTCATTGAAGTCTGCCAATTTCTCTGGACAGTATGTGTCAAAAGGCTCCACGCCCCTTTCTCCCCTGTCTTCTGTCGTTTCACCGCGGCCGTCTCGTCACGGTCGCGAGCGTGTGGTGCGTTGCCAGCAGATGGATTTCCGCGCGGTGGACCGCTCGCCCATCTCAGGTCATCGCCTCCAGGTAGGGTCGCACGGGGCGGCCGCCCATTAGCTCCAGGTGCAAGGGAAAGTGTTTGCCGCGTACCCTTCTTTTGTTGTCGGCCGCGCTCCCGAAGTGGCCCGGTTGACAGCGTGTCCTGCTGGGAAACCCTCTAGTTTACAACTAGCCCTCCTCCTCGCTGCTCCCGCTGTCTCGTAATAGTTTAGCCGGTTCTCTTTCACGTTCTCAACTGCATTCACAGAAATTGTTCATCATACTTATGTCATTACCAAATGTCATACATAATACCGCTTAGTATTGTCTTTCACAATTTTTTAAGAACAAAAGTGAGACTTATTCTTTTTTTTTAATAAAAAAATTACATGAATCGACAATATAAAAAATAAAAGTTAAATGACTTGACAATATTAAAAAATAAAAGTTAAATGACTTGACAGTATAAAAATTAAATTTAAATGAACTGACAATATAATATTTCAATCCACATCACTAATGTGGTTCACTTACGTTTTAATAAATCAAATGCTACTTATTAATTCACTAAAATGAATAGGATTATGCCTTGTGCAAGTATAGGTCAGGACAGCATAGGGTTCACATGTTATTTGCACACACACACATGCACATCTGTTGTCTATTCTACAAACTAACTACCCATAAACATGCATTACTCAAAATTTTTCTTCAATCCACTACTAGTTAATCCAACAAGCTACTTCAATCTACTTCAACAAAGTGTTTACACCACTACAACATTGTTCTAATTCGTCCTCTTCCTGACGCTCGCCGCATATGTCTTGTCACATAATAAATATGGAGAACTTTCCTTAAACATACACAGTAAAAAGAACAATGGTTATTTACACGCCAAAACATTTATACCAGTTGACACACCCGATAAGCGACTCGCAATTATACATTTATCATACTCATATATTCACACGTAAAACAGTAAGAAAATTTCATCTAAAATTACGTTATCACAAGAATTAATAACATAGATGACTCTGAGAAGGGTAAAAATATCTTCATCATACAGGTTATACTACATTTTCTTACCCATTTTGCTGCGATTTCGTTCCTTGTTTAAGTTACCTTTCGCTTCCAAATAAGTTATTTCGCCTGTGGTGGTCATTGTGGATTCATTTCTCATGAATGGCAAAATTGTGGTCACCTCTATTCTGTAAAACAGTTTCATCTTAACATATTGAACTTACAACAGACACAAAAGATCCAAATCCTCCTGTAGTTTAAATGACAAATGTTTTGCTTCATCCTTATTACATTAAACCAAGCTTTCCTTCGGTCCCATAATCAAAATTATTTAATCTTCCTCTACCTTCAAGAGGGAAATTTCCTCAGTACAAATCATATAGGCTGCAGTGCATCCCGCACCAGCGAAAACAGTAAGCTGTAATGCTCACAGCATCAGCAAAACACATAAACGTCTCTTTTCTAGGACAAGTATTAAAGAAGAATAATTTTTCAGACTCTGGCTCAACATCAATCAAGACTACAGAAAGGATCCATATTTCTGTTCCATTCTCCATTTGCTGAAAAACTGCTCGTATTTGACTACCACAATAATATTTCAGGGCCACGTAAATTACACAAACCACAATTCTTCTTTCACCTTCAAGGGAAGCAATATACTGACGAAATCCACAGACAGCACTTTACATACTCAGCTATAAAGAACAAAAAAGACATATATCATCAATATTAACATATTAGCGTATATTGGGAAGCCATTTGTTAAACAATCGTATTATCGCATCCTGTTTTCAAGCTTCCAAACTTACTCATTCCTTTCTCAGAGTTCTCCTATCTTAAAATATTTATACAACACGCATACTATTGTAAGAGATCCTCATTTATACTGACAGATATAGAATAGTAATAGATAGATAGTAGCACTGAAAGCAGAAAATCGGAAACAAGGCTACTAACAGCTGGGGACCTGGGTTTGCCAGACCCATAATACCCACAGATTGGATATTCCCCTGAGTTTTGCATTAATTCAACACAGATCTTGCTTCCCTCAGAAGTGACTCTTTTCAATTGACGCAAAAAAAACATAAACAGCATTTCACTCGTTCACAAAGAAACCTTTAATCTTCACGTTTGAATCAAACTAAATCCTAATTGCACAAGGAAAGAAAAAAAATTAAAACATCACTTCAATCAATCACATAGAAACATCTTTATCATTAATTTTTACTAACATATTATTCAAAATGCATACGTCACAAATTTAAACTAATCAATTCTTTCTCCTCACTGTCCTCTCTACTTCTCACTGTCCTTTCTACTCATTTGCCATGTCGCTCATTTGTTCCGATTGGGCGCCTTCTGTGCTGATCGTTTGTCATTGCCGGTTTTGTTCATTTCCATTTGCTGGATTATGTCTAGGGTTAGCTGGCCGAATTTTAACATCATGAGGTGCTCCGACTATAGTCCTATTCCCACCGTGTTCACCGTAGTATCGATTCTGGTTGCCGTAACTGTTGCGTTCACGATTCTGTCCACGTCCTCGATCATTTCCGTTGTTCCATCTGTGTTCGCGGCTGTTACCCCAGTTTCTATACGGCCGGTCCCGATTATTGTTCTGTTCGCGTCGCGACGACCAGTTACGCCGTTGATTAGTACTACGGCCACGACTGCGATCGCGCTGCTGTGCCCCGTAATAACTTTGTGCCTGATTAGACGGGCATTCTGCTGTATTATATTCCAACTCTTGGAGAAGTGTCTTAAACGTTTCCACGTCCTCTTTGCATCGTCCCGCAAGAATGACGTGGCGCAAGTGCATCGGCAATTTGGTGATGCATATCCTAATTAGTTCCGCAGGCCCGTAGGGGTCGTATAAAAATTGATCTGCCTGCAGCATGTGGTCGAATAGGCGTGCTGGGCTGCCGAAACCAGACTGGTTCAAATTTGGCAGCATAATTATGCCATGTTTGACCCTATCTTGTGCCGCTTCCGACCAATAGGCGGACAGAAAGGCTTGTCGAAACTCCCGAGTGGAGTTGCAGTGACGCGCTTCCGACCTCATGCGAATCGCCGGTTCGCCTTCCAAATAGCCACACATATATTCTATCTTATGTGAACTTGCCCAGTCGGGGGGAAGACAAAACTCAAATTGCTCGAGCCATGCTCGTGGATGTATTCCTTTTTGCGAATTTCGAAATATCTCAAACTTTCTCACCGTAAGGAAATGTTTGAAATCAAATCCCCGGATTTCCTCCCAGCGAGGCCCTTGAATGTTTCTATTTTTCTCATGTCTGCCCCTCAAAATACATTCTTCCCTGTCGTCAAAATCTCCCTCGTGGCCGGAGTCCCTCTCTGCACTGTCCGTACGGCTATTTTTTGTGCTATTGGCGAGTTCGGAATCACACGCCATGCGGTTTTCCAGATGCGCCACGCGTTCTTGTAATTCGCCTGTTACAGCTTTGTGCTGCCTTTCACTTCAAACTGTCCCTTCTGAAATCTAAGAAGCGAACGCACTTCTTCGGTCTCTGCGGCCGCTACCGGTGTAGTATTGTTCTCGCCATCCGTCACCTTCATTGTGCCTACAATGTCCGCTAATGCCGCAATCTTATCATGTATTTGTCTCTTGTCCTCCGCCCCAGTCTGCTTCAACTGTTCTACTTGCTGTTCCAGTGCGTGAATCGCTAGACCGTTGTCCGCTATTGTGTTGCTAATGGTCGTGAGACAATACGTTTCCGCCTCTTGGACCCTCGAGAGTACCTGCTGGTGTTCTCTTTGGCATTCTTCTCTCAGCGCTTGGAAATTCCTAAGTAGCTGTTCTTCGCTCTCTTTCGATTCCGCATCGCGACTCCGCTTGCCCTGTTCTAAGGCTTGCAGACGATCATTGATTTGTTCAAATGTACAGCCTAATTCTTTCATAATATCGCTTTTTATTTCACTTGCCAAATTGTTTATTCTTTGTGAGATATCATCGGACAATCTCTTTATCGACTTGTCGACTTTATTTGTCTGCTGGATTAGTTTTTCGTCTATTTGTTCACCTAGCTCGCGGATCGATTTTTCAGATTTCTGCGTCATTTGTTCGCCTAGCTCGCGGATCGATTTTTCACGTGATTCTTTTTGTTCTCGGAACGATTTTTCTGATTTCTCTGCGTTTTCTCTATTTTGTTGCAATAAGGCTTTCATGAGTTCTGCCAAATCAATTTGGTTAGTAGGAGGCAAATTAATTTTTGGCTCTGCTGTGAGCCCGTTCGTCCTGTTTTGCATTTCGTCTGAAGTATTTCCCATTGTATTTTCGGAACTGTCCGACGCGTTAATATTCGAAATCAAATTATCCCCTTGGTCCATATTGCTTAAGTTGCCGGACCGCTTACTTTTAGCTTGGTTACGTGTCTGCATTAGTGCAATTTATACCTGGTACGCGACACACTAATCAAAATAAATGTGTCCCCCAAAAATTACGACAGTCACACGAAAGATACCCAACCTAGTACGCACTTTTTCACACGCAAAACAAATTTTTATCTTTGATCGAAACAGTGGAATTTACAAGCGAGAAAAAAAACACACACACACACATATAAAACACACAAATATAGAAAACAAAACAACAAGACAAACAACACAACGCCGCTCAACAACGCTGTGAATCATTTGAAAGTCTGCTCAGAAACAACGCAGAAGTTGTTTGAGCACTGCAGGGGAAAAAAATTAACATTATAACACGCTCGCAATCTAACGTTTCAGAGATTCCAGAGTCTAGCGGAATCACAGAACAGGGTCGCCATGTGTAAGGTTGTTTCTTTATTTTTTATTTTTGCTATTAAAGCGGTAGTGATAGACAATAAAAGCAGGTTAAAAGCTGTGAGCTGTCTGGGGAAGTTAACCGTGCATTACTGCACAACTGTTTCACCAGGTATCTAGTCTAGGTTTACCAAATTCCCAAATAGACTAACATTAATTATAATCTTTTAATAGTCATACAACAACCGGTAATATATATATAAAAAAAAGAGAATTTAAATAAAAAGAAAGAAATCAGTTTATATTTGGAAATTTATTTTAAGATTGATCATTGAAATTTCAGCATATTAAACTCGATTCATAACTAAGCTGGTGCCTTTTTAGGATTGTGAAAATGTGAGATTGTAATCTTACGGAGCACATCAAATATGGAGCCAAGACTGGGAGACTGCATACAACACTGCATTCATAAACTAACACACGAAGAACGTTGAAACATATGCAAGAGGAAATTAACCACAACCAACCGATTCAATTTTCACCCAAAGAAGTAACGTTCGTAGCACAATCATGTCCGTCATGTAATTACCACACACTGGTATACTAAATTCATACTAACTCTCTGTGAAATCTTCCCGAAAAGAATAGCTGAGGGCTACTTTGATGATTACACCACATGCTTCACGTGGTCAACTTGGTTTACACAAAGAGTGTAACTCCACAATAATTTTGATAATTAAAATAAATTAGATCGAAAAGCAATTTACAAAAGAAAAACCTCGAACTGGTTACTATCGTCTTACTATTAACCTGATGGGTCAAACAATTGTATAAGCACGTGGTACTGGTTTCACAAAGTACACCACACGTGGGTTGAACATAAAGAAAAGTTGCTATATTGAAAATTATTGTCAAGACGAGACGTTATAATCACACGAGCATTCGCATTTAAGATTGATGATCTTAGTTAGAGTTACTGATCAACACGTGGTTCCACTTTACTCACAAAGTAGTGACAAAGCAACTACCGGAAAATAATCTGAACTTCACACGAGAATTACACTGCGCTGCAATTTAAGATAACATTAGATATTTTAGAGCTAAACCTGAAATAAAGGTGATTAAATTTTCAGTTAGGCTGAACTTAAGAAATCCATTGTCCTATGGACTTAGCAGACTCGCGCTTAGCCGGAGATCTTACCACTTCAGACGCTCGCCACGGACAGACTGCCCTGCGCTCCTCCCGAGTGTGCTTCCTGAGGGTGGCTCACAAATACAAACGGAAGTGGCCAGAGGGGCAGCTTCCTATACCAACATGACAAGAGACGGACAGGACCATACTAAGGATAGAAACCTCTTTGCTTTTAGAAAGCGTAGCTACCTGTTCCAACGTTGGTCCTACTGTTCTCTAGCAGACAGGCTTGTCTGCTACCCTCAAGCATGCAACTAGAAATACATTTGCTCATTCATCCTCTCACACAGAAGGGAAGGGGGATGACAGTATCTTATCATACACAGTATATAAAAGAAAGTGGATGTAGGTTCCGTATGAGACTGTGTGACATGAATTACATATAAACTGTGTTTTAAAGTGTAGTAGTGTGACAGATCGTTCTTGTTTATGTGTAAAAGTAACACTTTTCACTGCTCAGTCTCCTCCCAGATAGTCAGAAATACCACAGTAAATTTAGAAGAGGAATTTATGCCGTAAATGACAACAGATTTAAGAAATTAACATGAAAGGAATCCAACAGAGACCTTTCACTAAGTGTCTACGGATACATCTCGTAGAACTGTGTCGGACTGTGATAGCAGATTTACTGAAATTATTCACATAATTATATGAGAGGCTGAAAAGTGGATTTTGCGCAATTAAAAATAGTTTTTCTTACTGAATAAATAGAAAAAGTTTAAAAGTAGTGGCAGTACCATAAAGTTTAGATATATAGGAAATTGTTTAATCTATAATTTAAATTGTTTGTTAATGTTCACACTTATAAATCTGAAAACGGAGGGAAACCATAGTAATTATTGTTCATAAATAAACTATGGCAGATAAAAGAAAACTGATAATAGCTTAATATTTGTATTTAATGTACCATATGTGTGTTAAATGTTATTTTAAGACTTTCAGCAATTTTCATAGTCAGTAGTTTAACTGACTTCACATGTGCTTAGCCGAGGTTTAGTGGCTGAATTACAGCATTTTCTGGGGAGAGTCTATGTTCGGATACCTTTGGAAGGGCCAGACTGTGTTAGTCTGTGTTTTGAGAAAGTTTTATCTGATGATGGGTGAAATAGCCGCTAGTTCGAGTGTGTGAATTATTCAGTTCCTACTTTCGGACAAAGAAATTTTTCGGCACCTGAAGGATTTGTTAGTTTTTGGGTTACGTGTGATACAAGCCGCTCTCAGTTTTAATGTTTAGCCATTGTGGAATTTGTAGTTTGAGATACTGTGAAATTTTATCGGTTTTCTTAAGATAATTCACGCTATTAACTTGTTTATTCAGCCGCCTCCAAGATCTTAAAAAACGCGGTTAGGTTCCAGTTTGCCGCACGATGCGCCAAATTCTAAGGCCCGTTGCACACTTACGCGGATGGTCCGCGCTCCGCGTTCCGCACGCGGTTGGCGGACCCGCGTCATGGGTTCACACAGTCGGGCGGATGCGCGCGGTTGTGTGCAGTCGAGTGAACGCGGTCTTCCCTGCACTGCGCTGGATCTCATCTGTGGTGTATCACATCGTTCTGTTTGATCGGATGTATAGAGGTGAGCTCGCTGCAAGTAAAAGTCATTTCAGCCTATATGATATACAAAAAGAGAGATTCCACGCACGAGAGACGGTTTTGGTTGCATCCTATGGTGGAACAAAGGTGTACGAAAGGAGCGTTCGTCACATTGTATTCCGAATTGCACAAAGACGAAGACCAATTTAATACATATTTTAGTAAGTCTATTCGTTGCTTTGACGAGCTTGTCGGCAAAATACAAGACAACCTGACACTTGAAAGTCTCATAAGGATACCCATTACTCCGACAGAATGAGTAGCAGTAACCTTAAGGTAAGAATATGAATATGTATACGGATGACGATTAATTTTAATAATATATTTAATCATTCAAAGCTTTGCTACAACATTCGTTTGGCAATAGACAATTTTACATTTGTATTGTATTACTACTGAATTCCAATAATTTTTATAACATCTCCCAAGACGTTGATTGGGCTGGAGAGGGATGGGGAGTCGCAACTTGTGTTTGTACGGAGGGATCCTCGCGATACTGCATTGATTGGTTAGGATGCTGTTGGGATATTGAAGCTGGGGCGTAGGTAAAAGAGGTCGGTGGATAGTGGAAAGAGCTGATGGGAGCTGGGGGGTGTATGTTTAAATTAGCCTGATTTGTTTGCTTAATCGACATAAGCAGTTGAAGTACCTGAGTACGAACTGATCAACATTTAATGTCTTCACAGAGGGCAACAGCGAAACGAAGAATGCTCGGTCGTCGTCTTCCTCCTTTTCCTTGCCATCTTTTAATAATGTAAGTAAATTATCTTCAAATGTTGTGTTCTTAATAGGCCTCTTCCTCTTGAAGGATTGTTTTTCGGTGTTGACATTCAGTTGGACATCATGGGTTTGTTCTTCAGAGGGTTCGTCTCGACTATTTTCTGCGAGTGCATTGTTGTTATACAGATAATCTTGCACGACCGATACTGAGTCAAAGTTACTCTCTGTTGGTGCATCTCGGAGACGGTCAAGAAAGTGCAACTGCTCATGGAAGATGTATTTTGGTCTCTTAGTTGCTGCTGATCCGGACCTCGTTTGCTTTATTCTAGTGAGGCTTTTAAAATAGGTGTGGTGTCACTGCCAGACACCACACTTGCTAGGTGGTAGCTTAAATCGGCCGCGGTCCATTAGTACATGTCGGACCCGCGTGTCGCCACTGTGTGATCGCAGACCGAGCGCCACCACACGGCAGGTCTCGAGAGACGTACGAGAACTCGCCCCAGTTGTACGACGACGTTGCTAGCGACTATACGTACGAATCCTTTGCTCTCATTTGCCGAGAGACAGTAGAATAGCCTTCAGCTAAGTTCATGTCTACGACCTAGCAAGGCGCCATTAGCCTTAGATAGCTTGTATCTAAAGAGTCTCACTTGTATCGCCACAATCTCCAGATGTCTCATCAAGAACGATGTATACAAAGGATGGATTAAAAGATAAGTACCAAAGGAGCTACTTATTTTCTTTATAGCATTCATTAAGTCTCCTGTTTCAGACCTCACTCCATCCTTCGTGAGTTAGCGCGTGCATCTTGGCCGCCTCTTTCAATTAGTGTGCGTAGTGTTGGCAAGTCTGCCGACACTACAATAGGCATCCCGTGCAGTTTTCCATCTGGTCTGGACCTTATCAACTAAAATGACAAGGCCGATATGTATTTTATTACTGAGGACGCGTACATATATTACGTTAGGAAGGACTACATCTAAGGTTTTATGTCAGCGTAGCCGACTTAGTACCTAGAATTAAGTCTACTTTCCTCTGTGAATGTACCTAAGTATTAAATATGTGCTTTACACGTTACAGGTATCTTGCAAGCGGAAACACATTTACAGATCTGCATTACTCTTATTTAATGGGTGCATCAACAATTGGACAGATTACAAGGCAGGTGAGCGCCACTATTTGGACTACGTTAAGAGAAGAATGCATGCCTGAGCCCTCAACAGACAAATGGAACGAAATTAGCCATAGTTTCCAAAATGTCGTCAATTTTACTGATTGCAACGGAGCCCTGGATGGAAAACATATTCGTCTAGTAAAACCTATCAAAAGTGGATCACTTTTCTTCAATTACAAGAATTATTTCTCCATTGTTCTTATGGCCATCTGAGACACTAACTATTGTTTCACGTTCATTGACGTCGGAGGATACGGAAGGAAGTGTGATTCAGATATTTTTAAAAACAGCGTCTTTTGGAGGAAAATGGAAAAAGGAAAATTAACATTACCCTCATCAAAGCCACTGCCAGGTACACACGACTCTCCAGTGCCATATGTTCTTGTGGCAGACGAAGGCTTCGCATTAAGACAACATGTGTTAAGGCCGTATGCGCGAAAAAACATGACTCACAAAAAGAAGATTTTCAGTTACCGAGTTATGCGAACCCGAAGGTTTATTGAATGTACTTTCGGAATATTAAGCCACAAGTGGAGGGTTTTTCACCAGCCCCTGAATGTCAATCTTGATCTAGCAGTATCTATTGTCAAAACGTGGTGTATTTTGCATAATTTTGTTCGAGTAAGAGACGGATACAACTTTGAAGATACCCTGTACGTTACCGGCTTCGAAGATGTGGCCGAAACTACACCTGTCAGTAAATCGGGTAATACTGTACGAGATAAATTTGCGGAATATTTTGTCGGTAGAGGAGCTGTGCCCTGGCAGGAATCAAAAATTCACTGAACACAGGCCACTTATCTCAATGACAGACATTTGCGGTTGTGTACAGTTTTTCTACATAATCAATGTTTTTACAGTGCATAAACTGAACTTGTGAATGTCTATAATTCTATAATTGTAAATCATTGTATTTTGTGTATATAACTACAATAAAAACACAAGAAAAGTATGCGACTACGTACCACACTTTTTCTGATCTGCCTCGTTCAGACCTTCAAAGCCGAGTATTATATTTGCACAGACGTCTAGCCACGCCTTCAATCGCATTTCACGGTTCTTGTAGTCCCCATGCGATGGATCCCATATGTGAGGATTTCCTTCAACTTCGGCAATTAACATGTCTGTATCGATTTCACAAGACATTCTGGAAACTTCTTAAATCACACCCACATTCACCACACTAGTCAACTGCTACGGCAGAAATGAGGTACTCTGCTTCTACTGCGCGCGCGATATCCGCAGGACTGTGCACAACTGTCGCGGACGGTCCGCGGCGCGCAAGGGAAGGGCTGCGCGGACGACTCCGCCGCTTGCGGACCGTCCGCGTAACTGTGTGGTGCCCCATTCCAATACGTGACTACCAACCGCGCGCGGAACGCGGAGCGCGGACCATCCGCGTTTAAGTGTGCAACGGGCCTAAGACCTGCTGCACCCAGAGGTCCTGGCCGCCACTCGCTCAGCCGCCGGAAAGCCGCTCCACATCCCATAGCAACAGCAGCATACCAGTGCAGCATTCGTCAGCTGCAGTAACGGAGTCGCAGTTACAAATTAATTTATTGTGAACTGTGAGTCGCGATTTTTTTATGTTATTATCGGAAATAAACTCGACTTTGTGTTACTTTGGAAAATACTTGAATGCGTAAGTGATTTTTGCATTTGCACGCAGCGGTACAATACGTAACACCCTCTCGCCAGCCTACCTCTCTGGAATGCTGTCAATTTGCTTGGTCAGCACACATGTGACCGGTCGCAGTGTGACGCAGTAGTAAGCCACTGGCCGCCGCCCGCAGCGCGCCGTGTTAACTATCGTGGCCTCGGGCGCGAATATGTCTCTTTTCTTAGCTCACCATGGAGCCTTTCGATACGACCGTAATTAGGATGTCAGTCATAGTGATGGTGGGTGCGCGTAGCATGCGTGTTTTATCAGCTTTTGTTAATAAAACTGTTTAAACTTACTTCTCGATGTTCGCTTATTGCCGTACCTCAAGGACCCACAGCTTACAAATCCTGACAAATATTTCGTCTAATTATCATCTGGGGCAACAACACAAACAATCCCCTTACAGAAGTGGTGTCAGGAGTGGGATAATTATGGAAAACCTACAGTCCTGAAGAGGTGCAGCACAATGTGAACTTCGAGCAGCAGCATGAACATCTTTTGACTACGCGGGGACATCCAACGCTGGAATTCAGGTTGGTCTACTCCAGTTTGGCTAGAATGCGAAAGGAAAAAGCAGAAAGAAGCGAGCGTTAACGTTCCGAAAGACTTGGCAAATGATAGTTCATGCAGTACAGATACAACTACAATAAAGAATTTTTCATTATTGCCATCAGTACCAGTGTTTAGCGGGAAACCCGAAGATGATGTGAAGGTACCGCCCTGTTAGGATCGTGGACAGAGTCCGGTAAGCTAGTGGTTGCCAAATTAAGAATTCAGGGAGCAGCACAATATTTCATTAGCGCGGAGCCTACTTGCGTGAAAACAGAATATTACAATGAGTTTAGAACGATTGTTGTTCAGAGATTTAAACTTAGAACGCGATCAGATTTTACAGAGCAGCTTCACAGTTTGCGGATGCGACTAGACGAATCTATCAAGCAGTTTGCCGACAGCATTCGAAACATCAACGCTCAAACGTACGAGTTAGTAGAAGATGAAAATGAAAATCGCATTCAGTTGTTCGAAGCCGACCAGAGAGCCTTGGACACATTCATTCGTGGGTTGCAAGGAGACGAAGAAAGCAAAGCTGTTCGACTGGCGCCATGTAAAACGTTTCAGAAAGCAGTAGAATCAGCTGTTGGTTTCGTTGAAGCACTAAGACGGCCGAATGAGATGCAGAAACAAGGACGCAGAGTTTTCAACGCAACAGTACAATGCTACAGATGCAATAAGCTGGGTCACAAGCGTAACGGTTGTAAAGAGAATAGAATCTGCTATCATTGCGGGATGCAGAATCATGTTTCGAGAGATTGTTGCAACAAGAAGAAAGGTAATGCGAACAACAGACAATGTGTCAGACCTTTAAACGATTACGGGGACGTACGGGCCACCACTCCGTCCGCCCCTTGTCAGAGACAGTGATTCCTGTTAGTTCCAGCGAAAATCAGACCGAAAATGACTTCGTGATAGGTTCTGTATATCGTGGGAGAAACATCAAACTACTGATTGACACAGGAGCACAGAACTCATTAATGTCGTGTGGCATAGATAAACGGGATAAACTGAAACCGCCGCTATTAAAAGTGCGAAGGTTAAACGGAGGAAAGCTACGTAACTATGGAGAAGTTGACGTAGAATTAATTCTTAGCCAAGGCCATGATGAAGGTGAAAATAAAGATAAATACACAGCAAGGGTGCAAGTAGTTTCAAATAACGAAACGCGTTATGACGGTGTACTTGGATTTGATTTCTTGTCCGCTAACGAGGCAGAGATATTTTGCCTCAGAAAGGAAGTTCAAATTAGGCCGTAGCAACTACAACCTGGGAAATCGTACTCAAAGGAGCAGCAATACTGACGTCGTAGGAACGGACCGCCCAAACGATGCATCAGTTCAAACCGTCCGAGTCGATGTTCAAATTGATCAGCCTCAGCAAATTCCCAAGGGAGCAGGAAAGACAATCTACGTTGAAGTTAAGTCAGCCCGGTGCAAGAAAGGAATTTGTTATTAATTGAGCGAGCCGAGAAAGAGAGTTACTGGATACAATGCATTTTTATGTTGCTAGAAGTGTAGGTGTCGCTACAATGGTGAGACAGAATGTCGCAAAAGTCCCAGTTACAATAACGAATATGAGCAATGAGGATGTTGTTTTGCCACGAGGAACGAAAGTTGTTGAAGTGTCGAGCGTAAGTTAAAGTGACGTAATACAGATTCCAGATGAGGTAACAAATGCTGCAGTTATAAACACAGATTTTTGTAACAGCACCGCAAAATTACAATGAGGAGACGAAGTTAATAATGAACTGAAGTGCAAGATTCGGAAGAAGATAGACCATTTGACAGCTGAGGAACAGAAGATCTTAGCGCCTGTTTTTTTGGAGTACGCAGATTTATTCCGAGAACGTGCAAATTTACCTGTCACTTATTTAGTTCAGCATCGTATTCATACAGGGAATGCAGCCCCAATCACACAGAAACCTTTCCGAATACCATTCAGTCAAAGAGAGTTGGTCGAAGACATGGTTAAAGAACAATTAGAAGCCGGAATTATAAAACCACGAGATCCACCGAGGTGTTCACCTGTTGTAATTGTAAAGAAGAAATCAATTTCTGGAGAACCACAGTTCCCTTTTTGTGTTTATTATCGATCTATGAATGCTGTGACCACACCCGACATTTACCCCTTACCAAATTTAGAGGAAATCTTGGATTACTTGGGCAGATGTCGAATTTTTTCAGTATGTGATTTAACAAGTGGTTATCACCGGGTAACAGTGCATCCAGATGATCAAGCCAAAACTTTATTTGTAACAGCAACAGGAGTATACAAGCATCTTCGAATGCCATTTGGACTTCGTAACGTTCCAGCTACATTTCAACGCCTGATGGATTCAGTTTCACGAGGGCTCACCCCAACACAAGCTGTTGTTTACCTAGATGATGTAATAATTTTTGGTGACAACATGAAGCAGCATACTGAGAGACTACAAGCTTTTTTGAGCGTATAAGAAGCGCAAACGTGTTTTTATCAATAGATAAATGTCATTTTGCACATAGTAAAGTTAACTTGGTCATGTTATAACCAGTGAAGGTGTTCGACCTGCTCCAAAATTAACTGAAGATGTAAAGAATTTTCTTGAACTACAGAATTTGAAAGAACTACAATCATACTTGGGATTTTCAAATTTCTTCAGACGATTTTTAGCCGGTTATGCGAATATAGCATGTCCAATGACACAGCTACTGAAGAAAGGAGCCACATTTAACTGCTCAACAGAGTGCAAAAAGGCAATGGAAGAACTTAAAACTGCTCTAACCACAGCCCCAGTGTTAGCCTATCCGCATTTCAGTAAACCTTTTATTCTTTCAACAGATTCATCCAATTTCGCCATAGATGCAAACTTGTCTCAAGAAGTTGATGGTCATGAACATCCAATCTCATTTGCTTCCAGACAATTAAACAAAGCAGAATGTAATTATACTACTACTGAGAAGGAGCTTTGTGCTTTGGTTTTTGGTATAACACATAACAGATGTTTCTTAGCAGGAAGAGAATAACAGTCATTACAGATCATGCCTAACTTAATGGTTATTGAGCCTAAAGGATCGAAGTTCCAGTTTAACAAGATTGGCATTAAGACTGAGTGAGTATTAATTTAAGGTTATTCACCGAGCTGGTAAACAACATGTGAATGCTGATGCAATGAGTCGAAAAGTCAGTGTTTGTGTTACAATAAGTCGAGAAGAAGAGTTAAAGGCAGCTCAGGAAGAAGATCCACAATGCAAATTATGGAAAAATGATCAACATTTTGTCGAAATAAATGAATTATTATACAAAACCACTAGTAAAGGAAACCGCCTAGTTATTCTAGAAAGCATGGAAGAGCAAATCATGAGAGAACAACATGATTCTTTATTATCAGGACATTGCGATAAAAAAGCAACAAACATTAAAATAGCTCAAATGTTTTGGTGGCCGAGCAGCAAAGTTGACGTTTTCGAGTTTGTTTCACAATGTGATTCCTTCAACAGACGGAATAATGTAGGGAAAATTAGAGCACCATTGCAAGAACTGCCAGAGACAAGTGAACCATTTGAACGAGTAGGACCAGATGTCGTAGGAACGTTGTCTAAGACTAAAGATGGAAACAAATACATATTGACAATGTTAGATCATTTCTCTAGATACCTTCTCATGATACCAATACCTGATCAGAGCGCTGAGACTATAGCTACAGTTTGTATAAAAGAATGGATTCTTAAGTTTGGATCACCATGAAGTGTAATTAGTGCTAAAGGAACGAATTCTATGAGTGAATTACTTAAACAGACTTGTAAGCTCATGCACATAGGACTACACCAGCACACCCTGAAGGAAATGGAAAAGTCGAGCGAGTCCACAGAACAATTATTATGTGAGCAGCAAACACGACAATTGGGATGTCTGTTTACCGTACTTGATAAGTTGTTACAATGCAAAAATACACAGCTCAACTGGCCTAAGTCCATATGAGATCGTCTACAGAAGAAGAATGCATTCACCCTTGGACTTTGCACGATCGACTGCCAGAATCAGCAATGAACACGTAAGGGATCTAGCACGCAAGCTAAGGAAGCATGGAGGGGAGCGAAACAGCGAAATCATCAATCCTTTCTTCAGCAAGCAAGACAACACGACCGCCAAGCGGCAGTGCCACAGTATCGAGTTGTAGATCTTGTGTATCTGAGCAACGTGGTGTTAAAGAAGAGTCACGTCAAAAAGTTTAAGAAGTTTTGGAAAGGACCATATCCAAACTTGGAGGTGTTGTCGCCAGTCACTCTTAAACTCTAATTGCCCTTTCGTTCGATTGTTGTTCATGTCAATCGTGTAAAACCATTTATGGAGAGACTTACTGTAGTATCGCACGACGACGAGGACTGACCGAGAGGCAGACCTGCTGTTCTCAAACCCAGGAAGCGAGAATTGCGAGGTCGCAGTCCAGACTTCGAGGCCGAGTCATCGCCACGTTCCGAGCGATCCTGTTCCAGACACCCCTACAATCTGTATAAACGTGTGTAGTTTGTGAGAGTGCAATGCGTGTGGTTATTTCAGGCATGTGCTTATGTGAATGTGTTGTAAAAATTTAGTACTGAAGCTATTGCACGAGTGCACAAGTGAAACTAAACCTTTTATTCCACAGGTTACCACAAGAAACTCAGTTATTTGATGTTCATTGTTAACTCAAGTATTTAGAACTAATACACCATGTTCATTTTTATTCTACTGTTTGCTATGCTAGCGTGTTCTACTAATGCTGTAGCAATAGTACCACAGAGTAGAGATGTTTTATTTGAATCATGATCAGACATGGTAGTTTCAACAAGTAATGCAAAACTTGTCCTCAAGTACAATCTGAGTGAAATCCAGCAACAGTTCAGTTTTGTAAAGAAGCAAATTGATCTGATTCGTTCTGTTAAGGGTTATGATACAATTTTGGAAATGGGTACATTTTGGTATAATAACTGGATCACAGCTAAAATGCAGGTAGAGTCTACATTTGCTAATTATGAACAGGAGATTTACTGTTTTTAAAGCTTTTGCCACACAAAACTTTAATTAGGTGTAAACGTGCATGGTTTGATTTTGGAGGGAGTATCCTTCGTACTGTATTTGGTACTTTGACTATCCGAGATCTACTGGAAGTTAGAGGCAAAATATTAGCTCTTGAACAATAGTCCAGTACAGAATCAACTAACCTCTCTAATGAAATTATCGTATTAAAGAATATGCAAAGAACCATTACTAACCACACAGCTTTCATTGAACAGATTGTAAAGAAACTTATCACACTTTTCCACATAATTCGCAATGAAATGAACGCATATATCCAAGAACTATTCCAAGGATTAAATGCTGTGAGTGCACACTTAGATTTAAACACTCTTTTGTGCTAGAATTGATGCCCTTAACTTAAGAACGGCCTTAGAAAGTAGTTCAAATGATTGTTTGGGTAGTGTACTACTACATCCAGAACAATTTTTACAGATCCTACTATCAACTGAGCGAGAGCTAGATGCAACCTATAGTATGATTTATCCTTTTAACTCTTACAGTTTATATGCTTACTATAAGTTAACCACCACACTACTTAATGACTGAACATGAATTAACTGTTATTGTTTCTATTCCAGTTGCTAGATCAAAGCATAAATTTGAAATGTATAAGATTTATACTTACCCTGTGAAATGGAGACAGTCAGGTATTCATGTAAAATACGTACTGAATGATTATCTACTGATCAGCAAGGATCGAAGATATTTTGTGTCCCTAATTGAAAATGATTTGCATATGTGTAAATGCAGTTATAAGTTAATTTGCCCTGAATCAGCAGTATTCTTAGATATTAGAGTGTACAGCTGTGAGAAAGAATTGTTTATGAATCATCCCCCAAGAGATGATTGCCCTAGAATTTTAATGCATCTTTATCATCCATTTCCTAAACAATGTTCTGAAGGTGTAATTTTCTCATTTAACTCCACCTTTGATGCCACATTTACATGTAAAAACTATGATACACCTGAGATACCCATTACACTCAAATTGTATAGTAGTGGATTAATCTTGAATGCAACACATTGTGATTTATCATGTGAACTATTTGATATGCCCAATGTATTGACAACTACATTTCATGCGACTGGACATTTGCCATTAATGAGAATGTTATCTGTTTATTACAATGATTCATACATACTAACATATGGAAAGCATTCCTTATCAAGTTTTTCTGAAGACAATAATTTAATTAAGGACATCCATGAAAATGTAATCTCTTTCAATAATGAGTTAAACTTCATTGAAGCAGAGAATAGAATTAAGTCCTTCGATTTATCCAGTAACGTTGATGCATACTTGATTTTCAGTATTGTGTTTTTACTGCTTTTTATTAATTTATATTTTGTCAACAGCATTTGTCATGTATGAAGTTATCATCCTGAAGCCACTCTTCTCTGTACCAAACGTTACTGTGTCTGCAAATGAAATACATGTTGCATTACCTTCTGAGGCCACAAATGGGCGGTAGCGTTCTCGCTTCCCGCGCCCAGGTTCCCGGGTTCGATTCCCGGTGGGGTCAGGGATTTTCTCTGCCTCGTGATGACTGGGTGTTGCGTGATGTCCTTAAGTTAGTTAGGTTTAAGTAGTTCTAAGTTCTAGGGGACTGATGACCATAGATGTTAAGTCCCATAGTGCTCAGAGCCATTTGAACCATTTCGAGCCACAAATGGCGCAATAGATTCATAGCGCCCAGGAGGTCGTTTGAGACACCTTAGGTTGTTCTTTTTGTCTGGGGAGAGTGATGTAAGGGTCTAGGGGTTGCATGGAGCCTTACAGTATGTAACACGCTCTCATCAGCCGACCTCTCTGGAATGCTGACAATTTGCTTGGTCAGTACACGTGTGTCCGGCCGCAGTGTGACGCAGTAGTAAGCCACTGGCTGCCGTACGCATCGCGCAATATTAAGTAGCGTGGCCTCGGGCGCGAATATGTCTCTTTTCTTAGCTCACCACGGAACCTTTCGATACGACCGTAATTAGGGTGTCAGACACAGTGATGATGGGTGCACGTATCATGTGTGTTTTATAATTAGCATCTGTTAATAAAACTTTTTAAACTTCTTCTTGGTGTTTGCATATTGCCGTACCTCATGGACCCACAGCTTACAAATCCTGACAAATATTTCGTCTAATTCTGTTCTGGGGCAACAACACAAACAGCCCCCTTATGCATTTATATTAAATACTTTTGTGGAACATTGGGTACATTGCGACGAATTTAAGTTGGTGGCCCATAGACTAACCATAACCATTGAAGTGTTTGTGTTGTGTAATGTGTGGGTAAATCTTCCCATGTAGTAGCATGTGGGGCTCCGTGCTGCTATAGGACCTCTGAATCCTTTAGAACTTTGATCTTAGGCGAGTTGATGATATAGATTTATTTTAGTCATCCACACCAGATGCACATTCCAATACAACCTGTACGGCCGCATGTGGGGTATCATTTGGGATAGTTCAGAGTGAACAGATCCAGAATGCAGTGTAGGATTGCATCATGTGAAACAGTGCCTCAATGGTAGAACAGTTTCATTGAACATCGTTGCATGCCAGTGAGCCGAGACTGCTGCCGCAGCACTGAAGTACCAGCTGTTACAGCTGTGATCGCCACCAGCGCTACACACTTCGCCGTGGCGACACCACCAGCTGCCCCCAGAGGTCCTGGCCTCCACTTGCTCAGCCACCCAGAAAGCTGCTCCACACCCCACCGCAACAGCAGCGTAGTAGTGCAGCATTCTTCAGCAGCAGTGGCGGAGTCGCAGTTACAAGTTGAGTGTTGTAACAGCCACAATTTCTTTTGTAATTTCAGCGTTTGTACCAGCCAGACCTCTGGAGCACGAAATTGGAGAAATCAAAAAATCTCCTTGCGATTGTGAATACACAGCTAGTGGAAGTAAATCTCAGAGGCTCGACAAAAAAAAGGGGAGGATGCAACAATGATGGACATACTTGGGTCATTGATGAGCGAGATGGGAAATCTGAGAACGTATGTGGGAGTTTATAAGATGAATTTAGCGATAAAATTAATGGATTAACCAGTCAAGTGAAGTATTTATCGATAAAATTTGGGACGGTGGAAAAAAATGTGTTTGCCTGAATTTATACAGTTGAGACTGAGTCGAGGGTTGAGATTAGTTCAGGCAGACAATTATTGTAATGCAGGGGATGAGGAGACAAGGCATTCTCTTGTTGAGGTGGATAGAAAAATTGTGGCTAGCTGTGATGAAACAAAAACTTTATTGATGGGTGAATTGGTAGTTGCTGTTAATAATAATGAAATTAAAAATGTCAATGATAGGATAAGTAATTTTGAATTTTTTGTCCTATGGAAATGTAGGGTGGCTTATGACGCAGGCACACTGTGGTAAAGCCTTTTCAATGGAGAGTAAGTACCATTCTGTAGATTTTCTTGCAGCATGCAGGGACTGTCATACAGGGAATTAGTGAGAATTGTAAAATTAAGTTTGTTTAGAGGTTGTCGGAGGGTTCTGCTCAGAAATGGGCAAATAAGTGTGCTGAAAAGTTCACTTCATGTGAAGTGTTTCAACAAATGTTTTTAGAGACTGGAGCTAAGCAAAGCAGAGTAGGCTACAGAATGAATTTCTAAATGAACCAGTTTATAAGGGTGGCAAATATTCAATGAGAGAAATTTGTTAGGAAGAATTAAGGAAGTTAGTACATCTAGACAGACCTTTTAGAGCGTTAACTTTTATCTCTACTTTAAGGAGGAGATTACCAGGAAACTTGCAGCGGAAACTTATACATTGCCTCACTGATTCTATTGAAAACTTTTTGGATTTGATATAGCAATGTGCTCTAATCCACTTGGGGGTAATGATGCAGGAAATAATTGTAGGGAGCATGGGAGAAAAGGAACAACATGACTTGAGATAACAATCACCAAAATTCAAACAGAGGTAGAAATTAAAATGGAAACTGGAGGGAGAACAGATATAGGTATAGAAATCAAAATAAAAATTGGAGAGAAAACAGAGGAACATACAATCATGGAAAATAGGAACCAGTGGGATCCAGAGGGGAATGGCTACCAGAATTAGCAAAGGCCTGTGTGAGAAGATAGAGATAGGAGAGGAGAGGTGAATAGTAGAGGGCAGTAGGAACAGAATTTTTTAAACTATATGTTCCATCTGGGATCTGATGTGGAACAAGACACAATGACACAGGAACAGGCAACAGGAAAATAATAATAGGAAAAATAATGGGGTTTCAAAATAAGTATGTAAGGCAGTAAACGAGGAAAGGATATTTCGTGTGGAGGACATCATAGGCCACGATGGGCTATTTGGGGGATGCTTTAATCAGTATGATACGAGGAGAGATTGTAGAAAAAAATTGACTGAAAACCCAGGAATCAAGGGGTGGAAATTAAAGTTGGCGGTTTGTTTAATGAGAGGGATCACAATGTGATAGATACTGAAGTAAACAATGTTGGCTTGGCAGCTATGTTAAATAATGAAAATGTACCAGTTGTGCAACTGGATAAAGTGAATGTGTACCATGAGGGAGAGAATGAGTGTGTGACTGAAGACTTGGAAAACAATGAATGGAAGAGGTTGAGACTACTCCAGTGGGAGTTTATGTGGTAGATAATAAACTAAATACTGTTGGCTTGGCAGGTATGTTCAGTCATGAAAACGTATCAGTTGTGCAAATGGATAAAGTGAATATGTGATGTGAGGAAGAGAATGAGTGTGTGAATGAAGAAATGAAAATCACTGAAATGGGTGAAGTTGAGACTACTCCAGTAGAAAGTGATGTTATTTATGTGAAGGCAGTAGTGCCTGTTTCTTGTGTTGTTATGTTGGAGATGTGGAGAAATTGATAAAAGACTGGGTAGACAGGGCCAAGTGGTTTCAGAAGTAGGCACCTAAGGACTGGGATTGAATCAAGTGTGATGATGCTAGGCAAATTAGTGAATTAAATAACAGGACTCATGAGTATAAAACTGTGAGTAAAGAAATATCCAATGGCGATAAAGATTTTTGTGTTAGTGGGGGAAAATGTGTTTATGATAGGAAAAGGCAGTGTGTTCAATGATGACTCAGAATATAATGATTTAATTAGTGGTAGTAGTCAACATGAGGATGGAATTAAAACCTTTCTTATTCCTAGTGATGAGCAGCAAATGGCTATAGATGAGTGATTTAAATACTGAATGGATGGGGAATGATGAGTGTCATTATGACAGTGATAACTGGACTCACTTTGCAAAGTTTCACCATTAGTTAACGCCAGAGACCTGGTAGGAAGAGAAAGATAGGGTTTCCAGGAAGCTAGAGGGGTTGAGTATAGGAAGTTTAAAATTTAGGGAGGCTTTTGAAGTAATATTTGCAAAAGATAATGATATAGAACATTCTAGTGAACATCACATGTGTACTCTTCTTTTTACCTTGCCACAGACAGACTATGAAATAGGTGCTGCCAGTGGCGGCTGCTGTGTAAGAACACTTGAAAACCTCTAACTTCGCCAATGTAATGACTGTTACATAATTTTGATGATATGAAATATAGATGTTTGTTGAATTGTATTTAGGTTAGTAATTTGGGGGCTATTTTGTCATGTGTATGTTAGTTTAACTTAGTTTAATTTTTTTGTGGTGGTCACTGAAGTGTATATATGTGTGCTTAGCTTAAGAATTTTGGAATGGTAATTTTTGATACAGGAATTTGTTTGTTTATTTAAGGGGTAATATTTACTGCATAACCTAGATTTAAGAATTTTGGAGGGGATAAGTATATTGGGGAATGAGAACTGTGACGTAATTGATGTGAGGTACAGCTAGTGGAGAACTTAAGACTGGCGTGCTACAAGCTACAGCAGCACAAGAGTATATGATATGGAAGAAGGCTGAGGATCTTTATGGATGAAATTTTATTTGCTGTTATTTTGGAAGGTGACAAATGCAGCTGCATTTTTATATAGATGGTTATTTTGGTCACACACAAAGCTTATTCGTGGTGTGTGTGTGTGGGGGGGGGGGGTGAAGTTTGTAGCTCATATGGGATTTACGTGCCAGAGGATGGGAATGAAATAGTGTACAGTAAGTTACCTGGTTAGAATCAGATTCTGTACTGTATTGTGTAATAGGATATTTATAAATTTTTATTTTTATTCATTTGCATAAAATTTATGTCAAATAGTAATAAACATCAGTTAACTTAATCAACTTTGCAGAAGGAGTAGCCAAGGTTGTAGCTGATAGCTATCATGAAACCCATCATGTGTCTAGATATTTCGAGTACCATTTATGTCAGATTTTCATTTCACTTTGGTTTCAGAAACATTCTCTCTGTGTCGTACAGTTGCAATGATTAGGGTTTTTCTGTCCTTGAATAGAACAATTTGTTGCTACCAACATGAAAAATCTATGCCTAGCATGCATTCCATGCACACATGATCGTCTGCGTCAGTTTTCGCCATGCAATTTTGTTTGATTGTGTCAAGTCCGGATGGAAAGGGGGGAGTTTTTATTCCGACCGATCCTTGGCATTCAGACGCTTTTGCTGGTAGGAAATTGATTGGGTCGTTTTTGTTTCTTGCTAGTTTCACGTCAATTGACTGGCAGGAGACCTCGGAAAACTACGCCAAAAGTATAAGCTGCATCAGAATTACGATGAGGCACATACGAAGACAACGAAAGGTGTTGTGTAATGTTTGTGTAAATATTTTACAGTGAAAGAAATAAGTAAAAGTGCAAAGTTAAATTGATGGTGGAACTTGTCCACAGACATTAAATTCGTTCATTTTTTGTTTGACTGAGTGTAATGTTATTCATATCTGTTTAGGATAACAATGTTTGGATTTAGATGGAAAGTATTGGTGCATAAGTTCATTTATAGATTCGTTTAGTTGAGTTGGTTTGGTTTTCGTGTGAGAGATTATGGGGTAAATTATTTCTAATAATCCAGTGCTATGTTTGGTGCTACTTGCGACATCATTTACTGTGTGTATAGTGTAGCAACTGGGGCTATTGTAACCCGACAACCTATTGTAATGTGAAGAGACATCTTATTCAGTCACAAACATGCAACCGCGGACACACAGGCGGCGGCTAAGATCGGGTCATATTCGTGTTGAAAACTGAAATCAGCTTGACAGGAGCACGTAGAGAGGCAGTTTCACACTATGCTTCACAGATAGGGTTGTCTTTGGATTTCCATTGGCCGCTGAGGTGACTGCGGGACCGGGAAAACCCGTCCGTTTCTCATGGCCCCTTTTCGCGTCCAGTGCAAGATTAAAGCTTATCCCAAAATTAGTGAATATTGAACCATATGTGTCACTGAAGAGCCAGTAGGCTCACTGAGAGCGGAAAAGATGGACGATTTCTCGTGTGAAGACGCGCCTCCGATATCCGTATTAGTTTAAAGTTATTGTATGTTACATGTTATAAATGATTCCAGAACCGTAAAAGTGAATATCTTGGCAACGCATTATGCAATTGCAACAAACGAGGTGTGTACGGATACATCTCGTAGAACTGTGTCGGACTGTGACAGTAGATTTACTGAAATTATTCACATATTTAAACGAGAGGCCGAAAAGTTGATTTTGCGCAATTAAAGACAACTTTTCTTACTAAATAAATAGCTAAAGATTAAAAGTAGAATCAGTATTGCAAACTTTGGATATACAGGAAATTATTTAATCTATAATTTAAATTGTTTGTTAATGTTTACACTTATAAATCAGAAAATGGAGGAAAACCATAGATGTTATTGTTCATAAATAAACTATGGCAGATGAAACTTATAATAGCATAAGATTTGTCGGTAAATTTCATTTTGATTTGATGTATCACATGTGTAAAAGGTTAAAATTAAGAATTTCAGTGATTTTCATGTTGAGTAGTTTAACTGACTTCAGTGTTGCTTGACTTAGATTTAGTGGGTGAATAACAGCATTTTCAGGGGGGAGGGGGGGAGGTCTACGTTTGGACGCCGTTGGAGGCGGTCAGGCTGTGTTTGTGTTTTGAGAAAGTTTTATCTGACCATGGGTGAAATAGGCGCTAGTTCGAATGTGTGAATTATTCAGAATTCCTAGTTTCGGACATAGAAATTTTTCGGCACCTGAAGGATTTGTTATTTTTTGGCTTGCGTGTAATACAAGCCGCACTCAGAAGGTTTTAATTGAAACTTCCCCTTTGAAAATTAAGAATGACAGTGCTGGAAAAACTCTTACGTTATTTGATACAGAAACAGCTGAGTAAAACTCAACGTACGCAGACAGTTTTCTCTTTACTTATTCTGATCGAGCGGTCTACCCGACGGGAGGCCCTCGTCACACGACAAAAAAATCACTAAACTGACACACAATATTTTTAGCGCAAAGCAATCTGACTTTCAATAATCCTTACAAAAGAATGGCCCTGACGAACAATAACGTATACCTTTCACGAATCACTTACCTCACAAAAATCTTCGTTACTCGAACTACTGCAGTACAGCGAGCGCCAATACTGCCAGCTAAATAAAAGATTCTAACTACTTAAGGCACTAGATATCCGTTCATGTCATCCAGTCTTACAAATTTCCTTTTTCTGACGGACACACGTCCAGATCGTCCGCTCATAGTAACCTCTCAAAACTATGGCATCTCTCTCCCCACGTCCTTCTCTGCTGGCGGCTCAGCTCGGACTGCCCAACGCTTCGCGCTGTTCACATCCAACTGCCCAATATTCCAACAATGAGTCCAACCAGCCACAGACTGCACACGGCGCAGTCAGCGATTTTCGTACAGAGCACTACGTGGCATTACCAACACAAAAACCTAAACAGCCTACTTACATAATGTGTAGCCATTGTGGAATTTATAGTTTGAGATACTGTGGAATTTTAGCGGTTTTCTAAAGATAACTCACGCAATTAACTGTGGTTTATTCAGCAGCCTCCAAGATCTTGAGAAACTCTGTCAGGCTCTGAAATTAGTATATGGTGAAATGTGACTTCCGATTTTTCTATGTTCTTGTTGGAAATAGACTCGAATTTGTGAAACTTTATAGACTGGAACGTTGTGTACATTGCGATGAATTTCAGTTGGCGCCCATAAACGAAACGTAGCCAAACTTGAAGTCCAACCACTTCTTGTGAACCGATTAGAACTTTGATTTTTGGCGAATTGATGAGATAGATTGTATTTTATTTCGTCATCCACACAACATGCACATTCCCATACAACCCATGCAGTCGCAAGTGTCAAAAGCTTTCTCCAAATGTCGAAATGTTATAAACATAGGTTTGGCGAACGGTCTACCCGACGGGAGGCCCTAGTCACACGACATTTACATTTACCTTTGTGCACTTTATCTTCTAAGATAAGTCGTAGGATCAGTACTGCCTCTCGTGTTCAGACATTTCTGCGGAATCTAACATTACATGCAAGCACGTTTGTACCGTCCCCGCTGTATTTATTCCTCCCACATACCAACCTTCACTCCTTTGCTTAGTTCTGGGTTCCCATCTGAGTTCTTAATATTCCTACAGCTGCTTGTCTTTTCTCCAAGATATTTTTTTAAATTTTCCTCTGGGGGACATCTATCTTTCGATAACGAAGCGTGATTCTGCAACCTTGTATTTGCTCTCTTGCTATTCTTGCTTTGTCATGTTACACTTTCTGCCAGTTTCATTTTTAAGACTTCTGCATTCCATTTACCCTGCTTCATTTGCTGAATTTTTAGTTTTCTCCTTTTTTCAGTTAAATTCAATGTCAGATGCGTTATACAATGATTTCCATGGGATATTGATCCTCCTCTATCTTCCGTATACCGTCTTCCAAAGCTACCCATTCATCCTCTATTGTGTGCAGTGTATTTCCATTACTCCATGCTTCGTTCGAGACTCTCGACAACCTCTGGTTCTTTTATTTTATCCAGGACCTTTGTTTCCTACGTTTTTTGCAATTTTATCATTTTGTTCTGCAGTTAATAACTAATAATCACTCACGTCTACCCTTGCAAATGTCTTACAGTTTAAAATACGGTTTTGAAAACTGTCATACCATTATACGTATAATTAATGAAACCTTCCGGTGTCTTCAGGTCCATTCCAAATATACAACTTTATTTCCTGAATCTTAAACCACTCATTAATAATGATTAAATTGCGCTCTGTATGAAATCCCATTAGCCACGATCCTCTTTCATTCATATAGTACATAATTGACTGTGCCAGCAACACATTTGCAAAGTAGTTAAAATATAAGGTTTTCGTAAAACCATTGGTGAGGAGCTACTGCAGAAATTTGCAGCTATAAATAATAGCCTGCCGCATAATAAGTAATGTAGTACAACTGTATCAAAATGCATTTAGGCACAGAAAATCACAATACTAAAGGCTGTTATAAAAGAACAGGAAGTTGTTCTTCTGGAGCGATTGATTTTCGAAATATTGTCGACTACATAATCTTGAATGGTACTTCATCGTATCTGTTGACTATAAAATGAGAAAACATGAATAATAAAATATCTGAAAGAATATGTAATAAACACAGCAACTTTAAGAAATTGGTATGTCTTCACCCAACTTCTTTCTTTCGTATAGTTAATCACATGTACTGCCGTACTTACAACAACCATTAACATACAAGCTGCAGACAAAACGGACGAATTTAAAATTACCGCAGCTGCGTATTTCAGCTCACCGCTGCGAGCCGTACTGGTGTGTTTCCCTCTTGTCTGAGGTACCAGGTGCTAACCGCATTTCACCCATTGCTCCGTTCTGTCCGTCATTGATTACCGTGAGCGGCTGGCTCATCAGACGGGAATGCCAGTTCCACGTGCCGCTTTCACGCCTAGGAAATTGACGTTTATATTATTTAATAACTTCTTTGTAAAACAGTATTGTACACGAGGGATACACCGAATGAGGCAGCACTGTTTTAAACAGAGTGCCCTTGTATTCGGGAGAGTGGGACTCCAATCTTTATCCGGTCATCCTCATTTAAATTTTCCGTGGTTTACATAAATCACTTCAGGCAAATGCCAGGATGGTTTATACAATAAGACCATGACCGATTATCTGTGCCGTCCTTGTCATACTAGACCTGTACGCATGTAAATGTTTGTACATGTGAATTAGGTAATTTTTGTTGCTCGTAAACTGTAATACCAAGACATGTTCAGTATCCTTGTAAAAGTCTTTGGTATTGGCGTGCATATTCCAGCCTTCGTCGCCGATGCACAGCAGTCAGCATGGCTGTATGAAACAGCCGACTGCTGCGGATCCCCATACGCAGCAACGATCGCTGGAAGGTCGTTGGGGACATATTGTTGGTAGCCCCTCGGTTCTTGGGCGGTTAGTTATTCAACAGTTGCATTTTTGTTCGCCGGTTCATGTGCCCCCAGTCGTCGTTAACCCCTGAGATCTGTGGCCCTTGGTGCACCACAATTGGCTCAGCGCCGGTTTTCGACAGCGCCATTTTACCATGCACGGTATACTTCAACCACGGCAGCACGAGCACATTTACAAACTTAGCCGTTTAAGAACTGCTTTCATTTTGACCCGGAAACCAATGATCAGGCGCTTTTGGACGTCATATGAATCGCTCCGTCTCCGCATTAACACAGTGACTACACTGCCCGACACGCTTTATTTACTCTGCACTGCTACTGCTGCCACCTGCTGGCTGAGAGTGGTTATTGCTCGTTAGCATCGAACGTAGGAAGTGCTCAATCAACGTTACTGGACCGCGTACAGTCGACAGTGTATGTGGAAAGTGTCTACAAACTGTGTTGTGAATAAAGTTTTAGCACAGATGTGATAGATTAAAATGTTAAGCGTGATGTTGAGGTTTTACTGCATGAGCAGCGAAAAGTAATAATCGACACACTTCTTTACTTTCATTATTTTGTGGTGGTAGGAGGAGGGAGAGGTTCAGCGAGATAATAGTTCGAAAAGGTTTAAAGTGGAAGTAGCGAGGTGCTGTCATTGCAAACGTAGGGTGTTTCAAAATGAATTTACGGTTTTAGGACTTTGTAGTATTTATTACATTCAGCTTATACTTATCAATAATACATCAAATGAAAGACCAACTCAGACCGTTTTTCTTACAAGTGTTCAATACGAGCATCAGCCGATACACATTGAGTCGACAGGCGAGTTCTTCCCAAACCTTGCTAAGTGTGTCTGTTGTTGTGACAATGCTGTTTCTAAAGTCGAGTACATCAGCTGGTAGCGGAGGCACACACACACGATTCTTTACGAATCCCCAAATGTAAAAATCACATGACGTCGGATCGTGTGTATACTTGGAGGTCACGCTCCTTGCGGCCAACCCAGTGGTCGGGTACAAAGTCGTTTAACCAATCTCGTTCGAGGTATGCCATTGAGGCTGTGCACTA
Source organism: Schistocerca nitens (assembly GCF_023898315.1). Classification (NCBI taxonomy): domain Eukaryota; kingdom Metazoa; phylum Arthropoda; class Insecta; order Orthoptera; family Acrididae; genus Schistocerca; species Schistocerca nitens. The sequence goes on from NC_064614.1 coordinate 825,515,967, forward strand.
TCTTCCTGCCAAATGAAGATCTATGGGTCAGCTGCATCCAGCTGAGGAAATAACTATAGTTGTAGCACATCAAGATAAGAAACATCAGTTACAGTTGCTTCACCGAAAAAGAAAGGCCTATAAATTTCTCGCAGGGATATGGCATAAAAACATTAAATTTATGGGTGTCTCGTTGCAGTTACACCATCTCTTGGGATTTGCTGAACTCCAGACGCCCCCGTTTTGTGTGTTCACATTTTTTACTCTGACATGAAATGTCGAATCATCACTGAAGACGACACGATCCAGAAAATCTTCGTCATGCAGCAGAATTTCTTTAGCGAAGTCTGTAGGCTGTAGAGCTTGTGACAACTGCAGTTAAGCACGTAGCTGTAAGCGTCTCCTTAAGTCTCCACGCAGACGTCACTGCAATTACTAACAAACAACTAGCCTTACGAACTGATTTATTGGGGCTACGCGTGAAAGACTCTGACTAGTTCAACACGTTTTTCAGCCACTCTTGGTCGTTCCAAACTCTTCCCTTTGCGCACAAGCATACAAACAAAACTGTTTGAGTTTCTCTTTCATTTAAGTATTATTTGAAACTGTAAGTTGTATGTAATAAACGCTACAAAGCCTTGAAAGTCGTATGTTCGCTTTGGAATACTCTGTAATAGAGTACGGGTAGTTTGCAAGCGGTGTTACCGTGTTACGCTATCTCAAACGTACGAGATACGGTTTCTGACTTTAATATTTACCGTATTATGTTAAATCTTTAACAAAACATTGCACCTCATAATGAGTAGAATATGGCAGCATTTAAAATTTTTAAATTCGACCAGTAATTTATGAAACACAGACCACTGAATTTTTGTTACCCGTGGAAGCCATTAGATAGCAAACCGCGACTGGAATTGTGCGACCGAGTGACCGTTTGAGCCATTTAGTAATACAGATGTTCCATCATCGCTCTTCAAAGACAAAAATATTTCGATGATTTTATTTTGTTTGTAAAATATTGTAGGTCATATTTTAAAGCTAGCTAGAATTGATCTGTAATATACCAGTATGCTTTTCAGTGCTCGAGTCTAGTGACAGCCCTTGTACCGTTGTTTGACACTTAGCCATCGTTATGGTGCGCTCTTGAAAAGGCACATAACGGCAAGAACTGAGAATATCATACCAGTAAAAAATGCAAGAAAGGTACGAATAGTAAAATCGTAGTGTATTGTAAGAGCTGAAAATCGAATATGCACTGCAGGGAAGCAGGTGTTTGCCGGCCAGTGTGGCCGTGCGGTTCTAGGCGCTTCAGTCTGGAACCGCGTGACCGCTACGGTCGCAGGTTCGAATCCTGCCTCGGGCATGTATGTGTGTGTTGTCCTTAGGTTAGTTAGGTTTAAGTAGTTCTAAGTTCTAGGGGACTGATGACCACAGATGTTAAGTCCCATAGTGCTCAGAACCATTTGCAGCAGGTGTTTGCAGAGACGAATGTTACAAGTAAGAAAGAAGTGCGAAGGGAGCCTTTTGAAACACATACCTGCTTGATATCTCCTTTATACTTTTACAAAATTAGTTTCCTGTATTTTATTTCTTGTTGTTTCTGCCTAGATACAGAAGATAGGGTAGCAATGGAAAACTGTGTAGCAAGTACCTTAGCAGACATATTTCTCAGTGCACTAGAAGAAAACTTTTTCACCTCCAATTCTCCATCCCTCAACAGAATTTTCTAGTACTACGGGAATGTAGATGGCACATTACTACTAATAGGAGACAAAAATCCATCATTTTCTTAGACCTAAAAATAAGCTATGATAATAACCAACACAAATTTGAAATTTACAGAAAAACGACTACAGACATCAACAAAAATTCATGTCACCCCAGGTCACATAAATATGCATACTTTCAACCAATGATCAGTAGAATCATAAAATTACCGCTGGAAGAACAAGCAACAAAATAGAGAAATCACAACACTACAATATGTAGCAGAGAATAATGAAACGACCCAGATGTAGTACTCAAAATCTACCAAGATCATATAAAGCTGAAGTAGACAACATACATAAAGAAATAACATTGAAAAGAGATGACAAAACCAAAGTTAAGTCGATATACTTACCAACAACGTACAGTGTGTAGATAGCATATCTCACAAAATAAACAAATTGTTAAAGAATAGGAAAATACAGCTAGCACCTCGAACTACCAGCAACTTGCAAACAAAGCTGAGATCAGGAAAAGCATCGTCCCTATCTTTTCTAATCCAGGTGTATACAAAATATCCTGTGACGACTGCAGTAGTTTTTAAGTTGGACAAACAGGACGAAGCTTTAATATACGATTTAAAGAACACGCGAGTGTGCGAAAGCAACCAGTCAAGTTTTTATCTACACTTAAGAGATAAAAACCACAGAGTGAACACGACAGGATACGCCTTGAAAATTGTACACAGGATACCAAAAGATCAAACCACGGACATTTTGGAAGAACTAGAACGTTACACCACACACACACACACACACACACACACACACACACACACACACACAAATAGATATCGGAATGATATCCTAAACGAACAAATGGACCTCAAACATAAACATTATCTGGAAAACTTTATTAACATAATCGAGAAAGAAAAGAATGAACACAACACGATAAACGAGAAACAACATGCAACATTAAGATCGCACATTTAAATAAAGCTCAATTATCTCTGGCAAAAAGTCTCTGGCTATCTAAGGTATAATTTACTTCTAAATATAATGCATCAATTGAATGATCTATCATTTGAAAACTGTCAAAAAGTAACACGAAATTTCTGTATAAGGTAAATACGTGACCTATGTTAACAACGCAGTAAATAAGATAAATTACTTTCCAAGATGTTCATGGACGTCTCTCCATCTACACGTAGGAATAATATAAGAGAGAAATCTCGTAGTTTCCAGAATGAGATTTTCACTCTGCAGCGGAGTGTGCACTGATATGAAACTTCCTGGCAGATTAAAACTGTGTGCCCGACCGAGACTCGAACTCGGGACCTTTGCCTTTCGCGGGCAAGTGCTCTACCATCTGAGCTACCGAAGCACGACTCACGCCCGGTACTCACAGCTTTACTTCTGCCAGTATCAGTCTCCTACCTTCCAAACTTTACAGAAGCTCTCCTGCGAACCCAGCAGAACTAGCACTCCTGAAAGAAAGGATACTGCGGAGACATGGCTTAGCCACAGCCTGGGGGATGTTTCCAGAATGAGATTTTCACTCTGCAGCGGAGTGTGCGCTGATATGAAACTTCCTGGCAGATTGAAACTGTGTGCCCGACCGAGACTCGAACTCGGGACCTTTGCTTTTCGCGGGCAAGTGCTCTACCATCTGAGCTACCAAATCACGACTCACGCCCGGTACTCACAGCTTTACTTCTGCCAGTATCCGTCTCCTACCTTCCAAACTTTACAGAAGCTCTCCTGCGAACCTAGCAGAACTAGCACTCCTGAAAGAAAGGATACTGCAGAGACATGGCTTAGCCACAGCCTGGGGGATGTTTCCAGAATGAGATTTTCACTCTGCAGCGGAGAGTGCGCTCATATGAAACTCTCGTAGTGTTACACAGACGTAGAATAAAATGTTTTATAAATACAATGTCAACAGGAACACTTCAAGCTTTTCGTGTACCAGTGTAAAAACATAAGAAATAAAATATTTGCAGCTAATTTTGTAAAAGTATAAAGATGATGTCATATTATGACCTTATGCAAGTTGCTGGTCCAGCAGAAAAGTTATTTGAAGCATGCATCGTTGTTCGTGAGTAACTCCCATGTTTCAGAAGCATACTTCACTAAAACTGCAAGACTCGCAAAAAACGACAGCTATCTCCAAGTTTCCGTCCGTAATACTCGTCGTGGTGTAGCTGCAGTATGGGGCAGGCGTGTCACAACATGTGAACAAATCCCTCCGCTCCGTACCGTCACATCGAATTAATTATTTCGCGCCTCCTGGTAGTCAACTCAATGTACAGATTCGTAAAGCAGGCTGCTGTCTCACATTCCCAGACAATTCGTGTCAGCGACTGCAGAGGAGTTACAATAGAATTTTTGTTTTGTTTTTTGGATTTTTATTCCATTGCAAAATTTGCAGTTTTGTTAATGAAATGGCATATAAATCTTTTACAAACTCGAATGGGAAGAATTTTTTTTTTGTTTTTTAATATCGTCTGCATCTTTTAAAAAGATAGAAATATTACATCCATTACCTCAAGTCACATAAAGTCTGTAAAGTTTAATATAGAAGGCTGTGGATCGCAGTATTACAACGAGCGCGGTAGCGCAGTGGTTAGCACACTGGGCTCGCATTCGGGAGGATGACTATTCAATCCCACGTCCTGCCATCCTGATTTAGGTTTTCCTTGATTTCCCTAAATCGCTTCACGCCGATGCCGGGATGGTTCCTTTGAAAGGGCACGGCCGACTTTCTTCCCCATCCTTCCATAATCCGAAGAGACCGATGACCACGCTATTTGGTCTCTTCCACCAAATCAACCAACAGTATTGCAAAGACGAAGGTGTGTTGGTTCTATTGACAGCACTGTCGTAAACAGTACAGTAGCTATTCATAATATTAACACATGCAGTACGTAGAAGTTTTAAGAATTCTGTTACCACAGTGACCACTGTGGATACCGGAAAGGTTATCGACCTTTAGATTCTGACAAAACACTGTTATAATGTAGATCAGCGAACCAAGGGGAACATATCTGTAATAGAAGCCATGAAGGAATAAGTGGTGGACTGAAGACCTCTGCAGCTATTGAAATTTTCAGTCGATCTGCGAAACGGGTGTTTGGTATTGTAAGTTCTTAGGCGACTGGGACTCAACTATACTATGGTGTAATCATTAGGAATCACACTGATGATTTGTTCAGAATGTGGCGCGGAGTATGGACTAGTTTACAGTATTCCACACACTGTCAACATATGACAAACTAATACCATCAACTTTGCCCTCCCAGCTTGGGTTCATGGTGCAAGTAATGCAAGGCCCAATACGCAAATGCTTCATACGGCTAGAAACTTTCCATCCCAGTGGAAATCATATGTCCCATTTACCGCGATTGGCACATCCTTACTTGTTGGAGTGTCGACATGGACAGACTCAGAATCCAAATGAGTATTTCAAAAATTCCATAAGGACTCGCATACCAAAAAGTATTTTCGTAGGAGACAGACACTAAAGCCCAGCCTGTGATTCTGTTATTGCTTTTAATAGTGGCAACATTAATACGGTGAAAGTGCTACAGCGAAGTGCATCACATGACTTGAACGGATGGCCAAGGTTCGTATCGATAAAGAACAAACAGTATTCAGACGAAATGGCCACAATGGAGTGCAGAACAAAGAAAAGAACGAGATCCAAGGAAAATAATCAAGACGATGCTACAGAGTATGGTACATGGTGCTTCTGAGTGAAAATAAAAAATAAAATATATATTGATTTTCAATGGAGAAATAACACAGATAACCGGCTGCAAATACTTGTTAAATACATTTACTTAGATTTCGACACCTCTAAGGATGCCGTCATCAAAATGAAAATTTAAAAGGCCTATAAATAATACATAGAAAAATAAATTTGACGGAAACATTAACCAAAATGAAAAATGTCATAACGGAGAAAGGTTAGTTTTTCAAAGTTATACTGCGAGAAGCCAGTAGTCAAAGTTTAGAGCAGACATACTCAAGCTAAAAATTACTGCAATGATTTTAGTTCATTGTACGAAGAGCATTACTTTTAATGTTCTGTAAAACTTTCATCTCCACTGCTACAGTGGTTTCTGAAATACAGGAAAGCCAAGTGACAAAATTTAACATCGTCGATACAGGGCGTTCCAGCTCCCCTTAAAATAATAACACACACGGTTTAGGGTTACAGAGTCACAAACGGTGACCATATTGTGTATCTGTTATGTGAGTTAAAAACTTGGAGAGAAGCTCAATCCATTGAATTGTCGTGCAGTTTTCTTCTGAAACCCCAGAGGAAGATGCGAATGCCGGTCCGGCACACAGTTTTAATCTGCCAGGAGGCTTCAAATCTGGATCTATCTTGGGTTAGAGAAGACGTGCCCAATATGGAGGACCGCTGGCCACGTGCGGCATTGGTCTACGGCGTTTGCGGCCCGAGGCTGTTTTCAGGAACATTATGTGTAAGCCAGAGAATTTTTCCTGAAACCCAAAACTGCGAGGTGGCGCAGTGGTTAGCACACTGGACTCGCATTCGGGAGGACGACGGTTCACTCCCGTCTCCGGCCATCCTGATTTAGGTTTTCCGTGATTTCCCTAAATCGCTTCAGGCAAATGCCGGGATGGATCCTTTGAAAGGGCACGGCCGACTTCCTTCCCCATCCTTCCCTAACCCGAGCTTGCGCTCCGTCTCTAATGACCTCGTTGTCGACGGGACGATAAACACTAAATCTCCTCCTCCTCCTCCCGAAACCCAAAACTGCATCTAATTCAAGTGTCTGCGAATTTTAAATTATTAATATAGAAAACTAGGTGTTAATGCAGCCAAATGTGACCTCCTAAAGCACCCACATGCCAAGCACTAGTTCTTTGATATTTTTGACCATCGTTGGATGCTTGGTAGTCTTTGAACATAAAGTGGTTCTAGTTCTCACTTGTATATAATCTTTGGTTATAATGACGAAGGATCTTTCCAACGAGTTAGATCTTTCACACTGCATTTGTTGTCAGATGCGTAGTGTAAATTGTGTTGAGCTGCCAATAATTCTGATGATGACGGTGATGATGATTTTGCCTTGTGGGGCGCTCAGCGGTGTGGTTATCAGCGTTCGTACAAATTCCCAGTGTTTTCACTCAGCCCCCGGGCGGAGAAAATCCGCAACCCGGGACCATGTGATACAGAGGCAGCACCGCTAACCACTAGACCACGAGCTGCGGACGGGGATAGCTCTGTTTTCCAGTGCTATTCTAGTCAGTGTCAAAGTGAAATGATTATGGCTGCTGAATACAGTAAGAAAATAAAGAAGTTTCGAAGGAAGGCATATCATTTAAGATCAGGTGGCCAAACATTATTTATTTACTGAAGTAAATAAAACGCCGTGTATTTGATTTATAACGAAACGGCTTCAATTCACAAGGAATATGTCAAGCGACATTAAAAAATGAAACATGCTTCATAATGTGATAAATTGGAGGGACAGTTTCGTCAAGACAAAGTGCTCGAACTTAGAACTAAACTCTAGGAATAGCAGTTAATTTTGAAAAACAAATCTCCTCACAGCCCGACTCACTCGTCAGTGCGAGTTACACCGTTGCGGAAATTATTGCAATGAAATAAAAACAATTTTCTTGTATCGGCATGTCAAAGAACGCCTTGAAAGCGTTGCTGATGTTTTAGCATACGACAAGAGGGTGCAGTTTACTGACTTAAGTTTAAGGCTGCAGGCACTCTAGCTCACCATACTAACGAATAAGCCACCTGCGCTGATAACACTTCAAAACGGCGAGCCACAGAGTTTGAATTTTGTTCTCTTTTATCCAATGATAGCTGTGATGCAAGCGATACTGCGCAGTTGCAATTTTCGTGTGAGGAATCGATAAAGACTTTAATCTTACGGACAATTGGGTGCTCTGGTCGCTCTTGAAGGCATCACAAATCCAAAGATTTACTGTAGGGCGATGTTGAAACCATAAGCAGGCTTGGTTTGGAACTTACAAATCAGTCAGCGCTAACAACTGATGGAGCTCTTTCATTTTCAGGAATTCCAGAAGTATTATTAAATACAGAAGTAGCTAAGATGGGAAATAGTTCTGTTAACAACTTTGTCAAATAAGATTGGACGCCTCTGGATTAGAGGGTGAAGTTGAGTAAGTAGTTCGTTTGTCAGAACTTGTGGGTACTTGCTGTTGCAGGGATCTATTCAACAATCTTCATAAACGAAATAAGAGCATCATGACGTAATTTTTAAACCATGAAGACCAGAGGTATCAAAGTAAAAACTATTTCATCAAGTCCGAATTTTTGAAGTGGCGCATATTGGAAGATTAGGTACATGTTTTTGTGGAAACAGCTCATGGACCATTTAAAGACGTAGTAGAAACGGGACTTCTCCTCGGAAAATGCTTGTTTACGAGTCTTTGTGTAATCTTGTGAAAATGCCCGTATGGCACTTTGCTATAGAATTAAAATACTCGTATTTTATGATCTATTCTTCTGCATACGTTTTCTGGAAACCAGATAATAACGGCCTTGAAGTACCTGCAGGCAAATCTTAATCGTTATTTGTTTCTTTTATCTATGCGTGTCAGGAACGTTATCAATATCTGAGATTACGGGTAAGCACAGGTAGTTATCGCAGCATCCGCTCAATGCTCTTTGTGTATCCATCTGCTCCCCACTTCAAGAACTTTGTCTGTTGGCTGATAAGTCTCGGGAACAGACGGTAGGCTGATCACATTTATGCTCATAGCATGTATCGTGAAACGATGTCGACCAGAACTAATTCCATTCGATGTCCTCGTCAGGTATCCATGCGTGGAATAATTCTTTGCTGTCAATAACTGTGTACTCGAAGGTTCTTCAGTCATGGAAGAATCGGGAAGAATGACAGTTTGCCCTTAGGCCCAGCGGTGAAGCTCGACTTATTTCCATTTGTTTAGTGTTTTTATAACAAGTGCTATGTTTGGTGAAATGGGTCCCCAGTGTTAATTAGAGGTATGGTTTATGAATCGACCGTGTGCTTCCGTCTCCACTACAATTCCTTACATGTAATATTTATTGACTGTATATCGTTATGATATAAATGTTTGCAGGTTCGCCTTATTTGAGGAAAAATATTGTAAGAAAGGTAAATTCTTTTCTGTTATCACCACAAGAAGTCAAGCGTAATATGCAGTTGCTGATAATTTTTGTTGAGTGGACAACCAACTGTGGTATTTAATCAAAAACTTACTAAAATCGGTGACCCTCTGGTATTTGCGCTAGCACTTACACTTGAAATTGTTTTCCACATTAGTACAACCTAGGGTTACTTTCAGGTCACAGGAACAATATGTATACAGGGTAGTCCATTTAAAGTTTCGAATGAGATTATCTCGAAAACTATACATCGGGTAAAAACAGTGGGTAAGACGAGTTCGTAAGCTCAAAGGGGGACATCAAATGATACTACACGTGACCTCCTGCCCATGCCCCCTTGGGTGGGGCGGGGGGCAACTTTTAAATCTTAAACGGAAACACCCATTTTTATTGCAGATTCGGATTCTCAATAAAAAAGTAATCAGGTTTTGTCTGACACATTTTTTTAAAACATTGAGAGATGGCGCTGAAATAGAGAAAAAGGTAAAATTGGGGAAGAACTCTGATTTATTTAGAATTATCCGAGAAAGACTCGTCAAATCGATAAAAAATGTGCACCAATTCTTTCATTACGCCAAATTAAGCTATTTTTGTACAAAATGTGTCCCCTTGCCTCTCACATGTTGTGGTGCTTCATTAGTGTGAGTCCCCTTGCCTCTCACATGTTGGGGTGCTTCATTAGTGTGAGTTCCCTTGCCTCTCACAATTTGGGGTGCTTAATTAATGAAATTAGCCAAGAAGAAATTGTTCAAAATAATCCCCATTTGCTTCAATGCATAAAGTCAATCATCTGCGAAAGTTGTCCACTCCGGCCGCGGTGGTCTAGCGGTTCTGGCGCTGCAGTCCGGAACCGCGGGACTGCTACGGTCGCAGGTTCGAATCCTGCCTCGGGCATGGGTGTGTGTGATGTCCTTGGGTTAGTTAGGTTTAAGTAGTTCTAAGTTCTAGGGGACTGATGACCTCAGATGTTGAGTCCCATAGTGCTCAGAGCCAAAGCTGTCCACAGTTTTGAGCAGCACATCCCGTGGTATGGCTGCGCACACACTCTTCGCATGTGTTGATCCATATGGTTTCGGGTTGTGGGCTGTCTTTCAGAAACAATATTTTTTAAATAACCCCACAACAAAAAATCAGGAGGTGTTAAGTCTGGTGAACGTGGAGGCCACTGAATTGGTCCGCCGCGTCCTATCCTCCGACCAGGGTACCGTAAATTTAAAACGTTTCACACATTTTTAGCATAATGAGGAGCTGCTGTGTGCTGTTGGAACCACATTCGTTGCCTAGTTTCTGAATCAATATCTTCCATTAGCTCCAACAAATCATTGCGTAGAAGTTGTAAATAAGATTCCCCAGTAACATTTCGGTCAAAAAAATACGGTCCTATCAAGTAACCGTTTAAAATTCCACAGCAGACCATTAACGACCATTTGCGTTGATTGTCAACGGGTCTGTGCCAATGCGGATTGACAGGGGACCAATAATGACAATAACGACGATTTAATTCGCCACTGTTTTTTAATGTGGCTTCATCGGCGAACAGAACGTATCTAAAAAAATCATTGTCACCTCTTATCATTTCCAAGGCCCATTGGCAGAAATGCACGCGCATTTGCATTTCTTTCGGTGTTAATGGCTGTGTCAGTGTGATATGATACGCATGATACTTATGTGCCTTCAAAATCCTCAAAACAGTTGATTTCGATATTCCAGTTTGTCTCTGATTCACACGACTACTAATTTCGGGATCCAGTTGAACACAGGCGAGAACGGTAAGGGTACGAGCGTCATTTTCATTGCATTCGCGATGACGAGGTGGACGGTGCATGTATCCATTTCGAGCTCGTTGAGTGCAATTTCGAATAATGTTTTCGCTTGGATGTCGTCTGTTTGGGAAACGATCCGCTTACAGTAGCGCAGCTGCAGCGTAATTGTTATGGCATTCACCTAAAATTAACATCTTATCAACAATCTCTGTAGGAGGATAGTGAGCCATGTTTCGCTAAAGAATCATTTACTTTCGTCAGTTGATGTTTACGGTTCACAATCTGAAAGTGAAGTGAGGTCTGATCGCATTGCACAAACATTTATACTGAGCCATAATTCGCAGTTTTGCCACGGTAGCGCCTTAGTCGGGTGAGTAATGCAGTTGTGAAGAGTTTCCTAACGAGATTTTAATGCCATTCCGCATCCCTCCATCAAAAACTGTGGCGGGTAGGATACATTTTGTAGAAAAGGAGTTTAATTAGGCGCAATGAAAGAATTGGTGCAAATGTTGTATCGATTTGATGCGTCCTTCTCGTATCATTCTAAATGAATCGGAGTTCTTCCCCAATTTTAATTTTTCGCGACTTCAGCGCCATCTGTCAATGGTTTAAAAAAAATTTTCAGACCAAACTTGATTACTTTTTTATGAAGAATCCGAATCTGCAACAAAAATGGGGGTTTCTATTTAAGATTTAAAAGTTGCCCCCCCGCCCCACCCAAGAGGGCGGGGGCTGGGGGTTACATGTAGTATCATTTGATGTTCCCCTTTGAGCTTACGAACTTTTCTTACCCACTATTTTTACCCGATGTATAGTTTTCGAGATAATCCCATTCAAAACTCCAGATGGACCACCCCGTTCCACATCTCTTCCTAAAGCATAGGACCGATTTCAACCAAGCTTGACACAGTTAACCATAGGCATCATTGCCGGGCTGGAGGAGAGGGGTGGGGGCGGAGGGGTGCCGGGGGGTGAACGCCCCACAACCACCCCAATATTTTTTGAAAAGCAATTTCAGTTTTTTGAATCTTAGTTGACAAAAGTGAAACGGTTGAATGAATATATACAAGTTTAACTAATTACACATAAATCTATTGAGCAGTAAGAACTAACAGTTTGCTGGATTTACTAACGTGCCAGTCAATCAAACCAACTTATATCATACACTTCAAAGATAACATTCCGAGCTCCAGAGAATCGCACTGGTACGACTATGAATCATGGAGGTCCTGGACAGATAAGTACAAATTTGCTTGGTTTTGCTGTAAGTCCGTTGGTGGGGTGACTGCAGACGGCTGGCAACAGAAGACCACGCACAAGTTGCTTATAGTCTGATGTCGGTATAATAATAAAGTTATAGTCAGTGCACGTGTGAAGAGGAATTGCTACGGAGAGAACTCAAGCAATTCATCAGTACTGTCTTTTTGATGGTGCAAAGGATGTTTCAGGTGAGGAACAAATTACTTTTGTGTAATATAGTGTGACAACAATTTAGATTCTCATGAATGTTAGTTGCGGCTCTGTAAATCTCATTACGTATGTGTAGCACTTATCTGCACTCGTCTGTGATGTTCCTCTTAGACTGCTGCTACCTGAAAGTAATATATGATCGAGCAGGGAGTCATAAAGGGACTCAACCAGTTATAACAGACAAGCAGCCTTTGGCAGATTATATACCCTGTGGATCTCATTGCTGTTGTTTGGTTGTGAAAGCAAGCTTCAAAGTTTCAAGAAATGGCAAAAATTACACGAATCAGCTCATCAATGAGGAATACCATTTTGAAACACATAAGTAAAAGAGAAGTTCATGCATATTATTGAATATGCGGCTGAAGGACACGTCAGTAATGTTGCCAAGCTGAAGCCTTTGTTTCCTATTAGATGACTATAACGGCGGTCACAAATCAATGAAATTTTGGAAAAATATCCTTTGGTTCTCCAGACACTGAATGAACTAACAGGACAGGGGTATGAAGGGTCCATTGGTGTGCTTAGCGTTTTTCAGGCTGGCAACATACAACTTGATTCCATAATGGGACATTAAACAATTGACCTCCTAGAAATCTTGAACAAGAGTTTCCATGGAGAAAAAAGCCCAGTCTCAGGACTTTATTCAACAGCTGAATTTATAATTGAGACCGTTAACAAACTCAGGACGAATGAAACGTTTTCTTCCTTATACGAAGAATATAATGTTAAGTTATGCAGGCATGGCTTACAACTGCTGCAACTTCCAAGGATAAAAGTGAGTTCCTAAGTGGTTGCTCGAAGGCACGAATCGATGTAGATTTATATCGCTTGAAAAACTTTACAGGTAGGAATATATTGAAATCATAGCTATGGCTGCCCAAGGGCTTAGATATAGAATACGTGACCGACATGGCATGAAAAAACAGATTTCCTTGGAAAAAATATTATTGGAGGAAAAATGACTGATGTGGTAGTTCCATACCCGGAAATCGACGTTCAGTCTTCGAAAACAGAACATGAACTTGTTATTACTTTCTTGCATGCTATGTGGTTCTTTAGTGGATAGAGGAGTGAGGGACAGATGCTGTTTATGAACAGAGAATTAAGATATTAATTTATTCTACATCTAATATCAAGTAGTAAAAATAATATATAACTTTTTTGCTGTATTTGCAGCGTCAGTTGCTAACAGTAGTTGTGAATGCAGAAATATATGCAGATACCCCAGATTTACAAATAAGTCAGTCTTCAATGCAATAACTATTCAGTAGATCACGAGCCGTGACCACTATGACGGTCTTAAATGTTATTCTTCTGGGCAAACACACAAAACGGTCTCAGTGCATGAATGTTCGAATTGTACGCACTGGAGCTTCGAAGACGGGATGCTTTCGTCTAATTGGCAGCGACATAATCGTTCGTGGCAGCGCCCTCGTGTAGCGGTGGCTTACCTGGCGGCGCGCGTATTTGAAAGTGCGGCCGACCGGATAGCGGCCGATATCGCACCCCTCGCCACGCAATTTGGAAGGCACGAGGGAGGGCTGTGCCGTGGACTTCGATGAGGCTCGGACAGAGCAGACCAACCCGCGTCCCGACATTGTATGTTGCGAGCGGTAGGGAAACTGCACTGGAAGGGGTGCTGGGAGTGTGTCAGCCCCTGGCCGACGGAGACGGTGTCGATGTCCGTACGAGAGACAACCTCCGGCGTTGACGACAACGGCGTCGCAGGTCGGCAGGCGGAGACTTCCATCGGTGTGAGGGCCGTGAGTAGAGGCACCCGCTCGGTAAGCCGCGTAGGAGGTTGCGTTGCGGCGGATGGGTGTGGCTGCGTAGCGGGGCTGGACTTCGTGAAGACATGTAATATACACTCCTGGAAATGGAAAAAAGAACACATTGACACCGGTGTGTCAGACCCACCATACTTGCTCCGGACACTGCGAGAGGGCTGTACAAGCAATGATCACACGCACGGCACAGCGGACACACCAGGAACCGCGGTGTTGGCCGTCGAATGGCGCTAGCTGCGCAGCATTTGTGCACCGCCGCCGTCAGTGTCAGCCAGTTTGCCGTGACATACGGAGCTCCATCGCAGTCTTTAACACTGGTAGCATGCCGCGACAGCGTGGACGTGAACCGTATGTGCAGTTGACGGACTTTGAGCGAGGGCGTATAGTGGGCATGCGGGAGGCCGGGTGGACGTACCGCCGAATTGCTCAACACGTGGGGCGTGAGGTCTCCACAGTACATCGATGTTGTCGCCAGTGGTCGGCGGAAGGTGCACGTGCCCGTCGACCTGGGACCGGATCGCAGCGACGCACGGATGCACGCCAAGACCGTAGGATCCTACGCAGTGCCGTAGGGGACCGCACCGCCACTTCCCAGCAAATTAGGGACACTGTTGCTCCTGGGGTATCGGCGAGGACCATTCGCAACCGTCTCCATGAAGCTGGGCTACGGTCCCGCACACCGTTAGGCCGTCTTCCGCTCACGCCCCAACATCGTGCAGCCCGCCTCCAGTGGTGTCGCGACAGGCGTGAATGGAGGGACGAATGGAGACGTGTCGTCTTCAGCGATGAGAGTCGCTTCTGCCTTGGTGCCAATGATGGTCGTATGCGTGTTTGGCGCCGTGCAGGTGAGCGCCACAATCAGGACTGCATACGACCGAGGCACACAGGGCCAACACCCGGCATCATGGTGTGGGGAGCGATCTCCTACACTGGCCGTACACCACTGGTGATCGTCGAGGGGACACTGAATAGTGCACGGTACATCCAAACCGTCATCGAACCCATCGTTCTACCATTCCTAGACCGGCAAGGGAACTTGCTGTTCCAACAGGACAATGCACGTCCGCATGTATCCCGTGCCACCCAACGTGCTCTAGAAGGTGTAAGTCAAACTACCCTGGCCAGCAAGATCTCCGGATCTGTCCCCCATTGAGCATGCTTGGGACTGGATGAAGCGTCGTCTCACGCGGTCTGCACGTCCAGCACGAACGCTGGTCCAACTGAGGCGCCAGGTGGAAATGGCATGGCAAGCCGTTCCACAGGACTACATCCAGCATCTCTACGATCGTCTCCATGGGAGAATAGCAGCCTGCATTGCTGCGAAAGGTGGATATACACTGTACTAGTGCCGACATTGTGCATGCTCTGTTGCCTGTGTCTATGTGCCTGTGGTTCTGTCAGTGTGATCATGTGATGTATCTGACCCCAGGAATGTGTCAATAAAGTTTCCCCTTCCTGGGACAATGAATTCACGGTGTTCTTATTTCAATTTCCAGGAGTGTAGTTTGATCTACGGCAGGATCACTGAATTCACGGAGCCGTAGCTGTTTTTGATGGCGCTGATGCCTGCCTGAGCTGCGGCGAATAGTCTATGCAGTCTGCCAGCTGATCTAAGAACAACGCCGGTTTCCCATTAATGTGACTTGTTGTACACTCGATATTCACCTCTGAAACTTCATGGTGAGGTGAGCGATTAGGACGAAGCAAATTCAGCAAGCTCCAATGACGTCTGCAGCAAAATGTCAGGAGTAGGAAAAGTTCGATATGAACTCAGAAACATCAGGATGGCGTCTTCACGTGGATGTGAAGCTGGATGTTTGGACATTTGCGTGCTGAACGAAAGAAACGTTCGGCCTCACTGTTAGTCTGGTGCTGTCCTGACATGCATGTACATCTACGTGATTACTCTGCTATTCACAATAAAGTGCCTGGCAAAGGGTTCAATGAACCACCTGCAAGCTGTCTCTCTACCATTCCTCTCTCGAACGGCGCGCGGGAAAAACGAGCACTTAAATTTTTTATGTACGAATCCTTATTTCTGTTATTTTATCGTGATGATCATTTCTCCCTATGTAAGTGGGTGCCAACAGAATGTCTTCCCAATAAGAGGAGAAAACTGGCGAGTGAAATTTCATGAGAAGATCCCGTCGCAACGAAAAACGCTTTTGTTTTAATGATTGCCACTCCAATTCACGTATCATGTCTGTGGCACTATCTGCCCTATTTTGCGATAATATTAAACGAGCTGTCCTTCTTTGTACTGCTGTATTCCATTGTGTTTGCAAAACTGTGCAAATTTCTTGCCAGAGAAAGGAGGTCAACCTTCAGAAACAATTGTTTGCGGGAAGCCTTTGAGAGAAAATACAGAGGCGAGCGCCTTCATAGTGCTGGAGGAATTCGCCGATTGCGTTGGGATAAAAAAAAAGCGTATTTGCTGAAGGCATCGACGACAATCAACCAACGTGCTTTCCAAAAGTGACCAGCAACGTCTGTGTGGAGTACCAGAATGTGACCAGGAGAAAAATTCCTGGCACGGAGCAGCCTGATTGTCCGCACAAGCGTGACTTTGGGTGTGCCGTCATAGTTTTATTAGCTTATCTAAGCTAAGCGACGTATAATGTTGGTGCGCCAGCTGCTTAGTGTGAACTACTCCCCAGTGACCTCTACGTAGAAGACTTAGCACCTGCTGTAGCAATGAGGTGGGGATTAACAGTCTTGTCTGTTCGTTAGATGTGTGAAGCAGAATCACATTATTCAGAAGTGATAACCTGTTCTGATGCACAAAATATCTTCTCACTAAGGTATCGGGAACACATTTCTGAGGGCGCGGCCTAGCTTTGCGATTGTAACTTTTTAGCAGCCGTAGTGATTGGTCATACTCCATGGCGTGTGAGATCTGCCGTGTATCGATAGGAAAAAAATCCAGTGCTTGCGAATCAGAAGAACCGATATGAAAACAAGAAGCTTCCGATGCGTCCAATGCTGCATCTGTGCCGACAGGTAAATGAGACAATGTGTCAGTGTTTGCATGTTGCGCCGTCGAGCACTGGTAATGGGACAATATTAGAGCCACGCGGTCGGGAACTTATTTCGACGGATGAAATAGAGCAGTCAAAGGCCTATGGTCTGTGACCAGGAAACATTTTCTGCCAAACAGGTAATGATGACATTTGGTGACATATGTTATAGCCAGGTATTCCCTCTCCAGCTGACTATAATTAATCGAAGCATTGTTCAGAGTTTTGGAAGCGTCGCTCTGTTTTGTCAATTTTGTGGAATAAAACTGCCCCAGTGCCATGGGATGACACATCGGCTGCAAGCACAAGTGGTTTGAGCGGATCGTAGCGCGTAAGGCAAGGTTGACGAAGCAACGCGTTTTTCTGTTGACGAGTGACAGGGTGATGGATGGTGAGGGTGGGGGAGAGGGATGTCGAGTGCATCCCTATTTGACGAGCTACCCTGGGGTAAAATCCACTGATGCCACCGAGAATGTAAATGTCGAGAAAAAATGTGATTTACTTAACCGCCTGTGATATTTATGTTAGTCTACCTCATGGCTTCCACCCCATTACACCATCCTACGTTTCCATTTCGCATACTGTTGTCACTTTCATATGACGTTTCAATCACAGCACCTGATCAGTGCTGGAGACAATATTAGCGAAGTCTGAGATAGATGAAATTCCTGCTTTTCACATATACGTGTTTTTAATGCATTATAGAGAAGGTATTATCAGAGATTTTTTTCTTTGTACACGTCTATGGCAATGCATGTTTCGAATTCCTTAAGTTCAATGGACTTCATGTACAATTAATCTAAAACGGAGCGTTGGTAGAATGACTGTCTGTACGCCTCCATATGAGACCTCATTTTTCGTATCTGGTCTTCGTGATCCTTATGTACAATGCATGTTGGCGGTGGTAGAATCGTTTGGTAGTTAGCTTCAAATGCCATTCTCTGAATTGTCTGTATAGTGTTCCTAGAAAAGAACGCCGTCCTCCAAGGATGCTTTGAGTTCTCAAAGCATCTCCATGGCACTTACAAGTAAGGAAATGTAACAGCCACCCGCTAAATTCCTTCGATGTCTTCCTTCAGTCTGACCTGGTACAGATCAAAGACACGCTAGTAATACTGCATCCGAAGGTCTGTTCTTCCTACTCATCAGCATTAACTTGCATTTTCCGCATTTAATGCTATGGGCCATTCATCACACCAGCTGGAAATTTTGTATAAGTCGCCTTGTGTCCTCCTACAGTCACTCAACTTTGTGATGTCTTATCGTTCACCGCAACTTCGTCAGCAGACTACCGTCCGCCGAATCATTTACGTATAAAGAGAGCAGCAGCGATCCTATCGCACTACTGACGATATCCTTGTCTCTGACTTACACTCACCGTTGAGGACAGCATATTGGATATAGCCACTCCCATGTCTCTCAGCCTATTCCATATGCTCGTGCCTTCATTAACAGGCTGCAATGGGACATCGCGTCGTATACCTTCCTGAAATCTAGAAATATTGAATCTATATGTTACCCTTCCTTTACAGTTCTCGATATATCATGTGAAATAAAGGCATGTCCGGTTTCGCATGAGTGATGCTTTCTGAAAACCGTGCTCATTCATGAACACAAACAGCTTAGCCTCAAGAAAGTTTATTATATTTGAACTGAGGATACCTACAAGGATTCTGAAGCAAACCGAAGTTAGGGATATTGGTATGCAATTTTGCAGGTCCATTTCTTCACCTTCCATATATATATACTGGAGTCGCCTGCTCTTTTTCTTCCAGTTGTTTGAGTCTTTGTGTTGGACGAGAGAGAGGGAGATTCATGATAAATGCAGACCGAGTAACGGACTAATGCCTTAGAGTACTCTTTGCAAAAATCGAACTGGGACGGCATCCGAACCAGATAATTTGTTTGTTTCTACGATCTTTTAGTAGGTTTTCTACGTCAGGTAAACTTATTTATATGTTGTCCAGACGGAGGGTCCGCCCGAAGGTCAAGATTGGTTCAAATGGCTCTGAGCACTATGGGACTTAACATCTGAGGTCATCAGTCCCCTAGAACTTAGAACTACTTAAACCTAACTAACCTAAGGGCATCACACACATCCATGCCCGAGGCAGGATTCGAACCTGCGACCGTAGCGGTCGCGCGGCTCCGGACTGAGCGCCTAGAACCGCTAGACCACCGCGGCCGGCGAAGGTCAAGAGACGGCATGTTTGTACGGTTCTTCATGCGAGAACGATGTCGTAAACATGAAATTTAAAATTTAGTCTTTGGTTTTGCTATCTTCAATTGCCGCTCCGGACTGGTCAACAAGGAGTTGAATGGAATTCTTAGATTCGCTTACCGATTTTACATGTGGGCTGAATTGCTAGTCGTCCAATATAAGTCAAATTATACATCATTATCGGTTTTCCATTTATGTGGACGATACTTGATTCCTAAATATACAGCATACATGTGGTATTACTTAGTGAGCCCTGCAGTACAAGGTTCATTAAAAATGTGGTATTGTCTGACTCAAAGTGGCCTTAGATCTATGACAGGGTCGGCTAATGCACAGAAAATTCGTGGTGGATTTCAGTGCATAACTGACGCTGTGTGTATATGATGAATAGAACTAAGTTCATTCTATTTTTTATGTTATTTATTTATTTATTGATTTTTGTTTCAGGAGCTATACCAGGTACCCCAGCATCGCCGTCACCACCACCATCACCGTAGAACCCACCACCACCACCATGGTTGTATATATCCTACCAGAAGAATATCAAGATGATGAAGGTGATGACGATGATGTAATTTTTCTTTATGAGTTAATAAATGTCGATTAAGAGGACTATATTTCTTTATATATAAACAAAAAGAAAAAAAATCCTCTTACCTAACATCCAACGTCGTCTACAAGATGGATCCCTTACATCAGAGTATACCACCACAACGGATGTGTGTTTGTTTGATGCTTTAGAAATATGCCATGTGATTCCTATATAGATGTTAATTCAGCTTCCGGGCAGCTGCCGATTATATCGGTGGCATTACTGCAGAGTGAGTCGGTCAAAAACAGTGTGAGGGGGCCTTTCAGTCTCTAAGTTTGCAGGAGCGTGATTCATCTGGCGCTGACCTTACACATTGCGCACTGTTGGTGTAGCTATGACAACATGTCCCCATTTCCACTGAATGGTCAAAACACACTCCTACAGCACTAACTCAGATCGCTCTGTTTCTACACAGGTTGCAGGAGGTATTAGATACAGATCTCTCCGACTTCTGCTCTGTTACGACTTAAATTGGAATGATCACAGGCGCAAAGCTGCAGGATGGCTGTGTAGAGCCTCAGGGGGCAGTTGCAAGATGTATAACGACTATCTAAAATTTAAATGTAGCTCACAGGTTCGAAAAAAGTGACTCATTTCGAGATATGAGAGTGCCAGAATTATGATTCACTAGTGATAGTAATCATAAAGGACTTCTCCATAGGATCCAACGTATGTATGTGGTTGAATGGAGAGACTTGATTCCAAATTCCAGACAGCATTTCTACCAGAGAGTGTAACACTAAAGATCCGAAAAGCCTGTGTACATTTTTACAACCTCAATCAGCACATCACAGTTTGTGATCCTTCTCAATCAACCTTCGGCTATAACCTAGTGGATATATTGCAGAAATCTGACATGGCGAGCCGGCCGAAGTGGCCGTGCGGTTAAAGGTGCTGCAGTCTGGAACCGCAAGACCGCTACGGTCGCAGGTTCGAATCCTGCCTCGGGCATGGATGTTTGTGATGTCCTTAGGTTAGTTAGGTTTAACTAGTTCTAAGTTCTAGGGGACTAATGACCTCAGCAGTTGAGTCCCATAGTGCTCAGAGCCATTTGAACCATTTTTTTCTGACATGGCATCGAGACAGAATACGTTACAAATAATGAAGAAATATAATTGGCGGCAATGAGGAAGTTGCAAATACCAGTTTCATACCACATTCCTTAGTCGAATCACTTTCAAAATTCAGTGATTTTATCCCAACGTTGCATCGTGGGCTACGTGTAACAGCACTGTTGGTCTGATAATATACACTCCAGCGATCGCTGTCTACGTTAACTATAGCGGTATTTGTCTGGAAAAACCAATTCATGTGGAGGTAATGCCATATGTCGATTTATAAACCCAGTATAGCTTTTAACATGAATACTTGTGTGCACCTGTAGAACCAAGACCGATTCTGATAATAATATAGTCGTTGCGATCGTGTTTTTTTAACATATAGCGGTTTGTAAGACGTTTACGCCTCTCTCTCTAAGACACAGTGTTAGCACGTGCAGGAAAACCTTATGAGATATGTCCACCCATCGCTTGTTTTCTCTCAGTGTTGTTTCGCTTGCAAGAAAAACTTATGAGACACGTCCATCCATCAAAGATTTTTGGTCAGTATTATTTCGTTTCGGCACCAAGCGGTTATTGGTGGAGTATTATAATTAGTAGCAGGGGATGCGTGATAGGTTCACCTTGAGCATCAGGCTTATAAAGTATGTGTGTGTGTGTGTGTGTGTGTGTGTGTGTGCGTGTGTGCGTGTGTGTGTGTTCTGACATGTGTGAAGGATCTATGTCCAGTCGTAAGCTAAGTATGGATTCGATGTAGAGCCGTTCAGGGTTGCGGTGCGGTCTGAGGCGTCTTGTCACGGTTTGTGGGGTTTCTCGCTTCGAAGGTTCGGGTTCTCCTCGGGCATAGGCGTGTGTGTTGTCCTTAGCGTTAGTTAGTTTAAGTTAGATGAAGTAGTGCGTAAGCCTAGAAACCGATGAACTCAGCACTTTGGTGCCATAGTCCTTACCACAAATTTCCAAATTTGATGTGGAATACTGTGATAGCAAAGGAGAAAGTATGTCAAGTCATAAGAATTGTCAGATATTTCTATTTCCAGAGCCATATCCATCAGCAGGGTGTATTTCCGATACTTGGCTCACTGTTGAATGTTGTCCAGTTGAGACCGTGATCGTAATTTTCAATTGCAAGTACAGAGATGTGTGCGTTCAAATGTGTGTGAATTCCAAAAGGACCAAACTGCTGAGGCCAGCGGTCCCTAGACTTACACACTACTTAAACTAACTTATGCTATGAGCAACACACACACCCATACCCGAGGGAGGACTAGAACCTCCGGCAGGAGGGACCGTGGTGTCCGCAACATGGCGCCTCAAACAGCGAAGCCACTCTGCACTGCGAAAGTACAGTGATAATATATATATATGTGGCCGGTTTGTTACAATGATTTTGTCTTCGCCGGTGGCCTGTGGCGGGAATGATTCACTTTTCAGGCTAATGGTAGAGCTGTCCGAATGGAGAGGCCTGTTGGGATGCATGAATGTAGCTCACTTAACCATGGCGTCCTCTAGACGGCCGAATAGCGGACTAATACTTTGTATGTGTTGAATAGCTTTCGTGATTGCATGGAAATTTGAGAAGATTCAATATAGACATTTGTTTGCGCTGGATATTTATTCCCTCCCATGTAAATTGCCCAGTTGACTGCTTTACATATCTCGCGTCTTTATTTAGTTGAAGGGACATCGATTGTGTTATGTGCATCTAGCAAGTGAAAGATGGGTGGAAGACACATTTGCTGGTTCTCTACACCTTAGTTGGTTTTGTAAATTATAAGAACGATTTGGAATCTTTTACGTCACCGACATTGGTATTTGGGAGTGGAAGTATCAGTTTCCTCTATTTTTTCGAGTTTTCACATAAAGGTCTTTGCAGACAGTATAAGTTTCTAGTTACTCAGTGGTTTTCAGCATGCTACACATCAGTCAAGTTTTGGGTTTCTAGAGAAACAATTACCAGTCTATATCTTCAGAACAATACTGCGCGAGCGTCACTACTGCTATGCAAGCGATATTGCTGTGTGCTTGATATCGAGATGTATCTCGTAAATGGTGTGATATTCTGGCAAACCATGTGAAATTACATATGTTCTTGTATCTCCAGAGTCTGGTGACATGTGTAGAAAGCAAGCAACCATGCAGGTCGGGCCCAGAAACAGTAATACCTTTGTACCGAGGGGAAACAAGGCTGTCTTTGTACAACAGTTCACAGAGTGACTTTGGTCTGCTGAGGGCACTCTGTTCACACATTGGGAGCAGATGACTGTCAGCTGCAGTGGATCACCACCCAACCTTGCGGGAAATATATAGTGCTGCGAGGAGTCTACCTACGGTGCATGTGGTTATGCTGTCGGTCTTCGCGGTATATGTATAAATGTCTGGCTGTCGATAGCTATGTGCATAATGCAAAAGAGCGATTTTGTATGGCTCAGGATACAAATTGTGTGTTTACTACATTGACATGGTACACAGCGATATATTGCCGGGTTGGAGATCAGTTTCACACTCTGGTATCCAAGCTTCCATCCTCAGTGGCAGTGCAGTGCAATTGAGCAAGAGTCTTTCCATATTTGACGACCTGTAGGTGACTTTTGCAGGGTTTAACTGTCAGTGCAATATGGCGATCTGTACAAAATAGTTTTGCCACTGAAAGTCGCGTCTGCAGAAAGAAAAAGGCAGACAGTGTTTCCACACCAGCAGCATCAGTAATTTGGTGGGTAAGTTCAGTAAGAGCCAATCATAATACTCCATTTATTCACAAGACATCGTTTGTGCCGGGATGTAGGAGCCTCTACATAGTGATGAGAACGTTTGCGTTTCGGAGATGTTTATTGAAAGCAGGACTTGACGATTTCCAGGAAGGTTAACACATGATGGTCAGGGTGCCACGTTAGGACCATCAGGAGAAATGCATTCGGCGTTATTCTGGCATATTTTCGTAAACAGCTCCTGTTAGGATAAGAAGTATCCATGCGGACAAGCTGAGACATCATGAAAGCGCCTACAAAAGAGACCGTTAACTATTTCTGCAAGACTTAACAATTTCCTAGAGGTAGACTTGGCTCCTATTTACATAGCCATGTGACTTCATTGTAAAATTGAGAACCTTTTAGACGCACGTGCGATGGTGAGGGACTATGCGAATATTTAGTGGCGATGCGTCAGCTACACTGGGCAAGTAAACGCATGCACAGCTAGGTGCAGATAGCATGTCCCATTAGGATCGCTAGGATCAATGCATCCTGTGCTATTCTATGAAGCATTGGAACAGATTTCTATAGCGTGCTTGTGACATGAGTATAATTGAGAACGATCCAGTTGCATTTGCGAGAGTGAATTACTTAGCAATTAGGTCTTCGGTGGACTGCATGTAGAGAGGCATTGCATCAGCAATGGTAAATACATTGCGTGTCCAGAGGGTGGCTTGGCTCTTACTACATAGACATGTTACATCAGTAAAACACTCGAAGAATTCTAACTGTATACCGGAAAATAGACTCGACTTTCACCTGCTGACTGTAGGCAACAGTGGCCCAAGAGCAATGATTCGTGTCCCTGTGTTTGTCTGTCTGGCGGAGGCTCACTGCATGCATGCATTGGAGCCTCTGATATGTTGTGGCTGAAGATAGTAGTTTTTTACGTGCAATAAGTGTTTGTGCACTGCATTATTTTCGGCTATTTACGCATAGAAAACGAGTCTATTGTATTATTTTGAGAACAGGTCTGTAGGCTGTGCTATGCATTATATCTGTGGTTTAAGAGTTGTTTGCATGTCTGCACAGCAGTTTACTGCAT
Source organism: Schistocerca nitens (assembly GCF_023898315.1). Classification (NCBI taxonomy): domain Eukaryota; kingdom Metazoa; phylum Arthropoda; class Insecta; order Orthoptera; family Acrididae; genus Schistocerca; species Schistocerca nitens. Next base: position 825,540,523 of record NC_064614.1, read on the forward strand.
TATTTTGGTAATATACTAGTAGTTTGTAGGACTGTATGCTGTGCAGTGCATTATTTCGACAGTTTACGAGTAGTGAACGTGCCTGCAGAGCGTTTTACATGCATCATTTCGGTGATTTACGAGTACTTTGCAGGTCTGCGGCCTCTGCATTGTATTATTTCGACAATCTGCAGTTAGTGAGCTTGTCTGCAGAGCGATTTACATGCATTATTTCTGTGATCTACGAGTAGTTTGCAGGTCTGGAGGGTGTGCAATGCATTATTTCGGTAATTTGCGAGTTGTTTGTGTGTGACTGTACATCGGTGTACTGCACTATTTCGATAATTTACGAGTAGTTTGCAGGTCTGTAGGCTGTGTATTGTGACCCCAAGCACGTCAGAGGAAGTCTTTTGTATCAGTGTAGTAAATAAACTACTTGAAATCCACCCCAAAATAAACTGTTCCAAAATAAATAAAGTTCACTCCTTCCTCTCTCCAGCAGCCCAAAGCATGCTGAGTCATTTTCCCGCCATTTTCCCCTCCGACCGCCATGGGATGGAATCGTTCTCCGGTGGCAGTACTGTGTACTAGATCATTTGGACTCCAGACCTCATGGTAAACACACTGTATTGACTCACTGCATGAAATTGTTTAAATAAACGCTTCATGCAAAATAAAGACTTATCTCCATCCTAACCAGCAGCCCGGCACAGGCTGAGTCCATTTGCCACCAGTTCATAGGACGATTTGGTGGTTGGATGACTTAGGCTAGTGGAGGTCGCCGAAGTGAGCTTTTTTCCCGCCATTTTTATAGGTTCGTGGAGATAGCCCAAGTGACCTTTCTTCTCCCAAAATTTAAAATTCTCGCGATTTTCCAAAGGGGGAGGGGGAGGTGGAGTGGCGCACAGGGGGTTAGGATAGTGCAGGTAGCCCAATGACCTATTATTCCACCAAAGTTTTAACTTCCCACCATGATGTCTTTGCGACGTTGCCATTTTTATCACCTTCATCTTGGATCTGCCATCTTGAATAAATTTGGTTACAATGCAGAGTGGGGTGACACGTACTTTGTCCCACTACTGATGATAAATATGGCAAGCTGTAGTCAAGCTTGAAACCTGGGCTAAATATAGGAAAGGAATTTATGTCAGAAAGCTGAAACATACAACACAATTTTATATAGGACAAAAGGTGCTACTTAGAACACATCCCAAATCCACAAAATGGAAAACTGAACCGTTAGTGGCAACTACTATACACCGGACCATACGTAATTACTAAAATCCCCTACCTGGCAGCATACACATTGGTACACGCGAACACACGTAAAGACAAGGGCCTTTATCCACACAAAGACTTGAGAATGTTTATATACTGAAGAAGGGCTGTATACTCTTTAAGTTGTGTATATATATTAGATTTAGGATGCTGGAAAATCACATTCCGGAATTTATGTTGTTAGCTGATAAGAAAAATTTTTGTTTGTGTTTTTTCTTATATGTAAAATGTATAAATGATAAGATGAGTGGATGTAACAAGGAAGAATTTTACTTTTATGTGTCTAGAGACGAAGATACTTTAAATTCAATGCTTTGCCCTGTGCATAGCCCAGTTGTAAATGACTAAACGAATGTGTGAAACAAATGGTAGTGTGAAATGCAATACACAAATCGCCGTGGCGTTAGTGGTATCAGAGCAACGCAGTTCATGCACATTAGGAACAAGCTGATCAACAAATCGCAAGTGCGTGCGCGCCAGATAGACACAGATTAAAGTGTTGGAGCACCAAAAACAAACCAACCCTATGAAACGGCACCAGCATTTGTGAAGCCTATTGTATAAACAGGGACATAGAAAATTACAGGAGAGTCTATACTACAGTTATGACTATGTACACAATACAATTAAACAAAGATAAGCTGAGGGGTTATATACACAGAAAGGGATCCTAAACTATGAGATGCTTACTTAAGTTACACTGCTATGTACATTATATCTATATATGTACAATATTTACATATTTAACTATTGAAAGTAAGCCAACTAATTATATTTGATGGGCCAGAAAAGTCTTACTGTAGGTAAACAAGCGAGTACAATATAAGTGGCAATTTGAATAAGTGAGAGCACCATACCTATAATACAAATTATGTTTCGGGATTATAAGGAAACTAGAGACACAAGAAGGACCACACCGCAAGACAAATATAGTTATGAGTCTATGATACACATGAATGTGATAGTGTGAAAGTATGTGAAGAGGAAAGGAGTTGCAGTACGTCACATACCACGATGCTGAACTAAGGTTGAGTACTATAAAACAATCAAGGGGTCGAAACCTAACTACTGTGAGCGCTGACTACCCATGAAAGCGTCAAACAGCTAATCTACATTGAAATCTTTATGCGCCTTTGTTTCTTATGTAAACACTGTTTTATGCCCGTACATAACATATAGTATTGATGATACAACTCTGTATACCTTACCATGTGAAATGGTTATCTCTTATACAATGAATACAACAATAAACATTGAGCTGTATTTTAAACACTGAATAAGTATTCCATACGATTGGTATCGTCAGATTTGTGTTGTGTTTATAAAAAACAGACGATTTTGTTCTTGGGAACATGGTTAAGACCGGCAACGAGATGTGAGCACATAAATGTCTTTCCATGAAATTTTCCCAACCCTGTAGTGTGTAGATTCTACCTGGAGAATGCTAGAGAGGCGAGGCCATGCACAGTTATTTGAGCATCACGGAAAATCTATTATAGCGACTATTGTTTACTTCTCCCCCCCCCCCACCCATGAACCATGGAACTTGCCATGGTGGGGAGGCTTACATGCCTCAGCGATACAGATAGCGGTACCAACGTTCCAACCATAAGGGAGGGGAATCTGTTGAGAGGCCAGAAAAACTATGGTTCCTGAAGAGGGGCAACAGCCTTTACAGTAGTTGCAAGGGCAGCAGTCTGGACGACTGACTGATCTGGCCGTGTAACTTTAACCAAAATGGCCTTGCTGTGCTGGTACTGCGAATGGCTGAAAGCAAGTGTGAACTACACCCGCAATTTTTCCCAAGGGCATGCAGCTTTACTGTATGGCTAAATGATGATGGCATCCTCTTGGATAAAGTAGTCCAGAGGTAAAATAGTCCCCTATTTGGAACTCCAGGCAGGGACTATTTAGGAGGATGTCATTATCAGGAAAAACAAAACTGGCGTTCTGCAGATTGGAGAGTGGAATGTCAGATCTCTTAAAGGGGTCAGGTAAATTGACATAATCTGCCTCTCTGAATATCAAGTGACCACTGGTATAGATATCTTAGACATTTCAGGATTTAAGCTAGCTTCCTACTTCTGCAGAGTAGATATGGATGGAGGAGGAGTTGCCACATTTATTAAAAACTGCCATAAATTCAAGAACATTGACATTAATAAATTCTGTGTAGACCAGCGTCTAGAACCATGTGCAACAGAAATAGAGTTCCATAACAAATCCTATATAATAGTAACTATCTACCAAGCACCTGCAGGAAATTATAATCTATTCATAAATCATCTAGAAGCTCTTTTGGGTCATTTAACAGGAAGAAAGAAAGAAATTTTGATTGCTGGTGACTTTAATACAGATTTTCTAATGCAATCTTCCAGTAAACATTTACTGCAGTTAGTAATGTTGTCTTTCAATCTAACTCACACTGTAAACTTTCCAACTAGGATCACTAAATCCTCAAGGACAGCCATTGATAACATTTTTATAGACAAATCAAAGGAACAAAATCATATCATAAAACCAGTAATAAATGGACTATCAGATCATGACATGCAGCTCCTTGAATTAGATGTAAATTCTAAGCATATTATCAAGACTGCTAAATCTGAGTACAGGAGAGTAGTCAATCAACTAAAAATTGAGTGTTTTAGAAAACTGCTTAAAGATATGAACTGGAAAGATGTTTATAGTGCTCATGACATGAATGAATAATATAACACATTCATGAACAATGTCAGTACCATGTTTGAAAACTGTTTTCCTCTAAAAGTTACTCAAATTAAACAGAAGTGTATAATAAAACCATGGATTACACAAGGAATACAGATTTCCTGTGAGACAAAAAGGAAAATGTATCTGTCGAAGAATAGCTCCAATGCTGATGATTTATCTAAATACAAGAAATACTGTAAAATATTTAAAAAAGTAATTCAAACATTTAAACAAATGCACTATGAGAAGAAGATAGCAATGTTAGGGAACAAAATAAAAACAATATGGGATATAGTGAAAGAGGAGACTGGTAGAACCAGAAAGGAACAGGAGCAAATAGCATTAAGGGTAGATGACACATTAGTAACTGATGGGCATAGTGTGGCAAATCTATTTAACAAGTACTTTATATGCATTACTGATAGAATGGGATTGTCAGGATCAGTAAATAATGCCCTTGAATATCTGAAACCAGCCTTTATAAATAGCTTCAGGTACATGAATATATCACTCACTTCACCAAAAGAAATAACGTCCATAATACAATCTTTAAAAACAAAGCATTCTAGTAGTTACAAAATTATTTAAGGCATGTTCTTGTGAGTTTAGTACAATTCTAAGTTACTTGTCTAACTAATCAATTATAACTGGGACATTTCCTGACTGGCTAAAATATGCAGATGTTAAGCCTCTATTCAAGAAAGGGGATAAAGAGATACCATCAAACTACAGACCGATTTCACTTTTGCCAGCATTCTCAAAAATTTTAGAAAAAGTAATGAACAGGCAGCTTCTGAACCATCTGACCACAAATAACATATTATCAAGAACACAGTTTGGATTTCTGAAGGGTTCTGATATCGAGAAGGGTATTTAGACCTACAGTGAAAATGTACTTAATTGATTAAATAACAAATTACAAGCAGCAGGTATTTTATGTGATTTGTCAAAGGCATTTGATTGTGTGAACCACAATATCCTTTTAAATAAATTAGAATTCTAAGGTGTCACGGGCAGTGCTGCAAAATGGTTCAAGTCATACCTCGCTAACAGGAAACAAAGGGTGTCAGTGCAAGGGACTAATGAATTAAGTCTATGTATTGCATCTTAATCTGAACATTTCATTCCGAAGAACTGTTTGCTAGATATCAACAATAGTATGAATGCAACATTAAGGAGCTTCCTAAGAATTTCATCCTAAGAAAAAAAAGACCTCCCAAAATATGCCACCCCCCAAATTCTGCCACCCAGGGCACCTGCCCCCTTTGTCCCCCCCCCTACATCTGGCCCTGCATTCACTATGCTGTTTGTAGTAACTTATCCACGCTCCTATATTTTTATTCATCATTAAACCTACTGCTGAATTACCTCTATTTGATTTTGTATTTATAATCTTGTATTCACCTGACCAGAAGTCTGTTTCCTCGTGCCACCGAACTTCACAAATTCCCACTATATCTAACTTTAACCTATCCATTTCCATGTCTTACAGGAAATCTTTATTCCTTGTGTAATCCATGGTTTTATTATAGACTTCTGTTTAATTTGAGTAACTTTTAGAGGAAAACAGTTTTCAAACATGGTACTGACATTGTTCATGAATGTGTTATATTATTCATTCATGTCATGAGCACTATAAACATCTTTCCAGTTCATATCTTTAAGCAGTTTTCTAAAACACTCAATTTTTAGTTGATTGACTACTCTCCTGTACTCAGATTTAGCAGTCTTGATAATATGCTTAGAATTTACATCTAATTCAAGGAGCTGCATGTCATGATCTGATAGTCCATTTATTACTGGATTTATGATATGATTTTGTTCCCTTGATTTGCCTATAAAAATGTTATCAATGGCTGTCCTTGAGGATTTAGTGATCCTAGTTGGAAAGTTTACAGTGTGAGTTAGATTGAAAGACAACATTACTAACTGCAGTAAATGTTTACTGGAAGATTGCATTAGAAAATCTGTATTAAAGTCACCAGCAATCAAAATTTCTTTCTTTCTTCCTGTTAAATGACCCAAAAGAGCTTCTAGATGATTTATGAATAGATTATAATTTCCTGCAGGTGCTTGGTAGATAGTTACTATTATATAGGATTTGTTATGGAACTCTATTTCTGTTGCACATGGTTCTAGACGCTGGTCTACACAGAATTTATTAATGTCAATGTTCTTGAATTTATGGCAGTTTTTAATAAATGTGGCAACTCCTCCTCCATCCATATCTACTCTGCAGAAGTAGGAAGCTAGCTTAAATCCTGAAATGTCTAAGATATCTATACCAGTGGTCACTTGATATTCAGAGAGGCAGATTATGTCAACTTGGTTAGATGAATTTATTTCATCAATACAAATGAGTAGTTCATCAGCTTTAATTCTGAGTCTCGGAATGTTCTGGTGTAATAAAGATAACTGATACTGCATACTAATGGGATTATAACTGCTTTGGCGAAGATGAACTGGTAGTTTCTGATTACTTTCTGTTAAACATTGTTTAAATGGAGGCTGCATGCTAAAATCTGACTCCTGTTCATCTGTTTTCTCAAACTGAGTGTGTCTGCCAATCTCTCTTAAAACTCGTTTTCTTTCCCCCTTCCATATCCTAAAAAAGGCATCCCTCTAACACCTGGGACCACTGGTATTTTACCACTTGTGACAGTGTCCCCCCTTAAGTTTTCCCTTCTCTTTCCTTTTGAGGTGAAGGCCATGACTAGTGTAGTCCCACCTATCGATAGCATCCACAGGAATGAAACCAATATGGGACTCTATATCCGTCCTAAGCAGCCACTCCAATTCCTAGTTCAGCCTCCCCATGGAAGAGTTCAGATGAGGCCGATCATGGCGTCTCAACACAGACACAAATCCCACACTCCTATGCTTTGTTGCTGATGCTGTCTTCACCAGGTCACTCTCTATGGAATATTCAGAGTCTCTGTCAATGCTTTTTCCCGGACCACCCACTATAACCACAGCATCCTCCTTTGTGAAATCCTTGCATAAAGAACCTACATCCTCTTTTACCTGACCCTGATCTGCACTAGGCTTGAAAAAGTTTGTGACCTGGTACTCTGGACCTAGATTTTCCTGCAGTAGTTGGCCAACACCTCTACCATGGGAACTACCTAACAACAGAACTTTCTTTCTCTTTACAACTTTCCCTATCTTTTTCAAGTCCTTGAAAGCTTGTTGTGCCCTTTCTACAGTTTCAGCTACATGAGGCTCATCCGATTCTGACTGAGGCAACAGGTCAGATATATTTTCAAGATTTATGACAAAGCTGTCTGATGATCTCCTTTGTCTGTTTCCCCTATTACCTGTTGCCACTTCCTACCTCTGTTTACCCCTCTCCCTCTTTAACCTGTCCGGATCCTCCCTTGCCTTGTCGAAGTCAGCTTGAAGAGCTGCAATTTTCTCTTCCTGTTCCAGTATTTTCCTGTCTCTACTGCAAATCCTACAATACCACTGGTGAGTCTCATTTATGTCCCCATTTCCCACGCCACTACATTCGCCCCAATGAAAGAAACTACAGCAGCCATCACACCACACCCCGGAACTAACGATTCTACGGCATGTCATACACTTCTCACTGATGGTAAAAACATAACTCGTATAAACTGATTTAAGTACTGACTAAAACGTAAACAAAGGACCCTAGAAACTATTCAGGCAAATATAAATAAATTGAAAGAGTACTGAATAAAAAAACTGGTGATTACATGTAAGTTCAAGTCACTTTTTACTTACGATACGCGCGCATGAAATTAAGCCTAAAATCCGTGCTATAGGCGCGAGAAGGAAAATAAACTTCTTACCCCTCTTAATCTTCTTTAACACTTTACTAACACTTCCACTAATGTAAAAACGCTTATATTATATTTATACCAACTGGAAACGTTTACCTAGAAGTTTGACTCACTGCTTACTTAAGATTCGCGCGCGTGAAATTAGGCCTAGGATTCGTGCTACAGGCGCGAGAAGAAAAATACGCTTCTTACCCCGTTTAATCTTATTTTACTCGTCACTAACACTTGCACTAATTTAACAACACTTGGATTATATTTATAACAACTCTAAACGTTTAAAAACATCTTAATAACAACGCTTTTTGTAATTATTTATTGCAGCAAATACTCGAAGTGTCCGCATCGACGCAGTGTTGTTATCTCAGACACGAAAATTGGATTTCTTTTTCACAAACTCTGCTGTCAGTAAAGAAAACAAAATATCAGTTAAGCTCATATAATATAAATTGAATTTAGGGTATTTTGTGTGATGGAAAATGTTGTAAAGGAGACTTTTCTATAAACTAGCATACCAGTTGCAAGTTGTAATTTAATCCCAATCAGCGATCTTCAGTTTATCGCTAACCTCTCCAAACTTGAAAATCGTCTTGCACTTACAAATAAAAATGGCTGCCATTCAGTAACGGTCTAAGGTAATTTTTTAAAGCTGTTTTGAACTTCTCAATTATAGGGTAATCATATACAAAAATCGAAATATTTGAAAATTATCAAGCAATCCTCACTGGACCACTTCATATGGATTGACACAGTTCTGTAAGGGATTGATCCCTGAGTCAATCCATTATAAATACAAAATCAAATAGGGGTAATTCAGCAGTAGGTTTAATAATGAATAAAAAAATTGGAGTGTGTATAAGCTACTACAAACAGCATAGTGAATGCAGGGCCAAATGTAGAGGGGAGGGGCAAAAGAGAAGGACGTAAACAAATTACTCAATTGATGTTTCACTGCAATCTAGGTATCAGCCACAATGAACAGATGACTCAAGTAGTTTGCTGTATCAAGGCAAATGACTCAGCGGTTGTGGAAAGTTTTGTTGACTTTTTTGTAGTAACAGACAAAACAGGAGAAGGTCTTAGTCAAGAAAAACTGAAAAAAATAGGACAAGATGGATTGAACATTAAATACTGCAAATGTAAGTCTTATGACAATGGAGCAAACATGGCTGGAAAGCACAAAGGGGTCCAATCAGGAATAGTTGAGAAGAATAACCTGGCCCATTTCATACCATGTGCTACTCACTCTTTAAGTTTAGTAGGAGCACGTGCAGGCGGCACATCTGTTGAAGCCCAAATGTTTTTTGGAACTGTCCACCATTTGTGTGTATTCTTTGTGGGTTCCACATCAAGATGGGAAATCTTACAAAAACATGTACCCACAACATTATAACCACAGAGCAAGACTAGCTGGTCTTCGAGAGTAGAGACAGTTGCCGCAGTTTATAAGCATTTTCATAAAGTTGTAAAGGCTCTGGAAGAAACTGAAACTTATAAATTCTCAACACCAGAAACAAAAACAGAGGCAAGGTCTACTTTAAAAAATATGAGAAACTCAAATTTATTGCCTTAGCTTGTTCCTGGTGTGCAATATTGAAAAAAAAAATAATCATGTTAATCAGTTTCTGCAAAGAGAAGACCTTACAATTGATAAAGCTGTTCAAAACATTCAAGGGCTTTTGAACTTTCTGAAAACTTCCATAGACTCTTGTACCTCTGAAACTATTTCTGAGGCCAAAGTGCTAGCAGAAGATAATATGGTATCAACGATATTCTCAGAAAAAAGGATTAGAAGAAAGAAAAAAATGAATGATGAGCTTCGTGAGGATGAAGTATCCAAACATTCACAGAAAGTTTTGTTCATGATGTCAATGTTAGAAATAATTGACAGAGTCGTAATGGAGCTGAGTACCCAGTTTACCGCTCTGGAGAACATTAGTGCAAAATTTAGTTTTCTGTGTGGTGTCAAAATTCAAGAAATGGAAGTGGAGGACTTAAACGCCAAAGCTGCAGAACTGTCTGATACCTACACAGAAGATCTAAACAAGGAAGAATTTATTTTTGAAATTGAAAGTTTCAAACACCATGCCCTGGTAATAGAAAGAGACTTGCAAAATGCCACTGCATCATCCACATTAAGTTTGATTTATAAAAATAAATTGGTAGAGGGGTATCCCAACATTACTACAGACTTAAGAATATTCCTTCCCATATCAGTTTCTGTTTCCTCTGGAGAAAGAAGTTTCAGCAAGCTGAAACTAATAAAAAATCATTTGAGGAGCGTGATTACACAACAAAGATTAACAAATCTCAGTATAATCTCCATAGAGCACAAACGTGCTGCTTCCATAAACTATGATGATATCATAAGCGATTTTGCAGCCAAAAAAGCTCGGAAAACAAAGTTTTAAATTGATTATTGTACGAGATTTATGGTATATCCTAGTATATTTTATTGCTTATGTCTGTTTTCTTTGACCTTAATTCAGATAATAAATAAGTTAATGTTGTCCAATACTGAAATTTATTTCGAAATATATTTCCCAAATTACTCTCAAAATTTTTTTATTCTTATGAGTGGGAGTGAAAGAAGGGGTGGAAAATATAAACTTGCACTCTTCGTAAAACTCCTACATCTGGCCCTGAGTGAATTCATTATTCTACCCAAGATAGACATGAAGCACATGCCTACCACAGTAGTACAAATTTATATGCCAGCTATCTCTGCAAATGATGAAGAGATTGAAGAAATGTATGATACGATAAAAGAAATCATTCAGATAGTTTAGGGACACGAAAATTTAATAGTAATGGGGGACTGGAACTCGATAGTAGGGAAAGGAAGAGAAGAAAAATTAGTACATGAAAATGGACTGGGGGTAAGGAATGAACGAGGAAGCCGCCTTGTAGAGTTTTGCACAGATCATAACTTAATCATAGTTAATACTTGGCTTAAGAGTCAGGAAACAAGGCTATGTAGGTGGAGGAGGCCTGGAGACACTGGAAAATTTCAGATAGATTATATAATGGTAAGACAGAGATTTAGGAACCAAGTTTTAAATTGTAAGACATTTCCAGGGGCAGATGTGGATTCTGACCACAATTTATTGGTTTTGAACTGTAGACTAAAACTGAAGAAACTGCAAAAAGGTAGGGATTTAAGGAGATGGGACCTGGATAAACTGAAAGAATCAGAGGTTGTAGTGAGTTTCAGAGAGAGCATTAGGGAACGATTGACAAATACAGGGGAAAGAAATACAATAGAAGAAGAATAGGTAGTAATGAGAGGTTAAATAGTGAAGGCAGCAGAGGATCAAGTAGGTAAAAAGACGAGGGCTAGTAGAAATCTTTGGGTAACAGAAGAGATATTGAATTTAATTGATGAAAAGAGAAAATACAAAAATGAAGTAAATGAAGCAAGCGAAAAGGAACACGAATGTCTCAAAAATGAGATCGACAAGAAGAGCGAAATGGCTAAGCAAGGATGGGTAGAGGACAAATGTAAGGAGGTAGAGACATGTAACACTAGGGGTAAGATAGATACTGCCTACAGAAAAATTAAAGAGACCTTTGGAGAAAAGGGAACCACCTGTATGAATATCAAAAGCTCATATGAGGAACCATTCCTAAGCAAAGAATGGAAAGCAGAAAGAGGGTCTATGCAAGGGCGATGTACTTGAGGGCAATACTATGGAAATGGAAGAGGGTGTAGATGAAGACAAACTGGGAGATATGATACTGCGCAGGCAGCGAAAAACTTCCCTGGTGGCCGCATGTAAGGCCTCCCTGATTTATCTGTCAAACAGGTTCCAGGTGCTGTCTGTGGCTGACACTGTCGCTGAGTCAGATGCTGTCGCCTGTCCTGTTTCAGAGGAAACCACAGCCTGCAAGATATGGGCCATCACAGAGTGTAGGATTATTGGTAGTTGCGAGTCCAATGTTAGGCGTGTTATGGGGGCCCTTAAGGACTTGCCTGACAAGAAGGGTAAGAAAACCAATGTGCACTCCATGTGCACACCGGGTGGAGTCATTGCAGATGTGGAAAGGGTCCTCCCGAACGCCATAAAGAGCACAGGGTGCAGCCAACTGCAGGTGGTTGCTCACGTCAGTACCAACGATGTGCGTCTCTTTGGATCAGAAGAGATTCTCTCTGGTTTCGAGTGGCTAACAGAAGTGGTAAGGGCTGCCAGTCTTGCCTGCAAGATGAAAGCAGAGCTGACCATTTGCAGCATGGTCGACTGGACCGATTGCGAACCTCTGGTACAGAGCCGAGTGGAGGGTCTGAATCAGAGGCTCAGACGGTCATGCGACCGTGTAAGCAGCAGATTCCTCGACTTGCGCTAAAGGGTGGTTGGGTTTTGGGTTCTGCTGAATAGGTCAGGTGTCCACTATACGCAGGAGGCGGCTACACGGGTAGCAGGGGCTTTTTGGCGTGGACTGGGCGGTGTCTTAGGTTAGAGGGTCTCAGAAAACACAAGAAGGGCTTCAGTCACAAAGGGTGCAGGCTGAACACAGGAAGAACGTAGATTCAGGAACCATTGGTATAACAGTTGTTAATTGTCGCATCTGTGCTGGTAAAGTACCAGAGCGCCAAGTGCTAATAGAAAGCACTGATGCTCAAATCGTTACAGGCAATGAAAGTTGGCTAAAGCCGGATATATGCTCAGTCAAAATTTTTGCGAAGAACCTAACGGTGTTCCGAAAGGACTGTTGGCGGTGGCGTGTTTATTGCTGTTAGAAGTAGTTTAACTTGTCATGAAATTGAAGTAGATACTTCCTGTGAGTTAGTATGGGCAGAGGTCATTGTTGGCAACCGGAATAAAATTATAATTGGATCCTTTTACCGACCTCCCAGTTCAGATGATACAGTTGCTGAAAGGTTCAAAGAAAACTTCAGTTTGATTTCAAACACGTACCCAACTCATACGATAATAATTGGTGGTGACTTTAATTTACCCTCGACAAGTTGGCGAATATAAATGTTTAATTCCAGATGTATGCATAAAATATCATCTGAAATCGTGCTAAACGCATTCTCTGACAATTATTTCGAGCAGTAAGTTCATGAGCCCACGTGAATAGTAAACAGTTGTGGAAACACACTTGACCTCTTAGCAACAAATAATCCTGAGTTCATAACTAGTATCAAAACCGATTCAGGTATTAGTGAACACAGAGTTGTCGTAGCGAGATTGAATATTGTCATACCCAAGTCCTCGAAAAATAAGCGAAAAATATACCTATTCAGAAAAGGCAGATAAAAATTCACTTGATGCCTTCCTGAGAGACAATCTCCACTCATTCCAAATTCATAATATAAGTGTAGACCAGATGTGGCTTAAATTCACAGAAATAATATCGGCAGCAATTGAGAGATTTATACCAAATAAATTAACAAATGACGCTTCTGATCCTCCTTGATACACAAAACGGGTTACAAGACAGTTGCAGAAACAACGAAACAAAGACGCCAAATTTAAACAGACGCAAAATCCCCAAGATTGACGATCTTTTACAGAAGCTCGAAATTTAGCGCGGACTTCAATGAGAGACGCTTATAACAGTTCCCACAACGAAACTTTGTCTCGAACCTGGCAGAAAATCCAAAGAGATTCTAGTCGTATGTGAAGCAAGGTCGATTCACACTTAACGGAACGTTTCCGTCACGTCCGTAACGTCAAAACATTCCCCCTGCGTTTCTAATGGCGCTGTCCACACTCGTCGTTACCGACCCGGAACCTCTCCGTAACGTCACCGTCACGCATTGTTTTGGAGAATGTTTCCCTGTTCATGACAGCGAGTCGACGTGATGTACATCTCTGGTTCTAGCGAAGGACCGCCTCCATGTTTACTCGAACCATTTAAATATTTGGAAAGAGTGAGGTTATAGAGAGGAGAAGTACGAACGATTTGGTTATGTAAGTATCAATTTGTTATTGCTAAATGTTTCGCTATGTTATTTATTCTAATTACATGCATTTTCCTGTGCTTGTTATTTTATTTTATTTCGTTTTTTGTTTAGACTGCGGTCTTCGACGAGTATTTAATAGAATTAGTTCCTTCACACTCAGAGCTGTACAACACGAGCGACCGTAGATACAGTGATTCCCTTAGGAAGGAATCACTGTGGAAGGAAATTGGATTAGAGATTGAGCGTCCAGGTAAATGAAACACTTTATAGTAAGGAATTTTAAATGGTACTTACATGTATGTGCGAAAGTTTTCTGTACAATGATAAATATCTACGAGTGGAGCACCATATGCAATGTGCCATGGTCAAAACGTTACATACGACCCTTTCTTTTTTTTAAGCTTTACAAACGCCAGCAACATAAATACACAGTGTTAATTAACCGAATTTTTGTTGTATTGACTTGAACCTAGCATTTCAGGACCTGTTAAATTTTGTACTGCACGTGGATTCTGTTTAGAACAGCAAATAGTTTGCCAGATATTTTGTGATGAATACAGGGCTATTACAAATGATTGAAGCGATTTCATAAATTCACTGTAGCTCCATTCATTGACATATGGTCACGACACACTACAGATACGTAGAAAAACTCATAAAGTTTTGTTCGGCTGAAGCCGCACTTCAGGTTTCTGCCGCCAGAGCGCTCGAGAACGCAGTGAGACAAAATGGCGACAGGAGCCGAGAAAGGGTATGTAGTGCTTGAAATGCACTCACATCAGTCAGTCATAACAGTGAAATGACACTTCAGGACGATGTTCAACAAAGATCCACCAACTGCTAACTCCATTCGGCCATGGTATGCGCAGTTTAAAGCTTCTGGATGCGTCTGTAAGGGGAAATCAACGGGTCGGCCTGCAGTGAGCGAAGAAACGGTTGAACGCGTGTGGGCAAGTTTCACGCGTAGCCCGTGGAAGTCGACGAATAAAGCAAGCAGGGAGCTAAACGTACCACAGCCGACGGTTTGGAAAATCTTACGGAAAAGGCTAAAGCAGAAACCTTACCGTTTACAATTGCTACAAGCCCTGACACCCGATGACAAAGTCAAACGCTTTGAATTTTCGGCGCGGTTGCAACAGCTCATGGAAGAGGATGCGTTCAGTGCGAAACTTGTTTTCAGTGATGAAGCAACGTTTTTTCTTAATGGTGAAGTGAACAGACACAATGTGCGTATCTGGGCGGTAGAGAATCCTCACGCATTCGTGCAGCAAATTCGCAATTCACCAAAAGTTAACGTGTTTTGTGCAATCTCACGGTTTCAATTTTACAGCCCCTTTTTCTTCTGTGAAAAAAACGTTACAGGACACATGTATCTGGACATGCTGGAAAATTGGCTCATGCCACAACTGGAGACCGACAGCGCCGACTTCATCTTTCAACAGGATGGTGCTCCACCGCACTTCCATCATGTTTGGCATTTCTTAAACAGGAGATTGGAAAACCGATGGATCGGTCATGGTGGAGATCATGATCAGCAATTCATGTCATGGCCTCCACGCTCTCCCGACTTGACCCCATGCGATTTTTTTCTGTGGGGTTATGTGAAAGATTCAGTGTTTAAACCTCCTCTACCAAGAAACGTGCCAGAACTGCGAGCTCGCATCAACGATGCTTTCGAGCTCATTGATGGGGACATGCTGCGCCGAGTGTGGGAGGAACTTGATTATCGGCTTGATGTCTGCCGAATCACTAAAGGGGCACATATCGAACATTTGTGAATGCCTAAAAAAACTTTTTGAGTTTTTGTATGTGTGTGCAAAACAGTGTGAAAATATCTCAAATAATAAAGTTATTGTAGAGCTGTGAAATCGCTTCAATCATTTGTAATAACCCCGTATTTCCAGTATTTTTCTGAGCAGAAATTTTTATGCTGTACAGTGTACAAATCCGAAAAGTAAAAGACATGCTTCATAAAACACAATACTGTACCCGTAATTTCGAAACATTACACTCTGTTAATATTTCTGTAATTTCCAGTGAAGGAAAATGGACATGGGGCCGCACATATGGGCATGTTTTAAATTACAAAATTGTTATTGCTGTTTTCAACAGAAGGAAGCAACAATTTTAATGTATAAAAGGCACATTTGTGGAGCATTAATTGTAATTTGAGACAGACACATTTCTGAAAGTCTTTCTTATTTCCTGTTTCTGGATAGTTATCAAAAAACCTTTAAAGGGAATACAGAATATACAGTAACTGACTGCATTAAATCATTTGTAAAAATGAAGCTATGTGACAATGAAATACATAGGCAATCATTCTGGTAGCTAGCATTTAAACAATCGCTGTTTGTCCTATTCTAAGATATATTTGGAGTCAGAAATAGTCTACAGGATGCAAATATGTTTGTTTGTAGTTTTATACATTACTACATTAGGCTTATAAAGTTTGTTCAGCTGTGTATAGGCTATAATTGAAAATTTTGTAGTGTGTGTTTACACATGAAAAATTTTGAACAACAATATGTTTTTATAGACACCTGCCAACTGCATTCCTTTTGTTAGCAACAATACTATAAAATATAGCAAAAGGTATGTTATGGTGTTGTTAGAAAATAATTCATTTCATTTGCAAAAGTGCTGCAGAAAATTAACACAGTATAAGACGATGTGCTGCTTAACAGCATAGCAAATGAAAATTACCTCATATTTCTAGAAAGCTGTAAAAATAAAAGAAAGCAAACTATAGGTGGTGTTCTCGTTATAAGTTTGGAGTGCCCCTAAGTCATTTTTAAAAAAGCTTTTGACTACTCCATGCACCCTATTAACGGTTGTATATATTCTCTGATTTCAGTCCCTGCATGCAAGCAAAAATGGGTGTCACTGAGAGAACAATTTAGAAAATTTGTTAACAAAAAGACGAAGAGTGGCCTAGGTGCCATACCCAAGAAGATGTGAAAGTATGAGGGGGTTATGGCTTACCTGCGCGCATACATGCAGGAGCGGAAAACAGTTACTAATTTGACTGTTGACATTTGTTCAGACGAGGAAGAAAACGAAGATATGTCTTCATCGCCTTTTCTGGGCAGTGAAACTGACAGTGATTCGACGCCAGAGACAATTAATGTGCAATAGCGTAGTGCAAGAGGCATAAACAGAAGAATTACAGAATCTGCATCAGCTTCTCTGATGAATTATATTCTAACGACATAGCCAAAGGAAAATGATATCGACAGTTTTCTTTCAGGGATAAGTGCCAGTATAAAAATATTGTCCCAATGTGACAGATAAAATCTAAAGATGAAATTTGTGGAATAGTGTCTGCTCCAGAAAGGGAGCAGGTATTGGAAGGTATAAATGGTAATTCACCTTGAACAGTGTTAGAACCTGTAATGTAGATTGTATGTATAAATTGAATTAAATAAACAGTCTTTTGAAAATGTTGTTCTGTCTTATCAACCAAATTTTTGACATGATCACCTATTCCTTAAACCCAAAGTATTTTCTGTTGTGTTTGTGACTTATGTATGCTGGTGACTAGTATTTTAGAGAACCAAAACGCCAAGTCAATAATGACTTAACATCACATTAAAAAGGGATATTCTTTCAAGCTAGGATAGGCTCTTTTTTTTATGGATAGAGTTTGGGGAGGGTGAAATAACTTGAGAGATGAAGACACACTTATTAATCATGTTAATCCCTTACAGTGACAACAAATTTTTTCTTGTGATATGAATTCCTTTTCATAGTGAGAATGTATATGTCCCTAATGATATTACTTTTTCACTCCAATTCAAAGCAAAACATATATGGAAAATTGTATTGCCCAAGCCTAATTTCCAGGTTAGGGATGGGGAATAATTGTATGTGGCCACTTATTTATGAATAAAACAAAAAACTGTACTGTTTCAATTTCTTTATTGTTCAGTTATCACTGCCCCAATTAAGTAGGAAGCTACCAGAGTATTAAATCGTTGAATACATGACACCCCTTTTCTTCAAACTTTATCTTTAATTACTCACAGCTGAGCACTTCAAGTGATCTGGTACTATGAAAAAGTTCCAGAATAATTTACACACATAGGCAGTCACTCACTGTAACATATAGTGGAATTACAGACTTTTTTTAAAAGCAAAGAGAGGAAGTTGTTTGGAAACTTTTTGAACACAAATTTAAATTACTCCCATGGGAGTTGCAAGATCCCCTCGCTTCTAAACTGATACTGTTATTACTCAGCTTAGCCGTGAGTCTGTAGAGGGTGGTATATGTGATGTACAGTATAACTGGTCTGCATTTCCACCGGGAATTTGCGAGTGTAAGTCGGACCGTCCTTGATCCGCCTTAATGGGTCATGTCGTCCGATTTCCTCCTACCTGTGCGTGGTGCAGCTCTCGTAAATGTCGTCCTGTGCAGATTCTTCATTGGCGCATTGGATATCTCTGTCGGTGGAAGCTAATTATCTGAAATTGCTGTCGATCAACTTTGGGGTAACTGTTTACTCGAAATTAACATTCAGAATGCCGTAATATCACTTTTATTCCTATTAGATCAATAATGAAACACTCATGTCACAAGCTACTCGTAACCGAGAGCATGGCTACCATCGAACAAGACAGGAAGAGTTCTTAACGCCGACTACCGACTTTCGTGACAGTTCGTGGATTTTTTGGGACACCCTGTATACATTGATGATAAACTATATCTTCAGCACACTTAGAGACACAGCAAATTTATCTGCCCTATTTTACAGCACCAGGCCGTCCACTACACCACTGAAAACTGATGGCTCAAGACAATTTTATTTATTTCTTTTTTCGTACGAAACTGACAATACTTTCTTTCGAACCAGTATTCACTGTAATCCCAAAGTTAGGGTTCTTCAGTTCGCTGGTTCCGCTGGGATCCGGAAGCAACAGCCATTATCAGTTCTTCCCTTTTAATTGATATTGCTTTGGACAGGATTCCCAGATTCCTTGGTCAGCTTACAAGGGCGTCCACATTACGTCTCATCATTCATCAGTTACATTACAATGGTACATGAAACAGAAAAAGACTACTTTAGACAGAAGAATACAATAATATTTTACAACAGTTCGTGGGGAATCAAATACCAAAGCTATAAATCAATAATAATACTGAGATTTATGTAACACATTTCATTACAGTTCATCCTGCTAAACACCACTGTGTCAGTACGTAAGCCTTCGTTTGTACACAAAGTCGTAGACACTCCCTCATGACGGCACTCTCAGACGCTAGGGCACCGACCCGTCAGCTGGGCCGGTCAGAGAAAAGCTCATTAAGACCAACTGATACCTCGCGTGACGTAACACCCCGCCTCTCATTCATCGACACTGGGTCATTCACCTACTGACCTACTCTTAAAGTAAATATTATGATTTCCTCATTCCACTTATGTTTATTACAGATTCTTTCCATATTATCATGTCTTTCTATACTTGATACACAAATAAGTTAGTTGCTACGTCGGATTAGAGTGTTTTTCATTACTTTTCTTTTTTTTATGCTAAAGAGATATCTTCCTGGCAGCTACTATTCATGCTCGTCAACTTAAGACGCTTCCCCGTAACTACCACGATATCGTCTTACATCCACTACATTGTGAATTCCTCTGACTGCTTTCGACTCAGGGTGAGCCACTTCCACGACATTGGGGTGTGGTAACCTACTTACCACATAAGGACCTTCAAAAATCTCATAAAATTTCTTTATTTCAGCGTCAATTTTGGACGATTTCCTGTGAGCTCTAACCAGTACTACGTCTCCCACTACATATTCCTTGGGTATAATATTCCTATCATGCCTTGCCTTCCGATAAGCCCCTTTTGCTTTCATCCTGCTTAACACCAATTCCCGTTTTTCTTCTACAGTCATGTCTGATCTCTTTGGGTATTTCACAACATTCTCAATCATATTTCTAGGCTTTTTGCCCGTTAGCAACTCATATGAAGATACCTCAGTTGTCGAATGTGGCAGTTCGTTCAGTATCTCCTCAAACTCTTTAATATACAGTCCCCAAGCAGTGTGATGGTCGTGGCAGTAAGCCCTACTAAGCCGTCCCAGCTCTTTCATCACTCTCACTACCGGGTTCAAAGCTGGGTGGAACCTTGTTATACATATGGCTTTGATGTCTAGCTTCTCCAAAATCTTCTTCCATACTCTAGATACGAATTGAGACCCATTATCACTGAACAATTTTTTTGGTTCACCCACGGTGCGAACGTAATACTTTTCTAACTTAATTGCCATTACTTTCTCTGTACCTCTCCCTAAGGGATACAGCCTCAAAAATTTCGAAAATAAATCCATTATCACCATAACGTATTTAAACCCCCCCCCCCCCTCTTGAGGTCGGTAGTGGCCCGAATACATCCGCCGATGCCATCTCTCCTATTTCTTCTGGTATAATACAATACATCTGACCCTTGCTACTAGTTGTAGGTGTCTTCGTTTTCTGACACTTCTCATATCTTTCCAATACTTTTCTAGCCCTCTTCGCTATATAACTGAAGATACATGTTTATGCCAATTTTTCAGAACACTTGTTAGGTCCGATATGTCCATAGCTCATGTGAATATACCATTCATTTATGGTATGTTCAGGCAAACACAACTTCCGGTTTTCCCATGCCAGGTTAGTCCTGCGATATAGTATTCCCTTTTCTACTAGGTAATATTGCCTCACATGTGGTTCTTGATTTTCTTCCCATTTCTCCTTTGCCTTACGCAACCTTTCGTCCTTCTCTTGTTCCTGTGATATATTCCTCAGATACCCTTTAATCTTATCCTCATATTCCACCCCTTTCATATATAACAAATGGATTTCTCGAGAATCCGACAAACCTTGATTTTCCTGGTTGATACCCAATGGCAATCTAGACAGCATGTCCGCTACTACGTTGTCTTTACCAGGTCTGTAATGTATCTCATATTGGTATTTCTGAATAGTTATAGTCCAACGAGTCAGTCTGCCATATGTTAATCTGCTGCTTTTCATAAAAGATAAAGCCTTGTGGTCTGTGTATATTTTTGCTTTTCTACCCATTAAATAGTATCTGAACTTTTTGAAGGCCCATACTATGGCCAATGCCTCCTTTTCAGTAACAGTATAGTTACGCTCGCATTTTGTCAACAACCTACTCGCGAATCCTATTGTTCGATGTTCTACCCCCTCTTCCGTCTCTATCATTTGGAATAGGTGACCACCAATTCCAAAGTCCGAACTATCTGCTGACAGACAAAATTCTGTGTCCAGTTTAGGGTGGTTTATTTTATGTCATCGAACTCTTTCTGACACTGCTCTGTCCACACCCAAGGTACATTCTTTCCGGTTAAATTATGCAGTGACCTTGCATTTAATACCTGTTTCTCCACGAATTTTCGGAAAAAATTACACGAACCGAGAAACGGCTTTATTTGTTTCTTATTTCTTGGCTGTGGGAATTCTTTGATAGTCTCCAGTTTCTTAGGATTCGGCTTAATACCCTCTGCTGCTATAACATGCCCTAAAAATTGTATTTCACTCTTTCCGAATTCGGACTTAGTTAAATTCACGGTAACATTGCCCTCTTGAAATGCTTTCAACGCGTCTTCCACAATCCTATTGTGCTCTTGCCAATCACTGGCAGCAATCAGGGTGTCGTCCACATAAACGGTGATCCTAGACAATAATTCTTCTCCCAGTATGTTATCCAACAGCGTTATGAACGCGGCTACCGATATATTCAATCCGAATGGGAGAACTTTGAAATGATAACACCTGCCTCTATATAAAAAAGCTGTGTACCGTTTACATTTCTCAACCAATTTTATTCGCCAGTACCTGGCAGTCATATAGAGGCTACATACGAGGGCTATTCCGAAAGTAAGGTCCGATAGGTCGCGAAATGGAAACCACGGTAAAAATCAAAAATGTTTTATTTGCAACAGTTAGACACACCTTGCAGCTACTTATCTCCATAGTCGCCGACCCGACTTAGACGTGTATCGTAGCGTTGTACCAACTTTCCCATACCCTCGCTATAGAAGGCAGCCGCCAGTGCTCTCCGCCAATTCTCTACGCTGGCCTACGGCTCGTTGTCTTGTGCCGAAATGTTGTCTTCATAACCAGCGGTGCATGTGACCAGAGCTGAAACTCAGAGGGAGACAATTACGGGCTGTATTGTGGGTAATCTCACATTTCCATTTGAAAACGATGCAGGAGCATCTTCATTGCCCCTGCAGAATGCGGCTGAGAATTGTCTTGAAGACGAAACAGCACGACAGTTATGTAATGTTAGCTGCATAGCTTCAGGGGAAATTTCTCACCAGGCCCCCGTACTTGGCGGCAGACACTATTTTCTAGACATCTTTACGCACTCACTGCGAGCTCAGAAATGAGAAGAGCGACGTGATGCTAACTGGGGTTATACTAGAGACACTACCCAACACATCTGTGCAAAGCTTTATCGGATTTTCATAGTCGTTTCCATTTCGTGACCGATCGGACCTTACTTTCGGAATAGCCCTCGTAATTTACTGGCCCCTTCGAACTTTTGCAATAATTCTGTAAGAGATTCTGGCCTATCATTCTGAGGCTCTATTATCTTATTCAATGTCCTAGCATCCAAGGTTACTCTCACTGAACCATCTTTCTTTGTCACATATACTAACGGACTGCAATATTGACTCGTCGATCTTTCGATAATTTGCAATTTTATCATCCTTTGTAATTCTTTTTCTATTGCCTCCCTTCTTGCCAAAGGTATCACATGGGGTCTCAGTTTGAATGGTTGGTGCGGTTTGACTTTAAACTCATAAGGTTCTCCTTTCATTAACCCAGGTCTATTTGAAAATACTTTCTGATACTTTACCAGCAACTCTCCTAGTTCTTTTGTTGCACCTTGGTGCAATTTGGATTTGATATCTTCTACTGACCATTCTGCCTCAACTGACTCTCGTCTCTCTTTCCTACAGTCACTCCCCTTCGTATCTGCTTCCCATTGGAAACACTCACGCATTATTTTCAGGTAGAATTTTCCCTGCGCCTTCTCTTTAGCTTGAATGGATCTGCCAAACTTAAGTCGTTTCTAGAACCATTTACCGTCAGGATCACACTACCCCTTTTTAAATCTACAACAGCTGCATGTTCTACCAATAACTCCATCCCTAATATAAGCCCTACGCAAAGGTCAGCTACCATTATAGCATTAACTTCTAATACAATTCCTTGAAATCTCACTTCCAATAACACTTGGTTTTTTATTACCTTACTTATTCCTCCTACTGCACCCACGACTCTAACTTCTTGTAACGGTAACATCGGTACCTCTTCCTGGTCTCTTATTTGGTCATAAAGCCTCTCTGCTGTGGTGCACAACTCACTACCTGTATCAATGACTGCTACTGCTTCATACCATCAATATCCACATCTATTATCCGTTGATACTCTTCCCTACTCACCAATTCATCTTCCTCTAAAAGAGTTTCTTTAATATCGCACCAATCCTCTTTTATTACCCTTTTGATCTGTATTGGTCCACTGTTCATTTGAGTTCGTGCTCGGACCCCACACAAACTCCCTCTAGTTTTCCCGCTCGGTAATTTCTCTTTCGGGACCTCTTCCGGTTCTGCCACCCTCATATCTCTCTCCCTGTTCTTCGTACCGTCTATTACCATGGCTGTTAGAACCTCCTCGGTTCCAGCCTCTTCTACCAAGTCTGTTATGCCCGTTATCAAGCCTCTCGTTATCCCTCATGTTATTGTGATTCCTGTTACGCTCTCTCCAGCTCTCATTTTCCCTTGACCTCAAATTTACACCTCTCCAGCCGTTATTGGATGTTTCCTCCCCTGATAAAGCATCTAATTGATCAGGTGCTTGTAATATGTCCTCAGTTTTCTTTTTAGGTATGGCTGTCAGCTTTTCTTGCACAGATATCGGCAGTTTCACCACACTACTGCAATAAGATCTTCCTCACTCAGTGGATTATCTAAATACAAATTTTTTTTCACAGAAACTCTGGAAATAATCTTTGTAACTATCGTACCTATGTTG
The DNA here is from genome assembly GCF_023898315.1 of Schistocerca nitens. Taxonomy (NCBI): domain Eukaryota; kingdom Metazoa; phylum Arthropoda; class Insecta; order Orthoptera; family Acrididae; genus Schistocerca; species Schistocerca nitens. The sequence continues at coordinate 825,564,264 of NC_064614.1, forward strand.
TTGTTGTTGTGGTCTTCAGTCCTGAGACTGGTTTGATGCAGCTCTCCATGCTACTCTATCCTGTGTAAGCTTCTTCATCTCCCAGTACCTACTGCAACCTACATCCTTCTGAATCTGCTTAGTGTATTCATCTCTTGGTCTCCCTCTACGATTTTTACCCTCCACGCTGCCCTCCAATGCTAAATTTGTGATCCCTTGATGCCTCAAAACATGTCCTACTAACCGATCCCTTCTTCTAGTCAAGTTGTGCCACAAACTTCTCTTCTCCCCAATCCTATTCAATACCTCCTCATTAGTTACGTGATCTACCCACCTTATCTTCAGCATTCTTCTGTAGCACCACATTTCGAAAGCTTCTATTCTCTTCTTGTCCAAACTGGTTATCGTCCATGTTTCACTTCCATACATGGCTACAGTCCATACAAATACTTTCAGAAACGACTTCCTGACACTTAAATCTATACTCGATGTTAGCAAATTTCTCTTCTTCAGAAACGATTTCCTTGCCATTGCCAGTCTACATTTTATATCCTCTCTACTTCGACCATCATCAGTTATTTTACTCCCTAAATAGCAAAACTCCTTTACTACTTTAAGGGTCTCATTTCCTAATCTAATCCCCTCAGCATCACCCGATTTAATTTGACTACATTCCATTATCCTCGTACCTACTCCCAAGAAAATTTCTCCCTTGAAAGATACTATTACGTACATTACCTTGTGTACTACTAGACCAATATTTGTCCAAATATTTCTTAATAAATTCGTCATAAGTTTGGCATGCTTCTCCTGCTCTCATTCCCCACGACAGAGTGTCCCCTTCCATTCTCCTAGTTACACAACCTATTTTTCTTCTGTCATCCCAATTTTCTGGCAAAACCCCTTTAAATTGCTTTATAAATGCTTTGGGATGTAACTTCCCTCTCGCATCGAAATTATGGAAAGTACACACCCTGAGATAGTGGTCCTCATTATTAATTTTTCCACTATTGTTACCTGTTTCCATTAGATTTTTAAATTTAGCATCTAATTTCTTTTCTACCTTTTCAGCAAAGATATCAGTGCCCCTCTTTGTAAAATCACTGACTTCTTTCTGAATACTAGCTACCCTGTCAGATATCTCTTTAGTATTATTCTCCACCAAATCCGACAATTCTGACTTTGCTTCCTCCACTCTCTCGTTTACTTTGGATATTTCCCCTTTTTGCTTTTTAATCTCCTTAGTAAAATACTTATCGAAATTGTGATACTTTGTTTAAGTTCACTGATGTCTCTACTATGATGCACTATTGCAGTCTCACTTGTGGTTATCCTCTTTGACGAATCATTTGCTACCGTTTTCTGCTCTTTTACTGTTGTTGATATCCTTCCCGCAATTTCGGAGAATTTATAGTCAGCTTTTTTGATATACCCATCTAGCTTATTAGCATTTTTCTTAATTTCCTCTATTTTCTTACTCAACGCTTTGTTACCATTCATTATAGCTATCAACATTTACCTGATGCCCATTTCTTCTCTGTATAGCTTCCGGTATTGTGTTTGCACCCTCTCTAACAACGTTTCCAGTGGGAGATAAAGCCCCTGTTTCTGCCGTTTCTGCCATCTTTCCCTGCTCATCATTCCCTACTAGATCAACCATTTCACTTTCCGGTTGCTCTTTAGACCTAGCGAGTGTTAACAATTCATCACTACTCTCCACTAAATTTGCGTTGGCTTGGGCCCTATTTTGCTCTATATTTTCTGTTAAGTCACTCATTTTAACGTTTTTCCCGTTTCTCAACAACATACCCTTCTGCACCCGAATCTCGCATCTATCACCCCTAGAATGTTTAAAGTTCGACTTACGTTAGGTAAATTTCGTTGTTCTCCAGCCGTGGCAATAATCTGAGGTTGGCTCGACCCCTGCGTCCGAGCGTCGAACTCCGAACTGCCGCGAGCGCGCCTCCGGCGCACCCCTGTTAGGCCGCTCGCTCCTTCGATCTGCCTGCCGCGAGTTGCTGCCTCCTCTGTATCTGTGGCGGTCCTTGCCACGTCCGTTGGTGCCGCCTCCTTTCCCTCAATGTCTTCCCGACGATCGATCGTTCCACTCGCGACCGCGAAATGTTCGTAATCCTTAGACGCGATTTTTCCACAACACGACTTTATTGCGTTTCGCGACACCAATTACGCACTGCGCGTATCGTACCGTTCACTTTTAATGTTGTTACCCTCTACCTGTTGTACGTTCACTATTCACTTCCTGCTTCCGTTTCAGTCACCTGAAATCACTATTACTTGCTGTTCGTAACACTTTTTACAAGTTGGCACTCTCTAATGCAAATTTGGTATCTACAATAATAATCTTCTTGATAGTATTCGTCAGCCCACGCAGTTTTATCCGACAGCATGGACGCCTAGTGCAAACTTGGCATCTGTCTTCTTAATGCTCTTCCTCTCCCACAGCTTTATTCCACCGAAATGGACGCCAATTGCAAGATTTGGCAACTGTCTTCTTAATGCTCTTCCTCCGACGCAATTTTATTCCCCCGCAAGGGATGCCAAATGCAAGATCCTCTCGCTTCTAAATTGATACTGTTATTACTCAGCTTAGCCGCGAGTCCGTAGAGGATGGTATATGTGACGTACAGTATAACTGGTCAGCATTTCCACCCGGAATTTGCAAGAGTAAGTCGGACCTTCCTTGATCCGCCTTGATGGGTCGTGTCGTCGGATTTCCTCCTACCTGTGCGCGGTGCAGCTCTCGTAAATGTCGTCCCGTGCAGATTCTTCATTGGCGCATTGGATGTCTCTGTCGGTGGAAGCTAATTATGTGAAATTGCTGTCGATCAACATTGGGGTATCTATTTACTCGAAATTAGCATTGAGAATGCCGTAATATCACTTTTATTCCTATTAGATCAATAATGAAATACTCATGTCACAAACTACTCGTAACCGAGAGCATGGCGACCACCGACCAAGACAGGAAGAGCTCTTAACGCCGACTACCGACTTTGGCGCGCAGTTCGTATTTCTTACTAGTTTCGTCACAGTTCGTGGATTTCCGATCAAGTTCGTACTTACTAAATATGCGTTTGTTAATGAACGGGTGTGAATTTTAACGAGGCAAAATTATGATAAATAGCTTTAAACTTCCAGAGGCTCCTCCTAGTATTCATGTTGTCATCAATGACTTTAATTATTAAATATAAATAGACAAAATCGGTGACTTTCGCGCCAAGATGGCGGTACTTCCCGTTATGTATATTTCCCAGGCTAACGCTTGTTGCTACGCTCTAGTGCCGAGCCCCACCCCACTACGCGCGACGTATGGTCGCTTCGTCACCTAGCCAGCCAGCGTAGGAAATGATCTCCGATTCATGGCCGGCTACGGACTACAGCATTTCCTAACTGTCGTGAATACATCAATAAGAGACAATAACTTATTAAAACTGATAAAAATGTCTTACTCACGTAAGGGGCACCTTACAGAGTCCACCAGTAGGGGTATTAAAAAAAATCTTTGAACTGTTCCCTCACAATAAAAGCAGATGATGTAGTGAACCACCTTGTCCATCTAGTTCCTGCAGCCAGAGGGTCCCATTTGCTGCTTCAAGTTGTGCAGGAACATTTTCTTTAATGTAGTTATGCAAAATACACTCCTGGAAATTGAAATAAGAACACCGTGAATTCATTGTCCCAGGAAGGGGAAACTTTATTGACACATTCCTGGGGTCAGATACATCACATGATCACACTGACAGAACCACAGGCACATAGACACAGGCAACAGAGCATGCACAATGTCGGCACTAGTACAGTGTATATCCACCTTTCGCAGCAATGCAGGCTGCTATTCTCCCATGGAGACGATCGTAGAGATGCTGGATGTAGTCCTGTGGAACGACTTGCCATGCCATTTCCACCTGGCGCCTCAGTTGGACCAGCGTTCGTGCTGGACGTGCAGACCGCGTGAGACGACGCTTCATCCAGTCCCAAGCATGCTCAATGGGGGACAGATCCGGAGATCTTGCTGGCCAGGGTAGTTTGACTTACACCTTCTAGAGCACGTTGGGTGGCACGGGATACATGCGGACGTGCATTGTCCTGTTGGAACAGCAAGTTCCCTTGCCGGTCTAGGAATGGTAGAACGATGGGTTCGATGACGGTTTGGATGTACCGTGCACTATTCAGTGTCCCCTCGACGATCACCAGTGGTGTACGGCCAGTGTAGGAGATCGCTCCCCACACCATGATGCCGGGTGTTGGCCCTGTGTGCCTCGGTCGTATGCAGTCCTGATTGTGGCGCTCACCTGCACGGCGCCAAACACGCATACGACCATCATTGGCACCAAGGCAGAAGCGACTCTCATCGCTGAAGACGACACGTCTCCATTCGTCCCTCCATTCACGCCTGTCGCGACACCACTGGAGGCGGGCTGCACGATGTTGGGGCGTGAGCGGAAGACGGCCTAACGGTGTGCGGGACCGTAGCCCAGCTTCATGGAGACGGTTGCGAATGGTCCTCGCCGATACCCCAGGAGCAACAGTGTCCCTAATTTGCTGGGAAGTGGCGGTGCGGTCCCCTACGGCACTGCGTAGGATCCTACGGTCTTGGCGTGCATCCGTGCGTCGCTGCGGTCCGGTCCCAGGTCGACGGGCACGTGCACCTTCCGCCGACCACTGGCGACAACATCGATGTACTGTGGAGACCTCACGCCCCACGTGTTGAGCAATTCGGCGGTACGTCCACCCGGCCTTCCGCATGCCCACTATACGCCCTCGCTCAAAGTCCGTCAACTGCACATACGGTTCACGTCCACGCTGTCGCGGCATGCTACCAGTGTTAAAGACTGCGATGGATCTCCGTATGCCACGGCAAACTGGCTGACACTGACGGCGGCGGTGCACAAATGCTGCGCAACTAGCGCCATTCGATGGCCAACACCGCGGGTCCTGGTGTGTCCGCTGTGCCGTGCGTGTGATCATTGCTTGTACAGCCATCTCGCAGTGTCCGGAGCAAGTATGGTGGGTCTGACACACCGGTGTCAATGTGTTCTTTTTTCCATTTCCAGGAGTGTACATATCGTCATAACTATCCTGTCCACATTCTCCGGCATTGCGTTAATTCTCCTTAAAAAAAATTCTAAATTTGTGAGCTAATTACCCAAACGCATTTTCAGAGACTCGACGATTTGTGGATTGCCTGGCATTAAAAGCAGTGATGCTAATATCTCCACTTGCTTGATTTTTCGGATACGGTCTTAATAAATAATGTTTTAATGGTAAGGCTTCATCACCAACAATCACATGTGGCACTACAACACCAATACCAGGAAGTCTCTTATCTTCTGGCACTTGCAATTTGCCAAGTTCCAAAGCTTTCCTCAACTTGGAACGGGTAAATATGCTACCATCACTATTTTTACTGTAAGACCCAATGTCTACGATTATGAACTTCATCAACTAGTGCAAGAAGAGCTATAGAATATGCTTGTCTGTAATTAAAAAACTGGGATCCACTGTTTGGAGCAGTCACAATCGCAATATGTTACCCATCAATTGCACCTATACAATTGGGGAAGTTCCAGACATCCCAAAACTGTTGTGCTATGCATTGCCAGTCTCCTTCTGTTGGAGATGGAATTACTTCAGGCAGCCATCTTTCATTATATAATGGACAGTTGAATGTCCAAGTCAGAAGCTGAACGCCATTGTCAGAAAGGAGTCACCAATTGCCCAGTACCTTAAAAACATTAGTCATGAATGAACAGTCATATAGAAAAGTTATCTAGCATAACTTACAATGTACACAATTTTTCACGATTTGCTATATATGACAGAACATGCATGTACATTAGTACAGAAATTGAATTTTCAAAAGTTTTGAAGTTCCATGCTTCCCATCTGTTGTCACAGTTTATCTATAGTGCACTTGCACTGTATGACAAATATATTACATCCTAGATTCCACAGAGGCCTATATATATGTACAAACACAACGAAAAGCTAGAAAGTTGTTTCAATAGCGAAACTGTTTGTAACAGGTATGAAGAAGTATCTGCTTCTTTACATTCAGCCAACCAAAGCATTCACTTACAAACTCAGACAAATTTCTAGTACAGATGGTGGAGCTTTGGCGAGTGTAATAGTGGCCTTCACAGAGTTAGCAAATATTACATCAAGTTCAGTGTGGGACTCACGCATAAAACTCTCCTATATTGGTTCAAATGGCAAAAATTTATAAACTGACAACAAGAGGTATTGTATAACACCACTTATTTTTCGCAAAGTACTTCTTGAGAACTAAAACTGTATTAATACACAGAGTGGGGAAAAAAAAGAAACAGACGCAATTACTTGTATTTTGCTCACAGTTTCACATGTGGAATAGCATTAACTAAAACTGTACAGTAACTTAAGTCTGTGTGGTGACAAAATTTAAAAATATGTTTAATACAAGTAGTTTACGACAAACTGTGTGTAACAGAAGTGACAGCAAAAACACCTTCATGGAAATGTCCAACCGATTTTACCTTAAACACACCATCAACTTCTGCTGTGGCGATATTGGTTGTCTGAACCACGAGGCCTTCTTTGTAATCGTGGAATGGATCTTATTTAACAAGAAAAAACTGCTGTTTCTACATTATAAAATACTTGAAGAAGGACTGTTCCTCATCTTCCAGCTCCTTTTATAGTGTGTGGAACTCTCCGACGCTGTATCTACGTTTCAACATATTTCTAACCAACATCCTCCTCCGCTGCAATTCTTCTTCCTCATCATGTGCTATCACAATCACTGCTAAACTTCTTAAATTGAATTTAGGCATCTTCGCGCTTCCAGTAGTTCCTTCGTCAGTCGTCACACAAACTGCAAATAAACAAAGCCGCACTGGTGAGAACCTTCTGTGACGTCACAGGACGTTACGCTGACGTTCCTGATAGTGCGAATGCTCGGACGATCTTGTGGCAATTGATGTTTCGTGACGTGACGGAGACGTTCCGTTGAGTGCGAATAGACTTGTATGTTAGTGGCAAGAAACAATCAATGCCTTCTCTCGCGATAGCAATGGAGATACTATCGAAGACAGTGCTGATAATGCAGAGTTACTAAACACAGCCTTCCGAAATGCCTTCACAAAAGAAGACGAAGTACATATTCCAAAATTTGAATCGAGAACAGCTGCCAACATGAGTATCGTAGAAGTAAATGTCCTCGGAGTAGTGAAGCAACTTAAATCACTTAATAATAGCTCCATACTTAACAATCATATACAACCGTTCGCGCGACGAAAGATCCGTACCCAAAGACTGGAAAGTTGCACAGACCACACCAATATTCAAGAAGGGTAGTAGGAGTAATCCACTAAATTACAGGAGCATATCGTTAACGTCGATATGAAGCAGGATTTTGGAACATATATTGTGTTCGAACATTATGAATTACCTCGAAGAAAAAAATGGTCTGTTGACACAGTCAACATGGGTTTAGAAAACATCGTTCCTGTGAAACACAACTAGCTCTTTATTCACATAAAGTGTTGAGTGCTATTGACAAGGGATTTCAAATAGATTCCGTATTTCTGGATTTCCGGAAGGCTTTTGACACTGTACCATACAAGCGGCTCGTAGTGAAATTGAGTGCTTATGGGATATCGTCTCTGTTATGTGACTGGATTTGTGATTTCCTGTCAGAGAGATCACAGTTCGTAGTAATTGACGGAAAGTCATCGAGTACAACAGAAGTGATTTCTGGCTTTCCCCAAGGTAGTGTTATAGGCCCTTTCCTGTTCCTTATCTATATAAACGATTTGGGAGGCAATCTGAGCAGCCGTCTTGGGTTGTTTGCAGATGACGCTGTCGTTTATCGACTAATAAAGTCATCAAAACAAACTGCAAAACGATTTAGAAAAGGTATCTGAATGGTTCGAAAAGTGGCAGTTGACCCTAAATAACGAAAAGTGTGAGGTCATCCACATGAGTATTAAAAGGAACTTCTTAAACTTCGGTTACACGATAAATCATTCTAATCTAAAAGCTGTAAATTCAACTAAATAACTAGGGATTACAATTTAAATTGGAAGGAACACATAGAAAATGTTGTGGGGAAGGCTAACCAAAGACTGTGTTTTATTGGCAAGACACTTAGAAAATGTAACAGACCTACTAAGGAGACTGCCTACACTATGTTTGTCCGTCCACTTTTAGAATACTGTTGCGCAGTGTGGTATCCTTACCAGATAGGACTGACGGAGTACATCGAAAAAGTTCAAAGAAAGGCAGCACGTTTTGGATGATCGCGAAATATGGGAGGGAATGTCATAGAAATAATGCATGATTTGGGCTGTACATCATTAAAAGAAAGGCATTTTTTTTTTGCCATAGACTCGTCTCACGAAATTCCAATCACCAACTTTTTCCTCCGAATGCGAAACTATTTTGTTGACACCGACCTACATAGGAAGGAACGATCTCCACGATAAAATAAGGGAAATCAGCGCTCGTATGGAGAGATGTAGGTGTTCATTCTTTACGCGCGCTATACGAGATTGGAGTAATAGAGAACTGTTAAGGTGGTTCGATGAACCCTCTGCCAGGCACTTAAATGTGATTTGCAGAGTATCCATGTAGATGTAGACGTAGAATTTGACAGAGCACTAAAAGACCTAAGTCGAAACAAGGCCTCGAGAGTGGGCAACATTCAATTAAAACTACTGATAGCCTTGGGAGAGCCAGCCTTGACAAAACTCTACCATCTGGTGAGTAAGATGTACGAGACAGGCGAGATACCTTCAGACTTCGAGAAGAATATAATAATTCCAATACCAAAGAAAGCAGATGTCGAGAGGTTTGAAAATTTCCAGACTATCAGTTTAATAAGTCACAGTTGCAAAATACTACCACAAATTCTTTACAGATGAATGGAGAAACTGGTAGAAGCCGACCTCGGGGAAGATCAGGTTGGATTCCTTAGAAATGTTGGAACACGTGAGGCGATACTGACCCTATGACTTATCTTAGAAAATAGATTAAGGAAAGACAAATCTATGTTTCTAGCATTTGTAGATTTAGAGAAATCTTTTGACAATGTTGACTGGTATGTGATCTTTCAAATTCTGAATATGGAGGGGTAAAATACAGGGAGCGAAAGGCTATTTAGAATTTGTACAGAAACCAGATGGCAGTTATAAGAGAGGAGGGGCATGAAAGGGAAGCAATGATAGAGAAGGGAGTGAGACAGGGTTGTATCCTATCGCCGATGTTTTTGAATCTGTATATTGAGCAAGCAGTAAAGTAAACAAAAGGAAAATTTGGAGTAGGAATTAAAATCCATGGACAAGAAATAAAAACGGTAAGGTTTGGCGATGACATTGTAATTCTGTCATAGACAGCAAAGGACCTGGAAGATTCATGCCAAGAACAATACCAAATTGATATTCTCCTGTCACTAGCATCGCCACATGTTACCTCCCCCTTCCTGATTGGCCTACTGGATTGCGGTATAACTGACTGTGATCGCATGTGCGTAATGAAATTTTACAGTGAGTATGGCTATCGTTACCGAAGGAAAATAACACTGGTTAGTCGGAGGAAAATGTACAACAGATCCTTCTAAATGAAGAATCAATTCTAACTTTAAGCTAAATACTGATAATAATTTTGAAATGGGTGGAATATGGTGCAATCGCTCACAAACTGCACAAGGTTGAAGAGGTGCCACATAATATTTACTACAAAATTTGCTGATAGGACAAAGAAAACACTGATTAGCTAAAAAGGGGATATTTAACGGTCGCCAGCCCCCAAGGCAATGAATCTCCAGAACCTGAAGAAAGGTAATGACAAAGAAATTCAGCAAATAATCGCTGGCATGGCAACAGAAACTTGTCATGCTTTTCCACAGCACAACAGTTCACAAGAAAATAAATGAATCAGAAAGCACTGAGTTTGCAGTTACTTATTCTGAAATAGTAAATTTTGAAAGTAAAGTTAAATGACTAGATTAAGCTAAACTCTGTTATGCAAAAAATGTTTTTCACTAACCTCGGTGTAATATAATGCAAAATTTAGAAAAAAGCAAGTAATTTCGGTTTGATTGTTGAAAGTCTGAATTGAATTTACTCTAAGCAAATGAGCAACTGATTTCACTTTTAAAATAACAACAATAAGATCCATACCAAGCCAACAGAAATCACTAACTAAACTAACTACAGAATAAATGAAATATACAGTTTTAATTTGTGCTGTATCTTTAGTTATTAGTTTGCCAGTAAAATTTTATATTACTTTAAATGAATGGAGTTAATACGCAAAGCTGCAAATTATTTAAACATCTGTTATGCAATACAAGAATGAACAGTTACTGATGCTGAAAAGTGGTCATTAGTAAAGACACAAAACTGGCTGTAAATAGTTAATCAATTTTCACCTTTTTATGACACTTGGTGAATGCGTGGAAAGGAAAGGTGCCCTGCCTGGTAATAATGTCTGAGGACAACAACCAGACAGCTGCCCTACAAGCTTTAACTGTTAGTCAAACTTTGTGAAAGAAATTCAACTGGATAAAGCCTCTACAGTCCTATATCTGTCAGTTAGCAGTCTTACGCTGCAGTAGCTGTGCAGACGACTAAGAATGCAGCTGACGACGATGCTGACCAGTCCCTGTTGCTGCTGCTGCTGTTTGAGAACCCGGAGTCCTCTCCAGAGCCACGGATAATTATGGGACAGCCAATAGTTAGAACTGCAGCTTCCCCCTCCTGTCCACGCCTACCATACTCTCAATACGAATTAGACGCACCTACACTGACGCTATAATAGCTGCACCCCGCATCTGCGGGAGCGCCCAACAAACACTTCCGCACTCTTTCATGACTGAGTCTACTCTGCATCCTCTCTGCTCGGAATGCGACCGAGACTCTCCATATGCAAAGATAAGCAATGGCACAGCTACTGCCATTTCCTTGTTGCTACCGATATATTTAAATAAAGTTCCCTTAGCTATTGCCCAGCAATTTACAACATTTTCATTATATTTCCAATCAATTGTATAGAAGCAGAAATAAATACACTATTACATGGAATACATATTAAATATAGTTTCTGTAATACAGCTTACAGATTCAAAGTCAGAAGTACAGTACAAGTTATCAACGGATATTAAACAGCGAAAATTTTGGATGGTGCAGAAGGTATTTTATCTGCATTTTTGGTATTATCAACTACTGCAATGGCGGAGAATCAATAACCTTTGACAGGCTCGCCGACGGAACGTAAATTTCAAAACGTTAATGATGTTGCAGATATCGGAGAAAATATGAGCGAAGTAAGCCGAAAGGAACTTGCTGACCCAAAAAAGTTGTCTCGAATCTATTCCAAGACAATGGCTTTGCACTGTCAGCTGTGAGGGTATCGATTTCTAAAAGATCGCCTTTAATCAGTAACGAACTGTATCAGTAGTTTTGAATTATGCACTGGGAAATGACTTTTGTAGAATTCAAAGAGGTTCTCTATGAACACGAAACAGCGCCTCTTCCAGACAGCGTCGGAAATACCAATACTGACTACAGTTCAAGGGCATTAACGTTGTCACCTACGAAATCAGGACGAGAAGATGAAGATTTAGGGTACCAACCAGAATCAAATATGTAAGGCTTGGAAGAAAGTACCACTGGACATCAGAATAACTGTAGTTACATTGGCGAAGCGACATCGTAATTGGAATTTGAAAACGCTACAGAGGATGAGAGAAACTTTCAGGTTAATGAGAAAGTACTTATCGAAGAGATGGGAAGCAAACATTCAAAACGAGGTCGGTAAATTAACTCATTTAGTTAAATGGTTGTTCTACACATATGTTGAAGCCAAAGAGGGTGAAGAACACGTAGCAACAAAAACTTTTCAGCAAAGGGCAATAGCAACAAGTATGCAGTAGGAAGCAGAGAAGAGTGGTTATCAGTTCATGGCATCATCATCATGGGCAAAGCTGTTCAAAGCAAGATACAGAATACACCAACGTCATGTCGACAAATACGTTTCTGAGTAAGAAGTGACAGTACTTGAAGTTGTCTAGCTCTTCCAATGGCAGCTCAAAGCCCTGATTGCAACCTATGACCGAGATATTGTCATAAACACCGACCAGACTGGATGTGAATATCGTGTCAGTATAACATGTACATCGACACATTAAGACGAGAAAAAAACGTCTGTTGACATTGGTAATGTGAATAATGTGACACACTCGTACATTGCACAATATTCTGTCACTGCATTCAGGAAAATGCTGCCGACAGAGTTCTTGTGTTTGCAAGAACACAATGGAAAATTTGGTTTACTGGTCTATCAAGAAGTTGAAGCTCTACAGAGGAAATTTGCAAACATGTTCGTTATGTGATCAAAATTGGGGAAGTTGACCTCCCAACTATATCAATCATATTTGGATCACAGTTTGAAATCTCATGTGCCACAAAATAAATTTTGCCTGATACTCGATTCATAGGGTGGCCAAACCTACATGATGTGCTATGACTGGACTTTTGTAGATAATGATGCTTAACCGACTTGCACTGTGAAATTATACTACCGTAATGTATCTTTCTTTGTCATTCATGTAACTTTTACTTTTGCCAACAGGTAAAGAATTTCATTGCACATCTTAAAAATCATGTGACATCACATCAGAACAGAGAATTACAAAATAAGATTGATCTGATAGAAATTCATGCAATTGTCCGTAATTAGCTGCCACACCTGTCTTTTGATATGCTTTTATGTGTTTCGTACCCAACCAAAATTGATATGCAGCTGATCTGCATTTAGCATTGCGAATCAGATATGTTTTCCATGAACAGTGTCAAAGGGTTGAGATTTCGTTCATGTCTTACACATGGTGTGAGAAGTATTTATATTTTGCATATTTAAAGGTAAGTTTCACCCACTCTACAAGAATACTCGTGAGTAGATGACCAGTTAGGATTCCGCAAAAATACACTTCAAATGCATTTTTGTGCTATATATCACAATGAAAGTAACTGTAAATATGTTATACACAGTATACGTTTTTGATTATTAGTCACACCTTGCAATGTTTTACCTAAAAAAAGGGCAAAGAAAATTATTCCATTGATCAGAAAATTATGAGAGACACCAAAAAGAAAAACTCTAATGAAGAAAAGCCATGACCAGGAATCAAACATGGACCAGCGGTTATGTAGTCTAGCACCTTGATCACTCGATTGTCAACCTTGCACTGCTAGACATTTAGAATGATGGGTACCAAGCTACAACATGAAAATAAAAAATGTTAATAACTCGAATGTTAATAACTTTTGAACTCGTATTACAATAATAAAAAATGTTTGTTTTCAGCTGATCTTTCACTGTATAGCACTGAACATACAATTTCCAATCATCAAATTTGAACTCAATTATTGTTTCAAAAACTAGAGCATGTCTAGCAAACAGTCTAAACATATGCCTCTTTATTTTCGATATAGAACATCCTTGTAAAACTTGATCAAAATTGTCGATAGACACATTAGATTCTCCCCTTGTCAACAAAGGAAACTGGCGCTGAAGGTTTCTGAAGATGGCCTGGTTTCTGATTGAGTGTTAATTAAAAGGAAAACTCACTTTGCCGGATTTTGTGTCTCACACTGAATTTTCATTTGCTTGGGTATGGATCTTCCAAACACCGACCGATCAAACTGTTTCTTACAGAAACTAGTCCTCTCCCTCTAGCTGGTTAACCAGTAACATGTGTGCTACCATCCTTTACAGAAAAAGAATGTCGTTCTTTCTCTCTCTGTTACTTCGACAAATGAGGTGCACTGCATTGTTACCGTCGGTGTCTCCTCCTAACTTATGATCTATTTACGTGAGCCAGTGCTGACGGGTCTTACATTGCATACACATTTGGTTTTTGCACAGCCGAAATATTTGGTGGTGTATCACATTTTCAAAGCCCAGGACTGCGCGTTCTCTATCTGTTTCTGAGGTGTTTATCTCTAGTTTTTCAGTGCTTTCTGGGAAAACGGCCAGCTTTCTACATTTTGAGTTCAGTGCCATCTGCTAAAGTGAGCTACCTTCGTAATTCCATTTCCAGATCGTATATGTTTTCGCCAGGAGTTCGTTCCACTGGATATACTGTCTGTGTTTCTATACAAAGCCCGACATCTTGCGGCTGTGCCACAAAGCAATAGTCGTTGCCCAGTGGGCCATTGATCCTCGAGCCTCTGTCCAGTGGTCTTCCAAGGACTGGCACTGAGGGGTGGCAGACTGCATTGCTTCAGGCGATCTGCCCATCTTTTCACAGTCCAGCTACTTTCAACGTTTTCTTGCTTCCATAGGGCATTCAAATTCTAATTAAGGGAAAAGAGTGGTAAGGCTGCATTAGTTCTTTACCAGCAGTCACTAGTACTATTGTTTATCATACTTTTCAGGATGTCAGTTAAGTCTTCCAATCAAATGGGATTCATTTTGTGGATCTGCACATGTTATGAGACTGTTTCCAGAAAAACAGTCCTGTAGCAAGATCAGATTAACTCATCTACATCTACATCTACATACATACTCCGCAAGCCACCTGACGGTGTGTGGCGGAGGGTACCCTGAGTATCTCTATCGGTTCTCCCTTCTATTCCAGTCTCGTATTGTTCGTGGAAAGAAGGATTGTCGGTATGATTCTGTGTGGGCTCTAATCTCTCTGATTTTATCCTCATGGACTCTTCGCGAGATATACGTAGGAGGGAGCAATATACTGCTTGACTCTTGAGGTATGGTCTCGAAACTGTAAGAAAAGCCCGTACCGAGCTACTGAGCGTCTCTCCTGCAGAGTCTTCCACTGGAGTTTATCTATCATCTCTGTAACGCTTTCGCGATTACTAAATGATCCTGTAACGAATCGTGCTGCTCTCCGTTGGATCTTCTCTATCTCTTCTATCAACCCTATCTGGTACAGATCCCACACTGTTGAGCAGGATTCAAGCAGTGTGCGAGCAAGCGTACTGTAACCCAATTCCTTTGTTTTCGGATTGCATTTCCTTAGGATTCTTCCAATGAATCTCAGTCTGGCATCTGCTTTACCGACGATCAACTTTATATGATCATTCCATTTTAAATCACTCCTTATGCGTACTCCCAGATAATTTATGGAATTAACTGCTTCCAGTTGCTGACCTGCTATTTTGTAGCTAAATGATAAGGGAACTATCTTTCTATGTATTCGCAGCACATTACACTTGTCTACATTGAGATTCAATTGCCATTCCCTGCACCATGCGTCAATTCGCTGCAGATCCTCCTGCATTTCAGTACAATTTTCCATTGTTACAACCTCTCGATACACCACAGCATCATCTGCAAAAAGCCTCAGTGAACTTCCGATGTCATCCACAAGGTCATTTATGTATATTGTGAATAGCAACGGTCCTATGACACTCCCCTGTGGCACACCTGAAATCACTCTTTCTTCGGAAGACTTCTCTCTGTTGAGAACAACATGCTGCGTTCTGTTATCTAGGAACTCTTCAATCCAATCACACAATTGGTCTGATAGTCCATATGCTCTTACTTTGTTCATTAAACGACTGCGGGGAGCTGTATCGAACGCCTTGCGGAAGTCAAGAAACACGGCATCTACCTGTGAAGGCTCTCTGAGTCTCGTGGACGAACAGCGCGAGCTGGGTTTCACACGACTCTCTTTTTCGAAACCCATGCTGATTCCTACAGAGTAGATTACTAGTCTCCATAAAAGTCATTATACTCGAACATAATACGTGTTCCAAAATTCTACAACTGGTCGACGTTAGAGATATAGGTCTATAGTTCTGCACATCTGTTCGACGTCCCTTCTTGAAAACGGGGATGACCTGTGCCCTTTTTCAATCCTCTTCTAGTGACGTACGGTACACCGCTGCAATAAGGGGGGCAAGTTCCTTCGCGTACTCTGTGTAAAATCTAACTGGTATCCCATCAGGTCCAGGGCCTTTCCTCTTTTGAGTGATTGTAATTGTTTCTCTATCCCTCTGTCGTCTATTTCGATATCTACCATTTTGTCATCTGTGCGACAATCTAGAGAAGGAACTACAGTGCAGGCTTCCTCTGTGAAACAGCTTTGGAAAAAGACATTTAGTATTTCGGCCTTTAGTCTGTCATCCTCTGTTTCAGTACCATTTTGGTCACAGAGCGTCTGGACATTTTGTTTTGATCCACCTACCGCTTTGACATAAGACCAAAATTTCTTAGGATTTTCTGCCAAGTCAGTACATAGAACTTTACTTTCGAATTCATTGAACACCTCTCGCATAGCCCTCCTCACACTACATTTTGCTTCGCGTAATTTTTGTTTGTCTGCAAGGCTTTGGCTATGTTTATGTTTGCTGTGAAGTTCCCTTTGCTTCCGCAGCAGTCTCCTAACTCGGTTGTTGTACCACAGTGGCTCTTTTCCATCTCTTACGATCGTGCTTGGCACATACTCATCTAACGCATATTGTACTATGGTTTTGATCTTTGTCCACTGATTCTCAACACTATCTGTACTTGAGACAAAACTTTTGTGTTGAGCCGTCAGGTACTCTGTAATCTGCTTTTTGTCACTTCTGCTAAACAGAAAAATCTTCCTACCTTTTTTAATATTTCTATTTACGGCTGAAATCATCGATGCAGTAACCACTTTATGATCGCTGATTCCCTGTTCTGCATTAACTGTTTCAAATAGTTATTGCCACGAGTCAGTTCTCTGTTTAACTGCTCAAGGTAGTTTTCAGATAAAGCACTTTAAAAAATTTCACTGAATTCTTTGTTCCTGCCACCCGTTATGAACGTTTGAGTCTCCCAGTCTATATCCGGCAAATTAAAATCTCCACCCAGAACTATAACACGGTGGGGAAATCTACTCGAAATATTATCCAAATTATCCTTCAGGTGCTCAGCCACAACAGCTGCTGAGCCAGGGGGCCTATAGAGACATCCAATTACCATGTCTGAGCCTGCTTTAACCATGACCTTCACCCAAATTATTTCACATTTTGGATCTCCATCAATTTCCTTCGATACTATTGCACTTCTTATCGCTATAAACATGTCTCCCTTTCACTGTCCAGCCTGTCTCTGCGGTATACATTCCAATCTGAGTTTAGGATTTCATTACTGTTTATGTCTGGTTTCAGCCAACTTTCTGTCCCTAGTACTATATGGGCGTTGTGGCCATTTGTTAATGAGAGCAGTTCTGGGACCTTTCTATAGACGCTCCTGCAGTTTACTATTAGCACATTAATATTGTTATTCCCTGTTGCATTTTGCCTACTCCTACCTTGCCGCGTCTCAGGAGGCGTCTTGTCGGGCCTAGGGAGGGAATTCTCTAACCTAAAAAACCCACATGTGCACTCCACACGTACTCCGCTACTCTGTTAATACCAGCATATTCTCTTAACATTAGCATATTTTTCATTAATGATTTAATAACGAGATATCTGAGGTCTCAAGTTATTTCTGGCAGTATCCTTGCGTAACTTCAATGAATTATAGGCATCTGAAATTGCACTCACCTTACAGAAAGGAGCCTTTCATAACACATTTGAGCCTCAATTCACACTCAAATGGTATCTTTGCCAATTTCAACTTCTTAGCAAATAATTCTCAGATGATCTATCTACAGATGAAGACTAAGAGAGATAGTAAAATATTAGGAAGCTGAAATACAAAATTAAATTAAGTTCTATACACAATTACAATCACTTGAATACGTCAAGTAGTAACACATCAATGTACAACAAAACAGGCCAGGAGAGATAGTGTGCAAACATATCTGCACTGTGATTGTTTGAACTGAAGGCTACAGTTAACTACATCATTACATATAGTTTGTCACTATGAGCTTAAAATATTCATGACATAAAACTGAGAGCTGAATACCACTTCCCCAAACTACAAACTAGTGAAACATAACATAAATACAGGTACAGGTGAGCTAGATCTGCAAAAAGTGTGTTAAATAATAGTAACCTACATATTTAATAGACTTGTGGTAAACTCGTCTCAGGCAATCGCACATGTACACTGTAAACAATCAGTATGAAATAACTGCTAAATTAAGAGCAGTTTGACAAGTGTGAGCCAGCAGAAAAACATAATCAAACAAAAGAAATAGTCAAATAGCAGGCAGAAGAGGCATAATAACATATTAGCAAATAATTCGAAAAAACTTTTTACAGAATTTACTTTGTTCATTTAGCGACCAATATGGTTAATTTTTCCATTATTAAAATAATCATCTGATGATGACCTGCTCAGAAGTTGAAAGTAGCAATAATACCATTTGTGTGACCTGAGGCTGAAACATCTGCTGATATTTACAATTAATTGAGATATAATTTACTGCTGTGTGATTTGAGGCAGACTTCGCTTAAAACAGTTACTGACTTAATGCTTAAAAGTAATGTCTTATCAAGGAAATGTGCATTTCACTTTATTATGTGAATAAGCTAAATTGGAATGGTATGTTTCCTTATGTTGATGTTTTTGGATACAAGTTCAAAGTTGCTATAGAACGACAAGAGGTGAAAACTTGAGATACTAGTGTTGCATAAAATAAGGAAAAGGCAATCACTCACCTATAGCAGACCGATTCATGGAGCACACTGACAGAAAAATGTACTAACACAGTCTTTCTGATACTAACTCTTTTTCTAGTAATAGCACACACATTCACACACACAACTGCACAGGCATTCAAACACATACTCCGATGGCCACATCAGATGACTTTTGCCATTGCCACAGAAATGTGCCCTTGTGGTTGTGTGTGTTAATGTGTGTTTTACTGTTAGAAAAAGAGTCTTCAAAATCTAGTGCGAATTCTGTTTTCTGTTATGTCCAACTGTGTTCCATGTATCAGTCCACTACAAGTGAGTGATTGCCTTTCACTTATTTTACATATTGGTCCATCCAAGAATTTCCATTGTTGTTATACTGTTGACTTCAAGTAGGAAAGCATTATTGTTCTTTTTGACACTGTTCTATAGTTGGTTGGTGGCTGCAGCCACTTGCTATTAGTTAAGGCTAGCCATCGGCAGACCATCACACCACAACATGTCAACATCAGGATGTATTCACATTGGACGTCTCATCACATCAATCAGCTTAGCCCAGTATCGAACAGTGAAAGTGAGATTACAAGATATTATCCATTATAGGAAAAGCAGGAGTATAGTACTAGAATTGAGGAATTTATGATGATAAAGCTTATTAATGGCCAAAGCAAATTTCATTATGGATATTCTTGATGAGATTTGTACTCTAAATTTTTGAGAAGTTAAACAACATTTCAAAACCACGATATATATTTGCTAGCAAAAAATATATACATAGAAACTTGTCAAACAATATTTATAAGGGAATAGATAGACCCTATTTACCTTGTCCATTATGTTTTGTCCGATTTAACAAATAACACTTGTGTTCCTCTCCTTCAATAGAGCTTCCTTTGTCACTTAATTGAAGGTTATGTAATGAAAATTGTTTCATCAATTTCTGTTCTTATTTATACATGAGGAGGAGTTAGCTCTGTTTTGTTATTATAAAACTTAAATAATTTTACTCTTTTACATTTATGCTCCCGCTTATGGAAGAACAGTCAATGGAATATCCAATTAATCAAAATAGTAAAAAATTAAGATTAGGAAGGCACAAAAGCACAAAACAGGATACTATAACAGAAGTGAGCTTGCGGAAAATATGTTAGCGTCTGATTTTAGCAGACGACAACGCATTTCCGGCTCCCTTCCCCACCTCCCCCCTTCAGCCAACAAACGTCACAATAAGAACTTTCTTCTCGAGAAACTTTGAGTTGAAGTTCGCAGCCTGTATAATGCAGCCATTGGGAGTGCATTGTGGAATGTTTTGATGTGAGGTGATGGAAATTGGTAATTGCCCTTTAGTTCGTTTAGTTTTATTTTCATATTCCATAGAAAATATTTTCGACAACTCACCATGATGTGGAACATGGTAGGTTCACAGATAATATACGTTTTCTGTGTGAAATCATGGCTATATGTGGATCATTTACAGAATTCTATTTTTTGAAATACTAGCTTACAACAAAATTTGATGGAAATAACTCAACCACGGTCATGCTACCTACTCAAAAAATCCTTTTATCGAATAACTGAGAAAGAAAGAGAAAACTGTGTCATTTTTTGTAAACTATGATTTATTTGTCTCATAACATACAAATGCTAGTCATTTCATTGGAATACAGGAGACAAATTAATATAAGCTTAATACAACTTCACTCATATAAAACAACAGTAAGTAAGATAGAGCAGTATTTAAACATTAATGTAACATTTTTGTGAAAATACTTCTATATTTACATAACAAAACAGTTGATAAATACATCTTGCTTAAATATTTAGTTCATTCTTCATTAAATCTTCACCTGAATAAAACATATTCAGTTCATTCTTCATGAAATTTTGAACTGAATAGTAGCATCACTGAAGCAGAGTATCTTTAGTGTCCTTTTCAGTGAATCTACATTCATATTCAAAATCTTCATGGCTTTTAGCTTATTGCAAATTTTGATTGTGATACATTGGGAAGTATAAGACATTAATTTAAACTATGGGCAGGGAGTGTCTTTATTTCCTGTATTATAAGTGTGATCGAAACAGTTTTCATTGTATAGTTCTAAATTGCTATGAAAAAATTATAGCATAGATATACAGGGTGAGGACCATTAATAATTTCAGATTTTTAAATAAAGGAAAACAATATTTCCTTGGATGCACACCACACACATTTTCAAATGATTCTTTCTGTAATTTCAGTATGCACAATATGTTGCTAGAGTATTCCCAAAAAACAGTAACATACCTTATCACCGAATGGAAGAAGCTATGGTATGCAATTTTCCTTGTGTCCATGTCAGTGGCATTAGCTAATATTTGTAATACAAATGTAAAGCTAGATTGTTTACTAGATATTACACATAATTATTCTAGTTCAAATTTTTGTCTAGGTTTAATCTAAAAATTTCACAGAATCCTCTTCGTCTAGTGTTTGATTTTTATGGTTTATTTTAATTTCCTGGAATGTTGACTGTTTTGCTTTGAACTGTGTCAAGGGTATTTTTGGGATGTTCAGGCTTAATCCATTGAGCTGAAACCATATTTCAAAATGATCTATTTACAATGCAGACAGGGTTATTTTCTGACTCATTATCCTCATTTGATACACATGTATCTTATACAAATAAATGTGATGGGTCATTTGTATTCACTGGTATGGCATGAATGTAAAACAGAAATAAAATATATCCTAAGATAGAACATTGAGGGACTCCTTGTGTAACTGTCTTCCATTTAGTAGAATAATTTATTGCATTTGTAGAGAAAATCACTCTTTTCTTCTATTATATAGGCACAAAGTAAGCCAATGTAGAACACTGCCAATAATTTCATACCTGTCAAGTTAATGGATAAAAAGTGCATGATTTACTGACCCAAAGGCTTTAGTGAACTCGCAAAAAATCTGTGCAACTTTCTTCTTATTGTCAAATGATTTGTTACTCTTGTAAACAATCTTGTTCATTGCATCTGTAATGCTTTATCTACACTGAAAGCTAAAGTGGTTTTTCAAAATGATCTCATATTTTTCTACAACAGCAGCAGCTTTTTTCAAATACATTTGACAAGATTGGAAGAAGAGAGATGGGAGAATAACTTCCCATATCTACTCTTGATCATTTTTTTCAATAATCGGTGTCCAATTATTCTACATAAAAATAAAACAATGGAAACTCCAGGTAGGAAAAGATATATTGTTACTTATCATGAAGACACACCAAGTTGCAGACAGGCACGATTAAAACACTCTCACATGCAGCATTTGACCACAGCCTTTGTCAGTAAAGACACTCACACACACACACACACACACACGCACACACACAAGGAAGCACACTTCACGCACACACGGCAGCCAATTCCAGCACCTTGGGTCAGAATGAAACATCATGTTGGATGCAAGCAGCAATATGTGGGGGGGGGGGGGGGAGAAGGGGAAGGGATAGTAGTAAATGGGTGGGGAGAGAGACGAATGCTGTTTGGTGGAGTGTGCAGGGACTTGGCACCAATAGGTGCAGTGTCAGGACTTTGTGGGGCTGGGTGGTGGGGAGAAAAGAACGAAAAAGGAGAGGAGTGGGGAAATATGGGCAGATACATTGGCAGAGAGCTGCAAATAAACATACTGGGAGACAAGAATGGGGATCAGATGATAGGACATAGGGGGTGGAAACTTGCGTGGAGGTTGTGGGGACAGTATGTTACTGTAGGTTGAAGCCAGGATAATAAAGGAGAATGCGTTGTAAGGATAATTCCCATCTGCGCAATTCAGAAAAGCTGCTGGTGTAGGGAAGGATCCAGATGGCTCAGGTAGTGAAGCAGCCATTGAAATCAAGTGTGTTACGTTCTGCTGCATGTTGTGCCACAGGGTGGTCTACTTTGCTCTTAGTCATAGTTTGGCAGTGGCCATTCATCCTGGTGGACAGATGGTTGATAGTCATACGAATATAAAAAGCTGTGCAATGATTGCAGCAGACCTGGTAAGTGACATGGATACTTTCTCAGGTGGCCCGACCTCTGATAATCCTGTGACAGTACTGGAATAGGAAGTGCTGGGTGGGTGGATTGGGCAGGTTTTCACCTGGGCCTTCCACAGGAATATGATCCTTGTGGCAAAGGGCTGGGATTGGGAGTGGCATAGGGATGGACTAGGATGTTGTGTAAGTTGGGTGGGCGTTAGAATACCACTTTAGGAGGGGTGGGAAGTATTTTGGGTAGGATGTCCCTCATTTCAGAGCACAATGAGACCATCACTAAACAAGGGAGTTTTGTCACTGCAGATATGCTGTCCTTGCGTAGCCAGGCTATATGGGAGGGATTTTTTGGTGTAAAAGTGATGACAGCTTTCAGAATGCAGGTACTGTTGTTGGTTGGCGGGTTTAATGTGGACAGGGGTGCAGATGCCGCCATCAGAGAGGAGGAGGTCAACATCTAGGAAGGTGTCACACCGGGGTGAGGAGGACCATGTGAAGGAAATGTGAGGGAAGGGGTTGAGGTTGTGAAGAAATGATGGGCAGTCTTGGCCCTGGGTCCAGATCATGAAGATATCAAAAATGAACCTGAAGTAGACTAGGGATTTGGTGTTTTGGGAGGCTAGGAAGGTCTCCTTTAGATGACATATAAAAATGTTGGCATGAGAGGGTGCCATGTCGTGGCCAATGGCTGTGCCATGGATTTGTTTATATACCTTCCCTTCAAATGAGAAGTAATTGTTGGTTACTAACTTTACCCTAACCTGTTGAAATGTTCCTTGATATAGGAATTTATCTTTGCTCTGTACTTGTAATTTACTGTCCTTCTGTTTATCACATCGCTTATTTCAAGTTTAGAAGCTTTGTAGATGTCTGGCTGTTCAAATGATAATTATTGTCTCACTGTAAATTTATTCCTCGTTGCTGTTTCAGAGACAATTCGTCTCCATGTGTCTGAATACAGGTTTGTGGTCCCAGCTGCATTGATCATGTGAAGCTTCTCCCAAACACAATATGTTATTCAGATGTTTACTCTTTGCTGAGGTTGGATTCCTGGAAGTACACCAATTTTTGCATTTGGTACTCCAACGTTTTTAGGGTTCCATACCTCAGTTCGTAAAAAGGGAAACCTTATAGGTGCACTGTGTTGTCTGTTTATCTGTCCAACTGTGAAGAGCCCTTTTTCTCAGGAATGGGTAGGTCTATCAAGTTCTGATTTATGTCACATATTAAGGTCACTTGGCGCTGTAAAAAACATGCTTCTAAATCATTGCAATCAAAAGATATGGTCATTTATGCCACATACTTTGATATTCCAAACTTACTCATCAAAACATATAGGTACTTCTCTTTGGCCTAAGATCATGAAATTTAGTGTGAAGCAAGGTTTCATAGTCCAAGTAAAGAAAAAATCCGAAACCTGTTAATTTGTAACAAAATCACATTAAATATGTTTCTTGTCATTTGTTACCTACCTGTCTGTCTGCCCATCTGTTAAGACCTCTTTTCTCCAGAATGGATAGGCATATCAGGTTCAAATGCTTAGGTCTATGGTCCCTTAGCGGTGTACAAAATTTAAGGTTCTAAGTCAATACAATTAAAGTTACAGCCATATTCCATATATTTTGATACTCACAAACTCACTCAGTAAAACCCATAGGGTACTTCCCATTGACCTAGAATCATGAAATTTGGCAAGAAGCAGGACTTAACAGTATAAATCAAGGAAAACTATCTGAAAATTCTTAAAGTGTAATTATATCACATAAAAATATCTTTTTTGCCATTAGAATTTTTATTGGTTGGTTGGTTGTTTTGGGGAAGGAGACCAGACAGTGAGGTCATCGGTCTCATCGGATTAGGGAAGGATGGGGAAGGAAGTCGGCCGTGCCCTTTGAAAGAAACCATCCCGGCATTTGCCTGGAGCGATTTAGGGAAATCACAGAAAACCTAAATCAGGATGGCCGGACGCGGGATTGAACCGTCGTCCTCCCGAATGCGACTCCAGTGTCTAACCACTGCGCCACCTCGCTCGGTAGAATTTTTATTGGATTCATCATCCATCAAAAGTATAGAAGAAAATATTACTGCATGCAAACATAAATTATAAGTTGTAGTTATTGTTTTAGTAAGTAAATAACAACATTTTGTTAAATATTCCCTCTCTTCATATAGAAACTGAAGACCTCAGCTAGCTTCCTTCCGTATGTCCGGGCTACTCTCAGGAACTGCTATAGACAATTGGAATTCCAGAACCGATATCTTGCCAGTATTGATATCGATAGTAGGCAAAAATCGATTCCAGGGATGGACGAATTATCTGTATACATAATTAAGTTTGTGCAGAGCCCTCAGTGCACGAGTCCTGCTCGCACATGGCCAATTTTTTAGCATACTGTCGTCCATATCGCCAATCTCATCTCTGACAGTATTAGTTTCATTATTGCGAAGTTTATTTACTCTTGTATGTTGCTTTGGCCTGTTTAAATTTATTAATTGACTACAGTATTCAGTTTGTTCCACAACTGCTACGCATTCTTTTGAGAAATAATATATCGCTTTGCTGATTTTCGCGTCTTTGTCCATTACTGATATTTTACTCATTTTCTTGGTTATAGTCCACAACAACTGGTGTTTTCAGGCAACTACAGTTCTGTTGACGCTTCAGGTCTTCATTTTCCTCCGTCAATAATCGGATCTCACTTTTCAGAATCTCTATTTCACGTAACAGCACTTTTACACGTAACAGCACTTTTATAATTTCATCTTCCGACTTCACTGCCAATGCTAAATACGGGTATTGTTCTAAACGCTCGGATCACGGCCATTGTAAATTGTCACTAATGAATTTTAAACATACTTTGGCGCATTTTTCAAGTAGCAGTAACCAATCGTTGCAGTTAACTCAGAAAATTCCTTTAATTAAACGTTGAATAATAATTGTTTATTTTATTTTGTAGAGCCTTTGGTTTCTCGGATACGAAAATGCCTGTAAATGTTGGCATCGGATTGGCCAGCCTGACTGGTAAATCACCGACAGACAACTTTAATGCACTTAAGAGCAAGGGACTAAGCTGCTAGGCGCGATGAGGGCAAATTAAGTGGCTGGTGTGTCAGTGGAAACTAGCACAAAAGTACATAGGTACGTTGTTTACTCTTTTACCAATAGCTGTAGAAACTCGAATTGAGTGAAGTAGGTGGAGAGTTAATAACGTTGAATGGCTTTAATTCAGTCAGTGTTTATTTTAATACCGCATTTTGATGTTAACCTACCTAATAGTTTTCGGCTTGCAATTAAACGCGCTGCAGTGAAAGCTGTGTAACTGTTTGAACATGTGTGTTTTAATGTGTGTGTTGGTATTAGCCATTTAAATCGAGAATGACACCGCAAGCCTGTTACGTAAGTTACGAACAGATGGCAGCATAGAGCATAAGCAACGTCCAACGAAGATGGTTGATGTCCGACTGCCCGTAGTTGTTGCCATACATGGACGAGATTAGAGACCTGAGTTTTTACTGGCGTATGCAACGTTCAAATAACTATGGGAATGCAGTCGGGTGACAAGTTATTTGGACAAAAATGCGATTATTTTGTGTGTGTGTGTGTTCAATTAGTCCTTTCAATAACCTTGAATCAACTGATGAATGCGAGGTGTCACGCAGGCATTGATAAATCATTTTGAATACTTATGAGCGCAAAGGAGAGTATTGAAATTGTTTTGTTAACTTTAAAAGAGCAAATCAACACACCAGTGTGGCATTGGAACGGGATGACACGCAGAAGAAAACGAATTTCTGAGCTTTGTAATTCCTGATACAGTATTCGTTGTCGATCTGAAATATGTTGCAAGACGACATAACGCGTGTACTTACACAGAGTAAAATCACCGAAAATTAGCGAAACACTCATTTCGTAGTTGCAAGTGCAGTTGCATTTGTTGTCCATTACACCTTGTAAATATGTATCCCGTTTACACAGTGCGTAATAATTGTTGCCCAGTGGTATCATGTAATTAAGTGTATTGTAAGAAATGACTGGAAGACAAATAATACAAAAATTGTAACAGCTCTGTATTCAAATTTGCACATTTTGTATAACTTGAGAGTGTTCATGCAACAGGTATCTCACACCAATCAGTGGAGTTCGTCCACCACATTTTCGTTTATGTGGTGATGTACATTTTAATTTGATCCACACTTCTCTCGTAATAAACAGGCTGCACTGTATGGATGAATGAAATCTTACTTATCGTTGATTATTACAGACCAATAATTTCTGTCATTGGAAGTGAAAATAATTAAGTTGTTATGTATATGCAGTAGATGGATGTCACATGCCCTAACAACTTATTTTCTTAGCTTTTCTCCAGACATATCGAAATTTGGAGATTGTAATACATGCAACTGAATAGGAATAATATCATTTTCTCAGTCACCTAGATCTCCCATAAATTATTCAGTTTTCTAAGTAAATTTATCGAAAATAAATTGGTAGCTTGATATTTAACTGTGCTTATTGTAAATCATGGGCTTTCACTCTTATGGCTGTTTAATGAGTTACTGTCATTACTTCATATGTGAAGAAAACGGACATAGATTGGCATCAGATATTGCAGCTGGGTGAAAGATAGACATTTTTTATTTTCAGAGTAGCAGTTTTACAGTTAATTGCATGGTTCATTTAAATTGTTTTTCTAACACAAATAAACTGCAGGAGACTGAAGATATGATACAATAGCTTAAGAAGTACTACAATCCCTACTTCTCTGTTGATATGGATTTTGATTCTTTTCACACTCCTTAATGGTGGGATTAATTTAACGAAACCGGGGGGGGGGGGGGGGGGTTAAAAATGAGCAAACCAATATGAAACTAGTCGGGCAGTAACAGACTGAATTTTCAAAATGTAATACTTGGTAGTTGATTCATATGTTACCCAGTGTTGATCTAATATGTTCTTAGTCATCAGAAGGAATAGGATTGTTCTAAATGCCTAGTAATTTTTGTTGACAGCCGTTGCTGGTTGAATGCTTATGACAGTAACCATGAATGAAGGGTATTCTTTGATTGATTTGTTTGTGAGCAATTCCATGACAGCCATTTACTGTAACATTGTGTGTACAATGGAATTTGGGACTTAAATTCTTATTGTTTGATTTTAACGCAGCTCATAAAATTCTGATACACTTTTTGTTCATTCAGCAGTTGTCACGTACACCTTTCCGTGAATTAGTAGAGCTGTATCTTTTAATAGGTCATTGAACACTCGGTTAAATGAAACCATTAAATCCCAACTTTTCAAAGTACTGGATGCCATTATTAGCAGATCTTCGTGTCATTTTATCTGCAGATATTATTTCTCTCCCACCAGAACCAGGTGTATTGTATTGTGCTTAGCCTGGATGTACTGGTGTTGAACTTCAAAGGTGTTGATAGACATTTTCAGGAAATACGGAAGCGTCCGATCCCTAACGGGACAAGCGCGGGAAATGGGGTGTTTTGGGTGGGGGGCAAACTAAATATAAACAAATTTAGACGCCTTGCGTAGCTACAAAGTGTAAGTGAAGACAGCCATGCATGAATACCCACCCACCTCCCCAGGGGTCGTAACCCCTGCAACCCATAGAAGATAAAGATGCTTCAGTAGCTGATTAGTGTTTTTTGTCTTTTTAAAAAAAATCTCATGGGATAGAACGAACAGATCAGAAAAATAAATACAATAAACTAAAACAGAAATTGGAGGAAGCAGATAATTAAAATTAGTAATAAGTGTTTTTAAATTTAAAAAAAAAAACTCACGAGATAGAACGAACAGATCAGAAAAGTAAATAAAATAAAACAGAACTGGAGACAGCCACACTCAAACCAAACTCCGCGCCGTCATGACGTCACACATGACGACACCCTTCCGTCACGGGTCAAAGCCGACGCGTGGGATCGGACGCTTCTGTCGACCCCATTTTCATTAACTAGAAGTTTTCCAACAAGGGAAGGAGAGGCAGTACTGTACAGTTCCATGTAATTATGCACCAATGCCCCCCTGTCAGCAGTCGGCACATGAAAAGTAGTATGAAGATTGGGAGGTGTGTTGATTTAAATGAAGAGAGTGAATCGAATTGAGCAATCTACATCTGCGTAGTTACTCTGCAATTCACACTTAAGTACCTGGCAGAGGGCACATCGAACCATTTTCATACTACTTCTCTACCGTTCCCCTCTCGAATGGCGCGTGGGTAAAAGGAACATCTAAATCTTTCCATTTGAGCTCTGATTTCTCTGATTTTATTATGATGATCATTTCTCCCTATGTAGGTGGGTGTCAACAAAATATTTTCGGATTCGGAAGAGGAAGTTGGTAATCGAAATTGTGTTCACTAATCCCTGTATCCGTCATGACGCTCTCTATTAGATCAGGATTATTTGTGGCTAAGAGGTCAAGTGTGTTTTCGCAACCATTTGCAATTCGTGTGGCTTCATGAACTAATTGTTCAAATTGATTCTCAGAGAAAGCATTTAGTACAATTTTGGAAGATATTTTCTGTCTTTGAACACGTATTTTCGCCAACAAATCTAGGGTATTTTGAAGTCTCCACCAATGAAAACTGTATGAGAGGGGTACTTATTTGTAATGAGATTCAAGTTTATATCATCTGAGTCGGGGGGAGGGGGGGGGGTAGGAGCAGCCAATTATTATTATTTTGGTATGGCTGTTGAGTATAAGCTCTACCCATAGCAATTCTCAGGAACTATCTGATTCAACTTCACTACAAGATAAACTGTTACCAACCGACACAAACACACCACCACCTACTTTATTTACTCCATCCTTTCTGAACACGGTTTGCGCCTCTGTAAAAATTTTGACAGAATTTATTTCCGGCTTCAGCCAGTTTTCTGTTCCCATAACAATTTTAGCTTCAGTGCTTTATATTGGCGCCTAAAGCTCTGGTACTTTTCCAACACAGCTACAACAGTTTACAACTACAATACCGACTGTTGCTTGGGCGATTCTCGTCGTTTCTTTGCCCTGTACCCTTTGAGACTCGAGCCTGTTTTGATCTTTCCAGAGACTGTCTAACCTAAAAAAAAAAAACCCTAGTCCACACCATACAGCCCCTGCTACCCATGTAGCCGCCTCCTGTGTGTAGTGGACACCTGACCTATTTAGCGGAACCCGAAACCCCACCACCCTATGGCGCAAGTCTAGGAATCTGCAGCCTACATGGTTGCAGAACTGTCTGAGCCTCTGATTCGGACACTCCACTCTGCTTCGTACCAAAGGTCCGCAATCAGTCCTGTCGATGATGCTGCAGGTGGTGAGCTATGCCTTCATCTCGCTAGCAAGACTGGCAGTCTTCACCAACTCAGATAGCCACCGGAAACCAGAGAGAATCTCTTCCAATCCATAGTGACACACTTTGTTTGTGCCAACATGAGCCACCACCTGCAGTAGGCTGCACCTGTACCCTTCATGGCATCCGGAAGGACCCTTACCACATCTTGGATTATTGGATGACTCCCCCCACGTGGTATGCACACGGAGTGCTCATTGGATTTCTTCCCGTCCTTAGCTGCCATATCCCAAAGGGGCTCCATCGCCCGTTTAACATTGGAGCTCCCAGTGACTAACAACCCCACCCGCTGCGCTTGTTCGAACCTCTCAGGAAGACCGGCGACTGCCACAACAGGCAAGGCCGCCCTTGTTGGTTCAGAAGTACTTTCAGCAGTGGGCAGTACCTCAAACCTGTTAAGGAGGCGTAAGGGTACAGCCTTGCGGCCAGCACCAACTTTTGCCTTCCGTCCTGGGATTTGCGACCCCCACCGTGGTTCGCCAATCACCGTGGGGCAAGTGAAGTGCAGGGATGTCTGAATCCAAGGGCGCAGTGGCATCTGAGATCTCAGGCGATGCTACAGGTTCCGGAGGCATCGGAAGCGCTCGCCTTGGGTGTCCCAATGTCACCAAGGCCCAGGGCAACAGCCTGGTGCCTGTCGACGACAGCTTCCAGCTGTTTACGGACGGTGGCCAATTCCCCCTGAATCCGTACACAGCAGGCACAGTCCCTATCCATCCCTAACAATTTTTATCCTCTCTTTCATCTCACAAGCCTTTCAAAACAAACAGATGACTGACAAATATGGGAATTTACGCTCTACGGGCACTAAAACGCAATGCTTCAACTCTCAAATACTATAATATGCCCGAAATTTGTGATTAAACTATGCAAGTACCCAAAATGATGCAAAGAAATTAAGAATTAAACTACAAATAAGTGAGCTAAGAGTGCAACTTGCTTCTGGCTGCTGCTTATCCAATGGCGGCAGGGAGCCCACTGGCTGTTCAAAACAGAAACAGATGACTGACGACTACGCGAATTTACACTATTCAGGTACTAAAACACGATGCTACAACTCTCAAATACTATAATACCCCGAACTACTGCAGTGTAGAAATTTTTGGCACCAGTTGACTAGAAGAAGGGGCTGTTTGATAGGACACATCCTGGAGCATCAAGGAGTTGTCAGTTTGGTAATGGAGGAAGTGTGGAGGTAAAAAATTAGAGAGAGCGAAGTATGAATACTGTAAGCAGGTTCAAATGGATGTAGGTTGTATTAGTTACTCAGAGATGGAGAGACTTGTGTAGGATAGACTAGCTCTCCACAGAGCTTCACCAAATCAGTCTTTAGACTGAAGACCACAGTAACAACAGTCTGTGTGTAGATTCTCAGTTCCCTTTGTTTGTTTGTATGTTTGCAACAGTTCAGAAGTACCTTTACAGCTGCCCTTCTCCTTGACTTTTGATATACATAGGGCAGATGTTGCCAGTGGCAAACAACAGATTCAGTAGATTGTTATAAGCATCTTCATTGACTGCGTAAGATTAGGTATTGTGTGTATCTTGACTGGCTTCGTTCTGGGATATGATTACAGTTTCAGATTTCTACCATTGTCTGAAGTTAGATGAGAAGTTTCCTAGAAGAAACTTGTGGTCTTGGGTATCTCGTAACAAGAGAGAGATATGTCCTGGTATTTGTGAAGTGGTGTACGCGTTTTACTGTAGTTTATAAAACTAATTTCCAAAACACAGTATTTCCTTTGTCTTGTTATTCAGTAGGTTACATGAACAATGGTTAAGAGGGCAATAGAAGGATCCAATTATCATTTTATGCCCACCCCTGATACTGAGTTTTGCCCAAACAATCTCACATTCAGCTTTGATTTCTGTGTCAGTGGATTTGAGTTTCTTGTCTACTGCAACAAATACACCAACCCCACTTCCCACTTGCCTATCCTTCTCATATACACTTAAATTTTCCTAAAAAGTCTCAGCCATCAATTTCAAGTTCCAACCAACTTTCTGTACCTTGTATTATGTGAGTGTCACTGCTTTTCTTGAGTGCTTCAAACTCTTGCAACTTGTTGTGATTGCTTTGACAGTTAGCAATTAGGATTTTAATATTCCCATGTGTGGGAGGCTTTTTTTTTTTCTATCTTACACTGATACTTCTGTGTTTCCTACAGCTATCGTTGTCTAGATTGGATGGAGAGTCATCTACTCTAAAAAACTGTCGTGTGCACTCCACACATTGTGAGCTACCTGAGTAGCAGCCTCTGATGTATAGTACACACCTGACTCACTTGGGGGGGATCTTACATTTCTCAGCCCTAAGGCATAGACTAGGAAGTTGCAGCCTAGCTCGTCACAAAACTCTTGAACTCTCTGGTTCAGTCCTTCCACTTGACTCAGAACCAAAGGGCCATGATTGTTTCTGGGGGCAGTGCTGCAAATTGTGAGCTTTGTTGAATCTCCTTACATGAGGCTGGCATTCTCAACCTTCTCTGCCCATCGCTGGAATGACCCAAGAATGACTTCCGAGCCCAGACAACAGGCATCATTTGTTTCAGTGTGTGCCACAAAGGACCTCAAGCGTTTTGGTTAGGGGGATTGTTACAACACCGTGAGTCCTCCCTGGTTCCCATCCACCCTGTACGGGACACCTAGATCTACCACTGACCAGTGGCGCATACAGAAAAACCTCAAAGAAGGGGCACTAAAGATATCTTGACTTACCTCACAACCGGTTGTGAGCTCTGCAACATCCATGTAGGCCTACTAATTTATATTTACGTGACAAACCCTATTTCTAGGGCTATATTTTAATTTTGACAAATGGATTTATGCTGACATTTGTAAAAACGGCGATGATACATCAGTCCATACTAATGTAAAATTGCCTGCCTTCTGAAGAAGACAAATTTAAATTTGTTGAAACCTAGGTAAAGAAATTCTTTATCCATTGCAACTGGTCAGCTGTTAATAATTTTATTAAGTGGAACCGTTGCTGTTGTGCAGCTATGTTTAAAATACTGAATTACTAGTTTCCTAAAACATTTTGATGTTATAGTTGTTAGCAAACTTGATAACAGAGTTAATTTATGATAAATGCAGATAATATATAAGGCTATTCCTCTTTCAGGGAAAACTTGATGTAACACAATATTTAGTTAGAAATTCTACTACAGTAACTTAAATCACAAACGCCGATTTGTTACAGATTGCTCATAGGTTATGCAAAGGTCAATGGTAAGTTCCAAAAATTCTCAATAACGCACATTCACTTGCATAGATATACAATTATATTCAGAGGTGATGTGTACTTGGGCTGAACTGTGATCCATAAACATTGATTTTCTATGAATTAAATTGTGTATGTGAAACACTCGTACCACTAACTTACAAAAATATAGTTTTGTAAATATCAAAAAATTCTGAAACTATCTATTTCTCACATAATTGTGCCATAAAATCAGAGAAATAATGTTTTGAATGAGGATAGACCTACTGTCCTCAAAAATTTTGAAAAAGCACAATTTAAACCTACAGTTGACAATATCAGTACTAGTTTATTGTGACACTTGTGAATCTTCAAAATTTCGCAATACAAATGGGTACTGATACAATCAGTGAAAGACTATGCAGAAGAAGCGACATGAACAGTAAAATATGCAAATCTAGAACTTTAAATCAACTCGTGGTCTTGTGCAAGGGGCCTCACAGAAGGGGAAATTCTTATGTCAGCTTTTATATAAAAATAAAAATGCATATTGCAGGAATTTTTCACTTGGCTGATTCTGTGCACACTTCTACTCTGGTGTGCCAAAGGAGAAAACTGCAGCCTAAGTTTATTTTGATCAAAATCACTAAAATGTGCAGCATAACAAAGCACGTCTTCTGTCTGTTGCAGCTAACAATGCAATGCAGCAGATAATGTATGGATACATGCCCTTCGCAGTACTTTCTGTCATTCTTATCAGCTTGTCTAATCTCAGGCTGTCTTATTCTTCACTCAAGGGGACCAGCCAGTAATGGCCAACTACGCATCCAAGCTGATGGCTGACCAGTGCCATCAGTCGTCCACTACTGTAACCTCTGGGTATGCTTCAGGGACCACAATTGAGGGTGATGGTGAAACATTCTGTAACAGGGAGCCGAGGTCTGAACTGCTCAGACTGTGGGGAATATATTTATTTATTTATCCTGATCAGATTAGGGCCATCAGGCCCTCTCTTACATCGTACCAGTGTTTCACACATGCAGCATTTTACACATCATAGTTACATCATGACAGTAGTTTGAATAAGTAAAAACTGGCAGTATTTTTACAACAGCTGCTATACATAAAAATTATGATAAAAGCAATAATAATAACAGTAAAAGAGAAAATGAAATAGTAATTGTAAAATGAAAAAACAAACTGTCAATAGTAATGAAGATTTGTGCAGATGTACATTTATATATTGGTGTATAAAGTAGCTGTTTACTGGTATAGTGAGTTTTGGGGAAGGGAGATTTAAGGAGGCCGCATCAGTTAAGAAAAAACTGGGAACTGAGGAAGATCTAGTAGGAAAGAAGGAAGTAATGGAGTGAAGTGCATTCATGTACAGAGGAAGGCATTACTGTTGCTTAAGTAGATACATCATTAATTGTTGTTTGAAGCCAGACATGTTTTTAAGTTCTCTAATATAACGAGGGAGGTTATTCCAGAGTCGGGTTCCTGCTACTGTAAAGGACTTTGAGAAGGTGATTGAGCAATGTAGTGGAACAGAGAGGATTTTATTATAATGGGAATGTGTATTTCTGACATGTTGTTCAGACAAGAGCGTTAAGGACGAGGAGAGATACGAGGGACAGTGTACATTTATAAGACAGTAGACGAGAGTGTTTGTATGGAAATCTCTGCGTTCATCTGCACGCAGCCAGGACAGTTGTGCATATGCTGGTGAAATGTGATCAAAAAGTCGATCGTCACAGATATATCTGACATTCATGACCAGTTCCAGATGTAGTGAATCTACCTGAAGGAGACCTTGTAGGATAATATCGCCGTAGTCAGTGATTGGGAGTATAAGTGTATGGACTAATTTCTTTTTCAGATCAAAAGGGAAGAATTTTTTATATTTTTGTAGGGCTGATGCTTTTTTGCACACTGCAGTTACGTGCTCTGTCCAATTTAGATTTTCATGTATTATTACTCCCAAACTCTTTGCTGAGGGAGAGAAGTTGATATTTGTTCCATTTAGGATTAGGGATGGTTGTTGTTGTTGTTGTGGTCTTCAGTCCTGAGACTGGTTTGATGCAGCTCTCCATGCTACTCTATCCTGTGCAAGCTTCTTCATCTCCCAGTACCTACTGCAACCTACATCCTTCTGAATCTGCTTGGTGTATTCATCTCTTGGTCTCCCTCTACGATTTTTACCCTCCACGCTGCCCTCCAATACTAAATTGGTGATCCCTTGATGCCTCAGAACATGTCCTACCAACCGATCCCTTCTTCTAGTCAAGTTGTGCCACAAACTTCTCTTCTCCCCAATCCTATTCAGTACCTCCTCATTAGTTATATGATCTACCCATCTAATCTTCAGCATTCTTCTGTAGCACCACATTTCGAAAGCTTCTATTCTCTTCTTATCTAAACTATTTATCGTCCATGTTTCACTTCCATACAAATACTTTCAGAAACGACTTCCTGCCACTTAAATCTATACTTGATGTTAACAAATTTCTCTTCTTCAGAAACGCTTTTCTTCCCATTGCCAGTCTACATTTTATATCCCCTCTTCTTCGACCATCATCAGTTATTTTGCTCCCCAAATAGCAAAACTCCTTTACTACTTTAAGCGTCTCATTTCCTAATCTAATCCCCTCAGCATCACCCGACTTAATTCGACTACATTCCATGATCCTCGTTTTGCTTTTGTTGATTTTCATCTTATATCCTCCTTTCAAGACACTGTCCATTCCGTTCAACTGCTGTTCCAAGTCCTTTGCTGTCTATGACAGAATTACAATGTCATCAGCAAACCTCAAAGTTTTTATTTCTTCTCCATGGATTTTAATACCTACCTCGAACTTTCCTTTTGTTTCCTTCACTGCATGCTCAATATACAGATTGAATAAAATTGGGGAGAGGCTTCAACCCTGTCTCACTCCCTTCCCAACCACTGCTTCCCTTTAATGCCCCTCAACTCTTATAACAGCCATTTGGTTTCTATACAAATTGTAAATAGCCTTTCGCTCCCTTTATTTTACCCCTGCCACCTTTAAAATTTGAAAGAGAGTATTCCAGTCAACATTGTCAAAAGCTTTCTCTAAGTCTACAAATGCTAGAAACGTAGGTTTGCCTTTCCTTAATCTAGCTTCTAAGATAAGCCGTAGGGTCAGTATTGCCTCACGTGTTCCAATATTTCTATGGAATCCAAGCTGATCGTCCCCAGGGTCGGCTTCTACTAGTTTTTCCATTCGTCTGTAAAGAATTCGTGTTAGTATTTTGCAGCCGTGACTTATTAAACTGATAGTTCGGTAATTTTCACATCTGTCAACACCTGCTTTCTTTGGGATTGGAATTATTATATTCTTCTTGAAGTCTGAGGGTATTTCGCCTGTCTCATACATTTTGCTCACCAGATGGTAGAGTTTTGTCAGGACTGGCTCTCCCAAGGCCGTCAGTAGTTCTAATAATGTAATGTTGTCTACTCCCGGGGCCTTGTTTCGACTCAGGTCTTTCAGTGCTCTGTCAAACTCTTCACGCAGTATCATATCTCCCATTTCATCTTCATCTACATCCTCTTCCATTTCCATTGTCCTCAAGTACATTGCCCTTGTATAGACCCTTTATATACTCCTTCCACCTTTCTGCTTTCCCTTCTTTGCTTAGAACTGGGTTTCCATCTGAGCTCCTGATATTCATACAAGTGGTTCTCTTTTCTCCAAAGGTCTCTCTTAATTTTCCTGTAGGCAGTATCTATCTTACCCCTAGTGAGATAAGCCTCTACATCCTTACATTTATCCTCTAGCCATCCCTGCTTAGCCATTTTGCACTTCCTGTTGATCTCATTTTTGAGACGTTTGTATTCCTTTTCGCCTGCTTCATTTACTGCATTTTTATATTTTCTCCTTTCATCAATTAAATTCAATATTTCTTCTGTTACCCAAGGATTTCTACTAGCCCTAGTCTTTTTACCTACTTGATCCTCTGCTGCCTTCACTACTTCATCCCTCAAAGCTACCCAACCGAGCGAGGTGGCGCAGTGGTTAGACACTGGACTCGCATTCGGGAGGACGACGGTTCAATCCCGCGTCCGGCCATCCTGATTTAGGTTTTCCGTGATTTCCCTAAATCACTCCAGGCAAATGCCGGGATGGTTCCTCTGAAAGGGCACGGCCGACTTCCTTCCCCATCCTTTCCTAATCCGATGAGACCGATGACCACGCTGTCTGGTCTCCTTCCCCAAAACCAACCCCAAAGCTACCCATTCTTCTTCTACTGTATTTCTTTCCCTCATTCCTGCCATTTGTTCCCTTACGCTCTCCCTGAAACTCTGTACAACCTCTGGTTTAGTCAGTTTATCCAGGTCCCATCTCCTTAAATTCCCACCTTTTTGCAGTTTCTTCAGTTTTAATCTACAGTTCATAACCAATAGATTGTGGTCAGAGTCCACATCTGCCCCTGGAAATGTCTTACAATTTAAAACCTGGTTCCTAAATCTCTGTCTTACCATTATACCTTTTAGTATCTCCAGGGTTCTTCCATGTATACAGCCTTCTTTCATGATTCTTGAACCAAGTGTTAGCTATGATTAAGTTATGCTCTGTGCAAACTTCTACCAGGCGGCTTCCTCTTTCATTTCTTCCCCCCAATCCATATTCACCTACTACGTTTCCTTCTCTCCCTTTTCCTACTTCCGAATTCCAGTCACCCATGACTATTAAATTTTCAACTCCCTTCACTATCTGAATAATTTCTTTTATTTCATCATACATTTCTTCAATTTCTTCGTCATCTGCAGAGCTAGTTGGCGTATAAACTTGTACTACTGTAGTAGGCCTGGGCCTCGTGTCTATCTTGGC
This sequence comes from Schistocerca nitens, assembly GCF_023898315.1. Taxonomy (NCBI): domain Eukaryota; kingdom Metazoa; phylum Arthropoda; class Insecta; order Orthoptera; family Acrididae; genus Schistocerca; species Schistocerca nitens. Next base: position 825,602,244 of record NC_064614.1, read on the forward strand.
CACAGTAATGCGTTTACTATGCTGTTTGTAGTAGCTTACCCGCATTCCTATTTTTTAAATTCATTATTAAACCTACTCCTGCATTACCCCTATTTGATTTTGTATTTATAACCCTGTATTCGTCTGACCAAAAGTCTTGTTCCTCCTGCCACCGAACTTCACTAATTCCCACTATATCTAACTTTAACCTATCCATTTTCCTTTTTAAATTTTCTAACCTACCTGCCCGATTACGATGGTACGGATTCCCAATGTTTTGGGCTAATGAGCTTAGAGTGACCAACAAGTACCGCTTGGGCTTTAGATGGATTGAGGTTTAGTCCTGTGTTCTGTGCCCATTTTGATAGTGCATTGAGATCAGTATTGAAATTTTCTATAGCCTTCTTAAGATTGATTGGTTTTGGATTTCGATACAACTGAAGCTCATCAGCATACATGTGATATTTGCAATATGTCAGAACCAATGACACATCATTGACATACAGAGAGAAGAGGCCGTGGGGAAAACACTGGTGCTTAAGGAATCATTGAAAATGTCTGGTGTAGAGGGCAGTTGTGGATCATTAATAAGTTGTACCATCTGGATAGTGATGCCATCATGTCCAGTAGATGCTGATCTAATCTACATGATGGCTTTCTTGACAGTACTGCAAGTGACGTGCTGTAGATAGAATGTTTCTTTGCTACAGTCGTTAATCCCCATGAAGTAATCAATGACTATCTGTTTTTTTCCGGTTCAATTGTGGTTTTGGGTAATGTGAAGAAAGTCCCCATAAAGAAAAGACCCTGAACCAAGTGATGTGCTGATGAGCTGGATATAATTCTGTTGGTGCCAAACCTCAGGGGAACCTACTTCACTCCAGTGTTATAAAGCTTACCTGAGCAATTGGTGCTATTGTGAAGACTGAATAGAAAGAAACTTGGACCCTGTTATATGGAAATCCCTCGAACAAAAAAGATGGTTCACAGGGTGTATACGCCCTCAGACAACCGGCAAAACAACGGGAATTTTAAACACACACACACACACACACACACACACACACACACACACACACACACACACACACACACACACACACACACACACCTGCCATCAGGCTCAGATCAGACGTTCAAGATCCTTCAGTGCCTGTCCTCCCACATTGAGTTTCAGAGGGTCTGCTTCTTCTGGAAAACTTTCCTTCTAAATAATGGTAAAATGACATATGTGAGCATTGCATTGGGGTCAATTTCAGTTGCGTCAGGAAAAAGGGGCTGATGACCCTGTAGTTTGGTCCCTTTATACCCCAAACCAGCCAACCAACCAATTTCAGCAATAGACCCCCATACATTGAGATGTTAAGTCATAGGATACCTCCTAATATTGCGTCGGATCTTCCTTTCATCTGCAACACAGTGTAACATGGACTCGCGAAGTCATTGGAAGTCCCCTGCAGAAATATTGTGCCATGCTGTCTCTATAGCTGTACATAATTGCAAAAGTGTTGCCAGTGCAGGACGTTGTGCACAAACTGACCTATGGCCCATAGCTGTTTGATGGGATACATGTTTGTGATCTGGGTCACCAAATCATTCACTCGAATTATCTCTAATGTTCTCCAAACCAGTTGTGAACAATTGTGGCCCTGTGACATGGTGCATTGTCATTCATAAAAATTCCATCATTGGGAACATGAAATCCATGAATGACTCCGAATGGTTTCCAAGTAGCTGAACATAACTGTCTCCAGTCAGTGATTGGATCAGTTTGACCAAAGGACCCAGTCCATTTCATGTAAACACAGCCCACACCATTATGGAGCCATCACCAGCTTGCACAGTGACTTGTTGACAACTTGGGTCCATGGCTCTGTAGGGTCTGCATCAAACTTGAACCCTACCATCAGTGCCTACCATCAGTGCTCATTAAACACCGGAAGTTAATTTCCTGCAATTATTGCTTATCAGTAGCGTAATCTCCATAAGAATAACACAGGGCGGAAGTGAATTTTTGAGCAACACGGGTTAAGTAAATATACTGGGCGCTGAAAATTTCTAAGTCCGAATCAAGGTCACGCGCAGCCACAAGTCACAGCGCCGCGCTGGCAGACAGGCCACAATTTTCCAGTAACTGATATTGTTACGAGCCGAGGAGAGGTGCTGCAGACAATGTCGTACTGTTGGCAAAGGCACTTACATCGACTGTCTGCTGCCATAGCCCATTAATGCCAAATTTTGCTGTACTGTTCTAATGGATGCATTTGTCACATGTTCCACATTGATTTCTGCAGTTATTTCATGCAGTGTTGTTTGTTTGTTAGCAGTGGCAACTATACACATACATCGCTGCTCTGTCATTAAGTGAAGGCCATCGGCGACTGTGTTGTCCTTGGTGAGAGACAATGGCTGAAATTTGTTTTTCTCGACACACTCCTGACACCGTGAATCTCGGAATATTGAATTCCCTAATTTTTTATGAAATTGAACATCCCTTGCATCTACCTGCAACTATTATTCTGCGTTTTTCTGTTAATTCCCATTGTGTGGCCATAATCATGTTGAGAATCTTTTCACATGAATTGCCTCAGTACAAATGACAGCTCTGGCAATGCCCTTTTATACCTTATCTATGCGATACTACTGCCATCTGTATATGTGCATATCGCTATCCCATGACGTTTATCACCTCGGTGTGATATGCTAGCTTGTGCGGATGCTGCTTTGTGGGAAATTGTGAGTGGCCTAGATACCAGTGTCTACTTCTGTACTTAATCCATCTTGCAACGAGCAATATTTAAATGGCAGCTGCAAAAATATCTTCTCAATAGGACTAAATAGACTCTTTACAGCCAGCTTACTGCAATACAGGAATATTTGAGTGGTTGGATCATATGAGAGAGGTTATCCACAAAGCTGCTGATGCGCCAATTTTAAAATCTACCTCTCATCTGAAGAGACAGTCTTTTCCATGGTGGAACTGCAGATTCTTAATCTCCAATGAGGAACAGGAGAACGGCACTACGAAGATTCTGAAACAGTCTACCTGCTGAAAATATAGCAACATTTCACATATTTAGAACCAGGGCCAGGAAGATTTTCCAGAAGAGGAGTGAGGTCCTGACATGGATTTCTGAGTTGAACAAATAATTTCTGTGAAAAGTACAAATATTTCGAATCACTGCTATATTGAATAGTAACTTTCTAGTTTCCACTTCCAAAGATACAACTCAGGCAAAGACAGAACACTTTTTTCCAAATGACTTGTTCAGTCACATGAAGTGTCCCTTTCCATCAGTGTTGTGAAGTTGCAGAGAGGAACAGTCTGTATTTTATGTTTTGCAGTACAGAAATCCATTCACAGTGTTGCACTGTTGCCTGCAATTCTTCACCTTTGGAGGCTAAGATTCAGTAAACTATGTTACACCATCTCTACTTACGTTCGCAAGAAACCCCCCTCTTAATGCTTTCAGCAGAATGGCCACTACCTTGACTCCTGCAGATAACAATCTTAATAACCTTTCTAAAACCAGGGACCTCTAGTCACAACAGCTACTTCAGTACAACTTCATGAGATACCACTCCATCCAGTATAATTCCTGCTGCTGGAGGTGACAGCAAAGGAAACCTTCTTTCACAGACAGCACCTTGCAGAAATGTTATTCGATGTTGAGTAAATCTACAGTAGCACTTACAGGCAGAATATTATCAAGCCACTCTATGAACATTAAATACAACTCGGAGACATATACCAATGGGCTGCTTGTGTCAAGCAAATGCTATATTCTTGAAAAGTGTATTCAGCATAATTTCTTTTGCCACTGACATTTGCATCCGTAGTAAGACTTGGCAGCACAATGATTTCAGTTGATGATAAAGAGGTGGGAAAAATGGATAGAAAAAACAGGTTTTAAAGTAGGGTAAATTGGAATGTCAGTGGTGCTTATTGCAGGATTCTAGTGTGAACCGTTTACGAGATATCGTACTTTGAAAAGTTTCCACACTGACACTTGGTTGTGCCATTCAGCTGCGTAATTGCTATCCACAACGTTGTTATATTTAATTTCATTGTTTTTATGTGTTCCTTCAGTTCATGCAACTTGCTAGTCCATTAGTATGTGACAGTCCAAGCAGTAGCTTTTGAGCGGAAGATGGGATTTATCAATGCAGAAAACACCGACATGCTCACGGTGTATAGAGATTGTAGGAGGAATGCAGTTTGTTCTTGCAAGCTGTATGTGGCAGTATACTCCAGTAGATGTCAACCATCTCAGCAGTTATGTGAAAGTGGTAGTGTAACAGCTAGCTGACCTAACAGAAGAAAACAAGTGATGAGAGGAGAGGGGGGAAATTAATATGCTTGCTGCTGTTGCAGTCGATGCACATGTTAGCTCCTGCACGATCGCACAAGGAAGTGGTATGAGTCTGGCAAGTGTCCTGTGTGTTCTTCATTGACATAAGTACCATTTCTATCACATCTCTCTCCATCAAGAGCTGCATGAAAATGATCATGACAATCATGTTAACTACTGTACATGGCAATAAGACAGGATACTTCAGATGAATCATGTATCTTGTTTAGTGGTGAAGCCATCTGTACTAGTCATGGCCAGATAAACCACCGAAACATGCACTATTGATCTGTTGACAATCCTTGAGGGATTTGTTAGGTGGAATTTCAGTCTCCATGGAGTGTAAACATGTGGTGTAGGATAGTGAACCATCAGCTCACAGGCCCATTTTTCGGAACACTGTATACACACAAGTATCACAGCCTCCTAACAGACTATCTTCCACGGATGCTAGAAGACATTCCTCTGCAGACTAGGAGGAACCTGTGGTCCCAACATGATGGCTGTCCAGACCATAGTGCACGAAGTGCTGCAGTATGTCTTCACAGTCATTCAGTTCTCAATGTGTTAAATGCAGGACAAGTGACTCGAGGGAAACCTGTTAAAATATAATTTCAGAGTGCGTACCAAGAATAGGTGGTACATTAGTCCAGTAATATTTTTGTGAAAGAAGTTAGAACACAGTAAGGGAATTAATGAGTATTTTAAATGTTTGTTGAGCACAAAACACACAGACACCTGTAGAGATCCGACTCCTTACAGTGTCATCCCTGCCAGCGATAGCAAGATTTAAGACAGAAATGCTGCAGTGTTAACTGCAGATTAAGGATATTTTTATGCGCAATACTCCATGTGTAGTGTTAATGAAATAATTCAAAATGGTGGATGAAATGTGTTTAGCAACATTCAGTGTTTTTATTAAATCCAACTACTTGGTCTGATTTAAGTGTATCATATTAACAGAGACAAATGGATTCTCATTTCTTGTGACCTTGTTGAAGTTTCAGAATGATTTGTGTATGTCTGCAGTGGCAGGTGGACTGAAATGGATGTGTGTAATGGATTAAATATGTAAATTGAGTTGAATCACCAATCCCACTCTTTTCATTCTATAGGCAGTTCCTACATATTAATCCATTTTATGTTGTATACTTTTCTCCAAAGTGTGCCGGTATATGCTACACAGTAGACTGTTAAACAGAATGCATAGTAGAATGGTGTAGCAAAGGAGATGTGAAAGAAAGAAATATCCTGGACCACAAGAAGTAGCAGAAAAGGTTCCATTCAGGTTCAGGACAGATAAGGAATGGATTCAATGGCTAATACCAATAGGAAATTACATTATATTTGAAAACTGAAAAAAAAGTAACCAGTGACAGTTAAAAAGGGAATAAATGAGCAATGTAGGACTAAACGAAATGAAACCAGCAAGCATTATTATGTTATAATGAAGTAAATAACAATAGGTTGACATTTATAAAGATCAAAATGTAATTGGTAATAAATTATTAGAACTGCATACAAATGTGTAGGATCACAGAAAGACAGTAATTCCATTAGGCTTATGTGCCTTGAACATAATGATGAAAGTCTTATCATATACATGAAAATTCTAGTGACTTGCTGTAGTGTTCAAAACTTTGGGTGATATGGACCTCCATTTAGGAGGAACAGATTTGGGTTTCCCTTGTGCCTCAAGTTACTTAAGGCAAATACTCAGTGGTTCCTTTGAGGCGGATATGGCTGATTTCTTCCCTTCGCTTGTATCTGAGCTTGTCCTTCATGTCTGCTGACCTTGTTGAAATTGGCCATTGAAAAGGATATGGTCAGTTTTCTTTCCTACATGGAGTGTGTTCAAAAAGTATCAAATCTTTTGTTGGCAGAATTACATGTATTGATTTGGAGGTACATCTACCTACATACATACTCCACAGGCCACCATATAGTTCATGGCGGCTACCGTGTCATTTTCTTTCCTGTTCCACTCATAAATAGAGGGAAAAATGACTGTCTGTAAGCCTTTATATGAGCCCTAACCTCTCTGATCTTACCTTCGTGGTCCTTACATGAAATGTGCATTGTGGTAGTATAATCATTCTGCAGTCAACCTTAAATGCCAGTCTTCTAAATTTTAGTGCTCCTCAAAAAGAACATTGACTTTCTTTCAGAGATTCCCATTTTAGTTCCTGAAGCAGCTCTGTAGTACTTGCATGTTGCTCAAACCTACTGGTAATAAATCTAACAGACCGCCTCTGGTTGCTTTGATGTCTTCCTTTAATCTGACCTCGTGCAGATCCCAAACACTTGAACTGTACTCAACGACGTGTCACACTAGTGTTCTATATGTGGTCTTCTTTACGGATGAACAACACTTATCTAAAATTCTCCCAGTAAACCGAAAACCAAAGTCGATTATTCATCTTCCCTATTACATTCCTTATATGCTCATTCCATTTCACATTGCTTTGCAAGATTGTGCATGGATATTTCATAGATGTGACTTTGTCAGACAGCACACTACTGATGCTACACTCCTGGAAATTGAAATAAGAACACCGTGAATTCATTGTACCAGGAAGGGGAAACTTTATTGACACATTCCTGGGGTCAGATACATCACATGATCACACTGACAGAACCACAGGCACATAGACACAGGCAACAGAGCATGCACAATGTCGGCACTAGTACAGTGTATATCCACCTTTCGCAGCAATGCAGGCTGCTATTCTCCCATGGAGACGATCGTAGAGATGCTGGATGTAGTCCTGTGGAACGGCTTGCCATGCCATTTCCACCTGGCGCCTCAGTTGGACCAGCGTTCGTGCTGGACGTGCAGACCGCGTGAGGCGACGCTTCATCCAGTCCCAAACATGCTCAATGGGGGACAGATCCGGAGATCTTGCTGGCCAGGGTAGTTGACTTACACCTTCTAGAGCACGTTGGATGGCACGGGATACATGCGGACGTGCATTGTCCTGTTGGAACAGCAAGTTCCCTTGCCGGTCTAGGAATGGTAGAACGATGGGTTCGATGACGGTTTGGATGTACCGTGCACTATTCAGTGTCCCCTCGACGATCACCAGTGGTGTACGGCCAGTGTAGGAGATCGCTCCCCACACCATGATGCCGGGTGTTGGCCCTGTGTGCCTCGGTCGTATGCAGTCCTGATTGTGGCGTTCACCTGCACGGCGCCAAACACGCATTCGACCATCATTGGCACCAAGGCAGAAGCGACTCTCATCGCTGAAGACAACACGTCTCCATTCGTCCCTCCATTCACGCCTGTCGCGACACCACTGGAGGCGGGCTGCACGATGTTGGGGCGTGAGCGGAAGACAGCCTAACGGTGTGCGGGACCGTAGCCCAGCTTCATGGAGACGGTTGCGAATGGTCCTCGCCGATACCCCAGGAGCAACAGTGTCCGTAATTTGCTGGGAAGTGGCGGTGCGGTCCCCTACGGCACTGCGTAGGATCCTACGGTCTTGGCGTGCATCCGTGCGTCGCTGCGGTCCGGTCCCAGGTCGACGGGCACGTGCACCTTCCGCCGACCACTGGTGACAACATCGATGTACTGTGGAGACCTCACGCCCCACGTGTTGAGCAATTCGGCGGTACGTCCACCCGGCCTCCCGCATGCCCACTATACGCCCTCACTCAAAGTCCGTCAACTGCATATACGGTTCACGTCCACGCTGTCGCGGCATGCTACCAGTGTTAAAGACTGCGATGGAGCTCCGTATGCCACGGCAAACTGGCTGACACTGACGGCGGCGGTGCACAAATGCTGCGCAGCTAGCACCATTCGACGGCCAACACCGCGGTTCCTGGTGTGTCCGCTGTGCCGTGCGTGTGATCATTGCTTGTACAGCCCTCTCGCAGTGTCTGGAGCAAGTATGGTGGGTCTGACACACCGGTGTCAATGTGTTCTTTTTTCCATTTCCAGGAGTGTATATTGGAAAATTATGGGTTTGTTTTTGACTCATCTGCATTGACTTATATTTTTCTGCATTTAGAGCTAGTTGCCATTCATAACACCAATTAGAAATTTTGCCTAAGTCATCTTGTATTCTCCTGCAGTCGCTCAACACACCAACACATTATACATCAAAGAATGATCAGCAAACAGCCACAGACTGCTGTTTACTGTGTCTGCCAGGTCATTTATGTATGTAGAAAATTGACAGTGGTCCTAACACACTTCCCTAGGGCACTCATGACTATACCCCAGTCTCCGATGAACACTCGCTGTTGAGGACAACATACTGGGTTGTGTTACTTAAGAAGTTTTCGATCCACTCACATATCTGGAAACTTATTCCATGTGCTTGTACCTCGTTAACAGACAGCAGTGTGGCACCGTGTCAAGTGCTTTATGGAAATCTGTTGCTCTGCATCCATAGTTCGCAGTATATAATGTGAGAAAAAAGCAAGCCGAGTTTCGCACAAGCAATGCTTCCTAAAACAATGCTGATTTGTGGGAAGAAGCTATCCCTTCTCAAGGAAATTTGTTATATTTGAACTGAGAATAAGTTCAAGGATTACGCAGCAGGCCAATCTTAAGGATATAGGTTTGTAATTTTGCAGGCCCGCTCTTTTGCGCTTTTTATGTATGGAATCACCAGCACTTTTTTTTGCGGTCACTTGGGATTTTGCGCTGGGCAAGAGATATGCGATAAATGCAAAGCTAAGTAAGGTGTCAAAGCTGTAGAGTACTCTTTGTAAAACTGAATTGGAATTCCATCAGGACATGGTGACTTATTTGCTTCCAACTCTTTAAGTTGTTTCTCTGTTCCAAGTATGATTATTACTATGTTGACTGTTTGGGACTCTGTGCAGTGGTCAAACAATTGTATGTTTGTATGGTTCTCCTGCATGAACAATTTCTTAAACACAACATTTAAAACCTCTCCGTTGATTTTGCTGTCTATAACTGTCACACCAGGTTAGTCAATAAGTGACTGAATGGAAGCCTTAGACCCATTACCGATTTTACATAGGATTCGAATTTTCTTGGATTCTCTGCCGTCTATCTGCTCTTTCAAGCAGAAATACTCTCCTAGCCTTCTTGATTGATTTATTAGCTTTACTGACCAAAGTTGCTATGATGACATCATGCTCACTAATCCCTGCCTCTATACTGATTAGTTTAGGTCTGTTTTTAGCTACAAGGTCTAAAATGTTTCCATGGCATGTGGGCTGCTGAACTAGCTGCTCAAGACAGTTTTTGGAAGAGTATTCAAAAGAACTTCGCAAAACTGTCTATCTGTACCCACTGCAAATGAATCTATAGATGTGCCAGTCTATACTTTGTAGGTTAAAGTTGCCTCCAACTAATATGACGTGATCTGGATATTTCTGCGCTACTGAACACAGACTTTATTTCAGCGACTCTAAAACCATCCTAATAGAATTGGGTGGCCATTAAAAATGTGCTACAATTAGCTTGATTTCACAGTAGACCCATTATACATGCCCACATAACTTCACTATCACACCCAAATTCGACCCCAATAGAGACAATATTTTTGTCAGTTGCAACCAACAGCCACACGGCCAGCCTGCACATTGACCCACTGCCTCAAGCGATGCGAAAGCATTACCACCCATCACTCACCCTCCTGTGAGTGCAGATCCAGTGCATCATGTATACTGGGCGGTGCACAAAAGGCCATGGGCGAAACAAGTGACTCCTGATACGTCTCATGCAACATGCCAGATTTTGCACCACTGATACATCATGAGGCAGCAGCCTGAAGAGTGAGCGTGACCAAAAGCACATTCAGCTGTTCGCAAACTGTGGACAGCTCCTCCTGCGTCTGTACACACAGCATACACACGTCATATCCATCCCAGTATTACTAAAATCAATATAATAGAGGGAAACTTTCCACGTAGGAAAAATATATCTAAAAACAAAGATGATGTGACTTACCGAACGAAAGCGCTGGCAGGTCGATAGACACACAAACAAACACAAACACACACACACACACACACACAAAATTCAAGCTTTCCCAACAAACTGTTGCCTCATCAGGAAAGAGGGGAAGGAGAGGGAAAGACGAAAGGATGTGGGTTTTAAGGGAGAGGGTAAGGAGTCATTCCAATCCCGGGAGCGGAAAGACTTACCTTAAGGGGGAAAAAAGGACAGGTATACACTCGCGCACACACACACACATCCATCCACACATACACAGACACAAGCAGACACATTTAAATTGTGTCTGTGTATGTGTGGATGGATGTGTGTGTGTGTGTGCAAGTGTATACCTGTCCTTTTTTCCCCCTAAGGTAAGTCTTTCCGCTCCCGGGATTGGAATGACTCCTTACCCTCTCCCTTAAAACCCACATCCTTTCGTCTTTCCCTCTCCTTCCCCTCTTTCCTGATGAGGCAACAGTTTGTTGCAAATGCTTGAATTTTGTGTGTGCGTTTGTGTTTGTTTGTGTGTCTATCGACCTGCCAGCGCTTTCGTTCGGTAAGTCACATCATCTTTGTTTTTAGATATATTTTTCTCAGTATTACTAAATTATGAAATGACAATAAAAGCACAGACAGAAACCTAGATATGCCATCTGCTAACCTCGTGACATGTCGCCAGTGGACGCTGATGCTTTATGGCTGTGTAGCTGGCTGTTAGCAAATGACAACAATTTACAGTAATGAAAACGTGAAATTACTCTTCTTAAATAGGAAAAAACGCCCAAAATATAAGAAATATGCTACTAAGGGTACATTGAAGAAGTTAAATATGTTACTTACCACTCTCCAGACGTGTACCAGGTGCTAGCTGGAGTCTGACTGATGCTTACTAGGCTCAAACGAACGGTCCCCGTCTCTTCAAAACAAGCAAATGAATGACTAGTGCACTACTGACTGTCTGAATTTATACTTAGCTACAGACCTGCAATTAAACCTCTTAAATAGAGGAAAAATGCACACAAAATTTAAGAAATATGCTGCTAAGGGGACAAGTACAGCACAGGTGGGTGCATTATCATGATAGAGCTACCAAGGTTCTTTTTTTTTGTGCTGCACAGCATAACAAACATGATGTGAAAGACCTCTTGGTAGTATTTATTTGTGATTGTATGGCCTTGTAGTGCATACTTATGATGCACCAACCCCTGAGAAATGAAGAGAATGGTCAGGATGTCCACTGGCCACTACACCTTTACCCATGAATCGCTCGTGGCATCGACTCAGAAATCCTGTTGAATATTGTTTGCCTAAATTTCATGCAGTATTGCTACTCAATTTGTTCAGTAATTTTACAAGTTAATGGAATTCAGAGGGTGCTCTCTACATGTCATCAACCAACTGAGGTGGCACAGTGGTTAGCAAGTTGTACTCTCTTTCTAGAGGACGAGGGTAAAAATCCCTGTCCTGTCAGTCAGATTTAGATTTTCCATGATTTCCCTATACCACTTTTTTAAAGGCAAGTTCTGTTATGGTTCCTTTATTTCCTTTCCCATTCTTTCATAATCTGAGCTTCTGCTCCATCGGTAATAACCTCGTTGCCAACGGCATGGTATGCACTAATCTTCCTTTCTTGTTTTACCAGTCGTTACTCATAGGCTGATTGCCAGTGATTGACACTTCCTGATGACAGGAAAAACTCCATGATTGCACGTGGATATCCCCCACCACATGTACTCCAGAGAGTCTCCCACACTTTTTCATTAGTTTACATAGGAAAGGAGGCAATTTGTTACTCTTTGAAAACACTTCGTTTTTTGTTGTATCTGAGCTTGTGCTGCATGTCTAATGACCTTATTGGCACTGGACCATTAAACCATAATATTCATTGTATTATTTGACATTGGAAACTTCTCGAAAATGTCATATATCTGGATACACTTTAAAAAAATGTGCAAAGAAGTTAAAAATTCATATATAATACAGGATGTTTGGAAATTCCCATTACAAACTCCTAGGACTTGTAGAGGGGAGTGAGTACATAATATTTTGAATAACATCACATGTCTAGAAATGTACCGTTTCTGTGCTATAGCGATTTGAAAATGTGTTTACCAGGTAGGTATGCAACAGGGCAGTAATGGGGGTGGGGGGCAGGATTGTTATGCAGGATCAGCTTGTGTCATTTGATGTCTTGTCCTACCTCTCTGTCCGGGTTTGAGCCTCATTCAGCTGTCTGTGAGTGTTAGAGCAACATGGTTGATTAGACGTTTCCAGTATACACTGATATGATACTTCTGGGTGGTAATGGAAGAGCTGCACTTCATGTTTATCAACATTGTTCTCCACAATGTCCGACTCCATCATATACCCTCTTTGCCGAAATGGCTTTGAGAAAAAGTATCTTCACCATTAGCAGGCTTGACAAGGTGATGCAGCACACCTGAGTTGGAAGATACCGTACTGCATCACGTTGAAGAGAACCCATCAAAGAGTTGATGGTATTGACAGTGGCATTAGACTGTTTGCCAATGATGCTGTAGTGTACAGGAATGTAGTATCACATGAAAGTTGTGAACAAATCAATGAGGATTTGCAGAAAATAAATGTGTGGTGTAATGACTGGTAGTTATCTCTCAAAATTAGTAAGTGTAACCTACTGTGTATAACAAGGCAAAAATTCCCATTAATGTACGAGTACAAAATAAATGCCCAGTCTTTAGAAGCGGTAACATCCATCAAGCATCTGGGTGTGACTGTTCGAAATGATCTCAAATGGAATGATCAGATTACACAAGTAACGGGTAAGGCGAACTCTAGATTGCGGTTTATTGGTAGAATCTTGAAGCGATGCAGTCCTTCAACAAAGGAAATAGCTTACAATACATCAGTTCGTCCAGTCTTAGAGTATTGTTCATCTGTATGGAACCCTTACCAGTTGGGTCTGATTCAAGAGATTGAGAAGATCCAAAGAAGAGCAGCAAGATTCGTGACTGGTACATTTAGCCATCGCGAGAGCGTTACAAATCTCATAGAAAGATTGAAGTGGGGCACAGTCGCAGATAGACGGCGCACTAAACGGAAGGGGCCACTCATTAAATTCCGAAATCGGATCTTCACTGAGGATGTAGAGCATATATTATTACCACCAACTTTGAAATCGTACAATGGTCACCATTCAAAGATAAGGAAAATTTGAGCTCATACTGAGGCGTTCAGACAGTCATTTTTCCCTTGCGTGATCTGCAAGTGGAACAGAGGGGGGGAAATATGACTGTGGCACGAATTGTGCCCTTCGCCACACACCGCTTGGTGGCTAGCAAAATATAGAATAAGCAATTTCTTTGGTTATTAATGAGGGGAACTGTAAAACAAGTGATACAATGCGTCACGCCTATTCAGTTACTTGTAAAAGTGGTTTCTTACTGACATGTCTTCAAATGGTTGTAGCATGGAAATGGTACATTCCTGGACATGTGCTCCAGTTCAAAATATTATCTTCTCACTTCCCTATACAAGCCCTAGAAGTTTGTAATGGGAATTTCCAAACACCCTGTATGAGAGATATTTGATTTTTAGATCTTTGTCATGTTTTGTCAATAATTGAGAAATTTGGTTTTGCATTTTCTCTCTCTCTCTCTCTCTCTCTCTCTCTCTCTCTCTCTCTCTCTCTCTCTCTCTCTCTGATAGAAACTTTTCCCGCTTATTCCCTTCTTTTCCTACCACAGCAGGGCATGTGATGCATAGAAGAAGAACTTGATACGTCAGTAAAATTTTGATAGTTTACATATGTGAAATTGAGTTAACACGAAAGTAATTTTACACCTCAGACCAGATTTTATGTGCATGGAATTGTGAGATCCCATATGATTATAATGGAGACACTTTAAGTCATATTTCTCCATAGTTTGTAAATTATGTTTTCACGTCACACTGCATTTTATACGCACAAGTAAGGTAACTTTGAACCTCTGCACCTCAGAAATGGGTAAAGGTACGTAGAGAATTTTCATGGTTCTATGAGACTGTAATTTTAGGAATTTACCATAAAATTTACAGCTGTTTACCGTGCTTAGCTGTCTTGGAATCCAAAACTGGGATTTGGTGTGCTGCTGATGGCAAAAAAATGGTGAAAAATGCCTTTTTGGCTGTTTCCTCAGGAATTGCCCATGATTTATGCAAATACACCATTTATTCATTCATTCATGGCAATACCCATCAGTTTAATTAAATCATGGGTTTATCATGAGTATTCCCATCACCAATCAGTTTATTTAATTTTTACATGCTTATTTTACGTGTATGAGTAGAGTAATTTCAAACCTCTGTATCTGGGAAAGGGATAATATATCAAGAAAATTTTCAACGTTATTTATGTGCATATTTTACTTATGCTAATAGTGTAACTTGGAACCTGTGTGTCTTGGGAATGGATAAAGATATAGAGAAAATTGTCAAGGTTGTGTGAGATCTGGATCTTAGGAATATTGTAACATTCTGATGACTTAAAGTGTGGGTGTGGGTTGTACTGATTTATTTCCCCAAACCACCTTTCACTTCTTTACGAGGTGACATATGTGGAATTTTGCAGCCCCTCTTCTTTATGGGATAGTTGGCTTCTGGAAAATCTCTTGAATTCTTCTCTGTCAAATAGCGCTAGGCACAGGAATTTTTAAGCCTGTTTCTACTTATAAAATGAAGTAGACATACAAACTTTACTTTTCATCAGTTAACGATGTATTTGACTTTTCATGCACAGTATAATTCACACTTTCAACATACATATGTAACTTTCTGTAGGTACCTCATACTGTTGAACATTAGAAACAAAATGAGTTACAATTAAAAGAAAGTTGGCTTGACTACCATGAGTTTCTTAAAATGAATCTGAAAATACGTCTTGCCTCTACCAAGGCTGAGTCAAGAGTCTATATGAGTACTTATTCAACTATTCTTGTTTCACATAACAATAGTCAATGACACAATAAGCACAGAGCGGCATGTAAACTCCACGGTTCTTCATTACACATACACTAAAACCTCTATGGATTGCCCGACAGGTACTTGTCGGTGCCGTTCGACCGCTGCGTCTACTTGCTTCCTGTGATTGATTTTAAACCTGCACACACTGTTGAGGATTGGCAAGAGGGTCAACCCACTAATATAAGGGAAGCCGAAAGGCATGCGTTTTAGCTCACGCAGGCTGGCGTGAGGTCTGGAACAGGACAAGGAAGTAGACTAGAAAAAAAAGGATGTAGCTGGTGGAATACTTAATTTTAATCCATTAATGTTGAACGTAGCTCTTGTCTGTACATTCTTTACAATATCAATAGCAACTGATAATGGCGCCTTGCTAGGTCGTAGCAAATGACATAGCTGAAGGCTATGCTAACTATCGTCTCGGCAATTGAGAGCGTAATTTGTCAGTGAACCATCGCTAGCAAAGTCGGCTGTACAACTGGGGCGAGTGCTAGGAAGTCTCTCTAGACCTGCCGTGTGGTGGCGCTCGGTCTGCAATCTCTGATAGTGGCGACACGCGGGTCCAACGTATACTAACGGACCACGGCCGATTTAAAGGCTACCACCTAGCAAGTGTGGTGTCTGGCGGTGACACCACATTCCTCCCCTGCAAATCGGCATACGGTTGTGTTATAAGGCTTCCGCCCGCCGTGGGGAGGACCCCATGTTGACGTATGCGATGAGGTGGGGAGCCTAACAACAGGCGAGGCTGTGCCACCCGCACCCTGCCATTCGGTCCGAGGGGAGCTAGGAAACGCCTGTAAACCTGCTCCAGGGTGCATGCCAACATGCGGTGTATGCGCCCGCAGAGAGACAGGAGGGGCCGAAGGGTCGACCTCCATCGGGCCGGGGCACCCGATGGGCGAAGACGCCATATGGTCCGGAGCGGGCAAGAGGTCCATGTCGGAGGACAACTGGTCACGGGACGCGATCAGCGGCGCTTGACCCAGGGAGGCACCCGGCGGTTGCAGCGACGCGTCCACTGCGGGCGTCGCCGGCGGGAGAACAGGCGGCGGCGCGTCGCCATGGGGCAAAATGGACGGCAGCGTCGGTAACACCTGGGGCTGAGGCGAGCCAGTAGATGGGTCCCAAGGGCACTGACCGGACAGCACCGTCGCTGAAAGCAGACGGGGAGCGGCAGAACCCGTGCGACGACAGAGGCGCAGCTGATTGAGATGCTGGCGCACCTCACCAGAGGCCCCCAAAACCAGATACATAGCGCGGCCGAGGCAGCGGAGAATGCGCCCTTCCAGCCAACGCCGTGAACCTCGATAGTGACAATAGTAGACAATGTCGCCTGGAGCAAAAGCAGGCGTCTGCCGCTGCACAGGAACCTGATGCGGCAGATGTAGCAAAGACATCAAGGTTTGATGAGGACGACCATGGAGCAACTCAGCCGGCGAGCGACCATCTCGGGGCTGAGAGCGATGCGAGGACAAAAAGAGCAATAACGCGTCCTCCCGAGAATGCGACTCTTTTAACTTCAACATCTGTGACTTGAAAGTCCGGACCAATTGTTCAGCGGCACTGTTTGAGTGTGGCGAAAACGGCGTGGTTGTCAGATGTTGAATACCATTGGCCTTGCAGAAAGACTGAAATTCTGCGGACCTTAATTGTGGGCCAAGGTCGGGAACAATAGTCTGCGGAAGACCTTCAATGCAAAAGATAGCAGATAACGCTTGGATGGTGGCAGATGACGTCGTGGAAGACGTCCAGACAACAAAAGGAAAATTACTGAATGAATCTACCAGAACCAACCATCGAGCATTCCAGAATGCACCAGCAAAATCGATGTGTAAGCGTTACCAAGGGGAAGTGGGTGTTGGCCATGCAAAGTATTTCCGCGGTGGTGCGGATTGTTGTTCGGGACATGCCATGCAAGAAGAGCACATAGTCGTAATCGCAGCATCGATTCCGAACCAAGTACAGTGCTGACGAGCAAGTTGTTTCGTTCTCACTATACCAAATGTCCTTGGTGGAGAAGCCGTAAGACAGAGGACTGTAACGAACGTGGGACCACGACCCTGGACTGATCATTATCAGAACGCAACAGCAAAACACCATGTCAAACAAAAAGTCTCTCCTTGTGAGCAAAAAATTGGCGAACCAACGGATCCCCGATCCGTGACTTTGACAAGGGCCATTGCGTAGCAACAAAATGCAGAAGGTAGCAAGGACAGGGTCAGCAGCTGTGGCTGTAGCTACACGATGAAAATCAATCGGAAACGATTCGACCACGTCATCAGTTTCCGCATCAATGAACATGCAAGCAAGTTCGGAGGAATCGAATGTCCTATCCTCAGCAACAGGCAAACAGGACAACGCATCGGCGTTTCCGTGCTTAGCAGTGGACCGATACAAGATATCGTAGCGGTAATGCGAGAGGAAAATAGACTAGCGAATGAATTTCTGCGCTGTACGTGGAGGTACAGGCTTGTTCGGATGAAAAAGCGATGTCAAAGGTTTGTGGTCTGTGATGATGGTAAAGTGACGACCATACAAGAAATCATGAAACTTTGTAACACCAAATACGAGAGCCAATGCTTCTTTCTCGATCTGTAAATAATTTCTTTGCGCAGACGAGAGCAATTTGGACGCAAAGGCAATAGGGCGATCATGTGATCCATCTTTGTGCGCAAGCACAGCACCGATCCCGAAATCTGATGCATCCACTATCAACAAAAGGGGTTTCTGGGGATCGAATGGCATAAGGCAAGTATTGGAAAGCAACGCCGATTTCAAATGGCGAAAGGCGCATTCGCATTCCGTCGTCCAGACGAACGGAACACCTTTACGGCGTAAGCGATGAAGCGGGGCTGAAATGGAAGAGGCTTGCGGCAAATATTTGTTATAATAATTATTTTTCCCAGCACACTCTGTAGCTGCTTCAAATTCTGCGGCGAAGGCAAGTCTTGTATGGCTCGGAGGTGCTCGGGACTGGGACGTATGCCTTGGGCATTGAGTACATGTCCCAGGTAGGGTAAGTCACGAGCAAAAAAACACACATTTGTCCTTCCGCAAGCGAAGATCATTTTGTCGCAAGACCTGAAATAATGTTCTGAGATTGGCTAAATGTTCTTCTTC
This sequence comes from Schistocerca nitens, assembly GCF_023898315.1. Classification (NCBI taxonomy): domain Eukaryota; kingdom Metazoa; phylum Arthropoda; class Insecta; order Orthoptera; family Acrididae; genus Schistocerca; species Schistocerca nitens. The sequence goes on from NC_064614.1 coordinate 825,620,598, forward strand.
CGTCTGTCCGGAGATCACAATATCGTCCAGATTCGGACAGTACATCTGGAGATTGTGGCGAAGCCATTACACAAGTAAATCAGTGCAATATCTGTGGTGTCACCGCCAGACACCACACTTGCTAGGTAGTAGCCTTTAAATCGGCCACGGTCCGTTAGTATACGTCGGACCTGCGTGTCGCCACTGTCACTGATTGCAGACCGAGCGCCGCCACACGGCAGGTCTAGAGAGACTTCCTAGCACTCGCCCCAGTTGTACAGCCGACTTTGCTAGCGATGGTTCACTGACAAATTACGCTCTCAATTGCCGAGACGATAGTTAGCATAGCCTTCAACTACGCCATTTGCTACGACCTAGGTTGTAGCAAATGACGTATCTGAAAGCTATGCTAACTATCGTCTCGGCAAATGAGAGCGTATTTTGTCAGTGAACCATCGCTAGCAAAGTCGGCTGTACAACTGGGGCGAGTGCTAGGAAGTCTCTCGAGACCTGCCGTGTGGCGGCGCTCGGTCTGCAATCTCTGATAGTGGCAACACGCGGGTCCGACGTATACTAACGGACCGCGGCCGATTGAAAGGCTACCACCTAGCAAGTGTGGTGTCTGGCGGTGACACCACACACACAAACGTGATGTTCAGTAGGTAGGATTTTACCATGCCACACTCATATCTAGAATATGGTGTGTTTGAGATGGTAGAAGGCTGAGTGGTTCTAGAATTTACACAGAAATTCTCGAATCACTACAATATATCATAAAAATTTCAGCCATTTGCTGTGCATAGCCATCATGGAATCCTTGATTGTGTTTTGGTCCCCTGGCGACAGCAAAAATATAGTAAAAAAACCTTTTTGGGTTTTTTTTGGAGGGACCGCCCGTGAACTAACAGAATCTCCATAAAGTCTCATCAATCCCTCCATACACTACATTGAATGCAAAAACTGTCCAACAGATTCGCTCCATTTGTGTAACCAGAAAGAAGTGTATAATACTTGTACATTAATACTGTACTGTAGGATAGTGACACTAAGATGATCCTTCTGTTGTGTATACAAATGGTCCCTAGCCCCAGGACTATCCAGAACACTTGACCCTAATCATCAATAGAACCTGAGGTATGAGCACTGGAAAATCCCATTTTGATGTGTGGCATTTTGGAACTAATTCTTAACCAAGGTGTCACATGCATACCAATTAGACTACATTTTCATGGAACAGTCTGTTGGCAATTGTAGGGAATGCGGAGATAGTGGTAGTTGCTGTGAAGAGAGTCAGTATTTGAACTAGTAAAATTAAGAAACTTGGTAAAGATGAGTGGTCCGCAGCTCGTGGTCTTGCAGTAACATTCTCACTTCCTGCGCATGGGGTCCCAGGTTTAATTCCCAGCAGGGTCAGGGATTTACCCTGCCTTGAGATGACTGGGTGTTATTGTGTTGTCTCCATGATCATCATTCATCCCCATTACGGTCGGAGGAAGGCAGTGGCAAATCACCTTCACTAGGACCTTGCCTAGTTGGCGGTGCGGATCTCCCGCATTGTTCCTTACACTCCTCAGAGTATGGGACCTCATCATCATCATCATCATCATCATCATCATCATCATCATCAAAGATGAGTGACAATGTAAGAAATACAGCCTAAAAACAATGTATTTATCAACATCAGTTGTTGAGCTGTAATTTTGGGAAAGAAAATTCATACAAGTATATATTTATAAAGCTCATGACATGTAAAGAATTTTGTGGCCATTTCTACAGCATGGAAAAGTGTGACTGTCATATGGACACTGGAAACTTGATCTTGTGGTTAAACATTTAATAATAGCATCAACTCCATCACATGCATTTTTGCCTTGACTAGTGCAAAAAATTCCATTATGCAGTTACTCCATTATCTTTCTTATGATGGCACAAATTTACAAAATTCTTGGTATTTACATTGTACAGAACTGCCGTCATGGAAGTAAATGATGTGTTGGATGTATGGTATTTGCTCCTGTATATAGGTGAGAACAGCATTCTGGTAAACACAGAATGTATTTGTATCAAGCTGCAAACAGTCACTTAATCACAGTGAGATCGCCATAATGTGATCTTCTATTTTATAGTTGAAAACAGCAGGATAAAGAGTGACTTGTATGTTCTGCCAGTGAAATTCTTGTGTGGCATCCAGAAGGAAATATGCATAATTTTCTACAAAATCCACTCTAAAGATGCATGAAGTATCAGGGAGCGTCCTCTTGCTTGATTTTAAGTAGTGACTCTTAGATTTCGATATGTAATGAAGTTGGTTCAAGTTTTTAGACATGATGATCAACAAAATCATTCACTGTCTTCATTAATGTGTCCATTGTAGGTTGATCAGCTTGGATCCATTGCTTGTAAATAACATTTTCAGAATCTTGTAAGGATTCCAAGGAAGAAATTAAACAGTTTGTACTCTTCAGTGATGTAGCATTCACTCCTCATTTTCTAGATTGTAGTTAAGTTTCTGTATAAGTTCAGTGAATGTTTCTTTAACATGTTCAGCATGCATCATCAGTTTTGTATTTTGGTTTTGAGGACATACACATAGGATACACGTTCAAAGATGTATACAGTAATGCATTCTTTTTTTTATCTGAAGTTAACAAAACTTTGTAAAACCAATTTTATCAGAAGGATATTTTTCTTTGAAACCTAAGTGCATACTTTCAGATTGTGCAAAATGAGTCTTTTCTTGTCTTGTACACTCTTTTGCCAATTTCTCAATGGACATATAAACAATCCTTTTTATGTTCAAGAATTCAACTCATTCCATTGTCATAGTAAAAGCCATAGTAAAAAATCTGGACATGTTTAGGCACATCCTTACGTATTCTGTTTGCCACTTTATAATAGAAATGTCATTGGTTTCCTTGCCACGTACGCAGTAGCATTGAAAAATATTCATATTTTTTCTTGGTCTCTGTGAAGCTGGTGCTAAGCTAAGTGTATGCAGTTTTTCTGTGACAGTGCTTCTTTTAAATTTCTCTTTACATTTTTGCTTTAAACTATTACAGTTTGTGCATTCAGGACTGCCATGTTCTTCAGACAAATTTTCCACAGGGACATGCAGCACTCCTCATACTTTTTGCTGGAATTTTAATGCTAAGTGACAAGACTTGGATCAAATGTATTCTGGGTGACTTGTGTCGTGTTCTTATGGTAACCTTAAATAGTGAAATTTCAAGAAATTCATGGCTTTCATTAAGTTTTCAGAGGGTTGTACGTGGATCTGATGAATATTGTGTATTGAAAGCTTCACAATCATCCATTTCTAGCAAGCTATTTAATGTAGAAGATAAAGTGGCCTGTTATCCACCTTCAAATGTTCCAAATTAGAACCTCTGATGAGAAGAATGAGCACTGTCAGTGTTTCCACAGCTACTTCTTAGCTTCAGTAATTAGTTGTGACCTAAGAATAATTTAATTACAAATACAATTATCATGGGAGATAATACCACTGATAAAGCATGTGTAAATATTCAGTCAATCCCTCTGAGCAGGCATGTCCACAGGGAACCAGACAAGCATGTCTGGGGAAAGTGAGGCAACTCAGAACAGCCAATGTGAGGTAAACGTGATGGGCTGAACTTCATGGTTAGACTTTTACTGCTAGTAGATATTCAACAGTTAACTATGGTAGCAGTATGTGGATGTTCACCTGCAACCTATGACTGAGGCTTATCGAAATTTAAACAGTAGTGCACTGTCCATGTAACTGTGTAATATTGGGAGTTGTGAAAAGTGAAAGTAAAAGACAGTGAAACACAACTGTGCCTCTGTCAGCTACATCATTTAAAGTAGTCTGTGTTGTAATTCCAAAACCCATCTTTCAGCCAGTGTAGCAACGCAGTACATCGACACCGAGAACAGCAAATGAAGAAAGAAACAAAGTAGATGAACCGCTACAATTGCATAGCTGTCACCTTTCCACCATCAGTTCATTACACACTGTATGACTATACATCTTCTTTAAGAAGCATTGACTCCTTGCTTCAATTTATTCTAGACTAGCATTTTATTTCAGACTTTGCCTACATGTACATATATCATGTATATTACACTCATATCACCCTCACCCTCTCTTTTATCCATCTCCTCATCTGCCCTCTTTCTGTCCGTCACCTCCTCCCCCTCTCTATTCCATCTACTCTCCCTCTCCCTCCAACACCTCCTCACCCGTCTCTCTGTCCATCTCTTCTTCCCCTCTCTTTATCTCCTTCTCCCACTCTTTCTGTCTGAATACTCTTCCCACCTCTCTCTGTCCATATACTCTCCCTCTTTCTAGCCATCTCTTCCCCCCCCCCCCCCCTTTTCTGCCCATTTTTCCCTGTCACTCTATTTTCAACACCACCACAATGGGAGCTGGTTCTTAACACCACTGTACTTGTGATTACAAAGGCTTTCTTGGCATAATAATTCATAATATTCTTCTCGGGTGTGCAGCCGGATCATAACATCATCTTGACACAATATTTTTGCGGTCCAACTGGCCGCCATCTTCAGGTGAGAGTGCTGGTACACGATCTCGCCGGAACTGACTTCTCAGCGCAAGCGGCGGCCCCTATATAGACCGCAGAAGGCCCACAATGCGTATGTGAGAAGGTGCCGTAACTGCCCTCTAGCGCAAGTAAACATACCGCGCTGCCAGTGGTGGAAAGAGGCGAAATCGAGATATTGCTATCAAAAATTAAAAATTATTCCGACGATCGAAACACAAACCGTTGTTTTTTAATGTCTGATAACACCAGGTTCCAAGTCTTACTTAAAAGGTAACCCTTGTCTCTATTAATAAGATTATCAAATAAGCGAATCTCTATTGTTTCCCTCCCTCGCTACACCATGGGAGGAATGTAGGGCTACAGAAAGAAGAGAGCCATATGCGCCTTGGTATTTAGTCTGTAGGATAATGAATGGGGACTCCTTTCTACCTGTGAAGCCTCAAGTTTTTGTTGAACATGTTAAGGATAAGTTTGGGGAAGTGACAGCACAGTCCAAGACGAGAAGCGGTGCAGTCTTGATTCAGACAACATCCCCAACGCAATCCTGCACATTACTGGCTGGGTTATATTCACGTTTCCGTCACCCCCCGTGAAAGCCTCAGCATGGTCCAGGGGATTATTTTCCATCGTGACGTCCTCTTGCAGTCTAATGATGAGCTCCATGCCAATCTAGAATGGTGGAGTGTTCATTTCATTCTGGCACAGTTGCAGGAGACCCAAAGACAACAGGGTTGCTACCAGTGACTTCGTCTAGGCATTTGAGGGTGATTCATTCCCTAAAAAGGTCAAGGTGATTGTTTACCTCTGTGATGTTAAACCATACATCCCTCCCCCTATGCGGTGCTTCAAGTGCTGTAAATTCAGGCACATGTCTTAGTCAAGACTGTGGACATCCACTGCATCCAGATACTCTGTGTATGCCTTCTCCCACTTGTATCAGCCGCGGAGAGCAGCACACCCCCTGCTCACCAGACTGCACCGTACTCCAAAAGCAGCGGAAAATCATGAAGTACAGGACCCTGGACCAGTTGACTTACCAACAGGTTAAATGTAAATTTGAACGATTACACCCCGTTCGGTTGATGTCCTCATAGGCTGCAGCTGCATTACCATCGCCATCACAAGTACCAGTCGTACCACACACTGTGCCATGAACAGTGGTCCCTCTGGGCCTCCAGAATACATCTGCCTCTTATTGGTAGGGGGAAAATCCCCTTCAGTTGCTCCCAAAGTACCTACTTCAGGAGCAAGGACCCCCAAATGCAGGGGACCTCCACCCCCTCCCCCGCTGGAGAAGCAACAGCCTCCTCCAGCTCCTCTCGTGTAGAAGGGGTCTTGTGGGACCCTCTCTCCCAAGGTGTCCACTGTTGCCACAGCGGACACTCGCCAGTACTAAAGGAGCCAAAAGCTGCTGGACGAAGGGCTTCATGGTCTTCCTCCGTGCCTGAAGCTACTTCAGAGAAGTCCTCCCAGCTGGTCGCCAAAGAGAAGTGAATGGGCAAGCAAACAAAGAAGTCTGCTAAGAAAAAGGACCCTGTGGTGGCCCCAACACCACAACTCTCTACCAATTCTGCACCTGTGGATTAGGTGGAGATTTCAGCGTCCCCTAAGGATCTGGATCTCACTGATGCCTCATCCACAATAGTAATGGATACAAATACTCAGTTGGTGGCAGCAGGTGACCCTGAGGCATAACCTGCCTCCTTGCATGCTTCATGACTTCCCAGCCTCATGATAACGTCATACTCCAGTGGAACTGCTGCAGGTTTTTCCACCACCTGGCTGAGCTGCAGCAACTGTTAAGCTTTACACATGCTTTCTGCATTGCCCTCCAGGAAACCTGGTTCCCCTGCCCTTCGCGGCTGCAGGGGTATTACAAGAACCATAGTGACTATAATAGAGTGTCAGGTGGAGTTTGTGTCTATGTCCTGAACTCAGTATGCAGTGAACCTGTGCCCCTTCAAACCCCTCTTGAAGCTGTGGCTGTCAGGCTAAGGATGATGCAGGACATAACTGTCTGCAACGTATATCTTCCTCCAGATGGTGCAGTACCCCTGAATGCATTGGCTGCACTGATTCATCAACTCCCTAAACCTTTCCTACTTTTGAGAGATTTTAATGCCCATAACCCCTTGTGGGGTGGCACTGTGCTCACTGGTCAAGGTAGAGATGTCGAAACTTTCCTGTCTAAATGCGACCTTTGCCTATTAAATACTGGGGCCCCCACACGTTTCAGTGTGGCTCATGGTTCCTACTTGGCCATTAATTTATCCCTCTGCAATCCAGGACTTCCCCCATCTGTCCACTGGAGAGCCCACAGTGATTTGTGTGGTAGTGACCACTTTCCTATCTTCCTGTCACTCCCCCAGTGCCATTCTCCTGGACATCTACCAAGATGGGCTTTAAACAAGGCAGACTGGGAAGCCTTCACCTTTGCTGTCACTGTTGAATCTCCCCCACATGGTAACATCAGTGTGGTAGTTCAGCAGGTCACCAGAACGATTGTTTCTGTGGCGGAAAACACAGTCCCTTGTTCTTTAGGGTGCCCCCGGCGAAAGTTAGTATGTTAGTGGTCGCCAGAAATCACTGAGGCCATTAAAGAGCGTCGACAAGCTCTACAGCAACATTAGTGGCACCCTTCCCTAGAACACCTAATAGCTTTTAAATGGCTCCCTGCCCACATTTGCCAGCTTATAAAAAGATGGAAACAGGTGTGTTGGGAGAGGTATGTCTCAACCATTCAGTGCCACATGTCACCTCCCCAAATCTGGACGAAGATCAGACAGGTTTGTGGGTACCAGACCCCAACAGGTGTTACTGGCTCAACATTAATGGCATGTTATCTACCAATGCAAACGCAGTTGCCGAGCACTTTGCTGAGCACTATGCTCGAGCCTCTGCGGCAGAGAATTATTCCCCAGCATTTTGCACCCTCAAAGGGCAGATGGAAAGGAAAGCCCTCTCGTTCACTGAACATCACAGTGAACCCTATAATGCTCCATTTACAGAGTGGGAGCTCCTCAGCGTCCTTGCACATTGCCCCGACACAGCTCCTGGGCCAGATCGGATCCACAGTCAGTTTATCAAACATCTCTCGTCTGACTACAAGCGACATCTCCTAGTCATCTTCAACCAGATCTAGTGTTATGGCAGCTTTCCATCACAACAATGGGAGAGCACCATCATTCCAGTGCTCAAACCCAGTAAAAACCCTCTTGATGTGGACAGCTATCGGCCCATGAGCCTCACCAATGTTCTTTGTAAGCTGTTAGAACGTATGGTAATTCGGCAGTTGTGTTGGGTTCTGGAGTCACGTGGCCTACTGGCTCCATGCCACGGTGGATTCTGCCAGGGTTGCTCTACCACTTATAATCTAGTTTCCCTTGAGTCTGCCATCCAAACAGCGTTTTCCAGATGCCGACACCTAGTTGCCGTCCTTTTGGATTTACAAAAAGCTTACGACATGACCTGGGGACATCATATCCTTACCACATGTAGGAGTGGGATCTCCAGTGCCTGCTCCCGATTTTTATCCAAAATTTCCTATTGCTCCGTACTTTCCATATCCAAGTCAGTGCCTCCCATAGTTCCCCCCATATCCAGGAGAATTGGGTACTGCAGCACTCTGTATTGAGTGTATCTATTTTTAGTGGCCATTAACAGCCTAGCAGCAGCTGTCAGGCTGTCAGTCTCATCTTCTCTGTATGCAGACGACTTCTGCATTTTGTACTGCTCCTCCAGTACTGGTGTTGCCGAGCGGTGCCTACAGAAAGCCATACACATGACACAGTCATGGGCTCTAGCCTGCGGCTTCTAGTTTTCAGCCGCAAAGTCATGCTTCGTACACTTCTGTTGGCATCGTACCATTTATCTGGAACCAAAACTTTATCTTAATGATGATCCACTCATTGTAGTGGAGACATATTGTCTCTTAGGACTGGTTTTCGATGCCCGTTTGATGTGGCTTCCTCATCTTTGTCAGCTGAAGCGGAAGTGCTGGCAGCACCTCAATGCCCTCTGCTGCCTAAGCAACACCAACTGGGGTGCATATCGCTCTACGCTGCTGCAGCTCTACAGAGTCCTTGTTCAATCCTGCCTTGACTATGGGAGTCTGGTTTATGGTTCGGCAGCACCCTCAGCATTGCGTTTACTTAACATAGTGCATCACTGTGGCATTCGACTGGCAACAGGAGCTTTTAGGATGAGTCTGGTGACCAGCGTCCTGGTCGAGGCCGAAGTCCCTCCATTGAAGGTTAGGCATTCACAACTGCTGTGGGGTTTATAATCTCAGAGCACCAGTAGTCTCAGAGACACGGGCAAAAACTTTTTTTTCCCCTTCCTAGCATATAGGCTGCCCTGCACGGCAGACATTTGTATAGGAACAGTATCGGCCTGTCAAATCAACCTGCTTTGCAGGGCAACTTACGTGATACAGTTTTCCCAATCCCAACATGTAGGCTCCCCTACATTAAAGGTATATTGTGTTGGAGTGGTATTGGCCTGCTTAATCAACATGTTTTGCAGAGCAGCTTGTACGTCAGATGCAAATAAAGGATTTTCAAGCCCCTGATATGTAGCCTGCCTGACATGACAGACTTGTTGTGAGGGCAGTAACAGCCTGCTTTATTGAACTGTATTGCAGGTGAGCATGCCGATGAGCATGGCTGGGGACAGATTGAAAGGGATAGAGGAGGAAGTGGACAGTTAAGAGGGAAGGAGGGCAAGATGCTTGAGGCAGTTGGAGGGTTTAGAGGGATAGTGGTCAGGTGGAAAAGAAATAGGGGGAGTCATAGATGGAAATAGAGAGAGGGAGGAGGATATTGCCAGAGGGAGGGTAGAGGAAAGTGTGAGCAGAGAGAGGGGTGGAGGAAATGGGCAGAGAGAGGGGTAGCAGGAGATAAAGGGACAGACAGAGTGGGAAGCAGGAGATGGGTAGAGACTGGAGGATAAGGTGGACAAACAGAGGGAGATTGAGGTGAACATGGGGGCAGGAGGAGATCTGTTCAATATATGTGTCGAACACACGTGCAGGTGAAGCTGCAGGAAAAGGCTAGTAATTGCATAAGTTGGAAGGAGAGAATTGTATATAATTGTGTAACTTGGAAGACATCTCACACTTAACCAGTTTATGACAAAGAAAAGTGTGTAGCTGAGAGCACAGTGGATAGCATGTCTTATGTACAAAGCATACATTACTGCCGCTGTCATACCTTAGCAGAAGATCGTTCTGAGAACCCGAGGAAATTCTGGTCCTACGTAAAATCACTAAGTTGCTCAAAGGCGTCTATCTAGTCACTCATTGACCAGTGTGGTGTGGTAATAAAAAGACATGAAAAGGGAAGCTGAAGTGTTGAAAAAAATTGTTCACTCATGATGGTCATTCAGGCATACCTGACAAAAAGAAAATTACAACACCAAGGAGGGGTTCTGCGACATGTGTGAAAGTTGGTATGCGTGTTCAACATCTGAAAGATGATGTCTGTTAAAATTTTGCTCCAGTTGCATAAGAGTGGCAGTAGTAGTGCCACTATGAGGATGCAATCAGGTTTGCTTTAAATATATGCTATAATATTCGTGAGCAATAGTTACCTTTGACACTGGACATGTTGAGTTGATGTTAATCAAGAATGCCTTTATGGGAACAAAGATGCCATTCTCAACACCTCTCTGCATTTGAATGAGGTCGTGTAATAGGGCTATGAGAAGCTGGATGCTTCTTTTGCAATGTTGCAGGAAGACTTGATGTGAATTTAGCCACTGCTGGCAATGGAAGATGACTCTGGACGCCATGTGGCACTACCATTGTGTTCGGTGGATGGCTCTGGCAATTGTACTTCTCTTTATCTTTATTTGCCATTGACCACATGTAGTGAAATAGGCTTTATAATGATGTCAAGATACATATTAGTTAGTGTTTACATTACAAGTACAAATTATTTATGCTGCATTAATCAGTTGTACAGTATTGCACTCATAGACTTTAAACTCAATTTCTATGTTAAAAGTATCCAAGAATTCTGTAAGACTGTCTGTTAACTGTCTGTGCAGTTTACTTTTAAAATTATTGAAAAGTGTAGTGAGTGCAGTAAGTGGTAATCTGTTAAATAATTTCAAACAGTTCACTTTGTGAGAGTTGCCTGTTTTTGTCAGCCTATGTCTAGGAATGTCAGTACTCTCTTTGTTTCTGGTGTCATGAAAGTGTACATTCTCTCTGGTGTTAAATTTTGTTCTGTTCTTTTTAGCATATATCAGTGATGCATAAATATAAAGATTTATCACTGTCTTTATTTTCATTTTGATGAATAAGAGACGACAGTGTTCCCTTGGGCCAACCTTGCACATTATTCATAGCACCTTTGTCTGCATCAGTATTAAATCTCTGACATGACATTAGCGGCCCCATGGTAACAGCCCATAAGGTATATGAGACTGAAAAAATCCAAAGTAAGCTGTTCTGTTACTCACTAGATCAGACAGTTTCCAGATGAGATAGGACACCCTTAATAACTTTTTGCAGACCTGATTGATACGGGGTTGCCAGTTAAGTTTGGAATCAATGTGTATTCCAAGCAATTTTACGGATTTTGGTTCTGCCTCTTTAGCCAGTCCCAACTGCAGATGCTGAGTTTTCTCCGGATTACATAGAAGTTTGTTAGCTGAGAACTAGTTTAGTGTTAAGGTGAGTGTGTCCTGTAATTTATCGTGTAGCTTTGATAAATCTCAATCTGTGCTGATTAAGGTTTAATCATCCACTTAGCAGATAACTGACTCAGGCCAACATAAGATGGCAAATCATTAATTTCAACAATGAAGAAGAAAGGACCCAGGACAGAGTCCTGAGGTATACCAGATGTGACACTATACATAGAAGAGTGTCTATTTTGAATTGACACAATTTGTCTCCTGTTATTTAGATAAGAGTTGATTATTTCTAACTGTGTGTTATTTATACCATAATACTTTAGTTTGGTTAGTAGGATGTCAAAGGGGATAAGCTGTACTCAGATCACAAAGTTCAAGTGAGACTGTTTGTTTATTTTCAAATGCAGTTTATGTCTGATTAACTATGTCAAGGACTGCAGAGGTGGTATTTTTCCCTTGTCGAAAACCATGCTGTCTATTACACAGAAGTTCATACTTTTCAAAATAGTTGGTTAGCTGTTTGTGGAAAAATGCTTCAGATATTTTGGAAATGGTTGGTACAATAGACACTGGTCTATAGTTGTCAGGGAGGTGTTTTTCCCCCTTTTTGTATATAGGTATAACTTTGGAAATTTTTAGCTGATCAGGGAAAACAACTTCTGCAAAAAAGCAAGAGGATTGCAAATGAAGTGTATTGTCCTTTTTATTGTGTAGTTAGATACCCAATAGTAGTCCATACTTTTCGAGTTTGAACATTTTCTAACAATATTTATTAGATCTGTGGGTGCAACTTTATGTAGCTGATCAGCAAGTATATCAACCGCTAGTATGTCTGACTGTTTAATTTGTGATTGTAATTCATTTACTGTAGTTGTAAAATATTTAATGAGCTCCTCTGGCTCAAGTAGAACATCTTGTGTTCGGTTAGAAGCATTTCTCATTTAAAATATCCCAAGTAGCCTTGAATTTGTTTGGGGCTCCTTCTATGTAATTTTCATAGGCAGCTTGTTTAGAAAGTTTAAGGTTGGCTTCATAATGTTTTTTACATTTCAGGTAGTCTTTATAATAAGTATCCTTTTTTTCTGTTCCACATTTACCATCGTTTTTATGCTTTTTGTACAGCGAAAGCATCTTTTCCTGGATACTAGCAAGGTCATCAGTGTACCATTTAAGCTTTTTACCTTTTCTATTTGGTTTAGTACTGATTCTTTTCATTGGAGAGCAAGAGTGCCGTAAGTCAGTGTATGTCTTATGGAAATTATGAAATAGAGTTTCAACAGTTGATAGATCTGTGTCATATTCATAAACAAAGTCCCAGCTTATCTTTCTGAGGGAGTCTGAATAACTTAACTTATTACTCTTTCTGATCTCCAACCCATGTCAAGTTTGGCTTCTTATTTGCAACCTTATAATTCTTATCTGACTGTGTGTACTAGTATCTTAGGAGTAGAGGATCGTGATCTGCAAAAACAGTCATCTGCAATGCTTACACTATGTAAGTCTCTTGAAAAATTAACTATATTATTGTCCAAACAGGCATTTCCACATGTCAGGCTATTGTTGGTATAATATAGATTTAGTGATCTGAGTAGGTTTAAGAATGTTTCTGTGTTGAGTTCCTTTGTGTCTTGCGAGTCAATGTTGACATCACCACATATTGCTACATTTGTTTTGAGCTTTAAGATTTTTCTCATCAGCTGTTCAAATTTTTTGAAAAATAAGTTAACATCACTGTTTGGAGATCTTTAGAAGATCTTTAGAAGCTGGAGATCTTTAGAAGCTAAAAATAACAATATTTTGGTCTATCAGTCTTACACAAGTAAATTCGCTATTTAATTGTGAAGAATAATAATATGTAGTGTTCACCATTGGAAGTCATGTAGTTACCTGCTAGGCTATTGAACTACGCCGTCACAGTACATATATTCAATACTGAAATTTGTCATAATTTGAGAAGATCAGTAATATCTATACTTACAGCACTAGAGGAAAAATGACCTTTATTACCTATTGTTAAAGCTGTCAGTGGCTTAATAAGAAGCAACAAATATTTTGGATCATTTGCCTATTAACATAAAATGTCTTGAAAGAGAGCAAAGCAACTTTGTAATCTAATTTAAAATCCTATTTCCTGGACAACTCCTCGTGTTCCATTGACAGATTTATACTTAAAAACTGTTAGCCAGTAAAAAAGAAAAGAAAAGATATAATTTCGCAGATTGACAAACCCAATATATTAGTTGTAACTGAACATTGGTACAATGAAGCTCTGATTAGCATTAGTCAACCACTGTATATGAAATTCTGCACAGCCTTCAGTAGAAAAGACAAGACTGGGGGAGGTGTAGCAATTTTCACTGTAAATGAAAGTAATTTTAATGTTATTGATGTGAGTGCCTTCTGCTTGGAAGGAGTCTCAGAATTTGCTGCAATAAATCTAAAATGGGTAGAGATAACATAACAGTTATCGATGTTTACAGGCAACCTGTAGCAAATAAAGATACCTTTTTTGTAAATCTTTCTGACTTGCTTGTATATATAGACACAACATTTTCTGGGCCAAATGGTCATGTAAATATTATAGGTACAGGGGATATAAATATAGATTTATTAACAAATGATGTCAGCACCAAAAAGTTACATCATCTGTGTGATGAATTTAACCTGACCCCATTCATTCGGGAACCCACTAGAGAAATTGGCAATAGTAAAACATGTCTTGACAACATAATAACAAACATGACCCACCTATCCCACAGTGCATTGGTTTTAAAACTAGGCATCTCAGATCACCATGCAGTACAGCTTAAATTGGAGCTCCATGAGGCCCCCACTGTTACCACAAAGCAACAGTTTGTAACTAAAAGAATAATATATAATGGCAACATAAATAGACTAAACTGCATGCTAGCACAAATAAAATGGTTTGAAAATAATAGCTTTTCATATGATAGCTTTGCTGCTGATTTCTATTACTGCTTTGATACCATGTGCCCAGTTGTAATCACAAAAATGAAACAAACAAAAAATATAAACAAACATATTTGGGTAAATAGTAATGTCACCGAAGAGAGGGAAAAATTAAAACTACTCCACAGTGCAATGCTGAATAATAGAGAGATTCCTGAGCTAAAGGAAGCCTTCAAAATATATCAAGCACACTATGAGGACTTACTCACACAGACCAGGAGCAACTATGTTACAAATAAGCTTCAAAACTCACACAATGTAACTGCTGGCTTCTGGGCAGTCATAAACAGCTTTAGAACCTGCAATGACAAATCCTGTATGGACTTTATTATTAACCACAATGGCATGCTTATAAAAGGCCAACTGGAAATTGCAAATATTTTTAATGAATATTTTTCTTCTGTAGGGGAAGCCATAAATGACAAACATAAGAACATGTACTACAGTTTTAAAGGTAATACATGTGACCATAGTATATATGTAGCCCCCACAAACTGTGCAGAAATAATGGGAATCATTAGCTCTCTAAAACCCTCAAATTCAGCTGGGCATGATGGCCTAAATACTAATGTTTTAAAAGCCTGTAGCCAAAATGTCTCTGTACCTCTGTCTGCAGCAGTCAACAATAGAATCAGGCACCTTTCCAGACAGACTAAAAATAGCACAGGTAACACCCATTTTTAAGAAAGGTGACAACAACAAAATAGAAAACTACAGACCAGTCTCAATCCTTCCTGTCTTTTCCAAAATAATTGATAAAGTTATATACAACAGGATTATAAACTTTCTTAACAAACACAACCTGATGTTCGAAAATCAAAATGGATTCCTAAAAGGTAAATCAACTAGCACTGCAGCTGCTCAACTAATTGAAGAGGTGTTAGGAGGTATCAAAAGCAAGGAACGTGTGGCAGGTGTATACCTAGACCTGGAAATAGCCTTTGATTGTGTGAATGTTGACATCCTATTAGACAAGCTATGGAACATGGGCATTAGAGGCGCTGCTTATGACCTAATAAAGTGTTATAAGAGCAATAGAAAACAGTTTGTTCTACTTAAAACGGAAAGTGGTGTCTACAAATCAGAGATCACTTGCATAAAATAAGGCGTGTCCCAGGGCTCGGTGTTGGGCCCCCTTCTGTTCTTGATCTATGTAAATGATGTTAAATACTGTGCTATAAATTCCAAAATTGTTCTGTATACCGATGACACGTCCATTGTATGTAATAAGGAATCATGTAATGAACTAGAGGCCAAGTGTTTTAATGAAAGCCACTTAAATGTAAGCACCAGTAAAACATGTTTGATGGAGTTAAACAAAAGTAGTTTGAATAATGAAATTAAATTATACATGGGCAACAAATTGGTAAAGAAAGAGTCTAGTGTAAAATTCCTTGGCGTAACAATCCAAAGCAACCTGAAATGGGACACAAATATTGACTCCCTAACAACTAAGTTGTCAAAAAATATATTTGCAATCAGTACTATTAGCAAGTTCTGTAGAGACACCGTAGTGCTAAAGACTGCATACCAAGCTCTTTTCTCCTCTCACTTGAACTACGGTATTGAAATTTGGAGGGCAACAACCAGAGCTAATCTAGATAAGCTACTCATTCTTCAAAAAAGGGGTGTGAGAATAATCTGTGGAGCAAAATATAGGGAATCTTGTCGCAACTTGTTTCCAAAAACAGAGGTGTTAACTGTTATAAACACATACATTCTAAAAGCCATATTGCTTGTGGAAAGACTGCACCCAAACACTTATTCAGATTTCCACCAGTACAATAATAGAAATAAAGAAAGATTTTACATTGGCAGCCACAGAACAGCACTTTACGAAAAGGGGCCTCAGTACGCAGGTATAAAATTAGCTAATGCACTGCCTAGTGCAGTCATGGCTCTTCCTACAATTAAACTGAAACATCAGCTTAAGAAATTTTTAGTAAAACACCCTTTATACCCATTAGAAGAGTACCATACTTATATGAAGAACAACAAATGCTTTGTGAAATTATGTGAATAGAAATCAGTAAACATCTTATTGTAATTTTGTTGTAAATTAATGACGCATTCAGAAGAATGTGTCTTGTGTATTGCACAAATAACTTTAATCATTACTGTTTCTTTGTACATGTGCAGTGTACCATTCGATGTTGAATAAAGCTATTATTATTGTTATTATTATTATTATTATTATTATTATTATACTATCAGACTTGGTAACCCGTTTAAGATGAACAACACTAATGCAAAAACTTCCTGGCAGATTAAAACTGTGTGCCCGACTGAGACTCGATCTCGGGACCTTTGCCTTTCGCGGGCAAGTGCTCCACCATTTGAGCTACCGAAGCACGACGCACGCCCGGTCCTCACAGCTTTACTTCTGCCAGTACCTCGTCTCCTACCTTCCAAACTGGCAGAAGTAAAACTGTGAGGACCGGCCGTGAGTCGTGTTTCGGTAGCTCAGATGGTAGAGCACTTGCCCGCAAAAGGCAAAGGTCTCGAATTCGAGTCTCGGTCAGGCACACAGTTTTAATCTGCCAGGAAGTTTCATATCAGTGCACACTCCGCTGCAGAGTGAAAATCTCATTCTGAACACTAATGCACTCTGATCGTAATTGTACCTGTGACACAGAACTGAAAATGTAATCATTTACATATCCATCGGTGATGTGTACATGCATGAAGTTACATTGACATCTGATCATGTCTTCTGAGAGCTTGGCTTTTTTTGTATTTAGAATGGATTGATTGACACATTATGCTGCACTTTGTTTCTGTCCTTTTGGTGTGTAATTTAATAACATGCAATGTTCTTTTGCCTTGTGCTAAGTAGCTTGTCTTTTCTTTGATAGTTTTGTACATATTCATGTGTTTTTCTCTTTTAGGTTCTGAGCTCATAAAAAAAGAATTATTGTTATTACTTAGAGCCACAAGAAACATAGTTGCAGAAAACCGTTGAATATCTATATTTGAGGAATACCTTAGCTCTTTAAAGTGTTTCTTACTTTACTTCTGTGGTCAGCTGTGTATTTACAGCAAAATCGTTAATAACGAGCTTAACACCAGCAGTCAATTTAAAAGGGATAAATAAAAAAACAAAAATATCTATGTTCGCTACATTGAATGCCGTTACAAGCTCAGATTTGAATGGTGCTTTTAATTCTCTCTCTCTCTCTCTCTCTCTCTCTGAATTGATGATATTGTTATCACTTCATTTTTTACATTTCATTGAATTTGTGTCACTTTTATGATGTTACTGTTTTTTTCTAGATTGAGACATGGAGGACATAGATGAGAAAGAAAAATCACCTACCCCTTCAGATTTATCATCAGATGATGAAGATAGTGTTTGGTCCAACACTTCTTTGAGTGTTGGTGAAAGTGAAATTTGTATTGGTGATTGTAATGATGAAGATTTTTATGATGTAGAAGCTGCAGCTAACCTAACAGTGGAAGAACAAAATAAAGTGGATGAGGTAAAGTTTTATCTTTTATCCACGCTAATGATTGAAGCAGAAGAAATGAATTAAAATTTGTGCTTCGATCATTATCGTAGATAATGAAGAGACTTAAATGTCTCAGGGCAACATGTAATTATATGATCTATTTTATCTTCTAGCTGCTGCATCTGTAAAAGAAATAAGGATTTGCAGTATCCAGTAAACATGAATAGAAGTATTTTCTGTTGATTATGCTTCTGGGGAACCTAGTTTTAAAAGATAGTTCGTTACTTATTGTTTTAGTACTAACAGTATCTACTTTCTGGAAGTTGATTTTTTTAACATCTTTAAAAGATGGGTTCTTTGACTTTTAACTGTGGAGGGAAAAGATGGAGTCATAAATTTTTAATACTAAAAAATAAAAAAACACTGTATATGAAACAAAAACAAAAATTAAATGCAAACTGTTTGAAAGTGCATATCAATGCACAGTTGTGTAGTCTAAATCTGCTGCTGGATAACATTCGGTACCATGCTATCCCATCTCATGCATTGTAACATGTTAGGATTGTCCTTGGTGTGCTTTCCATGAGGTGGTCAATACATTGCTGCTCAAGCCTAATTCACTCTTCAAAAATGGCACTCCTGATGTTACCCAATGGACGAGCAAGATTCATACCTCTTTGCATTGCAAGTTTCAAATGATCCCTAGCATGGGTAATTTAAGTCAACTTAGCACATACTACTGACCATTCTGTTCAGTTGATTCCAGCCTCCTGGGGCAAGGGTCAGAGGTGACGACTGACATCTGCACTTAATAACAACTCAAGACATGTCTGGCACAGATCCATGCTGAATGTTTGGGGCTGCCTGCCAGACAGTGCACTGGCACTTCTACAATGACCATCAGGGGTCACATAAGAGCTGCACTCAGCAATGAAGACAGGTCAATTCCATTGGTCCAAGGTCCATTCCAGGTACTCCCTGGCCCACCTTCTTTGCCCTTCACAGTATTAAGAGATTTGTTCTGTTGTTCATAATGGGCAAGTAGACACCAATTTGATTGTGTGCTCTCCACCTGGGTTGATACAGCTCTTCCATTTGCCCGTATCTTCCCTATGAGCCATAATTTTTTGATCCCCTGCGGGTTTGGGGGTAAGAATAGGCCCGCGGTATTCCTGCCGGTCGTAAGAGGCGACTAAAAGGAGTCTCAAATGTTTCGGCCTTAATGTGATGGTCCCCTAAGGGGTTTGACCACTAGATTTCAAAATTTTCTGTTAGTGCGTACCATTTGGGGAAGGACACCTTACGTGGTGCATTCTATATCCATCTCGCCCTAAGATCTGGCACAACTGATATTGTCATGGAGTTGGCCTTACACTGAGCTTCCGGTCACATCAGCTGCTGTGTGTTCCGGGTAGCATATATGCCCTCCATTATGAACTTCCATCTTCGCCCTCCTGATACATATGGATATTCGACACCCGACATCCAGCATGGTAGCCAGTCCGTTGTGGTGGGGTTGTCATGTACCCTCTTGGTGGTAGCCCCCTGACTACACAGGAATCGCACTGCTGATGCCTGAGCTGCTACCTCCCTACGTATGCCGAGGAGTAGATGCCTATCCCTCTGGGGCATCGGGGACTCCCGGCAAAGGCCATCCTGCCAGGTGGTCTTTGCTGTGGCTGGGTGGCACCCGTGGGGAGAGCCCCTGGTCGGAGTGGATGGCATCAGGGCGGATGACCCGCAATGAAGTGTGGTACATCATCTCTCGCTGGTGGGCCTCCACCAGCAGTCTCTACGTGATCGAGGTCGAAACTCAACGGGAAGAAATTTGATCAGAGATCATTTCCCTCCCTGGCCACTCCATGGGAGGAACGTAAGGCTAAAGAAGGCAGTGGAGAATATTCACCCAGGTACCTCGTGTGTACGCGAGTTGATGGGGAATCGCTTATGTCGACCAAGCCCCCGTTTTTTGTGGAGCATTTAGAGGACAAGTTCGGGCAGGTGGAGGGCTTGTCCAAAATGCGCTCTGGTTCAGTGCTTATCAAAACAGCATCCTCTGCCCAGTCATGGAGGTTGCTCAATTGTGACAAGCTGGGGGATGTTGTTGTGGATTGGCCAGAGCGCCAACCCACAATGAGAGGAAGCCGAAAGGCACGTGTTTAACCTCACGCAGGATGGCGTGAGGTCTGGAACCAGACAAGGTCTTTATAGTAGCAAAAATAGTACGTAGCTTCTGGAATACTCAACTTTAATCCATAATTGGTGAACATCGGTCTGACGGTACATGCATCACAAGATAAATAGCAATTGATAATGGCGCCTTGCTAGGTAGTAGCAAATGACGTAGCTGAAGGCTATGCTAACTATCGTCTCGGCTAATGAGAGCGTAATTTGTCAGTGAACCATCGCTAGCAAAGTCGGCTTTACAACTGGGGTGAGTGCTAGGAAGTGTCTCTAGACCTGCCATGTGGCGGCGCTCGGTCTGCAATCACTGATAGTGGCGACACGCGGGTCCGACGTATACTAGCGGACCGTGGCCGATTTAAAGGCTACCATCTAGCAAGTGTGGTGTCTGGCGGTGACACCACATTCCTCCCCCGCAAATCGGCGTAACGGTTGTGTTATAAGTCTTCCGCCTGGAGCCTAACAACAGGCGAGGCTGTGCCACCCGCACCCTGCCATTCGGCCCGAGGGGAGCTAGGAAACGCCTGAAAACCTACTCCAGGGTGCACGCCAACATGCGGTGTATGCGCCCGTAGAGAGACAGGAGGGGCCGAAGAGTCGACCTCCATCGGGTCGGGGCACCCGACGGGCGAAGACGCCATGTGGTCCGGAGCGGGCAAGAAGTCCATGGCGGAGGACAACGGGTCACGGGAAGTGATCGGCGGCACGTGACCCAGGGAGGCGCCTGGCAGTTGCAGCGACGCGTCCACTGCGGGCGTCACCAGCGGGAGAACAGGCGGCGGCGCATCGCCATGGGGCAAAATGGAAAGCAGCGTCGGTAACACCTGGGGATGAGGCGAGCCAGTAGATGGGTCCCCAGGGCGCTGACCTGACGGCACCGTCGCTGAAAGCAGACGGGGAGCGGTAGAACCCGTGCGACGACAGAGGCACAGCTGATTGAGATGCCGACGCACCTCACCAGAGGCCCCCAAAACCAGGTACATAGCGCGGCCGAGGCAGCGAAGAATGCGTCCTGCGAGCCAACGCCGTGAACCTCGATAGTTGCGATAGTATACAATGTCACCTGGGGCAAAAGCAGCTGTCTGCCGCTGCACAGGAACCTGATGCGGCGGATGTAGCAAAGATATCAAGGTGCGATGAGGGCGACCGTGCAACAACTCAGCCGGCGAGCGACCATCTCGGGGCTGAGAGCGATACGTGGACAAAAAGAGCAACAACGCATCCTCCCAAGAATGAGACCCTTTCAACTTCAACATCTGTGACTTGAAAGTCCTAACCAATCGTTCAGCGGCACCGTTTGACTGTGGCGAAAACAGCGCGGACGTCAGATGTTGAATACCATTGGCCTTGCAGAATGACTGAAATTCTGCGGACATGAATTTAGCACTGCATTTGCTTGCTTGCGTGGCAGCTGTGCAGACGGGCGCGAGGGTTGTTTACTGTTCAGTGCAGCGCGCCCGGCGTGCCGGTGAATGCGACACACGGCTGGTGAAGTTTCAAATGATTTCTGAGCAAATTCAAGTGTGTCCTGTCGATCCAATATGTCCATCACTTGTTGAAGGGAGGGATTGACTAGTTTCAAAATCTGTTCCCTTATACGAACATCAGAAATGTCCTGTGCAATTGCATCACGCACCATAGTATCTGAATAAGGGAGTCCACATTGACACTCAAAAGCACAATCCCTAGTAAGGCCTTGAAAGGTTGCAACCCACTCCCGATTAGTGTGACCTGCCGTACGTTGTGTACAAAAGAAGGTATACCTTTTTGCAACGACATTGACTGATTATTTGAAATATGCATCTAATGCAGACAAAATTTCGTCGTAGGACAGAGTTGCTACGTCGCGTTGGGGAAATAATTTCACTATCACACGGTACGTCTGGACGCCTACGGCGGAAAGGAGAAAAGGCTGCCGCTCATTACCTTGAAGTCTGTAGGCGGCGAGATGGAATCCAAATTGGCGTGACCACTCCGTCCATCTTTCCAGTGCAGCATCAAACGGACGAAAAGGTGGTGCAACAGCGTGTTGTGGCTGCGGTAGCGGTGGAGCGGCGGCTGCCGCATCATTTTGCATTGCACGTTGACCCTGGACAAGCTGTCCAAGGGCATCCAATAAGGCCTGCGTCTGCTGATTCTGCAAGCAATAAAATTCGGACAGTACAACTGGAGATTGTGGCGAAGCCATGACACAAGTAAATCTGGGTAATATCAATACGTACGCAAAATTCTCGTCTCCAACTGTTGTGGATTGGCCAGAGCGCCAACCCACAATGAGAGGAAGCCGAAAGGCACGTGTTTAACCTCACGCAGGATGGCGTGAGGTCTGGAACCGGACAAGGTCTTTATAGTAGCAAAAATAGTACGTAGCTTCTGGAATACTTAACTTTAATCCATAATTGGTGAACATCGGTCTGACGGTACATGCATCACAAGATAAATAGCAATTGATAATGGCGCCTTGCTAGGTCGTAGCAAATGACGTAGCTGAAGGCTATGCTAACTATCGTCTCAGCTAATGAGAGCGTAATTTGTCAGTGAACCACCGCTAGCAAAGTCGGCTTTACAACTGGGGCGAGTGCTAGGAAGTCTCTCTAGACCTGCCGTGTGGCGGCGCTCGGTCTGCAATCACTGATAGTGGCGACACGCGGGTCCGACGTATACTAGCGGACCGCGGCCGATTTAAAGGCTACCACCTAGCAAGTGTGGTGTCTGGCGGTGACACCACAGATGTTTCAGTTAGCATCACGCCGCATAAAAGTCTCAACATGGTCCAGGGTATTATATTCCACAGGGATCTTCTTCTGCAGTCCGACGATGAATTGCGCGCCAACCTCGAACAACGAGGTGTTCACTTCGTCCGGCGCGTCCATCGGGGTCCGAGGGATAATCAGGTAGCCACCGGTGCCTTCATCTTGGCCTTCAAGGGTGATGTCTTACCCGAAAAGGTTAAGGTGATGGTTTACTGTTGTGATGCGAAGCCATATATCCCTCCTCCGATGCGATGTTTTAAATGCTGGAAGTTCGGGCACATGTCATCCCACTGTACTTCCGGCATCACGTGTCGAGATTGTGGACATCCTTCCCATCCCAATACTCCATGTGCCCCGCCTCCTATCTGTGTTAACTGCAGAGAACACCATTCCCCCTGCTCACCAGACTGTAGGATCTTCCAGAAAGAAAGGAAGATAATGGAATATAAGACCCTGGACCGCCTGACCTACACCGAGGCAAGGCGGAAATATGAGCGGCAACCGCCTGACCTACACCGAGGCAAGGCGGAAATATGAGCGGCTACATCTTGTGCCAATGACATCCACCTATGCCGCTGCTGCAACACCAATTCAAACCTCTCCCGTGTCGTCGCATACAGGTCGATCTCTGCTCTGTCAGAATTCACCGGTCCCCTTGGTTGTGGGGGGCCCTCCACTCCCTATTGCTCCTGCTCCATCTACTTCAGGAGCAACACCACCCGAACCATCGGCGACATCTGTTCCCCCTTCCCAGCCGGAGAAGCGTGAGCCTTCTTCGGCTCCTCTCGCGCAGAAGGGGTCCCTTGGGGCCCTCCCATCCCAGGCTTTGCCCAGTGCCAAAGCAGACACCCGGAAGTTTCTCAAACAACCACCGGTCGCTGGTCGTAGGGCGTCACGGTCGTCATCAGTCCCTGAGACTGACACAGTGAGGCCCCCCCCCCAGCCTGAACCACCGAAGGCACAGCGCGCAAAGCAGTCCCAGAAAAAGGCTCCCAAGCATCCTGACATTGCGGTGGCACCTGTCCCACCGCAACCTTCCAACTCTGCGTCTGAAGATGAGGTGGAGATTCTGGCGTCCGCTGAGGACCTGGATCTCGCCAGTCCCTCAGACGCGATGGATAGCTGTTGCACAGGTAGTGACTCAGTAGCAGCAGAGGCTCAGGAGGCGTAATCTGCCTCCCCAGTCCCTTCACACCTTTCTCAGTCATGGACAATATCATCCTCCAGTGGAACTGCAGCGGTTTCTTCCACCATCTAACTGAGCTCCGACAACTTATCAGCTTTCACCCTTTCTTCTGCATTGCTCTTCAGGAAACTTGGTTTCCAGCAATGCGAACCCCCGCCCTCCGTGGCTATCGGGGTTGTTATAAGAACTGGGCAGCTTATGAAAGGGTGTCTGGTGGCGTTTGCCTCTATGTCCTTCACTCTCTGCACAGCGAGTCTGTCCCTCTACAAACACATTTAGAGGCTGTCGCTGTTCGGGTGTGGACGCCACAGGCTGTTACCGTCTGCAGTCTTTACCTTCCACCGGATGGTGATGTCGCGCAGCATGTCCTAGCTGTGCTGATAGCCCAATTGCCGCCACCTTTCTTGTTACTGGGCGACTTCAACGCCCATAACCCTCTGTGGGGTGGGTCGGTGGCGACAGGTCGAGGCGCCACCATTGAGCATTTATTGGCACAGCTCAATCTTTCACATTTAAATGATGGTTCCTTCACACACTTCAGCGTGGCGCATGACACATACTCCGCCATCAACCTTTCAATCTGCAGCCCTAGCCTCTTACCGTCTGTCGACTGGAGTGTGCACGATGACCTGTGTGGTAGTGACCACTTTCCGATCTTTCTGTCACTGCCACAGCGTCAGTCTTCTGGGCGGCCTTGCAGGTGGGCTCTGAATAAGGCTGACTGGGACTTGTTTTCCTCCACTGCCACTATTGAGCATCTCTCTAGTGATGGCATTGATGCGGTGGTTCAATTGGTCACCACCGTCATCGTTACTGCCGCCGAATCTGCCATTACCCGTTCTTCTGGGTCCCCTTGGCGGCGGACTGTGCCTTGGTGGTCGCCTGAGATCGCTGAAGCGATTAAAGATCGCGGCGGGCGCTCCAGTGTCACAAGCGGCATCCCTCCATCGAACACCTTATCGCCTTCAAACAGCTGCGTGTGCGAGCCCGCCGCCTTATCTGCCAACGCAAGCAGGAGTGCTGGGAGTGGTATATGTCCACCATTGGCCTCCATGTCACTCCATCGCAGGTCTGGGCCAAGATTCGACGCCTCTACGCCTATCAGACCCCTGTCAGCGTCCCTGCGCTCTCACTGAATGGAACAGTTTGTACTGACTCCGACGTCATTGCAAACCGCTTGGCAGAGCATTTTGCTATGAATTCCGCTTCTGCGAATTACCCCCTGGCCTTCCGCTCCATTAAAGAGCGGATGGAACGTCGGAGCCTTTCGTTTCGCACCCTCCATCCAGAATCGTACAATGTTCCATTCAGTGAGTGGGAATTTCGCAGTGCCCTAGCCGCTTGCCCTGATAGCGCTCCTGGGCCAGATGGCATCCACTGTCAGATGCTGAAACGCCTTTCAGTGGACTGCCAGCGATGGCTCCTCGACCTTTACAACCGTCTCTGGGTCGAGGGTGAGTTTCCAATGCAGTGGCGGGAAAGTATTTTTATCCCCATTCTGAAACCAGGCAAGAACTCTTTGGAGGTGGACAACTACCGTCCCATTAGCCTCACCAATGTTCTTTGCAAGTTGCTTGAATGGATGGTGAGCCGGCGCTTAAATTGGGTTCTGGAGTCTCGGGGCCTTCTGACTCCATCTCAGGGTGGGTTCCGTAAAGGCCGCTCCGCCGCCGACAATCTGGTGAGCCTGGAGTCGGCCATCCGTACTGCCTTTGCCCGCCGTCAGCACCTGGTCACTGTCTTTTTTGACATGCGGAAGGCGTATGATACGACATGGCGTCATCACATCCTTTCTACGCTTCATGGATGGGGTCTTCGGGGCCCTCTGCCGATCTTTATCCGAAATTTTCTGTCATATCGTACCTTCCGCATGCAAGCCGCGACCTCCCATAGTTCCTCCCGAGTTCAAGAGAACGGTGTGCCACAGGGATCTGTTTTAAGTGTCTGCCTGTTTTTAATAGCCATTAACGGGCTCGCTGCGGCGGTGGGAACGTCTGTCTCAGCGTCCTTGTATGCTGACAACTTCTGCCTTTACTACAGCTCTATTGGCATTGCAGCTGCTGAACGTCAGCTACAGGGTGCTATCCGTAAGGCGCAGTCTTGGGCTGTAGCTCATGGGTTCCAGTTTTTGGCAGCCAAGACCCGCGTTATGCATTTCTACTGGCGACGCACTGTCCACCCGGAGCCGCAGCTTTATCTTGACGGCAACCTCCTTGCAGTGGTGAAATCACATAGGTTTTTGGGTGTGGTTTTTGATGCCCGGTTGACTTGGCTGCCTCATATTTGGCAGCTTATACAGATGTGTTGGCGGCATCTAAATGCTCTGCGCTGCTTGAGCCACACCCGCTGGGGCGCCGACCGATCTACCCTGTTATGGCTCTACCAGGCGTTAATCCAGTCCCGTCTGGATTATGAGAGCCTGGCTTATGGCTCAGCATCCCCATCTGCGTTGCGGGTGCTGGACCCAATCCTCCACAGTGGGATACGCCTTGCCACTGGTGCTTTCCGGACCAGCCCTGTGGACAGCATACTTGTGGAGGCAGGTGTCCCTCCACTGCGGTTACGGCGCCAACAATTGCTGGCTGCTTATACTGCCCATATTTTCAGCTTGCCCGGGCATCCCAGTTTTCGTCTCCTGTTCCCGCAGTCAGTCGTCCATCTCCCTGAACGTTGGCCCAGGGCTGGATGTACGATCGCGGTCCGCATCCGAGAGCTTCTCTCCGAGCTTGGGGCTTTACCTCTTCCGCCTCCTTTCCGGGCCCCTCTGCGTACACCCCTGTGGTGTGTGCCTCGCCCTCGCCTTCAGCTTGAATTGGCACAGGGCCCGAAGGACTCAGTCCCTCCTGAGGCCTTCCGCCGCTGCTTTCTTTCCATCCTCGCAATGTCAACGTATCAGGGCTCTGGCATTGTTTACATTGACGGCTCGATGGTTGCTGGTCGTGTCGGTTATGTGCTAACTCTAGGGGACCATTCCGAACAACGTTCATTACTGGCTGGCTGCAACGTTTACACTGCTGAGCTGGTCACCATAATTCGTACCCTAAAGTATATCCGCTCCTGCTCAGGTGAGTCCTTCGTGATGTGTAGCGATTTCCTGAGCGGTTTATGAGCTCTCGACCAGTGTTTCCTTCGTTCTCGTCTGGTGATGGCTATCCAGGAGTCCCTGCATACTCTTGCCCATTGCGGCCGATCTGTGGTTTTTGTGTGGACCCCCGGCCATGTTGGGATACTCGGCAATGAAAATGTTGACCGCCTGGTGAAAGAGGCCACCAGTAAACCACCTCTGGACATTGGCCTCCCGGATACTTGATTTGCGAGCAGTCCTCCGCTGACAAATATTCTCGCTTTGGGACGCTGAGTGGCGCGATCTAACCACGCCCACTAAACTCCGTGTTATAAAGGAGACAACGACTGTGTTGCATTCCTCCATGCGAGCTCCTCGCAGCGACTCTGTTGTCCTTTGTCGGCTCCGTATTGGCCACACCCGGCTGACGCACGGCTATTTACTGCGCCGTGAAGACCCGCCTCTATGTCGATGCGGGTCTGCTTTGACGGTGGTCAACATTTTGTTGGACTGTCCACTTTTAAGTGTGCTCAGGCAGACGTTTGCGCTGCCTGATACGCTCCCTGACCTTTTAACTGATGACTCTGCCATGGCATGCTTAGTTTTACGTTTTATTCGGGCAGGGGTTTTTTATCATTTAATTTGAGTGTTTGTTATGTTTTTTGTGTTGATTCGGGCCTTTGGCCTACGATTTTAAACTGAGTTTTTAATGTGTCTCTCGGTATGGTCGGCCAACCACCGTCACACTCTGTGTGATTTTATTTCGTTTTGTCTGGTCCTTGTCTACGTTTCTCTTCTTCTGTGTCTCTGTCTACATTTCTCTTGTTCTGGGTTGTCTGTCTACTATTCTGTGGCACGTTTTTTATTCTCTGTGTGTATTTTTAGTATTTGGAAAAAGGGACCGATGACCGTCGCAGTCTGGTCCCTTGAATCCCCCAAACCAACCAACCAACCAACCAACCAACCAACCATAAATTTTTGGTAGCAGTCTTCATCTGTATTGTTGACTAAGAGTGAAGCTGTGAGGCAAATCTTAAATTTTGTATGTCTCACTGCCATAAAGTCACAGTTAACACACAGTCTAAGCTTGAGATGGTCCTGTGAGGCATGTTGACAGATTAAGGGTTATATACAAGCCACATTGTCCAGTTCATGACTGGACACTCAGTGTGCTCTACTGAACTGTGTGGTGAATGTAGGTTCACTTTTACCTCCATTACATAGGTAATTTCCTGTGGTCAAAAGAGTTTAGGGAAAGAGGTATCTGATCTAAAAGAAAAAACTATTCAGTGAAAAACTTTTTTGAGCAGTTTATGTATCTGTATAGTGGCAGTGGTGATTTGAAATTTGGTTGTGTCAGAACAAAGCAGCTCCTTTATTTGAGAGCGGTAAACTGCATTTGCATAATATACACAAAGAGACATTAGTTATTTCAACTCCAAAAAAATATGGATAAGTGTGGAGTAGGGCTCGTGCGTCATAGATTCTGTACAAACTTCATTAAATATAGATAGTTCATACATCCCATACTTGGTTTAAGAATCATGAAAGAAGGTTGTATACATGGAAGAACCCTGGAGATACTAAAAGGTATCAGATAGATTATATAATGGTAAGACAGAGATTTAGGAACCAGGTTTTAAATTGTAAGACATTTCCAGGGGCAGATGTGGACTCTGACCACAATCTATTGGTTATGAACTGTAGGTTAAAACTGAAGAAAGTACAAAAAGGTGGGAATTTAGGAGATGGGACCTGGATAAACTGAAAGAACCAGATGTTGTACAGAGTTTCAGGGAGAGCACAAGGGAACAATTGACAGGAATGGGGGAAAGAAATACAGTAGAAGAAGAATGGGTAGCTTTGAGGGATGAAGTAGTGAAGGCGGCAGAGGATGAAGTAGGTAAAAAGACGAGGGCTAGTAGAAATCCTTGGGTAACAGAAGAAATATTGAATTTAATTGATGAAAGGAGAAAAGATAAAAATGCAGTAAATGAAGCAGGGAAAAAGGAATACAAACATCTCAAAAATGAGATCGACAGGAAATGAAAAATGGCTAAGCAGGGATGGCTACAGGACAAATGTAAGGATGCAGAGGCTTATCTCACTAGGGGTAAGATAGCTACTGCCTACAGGAAAATTAAAGAGACCTTGGGAGAAAAGATAGCCACTTGTATGAATATCAGGAGCTCAGATGGAAACCCAGTTCTAAGCAAAGAGGTTAAATCAGAAAGGTGGAAGGAGTATATAGAGGGTCTATACAAGGGCAATGTACTTGAGGACAATATTATGGAAATGGAAGAGGATGTAGATGAAGATGAAATGGGAGATATGATACTGCGTGAAGAGTTTGACAGAGAACTGAAAGACCTGAGTCGAAACAAGGTCCCGGGAGTAGACAACATTCCATTAGAACTACTGACGGCCTTGGGAGAGCCAGTCCTGACAAAACTCTACCATCTGGTGAGCAAGATGTACGAGACAGGCGAAATACCCTCAGACTTCCAGAAGAATATAATAATTCCAATCCCAAAGAAAGCAGGTGTTGACAGATGTGAAAATTACCGAACTATCAGTTTAATAAGTCACAGCTGCAAAATACTAATGCGAATTCTTTACAGACGAATGGAAAAACTGGTAGAAGCCGACCTCGGGGAAGATCAGTTTGGATTCCGTAGAAATGTTGGAACACGTGAGGCAATACTGACCTTACGACTTATCTTAGAAGAAAGATTAAGGAAAGGCAAACCTACGTTTCTAGCATTTGTAGACTTAGAGAAAGCGTTTGACAATGTTGACTGGAATACTCTCTTTCAAATTCTAAAAGTGGCAGGGGTAAAATACAGGGAGCGAAAGGCTATTTACAATTTGTACAGAAACCAGATGGCAGTTATAAGAGTCGAGGGACATGAAAGAGAAGCAGTGGTTGGGAAGGGAGTGAGACAGGGTTGTAGCCTCTCCCCGATGTTATTCAATCTGTATATTGAGCAAGCAGTAAAGGAAACAAAATAAAAATTTGGATTAGGTATTAAAATCCAGGGAGAAGAAATAAAAACTTTGAGGTTCGCCGATGACATAGTAATTCTGTCAGAGACAGCAAAGGACTTGGAAGAGCAGTTGAATGGAATGGACAGTGTCTTGAAAGGAGGGTATAAGATGAACATCAACAAAAGCAAAACGAGGATAATGGAATGTAGTCGAATTAAGTCGGGTGATGCTGAGGGAATTGGATTAGGAAATGAGACACTTAAAGTAGTAAAGGAGTTTTGCTATTTGGGGAGCAAAATAACTGATGATGGTCGAAGTAGAGAGGATATAAAATGTAGACTGGCAAGCGTGGAGGGTAAAAATCGTAGAGGGAGACCAAGAGATGAATACACTAAGCAGATTCAGAAGGATGTAGGTTGCAGTAGGTAGAAGCTTGCACAGGATAGAGTAGCATGGAGAGCTGCATCAAACCAGTCTCAGGACTGACGACCACAACAACAACAACATCCCAGGAAATGAGAGTTTTTAAATTTTTTAACATCCCTAAGGGGTCGTAGACTTTAGAATGTGACATAAATTTCAACTTGATACGTGTATCCATTCCTGAGAAAAAGGGGTCTTAACAAATTCTGAATGGATCCAGAGTTTACTCTTTTTCGTATGCTATCTAATGTGGAAGGATCGTGAGATAACTCATGTTTATTACAAATTACCTGTAGACTACGTCTAGCTAGATGTTTACACCAATGTGCTTAATAACAACTCAAAACATGACTGGCTCATATCTGTGCTGAATGTGTGGGACTGCATGCCAGACAGTGCACTGGTACATATCTGCCTCATAAATCTTCTGCAATGATCATCACGGATCGCATAAAAGTTGCACTCAATGTAGCAAACATACCTGTGTTCATGTTCCTTTCACTTATTTAGCATCTTGAGTGTATTTTGATATTTCAAACAGTTCAGAAAATAGAAGAAAATGAATGATTTGGAAATGCTTTCGGGGTGGTTTTTTTGAGTGGTGTTCAGCCATTCATAGGGAGTCTGACTATCTGAATGACTGTGTGAAAGAGTATGTGTATTGTTCTGAGGACAAAAACCGTGACAGTGATTTTTTTAGACCTATAAAGAAGCATAAGGAGGCAGTGTTGTCAAGTGGTTCCAATAATATCATTGGTGATTCTGTCCGCACGAATTATTTTTGTTGCCATTATGACAGTGATGATAGGTGTGAAGTTGACAGGCAACCACGTACACAACTGTTTGAAAGCACTCTGGGATGATTACACTTCCAATGCAATGTGATTCTGTAGCCTCTGTGAGGATACATATGTTAGTGATGACTTAGTTTGAATTGCTTTGCAACAGTTAGTGCACTTGTCATGATCAAACCTCAGTGAAATGTAAAACATCGCATAAAGCAGTCAATGGTCTCTTGTTACACAAAGAGACATGAGAAACTCCGTGTCCTGATGCTTCTAATGTGACAAACAAGAAAAGATAGATGCAAAGATTATTGGCCAACAGACCCTGTAATAGCTACCCCAATATTTGCACAGTGAGTTGCAAAAGATTTGAACATATTTGGACTTACTGGCAATTTTAATGACACAAAATGGAAAAATAGTTCTGAAAGACTCTTCAAAGTTCAATCTGTGCTGGGTTAAACTCATGATGCTTTACAAATTGGAGCAATAGTTTTCCTTGGATAAAAGGATGATTCCTTGGAGAGGATGCCTGAGGTTTCTAACTTACAACCCTCGAAAGATTACAGAGTATGGGTTACTTGTTAAGATGCTGTGTGAGAGTGACACAGGCTATATCTGCACTATGGAGATTTACACTGGTGAAGGGAAGAAATCGGACGAATCTGTTTTCTCAGTTCATCATTATCTTGGTATGTGGCACCACATCTACCTGGGTAACTATAGTAACAGTAACTCTGCTGCAGAGCTACTACCGATAAACAAAACCAGAGTCTGTGGTACTATTAGGGTTAACAGAGGTTTACAGTAAACTCTGAAAGCCTTAGCATCAAGAATGGAGAAAGGTGGCATAGTTTTTTTGTAGAAAAGGTGACATTCTTCTTCTCATCTGGAAAGACAATCAGGTTGTCAGAATGATATCAACAATTTAAGGCTCTTCTGCCACAAATAAAGGAAAGAAAAATAGAAAAACTGGAGAAGGGTGTTTGTAAATCGTAACAATGCCCATATGAAAGGAGTCGATCATATGGATCAGTACCTTTCTTACTATCCTATTCTAAGTAAATCTATGAAACGCATAAACGAAGTTATCTTTCATCTATAAACTGTGGGCTTTTCAGCTCATTTGGAATTTAGAATGCCATGAATCCAGAGAAAAAAAATAAAGTAGGAGCAGATTCTCCTTTCAGTAGCAAAACACTGGATTATTGATGATGATAACAAAGGCTCTTTTGACACAGAGAGAAATATACCCAGTTCATGCTATAGTGGATCAGGATAACACTACATGAAGAGCCATCTGGAAGGCTGTTGGGCGACGTGAAGCAGCAGGAACATGTGTCCAATTCAAACAATAGAAAAAAAATTACAGACTTGAGGTACAGAACCCTAAACAGAAACACAGAAGCTAGTGTAGCACACAGACCATATTCAGTCAGAAACAGTGTGTGGTATCTGATAAGTCGCATATACCCCTTGGTTCATGCTCAAATGCTGAGTACTTCTGGGAACTCAGTCTTTACTGACTCGATACAGGCTTGGTGAACCCAAGTTTCGTATCCTGGGGTCTGATGGGCACCACCAGTTCTCTGTAACTGTAAGCTCTAGCATGCTTCAGTGGACACCATGTGGAACATTGTGTAGGGAATGAAGATCTCTGCTTTATAATCTGGATGACAAGAAGGGAAAAACTTTTTAAAAGAACCTCATTCTCAAGGTATGCTGCTTGCTGATGGAATGGATGGCTATTGAGGCAGAAATTTCGTTAGCGACAGCCTCCAGAGAACCCACCACAGTTCATTTGTATAAGACTTACCCAGGCAAGTGGGGCTCTGTCTGGGTGGACATCTGTTGTCCGAGCTGCTTGCGGCCCTTCTCTCAGTGAATCAATTGATCTGCTCATGAGCATTCCTAACCAGTCCAACAAGAGAGCCTGTGCACAAATCCTGGGGTCTGATGGGCACCACCAGTTCTCTGTAACTGTAAGCTCTAGCATGCTTCAGTGGACACCATGTGGAACATTGTGTAGGGAATGAAGATCTCTGCTTTATAATCTGGATGACAAGAAGGGAAAAACTTTTTAAAAGAACCTCATTCTCAAGGTATGCTGCTTGCTGATGGAATGGATAGCTATTGAGGCAGAAATTTCGTTAGCGACAGCCTCCAGAGAACCCACCACAGTTCATTTGTATAAGACTTACCCAGGCAAGTGGGGCTCTGTCTGGGTGGACATCTGTTGTCCGAGCTGCTTGCGGCCCTTCTCTCAGTGAATCAATTGAGCTGCTCATGAGCATTCCTAACCAGTCCAACAAGAGAGCCTGTGCACAAATTAGGAAAAGTTATGGTAACAGACCAGAGACATGTCAAAATGTTTTAGTGATTGTTGAAAGGAAAAAGGGCACTTCAGCTAAGGTGTCTTCGTTGTGTATACAGAATGGTCTAGAATTGTGGTCTTTAAACATTTTTGCTCAAGGTTCAGTAGTAACTTTGCGAGGTGGCATCTTGGGCTCCATATGTATCAATCTTATTATTGATTGGTAACGTGCATAAATTAGTATGTTATGCACCCCTGATAGTCTAGCAGTAATTGGCTGCTGGGCCCCAAGTACTGATTATTAAAAGTTGGCACCATTTAGAACACTAGAGTCAACTGTTCTCGGTTTCAGATTGCTACCACCTTCAGCAACCCTAAAGTTGTGAGTCATCTACATTTATATACATACTCTGTAAGCCACCCTACAGGGCATGGTAAAGGGTACCCTGTACCATTACTAGTCATTTCCTTTCTTGTTACATTTGCAAATAGAGCAAGGGAAAAATGACTGTCTGTATTTCTTTTTATGAGCCCTAATTTCACGTATCTTATCTTTGTGGTCCTTATGCAAAACGTATGTTAGGACAGTGGAATCATTTTGCAGTCAGCTTAAAATGCTAGGTCGCTAAATTCTCTTAATAGTGTTCCTCGAAAAGAACATCGCCTTCCATCCAGAGATTCCTGTTCGAGTTCCCAAAGCATCTCCATAAAATTTATGTGTAGATCAAACCTACCAGTAACAAATCTAGCAGCCTGCCTCTGAATTGCTTCAATGTCTTCCTTTAATCCAACCTGGTACAGATCCAGAATAGGTCACTCTAGCATCCCATATGTGGTCTCCTTTACCGATAAACCACACTTTCCCAAAATTCACCCAATAAACTGAAGTCCACCATTCATCTACCCTCCCAAAATCCTCTCACGTCCATTCCATTTTATTTCATTGCAACTTTATGTCTAGATTTTTAAATGTGGTGACTGTGTTAAGCAGGACATTACTAATACTGTATCTGAATGTTATGTATTTGTGTTTCCTCATCATTCGCATTAACTTTCCTTTTTCTGCATTTAGAGGTAGCTGCCATTCATTACACCAACTACAAATTTTGTCTAAGTAGTCTTGTACCCTCAAACAGCACTCAACTTTGACACTTTCTCATACACTGTGGCGACATCAGCAATCAACTGCAGATTGTGATCCATCTACATCTACATGATTACTCTGCCATTCACATTTAAGTGCTTGGCTTGTGGTTCATCGAACCACAATCATACTATCTTACCATTCCACTCCCGAACAGTGCGCGGGAAAAACGAACACCTAAACCTTTCTGTTCGAGCTCTGATTTCTCTTATTTTACTTTGATGATCATTCGTACCTATGTAGGTTGGGCTCAACAAACATTTTCGCATTCGGAAGAGAAAGTTGGTGACTGAAATTTCGTAAATAGATCTCGCCGCGACGAAAAATGTCTTTGCTTTAATGACTTCCATCCCAACTCGCATATCATATCAGCCACACTCTCTCCCCTATTACGTGATAATACAAAACGAGCTGTCCTTTTTTGCACCCTTTCGATGTCCTCCGTCAATCCCACCTGGTAAGGATCCCACACCACGCAGCAATATTGTAACAGAGGACGAACGAGTGTAGTGTAAGCTGTCTCTTTAGTGGACTTGTTGCATCTTGTAAGTGTCCTGCCAATGAAATCCAACCTTTGGCTCGCCTTCCCCACAGTATTATCTATGTGGTCTTTCCAACTGAAGTTGTTTGTAATTTTAACACCCAGGTACTTAGTTGAATTGACAGCCTTGAGAATTGTATTATTTATCGAGTAATCAAATTCCAACGGATTTCTTTTGGAAGTCATGTGGATCACCTCACACTTTTCGTTATTTAGCGTCAACTGCCACCTGCCACACCATACAGCAATCTTTTCTAAATCACTTTGCAACTGATACTGGTCTTCGGATGATCTGACTAGACGGTAAATTATAGCATCATCTGCGAACAACCTAAGAGAACTGCTAAGATTGTCACCCAGGTCATTTATATAGATCAGGAACAGCAGAGGTCCCAGGACGCTTCCCTGGGGAACACCTGATATGACTTAAATTTTACTCGATGATTTGCCGTCTATTACTACGAACTGCGACCTTCCTGACAGGAAATCACGAATCCAGTCGCACGACTGAGACAGTACCCCGTAGGCCTGCAGCTTGATTAGAAGTCGCTTGTGAGGAATGGTGTCAAAAGCTTTCCGGAAATCTAGAAATATGGAATCAACTTGAGATTCCCTGTTGATAGCGGCCATTACTTCGTGCAAATAAAGAGCTGGCTGCGTTGCACAAGAACGATGTTTTCTGAAACCATGCTGATTACGTATCAATAGGTCGTTCCCTTCGAGGTGATTCATAATGTTTGAATACAGTATATGCTCCAAAACCCTACTGCAAACCGACGTCAGTGATATAGGTCTGTAATTCGATGGATTACTCCTGCTACCCTTCTTAAACACTGGTGCGACCTGCGCAGTTTTCCAATCTGTAGGTACAGATCTATCGGTGAGCGAGCAGTTGTATATGATTGCTAAGTAGGGAGCTATTGTATCAGCATAATCTGAAAGGAACCTAATCATTATACAATCTGGACCTGAAGACTTGCCCGTATCAAGCGATTTGAGTTGCTTCGCAACCCCTAAGGTATCTACTTCTAAGAAACTCATGCTAGCAGCTGTTTGTGTTTCAAATTCTGGAATATTCCATTCGTCTTCCCTGGTGAAGGAATTTCGGAAAACTGCGTTCAATAACTCTGCTTTAGCGGCACAGTCGTTGGTAACAGTACCATCGGCACTGCGCAGCGAAGGTATTGACTGCGTCTTGCCGCTTGTATACTTTACATACGACCAGAATTTCTTCAGGTTTTCTACCAAATTTCGAGACAATGTTTCATTGTGGAACCTATTAAAGGCATCTCGCATTGAAGTCCATGCCAAATTTCGCGCGTCTGTAAATTGTAGCCAATCTCCTGGATTTCACATTCTTCTGAACTTCACATGCTTTTTCCGTTGCCTCTGCAACAGCGTTCGGACCTGTTTTGTATACCATGGGGGATCAGTTCCATCTCTTACCAATTTATGAGGTATGAATCTCTCAATTACTGTTGCTACTATGTCTTTGAATTTGAGCCACATCTCATCTACATTTGCATAGTCAGTTCGGAAGGAATGGAGATTGTCTCTTAGGAAGGCTTCTAGTGACACTTTATCCACTTTTTTAAATAAAATTATTTTGCATTTGTTTCTGGTGGATTTGGAAGAAACGGTATTGAGCCTAGCTACAACGACCTTGTGATCACTAATCCCTGTATCAGTCATGATGCTCTCTATTAGCTCTGGATTGTTTGTGGCTAAGAGGTCAAGTGTGTTTTCGCAACCATTTACAATTCGCGTGGGTTCATGGACTAACTGCTCGAAATAATTTTCGGAGAAAGCATTTAGGACAATCTCGGAAGGTGTTTTCTGCCTACCACCGGTTTTGAACAAGTATTTTTGCCAACATATCGAGGGAAGGTTGACGTCCCCACCAACTATAGCCATATGAGTGAGGTATTTTTTTGTTACGAGACTCAAATTTTCTCTGAACTGTTCAGCAACTATATCATCGGAGTCTGGGGGTCGGTAGAAGGAGCCAATTATTAACTTAGTTCGGCTGTTACATATAACCTCCACCCATACCAATTCGCACGGAGTATCTACTTCGACTTCACTACAAGATAAACCACTACTGACAGACACAAACACTCCACCACCAATTCTGCCTAATCTATCTTTCCTGAACACCGTGTGAGACTTCGTAAAAATTTCTGCAGAACTTATTTCAGGCTTTAGCCAGCTTTCTGTACCTGTAACGATTTCAGCTTCTGTGCTTTCTATCAGCGCTTGAAGCTCAGGGACTGTCCCAGCACAACTACAACAATTTACAACTACAATTCCGACTGTTCCTTGATCCAAGCACGTCCTGTATTTGCCATGCACCCTTTGAGATTGCAGCCCACCCCATACTTTCCCGAGGCCTTCTAACCTAAAAAACCGCCCAGTCCATGCCACACAGCCTCCGCTACCCATGTAGCTGCCAACTGAGTGTAGTGAACTCCTGACCTATTCAGCGGAACCCGAAACCCTACCACCCTATGGCGCAAGTCAAGGAATCTGCAGCCTCTGATTCAGACCCTCCACCCGGCTCTGCACCAAAGGTCCGCAGTCGGTTCTGTCAACGATGCTGCAGATGGTGAGCTCTGCCTTCATCTCGTAAGCAAGACCGGCAGCCTTCACCAAATCAGATAGCCGCTGGAATCCAGAGAGAATTTCCTCAGATCCAAAGCGACACACGTCATTAGTGCCGACATGTGCCACCACCTGCAGCTGGCTGCACCCTGTGCTCTTCATGGCATCCGGAAGGACCCTTTCCACATCAGGAATGACTCCACCTGGAATGCACACGGAGTGCATACTGGGTTTCTTCCCCTCCTTAGCCGCCATATCCCTAAGGGGCCCCATTACGTGCCTAACATTGGAGCTCCCAACTACTAATAAGCCCACCCTCTGCGGTTGCCCGGACCTTGAAGGCTGAGAATCATCCACTGAAACAGGGCAGGCAGCTGCATCTGGCTCAGCCAGAGACAGTACCTGAAACCTGTTTGTCAGACGCACCGGGGAGACTTTCTGATCAGCCTCCAGGGACGTCTTTTGCTGCCTGCCATGCCTTGGAACGACCTCCCAATCAACCACAGGCGAGGGCTCAGCCCCACTGCGGGCAGCGACCGGAGCAACCACAGCGGCAGACCGATCTGGGGACAGACGGGACGAGGTTGACATCCCCGTGATACCCAAGTCCGGCTCCCCACAATGGTGCCCATTGGCAACAGCCTCAAGCTGCGCGACCGAAGTCAGTGCCGCCTGCAGCTGTGAGAGAAGGGATGCCAACTCAGCCCTCATCCAAACACAGCAATCACAGTCCCTGTCCATTCTAATCGATGTTGAACAACAGTTACTGAAACACGAGTCTGTGCCTAGATAACACAAGGGAAACACGCAAAGAATGTTTGAACTAACCTGTACAAATGCCTAATGACTGTGCTGCAATCTACCTGAATTTACGATTACAGTAAATAAAACTCAAAATTACACCTCCTATACGAAACTCAACTATATAACAAATAAATAAGCTAGGAGTATACAACTTGCTGCTGGCAGCTGCTTATCCAACGGCGGCAGGGAGCATCCTGTCCGCCATATCATTTATGAATATAGAAAATTATAGCGCTCCTATCACACTTCGCTGGGGCACTCCTGATGACACCCCGATCTCTGATGAACACTTGCTATCGAGGACAACACACAATTTTCTATTACTTAAGAAGTCTTGGAGCCACTCACATATCTGGGAACCTGTTACATAAGCTTATAGCTTTGTTAACAATCTGCAGTGTGGCACCTTGTCAGATGCTTTCAAGAAATTTAGAAATATGTAGTCTGCCTGTTGTCCTTCATTGATAGTTCACAGGATATCGTGTAAGAAAAGAGCAAACTGAGTTACGCACAAGTGATGCTTTCTAAAACCGTGCTGACATGTGGAGATAAGCATCTTGGTCTGAAGAAAATTTGCTATCTTAAAACTGAGAATATGTTCAAGCATTCTGCAGCAAACTGATGTTAGGGATGTTGTTGTTGTTGTTGTTGTGGTCTTCAGTCCTGAGACTGGTTTGATGCAGCTCTCCATGCTACCCTATCCTGTGCAAGCTTCTTCATCTCCCAGTACTTACCGCATCCAACATCCTCCTGAATCTGCTTAGTATATTCATCCCTTGGTCTCCCTCTACAATTTTTACTCTCCACGCTGCCCTTCAATGCTAAATTTGTGATCCCTTGATGCCTCAGAACATGTCCTACCAACTGGTCCCTTCTTCTTGTCAATTTGTGCCACAAACTCCTCTTCTCCCCAATTCTATTCAATACCTCCTCATTAGTTATGTGATCTACCCTGGTCAAACACACTTCAGTTTACTGACAGCCCTTTGTATTACATTGGCTGTTATTGGATATAAACTGCATTTTTCTTTCAAGTATTGCAGTTCCTCACTTTGTGTTTGCATTCCATTACTTGTGATCAAGTTTTGAGCTACGTTAATATAATGATCATTAAATATAATAACCTATCATAAACAGTTTCTGCAACAATATTATGAGAAGAATAGTTGCTACTTACTATAGTGGAGATGCTGAGTCACATATAGGCACAACAAAAAGACTGTTGGAAAGTGAATTTATACAGCCAACAAGCTATTTGTCGAAAATAGATCACACACACACACACACACGATCTCAGTCAATGGCAGCTGAAGCCTGGATGCGAGCAGCAGTGAATGATGGGAGAGGCAGTTGGGTGGTGGGGGTAAGGAGGAGGCTGCAGTGGGGGAGGGGAAGAGATAGCAGGGCAGGGTTGGGGGATGGTAAAGTGCTGCTTTTGGGAGCGAGCAGGGATGAGGTGGAGAGAGAGTAGGGCAACTAAGTGCAGTCAGGAGGTCAGACAGGGGTGGGGGGTTGGGGGGGGGGTGGAAGAGGGGTTAGTGGAAAAGGAGAGAAATGAAGAATGTTGTGTTGGGTGGCCTGCTCAGCAACAGGGTGGTCCAGCTGTTTCTTGGCCACAGTTTGTCAGTTGCCATTCATGTGGACTTTGTTGTTTGGCATTCAGGCGGACAGACAGCTTGTTTGTTTGTCATGGCCATGTTGAATGCATCACAATGGTTGCAGCTTAACTTGTAGATCACATGGCTGGTTTCACAGGTAGGGATAGGTAATGTATGGATAGGTAATGTATGTGACCAGATTGGTATAGGTGGTGGTGGAAACATGTATGAGTCAGGTCTTGCAGCTAGGTCTATTACAGGGATATGAGCCATGAGACAAGAGGTTGGGAGCAGGGTTTATGTGGGGATGGACAAGGATATTGTGTAGGTTTGGTGGGCAGCAGAATACCACTGTGGCAGGGCTGGGAAGAGTAGGGGTAGGACATTTCTCATTTCAGGGCATGATGAGAGGTAGTCATAACCTTTGCAGATAATGTAATTCAGTTCCTCCAGTCTTGAGTGATACTGAGTTGCGACGGGAATGTTCCTCTGTGGCTGGATGGTGAGACTTTGGGAGGTGGTGGGTGACTGGAAAGATAAGGCACTGGAGATCTGTTTTTGTACATGGTTGATAGGATAATCACGGTCTGTAAAGGCCTCAGTGAGACCCTTAGTATATTTCGAGAGTGACCACTTGTCACTGCAGATGTGATGACCATGGATGGCTAAGGGACTTCTTGGTATGGAATGGGTGGCAGCTTTTTGAAGCAGAGTGGTGGTTAGTAGGTTCGACATGGACGGAGATAGTGATGTAGCCGTCTTTGAGGCAGAAGTCAACATCTAGGAAGGTGGCTTGTTGGGCTGAGTAGGGCCAGGTGAAGTGAATGGGTGAGAAGCTGTAGAGGTTCTGTAGGAATGTGGATAGGATGTCCTCACCCTTGATCCAGATCACAAAGATGTCATCAGTGAATCTAAACCAGGTGAGGGGTTTAGGATTATGAGTGTTTAGGAAGGTTTCCTCTAGATGGTCCATAAATAGGTTGGCATAGGATGGTCCCCTGTAGGTAGTAGCCATATTCCAGATTTGTTTGTAGGTAACGCCTTCAAAGGGGAAGTACTTGTGGGTGTGGATTTAGTTGGTCATGGTGACTAGAAAGGAGGTTGTTGGTTTGGAACCTGTTGGACGGTGGGAAAGGTAGTGTTCAACAGTGGTAAGGCCATGGGCATTAGGGATGTTAGTGTAAAGGGTGATGGCATCAATGGTGACAAGCAGGGCACTGTGTGGTAAAGGAACAGGAATTGTGGAGAGTCAATGGAGGAAATTGTTGGTATCTTTTTATATGGTAGGGTAGGTTGCGGATAATAGGCTGAAGGTTTTGGTCTGGTGGGAGCAGAGATTCTCTCAGCCAAGGCACAGTTACCGGCCACAATGGGGCACCCTGGGAGGTTGGGTTTATGGATTTTAGGAAGCATGTAGAAGGTAGAGTGCAGGGTGGGGTGGGGGGGGGGTGGAAGGGATGAAGAGAGAGATTGACTCTGGGAAGAGATTCTGGGATGGTCCTAAGGATTTGTGGAGATACTGTAGATGCTGCTGGATTTCTGGAACGAGGTCACTGTGGCAGAGTTTGTAGGTGGATGAATCTGACAGTTGGTGGAGTCCTTCTGCCAGATAATCCTTGTGGTTCAAAACAACAGTGGCGGAGCCTCTGCCGGCAGCTGGCAGGTAGGATTATAAGGTCGGAATCAGTTTTTAGGTGGTGGATTGCAGCTCTTTCTGAAGATGTAAGGTTAGTTTGTGAGTTGAGGGATTTGGGAAATGATGGTGAGGCAAGGTTCAAGGCTAAGAAATTCTGGGAAGTTAACGGGGTGGGGATGGGGGGTGGGGGGGGTGATTTGGGGACAGTGGCAGTGGATCACAGTTGGATGGAGGAGTGAACTGAGTGAGGCAGGTTTTAAAATTGGTCTTCGATTGAGTCTGATAGGAACTGGGAAAAGGTAAGAAGGACATGAACAAGTCCTGAATGAGTGAATTTAGGAGTGAGGCAAAAGGTGAGACCTTTGGGAAGAACTGATACTTCTGTGGGGACGGGGTTAAGCTTTTTCGCTGCTACTATTACTTCCCTGTACTTTTTACTAAAGCATTTAATATTTGTCTTCAAAGTAGTCTTCTGTTTTTCATATTTATGTAGCATTTGGGACTTTCTGATGACTTTTTGAACCCCTCCCCCTCCTTGTTATCCATGCATTAGATTTTTTTGTTCACTTTAATTCTCTTCAATGGGAATGAATTATTTTAACAGTTTTTATATAAGAATGTGTTGCATTTTACACCTGCAGAACTATAGATTTCCTTGTTTCAATTTACATCTTTAACATAAGACCCTAATGTTGTCTTTATTAAGTAATCTTGTCCCTACATATTTGTGTTTGGTACATTTCTTGAGAGATTTCTTTAAAAGCAGTTTAATTTCTGGGCGATCAGAGAAACCAAGAAACCTGGATTTATGATGTCAGCTTTATATCCACATTTTGATATATCAATGAATATTTGGTCAATTATAGTTTCACTTTTGCTGTCGTATCTTGTGAAATATTCTACACATATATCTGTATTGTATGTTCTTTGCAGAGCGACCAGTTTCTGCCCTTTGTTTACTGTTATCTCTGAAATCAACATTGTAAACCTGCAGCACAAGAAATTATGTATTTTTACTTACTGATTAGACAGTTGAGAGGTTTTCCGTATTATCAGAGAACACTTTCAAGTTGCCAGATGGGGCTCTATATGTTCATGCAATTATAGTTTTACTTTCTGGTAGCTCACATAAACAACACTCAAAATCTTTTTCAATACATTTGACATTTTTAAATCAAATTTCCCATGATTTAATACATGTTCTTACATATAAAGTCAATGGCCTTACTGCAGTGGTAACAATTGGTTCCTGTTGTACCACTGTCTGGCTTGGCTAGCACTTGGATGGGTGACTGGGTCTGGCGAGTGCTGTTGGCAAACAAGGTGCACTCAGTCCTTGTGAGGCCAATTGAGGATCTGTTTGATTGAAAAGTAGCAGCTCCAGTCATGAAAACTGACGACGACTTGGAAAGTGATGTGCTGACCACATGCTCCATACTTGCATCCAGTGACTGTTATTGGCTGAGGGTGACATGATGGTCAGTTGATACTGTTTGGCCTTCCAAGGTCTGCTTGGATGGAGTTCTTACATAAGCACATCTTCCACCAGCTCTTTATGTTTCCCTACACAAGCTGGTAATCATCTGAAAATCTGACATTCCAGCAGAACATTTTTGTATTTCTTACAGCCAAATGTCAACTACACAGAGGGCTGATAGCTGC
Organism: Schistocerca nitens; assembly: GCF_023898315.1. Classification (NCBI taxonomy): domain Eukaryota; kingdom Metazoa; phylum Arthropoda; class Insecta; order Orthoptera; family Acrididae; genus Schistocerca; species Schistocerca nitens. The sequence continues at coordinate 825,663,865 of NC_064614.1, forward strand.
TTCCATGTATCATTCAAATGGCCCTATAGTTCATATAATTTATTGATTATGCCAGTTAGAGAATTAATCAAGTCTATACGAGGTACATTTCTAACCTTATTGATTCTTGGGAGTGAATATTCTTTTTTCATCTTTGTCGTGATCTTCACACCCTGTAAATCCAAGACTTCTACTTTGTCTTTGTCTGCAGTGGACTGGGCCATAAAACCCCTCCCAACAACGTAGTTAAATGCTACATGTTCACCTTCATATTACATTCTGGATTCACTACTGTATTATAATGCCTTTATTTGCATTTATAGATAGACATTTTTGTTGTATAGGTCTTCAGTTTTACTATAGAAAATATAGCAAAGTCATCTGCAAATGCAAGACAGTTCATTACAATTCCTTTTTTCTTTTTCTTCACAACCCTATTGGTGATATCTTACATTTATTCAGTATTTCATTCCAATTTCTTATTGTTTTTCCTAGAACACAATTAAAAATAACTGGGGATAAGTCGTCACCTTGCCATACACTATGTTTGTTTTGAAGAGCTGAGATGTTTCTCCCATAAAATTCAGTTTAGGTACTGTGCCAGTAAGTGTTTCATGAACTAGATTTTCTGATTTAGACTTCACACCAAATTGTCAGAATATTTTATTTGTCAGTCAACACAATCAAATCCTTTCTTTGAAATCAACAAACATTACTACATCTTTTGAATTTAGTAATATGTGGCAACTGGTAGACATCAAATTAAATTTTTATTCAACAGATGGTCTGTCTTTCCCAAAACCATCTTGTTATTCTCCTAAATGACTGTCTGGTGTTGTTTCTACTCTGTTTAATAGAATCTTGGAAAATATTTTATGTACAACTGGTGGCAAAGAAATTCCTCTGTAGTTGTTAGCATCTTATTGCCTTTTTAATGCAGTGGATATATCAGAGCTACCTTCGACTCTCCTAGGATTTTTTCTGTTGTTGATATTTCTTCAGATATTAATTTTAGCTCATCTTTTTTTTGAATTTTTGGTAGAGACCATTTCAAAAGTTCCACTGTAATAGTCTTTTCCACTAATTTTAGTCTGCAGCTCATGGTCTAAAGGCTAGCATTGCTGCCTCTAGATCACGGGGTCCCAGGTTCGATTCCCAGCCGGGTTGGGGATTTTATCTGCCCAGGGACTGGGCGTTTGTGTTGTCCTCATCATTTCATCACCATCATTGTCATTCATGACAGTGGCTAGATTGGACTGTGTAAAAAAATTGGGACTTTGTACGGGTGCTGATGCCCATGCCCTTGAGCACCCCCCAAACCAAACATCATCATCATCATCCACTAGTTTTATTGTTTTTCAGGGTTTTAATTACTTCTTTCATTTCTTTTATAACTGGATGTAAATCTTCTAGATTTTCATGAGTTCTCAAAATTCCAACTCAAGGATTGGTTCTGGATGATTAAAAACTGAATCAAATAGTTTGCAAGTATTTTGAAATCTTCAGTGCTGCTTCAGCCAAGTCCACCAAGGTTTGGTATCCTTTCAGTTTGTCCTTAAATGTCTGATGAAATCATGGAAACTGCAGATTGGAATGTCAACTGTGTAAGGGAAAAGATAGCTTGCTGTTCACCATAAAGATGACATGTTGAGTTGCAGACAGGCACAATGAAAAGACTGTTACACATTTAGCTTTTGGCCAAAGCCTTCTACAGATAAGAAAACACACACACAAGCAAGCACATCTCATGCATACATAACTGCCATCTCTGGCAGCTCGGCTTGGAATGCAACTGTCATGTTGAATGGAAGCAGCCATCTGGAAGGTGCATGGGGGGGGGGGGGGGGGGAGAGAGAGAGAAGAAGGTATAGCAGATCATAGGTAGGAAACAGAGAAGAGTGCTGTTTGGCAGAACATACAGGGGCTAGGAGGAGGCACAACAAGACTACAAGCAGGTGCTCCATCGGGAGGCTGTAGGTAGAGAGGTGGGAGTGGAAAAGGAGAGGAGCAGGGAAGGGAAAAGACATGCAGGTGCATTGGCAGAGGGTGGGGCACATAAAAAATGTAAGGGGACATGAATAGTGAGGAAGTGATAGGATGGAGGGGGCAGAAACTGTAGGGTAGAGGGTGTGGGGACAGTATGTTACCTTAGGTTGAGGCTGGGATAATTTAGGGAGTGGAGAATGTGTTGTAAGGATAACTGTCATCTGCACAGTTCAGAAAACCTGGTGATGGATGGGAGGATCCAGATTGTGGTGTGGATTGTGAAACAGCCATTGAAATTGAGTCTGTCATTTTCAGCTGCATGCTGTGCCACAGTGTGGCCTACCTTGCTCTTGGCCACAGGTTGGCGGTGTCCATTCATCCTGTTGGACAGCTGGTTGGTAGTCATAGCAATGATTGCAGCAAAGCTGGTATGTGACACAGCTGCTTTCACAGCTGGCTTGGCCTCTGATGGGATAGGATAGGCTTATGACAGGACTGGAATAAAAAGTGCTGGGTGGATGGAATGGGCAATTCTGTCACCTGGGTCTTCCACATGGGTATCATCCTTGTGGCGAAAGGTTGGGATTGGGAGTGGGTCAGAGGTGGACTGGGATGTTGTGGAGGTTGGGTGGGTGATGGAACACCAAGATACACTGTCCCTGGGTGGCCATGCTGTATGGGAGGGATATTTTGGTGTGGAAGAGATGACAGCTGTTGAAACGCAAGTACTGTTTGTGGTTGACGGGTTTAATATGGACAGAGGTGTGAATGGAGCTATTTGGGAGGAAGAGGTCAATGTTCAGAAAGTGGTATGCTGGGTTGATGAGGATCAGGTGAAACAAGTGAGAGAGAACATGTTGAGGTTGCAAAGGAATGAGGATAGGGTATCCTGGCCCTGAGTCCACATCATGAAGATATCATCAGTGAACCCAAACCAGACTAGGGGTTTGGCATTTTGGGAGGCTAGGAAGGTTTTCTCTAGGTGGCACATAAATGGGTTGACAAAGGAGTGTGCCATGTGGGTGCCCATCGCTGTGTCATGGATTTGTTTGTATGCCTGTCCTTCAAAGAAGAAATAGTTATGAGTTAGGATAAAGTTAGTAAGGTATATGAGGAATGAGGTATTGGGCTTGGAGTCTGAAGGACATTGGGAAAGGTAGTGTTCAATAGTTGCAAGACCATGAACACGAGGGATATTGATATGTAGGGAAATGGCATCAACAGTGATGAGTTGGGATCCAGAAGGTAAAGAGGTATGGATGGTGGAGAAACGGTGAAGGAAGTGGTTGGTACCTTTGACTCAGGAGGCTAGATTATGGGCAATTGGTTGGAATCTTTTTCCTTACATTTTTGATAAAACCAGAGTATATATTTTTTGTTTTCCTCAATTTCTGCAAGTTTCCTCTTTTCAGAATCACTTTTACTTCTTCTAATTATCCTTGCTATTTCCTACCATTGCTGTTTAAATATATTATAATGTTAAATATTAATTGAGAATTTCCAGTTTTGCCATTTTTTCCATCTGTGTGAAAGTTTCTTCACATATTTGATTGCACCATCTTTTGTATTTATTTTTCATTGACTCAGATGTTTCCTGTCCAGCATTATTAATGTATTTAGATAATTCTTGTCAATTGTTACATTCAGCTATTATAATTGTCTTGACTTTTTTGAATAAATTCTTTTGTTATAGTAAGTCTTTCTGTATTATATTTTACTAGTTGTGATTTTTTTCATATTTTACTATTTAGGACATTAACATTTATAATTTTTTTCATGTTTATTTTCTAATTTTTTGCTTTTGTTTATTTTGCAATTTGTTAACATACCAAATTTAATGTCACAGGCTTCAAGAATTCAAGAGGAAAATTTTTTTACTGCAGTAACAGACACTGCAGAGAAAATATTATCATGCCACGTGCAGTACAATGATATAAATGATATGATAGCAGACAGACGAAGTTTCTTGGTGGATGGTGATTCCTTGTTGATAAATGCAGTAGAAAGAAGCGGTTTAGAAAGTGCTGGAGGTGGACAAATGTTGCACTGCGTGTATTTATGTGAGCGCCTGCTTCAGATTTTTACAAGAGTTAGTGGAACCTTTGAAATAGTGTTTTCTAAAATGTGGGACAGAATACTGAAGGACAACCACAGCATCCGTTTGGCCAAATCAGTCTTAAAACATCATTTCAGATACAATACAAAATTCTTTGTTCATGAAGTAAAAGCAATTTGGAGTGAAGATTTTAGCCAAATTCTTATGCAATTGAGACCCAGTTTTTTGCTGTGTGACATTTTACCTGAAGAATGTAGCTCATATTTTTCTGAGGATAGTTACAGATGGGTGAAACTGATGTCCTCTGCAAACATTTTGTACAGTGTTGGACAAGGTCTTCCTTGTGTTGATTTTCGTGATATTAGTCTGGGTGTTTCTACAATTTGGGCATATGTTATTGATTCTGTACCTACAATCAGTGAGTGGCTTCCAGTCTTCTCTAGGATGTTTATGAAAATCACAAAAAATGAGGATACGGTGGAGACACTGGTTCAAATTCCACAAGACTTATTTAATGTTAGAAGACTCCTATATATTGGCTCTGCTGTTATGTACCTTACTTCAAGCAAAGACACTGATGCTGTAATGTTAGTAAAGATACTCCTCCTGAAATGTGCAGTTCTAGATGTTATGCCCCTGAAATTCAGAGCATGTCCACCTCCACTTGAAGTGCCAAAGGAAGCTTCACATTTTATAGCAGAAATTCACAAATTCATGCACTTAATAATGGAAAATGTACTGACATCTGATTGTTGTTTTAGTACAGTACCTGACATTTGGCAAGGTAACTTATTTTTGAAGCTTCTTGTGACATTAAAAAATAGTGCACTTGAAAATAATTGTGGACTTGGCAGTGTAATGGGAGAAATTTATGTTAATTTAACAAATATTTTGAGTGCTATTTGGGGAAGCACATTGGAGCCGTTTCCAATAACATTAAAAGGCTTAAAATGGACCCAGGAAATAAAATTTAAACAGAATGAAAATTCAAAACTTAATACTGGAGCTGCAGCTCTTGCACAGTTTAACCAACTTCTCCCAATATCATGCAGTCTTACAAGGGAGTTTTGTGGTGAAGCAGTTTTAAACAATCTTGTTAGACTTCAAAATCATGCAGCAGAAATGCAGTCATTTATTTCTAGAAACCTTGATTTTGAAGAAAGACATCACTGGCATTCTCGGAAGAAATTGACTGATGATTTCAGCAGAATACCTGACAACAAAGCAACAGTTGGAAACAGTGTAGACCAAAGATATGCTAGGAAAAGAGTACAGAAACATCAGGCTCAATTTGCAAGGTACATGAATATTTATGGAACCAATCTTGAAGGAAGATTGATACAAAGAGATGTAATCATTAGAGAACCCAAACTAAGCAACAACACTGCTAGTGTGGTTAAAAGTGAAAAGCATCAAAAGAAGAAGCCTGAAAAACAAAAAAAAGGCAGATATTATAAGAAAACAGAATAATGAGGCAAAAAGGCGTCAGCATGAAGATGATGACAAAATTATGTTTAAAAAGAGCAGCACAATAATTAAAAAGTTTCGCATGAAATTTGAATTTGATGAGGCATTACAGGAATTAGAGTTACTGAAAAAAAAATTAAAAACTGAATTATTTGAACTGGAAATGCTATTACTGCAAGCAGAAATTTTGCATAAAAAATTACAGATTTATTTTGAAGAGAAAGGTGCTGGAAGTTCAGATGTTGTTGAATTGTACAAAAACCTATTCCTTCTCTTGAGAGACATTCTTATTGGTTCAGAGTGCAAGTATGAATTATCTGCTGAAAACAAAAAACAGATAGCATATTATCTAACTTCTTTGAACATGCCTGATATCAGCAGTGAATGGAATTTGCCACATGTTCAAAATAATGCAAAAATGACAATTATAGATCTAAGAATGTCCTGGGCAGAATTTCAACTGAAACATTTAGGACCTTATTTGATACGAACAAATCAAGGTGAAATTGATGATGAACTAGGCTTTGCCCCAGATGATTGGCAGAGAATGCTAATTGATGTTGTAAGAAAACGTCAGTCTGCAGTTGTTGTTGCTCCAACTTCCTCTGGTAAAACTTATGCATCCTACTACTGCATGAAATCAGTACTGAAGGAAGGATATGAAGGAATTGTTGTGTATGTTTCCCCCACAAAAGCTCTTGTTAATCAAGTAGCAGCAACTGTGTATGCACGCTTTAAAAATGTTATAATGCGAGATGGTCAATCAGTTTATGGAATATTTACACGTGATTATAGAGAAAATGCATTGACCTGCCAAATATTGGTGACTGTACCTGAGTGTTTGGAGATCTTGCTTTTGTCACCTCACATGTGCAGTTGGGTTAAGAGGTTGCGTTACATTATATTTGATGAGATTCATTGTTTATCAGGAATTGCTGGTGGGCTGTCATGGGAAACTGGATTGTTGCTCACACGTTGCCCCTTTTTAGCTCTTTCTGCAACAATTGAACAGCCTGAAATTTTGCAACGTTGGTTGCAAGAATCAATGAATTTTAAAAAGAATAGGGATATGCAGGATGGCTGCAAACAGGATGATTCACATTATATGGTATCTCTTATAACACACAGTGAAAGACATAATGATCTTAAGAAACATATCTATGTACATGAACAGAATTCATTGGTTCACATGCATCCATATGCATGTCTGATAAATAAGATAGTGGACACTTACAATGGTATTCCAGCTCATCTGTCCCTCTCTGCTGAAGAGACATTATCATTGTTTGTCACTCTACAAGGCATAGAACAAACACACACAGATGTAGGATATTTAAGACCAGAAAGATTCTTCAGAAGAAATAGCCAGAAACTTTTTATTACCCGATCATCAGTTAAAGAGTATGAAAAGGAACTGAGGGAATTACTGGGTAAATGGGCACATGAATTTAATGATTCATTTGCATCTGTTGTCAGCCATTTGGGTCATGGTGCACAAAATCTTATTCACAATTTGCCAGTGAAAGAAGTAACATCTCAACTTCCATCTTTAATTGAAACTTTGGAAAAAAACAAAATGTTTCCAGCAATTGTGTTCCTGTTTAATCGTAATCTAATACATAAATTTTTGCATAAACTAAATGAATATTATGATGAAAAATCACAAGAAGTTTTGAACAGTTCTTCAGATGATGATGATAGAATAAGTATTGCAACACAACCAAAGACAATAAGGAAAGGTAAAGAAGTTTATCTGAGAGAAAGAAGAACATATTCTTTGGGACTGTTGAAGGGAAATGCCTCTTCTATGCGCAGTGTTGGAGTTGTAGACAGTGATGATTTAAAATATATTGAAATGCGTCTCATAAGGAAAGGCCTCAGGAAAGATCATCCATTTGTGCAAGGGTTAAGAAATGGTATAGGAATTCATCACGCTGGCCTTAACTCAGTACAGAGAGGAACAGTTGAAATGATGTTCCGTATGAAAGTGCTGAATGTTGTGTTTGCGACCTCTACCTTGGCTCTTGGCATACACATGCCCTGCAAGACAGTTGTTGTGGCTACAGATAGTCCATTTCTAACACCACTGAATTATCATCAAATGTCTGGGCGTGCAGGAAGACGAGGATTTGATGTTGAAGGACATGTTGTATTTTGGGGAGTAAAGGAATCAAAGATTCAGAATCTCCTCACTGGAAAACTGCCAATTATGTGGGGTAACTTCCCCATGACTGTATCTTTAGTGCTACGACTTCTCCTCCTTGTCAGCATGTGTGACGTGTCAATGCCAGAAAATAATGCTGATAGGGAATCAATTCAGAAAGAGGCAATATCGAGGTTAGTATGACACATTATTACTGCTGTCCAGTAAACAATGGTTATTGGTGTTTTTTGTATAATGAAACTTCACTTGTGGTAAAAATTTCATGATTTTTGGTAATACAGCTATGTTTTTTTTTTTTTTTTTTTTTTTTTTTTTTTTTTTTTTTTCCATTTCATAATAGAACATTGAGGAGTCATTAATATATTTTAATATTAATCATCCAACATTTTGGCATGTGGACATGACAGATTGATAAACAATTCCTTGAATATCACAGTGATAATAGTACTTTTTCCTGTTGTAGAGACCATAAAGCTAATGTTATTTGCACATTATGAATTAAACTAATGGTGCCACATGTTAATAAAATTTTAGCACATAAAATTGTATGAATTAAAAAAAATATTTTTATTGAGCATTTGTTATACAATATTGTAGGTCTGTAAACTTCTACTTAAAAACAGTTTTCCAGACTTATATCTTAACATCTTTGCTCATTTCTCCCAGGGCTTTGACTTTCCTCAACTGCAACTTAATCTATCAGCATTTTGCAGAATTAAAGCAGCAAATGAAACATTTCTTCGCTTTCTCCACACAGTTGCTGATGTTGCAGGTATGCTATGAAATTGATACGTTAACCTCTTGGGTAAGCTTAACAATTTCTTCAAAAATTTTATGTGTCTCATATCAGGTTGTTTATGCTTAGTAATTCAGACATCTCTGCCCAAACTCTTTGCCTTTACAAATGTCTGCTTGTGTCTGTGTATGTGCGGATGGATATGTGTGTGTGTGCGAGTGTATACCTGTCCTTTTCCCCCCTAAGGTGGTAAGTCTTTCCGCTCCCGGGATTGGAATGACTCCTTACCCTCTCCCTTAAAACCCACATCCTTTCGTCTTTCCCTCTCCTTCCCTCTTTCCTGACGAAGCAACCGTTGGTTGCGAAAGCTTGAATTTTGTGTGTATGTTTGTGTTTGTTTGTGTGTCTATCGACATGCCAGCGCTTTCGTTTGGAAAGTCACATCATCTTTGTTTTTAGATATATTTTTTCCCACGTGGAATGTTTCCTTCTATTATATATATATATATATATATATATATATATATATATATATATATATATATATATATATATATATATATATATATATCTAAAAAGAAAGATGATGAGACTTACCAAACAAAAGCGCTGGCAGGTCGATAGACACACAAACAAACACAAATATACACACAAAATTCAAGCTTTCGCAACAAACTGTTGCCTCATCAGGAAAGAGGGAAGGAGAGGGAAAGATGAAAGGATGTGGGTTTTAAGGGAGAGGATAAGGAGTCATTCCAATCCCGGGAGCGGAAAGACTTACCTTAGGGGGAAAAAAAGGTAGGTATACACTCGCACACACACACATATCAATCCACACATACAGACACAAGCAGACATCTTTTAATATGTCTGCTTGTGTCTGTATGTGTGGATTGATATGTGTGTGTGTGCGAGTGTATACCTACCTTTTTTTCCCCCTAAGGTAAGTCTTTCCGCTCCCGGGATTGGAATGACTCCTTATCCTCTCCCTTAAAACCCACATCCTTTCATCTTTCCCTCTCCTTCCCTCTTTCCTGATGAGGCAACAGTTTGTTGCGAAAGCTTGAATTTTGTGTGTATATTTGTGTTTGTTTGTGTGTCTATCGACCTGCCAGCGCTTTTGTTTGGTAAGTCTCATCATCTTTCTTTTTAGATATATTTTTCCACGTGGAATGTTTCCCCTGGAAATTGAAATAAGAACACCGTGAATTCATTGTCCCAGGAAGGGGAAACTGTATTGACACATTCCTGGGGTCAGATACATCACATGATCACACTGACAGAACCACAGGCACATAGACACAGGCAACAGAGCATGCACAATGTCGGCACTAGTACAGTGTATATCCACCTTTCGCAGCAATGCAGGCTGCTATTCTCCCATGGAGACAATCGTAGAGATGCTGGATGTAGTCCTGTGGAACGGCTTGCCATGCCATTTCCACCTGGCGCCTCAGTTGGACCAGCGTTCGTGCTGGACGTGCAGACCGCGTGAGACGACGCTTCATCCAGTCCCAAACATGCTCAATGGGGGACAGATCCGGAGATCTTGCTGGCCAGGGTAGTTGACTTACACCTTCTAGAGCACGTTGGGTGGCACGGGATACATGCGGACGTGCATTGTCCTGTTGGAACAGCAAGTTCCCTTGCCGGTCTAGGAATGGTAGAACGATGGGTTCGATGACGGTTTGGATGTACCGTGCACTATTCAGTGTCCCCTCGACGATCACCAGTGGTGTACGGCCAGTGTAGGAGATCGCTCCCCACACCATGATGCCGGGTGTTGGCCCTGTGTGCCTCGGTCGTATGCAGTCTTGATTGTGGCGCTCACCTGCACGACGCCAAACACGCATACGACCATCATTGGCACCAAGGCAGAAGCGACTCTCATCGCTGAAGACGACACGTCTCCATTCGTCCCTCCATTCACGCCTGTCGCGACACCACTGGAGGCGGGCTGCATGATGTTGGGGCGTGAGCGGAAGACGGCCTAACGGTGTGCGGGACCGTAGCCCAGCTTCATGGAGACGGTTGCGAATGGTCCTCGCCGATACCCCAGGAGCAACAGTGTCCCTAATTTGCTGGGAAGTGGCGGTGCGGTCCCCTACGGCACTGTGTAGGATCCTACGGTCTTGGCGTGCATCCGTGCGTCGCTGCGGTCCGGTCCCAGGTCAACGGGCACGTGCACCTTCCGCCAACCACTGGCGACAACATCGATGTACTGTGGAGACCTCACGCCCCACGTGTTGAGCAATTCGGCGGTACGTCCACCTGGCCTCCCGCATGCCCACTATATGCCCTCGCTCAAAGTCCGTCAACTGCACATACGGGTCACGTCCACGCTGTCGCGGCATGCTACCAGTGTTAAAGACTGCGATGGAGCTCCGTATGCCACGGCAAACTGGCTGACACTGACGGCGGCGGTGCACAAATGCTGCGCAGCTAGCGCCATTCGACGGCCAACACCGCGGTTCCTGGTGTGTCCGCTGTGCCGTGCGTGTGATCATTGCTTGTACAGCCCTCTTGCAGTGTCCGGAGCAAGTATGGTGGGTCTGACACACCGGTGTCAATGTGTTCTTTTTTCCATTTCCAGGAGTGTATATGTTGTGTGTGTGTGTGTGTGTGTGTGTGTGTGTCCATCACCACCACCCACTCTCTCTGATCATATCTTCCTTCCCCCTTCCTCTGACTACATCCTCCTTCCCCTTTCTCATTCTATCTCTACCTTCCTTTCTTCCTTTTCTACCTGTTCAGCACCCCTCTACACATTTCTAGCTGCCTCATGCATCTCCCCTCTCTCTGTCCATTTCCTCCTCCCCTGGCTCTACCTATTCCCTCCTCTATCCATCTCAGTTCTCAGCCTTGCTCATCAGCACATGTAGCCTGTGGAATACAGTTCAATAAAGCTGGCTGATACTAGCTCCACACCTGTTATGCAAGGTAGCCTACGTGCTGTGCCTCTGACAACTAGCCTGCCCTTAAAAGTAGTTTGATTTGGCAGGCCAATATTGTTCCCATACAACATATCTGTCGTGCAAGGCAGCCTATACACCAGGAATGGGAAAATATTTATTTTGCCCATACTTCTAATCCTATTAAAGCTACTGATACTCAAGAGGCCTGCTGTTTCTGTGTCAAATTTGTTTCAAATCGATCCAGAGGTTTGGGAGGAGATCCCACACATACATACATGTTCTAATGAAAATGTGGCCCAAATATTTAACTTTTTGGACTCCAATGAATGATTTACTCAATTTTATAGCAACACCTTTTTACGAAAATCTGACCAATACTCTTCTAGTGTCTCTTTATGACCTTCCCGTGTTCTAGCAATAATCATAACGTCATCTATGTACAGTGTATGAGGAGCTTTTTCACGACATATGGAGACAAACTCTGGTACAGACGCCTCATAAACACACTTACTGACACTTTCAGACTGAATGCACACACACACTCTGCTCTACATGGACAGAGGAGTCCAAAAAATGTAGACACTCTTTGGTAGTTAATATCTTTCAAACAGAATGACATATTGTGGCAATTTTGCATGGTAGCGTTGTCCATTGTGTTCTCAATGGATCTTGGCTCGTGTTTTCCAGTGGATGAGAGTGCAGTAATGAATTAGGTAAGATTGTCGTTTGATCAATGCAAGGCTGTATTGGAGTGCTACTGAAAGTATGAAAACATGATGGAGGTACAACAGCAATGCCATAATGTATACAGAGCTCAGTCACCAACACAAACAAGAATTTACCGTATTGGGGATAAATTTGAAGCCTACGGTACTGTCCAGGATGTGTACAAGGAAAGGTCTGGCCAAACAAAAACATCATAAAGTTCAGCTTCCAGTGCTGTTGTGCTGCAACATTTTACAAGGTCACCTTGGAAATCTGTGAAGCAGGGTGTATGTGAAAGTGGGGTAAGCCAATCAAGCATACAACAAATTCTAGCTGCAAAGTGGGAAGTGTACATTCCAAGATCGCTGCATACTATGAACGAGGACGACCCAGATGCGAGTGGTTTGTAGGCATGCTTTGCAGGATGAACAGTTTGCAGGGTTGTTTATCTGATCTGATGAGGCACTGTTCAAACTGAATGGTACTGTAACCCCCACAACTTTGCGTACTGAGCTCCTGAAAATCCTCACGTTCACAGGGACAAGCATGTTAATCTACTGGGTGTAAATATGTGGTGTGGTTTGATTGGCCCATTCTGTTTTTTAAGGTACAGTAACTGGTTAGGTGTATCTTCATATGCTGCAAACATCAATGTTACCTGCCATCCAAGAGGTTTTTGAAAGTGAAATATTTGTATCTTCAATAAGATGGTGCCCCGCCTCACTACCACAGAGAGGTCAGAGACTACTTGGATGAAAATCTACCTGGATGAAGGGTAGGTTGAAGAGGAGCTGTTGAGTACTCACCAGTCTCCAAACCTCACACGTATTGATGTCTATCTATGGGGGACCTTTTAAAATGAAGTTTTATCAACAGACACCAGCTACACTGAATGATCTATGAGAATCCGTGGAGGCTTACTATGCAGCTATCACATGGACAACACTGGCAGCCTTAGTCCGTTCAACAGTGCAGTGGCATCACCATTGTTTGGCTGCTAATGGGGGTCACTTTGAACACACAAAATAATATCCCCCCCCCCCCCCCCGTGCGAGAATTGTTGGCTATCAAAGTGTGTCTGCATTTTTCTGAACCCCTCTGTATATAACAGATATGTGGACTTAAAATTTCTTGAATCTTCAAATACTAACACTTCTGATTTATAATCCACCAGAGATCACACCTACCTCAGCATAGCTGAATGCTATAATTTCAGATACATATTATTTGCTTTTCAAATTAAGTACAAATTGATGTTAAAATTTAATACTAACTTCATTGAATGTTTTAGAATGTTCTTAATAAAGAAAATTTCAATATCAGTTATCACCTTGACTTGATCTCCTATCAAAAATCAGATTATTGAAGTTACAGTGCCCACTTGTGTAAATTTTTTCCAGCCAAAGATAACTTTTATTTTTTCATTCTTGTTTAATCTTCCTAGTACTACTTCTTTATATATTCTCTGCTCAAAATTATCAACATAAATCAGAACACCAAGATTTTTAAATTAATTTCAACATTTCACAGAAGTTTTAAATGCAGCACTGTGTGTACATTGTCATACCACATAACAACTTTTAATGTTTTGGAATAGATTGTAGCTATTACGACATTTCAAAACCAGATTGCAACTCCTGGTATTTTAAGATATCAAACCAGACTGGACTGAAAGTTGTACTACACAAATCATTACGTTCTTTCTTTATTAACTGTTAACAATAATAGTCACAGCAAAATTTGATGCTCTTGGCATCTTTCTCATCCCTCTTGCCACTTGATACGATGGTGAATGTATCTGCTGGCATTAACTGCTCTCACAGATGTGAATTTCTTGCAGTGCCACTCACGGAACAGAATAAAACAACATCTTTTGTAGTTATATGCAAACAATACAAATAATATTATCATGAAATCTTAAGTCATAATTACTTTAAAACATCGTTTTGACTGACCATACATCATTGCTGCTGGAAAAATCAATAATTATACGATCGAGTATTTCATATCACTACATTAGTCTCCCACTAAGCACAATGATATATGCCCCCTAAGTGTAATGATGTATGGTTTCATCAACCTTTTTAAATCTGTCAGCTACTAATAACATAATAACAATCGTTTCATCTGTGATTCTGTTATAACCAAAACCAAGCTACTATATACTATACACTATTATAATACTAAATAATTGTAAGTAATAAAGATTCCACACCATTAATTATCATTTTAGAGTGGTATAGATTTTATCAAGTTATTTTAATTTTTTGTACGGAGGCACCTTGTGTTTGCTCATGGAACAGAGTAAAACAACATCTTTTGTAGTTATATGCAAACAATACAAATAATATTATCATGAAATCTTAAGTCATAATTACTTGCTGTGAAAGGATAGTACATTTAACTCATTTTCACATTTTATGTCATATACTAAATACCTATTGTTTCCATACTTGTTCTTTATTGAGACACTTTTCAGTGGGATTATGGCTAAGTAGAAAAGTGTATGTTTATTAGAATGTCCCATGTGTATGTGGGCTCACCTTTAGTCCTTAACAAATGCTGTTAACATTGGCTTGTTTCTCTTATTGGGTGTTGCAACGTTAATAGTGTTTCCAAATTTAGTACCATCTTTACACACTTACACTGACATTTATGTACCCTATTAACACAGTTTTGTACAGGGAAATGTCTTTAACTGTTTGTTTAAACTTTACCATCAACAGTATTGCAGGTAATAATTTTCTTTTTATTTCCTTTCATGACACGACATTATATCTAATTGTAACAATAAGTTTGGTAAACACACTTTCTTACTAATCTTTATCCTATAAAAGCAGAGGAAGCTACATTATAACCATGCTTTATCGAACAAAAGTGAGGCATTTCTTAAATAAGATTATAATTTCAGGGAATTTCTGATTTGTTTCTTCTCCATTCCTACCAAAAATGTCATAAGTCTTTGCTATTACAAATAGGGAAACAATCTGCTGGCATATTTGTCTCTTCATTTTTCTCTTTGGTACCTTTTTCTGTGCTGCAAACCTGTACTTAGACAATCTCGTACCTCCTCTGACTTTCCATTGGATGGTCTTTTTGGTGCAAACTCTGCTTGGACTTGGTTCACGATTTTTGTCTTGCTTTCCAGTTTCACTCCCAGCACTGTCTTCACCTTCCATTAACGATAATATGGTCCCCATTATTTGGTTTGACCTATCATCTTTTCCAAATTTTTACAGAAGTGCATGCCTTGCAGAGAAGGTCATCCACTGTGATGTATCCTCTGCCTCTGTACCTTTTCACCCTGACACCCTTCCTTCCTGTTGTTGTAGTACACCCAAAACCCAGCACAGTAGCCATCCCATTGTGGGGAGGGGGAGGGGAGTCATCAAGTACCTGCATTGTAGCACCCCCCTGACCATGCAGGGATCGCATTGTTGGTGCCTGCACTGTACACTCCCCGTGTATGTCGTGGAATATGTGCCCATGATGACTGGTGCATGGGGACTCCAAGCAACAAACTACTGGCCAGGTAGCATTGCTTAGGCTGGATGATTCCCATGGGGAGAGCCCCATTTGGAGTATGTGTCACCATGGTGGATAGTTCGTACATGAAGTGACTTAAACTTTCTCCTGCTGATGGTCACACAGCCCCTGCAATCTCTTTGAATGGAAAGAGCTCAAATGATGCCACGAAATTTGATCCCAACACATTCCCTTCCCTGACCATGCTGAGGGAGAACATAAGATTGGATGACAAGGAGAAAAATACTCCCCTTAGTAGCTGGTCTATACCAGGACTGGCAGGGACGCCTTTTTGGTGACAAACATTTATATTGTGTCAGTGAATTTACAGCCGTCTCTAAGATGAAGAGCAGCTCCATCCTGATTAAAATGCCATCTCCAGATGCTGCTCTCTTGTGAATTGTTAGGTGACACAGCTGTAACTGTCATTCCCCACAAGAGTCTCAGTATGGTCTAGGGCATCATCTTTCACTGTGATCTTCTTTTGCAATCTGACAAAGAGCTGCAGGCCAACTTAGAGTGATGGGTGGGATGTGCACTTCATTTGTCATGTCCATAGAGAACTAAAGGAAAACATCTTGGCTTTCAAGGGTGATGTGTTGCCTGAGAAGGTCAAGGTAATGGTCTGCTGCTGTGATGTGAAACCCTATGTTCCTCCTATGAGATGCTTCAAGTGTATGTAATTCAGACTTAACCCTTCTGGTTGCATGGTTACCCCTGTCTGCAGAGATTGTGGTCATCTATTGCATGTGAATGTTCGTTGTGCCCCTCCCTCCAGCTGTGTAAGCTGCAGTGAGCTCCATTCTCCATGCTCATCAGATTGCTCCAGTTTTAAGCATGAGAAGAAAATCTAGGAGTATAAGATACTGGAGAAGCTCAAATATCAAGATGCCAGAAAAAAGTATGAGCAACTTAATCCCATACAGATGACCCAATCTTATGCTACAGCCGTAGTGTCATCACCTTCTCTGTCAATGGTGCTTTCCCCTGTTGTGCCTCTTACAGTGGGCCCTCAGAACGGCCCACTAATGCCTGACCCCTAGGCAGTTGGGTGTCCTTCCAGTGCTTCCACTGCACCTACTTTGGGAGTATTGGCTTCCCACGTGCTGGTATACCGGTCCCTGTCCCCCAGCGAGAGGTGCCTCATTCTCCTCCGGCTTCTCTAGCTAGGAAGAGGTCCCTCAGAACTCCGTCTTCCACAGTTTCTCCTGGTCCCCAGCCAGACTGCAACCGGTGCCTGTAGGAACCACAGTCCGTTCGCTGCTGGACTTCTCGACCTTCCTCTGTCCCTGAAACCAATTCAGGGAAACCTTGCCAGTCCTTGTCTTCTAAGGAGAAAAAGGACAAATGGAAGTGCTCTAACATGAAGAAAAAACTGGTGGGCCCCATGCCACCGAACTCTGCTTGTACTCCTTCTTTGCCCAAAGTGGAGATCCTGGTGGCTCCTGAGGCACCACATCTCCCCAGGCAATGTGCCGCAGAACCTATGTCAGTGGATCCCCTGACATCTCAACCGGTGGCAGCACATGACTCTAGATCATAAACTGTCCCCCCCCCACCCCCCTCCTACATCACCTAGTCACTTCATGCCCCCTTAGTATTCAGACTATCTGACTCCTCCAGTGGAATTGTAACAGAATTTTCTTCCACCTGTCTGAGCTATGGCAGCTTTCAAGCACTCACTCTGCATTCTGTATTGCCATCCAGGAAACATGTTTTCAAGCAAGTCAGACGCCTATCCTTTTTAGCTACCAAGATTGTTGTATGAATCATACTGACTTTGTGAGAGTATTGTGTGGAGTGTGTACTTATGTTCTGGACTTTATCTATAGTGACCTTGTGCCCCATGATACACCTTTGGAGGCTGTGGCTCTTCAGGTAAGGGCACATTAGGATTTTACCATCTATAATGTTTATCACCCTCCCAATGATGTCATGTCCTAGGGTGTACTGTCTACATAACTCATTCAGCTTCTCTCAACTTTCCTGGTCTGGGGCAACTTCAACACCCATAATCCTTTGTGGGGTGGAACAATGATCACTGGTCATGGTGAAGACATCGGAAATTTACTGGCACAGCTCGATCTTTGCCTCTTAAACTCTGATGCACCCACACACTTCAGTGTAGCACACAGAACTTATTCGGCCATTGATCTTTCCTTTTGCAGCCCTGATCTACTACCATCTATCCACTGTAGAGTTCCCGATGACCTGTGTGATAGTGACCACATCCAGATGTTCCTGTCCCTCTCTGGGCATTGCTTCCCTGGACGCCCACTCGTTTGGGTTCTCAGTCATGCTGACAGGGATGGGTTCACCTCTGCTGTTGTCCTCTCCATCACAAGGGAGTATTGATGTGGCTACTCAGCGTACAATGGCAGCCATTCTTTTGGCAGCCAGCCAAGCCATCCCCTCATCCTTGGATCTCCCTGTCGGAAGACGGTGCCCTGGTGGACCCCAGAGATGTCTTGTCCATTAGAGATTGTAGACGTGCTCTCCAACAGCACAAGTGTCACGCTTCACTGGAGTACCTCATTGCCTTTAAATGGCCCCATACCCATGTCCGCTACTTCATAAAATGACGAAAGCAAGAATCTTGGGAATGCTAAGTTTCCAACATTGGATCACATAGCTCTCCAGTTATGGGCAAAGATCAGATACCTCTCGGCTTCCAGTCCCCTGCTGGTGTACAAAGTATTTCATTAGATGGTGGCATTTATACTGATCCAGTGGCTGTTGCCGAACATTTTGCTGAACATTATGCTCATATATCTATGTCTGAGAACTATCAGCTGCCTTTTCACTCGTAAAGCAGAGGGTGGAACAGATGCACTTACCTTTTACTAAAAGACATCTGGATCCAAAGAATGCTCCAGTCAGTGAATGGGAACTCTCCAGTGTCCTAGCCCATTGCCCTGATATTGCCCCAGGGCCAGACCACATCCACAACCAAATGCTGAAACATCCTCCAGTGGATTTTCAGTGTCACATCCTTTCCATCTTTAATCAGATCTGGAATGAGGGTGAGTTTCCATCTCAGTGGCAAGAAAGACGTGATAGTTCCGGTACTGAAATCAGGTAAGAACCCCCCAGAGATGGACAGTTATCACCCTATAAACCTTAGTGGCATTGTCTGTAAGTTGCTTGAATGCATGCTGAGGAAGAGGCTATGTTGGCTGCTTGAGTCTTGGGGCCTTTTGGCTGTATCTCAGGGCAGTTTTTGCAAAGGCTGCTCTACTACTGATAATTTGGTTTACTTGGAGTCCACCATCCAGACAGCTGCTGCGTGTCGCCAGTGCCTCATCGCTCTGTTTTTACATCTACGGGAGGCTTATGACATGACATGGCATCATCACATCCTTACTACATTACACGAGTGAGGTCTCTGGACTCCATTCCTGATTTTCTTACAAGAACTTCTTGTCGCACCATATGTCCCGAGTTCAAGGGGGTGTTTCTCTCAGGGCTGTGATTTGAATGTCCCCGTCTTTCTGGTGTCCATCAGTGGTCTAGCAGCAGCTGTGGGGACTTTGGTATCTCCCTCCTAATATGCCAGCGATTTTTTTGTTACTGTTGCTCCTCTAGTACGGGTGTCACTGAGCGTTGCCTACAGAGCACCATACAAAAGGGGCAGCCATCGGCTCTCACCCATGGCTTTCGATTTTCAGCCACCAAGACTCATACCATGCAGTTTTATTGCCATTGTACTGCCCATCCACACCCAGAGCTTTACGTACACAATTAATTACTTCTTGCAGTTGAGAGACACCATTTTTTGGACTGGTCTTAGATTCTCAGCCGACATGGTTTCCCCACCTCCACCAACTTAAGTGAAAGTGTTGGCGACACCTCAGTACACTTCACTGCCTCAGAAACACTAGCTGGGGTACAGATCTCTCTACTCTTTTGCGACTCTACAAAGCCATTAATCTGTCTTGTCTTGATTATGGGAGTAAAAATATAAATGTCTTGGTGACTAGGGCCTCCCGTCAGGTAGACTGTTTGTCGGGTGCAAGTCTTTTGATTTGATGCCATTTCGGTGACTTGCGCGTCGATGGGGATGAAATGATGATGATTTGGACAACACAACACCCTGTCCCTGAGCGGAGAAAATCTCTGACCCAGCCGGGAATCAAACCTGGGCCCTTAGGATTGACATTCTGTCATGCTGACCACTCAGCTACCGGGGGCAAATGATTATGAGAGTCTTGCATATGGTTCAGAATCATCCTCAGCATTGCAGATACTAGACCCCATTCACCATTGTGTGGGTTTTAACTTGCAACATGAGCCTTCTCAACTAGCCTTGTGAACAATCTACTAGTCAAGGCTGGAATCCCTCCATTACCTGTCAGGTGCTAACAACAGCTCATGAATTACACTATATGCATTCGTAGCTTCCCAGAACATTCCAACTGCCATCTCCTTTTCCCTGGATGGGAGCTCTACCTCCCACAACAGTGACCCAGAATTGGGTTAAT
Source organism: Schistocerca nitens (assembly GCF_023898315.1). NCBI lineage: Eukaryota > Metazoa > Arthropoda > Insecta > Orthoptera > Acrididae > Schistocerca > Schistocerca nitens. The sequence goes on from NC_064614.1 coordinate 825,683,879, forward strand.
GATTGCTGTGTGCCTACAATCTGTCTCTTCAGAACTGCAACTTTCTCCATTATCACCTCTGGTCAGGGAGACATCGCATCTGCCACCACATGCCCTGACCTCAGAATTGTCTTGAAGTATCATTTGTTCCAAGATATTCTGTTGACCCCACAATTTTTTGCTGCCTGTTCTTGGGTGTTCTCAAGACATGTCCAGGTTCAGAATTTGTATTTACCAATGACTCAACAGTCGACGGATGAACAGGCTTTGCATCCACACATGCATGGTGCAGTGAACTCCACTCTGTGCCAAATGGCTGCAGAGTCTTTACTGCTGAATTAATGGCCATAAAACTAGCTCTTAACCATGTTCATTCTTGCACTGGCAAGAGTATCCTAATCTGTAGTAACTCCCGTAGCAGCCTTCAGTTTATAGACTAGTGCTACTCTCCTCACCCACTGCTTACAGGTACCCAGGATTTTCTCTCTGACCTCCATCAAGCTGAATGGTCAGTCATTTTCATTTGGACCCCGCATGTTGAGATTTCAGGAAATGAATGAGCTGACCGGTTGGCCAAATTGGCCACCTGGATGCAGATTGTGGGAATGAGGGCCCCAGAAGCAGACCTTTGGTCATTTACATGCCATTGATTGCTGGAAGTCTGGAATTCAGAATAATAGGTCCTGATCTCCCCTAATAAACTGAAAACAATTAAGGAGATCACAACCACATGGCAGTCTCCCCTGCATGTTTCTTGCAGGGAAGACACCCTCCTCTGCTGACTCTGCGTTGGCACACTTGGCTGACTCATATTCTCTGACATGAGGATCCTTATCACTGCCTGATGGTAGCTCATTTACTCATAGACTCTAATTTGGCTGCTTTGAGGTGACACCGTAATCTTCCTGCCACACTATCTCTGGTGTTAGCAGATGACACCAAAGCGGCTGACCTAGTGTTATGTTTTGCCTGTGAAGGTTGTTTCTATTCATTCCTTTAAGGCAGGGCTTTATGGCCTCAGTGACCACCTGAGGGTTTGGTAGGGCATCCCTCTCCTGCGAACCTCAAAGTTTTTATTTCTTCTCCATGAATTTTAATACCTATTCCGAATTTTTCTTTTGTTTCCTTTACTGCTTGCTCAATATACAGATTGAATAAAATCGGGGAGAGGCTACAACCCTGTCTCACTCCCTTCCCAACCACTGCTTCCCTTTCATGCCCCTCCACTCTTATAACTGCCATCTGGTTTCTGTACAAATTGTAAATAGCCTTTCGCTCCCTGTATTTTACCCCTGCCACCTTCAGAATTTGAAAGAGAGTATTCCAGTTCACATTGTCAAAAGCTTTCTCTAAGTCTACAAATGCTAGAAACGTAGGTTTGCTTTTTCTTAATCTTTCTTCTAAGATAAGTCGTAAGGTTAGTATTGCCTCACGTGTTCCAACATTTCTACGGAATACAAACTGATCTTCCCCGAGGTCCGCTTCTACCAGTTTTTCCATTCGTCTGTAAAGAATTCGCGTTAGTATTTTGCAGCTGTGACTTATTAAACTGATAGTTTGGTAATTTTCACATCTGTCAACACCTGCTTTCTTTGGGATTGGAATTATTATATTCTTCTTGAAGTCTGTGGGTATTTCGCCTGTCTCATACATCTTGCTCACCAGATGGTAGAGTTTTGTCATGACTGGCTCTCCCAAGGCTGTCAGTAGTTCTAATGGAATGTTGTCTACTCCCTGGGCCTTGTTTCGACTCAGGTCTTTCAGTTCTCTGTCAAACTCTTCACGCAGTATCTTATCTCCCATTTTGTCTTCATCTACATCCTCTTCCATTTCCATAATATTGTCCTCAAGTACATCGCCCTTGTATAAACCCTCTATATACTCCTTCCACCTTTCTGCCTTCCCTTCTTTGCTTAGAACTGGGTTTCCATCTGAGCTCTTGATATTCATACAAGTGGTTCTCTTCTCTCCAAAGGTCTCTTTAATTTTCCTGTAGGCAGTATCTATCTTACCCCTCGTGAGATAAGCCTCTACATCCTTACATTTGTCTTCTAGCCATCCCTGCTTAGCCATTTTGCACTTCCTGTCAATCTCATTTTTGAGACGTTTGGATTCCTTTTTGCCTGCTTCATTTACTGCATTTTTATATTTTCTCTTTTCATCAATTAAATTCAATATTTCTTCTGTTACCCAAGGATTTCTATTAGCCCTCATCTTTTTACCTACTTGATCGTCTGCTGCCTTCACTACTTCATCCCTCAGAGCTACCCATTCTTCTTCCACTGTATTTCTTTCCCCCATTCCTGTCAATTGTTCCCTTATACTCTCCCTGAAACTCTCTACAACCTCTGGTTTAATCAGTTTATCAAGGTCCCATCTCCTTAAAGTCCCATATTTTTGCCGTTTCTTCAGTTTTACTCTGCAGTTCATAACCAATAGATTGTGGTCAGAGTCCACATCCGCCTGTGGAAATGTCTTACAATTTAAGACCTGGTTCCTAAATCTCTGTCTTACCAGTATATAATCTATCTGATACCTTTTAGTATCTCCAGGATTCTTCCATGTATACAACCTTCTTTTATGATTCTTGAACCAAGTGTTAGCTATGATTAAGTTATGCTCTGTGCAAAATTCTGCCAGACGGCTTCTGATTTCATTTCTTCCCCCCAATCCATATTCACCTACTATGTTTGTTTCCTTCTCTCCCTTTTCCTACTGACAAATTCCAGTCACCCATGACTATTAAATTTTCGTCTCCCTTCACTACCTGAATAATTTCTTTTATCTCATCATACATTTCTTCAATTTCTTCATCATCTGCCGAGCTAGTTGGCATATAAACTTGTACTACTGTAGTAGGCGTGGGCTTTGTGTCTATCTTGGCCACAATAATGCGTTCACTATGCTGTTTGTAGTATCTTACCCGCACTCCTATTTTTTTATTCATTATTAAACCTACTCCTGCATTACCCCTATTTGATTTTGTGTTTATAACCCTGTAATCACCTGACCAAAAGTCTTGTTCCTCCTGCCACCGAACTTCACTAATTCCCACTATATCTAACTTTAACCTATCCATTTCCCTTTTTAAATTTTCTAACCTACCTGCCCGATTATGGGATCTGACATTCCATGCTCCGATCCGTAGAATGCCAGTTTTCTTTCTCCTGATAACGACATCCTCTTGAGTAGTCCCCGCCCGGAGATCCGAATGGGGGACTATTTTACCTCCGGAATATTTTACCCTAGAGGACGTCATCATCATTTACTATATACATATTAATTATTTTTCTCACTGCCATTGCTATCCCATGTTAAGGACATTATAGCCCCAGAAAGACAATGCTCAGGGACCCGCCAACATGTTAAGTCCTTCACAAATTCCTATATTATTGAGTTAAAGAGAGAGACTGTATCGCCCTGCCCTGAAATGCCTTCAACCCCTGTCATGCACAGATCCACTCTAGTAAGCCCCATATTTGATCTCACATAGACCATCACATTGATCCTTTATTTTATTTATTTTACACATCTAATTCTGTAGGTCCAAATTGAGGAGCAAATCTCCAAGGTCATGGAATGTGTCAGTACTTGAAATTACAACATGAAAGTAATAACAGATAAAATAAAATGTTTATGAACTCCCAAAAAAAGACAAGCCGTAAGTTTATGTAAACGCAGTCAACAATATAACAGAGGAATTAGTGTAGTTTTTCAAGGAACTCCTCAACAGAATAAAAAAAGGCACCCACAAGGCCTCTTCAGTTTCTATTTGAACGCACGTTGATTACTGCTAAGATTTTTGAATTCTCGTGGCAGCTTACTGAAAATGGGGGCAGCAGTATACTGCACACCTTTCTGCACAAGGGTCAAGGAAGTGCAATCCAATGCAGATTGCATTTCTTCCTAGTATTAACTGAGTGAAAGCTGAGGTTCGCGAACTTACACCACGTATCACCAGAAACACCCATTTCTGAGCTAAAAATATCCTTTGAGAATGGGAAGAGTTACCCCAAAATATAATACCATATGTCATAAGCAAATGAAAATTAGCAAATTAGACTACTTTTCATGTTGGACTATCACTTACTTCAGATACCATTCGAATAGCAAAAATGGCATCTGTAAGCCTTTGAACAAGATCCTGAATGTGGGCTTTCCATGACAGTGTACTATCTATCTGAACACCTAGAAATTTGAACTGTTCAGTATCGCTAATCATATGCCCATTCTGTGAAATTAAAATGTTGGGTTTTGTTGAATTGTGTTAGAAACTGTAAAAACTGAGTCTTACTGTAATGTAACATTAATTTATTTTCTACAAGCCATGAACTTATGTCATGAACTGCACTATTTAAAACAGAGCTAATGTTGCACACAACATCCTTTACTACCAAGCTAGGTTCATCAGCAAGCAGAAATATTTTAGAATTACCTGTAATACTAGAGGGCATATCATTTATATAAATAAGGAACAGAAGTGTCCCCAGCACTGATCCCTGGGGCACCCACCACTTGACCGGGCCCCACATCAAGCCATTCTCAACAGTGTGAATAATGACATTTTGCTGTCTGTTGTTAAAGTAAGATGTGAACCGATTGTGAGCTATCGCCCAGATTCCATAATGGCCCAACTTCTGCAGCGATATTTTTTGGTCAATACAATCAAAGGACATAGGTAAGTCAAAAAAGATGCCTAGCATTCGAAATCTTTTATTTAATCCATGCGGTACCTCACAGAGAAAAGAGAATATAGCATTTTCAGTTGTTAAACCATTTCTAAAACTGAACTATACATTTGATAGCAAATTATGTGAGATAAAATTTCCATCATTCCTGCTTCTGGCAGTCTGTAGATGATACATCTGTGGTGTGGCACCCTGGAACAGAGATATTAGCTATATTCCTCCAGTGTCTGAACTCACTCCATCCGAATATACAATTTGCCATGGAAATGGAGAAAGATGACTTCTTACCATTCCTGGATCTAATATTTACAAGAAAAGCTGATGGTACAGTGGGACATAGTGTCTATTGCAGACTAAGTCACACAAAGTTATATTTTCAGGCCACAAGTGGTCATCATCCTGCACAATGTGTAAGTGTCTTACACTCTTTGGTACTTACAGCACATGTGGTTTCAGATACTGAGAGTCTACCTGGTGAGCTACAACACCTAAGAATGGTATTCAAACAGAAGGACTATTCTGAGGAAGTTACATCTACATCTACATTTACAATGGTACATTGAAGTCCACCTTACGATGCTTGGTGGAGGGCACCTCATACCTCTACTAGTCATTTCCTTTCCTGTTCCACTTACATATAGAATGAGGGAAAAACAATTGTCTATATGCCTCCATATGAGCCCTAATTTCTTGTATGTTATATTTGTGGTCCTTCTCTGCAATATATGTTGGAGGCAACAGAATTGTTCTACAGTCAGCTTCAGATGCCAGTTCTCTAAGTTTTCTCAATAGTGTTCCTCGAAAAGAATGTCACTTTCCCTCCAGGGATTCTCGTTTGAGTTCCTGAGGCATCTCCATGACACTTGCTTATTGTTCAAACCTGCCAGTAACAAATCTAGCAGCCCGCCTCTGAATTGCTTCATGTCTTCCTTTAATCTGGCCAGGTATGGATTCCAAGCACTAGCTCAGGAGTCAAAAATAGGTCTCAGAAGAGTCCAGTCTGTGGTCTCCTTTACAGATGAACCACACTTTCCTAGAATTCTCCCAATGAACCAAAGTGAACCATTCAGCTTTCCTACTAAAATTCCCACATGCTCATTTCACTTTGCGGCATTACACCCAAATATTTAACTGTCGTGACTGTGTCAAGCAGGACATTACTAATGCTGTATCCCAACATTATGGGTTTGTTTTTCCACATTAACCTACATTTTCCTACATTCATCTCACCAACTATATATTTTGTCTAAGTCATCTTGTATCTTTCTAAAGTCACTTAACAACAACACCTTACCACACGCCACAGCTTCTGCAGCAAGCAAACACAGCTTGCTGCCCACCCTGTGCACCGAATCATTTATGTATATTGAGAACAATAGTGGTCCTATCACACTTTCCTGCAGTACTCCTTATGACTTTCCTGCAGTACTCCTTATGATACCATTGTCTCTGATGAACATTCATTATCAAGGGCAACATTCTGGGTTCTCTATAACTTAAGAAGTCTTCGAGCTACTCACATATTTGTGAACCTATTCCTTGTGCTTGTACCTTCTTTAACAGCCTACCATGAGGCACTGTGTCAAACGCTTTTTGGAAATCTAGAAATATGGAATCTGCCTGTTGCCTTTATCCATAGTTTGCAGTACATCATATGAGAAAAGGGCAAGCTGAGTTTCGCATGAGTGATGCTTTCTAAAACGATGCTGATTTGTGGGCATAAGCTTCTCAGTATGAAGAAAAATTATTATATTTGAACTGAGAATATGTTTGAGGATTGTGAAGCAAACATATGTTATGGATATTGATCTGTAATTTTGTGGGTCCATTCTCATGCCCTTGAACAAAGGAGTTACCTCTGCTTTTTTCAGGTCCTTTAGGACTTTGCACTGGGTGAGAGATTTGCGATAAATGGAAGCTAAGTAAGGGGCCAGTGCCGTAGAGGACTCTTTGAAAAATCAAATCGGGATTCTGTCCAGACCTGGTGACTTACTTGTTTTCAACTTCTTCAGTTGTTTCCCTATGCTAGGGATGTTCATTACTATGTTGCCCATATGGGAGTCTATTTGATCATCAAATGATGATGTGTTTGAATGATTCTCCTGCATGAATGATTTCTTGAAACTGAAATTTAAAACTGTGGCTTTCATTTTGCTATCTTCAACTGCCACACCAGATAGGCCAGCAAGTGACTGGATGGAAGCCTCAGATCCACTTAGCAATTTTATGTAGGACCAGATCTTTTGCTAAGGTGTGAAGATGGTTGTAGTTGTATGCTTCGCATGTAAGTCTTCTCACAGATGCTCAAATCTCTACTAACCTTTGCTTGTCATCATTTGTGTGTTCTCTTGTGAACTGAGAGTGCAACAGCCTCTGCTTTGTCAGCAGTTTCCAAATCTTATCCCGTCATTCATCCACTTACTAATCACATAATTCTCTAGACCAGGCGCGGCTCGTGGTTTCGATACTAGTTAAGGCTGCGGTATTTATCGATCGGAGCCAACATAGACCTAGGGTTACGCTACAGATTAGTCTGACATAAACAACTAAGAATTCAGGGGGAGGGGGGGCATATCACTCTCTACCCTTAATTTTACGTACTGTATCTTCTATAATCAGGTAATAAATATCATTAGAAGCTAACTTCGAGTTAAAATCTTTGGTTAGTGTTTCTAAACGTCATCATTACATTTTCCGACACTTTGCAAAAAATCATATGAAAAGACGCGTTTCGGAGAGATCTTTAATGCTATGAATGTTAACTTTGCGGCTGCTTAATATTTTAAGTGTTTTCAGTTCTAAACTTAAGGCGTTTATTGCGGTTTACCTCCAAAGCTCGAAGTTTACGAGTTCGCATGACGATACTGTGATGTTTTGGTGACGTTACAGGTCTTGTGCAAGTACAACTCACTAAAGTCTTGCAAAATACTCCGAAAAAGAAACTTGCTAATATCACACGATATCAACAAAAGCAGTCAGCATCAACAAGCAAGGAAAGTAAAGTAATGGGACAAATTTCGCGCGTTTTGTCCTCTAGTCACTTATGAAACTCTCGCTAGATGGTAGTACTGTTATGTTACTGTCGTCTAGTGCACTCTGGCGGGATATTTGCAAACTTATTCTAAATGTGGATAAAATAGCCAATGGCAGAAACAAAACTACTATGTAAAACATTATAAAACAATAATACTAAACGTCGATTAATGACGCATCGAAGCGCAGTAGAGATGTGCAGAGACAGAGATTGGATAGCAAAGTTTCGGCCACTCTACATTCCTTTATTACATAGATAGTGGAACGTGAAAAACGTGTGGTGGTTGGTATGACACCCTTAGGCTGCAAGCTCTGAGCCTTCGGGTCGCCCATAAAGAGCAGTATTATGTAGAAGCCACGCCCCCAAACCGCTACTACATGCAGCTTACGGACGTTCCAAGGCGCAGCCTAAACACTACTAACCGTTCGTAAAACATCTATCGATACAAACAGTTCCAAAAACGTTGACCGTCGTTATTTTAATCGGAATGGGAATTATGCGAAATTCGTCCTGATAATTTAAATTATGTAATACGTTCTTGCGAAATTTACTTTAACATATATTTTGGGGCGGATCCACCTCAGAGCCTTTAATTACGAGCCGCGCCTGCTCTAGACCACAATTTACAATGTCCTTAAACTCTGCACATAATTCCTCTACATCCATCATACTGAAACTAACTGATGCCACTCCATGCTCTATGTGAGACGCTAGCAACTGCTTATTTGCTCTTTCCAGCAGAAATACTCTCCTAGCCTTCTTGACTGATCTATTAACTTTTGTAACCATAATTGATATAGTAATATCACGATTGCTGAACCCCATTTTTATACTGACGTCGTTGATAAGGTCTGGCCTATTGGTAGCTATGAGGACTATGATTTTTACATCATGAGTGGGCTGCCAAACTAGCTGCTGAAGAGAGTTTTCAGATAATGTGTTCAAAAAACTGCCTGTCTGTACCATCTGCAGTGAATTCATAGGTATCACAGTGTATACTCAGTAGGTTAAAGTTGCCTCCAACTAGCTAGGCATGACCTGGGTATTTATGTGCTGCAGACCATAGACATTCTTTGAATGACTCTAGGACTATCACAGCAGAATTGGGTGGCTGGTAAAAACATCCAACAGTTAACTTGGTTTCTCCTAGACCTGTTATACACAACCCGATAACTTCACTGTCACACTCAATTTGAACCTCAGTTGTGACAATATTTTTTTCAACTTCAATGAACACATCCATTGTGAGAGCTCTAATGTGTCTCTCTGATATATGCTCCATGACTTGCTAAATATCTCAGAGATTTCCACTTCGGGTTTCAGCCAGTACTTGGTCCCGACAATAATTTGAGGATGAGAACTTTCCTGAAGGCTAGTAAATTCGGGAACTTTGTTACGAATAGTTCAACAGTTTACTGATAATATTTTGACATATGAAATGTCTTTACTCTGAATGCAGTCGGACTTCCCTAGCTGTGTACTGATTAGTGAATGGTCACCACAGTACCTCAAACTATTGCCTGGCCTCATGCACACTCTACAAGTACTCTGCTCCATGAGTAGCTGCTTCCTCTACATAGTGCACTCCTGACCTATCAAGGAGAGTCCTACAAATTTCCAATCAATAACACAGGTGTAGGAACCTGCAGCCCGGACCATCACAAAGTCGATGAATCCTTTGCGTTTAGACCCTCCACTTGACTCCAAACCAAAGGACCCTGGTCAACCTTGGAAATGATGCTGCAAATTGTGAGCTTCTTTGCAGCCCTGAACACTATCTGCCTAAGGAGCTCCATAACACTCCTAACGTTGGAGCTCCCGGTAACTAGCAACCCCCCCCCCTCCTCCCCCATGTGTCTGCTTGGACTGTACTGAAGGAATAGCCACCTGTCCTCTCACAGGGTGAATGGGCAAGGCCAGGTGATCAGTCTCCACATTGACTCTAAGCTTTGAGTCACACGAACACATTACCATCTGCCTCTCATCATCCTATAAGTGCAGATCCACTGCATTGGTACAGTAGGAGCTGCATCAGTAGTAGGGCCCGTGGATGAAACAAGCAATGCCTGAGGTATCCTATGCAATGCACCAGATTCTCTGCCATTGCTACACACTGAGGCAGCAGCCTGAAGGTGACTGGCCATAGCCAAAAGTGCATCCAGCTGTTTGCGAACTGCGGCCAGCTCCTCCTGAGTCCGTACTTAGCATGCACACATCCTACTCCTCCTAGCTAGACTGAAAAAGTAAACTAAGACTAACTGAAAACATAAACTATAAAAGCAGACAGATCCCAGATATGCAACTTGCTACCCTCCTGATGTGTCAACAATGGATGCTGATGCCTCAATTAGCTATGTAGTTGGCTGTTCAGAAGAAATGAAAACTGTGCTACAGACTGCCTGAATTTACACTTAACAGAATGCGAGCTTATACCACAAAAAATGCACAAAATTTTAGAAATGTACTATGAGGAAAACATAGGAAAAGATAAATTCTTAACTTGCCGCTCTGTAGATATTTATCAACCAAGAGCTGGAGCCTCACAGACTAATCGCGCATTCCGTTCTAAGCAAGTTCAGAGCAGGGATGGAAATGAAGATATGGAGGCACTATTCGCAATGGCGTTCTTGTCATATTTTGGCAGTTCATCTAGAAGAACAGAAAGAATCTTCAAGAAACGTGACATCAAGTGCGTGTTTTTTGGCCACCAGTAGAATTAAGGAATTTGTTATGTTCAGTCAAAGATGATCTTGACCTCAGGAAACATGCCATATATAAGATCATATGTTAATGTGGGAAATCTAATATTGGGCAGACATGCTGAACTGTGCAAGAATGTTACATCATCATACATACATGCCTGGGGCAAACTGATAAATCAGCAATAGTGGAGCATTGCCTGAAAATGGGGAATCACATGTTTTATGAGAAGACTGAAATTTCATCATCAGTGTTACCTTTCTGGGGCTATTTTCTGAAGGAGGCATACATATCCATATGGTGGACAATCTTATCAACAGGGATGCAGGATTTAAGGTAAGCACTGCCTGGTATCCAGCACTGGCTGCTGTTGAATTCAAACAAAAGGAACAAGAACTTCTAATTCATGGCTCAGTGCAGTGCACTGGTGAGATTTAATTCAATTTTTAACCAGAGGAGCACAGTCTTTGCCCACAGGACATATGCCCAAGGCCTTTCTAGCTCCCGACACCGGGCATGGTGTTCTGCTTTCCTCCAACTGTGAGCGTCTTCCCGTGGACATGTATTGCCTGCTCCTTGCCTGACAAATGTCGATGCTGCTGCTTGAATATAATCAATCATGTCTTACGGCAGTGACAACAGCATCTAGTACCACCTGAAGATGTTGAACAGTTGTATCAATGAAATATTGAGGGATTTGCACAATATGATGTGGCACAAACTCGAGAAGTGTATTTGCAATTCTCTTGTTCGCCCAAGGGCCACCTTTTTACTCTTGAGCCTTTGTGTGGATTTTGTTCTTCATCTTCTCAATTGTATCTTGGTTCTTACAAAAGAAATTTTCTTTTTGAAAATTCTTTTGTTTGGGTACTTTATGCCCACATTGTTGACGCTTCATCATATCATGAGCTACACCTGTGGAGAATGCTTCTCACATGCATTTGAAGAGAATTCAGTGATTACAGACATGTTCTTATCCACTCTTATGGTCTGAATATGAGCATTAGTTCTGTAAGGTATCAAGAAAATACAGTTATTTTCAAAACCAGTTTTTTAAATAAGACACAACATCTAGCGTATCTTTTGACCACCAGCAGAATTAAGGAATTTGTTATGCTCAGTCAAAGATGATCTTGATTGATTTTTCCAGCCGGTCAGGGTGGCCAAGTGGTTATAAGCGCTTCAGTCTGGCACCGACGACCACTACGGTCGCAGGTTCGAATCCTGCCTCGGTCATGGATGTGTGTGATGTCCTTAGGTTAGTTAGGTTTAAGTAGTTCTAAGGTCTAGGGGACTGATGACCTCATAAGTTAAGTCCCATAGTGCCATGAGCCATTTGAACCATTTGATTTTTCCATTGCTGTCTCAACCAAGACATCCTGCTGAACTACAGCATTTTTACAGTCAGTTCACTCGGCTAGTCAAAATATCTTTGTTCTAAAACAAAAAGAGAAAGAAATAAAGAATCTTTGCTTAGCACATTGTCAGTTTCTTTATGAACACAGATTATTTAATTTGAAATATTCTTCACTTTTAGAAGGTATATTGTCCTATAATCTCATGAAACTTCAAGCATTCACACTTCTGATTTTATAAACCACGTAATTTCTTTCTGCCTGATATCATAACTACCTCAGTGCAGTTGAATGAAATAGTCTCTGATACATAATAGACAGTTTCCATATTAAATGCAAATTCAATTTAAAATTCAGTACTCACTTCACTGCACCTTTTAGAATGTTATAAATAAAGAATATTTCAACATCAGTTATCACCTTGAGTTGGTCTCCTATCACAAATCAGATTATTAAAGCTATAGTGCCCAGTTGTGTAAGTTTTTACTAACCCAAGATAACTTGCATTTTTTCATTAGTGTCAACATGAATCTCATAATTTTCTTCCTAGTACCACTTCTTTAGGTATTCTCTTCTCAAAATTGCCAGTATAAACCAATACAAGTGTTGAATTAACTTCAATACTTCACAAAAGTTTTATTGCAGCACTATGCATTCAGTCCCCCCCCCCCCCCCCTTGAAACACGGACATTGCCGTTGGTGGGGAGGCTTGCGTGCCTCAGTGACACAGATAGCCGTAACGTAGGTGCAACCACAATGGAGGGGTATCTATTGAGAGGCCAGACAAACGTGTGGTTCCTGAAGAGAGGCAGCAGCCTTTTCAGTAGTTGCAGGGGCAACAGTCTAGATGATTGACTGATCTGGCCTTGTAACACTAACCAAAATGGCCTTGCTGTGCTGGTACTGCGAACGGCTGAAAGCAAGGGGAAACTACTGCCATAATTTTTGGGAGGGCAGGCAGATTTACAGTATGATTAAATGACGATGGCGTGCTCTTGGGTAAAATATTCCGGAGTTAATATAGTCCCCCTTTCTGATCTCCGGGCGAGGACTACTCAAGAGGACGTCGTTATCAGGAGAAAGAAAACTGGCATTCTACGGATCGGAGTGTGGAATGTCAGATCCCGTAATCGGGCAGGTAGGTTAAAAAATTTAAAAAGGGAAATGGATAGGTTAAAGTTCGTTATAGTGGGAATTAGTGAAGTTCGGTGGCAGGAGGAACAAGACTTTTGGTCAGGTGAATACAGGGCTATAAATACAAAATCAAATAGGGGTAATGCAGGAGTAGGTTTAATAATGAATAAAAAAATAGGAGTGCGGGTAAGCTACTACAAACGGCATAGTGAATGTATTATTATGGCCAAGATAGACACGAATCCCACGCCTGCTACAGTAGTACAAGTTTAAATGCCAACTAGCTCTGCAGATGATGAAGAAATTGAAGAAATGTATGATGAGATAAAAGAAATTATTCAGGTAGTGAAGGGAGACAAAAAATGGGTGACTGGAACTCGAGAGTAGGAAAAGGAAGAGAAGGAAACATAGTAGGTGAATATGGATTGTGGGGTAGAAATGAAAGAGGAAGACGCCTTGTAGAATTTTGCACAGAGCATAACTTAATCATAGCTAACACTTGGTTCAAGAATCATAAAAGAAGGTTGTATACATGGAAGAATCCTGGAGATACTAAAAGGTATCAGATAGATTATATACTGGTAAGACAGAGATTTAGGAACCAGGTCTTAAATTGTAAGACATTTCCACAGGCGGATGTGGACTCTGACCACAATCTATTGGTTATGAACTGTAGAGTAAAACTGAAGGAACGGCAAAAATATGGGACTTTAAGGAGATGGGACCTTGATAAACTGACTAAACCAGAGGTTGTAGAGAGTTTCAGGGAGAGTATAAGGGAACAATTGACAGGAATGGGGGAAAGAAATACAGTGGAAGAAGAATGGGTAGCTCTGAGGGATGAAGTAGTGAAGGCAGCAGACGATCAAGTAGGTAAAAAGACAATGGCTGGTAGAAATCCTTGGGTAACAGATGAAATTTTGAATTTAATTGATGAAAGGAGAAAATATAAAAATGCAGTAAATGAAGCAGGCAAAAAGGAATACAAATGTCTCAAAAATGAGATTGACAGGAAGTGCAAAACTGCTAAGCAGGGATGACTAGAGGACAAATGTAAGGATGTAGAGGCTTATCTCACTAGGGGTAAGATAGATACTGCCTACAGGAAAATTAAAGAGACCTTTGGAGAAAAGAGAACCACTTGTATGAATATCAAGAGCTCAGATGGAATCCCAGTTCTAAGCAAAGAAGGGAAAGCGGAAAGGTGGAAGGAGTATAAAGAGGGTCTATACAAGGGCGATGTACTTGAGGACAATATTATGGAAATGGAAGAGGATGTAGATGATGATGAAATGGGAGATAAGATACTGCGTGAAGAGTTTGACAGAGCACTGAAAGACCTGAGTCGAAACAAGGCCCCTGGAGTAGACAACATTCCATTAGAACTACTGTCAGCCTTGGGAGGGCCAGTCATGACAAAACTCTACCATCTGGTGAGCAAGATGTATGAGACAGGCGAAATACCCACAGACTTCAAGAAGAATATAATAATTCCAATCCCAAAGAAAGCAGGTGTTGACAGATGTGAGAATTACTGAACTATCAGTTTAATAAGTCACGGCTGCAAAATACTAATGCGAATTCTTTATAGACGAATCGAAAAACTGGTAATAGTCGACCTCGGGGAAGATCAGTTTGGATTCCGTAGAAATGTTGGAACACGTGAGGCAATACTGACCTTACACATTATCTTAGAAGAAAGATTAAGGAAAGGCAAACCTACGTTTCTAGCATTTGTAGACTTAGAGAAAGCTTTTGACAATGTTGACTGGAATACTCTCTTTCAAATTCTAAAGGTAGCAGGGGTAAAATACAGGGAGCAAAAGGCTATTTACAATTTGTACAGAAACCAAAAGAGTCGAGGGGCATGGAAGGGAAGCAGTGGTTGGGAAGGGAGTGAGACAGGGTTGTAGCCTCTCCCCAATGTTATTCAATCTGTATATTGAGCAAGCAGTAAAGGAAACAAAAGAAAAATTCTGAGTAGGTTCACCGATGACGTAGTAATTCTGTCAGAGACAGCAAAGGACTTGGAAGAGTAGTTGAACGGAATGGACAGTGTCTTGAAAGGAGGATATAAGATGAACATCAACAAAAGCGAAACGAGGATCATGGAATGTAGTCGAATTAAGTTGGGTGATGCTGAGGGAATTAGATTAGGAAATGAGGCACTTAAAGTAGTAAATGAGTTTTTCTTTTTGGGAAGCAAAAGAACTGATGATGGTCAAAGTAGAGAGGATGTAAAATGTAGACTGGCAATGGCAAGGAAAGCATTTCTGAAGAAGAGGAATTTGTTAACATTGAGTATAGATTTAAGCGTCAGGAAGTCGCTTCTGAAAGTATTTGTATGGAGTGTAGCCATGTATGGAAGTGAAACATGGACGATAAATAGTTTGGACAAGAAGAGAATAGAAGCTTTCGAAATGTGGTGCTACAGAAGAATGCTGAAGATAAGGTGGGTAGATCACATAACTAATGAGGAGGTATTGAATAGAATAGGGGAGAAGAGGAGTTTGTGGCACAACTTAACAAGAAGAAGGGACCGGTTGGTAGGGCATGTTCTGAGGCATCAAGGGATCACAAATTTAGCATTGGAGGGCAGCGTGGAGGGTAAAAATCGTAGAGGGAGACCAAGAGATGAATACATTAAGCAGATTCAGAAGGATGTAGGTTGCAGTAAGTACTGGGAGAAGAAGCTTGCACAGGACAGAGTAGCATGGAGAGCTGCATCAAACCAGTCTCAGGACTGAAGACCACAACAACAACAACATGCATACAGTGTCATGCCATATACTAACTTTTAATATTTTCAATAGAGTGACTGTTATGACATTACAAAACCAGATTACAACACTTGACATTTCAAGATCTCAAAACACACTGAAAGTTTTTCAATACAAATTATATCTTTTCTTCTTTATTCATTTTTAACAAAAGTAGTCATAGCAAGAACTTGATGCTCTTGACACCTTCGTCATCTCTCTGGCTGCTGACGTGATGGTGTGTATGTCTGGTGGCATTAAAGCTTGAACTTAAAAGATTTTTTTTTCCAAACTATATTCAAAAAAATAATAAATATTTTTTTATTAAAGAGAAACATTCTTTAATGAATGACATTTCATATAGATATGTAAGGTGAGTCAGTAGAAAAGGTACTTGTTTTGATGGGTGATATAGCATTACTGATTCTGAACAAAAAACTTGATGTGGATGTATGCCCTGTTCCAAATGGTTTCCGAGATAGAACACTTTTAATGTACATTTCTACATATTTTCTGTATCATTCATTGTCCTTGTTTACAATGTATGACAGTAATATAGAGGAAGTTGAGACGAACATTTTGATAAAGGATGCTTGTGGTCTATCAAGTCGGATAACTACCTCAAACTGGCCTACAAAAAGTACCTAAGCTACAGTGCATGCGCGTCATGTGAGATTTTCAGTATTCTCGCGACCTCTCTGTATAAACTATTAGTCCTAGACAAAAAATAAATAGGATTTTTTTTTGTAGCAAATTTAATTTAGTTCAGTTGTGTTCTGAGACATGCTTTCATTGGAATGTGTAGTTTTCGAGTTATTAACCCTTTCAGACCTGGTGGTCACAATTGTGTACATAAAGTTTGTTCACTAATATTTCGCTGACAAGAAATGTTGGGTGCATCCAAACCCACTTTTCACATTTGTGTATGTTTCTTTTAGCCATTCTCCAGCAGCTGCTGCTCTCTTGTGAGCAGTCTGTGAACCACATAGCAAAATATACTCTCTGGTGTTGTCTCTCTGTGGGAAGCCATTACTCGTTGACTTTATTGCTATAATAGTCACATTGTGGGTTTTGTTTATGAATGTTTTGTGTGATTTCCTTCTTTTGGAAACATTAGACATTCTTTCAGTGGAATTTTCAGCAATTTTATTCAGTTCATATTTGTGTTATGTATCAGGTAAGACTAATGTACACATTTGTGTACAACAGGTCCTTAATGGTGTAAAATAGAAAAAATAACCTAAAATGTGTGTCAGCTATATTTGCATGGCTATGGTAGTTACGTATGGGAATTTTTCAATTAATTTCAGTATCAGCAGCAAGAAAGGAGAATAACTGACCTGTACATATGATTTTATTTTATATTGCTGGCTTTTGACTTACAAATATGGATAAGAAATATCTTTCTGTGGAGAAAGATTGGGACTTGATTATGGTGGCGTTTCTGACATTAGTTTGAGAGGAGATGAGGATGACAGTGTACCACTTATTGAAAGGCAGGCTCCACAAATAGTAAGACGTGTTGGAGCAAATAAAGTGGGCGTGAATGATGTGTGTAGAGACACCATATCTGAAGATGAAGATGATGGAGAGGTAGTGGATGATGAAATGAACTTTTTATGCAATGAAAACAACCCAGAATTGAATAACCTATGTGACAACATGATGGTGACACCTAAAGAATCCATAAAATGGAAACGCAAGCCTCTAAGTACCATTGCAGAAACATACAAAGCTCCAAATTTCGAAGAATCTCTCTTGTGTTCTCCAATGCAATACTTCAAAAGATATATACCAGATGATTTGTTCACTAGCATGGCAGCACATGCTCATATTTATGCATTACGACGAGGCAAAATCTCATTCAAGCAGACAACTCCTCAAGCATAAGAGATGCTATTTGGTTTGCATATATTGACTGGCACCTTGAAATTTCCCAGATTATGAATGTATTGGGATACAAGCCTGAAGGTAAATGTATTTTGGGAAAACATGTCACGAGACAGATTTTTAGAATTACGAACAAATTTACACTTGGTGAACAATCTGGAAAAGCCACCTGAAAATAAGTATAAATTTTACAAAGTCAGGCCAATTTACTCAGCTGTTCGAAAATGCTGCAGTGAACTTCCTATAGAAGAGAATGTTGGTGTCAGTGAAGGAATTATTCCTTTCACTGGGAAGTTTTCTGCAAAGCAGTGTGTCAAGGGGAAACCAAGTCCATGGGGAATCAAAGTCTTCATGTGAAAAGAGTGGAATAGTGCATTATTTCCTTTTGTATCAAGGTATCAATGCAGCAGGTACTGTCCATCAAAACAGATCTAGAAAGTACTTGCCTTTTTCAGGTGATAAAACAATAATGAAACAAACCAGAGGTTAGTGGGAAGAATTCACTAGTGCTGATGACATTACCATGTGTAAATGGTTAGACTATAGGCCAGTTGTATTGTGTTGAAACTTTGTTGGTAAAGGCTCAGTGGATAAAGTTGAGTGTTGGGACAAAAAACACCATAAATATTTGACAGCAGAAAGACCTGAAATAGTGAGAAGATATAATCATGCAATGGATGGTGTGGAACCATTTGATCAATTGACAAGCTACTTCAGAGTTTTCATCATATCTCAAAAATGGGCTTTCCGTATGATTTTTCATGCTGTTGACTTTGCCATCGTGCAAAGTTGGTTGGCATACAAGATGCAGACAACCTGTATATCCAAAAGAAGAAGCAAATGGACCTTCTTTCCTTTCATATCAGGGTAGCAGATGGATTGATACTGTGCCAGAAGAAAGTGACTGAAAAGAAGAGGGCGCGTCTGTCTGATGAAGAACTGCCTTCAGAAATCAGAGTAATACCAAGAAGAAGAGGAGAATTATGAGCAGCTACAGAGATACAGTTTGATTCCATTGATCATTTGCCTTTGCATGATGTAGGAGCTCCAATTCGCTGCAAATTTCCAAAATGTACAGGGCGTTCTAGAATTCAGTGCAGAAAATGTAAAGTACATTTATGTCTACAAAAGGAAAGAAATTTTTTTTGCAGTTTCATGCGAAACTTTAAAATCAGTGTTTTGACCATTGTTGTTTAAATAAGAACTGTAATTTGGAATTATTTTTATTGTTTCTTCTGTTTTAAAGGGAAATAAAGAGTGGCATACTTGATCCATAGTGTTAATTTCCGTAATGTATGACATGAAGCTCGAGACCTGATGAACACAATTGTGTACATTAAATATCTAGAAAACTAGAGATCAGGTGAAATTTTTTTTTTAGAAAAATGTTGTCAGGATAGTCACCTGAATGTAAAAATATTGTCAGATATTTTTTTAATAAGTAAATAAAAAATCAGGTCTGAAAGGGTTAAAGAGAAATGTACAAAAGTGATATTAAACGTGTTCTATCTTGGCAACCAGTCGCAATAGGACGTATGTCCACATGAATTTTTTTGTTCAAAATCACTAACACTATCAAGTCTCAAAGTATGTACCTTTCCTCCTGACTCACCCTGTATAAAGACAGCTGTTAAAACTCAAAATAATAGTTTGAATGTCACTAATAATAAAATCCTGAGTATACTCGTACATTGGACGTTTGACTAACATATCTTGAAACTTGAAGTCATTTTTTTAGTTTCTGTGTAGGTATGAAGTCTATCGAAGTATTTCAGAATGGTTTCCTGTGGACACAAATCTTTTAGGAGCTGTCTGGAGCACAGTGGATGTATTTATCTATACCACTGGTGAGCACTTGTCAGACAACTGATGAACTGTTGTCACTTTTGGTCTGTAACGAAGTAACACCACATTCTTCTTCACTTCCTGAGCTGCTAAATTCAATGTCAGACTGAACGTCATATAGCCATTCTTTTTTAAGGCATTGCCTAGACGACAGTACAGAAGAGATTCTGAAAGTATGCATTTTGTTGCCAAGTAACTAAAGCTGCACACAGTTATGACGATATCTACTGGCAACCACTCAACCCAAACAAATGTAGTACCAGATGCTCTCTAGCAGCTGAACACTTAACTATCAGTGATGAAATGGATATAAGCATGGTTTTAATTTTTCAAAAGTCTGTTCTTAAGTTGGCCAAATATACTCGGGATTTTAAGTTTCTGTCAAAATAATAAAAACGAGATAACTCATGGTTTTGTGTTAAGGAATAACTGCTCTCACAAGTGAAGATTGCCATCACTGCCAATTTCTTGCTGCACTGCTCAAGGCTCAGAATAAAACAACATCTTTTTTAGTTATAGGCAAACAGTGCAGATTAGATTATCATGAAATCATAAGTCATAATTAAATTAAAACCTCCCTTCAACTTACTAAATATTGCAGCCGCTGGAAAAACCAATAATCATCACTATATGATTCCATAACACAAAGAATCAATAAATGTCTGTGTGTCAGCCAATAATGTTGTCATATCTATAGCCAAATTTAGGACCTTTTTTTTTTTTTCAAAACAAGTACTCTTCATCTAAATCTACATCTACTTCCATACCCTGTGAACCACTGTGAAGTACATGGTAGATGGTGCTACCCATTGTACCACATGTTAGGTCTTGTTCCCATCCCATTTTCATAATGAGTGTGGGATAAATGAATGTTTATTTGCCACTTTGCCCTCTGCAATTAATCTAATCTTATGCTTTGCAACCTCTGTGAGAGCGATAGATGATTGCAGTTGAAGTGTGACATGACATTCTAAGGATTGCATGTCCCACTTGCCAGCTTCCTTGACAGCAAAAGATGTTTGTGACATTTGGTAGTAAGTAAGTGTAGGGACATCCCACTGTGGTAGATGTTATTGCGATGTGTGCAGATGGGAGAACAGCTTGAACCTGTCACTTCTACAATGCGAGACAGCAAGTGAGTATATATCCACCTGCTGTGTAAGGACACTTGTTCTATAGTGGCAGTCTTTGAAGATCTTTACAAGACAAGGGGAAAAAAGGACAAGGTTATGGCTACAATGGATGGCATGACAAAGGCTGTCAAATTGACTTATGTTAAAATATACACTCTAAGACAGGGATAGTCAACCTTTTTTACCTACTGCCAACTTTTGTATCTCTGATAATAATGTAATTTTTTCAAACTGTCCACTGGCTCCATAATAATGATGATTTGTAAAGTAGTGCAGCAAGAAATTGGCAGTGATGGTAGGGCTATAAAGTAGCAGAGTTAAAGCAAGTTAAAGCATATAATAACAGTCGTAAACCTGATACTTTATGACAAATTATTGTGAGAACCCAATGCAAATGTTTTTAAAACCTCTGCCACCTTCTGCCCACATCTACATCTACATTTATACTCCGCAAGCCACCCAACGGTGTGTGGCGGAGGGCACACTGTCATTACCTCCCTTTCCTGTTCCAGTCGCGTATGGTTCACGGGAAGAACGACTGTCTGAAAGCCTCCGTGCGCGCTCTAATCTCTCTAATTTTACATTCGTGATCTCCTCGGGAGGTATAAGTAGGGGGAAGCAATATATTCTATACCTCATCCAGAAACGCACCCTCTCAAAACCTGGCGAGCAAGCTACACCGCGATGCAGAGCGCCTCTCTTGCAGAGTCTGCCACTTGAGTGTATTAAACATCTCCGTAACGCTATCACGGTTACCAAATAACCCTGTGACGAAACGCGCCGCTCTTCTTTGGATCTTCTCTATCTCCTCCATCAACCCGATCTGGTAAGGATCCCACACTGATGAGCAATACTCAAGTATAGGTCGAACGAGTGTTTTGTTGATGGACTCCATTTTCTAAGCACTCTCCCAATGAATCTCAACCTGGTACCCGCCTTCCCAACAATTAATTTTATATGATCATTCCACTTCAAATCGTTCCGCACGCATACTCCCAGATATTTTACAGAAGTAACTGCTACCAGTGTTTGTTCCGCTATCATATAATCATACAATAAAGGATCCTTCTTTCTATGTATTCGCAACACATTACGTTTGTCTATGTTAAGGGACAGTTGCCACTCCCTGCACCGAGTGCCTATCCGCTGCAGATCTTCCTGCATTTCGCTACAATTTTCTAATGCTGCAACTTCTCTGTATACTACATCATCATCCGCGAAAAGCCGCATGGAACTTCCGACACTATCTACTAGGTCATTTATATATATTGTGAAAGCAATGGTCCCAAACACTCCCCTGTGCCACACCAGAGGTTACTTTAACGTCTGTAGACGTCTCTCCATTGATAACAACGTGCTGTGTTCTGTTTGCTAAAAACTCTTCAATCCAGCCACACAGCTGGTCTGATATTCCGTAGGCTCTTACTTTGTTTATCAGGCGACAGTGCGGAACTGTATCGAACGCCTTCCGGAAGTCAAGAAAAATAGCATCTACCTGGGAGCCGGTATCTAATATTTTCTGGGTCTCGTGAACAAATAAAGCGAGTTGGGTCTCACACGATCGCTGTTTACGGAATCCATGTTGATTCCTACAGAGTAGATTCTGGGTTTCCAAAAACGACATGATACTCGAGCAAAAAACATGTTCTAAAATTCTACAACAGATCGACGTCAGAGATATAGGTCTATAGTTTTGAGCATCTGCTCGACGACCCTTCTTGAAGACTGGGACTACCTGTGCTCTTTTCCAATCATTTGGAACCCTCCGTTCCTCTAGAGACTTGCGGTACACGGCTGTTAGAAGGGGGGCAAGTTCTTTCGCGTACTCTGTGTAGAGTCGAATTGGTATCCCGTCAGGTCCAGTGGACTTTCCTCTGTTGAGTGATTCTAGTTGCTTTTCTATTCCTTGGACGCTTATTTCGATGTCAGCCATTTTTTCGTTTGTGTGAGGATTTAGAGAAGGAACTGCAGTGCGGTCTTCCTCTGTGAAACAGCTTTGGAAAAAGGTGTTTAGTATTTCAGCTTTACGCGTGTCGTCCTCTGTTTCAATGCCATCATCATCCCGGAATGTCTGGATATGCTGTTTCGAGCCACTTATTGATTTAACGTAAGACCAGAACTTCCTAGGATTTTCTGTCAAGTCGGTACATAGAATTTTACTTTCGAATTCACTGAACGCTTCACGCATAGCCCTCCTTACGCTAACTTTGACATCGTTTAGCTTCTGTTTGTCTGAGAGGTTTTGGCTGCGTTTAAACTTGGAGTGAAGCTCTCTTTGCTTTCGCAGTAGTTTCCTAACTTTGTTGTTGTACCACGGTGGGTTTTTCCCGTCCCTCACAGTTTTACTCGGCACGTACCTGTCTAAAACGCATTTTACGATTGCCTTGAACTTTTTCCATAAACACTCAACATTGTCAGTGTCGGAACAGAAATTTTCATTTTGATCTGTTAGGTAGTCTGAAATCTGCCTTCTATTACTCTTGCTAAACAGATAAACCTTCCTCCCTTTTTTTGTATTCCTATTAACTTCCATATTCAGGGATGCTGAAACGGCCTTATGATCACTGATTCCCTGTTCTGCACATACAGAGTCGAAAAGTTCGGATCTGTTTGTTATCAGTAGGTCCAAGATGTTATCTCCACGAGTCGGTTCTCTGTTTAATTGCTCGAGGTAATTTTCGGATAGTGCACTCAGTATAATGTCAATCGATGCTCTGTCCCTACCACCCGTCCTAAACATCTGAGTGTCCCAGTCTATATCTGTTAAATTGAAATCTCCACCTAAGACTATAACATGCTGAGAAAATTTATGTGAAATGTATTCCAAATTTTCTCTCAGTTGTTCTGCCACTAATGCTGCTGAGTCGGGAAGTCGGTAAAAGGAGCCAATTATGAACCTAGCTCGGTTGTTGAGTGTAACCTCCACCCATAATAATTCACAGGAACTATCCACTTCTAATTCACTACAGGATAAACTACTACTAACAGTGACGAACACCCCACCACCGGTTGCATGCAATCTATCCTTTCTAAACACCGTCTGTACCTTTGCAAAAATTTCGGCAGAATTTATCTCTGGCTTCAGCCAGCTTTCTGTACCTATAACGATTTCAGCTTCGGTGCTTTCTATCAGCGCTTGAAGTTCCGGTACTTTACCAACGCAGCTTCGACGGTTGCCAATTACAATACCGATTGCTGCTTGGTCCCCGCATGTCCTGACTTTGCCCCGCACCCGTTGAGGCTGTTGCCCTTTCTGTACTTGCCCAAGGCCATCTAACCTAAAAAACCGCCCAGCCCATGCCACACAACCCCTGCTACCCGTGTAGCCGCTTGTTGCGTGTAGTGGACTGCTGACCTATCCAGCGGAACCCGAAACCCCACCACCCTATGGCGCAAGTCGAGGAATCTGCAGCCCACATGGTCGCAGAACCGTCTCAGCCTCTGATTCAGACCCTCCACTCGGCTCTGTACCAAAGGTCCGCAGTCAGTTCTGTCGACGATGCTGCAGATGGTGAGCTCTGCTTTCGTCCCGCTAGCGAGACTGGCAGTCTTTACCAAATCAGATAGCCGCCGGAAGCCAGAGAGGATTTCCTCCGATCCATAGCGACACACATCATTGGTGCCGACATGAGCGACCACCTGCAGATGGGTGCACCCTGTACCCTTCATGGCATCCGGAAGGACCCTTTCCACATCTGGAATGACTCCCCCCGGTATGCACACGGAGTGCACATTGGTTTTCTTCCCCTCTCTTGCTGCCATTTCCCTAAGGGGCCCCATTACGCGCCTGACGTTGGAGCTCCCAACTACCAGTAAGCCCACCCTCTGCGACTGCCCGGATCTTGCAGACTGAGGGGCAACCTCTGGAACAGGACAAGCAGCCATGTCAGGCCGAAGATCAGTATCAGCCTGAGACAGAGCCTGAAACCGGTTCGTCAGACAGACGGGAGAGGCCTTCCGTTCAGCCCTCTGGAATGTCTTTCGCCCCCTGCCACACCTTGAGACGACCTCCCACTCTACCACAGGTGAGAGATCAGCCTCAATGCGGGCAGTATCCTGGGCAACCACAGTCGTAGTCCGATCGGGGGATGCGTGGGACGAGCTGGCCGTCCCCGACAAACCCCCATCCGGACCCCCACAGTGATGCCCATTGGCAACAGCCTCAAGCTGTGTGACCAAAGCCAACACTGCCTGAAGCTGGGAGCGAAGGGATGCCAACTCAGCCTGCATCCGAACACAGCAGTTGCAGTCCCTATCCATGCTAAAAACTGTTGTGCAAACTTCTGAACTAATCTACAGAGAGCCCAAACAAATCGACAAAATTTAAACGGTTATTAAAATGCAAGATTGCCTAGTAAATGCAGTAATGCTGCTACTTGCGCACTGCTGACACACTGCTCGGCGGCGGAAGGAGACTACGCGATTTTACACTATTCAGGTACTAAAACACGATGCTACAACTCTCAAATACTATAATACGCCCAAAATTTATGAATTAAACAATGCAAGTACCAAAAACACGCAAAGAAATTAAGAATTAAACTATGTAACAAATGAGTGAGCTAGGAGTATACGACTTGCTGCTGCAGCTGCTTATCCAACGGCGGCAGGGAGCACACTTGTGGGCTGTAGGGAACAGGTTGACAACCACTGCTGTAAGACATTGCAAAATTGTGAACTTTGGCAGCCAATGTATGAAAGTGTGATGCTGCAGTGCCATTTCTCTGTGCAGCAGGCAGGCATAGTAAACAGGGGATACGTTGATACCAGGGCATAAAGTCTTTGTAAATTTCATTCCATGTACTCAGTTGCCTTACAGACAGGTGCATGAACAACATCCACAGATGACAGCATTTGAAAGAGGACGTGTAGTTGGGCTCAAAGAAGTTGGTTGGAGTAATTGGCAAATTCCTCAAAATTTGAATGGGAGCCATGTCATTATTCAATGATGTTGGAGGAATGTGTGAACCAAGGCAGAAAACAGCGTCAAGACAGAAGCAGTCAACTGGGATAGACAACAGAATTTGAGGACTTTAACAATCAGCAGAGAGGCACTCAGAGCCCCGGATTCTTCGTTATCATCAGTCCAGTGCTTCAGTGACCACAAGGATCATTAAAAGGTGGCTCACAGAAAGAGGTCTGAGGTCACGCCATTCCTTGCACTGACTGCCATTGATCTCTGTACAACAACAAGCCTGTTTGCAGTTGTGTCAGGGACATTCAGCCTGGAATCTCATTGACAGGAGTAGAACTGTCTTCAGTGATGAGTCCTGCTTTGAACTGAGTCCTGATGACCAGTGCAGATGTGTCTGGAGGTACAGCAGACAGCAGTGGGATATCAAACTGACAATCGCCTGCCATACAGTCTAACAACCTAGGGTGATGGTCTGGGGTGCCATTTCATTTCATAGCAGAACCCCTTTGGTTGTCATCCATGGAACTGTGGAACTCTTATCGCACAACAATATATCAATGATATTCTGTGCCCTGTTTTGTTGCCCTTCATGGCAAGCCATCCTGGGCTTACATTTTAGCAAGACAATGCCTGTGCACACACAGTGGGAAACTCTACTGCTTATCTTCATGCTTGCTAAGCCCTATCTTGTCCAGCAGGGTCACCATGTCTCTCCCCAAATGAGAATGTTTGGAGCATTAAGGGCAGGGCCGTCCAACCATCTCAGAATTTTGACATCTAACTCATCATGTGGACAGAATTTAAAATGATACCCCTCAGGAGAACATCCAGCAACTATATCAAAGAACCCCAAACCCAGTAACTACTTGCATAAGAGCCACAGGTGAACCAACATATTATTGACTTGCTTAATTTGTGAAGTTGTGTCTCCTGTATAAATTATCCAGTTTTTCTGAAATTGTAAGTATTTGTTTGGCTGTACTCATACATGACATCTACCAATTTTTGTTCCACTTGGATAAGAGGATCTATCGACCTGCTTAGTATATGAGATTGTATTGTATTAGATGAAGTTGTAAAAAATAGAATTAATACAGGAGGTTTAATGTTCAGTTGTAAATGTCATTCAGGTAGCTTTGAAGACAAATAATGCTCTCTTTTAGCACCCACACATGCAAAAGGAGAAAAGTCCTCTAAAGACAGCTGGAGCTCAATTACATGGTACTGAATTTCAGGTATAGCTGAGCAAACTTAAAAAAAAGGTGACTGAAAGAAATTTTATTAAATAAATCTACTAATATCAAACATAAGAGGATTACAGTTCACATAAAGGAGATGTAACATCATGCCATACCAAACCAAGTGCCATCATGGTTCCATTTCATTTTAGCAACTGTGACAGGATGCTGGTTATCGGTGCTAAAGAAAGAGAGAAGAAGAAGATTCCATGCAAATGTCGTAAAAATAATTTGGGAAAATTTGTCACTGCCAAATATGACTGAAACAAACAACAAACAATAAGGAAGAATAAATGTATGCAGTGCACCATAATAAAGCGATCTACAAGAAGAAAAGTAACTTCAAATATTTGTAAAAGAAAATTGAATGAAGAAGGTAACTTCAAAATTATACTTCATTTTCCATAGCAACTCAACAGCAATGGTAGACACAGCGATGTTGAAATCAAATTAGACACGGAAATGCAAGAAGATGTCATTGTTTAACTAAGAAAATTTCCTGTGTGGGACAAAGGGCTTTAACTCACTCCACAGTCCTTAACACAGCTCAAGCAGCTGATGATTGACAAGAAGATGTCTCATCTCCACACATCATCCACAGCACACTTCAGATAAATTTGAAAAAATTAGATGCAGTGTCTAATACTATTACAACAAGAGACAAGCATTGTCAGATTTAAAGAGACAGGGGAAGGAAGTAGCTACAAAAGTAGACTCTAGACAGAAATTAGTAGAGCAGAAAGAACAACAAAAAGTTGAAAATAGAAAGGGTTTTAAAAATTTTGGGAAAAAATAGAAAATATCAAAACATGTAATATAGAAGCGAAATTATTATAGTTACCTAAGGAGGTACTGGTTAAGATAGAAAAACAGCACAACTTAGTAAGGAATGAGGTTAAAGAACAGTTCAAAGAGGTGATCGATAAGATACAACTAGGAGAATTGACAACCCAGAAATTTGAAGATATACATAATCAAATCTCAGATACTTGAGGTTGGGTAGAGGTATTAGGAGAGAGCAGAGAATTTAGCGGAACACAGTGTACTCAGACCATATTGAATAATTTGGAGCAACACATCAGAAATTAGTAGAGCAGAAAAACAACTAAAAATTTCAAAAATCTTGGGAAAAAATAAAAATATCCAATGGAGCTATGATAGTAAATACCATGACTTTGAAAAATGTTTAAGTTTTAAAGAATGCATTGAGGAAGATTTGAGATTTATAAACATTGTTTTGGAATGCCAGGTGTGGCATAAATGGGTTTTTGTGTTTTGAGTGTTACGATAACAAGTGTGACAACAGTAGTAAGTACTGGAGTGCATTGCCATGGACTCATTATGTAGTGTGTGAATTAAGTATACATATCTGTCCATAAAGGAGAAAAAAGTTTAGTTATAGTGGGCTGTGCATGGTATTATGCATGCTACGTATGATAAACACATTATATTCTGTAGTGAGAGTTGTAATGTTTGTAAGAGGAACAGGAGAAGGAGAAGTAAGTTGAATCTATGCTCCCGTCCTGGAGGAGGTCATAATAGTTAATCTTGAGGACATCATCAATCATCATGGACATGGTGTCACACTTAACCTGGTACACTGCTGTGCATACTTTTATTTATTATAGTCTTATAGAAATCTTTTCTTTATATTTGTGTTGTTTTATTCACTTACTCAAGGCAAAATAGTCACCTTTTGTAAGTAGTTATTTTATGTTAAGTGATGGTGATGGTAATATTTTTGCTTGCGTTATAAATGAAATGATTGTATGGTATTGATGGCCAGAAGTCCCCACCTGGGGAAGTTCAGCCACTGAGTTGCAAGTCTGTTCAGGTGATGGCACATTGGGCTTGCTTTATAGACAAAGTGAGCCATCCATTCAACTATTATGGATCATCTGATACAATAAGCCAATTAAATGTCACCACAAGAGTGAAGGGGCTTGCTTTATAGACAAAGTGAGCCATGCATTCAACTGTTATAGATCATCTGGTACAATAAGCCAATTAAATGTCACCACAAGAGTGAAGGGATACAAAGAGAATGTGACTTTCACCAGTATTTCAATGGAAAGTTAGTACTGATTAAGAATTATCACTATAGCTCATATATAAAGAAAGAGTAGCAAAATTTTTCCAGAATGTTATTGACCATTTAAAATAGTGGGTATGCCGCATTCAAAAGGAGTATGTTTAGTAGATCCCAAAAAACAGGGTAAGAAAAATATTTGTGTAATATCAATTTAATATTAGAAAAAATGTTACATGCTACTGATATGATAAAGAAAATGAAGTCCCCAGGGAAACTAAGCTTAAAGTGAGCTTGGTGGCTTGAAGTCTGTCAGGTTTACCGATTTAACTGTTTCAATATTTCCCATTTAGTTTTCCTTGTGAAGAGTGACATATGTGGACAGGCAAATAATGGAAACTGATTAATAATTGCTGCTTGAATTACTAAAAAAATGATTGGAAAGAATAGTTGAAAGAAATTGGAAGGTAATTTATAAATCTGTGCACATATCCTGGGTAAACTTTAACTGGTACAAATATCAACAGGCCTTCAATGTCAGTACATTTAAGATCAATATGCATGATTTGAATTACGTACTGCTTCACATTAATTCCATTGTGCATAGTCCTGATTATAACAATGCTGATGCAGAATCACTTCTGCGACGCTCGTGCAAATTCCTCTTGTCTGCTGCATACCTCCTGATACAATCTTGGCAGCAGGCAAAATGATGAACAGATTCGTGTGGTTGTGCTGAATGTACAAATAAACTTTGCTTTCCTAATAACTTTTTATAACTTTTTTTTAATGTATAGTTGAAATACACATTTTTAAACAATACTGGTATGACGGATTTAATCATACATCCACCCGCTACCAGTTGTAGAAACAAACAGGTGAAGATACAGGAATTAATAAATTGAAGAGCGTATTTCTTCTTCCTTTTTTTTATGCAAATGTATCAAAACATTATCCTTGCCACAAAACAACTGCTTAATTTATCTTCATTGTGGTCTATAAGTCATTCAGTTTTAATATAGCTTACTCATATAAAAAAGAAAAGAAAAAAAAAACAAAAAACAAAAAAAAAGATTCAATGTACTTGAAGCAGTTTCTTACTTTTTCAACTAACTTTATCTCATACTGTCCTCTCTTAGATTTAGTTAAAATGGAAAATTATTGTTTAAGAACATGGTGGAAACATCAAATATAAGAGGTACAGAGGAAGGGAAACCATTCCCTAAATGAGGTTGTGGCATGCTAATATGTAAGCGAGAAACCAGAACTTTACACTTGTGTACTCCTTAAAGTTTTAAAAAGAGAATACGTTTGTGCTAGGACAGTCTAATATATTTAAAATAAGAGCAACAATATTTTTAGGTAGCATTAGTAGTGAAGAGTTTACAGACATTACTGATCTACTAAAATGATCTGCGATCTGAAATACGGTATTATAAAAATGAACTATATATGGAATATCAGCACTGAGATACTAAATGAAAAGAATTATAGGTATGAATGTAAATTTAGAGGAACATGGGAAAGAAAGTGTATAGCAACCAGGAAGAATCAGAGGGTTAAGGAGCATTGTCTTTGTTTAAATGAATAAGGAAAAAGGGTGGTCACATATTGGTGAGTGTTTATGATGCAGTTTTCCTGATATGATAAATGTGTTGGAGAGTAAAAGGTACATGGACCTTCGGAAGGGAGGGCCAACACTTAGATTAGGTGTCTCTACAGAAAGAATGACCTGAACCAAATCATGGAAGGTGGATTTTTAAAGGGACGCTGACATCTCAAATGGAAAAGAATTAAGAAACATCTGCTCCTAGAAGGTGGTGTAGAAGTTAGTATTTGTTGTTCTCAGTCAAGAAGGGTTATCCAAAATAGTAAAATGTAAAGAGACTTACCTGGTTAGTGTCAAAGTAAGACAGCAGTTTTTCTGTGCACGTTTGATTTTTTAAATGTCCACAATTTGCAGTTAGCAGTTGCAGATTGAATTTACAAATAAGCATGTAGCTCCTCTGGTGCACAAAAGAAAGAAGATAGCTAGCCTATGCTTAAACATTCATTGAGTGGGAGTGAAGCAGCAGTGGCTACCACTGCTGCATAAAAGATACACAATATACATTCATCAGTATAAGGTGACAAGGCAAAAGCAAGCTTATGAATTATTTCACTTGTAAACAATCCACAAAAAAAACTTGTATGGGAGTAAGTTAATAAAAATGAAATATGTTCCATTAGTGATTATGGCAACTACAGGAGAATTATACAGATGATTGGCTAAACAAATAATAAACATAATATTTCAGACACAATAAGAGTTTGGTAATTTAAAGATACATAGTCGAGTGGCAAAGTGAAATATGATGCATGCAAAAGACGTCGAGTAGAAGGTAACTTTAAGGGCAAAGGATTGAAGAGGAGAGAAAAGCTCTCATTGATTCTGGAAAAGAAAGTTTAATTATATTGAGATGATTACATACAATCATGTATACAGAGAATTTTTAATTGATGTTGTAGTTGTATTTTATACAAAATAATGCTGTCAAAGACAATGCATATGATAAATATAAGAAACAGAGTTCTGCAAACTAGACCGTGATTAATAAAAGCAGAAATGAAAGTTATAGAGATGGGATTGAAAGAAAAGGGCTCAGTTAACAACCTGTTGTAATTAGTTGATTAAGATGGTTCACAGACATCTTTCATCTGGTCATGTGATTAAGTGATCACATCTGATTAAGTGTGAAATCACATTTTTGAGATGACATGTCCCACTCCCATGTTCATTATGTTTAGTAATACGTGTCGGAACATCCTACTGTGGGAGATATTATTACAATATGTGCAGGTGGGAGAACAGCTTGAACCCATCAGTTCTACAATATGAGATGATAAGTGAGCGTATCCACCTGCTGTGTGGGGCTGCTTGTTCCTTGATGGCAAGCTTTGAAGGTGTTATGAAGAGAAGGAGAAAAATACAAAAGGACTTGACTGCAGTGCATGCTGGCTACAATGCATGCTGTGACAAAGAACTGTCGAATTGGTTTATGTTAAAATATACATACTGTCTTGCTCTTGCACAAGCTACATAAGTTTAAGACAGTCTGTCAAGCTTGTAGTATATGAAAGTGCATTGTGAAAAACATGGAAAATGATGATGTTTTAAAAGAGAGAGTGAATACAGAAGGTTTAAAGTTGACTTGTATACACCATTCAACTAGCTTGGAAGACAAATCATGCTCTCTTTCAGCACCCATCCATGCACAAGAAAGAGTCCTGTGAATACTACTGGAGCAGGGCCACTGAATAGCAGGTGCAGCTCAGCAAAAATGTAAAGAGAAGCAATCAAAATAAATTTTATTAAATAAATCTACTAATATCCATAAGGGGGTTAAAGATTGCACACAAGAGATGTAACACTGATGCCATTCCAAAAACCACCAGGATTTCACTTCATGTCATATTCTTGGATTCCTCATTTGGAGCACATTCTTTAAAGTTTGTAAGTAGGCTTTCACAACATAGTTTGTATCCCTTTCCAAATGTCTTCTGGTTCAAGTGTCTAGCATTTCCATGATGCCGTCCCATAATTCAAACAAACCTGTCACCATTTGTTCACCCTTTTTTACACAGGTTCGTTATCCCTAGTTAGACCTGTTTGAAATACACTGTCCGGTTACATTAATGTGACCACCTGTCAAAAGCCTGAATAACCACCTTATGTGGTGCAGACCATAGCAAGTCATGCAGGAAGAGTGTCGGTGACACTGTGGAAGGTATCAATGGGGATGTGGGATCATGCCGATTCCAGTGCTGTGTCCAGCTGCAGGAGGATTCTCACTTAAGGATCCACAGCATGTTCAACCCGATTGAGGTGGTACCTCAGATTGTCGAATGTGTTTAAATCCAGATAGTTTGGTGGCCAGGGGAGTACGGTAAACTCATTCCGGTGCACTTTGAACCATGTATGTACACTGTGACACATCGCATTGTCCTGCTTGTAGATGCTATCGTACCAAGGAAAAACAAACCACATGTAGGCAAAAATCAAACAATGGAAAATCCAGGATAGAATGTAACAATATTATGAGAAGGAAAGTTGCTACTCACCATATAGTGGAGATGCTGAGACTCAGATGGGCACAACAAAAAAACTCTCACAGTTAAAGATTTCAGCCATTGGCCTTTTAAGGCAACTTTCCTTCTCGTAATATTATTACAGACCTCATGTAGGGGTGGACATGGTCCCAAGAATAGATGTGTATGTATGTTAGTCCATGGTGCCTTCCAGAACAAGGAGATCGACCAGGAAATGCCACAAAACATTCTATAGACCATAATGCTCTCACCTCCAGCCTGGAGCCTTCTGACTTGTTTGCTTTCGACTTTTCGCGCTATACATAGCAGTGGCCATCTACCTGATGGTACATAAAATATGATTCATTTGAAAAGGCCTCCTGTACATCTGTTGCCTCACAATGGATTTTCAGTTACAGTATTGGCATGCAAATTCCAGTCTTCATCGCTGTTGAACAGCAGCTAGCATGGGTGCATGAACCAGGTGCCTGCTGCAGAGACCCATATGCAGCAATGTTCACTGAACAGTCATTGAGGAGACACTGTTGGTAGCTCCTTGGTTCATTTGGGTGGTGTCCGCCCATGGTAGCTGAGTGGTCAGTGCGACAGACTGTCAATCCTAAGGGCCCGGGTTCGATTCCTGGCTGGGTTGGAGATTTTCTCCGCTCAGGGACTGGGTGTTGTGTTGTCCTAATCATCACCACTTCATCTCCATCGACGCACAAGTTGCCGAAGTGGCGTCAAACCGAAAGACTTGCACCAGGCGAGCTGTCAACCCGACGGTATTCTCTGATACACATCTCTGCAGCTGTCATTCACCCCTGTCATCTATGGCCTGTGATGCATCACAGTTGCCTTGGCACCATTTGCAGATAGTGTCATATTGCCATACACACTACAATAAAACATCGATTATCTAACTCCTTGCGTTATCCTACCATGTGTCCAATCATCCATCTGACATCTAAACAATGTGCCAGTGTTACCGATAAATTTTCCTCCTGTCACAGCAGGTGTCTATCTGAGTCACACTCCTCACATGTTCTCAGTTGAGTTTATTACTGTATTTCTTTTAATTTTAAAGTAGAAGTGTAGTTTTATATCATTTATTAACATGTGCTGAATCTGAAAGACTAAAAATTGCTGCAGATCAAGAAGGTGCTGTATGCACAATTGAACGGAAACTAAATGTTTCTCAAGAACTTGACAGAGATGAGTCAGTCACTAAATTAGCCTCTGAAATGGGTGTTGGAGTGACAACTATTAAAGAATAGAAAAAGAACCAAACTAATCTTGAAGTTTTTTGTTAACCATAGATGGTGAAAACACTTTCAAAACTACAAATGCATTGAAAAAACAAAAGAAGACTTGAGCTTTTGCATTATACTGTGTGGGGTTGGTTTTATCAGCAAAGACATTTGTAATTGGCAAATCTAGAGAAAACAAAAGCCTTCAAAAACATAAACATGTCAGAACTTCCTGTTTATTACAGAGTTAAAAAAAGTGCTTGGATGAATGGTAATTTCTTCATAGAATGGTTTTTTGATGCATTTGTTCCAGCTGTTAAGAAATGCTTGAAATCAAAAGACCTTCCTGCCTATGTAACTGTATCAGTAGACAATGCCCCAGCTACTCCTCTAAGTCTGAACTTCAATAAGATATAATAGCTATTTATGCCACTGCCCCCCCCCCACCTCCACTGCCCCCCCCCCCCAACTACCCTCCTCAAATGACTTCAGTAGCCCAACCAATGGACCAGGGTATTACTGAGTGGTTAAAACAATATAGGAGGAAATAAGTCAGCACTTAGAGAAAACAAAAGAGGATGGTGATTGTTTTGAAGCAGTGAAAAGCCTCATCATAAAAAATTCATTTTACACAGTTGCTCGAGCTTGGGGAGAGCTGAACCACTCTACAAAAATCGTGGAAGAAGGTTTTTTCATGCCTAAACCAAGGAGAAGAACTTCCAGAAATTAATGAAACAGACACTGCAGATTTAGTCACTGATTCGCAAATTCTTCAGAATGATATACAGCCTGCTGATGTAGAGTAATGGCTAGCAGAAGGTGACTTTGCTGATGTTACTAGGGAAGAAACTGAAGATGATCAGATCAACAATCTTGTTTTCCAACAGTGCAGTGTTGAGCAAGAGGAGTCAGATGATGAAGAAAAGACAGAAAAGATCATCCACTATGCAGAAACGGATGTGTTTGAGACTGCCTTCAAATACTTGGAACAACATTCAACTGCTACAGCTATGGACGGATTGTGGGCAAAGAAGTGGCATGACGCAGCAAAGAAATTGAAACAAAAAATATTTCACACTTTTTAATTTGATTTCAGTGTCTAAAATTTTCTGTTTTCCTGTCTTTTTATTAGAAATGTAATTGTTTTACATAATTTTGATTTATTAGAGTGTTTTGAGCTTTTTAAGTGACTTGTTTCAATCTCCCCTGATTATCTGACCTTTTTAGCATCCTGGCCACCCTATGGTCCATAAATGATAGTTAATTGAGATTCTGCTTCATTAACCACAGCAGCACATAAACAGTGTTATGTACTTAGCCATTTTGGAAATGCTGCCTGCCTTGTCCACCAAATCATTTATGTATATAGAGAACAACTGTGGTCCTATGACAATTCCCTTGGGCACTACTGACAAAAACCTTGTCTCTAACAAACACTCATCGTCGAGGACAGCATTCTGTGTTCTGTTAGTTAAGAAGTCTTTGAACCACTCGCATATCTGTTAACTTATTCCATATGCTCGTATCTTCATTAACAGCCTGCAATGGGGCATCATGTCAAATGTTTTCCGGAAATCTAGAAATATGGAATATGCCCATTTTCGTTCATCCATAGTTCTCAGTATACCACGTGAGAAAACAGCAAGCTGAGTTTTGCACAAGCGATGCTTTATAAAACCTGCTGATTCATTGAGTTAAGCTTCTCAGTCTCAAGAAAGTTTATTATATTCGAACTGAGACTACCAAGGATTCTGTGGCAAACAGAAGTTATTGATATTGGTCTGTGATTTTGCGGGCCCATTTATGCAAGCTATGTAAGGGACCAATGCTGTAGAGCACTCTTTGTAAAATCAAACTGGGGTTCCATCCAGACCTGGTGATTTATTTGCTTTCAAATGCTGGTGTAATAGTCTAGAAGGGGTCACACAAGTGTCTTATAAGCAATCTTCTTTGTAGAATGACTGAATTTTCCTGGTATCCTACCAATGAATCAAAATCTACCACCTGTTTTACCTATGATTGAGCCTATGTGATTATTCAGTTGCATATAACAACAAATTGATATAAGCTGAATTTTTGGTGATTGGTTGCAGTTGTGACTGATTTTGTAGTCATAGGATACTAGTTGTTTTTATCTTGTAAAGCTGTTTTACATTCCTGGACATTTGAACCAATTTGTCAATCTGTGCACCACCTTGAAATCTCATCAAGATCTACCTGAATATTTGAGCAGCTTTCCACAGCCATTATAGGCAACAAAATCATGTGCAAAATACTGTTGTCTTCAAGGTCATTAACACACAATGCGAGCAGCAAAGGAACTAACACACTTCCTTGTAGTATACCTTAAGTTACTTCTACATCTTTCATTGACTCTCTGTCCAAGATACCAGGATGCATCTTCCCAAACAAGAAATTTTGTTTGCTACCCCCATATAAGCATACCTTTGCAAGCCTTGATATGGTACTGAACCAAATGTATCTTGGAAGTCAAGAAATATAGCATCTGTCTGACTGCCTTTATATGTGGTTATCAGTTGTTAACAGAACCCGTGCTGGTTGGCCCACAGGAGATATTTCTGTTCAAGATACCATATTTGTTTGAATTGAAAATGTGCTCTAAGAGTATACTACACATATTTAATATTGGACAGTAGCTTTATGGATCACTTTGTCAGTCTTCTTGTAGATGGGTGTGCCCTGTGATTTCATCCAACTACTGGGCACAGTAGCATCTGTGGTGAATTGTGGTTAAAAGAGGGACTAACTCGTTCACAAATTCTAAACATAATCTGATAAGTTTTCCATCACACCCTGGAGCCTAATTCAATTTTAGCAATTCCAGATGTTACTTAACATTGCTGATACTAATATCTTTTTCACTCCTCTTGGCAGTGGTATAAGAATTAGACTGGGATAGTAATCCTGTATCTTCCTACAAAGGAATAGTTGAAAAGAGAATGAGACACTTGCTTTTTCTTTGCTAACCCCAGTTTCTGTTCCTGTGTTATCAATGAGTATCTGGATATTACTTTGATGCCATTGACAGCATTTATATGTACAAGTAACCAGTATTTCTACAGGTTTTGTGAAAGGTGTTTTGATAAGATTCTGCTATTGAAATCATTGAAGCCTTCATGCATTGCTCTTCAGACAGTGAGACACATTTCATTTAGCTGCTCTTGGATCTGTGCTTTGTAAAGAAACTACTACTACTGTGCAACAGATGTAAAAACAAAGGCAGTATATTCTAAAGTCATATCTGGTTACTCAGAATAACAAAAGCCATTATTTGAAATAAGCAAGAAGTTAAGTTAGAGATTTTAGATGATTTTATCAAAACATCAAGCCAATGAATATCATTGAGAGACAATTTACGTTGAATTGTAATGCAGAAAGAAATAAATTTTAAATAAAGTACTTAAAGTATGGGGTGTTGAATAACAAAGTTCTTCCATGTACATTAATAGCTAGACAGCTAATTCCATATGTTCCTGTGTTTATTGTTTCCAGTAGCAGCCAAAAACAGAACTTAGTACATTCTTCATTTAACTTTCACTACCAAGACAACTCCTGTTACATCTTAAAAGTTTAACAAATAATATGAGCTCAAAAATGTGATCTGGAGGTTTCTACATATTAACAAACACTGACCTGAGAATAACTGAGCTACAACTAACTTAACACTGTCAACAACTTAACTCTGCTGTACTGGTGAGCACAGCTGCCTCAAGCCTTTATAAATATGCAACATTGCTCTTTTATAATGTTGTTATTGAGACATGTACATAATTAAACTTGACGTTAAAACTTGTGGTTTTACAAAAGTTTAGGGTACTGAATTTTACCAAAAAGTACAAATACATTTAAAAGAAACAGAATTTTGATTTAATGTGTTCTTCTGTATATATTTTTAGAAAATGAGATTTGTAAACAGTTAATTCCTGAAGACTTTAAATTACTTTTTAATTATGCATTTACTTTAAATGCTAACATTCTGCACACTTTAAATTATCTGGTTGTGAAGTACATTATTGAACATAACTGAAATTACTGCTGTTATTTTGCAGTAATTTTATAGTGTCAATTTTACTTACTATATGTGTACTCCAAAATGAAAATAATGTGTGTTTGAATTCAGCAGCATTTGTAAACCCATACAGCAATAAACAAAGAATGCAAGATGCTAATAGTAGTTACAGGACATTACAGTATTTGTGATTTTGCATTGGATGTTAAACTAGATATTAAGGTCAAGTACTACACTAATCTGTTACCTAGCAATATCGTAGACAGTCCCTTTTACCGTGAACTGTTAAACTAGTTACATATTTATTTATGTGTGGTTACCTGTTTTTGTAAACTTCAGTCACAGTTCCTCTACATGCTGAAATTGAGAACTACAGGTTCAAGGTCCTTCTTAGAGATATGCCACTACTGCCTATTTATCTAAGGGGTCAGGTCTGTTTGTTTCACATTAGTCTTAATAAATTTCCATCATTAGTGGTCTTCCAAACTGTCTATAATTATGTTCATATGTATATTCTGCACACCATTGTGAAGTAAATGACGGAAGATGCTTCCCATTGTAACACTTATGAGGACTTCTTTCTGTTTAATTGATGTAAGGAGTGTGGCAAGTATGATTGCTTAAATGCCTCTGTGCAGACTGTAATTAGGCTGATCTTGTCTTTATAGTCCCTGTAGGAGCAGTAGAATAGAATAGAAACTTTATTGTCACATAACTTGTCATACACAATCAGATGATTGGGACATAGGTGACTCGTCAGTTTAAAGCTACTTTCTAATTGTAAGTATACAGAGTAATTACAGTTATTTTGTAATTTTAAGTACCACAAAATGATTTAAAATAATCATGTTGAGAATAAAGTAAAATTAAGAATAAGTATTTACTTACAGTACTTTTTAGCATGACAGAATAAAATGTAACATCAGGCACAGTTATTTGTGACAGTCAGTCATAAATTCTTCTACACTGTAATATTTACATGCTAGGTATTTTTTTAAATGATGTCCAAATTCTTCTGCTTCATAATTTTTAAATTTTTCATAGACTTTATTTCCCAGCCTCATACCCATATAGTAAGGTGTCTTCTCCAGCAGTTTTTGGCTATTAGTTGGTAATTTGTACTGATATTTATTTCTTGTTTCATAATCATGCTTTTAAACAGGTTATCCTCAAAAAGTTGTGGATTTAGTTTGTTGTTGTTGTTGTTGTGGTCTTCAGTCCTGAGACTGGTTTGATGCAGCTCTCCATGCTACTCTATCCTGTGCAAGCTTCTTCATCTCCCAGTACCTACTGCAACCTACATCCTTCTGAATCTGCTTAGTGTATTCATCTCTTGGTCTCCCTCTACGATTTTTACCCTCCACGCTGCCCTCCAATGCTAAATTTGTGATCCCTTGATGCCCCAGGACATGTCCTACCAACCGATCCATTCTTCTAGTCAAGTTGTGCCACAAACTTCTCTTCTCCTCAATCCTATTCAATACCTCCTCATTAGTTACGTGATCTACCCACCTTATCTTCAGCATTCTTCTGTAGCACCACATTTCGAAAGCTTCTATTCTCTTCTTGTCCAAACTGGTTATCGTCCATGTTTCACTTCCATGCATGGCTACACTCCATACAAATACTTTCAGAAACGACTTCCTCACACTTAAATCTATACTCGATGTTAACAAATTTCTCTTCTTCGGAAACGATTTCCTTGCCATTGCCAGTCTACATTTTATATCCTCTCTACTTCGACCATCATCAGTTATTTTACTCCCTAAATAGCAAAACTCCTTTACTACTTTAAGTGTCTCATTTCCTAATCTAATCCCCTCAGCATCACCCGATTTAATTTGACTACATTCCATTATCCTCGTTTTGCTTTTGTTGATGTTCATCTTATATCCTCCTTTCAACACACTATCCATTCCGTTCAACTGCTCTTCCAAGTCCTTTGCTGTCTCTGACAGAATTACAATGTCATCGGCGAACCTCAAAGTTTTTACTTCTTCTCCATGAATTTTAATACCTACTCCGAATTTTTCTTTTGTTTCCTTTACTGCTTGCTCAATATACAGATTGAATAACATCGGGGAGAGGCTACAACCCTGTCTCACTCCTTTCCCAACCACCGCTTCCCTTTCATGCCCCTCGACTCTTGTAACTGCCATCTGGTTTCTGTACAAATTGTAAATAGCCTTTCGCTCCCTGTATTTTACCCCTGCCACCTTCAGAATTTGAAAGAGAGTATTCCAGTTAACGTTGTCAAAAGCTTTCTCTAAGTCTACAAATGCTAGAAACGTAGGTTTGCCTTTTCTTAATCTTTCTTCTAAGATAAGTCGTAAGGTTAGTATTGCCTCACGTGTTCCAACATTTCTACGGAATCCAAACTGATCTTCCGCGAGGTCCGCTTCTACCAGTTTTTCCATTCGTCTGTAAAGAATTCGCCTTAGTATTTTGCAGCTGTGACTTATTAAACTGATAGTTTGGTAATTCTCACATCTGTCAACACCTGCTTTCTTTGGGATTGGAATTATTATATTCTTCTTGAAGTCTGTGGGTATTTCGCCTGTCTCATACATCTTGCTCACCAGATGGTAGAGTTTTGTCATGACTGGTTCTCCCAAGGCCATCAGTAGTTCTAATGGAATGTTGTCTACTCCTGGGGCCTTGTTTCGACTCAGGTCTTTCAGTGCTCTGTCAAACTCTTCACGCAGTATCTTATCTCCCATTTCATCTTCATCTACATCCTCTTCCATTTCCATAATATTGTCCTCAAGTACATTGCCCTTGTATAAACCCTCTATATACTCCTTTCACATTTCTGCCTTCCCTTCTTTGCTTAGAACTGGGTTGCCATCTGAGCTCTTGATATCCATACAAGTGGTTCTCTTCTCTCCAAAGGTGTCTTTAATTTTCCTGTAGGCAGTATCTATCTTACCCCTAGTGAGACAAGCCCCTACATCCTTACATTTGTCCTCTAGCCATCCCTGCTTAGCCATTTTGCACTTCCTGTCGATCTCATTTTTGAGACGTTTGTATTCCTTTTTGCCTGCTTCATTTACTGCATTTTTATATTTTCTCCTTTCATCAATTAAATTCAATATTTCTTCTGTTACCCAAGGATTTCTATTAGTCCTCGTCTTTTTACCTACTTGATCGTCTGCTGCCTTCACTACTTCATCCCTCAGAGCTACCCATTCTTCTTCTACTGTATTTCTTTCCCCCATTCCTGTCAATTGTTCCCTTATGCTCTTCCTGAAACTCTCTACAACCTCTGGTTTTTTCAGTTTATCCAGGTCCCATCTCCTTAAATTCCCACCTTTTTGCAGTTTCTTCAGTTTCAATCTGCAGTTCATAACCAATAGATTGTGGTCAGAGTCCACATCTGCCCCTGGAAATGTCTTACAATTTAAAACCTGGTTCCTAAATCTCTGTCTTACCGATATATAATCTATCTGATACCTTTTAGTATCTCCAGGATTCTTCCAGGTATACAACCTTCTTTTATGATTCTTGAACCAAGTGTTAGCTGTGATTAAGTTATGCTCTGTGCAAAATTCTACAAGGCGTCTTCCTCTTTCATTTCTACCCCCCAATCCATATTCACCTACTATGTTTCCTTCTCTCCCTTTTCGTACTGACGAATTCCAGTCACCCATGACTATTAAATTTTCATCTCCTTTCACTACCTGAATAATTTCTTTTATCTCATCATACATTTCTTCAATTTCTTCATCATCTGCAGAGCTAGTTGGCATATAAACTTGTACTACTGTAGTAGGCATGGGCTTTGTGTCTATCTTGGCCACAATAATGCGTTCACTATGCTGTTTGTAGTAGCTAACCCGCACTCCTATTTTTTTATTCATTATTAAACCTACTCCTGCATTACCCCTATTTGATTTTGTGTTTATAACCCTGTAATCACCTGACCAAAAGTCTTGTTCCTCCTGCCACCGAACTTCACTAATTCCCACTATATCCAACTTTAACCTATCCATTTCTCTTTTTAAATTTTCTAACCTACCTGCCCGATTAAGGGATCTGACATTCCACACTCCGATCCGTAGAACGCCAGTTTTCTTTCTCCTGATAACGATGTCCTCTTGAGTAGTCCCCGCCCGGAGATCCGAATGGGGGACTACTTTACCTCCGGAATATTTTACCCAAGAGGACGCCATCATCATTTAATCATACAGTAAAGCTGCATGTCCTCGGGAAAAATTTACGGCTGTAGTTTCCCCTTGCTTTCAGCCGTTCACAGTACCAGCACAACAAGGCCGTTTTGGTTTAGAAAACTTAATTGTCTCATAGATAGAGAGGCCAGTAACAATCATAAGATCAAGGGCCGTGAACAGAGGTCTACACGATTGTCTTTTTTCTGCACCTACCATGACTCTAATGATTTTTTTGTGTAGCCTAAAGACTCTCTGTAAGTTTGTTTTCTCTGAGCCCCAAAACATTATACCATACCTAATCACAGATACAAAATATACATGTTATAAAACTTTTTTGAATGGTGTTCGTATTATACTGCTTGTAACATTCATTGCAAATATTAGACTATTTGGACGGTGACACATGGCATCTACATGGTCTGATTTCTCATCCAGGCCTCAATTTCAGCCAGGGACTGCTGAAGATGACTATTTAAATTTTCACTTTTCTTGCAACAAATTATTGCTGTAGAGTCATCCGCATAAAGAATAGTGTCTGAATTTATGTTAGTCGGCAGGTAATTTATATAATACAAGAACAATATTTGGCTAAGGATAGATCCTTGTGGCACACTTTGTTCTGTCTTTTTCCAACTTGAGAAGACACTCTTACAGTTTCTTTTATTACTATTCTTTGTTTCCTGTTTAATAGGTATGATGACATCCATCTCTGTGAATTTTCACTAAAACCATATGCTTGTAGCTTGTGAAGGAGTAGTTTGTGATGTACTGTGTCAAGGGCTTTACTTAGGTCACAAAAGATGCCCGA
Organism: Schistocerca nitens; assembly: GCF_023898315.1. NCBI lineage: Eukaryota > Metazoa > Arthropoda > Insecta > Orthoptera > Acrididae > Schistocerca > Schistocerca nitens. The sequence continues at coordinate 825,726,900 of NC_064614.1, forward strand.
TACATTCATATTTTTATCTAGACTACTACTAATTTTTGTAATAACTTCATTAATGGCTTGCACAGTGCAGTGTCTTCTTTGGAAACCATGCTGATTGTTCTGGATAATATTATGCAGATTATTATAGTTAACTATCTGTTTCCATGCAGCTCATTCTAATATTTTGGAAAATATTTTTAACAATGAGATTGGTCAGTATGAAAGGGATTGTTGTATATTTCCAAATGCCCCACTTAAAGCTTTTTCTTGACACTTTGTCAGCAGGTTTTTGGGAGATAGTTGATACCTATCTTAAAATGTGTAAAATGTGTACAATTTCAGGCTTTTCAGCATCTCCATGACACCCTTACATGGGTCAACTAACCTGTCACCATTTGTGCTGCCTTCTTTGTTTAAGTTCAGTATGCCCACTCAATCCTATTTGGTATGGGTCCCATTCTTGAGCAGTATTCTAGGATGGATCCCATGAATATTCTGTAAACAATATCTGCGCATACAGATTGCATAACTAGTGAACCAAAGTCTGCCACTCGCTGCACATACCACTGATCCCCACTGTCTGTTCTAAGTTACTGATACTGATACTGGTTACAAATTCACTGGCGAAGTACTGAGCATGGGATACAGTGACCATGATGCTCAGCTACTGAGCGTTGACATGGAAAATAGTAAAATCAGCCCCAAAAAAGTATTTCAAAGAAACTTTTCAGATGGCAATATTAGGATTTTTAACTTCCTATTAGCTAAGGAAAATTGGGACAGTGTTTACATGCAAACAACTGTTGATAATATGTTCTTAAGCTTCCATAACACCTTCCTTTATTACTTTAATACAGCATTTCCTTTTGAAACAAAAACTTCAAGCAATCAAAATAGAAAGTCGTGGGTAACCAAAGGAATCAAAATTTCTAGTGAGAGAAACAGATTTCTCCAATATTGCTCCAAAAAATACATAGTCACTGAAGAATTTTCTGACTATTGTAAAACCTACAAAAAAACTTATCTTAGAGTGATTAGACAGGCAAAACTTTTATGGAATGATAATTTCATAAGAAACTCTTCAAACAAAATGAAAGCTATGTGGAAAGTTATTAAAAAAGAAACTTGTAGTTCAACACCTAAAAAGGAAAACATTTCTCTAACACTTAATGACTCTAAGGTCACAGATCCATACACAGTTGTAAACAAGTTCAATGAATATTTCACCTCACTAGCAGAAGATCTCATTCAGGCAAACTGCAAGGTATCGTTCTTCAATTCCACCAATACGTCAAACAGCACTAATGCTACAATGTTTGTTTATGAAACAAACCCTGATGAAATTATGAACATAATAAAATTGTTACACAATAAAATCTCTAGTGGCTATGATGAAGTACCTGACCTCATATTAAAGGTGTGTGCTCCCCATATAGTAAAGCCATTATCAACCATCTACAACCAATCATTAAAAACTGGCATTTTTCCAGATGCTCTCAAAATAGCTAAAGTCTCACCATTACTAAAGAAAGGTTCCCCGGATTTAGTATCCAATTATAGACCATTATCCATATTAAGCATCTTTTCAAAAATCCTGGAAAAACTTTTTTATGACAGGCTTATAAATTTCATAAAAAACCACGCACCAATCAACATTCAACAACATGGTTTTAGTAAATCTTTATCCACCCAGACAGCAATTTTTGAACTGTTGGACCACATACTGAAATCAATTGACCAACATAATATAGCTGCAGGTATCTTCTTAGATCTCTCTAAAGCCTTTGACGTACTAGATCATAAAATACTGCTTGCTAAATTGGAAAGAAGAGGAATAAGAGGAGTGGCTCACAACTGGCTATGCTCTTACCTACAAAACCGCAGACAGAAGGTATCACTTCAATACGATATTAATGTACAGAATAAAATAAATAACACAGTTTTCCTCTCGGAGGAAAGAACAATAAGATATGGTGTTCCCCAGGGTTCTGTTCTAGGGCCATTACTTTTCCTCATTTACATAGATGATCTTGTTGAACGTATGAGCCCACAAAAAACTATCCTGTTTGCTGATGATACAAGCATAGTGTTGACTGGATCTAGCCCTGAATCCCTTCAGACAATATCTGATAACTCTATGGAAAAACTTTCTGAGTGGTTTAACAAAAATGGCCTAATTGTTAATAGTGGGAAAACTGTATGTATCAACTTCCATCTAATTCCCACATCCAGTCAAAAAACTATCCAAGTAAAGTTAAATAACGATAAAATTGAAAATGTAAATGCAACAAAATTTTTGGGTCTATGGGTCCAACAAAATTTAAAATGGGACACACATATAAACAACTTATCAAAGAAACTCTCATCATTGTGCTATGGACTAAGAATACTAAAATCTACTACAAGTAAATCCACACTAATGCAAGCATACCATGCGCAGTTCCACTCATTGCTCCGCTATGGAATCATCTTTTGGGGAAATTCAACTCACAGCACAAATATATTTAAACTACAAAAAAGAGCACTGAGGATAATCTGTGGCCTCAAAAAGCTGGAATCCTGTAAATGTCAATTTATAAAACTTAATGTTCTAAGCATCCCATCCCTATTCATTCAAGAAACAATCCTATTCACCAGGGAATACATCTCAAGAACAGGCAAATTAATCCGAAACAATGATATACACGCTCATTATACCAGAGGGCAATCTAATATCCATCAATTTTTTTCAAGGACATCATCATACCAAAACTATATAACGCATCTGGGTGTCGTATTACACAATAAAATTCCAGAACAAATAAAAACTGCTCCAGATCCAATATTTAAAAATAAACTAAAGGCATTTCTGACAAAGCACTGTTTCTATTCAGTACAAGAATTCCTGGAAATGAAAAATTATAGAGTTCCTTTGTAAAATACTGTGATTAGAGTAAAACATTCTGTAGGCAAAATAATAACCTAATTTCTACTATACACAACTGTGTTTCAGTTTCACTTCCCAAAATTTTTCAACTCGCTTTTGAATGTACAAGTACACATTCTATTAGTATTAAAACTTAACTGTCTGTGAAATCTCAATGTTAATTTCATGTTTAATGTAGTTTTTAAATGACATTGTCCTTCTGTTGTGTTTCCAGTTGACATTTTCACTATTCTGTAATCTCAGTGATTATCTGTGTAAATTTAAAGTAGCACTACATTGCCTACATGTTTCTTAGTTCCCCATGTAAATTGTTTGTATTCTCTGTATGTGAAGTTACTATATTCATCAACGAACAATTTTGTGTACATTTTTTTAAATGGCAGTCCATTGCCTATTTTTTTTCTCCAAACTACATATTTGTTAAGAAAAATGACTTGTCCTATATCATGTGTACTTTGTACAATATGTGATCCACAGGATGAATAAATAAATAAATAAATAAATAAGTGGTTTTCAGAAAAAGCATTTATATTGTTCAACAGGTTGTCTTCTCACACCCACCACTTCCTAAACTGTAATTGTGACAATAAGTTGTTGGTTGATTAAAGCCTCCTGCAATATTTACAATATGATTGGGGTACATTCTTGCAAGCGAGCTGACGTTATCTCTAAAGTTTTCATTTATACCTGGGGATTAGTCTGATGGTCAATAGAACGACACATTATAAGTTCATGCCCAGTCTTTGGTACTGAGTGTTGCCAAAAAAGCCTTGTTTGCAGCTGCAGTTTTTGTCTTCATGGATTTGTGTTTCACATCTACTGTAACAGGAAAACCACCTCCACTTTCCATTAGTCTATCCTTTTGATGTACATTTGGATTTTGTCCAGATATCTCACCGAAGTCAGTTTAAAGTATTGGCTATCATTCTTGTCATTCTGTACCTAGTATTATGTGAGCTCCACTCCTTTTTAGGGGGTCTTAAAACTGTGTGACTTTATTTCAAACGTATTAGCAGTGAATCACTGGAATTTTAATAATCTCACCTGTGGGTCTTATACTAATACTTTGGGGTCCAGTGCAGCCATTATCTGGACTGGACAGAAAGTCGCCAAATAAAAAACACTTGCATGCATCCCAGATATCACCAGCTACCTGGCTAGCAGCCTCTGATACTTGACCAGCTCTCAACCCTGTGGCACAAATCGCTCAGAACCAGGGAGCCATGTTCAGTCCTAGGGGCAATAGTGCAGATTGTGAGCTTAGTTGAAATTCTACAAGCAGAGTTGTACTTCTCTGTTTTCTCTACCAGTATGATCGTAAGACCGATATGAATCCAACATTCATTTCAATGTATACCACAATCCACAGCTGGTTACATCTTGCCCTTTCAGTGGCATATTGGACAGCTTCTTTATTTTCATTAAGACCCCCTAGACATACTCACCGGTGCATTATGTGATTCCTTTTATGGCTTTGTGCCACTTCACTGAGAGTGCATAGATAGGAATAGATCTCAAAAATTCTTAGAACAATAAAAGAATTTACTGCTTATATAAAATCTTGTAAAGAGGAAGTACTTTGCAAAGTTCAGCATCACTTTCAATCTTGTTTGTGTGTCTGTTGTGTGAGAGGTTACCTCTGCTCCTTCCATTACGTGTGTTCCATCCAGGACTATCTGTTTATGAAAATAATCACATCTAAAAAAATTGTTTCCTACTACAGAAAAAATATTTGCTCATTTATTTCATTAGTTAATTTTAATAGGTAAGTTAATCTTATCTGCCTGGTACACCATCTTAATTTTTCATAATGCGTGGCCTTCTTGCTTGTATATTTTTCACAGAATTTGAAGGTTTATGGATTACTCATGTTTATTGTTTCAGAAACTTCTGGATGATAATGGCAGACCACAGCATCTTTCTTCGGGGATAGTGACGCATTTACATTATCATGAACCAGGGAATCTTGTTTTTGCGTATCTGTTGCGGAGTGGACTTCTACACAATATATGTGTTACTGAAAAAGATGGGAGTATATCAAAAGAAACACAACTAAATGTTGTTCTCTTGATGGCTCATCTCTTCACTCACAAACGTTTACATCCTGCAATGCTTAAGAATAGGTATTGCAATTCTGTTGTGAAACTAAACGATTTACCAACTGAAGTTGTTGAGGTAAAGTATTTTTATCCTGTTGGTTTTATATCTCATCTTATGATCTGTAAGTAGAAAATGAGTTTGTACCATATATAAATTTACTCTATGCTCTTCTTAATTTTTAAATGAACTAAAATTGAAGGCATATAACAAATTTTTAAATTTTTTACTTTCTGAAGTTTAGAGAGATTTTAATGAGCTGATTGGTAACTAGCTATTCTTCTGTTCAGTTTCACACTTTTGACTAAATCAATTAATTTCCAAAATCAAACAGAAGTCACTGGATCAAATTTTGGACATCAGGGCAGAAAATGATAATGAAGTCTCATTTATAATTCTTGGTGGTTAAAGCTATAGTTCTTTTTATTTCTCTGTGTACAGATGCACATGAAAGAAAATGCTCTTTTAAGTTTTTCCTGCCTTGAAGGACAAGTACTTGAAATGTAGATTCTGTATGAGGTAGATAACTAGTGCAGTGCAATAAAGGACACTGGTTATTATTGTCAGCATTTATGTCATATAATCACCATTAGAAAAAATATGTACAGGGTGTTAAAAAAGTGTTAAAATATTATGGAATGTAGTAGCATTCTGCAAAAGCAGAAAAGTGCAATAAACATGGATTCAGAAACCTGTTCCTTCTGAAATCTGAACACTTGTGCTTAGGAGGCACTGAAAGACATTTTGTTCATGTTAGTGTGTGTTGCTGTACAGTGAATTACTCACAACTCTGGTTATGTGTTGTGATATCTGACCTACTTAAATAAATGGGTTCATTTTTTGTTTACTGTCACTGTGCTGTTTGTATATAAAAATGGCTGAGTACATTTTCTTTTCTCTTTTTCACATCTTGTTATCCACGGAACTGTACTATTCCATAAGAGATGTTGAGATATGATTGTCCACAATTTTTCAGCTAATGGTAATAGCCTGTGAGCTCATGCCCCCTGTGCCGAAAAATATCCATATCATAGAATACCAACAGGTAAGCTGTTTGGCTGAATTTTCCAGCATCTTAGGGCACAGCTCCTCAAGCACCCCACAAGGTAAATGGTTTAAGACTTTCTGAATTTGTCTGCCTGATATATTTAGTGATTAGAAATCGTGGAACCTGCACATTAACAGATGGCATCAGCAGAACATGTGAGTCATCTTATTGTCTGAGCAATACTTCACTAACATTTGCTGTATCCGCACTAGGTTCATCACATCCAGACCCTAAGGCCTCAAGACGAATATGGAAGTTTGCAGTTCTTCCAAAAGATGTTGCAAAAGTGTTGTGTTAACCTAATATTTTATTTACTGATGAGTTGAAGTTCACAAGAGGTGGTGTCACGAATTCTCATAATCATCTTGTGTGGTCTGATGAAAATCCCCTTGCAATCACAGAAAGAGATTACCAGCACTATTTCTCAATCAACAAAATGGCAGGTGATGTTAATGGCAGATTAATAGGGTCATATATGGTACCCCATGATTTAAATTGGGTTCATTATACCTTTTTCAGTAATATATTACATTGGTATATGAAATACCATGTCAGCTAAGATTACAGATGTACGTCCACAGAATCTCTTGTCATGGCTTTGCATCTCCACCTGCGATTCAACTATTTAGGTGAGGACACTTTCCAGGGTATGTCATCTTCTTCCGTTGTCTCCTGTCCTCTTTCGCCCCCATGACAATATTGGATTTCTCTGCACCCAATATCCAGCACAGTTGCCGGTCCATTGTGGTGGGGCTGTTATCATGTACCCATTTGGTGGTAGCCCCCTGACAACACAGGGATCGCACTGCTGATGCCTGAGCTATAAACTCCCCACGTATGCCAAGGAGTAGATGCCTGTTTTCCTGGGGCATCAAGACTCCTGGCAACAGCCAGCATGCCAGTTGGCCTTTGCTGTGGCTGGGTGGCACACCTGGGGAGAGCCCCTGATCGGAGTGGGTAGCATCTGGGTGGATGATTTGCAATGAAGCAGACTAAGTCAACTCTTGCTGGTGACCGTATGGCACCCGCAGTCTCTAAGAAGTGCAAGACAGAATACAATGTTGACAGGTATGACCCTAAATCGTTACCCTCCCTCACTACACCATGGGAGGAACACAGAGCTACAGAATGGAGAGAGCCATATTCGCCTCGGTTTTTATTCTGTAGCAGAACCGATGGGGGCTCCTTTCTACCTACGAAGCCTCAGTTTTTCATTGAACGCCTTGAGGATAAGTTTGGAGAAGTGACAGCGCTGTCCAAGATGTGAAATGGCATAGTCTTGAATCTTGATTCATACAGCATCCAGAGCCCAATCCCGAGCATTACTTGCCTGTGACAAACTGGGTGATATTTCTGTTTCTGTCACTCCCCGTAAAAGCCTCAACTTGGTCCAGGGGATTATTTTCCATCGTGACCTCCTCTTGCAGTCTGACAACGAGCTCTGCACCAATTTAGAATGGTGGGGTCTTCATTTCATCTGGCACGTTTACAGGGGACACAAAGACAACAGGGTTGCCACCAGTGACTTCATCTTGGCTGTTGAGGGTGATTCATTGCCTGAAAAGGTCAAGGTGATGGTTGAGAGCTGTGACATTAAACCATACGCACTTTCCCCTATGTGGTGCTTTAAGTGCTGGAAGTTTGGGCACATGTCAAAGCACCTACTTCGGGAGTGAGGCCCCCCCCCCCTCCCAAATGCAGGGGACATTGGTCCCCTCCCCCATGCTAGAGAAGCAACAGCATCCTCCTGCTCCTCTCGTGCAGAAGGGGTCCCTTGGGGCCCTCTCTTCTAAGGTCTCCACTACTGCCACAGTGGACAATCGCCAGTGGAGCCAAAAGCTGCTGGACGAAGAGCTTCATAGTCTTCCTCCATGTCTGAAGCTGCTTCGGAGAAATCTTCCCAGCAAGCTCCTAAAGAGAAGTGAGAGATCAAGCAAACTAAGAAGAAGTCTGCTAAGAAACAGGACCCTCTGGTGGCCCCAAAACCACCACTCCCTATCAATTCTGCATCTGAGGATGCAGTGGGGATCTACATCTGCATCTGCATCTACAGTGTTACTCTGCAATTCACACTTAAGTGCCTGGTAGAGGGTTCATCAAACCATTTTCATACTACTTCTCTACCATTCCCCTCTTGAATGGCGCGTGGGAAAAAGGAATGCCTAAATCTTTCTGTTCGAGCTCTAATTTCTCTTATTTTATTATGATGATCATTTCTCCCTATGTAGGTGGGTGTCGACAAAATATTTTCACTTTCAGAAGAGAAAGTTGGTGATTGAAATTTCATAAATAGATCTCGCCGCAAAGAAAATGGCCTTTGTTTCAGTGACTGCCACCCCAAATCATGTATCAAATGTCCTCCGTCAGTCCTACCTGGTAAGGATCCCATACTGCACAGCAATATTCCAGCAAAGAACGGACAAATGTAATGTAGGCTGTCTCTTTAGTGGGTTTGTCGCATCTTCTAAGTGTTCTGCTAACGAAGCGCAGTCTTTGTTTCGCCTTTCCCACAATATTATCTATGTGTTCTTTCCAATTTAAGTTGCTCGTAATTGTAATTCCTTGGTATTTAGTCAAATTGACAGCCCTTAGATTTGGACGATTTATCGTATACCCAAAATTTAATGGATTTCTTTCAGTACCCATGTGGATGACCTTGCACTTTTATTTGTTTAGTGCTAATTGCCACTTTTCGCAACATACAGAAATTCTCTCTAGATCACTTTGTAATTGGAATTGATTATCTGATGATTTTACTAGATGGTAAATTACAGCATCATCTGCAAACAATCTAAGGGGGCTGCTCAGATTATTACCTAGATCATTTATATAAATCAGGAACAGCAGAGGGCCTATGACACTACCTTGCAGAATGCCAGATATCACTTCTGTTCTCCTCGATGATTTACCGTCTATCACTACGAACTGTGACCTCTCTGAGAGGATATCACGAATCCAGTCACACAACTGAGACGATACTTCATATGCATGCAATTTGATTAATAGTCGCTTGCGAGGAATGGTATCAAAACCTTTCTGGAAACCTAGGAATATGGAATCGATCTGAGATCCCTTGTCAGCAGCACTCATTACTTCATGGGAATAAAGAGCTAGCTGTGTTGCACAAGAACAATATTTTCTGAATCCGTGTTGGTTATGTTCAATAAGTCATTTTCTTCAAAGTGATTCCTAGTGTTCGAGTACAGTATATGCTCCAAAATCCTACTGAAAATTGAGGTCAGTGAGTAATTCATTGAGTTACTCCTATTTCCTTTCTTGACTATTGGTGTGACCCTTGCTACTTTTCCAGTCTTTAGTAACAGATCTTTCGTCAAGTGAGCAGTTGTATATGATTGCTAAGAAAGCAATCATATACAACCGCTCACTTGACGAAAGGTCTGTGCAGACCTGGATCTCACTGATACCTCATCCACCATAGAAATGGCTAAAAATACTTAGAGGCAGCAGGTGACCCTGAGGCATATCCTGCCTCCTCGCGTGCTTCACGCCTACCAAGCCTCACGATAACGTCATCCTCCAGTGGAATTGCGGAGGTTTTTTCCACCACCTGGCTGAGCTATGGCAACTCTTACATTTTACACCTTCTTTCTGCATTGCCCTTCAGAAAACCTGGTTCCCGGCAATCTGGACCCTTGCCCTCCGCAGTTAAGGGATATTACAGGAACTGTGGTGACTATAATAGAGTGCCAGGTGGAGTTTGTGTCTATGTCCTGAACTCAGTATGCAGTGAACCTATGCCCCTTCAAACCCCTCTGGCTGTCAGGATTTGGACGACACAGGAAATAACTGTCTGCAACATATATATCCTCCAGATGGTGCAGTATCCCTGAACACATTGGATGCACTGATTTATCAACTCCCTAAACCTTTCCTACTTTTGGGAGATTTTAATACTCATAACCCCTTGTAGGGTGGCACAGTTCTTACTGGGCAAGGCAGAGATGTCGAAAATTTAGTGTCACAACTCGACCTCTGCCTCTTAAATACTGGGGCCGCCACACATTTCAGTGTGGCACATGCCACAAGTTTGGCCATTGATATCTTGGTTCGCAGACCTGACCTTCTCCCATCTCTCCACTGGAGAGCACATGATGACCTGTATGCTAGTGACCAGCTCCCCACCTTCCTGTCAGTGCCCCGGTGTCATGCCCATGGCCGCCTGCCCAGATGGGCTTTAAACAAGGCGGACTGGGAAACTTTCACCTCTGCTGTCACCGTTGAATCTCCCTCACACAGTAACATCAATATGGTGGTTGAGCAGGTAACTACAGTGATCATTACTGTGGTGGAAAACGCAATCCCTCGTTCTGTAGGGTTGCCCCAGTGAAAGACAGTCCCTTGGTGGTTGCCGGAAGTCGCTGAGGGAATTAAGAAGTGTCGGCAAGCTCTACAGTGGCACCCTTCCCTGGAGCACCTCATAGCCTTTAAATGGCTCTGTGCCCCTGTACGCCAGCTTATCAAAAGGCAGAAACAGGAATGTTGGGAGAGGTACGTGTCTACCATTGGGTGCCATACGTCACCTTCCCAAGTGTGGGCAAAGATCGAACAAGTTTTTGGGCATCAGACCCCAGCAGGTGTTCCTGGTGTTAATATAAATGGCGTGTTATCTACCGACGCAAATGTGATTGCCGAGCACTGTGCTGTGCATTATGCTCGCGCCTCTGCATCGAAGAATTACCCCCCAGCCTTTTGCACTCTCAAATGGCGGATGGAAGAGAAAGTTCTCTTCTTTACTACATGCCACAGTGGACCCGATAACACCCCATGTACAGAGTGGGAGCTCCTCAGTGCCCTTGCACATTGCCCCAACACAGCTCCTGGGCCCGATCAGATCCACAGTCAGATGATTATTCATCTCTCGTCAAGTGACATCTCCTCACGATCTTCAACCAAATCTGGTGCGATGGCATCTTTCAATTGCAATGACAGGAGAGCACCATCATACCAGTGCTCAAACCCAGAAAAAACATGTTTGATGTGGATAGCTATTGGCCCAACAGCCTCACCAACTTTCATTGTAGGCTGCTGCAACGTATGGTGTGTCGGTGGTCTGGTTGGTTCCTGGAGTCACGTAGCATACTGCCTCCGTGCCATGGTGGCTTCTGCCTGGGTCTCTCTACCACTGATAATCTTGTGTCCCTTGAATCTGCCATCCGAATAGCCTTTTCCAGATGCCAACACCTTGTTGCCATCTTTTTTTATTTACAAAAAGCATATAACATGACCTGGCGACATCATATGCTTGGCACATTATACCAGTGGGGTATCTGGTGCCCGCTCCAATTTTTATCCAGAATTTCCTGTCACTTCATATTTTCCGTGTCCAAGTTAGTGCCTCCCATAGTTCCCCCCATATCGAGAGGAATTGGTCCCACAGGACTCTGTATTGTGTGTATCTCTATTTTTAGTTACCATTAACAGTCTAGTAGCAGCTTTAGGGCTGTCCATCTCACCCTCTCTGTATGCAGATGACTTCTGCGTTTTGTACTGTTCCACTAGTACTGGTGTTGTTGAGCGGTGCCTACAGGGAGCCATCCACAAGGCGCAGTCATGGGCCCTAGCCCACGGCTTTCAGTTTTCGGCCACAAAGTCATGTGTTTCGAATATAATGAATTTCCTTGAGACAGAGAAATTGCTGTCCATGCATCAGCATGGCTTTAGAAAGCATTGCTCCTGCGAAATGCAATTCGCCCTTTTTTCACACGATATCTCGCGAACCATGAATGAAGGGTATCAGACGGATGCCATATTCCTTGACTTCCGGAAAGCGTTTGACTCGGTGCCCCACTGCAGACTCCTAACTAAGGTACGAGCATATGGGATTGGTTCCCTAGTATGTGAGTGGCTGAAAGACTTCTTAAGTAGTATAACCCAGTACGTTGTCCTCGGTGGTGAGTGTTCATCGGAGGTGAGCGTATCATCTGGAGTGCCCCAGGGAAGTGTGGTAGGTCCGCTGTTGTTTTCTATCTACATAAATGATCTTTTGGATAGGGTGGATAGCAATGTGCGACTATTTGCTGATGATGCTGTGGTGTACGGGAAGGTGTCGTATTGAGTGACTGTAGGAGGATACAGGATGACTTGGACAGGATTTGTGATTGGTGTAAAGAATGGCAGCTAACTCTAAATATAGATAAATGTAAATTAATGCAGATGAATAGGAAAAAGAATCCCATAATGTTTGAATACTCCATTAATAGTGTAGTGCTTGACACAGTCACGTTGATTAAATATGGGCGTAACATTGCAGAGCGATGTGAAGTGGGACAAGCATGTAATGGCAGACAGTCATCTTCGGTTCATTGGTAGAATTTTGGGAAGATGTGGTTCATCTGTAAATGAGACGGCTTATAAAACTCCAATACGACCTATTCTTGAGTACTGCTCGAGCGTTTGGGATCCCTATCAGGTCGGATTGAGAGAGGACATAGAAGCAATTCAGAGGCGGGCTGCTAGATTTGTTACTGGTAGGTTTGATCATAACGCGAGTGTTACGGAAATGCTTCAGGAACTCAGGTGCGAGTCTCTAGAGGAAAGGAGGCGTTCTTTTCGTGAATTGCTACTGAGGAAATTTAGAGAACCAGTATTTGAGGCTGACTGCAATACAATTTTACTGCCGCCAACTTACATTTCGCAGAAAGACCACAAAGATAAGATAAGAGAGATTAGGTCTCTTACAGAGGCAAATAGGCTGTCATTTTTCCCTCATTCTGTTTGGGAGTGGAACAGGGAGAGAAGATGCTAGTAGTGGTACGAGGTACCCTTCGCCGTGCACAGTATGGCGGATTGCAGAGTATGTATGTAGATGAAGATGTAGATGTTATGCACTTCTGAGAGCATCGTACCATTCATCTGGAACCAGAACTTTACCTTCCTGACGATCCCCTCACTGTAGTGGAGACGTATCAATTTTTAGGACTGGTTTTTGAGGCCCAATTGACTTGGCTTCCTCACCTTCGTCAGCTTAAGCAGAAGTGCTGGCAGCATCTCAATGTCCCCGCTGCCTTAGCAACACCAACTGGGGTGCAGATCGCTCTACACTGCTGCAGCTATACGGAGCCCTTGTTAAATCCCGCCTTGACTATGGTAGTCTGGTTTATGGTTCGGTGGCGCCCTCAGTATTGCGTTTACTCGACTCAGTGCACCACTGTGGCTTTCAACTAGCGATGGGAGCTTTTAGGATGAGTCCAATGACCAGCATCCTTGCGGAGGCTGGAGTTCCTCCATTGCAGGTCAGGCTTGCACAACTGCTTTCCAGTTATATTGCACATGTTCCTAGTTCTCCTGCGCATCCAAATTACTGTCTCCTTTTCCCACCAATGGTGGTTCATCTCCCTCATCGGCGGCCTAGGTCAGGGGTTACAATTGCAGTTACGTCCAGTCCCTTGTGTCTGAACTGGAGTCCTTGCTATTCCACCTATACTTGAGGTCTAATCGCGTACACCTAGGCTGCAGCTTCTCCTGGAGCTTTCACATTTTCCAAAGGACTCTGTTCACCCTGCGGCTCTTCACTGTCACTTCATCTCGATTCTTGACATGTACCGAGGCCATTAAGTGATTTACACTGACAGCTGGATGGCTGATGGTCATGCCGGCTTCGCATATGTCCATGGAGGACATATTGAAGAGCACCCTTGCCTGACAGATGCAGTGTTTTCACTGCAGAGCTGGTGGCTATATTTCGTGCTCTTGAGCACATCTGCTCATGCCCAGGCGAGTCATTTCTCCTGTGTACTGACTCCTCGAGCACCCTACAAGCTATCAACCAGTGCTACCCTCGTCATCCTTTGGTAGCAACCATCCAGGAGCCCATCTGTGCCCTGGAACGGTCCGGTGGTTCAGTGGTGTTCTTGTGGACCCCAGGACACATCGGAATCCCAGGCAATGAACTTGCTGACAGGCTGGCCAATAAGGCTACACGGAAACTGCTTAAGGAGATCGGCATTCCAATAACTGACCTGCGTTCGTCTTTACGTCGCCAGGTTTTTCGGTTTTGGGAGACAGAATGGCAAAGTCTCAGTACACACAACGAACTGCGTGCCATTAAGGAGACTACGAATGTGTGGCAGTCCTCCATGTGGGCCTCCCACAGGGACTCTGTGGTTCTCTGCCAGCTCCGCATTGGTCATGCTTAGGTGACGCATGGCTATCTTCTGCACCTTGAAGACCCACCTCAGTGTCGATTGAGTGCCCGGTTGACAGTGGCCCATATTCTGGTGCACTGTCCCACTTCGACTGCTCTGCAACGAAATCTTCAGTTACTGGACTCATTGCCACAAATTTTATCTGGCAACGCCTCATCAGCTAATTTAGTTTTACATTTTATTCGTGAGGGTGGGTTTAATCATTTGATCTAAGTTTTAGCGCATGTCCTTTGTCCCTCTGTGTCCTCCGCCTTAGTGCTTTTAGGGTGGAGGTTTTAATGTATTGCAGAGTGGCTGGCTTCTCCTTTTTATTCTCATGGTCAGCTATCCATGGTAATCTGTTTTGTCATTTTAATCTCTTCTATCTGTTTTTTGCTTTCTGTGGTTTTCTTCTACCCTTTTTTCGTTTGATGTGTTGGTTGTCCTTCTGTCGTTCTTGTGGTTTTTCCTTTCTCTCCATTTTGTGTTGTCAGTCTTGCTTGTTTTATTCTCACCCTTGTGGCATTGTCTTATTCAGAACAAGGGACCGATGACCTAGCTATTTGCTCCCTTCCCCCATCTTTTAAACCAACAAACCAACCAACCAGCAGCTCAAATGTGTAGCAGTCTTTTGGTTCTGCCTATCTGCTACTCATATCCTCCTCTACATGGCAAGTAGAAGTCTATCCTTTTCATAATATTGTCATATTGTAGAAAATATGACATTTGTAAAAAAAATTCCAATTAAGTATTTCATGTTTTTTTGAATCAACAAATGTAGTTCATTTCTATTATCAACTACTTATACATTTTCTTTTAAGCACACTATTCTGAGATTTCAAATTGGGCACTTAACACTTATTTCGTTCTCCTTTTTTTCTGAAATACCAATAGATCAACTTCAATTTGATAAAGTAAATAATATTTGCAGAATAGAGCACTTGATTGCAACATATTTTAACTCACTGGTCTTGAATCTGAATTGACTTATCTTCCCTTTATGTATAAATACAAAATACAATGAATTGTTTCATTCAGCAGATGGATAAATGCTTTCTCTTTCTTTAGATTAGGTTATATAATTTAATTACAATAGTTAGTGGTTCATTTTTTAAAAATTTTTACAATAAATAAAAATGACTGACTATATGACGTGGCCGCCATCTTGTAGCTGCTGTGCATCAGGTAATAGATTGCAATGTCTGACACTGTCAATGTACATATCAAGTGATAAAGACATACCACGTTGTCACAATTCACATTAATTGTAATGACTGTACACTAAGTCATTCAATAAACAGTGTATGTTGACCTCTTCATAAAGTTGGCAATGCACAATGGGCGCTTATTTAACTTTTATTTCTCTGCATATGATCAAATTTCTCAAATTCATGCTATGATATATAAAGAACAGAAAGAAGAGTGGCAATAAACACAATGACACATAGGTCCCAGTACTATAATATATAACCTGTAAATAATTTTTTGTAGGCCTTCTTAAGTTTGTGTAGTCATTCCTGAAGGGCTTCTTCATCCAAACAGTTTTTGTTATGATTTCCCATAGGAAATTAAATTTTTCTGTTTTTGTGTTTCTTTATTTCCTAATTACACAATAGAATTACTTCTTTTTTCGTGTAAAAATTATTATACAGTATCTGATTGTTCAAATGAAATGTTGGGAATAAAAAATTGAGATTTATTCATCTCATAACTTACAGTTGCTGATCAACGAGTTAAGAGTACAGGATATATATATCAAAAAATGGGTAATACAACTAAATGTATATAAAACTACAATTAATGAGAGACAGCAATGTTTTTGTTGTTGTGGTCTTCAGCCCTGAGACTGGTTTGATGCAGCTCTCCATGCTACTCTATCCTGTGCAAACTTCTTCATCTCCCAGTAACTACTGCAACCTACATCCTTCTGAATCTGCTTAGTGTATGCATCTCTTGGTCTCCCTCTACGATTTTTACCCTCCACGCTGCCCTCCAATACTAAATTGGTGATCCCTTGATGCCTCAGAACATGTCCTACCAACCGATCCCTTCTTCTAGTCAGGTTGTGCCACAAGCTTCTCTTCTCCCCAGTCCTATTCAATACTTCCTCATTAGTTATGTGATCTACCCATCTAATCTTCAGCATTCTTCTGTAGCACCACATTTTAACCATACAGTAAAACTGCATGCCCTCGGGAAAAATTACGGCTGTAGTTTCCCCTTGCTTTCAGCCGTTTGCAGCACCAGCACAGCAAGGCCGTTTTGGTTAGTGTTACAAGGCCAGATCAGTCAATCATCCAGACTGTTGCCCCTGCAACTACTGAAAAGGCTGCTGCCCCTCTTCAGGAATCACATGTTTGTCTGGCCTCTCAACAGATACCCCATTGTGGTTGCACCTATGGTACGGCTATCTGTATCGCCGAGGCACGCAAGCCTCCCCACCAACAGCGAGGTCCATGGTTCAGCAATATTTTCATGTTAATGTAAGTTTTCGCAGTTACATTTACACAACAAGCCTACTGAAAGCTATATTCTGCTCAGATAATTAATTCATCCTTCATTGAACTCTGCAGTTGAGTATTATGATCTCTGAAGTAGAGTATCATGGAGCTTTTTTTAAATGAATATAGCTTCATACTCAGAATGTTCCTTCCTTTTAGTTTGTTGTAAATTTTTGTTTTGATATGCAGAGGAGTCAAGCATGTAAATTTAATCAATGAGCAGGGAGCTTTAAGTTATCTTCTTTGCAATACATCTGTGTTCAGAACATTTTTCCTTAAATGATTGTAAATTCCTATGCAAATAAAAAAGGCAATGATATTGTAGCCCTATATGGAGGGAACTGATAATAATTGCAGGTTTTAAATAACAAGCAACATGATTCCCTTGGATGAGCAAGACACCTGTTTGTGATCTTTCTTTTCAGCAGTTTCAGTATATGCAGTATGTTGAATGAGCTTAAAAAAATGTTTAAATAAATAAATTCTTGGTGTCCATGCGAATGGCAGTAGCTAATATTTGCATTTCAAATGCAAAGCTACATAATTTGCTTTCTAGATACTCAACTTGTTTATTACAATATATCTAGATTTCATTCCAGGAATTTGACTGAGGGATTTTGGCTGTTTTGTTCTGAACTGTATCATTTAGTTTTCTGGGATGTCCAGGGTTAAACGGTCTCAGGAAACCACAGAACAGGTGGTCCGTCTAAAAGGGGGCAGGTAAAACACAGTAAGATAGTTGTAGAAACAATTGGTATTGTAGTTGTAAATTGTCATAGTTGTGTTGGGATAGAACCAGAGCTCCAAGCCCTAATAAAAAGCATTGAAGCTCAAATAGTTATAGGTACAAAAGCTGGCTAAAGCCGGAAATAAGTTCAACTGAAATTTTTTCAAACGATCTAACAGTTTTCAGAAAGGATAGATTAAATACAGGTGGTGGTGGAGTATTTATTGCTGTCAGAAGTAATTTGCCTTGTAGTGAAATTGAATTAGATAGTTCCTGCGAAATAGTATGGGTAGAGGTTATACTCGACAATCGGACAAAACTGTTAATTGGATCATTTTACCGACCCCCCCCCCCCCCCCCCGACTCAGAAGATAGAGTTGCTGAACAGTTCAAAGAAAACTTGAGTCTCATTTCAAATAGGTGCCCCACTCATACAATTATAGTCAGTGGCGACTGCAATCTAGCCTCAATATGCTGGAAAAATTATACATTTAAAACCGGTGGCAGGCATAAAACGTCATCCACAATTGTACTGAATGCTTTCTCAGAAAATTATTTTGAACAATTAGTTCATGAGCCTACTCGAAGCATAAATGGTTGTGAAAGCATACTTGACCTCTTAGCAACAAATAATCCGGGACAAATAGGGAGTATCATGACGAATACAGGGATTAGCGACCACAAGGCAATTGCTGCTAGGCTGAATACCCTAACACCCACAACCATCAAAAAGAAACACAAAGTGCATCTATTTAAAAAAGCTGATAAAAATGCTCTTAACACCTTTTTAAGAGAAAGTCTCTTCTCCTTCCGATGTGATCACGTAAGCGTAGAAAAGATATGGAATGATTTCAAAGAGATAGTATTGACGTCAGGTGGGAGATATATACCACATAAACTAATAAGTGATGGTACTGATCCCCCATGGTACAGAAAACAGGTCAGATAGCTGTTGCAGAAGCAATGAAAAAAGCATGCCAAATTTAAAAGAATGTAAAATCCCGAAGATTGGCAAAGTTTTGCAGAAGTTAAAAATATAGCACGTGCTTCAATGCGAGATGCTTTTAATAATTTCCACAATGAAACTCTGTCTCGGAA
Organism: Schistocerca nitens; assembly: GCF_023898315.1. Lineage (NCBI taxonomy): Eukaryota > Metazoa > Arthropoda > Insecta > Orthoptera > Acrididae > Schistocerca > Schistocerca nitens. The sequence goes on from NC_064614.1 coordinate 825,745,420, forward strand.
TCTAGCAGAAAACCCAGAGAGAGTCTGGTCATATATAAAGCACACAAGTGGCAAGACACAATCAATACCTTCACTGTGCAGTAACAACGGTGAAGTCACTGATGACAGTTCCACCAAAGCAGACTTATTATCGGTTTTCCAAAACTCCTTCGCCAAAGAAGATGAAGTAAATATTCCCGATTTCCAATCAAGAACAATTGTGAAGATGAGAAACATAGAAGTAGATATCCTCAGTGTAGCAAAGCAGCTTAAATCACTTAATAAAGGCAAGGCTTCTGGTCCAGACTGTATTCCAGTCAGGTTCCTTTCAGAGTATACTGATGCAATAGCTCCATTTTTAGCAATTATATACAACCACTCGCTCAGAGAAAGTTCTGTACGTAAAGACTGGAAAGTTGCTCAAGTCACACCAATACCCAAACAGGGAAATAGGATTAATCCACTGAATTACAAGCCCATATCACTAACATCAATTTGCAGCAGGGTTTTGGAACGTATACTGTATTCTAACATTATGAAGTACCACAAGGAAAACTATTTACTGACACACAGTCAGCACGGATTCAGAAAATGTCATTCTTGAGGAACACAACTAGCTCTTTATACTCATGAAGTAAGAGTGCTATCGACAGGGGCTGTCAAATTGACTCCATATTCTTAGATTTTCAGAAGGCTTTTGACACTGTTCCCCACAAGCATCTTCTAACCAAACTGTGTGCCTATGGAATGTCGCCTCAGTGTGCGACTAGATTCATGATTTCCTGTCAGAAAGGTCACAGTTCATAGTAATAGACGGAAAGTCGTCAAGTAAAACAGAAGTAATATCCGGCATTCCCCAAGGAAGTGTTACATGCCCTCTATTGTTCCTGATCTATGTTAACAACATAGGAGACAATCAGAGTAGCCCTCTTAGATTATTTGCAGATGATGCTATCATTTACTGTCTTGTACAGTCATCAGATAACCAAAATGAATTGCAAAATGATTTAGATAAGATATCTGTTTGGTGCAAAAAGTGGCAATTGACCCTTAATAAAGAAAAGTGTGAAGTTATTCACATGATTACTAAAAGAATTCCCCTAAATTCCGATTATGTGATAAGTCGCACAAATCTGAAGGCTGTAAATTGAACTAAATACTTAGGAATTACAATTACAAATAACATAAGTTGGAACAATCACATAGATAATGTTGTGGATAGAGCAAACCAAAGACTGTGATTGATTGGCAGAACACTTAGAAGGTGCAACAGAGTGACTAAAAAGACTGCTTACACTACACTTGTCCGCCATATTCTAGAGTATTGCTGTGCGGTGTGGGATTCGTATCATGTGGAACTGACGGATGATACTGAAAAAGTTCAAAGAAGGGCGGCTCGTTTTGTATTATCGCGAAATAGGGAAGATAGTGCCACAGACATGATACATGAATTGGAGTGGCAATCATTAAAACAAAGGCGTTTTTCGCTGCGACGGGATCTTCTCATGAAATTTCAATCACGTTTTCTCCTCCGATTGCGAAAACATTGTGTTGGCACCCACCTACATAGGGAGAAATGATCATCATGATAAAAATAGGAGAAATCAGGGCTCACACAGGAAAAATTTAAGTGTTCATTCTTCCTGTGCGCCGTTCAAGAGTGGAACAGTAGAGAGACAGCTTGAATGTGGTTCATTGAACCCTCTGCCAGGCACTTAATTGTGAGTAGCAGAGTAATCACGTAGATGTGGATGTAGCTGTAGATGTTAACCAGTTGGGCTGAAACCATGTTTCTAGATGATTTATTATACTGATGATGCAGACAGGTTTGTTTTCTGACTCCTGGTCTTAAATTAATATAAATGAATCATCTGCAAGTAAAATTGATGGGCATTATCTAGTAATATTATCTATCTATTTGTAATTTATTGCAAAATGAAGAGTACTGGCATCTCAGAACTTGTGTTGGTATATTCAAATGGCATGCTAGAAACATGCACCAGGCCCATTGAATTTCATAATTGTCATATGTTGAGGGGCAGCAGCTTATGTTGGCTAGTAAGTTTGAAACTGTGTTTTAGATATGTGATTGAGGATTTCATGGATGGTGACAGTAACGACATTTACTTAAGTATATTATCTGCGGTATTTGAAATGGATATCCACTTGAAAAGAAAGGAATGCGATGTAGGGCAGAGATTACAGAAATTTGAAATCTCATTCATTTGTGTGGTGCTCCTGTCCTTATTTCAGTATGCAGTTGTGATAGGAACAAACATGTAATTGTACAAATGTTCTATTTCATTATGTTTCTGGCTTCACAATCTTAGTTATTTGCCTGAAATAAAACTTCAGTCCATCATCAGATATCTAACTGATGTACTTTATATTTCTTACTTTATTTATAGTTTGCAGGAACTTTCTTGTGTAAGTAACAATGTATTTCAGGTAATCGAGCGGTATAACAATGAAGTTAAATTCTTATTTGACCACTACTTTCGGTGTGTCGCGGAAGACTGTTCGAGAACTATGGGAGAGGATACAGTTCTCCCAATTTCAGAGTTATGTATTGAACCAGAATCATCATACATGAAGGAAGTAAAAGGTAAGTTTGCATGTAAAAATCTTTTAATATATCTTATGCTTTGAGAAAGCATGACATCACTCACGTTATCAATGAAACTACTAATGTTGAACAGCATGTACTGAATTGATTTGGCCGTTTCAGTTGTCGAGGCATAAAATCTGTCTTGCAAGATAATTGATGTGCACTTATACCTTTATTTTTGTTGTTATTAAAAGCTACTGTAGCATCCCTTTACTGAAAATGTATTTTGCTTGATTGAAAAAAAAAAAAAAAAAAAAATCTATGATGGAGGCTGATTTGTGTTTGTTATATCTGACAGCTTATATTATTGCATTATTCAGCATAATTTATTTTAGATATTAAACCCTGTGCTAGACATAGTTTGAATCCACAAATTAAAAAACATATATTATAATTTTTTTAAAAATCATGTCAGTCAAGAAGAGCTACCACTAAATTCTATTTTATTCACAACCAATTTCTTCCTTCAGGTCATCATCAGGTAGTTTAGTGATTTATAACAGCTTAATGATAATATTAAAACTGTGATACCAGACAATGAAACATCCATGCTACATCACTATGTTAAGTGGTAAAATACATTACATTGTGTAAGGGCAGTGATATTGATAGGATGATATGTAGCTATCAAAATATACCATTATCCCAGTTGCATAGGTTAACATTCTGGTGAGCACTTCCTACCCACAGATAGGAGGTAGCAAGTTTTGACACCACCAGAGCAGTTGCAGTTATGAGCTCAATGTGAACAGTGGCTGATACTGGTAAAGGCTTTTTGCCAGGTCTGAAGTGAGTAACACCACTCGTGTATATTGGCATGTTCTGAAACAGTAGAGGTGCTGTTTCACAAGTGAAATTTAGTATCTACATTTCTATACAGGGAACTTTGACGAGTTTATTATTTTCCCGGGAATCTGAGTTTGCACCAAGTGCAATAGTTAGCACCAAAATGCATGATGATAAGTGTGTGCAAACTGTAGTATGAGTAACAATAGACATGATAGGAAATGTTATATGTGTTTGGAACAATTAACAAATGTGATGTTGCCGATAGATGCCTTTTGCTCATAAAAAAAATCCTGTCACCGTTGTCAACCTTTCTGCCAAAACTCTGACCCGCAGAAATCTCATCACTTTCTAAAGGCCTCATGTTAACCCTAAAACTAAGTTCACCCATGCTGGACTTGTAAACGACATTCTTTCCTTTACTTGTTCTTCACAGTAGAATTATTTCTTTGCCACACACTCCACCAACAACAGCCAACCAAACCCACACAGAACCTTGTTTAAAACAGTTCCAACCTCCCTCCAACCATGATCTTCCTTCCCTTCCACCCAGTCCTCCTTTGTTAACCTTTCAGAGACCCTTCACTTCTAACCTGGTCTCGCCTTCCTTTCCTAAATCCCTCCCCAGTGCATCCATCATCATTCTTATGGAACCAACAGCTATCCATAACCTGCAAACCAAACCAGACCTTATCATCCTTCCTGCACATGAAGGCTCTACCACACAGGTCATGAACCATGGTGACTATGGGACTGATGGTCTCTGACAATTTTCTGATACCTCTGGAAGCAAATCTTACAACTATGATCCCATCCCCAAAGTTTAACAGGACCTCCAGCAGCTCCTCAACACCTTAGGTCATTTCTGAATCAATCTCCCTCTTCTCATCTGCAACCTCCCCCTGCACTCGTACCTTTTCCCTATTCCACAAACTCAGCCCCATAGGTCTTCCTTCTGGTCATTCTGTTGTGGCAGGGTACAGTGCACCCACAGTACAAATCTCTGCTTTTGTTGATAAACACCTCCAAACTCTTATCCTTAACCTCCCATCCTACATTCAAGACACCACTCACTTCCTCCACTGCCTTTCCACAGTTCCTGTCCCATTACACCAGAAGTCTTGTTGGTCACTGTATATTTGATGGCCTTATACACCAACATCTCCCTTGCTTGCCTGATACCAAACCTACCACCTGTTTCATAACTCTGACCCATAATTATTTCACTTTCGAATGACTAATCTATAAACAAATCCATGGTACTCCCATGGCTACTTGCATGGCATCATCCTATGCCAGCTTATATATCCAGTCAACACCTAAATCACCTTGTCTGGTTCAGATTCATTGATGACATTTTCATGCTGTGGTGTCATTGCAAGGACAACCTTTGTGCTTTCTTCCATAACTCAATATTTACTCCCAAATCCACTTCATCAGATGGTCCTCTCGGCTCAATGAGCCACCTTTCTAGACATCAATCTCCACCTCAGATGGCTCCATAAATAGTCTGTTCATATCAAGCAGACCAGTTACCAATAGTACCTCCACTTTGACAGCAATCACCGGTTTCATTTCAGAAAGTCTCTTCATTACAGCTTCGCCACCTGTGGATGCCATAGCTGCACTAGAAAGCACGAGTTGTCGAAATATACTGACAACTTTACCAGAGCTTTTGTTGACAGACGGTATCCCATCCAGTTCAGCCATAAACAGATCTCTCATGCCATCTCCTCTGGCTCCTATAAGCCTGTTAATCAGCCACCAACCGGCACTCCTCTACTCACCCAGTATCACCTTGGCCTTGAAATGCCACCAGGGGCTCGACCACCTCTCGTTGTACCCTGAGATGAGGAATATCCTACTCACATCACCCAAAGTTGGGTTCTGCCATCCATGTTATCTATAGAATATCCTTGTCCATCACTATTCCAGTCCTTTTCCCCTTGGGTTATTCCCTTGTGGTTGAGCCAGTTGCAAGAATTGTCTCATACACCCATCCTACCACAGTCCATTCATAGATATTTTCTGTATTACAAAAGGCGAGGTCACTTGTGAAAGCAGCCATGTTGCATATCATCCATGCTGCAAAAAATGTGCAGGATTTTATATGGGTATGACAATTAATCAACTGTCTACTTAACGTGAATAGCCTCTGCCAAACTGTGACAAACTGCAAACTTGACCACCCAGTTGCTGAATACGCTATAGACCACAATGCAAATGTCTTCAACAGCTGCTTCACCTTGCAAGCCATTTGGATACTCCCTTCCAGCACTAGCTTCTCTGAACTGTACGGAACGGGATTGTCTCTGCAACATATCCTGTGCTCTCGCAGTCCCCCTCACATAAACCTCCACTAACCAGTTTCCCACTGCCTCCTGTCTTCTGTCCACACCATTCCTTCTACCATCCAGAACAGGTACTGCCATCCCCACTCCCGCCCCCCCAATCCAGAACAGGCACTGCCATCCCCCTCCACTTCGAGCGAGGTGGTGGAGTGGCTAGCGCACTGGACTCGCGTTCGGGAGGACGACGGTTCAAACCCACATTTGGCCATCCTGATTTAGGTTTTCTGTGATTTGCCTAAATCGCTCCAGGGAAATGCCGGAATGGTTCCTTTGCAAGAGCACGGCCGACTTCCTTCCTTGTCCTTCCCTAATCCGATGAGACCGATGACCTCGCTGTCTGTTCTCCTTCCGCAAACAACCCAACCCATCCCCTCTCCCCCTCCCCAGCCACATGTGGGCATTCTCTCTCTCTCTCTCTCTCTCTCTCTCTCTCTCTCTCTCTCTCTCCCTCTCTCTCTCTATCTATCTATCTGTAATACCTCTCTTTCTTTCTCTCCCCCACTCCCTCCTCCTCCCTCTCCCTCTCTTTCTCTCCCTCTCCCTCCCTCACCCCCTTTTCTATGCCTATGTCTTTCTTTCCTCTCTCCCTGTTTCCCTCCGCATCTCCATATTCCTCTCCTTTCCACCCCTCCCTTTCCTTAGCCGGCTCTCTACCTCTCCCTTCCCTTTATATGCTGTACCCTCTGAACTTCTTGTGCAGCTGGTGGGTCATCTGTGGAAAGACCTGCATCACATTATCCCACTACCCTCTCCTTCCTTCATATGTCCGTCCCTCTCTCCCAGTCCCCAACTGCCCAGGCAACTGCTGTCAATAATCAACAGTCAGAATCACCGTGATCAAGGGCATGTGTCTTTGAGGTTTCTGTGTGTGTGAATGTATGTGCTTCCACTAGAGAAAGAGCAAAAGCTCAAAAGCGAGTGTAAATAGTTTTCTGTTGCATGTTTCTGTGTGCCCCATATCAGTCTACTATTGGTGAGAGGTTGCTTTTCCTTTATTTTGTGTGTTATTCCTGTCACTTTTGTTACATATTGGCCTAGGTTATCTTAATGGCAATTTACACACCTTGTGGCTTCAGATAGGTGTATGGTTAGAAACATTAATTAACAGCACATGTGATTTAGAGGCAGGTAACCTACGCCGATAGTTAGGTCTATGCTGGGAGAGGAGTGGTATTACATTTGTTGCTAGTGAAATATTACCAAACACTGATTCATCTTCAATCAAGTTCCAAAATTCTATGTGGCAGCACCTTATGAACATTGATAGCAGATTTTTTCAACGTGGAACTTTTTATGATTGAGCATAAAATAATATTGAAACAAAACAGAAAAAATATGCGAAAAATGGAGAAAAAGTGGAAGACTGGCAAATTTACCCTTTTGTTGCTGCGTGAATTTCTTGGTTGTATGTGCAGCAAGCCCCCTCCACGAAAAAAACAACCACACCATAACACCATTGTCTCCGAATTTTACTGTTGGCGCTACACCTGCTGGCAGATGATGTTTGCCGTACCCACATCCTGCGGTTGGATCGCCACATTCGTCATTCCACACAAAGTTTTTCCACTGTTCAATTGTCCAATGTTTATGCTCCTCACACCAAGTGAGGCGTTGTTTGACATTTACCAGCGTAATGTGTGGCTTATGAGGCAATCCAAGTTTTCTCACCTCCCATCTAACTGTGGATCCTGATGCAGTTTCGAATTCCTGTGTTATGGTCTGGATAGATGTCTGCCTATTACACATTATGACCCTCTTCAACTGTCAGCGGTCTCTGTCAGTCAACAGATAAGGTTGGTCTGTACAGTTTTGTGCTGTACATGTCCCTTCATGTTTCCACTTCACTATCACATTGGAAACAGTGACCTAGGGATGTTTAGAAGTGTGGAAATTTCGCGTACAGACATATGACACAAATGACACCCAACCACCTGACCACGTTCGAAGTCCTTGAGTTCCACCAAGTGCCCCATTCTGCTCTCTCACAATGTCTAATCACTACTGAGGTCCCTGATGTGTAGTACCTGGCAATAGGTGGCATCACAATGCACCTAATATGAAAGACATATGTTTTTGGGGGTGCCCGGATACAGACTGGTTGAATTTCAATTTTATCAAATTGCATAGGTATTGCCTCATACTGCCTTGCATTTTATAATGAAAAGTTGGATCCTGTTTTCTCTACAACACTTAAAAATGATTATTAAAATTTTTTTTCTGCTTCTGACTTCTTGTTAACAAACTTTTCATTGAGTTTGATAGAAACAATATTCCAAATTGTTTTAATTTTGTAACTAGCTGTGCTTCATGATCAAACAGACCATTCGTAACAGGAAAAGTTTTTGTTTGAGGAAATTTATCTTGCTCTATGAACACATTATCTATCAGTGTGCTGCTTTCATCTATCACCCGAGTAGGAAAATCAATAACTGATGTCAAATTGAAAGAACCAAGTAATACTTCAAGGTCAAGCTTTCTATCAGACTCTTCCATAAAATCTACATTGAAATCCCCACAAACAATAATTTGCTTCCCTCTGTCTGAGAGATAGCACAACAAAGAATCCCAGTTTTTCAAAAATAGCAGAAAATTTCCCAATGGGGACCTAAAAATGGCTACAATTATCAAAGTACCATTATTTAGTGTAAGCTCACAAGCACAGCTTCTATATGTTGCTCTACACAAATTTTTTTAGTTTCCAAATTTTTCACACTATGACAGATGTTAACTTATAAGGCAACTCCTCCTCTGTCCATTGTTTCTCTACTTACAAGTTCTGAAAACTTTTATCCACCTACATTTACCATTGCCATACTTGTCACTATTTGATTTTCAGACAGCCGTAGTACATCTGTTCCAACCTCAGCTTCTAAATCTCCTAAACAAACAAGAAGCTCATCTACTTTGTTTTTTGATGCCTCTATATTCTCATGAGAATCTTGTGACATATTAACTTTATTTTTCATTATGCTGTTATGAGAATATTATGATATTTTAATCCTCTAGTACCTGTCTGTCTGAGATTCTCATTAAGCTGAATTTCAATCAATGTTGGATGATTGGACACTGATCTTAGCCTAAAAAAGAGGTACTCCCATGAGTACCAGTGCCTCTCCTTAAATATTTTGCTATTATACCAGCCAATTTACCCTTCCCTTTCCTATTGAAATGCAGGCCATGTCTTGTGAAGTCCCACCAACCAATACTATCAGCAGTAACCAAACCTATGCCTTACAAAGCATCCACCCAAAGCAGCTCCATATTGACCCTCCTGACAGAGCTGTTCAATTGGGGCTGATAATAATGCATGAAAGCTGGAATCAAGGCAACATTTGTATGGTTCACCGCAGACACTATTTTTACCAGGTCACACTCGACATTGTAGCCCTGATCCCTGTAAGTACTGTTTCCCACTACATCCACTACCACAACATGATCCTGCTTTGTAAAACCCATGCACAATGCCCCTACATCCTCTACCTCTTGGTTAAGACATGCACTGGGCTAGAAAATACTTGTGACCTGGTAGCTGTCACCTAATTTTTCCTGCAAGATATGGCCCACACCTCTTCCATGGCTACTATCTAACAACATAACTTTCCTCCTACTTTCTACTTTTTTTTTTTTTGAAAATGTTGGTTTTGTAGTGAAAGTCTGTTGAGTGCTGACTACACTTACATTTACTTGAGCTTCTTCCTTCATTGACTGAGGTAGCAAGGCAAATCTGTTGTTTGTGCCATTGATGAAACTGTCAAATACTGTTCTATTTCTGTGGACCCTGTTGCTTGCTACCACTTCACGCGTCGTCACTCTTCCCCCTTAACATTTTCAGTTCCTCTGTAGCAATATGAAGTTCAACCTTAAGGGCTCTAATCTTCCCTTCCAGTTCAGCTATCTTGCTATCCCTTGAACATACTATGCAATACCGTGGAAGAGACCCAGTTACTTCCCGAATTCCCATGCCACTACATACCCCCCCCCCCCCTCTCAATGTAACCATCAGCTGCACAGAACCCCAGAACTAACTTTCCTATAGCAGCCAAACACTTATCACTCTTATGTAATTCTTCATGCTTTCCCGGTGATTTGTTGATATCTTGGATATTCAGGAATCCAGCCGGATATTCGTGTCGTTCTCGCACGATATTTCAACAGCATGCCTCGCTGGTTGTTTACAATATGTTCACAAAATTTATCTATGCAATAGCAGTAATATTGTTTTAACTACAGATCACAAGAGTCACCAAAGTTATGTGGAACACTAATGTACGTATATACTATTAATATAATAATATAATGCACTTAAACTAAGCGTTGAAAATCAAAATTTGTATACCCAAAAAATTAGGCCTGAGATCGCATATGCGCAGTATGTACTTTATGCATTTTGAAAGGAAATAAAAAGATAGAAATTAAAACCTTTAATTAAGTGAATAAATATGGCACTACTAAATATTACATATGTGTAATGGAAACAAGCTAAATTCTTCACTTAATACTTAAGCAAATGTCTTAAATTTGTAAGTAAAGCTACATCTAAAGTATGCGAAAACCAGCTCTTAGGTTATGTTTTTGTTTTTATTCAAGAAATACTTTGAAACTAGTGAAACCTTCAATAGGTAATACGAAATAGACTGTAATTAACTTCCTTATGGTGTAATATAAACTTAATTGACAGTTATTATAAAATTAACTACTTATCTTCATGAGCTCAATATTCAAGGGTGTGCAAATCTGTGCCAGGGCTTCCAACTACTCTTTTGGCATGGATCAAAGTCCCAGGCCATAGTCTTAAGGGAGTGCTGCATTGAACAGATCTTTTGGTGCTATATATCTGCAGTAGACCTGAAAACATCTAAAACTGTGGCTCTAAAAGTGTACAGGACACCAACAGGAAATTTGTAAGCTTGTTTAAGCAATTAGAGACTGTACTAATAACACTTCGTGCAAATAATTGGGAAGTCATTTATTTGGAGGTTTCAATATTGATTTCATCATTGATACTACTGATCAATATTGTATAAAGGTAACTATGTACATCTTTGGTTTGTTCACAATAGTACCATTCCCAGCAACATCAGAAGGACATAACACAACAGCAACTGATAATTTATTTCTGAATCCAATTGCTTTTCATGAAATAGATGTGTGCCCGTAATAAATGGTTTATCTGACAATGGTGGTTGGTTAGAAGCAATAAAGCATCTCCACTAATCAGGTTTAACTAAGGAGGGAATTGTACAATTCCACAGAACTGTAAATGCTCACCCAGTCACATTATTCAGAGAAAATTTGGGAAGAAGCTTATCATGGACAAGCACTACAGGGAAAACTTATTTCTTCCCAATTATTCTGCCAAGACCCAGTCAATGGGGCCAAAGGAGCATGTAGAGGTTCATGGCCCTTGGGGTGGAAATGCCCCAGAAGGGGGAAGAATCAGCAGTCAGTGGAATGAAAATGCAGAAGGCAATGGAAACCATTGCATTAAAGACCCATCAAGTTTTGGGAGGTGTTTGTCTAGGGGAACTGACCATGTGGGAAAAAATGAGATAAAACCAGGTACATAATAAAATTCTGTGAATTGGAGCAGGGAATATTAGAAGTCTGAATGTGATAGGGAGGAGAAAATCTTAAAAGAGAAATTCCAAGGTTCAATATAGATATAGTAGGAGTCAGTGATGTGACTTGGGAAGAGGATAAAGATATTTACACTGATGAACACAGGATAATATCAATAGCGGCAGAAAATGGTGTATGTTTGTTGAAAGTAGAAAAATAGGCCAAAGACTGAATTACTGTGAACATTTTGAATGATAGGACTATCCTTGTCAGAAGTGACAGGAAACCAACAGCAGTGGATCTGGTATATATGCCATGTCACAAGCAGAAGACAAAAAGATAACAAGAGTATATTATAGTAGGTAATGGGTAACCGAGTATCTAAAGGGAAGTACAAATCTAATAACCATGGGTAACTGGGGTGTTATAGCAGGGAAAGGAATAGAAGAAAGAGTTAATGGAGAATACAGACTCAGTATTAGGAATGAGAGAGGAAAATGATTCCTTGAGGTCGGCAATAAATTTCAGCTATTAAATCCAAATATACTGTTCAGTAGTCTCAAGAAGAGGTATACTTGGGAAAGGACCAACCAGAGACATGAGAAGAAGTCAGTGCATTATATCATGGTGAGACTGAGATTCAGAAATCAGATGGTAAGAGCTAATCGGGAGCAGATATAAACTTTGATCACAGTTTAGTGATGAGTGAAGTTAAGAGGTTCACCAAGAAGAATCAGTAGGTAAAGAAGTGTTGTGGAATGTCATAGTGTGTTTTAAAGGTCTCTGAGACTGTAGATACTGTGACAATGACTACCATTATTGGTACGCATGCAACAGCATGCGCTACCTCCCCCCCCCCCCCTCGCCCCCCCCCCCCTGCGCCTCTCAGAGTAGCACTTGCAAACTACATCCTTATTTATTTGCTGGATGTATTCCAATCTCTGTCTTCCTCAACAGTTTTTCCCTATACAGCTCTCTCTAGTACCATTAAAGTCATTCCCTGATGTCTTAACAGAAGTCCTATCATCCTGTCCTTCGTCCTTGTCTGTGTTTTCCACATATTCCTTTCCTCTCCATTTCTGCACAGAACCTCCTCATTCCTTACCTTATCAGTCCACCTACTTTATAACATTAATCTGTAGCACCACATCTCAAATGCTTAGATTCTCTTCTGTTCTGGTTTTCCCACAGTCCATGTTTTACTGCCATATAATGCTGTGCTCCCAATGTACATCCTCAGAAATTTCTTCCACAAGTTGAGGCCTATGTTTGATACTAGTAAGTAGACTTCTCTTGGCCAGGAATGCCCTTTCTGCCAGTGCAAGTCTGCTTTTGAAGTTCTCCTTGCTCCGTCCATCATTGGTTATTTTGCTGCCTAGGTGGTAGAATTTTTTAACTTCATCTGCTTCATGACCATCAATCCTGATGTTAATTTCTCGCTGTTCCCGTTTCTGCTACTTCACATTACTTTCATCTTTCTTTGATTCACTCTCAATCAATATTCTGTACAGATTAGACTGTTCATTCCCTTCAGAACATCATTCTTCTTCACTTTCACTCAGGATAGCAATGTCATCACCGAATCATATCATTGGTATCCTTTCATTTTGAATTTTAATTCCATTCCTGAATTTTTCTTTTATATCCCTCATAGCTTCTTTGATGTACAGATTGAACAGTAGGGGTGAAAGACTACCGTATTTACTCGAATCTAAGCCGCACTTTTTTTCCGGTTTTTGTAATCCAAAAAACCGCCTGCGGCTTAGAATCGAGTACAAAGCAAGCGGAAGTTCTGAAAAATGTCGATAGGTGCCGCCACAACTAACTTCTGCCGTCGAATACATGTAGCGCTACACAGACATGCTTTGTAGGCACAAAGATAAATACTGGCGCCGAAACCTCTGCATCAGTAAATAAATTAAAAAAAAAGGTGGAAGACGAGTTTTTTTTCTCCGTCCCGAGTTTCGACCACTGCATTTTCATACATTATCCAACGAAGTAAATACAAATTCCGTATTGCTCATCTTCGAATGTAGCAGAATTTCAATGTACTACGAAAATCCGACTGGCAAGACTGTTTGAGATGTTTGTCAATATGGTCAACTCTACGTTCTGAATTTTTTCCTACCTGTAAGAAGAGATGGTTGCTAATAGGAACCCGATGAAATGTGAATCACATGCATTATTCTTTTCGCCATCAGAAAAATATGAATATAAACATTTTGCCATGTATTCTTTCGTGTTTGCTGCTATCTCGTTTAAATCCTGTCTGCCTAATAAACTACGAAACTAGAGTGAGACAACAGCAAACGCGGAAGAATGTACGTATCGTGTCATGTTTATATTCGTATTATTCTTATGCCTAATAGTGATACAGTCAGAAATGAAGCACGACAACTGACTAGATTTTTAAATCTAAGATGACTAACTTCTGTGCAGAATTTGATGTACTAAAGAAGCGGCCGCAAAGATTTTGAAACTGAGAAAAATTTTCGCCTAACTCTCGTTCCGGACATGTTCTATTATACGCAGTCTATTATTTGGTTCTTGTTGATCATTATCAAATAAAGCAGCAGTGTAAGTAACAACAAATAGCAGTCCCTTGCCATTGTTTCGCTAATGAGACGATCTTTTTCTCTCCTTTTTTTAAAAAAAAAAAAAAAAAGCGGCAGTAGCGCACACAAAAGAAAGCCATGCCGCGAGCGGTGACAGGCCGTAAACACTCACTATCAGAATGCGACAAACAATGCATGACACAGTACAGTAATGCATTGTCAGCTTAGAGTGACATAAACACCTACAACAAAGAAAACGGCACTTATCAGATCAAAGCAAAATAAGCAATCGATTCAAACCAGACGAAGCACGTGAAAAAGAAAGGGTACCCGTATAAATACGGACGGAGCGCCTGACGCATAGCAATGGCTACCTGGTAAAGCTTAACTGCTAAGCTTACGATTCGAACCAAACTACTGTAGCTGTATCTTCATTCATTCGACCTAAATCGTGTCTCATATTACAATGGACCAACTTTGTTTCGATTTGGAGTTGCGGCATAAAACTTTTCTGTCCCCTTGAATTTCGAGTCTCAAATTTCACGTGCGGCTTAGATTCGGGAAATTTTTTTTTCCTTTATTTCGAGTCTCATTTTTCAGGTGCGGCTTAGATTCGAGTGCGGCTTAGATTCGAGTAAATACGGTACATCCCTGTCTTGCACCCATTTCAATCCGAGCATGTTGTTGTTGGTCATCCACTCATACTATTCCCTCTTGGCTCTTATGCGTATTGTATATTATCCATCTCTTCCTCTAGCTTAACCCTATTTTTCTCAGAATTTTGAACATCTTGCACCATTTTACATTGTCGAACACTTTTTCAGGTCGATAAATCCTATGAAAGTGTCTTGAGTGTTCTTTAGTCTTGCTTTCATAATCAACCGCAACATCAGAATTGCCTCTCTGGTACCATTAACTTTCCTAGAGCCAAACTGATCGTCATCTAACACATCCTCAATTTGGTTTTCCATTCTTCTATATATTATTATTGTCAGCAACTTGGATGCATGAGCTTTTAAGCTGATTGTGTGATAATTCTTGCACTGGTTAGCTCTTGCGTGTAATCGTGTGAATGATATTTTTTCGAAAGTCAGATGGTCTGTTGCCAGACTTGGATCTTCTACATGCCAACTTGAATAGTCAATTTGTTGCCACTTCCCCCAATGATGTTAGAAATTCTGATGAAATGTTATCTATCCCTTCTGCCTTATTTGATCGTAAGTCCTCCAAAGCTCTCTTAAATTCTGATTCTAATGCTCTTCTAAATCGACTCCTGTTTCTTCTTTATCATGTCAGACAAATCTTCCACCTCACAGAGGCCTTCAATGTACTCCTTCCACCTAGCTGCTCTCTCCTCTGTATTTAACGGTGGAATTACCATTGCACTCTTAATGTTACCTCCCTTGCTTTTAATTTTGCTGAACGTTGTTGTAACTTTCCTATATTCTGAATCAGTCCTTCCAACAATCATTTCTTTTTTGATTTCCTCACTTTTTTATGCAGCCATTTCGTCTTAACTTCCCTGCACTTCCTATGTATTTCATTCCTCAGCAGTTTTTATTTCTGTATTCCTGTATTTCCCTGAACATTTTTGTACTTCCTTCTGTCGCTGATCAACTGAAGTATTGCCTACTGAACTATTCCTTATTGCTGTATCTACAGCCTTAGAAAACTTCATGCATGTCTCGTTACTCATTAGTACTTCCATATTCCACTTCTTTGTGTATTGATTCTTCCTGACTAATCTATTAAACATCAGCCTACTCTTCATCACTACTGAATTGTGACCTGAGTCTGTATCTGCTCCTGGGCACACCTTTCAATCCAGTATCAGATTTCAGAATCTCTGTCTGACCATGATATTATCTAACTGAAACATTTATGTATCACCTGCCCTTTTCCAAGTATAGCTCCTGCGCTTGTGATTCTTGAACAGAGTATTTGCTATTACTCGCTGAAATATATTACAGAACTCAATTAGTCCTTCTCCTCTCTCATTCCTTGTCCCAAGCCCATATTCCCCTGTAACATTTTTTTTTACTCCTTCCCCTAAAACTGCATTCCAGTCCTCTATTACTATTATATTTTCATCTCTCTTTACATACTATATTACCCTTTCAATATCCTTCATATTCTTTCTATATCTCCTCATCTTCAGCTTGCGACGTCAGCATGTATACCTGAACTATCATTGTCAGTGTTGGTTTGCAGTTGATTCTGATAACAACAACACTATCACTGAACTGTTCACATTAACACACTCGCTGCCCTACCTTCCTATTCATAATGAATCCTACATCCATTATACCATTTTCTGCTGCTGTTGATATCACCCTATACTCACCTGACCAGAAAGCCTTGTCTTCTTTCCATTTTACTTCACAGACACTTACTATGTCTAGCTTGAGCCTTTGCATTTCCCTTTTCAGATTTTCTAGCTTCGCTACTACGTTCAAGCTTCTGATATTCCACGCCCCAACTCAAAGAACGTTATCCTTTCATTGGTTTTTTAATATTTTTCTCATGGTCATCTCCCCCTTGACAGTCAGAGATCCAAATGGGGGACTATTCCATAAATTATTGCCAATGGAGAGGACATCTCGACACTTACAGGCCACATGTCCTGTGGACACAAGTTACATGTCTTTAATGCAGTGGTTTCCATTGTCTTCTGCACCCTCATGCCAATGATCATTGCTGATTCTTCCACCTTTAGGGGCAGTTTCCCACACCAAGGACAACAGAATGCCCTGAAGCTGTGTTCACTCCTCCACTCTCTTTGACAAGGCTGTTGGCAGAATGAGGGTGACTTCTTATGCCAGACTCTTCAACCACCAGTGCTGGTTATTAATCAAAATTTAAGCAGTGGTGGGTTTTGAACTCAGGACCGATGATATTTTGACTACTAATCAAAGATGCTACCCCTAGACCGTGGTTGCATACTGCCTAACATGTTCTAAAATGCCGCACACAAAAATGGGGTTCTTCCAGAGCTCATACCTCAGGTTCTGTTGGTGACAAAAAGGCACAGTCAGTTGTTTGGGAAAGTCCTTGGACTTTGGACTATTTGTATATCCAACAAAAGGATCACCTTAGTGTCACTATACTACAATACAGGGTCAAAGTGTGAATATTAAATGCTTCCTCCTGCTTAGGTAAATGGAGAAAACTGTGTGGTCCTTTTTATATTTGATGTGGTCAATTGTGGGTTTTAAGGGGCTTTTGGGAGGCATCATAAGTTCATGGCCACTCCTTAGAAAACTCAAAAAAAGTGTTATTCTTTTTTTTACTGTGTTTTCGTACCAAAACTGAGTTGCAGTTTCCAAAAGGCTATGCACAGCAAATGCCTGAAATTTTTGAGGTATATTCCTAAGATCCCAATCTCTAACAACCTTGAAAATTTCGATCTCAAACAATCTTGAAAATTTTATTGATATCTTTGTAGGTTTCTGAGATACAGAGGTTCAAAGTTAACTTAGGTGTACACATAAAATACACATGTAAAAAGAAATACACATGTAAAATCTGATGTGAGGCGAAATCTAAATAATAAATAACCACAGAAAATTGCTCAAATTTTTGTGTTATATAATTTAGGCCATCTTCCTGTTTTCAAAAATCTTTATCCATTATCAAAAAACACCCAAAAAACATGGTTTTTGGGTAACCAAGCTGCAGATTCCAAGATGGCTATGAATAGAAAATGGGAATAATGTTTCGATATATTTCTAAGATACCCATCTCAAACAACTTTGAAAATATTCTTAATATCTTCATCCATTCTGAGACAGAGGTTCAAAGTTACCCTACTTGCGCATGTAAAATACGCACATAAAATCTGGTGTGAGTCAAAAATGTTGTTTATAAAGTAACATAGCATGGAGAAGTATGCAGTAAAATGTTTCTGTTATCATAAGAAGTGTTCTGTTGTAGTACAAAAGCATGTAAAAAAATATTTGTGCGTGTAAAATCTGGTCTGAACTGTAAAATTATCTTTGCGTTATTTCAGTTTTGCGTAAGTAAACTACCAAAATTTTACTGGCCCATAAAGTTCTTAAGTGACATGCCCTGCTGTGGCAGGAAAAAGAAGGGAGCCAGAGGAAAAATGTTCCTATTGGAGTACAAGAAAGTGAATTAGCTCCTGTTGAAAAGCCATTGGCTGAAAAAGGTATATCAGCTGCCTCATTCTACCTTCCTCAGTGCCTTTAAAAATTTTCCCAAAAATTTTGCAATGTGGACATATTAACACCGTAAGCTGAGGGAGAAGAAGTGAGTGGCAGTGGGAAAAAGACAGAAATATAATAAGTACTGGAAGATAGTAGACAATGATTGTGTTGTAGAAAGAACGAAAGAGGCAATGGAAGTGTGGGAGAAAGAGAGGGTCACAGGGCAGTGGAACATACCGTATTTACTCGAATCTAAGCCGCACTTTTTTTCCAGTTTTTGTAATCCAAAAAACCGCCTGCGGCTTAGAATCAAGTGCAAAATAAGTGGAAGTTCTGAAAAACGTTGGTAGGTGCCGCCACAACTAACTTCTGCCGTCGAATATATGTAGCGCTACACAGACATGCTTTGCAGGCACAAAGATAAATACTGGCGCCAAAACCTCTGAGTCAGTAAATAAATTTAAAAAAAGGTGGAAGACGAGCTTTTTTTTCCGCCCCGAGTTTCGACCACTGCATTTTCATACATTATCCAACGAAGTAAATATAAATTCCGTATTGTTCATCTTCGAATGTAGCAGCATTTCAGTGTACTATGAAAATCCGACTGGCAAGACTGTTCGGGATGTTTGTCAATATGGCCAAATCTACGTTCTGAATTTTTTCCTACCTGTGAGAAGAGATGGTTGCTAATAGGAACTTTCATGAATTGAGAATCACATGCAGTATTCTCTTCACCATAAGAATAATATGAATATAAACATTTTGCCATGTATTCTTTCGTGTTTGCTGCTATCTCATTTAAATCCTGAGTGCCTAATAAACTTCGAAACTAGTGTGAGACAGCAGCAAACGCGGAAGAATATACATATCATGTCGTGTTTATATTCGTATTATTCTTATGCCTAATAGTGATACAGTCAGAAATGAAGCACGGCAATTGACTAGATTTTTAAATCTAAGATGACTCTAATTTCTGTGCAGAATGTAATGTACAAAAGAGGCATCTGCAAAGATTTTCAAACGGCGAAAAATTTTAGCTAAACTCTCGTTCAGAACATCTATCATACTCAGTCTATTATTTGGTTCTTGTTGATCATTATCAAAGAAAGCAGCAGTGTAAGTAACAACAAATAGCAGTCTCTTGCCATTGTTTCGCTAATGAGACAATTCCTCTCTTTTTTTTATCGTAAGCGGCGGTAGCACGCACAAAAGAAGTGATGCCGCGATCGACGACAGGTCGTAAACACACATTATCAGAATGCGACAAACGGTGCATGACTCAGTTCAACAACGCATTTTCAGCTTAGAGTGACGTAAACACCTATAACAAAGAGAACAGCACTTATCAGATCAAAGAAAAATAAGCAATCGATTCAAACGAGACGAAGCACGTGAAAAAGGAAGGGTACCCGTATAAATACGGGCCTGATGCATAGCAATGGCTACCTGGTAAAGCTTAACTGCTAAGCTTACAACTCGAACCAAACTACTGTAGCTGTATCGTCATTCATTCGACCTAAATTGTATCTCATATTACAATGGACCAACTTTGTTTCGATTTGGTGGTGCAGCCTGAAACTTTTCTCTCCCTTGGATTTCGAGTCTCAAATTTCAGGTGTGGCTTAGATTCGGGAAAAATTTTTTTCCTTGATTTCGAGTCTCATTTTTCAGGTGCGGCTTAGATTCGAGTGCAGCTTAGATTTGAGTAAATATGGTAGCTGACAGTGCAGAACAGTGCTAGCAAAAGAGTGAAGGAGACGGTGCTAATGGGAGAGGAATAAACAGAAGGAGAAATTGGAAGTGGATGAGAGCCAGTAATAATGAGAAAGTAGCAGTAACTCAGAAAGAAGGAGACTGTGGCTGTAAGAGAGGAGGCAGTGACAGTGACAGTTAGAAAAACATAATGAATAAGGCTGAATGAGTCAGTGAGAATGGGAAACTGAGAGAGGATGGGTATGAGCAACACAGCAATGGACTAGTGGGCTTGAGTGAGTTACAGTTAGGGGAGTTTGTGGGCGTGAGAGATGAACTGTACATTAAAAAGTGAGCTAATATGGTCCCACGACAAAATTTTTGGGAAAATTTTTAAAGGTGCTGAGGAAGACAGAATGAGGCAGTTGATACCCCACTTTTCACTCAGTCTTTTACACAGGAGCATGTTCACCTTTTTGTGCTTGGACAGGAGCATTTTTCCATTGGTTGGCTTATTGGCGCGCGAGGGGGGGGGGGGGGGGGGGGCAAACAGTGAGGTCATGTGTGTGTCCCATCGGCCATCGAATTAGAGAGAAGGATGGCGAAGGAAGTCGGCCGTGCCCTTTCAAAGGAACCATCCTGGCATTTGCCTGAAGCAGTTCAGAGAAATCACAGAAAACCTAAATCAGGATGGCCAGACATACTTGTGAAGCGTTGTCCTCCCAAATGCGAATCCAGTGTGCTGACCGCTGTGCCGCCTTGCTCGATTTTGCCATTGGTATTTTTATGTTTTATACAGTTTTGGTTGTAGTATATTTACCAAAACAGTGTGCTCACCCCATATTTCAGAGTACTGTACATCTATGTGGCTAAAATAATGTTTCTAAGTGTTGTAAACTTAAACATTATTTTTTAATTTGTTACGTTAGATTTTTAGTGATCTTACCTCAATCTGTTATCAGTCCCCTGAGTACCTTAGAAACTTGGTTTCAGCTAAACAGGTTGAATCTAAACATATCAAAGACTCACATGATGCAATTCAAAACCAAAAACCAAATAGTCAAAATGTGAGCAAATTAAGATTGTTCGCAACAACCAAGATATAGAAGAAGTGACTCAGTCAAATTCTTAGGTATAAATGTAGGTAAAAATTTGAGCTGACAGGCTCACATTGAGTATCTAGCAAACAAAGTGAGCAGCTTTGCATTTTCAATTTAAATATTATCAACTGCAACTGACATGGACACAAAAAGTAGTGTATACAAACTACTTTGAATCCTTTATTAGGTTTGGTATTGTTTTTTGGAGTAACTCAACAAACATAGTGCAGATGCACAAATACAGAAAAAAATCATTCGAAATATGTGCACTGCAAATCATAAAGTATCATGTTATCTATTATTTAGAAAACTTAACATAAATTATTTAGAAAACTTTAAAATATTAACTCTGCCATCTCTATACATATATGAGGTTATTATATTTTTGTACATCAGACATGAATTATTCGAGGGAAAACATTTTGTCCATTCACATGATACTAGAAACAAAGAAAATTCTATGCCCCCCATTCACCGCCTCAGACTTTATGCCCAGCAACCCCAATACATGGGAATGAAAATTTGTAATGAATTAAAATGGAAGAAGTTAATGCAGATGAATTTAGGTCCACTTAAAAGAAAGCTATATGAGGCATTGACACTGAAATGTTATTACTCAGTGGATGAATTCATGCAGGATAAACAAAATTTGAGCTGTATACAATGTGTTACATACTCCAAGAAATATCCTTCTATTGTTATTATTTATTTTAGTACTATTATTTATTAATGGAAAAAGTCATTGTAACTGTGCTATAAATTTTTGACATGTGTCCTGTGTGCAAACCAAATGGATTGCAAATGTACGTTATGAGATGAATAAAACACAATTCAAAAAATTGAAAAAGACAAAAGTTCCAAGAACCACCTGCGAAACTGATTTCATCATGTGTATTTCTGCTGTCATTACAGAAATTGTTTTGAATACCCAGTTCTTAAAGGGAACTTGTAATGCTCATAGCATAAGAAACACAGAAATTAAAAGACAATCAGATACTGTTCTATAAAACATTGCACCAGCCATAATGTAACTGCACTGTGAAAGCTGTTTTGGGCATGGGACAAGCTAGATTTTGTTTTCACATGGCTGGAAATCACCCTGCCTGGTGTCATGCAGTTAGAAGCTGCTTTGAATGGGTGTGCTGGGTGTACTACCAAGAGATGCATGCCAGAGGTACTGAAGCTACTGACTATCTTCTCCTGTGGACACTATCTCCTCTACAGTAAGTGCAGGATCCATCACCTCTCATCCACTTGACTGCGGGTGATGTGTCGGTGGTTGCTCTTGAGGCTCTGTACAGGGGAAACAGGGACCAGAAGATATTATGCTCATCCCTGTAACTAACAAGTTTGAGGTGGTGTCTTCTGCTGAAACTGAAACTGTTACAGTGAGACACACTTTTCCTGTTGAAAAATCTTGTGTGTCCCATGTCAAGAGGAGACAAAGGCAGGAGGATAGGGGCCTATTAATTATCAGCAGTTCTGAAGTATGGTAAATAGCGGTACCTTTTAGTGAAATGGCAGCAAGGTATGGGAAGCATCATCTTGTGCACTCATAATGTATGCCTGAAGGCCTCATTCAGTATGTTGAAGAGGTTATTCAGGCAGCCATTCCAGGAACAGTGCAACAAACTGCAGATTGTGATGCATGTTGCAACGAATGATGCCTGTTGTCTGGGGTTTGATTTCATGTTTGAATCATTCCAGCAACTGGCGGAGAAGGTTGAGACAAACTGCCTTGCTCACAGAATTTCAATTATCTAAACAAATGATTGGGGTAATTGCAGTCTTATTAAGTGATGAGTATGATAAGACATCTGGTGAATAATACTAAATCCTTCTCTAAAAACTACCTAGAACAAATTTTTATGAAGCCCATTCATTATGGAAATATACTGGATCTAATGGCAACAAATAGATCAAAACTTTTTGAGGATGTGCATGTTTAAACTGGTGTTAGTGACTATGAGACAAACAAAGATTGCTCAAGTACAAAGGGTGCCTAAAACAAGTCAAAAAATTTATGTGTTCAGAAAACTTGGTAAAGAGGGAGTAGCATCATTTTGCAATGAAGAACATTATACAATTAGCTTTGGGCAGGAGCATGGAGAATAACTGTGACTAAAATCTAAAAGCACACGAGACATTGGATACATATACACTTACGAGAACAGTTCATGGTGGGAGGGACTATACGTGGTATTCTTCTTGTAAAGCAACTCCAAGGAAACAATAATTATAATAGGTCTAAAACACAACATAATGCTATAGATAGATATATACTAAATGTGAAGCACATTCAGCTGTTAGAAAAGGCAGTTCATGAAGTCTGTGGCACCGAAATTAGTATCCATACAATCGTGAATGACACTGGAACTGAATATAGCAAATCAAGATCAGAAGTGCTCACTTCTGTTTTCAACTGTTCCAAAAGATACAGAATTACTACCCCAGCCTAATTCTCATACCACTGCAAAGACAAATGATGCATACATTATTGTCAACAGTGCCAAATAACATCTAAAATTGCTAAAATTTAACAGGGCCCCAGGGTCTGATGGAATATTTATGGGATCCTATACAAAATTTGTGGATAAGTTAGCCTTTCATTTAAGCATATCCTCTGAACAGAAAACTATGTGCAGTAGTTGTAAGAAAGCACAGGTCATGAGAAGGTAGCAGAAAAGGATCCACATGTTATAGAATCAAAGAACATATTCACATCTGAAACACACTGAGGTGTCTCAAACAAAAGGACCCTGTCCATGCCGACAACCATAGATTCTATAAACATTGTTAATGCAAAAGACAACTTTTGCTTTTCTCATATGACATCCTGAAAGCTACAGATCTACAGTCAGATGGATGTTGTACGATGTGTCTTGATTACTAAAAAGCATCTGATACAGTACCACACCAATGCTTATTAATAAAACTATAATAGTATGGAGTAGCAAACACAATTTGTGACTAGATTGAGGATTCCTTGACCTACATCTACAGCTACACAACTCATTTTTCCACAATTCCTTTGTGAGACATACATCAGTGGCAGAATAATGGTTGTACAGACATCTTCATATGTAGGTCCTCTGAATTTACCCAACATGGTATCATGAGAACAGAGTTATCTTCCTTTCAAGGACCGAGCGAGGTGGCGCAGTGGTTAGCACACTGGACTCGCATTCGGGAGGACGACGGTTCAATCCCGTCTCCAGCCATCCTGATTTAGGTTTTCCGTGATTTCCCTAAATCGCTTCAGGCAAATGCTGGGATGGTTCCTTTGAAAGGGCACGGCCGATTTCCTTCCCCATCCTTCCCTCACCCGAGCTTGCGCTCCGTCTCTAATGACCTCGTTGTCGACGGGACGTTAAACACTAATTTCCTCCTCCTCCTCCTTCCTTTCAAGGGTTCCTATTTAAGTTCCCTGAGC
The DNA here is from genome assembly GCF_023898315.1 of Schistocerca nitens. Classification (NCBI taxonomy): domain Eukaryota; kingdom Metazoa; phylum Arthropoda; class Insecta; order Orthoptera; family Acrididae; genus Schistocerca; species Schistocerca nitens. The sequence goes on from NC_064614.1 coordinate 825,769,649, forward strand.
GTTTCTACTGACCAGTTGCAATCCTACCACAATGCCTCTGATTTCGTTTTATATCTATTGTCATGTATACTTCAGAAGGACTCCAAACACTGGAACAGTATTCAAGAATTGGCCACACTAGTGTCTTGTACATGATTTGCTTTACAAATACACTGCACAGTCCCAGAACTCTTCCAGCAAAGCTAAATCACCCATTCTCCTTCCCTGATACTAATTTTATATGATTGTCCCATTTCATATGGCTTCTTAGTATTACCACTACAAACATACAGGTTACATGCGCAGGGTGTTCATCACCAATATTGTAATCAGATATTATACCTCGCTCTTTCTTTGCTGTACACGTCATCGTACAGTTAAAGACAGCTACCATTCATTCCAACAAGTGGAAACTGTCCAGGTCTTTTTTGCAATCCCTTACAGTCGCCCAGTGACAATACTTTCATATATACAACTGCATTATCACCAAACAACTTAAAATGCTGCTGATGGTTATATACAGGATGTCCCAGGGTTTGTAGTGGAGGTGGAGCGGGACACATCATTGCCAGTTGAGAATTGTGTAGCAACCCATGGCCGCCAACATCAGGGTAGTAAGTGGTAGCAGAGGTCAAAGCTCCAAAAGGAAATGAGATTGATTCATTTGAAACATTTATTGGGAATAATGAGTATAAAGACATTTCAGACTCCACAAGATTGTGGTATGTAAGAGATTTCATGGCTCCCTACAGAAAGAAATCAAGGCTTGATAAAACCAGTGAGTGTGGGGGCCAGGGAAACAGCCCACCACACCCAATCCATTGATGTGGGAATCACCTGTTCAAATGCCAAGGAACAGCCAGTCCAAAATGAGCAGATGCCCAATCATATTGGAACTACATGCTGTGCCTCACATTTGCTGGAACATCTTCAACCTAGAGGGGAAGAACCTGTTTCAGAAAGATCTGATAATTCATGGTGATCAATCAAGATCGTATTAATTACAGCCTAACTAAACAGTTAGTAACCAAACCTGCCCACACTTTAACTGTGGAATGATGTTCTGCTGCATGGTGTCACACACCAAGGGTGGTTTTCTGATGTCCACAAGTGCTCATTGTGGTGACTGAATCTGCCATCCCTAGTGAATGTGACCTCATTAGTGAACAACATGTAAGCTGGAAAATGCACATCTCTGCCACATTGATGCAGAAACCACTGTGCAAAATGCACACACATGATTTGGTCATCAGGGCGCAGTAACTGCACCATATGGAGCTGAAAGGTGTATAAGGACTCATCATTTGTTGGACACTGCTAAAAAACATTCTTGTGTTGGAGGGAATGGTGCTTGGATTAGTCTCCACAGTATCCAACAAATTTTCTTTCCTAATGACAGAATGTGCCAATCATGGCCTGCCCTCATTAGTCATGCCACTTCTTAATGACCTGTACTCGCACAGATTTCAATGCAGACATGCAAACAAACTGTGTTATGGTTTATATCTGTCACGTAAATGTTCTGATAAATGTGTGCAGTGCCTCGTCCATTGCACTCAGCTATTCCATATGATAAGTGCATACCTGCAAGCTCGCCATTCATGTACTGCTCCGTGCTCCTCATATGCTGGTTAGGGCTTGAGTGAGTAACTCCTCACATTCTCCTCCGATACTCTCGTGTACAGCACCACCTAGTGTCATATCATGATGAAACTTCCTGGCAGATTAAAACTGTGTGCCGGACTGAGACTCGAACTCGGGACCTTTGCCTTTCGCGGGCAAGTGCTCTTGCCCGCGAAAGGCAAAGGTCCTGAGTTCTAGTCTCGGTCCGGCACACAGTTTTAATCTGCCAGGAAGTTTCATATCAGCGCACACTCCGCTGTAGAGTGAAAATTTCATTCTAGAAACATCCCCCAGGCTGTGGCTAAGCCATGTCTCCGCAATATCCTTTCTTTCAGGAGTGCTAGTTCTGCAAGGTTCGCAGGAGAGCTTCTGTGAAGTTTGGAAGGTAGGAGATGAGGTACTGCCGGAATTAAAGCTGTGAGGACGGGACGTGAGTCGTGCCTGGGTAGCTCAGTCGGTAGAGCACTTGCCCGTGAAAGGCAAAGGTCCCGAGTTCGAGTCTTGGTCCAGCACACAGTTTTAATCTGCCAGGAAGTTTCATATCAGCACACACTCCACTGTAAAGTGAAAATTTCATTCTATAGTCATATTATGATGTTTGTAACCATTGGTTTCTGTGCAATTCTCAATTGTTATGATGTGCTCCACCTTTTCCAGACATTTGTTGCAACATTTCTGGGACACCCCGTATATTGAAAACATTATAGATTTTAGTACACTTCTTTGGAGAACAGTCAATTTTACTTTCGTTTCTGTGGAACATTTCCTTTTTTTGTATTGTGCTCTGGGGTCTGTAAGTCAAATATTTCTCGAGCTAAGACATATTTGCAAAGATACTCCGTATAATCTTATCTATGTCAGTAGATGTTGTATATGAATAAAACAAGCTGTGATTCATTCAAATGTTTTTTCTCAATCTTTGCTAATTCTTCGAGGGAAGCTAGTTTTCCTCCAGGCTTAGAATAAACTCTAGGATGCTGCAACAGACAGATGTTAGCTATGTTGGTCCATTTGAAATATTTGAAAAGTATAAAGTTACACTTATCAAGTTAATGTATATATATCTTATCAATTTTCTGCAATGTACATGAAAATGATAGAAGTTAACAATGAGTGAGAGTGCTCTGGAAGGCATGCTGACAGCATGTTATTCACAGCTCAAACACCAGTTGTCAGAAACACACTGTATGGAGGTGGGCACAAGTGAGTGCACTCAGAGATTGTTAACAGAAAATTGTCGTTATACCAAAACAACACTTTGAATGTTTCATATGGTATGTGAAATTTTTGAGTGTTGTAAAGACACAGCGAGTTTTCAGATGTTGGTACAACATTATTAGTCCATTCTTTTTTGTGGATAAGACTATTTGTGCTGTCAGTGACCTTGAAATGATCAGTCAGTATGTGATCCCTCAGTTATAGCAAGATGGGATACTGGACACCATTATCTATCAGCAGAATGGCACTCTGCAGCATTGGGCTCTCATAGTGTAGGAAAACTGAAACCAGATAACCAGTGATCGCTGGTATGGCCAGTACCAAGGTGTATCTATCCCTTGGCCTCGTAATAGCCCCAACCTAATGCTTAACAGAGTGTTTTGTATGGGGCTTCGTCAAGCCAACAGTCATATGCACGAAGACCACAGAATCCGGGCAAAGTATGGTGGCAGATTGCAGTGGCCTGTCAGCAAATCAATCCAGAAATGCTGCGCGCCAGGTGGTGCAACATGCCTCATTCACTTTACGTTTTTCCATATCAGGTGTTCTGATATTGATATCACTCATTTGTGAGTCTGTGTGTGATCAGACATTACTACAGTAATATCCTCTTTTTCAGATAAACTTTTAAATGTGGAATTTAAAATTTCTGCTTTCTGTCTGCTGTCTTCAAGTTTTAATGCCATCAGATCCCTGGGAAAGTGAGTGGAAGGTTTAGATCAGTTCACTGATTTTATATGTGCCCATAATTTCTTAGAATTTTTTGATTAACCTTTAGCCAGGATCTGACTGTAAAAATTATTGTAGGCACCATGCAAGGCTCTTCTTACAGATGCGTGAGTTGCTATTAACTTTTCTTTACATGGGATTGTGAGAAAAGGTTGTGTTATATTGTCTTGCATGGTGAGTCATTGACAGGTGTAGGAGCAACTTGAGGTGTGCCCCAGGGAAGTGTGTTGGGAGCCATGTTGTTCATGATTAGTATTAATGATATGAAAGACTTGACAGACAATATTAATAGTAACCTCACATCACATTTTTGCAGAGGATTTACACTACCTGAAAGAAAAAAAAGGTGAAGCTCCCAGAATGGTTGGACATCAACGTAAATTTGTACAAGCACACATCATCAGTGGGTATAGTAATGATTAGAGTTGCAATTCTCTTTTGACAGATAAAACAGCTACCAGAGTACGTTAGTGTCATTCATATTTTGTGCAGTTAGCAGTCCTGGTAGGGACCATTTGGCTGGCAGTTCGAATTGGGAAATACCATTATTTGTGGGGCATTCAGATGTGCAGTGGCCCATTGTTGGACTGCATGGGATGCGAGGGCACGTGTACTTGTCAGGCTTTCTGTTGAACACATTGACCACCACAAGGGAGGATAGCAATATTGTGCACCAAGCACGCCGTAACCTGTTCACATCTGCGACTGCCATCTGAGAACAAGTAATAAACTCGCCACAACATTTTGTGTCATTCCATTTTTGAAAATTATTCCCCCCCCCCCCCTCTCTCTCTCTCTTTTTTTCAAATATCGTAAATCTGGGGCTGATGTGCAGAGCAGTCTGAGTTATTGTGGGTAGTCTCTATACGACCCGTGTTTACCTTTAGTGATTTTTGCTGTTTCCCCTTCGTTTACTCTCGCGTCAAATGAAAACAAAATGGATATCTGTGGCTGGGAACTATCAAGAGAATTAAAATACATTCACATAATTACGGAAGGCCAAAATATGTTATTAATTTCAGATTTTATTTTATTTCCCCCTTTCTGACAGTCAAGCATTAATCACCTTGCAGAACTATGAAGTTATTTTTGTCTGTTTGCTAAAGAAATTTGACTTTTATTAACCTTTTCTAAAGAGGCAGTCAATTTATTTGAAACAAAATGTTTAATTCCACAATACTGGCTAGTTTCAACTGTTTGCTGCATTTCGAGTGCACATTTTCATTTTCTAGCACGTATGGCATTGTGCCATAATAAAGAACCAAACATGATATAATACAGTACTGGTGCTCCAAGAAAATTTACATCCTGGAAACCACACTGAAAAGCTTAATATCAGGTCTTGGTCTACTTCATTGGGAATCTGGACATATGAATGTGCACTTTATGTATGCACTTTAAATGTGCACAGTTTAGTACGGTTCATGAAATTTCGATCTCCTAGGAGTATCCTCTGATGTCTTGTTTCTTTTATGACATAATGTATGATCTTTTAATGTTTTACACTTTCACGTACTTATGGGCATCCTACGTCATGATAGCTGCACAAGTGCGGTGTCGCCTGTTATCTGCGCACACTGGCATCTGCTGAAACGAAACTATTTCTAACAGATCGCTGGAAAATATTGCGAATGGTGGTTTGAAAAGCGTTACTTTCAAAGGAAATATCCTTTTACGTAAGTTGAACTATGTGCAAGAATGTACTATGAATTTCTTAAATCACAGAGCGTTTGACTCTCATTTAAAAATCAACTCTTTGATGATGAGCCATTTAGAAGAATTTCGAACCCTCAAGATCAGACATTTATGTCATTATTAAAAATTTTACTGGCACATTTGTGTGATATATCTTAAAGTGTAACACGTGAAAAAAGATCAACATTGTATGTGAAAGCATAGCTTCTCTTGCAGCTTATTAACCTTAGAGACCTATCTTATATGTGAAAGATTTGCTTTTCTTGTAGCAACACTGTGTATATTAATTTAAACTATTAACTTTCCCTGTTTGTGTGTTCGTGCTACTTAACAGTGATGTTGCTTTTGGCTGACTACATCACGTGTCCTATGCTCTGAATATCCGCTGTCATCGGCTGGTGAGATCACATGACATGAGCTATGACTGACTTACAAAAGCACATCGCAATCTCGATTTTAGTGATTTGGAAAGTAACATGCGGTGTTTGGTGGAATTCAAATATATACTTTCGTAATACGAAAATACAAAGCATAGCAGCATACATGTTGCTGCACAACAAAGATATTTCTAAAACATGCCTTTTTCCCTGAGTTTCGTTTTCTAAAGTGCCGGGAAATTCAACGCCTGTGTATACAACTATAACCATTCAAAGGATTGGTAAGTTTTGCAGTTCGGAGGGAAAATATAATGTCATTTAACACGGAAAAAGTGTGTTTTCACCCGGAAGAAAGTGTATCTTTAACCGGGAAATCCGGGAATTTATTTATTTTTTACCTTGTCCGCGTATACGCCCTGTAAGCAGCAGCCAGAGTAAGAAATTACCATCCCATGCATAAGCTTTCATTAATGCAACACAAACTGCTGCCTTTGCAGCGGTGCCATGATGAAGATGCACAGATTGCTGATGAATAGCATCACAACGGGTAATTTCCAACAATGATTACTCTCGAAGTCGTGGGGTCCAAACGATACATATCGAACGTGCGATCCTAAATCAATCATGCAACTCAGTTGATTGGCATTATGACTATGTTTACGGTGGTCACTACAGCAACGACAAAAGAAGAGCGTTAAAAAAATACTTATAATTACAAAGGAGACGACTTACCTTACTTGTCGGTGTTGTCGTCATGTTAAAGTCCATGTGATGTGTACACTACGGGAACAATTTCCTTCTTGCCATTAATTCACGGAGGTGTGTAACTTACAGCAACTAAGGGAATGGCGGAAAACAGATAAAAATGACAATCACAAATAATTGTTCATAACGCCCACCACAAGAGTCGCGTAATCGATGTAGGATCGCATGTTCAATATTTATTGTTTGGACCCCGCGACTTTGAGAGGCAATCATTCTTGGAAATAACCTCACATTGTGCTCAGCAATCAATCACATTTCTGAACAGTTCTGGATGACCTATGGAGATGTCCAGTTCTTCCAGTGTTTTGGAGAAAGACAGGGGTGCCATGCCTGATATCACGGTGTGGGGAACCATCAGATATGACTTCAGGTCACAGCTGGTAATGACTGAGGGCATAATGGAATGTCATGGACATTCTGCATCCTCGTGTCGTACCTCTCATGCAACAGTATTGTGGAGCCATTTTTCAACAGGGCAATGAATTTCCACACATGGCACATGTCTCTATGAACTGTCTGCATGATGTTGAGAGACTCCTATGTCCAGCAAGATCCTCAGATATCCCTCCGAGAGAACATATGTGGGATCAGTTCAGATGCCAACTCCATCCCATTGTTAGTACCGGGATATCAAGTACCAGGTACAGCAGTTGCGCGGCAGCTTGCTTCAGGAAGGGATACAGCTACTTTCTGACACCTTTCACAAGCATAGCAGTGTATGAGTCCAGGCCAGAGTAGGTGCTATGTCATACTAATAAATGGGCTCATACTGCCAAGTTGTAAATTTGACTTGATTTTGTAATCTCTGAAATAAAATCACATACCCTCTCAACCCATCTACTTTCATTTCATTTCCTTGTCCCTTTGTAGGTGGTTCACTTTTTTTGACAGGCCTTGTAGATATCTGTAACAAAGAAACTATCTGGGAAAAGCTGCACAAATATTCATACAGATCTTGATAAGACTTAAAAATTAGTACACAGAATGGCAGCTTGTTTTAAATGTTCAAAATTTTTAAATTTTTTACTTCACAAAAAGAAAAAAATGAAACCTGGTATTATGACTACAATATAAATAAATCACAACTGGATAATTTGACTTATAAAAATACCTGTATGTACCAATTTGTAGGGATATGAAATGGAATTATCACACAGGCTCAGTCACAGGTAATATAGGTCGCAGACTTCAGTTCATTGGCAGGAAATTGAAAAAAAGCAATCGGCCTACATAGGAGATTACTTACAAAACACTCGTATAGCCCATCATAGAATATTGCTCCAGTTTATGGGGGACACACACACATACGTGCGCGCACACACACATGCACAAGTGCGCACGTGCCCACACACACTAAATAGATACTAGGAGGTATTGAACATATGTAAAGAAGGGTAGCAATTATGCTCACAAGTTTGTTTGTCCTTTGGAGAGCTTTACAGAGATGATAAAAAAACCTAAACTGGCAGACTACCCACAGAAACCTACTTAAAAAGTTTCAGGAACCTGCCTTAAGTGAGGCATCTAGGAATATTCTACAAACACGAATGTAGCTCTCATGTAAGGACTGCAAAGACTAGATTATACCAATTACAAAGGTATCTAAGCAATCATTCTTCCAGTGTTCATTATGTAAATAGAACTGTAAGAAACACTAATAAGTTGTACAGCAGTAAGTACCCTCTAACATTTACTTCAGTGGTTTGTCATGTACAGATAGAGATGTGAATGTAGACCTCACAAGGCAGTTCAGTTGAAGAGAACCAGCAGTCACATAAGTTGGACAGATAAATACATGTACAAGGAAGGCAAAGCAACTTTGGGTGACAGAAGAAATACTGCAATCGTTCAGTTAAAGGACATACAGGAAAGAGAAGGATAATGCAACGTAAGTTACTTAGGAATAAATCAGTAGGATGTGCAGGAAAGGTAAAAATAAAATGATTGCAAGAAAAATATGTAGAACAAAATCATCATCTGGCAAAGATGATAAGTGTGTCTTTCGTTGAAATGTAATGGAATTTCAATGCAGCTACCAGGATGAAAACCTGACAAGATATCATCAACAGTATACTCCAGGAAAGTCTACAGTCACTGAAGTCCACATTCAGTGAAAAGATATAACAACTTTCAGTGAAATTAAAACCAAGAATTTCAACATTAAGAATACAAAAGGAATGCAGAAAGAATTTTTGCAGAGGATAGAGCAGTTGGTGGAAAGAGTACACTGAAGTCTGCTGCAAAGAGAGGCAAATATCTACTGATGTGATAAAAGAAGAATTGGGTATCGATTTGGAAGAAATGGGAAATCCGTTACTAAAGTTGGAGTTTGACAGAGCTTTGAAAGACTTGCTAACAAACAAAGCAGTAGGGATAGAGAACATCCCTTCTGACTTTACAACATTATTGGGGAATCAGCCTGAAATGATAATTCAAAAGTTTGTCTAGAATCTGTGCTATTGTAGTTATACCATAAGATTATCAGATATATATATATATATATATATATATATATATATATATATATATATATATATATATATATATATATATATATATATATATAGGTACCAGGATGGCCCCCGTACGCCAACCTATTCATGGGTTACTTAGAGGAAGCCTTCTTGGTTACCCAGGCCTGCCAACCGAAAGTTTGGTACAGATTTATTGATGACATCTTCATGATCTGGACTCACAGTGAAGAAGAACTCCAGAATTTCCTCTCCAACCTCAACTCCTTTAGTTCCATCAGATTCACCTGGTCCTACTCCAAATCCCATGCCACTTTCCTTGACGTTGACCTCCAACTGTCCAATGGCCAGCTTCACACATCCGTCCACATCAAACCCACCAACAAGCAACAGTACCTCCATTATGACAGCTGCCACCCATTCCACATCAAACAGTCCCTTCCCTACAGCCTAGGTCTTCATGGCAAACGAATCTGCTCCAGTCCGGAATCCCTGAACCATTACACCAACAACCTGACAACAGCTTTCGCATCCCGCAACTACCCTCCCGACCTGGTACAGAAGCAAATAACCAGAGCCACTTCCTCATCCCCTCAAACCCAGAACCTCACACAGAAGAACCACAAAAGTGCCCCACTTGTGACAGGATACTTTCCGGGACTGGACCAGACTCTGAATGTGGCTCTCCAGCAGGGATACGACTTCCTCAAATCCTGCCCTGAAATGAGATCCATCCTTCATGAAATACTCCCCACTCCACCAATAGTGTCTTTCCGCCGTCCACCTAACCTTCGTAACCTCTTAGTTCATCCCTATGAAATCCCCAAACCACCTTCCATACCCTCTGGCTCCTACCCTTGTAACCGCCCCCGGTGTAAAACCTGTCCCATGCACCCTCCCACCACCACCTACTCCAGTCCTGTAACCCGGAAGGTGTACACGATCAAAGGCAGAGCCACATGTGAAAGCACCCACGTGATCTACCAACTGACCTGCCTACACTGTGACGCATTCTATGTGGGAATGACCAGCAACAAACTGTCCATTCACATGAATGGACACAGGCAGACAGTGTTTGTTGGTAATGAGGATCACCCTGTGGCTAAACATGCCTCGGTGCACGGCCAGCACATCTTGGCACAGTGTTACACCGTCCGGGTTATCTGGATACTTCCCACTAACACCAACCTATCCGAACTCCGGAGATGGGAACTTGCTCTTCAATATATCCTCTCTTCCCGTTATCCACCAGGCCTCAATCTCCGCTAATTTCATGTTGCCGCCACTCATACCTCACCTGTCATTCAACAACATCTTTGCCTCTGCACTTCCGCCTCGACCGATATCTCTGCTCAAACTCTTTGTCTTTAAATATGTTGGCTTGTGTCTGTATATGTGTGGATGGATATGTGTGTGTGTGCGAGTGTATACCCGTCCTTTTTTCCCCCTAAGGTAAGTCTTTCTGCTCCCGGGATTGGAATGACTCCTTACCCTCTCCCTTAAAAGCCACATCCTTTCGTCTTTCCCTCTCCTTCCCTCTTTCCTGATGAGGCAACAGTTTGTTGCGAAAGCTTGAATTTTGTGTGCATGTTTGTGTGTCTATCTAAGTGCCAACGCTTTCGTTTGGTAAGTCACATCATCTTTGTTTTTAGATATATTTTTTCCGACGTGGAATGTTTCCTTCTGTTATATTCATATCATTAATTTGAACCCAACAATTACGTTTGTTATTGTCACTGTTGCATTTCGAAATCTTTTCTGTCGTCTTATTTTCTCTTTTTGTTTTTGCCAGTAGTTTCACTTTGTATTCACCTTCTCCTTTTTACCGCAATCTGCTATACAATTTTATCCCGCCTATATATACTCAACAATATGTCACCCACTTCCATACCATAACAATTCCCCCCCCCCCACCACCACCACCACCTCCCCCCCCCCCCCCCCCCCCTCCTTTCGACACTATCGCTGCTATAAAATCCACCGATTCTAGTCCACAAACAGTTCCTTTCACCTATTAAACAACCATTTCGTCTAGTTCTGATAACTTTCTCTTTATTTCCATTTCCGTTTTTCGCTCATCACTGATAATTTTTAGCCGATTCCCACGGGTTTTAACGTCATTATTTCTTCGCCAGACAATTGTTAGCCTCATTTTCATAATCTGCCACCACAAAACCACTCCTTTTAATACATTTACACGCAGTTTTTTCGAAATTTTCCCGAATTTCTCCATCCCTTAACGTGTTTTGGCGGCAACACAACCACCTAACCTATTTGCACATCGTTGTCTACTAACCCAAGTTCACCACAGGATCAACATAGCCCAGCTTTAACCAACACTTTTTCGCCTTTTTTCACAACAGATCTCGAGTTACTTTCTGCAGTTATTTTCATTTTCATTTCAACCTCATGTTACACTTTCCACTTTCTAATACCATGTCACCCTCACAACCCCCCCACAACGACCCCATTAAGTTTTATTTACATTCCCTCTGCAAACATGCCTTCACCCTAGCCAGATTACGCTCGCATATTTTATTTTCTCAGGCTTGTCTGACATTTGGCATTACCCCCAAAGGCCTCACACTTAAAGTTCCCATCTCTGGCTGCAACCCTTCTTTCCATCAGTCCCTATACCAGTTCCAAACTGAACAATCCATTGCCCTCACCCACCTAATCCTTCACCTACACATCAACTCAGCCAATGAACACACCCGTCAACTCCTATCCTTAATAAAAGTCCTCAATCTTTCCTCTCCCACATCCACACCGGCTATTCAGAGCATCCTCCTACAGGCCAACCGCAAATTAGAACAGCATGCCACCCTTCACCTCATAAAACTATCCAATCTCCTGGTTTCCCACCTCCGGAAAGGCAACTCACTCACCCTTCACAACCTTTCCAGCAAACCTCAACCACCTCTCATTGCACACAAACCCAGTCTCTCCCATCTACTCAATCTCCCACTTCCAGCTCCACTCCCTCCAAAACCTCAAAATTCCAATCAACACAATCTGGTACCACAACACCCTAATTCAGTAGTTAACCTTTCCTCCGAACCTCTCTCCCAATCCGAAACCTCTGTCCTATCCAAAGGCCTCACCTTCAGCCCCACTCCCAGATTCAACCAAACAGCCCTCGTCAAAGATTTACTGTCCTACACTCGTACTCTCTGCTGGAAGTATCACTTTGCCACAAAGAAAAATGATCCTAATCCTACCCCTAATGATCCAACTCCCCAAGACACTATCCAAATTGAACCCTGCCTGGAACAGTTCCGTCCTCCGTCACAGTGGGACCCACCTCCTCTTCCTCAAAATCGCCCTCTCCAAACCTTCCAGGAATTTCTGACTTCCAGCCTTGCCTCTCAGTCCTTCTTAAAAAACCTTAATCCTACTCCCAACATCACCACTGCTGAAGCCCAGGCTAGCCGTGATCTGAAGGCTGACCGGTCCATCGTCATTCTTCTGGCGGACAAGGGTTCCACGACCGTGGTACTTGATCGTCGGGAGTATGTGGCTGAGGGACTGCGTCAGCTTTCAGACAACACCACATACAAAGTTTGCCAAGGTAACCCCATTCCTGATGTCCAGGCGGAGCTTCAAGGAATCCTCAGAACCTTAGGCCCCCTACAAAACCTTTCACCTGACTCCATCAACCTCCTGACCCCACCGACACCCCGCACCCCTACCCACTACCTTCTTCCTACAATTCACAAACCCAATCATCCCGGCCGCCCCATTGTAGCTGGTTACCAAGCCCCCACAGAACGTATCTCTGCCTACGTAGATCAACACCTTCAACCCATTACATGCAGTCTCCCATCCTTCATCAAAGACACCAACCACTTTCTCGAACGCCTGGAATCCTTACCCAATCCGTTACCCCCAGAAACCATCCTTGAAACCATTGATGCCACTTCCTTATACACAAATATCCCGCATGTCCAGGGCCTCGCTGCGATGGAGCACTTCCTTTCTACATCTACATCTACATCTATACTCCGCGAGCCACCTTACGGTGTGTGGCGGAGGGTACTTATTGTACCACTATCTGATCCCCCCTTCCCTGTTCCATTCACGAATTGTGCGTGGGAAGAACGACTGCTTGTAAGTCTCCGTATTTGCTCTAATTTCTCGGATCTTTTCGTTGTGATCATTACGCGAGATATATGTGGGCGGTAGTAATATGTTGCCCATCTCTTCCCGGAATGTGCTCTCTCGTAATTTCGATAATAAACCTCTCCGTATTGCGTAACGCCTTTCTTGAAGTGTCCGCCACTGGAGCTTGTTCAGCATCTCCGTAACGCTCTCGCGCTGACTAAATGTCCCCATGACGAATCGCGCTGCTTTTCGCTGGATCATGTCTATCTCTTCTATTAATCCAACCTGGTAAGGGTCCCATACTGATGAGCAATACTCAAGAATCGGACGAACAAGCGTTTTGTAAGCTACTTCTTTGGTCGATGAGTCACATTTTCTTAGAATTCTTCCTATGAATCTCAACCTGGCGCCTGCTTTTCCCACTATTTGTTTTATGTGATCATTCCACTTCAGATCGCTCCGGATAGTAACTCCTAAGTATTTTACGGTCGTTACCGCTTCCAATGATTTACCACCTATGGCATAATCGTACTGGAATGGATTTCTGCCCCTATGTATGCGCATTATATTACATTTATCTACATTTAGGGAAAGCTGCCAGCTGTCGCACCATTCATTAATCCTCTGCAGGTCTTCCTGGAGTACGTACGAGTCTTCTGATGTTGCTACTTTCTTGTAGACAACCGTGTCATCTGCAAATAGCCTCACGGAGCTACCGATGTTGTCAACTAAGTCATTTATGTATATTGTAAACAATAAAGGTCCTATCACGCTTCCTTGCGGTACTCCCGAAATTACCTCTACATCTGCAGATTTTGAACCGTTAAGAATGACATGTTGTGTTCTTTCTTCTAGGAAATCCTGAATCCAATCACAAACCTGGTCCGATATTCCGTAAGCACGTATTTTTTCCACTAAACGTAAGTGCGGAACCGTATCAAATGCCTTCCTGAAGTCCAGGAATACGGCATCAATCTGCTCGCCAGTGTCTACGGCACTGTGAATTTCTTGGGCAAATAGGGCGAGCTGGGTTTCACATGATCTCTGTTTGCGGAATCCATGTTGGTTATGATGAAGGAGATTTGTATTATCTAAGAACGTCATAATACGAGAACACAAAACATGTTCCATTATTCTACAACAGATTGACGTAAGTGAAATAGGCCTATAATTATTCGCATCTGATTTATGACCCTTCTTGAAAATGGGAACGACCTGTGCTTTCTTCCAGTCGCTAGGTACTTTACGTTCTTCCAGAGATCTACGATAAATTGCTGATAGAAAGGGGGCAAGTTCTTTAGCATAATCACTGTAGAATCTTAAGGGTATCTCGTCTGGTCCGGATGCTTTTCCGCTACTAAGTGATAGCAGTTGTTTTTCAATTCCGATATCGTTTATTTCAATATTTTCCATTTTGGCGTCCGTGCGACGGCTGAAGTCAGGGACCGTGTTACGATTTTCCGCAGTGAAACAGTTTCGGAACACTGAATTCAGTATTTCTGCCTTTCTTCGGTCGTCCTCTGTTTCGGTGCCATCGTGGTCAACGAGTGACTGAATAGGGGATTTAGATCCGCTTACCGATTTTACATATGACCAAAACTTTTTAGGGTTCTTGTTTAGATTGTTTGCCAATGTTTTATGTTCGAATTCGTTGAATGCTTCTCTCATTGCTCTCTTTACGCTCTTTTTCGCTTCGTTCAGCTTTTCCTTATCAGCTATGATTCGACTACTCTTAAACCTATGGTGAAGCTTTCTTTGTTTCCGTAGTACCTTTCGTACATGATTGTTATACCACGGTGGATCTTTCCCCTCGCTTTGGACCTTAGTCAGTACGAACTTATCTAAGGCGTACTGGACGATGTTTCTGAATTTTTTCCATTTTTGTTCCACATCCTCTTCCTCAGAAATGAACGTTTGATGGTGGTCACTCAGATATTCTGCGATTTGTGCCCTATCACTCTTGTTAAGCAAATAGATTTTCCTTCCTTTCTTGGCATTTCTTATTACACTTGTAGTCATTGATGCAACCACTGACTTATGATCACTGATACCCTCTTCTACATTCACGGAGTCGAAAAGTTCCGGTCTATTTGTTGCTATGAGGTCTAAAACGTTAGCTTCACGAGTTGGTTCTCTAACTATCTGCTCGAAGTAATTCTCGGACAAGGCAGTCAGGATAATGTCACAAGAGTCTCTGTCCCTGGCTCCAGTTCTGATTGTGTGACTATCCCATTCTATACCTGGTAGATTGAAGTCTCCCCCTATTACAATAGTATGATCACGAAACTTCTTCACGACGTTCTGCAGGTTCTCTCTGAGGCGCTCAACTACTACGGTTGCTGATGCAGGTGGCCTATAGAAGCATCCGACTATCATATCTGACCCACCTTTGATACTTAACTTAACCCAGATTATTTCACATTCGCATTCGCTAATAACTTCACTGGATATTATTGAATTCTTTACTGCTATAAATACTCCTCCACCATTGGCGTTTATCCTATCCTTGCGGTATATATTCCATTCTGTGTCTAGGATTTCGTTACTGTTCACTTCCGGTTTTAACCAACTTTCCGTTCCTAATACTATATGCGCACTATTTCCTTCAATAAGAGATACTAATTCAGGAACCTTGCCCTGGATACTCCTGCAGTTTACCAATATTACGTTAACTTTTCCTGTTTTTGGTCTCTGAGGACGGACGTTCTTTATCAACGATGATAATGTTCTCTCTGGTAAGCCGTCAGGTATTTTATCGTTTCGCCCAAGGGGGGGTCCCTCTAACCTAAAAAAACCCCCGTGTGCACGCCACACGTACTCTGCTACCCTAGTAGCTGCTTCCGGTGTGTAGTGCACGCCTGACCTGTCTAGGGGGGCCCTACAGTTCTCCACCCAATAACGGAGGTCGATGAATTTGCAACCATTATAGTCGCAGAGTCGTCTGAGCCTCTGGTTTAGACCCTCCACACGGCTCCAAACCAGAGGACCGCGATCGACTCTGGGCACTATGCTGCAGATATTAAGCTCAGCTTGCACTCCGCGTGCGATGCTGGTTGTCTTCACCAAATCAGCCAGCCGCCGGAAGGAACCAAGGATGGCCTCAGAACCCAAGCGGCAGGCGTCATTCGTTCCGACATGTGCTACTATCTGCAGCCGGTCACACCCAGTGCGTTCAATAGCTGCCGGAAGGGCCTCCTCCACATTACGGACGAGACCCCCCGGCAAGCACACCGAGTGCACACTGGCATTCTTCCCCGACCTACCCGCTATTTTCCTGAGGGGCTCCATAACCCGCCTAACGTTGGAGCTCCCTATAACTAATAGGCCCGCCCTCTGTGACTGTCGGGACCTTGCCGGAGAATCGGCCACTGGCCCAACAGGCGAGGCATCCTGTGGTGGCTCGGAAACGATGTCATCACCACTAGGAAGCACCCCGTACCTGTTGGAAAGGGGTAAGGCAGCCGCCACGCGGCCAGATCCCACCTTCGCCTTTCGGCCAGGCACGCGCGAGCCCACCACTGTCCGCCATTCACCCTGGAGTGATGGCTGACCGGTAAGATGCTCACTGCCGGAAGACGCAGCGACATCAGGGGTTCCATGTGATTCCAAGGCCACCGAAGTAGGCATAGGTCTCACCACAGTTGCCCCAACGCCACTACGAGCCGACGCCTGCGCCTCGAGCTCGATGAGCCTAACAGACAAAGCCTCCACCTGTCCCCGAAGAGTGGCCAATTCTCCTTGCGTCCGCTCACAACAACCACAGTCCCTACACATGACTATGTTTACCTTACTCTATACGGTGACAAATTCCCAAGATAATCTTCTGATGAGCTACTCTGATAATCAAGAAACACTCACTGAAATACGAGACGCGAAAACTACGCTAGGTTTTCCCAGAAAAACTATTTAAAAGCTAAGCGCAGCAAATAAGTACAAAAACACTGTTATTGAAATAAAAGGTTCTACCTAGTAAGCACTCGAACACGCAAGAAATTACAAAAATAAACTAGTAATTACACAGATAACTGAAAATAAGTCGCTGCTGTTTGTAAAATATGTAAGAAGCAAACGGTGTACTCGCCTTAGTAGTAGCAGGAGCTAGCGATGCGCTCTCGCTGACGGTCTAACGCCGATCACCTGCCACCCTACCTAAAACCTCTTTCCTCATTACCTTAGCCAGCTTCATCCTGACCCCCAACTTCTTCACTTTTGAAGACCAGACATACCAACAATTAAAGAGAACAGCCATGGGTACCAGGATGGCCCCTTCGTACGCCAACCTATTAATGGGTCGCTTAGAGGAAGCCTTCTTGGTTACCCAGGCCTGCCAACCGAAAGTTTAGTACAGATTTATTGATGACATCTTCATGATCTGGACTCACAGTGAAGAAGAACTCCAGAATTTCCTCTCCAACCTCAACTCTTTTGGTTCCATCAGTTTCACCTGGTCCTACGCCAAATCCCATGCCACTTTCCTTGATGTTGACCTCCACTTGTCCAATGGCCAGCTTCACACGTCCGTCCACATCAAACCCACCAACAAGCAACAGTACCTCCATTACGACAGCTGCCACCCATTCCACATCAAACAGTCCCTTCCCTACAGCCTAGGTCTTCGTGGCAAATGAATCTGCTCCAGTCCGGAATCCCTGAAGCATTACACCAACAACTTAAACCAACAACCTGACATCAGCATTCGCATCCCGCAACTACCCTCCCGACCTGGTACAGAAGCAAATAACCAGAGCCACTTCCTCATCCTCTCAAACCCAGAACCTCCCACAGAAGAACCACAAAAGTGCCCCACTTGTGACAGGATACTTTCCGGGACTGGATCAGACTCTGAATGTGGCTCTCCAGCAGGGATACGACTTCCTCAAATCCTGCCCTGAAATGAGATCCATCCTTCATGAAATCCTCCCCACTCCACCAAGAGTGTCTTTCCGCCATCCACCTAACCTTCGTAACCTCTTAGTTCATCCCTATGAAATCCCCAAACCACTTTCCCTACCCTCTGGCTCCTACCTTTGTAACCGCCCCCGGTATAAAACCTGTCCCATGTACCCTCCCACCACCACCTACTCCAGTCCTGTAACGCGGAAGGTGTACACGATCAAAGGCAGAGCCACATGTGAAAGCACCCACGTGATCTACCAACTGACCTGCCTACACTGTGACGCATTCTATGTGGGAATGACCAGCAACAAACTGTCCATTCACATGAATGGACACAGGCAGACAGTGTTTGTTGGTAATGAGGATCACCCTGTGGCTAAACATGCCTCGGTGCACGGCCAGCACATCTTGGCACAGTGTTACACCGTCCGGGTTATCTGGATACTTCCCACTAACACCAACCTATCCGAACTCCGGAGATGGGAACTTGCTCTTCAATATATCCTTTCTTCCCGTTATCCACCAGGCCTCAATCTCCGCTAATTTCATGTTGCCGCCACTCATACCTCACCTGTCATTGAACAACATCTTTGCCTCTGCACTTCCGCCTCGACCGACATCTCTGCCCAAACTCTTTGTCTTTAAATATGTCTGCTTGTGTCTGTATATGTGTGGATGGATATGTGTGTGTGTGCGAGTGTATACCCGTCCTTTTTCCCCCCTAAGGTAAGTCTTTCCGCTCCCGGGATTGGAATGACTCCTTACCCTCTCCCTTAAAAGCCACATCCTTTCGTCTTTCCCTCTCCTTCCCTCTTTCCTGATGAGGCAACAGTTTGTTGCGAAAGCTTGAATTTGGTGTGTATGTTTGTGTTTATTTGTGTGTCTATCTACGTGCCAGCACTTTCGTTTGGTAAGTCACATCATCTTTGTTTTTAGATATATTTTTTCCCACGTGGAATGTTTCCTTCTATTATATACACTCCTGGAAATTGAAATAAGAACACCGTGAATTCATTGTCCCAGGAAGGGGAAACTTTATTGACACATTCCTGGGGTCAGATACATCACATGATCACACTGACAGAACCACAGGCACATAGACACAGGCAACAGAGCATGCACAATGTCGGCACTAGTACAGTGTATATCCACCTTTCGCAGCAATGCAGGCTGCTATTCTCCCCTGGAGACGATCGTAGAGATGCTGGATGTAGTCCTGTGGAATGGCTTGCCATGCCATTTCCACCTGGCGCCTCAGTTGGACCAGCGTTCGTGCTGGACGTGCAGACCGCGTGAGACGACGCTTCATCCAGTCCCAAACATGCTCAATGGGGGACAGATCCGGAGATCTTGCTGGCCAGGGTAGTTGACTTACACCTTCTAGAGCATGTTGGGTGGCACGGGATACATGCGGACGTGCATTGTTCTGTTGGAACAGCAAGTTCCCTTGCCGGTCTAGGAATGGTAGAACGATGGGTTCGATGACAGTTTGGATGTACCGTGCACTATTCAGTGTCCCCTCGACGATCACCAGTGGTGTACGGCCAGTGTAGGAGATCGCTCCCCACACCATGATGCCGGGTGTTGGCCCTGTGTGCCTCGGTCGTATGCAGTCCTGATTGTGGCGCTCACCTGCACGGCGCCAAACACGCATACGACCATCATTGGCACCAAGGCAGAAGCGACTCTCATCGCTGAAGACGACACGTCTCCATTCGTCCCTCCATTCACGCCTGTCGCGACACCACTGGAGGCGGGCTGCACGATGTTGGGGCGTGAGCGGAAGACGGCCTAACGGTGTGCGGGACCGTAGCCCAGCTTCATGGAGACGGTTGCGAATGGTCCTCGCCGATACCCCAGGAGCAACAGTGTCCCTAATTTGCTGGGAAGTGGCAGTGCGGTCCGCTACGGCACTGCGTAGGATCCTACGGTCTTGGCGTGCATCCGTGCGTCGCTGCGGTCCGGTCCCAGGTCAACGGGCACGTGCACCTTCCGCCGACCACTGGCGACAACATCGATGTACTGTGGAGACCTCACGCCCCACGTGTTGAGCAATTCGGCGGTACGTCCACCCGGCCTCCCGCATGCCCACTATACGCCCTCGCTCAAAGTCCGTCAACTGCACATACGGTTCACGTCCACGCTGTCGCGGCATGCTACCAGTGTTAAAGACTGCGATGGAGCTCCGTATGCCACAGCAAACTGGCTGACACTGATGGAGGTGGTGCACAAATGCTGCGCAGCTAGCGCCATTCGACGGCCAACACCGCGGTTCCTGGTGTGTCCGCTGTGCCGTGCGTGTGATCATTGCTTGTACAGCCCTCTCGCAGTGTCCGGAGCAAGTATGGTGGGTCCGACACACCGGTGTCAATGTGTTCTTTTTTCCATTTCCAGGAGTGTGTGTGTGTATATAATTTTGTGTGTATGTTTGTGTTTGTTTGTGTGTCTATCGATGTGCCAGTGCTTTCGTTTGGTAAGTCACATCATCTTTGTTTATATATATATATATATATATTTTTTTTTTCCACGTGGAATGTTTCCCTCTGTTATATATATATATATATATATATATATATATATATATATATATATATATATATATAACAGAGGGAAACATTCCACGTGGAAAAAATATATCTATTTGTGTTTGTTTGTTTGTGTGTCTATCGACCTGCCAGCGCTTTTGTTTGGTAAGTCTCATCATCTTTTTAGATATATATATATATATATATATATATATATATATATATATAAAGATGATGCTTCACCAGGAAAGAGGGAAGGAGAGGGAAAGACGAAAGGATGTGGGTTTAAGAGAGAGGGTAAGGAGTCATTCCAATCCCGGGAGCGGAAAGACTTACCTTAGGGGGAAAAAGCACAGGTATACACTCGCTCGCGCACACACACACACACACACACACACACACACACACACACACATATATCCACCCGCACATACACAGTCACAAGCAGACATTTGTAAAGGCAAAGAGTTTGGGCAGAGATGTCAGTCGAAGCGGAAGTACAAAGGCACGACTGACATCTCTGCCGAAACTCTTTGCCTTTACAAGTGTCTGCTTGTGTGACTGTATGTGCGGATGGATATGTGTGTGTGTGCGAGTGTATACCTGTCCTTTTTTCTCCCTAAGGTAAGTCTTTCTGCTCCCGGGATTGGAATGACTCCTTACCCTCTCTCTTAAAACCCACATCCTTTCGTCTTTCCCTCTCCTTCCCTCCTTCCTGATGAAGCAACCGTTGGTTGCGAAAGCTCGAATTTTGTGTGTATGTTTGTGTTTGTTTGTTTGTCTATCCACCTGCCAATGCTTTCGTTTGGTAAGTCACATCATCTTTGTTTTTAGATATATTTTTCCCACGTGGAATGTTTCCCTCTATTATATGTAAGCTGACTTCTGATAATTCCTGTGTGTCTGAGTAAAATCACATAGATCAGATAAAAAGCCTCAAAAACTTGGGTCCAAAAACTTGACGTAAAATTAAAACTTGTTTTCATGTTGATTGTATCAAATCTTGGGCAACACCAGGCATAATGCAGTCCCTCTGTATGTGCTGTTCTCAGATAGGGGATAAGTTAGTTGCACTTTGTAAGCAGCTGTAAGTCGCTTTGACTGCAATCATATCATTGTAATTTGCTGCAGATGGATGTGTTGGGGGTACCAAGAACCATGTACCAAAAGCACTTCAAATATTATCACTGCTGTAGGTACTGTCTCTCCTACAGAATACAGGATCTGTCACAACTTGTTGCTTGACTGTGAATGATGTCCGTAATAAGCTTAGGTGTCTTGTACAGGAAAGGCAGGACCAGGGAGAACTCAGGATATTACATGCCAGTGGGGGCCATTCCGGCTTGGTATTGACTGGAGCCTTCTGATATCACAATGAGACTGCACAGAACAGTGCAGCAGTGTAATTAATTATATGACAAATGTGTCACACCACAGTTGCTGTGGGTTGTTATTCATTTTACTTTCAGTTTGGTTCAGAACACAGTTGGACAAATCAAATCAAGTGGCATGACAGATGTATTACAGGTTGGGACTAAATAAATGATATGTAAGATAAAAAATAACTCACTTGTATGATGAAGAAGCAGATATTAATGTAACCTGTTCCAAATTTCAATTGCCGTTTACTGCATAAAGACACAATCCATAGCTGTTTCCTCCATGTGGCACATTTCTTCACAGTTACCAGCTTTGCTACTTGATTCAGATACATAATTTTTAGTAACGTCCTTACATATAACATATACTATAACTGTGTCATACGTCTCAGGAAACTTTTGTTTCAAAATAAAGCTCAGAGACTTTGACATTTTTCTGTTTGCACACTCCATTTACAAGAAAAGCAGCAAATTCTTCTTTGGAAAATAAAGACCACCATGAGACAGGATTGATATTCAGTCTACATTATGTTTTCCTACATCACTTCTTGCTGCTGGAAAACCTAACTACACTGCTGGCCACCGTAAATGCAACACCCTGAAGGAAGCATCCGAATCAAGTAAAATTTACACCATGAGTTTGCAGCGATGAGATATGCAACTGATTAGAATTTCAGCGCAGGCGCACATCACGCGCTCCTGTGGCGCCACCTCATAGCGCCATTTAAGGCTTGGCGATTTCGACGAGTGTACGTTCGGCACGTGTGTTTACCTTGTGGTTGTTTCACAAGACGATCAGTTATGCCTCGTAGACAACAGTGAACATCGTTTGATCAAGTATCCGAGTTCGACAGAGGAAGGATAGTGGCTTACCGAGATTGTGGATTATCATACAGAGAAATCGCTAGTCGTGTTGGACGAAACCAAACAACTGTAATGCGGATATGTGACCATTGGATGCAGGAGGGTACGACGGACCGACGTGGTCGATCGCATTCACCTCGGTGCACCACTGCACGTGCTGATAGGCAAATTGTGCGCATGGCAGTGACGGATCGCTCAGTGACATCCCGAACCGTAGCACAGCACATTGCGTCTGTAACGCATCATCCAGTGTCTGCGCGTACCATTCGACGCCGTTTACAGCAGAGTGGTCTGTCCACAAGACATCCATTGCTTCGTCTACCATTGACGCAGAACCACAGACGTCTCCGTCGCCAATGGTGTGATGACAGACGGATGTGGACGGCAGAATGGAATGACGTTGTCTTTACTGACGAGGCACGCTTCTGTCTGCAGCACCACGATGGTCGGATTCGAGTGTGGAGACACCGTGGAGAGAGGATGCTGGACAGCTGCATTATGCACCGCCACACTGGTCTTGCACCGGGTATTATGGTATGGGGCGGTATTGGATATTACTCTCGCACGCCTCTAGTACGCATTGCCGGTACTTTAAATAGCCGGCGCTACATATCCGAGGTGCTGGAGCCAGTTGTCCTTCCTTACCTTCAGGGCTCGGCCACAGCCATATTTCAACAGGATGATGCGCGACCACACGTGGCACGCATTGTTCAAAGGTTCTTCGTCAATAACCAGATTGAATTGCTTCCATGGCCGGCTCGCTCTCTGGATCTTTCGCCGATAGAAAACATGTGGTCCATGGTTGCTCAACGAGTGACCCAGATTACATCTCCAGCTGCCACACCAGATGATCTTTGGCATTGTGTGGAAGCTGCTTGGGCTGCTGTACCCCAGGAACACATCCAACACCTCTTTGACTCAATGCCGAGACGTGTGGCAGCGGTGATCTCCAACAATGGCGGCTACTCTGGCTACTGATTCTGGCAGGAACCACATGTCACAGACGTCTGTAAACGTAATCATTTGATACTTGGTCAACATGTTATCTACAAAATAAATTTTGTTGTGCTACCTCTTGTCTTTCTTGGTGTTGCATTTACGGTGGCCAGCAGTGTATTTATCAATGTTTTGACATTTAAGTAAAATGTAGCTTGCAGTGTATTTCACCACAGTTGGAAAAACATCCAAGATTACAGAATCGTCACACCCTGTTACCACATCTGTAAATAAATTTCCTTCAAGATACTTGGATTCTGGGCTTTCTGGCCATTCGTCAACAACATTTATTCAGAGCTCAGTGACAATGAAACATAGGGATGCAGAATCTGAATCAATGTCACATTGAGAAGACACTGTTTTTAATTCTGCAGGAACTGACGTGTTTCCAGAGAAGAGAAATTTTATTGATGTAATATAACCTCTTTGGGGAAGAAAAACAAAAATCTGTCTCTGTCTCTAATTAGAATTGCTCAAACAATGTCTAGGAACTCTTTAGAGTATTCTCCTGGATTGTGAGATTCATTCCAAATCCACTACACAGAGATGAAGTTGAACATCCATGATAGGAACTCTTTAGAGTTCAAGATATTGCCAAAGAGTTCAGTAAATTTACTTTCAATGTCTCTGATAAGAACATACTTCAAGGCCAGAGCTGGAAATAGGCATGCTGCCATTTTGCCTTGCTTATGCAGTTGCATTTAAGTGTAGTTCGATAATGTGCTAGTTACCATTAGTAAACCTTTTTATGTTTAAAAAGTTCCTGTATAGCTGCCTATCCAGTCTGCATTTATATTTCTTTGTCCATTTTTGGAGTGTTGCCCTACATGACAAAGGAGTTCTTCCCTTTCACAAATAGGAGTAGGATTTTGGCATTAGAGTTCTGAAAGTCAATGCTAAGGCTATGTTCTCTAAATTCCACTTCACCCTTTTGTTTTCATTCAGCATCATATTTGCCTGATGTAACACATTTTGACAATACATTGCTTACACTTTTGTGTTAATTTGGTTTTTTCTTTGTACCAGTTACCTTTTTATCCATTTCAATGAAAGAAAATGGCAAAGAACCATTGTTTTACTTCATAAAGCTATGTCACACTCATTTAGTGCTGATTTTTTTTCTGTGGTTTTAGTTTTGTTAAGTTCAGTCCTGGCCCTCAATTTCTGAATTCACTGTTTCACTGAGCTCGTGAACAGGATCTGTAGCTGGGGTCTGGTTGACTTTATTTTGGTGACACAGTTTTTAAAGTTGTAAAAGTTTTTTTAAAAAAATAAAAATTCAGGCAGTGAATGGGATTCAAACTCGCAACTTTCAGCATGTCAGGTGTGGATCTTATCCATTACACTACACAGCCACTTCAATTAACACTGTTATTATTACGGGTTCCGGAGCAGTTAGTGAAATCTGCAGGTATAAGAGTTCAGTTGCAAGATGTACTATAGTCTTGGCCTGAAATAATTAACACACATTGTAAAGAGGGGAAGAGAGAGAATTTATTTACCGAAGATATGAAGTTATACTCCCCCCCCCCCCATGAACCATGGACCTTGCCGTTGGTGGGGAGGCTTGCGTGCCTCAGTGACACAGATAGCCGTAACGTAGGTGCAACCACAATGGAGGGGGTATCTGTTGAGAGGCCAGACCAACGTGTGGTTCCTGAAGAGAGGCAGCAGCCTTTTCAGTAGTTGCAGGGGCAACAGTGTGGGTGATTGACTGATCTGGCCTTGTAACACTAACCAAAACGTCCTTGCTGTGCTGGTACTGTGAACGGCTGAAAGCAAGGGGAAACTACAGCCGTAATTTTTCCCGAGAGCACATTTACTGTATGGTTAAATGATGATGCATCCACTTGGGTAAAATATTCCAGAGGTAAAATAGTCCCCCATTTGTATCTCCTGGCGGGGACTACTCAAGAGGATGTCGTTATCAGGAGAAAGAAAACTGGTGTTCTACAGATCGGAGCATGAAATGTCAGATCCCTTAATCGGGCAGGTAGGTTAGAAAATTTAAAAATGGGAATGGATAGGTTAAAGTTAAATATAGTGGGAATTAGTGAAGTTCAGTGGCAGGAGGAACAAGACTTTTGGTCAGGCGAATACAGGTTTATAAATACAAAATCAAATAGGAGTAATGCAGGAGTAGGTTTAATAATGAATAAAAAAATAGGAGTGCGGATAAGCTACTACAAACAGCATGGTGAACGCATTATTGTTGCCAAGATAGACACGAAGCCCACGCCTACTACAGTAGTACAAGTTTATATGCCAACTAGCTCTGCAGATGACCAAGAAATTGAAGAAATGTATGATGAAATAAAAGAAATTATTCAGATAGTGAAGGGAGACGAAAATTTAATAGTCATGGGTGACTGGAATTCGGTAGTAGGAAAAGGGAGAGGAGGAAACATAGTAGGCGAATATGGATTGGGGGTAAGAAATGAAAGAGGAAGCCGTCTGGTAGAATTTTGCACAGAGCACAACTTGTTGTTGTTGTTGAGGTCTTCAGTCCTGAGACTGGTTTGATGCAGCTCTCCACGCTACTGTATCCTGTGCGACCTTGTTCATCTCCCAGTACTTACTGCAACCCACATCCTTCTGAATCTGCTTAGTGTATTGATCTCTTGGTCTCCATTTACGATTTTTACACTCCTCGCTGCCCTCCAATGCTAAATCCCTTGATCCCTCAGAACATGTCCTACTAAGCGGTCCCTCCTTTTTGTCAAGTTGTGCCACATACTCCTCATCTCCCCAATTCTATTCAATACTTCTTCATTAGTTATGTGATCTACCCATCTAATCTTCAGCATTCTTCTGTAGCACCACATTTCGAAATGTGTCGAGGAGCATGAAAGAGAAGCAGTGGCTGGGAAGGGAGCGAGACAAGATTGTAGCCTCTCTCCAATGTTATTCAATCTGTATATTGAGCAAGCAGTAAAGGAAACAAACAAAAAATTTGGAGTAGGTATTACAATCCTCGGAGAAGAAATAAAAACTTTGAGGTTTGCCGATGACATTGTAATTCTGTCAGAGACAGCAAAGGACTTGGAAGAGCAGTTGAACGGAATGGACAGTGTCTCGAAAGGAGGATATAAGATGAACATCAACAAAAGCAAAACGAGGATAATGGAATGTAGTCGAATTAAGTCGGGTGATGCTGAGGGAATTAGATTAGGAAATGAGACACTTAAAGTAGTAAAGGAGTTTTGCTATTTGGGCAGCAAAATAACTGATGATGGTCGAAGTAGGGAGGATATAAAATGTAGACTGGCAATGGCAAGGAAAGCATTTCTGAATAAGAGAAATTTCTTAACATCGAGTATAGACTTAAGTGTCAGGAAGTCGTTTCTGATAGTATATGTATGGAGTGTAGCCATGTATGGAAGTGAAACATGGACAAAAAATAATTTGAGCAAGAAGAGAATAGAAGCTTTTGAAATATGGTGCTACAGAAGAATGCTGAAGATTAGATGGGTAGATCACATAACTAATGAGGAGGTATTGACTAGGATTGGGGAGAAGAGGAGTTTGTAGCACAACTTGACTAGAAGAAGGGATTGGTTGGTAGGACATGTTCTGAGGCATCAAGGGATCACCAATTTAGTATTTGAGGGCAGCGTGGAGGGTAAAAATCGTAGAGGGAGACAAAGAGATGAATACACTAAGCAGATTCAGAAGGATGTAGGTTGCAGTAGGTACTGGGAGATGAATAAGCTTGCACAGGACAGAGTAGCATGGAGAGCTGCATCAAACCAGTCTCAGGACTGAAGACCACAACAACAACAACATGAAGTTATAATATCCAGTAGAAAAAACTAATGAAACTGAGCAACATATTTTATTTATTTCATACACAATGTAGTGAGTCATTCACTGCTGCAGAGTAATCCAGTATCGCTTTAAAAAAGCATTGAATTTATGTCAATGAATTTATTTTAATGTAATTTTTCAGTTATAATTATTTTGAGTGGTATTTATGTTTTGACTTTGAAGGTAACAGTAGAAGTTTGAGTCTCTAATCTCATTCAAAAATCTTCAGCTCAAAAATTCATTGAACACACAAGTGCAGTCTTCACAATCACTTTGTCCAGACATTTGTATTGAACTATCCATTCATGTTGCAGTTGCTCATCTTTGGAAAAACAGTGGTTAATAATGTTGTCATATTTCAAGCAGTATTAATACATACTGCCATGGTACAATTACAATGACCCTTGTCCATGAGTGACACAAAACAAGTTATTTTCTTTGAATGCATACCACGACTTCTGCTGAATTCACAGTCATGACAGTCCTCATAGTGATGTCGAGGTGCACAACGGCATTTGGGAATTTCTTGCTTGCCAGGGGCCAAAATGGCCTACCTCCTCTTTTTATATTTATACTTTGATTGCTCCTGTCCCCCTAATCAACAAATTGAGGTGCTGCCTTCCACTGAAAATAAAAGTGTGCTAATGAGGCTCACTTCACCGGTGGCAAAATGCTGTGTCCTGTGTCAAGGGGAAGAAAACACAAAAGGTTAGGGGGCCAATAATCATTGGCAGTGCAAAAATATTGCAAATAATGATACCCCTTAGGGAAATTGCTGCAGTGGGTGGTAAAGAAGACCATGTGCACTCAGTGTGCATGCCTAGGGGACTCATTCAACATGTTGATTAGGCTATTCCAGCAGACATTGAGGGAAAAGTGTGTAACCAACGCAGATAGTGGCACACATTGGTCAAAAAATGCCTGTCGTCTTTCCTCTGAGGTCATACTTGGATCATTCCAGCAGCTGGCAGAAGAGGATCAAGAATACCAGCCTTATGCATGAAGTTCCAACAGAGCTCACAATCTGCAGCATTGTATGCACCAGAACAGATTGTGCCCCCCCCCCCCCCTCCCCCCCAATCCCTCCCCCGCCCAGTTCTGAGTCAAGTGGACCGCCCAGTTCTGAGTCAAGTGGAAGGCTTGGACAAGAGGCTACAAAAGTTCTGTGACAAGCAAGATAGTGACTTCCTAGACTTGTGCCTGTGCCATAGAGCTGAGAACTGCAGGATCACCGGAAATGGCCCAGGTGTGCACTACACATCAGAGGCTAGTAGCCAGGTAGCTGACTGTGTGCAAGCAAGGTTTGTTTGAGATTAGTCAACTCTCCATCCAGTCCAGATAGATGTATCAATGTAAGACCCAAAGAAATGCCTCCCATAGGCAGAAGTATTAAAATCCTAGTGGTAACTGCTGTATCATCCACAATAAAGTGCTAGTCTGAAGTGCTCCTAAAAAGCTGTTGAATCTCACATGATACTAAACACAGAATGCTGGTTAAAACCTGAGGTTGACAGTAGTGAGATTTTTCATGCAAATTTAAGTATATATCAAACTGATAGGCTAAATAGAAATGGAGTTGCTGTATTTGTCACTAGATCCACCAATACAGAAGTTGAAGCTGGATGTGAGATCATTTGAGCAAGACTCGGTATCAGGGATGGACACACAATTCTAATTGGATCCTTCTGTCGATCACCAGACACACCTTCTGGGAGGAATCCTCAGTTTTCTTGAATGTAAGTTTACGAATCGTGCTCTTAAACATTGGAGGCAGCTTGCATTGTACAACAAATTGGGATAATTACAGTTTTGTTAATAGTGAACATGATATCTATACTGCGAAACATTACTAAATGCATTTTCAGAAAACTACATAGGACAGATAGTTCGCAACCCCACTTGCTATGTAAATGGCAATAAATATACCTGACCTCTTTGAGGACATCCACATCGAAACTTTTTAACAGTGACAATGAGCCAGCAACAGTGGCTACCAAAATACAAAGGGCATATAAAACAAGTAGAAAGATTTATAAGTTCATTAAACTGTATAAAGAAGCAGCAGTTTCATACCTCCATGAAAAACTTGAAACTTTTAGCTCAGGACAGGAGCATGTAGAGGAACTATCACTCAAGTTTGAAA
Organism: Schistocerca nitens; assembly: GCF_023898315.1. Classification (NCBI taxonomy): domain Eukaryota; kingdom Metazoa; phylum Arthropoda; class Insecta; order Orthoptera; family Acrididae; genus Schistocerca; species Schistocerca nitens. The sequence goes on from NC_064614.1 coordinate 825,799,220, forward strand.
GAATAGTTTTCCTTGCACTGGATAGATACGTACCTGATATAGCAGTTAATGGGAGAGATCCTCCTTGGTATACAATAATTGTAAATAAATTGTATACAACAATTGTAAAGAAGCTTCTAAAAACAAAGGATAGGACTATAGATAGAGATGTTGAATGAAATGCATTCAGCTGTCAAGAGAGCAATGCATGAAAACTTCAGTGACTGCTGTAGCAGAGTATTGTCTAATTATCTTTCTCAAAACACAAATAAATTTTCATGATATGCAAAGGCTGTTAGTGGCATTAAAGTTAGTGTCCAGTTGTTCACAGTTGAGACAGGAACTGAAATCTGAAGGTAGCAGATCAAAGCAGAAATGCTTAGCTCCATTTTCAAATGTTTCTTAACAAAGGAGAACCCAGATGCATTGCTCCAATTTAATCCCTGTTCCACTGGAACGATGAGTGAAATAGATATTACAATCAGTTACATTGAGATACAACTGAAACCATTTAAATAGAACATAACCCCAGAGCCCACTGAAATCCCTGTCATATTCTATACCCTATTAGTGGCCCAGAGAACAGAGTTCCAGGGTACAAAGAAAAACACAGCAGAGGAAGTACTAACCTGACTATAGCAGATGTTGAATGTGACTACCATTCATCTCATGGCACATTTTCTGGTGTGTGGGCATGTATCAGAATGTTCTCTGAATTTTTCAAAAGAGATCCTGTCTGACACCATTTTTGGACTAAGCCTTCATGGCATTGGGTTGGTTGGGTTGTTTGGGGGAAGAGACCAAACAGCTAGGTCATTGGTCTCAATGGATTAGGGAAGGACAAGGAATGAAGTCGGCCGTTCCCTTTCAAAGGAACCATCCTGGCATTTGCCTGGAGCGATTTAGGGAAATCACGGAAAACCTAAATCAGGATGGCCGGACACGGGTTTGAACCGTCGTCCTCCCGAATGCGAGTCCAGTGTGCTAACCACTACGCCACCTCCCTCGGTCTTCATGGCATTGTTTGCTGGCACTTTGAACCATTAAATTTCTCAGCAAAAATCTGACCACACCATTTGCTCAACTTTGTTGTCATGTAACTTTCCACAACTAACACCTACTGTTCCACTGTGAATACCATCAGCTTCTTTGTACTGCACCACTCACACTGACACCACCTGCACTGCACTCTGAACCAGTGTGGATCACATGGCAGGTGTACAAATGGTGTACATGTCACAGGTTGCGGTTATATGCATACATTCACATCCAGTCGTATCCATTCATCCAGGCCACTTTTATTTGCCTCACCCTGTATCTGCTACCATAGATCCCTCCAACAAAAAACTGTGTCCAGATGCTGGTAGAAAGTGCAGATCTGTCTACAAGAAGTGTAGCAGAAATGTTGTAGAATCTTAGAACATGTCCTGAGGTCAAACTTAAGGTGGTATCTTGAATAGAGTGACTTCCTCCATGGATTTCAAAGTGAAACCCAACTCGCACTTCTCTCTCATACCATCCTGAAAACCATCGATTGAGGCAGTCCAGTAGATGCAGTATTTCTTGATTTCCAAAAATCATTTGACTCAGTCCCACATCTGCACTTATCAAAAGTGCAGTCATATACGGTATCCAGAAAATTTTGTCGCTGGCTTCAGCATTATTATTATTATTATTATTATTATTTTTTAGGGAAGATGCAGCAAGTTATCTTGCAAGGAGAATCAATGGTTTTCAGGATGGTATGAGAGAGAAGTGCGAGTTGGGTTTCACTTTGAAATCCATGGAGGAAGTCACTCTATTCGAGATACCACCTTATGTTTGACCTCAGGACATGTTCTAAGATTCTACAACTTGAGATGTGCCCCAGGAAGGAGTATTGGGACCCTTGCTGTACATGTTGTGTATTAATGAATTGCAAACAATATTAATTGTAATGTAGACTTTTGGACATGACACATTTATCTATAATGAAATACTGCCCGAAAGAAGCTGCACAAATATGGAGTCAGATCTTCTTCACATTGGTGCAAAGTTTGGCATCTTGCTTTAAAAGTTCAGAAATGTAAAAGTGTGCACTTCAGAAAACATAAAACCATAGTATCCTATGACTATAATGTCAAGGAGTCACAGTTGGAATTGGTCAACTCATCTAAATACCGGCCGGCCGGAGTGGCCGAGCGGTTCTAGGTGCTGCAGTCTGGAACCACGCGACCGCTATGGTCGCAGGTTCGAATCCTGCCTCGGGCATGGATGTGTGTGATGTCCTAAGGTTAGTTATGCATAAGTAGTTCTAAGTTCTAGGGGACCGATGGCCTCATCAGTTAAGTCCCATAGTGCTCAGAGCCATCTAAATACCTGGATGTAACACTTTGTTTGGATATGAAATGGAATGATCATATAGGTTCAGTCATAGATATAGCAGGTGGCAGACTTCAGTTTATTGGTAGAATTGTACACAGTTTACAGAAAGCATTGGTTACAAATCATTTGTGCAACCCATCACAGTATATTGCTCAAGTGTGTGCAGCACATACCAAATAGGACTAACAGGCCATATTGAACACAGACAGTGAAGGGTAGCACACATGGTCACAGGTTTGTTTTACCTGCATGAGTGTCTCACAGAGATGTTGAAAGAACTGAACTAGCAAACTCATGAAGAAAGATCTAAGCTGTCATGAGAAAACCTACTTATTAAGTCTGAAGAATGAGCTTTAAGTGATGACTCTAGGAATTTACTTCCCAAGCTCCTTATATGAGTTGAGCAGAAAAAAGCCCTAATAACCAGTACAATGAGACATAGTTTCTGCATGCACATCACGATGGTTTGCAGAGTATACGAGGAATCAAGATACCTGTATTGGATGTTGCCCTAGAAAAAGTGTTAAGAGATCATAAAAGGGTGCCAGATGTTCCAAATTCTCAGAAAAATATATGAGGGTTGTACCAAAAGTAAGGTTCCTATATTTTTTACAAATAGAAAACATTGTTTATTGTTATTAATTTATACATCATTGAAAAGCTTACACTTTTGTCTATTTTTCAACATAGTCTCCATTTTTTGACACACTTTTAAAGTCGGGGCGCAAGCTTCTGTATTCCTAAGTCGAAGAAGTCTCCCGCCAACCTGTTGAGAAAGCGTGTGACCTCTGCTCAGACTTCATAGTCGCTCTTGAAGCGTTTGCCACCTAAGTTTTCCTTTAGCTTGGGGAAGAGGTGATAATCGCTGGGGGCTAAGTCCGGGCTGTACAGGGGATGGGGCAAAACAGTCCACTCAGGTTTCTTCAAAAGCTCCTGTGTTTGACGAGCGACATGGGGTCAAGCATTGTTGTGAATAAGCACTACTCCCTCTGTCAATCATCCCCTCTGGCGATTATGGATTGCTCGCTGGAGTTTGGTCAATGTTTCACAATATCTTCTGAGTTTATTGCTGTTCCAGGGTGCCTAAAATCGATGAGGAATACCCGCTTCTGATCCCAAAACACAATCACCATAACCTTTCCTGCTGACTGCATTTTTTGAATTTTTTTGGTGGTGGTGAACCAGAGTGACACCACTGACGAGATTGTTGTTTTGTTTCAGGGGTGTAATGAAACACTCATGTTTCATCTCCTGTGATGATAGAGTGCAACCACTTTTTTTTGTTGCCTCCCCCCTCACACTTTTGAAGAAACCTGCAAGCACAGTCAAGGCGTTGCTCATTGTGTCCATCACTCAGCATCCGGGAGACCCAACGAGCATACATTTTGCGATAACCAAACGTTTCTGTTATTTGTTAAATTGTGCCATGGGAAGCTCCAGGAATGCATTCAGCAAGTTCACGGACAGTGACCCTCCGATTTTTGAACAGCTCACTGTTGATCTTCTGGACAATCACGTCCGATACCGGCGGTCTTCCACTCTGTTCTTCATCGTGAACTTCCATGCGACCCTCAGCAAAAGCCCTGCACCAATTGCAGATGTGTTGAATGGAAGTGCACTCTTCACCATAAACCTCAGTCAGTTGCTGATGACTCTTCATGGGCAGTAACTTCCTTGCATGGAGAAACTGTATTACTGCTTGAATCTTGCACTTGGCAGGAGCAGCGATCAACACTTCAGTCTTTGACGGCTGCCAAGCCAACACTGAGCAATGTAGCAAATCATGGATGGGCGGGCTTGAGAGTGGGGGAACTACCGCACATGCCACTGTTGTCAGATTTAGCCTAGCACCTTCCCACGAGGCTGTAGCTCATTGGGAACCTTACTTTTGGTACAACCCTCGTATACACGCTATAGGAAAAAAAACGAGTGATATACAAGAATCAAGAGGGAACAATAAGAATGGAAGACAAAGTGAAAAGTACAGTATTAGGATTAGAAAGGTCATAACTCAGGGACTCAGTCTTTCTACCATACTGTTCAACCCTTACACTGAAGCAGTGATGTAAATGAAAGAGAAATTCAATAATGGGATGAGTTCAGGGTGAAAGGTAATCAGTGGGAAGATTCACTGATGAAATTGCTATCCTCACTTTTAAAGAATAATTGCAGTACCTTTTGAGTGAAATGAACAGTCTAATGAGCACAGAGCAGATCAAGTGTAAAACTAAGGTAAAATGAAAGTAATGAGGAGGAGTAGAAATAAGGATACCAATAAAATTACCACGTGGTTCCCAGTTTTGGTGTTACATAAAAACACAAGGAGGACATAAGCAGAGCATGGACAATGAGGAGATTTCTCACTAAAACAGGTTGACTTGTACCTAATGTTTGTATTAACTGAAGAAAGAAATCTTTAAGAATGTAGTTCTCTAGCACAGCATTGTATGTAAACTAATCATGGCCTGTGGGAAGACTAGACCAGAAGAGAAAAGAAGCATTTGAGATGTTGTGCTATAGGGGGATGCTGAAAAGATCAGGTCCTGAGAATTGATGAGGAAATGAGAATGTAGAAAATGCTGACTAGAAGAAAGGACAGGTTAATAGTATGTATTTGAGACACCCAGCAATAACTTACATGCCACTGGATGGAATTGTAGAGGAATAAACTGTAAGGTAATACAGCGATTGGAAAATATCCGGTGAATAATTGTAAGTGCTCCTCTGTGATGAAGACGTTGGTCCAGGAGAATGATGTATAGTGAGCCACATTAAAACCAGTCAGGAGTCTGATGGGAAAAAAACAATGTTCCATAATTCTTCAGTCTGTCATAAAATCAAAAACCGTGCTCTACACACAAAGAACACAAAGTTCCAAGAACAAAGCAAAGTCAATTTGAAGCATTATTAGGCATTAAACAAAGTTACTTGTATAGTAAATGATATTCAACTCCCTGATGACAGTAGCAGTGAGACAGATAATCTTAAAAATCAAATTACTGGTCTATGAATACAAAGAATTCTTGCCAATATTAACTGAAGATACAGGGATAAAAATGGACCATAAAATCATATACCTTAAACTGAACTGGACAGACTTGCATATTTCAGAACCAGACATCAGTTTTTCTAAATAAACTGTGAAAAGCATCACAAAAATCATTATTTCACTGCATCAGTTGCAATCAGGCAATGAGTCAAGACGTATTTCCTGAAAGAATGAAGTGAGTGATGTGATATCCATTTATAAAAGTGGACACAGGAAAGTGACTTTAAATATCAACCCATCTCCTCCATGGAATCTTTTAAAAAATTGAGGAAGTATATTGTAATAAAATGTTCAACTGCCTTTCTGACAGGTAGCTTCCATAAAGTTTCTCTACGGTACTACTTCATAAATTCAAATGTGGTATAACTGAGCAAGAATAATTACTCTGTCAGAATTTTCTGCAAATGTTCCAACGCTGTAAGTTGTGTCGATCCTAAAATTGTACTAGAAAAACCAGAATGGTATGGCATTAAACTCATTTTATGTTGCTTGGTGTGGTTTTTTCCTTGGTCTACAACTTCTCTCCCATTCGCCCCCCACCCGCCCGACACACACACACACACATCCTGAGTGAGATGGCGCTGTTTTGCGCAGTTGTTATAGCATGTGATATCAGCAAAAACAATCACTTTGTTAGCAGCAGGCAGCACAGCCCCAGTGGCCAAGACACTGGGAAAAGTTGTTAAGTTTGCTGATTTTATTTATTTATTTTATTTATCCATACATTGACAATACATATTATATGGATGTCGTCAAGGGTACATGTAAGCCATTTCAGAGAAATGGGACACAAACAATATATACGTAAAAAAGTACAGAACAGAATAATACAATGAAGTTAATAATAATACAATTAAATTAATATAGCCTGCATACATCCCTGCTTGTTATTTTAAATGCATAGTCTGTTTTTCATAAGGCTTTAGTTTTGTCCTCCCCAAACGGCAAGTCCTTATATACACAACACTGCTTAAGTGTATATTTACATCACACAACAGCTGTCCTTTAAGTATGTAAATGCAATGAATGATTAGGTAATGAATGATTAGGTACAGATAGAATATTTTCCATTTGCCTTTATAAATATCATCAGAAAAAATTTATTGACCTACATAGTCATTTACAGAATAAAAACCTTGTTCTACTAGAAATTTTTTAAATTCTACAGAAGCATAATGACAAAGAACCCACACACAACCACACCAGGCACAGCCAGGAGCTTACAACTCAGAACTGGTTCACAGAAAACAGTTTAAACTTTAATTTAACAAAGGCTTATGTTATGCCATTCCAAACAAATGAAAGAGACTTACAGGTGCCAGAACTAGAGACCATTGGGGACATACTGTATGAGGCTTCATGTGTGAAGATCCTAGACATCCAGATGACAAAATGTGGTAGCACCAGCATGTTGATAACTTGACGACCACAGATACACATTTCTGTCTGCTTTACACTTAGAAATCTCTTTAATTGTGTTGATGTGCAGACCAGACTTTTAGGATTCTTTGTCAACAGCATTATATGGCATAATCTTCTGGAATAATATAGCTAAAATCAAAAGAAGTATTTATTCTACTGAAGTATGGAGTAAGAATATTATGTATAGCTGATAAACAATAATTTTGCAAATGCCTCTTCAGTGATTTTGTGTGCTAATACATGTACTCTCTAATGTTATTTATGACTAATAATAAGAATGAAATCATGTGCAATGCACAACTGCAATACTAGAAATGTATTAAACGCACTGAAATGAAATGAATGGATTAATGGGGACGAAGTCAGAACAACATAAGGATATGAAATGACATCAGTCTTAATTATTCAGATATGATGAATATACTGTTTAGTTAAATTGTAGTGGCAATTGATAGTCATGCCTAACTTGGACTCAGAATGTAATTTCTTGCGTACTGCAAGTAGTCACCTTAACATTTAAGCTATCTGAGTATGACTCCAGGTCAGACTTGATGTTCATTGGCCTTGATGTTTTCACTTATGATTTCTGTACATTAAGGCTTACACTTCCATGAGGGATATATATATTTGAAATTAATTATACAAACAAAAGTGATGGATCAGTGGAAATGAAATCAATGAAGATGCAATGTTATGATCCTCATGGCAGGGTAAGCCATTGTTCTCCACTGTCTTTAATACTAAAGTGGGGGTGTTTACAAATAACCCATGGGAGAACCTATGGAAGTAGTATTCAGATCTCATAGGTGGGAACATTAGTCACAATAAAACTTAGAGGCAGGCCTGGAGATGTGCATAGAGGAAGTGTGTGTAGATAGTCCCATGGCTAAGGTGATTACATATAATAAGTAGGAAATATGGGCTCAAACCCCAATCAGGCACAAATTTACCAATATCACAACAGATTCACAATACAAGAAGCAAAAGTAATTTCTTTATAGTCTCTGCATTCCCACAGCAAGTAGGAAATATGGGTTCAAACCCCAATCAGGCACAAATTTACCAATATCACAACAGATTCACAATACAAGAAGCAAAAGTAATTTCTTTATAGTCTCTGCATTCCCACATAGGTTTCAAAAGGGAGTTTTGTATTGTGTTGCACAAATCTATAATAGGTTGCCATTAGGAATAGGACAGGAAATTGAAACTTACCAGATATTCTGAAGGAAAGTAAAAGAGTACCTCATTACAAAGATAGTTGCGACCCACTCACATTATTTATCGGAGAAATTGGATTTGCAGATGCAAATGCTACTTATCTTTATCGTTTGGATTAAGCAGATTCTACTTTGCCAGTATATAGACAGCTGACAGTGTTTACTGTGTGTGTGTGTGTGTGTGTGTGTGTGTGTGTGTACATATTTATCCACTATAAGATGGTTTTTTCCCCCAAATTTGTCATGTGAAAATTTAATTCTGACGTAAATATATTCACATAGAATGCAAAATGCAGTCGAATAAATGAAACATAAGATTCAACAACAGCAATAAAGCAGAACTGTTGATTTTTAAGGTTGGTAACTAATAATGAAACACACCATTAGCCAGAAATGGTAGCACTAGAAAGGCTAGGGTTAGCATATTGTTGTGATTCACTTTGCTTAGTGCTGTAAGAATGGTAAGTCGTAGTGCTTGATAATAGAAATAAATCACAGCTTTTACCCTGTTGAACAATGTGGATCTAAGTGTCTGCAGTTCACAAATGGTTCATGCAGAGTACATGACATTAATTTTAAGTTAATGGTTATTCACAAAGCAGTGGCTACGATCAGCTGTGCAGCAGGAAGACAATTTGATGACACAAAAGTGAATGTCCATAAATGGCATCAGATTAAGAATAACAAATTAGATTACCATTTCTACATGCCGAACTTCCAGGAGACTGAATCAGGAAAGAATTCATGAAGGTTGTTCAGTAAGCACCAGCATAACACAATTATTTGAATGAAGTCACTCGAGGCAAAGAGGAAATTTTCAACTTCATGCATCTCTGAATTCAAAGCAACTATGACCTGGTACATGACGATGATGAAAATGGTGAGGCTTATGCTACGATGCAGAACAAAACCAGGTTGTGATATCCCACGGCCTTTGGCAAAAACTGCTTGAGTATCAACATCATATAATCTATCTAAGAAAACATTATGACTGTTTACAATAGGTTGATGTTAATATTTTTAGGCAGAGTTTAAGATACTTTACATCAATAAAACATTTTGTTTATTTGATTACTCACAATATTGTAAAAATAAAATTCTGTCAAGGAGCCTCTTCAAAAACAGGGGCCATGTTATATCCAGGGTCATCTTATAGTCAAGTATGGAACTGTATTTTGTCCCACTATAAATTCTTGCAAAATATTAATTCACATCATTATCATAATATACATAGAATGCTCTGAATATTTTCATTTGGGTTTCTGTATGGATATCTTGTCAACTGAGAAACCAACTCCCACAGATATGCTCTACCAAATTTGCTTCTCCAAATTGATTTCTGTTTCTTTTAATTACACTTATGCTCTGGAATGACTGGAACTATTTCACCCACACTCGGTATGAATATGACTTACTAATTGAGAAAAAAACTAGTGCAGGGCTTAAATATCCTTAGCTCCCCTAAGGGTATGGATGTTGGTTTCAAATTCACAAGTTTCAGAATCACTGTGCAGATGGGTGACCGTTGTGATGATGATGATAATGACTAGCTATAGGAATAGTGTTGGGGATGGGCGTGCAAAGCTGACAGCTAGTAAACATAATTTAAAATAGAATGAAGGCTTTCATGACCGGATTACATAGCTGCTCAGAAACCTTTCGGGATTTGAGGTCATGGTCTACAAGGGATAGAAGAGTTTCTTGGGCCACAACCTCACAACCTGAAAGGTTTACCAGCAGCTATAATTTAAAATAACCAATATTTGTGTCAAAGTGTAGTGGCATGTGTTCTGCAAGTGCAAACTTTTGTTGTTACGTACAACTCAGTGTTCTGTTTTGATATGGTGCAAATATATCACTTTCCATGACAGTTTTCCTGCAAAAAAGATTTCAAATAATATTTTTTGCAGTCTTTAGTTTCTTAAGAGAGTTCTTGTAATTTTGCTTGACTATTTACTGTTGTGTGTTGAGTGATGCTTATATTTCAGTTATGGTGAATTTGTGAACATCAACACTTAATTATTTGTGTTTTTGTTCCTTCTGCATGTATAAAACATAAGAATTTTATTTAATCATAATATATTATTTCAGCTGAAAATGAGTTACCTCACCTCCTGCAGGAATTTATGGTGGAGTATGAACCACGGGTCATATGTTCAGCTTTCATTGCACTCTCAGGTTATAATGACAATGGACTTTATTCCGAAAAAGATACCATCTCCAATTTAAGGCATCAGGTAACTCTACTAATAATGTTGAACTACAGTTTTTATTTATGTTCTTGAATTCTAATGTCTTGTTTTGTTGTAGGTATTCACTGATAAAAAAATAGTTCCAATATTTGAAGTAAATCAGAGTCTTAATGGTTATGCGTGGGACTTCTATAATCATGGTATACAGGAAGCCATCATAAGGGACAATTTAATGAGACATGGTGACGATTTCAATTATCTGAGAGATTTTATGTTAGTTCTGTTAGCAGTGAACACAAGTCTGCAAGATTTTGATGATATTGATGAAAACAGTGCAATTATAAAAACTTTTGGAATAATAGCAGAAACTTTCAGAGAGAAATTTAATAAAGCATACAATATTGTACAGGACTGATTGTTAGGGAATTAATAGTACAAAACTTGGAGTACGTGCCTTAAAAATCATGTTGACCTTGCAAAATGTAATCTACATTTTAATTCAGATGGTGACTGCTGTGACTGAGCACACAGGAGTCATAGACACTGTTATTCCAAAATAATGATTTTATGAAAATATACTATTTTTTATCCAAGTTTTTATTGTGGTTTAAGAAGTAAATAGTGGATCACAACATTATAACATTAACACAATCAGCAGGTTATTAAGTTTGATCTTATAAATTTTTTGAGTAGGGAGATTTACGGACAAACCATGTATCTTGTTTTTAATATAAAAAATGGGTTCAGGAAAAAAATCAATAAATACAACTCATTTTTATATATGAAGTATTAATGATGTGTTTTATGAATAAAAATAACTTTTGTATTATCCTTCTTTTAAACTGTTTCATGTACAAGGTAATAAATATGGAGAATCTGAATGTGAAGCACCAATGTAACAAGTGCCTTGTGTTTAATGTAAAAATGGATTTTAGAAAAAAATAAATATACACAACTCATTTTATTTATGGAGTAGTAACGCTCTGTTTTATGAATAAAAGTGCGTTTTGTGTTAACCTTCATTTAATTTTCTCATATGTAGTATCTGTAATTTGTCACAGGTATAGGTCAGTTACTAGCTCAGCACTTGAACCAGACAAGTGCCACAGATTAAGATATGTTGGAAGAGACAGAAATAGCAACTGAATAACACATTTGAGAAACTTTACACGCAATTTTGAGGACTGTGGGGGGGGGGGGGGGGGTTGAAATTTAGACTTCTTGAAATGTCATTTTAACGTAGTGCTGGTGGATTTAACAATTAAACTAACATCCTCAGATGTTAGTTTAATTGTTAAATCCACCAGCACTGTTATTGAAAAGCATTTTTCAGCAACAGCACTAAAACTGAGTTGAACACTGTATTATGTATGATCTAGTTTTCTACGTAGAACTAAATAAAGAAAGCACGTTATATGGAAAATATGGAAATACCACTAGTAGTGCACTGGATTTGGAAGATGACCGTGGCATACACTGGGTGGGATGAAGTGATATCAGCAGAATGTGTTCATAAATACCAAAGCTGCTATTGGAGTGATATGATTTAAGAAAGAAAAAATTGTGCCATACTGAATTGTCTTCCACTGTGGGCTGGTCCAGTGGTGATGAGGTAAATGCAGGTAATTTAGAAATCTCCAGGCATGAGACCAGTGGTCCTGCAACCTTGAGTTTCCAGACTTGGCTAAGTAACTTCACTGGGCATGGTCTCTGCTCTTACTCCTACTGTCTCCACATCGATGTAAATTGTAGGTTTTAGTGTGTTGTGGGTAGGGCTGGTAATGCCTAGAAGTTGACTCCTGTAATGGTGGTGTAGGTTCTTCAGGCCACCATGTTAGTAGGCCGCCATGTTAGTAGCTGCTTTTGGTGGCATGTGACATCACCACCAACTGCCTTAATGGTGAGTAGCTTTTGGCATCTATAGTACTAGCTGTCAACCACAGGGAGCATTTGTAGGTGTAGTATTAAACTGCCGAGTCTACTTTGAAGAGGGACATTGTTGTTATTACTGGGTTGCTGTTGCAGGTTGTGGACCAAAGACGGTGTACCAGTGTCTGGCACCTACAGTGAAAATCTCAGCTCTTCAGAGCTGCTGGTGGTTGGGGTGAGGTAGATACACTTATAAATGGGATGAGGATGTGCTCGAAACCATTTATTGTACAAAAATCTGCTAATACTATGGCTTATAACTGAGGTGTGTTATCTGGGCTCCCCCTCCGTGGCAAAAAGTTTTGCCACAGCTTTCACCATGGCTGCAAACGTGATGGATATGATGCATGTGACATCAAGGAATGTTTATAGCTCATCCATTATGATAAGTCATATGGCTTCATGAAAGGACCTGCAAAATTAAGTTTGCTCAATGTCTCAGGTTCCCTTTTGAAATTAATTTTTGGACAATACACATGTGTGATTGCACAAGCATTTTTACAGGATATACCCAGGTGTGATTTATGCTGTACAGAAGCTTTGTGTGTGTGTGTGTGTGTGTGTGTGTGTGTGTGTGTGTGTGTGTGTGTGGGCGCGCGTACGTGTCTGTGAGCGTGCGCTCGCCTGTGTGTGCATGCGAGCACGCGCAAGAGCGTGTCTGTGTGTTTCCAAAGATGACATGATATTATTACCTTGTTCTTCATGGTCAAGATACTGCTGCAAATTTAATGAATGATTATCAAAATACGAGTATATGTTTCAATGGATGTGTGACTGCAAGCTAGATGAGATTTGGCCGAACTGTGTGTGTATACAGAGTGGTTGTATGATTGTAATGAAAGTTCCAGTGTGAAATTTTAAATTTTTCCTGTGACTTAAAAGTGTCACAGAGATTTCAAGATTGCAGCTGGTCATTGTTAACTTCACTCCTCAATATTTCAACTGGACATCTGCCCGTCATATTCAGGTGAGTTATCAAAGACTGACGAAGATGTTCTCCGCCCTGCCCAGTATAGTGCAGGGAGAATATTGCCATGCATGTGTCAAGAGTCATGGTGACAGATGGAACACACTGCCCAGCGACAGTGGCCTCACCAATGGAACTGCAAAGGTCAGCTGTCTTCGGCACTGCAGCCATAAGAGTATTCTGGTGTCTTTGTCTGGACCAAATCTCAGGGATAACAGGATTCCATGCATTATGCAGCTGGTAGCCACTGTCAAGGTTCATTAGACATTCATGGTACATATTTCAACAAATTCTTTTAAGGAGTCCCAAACAGATATAACTGTGGCCATAATTAATATTTTGTCATACTCCATTGAATGTCTGTTGGAGATAACAGGGTTCCGCAATTGCCAACTTGCTAGGTTACATAAAGTGACTGCAGTGTTCTGTGAGCATTCTTCCACTGTGCCTGTTGTTTTCCTATAAAGAATATAACACACTGGCAAGGTATTTTGTAAATTCCCACCTGCTGCAATAACAAATTACCCTTCACTACTCCAGTGGGTCTGAAATCTTGTATGGTGGGTGGAAAATCACTTTCACCTGAAAATGCTAAGCAATACTTCTTGTTATTGTGAAGGAAATATTTCCAATGAAGGAAAGAAAAGCCAGGGACTGTTGGCACATTATCATCTTTATCCCCTACAGGGTTCTTGGATTTAGCTTAGAATGCCCTGTTAATTTACCAGGTAGATTATCCATTGTCTCTGAACACTATCTTTAAGCTCTTTAGGCAAACTTTCTGCATCCGTCAAATTATGCAATCTATGTACATGGATTTTAAGTGCATTTATGGTACTGCCAGGCGGTGTGGTCCATGTGTCACCATGATTCTGGTGCATGCACCACAATATTCTCAGCACGCTACATAGGGCAAAGCAGAGAACTTCTTCGTCAGTCTTTGATGGCTCTCCTGAGGATGACTGGCAGGTGTTCAGTCAAAATATCATGGAGTGAATTTTACGATGACAGGCTGCAATCCCAAAATCTCTTCGAACATTTAATTTGCTGGGAAAACTTTAAATTTCACATCAGATGCCTTTGTAAGGAGGAGATGGCCTCACATATAAGAAGTTTCAACAAGCTATGTGGCATGAGAGCAAAACTTTTATTCTGTAAGTTTTTTAATGAGATGTCAGGACTGTGGCATAATACCAAAATTTGCTAGAGTAAGGCCAGTCATGATACTGTTAACAAGAAAGTTTGTTTTAAAAGATGAAGATTGGATGCCATTTCAGAAGAACTCTTCCACCAACATCTGAAGGTTGCAGCACTTCTCGCTCCTGTATATCATGTAACTGGGCTGATAAAGTGATTTCAGTCAAGTTTGATTGAAGTTTTATTGGATATACACTGAAGAGCTAAAGCAACTGGTACACCTGCCTAATATCGTGTAGGTTGGTTGGTTGTTTTGGGGAAGGAGACCAGACAGCGTGGTCATTGGTCTCATCGGATTAGGGAAGGATGGGGAAGGAAGTCATCCGTGCCCTTTCAGAGGAACCATCCCGGCATTTGCCTGGAGTGATTTAGGGAAATCACGGAAAACCTAAATCAGGATGGCCAGACGCGGGATTGAACCGTCGTCCTTCCGAATGAGAGTCCAGTGTCTAACCACTGCGCCACCTCGTTCGGTTATCGTGTAGGGCCCTCATGAGCGCGCAGAAGTGCCACAACATGATGTGGCTCAAGTAATGTCTGAAGTAGTGCTGGAGGGAATTAATCCTACAGAGCTGTCCATAAATCGGTAAGAGTATGAGGGGGTGGAGATCTCTTCTGAACAGCCTGTTGCAAAGCATCCCAGATATGCTCAATAATGTTCAAGTCCGGAGAGTCTGGTGGCCAGCGGAAGTGTTTAAACTCAGAAGAGCATTTCTGGAGCCACTCTGGAGCCATTCTAGATGTGTGGGGTGTTCCATTGTCCTGCTGGAATTCCCCAAGTCCATTGCAATGTACAATGAACATGAATGGATGCAGGTGATCAGACAGGGTGCCTACATACATGTCACTTGTCAGAGTAGTATCTAGACATATCAGGTGTCCCATTATAACGTTCTGCTTGGATCGTTACCTTTAACTTAGCTTTCTATTGCCTGGAGTTCATTTGGTGAAAGAATATAACAGTTTCCAACTTCACAAAATTTATTGACAACTGAACTGCATACTTGTCATGTTAACAAAAACACTGACTGACATACTTCACAGATGTATTTGACTGACTGACAAAACAACACAATTGACCGCCTAGCAGCCTCATTGCATTGCTTTATATAGAATTTTAACAATAAATTTCAAAATAACCCATTGTTAATTTTGTACGATTTTGTTGTTATAATTAAAATTTACAAAATGTAAAGAAACTTATGTTACAGCCGAATAAGGTATAAAATACAATATAATTGACGTAATTTTTATAGTATCATCACTAGTTTTAAATATGAAAATCGACCTTAACTTTAATTCCATAATGTCTCTTGTATTATTTCAGTTACATAATTAATTACAGTTTAGATTTGGATACTAACATTCAATGACAGTACAAATCTCATGCTTTATCTGACTACGTACGTAAAATTTACAAATAAGGCCTCAAATTCTGAAAACAGCAAAGTTGTGTGATGTAAACAATTGGAGAGTTAATTAGAAATGTAATTACAAAGGATATCAATTACAGAGGCGGACATAAAAATAGATAACAAATGAAAATACATTGCTTGGTAATAACTTTTAAGCCGTTTCTCAAGATAATGAGGTTCTCTGTGTCAACCCACCAATCAACTGCAATTAAGGTCATTAGAGGTGCCAGCCATTTATGCCAACATTTCCACAGCCTTTTAATATTTGCTGCCAAATATTTAACACTTCAATTTCTTGATTAAACATCTAACTCAGCATCTGTACATAATTTTGTTAATGACAACAATCCCCTGACAATCACGATAATATACGTCCTTCCGGAACATTCTACATGCTTTCACGATGAATATCAAGTGTTTTAGCAAATTGGACAGAATGAGATATATAAAGACACACAATCAAATCCCTAGAAAGCACTGACTCGCCAGAGAACCACGCGGATGCATACAAATAAGGTGGTATCAGTCTCTTCATTAGAGTCTTGTGGAAGGCTGTATTGTTACACAACCCCTCCTCCCCCACCCCCCCAGCCACTCTTACAAGTATTACTTGTATGAATGGTTGCTAAATAAATATACACAATCCAAAAAATCAAAAAAAGTTTTCTTTTCTTAGCTGTTACTCCAGTCACTGGTTCACATTGCACATTGGCAGCTCACAATCATCAGTCCTTTTGCGCTGTCCATCTTGTGTCTGCAACCCCTCTTTTTTTGGCAGTCTCTACACTGCATCAGCACAGTCCACTATTAGTTTTACAGTTTTTAATTTTTTCATCCACGTCAGGTAAGGATCTTGGATACAGTTCTCTAGGTAGGAACAGGGATGAACTCATTACTCAAGGTACTCGTGCAGGTTTCAATTAAGATCACCTCAGGTATAAATACATCAAAATCATTCACATAATATCCCATATAATTAACATATTTATAAACAAAATTACACAAAAACAAGCATCTCTAAACTGTAAAGATTTAGCAATATACAGATTAAAGTTAATGAACAAAATGAATTATATATGTATCCTTTCTTTTTGATTAATACACTCCTGGAAATTGAAATAAGAACACCGTGAATTCATTGTCCCAGGAAGGGGAAACTTTATTGACACATTCCTGGGGTCAGATACATCACATGATCACACTGACAGAACCACGGGCACATAGACACAGGCAACAGAGCATGCACAATGTCGGCACTAGTACAGTGTATATCCACCTTTCGCAGCAATGCGGGCTGCTATTCTCCCATGGAGACGATCGTAGAGATGCTGGATGTAGTCCTGTGGAACGGCTTGCCATGCCATTTCCACCTGGCGCCTCAGTTAGACCAGCGTTCGTGCTGGACGTGCAGACCGCGTGAGACGACGCTTCATCCAGTCCCAAACATGCTCAATGGGGGACAGATCCGGAGATCTTGCTGGCCAGGGTAGTTGACTTACACCTTCTAGAGCACGTTGGGTGGCACGGGATACATGCGGACGTGCATTGTCCTGTTGGAACAGCAAGTTCCCTTGCCGGTCTAGGAATGGTAGAACGATGGGTTCGATGACGGTTTGGATGTACCGTGCACTATTCAGTGTCCCCTCGACGATCACCAGTGGTGTACGGCCAGTGTAGGTGGTCGCTCCCCACACCATGATGCCGGATGTTGGCCCTGTGTGCCTCGGTCGTATGCAGTCCTGATTGTGGCGCTCACCTGCACGGCGCCAAACACGCATACGACCATCATTGGCACCAAGGCAGAAGCGACTCTCATCGCTGAAGACGACACGTCTCCATTCGTCCCTCCATTCACGCCTGTCGCAACACCACTGGAGGCGGGCTGCACGATGTTGGGGCGTGAGCGGAAGACGGCCTAACGGTGTGCGGGACCGTAGCCCAGCTTCATGGAGACGGTTGCGAATGGTCCTCGCCGATACCCCAGGAGCAACAGTGTCCCTAATTTGCTGGGAAGTGGCGGTGCGGTCCCCTACGGCACTGCGTAGAATCCTATGGTCTTGGCGTGCATCCGTGCGTCGCTGCGGTCCGGTCCCAGGTCGACGGGCACGTGCACCTTCCGCCGACCACTGGCGACAACATCGATGTACTGTGGAGACCTCACGCCCCACGTGTTGAGCAATTCGGCGGTACGTCCACCCGGCCTCCCGCATGCCCACTATACGCCCTCGCTCAAAGTCCGTCAACGGCACATACGGTTCACGGCCACGCTGTCGCGGCATGCTACCAGTGTTAAAGACTGAGATGGAGCTCCGTATGCCACGGCAAACTGGCTGACACTGACGGCGGCGGTGCACAAATGCTGCGCAGCTAGCGCCATTCGACGGCCAACACCGCGGTTCCTGGTGTGTCCGCTGTGCTGTGCGTGTGATCATTGCTTGTACAGCCCTCTTGCAGTGTCCGGAGCAAGTATGGTGGGTCTGACACACCGGTGTCAATGTGTTCTTTTTTCCATTTCCAGGAGTGTATTTCAGTGTATTCCACTATACAGTATATTTGACCCCCCAGATCTCTTTTAACTCTTTATGATATCAAACATGAACTTGCCGACTGTTCATCATCACACCATCTTGTAATAACAAACTTTTCATAAAATGTCTTTTGCCACAGTGCAACTTGTCCATTTAGTAACACGTGTACATCTTTAACATTGTCCATTTGTATATCTTATTAGCAAATTCATAAAATCATGACCATGTCTGTAATTCTTAAAAAACCACCCACAAAATGAAATACATGCTCTACAGTATAACTACAACAACTGGTCAATTACTACTGTAGGAAAGGCAAATTTAGTACACAGTTTACATTTTCAAACTATTCCTCAAATAATGTCATTTAATAGTCATTTTACATATAGAAAACTTATATTACAGAGAATGGATAGTATTTACAGTAAAAGATAACTTTATTACAGGTTTATAGATGAGTAAAAGATGTAGCATCTGAAAATGAAAAGAAGAAAATAGAATGCTGCATAGCTCAGAGACCTTGTGCTCGTCATGCACTTGTGACAAAAATGTGTCCTTCTGAGGGCTTTTTACATTATCTTATTTTTTCTTGGTGTTTGACACTTGCTTATAGGGTTTCTGTTCAGTTATGTTATGTAAACCAAATAACCTTCCAGACTTTGGATAAACTAACCTGTATGCATTTGGGTGTGGCATAGACTGAATTTTGAATGGACCAATATATATGTCAAAGAACTTCTTTAATTCATTACTTATAGCCTTGGATTTTTCATGTGTTTTCACCAGGATCAGATCATCGATTTTAAAATTTGTAGGTTTCAACTTCTTATCATGTTTGTTTGTCCTTAATTTCACCCGTTGTCCCATTAATTTCTTGACTATTTCTTCTCTTTTCTGTGGACTCATAACCTTACATGCTGGGAATTCAATTAACTCATTGCTCAGATTCGGTCATTTCTGGTGGTACATTATTTCATATGGGCAGAACCCAGTAGACGGATGTTGTAAGCTGTTCATTATATCTTCAAAGCTGTCTACATACTGTATCCAACTTACATGATTTTTGTTGTAATAAGTTCTAAATAATCTCCCTATTTCTCTCATGTAACGTTCAGCCAGATTGCTTGACGGTTGATAAGCAGATATCGGAATATGGTTAAGGTTCTCATCCTCAACAAATGTTTTCAAAGTTTAGAAGTAAATTGTGCCCCATTGTCAGAAAGTACAGAACATATGCTCTTCTGTTTTCCTACCTTTGTGAAATAGTCTCTTCTAATTTTCAAAATGATGTTCTTACTTGTTGCTTTCTTCAACGGATATAGTTTAATGAATTTTGAAAAAAGATCCACCGTGACAAATATGTAACAAAATCCTCCTTTAGCCTTAGGCAATGATCCATAAAGATCAACTGCTACAAGTTGTAGTTGTTCTTTTGGCAAGATGTTCAGCATATAACCTTTGCAGATTTGATTACTAACTTTTAGCCTCTGGCACCTGTCACATGTAGATAATTGCTTCCTCACTCTCCTGGAAATGTTGTAAAAGTACACATTTTCTTGGATCTTTTGGATACATTTCAGTGTCCCACAATGTCCGAATCTCTTATGTACATACACTCCTGGAAATGGAAAAAAGAACACATTGACACCAGTGTGTCAGACCCACCATACTTGCTCCGGACACTGCGAGAGGGCTGTACAAGCAATGATCACACGCACGGCACAGCGGACACACCAGGAACCGCGGTGTTGGCCGTCGAATGGCGCTAGCTGCGCAGCATTTGCGCACCGCCGCCGTCAGTGTCAGCCAGTTTGCCGTGGCATACTGAGCTCCATCGCAGTCTTTAACACTGGTAGCATGCCGCGACAGCGTGGACGTGAACCGTATGTGCAGTTGACGGACTTTGAGCGAGGACGTATAGTGGGCATGCGGGAGGCCGGGTGGACGTACCGCCGAATTGCTCAACACGTGGGGCGTGAGGTCTCCACAGTACATCGATGTTGTCGCCAGTGGTCGGCGGAAGGTGCACGTGCCCGTCGACCTGGGACCGGACCGCAGCGACGCACGGATGCACGCCAAGACCGTAGGATCCTACGCAGTGCCGTAGGGGACCGCACCGCCACTTCCCAGCAAATTAGGGACACTGTTGCTCCTGGGGTATCGGCGAGGACCATTCGCAACCGTCTCCATGAAGCTGGGCTACGGTCCCGCACACCGTTAGGCCGTCTTCCGCTCACGCCCCAACATCGTGCAGCCCGCCTCCAGTGGTGTCGCGACAGGCGTGAATGGAGGGACGAATGGAGACGTGTCGTCTTCAGCGATGAGAGTCGCTTCTGCCTTGGTGCCAATGATGGTCGTATGCGTGTTTGGCGCCGTGCAGGTGAGCGCCACAATCAGGACTGCATACGACCGAGGCACACAGGGCCAACACCCGGCATCATGGTGTGGGGAGCGATCTCCTACACTGGCCGTACACCACTGGTGATCGTCGAGGGGACACTGAATAGTGCACGGTACATCCAAACCGTCATCGAACCCATCGTTCTACCATTCCTAGACCGGCAAGGGAACTTGCTGTTCCAACAGGACAACGCACGTCCGCATGTATCCCGTGCCACCCAACATGCTCTAGAAGGTGTAAGTCAACTACCCTGGCCAGCAAGATCTCCGGATCTGTCCCCCATTGAGCATGTTTGGGACTGGATGAAGCGTCGTCTCACGCGGTCTGCACGTCCAGCACGAACGCTGGTCCAACTGAGGCGCCAGGTGGAAATGGCATGGCAAGCCATTCCACAGGACTACATCCAGCATCTCTACGATCGTCTCCATGGGAGAATAGCAGCCTGCATTGCTGCGAAAGGTGGATATACACTGTACTAGTGCCGACATTGTGCATGCTCTGTTGCCTGTGTCTATGTGCCTGTGGTTCTGTCAGTGTGATCATGTGATGTATCTGACCCCAGGAATGTGTCAATAAAGTTTCCCCTTCCTGGGACAATGAATTCACGGTGTTCTTATTTCAATTTCCAGGAGTGTACTTTATCTATACTCCAATATACTGCTCTGGCTAACACAATCTCCAAGCATTACTGTCTGCACTTTATCATCTGAAAAGTATACCCTTGTGCACTTTATAATACTGCTCTACTTTCTCATATCCTCTCTTACCCAGATAACTTTTAACTAACTTCTAGTTGAAATCATGGTTCTGATATCTACAGATGTAATTACAAATTTTCCTGATTTCATTCTCATCTTTCAACACTTTTAGATACATAATTCGAAATTCCCTTTCTCACTAATCACTGTTATTTTCAGCTTTGCCTCCCATTGGCAATCTTGATAGAGCATCAGCAATTAGATTTTCTTCAGCTTTTATATACTTTACTGTATAGTTGAACTGCTGGAGGAATAGTGCCCACCTGGTTATCCTGCTGTGATGCAAAGAACACTCTTGTATATAGATCAAAGCCTTATGGTCTGTGTATACCACTACTTGATGTCCTAATAAGTAATTCTTGAATTTGGTGAAAGCCCAATAGACTGCTAACAATTCTTTTTCGGTGACTTCTCATGTTTTTGTAAAATTCTACTGGCAAAAACTATTGACCATCTACAATCTTTTCTTGAAACAAATGAGCTCCCAGTCCATAGTCACTGCTGTTGGTCATAATGCAAAATGGCTCTGTAAGATCAGGTCTGTGTAACATTTTACTATTGCACAGCTGTTTCTTGATGTTGTCAAATAAACTAAAAACTAAACTCCTCCTGAACAGGTCATAAAGGCCCAACGGTACCGACTGGCCGCCATGTCATCCTCAGCCCATAGGCATCACTGGATGCAGATACGGAGGGGCATGTGGTCAGCACACCACTCTCCCAGCCGTATGTCAGTTTCCGAGACCGGAGCCACTACTTCTCAGTCAAGTAGCTTCTCAGTTTGCCTCACAAGGGCTGAGTGCACCCCACTTGACAACAATACTCGGCAGACTGGATGGTCATCCATGCAAGTGCTAGCCCAGCCCAACAGCGCTTAACTTCGGTGATCTGACAGGAAGGCCGTTGGCGATGTTGTCCAGTGTTTCCTGACAATCCTTGTCCCATACCCAAATGGTGTTCTTCTTCAACAAGTTGTTCAAACGTGGTGCATTTAAAGCTTGATTGCTGACAAACTTCAGGTAGTAGTCACAAATTCCATAGAACAATTTAAGTTGTTTCTTAGTCTTGGGCACAGGAAATTTTGCAATGGCTTCAAGTTTTTCTTCATCAGGTAAGATTCCTTCTTCTGAGATGGTATGGCCTAAAAATTTGAGCTGTTTAATTCCGAATTTCCACTTCTCTAGTTTAAATGACATGCCTCCCTTTCTCAATCTGTAACACACCTTCACCCAACAAATGTATTTGTTCTTCCCAACTCTTTCCTGTTACAGGTATGTCATCAACATAAAGGATTAGTTTGCTTAACAGTTTTTTTCCTAGAACAAAATTCAATGCTCGGATAAATTCTGCGACTTGATACATTAAGGTCAAGTGGTACAACACAATAGCAATAACATTTTCCTCCATACAAAAATGCGGTATATTTTCTAGATTGAATCTCCAATGGTACCTGATGGAAACCTGCTGTTAAGTCTAAACTAGACATGTACTTCATATGTTCAATCTTATGTAATAACTCATCTATGTTCTCAGGGTGATCAGTTTCCCTCTCAAGGTATTTGTTTAAACGTCTTGAATCCAGCACAAGTCTTACTCCACCATCACATTTGGAAACTACCACCAACCGGTTATTGTATGCACTATTGCACCTTTTAATTACTTCCCACTGTTCCATCTTTTGTAGTTCTTCTCAACAGATTTTCTTTTTGAGATGGGTACTCCATATGGTTTGATGAAAAATGATTTGTTTAGTTTGGTTCTAATTCAGCATACTTCTGTTCACTGCATTCTTCTTCATTGTCTTTCTCGTTAACATCAATCTTTTCATTTGCACAAATCACTTTTCTAATTTGAAAATTATTCTCTAGGCAATTTTGGATGATTAGTTCAGTCACATGTGTTACATCTGTCTTTGGGTTGGTAAGCCTTAACTTTTTGTTATTCCAGTCAAAATCTGCATTTACTCCTTGTATCCAATTCATTCTGAACAAAATATTTTCATTGAGGTCAGGTACTACAAAACATCCTTGGTTATACTGTACATCATTAATGGTGAAAGATACTAAGGCTTGTCTGTTTACAACTTTGCTGTTTCTACTAGTTGCTCCCTTAACTTTGATTCCAATAACAGGATATTCTTCAAAATCAGCACTGTGTCTTATCTGGTCTCTAAATTTTTCAGAAATGGCACAAACGGCTACCCGTATCTAAGAGGCAAACTCCGTCATAATTTGCAACTTTTATACATATATACGGGCAACCCAAAATTTTTTCCTTCCTGCTTTCCTAATCTTCATGCGACAAATCATCCTCAATCTCTCTAAAGTCCAAGTCGTTTATACCATTTTTGCTTGCACAATCTCTCTTACTTGTCTGAATTTTACTTGGAGCTACATCAGATGATTGCTTGATGTCATGTCCCTCTTTTACATACTGTCTTCTTTTCCTGGAACAGATCTCACTGTAAGCCTGCTGATTGGTTCTATCTTCCCAGTCGGAATGTAATTCTTCACAAATAATCTTGATGACCCTTTTTACTCTGTCACTGTCACTATAACCCTTGTAAGTATCCCATAAAGTTTCTAGCATCACATCTAAATCATAATGGCTGTCGATATGTTCCGTATCTGATGATACCTTTCCAGTTTCCATTGGTACAATCTGGTTCTTATATTCTTCACAAATACTACTGACATCATCTTCTTTACCATTAATTAAATCTTCTTTAACCTCCATATACACCTTGCCGTCTATACAATGATCATCAGAATTGTTGACAAGTACACTAGTACAGGTATCATCACTTAAGTGCTTAACAGGGATAGATTCTTCCTCCATTAATTTACTTAATCCAAACTCATCAAGATTACCATCAGAACCAACATGTTCTTTGCAAACTTCTTCACCACACCAATTATATAGACTTGAGATAGTTTCCTCATCTAATGGAACTTCTTCAACCTTCTTACAGATGCTAATACTTCTATCTTCCACACTTTCATTCATACTTTTCCAGAATTTACTGTCAAACTGTAATTTGCTAATCTGATGTGCTCTTCTTTCATTAGTTCTGACATTTCCACTCCAATATCTTCGATTACTGTGTCTTGTGTAATTAATTTCAATGTCTCTTGGCCGTGTTTAGCCTGATTTCGGTACATATTTCTTGCCCCAAACTGACAGGCATCCGTCAGTTTAAATTGCCTTGTTTTGATTGGTGATTATCTAATTGTCTGTCTAATTGTCTGTTACTATTCTCCCATGCTCTCTCCCTGTTGTCATGTCCTCTGTTTCCATTCCCATTACTACTGTTGATCCATCTGTTATCATTTCTATTGTAACCACTATTATTATTCTGATTTTCATTATCATTCCTGCCTTGATTCCTGCTCTGATTCCACCCCCCAGATGGTTGACTCCCAAATCTGCCATTATTTAATCTCTCATCTCTCTCAAAGGCTCTTTCCAACTTAACCTACATATCTCAAGAACTGATCTACAAAGTCGTCTGTTCCATAAATCAACTCCCACTGTACTCTTTTCGGTAATCTCCTTTTTAAGGCATCTGTTTGTATAAGTTCATCAAAAGGTTTTTCTAAGTATACTAATTTCCTCAATTGGCTTTCACAAAAACACTTCAAGCTACCATCACCTTCCCTACACATTCGACCATTCAAAAACTCACTTTTAATCCTAACTTGCTCAGATTCTGACCAAAACTTATTTAAACCTCACATTACCAAGTGGGGTATTCTGACTACCGCAGGTTGATTTTTTCCCTATAATAATGTTACCTGAAGGGCAACATGCCTGTGGTTTCATGACTTTGTACTAAAATGATTGATGTTGAATCACACTCACAACTGTCTAATTTTTTTTGGCTTTATCATTGTTATTCAAGTCATTTATTGGTGGGATTGTGAGACTACCTCGCTTGGTATGGAACGTCTTATTTTCTTATTTGTAGAAAAAGAAGATTTTGGAAAATATATCTGTCATTCATCTTCTTTGTTGAGTTATGCCATGTTTGTTATTGTTGCTGGTTACTATTGTTGAGCTGAATTTGATGTTCACTCTTGAGTTGACATTACACGAGTCAGTATTTCATCTGCAAGTAAGGATGACCAAAGGACTTTCTAGCGAAGAGATCATGGAAATTCTATACAATTCTAATGTCAGTGATGATGAAAATGAATGGGACATAGACAATGAACTGAATGAATATATGGAACTTCTTGACAAAGACCATATCATAGCATCAGATGAAGCTGATGATGAAATATCAAAAGATACTACACATTCACGTCAATAAGTAGAAGAAGAAGAAGAGTATGAAGAAGAAGAAGACACTGGAGATTTGTTTGTTTCTAGAAGTGGACTACAATTTTCTAGTGAACCACCAAAAGGTGGGCGTCGTCGACGTTGCAACATTTTGAACATAACACCTGGCCCAGTGAACGATGGAAAAACAATAACGTAGTCATTTTTATTATTTATCTCACTGGAAATCATGAGCATAATTGTAGAAGAAACGAACAGGAAAGCCAAACGAATAATTTCTTTGTGGAATGCAGCTCATTATTCGAACAAAACGACATGGAGAGATAAGTGTATGCTGTATTAGCAATTCTAATAGGAGCTGGTCGAACTCGTGGACATCACACAAGTGCTTCCAATCTGTGGGGAGGTAATATTGCCTTTCGGCAACCATTCTTTTCTGCTGCCATATCAAGAAACCGATTTTTGTCTATACTGAAATGCTTGCGATTTGACAACAGAGCACAGAGAATTGAAGAAACCAAGGACAAGCTACAAGCCATCAGGATAGTGTTCGACAAATTTCAATCTAACTTTTGCAAGAACTTCTGTCCTTATGAATACTTGATTAGTGATGAACGATTAGCAACGTACCGAGGAAACTGCCCCTTTAGGGTTTATATGAAGAGCAAGTATGGCATTAAAATTTGGGTTTGTGCCAATGTGAAGACATCTTACTTATTACGGATCCATATTTACACAGGAATGGTGGACAATACTCGGGAAGTGAATCAAGGACCGAGAGTTGTTTTGCATCTGATGGAACCATTTCTGAATAACGGTCATGGTGTAACAACTGATAATTTTTTCACCAGTTTTCCATTGGCTACTGAACTACTAAAACAAAACACGGCATTGGTTGGTACCTTGCGTTCCAATAAGAAAGAGATTCCGAAGGAATTCTTGCCAAACAGAAAGAGAGAAGTTCACTCTCCAATGTTTGGTTTCACAAATGACTTGACCCTAGTTTCCTATGTTTCAAAGAAGGTAAAGGCAGTAATACTACTCTCTACTCAGCATAATGAGAGACAAGTGAGTGGTGAAGAAAGTGAACTCAAACCTGAAATCATACTGCACTACAACAAAACCAAAGGTGCTGTAGATAATGGGGACAAAATGACAAGAGAATACAGCTGTGTTAGAGGAATGAGGCAGTAGTCACCAAGAATCTTCATGGAAATGATAGATATTGGAGCACTGAATGCATATATTCTGCACACTCAAAGATTTCCTGAATGGCAGAAGAATAACCGAAGCTGACGTAAACTCTTCACGACTGAACTGGCATTTGGACTCAGCAAAGGCAACATGGAAGAAGAGCCAAAAATAACAACGGTCTTCATAAAGATGTACAAGATGCACTGAATTTGCAATTCCTACAGCAGTGGTCCAGACCCAGCATTCCAAGTTACCAACACCACAACGATGTCAAGATTGCAAGAGAAACAAAGATCGGAAAACAAGATTCTGTTGTGTAACGTGCAAGAAACCTGTTTGTAATATACACAGAGAAGAAACTGTTACTGTGAAGTGCATGCAGTGCAAAAGTGTACTTGACTGAAAAGTTGAAAAAAGTCTTGTGTTATTTTACTGGAGTGACTGTTGAGGTACATAGGTTATTAATTTTCTGTTCTTTGAGTACTGAATTTAGTGAAAGATATAAATTTTTTTTTGTGCTTTGTATCTGTGATCTGATTAAATACTTCTAATAACCTGAAAAGCTGTTTTTCAATACTAAATAAACCCATTCAATAGAAATAACGAAATCTGAGAACAAATATTATAATAAAACACAAAACTCTTTTGGGGTAGTCCAAATACCCCACTTGGTAAAATAGAGGTGTGAAAAAGCTTGGTAACGGGAGGGTTAAGAACTTTCTTTCAAATTCATCATATGACACGGTAGAGTTTACATTTTGATTGGCCCATGAGATTGCCTCCTCATCCAAAAATCACTTAACAAATTTAATTTTAACATTGTCTGTCATGTCATTGCTAAAATTATCCTGACTATGCTCTAAAAAATCAACAGGATGCAATTTCCCATCTCCTGGAAAGCATTTTAAAAGTATGCCACCCCATACACAATTAATATTGCTAACAAAATTTCTTGGGCTAAATCCTCTTGCAATTCTACAACTTTCTTTCTTAAATCTACAACATTATTTTTACACAAATCTATTTCTTCATCACATTTTAGTTCTACATTACTTATTAGATTAGAAATATCTGTAAGTTTTAACTCAAGAGTTCCTTTTGTAAGTTTCTCCTTTTTCTTCTAAGATTCTCCTAGTCTGAACAACCCCTACTTTAAGTTTGGAATTTTCTACTTCTACATGTTCATTTAGTTTTTCGAATCTTTCCTCATTTTTGGACAATTCTGGTGTGAAATTAGTTTCTAATATCTCTAACCTCCTTCTACTGCCCCTACACAAGTATTGTGTTCACCCTGCCCTGTCTCAACAGTAATTTTTAGTGCTGCCAAACCATGCTGGATTTCCCTTATCTTACTAGTATCCTGCCTAATCTGTCCCATCTGTTCCTTCAATTTTTGTCTAATCTGTCCCATCTGTTCCTTTCCTTCTTGCCTCATCTATCCCATCTGTTCCTTCATTTCTTTCATATGCTGCATTAATAACATTAACAAATCATCTGCGCCTACTCTTCCCTGTGCAATTGGAGTACTTGTGGTGACATTTTCGCTGGAACCATCGCCACCAAAACTTTGATGTACACTTGGATTACTGTTGGATGATAGTTCACTGATACTTGATCCTAGGTCCGAAGTATTTTCTATAGATTCACTGCCTAAACGCTTCTCTTCATTCATTTTTGTAGTCTCGTTGTTGATCATACAAACAAAAAATTAAAAAAAATCACACAACACTGTTTAAAATTAGGAAATTAAAAGCACAGTTACTCATCTGAATTACAGTGGCGCAGTCTGAGAATTTGGTCCATTATCATCAGGTAATGATATTCGACAGATGATTTGCAATCTTCCCACAGCAAGCGATGATTTTTTTTTTCCTTCGGTCATACCATAGACTGTCACCACAAATAATTCTCTGGGGAAAAGTTGTCATCATTTATCTCATGCATTGGTTTTTTACATAGCCTGAAAAAGCCACTCATTACACACAGTTCCAATTTCAATCAGTCTAGAGAGAGTATTTAGTAAAGTTTCACATAATGTTTATCACGCCAACCATAACGAAACTATAAGCTTCCCAATTAATTGTTGGATGATTAATGTTTTCATAGATGATTACAGTATGATTGGGGAACTGACGTACAAGTTAACTGAGGTTTTCTCTAAAGTTTTTGGTTACATCAATAGATGAGTCTGGTGGGTGATAGAAGGATCCAATTGTCATTTTCTGCCAGCCCCTAATACTGAGTCTTGCACAAATGATCTCACATCCAGCTTCAGTTTCTGTTTTGGTGGATCTGAGTTTCTTGTCTACTGCAACAAATACACCACCTCAATTTCCCATTTGCCTATCCTTTTGATATACACTTAATTTCCCCATAAATCTCATTGCTGTCAATTTCAAGTTTCAATCAGCTTTCTGTACCTAGTATTATGTGATCTTCTATGCTTTTCATGAGTGCTTCAAACTCTGTGAATGCTTTGGCAGTTTACCATTATGATTTTAATACTTTCGTCTGTGGGAGGCATTTCTTTCAATCTTACACTGATACTTTTGGATTTCCTATAGCTGTTGTTTTCTTGACTGCATGGAGAGTTTCCTAATCTAAAAAGTCTTTGTGTGCGTCCCACACACAGTCAGCTACCTGAGTAGCAGTCTCTGACTTGTAGTGCACACATGACCTTTTAAGGGAACCCTACAGTTCTCATCTCTATGGCACAAGTCAAGGAAGTCTCAGCCTACATTGTCACTGAACCTTCGAAGTCTCTGGTTCAGTCCTTCCACTCGACTCAGAACCAAACCACAATGAGTTCTGGGGACATTGCTGCAAATTGTGAGCTTTGTTGAAACTCCACACGCTGTTCTGGTCTTCTCAAACTTCTCTACCAGTCACCTGAATGACCCAAGAATGACCTCAGAACCCAGATGACAGGCATCATTTGTTCCTATGTGGACCACAATCTGCAGTTGGTCACACCCTGCTCTCTGTGGCTGCTAGAATAGCCTCCTCACCATTCTGAATGCTGCATGCAGGCATACAGACTGAGTGCACCTGATGTCCTCTCCTGCCCCTTGCTGCCATTTCCCTAAGGATAAAATCATTCGCTAAAGAACTGCTGATGATTAATAGGCTCTTAAACTTTTGTGTTTGCATCCTCCTGACACCGGACAAAACAGGTCTCCCCAAAACATGTGGATTGAGGCCCACTGGCTCAGTTTCAGTGAAAGACAGCACCTCAGACTTGTTGGTTAGGGGGGTCGGTACAGCACCCTGAGTCCTCCCTGGTGCCCGTCCACCCTGTACAGGATGCCTAGATGTACCATTGACACACCACTTGCAGTCAAGTGGACAGATAATGATATATCCTGTACTTTCTGGGAGGAGACAGAAATCACAGGAGAGGATAGCACTTAAGGTATGTCTGATCTAACTATCACAGGTACATGACTCTTGGGATTTCTTCCAACACATTGATTCGCACCAGCTACCAACCATTTTACTGTAATCAGGGTGATTTTCAGCTGCTTACAAACATCAAGCAACTCATCTCGTCTTTGAGAACAGCATTCACAG
This sequence comes from Schistocerca nitens, assembly GCF_023898315.1. Classification (NCBI taxonomy): domain Eukaryota; kingdom Metazoa; phylum Arthropoda; class Insecta; order Orthoptera; family Acrididae; genus Schistocerca; species Schistocerca nitens. The sequence goes on from NC_064614.1 coordinate 825,829,686, forward strand.
TGGGCCTGCATTTTGACTGGTGCAACGTATTAACAGGCAATGAACAATTAACTTTAAATTAAGCCCAGTGATTATCTTTTAATCTGTTGAGCTAAAGAGGTGATAATTACCTATAAGAACTGAAGCAGATACATAAAAACAAGATTTCTGTTAAAGCAATAGAAAAACGTGGAAAAAATTAATATTTTCCTAAAACGTTTTGATGTTAGTTATAGTTGTTAGCAACCTGTAAAACAGAGTTAATTTATGATAAACACACATAACATACAGGGCTGCTTCTATTTAAGGGAAAACTAGATGTAACACAATATATTAGTTAGAAAATCTGCTACTGTAACTAAGTTACAAATGCCGATTTACTACAGATTGATCATAGATTATGCAAAGGACAATGGTAGCTTCCAAAATTTCTCAAAAATGCATGTTTATTTGCATTGATACCCAATGAAATTCACAGGTGACGTAATATTTGGCTGAACTGTAAACCACAAATGCTGATTTGCTATGACATAAATTACGTAACCAAAACACTCATATTGGTAATTCATGAAAATACAGTTTTGTACGCATCCGAAAATTCTCTAATTAACATGTTTCTCAAGCAGTTGTACAATGAAATAAGAGAATGATTGTTTTGAATAAAGATTGTGTACTGTTCTGAAATTTTTTTAAAAGAGCACAATTTAGTTAAAGCCTGCAATTGACAATACAAGTACTAGTTTATCGTGGCACTCGCAAATGTTCAAAATTTTACAATACAAATGGGTGATGCAATAAATGAAAGATTACACAGAACTGATATGAACAGTAAAATATGTGAATCTAGAACTTCAAATCAGCAGACGATCTCGTACATGCCGTCTCTCACAAGGCAAAATTCCGTCAGCTGTTGTAAATAACTAAATGTGCGTATTGCATGGATTTTTCACTTACCTGATTCTGGGCATACTTCTGCACTGGCATGCTAACGAACACTGCAGCGTAAGTTTATCTTGACCAATATCGCTAAAATGTGCAGTATCAACGAAGGACGTCTTCTGCCTATTGCATCCAACAATTCTATTGGTGCACAGTCGTCATTCTTCAGGTTTACCAATGGTGCGTGATCCTGCATTGAAATAATCATGCCAAGTATCTCAGATGTAAATCATGTATCCCACATAATTTATTATGCATATTCTGCTGATTACAGTGCCATCTGGTGGTAAAATTTTCATGAACTTTGTTTCCGTAATGTTTCCTCCTACTTCTATAACATTCCATTCCAGTTTGATGTCATCCTAATCACTGGTTCTATAACATTTCCTGTTATACAAAAAATAGCAAATACTTATGTCATTTGGACGTAACTGCTTTTTGAAAGGTATTGCTCAATATTAGAACTGTTTGCAACAGAATGTTACTTTTAAGTTATCCTTGTTCCTGTAGGGGTGTTTATTGTATATTCTACTCTGCTGTAATATAATTTTTATAACTAGATTCATCATGCACAGTGGAACAAAAACTTATCACTGTAATTAAGGAACTGATGTACACATGACTTTTGAGTTCATTTGCACTACATTAATTGAAATCGGTAAAATACTTTGATTGTGACAAAGACTTTCACATACTAGCTGAACTCTGAAAAATTCTGTCTCCATACTGACTTGTTTGGTTACACCCATGCTACATTAAAGAAAATCATGACAGTTACACAGCCTGCATTTCCTTATTGCCAGTGTTACATTGATTAAGTTACAGTAAAAAATGTGTGATTTACAGCAGGTCTCTTGCCTTGTATAATAGTTTAAGTCATTAAAAAACTTCTGATATTATTACAGTTTTGGTTGTGTGACTTTTTCATATGAAATTGAATGAAATGTTTACTTTCAAAAACATTTTTTAAAAATTATATTTTATTTAATTCACAGATCCCATCACTAACATATTTTTCAGTGTTTATATGAGGTGTGATCAAAAAGTAACAGGGATTTTTGTTTTTCTTAAAGAATCTTTGTTTGTTCATCAACATCAACTTTGTCCACAGATATAATATACTTGTGCCAGCACTTTTTTCAGTCTTGGAAGCGTTTCTGAAACTCAACTTTTCATTATGCTGTACAGTTCCTTCAGAGATTCTGTTTTTATCTCATCAATGGTGGCAAAACAACATCCTTTCATGGTTCTCTTCAGCCTGAGGAACAGAAAGAAGTGAAGGGGTCTATATCCAGGGAACACAGTGGCTGAGGAAAAATAACGGTTTTGTTTTTTGCCAAAAAATCACAAACAATCATTGAGGTGTGAGCGGGAGCATGATCTTGAGGCAATATCCATTAGTATTTTTGCTGCAATTCTGGTTGTTTTCTTTGGATTGCTTCACACAAATAGTGCATAACTCTCAGGTAGTATTCCTTATTGACCATATGACCACAGGGCAAGAATTCATGTTGCATCATGCCATTGTAATCAAAGAAAACAATGAGAAGGACCTTCATTTGTGATCGAACTTGAATTTTTTTCAGTCGTGGCTCTTTGTGCAGTTTCCTGTGCAACAGCTGGGCCTTGGTTCTGATGTTGTTCCCATATAAGCATATTTCATCTCCTGTTACAACTTTCTCTAGAAGTTTTGGATTGATGTTGACTTTATTCAGCAATTCTTGAGCAATGTTGTTTTTGGTGGAAATTCAACAATTCCAGAACAAATTTTGCTGCTACATATTTCATGGCCAGACATCCATAAAAATTGCTTAGCATGAGCCAAAGGATATGCCAACGTCATCAAAAACCTCTCTGATGATGATTTGGCAATTTTCAAGAACCATTTTCTTTACTTCTCCCACATTGTCATCAGTAATTGATTTGTTAGGGCGACCAGGGCAGTCATTGTCTTCAACATCTTCTAAGCCCTCTTTGTAACATTTGACCACTCACAAACTCATCTGACTCATAGTACAGGGGGTCTCACAAAAGATACCCGGGAGGGGTCTTCAGGTTGCACGGCATGACCACCAGTTGCCGCCACCATCACATCCAGTGCCATGCCTGACTCTCGGACACTACTCTGCTGGTAGTCAGCTGGGTATGCACCTCCCCTGAGTTAAACATAAACAATGTTGCCATCTGATTAACGTAACTTACCTTTATTTGCAGTAGTTGCTCAAATGATGTCCCTCTGTGGTAACAGCAGCCTGACACCTCCTGAACACATTAGCAAATACTCAATGAATTTCGGCTGCTGAAATCTGGGAAATGACTAGCCGGATCCAGTCTTCCAATTCTTCAAGCATGTGGGGATTGGTTGCCTACACCTTGTCTTTTAACATTCCCCAAAGATAAAAGTCACACAGATTTAGATCTGGAGAACGAGGAGACCAATCAACTATCCTGTCAGCAAAAACACTTCTTATTGCTGTCATAGAAGAATTGGCAGTGCGTGGTCTTGCATTGTCATGCATGAAATAACCATATACCTCTTTGTTGGATGGTAGTTGTTGAAAAAAAAAGAAAGGATACTGTGTGCTATGCACGTACCTGACAGAAGGTATTGTTTTGTGGAAAATAATTGGTCCAATAATTCATCTTGTACTAATTGCCCACCACACTCCTGTTTTCACATTATGCAGAGGTTGTTGATGTAATTCATGAGGAATTTCAGAGCTCCAACGTTGATTGTTCTGAGAATTTACATACCCTGACAAATGCAGCCATGCTTCATCATAAAGAAAGAAACATATCAGGATCAACTTCCCCATTGTGCACAGACTGTAACAGCCAGTTGCATTAACAATGTCAAGCAACAGTATCTGAGTTCCTCACTTGATGCACTACCATTATTTTGTATGGTTTCAATTTCAACTTGTGCACAGCTCTGTGAGCAGATGCTCTTGACATGCCAGTCTGAAGTGCCAAAGGGTGCAAAGATTTCCTCAGACTTCTTTCTAAGGCCTCCCCTACTTTGCCTAATTTATTTTTAATTAAAACACTAGGTTCTTTGGGGCTTTGTTTCTATAATTCAGATCCAGGCTCTTGAAATTTCTTCACTAATCAGTGGGTCATTGAATCATTGGGAACATGCACACTGGGAAATTTTTGTATGAATTGAAACCGACATTCCACATACAATTCTGTTTTTGCATAGTTCAACACAAGAAACATTCATTGATCCTTCACATATACATACACAAAACCTGGAAACTCAAAACAAAACACCCAAACACTCAGTTTTACAGATAGAAGACACGTGAATGGTTTTTCTGTCTGAGGACAGGGCACAGCAACATATAGGCAGGGAGAGCCCTGGACTTGGCACTGTCGCAATAATGACATCTAGCAACAGTATTTGAAGTGATTAAACTTGACAAAAGAACTCAAAAGAAAACACCAGTACACTCAGTAACACAGTGCAGGGGACACACACAAAGTATTGGTGTCCGAGTACCTGGCATGGCGACATCTGGCAGATGCAGTGGCAACAGCTGGCAAATGCGACCTGCAGACTCCTCCCAGACTCTTTCGCGAGACGTCCTGTAGATTCACCAAAAGCCACAGTCAATATTATGGATGTGGTGTTGCATTTTATTCCATTTTTCAAGCAAAATTTAATGAAAGTTCTTTGATCCATATTTTTGAAAGTAAAAATTAGCGAAGCACTCAAAAATACACATAGCCTTTTCAACTGTTAACCATAAACTAAGTATTCAAAACAGATGAAAATGCAAGCATATATCAGGAACATGTGTGTCAACAAGATAAAAAAAATATGAAAACTGGATGTGTAAAGCCCAAGAAATTAAAAAATTCCCATTAGTTTTTATCACATCTCATGTGCATTGTTGCAAACATACCTTCTGAGGTGAATTCTGTATGGGCAGTGATTTACACAATAAAATTGAGTTAATGATCAAAAGCTACAATTGCGTGACACAAAAGTGGAAATATGAAGAAAAAAAAAACAGCAGCTACTGCAAATGTACAAGAAAAATATGCAACTATAAGACCAAAAACATTACTAGTCCTGGTATAAGGCATTTTAGTATGTGTTATCCCAATCTGTCATAGGTGTTACACACTTCCCCAGAGCCTTGTGCATGGGAATTATGCACAAGACTGCGCCAGGATGTGCCCAGGTCAGATCGGGATATGGGTGAATGTTGTAACAGTCGCGACTGTGAAGCAGGAAATTTGGCGACCCTGGACCTAGAATAGAAAATGGGAGTGGTGCCATCTTGACAATAAACATTTGCCATTGACTCTGATATCAATGTCCACTCAAGATGACTGGTCAGAAAGCAGTGTTGCCATGAAGGCATAATACAAAAACAAGGAGAACTACATGGCCATGCAGCATGTATTTTGTGCTCATTACAGTCTAGTACATCATGCCCCAGTCCATAAGCAAATGTTATCAAAAAGTGTAGGTACAGAGCTGTGAGAAAACGGGTGATATGGTGTAAAATACAGGTGGAAGTACAAAACACATGTGCACACCAGTGAATATTGCAAGAGTGGAAGAAGCCTCCAGCAGAAGTACCATGCATTCTGCATGTAAGCATACACTGCGACTTAACATAGTGGAACACAGTTTACAGTGAATATTGCGCAGAGACTACAGTACCACCTATATAAAATTCAGATCTTGCAAAAACTGAATATAGACCATGCATTTATTGGGAATTGGCATTAATGAACAAGAAACCAGATCTGTGCAACAATCTGATCATGAGTGATGATGCCAATTTTTACATGTCAAGCTTTGTTAACAAGCAAAACTTTAGATACTGGTCATGTGAAAATCCTGAAATATTTCATGAAACACAACCTGACAGTCAGAAAGTGGTAGTGTGGTGCAGTGTATCATTGTTTTTTTTATTTATTTTTCTTTTTATTTATTTATTTATTTTTTTTATTTTTTTTAAAGGAGAGTACTGCAGGAATGCTGCTACTGTGAATGTAGAATGTTCACATACTGAACCATTTCCTAGTGTGGGAACTTGCTGATCTTCCTGTAACTGCAAACACATATTCGGATAATGCGCCACAGAATATATTTCCTGGTCATCTGATTTCCAAGAAAGAGGACATTTCCCAGCCTCCAAGATCCCCTGATACTTGAGCTTCTGATTTCTTCCTTTGGCATAATTTGAAATCTCAGATCTTCCAGTGTGACCCATGACATACCATTCAGAAATTGAAGGATCAAATTTGGGAGTAAGTTATTTGAATTCCAGTGCCATTCATGCAAAACGTACCATAAAAGACTTGCAATGTATGTGAAGGAAAATGGTAGCCACTAGATGTTGTCATTTTGAAGTGATGGACATTTTAATTTGCAAGCAATGTAAATTTATGTTGCATTTATTTTATAATGCTATGAATAAATTGTATCTTTGGTGGAAGTTTCAAAATCACCTGTTTCAGCACCTATTATGATAGCTATGTTTCTTACAAATTAGCAAAGAATATGATTAGCTAAAATCCATAAAATATTGAGATAATATTGATGATATTTTTAACACCTGCAACACATAATAAAAGTTATGACAAAAATATATATTCATCATCATAGGTGTCTGCAAAAGGGTTGGGGGTAAAGAGGGGACACTTCCCCTCTTCTGGAATCTGTATACAAACTTGTTATACATTATGAAATTCTCTCAAGTTTGTAGCAATCATTGTCTGCAACTCCACAGTACTGCTGGTGTAACATTGCCATTGGTGATGAGAAATACTGCAGCTTCAACTGGCACAACACAGGCCATCCCAGGAGGGATGGTCAATATTCAGGGACATATCAGGAGCCACCATTCGAAGCAAAGAGGCCTAGTAACCATGGGCTCTAAAGTGTGTACCTTAAGGGCTACATGCACTTGATTATTATAGTTACCATCCATAGATTTGTTAATATGCAACTTAATCAGTCGCATGTTTAATATAATAGTGTGTGTGCAAGACAAATAAATAGTTCAGTGCTAGCATAGCAAGAGATCCACATTTGGATTGATGTTTCTAGTTTACATGGAACAGAGTTATCCCATCGGATAATTTGTTGACCTCTGGTGAGCATTATTAGTCGCAACTTAATAGTAACATGTTGAAATTATGAATGACTACATGTATGACATATCCAACAAACTGTCCCATTTGACAATATAATGATTTGCAGCAAGTATATGGTTACAGTGTAATCAGTAGCATCTAACTTATGCAAACGGAATGTAATAATAATTGACCCTTCACAGGCATACCACAATACAAAGCTCTGGGTTTTTATATTGCTATGACTGTGCAAATTCTCCTGATCTACATGATTTTATAAAACAAAATGCATATAGTTGTAAGTTAATCATGACATCAAATAGATGGCATGTGTTATGTACAGCATATATTCATAGACAATAAGACTGAATCAAAGAAAATATACGTTGGTGACATAAATGTGAACAGTATGTTTGAAGTTGCAACTCAGCTATAGTATACATATATTATTCATGGACTTCTTCAGATACTGTAACAACAGTAGTTAAGTTGTGTTGTGGAGAATCATAAGGTTTTGTTCAAATCTATATATGAGAATTTGTAAATATTTCTTAAACATGAACAGTATATTGGTATGACAACATTGGTCATAAATCTGCCACTTATAATTGGCCAGGAACAGTAAACAGACACCTCACAATTAAATGACTCTCTATCATTGCTTAAATTAGAAAGTGTATTGGAACTGGCCAGGAATAATAAATGGATTTCACACAGTTAAATAGCTCTCAACCATTGTTTGAACTAGAAATCATATTGGAGTTGGCCAGGAGCAGCAAACAGGCACCATAAAAATAAATGGCTTACAATCACTGTTACATAATGAGAATAAAATAAATTTAAGAATGCACTGAACATAGATTATTGTTGAAGAGCCCAGTTCCTGACAGATGTACAGCAGCCATGATTGAATAAACTTGAATCAAAATGCTTAACACAAACATGTTGGTGTGTACAGCTGACAGCACTAGTGTAACTATGAGTAGGAGGCTAAGAAATTTGCTTGATAAGAGGAAAAGACATCTGCACAGCAAGTGTTGAAAAAGACAGACAACTAGGAGTTGAAACATAGATCATATATGTAGGCATATTACAGTAACATGGCAAAATAAAAAAAGAGGGTCAGTCATCACCCAAGAAGAATGCATAAGTGGAAAAAAGCTTATGCCTCCTTATAGGAATGCAGTGGAGTATCAAATGGACAAACTGATACATGTTGTGTGTAGTGTATGTTCAGCATGTGTGACAATTCCTGGCAGATTAAAACTTCATGCCAGACCAAGATTCAAACTCGGGCTTTAGCCTTTCGCAGGCTGCTCTACCAACTGAGCTACCCACGCACAACTCATGACCCGTCCTCACAGCTTTACTTCTGTCAGTACCTCGTCTCCTACTTTCCAGACTAGAGCACTTGCCCATGAAAGACAAAGGTCCCGAGTTTGAATCTTGGTCCAGCACGCAGTTTTAATCTGCCAGGACATTTCATATCATTGCACACTCCCATGCAAAATGAAAATTTCATTCTGGAATATGCGTATGGTCATTGATAGCATTCATACAAAATAGAGTGTCTTGATAGTGTATGAACATTTATATAGTTTACATAATAGATACTGATGATAATGATAATATAACAAAATGAATATATGTAAAAACAAAGATGATGTAACTTACCAAACGAAAGCGTTGGTATGTTGTTGGTGTCTCTGTCAACATACCAACGCTTTCGTTTGGTAAGTTACATCATCTTTGTTTTTAGATATATTTTTCCCATGTGGAATGTTTCTCTCTATTATATTCATACCATTAAAATGAATATATGTTTAGACAGCTGTTCCCTCAAACCAATACTGCCCTAAATGATATGTAAATGTCACTCTACAAGAAGTATCCACTGATCCAATACATGTTTGATTATCACTGGTTCTATTTAATAATGTAAAGTGATAAGTGTTGAGTTGATGTACATGTATATTGTCCAATGTGGAGAAAATTCACTATTCAGTCACGCTGCTCAGATGTTCTGGAAGGTATTGACAGGCATGCGGAGCCGTGCAGACTCCAGTGACAAGGGCAGCTATGCTAGGTTTCTCAGTTGACAACCCATAGCCCAGTTGAGGTGGTCCCACAAATTCTCAATAGAGCTTAAATCTGGGACATTTGATGGTCAGGGGAGTACAAAAACAAATCCAGGTGCTCTTTGAACCACACACATACAGTGCAAGCTGTGTAACATGTTGCATTGTTCTGCTGGTAGATGCCATTGTTCCAAGGAAAAACAACTGCATGCGGAGATGAACATGGTTACCAAGGAGAGATGCATAACTATGATGACCATTGCACCTTCCCGAATGATGAGATTACCCAGAGAATGCCATGAAAATATCCCCAGACCATAACACTCCCTCCTCTGGCCTAGACCATTCCAACAATCTTACTACTGATGGAGCATAAAACGTGATTCATCTGAAAAAGCCACCTATTGCCACTCAGTGGAAATCCAGTTGTGGTATTAGCTTGCCAATGGCAGCTTGCCGATCAGCAGCAGGCAACAGGGGTGAAAGAAACATGCGTCTGTGGTGGAGGCTCATACGCAGCAACGTTTGCTGAACAGTCGTTGAGGAGACTGTGTTGGTAGCCCCTTGATTCATATGAGTTGTCAGCTGCTCAGCAGGTGCACATCTATTTGCCCATACATATCTCCACAGCCATCATTCACCTCTGTCATCTATGGCTCACGTGCACTACAGTTGCCTCGGCACCAGTTTTGGATAGGACCATTTTGCCATATATGGTACACTTTAACAATGGCATCATGTGAACAGTTTACAAACTTATCCATTTTGGAAATGCTTCTACCCTTGATCCAAAAGCCAACGATCATGGCCTCTTAGACATCAAATAAATTGCTCCATTTCTGCGTTACGACAATGACTACACTATTATCTATGTCTCATAGAGATGCTTTATGTACCCTCCACTGCTAGTGCTGCAAAATGCCACCTGTTATTGGTCATTGCAGATTGATGTTGAACATAGGCAGAGATCATATTAATGTGACTTGGTCCAAGTAATTATCTTGGAAGTAAAATGAAAACACAAATGGACCGGACTTAAAATACACCCACAAAAGAGGTGTGTGCAATTATGTGGTAAAACATAGGCCTGTTATATAATGTGGAAATGTAAAGGATCTTCAGTGAAAATAAACTCATGTCATTAGACTTAGAAATGTCAGGTACTCTCACTATATTTTATATAAAGTACTTTTGGTACTAAGATGAATGTACCCGCAAGATGAAGCTTGAACAGTTATTGGTGATACGAAATTCTCAGCCACATACATTCAGAAAAAGTCATAATAAGTACAATTGAATGTATAAAGACTTGATAATGGTTAACAAGATATACAGGTATACTGTAGACATTTCTGTCGTCAAATATCGGAGCTAAGTGCAGTCTGATGTGGATGATACAGTATGTAGTTAGTTTGTTCATACATCATAAAGGAGAACATTCGTAGTGACCCAAATTTATTCAGGTACCAGCTTATTGGCTTAGCTGCTGTCTGTTTGGTTCATTTCATTGTATTGTGGGTTGTTTCTGTGGACTGAATTGCCTGTGAATTGTGTTTATTAATGGAACTGTATATCTATATCTACATCTACATCCATACTCCGCAAGCCACCTGACGGTGTGTGGCGGAGGGTACCTTGAGTAACTCTATCAGTTCTCCCTTCTATTCCAGTCACATATTGTTCATGGAAAGAAGGATTGTTGGTATGCTTCTGCGTGGGCTCTAATCTCTCTGATTTTATCCTCATGTTCTCTTCGTGAGATATACGTAGAAGGGAACAATATACTGCTTGACTCTTCAGTGAAGGTATGTTCTCGAAACTTTAACAAAAGCCCGTACCGAGCTACTGAGCGTCTCTCCTGCAGAGTCTTCCACTGGAGTTTATCTATCATCTCCGTAACGCTTTTGCGATTACTAAATGATCCTGTAACGAAGCGCATTGCTCTCCGTTGGATCTTCTCTATCTCTTCTATCAACCCTATCTGGTACGGATCCCACACTGCTGAGGAGTATTCAAGCAGTGGGCAAACAAGACTACTTTAACCTACTTCCTTTGTTTTTGGATTGCATTTCCTTAGGATTCTTCCAATGAATCTCAGTCTGGCATCTGCTTTACCGACGATCAACTTTATATGATCATTGCATTTTAAATCACTCCTAATGCGTACTCCCAGATAATTTATGGAATTAACTGCTTCCAGTTGCTGACCTGCTATTTTGTAGCTAAATGATAAGGGATCTATCTTTCTATGTATTCGCAGCACATTACACTTGTCTACATTGAGATTCAATTGCCATTCCCTGCACCATGCATCAATTTGCTGCAGATCCTCCTGCATTTCAGTACAATTTTCCATTGTTACAACCTTTCGATACACCACAGCATCATCTGCAAAAAGCCTCAGTGAACTTCCGATGTCATCTTCAAGGTCATTTATGTATATTGTGAATAGCAATGGTCCTATGACACTCCCCTGCAGCACACCTGAAATCACTCTTACTTCGGAAGACTTCTCTCCATTGAGAATGACATGCTGTGTTCTGTTATCTAGGAACTCTTCAATCCAATCACACAATTGGTCTAATAGTCCATATGCTCTTACTTTGTTCATTAAACGACTGTGGGGAACTGTATCAAATGCCTTGCGGAAGTCAAGAAACATGGCATCTACCTGTGAACCCGTGTCTAAGGCCCTCTGAGTCTCGTGGACGAATAGCGCGAGCTGGGTTTCACACGACCATCTTTTTCGAAACCCATGCTGATTCCTACAGAGTAGATTTCTAGTCTCCAGAAAAGTCATTATACTCGAACATAATACGTGTTCCAAAATTCTACAAATGATCGACGTTAGAGATATAGGTCTATAGTTCTGCACATCTGCTCGACATCCCTTCTTGAAAACAGGGATGACCTGTGCCTTGTTCCAATCCTTTGGAACACTATGCTCTTCTAGAGACCTACTGTACACTGCTGCAAGAAGGGGGGCAAGTTCCTTCACGTACTCTGTGTAAAATCGAACTGGTATCCCATCAGGTCCAGCGGCCTTTCCTCTTTTGAGCGATTTTAATTGTTTCTCTATCCCTCTGTCGTCTATTTCGATATCTACCATTTTGTCATCTGTGCGACAATCTAGAGAAGGAACTACAGTGCAGTCTTCCTCTGTGAAACAGCTTTGGAAAAAGACATTTGGTATTTCGGCCTTTAGTCTGTCATCCTCTGTTTCAGTACCATTTTGGTCACACAATGTCTGGACATTTTGTTTTCATCCACCTACCACTCTGACATAAGACCAACATTTCTTAGGATTTTCTGCCAAGTCAGTACATAGAACTTTACTTTCAAATTCATTGAACGCCTCTCGCATAGCCCTCCTCACACTACATTTCGCTTCGCGTAATTTTTGTTTGTCTGCAAGGCTTTGGCTATGTTTATGTTTGCTGTGAAGTTCCCTTTGCTTCCGCAGCAGTTTTCTAACACGGTTGTTGTACCACAGTGGCTCTTTTCCATCTCTTACGATCTTGCTTGGCACATACTCATGTGTATGATGTTGCAGAAGGAGGTGTCATTTTGTACATTTTGTTGTTGGACAACAATGGAAATGTGTGGCACATCATGGGAGTGCATCAGACCATGTATATCTGGCAGACAGTCTCTGTGAGCTAAGGCCATTGTCATTCTTAAGATATTCATGCATTGTCCATGAAATTCACACGAGCAGTTACACAAAGAATTTTAAAACTGTTATCAGAACTTTCCTTTTTACGATTAACAGAGGTGTGTTCAGCCTTTGCCATACCCTTGATCAATAAACATCATGTTATGGAGTCAGGTGTGTGGAGAACTTACTGTTAATACAGTGTAGTAATAGGGTAATTTCAGTTTGATTCTTAATTACCTGCTGAGGTAGATTTACAGGTTTCCCATTCTGCAGCAGCTTCAGAAATTTCTTTAAGATTAATTTAGTGAGAGAAGATTGAATGGGGATGTTTTAATAACACTAGATAAGAAGAAATCCCAGAGAAAATTATTGAAGGATTTGAAATTTTTATAAAATCTCTTTGCCAGCACAGCCATTTTGTAGGTGCATAAAATGGACAGCAGAATAAATATGGAGTTTTTACTGTATTGTCAACTTCCCTGCATCTTCTTACTGCAAATTACTGATTTCTTGTGCTGTAAGACAAAGCTGCATGAGACTTACTTGAACATCTAAATGCAGAAACAAAATCCAAAATGTGTTTAAACCTAAGTCAAGTCAAACACTACATAAGTGACTCCCTGTGTGACCAGCACCACAATGATAAAGGATACTGTGCAGAGAGTGCAGGGAGAAGATTTTAAATGTGGAAGTGAATCTTTGAATTCTGATAGTGATGCAACTCATTGCCAGAAATCATTGTTGCTGCAGCTGCTGCCTTCATTCCTGCTGCTACCAACACTGTCGCAGCTGGCTTCACTGCCACTTCCTCTGGCTGTTTCAGCCGCCGTTTGCTGGTGCCACTGCACAGCAGCCACTCGGTCAAACATTGACATCAATAATTATTTATTGATCCAGTGAGTCAAAGTGATTTGCAGTGTTGGACATGATAAGAAACAAACGTTGTTAATACTGTAGAGTCCCTGACAGTACAAGAGTGTTTATAAAAATAAAGTAATGAGACTGAGTTACACTAGTACAGAGTGAGATAAAATATAATATATCATGATGGAGGAAGGTGTCCATGAGTGATTAAGTGAATTGTTGGGACAACTTAAGGTTAATTTGCACAGCGGATTTGACCAACTATAGCACTCAGCTTAAGGAAATGGATCCTACTGATAAACAGTCTGGTAGACCAAGAATGAGTTAGTAGTCAGGTAAATGATTTACAGGAAAAAGTGACAGAGGTAGAAAGTGGACTCCATAATAAAGTAACAGACAACGTAAGTTTTGTTCTGAATAAGCATGACATTTTGAATGAAAACGTTGTAGCACATATTCAGCAATACAAGTCAGTAAAGATGAAACAATGGAAACTCCAGGTTGGAATATCAACACTATAAAGAAATGATACATTGCTTCTTACCATAAAGATGACATGTTAAGTTGCAAACAGGCACAACAAAAAGATACTTACACATTAGCTTTCAGCCAAAGTCTTCATCAGTAAAGGAAATATACACACATTCATTCACACAAGCAAGCACATTTCACACTTGCATAACTGCCACCTCTGGCAGCTTGGACTGGTCTGAGCTATCAGAGATGGTGGTCATGTGTGCTTGCTTGTGTAAATGAATGTAAGTGTGCTTCCTTTTCTGACAAAGGCTTTGGCTGAAAGCTAATGTGAAAGTGTCTTTTTGTTGTGCCTGTCAGCAACTTAAGATGTCAATTTTACAGTAAGTAGCAATCTATCTTTTCCTTGTATTGTCAGCAAAAATGAGTTAGAAATGGAAGTCAGATATCTGACAACAGAATGTAAAGAAACTGATATGGAATGGTCTAAATAACCTCTGTATAATAAGCCCAGGTCATGGGAGGAAATGGAAACTCATTACAAAAGGCAGCACCAAAATAAAATTAAAGTGGTAACAAATATGTTTGGGGCCACTAGTCTTATTCCACAGCAGCTGTCTGAGAGAGAGAGCAAAGACCAAGTTCATTTTCTTTGGGAAAGGGAAAGAACTGATTTTCAGACAGGAGATAATAGTGATGATGGTGGTAATCAGGAGCTTCAAGGTTGGTCTGTAGGAGGGGAGCAACTGAGTTTCAACCACAGATCCATTTGAGAGAAAAACCAAATAATATGGGAGGGAATGTATATTTGATAACGAGAGACCAGCCTCACACTGAGCTCATGAACAGCGGGAAGAATTTCATACTGAGAGCAAATAATGATACGTCCGGTCAGTTCCTGAAGTTTTTATCTAACGGGAAAATCCACCAAATATTTTTTTTTTTTTAAATGTTTGAAGGGACTTTCCACAACTTATGGCACAAGACCTTATTATCTAGATTAGTCTGGCACTAGCAAATCAATACAATTTATAATAAATCAGTCATTTGGTACACCAAAGACTGAAAATTAATGCAAAGATACTTTTGAACAAAACATGAACGAGCTATGGAGCTGAATGTATACAAAGGTGAATTTGTGGTGGTATAGGTACACAGACACAATTCAAAGCATAACAATGACTGTAAAACATATTTCCCAAGTTCAGTGGGCTGTGGGAGGTGGTCAAACGACTCCACAGAAAAGCAGTCAGATTAAAAGATCCAAGGAAAAATGTAAGGCCTTTATAGTGTGGATCACAATCAAGAATTTTGCGTGTCCCATACCAGAAAAAAGTTGGTACCAATAAAGAAACATAAGTGAGAGTATCACATGTTTTATGCACATTAAAAGATATATCAAACATTTTTTGATAAGTCACTCACGTACTCTAATGTTAAGGGGAATGGGACTTCAGATCATTTGATAAACTGACTACTACTGGCATACAGGATTACTGACGTACTAACTCTGACTCAGTTCCATGAATATGTATGAACTGACTGCCCAAGCCAAAGGTTTTGATGCCAAAAGAGTAACAGAGGCAACAGAGACTGGAGTTTTTCTCTTGCAGGCAATATACGGAAATGGGTGATTACAAGAAAAACACGAGTGGGAGAGAAAAAAGAAAAATTTCTGTCATGTGACAAGAATGAGACTTTGAAGTAACAACAGGCGACATGGTATCTCATTGTATGCAATGTGTATAGAAATGCAGAATTTAATTGCAGTCTTGCCAAGTAGGTCATCTGCTATTATTATTTTATGTTAGTTGAAGATGGAGGGGGAGAAAGGAAAGGAAAGAGGCTACTGTTGTCAGCTGCATCAGAACATTACATGGAATCAGCAGCAATGAGTGAAAAAGTATACTGGACTGGGATTCAAAACCGGGCTCTCCTACTTGCTAAGAAGTTGTGTTAACCAATGCCTCCTCCAGACACAGTGTTTATTGCAGCTGTGTGAACTATCTTGGCATGCCTCTCAACCAAACCACAGTCCCACTCAGCGCCACCTAACCACAGTCCTTGTCCTCCACACTTGTTACTGTGAGATTCCCGCAAAAGGTCAGACATGAATGTGCAACCAGCAGAAGAAGGTGGATTTCTTGCCCATTGAGGTGAATTAATTATATAAATGTGTGGTGTCTGATATTTCAGACATGATACATTATACATAAATTGGAGACGGAGGGGGAGAAAAGAAAGGAATAGAAAGGGAAGGGACTATTGATGTCAGCTGCCACACATCACCACAGACAGCTTCTGGACAGCATTGTCCATCACTACTGTCACTAGCAGGCCGTGTGAAGACATGCCCGCCACACACCCAGTCAGCCACATGTGATGTCATAGACTGCAGTCCAATCAGTGCTGACCAGCATGCCACCATTGTGCTTGCACTGATTTCAGTACGAAGTGTGCAAGGCTCAAATTACACTAGCCTCACACAATTCACGTTCATTTCTTGCAGCTACAGAGCTCTAGTCTCCAATGGAGGATCTGTGTGGCAGCTGTACCACAGAATTACATGGACAGCAGCTTGCCATTATTCACCCGCGATCACAGATTTTACTGTTAGGCCAAGCTTTGGCAACAGTGCAGTGCCCACAGGTGTGGAAGAGACAAAGCGAAAAGCCAATATGAACTAGACCTCCGTCTCTTGTGGATGTTCACACCAATCATGAATTATGTCAGCCACAGGCCATGTGAGGTTGAGTAAATGCGTTCCCTGCCAACACTGAACAGGCATCAGTCGTTTGCTCTGTTCCATCACTTCCACAAATTAAACAGTGCCCCATTAGATGAGAAGTAATTTGCACATTCAGCCAGACATAAGCCCGCCCTTTGTCTCTCCATGGCCGTGAGACCTTACTATGCGCTTCATAATTGAGGAGTATGTACTCTCTGGGATAAGTGGTCAAGTTATTTACCAGAGCCACACTCCTGACATTAGTTCTGCACGGGTTTCTTCTTTTTTTTACCAACAAATATATTATTATTTAATCATGTGTTTGATCAATTACTGTCACCAGAACCTACCCCCTGAATTCCGCGCGTGGGTGTGGCAGAAAAAGTCGGCTCACTGCCCGAAGGACTTGAATGCAGCGAAAACCACCCTTTCTTGCTTCAGTGTTTTATGGAGAAAAAGGCACACTAGCAAAATATCTGTCCCAGCACTTGATCCTGAAAGCAAATTTGGTCCATAATTATGATAGTGCACAATTATGTACTTCTGAAGATATGGTTTTTAAACTTTGTGCATGCTGGTTGTTTGTCATTCACTCTGGCCCTCTACACCTGCCTAACACCCAACTGCAAAGTACTGTACACCACAGTGACAACCAGAGGGCTCCTATTTTAGGAATGTTTACAGTGAGGGAAAAGGAGGTGTGCGGGGGCACCATCTGCCAGATGTGTACCGAAACCATGTTTGAGAGAATGATGTTTTATGCAAAAAGAATATGTAATATGTCAACCTCACACACACATGTATGTTCAGTATTATACCTCAAAATCAAAATGAATAAACATAACCAATGGAAGAATTGTTATGAAATGGAATTAATGATTTTCAATTTACAATTTAATTGTGCCAATCATGCTGACGAATAATGCAACTACTTACTTCACTATAACAGTGTCTGCTTGTTTTGTCTCTTTTCATGTTGTAAGCAAATTCCACCTGTTTTATACATTGACTCGTGGTGCATAGTCATTGTGATCTGTGTTGCATACAACAAACAATCATGGAATGTATATATCTCATCCTTATTCATCTTTTGTACATGGCTGACTCTAGTCACATATGTATATAATATACTTACCTTTATGATATAATACTTACTCACTGTTGTCTTCATGTTCATTACGGAAGGTGTGATGTAATAAGATGTTATAATAAATATCCTATAACATAATTTCTGTTTTCATTTGAGTAGATCATAAACCTTCCTTGAATTCATGAAAACTAATTAATTACTCTGAGCTTTGCAATTCTGTCTTGTATGAGTGAAATACTTTTAAAAACTATATATCTCCCTGTGATAGCTGAAATTTAAAGTAGATACTGTGTATTATCTTGTCTGGTGTGAATTATAGTAATGAGCTCTAGTATTCATAATAATTAGAAACTTAATTAGAACCTGCACTTCGATGTTTTCTGATCTTTGATCTGATAGCCACGGGCATAATATTGTTGAACATAGAGATTTCTAATCAATTACTAATTTATTGTCTATGTGAATGACCTGTTGAACATATTCTAATGCTTTGGATGACTTAAAGTGGTGAAGTATGTGTGTAAACTCCCACTTCTTTAACGATACAATTTACTTGAGATTTTCAGCCGACCTTCCTTGCTGGTTAGCTTGCTGCTACAACCTCCTTATCTCTTCTTCTCCAAAGTATATTTGCTAGGAACAGGAATTTCTCAAGACTCTTTCTACTTATTAAAAAATAATCAGATGCACGCAGTTTCTTTTGCTTCACTTAACAACGTATACTCAAACATCAAAACTTTTACACGTCTAATTCTCCTCATAAACAAACACTGTCAAGTAAGTCTCTTTACGTATCCAAAGGTTAGAAACAAAGTTCATTTACACATAAGAGAAAGCTGGCTTAAAAAATCAAGTCCATTCTCATGCTGAATCTGAATACACATCTTATCCTCTCCAAGTCCAAGACGAGCATTCATTTAACAATTTTTCCCCCAGTAGCTGAGTGGAGATTTTCTCCACTCAGGGACTGGGTGTTGTGTTGTCCTAATCATCATCATTTCATCCCCACCGACGCGCAAGTCGCCGAAGTGGCGTCAAATCGAAAGACTTGCACCAGGCGAACGGTCTACCCGACGGGAGGCCCTCGTCACACGACATTTCATTTCATTTCACTACAATAGTCAAAGTTATAAAACAGCACGGAATAACACAGAAGTTCCTTGAGTCTGCCGTGTTCTTTCATTAAACTTCCATGGCACAACTGGCAAACACTTGTCGGTGCCATTTGACCGCCATGTCTACAGTCTTCTTACTACATAGTTCGGACCTGCACACACAGACAGGCGACGTGCAGTAGATAGGCTCTCTCACACTTATATTTAAAATATCATGTGTTCAAGATGGTAGAATGCCGAGTGGTTCTAGAATTTATGTGGAAACTCTCGAAACACTACATATCCCCCTCCTCAGATCGAACATGTGATATTTTGTTAGCCGGCCGGTGTGGCCGTGCGGTTCTAAGCGCGTCAGTTTGGAACCGCGTGACCGCTACTGTTGCAGGTTCGAATCCTGCTTCGGGCATGGATGTGTGTGATGTCCTTAGGTTAGTTAGGTTTAAGTAGTTCTAAGTTCTAGGGGACTGATGACCTCAGTAGTTAAGTCCCATAGTGCTCAGAGCCAATTTGATATTTTGTTCATAATCATCATGTACATTAATCTCACACTTAATAACAATTCACATTTTAACAGTATACATTGAGCAATTCTTTGATATCCAGACCTGAGTACTCATTAGTGATTCAGTTAGCCTGGCTAGTATTTCAGGGAATGTTAGACTTTATTTTTATTTTCAATCATAAACTACAGGGATTTGTGACACCTGAGTAATCTATTTTCTGTTTTCATCTTTAATACTATCTTTCCTAAATATGTATTACTTCTAATATTTTATGTAGTTTGGAGGAACTTTGGGCAACATGAAAGTGTTCCTTTGGACACTTGTAAACTTACATAAAATGTAATAATGCTCATTGTGTATAGAATTCAAACTTACCAGAATAATCCCTATAAAATGTGTGACTTCTGTCATGATACTGACCTTTTCCCCTAGGATCAGTATCTATACCTTGCCTGTGGGTTCACCATACAAGTGAACTTCCTCTTTCCATTCTGGTAGGTATGCCTCTTTATACAACATTCCTATTCATTAGGCCGCATGGTTTATTACCCCCCCAGTATACATTTCTATGTATAGTATAATTAAATATTTTCTGGTAAAGATAAAAAATCTATTCTACACTTCGTATTTACTTCTTAATACTTTATCTAATCCCTGGAGTCCTCCTCTACTTTTCAACTTCTATATGCTTAATAGATTTCATGTCTATATACTATACAGTAGGTAATATGTTTAGAAACACTATCCTACAACTCCTCAATTTGTCAAAGTATTTGCTACACTGACTTTCCTTAAATAAACATCATGTGTACTTCAATCTTGCTTGCGTTCTCTTTCATTACTCATGCCTCCTTCTTATATATACTTTCTCGATGTGAAATCGACACAGTATATCGACACAGGAGCGGAAAGACTTTATATAAAGTCTTTCCGCTCCTGGGATTGGAATGACTCCTTACCCCCTCCCTTAAAACCCATATCCTTTCGTCTTTCCCTCTCCTTCCCTCTTTCCTGATGAAGCAACCATTGGTTGCGAAAGCTTGAATTTTGTGTGTATGTTTGTGTTAACCAGGAAGGACTTCTGCGATAGAAGTAGATGAACATAGAAAGAGGGAAAAAATAGATAGGTCCTCAAATCAGAAGTAAGAAAGGAAATAAATAGAAATGATTGCTAAGATTGAAGAAGCGACAGAAGACAGCCCCAAAGGCAGGAAACCCTTACCACCCCCCTTCCCCAGGAGCGCTACCCCTCAGATACCTGGGTGAGACACCGGAGGATGTTTGGTGTTAAATTGTCTCCTACAGAATGGACATTCCCACCTTCACACTTGAGGCCCCCAAAGGAAATCTTAGCAACCCTATGGAAAAGACAAATGGTGAAGAATCAGACACACTGGTTTGTGAAGGTTGTTTGAAAGGTGTGATGTATGTTTTGCGTTAGCCATGATTTTTCTGTTCTTGTAAACCATGGTTTTATCTACAATACCCACCCCTTTCAAAACCTATACAAACCCTCCCATTTACATCACATCTCATAAAAGGTATAAAATACTCTATACAAAATAGAAACTTTATACTATATGGTATCACAGTTGTTTAATTATTCACCTCATATTATATTATCCATAAATATAATACTCTATTCATTTTATTTTATGTCAATATCACATTCTTTCTTATTCTGTGATTCTCCTAAGTTTTCTTTATCTTGAAGTCATATCCAGTTTTCTAAGTACTATGATTATAGCATACTTTAAGATGTCAGGAATAGATGACAGGATAGTTTAAGATTTTAAAGGAATTTGGTGCAGGAAAACTATTTTGGAAGAAACACCAAAAACAACTCGGAATCTGACGATCGTCACTCTGCCCGTTAACTCAAAATGTTAACATCCCTGGGGGATATGTGACTCCATCCAGATCCCATGGATCTGATATTAACTTCACTTGAGCAAGTACAGACTAGTACTTCTTGTTAAATTTTGTTTTTAGGTCTGCCCACTGCAAAACAATCACCACTTCAAGCAATTCTCATTATGCAGCATCAAAATCAAGCGAGTTGTGTTTTGAGAACAAAAATGTAAGTATTAGGATATTATTCACCCTCTTTAAAGAGTACTACCAGGTAAAATATAGTAGTAAATTTAATATGAAGTATCATACCTATTATAAGTTCTTAAAAACATCAAACTTTCTGTTCAGATAATCTAGGTCAGACATTTGTGACTTTTGTTCTGAAACTGCTACGAAGCTTAAATGTGAAGAAAACAAGGAGCTCAAACATACAGTTGCACAAATAATCTGTTGAGGCCCATTATGCAGAAAAAAACTGCTTATTGCACATTGTAAATCAGAGGACAGTATGCTGTGCTTAGAGTTTGATTATGCACAGAATCTTCCATTACCAAACTGGTAGTGAATGCACAGTTTTATAAATGACTGCTCTGAATGTACGTTTTTAATGTACACTGCCTTAATGATGGTTCAAGTGCTTTTTACTATTTTATGGAGTTTGAGGGAAGAAGGGTCCAAATTCTGTTTTCTCATTCCTCTTCAGCCTGGAATTAAAGAAGCTTGAAGACTTCAAGAATATTAAGAAAATATATTTTTTCTGATGCTGCAGTAGGGCAAAATAAAAACTTTGTTATGATTGCTTTTTGCCCATGGTTAGCAAAAACACTTGGAATACAGGTATCACACATTTTCCCAGTACATGGCCATTCATATAGTCAGTGCAACCAGAATTTTGGCAGTTATGAAAAAAAGTTAAAGAAGAGGGAAAATGTACATTCAAAGGAAGAATATGTCCTACTCCTTAAACAATGCAGGGAGAAACCAGAGCCATTTCAAGGCATTGATGGAAGTGAACTTATTAAATATTGGAAGAAAAGTTTAATGAACTACTACTCATCAAAGCCACAGGGGAAATTTCCTTTCCAGTTGCAGTCATTTGTGAGGATGCACTGTGGCAGTGATGGCCAATCTGCACTTCAAAATCATATTTTAAGACCTTTATACCCTTTAAGTTCATTAAGAAATCAACAAAACTCCCTGAAAATATTTCATTTTTGTCATTAATAGAAAAACCAACTGTAGCAGCAGCAAAGTTGAGGACATTACAGACTTGCACTTCCTTCCTGATACAGAAAAAGGCTGTATGAAGAACTTCTAGAGAAAGTAAACAGTGAAGCAGCTACTGGTCCTGAACAGGAACATAAACTATAATGGTCATGAACATGTATTTTTTGTTGATGTACAGTTTAACTGAATAATAAAATAATAAAAGCAACATTTCGCCTCAATTTTCATGATATTTTGTAGAGGTATCATGGCTTAATGGAAAAGGGGCATAAACCACTCATTATATTTTGGATAATATATCACAAATAGAAGAAATATCTTCAGTCACAGGGAATGATTCTGTATGTAAAAAGTATGGTCTAAGACAGAATTATTACATCACTGAAATATCATTATTTATCGATAAGATATAAATATACAAATCTTCAACTCTCTTTTACTAGAAATGCATTTTTCAGACTTATGCCCATAGTCCACCAAACTCCTCTGGGTGTAATAAAAGTTTACAGGATTTGTGAATTTGAAATTGGTAGTTTCATGTTGAATGATGGTGCTTGTTATTATTAATTCCATATCCACTCTCAACGACAATTCTGCATTAAAAAGAACCAGTAGTAAAACTTACATTGTGCCAATAAAACGAGAATGAATAAAATTCTGAACATGTATTCACATTTGAAATCACTCTGACTCAGTTTCATTAAGTTCCTTGTCTGTACACAATGCATTATTGTTACTGTCTCATTCAGCATTACCAGTACTGATAATGATTTCAACTACTGCAATTTCGTTGTCACACTATTGCACCTCCACTAATCTTACCCAGTTGCTGCACTTTCCTGCAGTACTGTAAAATTCCCAGTCAACATCTATTGTTGAGAGAAGAGATTCACTTGCAATCTTAAACAGATATTCTTTGGGCACATTCCCTGAAATGTTGCACACCATCACAATGATTGACTTTGGAGGAAGATTTGGGAGAATCATATTTGCAAACCACCTTACAGTTTCCAGAGTTCATTTGACCATGGTAATCAAATTTTGTGAATTGAGCCTAGAATTTTAAATGGGCTTCCCTGACAAACCCCATCCTCGATCCCACACTTGCAATAATAAGTCTTTTAGAGGATGTTCCGCAGCCCATAACACTGACATCATCATCATCCTTCTGCCAACCTATACTATCTGTCATCCAGACAGAATATTTCTGTGGCCGGTTTGCTAATGTTTCATTTCTACAATGAAATGAGACTATCAATCAATAATGTCTCCATGCTCCTATACTGCACTTTTTCCCAGGTAAATCCCATGGACAGCAAAATATTCCACAGACACGTAAGACCCCAAGTCCCACCAATCTTTTCCTTGAGTACTGGTTGAAGTTTCCACAAATTGAGAACAATCTTCTGCACCAAATAGGATTCTCTGATTGTTTTTCTCAAGACACCCTAAACGAAGTTATCAAACTGGATTTACCCAGCAGTTATTGGCCTAAGTGAAAGAGCATAAAAAAAGTCAGAAATTAGAATCTGATTTTATGCAGAATATATAGCTACAAGAAACAAGGAGAGGCCTCCAAGGGAATAACTGACTTTTTGAAACCACTTATAAAGTAGTGTAGGTTATGGTCCCAAGTATCATACAGTGCAGCCACAAGTAATTGAATAAAAGTAATGATAGCAGTTATTTCTGTTACAAAAGACTGTTTAGTCAGAGCAACTACAGCTGTGAATATGCCTTCTGGAAAATCGAAAACTGCTTCAGCTGCATTAACATCCTTTTTTATTGAACTCACAGTAAATGTCAAATAAAGAGGATTTTCATACAGCTGAAGCAGTTTTTTTATTTTCCAATACACATTTTAAAAAAAGGCCTCACAAGTGGCAGTAATTCTTGTCGTTCACTCAGTTTTTGTGTGTGTGTATGTGTGTGTGTGTGTGTGTGTGTGTGTGTGTGTGTGTGAACGGAGGGCAGCCAGCCCTCTGACCAAACACACTGTACTACTATGTCATCTACCTATTAAACTATACGATAGCAGCTGAAAATTCTTCTTCTGTATTACATATTGAGCCACCTACTGGATGACAGGCATTTATTTTACACACAAAACAAAATGACCACTTTAAAGCAATTTAGACAAAGTGGAAGGCAGTTTCAAAACACTGTCAAACAGAAAAAATTGAACTGAAATTTATCTCTTTTTGCCAGGAGTTTCTGGTGATTTTCCAAGATTCTCTTTGTAAAATCTGCGAATTCTTTTTACAGAGTTGAAACTTGCCCTGTGCATGTAACTGCATATCTTGTCAGCTGCGAGAGAGGACAGAATAATTTGTTACTCCTGATCACAACATCCAACAACATTATTAATTACATATTTTTCCTGCCTCGCAACATAACGTGCCGCCCATTGCTCTTCTCCGAGGAGTAGAAGGAGTATCTGGCATTTCAACCCATGATTGGCCAGGTGCTGCTTCGATGTCACTCATCAAGAGATTTATTATTTTACCAAGGAACTCAACACAGTACAATAGTCAATTCACAGTGGCTACACACACAGTGTTCTGTATTAAATTGCTGAGGATGACAGCGGCCGCATGTAACATGTGAGCAGATCCAAGTCAGTCGACACATACACCTACCAACTTCTGCCTCACTGTTCTCTTTGTGAATGAGCTTCAGACATTTTTCTGATTTAAGTAACTTCACTTTTTGCAGAAAGTACTTTATTGAGCACAAAACACTAACAGTCCCCAATAAATACATACTAAAAAGTATTTATGCATGTCAAACAGAATGTACACATGTATGAAAGGAGATCAGATGTGCAATCATATGAAACTGGAAACAGGAACTTACTGGACTTTTCTTGGACTCATTTAATTAAAGTTCAAAATAATTTTTTAGTGGCTGGCAAAATATTTCTCAACAATATACCGCATGACATAAGGGTATTTCATAAAAATAAACTCAAAACAGTGGTACAGACATGGTAGAAAGAAACATTCTATAACACCAATGAATTTATGTTGTTGTTGTCTTCAGTCCAAAAACCGAATAATTAATGCAACCTACATCCTTCTGAATCTGCTCACTGTATTCATCTCCTGGTCTCCCTCTATGGATTTATTCCCCACACTTCCCTCCAGTACTAAACTGGTGATCTCTCGATACCTCATAATGTGTCCTGCCAATCGATCCCTTCTTATAGTCGGGTTGCATCACAAATTTCTCTTCTCCCAAATTCTATTCAGTACCTCCTCACTAGTTATGTGATGAGCCCATCTAATCTTCTGCATTTCAGATACTTCTATTCTCTTCTTGTCTAAACTGTTTATTGTCCATGTTTCACTTCCATACATGGCTACACTCCCTACAAATACTTCCAGAAAGGACTTCCTGACACTTAAATCTATACTCGATGCTAACAAATCTCTCTTCTTCAAGAATGCTTTTCTTACCATTGCCAGTCTGCATTTTATATCCTCCATATTTCAACCATCATCAGTTAATTAGCTTCCCAAATAACAAAACTCATCTACTACTTGAAGCGTCTCATTTCCTAATCCAATTCTCTCAGCATCACCTGATTTAATTACACTACATTCCATTATCCTCATTTTGCTTTTTTTGATGTTCACCTTAAATCCTCCTGTCAAGACACTGTCCATTCCATTCAACTGCTCTTCAGAGTCCTTTGCTGTCTCTGACAAAATTACAATGTCATCGCAAACCTCAAAGTTTTTATTTATTCTCTCTGGACTCTAATTCCTACTCCAAATTATTCTTTTGTTTCCTTTACAGCTTGCTCAATATATAGATTGAATAACATCAGGGATAGGCTACAACCCTGTCTTACTGCCTTCCCAACCACTGCTTCCTTTTCATGCCCCTCGACTCTTATAACTGCCGTCTGGTTTCTCTACAAATTGTAAATAGCCTTTCGTTCCCTGCATTTGACCTCTGCCATCTTCAGAATTTGAAAGAGGGTATTCCAGTCAACACTGTCAAAAGCTTTCTTTAAGTCTACAAATGCTAGAAACGTAGATTTGCCTTTCCTTAATCTATCTTATGTGTTATGTCAATGACTTCCCAAAGATAGTAAAAAATGATACCTTCATTACAGTGTATGCAGATGACACTTCAGGCCTTTGTTGGGGAAATGATATTCTCGTCATAGAGGTAAAAAAATTTATAGATATTGCAGAGGAAAAGTTTGAAAATGACATTCTAACAGTCAACTTACAAAAAACAAATATAATCCCCTTCAATGTTGGTGATTTGCAAACTTGTATTGATTCTCAAGATAGTAATATTTTAGGGAAATCTGCAGTGAGTGTAAATTCCTGTGTATATGCATAGATAGCAAACTACTATGGACACAACAAATTGACAATGTATGTGCAAGTGTGTGTGGTATCTGCCCCTGAAACTTTGAAGGGTTGTAGCTCCCAAACTAAAAGTGATAGGAATGTAATTTAAATTGATGCATACACAGCTGGTGTTAATGATTCCAGTGCATGATAGACACAACTATTGTTCCATTTAAAAAATTGCATCTTTTTGCTGTAACTCTTTGGATAATAACACAATAAACTATGTTCGTAGCTCTGCAGACAGTGTAACGTTTCTTATGGTGACCTACCACAATAAATATCTCTGTCGCCTATTGCTTTGTAACTTACAGAGGCAAACACATTTAGGTTTCCCTCTATTATATTCATATCATTACTCTGTATATACTTTAATATATGGTAGAGGAAATAGTGTTAGAGAAATTCAAATACTGTAAAAAGACATCTAAAATCTTTTCAATTTTCCTCACTCACATCCACAGCTTTTAAAGAAATGGGTGCATGCACTTTGAAGGGAATACTGAACTCCATCAAAACATACTGAAGAATCTTAGGTGCTCACAGAATTGTGGTCCTTAGGAAAAAAGTGAGACGATTCCAGATAAAGCCGAAGCCGTATGGAAAAAAAGGTGGAAACAATGGCAGAAGCGATTATAGTGCTGAAAAAAAGAACTCTGTAGATGACAGCCTGGAAAGTGTTCTTCCGGAACACTTTAGTGGCTTTCCTTTAGACCTAAAAATTGAAAAGAAAAATATTAGATGTTAAAAAATTTATCTCGTTCAGAAATGCTTTTCTTGCCATTGCTAGTCTAGATTGTATATCCTGTGTACCTCGGCCATCATCAGTAAATTTGGTGCCCAAATAACAAAACTCATCTCTTACTTTAAGTGTCTCATTTTCTAATCTAATTCTATTAGTACCACCTGATTTAATTCAACTTCATTCCATTATCCTTACTATGCTTTTTGTTGGTGTTCGTCCTATGTTCTCCTTTCAAGAACCTGTGCATTCCGTTTAACTGCTCTTCCAAATTCTTTGCAGTCTCTGACAGAATTACGAAGTCATCAGCAAACTCAAAGTTTTTATTTCTCCTCCCTGGGCTTCAATTCCTACTCCAGATTTTTCTTTTGTTTCCTTTACAGCTTGCTCAATATACAGACTGAATAACATCAGGGATAGGCTGCAACCCTGGCTCACTCCATTTTCAACCACTAGTTTCCTTTCTTGGCCCTTAACTCTCATAACTGCCACCCAATTTCTATATAAATTGTAAATAGCCTTTCACTCCCCGTGTTTTACTCCTGCCACCTTTATAATTTGAAAGAGAGTGTGCCACTCAACATTGTCAAAAGCTTTCTACAAGCCTACAAATGCAATAAACATAGATTTGGCTTTCCTTAACCCATCTTCCAAGATAAGTTGAAGTAATAATAATAATAATAAAGATTTTATTGTCTTTAGGCCATTACAGCAATTGACAACCTCAAATGAAGTTACAATTTATAATACAGTGTGATAAGGTATTGACTACTGAAATATTTTAGTTTATATTACAATAAATGTACAGTAGGTCATCTGTTGGATTAC
This sequence comes from Schistocerca nitens, assembly GCF_023898315.1. Lineage (NCBI taxonomy): Eukaryota > Metazoa > Arthropoda > Insecta > Orthoptera > Acrididae > Schistocerca > Schistocerca nitens. The sequence goes on from NC_064614.1 coordinate 825,858,234, forward strand.
TGCATTTTACAGTTGAAGAATTCATTGATATCATAGAAAGGGTGGGCAATAAACCATTCATGCAGTCTCTCTTTGAATGTATGTTCAGGAAGATCCTGCATGGCATGTGGCAGCTTATTAAATAGTTTGCGCCCTGTGACTTCATAGCTATTTATTGATTTTGATAGTCTGTGGTAAGATGTGTATATGTGTTTGATGCTTCTTGTGTTGTAACAATGTACATTTTCTCTACGTTTCACATCTTGTAGGTTCTTCTTCGTAAAGATTAAGACATTGTATATATAGAGGTTTATTACAGTCATAATTTTTTGTTTAGTAAATAAGGGTTTGCAGTGAGCCTTATGTGAAGAATTTGTAATTATCCTAATGGCTTTCTTCTGCAATAATAGGATGTCATGTATATGACTGCAGTTACCCCACAAGATAATGCCATAGGATATTATACTTTGGAAAAATGCAAAATAAGATGATCTGATGTATGTTTCAGGTACACAATTTCTGAATTGTCTTAATAAATAAATTACTCTAGATAGCTTACTACTAATATAGTTTACATGTTGGCCCCAGGATAACTTTTCGTCTAAATAAACTCCCAGGAATTTAACAGAACTAGGGTCATCAGATAGTGGCTTGTCTCTTAGAGTGAAGATTATCTGCTGAGTTTTATTTTCATTTAGCAGGAAACCATTTGCTCTGAACCAATATGCTGCATGAGTGAGTGTATTTTCAGCACAGGTTTTAAGATCATTAAGATTGTTACTGCTATGAAGAAAAGTCGTATCATCTGCATAAAATACAGTGGTGGATCTAATAAATGAGGGGAGGTCATTGATCATTGTGACACCATAGAATTCTAGTTTCTCTAGTAGTGGCGTGTGCTCAACACAGTCGAAGGCCTTGCTTAGGTCACAGAATGAGACCTGAGCAAAGCCTTTGTTCTCAAAAACTTTGAGGATGTAACTGACTACCGTGTTGATTGCATCAATGGTCGACATATTCTTCCTAAACCCGTATTGTGTAGCATTAATTATTCCTAGATTCTCAAAATGAGATGATAATTGTTGGTACATGATGCATTCTATTACCTTTGAGAATGTGGGTACTATTGAAATAGGCCTGTAACTAGATGGAGAGTCTTTATCTCCCTTTTTGTATACTGGGACGATCCTAGACAGTTTTAACTCATCAGGAAAATATCCCTCAAGTAAGCACTTGTTTATGCAATGGGTTAAAGGGTAGAGAATGCAATCACATGCTTTTTTTAGCAGGTTGCATGATATGCCATATATATCTAAGCTATCAGATGATTTCAGTTGTTTTACGACCCCTTGTACATATCTAGGCGATACTTCGGAGAAGGTTAGTGTGGTGTCACCGCCAGACACCACACTTGCTAGGTGGTAGCCTTTAAATCGGCCGCGGTCCGTTAGTATACGTCGGACCCGCGTGTCGCCACTATCAGTGATTGCAGACCGAGCGCCGCCACACGGCAGGTCTAGAGAGACTTCCTAGCACTCGCCCCAGTTGTACAGCCGACTGCTAGCGATGGTTCACTGACAAATTACGCTCTCATTTGCCGAGACGATAGTTAGCATAGCCTTCAGCTACGTCATTTGCTACGACCTAGCAAGGCGCCATTACCAGTCACTATTGATGCTGTAAAACATGTACCGTCAAGAGCGATGTTCACCAATTATGGATTAAAGTTAAGTATTCCAAAAGCTACGTACGTTTTTTACTAGTCTCATTTCCGTGTCCTGTTCCAGACCTCACGCCAGCCTGCATGAGCTTAAACGCGTGCCTTTCGGCTTCCTCCTAGTGGAAGCATGCTTGTTTTTAGTGACTGTCTACCCCAATTTTGGGAGAGTAACTCTGATGGACTAATGTCTGGTTTTATAATTGTGTCTCCTATTTCTTTCACTGAATTAATAAAAAACTCATTGAGTGTTTGTGGTGGGATATTAATTTTGTCTTTTTTAGTATCTGTGGCAGCACTGTTAATTACTTTCCAAGGTCAGTATTGCCTCACATGTTCCTACATTTATCTGGAATCAACTGATCGCCTCCAAGGTCAGCATCTACCAGTTTTTCCACTCTTTTGTAAAGAATTCATGTTAGGATTTTGTAACTGTAACTTATTAAACTGATAGTTCGGTAATTTTCATACATGTCAGCACCTTCTTTCTTTGTAATTGGAATTATTATATTCATCTTGAAGTTGAGGGTATTTCGCCTGTGTCATACATCTTTCTCGCCAGATGGAAGAGTTTTGTCATGACTGGCTCTCCCAAAGCTATCAGTAATTCTAAGCAAATATTGTCTACTCCTGGTGCTTGTTCTGATTTAGGTCTCTCAGTGCTCTGGCAGATTCTTCATGCAGTACTATATCTCCCATCTTGTCTTCATCTCTTCCATTTCCATAATATTGCCTTCAAGTACATCTCCCTTGTGTAGATCCTCTATATACTCCTTCCACCTTTCCCTTCTTTGCTTAGGACTGATTTTCCATCTGATATCTTGATATTAATGCAGCCAGTTGTCTTTTCTCCAAAGGTCTCTTTAATTTTCCTGTGGACAGCATCTATCTTTCCCCTAGTGATATACGCTTCTAAATCCTTACATTTGTCCTCTAGTCAGTCCTGCTTAGCCATTTTGCCCTTCCTATCAGTCTCCTGTTTTAGACATTTGTATTCCCATTTGCCTGCTTCATTTGCAGCATTTTTTATATTTTCTCTTTTCATCAATTAAATGCAATAGCTCTTCTGTTACCAAAGAATTTCTATGAGGCCTCATCTTTTTACCTACTTGATCTTCTGCTGCCTTCACTATTTCATCTCTCAATGCTATTCATTCTTCTTCTACTGCATTCATTTCCCCTATTCTTCTCTTTTGTTTCCTAATGCTCCCTCTGAAACTCTCTATAACATCTTGTTCTTTCGGTTTATCCAGATGCCATCTCCTTAAATTCCTGCCTTTTCGAAGTTCTTTGATTTTAATCTACAGTTCATAACCAATAAACTGTGGTCAGAGTCAACATCTAGCCCTGGAAATGTTTTACAATCCAAAATCTGGTTCCAAAATCTCTGCCTTACCGTTATATAATCAGTCTGAAACCTTCCAGGGTCTCTTTCACATATACAACCATCTTTCATGATTCTTAAACCAAGTATTAGTTGTGGTTAAATTATGCTCTGTGCAAAATTCTACCAGGTGGCTTCCTCTTTCATTCCTTTCTCCCAGTCCACATTCACCTACTATTTTTCTTTCTCTTCCATTTCCTACTATCGAATTCCAGTACCGCTTGACTATTAAATTTTATCTTCCTTGATTATCTGAATTATATCTTTTATCTCATTGTATAGTGGTGATAGGATGGACAAAATATTCCATGTCAGTGGCGAAAAACCGTACATGTTGAGCACACAGCCTAAAAATTTAAATGAAAAAACGATGCAGATAAGATAGGGATTTTCAAAGAACACCATGTCCACTGAACCTCATTTTCCCAAAACCTTCAAAAACAGTAAATTTTCACCCAAAGGATCTGAAGATGTATGATGAAATAATACAATTGACCAGTGTATGCAGGAAAGCAGGAAACCAACACAGTGTGAAATACAGACATTATAAAACCATTATTATTGGACAGTCAGTGTAGCAGTGGTGATTGTATTGTTCAGCTCAAAAGAGTCAGCAATCAGCCCCATCAGTATTTATTCTATGACAACCTCAATGAGGTAATAGATCGGCTACAACTACTCATGGTGTCAGCTGCTGCAAGCAATAACATTCATTCAAATGAGGTTGTCTCAATAATTTTAGAGCTTAGAGAGAGCCATATAATTGAATTAGTATGGAGATGGTAGTTTGAGAACTGCACAAACCAGCCCACAAAACATACCTTCCTAGGCGTGCTATGATTAAAGGTTTGCATGATCTTGTAGATATGAGGGAATATTCACATGAGAATAATGGAGCCAAATATATTTTAATAGTTATTGACATAATAGAGGGAAACATTCCACGTGGGAAAAATATATCTAAAAACAAAGATGATGTGGCTTACCGAACGAAAGCGCTGGCAGGTAGATAGACACACAAACAAACACATCACACACACAAAATTCAAGCTTTTGCAACAAACTGTTGCCTCATCAGGAAAGAGGGAAGGAGAGGGAAAGACGAAAGGATGTGGGTTTCAAGGGAGAGGGTAAGGAGTCATTCCAATCCCGGGAGCGGAAAGACTTACCTTAGGGGGAAAAAAGGACAGGTATACACTCGCACACACACATATCCATCCACACATATACAGACACAAGCAGATATATTTAGAGACCAAATATAAATAAATATAAATATGTCTGCTTGTGTCTGTATATGTGTGGATGGATATGTGTGTGTGTGCGAGTGTATACCTGTCCTTTTTTCCCCCTAAGGTAAGTCTTTCCGCTCCCGGGATTGGAATGACTCCTTACCCTCTCCCTTAAAACCCACATCCTTTCGTCTTTCCCTCTCCTTCCCTCTTTCCTGATGAGGCAACAGTTTGTTGCGAAAGCTTGAATTTTGTGTGTGTGTTTGTGTTTGTTTGTGTGTCTATCGACCTGCCAGCGCTTTCGTTCGGTAAGTCACATCATCTTTGTTTTTAGATATATTAATAGTTATTGATAAATACTCAAAATTTGCCTGGGCCTTACCTATTAAAACAACAATGGAGAGGAATGTCACAGAGGTGTTTCAGCATTTGTTGCCATCAAAGATGAATCGGTGACCAGACAACCTCCAAACTGATCATGGTGGGGAGTTATACAGTACGTATTGAGTTTTACAGTAGTTATTACAAGAGTGTGATGTAGAGGTATGAAATACATCACTACTCAACATTCGCTCACCTCAGTATATCATGGATCGTCTAAACAGGTCAAATTTGGATGCATTTTAATCTTTGCAGCTCATACAAACTGAAAAATATCCTCTCAGAAATAACTGCACAGCATAATCGAACCAAACATAGCACAAAAAAAAAAAAAATGAGATCAATCGATGTTTGTGATAATGGACTCATGGATATGATGTATAATTGTATTGAAATGCTAAACAGAAATTTAATGTGTGGTTTTACATATCTTAAAATACAAGACAGCATTTGAGAAGTTATTCCTCCCAAACTGGTCAAGTGAGATACTCACAGCTTCCAAAGTGCAGTGAATAAATCCCAGAATTTATATCTTAAGGGATAGCAGTTGCACTGAAATTTCATTATGCATTTACACCGTGGAAATGCAGAAGAGCTCAGAATCACGTGTTTCTCGTAATGTGTGTCGTAAGACGTCAAGGGAATAGAACTCTAAGTAAATGGCTTGGTTTTCTTGCAGTGCAAAACAGCTGGATTGATGCTGACAATTTGCTATATAATGGGGTATGCAGGGCACAATCAGCACAGTAGCATATCATGCGTGATAGAAGATGCATTATAAGAGGTGGTGGTATTCTTAACAAACTTCCTGTCAAATAGCACATTCCAGGGTATAATTACTGTGGACCTGGTACAAAACTTCAAAAACATTTGGCTTGTGGCGGTAACTGCCAATGTCTTTACTGCAGTGATAACACCAGTTCCCATCAAATCACCAAAGTTAAGCGCTGTTGGGCTGTGCTAGTTCTTGGATTCGTGACCGTCTGAACCGCCAAGCACTGTTGGCAAGTGAGGTGCACTCAGCCCTTGTGAGACAAAGAGGGATGCTACTTGGTTGAAAAGTAGCAGCTCTGGTCTCATAAATTGACATATTGCTGAGAGAGCAGTGTGCTGACCACATACACCTACATATCTGCATCCAGTGATGCCTGTGGACTGAGGATGATATGGAAGCTGGTAGGTACCGTTGGGCATTCATTGCCTATTTGGGTGGAGTTTTTTTTTTTTAGTTTTGTGATGATAAGTGGATTAGCCTGGTTGACGAGACGTATTTGGAACACGAATTGCATATGCAAAACATAAAGATCTCCAGGACGTCATGCTGATGACTGAATTTTGGCTGATAAAATCAAGACAATACATGCGAGAAAGGATACTGGTATAGGGCAGCGCATTGCAGCATTTGTAGTTGATAAAACCATGCATGGTAAAATTCAGTTGTGTTTGGACATGAATTTCAAGCAAGTTATGAGCACTGCATGTCATGCACTGAAGGAGAAGAAGAAGATGAGGAAGAAGGAGTGTTTAAGAACTGTATCCTCACAGTGATGTATGCAGCTAAAAGTGCCCTGAAGCATTAAGGACTGGTTAAAGCACCCCAGGTACTGCCAATACCCAAGATATCAGGTGGAATTATCTCCTTCCTCATTCCAGCCTTCTCAGGTCTCTCAGCGATGGGTTCACTGGCTGGTGGTGCTCTGGCTATTGCCAGAACAGTCAAGAATACACAGCTAGAGGAAGCAAGTAGCATACCTACCTAATGTAATCAGCAGCCATCGGAAAAGGACTATACCTAAAATCATACATAAAGGGACTAGGTCTCTTCATAAAAAAAAAAGCCCATTAGTTATTCCAGTGGATAGACCACATACAAATACAGATCTTCTCAAATTTGTTAGGAAAAAATTCAGCATTCCAAGATTCTGTGGTATTTTTATGCAGGATACATCGCCGAATGTAAATCCAGAGAATGTGGAATTGTGAATTTAGAAGTTGCTGAGAGATCAGGAACCCACTGGATGGTGTATGTTAGGAACAATACAAATAAGTTCTACTATTTAAACCCATTTGGAGAACTGCAGCTACCAGAAGAGTTACGATGATACTTCACCAACAGAAGACGTTTGTTCTACAGTTTTCATTGCTACCAAGACTGTAATACCTACTTATGCAGACATCTGTGTATCCTGTTCCTCCTAACATTTATGAAGAAGCATATTATGTAAGCAGGTGCCAGGAGCTTGTTTTTCGGAAGTAACAAAACCAATTGAAAACTCTTGTAAAAACTTTGGACCATCAGACTACGTGGTAATTTTTGGAGGTGCAAACAATGTTGCAAGGGATCGAGCCAACGAAATAAAAATAGCTCTTAAATGTGTACTGCAGCAGACAATCCACACGAATGTGTTAGTTATTAACCAACCACAGAGGCATGACCTACCTTCCTGGTCATGTGTGAATCAATTAGTGATTAAGATAAACTCTGACATAAAGGATGTTTGTGGAAAATTTGAGCATGCAAATGTAATAGATGTAAGCACTCTTGAAAAATCCATGCACACCAGACACGGACTTCATCTAAATTATGCTGGTAAACAATACCTAACAGAGAAAATATATAATTTTGTAAAGCATTACACTAGAAAACTTACCAGTACGTTGGATAATTGGCTCATAACAGGCAATGAAAGCTCAAAAAACAAAGCAGAACATGTTAAAGGGGTCCAAATTGATTCACAAGGAAGGATGAAACCCAAGGAAAGAACGAATAACACAAAAATGGGCCAAAACACATTAGATAAATGGCTGGGAAGAAACACACACCAAGAGACAGGTAGACGTTTTTTAGAGTAGTTGAGGGTGCCACAAGGGAATGTGTTACAGAGCAAACTTATACATACACTTTAAAAGTCGTTCACCAAAATTTACAGTCCCTACCAAACAAACTTGATGAAATAAATGTAATTCTTAGGAATGAGTGGAAGGAGGTATCAGTTTTATGTTTTTGTGAGCACTGGCTAGAGAAGGATCATTTACAGTATTCAAACATAACCGGTTTCACTCTGGCAAACTACTTTTGCAGATCTATATCAAAGCTTGGCGGAAGCTGCATTTATGTAAAAGAAAACATAGACTGTAAGATAATAGACTGTGTAAATCACTTAGGAAGCGAAAAACACTTTGAAGCCTCAGCTATTGAAATAACATCAGGAAAAACTATAATAATGTGTGTTTACAGATCACCCAACAGCAATGTAAACATTTTCTTTAAAAAACTTGACCTTGCACTAGGGAAACTTAAAAATACTTGCAAAACTATAGTTCTGTGTGGCGATTTTAATATTGACCTCTTAACACACAGCCACCAAAGAGAAAAATTCCTTAATATTATTCAAGAATATAACCTGTGCACTAAAATAAACTCCCCTACACACGTTACAAAAACTAGTGCTACACTTATTGATCCGATCTTTGTAAACACTGACATGCACACCTCAGAAAACTTTAATACCGGCTACAGTGACCACAATGCACAGCTACTTGCCGTATGTGGAAGTGTTGATTTGTCTAGGAATGGAAGTGTTATCTACAAGAGAAAATTCAGCATGCAAAATATTGAGCACTTCAAACATATGCTAAGTACCGACTCGTGGAATAAAATCTACAACAGTTACAACACAGATGAAAAGCTGGATAATTTCATGGAAATTTACAGACATTGTTTCAAAATTGCATTTCCAAAAAAGAAAATAATTTGTAAAGGCCCCAGCAAACCCAAAACTTGGATTACATCAGGGATCAAAGTATCATGTAGAAGAAAAAGAGAACTTTTTGCACTATCAAAAACAGTTAGCAGCCCTGAATTTGCTCACTACTTCAAAAAATACAAGTTAACTCTGAGTCATGTAATAAGGGAAGCAAAATTAAGGGAAAATGGCAAACTTATTATGGAATCATCAAACAAAGCTAAGACAATGTAGAATATGGTACAGAGACTTACAGGACAGGTGGAAACACACAAAAATATTGTATTGTCACAGGCGGGCAGCAAGATCACTGATCCAAAATTAATTGCTAACCACTTCAATTCTTACTACACCAATATTGCTCGTGAGTTAGCAAAGGAACAAATGGGAAAAACATCAAACAAAATATTACAGGAAATTTCTGGAAATAGTGTAACAAATGCATCCATGTTCCTCCGATCAATAAGTAGGGAAGAACTGGTAAACAGCATAAAGTCATTAAAAAATAAATATTCAGCCGGAGTCGACGATGTGCCAGACTATATTATAAAAGTAAAAGCTGAACAGATACTCGCACCACTGCTAGATATATGCAATTCTTCACTATCAAGTGGTATTTTCCCACAACAGTTAAAAACTGCAAAAGTTGTACCCCTTTACAAAAAGGGCAATCGGCAGCAGATGGTCAACTATAGGCCTGTGTCACTCCTATCAGGTTTTTCAAAAATCATTGAAAAACTAGTTCTGCTACAACTAACTGATTTCTTTAAAAAAAAAAAAAAAAAAAAAAAAATATGATTTCAGGATGTCAGCATGGCTTCAGGCCTCAGTGCATTACTGAAACAGCCACTTTTAGCCTCATAAATCATATTTTAAATTCAGTGGATAATCACAAAAATGTTTCGGGGATTTTCCTGGATTTAACAAAAGCATTTGATCTAATAGACCATGAAATTCTCCTAAGAAACTTAGAGTGGTATGGTGTAAGAGGCCTGCCACACAAGTGGCTGAAATCCTACCTAGAAAATCGCTCTCAGATAACAGAGGTAAAACACATGGGAAAAAACAAACTCCAAGCTTATCAATTGAAACCTTCCACATTAACCCATGGTGTACCACAAGGCTCAATTTTAGGTCCATTTCTCTTCCTAATTTTCATAAACGACTTCCCCCTACACATTCAACAATCCGAAACAGTGTTATTTGCAGATGACACAAGCATATTAATTGAAGGCGAAAATGAAATGGCTCTAAGTTTAAATGCTAAAGTCACAAGTGAAAATGTCTCAGAGTGGTTTATGAGGAATAAATTACTGATAAACCCTCAAAAAATAGTCATCTTACACTTCCATACGCAACAAAATAAAAACCCATTAAAACCAAACATGTCCATGGAAAACCAAAGAATTAACAGTGTCACTTTCTTGGCATCTACTTACAAGACAATCTTAAATGGAATTCCCACATCACTTCATTAAATTCTAAACTATCCAAAATGACTTATGCGATGAGGATTATATGGAACAACACAAGTCCTGAAACAGTTAGAGCAGTGTATTACGCTTGCATACACTCCCTATTGAGATATGGCATCATATTCTGGGGAAATTCTCCTCATAGCATAACCACATTCCGGAAACAAAAAAAAAGATTGTGAGGATAGTGAAAAATGCTAACAGCCGAAAATCATGCAAACCATTCTTTAAAGAACTGGGGATTCTACCCCTACCATGTATCTATATACTAGAAGTTGTAATGTTCCTAAAAAAAGCATGCTAAAAAAATGGAAATGTATTTATTCAAAATAAATCTGTACATGAACACCATACAAGGGCAAATGGTGACGTACACAGACATCTTTGTTATACGACACTGTGCAAGAAAGGTGTATATCACTCAGGTTCACTTTTGTTTAATAAGCTGCCAAGTAACCTAAAGGCCATAAACAAAATCCATAGCTTTAAATAATCTGTAACATCATATCTCTTGGAAAACTGTTTTTACTCAGTAACACAGTATCTTGAAAAATAAGTTAATTTTGTTTGTAACAATGTAAAAATGTAATGTAACAATATAGCAATATAAAAATGTAACAATTTATAACTGTAATGTATACAATCAATGTAACAGTGTATTAATGTAATGTCATTTTGTCCAACATCTAAGGTATGGTATATGTACCACAAAGATTCAGGACGTAAATAAATAAATAAATAAAAGCATCCCCCCCATCAGTTGAGGTTCCAATGCATACAACAGCATTCCGAATATCACAGAGGCTAACAATAAATTTTATATGGAAGTTAATGGTGGAAAAGAAATTGTGGAAGCAGAACCTGGTGCATATAATACTGACAGTTTAAGTTAAGTTTTAAAATGTCCTGGAAAAGGGACTGTGCTACACACGAACATCAATACACTTGAATCTGAAATAAAAACAGTGAATGCAACAATTGACTTTAACCAGGAAGGTTCAATAGGATAGACACTGGGTTTCACAAAAGGACAGGTTTTGAAGGAAGATTCTAATAAATTCTGCAGATCTGACCAGTCAGTGGACATACTTGCTGTCAGTGTGTGTGTGGATATATTTGCCATCAGTACAATCTGTGTAGGATGTAAGATTTCAAAAAACTTTTATTGATTCATACAATTTACGGATTCTACCCATCGGTGGGAACAGAGTATAAGAGCATTGAGCCCCCAGCTCCTACACACTTGCGCCACATGACTATACAGGAACTCGAGACACTTGAACAGTCCTTTCATCCTTACTGTAGGAAACTATGATCACAACCAAAGGTGGAAGCATAAGTGGCCAAAGACACTACTAGCTAGGGCATAATCACCTACGGCAAGCTAACATACACCCACAAGCGACAACATTGGCAAGCCCCTGCATATCAGCAATGTTGACTGGATATGCCAGATGCTATTAAATCTGACTGATGGGGTGCAGCAGAGAAACCAACAAGCTTGCATACTGAGACACAAACTGTCAACATTACCCTACAATGTGAATCTGATATATGACCCATCGGACACAAAACGGTGATGAAACTAACTGTTACAGTTATGCTGATGCTGACCGAGTAACACCACTGCACACCGTCAAAGGTTTCGACCTGCATGATACCCTCTACTAACAAAGCCTAACCTTGTATGACCTGTCGCATGCACCAAGAAAATCGCTACTGCTCTTTCAACCTGACCCAACTATCGCAGAGGTTTTTCTTCCCCCTTGGTTCTTGCCTTGGCACTTTTTTCCGTCTGCCCTTCAAACTGCTACCCTTAATTCAACTTTCGACCCAATCTATCTCCAGGTGAGCATGTATTAATGGTTAACCTTAAGCAGATGTATGCAAACATCACAGTGTCCACATCCTACGAGACCCCACTTTAGTGAAAACTAACCCTTTTGCTGAGATGGCAGTAGACCTTTTGTGTTGGCCATCATGGCGGTGTGGGCATGGAGGGGCTCCACCTCCAATTTAAAAAAAAAAAACACTATTTACGTCCCAGTAACATTTCAGACATTGGACTATCTGGAGGTGTGTATTGTTGACCATGATAATCAATTTGTCGACTTTTATGGCTAGGAAATCATTGTACGGCTACATCAAAAGTGGAACCAGCAGTGACCTTGAACATGCAGAGACCCAGAAGTGACAGCGGTGGCCTTCAACCAGCTGGAACCTGATGGAAGCAGAAGCAACTACCTTTAACTTGCCGGGCCAAAGGTGTCGGTGGCAAGCTTCAACCAGTCAGGGTTTGTAGCGTCCTTGTATTGTCAATGAAGACAGGATTGGGGAAGGTATAAAACTAAAGTGCACAATGCACAGCACAGCGCTTAACAAAAGAACAGCAAGGTGATAACGTGCAAACCAAGAGTTTCTTAAATCAGTAGGTGTGAAGCAGCGCAGCGACGTTCTGTGATATAACTAGTTCCGTGGAATATGATGAGTGTATTATATGCCAGGAATACTTCTTGCATAATCCTTATCATCAATCACATTTAACAAGAATGATGAAATTGGGATTGTCATCCAACACTAAGGCGCTTTAACCCTCCTATGCAAGAATTTCATATATTTTGATGTACCATTTACGAAAAGGGATGGTACTGCTAAAGTAGCATCGAATCATGCACATAATGCTTTAGCGTTCCTGTTTCATGAGATACAATATGAAGTTAACGGGGTCGAGATTGACCATACATGCAACGTAGGCATAACATCAACCCATAAAATGTATGTCTCTGCTTCACCCTCAGATCTGAAGTGTTTAGAAAATGCTGAAGGGTTCATAGATGAGCTAGTAGATAGAACAGCAGAAGAGTACAAGAGATTTACTGCATGTTTACCTCTAAAATTGCTTAGGGGATACTTTGAGGACATGCGGTGAATTGTTCTGAATGCTAAACAGGAACTTATTCTGGTCTGGAGTCCAACGGATAACTAAAATAGTATGGAAAGTGCCACACATCACTGTATTGGATGAGCAGCGTTTGAAGCTTTCATAAGGTCTGAATGCTGGTGTATTTCTATCGTTACCTTTCCGTTCATGGGAGGTTTTCAAGTACTCAGTACTCCTGACTGCAAGCAGACAAACATGGTCTATTAAAACCTCCACTCAACTGGAGATGCCCATGTTCATCGTACTAGCATTTCAGACCAATAGAAGAGGGAATATAGCAAATGATTCCACCAAATTTGACAATAAGGGGTTAAACAATGTCAGAGTCTACCTGAACTCTGAATTTTATACATATAATAATTTATGCCTGCAGTGGAATGAAAATGTATACAGTCTAGCATATGACATGTATGCGAGGTTCCGTGCTTCATACTATGAAGAGAAAGGATGCCTAATCAGTCCATGGAAATTCAAGGAGCTGGCACCAATCATTATAATAGACTGCTCAAAACAGAATGACATAATTAAACCTGGATCTATAGATGTACAAACTGAATTTGAATTTTTGGCAAATTTCCCAGAACACACCGCAGCATATGCTCTAGTTCCATATGACTGGTGTTATTCAATGAGCTGTATAAGATGGCGCCTACTGAAAAGTGCAGTGACACAACGCTCGTAAATAGGCAAAAGTTAAATGGTGCTTCGTGTAAAAAGTGTCAGAAACGGGTTGTTAAAGGAATTCTGTGTGTGAAGTGCAACTTTTGTCTGGATGAAAGGTGCGCAAAAATTTGCTTGAAATTTATTAGCGACGAAATTCACTGGTCATGCCTAGACTGTTTGCATGACGAAAACACGAAACTAGCTTCCAGAGTTAGCTCACAGGAAGAAATTATTAAAGTGCTGCGTGCCGACATTGACACTTTAAAAAAGCAGAATTATCAGTGCAGAAGCAAGAAAATAGTGATCTGAAGTGCGAGAACAAATGTTTTTGCAAAACAGTTGAGGCGATAGATGAAAATATCAAAAACAGGCGGAATGATACATCTGTTCGCTTAAACGATGATTCTGCTGCACCTACGGAAGAAAGCCACGCGAAAGTCTCAAAAACCAAAAACAAATATAAGTGGACTAGTGTAACATACAGTAAAAAGAATTCGAAGCGCCTGAATAACGAAAAACAAAACGAAAGAAATGACTTCCTTGTTATTGGCGATTCTCTGCTCAAAAATGAGGGGTCGACAGAAGCGTCCGATCCCACGTGTCGGCTTTGACCCGTGACGTAAAGGTGTTGTCGTGTGTGACGTCATGACGGTGCGGAGTTTGGTTTGAGTGTGGCTGTCTCCAGTTCTGTTTTATCTTATTTTATTTACTTTTCTGATCTGTTCGTTCTATCTCGTGATTTTTTTTTTTTTAATTTAAAAACACTTATTACTTATTTTAATTATGTTTCCTCCAATTTCTGTTTTAGTTTATTATATTTATCTTTCTGATCTGTTCGTTCTATGCCGTGAGATTTTTTTATTTAAAAAAGACAAAAAACACTAATCAGCTACTGAAGCATCATTATCTTCTATGTGTTGCAGGGGTTACGACCCCTGGGGAGGTGGGTGGGTATTCATGCATGGCTGTCTTCACTTACACGTTGTAGCTACGCAAGGTGTCTAAATTTGTTTATATTTAGTTTGCCCCCACCCAAAACACCCCATTTCCCGCACTTGTCCCGTTAGTGTCATTAGGCTTCTTGTGGAAAGTGTGTGTGTTTGTTTTTGTTTCCGCCATATTTGTGACGTCATGGGTCAAAGCAGACGGGCGGGATTGGACGCTTCCGTATTTCCAAAATGTGGTAGTGCCAAAATGCAAAGTAGACGTTCGCTCAGGAATCAAGACTCACCAGTTGAACAAACACTTCAGCAACATACATAGGTCGCAGAATGGTCCAGCAGAGGCTTCTCGGAAGAATTATAAAGTAGTCTTCAATCACGTAGGTACAAATTCTCTTAGAAGCAACTCTGAAGAGGAAATTGTAAGTGAAACAAAAAACTTAATTCGACCAGCCAGTAATCTCTACAAAACATCTAGAATTGTAGTGAGTGGTATTGTATACAGACGATCCGTCAGTGATCAATACATAGACAGAATAATCCGTGATGCAAACAAAATCTGTAACAATCTAGGAGCTGTGTTTATAAATCCGAACAAGTTCTTAAACAATAAATGCTTGGGTAAAGACGGTCTTCATTTAAATAGGCTAGGATCCAGAATTCTCAGTAAAATGTTCGCTGATACATGTAAAATTTTGAATAAGAAGGGAAACTTGTAAGTAATGATGGGGATGGGAAACAGTGTTTGCTGACAAAAACGGCGAGACCGAAACAGTACCAAAGAAAGAGTAGGACGATGTCTGAAGCCATAAATAAAAAAGAGTGTCCATGTATAATGCACTTGAAAATAAATGGTCTCAGTGCCGACTTTTCAAACAAAAATCATAAACTTGACGACTTACAAATTATTTTTTCAGAATTTAAAAATATTAAAGTTATCTGTCTCAACATGTGGTAATATTGAAATTCTTAATAAAATCGAAAATTTCGATTTAGCTAACAGTTTTTGTAGACTAGAGAAATCACGTGGAGACTCTTGCATACTTACTCATTCTTACATTAAATATGAAGTAATGAACGATTTGAATGAAGAATGTATATTTGAAAGCTGTTGTATCGAGTTAAGGGACCTAAATGTCTTAGTAGTTTCTATTTACAGAGTACCAGATAAAATTACAATTGAAACATTCCTGCTCAAATTTAAGTGCCTTATTGAAAATCTTAATAAAGAAAAAAGGAAAAATATTATAATAACTGCTGATATCAATATTAATATCATAGCTGACAGCAATGATGTGTCCAAATTCAGTGACTTGATAAAAAACTTTGGCTTCAAAGCAAACTTCATGCAACCCACTAGAATAAATGCACAGTCAGATTAAAGTAGATGATAATGTTGTTGTAAACCCAGCTCAAATATCAGAGTGTTTAAATGAATTCTTCATAAATGTAGCAAAGTCAGAAGTTGATTAGCAGGATATCAGAGTAAAGTAAATCCCTTTGGACTTGACCAAGAAGCTGCGTATCTCACAGATTTAAATAAAAGTCACAATAAAGGATGTGAAAAATGTTATATTGTCATTAAAAAATAAAAAATTCTGCTGGGTGGGATGGGACACCAAGTAAAGTGATTAAAGCAGTATATGACATAACAGCACCCCCGTTAGCTAAAATAATCAACCAATCTTTTGAACAGGGGTGCTTTCCTGATGTGTTAAAATATGCTGAAGTGAGACCTCTGTTCAAGAAAGGGTCTAGTGAAGATATGGGAAACTATCGCCCTATTTCTATTTTCCCAATCCTGTCAAAAGTGTTAGAGAAAATAGCTACAAATCAGATCAAAAATTTTATCGTAAAAAATGATATTATTGTAAGTAACTAATTTGGATTCCAACAAGGAAATAACTTTATTGAGAAGATATGCAAATCATTGGGTCAGAGGAGTAAAGTCGCATGTATCTTCTGCGATCTATCAAAAGCATTTGACTCGGTGAACTATGACTTGCTTATCTACAAATTAAACAAATATGGGATTAAGGACAAAGCTCTGAAATGGCTCACGTCATACTTGCACAACAGAAAGCAAAGGGTAAGTGTCACATCAAATGCAGTGAATTATTATCCTAAATGGAGTACAGTATCACAAGGTGTGCCTCAAGGCTCCATTTTGGGGCCAATCCTGTTCCTATTGTATGCAAATGACTTGCCCATAAATATAAATTCCCCGTCAGTTCTGTTTGCGGATGACACTTCTGTTTTAATTGAAGATGATCCAGAAAAAATTCAGAGCTCCACTGTGAGCACAATGGGTACTCTAGAAAACTGGTTCCAGTTAAATGGCTTGAAACTGAACATTGAAAAAACCAATATGGTACATTTCAAAACCAAACATTTGAAATGTGTGGATCTTAAAATACATCATCACGATCATCCTATTGAAGAAGTTAACACAGTCAAATTCCTAGGACTAAATGTGGACAACAACTTAAACTGGAGTACACATATTGAGTTCCTATCAAATAAACTAAGTAGCTTTGCATTTGCAATGGAAATACTAGCAAACTCTAGTGACATGAGTACACGAAAAATAGCATATCATAGTTATTTTGAATCTGTCATTAGGTATGGTATCATTTTCTGGGGAAATTCAAGTAGTGTATCTCGAATACTGAAACTGCAAAAGAAAATTATAAGATACATGTGTAGTACACAACAAACAGAATCTTGTCGCCCATTATTTCGAAACCTGCAAATCCTAATAGTTCCCTCCAGATATATTTATGAAATTATAATCTTTGTACACAGCAGACAAAAATTATTTGAGGAAAATCATTTTAACCACACATACAACACAAGAAATAAAAATAATCTTATGTTACCCACACACCATTTGAAATTATATGCACGAACTCCACAGTATATGGGGATGACAATATATCACAAGCTAATGGGGCAAAAATATATTTAATATGAAGCCAGAGAGTCTAAAAATAAGGCTACAGCAGATTCTATGGGATAAATGCTACTATTCAGTAGAAGAATTCACAGAGGATGACATGATAATTTGAGCAAGGGGTAATTAATTGTTACTCTTTTATTGTATGTGTAACAAAATTGTATTATTATTATGGTACCATTTGTTAAAATCAGTTGTTGTAATTAATTGTTCGTTTTTTATTGAATGTGTATTTTTATATTGTATTATTGTTATGGTACCATTTATTAAAATCAGGTGTTGTATGTATATGGTAAAACTTTACCAAAATTTTGACGTGTCTCCTGTACCTGATTCAAATGATTTAGATTATGTACTACAATTCACAATGAACCGGTGCTGCATTATATCCAGACCATTTCACAATGGCATCTCAAGGTGTGAATATTACTGCAGACCCTCAGGCTTTCTATGGTGATGAGCTTAGACAGTTCATATTTAAATATGTTGCATTCATAGACTACACAGAAGATGCCAGAACAATAGAGACATTTTCAGCAAACATTGAATCACCGAGGTCTTTCAAGAGTGTGAAGTGCGCTAAAACAAGGAGGGGTGCAAAGTGGTTAACACATTTCTACAATGGAATTCATTGGGATGATCTTGACATACCCTATAAAGACATGGTGATGTCGCTTCGATTATTCAGCCACACAGATACCATCATCTATGTGAAGGGGAAGGAAAAGATCTCCTGGATATGTTGAATCTTCCAAGTTTGTTGTTATTCAAGAACTGGAATTCTACAGGTGTAATGCTCTCCATTGACTCAAGACAAAGAAGAAGAGTATTGAAAATAGTGTTGCATCTGCTTATGAAAATAAAAAATTACTTTTAAGTCGGATGAAAAATAAACGCTTTTTTTTATCTTGCAAAATGTGTATGATTTCTCTATACTCTGTTCTCACTTGGCAGTATACCGTTTTACCCAAATACTGGTGATATAATTTTAGACATGTTTGCTATATGACTTTGGAAATGGACAAGGTCACATGCCTCCTCCTCTCATAAGCCAATTCATGCTGCTTCATAGGCATAATCCCATGCAAACCATTCTATATATTTTGTTATCCTCTATATTAAACTGCACTTTCTTGTTCAAAACTAATGTCATTTGTGTACTGTACATCCTTTATATATACAATTGGTATTGTTTCTTTTTTTGTAAGTAACAACAAACAGACATATGGTAATGAATTTTTTCATTTCTTCAATTCACACAGATTTAATTTGGTTCTTGAGATTACAACTCAGTTCTTGAGATTACAATTTTAATCTTTTTCACATAATACTTTTTTAACAATAACAAACAAAAAATTCACTGGTTGAAATATTTACAATTTTCGCAAAAAACTAATGCAGAGATACTTTTATTCTTACACTACAACAGTCCCAATAATAGCAGTTGGATGAACAACAAAAATTTTGATGGACTGTGGACTACTTATGCTTAGAACTAATGGATGGCAGGAGAAACTTAAAAACTATTCTGTTTACAAATGTACACGGCACATACACACACACACACACACACACACACACACACACACACAAATGTTACTTCCACTATTACTTCCACTATGATGAAAGGGTCATACTAGTCAGCAGCATTTACACCCAGTCTCATTCTCTCCCTCTCACTCAATCATCAGAGTCTCCCACCCCCTCTCTCTCAACAAATGCATGGTATAAGTATGGGAGAGTTACAATCCCATCATCACAAATGGCCCTTTTTTCGTCATGAGACTACAGGCCAACCTCAGATCGCAACACATTGTACACCTTGTGTCCTCTTGACCGAGTACTTTATTACTGCACCATGTGTTGCGGCTGGGGTGGAGCACCACGAACACCACTGTACAGACACTGCAAATGGTCTTTGATAGAGAGGGCTCTCAATGCCACACAATGCACATCCTTTGGAGAGCTCTATGTGACACCTTCCAATGAGTGATAACACACGTTTTTGCTTGCAGACCTACAAACTCCACAATCAGCAATCCATTCACCTCGTCTTTCTTTAGGCCAACAACCTTCTTGTTCTGCAGAACAATACCATAACAGTTATTGGTCATGTATGAGGATGTGTCGAATTCATTGCCATGTTACCTTATTACTTCATATGGATTGCAGTTCTTCCCCCAATAGATGAAACTATCTGTATCCATATAAAGTAATTTCAATTAGCAAAATGAGACTTGTAATGAAAGTGGTACATGTGGAGTTTGAGTAGATCTAGTATGCATATCCCCACATAGACAGGTTTCGTGAACACTACTGCAGCCATCACCACGTCAACAGCAACGAAGTTCTCATTGAATATTGTTAACCACTTAAAATTCGGTCTGGCGATGCATTTTCTTACGCCCTGATGCCTATCCCTTTCGGTTCTAATCAAAATTTCATGCCATTCCTTCAAATTCTCCATTGTTTTACCGAAAACTGAATTATCCATTAATTTAAAAAATATTTCTCAAAGTTACATGTCACAGAAGCCCTCATTGTCATATTCAGATCAATATGCTCCTTCATTCAGGGGCATTGCTCGAAGGAGACGGCATGCGTTATTCTAACCAGCTCCATCCCCAAGCTGAGACATTGCTGGAGATTACAATAATGAATAGTGTATATCCACTTATCCTCCAGCATTGTCATCAATTTTGGGGTGGAGCCTCCTCGCGGAACTACACTCCTGGAAATGGAAAAAAGAACACATTGACACCGGTGTGTCAGACCCACCATACTTGCTCCGGACACTGCAAGAGGGCTGTACAAGCAATGATCACACGCACGGCACAGCGGACACACCAGGAACCGCGGTGTTGGCCGTCGAATGGCGCTAGCTGCGCAGCATTTGTGCACCGCCGCCGTCAGTGTCAGCCAGTTTGCCGTGGCATACGGAGCTCCATCGCAGTCTTTAACACTGGTAGCATGCCGCGACAGCGTGGACGTGAACCGTATGTGCAGTTGACGGACTTTGAGCGAGGGCATATAGTGGGCATGCGGGAGGCCGGGTGGACGTACCGCCGAATTGCTCAACACGTGGGGCGTGAGGTCTCCACAGTACATCGATGTTGTCGCCAGTGGTCAGCGGAAGGTGCACGTGCCCGTCGACCTGGGACCGGACCGCAGCGATGCACGGATGCACGCCAAGACCGTAGGATCCTACGCAGTGCCGTAGGGGACCGCACCGCCACTTCCCAGCAAATTAGGAACACTGTTGGTCCTGGGGTATCGGCGAGGACCATTCACAACCATCTCCATGAAGCTGGGCTACGGTCCCGCACACCGTTAGGCCGTCTTCCGCTCACGCCCCAACATCGTGCAGCCCGCCTCCAGTGGTGTCGCGACAGGCGTGAATGGAGGGACGAATGGAGACGTGTCGTCTTCAGCGATGAGAGTCGCTTCTGCCTTGGTGCCAATGATGGTCGTATGCGTGTTTGGCGCCGTGCAGGTGAGCGCCACAATCAGGACTGCATACGACCGAGGCACACAGGGCCAACACCCGGCATCATGGTGTGGGGAGCGATCTCCTACACTGGCCGTACACCACTGGTGATCGTCGAGGGGACACTGAATAGTGCACGGTACATCCAAACCGTCATCGAACCCATCGTTCTACCATTCCTAGACCGGCAAGGGAACTTGCTGTTCCAACAGGACAATGCACGTCCGCATGTATCCCGTGCCACCCAACGTGCTCTAGAAGGTGTAAGTCAACTAACCTGGCCAGCAAGATCTCCGGATCTGTCCCCCATTGAGCATATTTGGGACTGGATGAAGCGTCGTCTCACGCGGTCTGCACGTCCAGCACGAACGCTGGTCCAACTGAGGCGCCAGGTGGAAATGGCATGGCAAGCCGTTACACAGGACTACATCCAGCATCTCTACGATCGTCTCCATGGGAGAATAGCAGCCTGCATTGCTGCAAAAGGTGAATATACACTGTACTAGTGCCGACATTGTGCATGCTCTGTTGCCTGTGTCTATGTGCCTGTGGTTCTGTCAGTGTGATCATGTGATGTATCTGACCCCAGGAATGTGTCAATAAAGTTTCCCCTTCCTGGGACAATGAATTCACAGTGTTCTTATTTCAATTTCCAGGAGTGTAGTTGCTCTGGACACAGCAGCAAACCAGCATGCACATCATGCAAACTAATAAGGTATGTGAGTTCTGCCTCCACAACAGAATCAGCTGTCATATCCTCAATTTTTCTACCTAATTCCTTGCATTTGGGTTTGGGCACCCATCAAGACTCCCCAATCGGCAGTGGCTGTTGATGGTTTGTGTGTATAAGTTATTGCAGCCAAGTACATGATGTAACTCGAATCAGGAGATGCGAATCAGGGGATGCATTGAACCTCTCACCCATATCGGATTATTTACCTTGGCCTACCTATGGACACATTGGCAAAGTCGCCCATGGATCCTTCGATCACAGAAAGCAAGCGTGTCAGCATCAGTCAATGGTTCGATGATGTGCGTCGTTTTCTTGAGCATAGTCACAGGACAGCCCAGGTGCTGCCTAATATAAGGTGCGATCCAGAGAATGTGTGGTCATGCATAGAATCCAGAATTTCTCAAAATGTTCACGAGCAAGTGCACCTCTGTGTACATGTGAAGCTGTGCGTACTCTCCTAAAATGGAAATTTTGAATTCCCGTGAGACATTCACAGCATGCTCATACTCTACAACCGTTATGGCTTCAACTGAAGGGTGGCTTGAGAATGTCTGGTTTTGTGAGTTTTACCACATGAGTCGAAAATTTTCCCTTGTCAGGAAATGGAGCTTGAGTGATATGCATCTCCTCCCTAAGTTAAGTTTCAACAAGTTTCTGGAGTGGTGTCTGCATAAAACGGAGTGAGTCAAGGAAGGGGAGTGTAATTCATGGCGTCATTCATTTAGAGAATGAAATATATTTCTTAACACTCTCAGGACACTGACCTGATTTTTCTTCCAACCAAGATCAGCTGATTGCACAACAAGAAAGTGAGCGTTATATACCTTCTTAAATTATGAAAGAAGACGGGTATGTGCCTTGGTAACTGGTACTTTAAGCTGAATGTATTGAGCTGCACCACGGAACCTCCCCATAAGATGACAGTGATCCCTATGAGGAGTTTCCGCTTTTCTGTCTAATGGTAGCCCACAGATATGGCAGATAACCGCGTTATTGTACAATTGTTCATTCTCCTTTGATTTGGTCATGGGAACATTGTTACTGTAAAGCTTATGAACTTCCCTTGAAAAATTTTCAAGGTCACCAAGAAGCCACACTGCAGGATTATCTCTGACATAAGATTTGTAGTGTTCTAGACTTGAATCACAGGATAATACAATTTGGAATGCAACTATATACGGTATGTTTTTTTGTGTGAAGGCAGTGTGTGAGGCTGTATGGTTACCTTCACAGTGGGTTGCTGGAGTGAGGAGGCCTTTAAAATCGCCACACAACACTAATGGCCGTCGCTCCTGATAGTGAGCATTCTTATTCTTCATGAATCTGTTTTCCTCAGTTGACATAATAACACGTAGTGGGTCCTTAGAAGCACAGTCTTCAAGATGCTTTGCTAGAAATTCACATGTCGAAAAGGCATTCAGACCCCTTAAGCAAATATGTTTTACACATGTACTTGACAATTGGGAGGAATGGAGTTGGGACATGCCCCTGATCAAGCAGTAATGATAATTGCCTTGTATTTATTTTTCTCATCCGAGAATAGCAACATGTTTACATGCAGCTTACAATCATCTGCAAATTTTGAGAAATGGAGACATCAACGTCTATATGCTCGTTATGCTCACCAGACTTGCGTTTTTCCAGGCTGTAAACATGAACCCATATTCTGGTATCTTGCATTTCAAATTTAGAAATGTCTTGAAACTTGACGGGGAACTCGATACCATCAAAGCTACAACACATATGAATGTCAAGGTATCTGTGTATCGAGATATGCGCTGTGGATTCTGTTTAATATTTCTTTTGCAAGCAAGGATTGACCACACAAAACAATCCTGGTCGGATTTATTCTTGACGTTAATGCCTGCCTTCTTATCAGCTATATCTTTGGGAGGCTTGATATAGCTGGACCCTCCATTTACTGGATCATAGACGTGCATGTGGATGTCAAGGTGTAGTATTCAGCTGAGTGCTTTCCACCTCGGAAAACTGGTCCAATATAGCACTCCAGGTGGACTCACAAAACCAATTGGCAATTGATGTGCTCCGCATTATCATGCTAATTTCCCCCCAAAGATGGCCTGTTTGGGGAGCTGCAACAGTTAAATACACAGCACAGTGCTGCATTTCATGGTGGGATGCCACAGATTATTAACAACCTTGAGGAGCTCTCTTTCCAGAACAGGAAGGCACACTTTCAGAAACCCCACAGGGTCACGGTATCCTCCTGCTGGATTCTCGATCCTAGTGAATGAGACTCACTCCTCAAAGGCTCAAAGGCATGCACAATCACTGGGTATTGTAATTGCGGTATGCTGTTACTGATCTGATGTCTTTCACTAAAACAATGGGAGAGAGAACTGCCATTAGCCACAGGATTATTACTATTATTACTATAACTACAACTACAACTAGTTGACGATGCTGGTCTGCTGGATGCATGAAGAAGTAGGGAGATGAACGTATCTTTTGGTTTGGGCAAGAACATGGGGGAGGACGAGATTGCCCAGAATGAGCAGTCTGACCGTGGCTGTACAGATGATTGCTGTTTCCACAACCCTGAGCCAGTTGTCGGAGGGATGGTTGATCATGGAGGCCAGAGCAGAGCTGGTGTGGGGACAGGGTTGGCAGCAGTTGCAGTGGCGCAGTGACAAGATCAGTCGCACACAGCCAAACATGTCGCACAGACCGCGTCTTGTTGGCGGTTTCTTCACGGTCCCCAGTATTTGCGCTACTGCATTCTGCATGGATGGTGGTGCTGTTGACGAAAAATAATTACGTCATTCCAGACATCACCTGTTGGTCAAGGAAGAAAGGACTACTGGTTATTTGTAAGCAGAGTAAGTATGTATTATCTACATTGCTCTGGCTCCGTGACATATCCCAGGTGTCATTGGCGTATTCTCATGGCAACACGGCTCCCTCTCCATCTCCTCCACTCACTCAGGCATCTCCTCACCTGAACCACCATGGATCAATCGATTGAGGTCTCCAAAATCACCAACAACAGCAACATACTGATTTAATAAAAAATTGTAAACACACAAAACTAAGAACAAATCTGGTTAGCAAATATGTAGTTCCATGATAACAGTGATGCAGATATTACAACCTCCGTCCCTCCCTGCTCTTGCTCCTAGACATCATCTACAAAGAATGTGTAACATATCTTATGTATACAATGACATTTTTTTGTCTTTTAACAGAATATTATATATTTTTTACGAAAGTATACACTACAAATTCCGATCTCATGGTATGAAATTAAACATGTGCTTACCAGGTAATTCCCATTTCTGCAACAATCTTGGACCAGAGAAACTGGTATAGGCATGCAGGTTCAAATACACAGATATGTAATGAATACGGTGCTGTGGTCAGCAACACCTGTATGAGATAGCAAGTGTGTGGCGCAGTTGTTAGGTCAGTTAATGCTTCTACAATGGTAGGTTATCAAGATTTAAATAAGTTTGAATGTGGTATTATAGTCGGCGCACAGGTGATGAGATACAGCATCTCTGAGGTAGCAATGAACTGAGGATATTCCCACATGACCATTTGACTAGTGTACCGCGAATATCAGGAATCATGTAACATCACATCTCTGACATCGCTGAGACCAGGAAAAGATCCTGCAGGAACAGGACCAATGATGATTGAAGAGAATCATTCAACATGACAGAAATGCAATCCTTCCACAAATTGCTGCAGATTTCAATGCTGGTCCATCAACAGGTGTCAGCACATGAACCATTCAACAAAACATCATCGATAAGGGCTTTTGGAACCGAAGACCAACTTGTGTATCCTTGATGACTGCAGGACACAAAACTTTGTGCCTCGCCTGGGCCTGTCAATGCCGACATTGGACTGTTGATGACTGGAAACACATTGCCTGGTCGGGCGGGTCTCGTTTCAAATTCTATCGAGGGGATGGACGTGTACGGGTATGGAGACCACCTCATGAATCTATGGACCCTGCATGCCAGCAGGGGACTGTTCGAGCTGGTGCAGGCTCTGTAATGGTGTGGGGCATGTACAGTTTGAGTGATGTGGGTCCCCTGATACATCTAAATATGACTCTGACAGGTGACATGTATGCAAGCATACTGTCTGATCACCTCCAGCCATTCATCTTGATTGTGCATTCCGAGGGACTGGGGCAATTCCGGCAGGACAATACGACATTCTACACGTCCGGAATTGCTGCAGAGTGGTTCCAGTAACAATGTTCGGTGTTTAAACACTTCTGCTGGCCACCAAAACCCCAGACAATAAAATTATTGGGCATAATTTGGATGCCTTGCAATGTGCTGTTCAGAAGAGATCTCCACCACTTGTGGTCTTACGGATTTATGGACAGCCCTGCAGGATTCATGGTGTCAGTTCCCTCTAGCACTACTTCGGACATTAGATGAGTCCATTCCACATTGTGTTGTGGCAGTTATGTGTGCTCACAAGGGTATTACATGATATTAGGCAAGTTCTTTTGCTCTTCAATGTAATTACTTGTGTTCATTGTATTTTAAGGGGATACGGAATCACCTATCCCCGCAATGTTAATATATGCCTACTATAGGGAACATTTTCTCACAAACTACTGGAGACAGAGAGGTAAAAATTTTACTGTATGTGCATTCATATGTTACAACAATACTGAAACAACAGTTTATTGTCAAAGTATTTTCTTACAGAGATATTGTACATTTATTTTTAAGTAAATTTTTTTCCATCGCTTTTTACTAGACTATCACCCCTAAGTCTTTTGTAAATCAAGTAATTAAAAAATCGTTGTTTCAGTATGTAATAGGGACCTATGTCACTACGTCATAAAAATTTCAGACTTCTAGGTTGACCAGTACCTGAGATAATGTTCCTAGATGAAGTAAAAAGTAAACTTACGGGAAACGGAGAAAGAAGATTAAAACATTCCTGATCCGTAGCTAATACCCCCTTCACAGTCTTCATAATCATCTTCAAGTCTTCTTTTGGCACCCCTCTGCACCTGTCTTGCTTTTTTCACTAATGTCTTGATTATATTATCAGCATGCCTTAGTCTGTGCTGATCTAAAAAGAACATAGCACGTACCGTACGGGAACCAACACACATACCCAACTTTTGAAGGACCTGGCATTTAGTTATATTTCCAAGATTGAAGGTTGCCACAGCATCATACACACCAAAATGTAGTGTATTAATTCCGACAAACACTGTTTTTGGGAGACGATGCCATATCACACTATTCAAGCACTCGTTGGGGTTCTGCGTTTTTCCGTGAAGACATTTCATCAGAAGACTTCTGTCAGCCAGATCTCTGAAAATGGGCTTTATTTCTGCCATGATGGCTGATGGTAGACTGTGGTGGTGAATGTATTTCTCTCCTGTTGTTAGTCCCCTATTGTATTTACACCAGCTGTTTTCACCTTTGGGGCACAAACCATGTTGTGGATGCTCATCCGTGGATGCGGTGTGGAAATATAAAGCCCATATAGCTCTCCTCATTTCTTCAAGATTGCCTGTATTTTGCCTGATTGCAAGGCCATAGCAGTTCTGAATGTGGTCTATTATGGAATCAGTCAATCTTCCTCTGCCATCCAAGGTTTTCCCATCATCTAGTTTTTTCCCTTTCATAACTGATTTTAACCTTCTCAGCCTGGCACCCATTCTCTTCTGCACATGTCCTATACATTCAAGTTTGCTTATATTTACACTGTTCCCATATGGTTTGCTTTCCAAAACTTCTTTGAATGCTTTAGAGTCACCATCTCCCAGATATTTGACATAGCGAACATTATACCACTGTGAAGAGCGATGAAAAATTTTCTTCACCCCAGCAACCTCCATGCCACCACTACTACCATAATAATTAGCAATACAGTCATCACTGTGTTCATTTTTCAGCCTGCCTGTGCACCTACAGTATTTAGACATTATTGCAACATCAATAACCTTGCCAGTATCAACACTAGTTGCTGTTACAACACCATTGTTGGAGGTGTGGCCCCTTTTCTGCCACGTGCCATCAAACGCCACTGTGAGGTCACGACTGCCGTCATTTTCTTCCACTGCTTCTTCCACAGCAACCTGCATTGACTTCTGTGCTACATCTTCAACTGCAGATCCTAGTACATAATTGTAAGCTTCAAACTTTGAAGGTGCACTTGGAAGATTTAGAACACCACATAGCATATCACCAGCTGCTTTGCCCTTACCAATTGCTCGCAATCCATAAACTAACCTAATATTTACACTATAAAGTTCAGTTTTCTTGTATCCATTATTTACAGTTACTGAAACCGAACTTGGAAACTTACAGCTGTATTTACAAACACTGCATATTAAATTAAACTGGGCAGCCAGGCCAACATGGGATTCTACTTTCAGAGAAACGTTTCCATGACATTTTTTGCAGCACAAACTGTTTTCAAGAGCTTCACACAATATATTCGTATCAATGAGTTCAAAAACTTCATTCCCTCTATCAAGTAAATTATATTTCTCTTCCAAATCTCTTAGTTTTTTATGAGAAGCACTGTTTTCATTTGGTGTAAGTTCGTTCGGCAAATCAGTAATAAGTGGATTCACATTTTCCAACAGTGATGATGATGAACTGCTTTGCTTTGCTAATGAATCATTATTTCTTTTCTTTTGCCAGTTCACACGCTTTTTAAATACTTTTGCTTTAGCTCTAGGCATTTTCACTGCGAAAAATGAAGCACTAAATACGAAATAACTCAACAACAACTACTTTCTTATATCACACTGTTTACAAAACAGTCCCGCCACAAAGTCAAAGAGTAACTTGAGGAAACCAGAGAGAAACATTTTCGGGCAACTAGTGTATAAATAGTCGCTGGAAACCGGGATATTTGAATTCATGTCACTTTAAAGGTACTGCCAAAAAGTTCATGGTCAGCCACGAGAGACGTGTATAACTAAAGCGCAATACCCGATCTCACAAATATATAAAAATAAAATAGTTATAATTGTAGTAGAGCTATGTATGATACGTCATTTTAAAGAGGAAACATGGCAGAATATAATACGCCAATAAAAAAAAATTCGATTTTTTAACCCAAAATCCGATTCCGTATCCCCTTAAAAGACCTGCTTCTTCCAAAATTAAATAAACCACAGAGAATGATGAGCTTTTCTCACTGATAAAAGAGAGATCCAGCCCCTGCGAACTGAATTTATAAAGAAACGGTATAACCTCTCCTATGTAACTGAGATTGATTTGAATTTCGTAACGTGAGATTCTTCCTCTCCAGCAGAGATTGAATCTTTTTCCTGCCAATTTCCAGGTAGGGGAGGGGAGGTGACTAGGAATTTCCCAGATAAGGATTACTTAATTTACCAATTTGATTAATTAGTCAATTAATTTGATATCAAATTGTGCTTGTACCACTGAGAGGGAGGAAAGATGGGTTGTTGAGTTTCCTGAATGGAGGGGGAGGTGGAGGGGGAGGGGGGTTTCTCAGTAGGATGGATTAACCCCAGGACATAGTAACTGAACCCCAGGGGGCCATAAATCAATTAACAGAAAAATAGGTTAAGGGGTGAGAGAGAGTGATGGGGGGAGGGCCACTATCGTGACTAAATTTGGTAAAAATGCAGAGTGGGGTGGTTACTCCGGTGCTCTACTACTAATAGTCACTAGTAAAACCAAGTAAGCCAGCCTCAAAGATTTCAAGTGTCAAATAAAATCTACCTAATTCGAGGTGCGATGTTCACACTTGCCAACACATGGATTAAGAATAGATGTTAAATACTTCACCAGGTTGCAAATGGGGGTGCACCCAAATTTCTAACAACAGGACGTAAGAGGACCCCATCCTCATATATCTTTCGCCAACCATAGAGCCTAGGTGGAATGGCTGTACCAAAATAAAATTGCCTATGTAATGTGATAGTTTTGAAAAGTAAAAGTGGCTATTGATTTTAGGATCTGGCAGCAAACCCAGAGAGACTAACAAGAATTATTACGCTGGGAAAGCATACAAAGCCTCGTCAAGTTCCTCTATCATTAGAAGATGATCAAACTTATACCGAAGCTGGATAAACTTCAGAGGAAGAAATGAAAATGTTGAGTACACTCGCCTTCTTGTTAAGATGGCATGACAAAGTTATAATTCGTCCTATTTCCAGATTTTCTCATTTTATTGATATAAAAAGGGCTAATAGGATTAAGGAGCTTGCCAGTGAAGCACTGGTTAGGGAACGCATTCGTTTTATATGTAGACGGATGGACATTATTTCCAAAGGCTTATTTTACTTACATTTGCACCTCTCATTGCAATTTTCAAGAGATTTGTGGTTGATGGTTCCACCTGGACAGTGTCGGATTGGTCACGCAAGAGCACCGCAGCCAGACTGCTTCTTTGTCATCCAACAGCATCAGAAAGGGGTAAACGTCGATGTACTGTGATTAATGTTTCTAATAAAGAGTTGGTTAGGCCCAAAGTGGTGTCACTGGAGAAAGGTTTAAATTTTGCTCACATTTCAAGGACACTTCCTGTTACAGAATTATTCCGCTCTGTAGAACAAACAGTATACAACCTCCATGAGGATCGGGTGGAAGAAATAACGCAAGAAGCATTTCCTTCTGTAGAGAGGGCAGCTTTTTGTTCCCATAGGAATGATGATGAAGTAGTACTTTTAGTAACTAACAAAGGGAACGTCACGACTGTTATGACATGAGTGATTAGGTCCTAGAAATGGATTCACTGCTCAATGACCCAGTTTACAGAAAACTGTTTAGTGACCCTACAGAAAGGATTAATCACAAGACACTTTCGCTTTGAAGAAGAGCACATTGACGGAAAATTTATACATGAAATCTCATCCTGAGGCTGCCATTCTATCTAGGTTGTATGGTCTGCCTAAAACAGGTAAGTAAAGGGTTGCCTCACACCAAAATGTTAGTAATTTGGGTGCACCCACGTATGACCTGGTGAAGAACTTAACATCTGTTCTTAACCTATTTGTTAGCAAATGTCAAAACCATATTTCCAGTTTGGTATATTTAATTCGGTTGTTGAAATCTTTGAGGTTCGGTCGTTCAGAATTACTAGTGAGTTTTGATGTGGTATCTCTATTTACTCGAATCCTCTTGGAACAATGCTTGAGTTTGATTAGTGTAAAGCTGAATGAAGTATTGGCGAAGCTTTGTCATCATGTGCTGACATCCACGTGTTTTCCATTTAACACCAACAATTTTGATCAGACTGACGGAGTGGCTATGAATTTTATCGACCATAGTCGCCAATTTATTCACGGAGGATTTCAGGAATAGAGCATTGGGGACTTCAGCTTTGCAATCTACATACTTTTGGAGGGTACATAGATGATACCTTTTTTTGTCTAGCCTCATAGACATGACAGTCTCGACAGGTTTTTGGACCACTTGAACTGTCTTCATCTCAACATTACGTTTACCATGGAGGACGAAAGTGATGGGAGAACTCCATTCCTGGATTTAATGGTTTACAAATACATGATGGTACTTTGGGACACAATGTTCATCGAAATCCAACATATGCCAGTTGGTATCTGCATGCTGAGAGTTTCCATACATCACAGGAACGCAGTGGCATCCTTATTAGGACTCTGGTATGCAGAGCATATGCCATTACCAATGCGGACAGTTTAACCCAAAAACTTGCTTGTTGATGGTTGTGTTTAAGGAAAATAGATACTCTGAGAAGGAGATTCATTGGGCTACGGAGCTTGGAGCAACCCTGGAAGTACATGAAGAGGATTTCAAGAATTTCAAGAATTTTATTCACCATAGATCATTTTACAATGATATTGGCTTCGTCATACAAGATGTACTAGTACATACAGAATAACAAAATAAACTTCTGTCAATACATTATAAATACATTTGAAGCATGGCAGTGTACCAAATTACAAAGGATAGCCTTTAAAAGCTAACGCAACAAGCTATCTTATAATCTAATATAATAAGGTATTTTATTGTTTATAGTATAAACTTTGTAATTACACACGATTAACCACAGCACAAAATAATATGTTTAACTGCAGACAACTTTTAAATGCTTATATTCTCCTCAGGCATCTCAAAGAATTCTTTAATGTCATAGAATGGATGATCTGACAGCCAGCTGTACCACTTAATTTTAAAAGAATTTGTATCCATAGACTGAACATGAATTGGCAGTTTATTGAACATTTTGAGTGGGTTAACTTTGTGGGAATTTCCTGTTCTCGCTAATCTGTGGCGCGGTATGTCTAAATTACCGTTCGCCCTGGTGTTGTGTTCGTGTATTTCCTTTCTGGCAATAAATTCTGAAATATTATTTTTAATATAGAGTACAGACACATAGATGTATAAATTTATAATTGTAAGTATTCTGAGTCTGGAGAAAAGAGGACGACTGTGCTCCCTATGACCTCTTTTACATATTATACGTATGACTTTTTTTTGTAATTTCAATACGTTCTTGATGTGAGGGGAGTGCCCCCATATAATCAGACCATATGAAATATGTGACTGGAATAGCCCAAAGTAGGTCACCCTGAGGTACTCCAAGCTCACTACCTCCCTTAGTTTCAGGAGAACGTAAGCCACCCGAGATATTTTTTCACATACATGATTGACATGTTCCTCCCAATATAGTTTTGAGTCAATGTGAATACCTAAGAGTTTTACCGACTTATTGCCTACTTCATTTGATGTTCCCATTAGAAGTTGTTGTGTTTTGTCAGGGTTGCATAGGAGCTTATTGGCTGCAAACCAGTCCAGGGCCTTATCTAGTGTTTCTTTTGTTAGGTTATTCATATCTGAAATGTTCTGATGTGTGGTAAGTAGTGTTGTATCGTCAGCATAACACACAACAGGGTGAGCTATATTTTTAGGTAAATCATTAATAGCGACAATGAAGAAGAAGGGTCCAAGGATAGACCCTTGTGGTACACCTGTGCTGATTTCCATGATGGAAGAATTTAAATTTCTGACTGAAACGAATTGTTTTCGGTTACTTAAATAAGAATTTATCACATATAAAGTGCTCCCTCTCACCCCATAAAACTCTAGTTTCCCCAGTAGTATGTCAACAGGAATGCAATCGAAAGCTTTGCTTAGGTCACATAATACCAGTGATACCATGTTATTATTTTCAAAAGCTGTTA
The DNA here is from genome assembly GCF_023898315.1 of Schistocerca nitens. Classification (NCBI taxonomy): domain Eukaryota; kingdom Metazoa; phylum Arthropoda; class Insecta; order Orthoptera; family Acrididae; genus Schistocerca; species Schistocerca nitens. Next base: position 825,891,024 of record NC_064614.1, read on the forward strand.
AGGTTTGGTCAATGATTTCCAAGATGGCCCCTCTTGTGTTCTTCCCCTTTCGAAAGCCAAACTGATTGTTACATAGGATATTGTGTTTTTCAAAGAAGTTGCTTATTTGTGTGTGTATCAGCGCCTCAAATACCTTTGAGAATATTGGAACAATGGAGACTGGTCTGTAGCTTTGGGGGAGATGTTTGTCTCCTTTTTTAAAAACTGGGACAACTTTTGATACCTTGAGTGCATCCGGAAAAACTCCAAATTCTACACATTTATTAAAAATATAAGCTAATGGTTTGGCGATTGAGTGTATTGTCTTTTTAATTATGTTATTTGATAACCAATAACAGTCCATACTTTTAGAACCTGAAAATTTGGATACAGCTTTTATAACATCAGCAGGTGTGACAGCCCTCCATTGAAATGCCAGGTTAACAGGCAGTGGTGTTCCAACAAGGTTCATTGCAGATGAATTTGTTGCTTTGATACTGTTACTTATTTCTTTAACTGAGTTTAAAAAGTACTCGTTTAATTCTTCAGGATCAAGCAGAGCTGTTTCTGTGCGATTCGGTGTATTCTCTTGTTTTATTATTTGACAGGCTGCCTTGCATTTATTGGGAGCTCTTTCTATATAGTTCTCCACTTCTTGCTTTTTTGCCAGAAGTAGTTTAGATTTATAGTATTTTTTGCATTTCAGATATGACCTATGAATGTTCACACTCTGTTCTGCCCCTTGGTCAGAGGCTTGTTTATGCATCTGGTACAGCATATGCAAGTTTCCTCTAATTTCTACTAGCTCTTGTGTGAACCAGTTCAGACTTTTCTTTTTCATTTCGTTTGGATATCTAATTTTTTTTACTGGTGAGCAAGAATACCATAAATCTGTGTACTTTTTAAAGAAGTTACCAAAGCTAATTTCAGCTTCCCTTTTTCCAGATTGACAATTATATATAAAGTCCCAATCTGCACTTCCTAATCTATCAACAAACATATTTATGTACTCTTCCTTCTGTCTTCGTACCACTACTACTTTAGATTCTTCAGTTTTAACTGGCTGCCTCTTACAGAGGGTAAGGAGTAGTGCCTCATGATCTGCAAGTCCACTTCCTGCAAGTCTAACTGTAAAATCCTCCCTATGGAAATTCACAATAATATTGTCTATACAGGCATTCTTACGTGTGGCACAGTTATTTGTAGAATAGAGGTCTAATGATCTTAGCATATTCAAAAATGTCCTAGCAACTGGTCTCTGTGTGTTTACCATTTCTATGTTGAAATCACCACATATAGCAATTCTCGTTTTACTCTTCAATATTTTTTTAATTATTAATTCACATTTTTCAATAAACAAATTTACATCATCATCTGGCGACCTATATAGACTAACTACCACTATATTTTCATTCATTAATTTTACACAACTAAACTCCCCATCTAGCTCTGAGGAGTATGTAGATACATCAATTCTGGAAAACATTATTCCTTCTTTGACAAAAATTCCCGCCCCACCGTTCTTTCTCTGTTTTCTACATATCATGTCTCCCACAACATACCCTTGGGATAGAACATATTTACTTGTTCTTGTGTTAACCAGTGCTCAGATACACATATAACATCTACATGCTCAGTGTTACATAAATGTTCTAATTCTAAAATTTTATTTCTAATACAACGTATGTTAACTTGTAGAAAAGTAAGTAGTTTGTCTCTGTCTGTATTCCTCTGAGAGCAATTTGACTTTATATTTGAAGTTGTAGGTTCCGTTAATGTCTTTAATCTTGATGCACTGTGATCATGTATGTTATGATAGTCACATACCTGTTCATCCACTTGATGACTCACTTTGTTAACTGCTTTCGTCTGTGAAACCACTGCTGATTCCACCAAAAATCCTGGTCCCTCGGTTGTGGTTTCTTTTTTCGGGTTGACTGCCGTACTCCACGTGTTGGTATTCTCATCCCTTGAGCTTGATTTGCTGTTCTTCTTTTTGCAAGTAGGTCTCTCTTCTTATATGGTGCCTTCTTTCCTGACACCTTATTTGCTGCTTCTTCAAACTTTTGCACTGTCCTCTTGGGTAAGTTTATTGATTGAGTAATTGTCCTCTCCCCACAAACAGAGTTCACTTTTAAGGATTCTGTTGTTATTTGTGCTGGAGTTGTGTCAATAACAATTCTCACTGATTCTTTATCTGAGACTTCAGTATCCTTCCATTTAAGTTCTATTGCTGTTTGTTTCCACTGATTCATAAATCCTTGTGGCAATTAGTTCTTTACCAGTTGCATTACGGTGTTGTCCATGTGCTTTATAAAGCTCCTTGTTACTAGGAGTATCAATAAAACAAGTGTTATGGAAGCCTATCACTGTTTTTTTTTTTAGTTTTCTGTTTGCAGATTGAATTTCTTGGTTTACACAAGACCATTCAGGCAGGTCATGTTTATGTGGTACACCAACTACAATCACTTTTGTATTTGTATTTTGTAATGCTGACAAGGCTTTATGTAGTGAACGAATTGCCAACTTGGTTTCATTCTTTCCTACATCGTTAGCCCCTGCCCAGATAACTGCAAAATCTTCACTTGTCAACTTATGGAGGTCATTGAATTTTTTTAGTATTACACTAGTGGGAGCACCTGGTATCACCTTCCCTTCAACACCATATTTATTTGAAGCTAAGTTTAAAATGTTTCTTTCACAGTCTCTGCCATGGCTATCTGAGGCAACGAATATTATGGGTCTCCTATTCACCGACTGACTCTCAGGAGCAAAGGTTTGCATTTTCATTGCTGCACCCATAGATTGATTTCCTTTTTGAACTGCGTTCTGTGTTGTGGTATGCACACTGTGTTGTGAATCGTGATTTATGTTGGGTGCATCAAATCTGTAGTTTTTGCACATTTCTATCTTGCCTGATTCTCGCTTCTGTAGTTCGTTTGTTAGCAAACATATAATTGTTTTCGAATACTTAAGTTCCTTTCTTACTATTCTGAGTTCATTCTGTAACTTTTCGCACACACACGGTTTTAATGGGTCTGTTTTGATTTCGTCCATATCGTCACCGTCAGTACGAAAACAATCACTGCATTTCCAGCTTTTCACTCTATTCGTTGAATTTACACACGAGTAATGGAATTTCCTGTTACACTTTACACAACACACGCCTTTTCTTGCTGTTTTGTTACAGGAACACGGTTTATTCCACGCTTCCTCACTTATTTCGTAAATAGAATTCAAATTTTCCGAACTGGTCGCGGCCATTCTGCACTAGTTAGTTTCAAAGCAGAATATGGCCCTGTTCTTTCAACAGATCGCCGTATTTTTAGTTACTCACCGAGAACAATTACTAATCCACATATACACACCATAAAATGTTTAACTTAAGCTCGTTAAACAATCAAAGTAACTTATTTTGTTCACACATTTATCAGTACACACTATACAGCCATTCCAAAGCACATACATCCTTGTTCTGCTCTCTTTGTTCTTATGCTGGGGGCATATAGTTTCATATTGGAAGAATTTTAATTAGTTCTAACATTAAGAGTGTGTTCCATCCACCTTCCAAGCTTAGGGCACTACTCGGCTCTGTCGAAGATGATTTGGGACTTAAGCAGCTTGGCATACATTCAGGCTCAATCTGGGAAGGCTTACTTCAACTGTTCGATTTGCAGAGTTGTTGTAACATCGCTGTCACTCAAGCCTAAGCAGCCTGAAAAATTGGCTATATCAGAGCATTGCTTAAGCTAGTGACACAGTGAGAAATTTGACGAGACTGTGAAAGTTATTATTACTCCCGTTTGTTGGAACAGTATTCATAAAGGGGCCGCTGCAGTTAAGTTGGCATACAATTTGATTAATACAGACTATGGTTTTCCTCTTAGCAGGACGTGGAACCCTGTACAATTCTGCATTAAAATACAATGTTCTTCAGTGCTGCCAGCCCGAGTGTTTGAAAGTAGTCTTTGACTGCAGAACATCATTGGTGCTGTTGTACTACTAAGGACTGCACCATCAGCCCAGTCTTAGAAGGTAGCAACTGTGATGGGCAACACACGTGCCATATGCAGAATGGAGGTCTACATAAGACACCGATTTGCATCCTTATCATCAGTTTTCAGTGGTCACAGCAAAAAAAAAATGGCTCTGAGCACTATGGGACTTAACTGCTGTGGCCATCAGTCCCCTAGAACTTAGAACCACTTAAACCAAACTAACCTAAGGACATCACACACATCCATGCCCGAGGCAGGATTCGAACCTGCGACCGTAGCAGTCGCGCGGTTCCAGACTGTAGCACGTAGAACCACTCGGCCACTCCGGCCGGCGTGGTCACAGCAGCAGCAGCGTTTTCCTGAAGATGGTGGACAAATGAATTGGCAAAATAATCATGTTGATTTCAAAATCTGGCAGCGAACCTGAGGGAATTATCAAGAATTATTTTGCTGGGAAAGCCTTTGAAGCTACAGCTGAACTATTAGTCAGAGGAGTGAGAATAAAAACGCTATTGGGAATTACAATGAGTCAGTACAGAAGAAGCTGTTTTAGAAGTAAACAGTGATGGAGAACTGTTCAATCAAGTGTTCCTTGTGGTACCAAACTCCAGCATAAATATGGTTGTGGACATAGACTTTTGGAGCAAATATGAGACAAATATATACAACATGAAACAAATAAATACCATAAAGAAAAGGTACATGAAATAAATGCTGGAGATGGTAGGAAGAAAGTTAAATTTAAGAGAGCTTTGACTGGGAAGGACTTGGGAGTCAGCTTACATGTGGAAGTGATGACCACACGCAAGCTAACTACCAAGTCCTGGAGACATGGCAAAAAAAGAAGGAATGGGGAAGAATTAAACAGAGATATACGCCATTGTATATAATATATTAAGGATTAGTTACAGTTTGGTTTAAATCATTTTGAACATTATTATGTACATATATTTAGAGGTATGGCTTTGGTAGCAGTGAAGTACTGCATTAGAAAATGCAAGAACATACAAGCAGCAGCTGCTTACAATCAGTGGTAGTAGTTAAATATGAAGCATACAATTTCCTATGGTTAAAGATTTTGGGGGTCATGATGGCATGTATATGTTAGGATAAGTTTTTGGGGGTCAGTTTGTTGTATATATATTATATGCAGTTTAAAAATTTTCGGATGGGTATTTTGCTGGGGAGATTTCATTTAAGAATTTTTGCATGGGTTGACTATATGTATTTTGTGTAACGGTATAATGATAAATTATGAGCTACATATGATAGAGAGAGTAAGCAATAGCTGTAACTACTGTACAGCATCTGAATGTGTTTAATTTGATTAAGTATAGGGGATGGGTGAAATAAGAAAGATGTAAATTTAGCTAGTATTCTTGCAAGATTTTGGCAAATACACTTGCATTTTTTGCATGTGTGGGGCGGCGGGTAAGAAGGGAAATTACGATAGCTGTACATATGATTTGTTTTGTTGTGTCAGCTTCTGGCTGTTAGAATATTGTTAAAGCTGTCTTTCGCCGTTCTCAACACTGGCTCTCTATTTACGTGTTAGCCCCCAGAAAGCGATGTAATAAAACGTGAAGCTTGTAAAAAGAGTTCCTAGTGCCCACTGCACCTGAGAAATCTATTATAGCTGTAGCTTGTAGCTCTGGGGAATCAGGAGATTGTCCGGAATTTATAATCAAACACGATTTTCCAAAATAGTTGAGTATATTCTGAAATTCACTGGTAACATACAAATATCCTTTCAACCTACTAACAGAGCAGTTCAGAGTCTGACGCGCTGATGCAACTATAAATGTCCGAATTAGATGTTGAAATGAATGCTCGCCATAATTTGATGAAAATATTTCATCAAACGCCACGCTAAATAATTGGTAGAATGTCTGTCCCGCGACGGCACGTGAAAATACGACAAAACGCAAACTGAAGCTAGATAATGAAAATCACTTGAAATGATTTCATGGTTACGCGCATCTCGAGTAACTGAATACGGCACCCGAGGCTGATTGTAGCAGTGATACCGGCGCGGCGCGACTGCCGACACAGATGGCGTGTCATTCAGCGTCTGGAGAGAACTGGGGCCTTGCTTCCTCGTGCAGCGCTCTTTTATATAAATCCGCAGTGCGGACGGCTAAGGGAACGCTTGATCAAATCGGCTGTCCCGACTAGCCGCTGTGCTAGTAACGCACCACTTCAAGTCACATAATAAATCATAGCTTCTCTTGCTGATGGCCGATGAAGCTCTTAATTTAACTGTGCATTCAGCACGCAGGTAAGTATTGATAATAAAATTTTGACGTGGCTAAGTTAAGTATTGTGGGCGAGAGAATTAATTTAATTGCACTGCATGCAGCAGATGAGCTCTGAACTGTCCCTTTTGAGACCCGCTATTGCTAGAATTTTATAGGTATTCAAAAGAAACTTCACACATCTTCATAATCATAGCGGACCTCCAACCTATTTAAATCTAAACATCCTAGCCTTAATTACTAACCTACTTAATCTATCTTGCTTCCATCAGTATTGAGACGAAAACCAGAAAATCGTGGATCTCCACTAAAATCTTAATCTGTGAAATCCAAAGTACAGTTTTTATTAAATCATTATGAAAGATGAATCTAAAAATAAATTTTGAAGTCTCTAGCTCTTTTCTGTTGCGCCAATTATTTTTGCAGAAAAACGTCCAAATTACGGAAATGGCTTAAGTTATCGAACTGATATTTAACACACATTAATTTATCATTATTTCTGACATGATAGAACAGTTTTAGGTCATTTGCTTGATTTTTAAGGTATTGCGCAACATTGATGACGTCAGAGCTAGTTACAGCAGACTGGCTGGCACACAATGGAAACTGATTTGAATTTACTACAGCGTGAGTAGGCTGCTTCCCTACACATGGATAGCGATTTTTGCTTTGGTCATACACCAAACATCGTTTGGTGAGTGGGGTTTCAACTGTTAACTGAGAAAATATCAGGTGACTATGAAAAATGAAATTAAAATGGTCACATTAAACAACGTTTCTAGCCTGGAATGTAAACATGGTATGCAATTAACCAATGTTACGCTCTAGTGTGGAAATTAAAATGTGTCTTTCAATGGTTTGTAACTATTTCTCTTCTGCACATTCTTACTAACGTTTGCACAAAGTTTCATTGTAAAACAATCACTCGTTTTTCATTAGGGCCCTCTCAAGTAGCAAAAGTTAATTATAACCACTCTATATTGTAATGCATTTGACTGCAGCCACTTAGGCAAGTCGCCGCGAGCGGCTATGGAGGAGGAAGGGGCCAGACTCCATGGGGCCTAGCTCCCAAGAAGAGGGACACTGCAGTCATTCAGCAAGCACACAGCGGGAAGCCGGGCCTATGTCCTTGCCTCGCTCAATGAGGGACACGATGTGCAGGGCCCGTCCGACAATGAGAAGTTTGCCGAGAGCTGATGGACACCTGCAGACATTAGGACGGAACACCAAGAATGTAAGTGCAAAAGCACTTCTGGCTCGGTGGTAGTCATTTTATCTGCCTTATAACAGGTATATGCTGACAATTCCAGCACCCCGTGGGCATAGGGAGGAATGTGCAAAAAGCGGTGGAATCGGCGCAGGGAGGCGTGTGAAAGAAGCCAGGATTTTTAAGAAGATGTTTTCCTCGACAGTGAGGACATTCCTTATAAATTACGGACGCCGGCAGATTTTGAGACAGAGCCCAAACATGAGTCTGTCCGGGCCTCACGCAGAGAGAGTGGTTATAAAGAAGTGTTGTTTAGCTGCTCTCCCAACAGCCTTGGAATGCAGGAAAACATCTTAAGAGTGTGAAACCGTGGGAAATATGCCGATTCACGAGCCACACGCCAGCCCACGCCAGATATAAAATTTCCACCCAGAACGGAGAGGCGTGGCGATGAAACGGCGATCTGTCATTCGGCTGCATTGGAAATTTCGTCCGCCAATGACAACGGTGAAAGGAAGAATATTTCGAAGAGGAGTTGGGCTGAGAGAGGGAGGAGAAGAGAGAAAGACGGAGTCGTGGCGATACGTCGGAAGCGGGACGACATGGGCGCTTTTCCACCCAGCATGAGCACCCGTCTTCTGACACCGAGGCAGCACAGCTTCGGCCACGCAACCGACATAGGGCAGACAACGCGGAGATCGTACCTGGCCCCTCCGCAACGCCGCGATTGCTGATGAGGGGAGCCGACACGCGCTCTGAGGCGACGCGCCGTACCGACGCAGCGCCTGCCGCCGACAGCAGTATACAACGAAAGACAACGAAGAATGGTGAGGCTATTCGTTGTCTCCTCCTTCGTCTTAATAACTGAGTCGTGTCCACGCCCAGTCAAATCGGCCCTGAGATTTATAATTTTGTTTTTGTTTTTGTGTAAACAGCACGAAAATAAACACATTTCTTTCATGTTTTGATCAATAAGCAACCTTTTATATTCATACATGAACCCGTTAATTTTGTACCCTTTGTGTCTGATTTAATTTATTTCTCGAGTTCACTACATTTTTGGCGCCTAGCGCCCAACGACCTCATTGGAAATGTTCACAGTATCTAATGTCACAAAATAATTTCTCGAGTTCACTACTATATTTAACCAGAGAAAAGCCAAGAACAACAACTGAAAACTGAGAAAATTTACATACATATTAATATATGCTTGTTTAACATGAAATTTATAGTTCTGAAGTATGTTGTGGTAGACTGTTTTTGATCTCACTGAGCAACAGTCATAAGTTTTAAATGAACACACCGCCGTTTGACTGTACTGTTGTTTATTTAATTACCAAATCAAGCTTGATGCCCTGCAATATATATTAATGACATAAACTCATTCAACGAAAATGGCATAAAAGGTCAAAGCCTGGGTCGTAATTAAATAAACAGCAGTACAGTCAAATGACCATGTCTTCATTTAAAAATATGTTGTGGTAGCTGGAAGCGTGTGCGTTCGACTCACGTCGAAGCGAGGGTTTAGGGGCAGCTATTTTCGTTGAGCATTTTGTTCACATTTGTGGAGCAGTCGGTTTCGAGAGATGGCAGAGGCAATAGGTGTAAGCTGGATTAGGTCACATTTTAAATATGTGGAAATTTTTCAGTGTTGAATCATGGGCTTGTAATATTTTCAAGTATCCCTAGCAAATACTCTGAAATATTTTCGCTTGTGGACTTCGAATATTTCGTGTTAGCCAAATTAATCTTAACTCAAAGACTTTACTGTGGATATTTTCGTGTGACGCGCACTCGCAATTTATCTAGTTTCCAGTTGTGGAGCTTTAACTTTGAACTTGAGCTTAACAAATTTTGATTAATTTTCCGAGTTTTGGGTGTCTACAGGATACATAATATGACGGTTTGTTCTAAGCCTTCACTCAGACATTCATTAATTCAAGAATCAACAATTATTAACCTCTGATAAGTGTTACATTGAGCTGAATAAACTCAGTTTTATTAGATCTTAGAAAGACTGGGAGTAGTGAACGTAATTGTTCCAGTAAATTCCTAACTGCAAACATTTTGAACTTTGTCTAACGGTTTAAATGCTGTGACAACGAAAAAGAAAATGAACCGCACATTTTCCCAGCACAACAATCTTTTCTCAATGGTAGTTTCAACAGAAAAACTGTAAATTCCTGTTTAAAAAAATACATAACCTATGTCCATCTGCATTTTTATTACAGAATTGTGTATAAATTTAAAGTAAATCGGCAAGAACGTTTTAAAATTTCTGTTAGCAGTGTCTCCTCTTTACATATTATATGTATATTTATATACCATTGGTCTTAAAAACATGTAACCTCTGAATGTTTATTTGTTAGATTATCATGTAAATATATGAAGTAAATCAATCTAGAGCTTTTGCAGATTTTTTTGTATGACGATGCAAACGTTTATTACAATATCGTTTAAAAATTTCAAATACATCGATCAATAACTTTACGAGATTTTGGCTAACAACATTCTCTTTCATATGTTATAAATATATTTATGTAGTATACATATTTAAAAGATGTATGGCCTATGTCAGTCCAAATACTTATTAGAGTATAACTTAAAATCTGAAGAAAATCAGTCAACAACTGTTCAAGATTTCACTAACAATCTTTCCTGTTTGTATATTGGTAGCAAACGTGGCAATAGTTCACACTTACTAAATATGTATGGGAATTCGATATACGCCTTAATCTCCACCGTCCACCTGCAGCTCCCACGCTCTCTCTGTCCATCTTCTCCACCTCCTCCATTCTCTATCCATCTTCTCTTAGTGCCTCTCTCTGCTCATCTCCTCCTTCCTGCCCTCTCTTTCCATAACCTCTTCCCCCTCTCTGTCTATCTCCTCCTTCACACCCTCTATGTCCATTTCTTCCCCCTCTCTCTATCCATCTGCTCTTTCCCAGTCTCTCCTACCGTAGCCTTGTATTATTACTACAAAATGAAGCCTTACTTGGCAATTTAAGTCGCTTAAGATGAATGGGTAAATCACTTGGCATTATTGGTATACTGGGTATGAGACTGATTTTTACAGCTCCTGGATCTTTGAGGTTGGTAGCTTCAGTGACTATATTTTGAATAGGTTTAAACTGCGAATGGATAGTAGTACAAAGTTTTGGACAATTCAGATTTCATGTTAGTATTCTAATCTTAAGCCAAAGAGCCACAAATAGAATTTTCCTATTTTTTGTGTTGAAACCAACTGTGAGGAAGAAAATAATACAGCACATTGTTATGTATATAATTTTTGTATTAAATTATTAATAATGAGAATTTTCCTGTTTTTTTGTGTTTAAACCAACTGTGAGGAAGAAAATAAAGCAGCACATTGTTATGATATAATTTTTGTATTAAATTATTAATAATGAGAAAAAGTATCTGTCGAAGCAATTTGTCTACTGGTTTAAAAGCTGTGATGAGGTAGTTAAAACTGACTGCTAGGAAGGAAACGAAACTGCACATTTTCATAGCATAGCACTTTTTCCTCGCACTTGGTTTAATAGAAAAAACTGTACATTGTTGTTTAAAAAGTCATAGAGCCTATGTCCGGCTGAATGTCTATTAGAGTATCGTGTTGAACATATGACGTAAATCGGTCAATAACTTTTCGAAATTTTTGCTAACAACTCTTCCTGATATCTTCTGTTGTGTACAAGTTCGTAGAGGTTTTGTTTAGTATGTTGGATTTTCGGTTGCAACGTTTTTATTTATCAATTATCATTTTTATGGTAGTTTACTGTTGCTATTTGAGTTTACGTATTATCAGTTTGTCATTTGGAAATAGTGAGTGGAGCTATGGACGCTATAATATGGACTCCCAAATTGGAAAATCGGGAAGGATCTTTTTGATACTAGTGACTCTCCAAGTTCTGGAAGACTTTCGGGGTTTGATGAAGATCAATTCACAATGATCCATGTCACTCGAGAACTGGCAAATGTGATGAGCCGTGATCATCCCACCAACATGCGACATTTGCATGCAAACGGGAAAGTTCAAAAATTGGATGTGAAGTTGTCGCATGCTCTAAACCAAAATTACAAAAGTCAGCAATTGGCCATATGTGTATCTCTTTGCTCGTCATCAAATGATTCGTGAACAACGCCGACCATTCATAACCTGTATCGTTATTGGTGATGAGAAACGGTGCTTTTATGCTGACATAAGGAAAAGAGTGGAATGGCTGAATGCAAACAAAGCAGCAGCTTCCCGTACCAAGCCTTGTGTGCATCCACAAAATATAAAGTTATGCACCTGGTAGAAGAGCGACGGTGTGGTGTACTACAAATTACTTCCCTGAGGTGCGACCATGTCTGCTGACGTTTATCGGCAACAACTGAGACGTCTTAAAAAAGCAATCCAAGAACAATGACCAGGAAGACTGTATGAAGTGATGCTACTTCACGGTAATTGCCGCCCGCATTGTGATGTTAAATTCCAGCTAATTTGTATCTCACGTTAGAGTGAACCACTTGATGTTGAAGTGCGGTCTACAACTCCCTCCACCGACTTTTGAGTCTCACTTTTAGAGTGCAGCGTAATTTCAAGTACTTTTTTGTCTTGACTTTTGAGTCTCATTTTTTGCACGTGGCTTAGATTCGAGTGCAACTTAGATTCAGGTAAATACAGTACTTTCTTTATCAAATTACTAAAACTTGGTCATATGTGTTACACACTTACTAATGCCAAAATTTCCATACTCTTAACGGATGGACCACATTAAGTCGTCCCCAGAACACTGTAGTATGCATAGCTTCCAATATTCTTAAGTACATTCACTCACTAAATAAGATTCCGTCTATAATTGCCCGTAAATTCTGACATCTGTTCAGACTGCTGATACTTACTTTTAAAAGAATCATCTTCGTTATCCATTGTCGTATGTGCAACAGTAGGCTACTTATCTCATCATTAGTACAGCTTGCACTTAAGAAATTAATGGAAAAAGTTACCAGCCGGCCGAAGTGGCCGTGCGGTTAAAGGCGCTGCAGTCTGGAACCGCAAGACCGCTACGGTCGCAGGTTCTAATCCTGCCTCGGGCATGGATGTTTGTGATGTCCTTAGGTTAGTTAGGTTTAACTAGTTCTAAGTTCTAGGGGACTAATGACCTCAGCAGTTGAATCCCATAGTGCTCAGAGCCATTTGAACCATTTGAAAAAGTTACCCCAGGTTCCTTAGTTCTTTCCACTTTGCACGTACCTAAATGCAGCCATGTTAATGCATCACAAACTTGGTTTTTAGAACCATTTATATTTTTTATCTGTATCTGGAACTGTTGAAGGAAAAGTAACTAACTCGTTAAACAATTCCATTAAGGAATAAATGATCGGTAATCGGATTATAGGAATCATGAAAAGTGTCGACATACGCAAGATCAAATAGTAAAAAAAAAAACATGGTAGTCACTGTGCATTATATCACTAAATCTGTGCATATCAGTTATGAGGAAGTGCGCCAGGCACACGAAAAGAACGGTACATTTAGAGCGCTGATATCATTTTCTGAATACTTTCTGGTAGGGGTAGGAAGCGGGCCTTTCTGGGATTGTTTTCTAAAAATTTGCAAAATGGAGATGCATACCATGTTTCAAGAATTGTTCCTTCTTTGCTATTGTTATCGGTAACAAATGGATGCGATGCGAGTGAGTTGCAGCGAAACAATCGATATATACAGGACCAAATTCGAGATATAACGTACGCAGAGGGGTACACTCAGAAACTCCATAATATTTTATTAAAAAAACAACATACATTAATGAATTTTTTTGAACAGCATTAACTTTTAATTAATACTATTGGACCAAACCATCTTTTACAATTTATTTTACATTTTTCTACCACTGTTAACACAAATGTTCAGCAGTAAGAATATGTCTTCGATCACTCAAAGCATTTTTATAAGCAGAAAAGGACCATTCTACATCAACTGAAGTAAGTGGCGGTATTTGAATTCAGGTGCTATGTTGGCACTTATTGTTTCTGGTAAAAGTTCACCCATCCCATTAATAAAACTATCAATTTGGCACACAGGTTCCAAGCCTGGGTTATTGTTTAAAATGTTTTCAAACTTTTCTTGGTATACCTCCAGCAATGAGGAGTTCACTAGAATAATTTTATTTATTAACTGAATAGATTCATTCATGAACATCACCAAAAGCAAAACAAGTATAATGGAATGTAGTCGAGTTAAGTCGGGAGATGCTAAGGGTTTTAGATTAGGAAATGAGACACTTAAAGTAGTAAAGGAGTGTTGCTATTTGGGGAGCAAAATAACTGATGATGGTCGAAGTAGAGAGGATATAAAATGTAGACTGGCAATGAAAGCGTTTCTGAAGAAGAGAAATTTGTTAACATCGAGTATAGATTTAAGTGTAAGGAAGTCATTTCTGAAAGTATTTGTATGGAGTGTAGCCATGTATGGAAGTGAAACATGGACGATAAATAGTTTGGACAAGAAGAGAATAGAAGCTTTCGAAATGCGGTGCTACAGAAGAATGCTGAAGATTAGATGTGTAGATCACATAACTAATGAGGAGGTATTGAATAGGATTGGGGAGAAGAGAAGTTTGTGGCACAACTTGACAAAAAGAAGGGATCGGTTGGTAGGACATGTTCTGAGGCATCAAGGGATCACCAATTTAGTATTGGAGGGCAGCGTGGAGGGTAAAAATCGTAGAGGGAGACCAAGAGATGAATACACCAAGCAGTTTCGGAAGGATGTAGGTTGCAGTAGGTACTGGGAGATGAAGAAGCTTGCACAGGATAGAGTAGCATGGAGAGCTGCATCAAACCAGTCTCAGGACTGAAGACCACAACAGATTCATTCAACGCCAGATCTTGAGCTTCAAACTTTTTAATACTTGCAGGTATGTGGGAAAAATGAATGCTAATCACAGCAATGTCTATTTTAATACTGGAATCATTAAAAGCTTCCTTGTGCTGGCAAACTGCCACAGCCTCTGCACTACCAAAATCGTTTACTAACCCTCTAATGGCCACTAAATGTTCATTGTAAAACAACACAGCTTCGACCCACTGGTTCAGGAGGTAAAGGCACGTTTGGTAGTTTTTCTTTGTAGGTCTTGATGTGAGCAGGAGCGTCTAGAAACATTTTATTTGTGTTTGAAATCAGTTTATTCACATTCACAAATGTGGAACGTACTTCTTCAGCAAGGCAATGTACTCCATGAGCAAAGCACGTCACATGAATCCGATTATGATAAAATACTCAGAGGGCTTTTCCTGCATTGATCATATAGGGATAAACACAAACACCCTTTCATATGGAGAAGATTCTGGAAATATTTTTCTAGTACCCACATTCACAAATCTGGCGATCATAGAATGTTTTACTTTCTCAGGTTCTTTGCAGGCCGCTAAATAGGAAGATGAAGGGTCATATTTTAATGCACCAACAATTAAATTTGCAATGTAACTGCCACAAGTGTCTGTAGGTTCATCAACTGATACCCAGATAACCCTGTCCTTGAGTTCATTGCGTATTTCTTCCACAACATTGTCAGTATGTAATTATCACACAATGTTGATTCATCTGGTATCTTTTGATTTAAGCAGTATTTGTGCAGGAAGCCTTTGAGGATAGGGTTTGAGAGTTTGTGAAGAGGAGTATTGCTTGCAGTGAATGCTTCACATGGATCCATGTTGAACCGACTTTTTTCGTTACCTTTGAACAAATCCCTGCTACTGCAACTTGCTGTTGTCAGAAGTTGTTGTCATGGGCCTTTCTTCTGCATTCCTGGGACATGAAGACTTACCTTTGACATGCTGGTCTATTTGAAACTTTTTTTTTTTTTTGCATGAATCGTTATTGTCACAAACTCGACATTATAAAACAATTGCGTCATATGTAAATGTTCCAGGATGGTCAGCAATCTTTTTTCGGACTGCAACACACTACATCGTAAACATGTTCAACTAAGTACAAGTAAATAGAAAGTTACACTGTGTTAGAGTCAACACCGGTGAATAAGTTATAGTGAGTAAAACACATTTAGTGCCAGTAACTATATTTGCACTTCCAGGTAAAATACATTAAACGCAACAACCAAGAACATTTAATGACACATGTAAAAACCAGAGTGTACAATAGCACCAGAGAGGTCTGTTACGTTCCACATGATTCACTTTGCCGTCGTTTCACACGAAATATATTTTTCCCCCAATTCCAACACCCCCTTTGAACATATATTTTGTGGCTTGCCTTCGCAAAATAAACCAAATAGTTCCGCAATATTTTCAAACTTCTCTTTGTCCAATGGTTTTGTCAGGTCAGCCAACGTGTCTTCTGTGTGCAGGTATTCCACAGCGATGTTCTGTCGCTCTACGTAGTCCCGAATAAAATGGTGCCTTATATCAATATGTTTTGTTCTAGTACTAGTGACACCACTTTTAGCTAGGTTAATGGCTCCTTTATTGTCACAGGAGATCGTTATGGGTTCCACTATTAAATAGGGTTCTATTTCACATATTAATGTTCTTAACCACAATGCTCCCTGTGTGGTGTAAGACAGCGCCATATACTCAGCCTCTGCGGTACTCAATGCAACAGTTTTTTGCTTTTGACAGGACCGTGAAACGAGGCCTCCCATTAATTAAAACCAGCAGCCAGTGATGGATTGCCTATCTCCCAATTAACTCCCCCAGTCTGCATCGCTGTAGCCTTCTGGTTTGGCATTACCTTCTCTATGGTATCTTAATTCATTGTTTGAAGTTCCTCTTAGGTATCGGAATATCGTTTTCACAGATTTCCAGTGCTTTTCCTTTGGATCTCTGCAATATCTGCTCACTGCATTAGTGGCATAAGCAGTGTCGGGTCGTGACATTTTTAAGTCACATGTAACAGACTCCCTTCTGATTCTAAATATGGAACATTCATAATCACATTCCATATCTGTCGCATTTATATTTATCTTCACTCCTACTTCCATTGGAGTAGTTATGGGTTTACAATCACTCATGCCAAATTTCTTTAAGATTTTTTTCTGTATTTGATGATTGATTTACTATCAATTTTTGTCTTTCTTAATCCTTAGTAATCTGCATACCTAAATCATGCACCTTAAACTTGGTTTACAGCTGTTTCTTAAAAATTCTCATTTGACTTTCGTTTTCAGACAGGATAAAGAAGTTGTCCACCCATATTGCCATTATTATTATTATCATCCCTTCTCTTTCACTTTCATGCTATATACTGGGGTCAGCCTTCGATTGCTTCATATTCATATTTATTAGTTTTATTTAGACATCGATTCCAGCAAGTCCATAAATACTTATTTGCAAACGCCAAATCTTTTCCCTTCCTGATCTGGTTTTCATAGCATTTTGGTACGTAATATTCACACTCATCTTCATATTCATTCGTAGATGTGTGTAGTCTTGAATCTGCTCCAGTTTGATAATGATCAAAAACTGGACAAATGTTCATAGGCCTTCTTTGGTTTATTTTCACTTGTAGAATCACCTCACAATATTACGTGACATTCCTCCTGAAGCACCACATGTATAAAAGGCTGTGTTCTGACAAACTGACTCCTCATCACCCAGCCCAAACTGCTAAGGACAGTAACTTGAAATTTGGAGAGGGTGTTGATCTTATACCGTAGTCATTAGTTAAAAATGGATTTCCAAATTTCTGCCCCTAAGGGTAATTTTGAAGCTAAACTTAGGAAAATTGGTATTTGGTCTCTTGGTAAGAAATATGTATTTCAATGTTTCTGGAAACTTAACATGCACGTGGGGGAATTAGCAAGTGATTTTTTCAAAAATAAATCACTATTAAAGAACTACTAAAATATTCTTAAAGCTACTTGGTATTTGACTTCTCAGTTAGAATTGAAAAAATAAGTGTTTCAGTGTTCTTGGTATTCAGCACCTGTTTGTTGTTTCCGTCATCAGTCTTCTGACTGGTTTGATGCAGCCCACCACGAATTCCTCTCCTGTGCAAACCTCTTCATCTCAGAGTAGCACTTGCAACCCATGTCCTCAATTATTTGCTAGATGTATTCCAGTCTCGGTCTTCCTCTATAGTTTTTGCTCTCTACAGCTCCCTCTAGTACCATGGACGTCATTCCCCCATGTCTTAACAGATGTCCCATCATCCTGTCCCTTCTCCTTATCAGTGTTTTCCACATATTCCTTTCCTCTCCAATTCTGCACAGAACCTCCTCATTCCTTACCTTATCAATCCTCCTAATTTTCAACATTCATCTGTAGCACCGCATCTCAGATGCTTTGATTCTCTTCTGTTCCGGTTTACCTACAGTCCATGTTTCAGTACCATACAATGCTCTACTCCAGATGTACATTCTCCCATTGCTATCCTGTTTCTGATGCCCTCCTTACTCCATTCGGCATTGGTTATTTTACTGCCTAGGTAGCAGAATTCCTTAACTTCATCTACCTCATGACCATCAATTGTGATGTTAAGTTTCTCTCTGTTCTCATTTCTGCTACTTCTCATTACTTTCATCTTTCTTCTATTTACTCTCAATCTATATTCTGTACCCATTAGATTGTTGATTTCATTCAGCAGATCATGTAATTCTTCTTCACTTTCACTCAGGATAGCAATGTCATCAGCAAATTGTATCATTGATTTCCTATCACCTTGAATTTTAATTCCACTCCTAAACCTTCATTTTACTTCTACCATTGCTTCTTTGATGTACAGATTGAACAGTAAGACTACATCCCTGTTGTACACCCTTTTTAATCCGAGCACTTCTCGTTCATGGCTGTCCACTCTTATTATTCCATCTTGGCTCTTGTACATATTTTATATTACCTGTCTGTCCCTATAGCTTACCCCTATTTTTCTCAGAATTCCGAACATCTTGTACGATTTTATATTGTCTAACTTTTTCCATGTCAACAAATTGTATGAACGTGTCTTGATTTTTCTTTAGTCTAGCTTCCATTATCAACTGCAATGTCAGAATTGCCTCTCTCATGCCTTTACCTTTTCTGAAGCCAAAATGATCATCTAGCACCTGTTTTCTTACCCAATCTTCTGTATATTATTCTTGTCAGCAACGTCGATGCACGAGTTGTTAAGCTGATTGTGTGATAATTCTCCCACTTGTGAGCTCTCGCAGTCTTTAGAATTGCGTGGGTGATTTTTTTCCCCCCAGAAGTTAGATGGTACGTCGCCAGACTCATACAATCTACACACCGATGTGATTAG
This sequence comes from Schistocerca nitens, assembly GCF_023898315.1. Taxonomy (NCBI): domain Eukaryota; kingdom Metazoa; phylum Arthropoda; class Insecta; order Orthoptera; family Acrididae; genus Schistocerca; species Schistocerca nitens. The sequence continues at coordinate 825,909,705 of NC_064614.1, forward strand.
CCATTTTGTTGTCGCTTCCCCTAATGATGGTAGAAATTCTGATGGAATATCGATCCCTTCTCCCTCATTTGATTTTAAGTCCTCCAAAGCTCTTTTAAATTCTGTTTAGATTAGATTAGATTCAGTTCCATAGACCCAAAAAATGAGTTGACTCTCGTGGATGTGGAACATGTCAGAAAGTATAACATAAAACATTTGAATATAATACTTACTACCCTGATCACTTGTCGGTAGATAGTCGAAATACGTTAAAACAATGCAGTAAACTGGAGCAGCTAATATTTACAGAATTAACACACTGTCAGAATGAAACACTGTTATGCACTATTAACAAATTTATTCTAATACTGGAGCCCCTACCTCTCCTAAATTGACTCCTGTTTCTTCTTCTATCACATCAGACAAATCTTCCCCCTTATAAATGCTTTCAATGTATTCTTTCCACCTACCCATTCTCTCCTCTGCATTTAACAGTGGAATTCCCATTGCACTTAGAGGTGTACAAATTCCCCTTGCAGCCTGCTTGCCCCTAGCTCCTCTGCAACCATTCATGCAGGTCAACATGCCGCGACATCAACACAAGAGTGCGCGTGTACTGAGGCATAGTGGGTAATGCGGCCCACTTGGGCTCCCGCAAGCACGGGCTACCTGGGTTCCCGCAGGCCTGCCAAGCTTCACGGGACCCGCTCAGCTTGCTGCGCCTGACAGGTTGCGCTGTCAAGCTACCGTGACTAGAGTAGCCAGGTAGTTAGCCCTCAGTTCATTTATCGCAACGGTGGGGGCAGCACAATGAATAGGTCGAACTTTAGTGAGATTGAAAAAAAAAATTGACAACTGGCGAATACATGCTGGTAACGAAACAGAGCACAAGTGCCGCATGGGAAACGTTTTCGTGTGTTTATGAGGCCGCTTCAAATAAATCGGTAGCTGTGTCTCAATGCAAACTATGTAAAAAGCTCTTAAGTTCTTATTCGGGAACCTCGAGTATGTTACGACAAGTGTGCAAATTTGACAAGCAGTTCCCTCACTCCGTAAATATCTTGAAAGAGGACAAATATTTAGTGGCCGAAAAGTGCGTCGAAATGTGTGCTAAGGACCTGAGACCATTTAGCAAAATGGCTCTGAGCACTATGCAACTGAACTTCTGAGGTCATCAGTCGCCTAGAACTTAGAACTAATTAAACCTAACTAACCTAAGGACATCTCGCACATCCATGCCCGAGGCAGGATTGAAACCTGCGACCGTAGCGGTAGCTTGGCTCCAGACTGTAGCGCCTTGAACCGCTCGGCCACTCCGGCCGGCAGCCCATTTAGCAGTATAGAGGGAGATGGATTTCTTAATTTAGGGCAGACACTGATCGACATAGGTAAAAAATATGGCTCAGTTGATATTAAAAATATTATGCTTTCCCGAGTGACAGTAGCTAGGAAAGTTCAAACCTTAGCTGATAAAGTGCGCAGCAAAATGCTCCCAGATATAGTGCATGCGATTCGTTCTGGTATATGTGCCAGTACAATTATCTATGGACAGACAATTACAAAAGGGTGCGTTAAATGTCCGTGACAATGCATTACATAAATTCATACTGGCGTTTGAATAAATAGGTACTGATGTGCTCTGCGTTTCTTGACTGCCCAGAAACTGGCTCGAATATTCGAAACGCAAGCCAGGTGCCACTACAAAGACCTGGCTGGTTTACCTTTCGCAACACAATGATTGCCGATCCGACTTAATTGCAGATTGGGAGGCGGTAATCCGGGCAAACATATTCCGTAGGATAGTTGACTACATCATCTTGGTTAGTAACGGAATAAACCGGGGAAGCCTAACAGACACATCATTGTGGTCCAAAACCACTCGGAAGTGACGTCAAAATGACGTAAAGCAAACGCGCTGCACGTCGAGTATCGAGATCCGTGGTCGAGTCGAGTTACGTGAAAGTTTTCGGACCCGGGACCACACTGGAGTGCAGTGATGGGCTAAACTGCGATTTTCCGATATCAGTGATTTCTGTGAATGCTACTTTTCAGTATCTGCTATTCTTAACTGCGATTTGTCGCAGTTAAGAGTCGCAGTTAAGGAACATAGGTCGTGTATCCCTCCGCCACTGCTATTTCTGCGATTTCTGCTACTTCCGCGATTTCTGCTACTTCTGTGACTTCTGCTACTTCTGCGATTTCTGCTACTTCTGCGATTTCTGCTACTTCTGCGATTTCTGTGACTTCTGCTACTTCTGCGATTTCTGTGACTCCTGCTACTTCTGCGATTTCTGCGACTTACTACTGTATGAAAAAGTTACATCTGTCAACACGGAAAATTGCATCGCAACAAACCTGTCATTGGCAAGTATGTTTTACGTTTTTTCTTCCGTTGGCTTTAACTTTGTATTAAAGAAACAACTGTGAAAATATTAATAGTGTAATTAATATGTAAGTAGCCGTACAGTACCGTAATAGTTCGTATTTAGAAAATGAATTCTAACATATTGTTATGTTCACAGGTACCTGAACTACATTTCAGTCACTCAGTAAAGTGATAACTGAAAATATCATTGTCAACAGATCTGAAGAAATTGCCACTGCATCTTTAGACCGTTTTCGTCAGACGATAGGTTAGTTTCTAAGCGTTTCGATGGACTTAATTACTTCAGTGAGATCGTTCTTGCAAATGTGATATTCATTATAGCAAATATTAGCAATCTACTCTGTCAATTATACTTCTAGTAATTAATGACAGCAAAAATTGTTTAATAATCCTTGTGTTTTTGCAGACACAGTTCTGACTCTGATTACTGGTTGCTGTACGTATCTATCCACATCAAGGCTGTTGGGAGGGACTCGTGAAGATTCAAGACAGCTCTTAGAGGATTTGCAGTTTAAAAGTGAAACAATTGTGAAATAAGTGTGTTAATGATTAAGCTGTGTTTTATCGAAGTTGTTGTGCGATTTTAAAGGAATAATAAATGTCAAATACAGTGAGTGAATAATAAAAATCTCTTTTTCCACATGTTTAAGCCGTCCTATACCCATAATTTTCCGCCACTTACTTATTGGTAAACACTTGTTGGAGAGCGACATGCCCCCCCCCCCCGCCCCCTTTCTCCACAATCTTGGTGTGGCACTGACCTGTAACATATCCCGAAGTCTACAATATGCATTTTGAGGCTGTTGATATGAAAGTGGGGAAGTACAGATCTTCCAGTTAAATCAGGAATAGCTTAAGTGCATTACTTGAAAGTAACACAGGAAAAGCTTACTTATGTAGGTGGTAGTAGTGTCGGCAAAAAGTTTTTGTGTGTGAAGTTGCCATGTAGAACACCAGGTGTAAAACTTTTCTCCCGAGTCTTGAACTGTGTCGTAACAAAAGTGAGGCATTCATATGACTGTTTTCATTTCTCTACACTTATACAGATGTCTGAGTTCTGCTGTGTTAACATTGCAAAGTCCTGTAGGCATGTGGAGTATTAACCAAAACTGTCATATTGGAAGCAGAATCAAACACATTTGTTACGTTACTTGATATTTTCAGGAGAAAACGGCAATGTTGCTTCTTATTAATATAATACATTCAGAGTCACAGCAGTATTTGACCAACCATAACTGATGCTGAATGTGCATGTCGTCATATAATATGAAAGGCTTATTTCAATAGTGGTACAAGTCCATTACCTCCACTTTTCTGTCTATAATGCTTCTGAAATTAGTGATCCAAACAAACATAAATAAAGGTTCATCTCTAGCAAGAAGCCATATGCTTGAATATTTCTGGTATCTCAACTGCAGATTTTTCAGCGCTCATGTAACTTTACGACTCTATATCTCAAAATTAACAAAAATGGACTTGTACCACTATTGAAATAAGCCCTTCATATGCACACACAGCACATCGATCTCGTGAGGCACAAGGCTCTCATAACGAAGTACGTACGTCGGTCAACAGATGACACTAGGAAAAGTATGTTAACTGCGCTTTTTAGTTGCTACTTGCGACTCTTAGTTGCGATTTGTCACAGAAATCACAGTTTGACTCGGTAGCGAATAGCGTAGTATGAACTTTGCTCAACAGATGGCAGTGCTAACTGCGCTTTTTAGTTGCTACTTGCGACTCTTAGTTGCGACTTGTCACGGAAATCGCAGTTAGACTCCATAGCGTACCGCAGAGATGGGCGTAGTACGAACTTTGACCCACAGATGGCACTGTTAACCGCGCTTTTTAGCTGCTACTTGCGACTCTTAGTTGCGACTTGTCACGGAAATCGCAGTTAGACTCCATAGCGTACTGCAGAGATGGACGTAGTACGAACTTCGGCCAACAGATGCCACTGTTAACCGCGCTTTTTAGTTGCTACTTGTGACTCTTAGTTGCGACTTGTCACTGAAATCGCAGAAAGCAGTGCTAAATTCGACCAATAGATGGCTCATGTCTTTGAATGTGAAATACTACTTGCGACTGCTAACTGTGACTGAAATCGCAGTTAGATTTTGTAAAGTTGCTACTGTGATATCTGTGACTTCTCAGTCACTGCGATTTCTAACAGATACGCGATTTCCTGCCCACCACTACTGGAGTGTATGTTAAAACGTCGGTGCGTGTGTGCTGAATCGTCCTGAAACGAGTGTGATCCGCTGATATGTGACCGTAATGTGAAAGAAAGGTGGCTGTTATCGCACGTACACTGTAGCGGAGAAATGGAAATGTATTTATAAATTACGTAGAAGTAAATAAATCGTACGGATTCTCAGCTTATCGGATTTTACCTGTTTCTTGACCATGCTGTGATTGATCTGCTTATTATGTCGAGGACCAAATAGGTAGCATAAAATGTTATACACCTAAATAATAAGTGCAGTATTTCCGTTACACATTCCATAAACCATCATGTATAACCGTTGAGAGAAGCTAAACATTGCCATTGCTTACGAGAAATAGCATTTGTTGTCGAGTACGCAGCTCATACTGGGGGAAAAAACAAACTTAAGAATAGTGTCGTGATAAGGCTATAAATTTTCGTTTCCTGGGATACGTAAGATTCCAGTGCAGTTATAATGAAATATTGGTTTACCAACAGCTGTTACTTGTGTTAAAAAAATATATATGTTTTCTAAATTATGCCTCACGGGAAGTTAATGCCTTTTGTCGTCTTCTCAGTTAATTGTGAAAACGACTTTTCAGAAGAAGCAGGCTTTGTTATACATTTAAGGGGTAGTTGTTTGGCTATACATAGGACAGCTAATCTTTTATATGAATAATAGTTTCTATGATCATACAAATGAATTTTAATCATGCAAAAGCGGCCTTAAAGGATCATGAAAGAAACCTCCAAGGGCAACATAAAATTCTTTAAAAACTACTTGTGTGTTGTGCCATGCAGTGTCACACAAAAACTATATATGATTTAAGAAGAATGGGTAAGTAACTTGACTGTATAAGAAACAAGGCAGTTTGCTATGGGGTGCATAGCTCACTCAGCAAGAAAGAAGAGTAAATGACAGGCTGTGTTACAAAGAGTGTTGTCTTAAACCTTTCACATTATTTCCACTTTCCTGGCAATTTAACTATGCACAATTCATAGCTGAATGAAATATTTCATTTTGTATATGAATCCAGGTCATGTGGACTTTCTTCTCATGTGGCTGTGACTTCAGTTTTGGAAAATTTTACTAAAAATTTACAAACAACAGAACGCTATGAAGCTTTCCATAAAGCATTCTTGTAACCATTCTTACTGTGAGAGCATATAAAAATTAGTTCTGCACCCCTCCAGTATCACAGTACATTTACATTTTGCACCACATAATGCAGAGTAACTGTAGATTTGATTCAGATGTTCAAATACTGAGAGATGTAAGGTATTTATTGTGCTACGCAGTTTTGATTAAGAAATTGTCTCCAGAAAACACTTGTTTTACTAATGCATCTGGTATCCTGTAAATAATGATAAGATAATCTGATACACTACAGTCTGACAAGACGACCAAATTTAAAGAGACTACAGTAACAGCTATGTTACATTAACTGTGATTAGGAAGACAGGCTACTGTTTGCCTTACAGATAACACTGAAAGAAAATCATTTCTGCTGCCATCTGTAAATTAAGTAGCAGTCTGACTTCCTATTGAGATAAAGCCATGTGTTATTTAAACTTGTTGTTGATGCTGTGATACATACAGATTTTGAAAATTCCAGTAACACTTCAAATTAAAGTAAATGAGACATTGGTAACAAATGCATGTAGTGTTGCAAACTTCTTAAATAGGTGCAGTACTTTGTATCTGTTACTGACAGCTTCAAGTTATCAGGTTCAGTTAACAGTGCAATTGAACATCTGAGACCACTCCCTACAAATAACTTCAGTAAAATGGAAATGACACTCACTTCTCCCTAAGTAGCAGCATCCATCATAAAATCCTTAAAGTATTCTAGTGAAGTTTTTCAAAGTGTATTCATGTGAGTTGAGTGGTACCTCAAATTATTTGTGTAATCAATCTCTTATCAGTGGAACATTTCCAGGCTGGCTAAAATATGCCTAAGTTAAGCCTCTGTACAAGAAGAGCGTTAAAGAGATACTATCAAATTATTGATCATTTTCACTTTTGCTGGCGTCTTCAAAAATATTTGAAAAGGTTGTGTCTAAGCATCTTCTTAAGCATCCGACTGCGAACAATATATCATCCAAGTCACAGTTTGGGTTCCTTATGCTTACTGATATAGAGAAGGGTATTTGCACATACAGTGGGAATAATTCATAAGAAAACAAGTTAGAGGCTACTGGCATTCTCTGTGACCTGTCAAAAGCCCTTGACTATGAATCACAGCTTTCTCTCAAGAGAATTAGAATATTGTGATGTCACTGGCAGTGCTGCAAAATGGTTAGAGTCTGACCTAACTAAAAGGAAACAAGGATGTCACTGCAAATACATGCAGAGTAAGCAAATAGTCTTTGTCTGATTGGGAAGTAATTACATGTGGTGCTCCTCAAGGTTCCATCTTGAATCTGTTGTTTATTCCTGTCTACAGTAATGACCTCATCTGTTAAATTGCCAGATGCTAAGTTTGTTTTGTTGGCACATGAGAAAAAAAACTTGCTTACTTCATTTGCTTTCATATTTTGAGGTACCTCGTCAAACCGAGCAAAAGTTTTTAGACTGCAGAAGCATGTAATAAGACTCAATTGTGTTGTAAATTCCATATAATCATGTACAAATCTGAGCAAGGAAGTGGGTATTCTAACCAATGCTTCAGTATATTTATCCCTTAAATTGGTTGCAAATAACATGTTTATTTCCAGACAATAGCTCAGCACATAGTAAAATACTAGGAACAATAAGACCTAAAATTGCTTACCTTGGTCCAAAGAGGAGTCCAGTTTATGGGAACACACATTTTCAATAAATTGCCAGCTACCATTAAAAAGTTTGTTTCAGAAACAGCACAGTTTAAACAGAGTTTGAAAGATTTTTAGGCAGGCAGCTCCTCTATAAATGAATATCTTAACAGGGACTGTTAGACCAAGTAAAAATGTCTTAGATTTGGTTTTACAACAGTTAAGATTAGGTGTTGTGTGTATGATAAATTTGTTAAAAGTGCATAACTGTTTCATTCTGAGTGTATTAATTCTGTAAACGTTGGCAGTCCCAGTTTATCTGTTATGTATTCACATATCTTTAAAGTATCATGACATGTGATCAGGGAAGTGTTATATTCAGATGGTCTTTGTTTTTTATGTTGTACTTTGACATATTCCATATCCAAGAAACCCATCTCATTTTTGGGTCTATAGAATGAGAACTGAATCCAATGTAGTAAAATACATCTGAGGATGTTAAACATGGCTTCAGTTATCAGCATAGATGTGTAGCCGTTTCAGTTGCTAAGATGAGTACTTAAAGATACCAGTGATATTTATTATGGGTTTATTATGTTGATCATACTTGTGTACACCCAATTCAATTGATAATCAACTCGTATGGCTATAATTTATATGTAAAATATTGTCAGGATAGAATAATTGTCATATCCAATCGCTCAATGAACACTACTTTTATGTCAGGTCTTTCGTTCCACTGTTGAATCTTCGAATTGTGTGTAATGAACTGGCAAGAGCTACAGACAGTGCCATGATATACAGCCAAGCATTTTAAATGCATGTTGAATCAGAGCTTGAAGATGATACTCATTAGTTAAAAAACCTTTGTTGAATTTGTATACCGTTACTTTAATATTTCCAGTCCCCTCAAAACATTGGTAATACAAATCACAGTAAGGATTGTACACTAAATTAATTCCTCTGCAACAGGAACAACACCCCTTTAAACATACCTCTGCAAGTCGAGGTTTCACCTTCTACAATACTTCACTCCCGGTCTCACTCCCTTCCCAAGGACTGCACACTTTTCTTGTCTTTACACATACTGTTACATCAGTGTGCAAATTTTAGTCTTAGTATTTTATCCTTGCTACCTTCGGAATTTCCTAGTGTATAGTCCAGCCAACAGTGTCAAAAGTTTTCTCTATATCCTCTTGTAAGATTTTTCATAGGACCAATACTGCCTCATGTGTTGCTACTTTTCTCCCAGATACCAAAGTAATGTTTCCTGAGGTCAGTTGGCACCTACCAGTTTGTCCACTAGTCTTTACTTAATTTGTGTCAAACTACAACCATGACTTGCCACACTGATAGTTCTGTAATATTTCCAACTTTCAGTGCCTGGTTTTCTTGGAATAGGAATTATTACTTCCTTCTGAAACTTGAAGGTTTTTCACTTGTCTCTTATCTTGCATACCACATGAAATAGTTCGACTTGGCTGTCTGTCTGAAGGATCTCCACAAATGTGAGGGAATGTCCACTCCAGGTGCCTTGTTTGGGTGCAGGTCTTTCATCACCATGTGAAATTATTCTCTTAGTCTATCTCCCACCTAGTCTTCATCTGTCTCTTATAATATTGTACTCTAATTTCTCTTGTTATAGTAAACAGTTTAAGTAAGAGCCCGTATTTACTCTTTTGATGAATTTTATACACAATCTAATGTACCTTAGGTTAAAGGTAAGTTAAACAATCCCCATTCTTCCTGCTACAATAAAAATATTCAGAAAGAATATGTACAATCTGAATGCCTTGACACAGTGTATTTTTTGGAAAGTGGTCCATACATGAAGGTGTATTTAATAAAGTTTTTTCTGCTCTGTTCATATAACACTAAGGTTTTTGGTTAGTCTATCTCTACAATAGGATGCAGCTGGCTGAAATATCCAGAAAGGATATGGAAATAACTTAATCCAACAAAAGTGACTGCTTATGGCAACCTTTATACTTTTGGGGAACCCTGCCTCCTTTTCACGAGTTTGTAAATGACTTTTTTCTTAATCTTCCTTAATGTGGCACAAATCAACTCTTCCATCACAACAGTTACCAGCAACAACAGAGTGAAACTGAAATAAGGTTGTGATACATAAGGAATATCAGTCACACGTTACCTATGTGGATTGCTAGTGTTTGTAACAGAAGCTTCTTTAAGAAATTTAATAAATCTAAAAGGAAAACTTAGCAGCAGAGTGCAAAATCACATGACATTCAAGGCAAAGGTTTCTTAGTTGCATGTGAAACATACCTTGAAGAATATACTTTGCTCCTGCTGATCTAAACCACTTAAAGGGTTCAAAGTTCTACTGAATGCAGCCTGTTTTGTCGGCTTTGGTGAATAATAGTCAGTAAAAACCTTACTAATTTATATGAAGCTGGTATCTGTACAGATACCATTGGTGATCTTGCAGCTCTCTAAGAATGAAATTATAATGAAATCCAGACCTTTAGCTGCTTACAGGTGTTGATAATTAGGTATATTCTGCACACAATCTCTGATCTGTTATTGCCACATTTCCCATGAAATGATAATATCTTACACACACACACACACACACACACACACACACACACACACACACACACACACACACACAACTCAGGTCACCAAGCTACAGAATTATTATACAGAAACAAAAAATATAAATATCAATCTATTTTATTGGGCATTTACATATTATTACACCTTACTACAATCAACGTTAAAAATATTACATGAACATAAATCCATCTGCCACACAGCAAAAAATAAGCTTAAATGGATAATTCAAAATTTAACTTGACACAGAATAGCCTTAAAAATTGAAATTGTATCAAGTGTCATCAGTGAAGAACTAAACATTTTTTAAGTGTTGACACATGAACTGCAATCCACCATAATGGGTTACAAATACTCAGTTTAAGAATATAAAACATTTCTCCAACCACAATTTTAATTCACTTGGCTCATACTGGAAGGAAATCCTAGGTTTACCACCTGACAGTGGATCAATACTGTGGCTATGGCAATCTCTTCCACAATCACCAACTGAGGAACTGTTTATAGTTTGTACAGAAAATTTGAAAACTGTTTTTCATATCAATCAGGACACTCATTTCTAGAGCACCTCCTTTAACTGTCTCAAAGATAGCTGAAACACTATCTCTCTGCTTCTCCAGCAAATCAGCACACACACATGCTAACAATAGCTTGTAAAGGAAATACAAATTCAGGTGCACGATGGAATGACATCATACAGCCAATAATTTGGCTCTAGATACATTTATTGATAATTTCACTGGGACACACATACCAGGTCTAATGAATAATACATTTTACCCCACTGAAAAAAATTATATTCACACATATTGGACCTTGTAATGTACAAATAAAGCATTGTTTGACGAGACTACATTGCAGAATCATGCTGACGAGTGGCACAAGGAATAAAGCAATCACATGATTTATTATGAACATGGTATAGGTGCCAATGGAGGAGTGAAACCATCACTTTTTTCTGTCAGAGCTGTTAGCAAAGAGATCTTTTGAAGAAGTACAGGGATAGTTGTTATATGCAACATACAAAACAACAACACATGATATGCCTTTATTTTTTTTATAGCTGTAAAGAGTAATGTGGATTATTTGGTTTTCTTTTTCATTCAAGTTGAAAATGCGAGATCCATTCATGAAGCACTAGCCATTTTCAAGGATTGGAATCCCACCTACTGGGTTACTGATTTCTTATAATCTGAGACAAACAACTGATCAAGCATATCCTCAGACAAAAGTTTACTTGTGCCTTTTCAGTCAAACAGGTTTGAGGAAGATGGCTGTATAAATACCAAATGACATGAAGAGATTTCTGGGCATGTGGCAAGAAATTTCAGAATCACCAACAGAGAATTTACAGATCATACAGAAGAGATAGTGAGGCTTCTCAGAGAAACGAATATGCATCACCGTACGTTTAACAGCAGTGGCTATTGATACATGAAAAGTGAGTGGAAGCTTATGAGGACAAGGGCAATTTTGATACCATTGACATTACAAGTGGAGTTGACGCCATGAACAAGATTGTAAACATTTTTTTTTCCTAAAATGGAACAAAGATGGGACCTTCAATGGGGCTACTAGGGATATAAGAAATCAATTTCTTCCAAGCCTAATTAGAAAGTACTGTCTGCAGAATTCTGCCATCAAATCATAACAGACATGTTCCACTGTTTTTTCATTTTTTTTAAAAAAATGAAAGCAAGTTTGTGAAACATGTCATGCAGTGATATGCACCAGGGAAAGTTGAATTAACTGCAAGATTAGTGAATGTGAACTTGGACAATGTTTTGTATGGAGAGTACAATGTTCAAAGACTAATTATGTTGTAAGCTTTGCTCTACCAAACTGCGCATGTGAAGATTTTGAGATATATAAATACCCATGCAAGCATTTCTGTGCAATCTGTATTTTCTATCCAGAGTGGGGTTTTGATAAAATACCAGAAAGCTGCAGGAATAGCCCATTAATCTGTCTTCACAAGATGTACAGGTTTGGTTTCAGAAGTGTGTCCGCAGTAATTTCACATGAAGACAGTAGCAATGAGGACACAGTTGAGGAAACACATATAGAGCATCACACCGATACCGTAACCATTTCTTTGCAGCAATTTGAAGTGAAGGTGTTGTTCAAACAGGTTTATAATCTCACATACAACTGTATCAACAGTGAAACATTATGAAAAGTACTTGAATCACTCAGCAACTGTGTGCCAGATTTGCAGTTAGCAAACCCTGAAATTTGTGGTCTCCCCACAGCTGTGCCATCAAATTCCCAACAATAATATTAAGTAAGATGCCATTACTTTTACAGGGCCTGGCATAAAGACCCTCTCATTGTAATGTTCATATATTTGTGCCTTAATGGATAATTAACTACTAAGGAATAGATCACATGGAGGTCATAGCATTCCATTTGAAGGATCAAAGAATAAGAGCTACCTAAAAAATACAAATAAGGGAGATCTTTATGCCAAGTTCTGTAAGCAAACTTGGTCACACATTTGAATTTTTAAGTAGCAGTAGTGAAAAATATTTCTCTGTGGAAAGTTAATAAGGTAGTTATATTGACCGTGATTTGTATTTCCTTTACCCAAGCAACAATGTCTACTTCTCATTACAAGAAATTCTTGGATTGTTGAGAAACTGTTCAAAAATTACAATCAAGTTGCAAACATTTATGTGCCACAACAAATGGCAGTTTGATACACACGTGAAATACTATATGGATTGTTTTCGTTCAGGAATACTATCAATCTTCCAAGATATCCTTGGAATATAACAGTCTTGATGCAATCTGGTGTGAATTTTCCCATGGACTGAAGGCCAGAAATCCATCATAACTGAACCTAACAAATAAATTAACAACAAGTAATTGAGTTATGCAACATGAAGACAACTGATACACATGTTTTCAAGGCACAATTCCAAAATTTAGTACTCACTTCTTTTGGTGCCCAATGACATTGCTCACCAGCTGCAATGCCCAGAACTACTTTACAACTGAATTTAATAAACATTACTGGTATTCCAGTAACAGCAATTGCTTCTGTGTGGTATCTGCAGTAACTCTGCAAAGTTATTAAGAACATTAGAACCAAGGTGGTAGATATCCAATATGTAGGTAACTGATACACATTAAGCTTCCAAAGCAAATAAAAAAAGTCAATACTTACTTCATTTGGTTCCAATGACATTGCTGACCAGATACCATATCAAGGAAACACCATACTCTTCTGTCAGAGTGATACTGGGCAATCTCATGTTCATTAACAGGGCAGTCTATCTTTTTCTCTGTTTCACATGAATCACTAGACATGTATTGAAGCAAGTGAGAGCAAGTGCATTCTTACTTGGAAAAAGAAATGCAAAATCTTTCCTCCATCAGTCATACGACATCTCAATGCCACTAAGATATATCTTATTTATTTTTTCCACCTTTTCAATTCTCAACATTGTCCCATATTTGAATTAACCTAATTTAAAGTTAAAATCTTTTACTTCATATTTTAAAAAGTTTGCAAGTTCTACACTACCATCTAGTTTAATTCCTCAGAAAAATCTTTTCTCTGATGAACAACGAAAAATCCAGGATGGAATGTAACAATATTATGAAAAGGATAGTTGTTGCTGCTCACCAAATGGTGAAGATGCTGAGTCACAGAAAGGCACAACAAAAAGACTGTCTGACTTATCTTTCGGGCAACAAGGGCCTTTTCAAAAGCGCGCGCGCACTCTCGCTCACTCACTAACACACACACAAATGTAGCAACTATCCTTTTTATAATATTTTATCTACTGCTACTTCGAAATTCAAATGTGCAACAACGTTTAAAAGCAGAGACCAACATAAAGAACTCATAGCATTCCATCTCGAGGATCAGAAATGACGGAGCTTATTTGTATTTTACATAGACAAAGAGCTATCTAAAATTCAAATAAACCGTCATTTCTTACCCTTCAAATGGGAAGTTATAATGTGTTTAAGACAGATCTTGTAAGTCTTTTGGCATCGTTCTTCGCTATTGTTTGGAAGTTGATGGCACTGCCAATGGGAGACCACCAACTTCAGGATTTTCTAATTGCAAATCTTGCACACAGTTGCTCAGTGACTCAAGTACTTTTTGTAATGTTTCGCTGTTGCTGCAGTTGTATGTGAGATTATAAATCTGTTTACACAGCTCCCTTGCTTCAAACTGCTGCAAAGGAATATTCTGGGTTTGAACAACACCATCTGTATTTGCTGCCTCGACAGCCTCCTCAACCTCGACAGCCTCCTCAGCTGTGAACTGCCTCCTCAACAGCTTCGTCACTACTACTGCCTTCATATGAAATTACTGAAGAGCCACTTCTAAAGCCCACCCCATACATTTCATCAAGACAGATTAATGGACTAGTCTTATAACTTTCTGGCATTTTATCAAAACCTCACTCTGGGTAAAAAATAAAGATTGCACAGAAATGCTTGCATGGGTATTTATATCTCCGAAAATCTTCACATGTGCAATCTGGTATATCAAAGTTTACAACATAATTACAGTTTTTGGACTTTGCACTCTCCACACAAAATGAACCATCCGATCTCTTACTCACTGATCTTGCAGTTAACTCAACTTCTGCTGATGCATATCGCTGCATGACATGTTTCACAAACTTGTTTGTTTTTTTATGCAAAAACAGTGGAACATCTTTGTTATAAGGTTTGATGGCGGAATTCTGCAGACAGTACTTTCTAATTAGGCTTGGAAGAAACTGGTTTATTATAACCTTAGTAACCCCAGTTAAAGTCCTGTCTGAATTGTGTTTTAGGAAAAAATGTTTTACAATCTTGTTCATGGCTTCAACTCCATTTGTAGTGTCAATAGTTGCAAATCTGCCCTTGTCCTCATACGCTTTCATCCATCTTTCACATACCGTTAGCCATTGCTGTTGAAAGTATGGCCATGCACGCTCGTTTCTCCGAGAAACCTCATGCGTTCGCAACTCTTCTACGAGATCTCTAAATTCTCTCTCTGTTGGTGATTCTGAAATTTCTTGCCACATATCCAGAAATGTCTTCATGTCATTTGGTACACGTAGATTATCCTTTTTTTTTAACCATCTTCCCCATGCCTGTTTTCGATGGAAAAGGCACAAGTAAACTTTTGTCTGAGGGAATGCTTGCTCAATTGCATTTATCTCTGACTCCGAGAAATCAGTAACCCAATAGAGGGGATTCCAATCCTTGTTCCAGTCCTTGAAAATGTGTAGTGCTTCATGAATGGATCTTGCATTTTCAATCTGAATGAAAAAAAGAACCTGTAAGACAAAAATGTATCAATTATTTAATTAAGAGCATTAAAAACAACAGATTTTAAAGTATACCGTCAACTGATCATGTAAAATTTTCTCCAAGCAGAACCCAAACTGGATACTTACTTTTGCCTTGGTATCCCTGTGTTCAGTTGCTGAGTGCATACTGTAATCAGGATACACCCTTATACACTTCATATTTAAAGTTGCTGGGCAGTTGGATTTTCTGGTATCCATGATCCTCAATCTCTTACGAGGAGTCACATGGTCTTCCTAAAGAGGGTAAAAAACTACTATAAAATTTATTTAATAAACTTTCCCTGTAACGAACTTGTTTTATGGAAAGTAAGTATATCTTAACACAGCATGATATTACCAAGTGTTCAGGTACACTAGACTCTTTACTTTTATAGTATTTTGGCCCCAAAACACACTCTCCACTGCAAATGCACAACCAAAAAAGGGGATGGGGACATGTCCCTGCATTTGCTTGAAGAAATGCTTTGTTTTACCTGGAACAGTTAATATATTTCTCACAGACAAAAAAACATTGTTATTGTTAAATAATTCACATATGTTATTGTTAACTAAATACAATGTGAGAAAACATTTCATTCATTTGACAGGTATTGTCAAAGTTCTGAACTGATGGAAGCGGATTGTCTATCTACTTTACATAGTACTGGAGCAAAATTTTACGGGATGTCACACCTATTGTATCTAGCAAAGAAATGGAACTGTCTGCCATGTGCAATGAGGATACCATACTGATTTCGGGCAACTGAAGTGCTTTATTGTGGTTCCAATAAATGTGGAATTAATATTCTTTGTAAACAAAGGAGATGTGAAGAACACTTATGTAGAAAAATGTAATTACTATAAATGTGGAATTACAAAAAATAAACTTAACTCGGAAGACAATAAAGCTAAACATGCCTGTCAATAGGTGCAATGAGCTGACTACTGTTTTACATATCAACACCACAATTATCGAAAACCATAGAAACCATTTCAACATGAACACAGCAGTATAGATTCATTAAAATTATTTGTTAGTTTGCATCTGTCACTTGTTGCTAAAGTGTTAGCACACCGGCTGCTGCTGTATTATAGGCAACAAACAGAGCAGGTCACTCAGCAAGTGCTGTTCAATTTAATTTTCGTGTTAAAAAAAGTAGGTTTAGCTCAGTAGAGGCAGAGCACAGGTTGGTATTATGAAAGGATGGGAGACGTATACATGTAACTCTGTGCAGTGTTGGAAGTGGCCATTATGAAATAACATGAATATGACATGCTCTGCTGACAACTGGTTTTGGAGTGACCAATGGCATAACTGTGGCAGATACAACATTTTATAGCCCAGAATTTAAACTCATTTGATAACCTAACCATAACATGATGTGCAATATATCCTAGAAAATGGCTGTCAGCATTTCAATGCTAAAAGCAAACTAATTTCTTTCTTTCATTAATTATGGCACCTGAAACTGTCCTCACACAAGCTGCATGGACTGCCAAATTACCAACTAATGAGCAGTCCTGGTTTGTATTCAGTTACAGGTTATAGGTGACAAGCTGATTTCAAATGAAATAATGATATGAAAAAGAAATATAAGGAATTAAAAAGTAAATACAATGTCGGAAATGACACAGTAGAGTGTTAGAAATAAAACTGCATCCAAACCTATTAACTAAATAAAAATTATGAAGTAATTTTGATAATATTTTGGTATAAAAAATATGAAAATCTGTCAAGACTCAAATCCACAACTTTATATGGATCAGGAATGTTTCTTATCCGTTGCACTATGCCACCACTCTACATTACACTAATGTAAGATTATTTGGTCCCAACGATCATGTGGTACCTTCAACCAGATCAGCCTTTCACATTATGTTACGATGTGAAAGCTAGCTCTAGCACCATAAAGATATTGTAAGGATACATAGTTATGCCTACTGTCTGAAAATGTTGTTTAAGGCCAATCTTGTTGAAGGCAGCAAATGATTGCATGGCGTTCAAACACATCAAGAAAGGAAGTCAGATGAGAAAATGGAAGTGGATTGATCAGCTGTTTTGGCAGTCAGGAAATGGCGAACAGAGATAGTTTGGACCTGACGCATTCAGCACTCTGGAGGAAACCAGCTCCGACAGGAATTGTCAACCAACTAATAATTTTAATCAGCCTATTATCAAATGCAAGTGTGTAAAAATTACTGAGTGTATGGCTGTGAAAATGGATAAATGACAAACAAGTCAACACAGAGGAAAATAATACAATTCTGCCTTGCATATCACAACAACTATTAACAATAACAAAAACAGTCAATTCCATCAATTGTTAGTGCAGCTTAGAAAGAAATGTCCATTTAAAGTAGCCTATATATACTATCCCTAATTCCAGCAAACTAAGTTCTTCCTTCAAGTATACATATATGAACTAAAATGGTAAACCACAGAAAGTAATTAATGCAGCAGTTCACTTTTCATAACATCTGAAGAAGGCTCTTTAAAACGACTACTTCTCACGCAGTATGAAAACCCCACAGTTTTCAGCTGATCGAGAAGTGTTTCCACCTGAGAATAAAGTGACCAGTAGCATAAACTGAGGGTAACTACACTTAAGGTTAACTGGGAAACATGAATGAAGAGGGAAATTTTAGGCTATACAAAATTCAGTTATTTAATGTACACAGCCTTTCATCACATCTGATGTTTTTGACAGCTAAGGTAAATAAGTGTTATGTTATTAATCATGGATGAGTTAACAAAATTGGGAGTTCATTTGTTTGCTCTTTTGCTTTTATTCCATTGTTATTCACTGACCACAAATTATGTTACTGTTGACTTCAGTTAAAACTGTGATCATAAAATGTTCTTTCAGTTGTGATTATGATGATGAAAAATATTTTCCAAGTGCACATGAAGTTTAATGACCTAGTTTTGGGGGTAACTGATCAGTGCTTCAGTTAACCTCATTTCAAGCACGCCTTGCCTTATGTCAACAAAAGCTTTATTAAGCATTATAATTATGCATACTATGAATTCCAGGTTGTATATACTAAGAATAAGACAATCACCAATCAAAACTATCCAGTACAAAAGTTGAAACTGGTTACTACATCCATGAAAAAGTTTTTGTAAAAATTACAAAATGATTTCTCACCTACAATTGAAAAATATCAGTTTTCGGCTGTCAAACTCTTAACAAAAGTGGAAGAAAGACCTCTGACTACATTACTTCAATACAACATCCATTAAGCTTAATCACAAAATCTGCAAGCATCTTGGCACATTAATTTGCAAAGGGATTGAAATCTGTGACAAAGACCTGGGAAAGAGAGCATGATATGACGAATTGCTCACAGAATTCATTAAACTTCCATTACGTACATGAGACACTCCCCTCAAGGACCACAACTTATGATTCTGCATAATCATCATATGAAAAAAAACAGCATAATTTTGCATACTCTGCCACATCATACAAGCCATAAGCTATGACTTCTTGTCTTGAAGTCTTACTTAAGTTATTGTATAATACAGGAAATTATCTAATGACAAATAGAGCAAAATCAATCACGATCTGGGCTGGTTAGCCAGAATTCCTCCTTATCACCAACAGAAATAATACAGCACTTTTAAGGCTTATTTGACTGATACACTCCAAACTTAAAAATAATTTGCCACCTATTTCTACTATTGGTATTCCTGACAAGGTTATAGATGCAGACCTCAACATTTCTCCTCCTCGAGAAGTCAACACTACCCAGTAGAAGAACTGAGATATCATCTCCAGAAGACATTTTGCCTCATCCCAAGTCCTATGTTGTGAGACAAAAAACTAAGAAAAATAAATAAATGACTTAATAACTCACTCCCATCATCATTATCTCCAGTAAAAGCCAGATCAATAGAAGAAATTAAAATAAAATCTAGCAGGGCAATAAGAAGAGTGTAGATGTGAAAGAACACCTGTAAGAGAAGTTTAACTTTGAGGGCTTCAAAGTGTCATAACGTTCTATACCCTATGAGGACCCATATTCACCAACGAGTATTTCTAAAGACTAAAACAGCTTACATTATCATCAAAATTTCAGTGTGGTGCTGAGAAAATTTTAGATCCTGACAGACTGTCTACCAATATAATCCAGGAATCCCAATAGAGTTCCAACATTATCCACACATACTTAAGCAGCCACCTAAGTAGTGGAAATAATTGAAACATCGTAACATGTATTAATTAAGCGGACAGTTATTACTGAGCAATGGTATCCTGAACAAAAAGCTCTCACTCAACATCCATCAACAATACACCTTTGCTCAGAATTCAGTAGCGAGGCCAAACGTGGTCATGTTGCAACATTTGCATAAAGTGGCATTCATTACAGTGCTATTGATGAAAAAAGTTGTTTCAGATGTTTCATAGTTGATGTCACTGACCTTGCTGAAACTTTGGTGAGAAACTAAGGATCTTACAGTCATTTGAATTACAGAGCTCCATATCCCTGCATAGACAGTTTTCTAGCTAATCTCTGAATTCAGTACCTCAATGAAATTCAGCTCAGTGCCAGCACAAAGAAAACAGCAGTAATGGATTTGTGCAATTATGCACTGGAGCTGATAGTGCAATTAGAAAGAACTACGTAAAATTCCTGGGAAAATGCAGGATACATTTATGTGGAATACAGAGCCCACGCTCTGGCAATGACACTAGCTGCAAATATACTGCTTTTTATTTTCCTTTTGCATGATTGTTCCCAGGCCCTGGGTCCCATTTTCATGTGTGTGTCTTCTAAATTATGCCATTTACTCGAGACGACGTTTGCGCTTGAGCTGCTGCAATGTTCAGTTTCTCTTACTGTAATACATAGATGACGAACTCACAAACGGCGAATTTTGAAACAAAGTTGCCATTAACTTCCTAAACACCGATCATTAATTACAATATTCCACGTGTATAAGTTACAGTAAAGGAAATGTAACAATACAATGCAGCACCTCACAACGAAAACAAAGAAAAAACTGCATAATACATAAAAAAACTCACTTAAAAATTGGAATCAGATCGCGGAAAGCGACATATAAAATTTATTAAAATGAAATCTTAACTGGCAGCAGAAAAAAAGTTATTTTCTAAGGCGCATATTTTTGCCAGCCAATTCTAACATAAAATTATTATTACCTCCTCCAACGAATTACAATAGCCTGAAATCAGGCCATCCTCCGAAACCTTTCAGAGCGTCACGAAAGATGTTTTCATACACCTGAGACATTTTGCTCGATAGCGAAAACACAACCACTCAAGATACACGGTCAGTATGACAGTGAAGAACAAAGCAGACGCTTTTCCCGCTAACTCGATTCGACCACAGATCTCGATCAGTCGACAAGTGTGCAGCGCGTTTGCGTATACGTCATTTTGACGTCACTTCCGAGTGGTTTTGGACCACAATGATGTGTCTGTTAGGCTTCCCAATAAACCGACTTGTATGTCATCAATTCGCCAGGTATCATATTTTGAATCTGAAAATTCATTTCGTTAACATCAAGGTTTTTTGCAGCCAATATAACACGTTCGCTCAACCAAAAATGGTTTGGAACTGTTAAACGACATTTGCTGTGCGCGAACTGTCAAACACGATGACTGTGAATGTGGCCGGCCGGGGTGGTCGAGCGGTTCTAGGCGCTACAGTCTGGAACCGCGCGACCGCTACGGTCGCAGGTTCGAATCCTGCCTCGGGCATGGATGTGTGTGATGCGTTAGGTTAGTTAGGTTTAAGATGCACATGGAAATATTCAAAAACCTTCTCCATAGAAACATGCGTTATGAGCCAGCTTTCATGGTAACCCGCAAACGATGTCAAAATGTTTAGTAAGGCACTCTATTCCATGCACTGTTCGAAATATTACATAGGCAGTGATGTTCCTGTTGAAGGTCAAGTGTATAAAATTTCTTCAAGATCGGAATAAAACTATAGGTTGGTGTAGAAGTGTGTAAGTAAAGTACCCTCCACCGTGCACCGTTCAGAATTTTAAGCAGACAGCGTCCTTCATCCTGCTTTGAATATCAAGTGTGTCAAATTTCATCAAGATCGGAATAAAAACGTACTATTTGTCGAATTCCGTTTGGTAAAGTAACCTCTGCCATTCACCCTACGAAATTTTATCTAGACAGTGACATTCCTCTTGGTTTCAAGGTATAGTGATCAAAATTTCGGCAAGATTGTATGCAATACAAATACACGAACACAATGAAAACGCACTTTCAGTTTTTCTCAAATTTTCCAATTTTTCGGTCGATTTTCCAAAAATTTTATTTCATAAAAACCTTGTCCTGAGAATTACGAACACAGCAAAGAAAGCCGAATTGGTCCAGGCGTTCTCGAGTTTTACGCATATCAACACATCTGGAAATTCATTTTTATTTATATAGATAGTAAGCCCGAGATATACGCGTAAAGGAAGAATGTACAAATAAAACCCAATATTTTTTGACCTGAAATATATAATGTTCGGGTTTGTCTTTTGGTGCTCAGGTAAAATAAAAACTTTTAAATTAACGTTCATAATACGACAATGACGCGCGCAGACTGAACGGCTGCGTAGCGCAGCTCAGCAGTGATATCGGCAGGCAAGCAAGTTTCCCGCAGCCTGCCCGGGTTGGGTTCTGCTTGGCTTGGCTGGGAGTGAAGCAGCTGCCCTTCTGTTGATAACGCGCGGCGGCCTGCCCGCCTGGCCACCAGGCAAGCATGGGCGGGTTAAAAACGGAACATGTACACCACTGATTGCACTCTTAACGTTACCACTCTTACTTTTAATGTCATCGAAGGTTGTTTTGACTTTCCTATATGCTGAGTCTGTCCTTCCGACAATCATTTCTTTATCGATTTCTTCACATTTTGTCTTAGCTTCCCTACACTTCCTATTTATTTCATTCCTCAGTGGCTTGTATTTCTGTATTCCTGGAATATTTTTGTACTTCCTCCTTTCATCAATCAACTGAAGTATTTCTTGTGTTACCCATGGTTTCTTCGCAGTAACCTTTTTTGTGCCTACATTTTTCTTTCCAACTTCTGTGATGGCTCTTTTTAGAGATGTCCATTCCTCTTCAACTGTACTGCCCACTGAGCTATTTCTGATTGCTGTATCTATGGCCTTCGAGAACTTCAAGCATATCTTGATATTCCTTAGTACTTCTGTATCCCACTTCTTCCTGATTAATGTCTTAAACTTCAGCCTACTCTTCACTAAGGGGGTGAAATACGAGATGAAATATTTTATGAAAATTTGTATTAGCTGCTTGGTTAAAAAAAAAAAGTAGTCTGCAATTTTTGGAAATTCAGCCCCTAAGGGAGTGAAATAGGGCCATACTGCATCACATTCTCATTATCGCCCAGCCCAAAGCCATGGATAGCATCTTGAAATTTGGAGACTGTGACGATTTTATACTCTAGGCATTGTTTAAGAAGAGATAGATCAAAATTCCACCTGAAGGGGTGTAATAGGGGATGAAAGGCTTTTTGAAAACAAGTTGCTATGAAGGCAATTTTGAAGCTAGAACTACGAAAATCGATATTTGGTTTCTCAGCCGGAAATAATAAATAGAGAACATGTTTTAATATTTTTGGAAATTCAACTACTAAGTGGATACAATAGTCGCTGAAAGTTTTTTTAGGAATACTAAACCATTTTTAAAGTTACATCTATGAATACTGGTATTTGACTTCTCGGTTGGAAATTTAAAAAAATACATGTTTGATTATTTTAGGAAATTCAATCCCCTAGGGGAGTGAAATAGGAGATGAAAAGTTTTATTAAATAATTTCATTATGCAAGCATTTTTGAAGCTAAATCTATGAAAATCTGTATTTGGCTTCTATGCCAGAAAGTTTAAAAAATGCATGTTTCACTGTTTTTTTGGAAACTCAGCCCCTAAGGGAGTGAAATATGGGCTGAAAATTTTAAAGAAATTTTTGTTATATTAAAAAAAATTCAAGCTAATTCTATGAAAACTGGTGTTTCATTCTCTGTTAGATATAAGGAAATTGTGTTGGTGGGAAGAATGTTTATTTGGAAATATCACATCAAGAAATCAAAAGATATGATTATCAAAAATCTTGGACTCCAGCTACCAAAATGGATTTTTGGTCAGAAGTATGTTTGGAAAAACAGCATGCATCTATGCCAATTGTGAACAACATAAAAATTCAATTAAAAGAAAACAAAAAATATATATTTTTTATATTAAACAATTTTAAAGCTAAATTTATAACTGGTATTTCACTTTTCATTTAGATATAAATAAATATGTGTTAGGGGGAAGAAGTAGTGGATGCTAAGCTAGTGTAATATATAAAGAGGTTTTTCAAAAATCTTGTGAAGTTCTACATTTGTTTCAAAAGTTTACCCAGTATTTTAATAAGCATTTTTTGAAACAACAATGAATAAGTTTCCTATTAAAACTGACTGCAAGAAAGAAAATGCTGTGCTCTGCTTTCTTGTGAAAATGTGTGGTTTCATTTTTTTTTTCACAGTCAATTTTAGCTACATTAGCTCAAAATAAAGGGTAAATCAGTTCGGATCACTGTTATATGGAGTATGAGCTGCTGGATCTGAGAGGATAATAGCTTGAGTGACATTATTTTGCGTACTTTCAGTGTGTGAACGGGTAGTATTACTGAGTTTCAAATAATTTAGATTATGTACTAGTTTTACAAATCATATGATGGTAACTAATAATACAACGTCCCTAGAATGCAAGCTTTCTGTTACAACTGGAATTTAATGTGCATACCATTGTTCAGATGTCATTTGGAGGTGGACTATGTGGGCAACAATTTTTTCGGTCATCATTACATGTACCTGTTAACTGTTTGGACCACGTTTCTCTATCTTGAGGCAGCAGACTCCATTCTTGAAGATGCCAAGTCCATGCCAGCTGGAAATCTCAAACACCAGTCAATACAAAATACATTTATGTGCTGCTTCTTTATCATTCACATATTTTACCTCTGTTATTATACATTCCACATCAGATTTTACTGCACCAAAACATTAACAAAGCTTACAATACACATGTTCCTTTGACGTCTAGCTCTGTCTGTATTCTATGAGCCTCCCTTGACAAGTGACGTCATGAACTTTGTCTTGGATGGCAAAGTTATGGGGTCTGCAATGCGTCTCTGAAGCGATGCGACGTTCTCATGGAATAACTTGCCTGAAAAGCAACTGTCTCCATGCGCAGGAAATCCATGTGCACATTACACCTGCATATACACTGCATCCACTTCACTCTCATGGCATGCAAAGAAGAAACAAAAATTCCCACACAATATGCGGCCCAAAACAAACACTCACTCACTAAAATAACAAAAATGCTTGTTCAAGATCATGACTATCCTTCATAAGATAGAGAGAAAGTGAGTGTAAGTGAGTGAGTGAGTGAGTGAGTGTGTGTGTGTGTGAGAGAGAGAGAGAGAGAGAGAGAATACACATCACTTTCTTCAAATATGTTACCCCTCATATCCCCCCCCCCCCCCCACACACACACACACTTAGATGAAGGATATTGTGACAATTCAATCATCTAAACAACTAAAAATATCTTTAACTATTTCACAAGTGACTTTGCACTTAACTCAAAGACAATAATTATTTCTTTGCATTACTTATAACTACTTTCATAAAAAATTGCAATATACAATTTTATAGTGCTTTAGAGCTCATTTCAAAATGAGAACATAGCTTACACAAAATCCCATATTCCTATGTATATATTTCGATCTTTCGAATTTGCAGGTCTTAGCAATTACTCAGTATTGCAATGCCTTTCTGTTTATATAAATTGGTTTTCACAAAACCCTTTCGTTAACAGTACTTGCCACAACAACATTCTGCACACTACACCTTTCTATTTTAAATTTATCACAATTTGCAACGACTAGCCACTCAAAAAAAAACTGTTCCATTCTTCACAGCTTCCACTTCATCAACACTACTTTTTGGACATCTGGTCTATCTTCATACCTTCACCTGTTTCACTCAAGAAACTGGTATGTATGTTTACGAATCATTCTCTTGTTCATGTGTTCATTTTGTTTACCAGTTTACATAAGAAAATATACAGGTAACTTACTTTAAATTAAAAATAACCTCCCCAGAGAAAAATGCTTATAAAGCCAACCATGTACTTCTTATATTCCACAGAACTATAAAATTTCACAGGTAGAAGCAATTAATCACCTTATAACAGATGGCCTACCAACTCAAACATATATTCTCCAAAATGCATAAAATAAAATGTGGTAATTCTGTATTACTGAGAAACACATTCCCTATGTACTTATGATTCTCTACCGAGATAGTGTCCCTTATTCCTTCACTCATTCCCCTTTCAGTATGGGTCACCCTTTCAGTCCAGCCCACCTTTCTTGTATACAAATATACTGGGTCATTATCCTGTGCCACGTGAAGCATCCATCCGTGTTCCATTTTATGAAATCTATACCTTTTGGCATCTAGCACTCATGTCTCCATCTTCAACTTGCACATCCACTACAGCAGCTCAAGAGTGCTCCTCCAAGTGTTGCGATACCATAAGCTCAGACATTGATACATCATCTTCACTAGGGTATAACCTGGATGTTACCAAATCATTAGCTATGGTACATTAGTTATTTGGGCCTGCATAACCCTTCTCCCATTTTATGTGAATCAGTAACATTCAGGCTGTTGTATTCAGTTAACAATGCATCAGGGGTACAGTGGCTGGATTAAAATTTAGTGTTGTTAATATTTAAACTGTGGCCAATGGTCTTGTCGCGGTGGTAACACCAGTTCCTGTCAGATCACTGAAGTTAGGTTCTGTCGGGCTAGGCTAGCACTTAGATGGGTGACCATTCGGTCTGCCAAGCACTGTTGGCAAGTGGGGTGCACTCAGCCCTTGTGAGGAAAACTGAGGAGCTACTTGACTGAGAAGTAGCCGCTCTGGTCTTGTAAACTGACATACGGCCGGGACAGCAATGTGCTGACTGCATGACCCTCCATATCCGCAACCTGTGGGTTGAGGATGACATGGCAGCCAGTCGGTACCATTGGGCCTTCCAAGGCCTGTTTGGAGGCGTTAATATTTAAACTTTGATATAACATACTTTCTTAATGTAATTTATTCAAAGAATTGTTTCCCTATGTTTGAGGGCCTAGCTCATTTTTGTTAGGTAATTTCTCTCAGTCTTTGTTTTAGTTGCTTTGTGATCAAATAATTAGGATTCCGCTGACCCCTAATACTTCTGCCAATACTCAGTTGCTGTAAATCCCAAATATATTAAGCAATCACAATAAAAGTGCCCACAAGAATGATGCTAAATGACCTTGGGTGTAGTTGTATCAAACCACTGATAGCACATTCACTAACAGAACTGAACATTGACAATATCTCTTAATTTTACTCATTCAGTATTAAATCCCAACCAAGTATTTATGTGAGGTAGCATGCATTAACACTTTTGCACCTGTAAAGAATTAATTCTATACTGAACTTAACCTTTGTCTCTGTCCACATTTGTCTAGATCCTATTTAATATTTAAATTTCCTACAGCAGCAGGGCAAAGAAATTTGCGTACATCATGGAAGGACAGACATTAATGCTTGGTACTATTCTTCTCTTTCAGCAATAAACAAATAATTACATAAGTGAGGCTGCTGTCCTCACGTAAGCAAATAAATACAAAGAACCTGCTATTCAACCTTTAACATAAGACAATTGCATGTATTTCCAGCCCTTTGACTGGCCAACATGAGGCATACCGCATCTTTAATGATCTCCATCGTGCTCAATATGACACGACATATCCACGGTGGGATTTGGACAGTAGACACATCTCAAGTCTTTACCTCCTACAGTGCAGTTTGATAATTTCCCTCTTACTAAAGTCTATGACATGTAGGAAGGTGGCCCAATTTTCAGCCGTTCTGTGCATCTCCCTTCATTAACCACTGGCAGCCAAAAAGATTAATTCTCTCTCCGTGTGGCTAGCAGAGGGTTACAGCTAGATGGCGATAATCTGTCTCCAGCATGCTGCACTCTTGCTGTACTTCATGATAACCAAACCTTTCATTTTTTTAATAACTATGAATGTGTATTTATAAACGTTTTAGTGCGGTTAAAGAAAAAAGTCAGGTGATGGCAATAAGTATGAAATGCTTCACAAAGCAGGTGAGGGGGATTAACAACTTTGTCAAATGTGCATTTGAAAGCACAACTCATACTCCTGACATGTGAAGGCACAAGAAGAGACTGTAACAGCATGTGGTGTTAGCAAGGGAACTGTAGAGAGAACTGTAAACGAAAGTGTCGGAGCTGTAGATACCTTGGGCAAAGTTGGTTTTGTGTCGCCTGGAAAACACTGAAATCGCTAGAAACCTGTAACACAAATGAATGGTTTTGAAAATGATGTTTTAAAGTGCCCCATGTAAATGGTGAGTACCCGAATTCACAAAAACTTGTTAGAATAATGCATGAGAATACTGACTTCGAAGGTAACACTTCATCAGTATAAGAATTTTAAAAAGATACCGATTTCAAATGTGTTAAGAAGAGAATTTCTAATTGAAAGAAGTGACACAGGTGCAGAATGGTCTACATCCTTTATAAAGATGCACGATAGAAGAGGAGGTAGTACAACAGTGTATTAACTTCATGAAACACGGAGTGAATCAGTCTCATTCCAGGAAGAACCGCTGATGGCAGTTTTAAAGTCCCCATAGGAATAGGTTCTTGGATAATTATTCTGCATGCTGGCCCTTTTTCTAGTTTTGTTCCTGAGAGTAAACTTGTATTTAGGTGTAAGGAAGACAGCAGTGACTACCATTCGGAAATGAATGCTGTCACTTTCGTGAAGTGGTTCACTAAACAAATCTTGCCATACCTTGCTTCAAAGTCGGTCAATCGTAATTTACCATACTAGTTATCATTCAATTGTTACCGATGAAACACCAAGTACAAACACCTGGAAATTGGATATTTTGCTCTGGCTTGAAAATAAAAACACTTTGCACAGTATGGACCAGAGACTCGTGTGTAATTCCTGCAGCTCATTAATTTATATACGCTACGTGACAGAACGTAGAGATGTGATTTTCTTGCAAGTGAATGCGGCCACATAGTTTTGCATTTACCCACCTATCACTTCCAGTATAAACCCATGGGATTGATTTGGACAAAGATTAAAAGCTATGTGGGAGAAAAAACAAAATCATTCAAGATAATAGACAATGAACTGCTTGAAACTTCCTGGCAGATTAAAACTGTGTGCCGGACCAAGACTTGAACTCGGGACCTTTCCCTTTTGTGGGAAAGTGCTCTAACAAGTGGTAGAGCACTTGCCCGTGAAAGGGAAAGGTCCCGAGTTCGAGTCTTGGTCCGGCACACAGTTTTAATCTGCCAGGAAGTTTCATATCAGTGCACACACTGCTGCAGAGTGAAAATCTCATTCTGGAAATATCGCTCAGGGTGTGGCTAGGCCATGTCTCTGCAATATCATTTCTTCCAGGAGTGCTAGTTCTGTAAGGTTCGCAGAAGAGCTTCTGTAAATTTTGAAAGGTAGGAGATGAGGTACTGGTAGAATTGAAGCTGTGAGGACAGGTCGTGAGTTGTGCTTGGGTCGCTCAGTTGGTAGAAGAGTTGCCTGCGAAAGGCAAAGCTCCTAGGTCGAGTCTCGGTCTGGCACACAGTTTTAATCTGCCAGGAAGTTTCATATCAGCACACGCTCCGCTGCAGAGTGAAAATCTCATTCTAATGAACTGCTTGTGCATGAAGCAATAGATGACATTCCCCCCTGCAGTGTGAGCACAGTCTGTGCAGCATGCTGCAAAGCTTCAGGAAGAAGGCTTTGATGGTAAGGTGAAGGTGGATATAGGCCTTCAACTTATCACTGTAAATTTACAGTCAGATGGTTCAGACACAAACTCAGATAGAAGTGACTATAGTATTACGATGTAGACTTTGCAACAAAGTAAAGTAATAATACTTCTTGGTTTTAAAGATTCATGGTTTAAAAATGTGTGTGTCAATATATCAGATGCGTACATAGTAGGTGAGAACTGCCTAGCCTTTATCGATTATGAATTTGTATCCTGTGTAGTATGCTCTAACAACATGTGAGAATGCAGTCAGATAAATTCATGAAAAACCCCTGTCATTTTCAAAGCGCGAACTGGAAAATACTTTAAAATGACATGGATGGTTACCTATCAAGATATCAGTGGTTTTCCATGTTATCAGTCAACTTTCCCTCGAGTTATTCAAAGAAGATGGTTAACTGTTTGCTTGTTCAACGGAATGAAAATGCCATTTCTCACTGTAACGTCGAACGAGCTAGTTTACACTCATAACACCAGTTGACATCGAAAAATATTATGTCTAACTACAGTTAAACACACAAACATGCCTTATAGACATTTTTGAAAATTCCATGGACTAGAACTAGAGGGTTTCTGCTTGGTCCAAATCACAACAAATGACGATTATTCCAAGCAGTTTCAATGACCTTGTCATTAGACAGTTGTAATTTCAAGAAAAATTGAATCCGACATCTCCACATAGCTGTGTCAACTGTTCTCGCCTTCTGACACCATGTGCAGACTATAGCTGTGGAGCAGTGGATGCAACGTTGTCAAGACAAGAAGTAAGATTTCTCTAAAGATAACTGATTGAAATCAGTTTTAAAATTTATTATTCTGGTCATACATTTGAACATATAATACATTGAACCATAGGCAAATGAACCTGACTGTTGTCTGCAGCAACACAGTTCAGCAATGTGGACTTTGTTTGCCCATTCTCTGCTGCCACGCATGCACAGATCTCATCCCCTTCACGGTTCCCTACCGCTCCGCCTCTATGTGTGGAAGTGCCATCCTACATGATGCAGGCTATATAAATTGCATCTGTAGAGAGTAGAATGCATGACCAAACATGGGGAATTCTTCTTGAATGGTCCCAACATTTAGCCAGTGACCTAGAAAATACCATAAAAATACATTGGGTTTACTTCTCCCTCCAGTTTTAACTTAGGAAATTGCTTGGAAAAACCTATTCCATTTCCTAGTCACAGTTCCTCAATTAACTCTCTCAACATTCTGCTACTGTCCAGTAGTTGCTGTTTATTTATCTCCTCTTTCGTTTTCGTGAGCTCATCCTAGATTTTCTAGGATACCTCCCCATGATTAGCTGAGTATCTTGCATACTGTGGTCTACTTAACAGTTGATTTGATTTTCTTTTGTTCCATCTGCTCTATAAAGTCAGTTACTCGAGTTTTTGTCACTCCAAAATTCATTTCCAAATCTCATAGTTGGTTCTGACAGTGTTTTGTAGGACTTTGATACGGTTTGCTTTCTTTCTTTAGTTCTGAAGGTTCTATATATTTTTCTATTAATCTAATTAAATCCTTCTACTTTCTTTTTTATGTCCATTTCCATCATGAATGAAATAATATTTTGTAAGAGACTGAACGAGTTTACACTTGCTATTTTCTGATCATTTATTATTATTTTGCTGGGAATTGGCTTCTGGTCCCTGAAAGACTTAACTTCCATTTTCCTTTAAGATACAAACAGATTATACCCCTTTGCAGTTGTGGATAGAATATTAACAGCTGTCTGGAGTGTGTTCTCAGCTCCAAGGAAGTCACGTGAAGCGATTGTCGAACTAGACAAACATTTATCTGAGGCATATTTGCCTAGAAACATTGATTCCTTAAATTGATGGGAAACCAGAAAATTGTTGTGTCCAGTGCTGAAACTATTATGTAGCCCACCTATGTCAGTGCCCTGTGAGTGTATCTTTCAATAGGAGAACAAATAGACACCGAGAGAAGAAACTGACTGACTTCAGGTAAAAGATCAAATTTTTTTCATAAATCATGATACTGATTAATTTTTTTCCTTTTTGGATACATATACTGCCAGACTGATAGTAAATGAAGACTGCAGATACTTACATTAATTAAAATTATGCTATATTTCTTACATAGTATTATGCTACATTTCTTATACTGCATGAAAATGTGAAAATTAGTGTTGCTTTTAAAATTTTTTCAATTGATAAAAAGTATTTAGTATTTTTTTGTAATATTTTAAATTTTTACAGCAGATGATTTGAATCTAAAAACTGCTAGGGGAATAACATAAAATTATTACTTCTCCTTCTACAGTCTTTCAAAACAATACTAAATCATGTAAATAAATTATACACAACTGCAACCAGTCACTTTTTTCATTAATAATGCTGTTCAATGGAGCAACAGAAGAAATAAATAATCTAGCCAAAGAACTTAATAAAATCCACAATAAAATCCAATTCACAGTAGAACATGAAACACCTGAAGGCATTAACTACCTTGATCTAACAATCTCAAATAAAAATCAGAAGCATAAATTTCAAATTTTCAGAAAGCCAACAACCACCAAT
Source organism: Schistocerca nitens (assembly GCF_023898315.1). NCBI lineage: Eukaryota > Metazoa > Arthropoda > Insecta > Orthoptera > Acrididae > Schistocerca > Schistocerca nitens. The sequence goes on from NC_064614.1 coordinate 825,941,366, forward strand.
GTTACCATACACAAATCCTCTTGCCATCCAGACCAACATAAAAAAGCATTCTTCAGAACAATGGTTAATCGCATGCTGAAAATCCCAATGGACACAAATGAAAGACAAAAAGAAACAGAAATTATTAAATCAATTGCCTCCACCAATGGGTATAACCCTGCAATAATAGATAAACTGCTCCATACAGCAAAACTAAATCAACCAACTGCTGAACAACCACCCACAAACAAGAAAACCACATTTGTTAGCCTGCCTTTCCTAGGGAAGATTTCTCACCAAATTGCCAACCTCTTCAAGACATACAACATAAAAATAAGTTTCTTCACCAACAACAAAGTACAAAATCAAATCATACACACCACCAAAACCACTATACAAAAATATCAAAAGTCAGGTGTGTACAAGCTCACTTGCAACTCATGTCCAAACTTCTACATTGGACAAACTGGTAGAAGCTTCACAACAAGATTTAAAGAACACATGGATGCACTCCGTCTTAACAACCTGAACAAGTCCAGCTTTGCCTCACATCTTGCCCAACACAATCATTCTGCAAACAACATAGAACAGAACCTCCGAATACTACATTTTGCCAACAAAGGCACAATACTTGACCTTCTTGAAGAAATTGAAATATTTGTATACACAAATACAGCACCTGACTACCTACTCAATGATCAAACTGAACTGAGAAACAAATTTTTCCTTCAGAACTTTGAAGATCTACTAGTTCAAAACAAGTAACCACCCAATAAAACCTACACCAGCTCCCCAACCCCCCCCCCCCCTCTCCTTACATCCTAACCACACTGGTGTCAATGTAATATACTACCACAGAATAAGACATGTACCATATCTCTAAATGTTAAAGCCCTCCATTGCTAACATAAATCAGTAATTTATACATATTAATTCTAGCTGGAACAAACATCAGCTGCCTTTACCAATATCCCAGATCGCTCTAATGTTAGAATAAAAATAAGTCAACAGTTAAAGAATTTTTGTTCATGATTTTTAAAATATTAAATGTGCAGCCATTCAAACAGCTTTAATCCATTACAATCACTTTACCTCTTATACATATACCTTTAGCTAAAATAAACAGAATCTGCTCTTAATAATACTCCAGATCACGTTAACGTAACAACAGAAATAAGCCAACAGTTCATCTGAAGATTTGTTATTAATTTAAATATACAGGTCCTAGTCATACAGACAGCTGCACCTCACTGCAGATACAATACAGTATTATTGACTCCTTGGGATTCATGTTAATGCCAAACATGATAATAGCTAAAAAAAAAAAAGCCTGTAACATAGAAATAACATAACATATCACCTGGAATTTCTTGTAGTAACTTATTATTATTTTCTCTAGTGCTCTCATGTTATCACCATTCTGATGAGAAAAAATTTGCCCTTATATCGACTTTAAAACATGTAAAGAACAACAAATTACATCTCTGTACAAAGTAGGCTTATGCCATATCTCTCTTTCAAGATCTTTGTTATAACCAACAGTTGTAAAGCGCATGCTGGATGCTGGTAAAGTGTCACTGTTAAAGTGTGAACTAATATAGTTCGTGTGAAAGTGATCTGGACATCAAAATGGAGGCAGACAGATACGAAAAAAGCCGCATATACTGTCGCAGTAAGTAAAAACTACATTTACATCCATTCCGACAGATAATCTATAGTCATGGCGTTACATTAAAGTGTGACCCATCTTTCTGCCATAGAACCAGCACCCAGCATTATGCTACTAACAATAATGATGTAACTTCCCGGATTCTGCCGAAATCATCTGAAGATGAACCTGAAAGGGTTCGAAAACCGGTTAATGTAATAAAGCATTATTAATGAAAAAAGTGACTGGTTGCAGTTGTGTATAATTTATTTACATTAATATACAGTCACGGTTCTAAAATATCCGTAATGGATAAGCATAATACTAAATCAGATAAAAATATGGGCATAATGGCCTGAATTAAAAAGGCAATAGGACTTCCTTTTGTTTATTTTTGTGAATGTAGAGTGGTGATTCATGAAAAAGAGCTAGTTCAGTCCAGTGAGTGAGCAGTTCTGATCCGATCTCTGAGAAGAACAGTTTTGCCCATCTCTACTGCATTCAGTACTGAAAAATTAGGAATGTCAAAACTATTTAAAATTTTTATAAACAGTGAGCGTAGTATACAGGTTAGAGTTGTGCCATTGTGCTAGGTGAGCAAACATAAGAAACAATTTATGCGTAAGGACATTTCACATGCTGGACTATACAAAATCAGCATTTTCGTGATAATCAAGCAATGAAAGGGTTAATGGTGTTACCTTATTGCTTATGTTCAGTTAGTAGGCACCCTTCTACATCTGTATGTTTTGCTTTTCCTCCCAAGGCTGCAACTATGACTCCATCCTGGATAAATTGGGGTGATTTGGATCCCTCATCCCCACTTTTAATCCTTTCAGTTAAGTCACTTCCTTAATCATCATAATTTGTTTGCAATTCCCTGCATATTGTCACATGAGTTTCTCTGCATTCTACTTGCAACAGCTTCTCAATTCAATTTCCACTTTTTTTTTTTCCTCCCTCCTCCCCAAGAAAGAGGCACACTGACAGCCATTACTCTTTTGTGAAGTCCGTTTGCAAAAGTACAATCCTGAATATTGTCACCCCGCATACACTTGAACTTCCCTTTGTCTATTCCTGTATGCTAGTTGTCATTTTCGAGTTGCTAAACTTAATTTAGTCTAGTATACTTCCATATAATACATAGAGTCTCGTAATTTACATATCTTAGTTTACTTGGCAGGGTGTCTGCCTTGCTGTCTGTCTATTTTGCTCTGCATCTGATTATTTTATGACCGCTTGAAATTATTAAATGCCTAAATGGAAAAAAGAACTTAATTTGGAGATAATGATACCCTTAAATCTGGAAACATAAGGTAGCTTATAAGTTTTTCAGTCACCGTGCTAACTGCTGATGTTCCACTGTCAGGGATAGTGTTGGAGATTGAGAATTTAATGGAAGGCAAGTGAAAATAACAGAGAATGGCCAATTTTACTGTAAACTGTACAACTACAGAATGCAGACTTTCACAATTGATGTATGCATATTGCTGACATTTGTTTTATGGGCAGTGTTCAAATATTCACACATCTACCTTATTGGTTTAAACACTGCAAAGGACCTACACCCACCACTTGTCACAGTTGAAGTATATAAAATCATTTGCACTTGTGGTCAGGTGTACATAGGAACAACAAAAAGAAGCATTAAACCGTTCCTGAGGAACACAACAGCAACTGTCGCCTGGGCAAGACGGATAAATCAGCAGTAGCAGATCATGGTCTGGGACCAGGGAACCACCAATTCCTTTCTCTGATGATGTGATTTCAGCAAGATCAGATCATTATTGTGTAGGATGTAGAGAGAGGCCATAGGAATCCAAAAGCAGAAAAACAACTTCAACAGAAAAGTGGGAGGATTTAAATTAGGCATTACTGCAAAATAAAGCAAACACTCCCCTATTACAAGCTCCATAACAAGTTAGCACAACTCCACAATCTTAGGTAGTGGTCTGATGACATCATGAGCCAATCGGTTATGTGAATACATATAGAAAGTTCAGCTTGCTGAGCTTGTTTGAGACTAACAGCTTTCTGAGTCATTAACGCCTCTGATAATCTCTGTAGCATTGGAAGACTGAATCTTAGGTAGAGAAATTTATGCCTTGGTCCATGGCCTTATACCCATAAAACAAAATGTCAGCAATAATAGTACAGCTGTTTCTGTTTGTCTGCTCTGAAGCTTTATATTCCGGCATATTATTGTGTGTTGGGTGATAATATTTTTTGTGACTTGAGTAGTGCTGTAGTAAACAACTAAATAACAGTAACCAGTAGCAATACACAGTCAGTTCGTTTTTGTTTCTTCTGCATGTGTATGAAACAAAATCTTTCTTTCATCGCAGTGTATTATTTCAGGAAAAAATAAGTTACCTCACCTTCTGCAGGAAATTATGACAGGCTATGAACCACAGATTATATGTTCAGTTTTCATTGCACTGTCAGGCTATAGTGACAATGAACTTTACTCTGCAATAGACACCGTCTCCAATTTAAGGCAATAACTCAGTAACTACTATTAAACTAAAAATTTTATGTATAGTCTTGGATGTTAATCTACCTTACTAAATTGCACGTATTTACAGATAAGAAAGTAGTTCCACTGTGTGTTAATAGTTATGCTTTGACTTCTATAAACATGGTATACTGAAAGCCATTATAATTTCCTCAAACATGGTGAAGATTTCAATGATTTGAAGGATTTTATGTTAGTTTTGCAATCTGTGTAAACAAGTCCTCTGGATTTTGATGATACTGCTGAAAATAGTTAAGTATAAAAACTTTCTCAGTAATTTCACGAACTTTCAGAGAGAAGTTTAATAAAGTGTACAGCATAGTGAAGTACTAAATGTTGTGTCATGACAGCCTCCCATCGGGTAGACCGTTCGCCTGGTGCAAGTCTTTCGATTTGACGCCACTTCGGTGACTTGAGTGTCGATGGGGATGAAATTATGATGATTAGGACAACACAACACCCAGTCCCTGACCGGAGAAAATCTCCGACCGAGCCGGGAATCGAACCCAGGCCCTTAGGATTGACATTCCGTCGTGCTGACCACTCAGCTATCAGAGTACTGAGTACTAAGAAATTAATTGTATGAAACTCTGCTCTGGAGTATGAGCTACAAGATGGAAAAAACATTTTCTGTACCTTGACCAATGTAGTATATTTTATAATGACAATTGTGATTATGTACACAGGGTGTTACAAACCCTTTTATTTAGTTGCATGTTGTTTTCAAAATCAGAATATTTAAATTTTTGTCCATTCAGTGTTTCAATAAGAAAGTGAAATCAACGTGTACAAAATTATGAGCAATGAGACTTAAGGATGTTAGAAGCGCCTTGTGTAGATGTTCAGAATTGAAACAGAAAAAGAAAATTTGTACAATTCTTTTATGTGCGAAATGCTGTATTTTACGAATAAAAATTACTGCTGTATAAACTCATTTTAATTATGTCACTTGCGGTATCTCTTCAAGCAGGACATTAACTGCAGTACCTCACCAGCACACGTCAGTTAATTAACTTAAACTGGAAACAAAATAACTATTAAAGATGAAAATAAGAAAGAAAAGGGAGACTAATACACAAACATCCATACTCCACAAACCACTGTGAAGTTCAGGACCTGCTTAAATGCCTACATGCCCACTGAAATTTGTCTTACCTTGTCATCATGGTACCTAGAGCAGTGATATGTAGTGTGCTGCAGTATATTTTTAAATTACCCACTTACTACTATTTCTTGAAAATTTGTGTAAGTAGGCATCCACTAGGCATGTGGCAAGTATCTTCAGACATTTATCAGTTCAAGTTCTTCACCACTTCCTGACTCGCCCGTGGATCGGACAAACTTGTCATTTTTTGTGTCCATTCAGTATCTCCTGTTAGACCTATTTGGTATGGAATTCTCACACTTGTGCAATATCTGAGGCTGAGACACTAGTGTTTTGTTAAATGATCTCCTTTGCTTACTGACTATATCTTCCCAGTCTATTACCTTTCTTCACCTGTAGTTGAGCCTATGTGATTATTCCTTTTCATAGCCCCTAAAATCATTACACCCAGGTATTTGCACAAGTAGACTTATTCCAACTCTGACTCATTGATACTGCAGTCATAGAATTCTATGTTTCTGCATTGTGTGAAGTTCCCAATTTTCCATTTCTCAACATTCAAACAAATTTCCAATATTTGCACCACTTTGAAACCTTATCAAGATCTGCCCGAATATTTTCAAATACTGCTCTATTACAGATAGCATTATCAGCTACAAAAAGTCTGAGGTTGCTGTTAATATTGATTGTATGTCATTTATACACACTTGAATAGCAAGGCTTGCAACACATTTCCCTGGAGCGTGGCTGAAGTTACTTCTACATTTCTAGCCAGGATAAAGTGCTGCAGCTTCCCTAGCAAGGAATCCTACTGCCTTGATCCATAGTTTGGTGTTCAAGGCATTCTGATAAGTGCAGATAAAGTCATTCTGTTTGAGATATCTCATTCTGTTTGAGCTCAGAATATAATCCAAGATTCTACAACAGATGGAGCCAATTGACACTGCACGATTGTCTGCAATAATTGAATAAGGCACTTCAGGAAACACTTATCAAAAATATTTGATAATAATTATTGACAAGTGTCTATGTTTAACAATTCAGTTCTCATGAAACATATTTTAATCAGAGAGAGTGTGTGTGTGTGTGTGTGTGTGTGTGTGTGTGTGTGTGTGTGTGAGAGAGAGAGAGAGAGAGAGAGAGAGAGAGAGAGAGAGAGAGAGAGAGAGAGTTTAAAAATTGTGTCCATGTGTTCCATCTTCGGTACCATGGGGGGGGGGGGGGGGGGGGGGGGGGAGGTCCCATACCTCAGAACTGAATGTACATAGAACAGAACGTCACCACAAGGCAGTAGCTGGTAGCTGTTACAAACTGATGTAAGAACACTATGACAGAAACATGCACACAACATTCTTTTTGCAGCATTTTTGCAAGTTCATTCCATGTTAACGGACAATGAAATTCACAACAAAAAGAAGTTTGTTTGTTACATAATCTGCAGATTTATTATCTATGCTTAATGTGACAGAACTGTTTTCTCTCATTATGCTGAAGTGCATACTGTTTATTATCTGACATACTGCTCACACCTTAGGGGTTTCATTTGCTTTCTCTAATATCATGTTGCTATCATCAGAAAAGAGAACTTTTTCTCCGTATCTTACACTGTCTGAAAAGTCATTGATATATAAAAAAAGAATTGGACTCAATACATTACCCGTGGGGACACCTATGTGTGTGTGCGTCTTGTCTGACAACACAAGAGGTATCTGAATTGTCAAGAGGCTTGTTGCACTTTTTTAGTTTTGAGATAAAAGCTCTATATCTGGGCCTTAAATGATAACAAAAAGGTTTAGCATCCATTAAGAATTAGTTGATGGTGAGCATGGTCTGTGTTACACTGACAATATTTGTATTGTATCCAGCCTGTGAGAAATTTGTCTGTCTGTCTTGCAGACAACAAACATTTGTCTGAGATTTATTAGAGAAAAATATGTAGGGGTATTCAGCATATTTTATTTTAAGAACATTAAATAGTTCACAACCCTGAATCCAAAAATGTATGAATGTTGTATCAGTGAACATATTTAAAATGCTGACGGAAAATAATTTTCTGAGGTACTGCCAAACAAAGTATACCATCACAAGATAATAGTCATCTGTGACTTAATAATTACGAAGCTTTTTCCTACATGTGAAGGTAAATAACACTATTATCTGCTCAAAATTGTCAACCAAACCTGCATATTTACAAGAAAAGTACTTGAAAAATATGTGAGAGCTAATGCTTTTACAAACATAAAAGAAAAAGTTTCCACTTGTATTGTCTAGAGACTGTTTGAATGAAAGTTTCCAGGTGTTTGAATTCAGAGTCATGATGCAATGCACAAATTAGGGAATAAATTTCATGAAACAGGAAGTGTTCATGACAAGAAGCGTAAACGGAGGTGAACAGCTCTCACAGAAGCTCATCTCGATGACACTGTATCCCACCTAGAAAACTCCCCTAAAAAGTATCTTAGACGTCTTTAAAGCAAACACAAATTTCTTGCACCTCCGTACAAAGAACTGTTAAGTCACTTGGGCTAACACCTTATAAAGTAACAGTAGTCTAAGAAATTACACCCTGTCATTCCACACAAAGGGTAGCTTTTGCGAGTGGGTTTTGAAACAAATACATGACGGTGAAATGGATCCTTATCTCATTCTGTTTTCAGATGAGGCTTGGTTCCATTTACACATGTATGTTAATTCTCAAAATAGTGGACTTTGGAGGGCACCCACAGACATATTCTGCTTCATGACGAATCCCTAAATGATCAGAAAATATAAGTGTGGTGTGCAGTTAGTGGTGACAGAATAATAGGCCCAGCCCTTCCCCCCCCCCCCCCCCCCCCCCCCCCCCCAGCAAGACTTGGCAAGGGCTCACTTGGCCAATCTTTCTTTGCACGCATTTTCACAATGTGTTTGATGACAGGGTCTTTAGCAACAATATATTGCCTGCCTGAAGTCCAGATTTAACCCAGTAGAATTTCTGTTTGTGAGGAACACTAAAGGATAAACTGTACACAACAAATTCGCATACTCAAGGATAATATCCGCAAGTCTATGAATTCCAATTCACAAACAGAATTACATTGTGTGATGCATAATTTCTTCAGTAGATGTCAGAAATGCCTGAAAAAGAATGGCATGTCATTCCAGTAAATCCTTGCAGGACATCGGAGAGCACAAAATTTATTTGTATATTTTATAGATTTAGTACTGCAGCAGTAGATGAGGAACACTTGTATTGCATTGAAATTCCAGTAATTTCATAGCCAATAAATTTAAAAACACTGCAAAAAGTGCCAACACCAATTTCAAGGGAAACATTGCAACTTGCACCACGAACAACTATTGTGGTACACTGTGAATTAGTCTCACATTAAATATCACAGTGGCCAAGCTAATTCCTGCTGTATGTGCTATATCCAATACCAACAGTATTCTCTTGGGATTCAATTAGCAGTCATTGCTAGGATGTTATATTCAAACCTTTTGTGTCAGTTTAGACCACAGACTGTGCACACCACGTCTCATCAAGGACCAGAAACCAAAGTATTTTATATTGTGTCTGTAGTAGGTGCTAGACAATTTCATTAACACGCACACACACACACACACACACACACACACACACACACACACAAAAAAAGAGAGAGAGAGAGAGAGAGAGAGAGAGAGAGAGAGAGAGAGAGAGAGAGAGAGAGAGCTCTGTCCAGCCATCCTGATTTAGATTTTACTAAATCATTCAGGCAAATGATGAGATGGTCCCTTCATCAAGACCATTGTTTCATTGTAACAATACTTACATAAAAAGCAACTTATACAGTACAAAAACATTTCCAATGAACTGCAAATTCAGATGTTTCCCTATTTAACTTATAGCCGATATATCACTGTTATTTCTTATCCCACCAGAATGGCAAAAATACCATGTACATGCATCGTTGTTAGCCTTGAATGTAGGACAGTAGTTTATGATGACATGAAGTTAATTTGTAGGCAAAGTGGAAATTCATATTTCTATTTCAAAACTAGTATCATAATAACTGTACTTGGCAATGTTTTGTTTTTGTCACCACTTTCAAAGTTACCACTATTATTACAGGTTCTATGGCATGAGAGAACAATTACAAGGTGTTAGTTGTTCAGTAATGACACATTACTGGCCACCAACGCCATACGCTCATTATTATTATTATTACTGGAAATACAATACTTGTTTCTATACATTAGAATTTGTTTTTCTGATATATTTTAGATATTTATTAACATCAAAGTCATCTTCATAGTCATCTTCTATCTTCACCTTGGACTTTGGCTTCCGCTTTTCCAAACGGAGCTTACGTTCTTCATCACTCAGTGTAGACAGATCCAAAGGAAGCTGCCATAAACATAATGATTTTATAGCTTCAGTAAAGGCTGGCACTGTAGGGCTATGTGAATTAAGTGAAAAGTAAACTTTTCTTCTAGTGACTAACAAGTAACAACAAAGACAATTAGTACAAAGTTTTGTATGTTTTAATAGCTATTCTGGCAAGAATTAAAAAGCTGGTGTAAGATCTATAAAAAACATGGTGAAGTATAGTATTCTAGTGGCAATACTAGGAGACGATTAAGAAATCACAGCCCTGAGTGTTCTGCATTATATATATCATTTAAAAACAGGAAAGTCAAATAAAACATCCTGAAAATAAATAATAAGAGTATTTTATAATGTATATATATTTAACACACATGTCAAAATATTGGTGACAGCTGCAGAAATACTTATTTAGAGTTCCAAAAATAAGAGGGAAAGAGGCTTGAGGGGGAGGGGTGGAAGCTCCTGACTTTCCTGATGGTTCAAGACTTGGGCAAGGAAGACATTTAAGTAAGGGGACATTCCATTATGACTGATTTAGCCCCCCACATTAGCATCTCAGGTTTCGCTGAAATTTGGTATGTAGATTCCAGTACTTACCAAACTTAGTGCCACAAAATTTTAGCTCTTGATATGCAACATTTAAGATGTTGCACTCATTTAAGTGAGTGAGACCAACATTTCATTGACATTCCAAATTTTTTGTCATTTTTTACAAAAGACTACATAGTAGTTAAAGCATGATCTCCGAGTGAAATTTGCTGTTGCAGTTCACTGCTAAGTGTAGTAAACAACTTATAAATTGTAAGATTCAAGATTCAATATTCTGGTTACCATTGTGATTCAAAGCTACGGGAAAATCCACCATGTCAGATAGTTTTCCAAGCTTCGCCATCAACTTTGCCTAAACAAAATGCCTTACAAAGCCCTTATTTTGTAAGAAAATAAATTTCTTTATTGTTAACATCATCAAATCCTATGCATCACATTTACTTTTTAGTTTCATAGATATTTTGATGTACAGAGTGTTCCAGAAGATTTTGTGTAAAATATTACTCCTTTTTGAAGACATATGAAGGATATTTCCACTTTTTTTTTAGCTATAACTACAATTTGAAAGAGCATATTTTTCCTACAAGTATATGTATAATTGTTTCATGGGACACACTGAGAATAGTCATTAAATGTCAAAGGCTTTAGAATATTCAAGATTTATTCACTAGGCCTATAGAAATTAAACTTTCATTTAATGTTTCCCTGTTAGAATGGTATTTAATTTTACAAAGGAATTAACATAATTTGGAAAGCTTCATTAAATATTTTTATGTGACTGTTAATGGTTCAAAATTTTATTTATTCAAGAATATTCTAAAATTTTCATTTGATAATGATATTATGCACACTTATGAATATCTCTTCATCAGAGAATAGGAAATAACACTGCTACCTAAATTTCTCCCGGGGGTATTTAGTGTACAAATAATGTACGGGAATGCAGCCAGTTGACGTATTTGACAACTGCCTGTGTTTTGACAGGTGCACACACTGTCATTTTCAAGGCACAAGTGCAACAAGAAAGCAAAGAGCAGGGGAATTAAAAACCTTCCTAACTACATTTGTACCTTGAAAATGACAGGTGTGCCTGCTGAAGTGCTTACTTTTGCATATAAAGTACAGAAACTTTTCAAGATTTCATCAGGGTTCCAGGTAATGCAAATATTGATGAACTCTTGAAGTGTACTGTTGGAACTCATAATAATACTATATGCCATCTGTTGCCATATATTCCGGGGGAAAAAAAAAAAAAGATTACTTTGGAGTTTCAATGATTATGGAAAACAGCTCCTGCAAGCACAAATAAATTTGAAATCTGATGACAAATAAAAATTCTTTTGGCTTCATAAGGCTTAGCTTTTGACAAAGTTTGAGTTTCTGCAGACTACTAATTGTAGTCCCCTTTCAATATAGTTTGAGACTTGTTAGTGCACAGCTCAGCTCATAAGTCTCGCAAATTTTCAGATAATATTACTACTGGCTTACAGTTGTGCTCAAATTGTCACGAAGAACACCTGATAGTGATGAAAATGATATCAAAATCAAAGTTTATCCAGAAACAGTTAATGCTAGCTTTACTTTGTTTTGGTGCATCAGCACTGAAGTTTCAAAGATCCAAAAACTTACACAAAAGCTAATTCAGCCAAACAAACACCCCCGTGATCAGACAGATTGCTGCACTTGGTGGTTTAAATGCACCTTAGCTGCACAGTTGTCAAATCTGCAAAGATTTAATTATTTTCCTTTACAAATTAAAGCAAGAATTGCACTTTTAAAATCATGCTCAACAATTTCAGATTCTTACTTTAGTTCCACCTAGGTTGAGTGTAGATCAGAAAAATTCAAACGCAGGCAGGGTTATTACGTTTGTCACATGCTGTAACAAGGTTGGTGCGGATCAGTTTTTCATAATTTAATGACTCAAGGCATAGTTGTGTCTTGTTGTAGCCTCTGCTGGAATGCATTCAGTGTGTATGTGCTGCATTCATCAAAATGCACAACTGATGGTCTCTGCCAACATTGTCTAGAAGACTACAAGTTTTATCGAGTCTCTCAGTCTACAGTACAGAAGGAAGAGACTACATGACTTGCTGCTGTAACAAAACCCAGTGAAAGCAGGAGTAGAAAAGTACCTTTTTCACTATACAGGGGCGTATACCTTAGGGAAATCTAGAGAGTTCAAGCAAGCTGAAGGTAAGAAAAAATTGTGTTAAATGTTTGCGATTCAAACTGTACAACCATTTCAAATGATGGAGAAAACATTTAAAACAAAAAACTTTAGGAGCACTCTTAACAATACATTGCCTTTTTATCTAGGAACTCTTCCATTTGGTCCATGTTTGCACAGAAAAACAACAATATCATAAATTGGGTCCGCCTTGATACAAAACACCTTGTTATTCGTTTATTTCTTTAGTCTCCCAAACTAGTTTCGGCGACAAATATCACCATCATCAGTAGGTTTTTTAATCTTATTTATTGTACGTTGCAGCATATTTTGAGAATTATTGTCGCTGTTTGCGACTATTTTCTACGCGCTTTTTTTTTTTGTTGCCGGTTCTTACTCAGCGAACATAGTATCATCTGCAAGTTCGTTGGATGGTATGTAGCTGATTCTATACACAGAAAATCAAAACTTCGCACTTTGTTTCTGATCAGGAATATTCAGCTACATATCATCCAACGAACTTGCAGATGACATGATGTTCGCAGGGTTAAAAACGGCAACAAAAAAGCGCACAGAAAATATGTCGCAAAAAGCGGCAATAATTCTCAAAAACATGCTGTAACATACAATAAATAAAATAAAAAAAACCACTGATGATGGTGATATTTGTCGCCTAAACTAGTTTGGGAGAATAAATAAATAAACGAATAACGAGATGTTTTCATCAAGGCGGACTCAATTTCTGATATTGTTGTAATACATTGCTTCTACAGTATACAGAACTTTTATTGAAGGCGATCTATCACATGTATTTTGACAGTCTTTCGAAACTAAACTGTTTTATTACAAATACCCTGTTGACCATTAATGCTGTTTGTGTATGACCAACATCATTGTCTATAATGTTTGACCTGCCCCAAAGAATGTTGTACACTTCTGTACATTGAATGATTGAGTGGATAAATAAAGATATACAATACAAATAACTATTGCTAAAAAGTGAACGTCACTTCCACCGTTGACTCATTCGCAATTAGTGAATCACAAGAATTATACCTTTATGATTTTCCTTGGTTCATGATATCTGATGTTTATAGTGGCACCATCGGGCAAAACAATAAGAACAGGATAGGTCCGCGGATATACCTGTCGGTGTATCTTACATACACTTGCCGTATTACTATTTAAATGGCGTTTCATTTCACACTTTCCATTCTCATAAAGACATGGCAAGCGTTTGAATTCTCTTCGCAAAAAAGCTGACATTACTTCCACGTGGTACAAAACGAAATCTTGTAAAGTTAAAAACAATTAGCACTGTCAACTACAATAAAATTTCATTCTACTCTTTTAACTCAAAGATCACAAACGAACATATTCCAAAGTTTATAGCGTCAGAGATCTTTATGATTCGATCGTTTCAGCCAGAGAGAATAATACGATAGAAGCACAAGGTGACAGGTGGCACGTGTGGATAAACAAATTTACAGCTGTTGTAAGATACATTTTGAATTGTTCAAAAATGGATTCGTGTAGTGTGGAGAAACTGAAAATTCGTATAAAAGAATTAGAAGAGGAACTCCAGAAGGAGAAACAGAGAAATTCTGGAGACACAGTAAGAGAAAAAATTGGACAGATGTCAGCAGAAGTTGTCGACTCAAACCCGTATAGGTAAATATATACACTTAGCGGATTGTGGTAAATTAGCAATAATGTCTGAGCCGAACACGAACAAGTTTCGGTGCAGTATACCGGAAATAGTATGTAGATACAACTATTGTGTTTAAATTTTTGATTTCGCGGTTTGAGTATATGGAATGCTGATTACAGGTAGTCATATTAATTCATGAACACTGAGCAGTTCCACACACGGAGTGGAATGGTAAGAGAGAGCGAGGGAATCGGTGAACTCATACAAATACCTGGGTGTAACGCTTTGTAGGGATATGAAGTGGAGTGATCAGTAAGGTTCAGTCGTGGGTGATTCAGGTGGTAGGCTTTCTTTATTGGTAGAATACCGAGGAAGTTCAATCAGCCTACAAAAGATATTACGTACAAATCACCCGTGATTAGTTCTAGAATATTGCTAAAATGTGTGGGACCCATACAATATAGGACTAACGGGGGATTTTGAACGTATACAGAGCAGGGTAGTACGAGTGGTCACAAGTTTGTTTAATCTGTGGGAGAGTGTCACAGAGATACTGAACGAACTGAATTGGAAGACTCTTGAAAATAGGCATAAACTACCCCAAGAAAGTGTATTAACAAAGTTTCAAGAACCGGCTTTAAATGATGACTCTAGGGATGTGTTGCTCACATAGGGATCATGAGGATAAGAGTAGAACAATCTCTGCACACACAAAAGCATTCAATCACCCATCCTTCCTGCACTCCATATGTGAATGGAATGGGAAGAAAACCTAATAACTGGTACAATTGGATATACCCTCTGCCATTGCCCTCACGGTGATTTGCTGAGTATAGATGTAAACGTAGAATTAAAAACATTATTCTGCCACTGATTTGGAGGCCTGAGGTTTGTATTTCTTGTGGAGTTTTTCAGCATTTCTAATACACAGGAGAAGCAGTCATAAATTTGTATGTAGTCTGCAAATTGCTGATTAGGTCGCTGAGGCAAGTGTCATTGACTAAATGTAAAATGGCTTTATTAATCTAGTATTACATGTTTTGATGTTTGCCATCATCAGATATCCTGGTAGGACTGTAAGGTAAGGTAAGGTAATAGGCATGGCCAGAGTCTGTCCATTCTCTTACATTTACAACATATAGCTGTTATGTCCTCTAGTACATGTAACTACCATGTCTACCGGTTGCTTACAGCCCCGGGATATCTGATTATGGCAAACACCAAAACATGTAATACTGGGTTAATAAAGTTATTTTGCATTCAGTCAATGACTTTTATTCAATGAACTATTCAGTAGTTTGCAGACTATGTATATTTTTCAACAAGTTTGCATTCCTCCTTCATGACATTAGATGAGATGGGCCTTTATTACTACAGATATCCAAACAGGGTGCACAAAACTTGTGAGGGCCTGAAGATGAGGTTTCAGATACAGTGATTTATAAAGAAGAAAATGATTGCCATCTTCTTTGCAGTAAGAGGAGTGTAGTGTTTGACAAAATATATATTGGGAAATGGGAATAAGTGTGTGTGTGTGTGTGTGTGTGTGTGTGTGTGTGTGTGTAGGACATTAACATTTATTAACAGCTGTAAAATAGACTGATAAACAGGCTCTAGTATATTAGGACATGTTTTTATATAACATATCTGAAGATTGTCATCATAGACAGAAACCTGTAGTCTGATGACAAAAAAAAAAAAAAAAAAATAAAAAAAAAATAAAAATGGTGACCATAGGCATGAAGTAAGGAAATTTCGGCTCATAGCAGTTATCCAGTGTGGTTGACAAGATTTCAGCCCAATTACAGATCCTTGCTGCCTTTTATTGTGCTCCTTCTCAATTTTTGTCCATGATTGAATGATAGCTTGCTATCTTCTTATGTAAGATGGAGTGATGATGTTAAGCACAAGGAGTTAACGGAAACGTCCGATTCCACCTGTCTGCTTTGACCAAAGACGTCACCAATATGGCGGAAATGACCATTCACAACTACTCCCATATCGCGACTATGACATCATTATGTAAACATGACAACAAACACAAAAATAAATCGAAAAACCATCAAACGCATATTCCTCCAAAAATATAATGAAACAAATGGCACAAGTGGGGGAAATTGGGGTTTTTTGGGTGGGGTCAAACTAAAAATAAACACATGCCACTAAACCAAATGACAGAAACGATAAAATAGAATGACGACAACCTTCCCAAAATCAACTAAAAACAATATCCACTGGAATCGAACACTTCCCTTGACCTACATAGGTCAACAGAAACTACCGATTCCAAGTCATAAAACCCAAAACTACAACCACATCCACAATCATCAGTACCTCAAAAAGCGCAACAAACCAACAAAATTGGAATCGAACATTTCCCTTGATCTTTATAGGTCAACAGCAACTACCGATACCACACTATAAATCTCAAAACTTTCACTACCACCACACTTAATACTACCATAAAAAAAACCTAGAAAATCAAAATAGGCATCCAACACTTCCCTTGACCTGTTATCCTTACGACATCTCCAGATATAGCCATCCCTGGTCCGAGACGTCGGAACTTTAGTAAGCCTCTTTTCTTCACGACACACTGAACACTTCACGACTTCATCCAAAAATCCGAATAGTTGAAGAAATTTTATTAGAGACAATGCACTGTCCCCCATCATCGCCAACAACTGAAAACTGTTGACCTTGTCAGTTGTATCCATACCTACCAAAGACATAAATAAAGCAATTTACCAAAATTCACACGTGACGAACAGAAAAAAAAACTACAATAATGTTGACATAACAAAACCAAAATCGTTAACTCCCTGAAAAATATTGCGCTGAAAGCACAGTCATTACCGATTCCACACACATGCAATGCTACCACGCAAATGAACCCCATACGCTACATAACACGCTACCCACAAACACACCACCAGAGAGAACCACCGACCCCAACAATACGCTTCCTATAAACACGCCATGCACACAAACTAAACCAAAAACATCACCTAACACACAAACACACCACCGATCACATCAAAATGACACCTACAAACACGCCACACTCACAAACTAAATTCCGCATCGTCGTGACGTCACAACGCCACAACAGCCTTATGTCATGGGTCAAAGCTGGCGGGTGGGATTGGACGCTTCCATTGACCCCCCATCCCCACCCCTCCTCCCCCTTATACATGCAACATACAAGAATGGTTAAGAAAGAGCTTAGCAATTACAAGCAGAAGGCACCCAACAGATCAGAGTATTCCAGAGACTTCACCTTAGATAAGAACAGTGCAGTACTCAAAATAATGAAAAAAAGCCATAACTCCAGGATTTGATGGGATACACCCAGAGTTCCTCATCAGTTGAGTAAACAAGTCTTAAGTAGCTTGAGAGCTTTTCATCAATATTATTCTATTTAAGTAACCTTCCACGAGCTTTCAAAAGAATAAAAATCATACCTATTCTGCAGCATGGTTAACCAATGAATAAAGCTGTTGGTATCGTCCAGTCACCATGCTGAGCAATTGCTGCATGCTTTGACAGACTCGTCCTTAACAGACTCACTCAAAAGATATATGAGGTTACTCCCATCAAGCAAGAAGGATTCAAACTGAACAGAAGTTGAACAGACCATGTACTTAGCTTAACCACACACACACATAAGCTGCGTTCCAATGATGACTTAAAATTTCAGTGGATTTTGCTGATCTTGCAATTTCAAATGATATGAGATGGTAACAATGACCTCTGTACAAATTCGCAAATTTTATAACACTGCCAAAACATAATTAGGCTCTTAAACATTTTATCTGAGAGATACTAGCAAGTGGTCCTCAGCAATCGATTAAGCAGACAGAAGAAACTTAATAATCTTCTTTGGGGTTCAGCTTTTGGCACCAGATATGCTCAACGTATATCCTGAAACAGAGTCAAGGAAGTTCATCTATGTAGAAAGTCTGCCTTTGGCCACTCAACAGAGAAGTCTCGAAACTGGTGAAGCGTTGCTCTCTATAGTTCAAAGTACAACACCTGAATGCTTCAAAAAGTATATATTAACACTACATCCAATGAAGACTGAAGTTAACTGCTTTCATGTTAACAATGGAATGGTCAATGCAAAGCTAAATGTCACCTTAAATGATAAAGTCGTCCGCCACCAAGACTCCCGAAAGTATTCAGAAGTAATTCCTGATAGAATCTTGTCTGACAAGAATCACATAGGTAACACAACAACAAAGCTGAAAGTGTGCAGTAGCATCATACAGAAGCTGAGCTGGACCTCAGGGGATGCAAAAACTACAAGATTATCGTGCTCTTGCTTAGGACTCATCTACTCTGCTGCTGCTCCATTGTGGCTTAATGGTTCATATGTGAGAAAAATCGATGTTCAGGTAAATACAGCTATGAGGACAAGAACAAGCTGCATCAGATATATTCCTCTTCGTGTGTTACCAGCTGTAAGCCGCATTATGCCACCAGATCTTTGAAGACAGAATGCCCTTCTTAATGAATAAGCAAAATCAATCAAAATTCTCCAGCTCCCAGTCCATTCTGATGTGGCTGCACTTAGAATGAGCCAATTAAAATCCAGATCGTTACTTATCATATTGACAGAATAGCAATGGTCAGAAGAAATATCAGATCCTCGTAAGACTCTGTTACATGACCACCTGGCATGGAGTTACTGTACTATCATTAGGGAGGGGTTAACATGACTTGTACAGGCCACGACATCTATGCAGAGAGCCTCCACTGATGGGGGAAGGATTCATCTTCACAATGTGACTGTGGGAGGGAATGATATACTATCAGACACATTGTAATAAGGTGTAGCAGGTGAGCTTACCAGGGAAATGTAGAAGATTTTTGTGAAGCAACAGAGGCAGCCCTGGAATGAATTAAGAAGTTAGATGTTAATTTTTAGGTTTAGTGTTTTAGTTCTATTTGTTTTGTAAAGTCATACAATTTATGTATATTAGTTGCACTTCAGTGTATATTGCCACACACTACATAAATATATACTGAACAGTACTCAGGTTGTGAGTAAACCAGAGTCAATACTGCTGTTTTCAGAGTGTTTTTTTGATGGTTCTCTGTGAAGTTATTATTTGCTGTTTCAATAGTTATCCAGAATTTTGGTATTTGCAGCTGTTTCCCAAAGATGGTTCTGATAGGTGAGTGGCCTATCCAAAGTGATGCCCAGGTACTTTGCATTGCTGTTATACTGTGTCTGAATAGTAACTGCTTGCCGGTGGTAGTTTGCATACTTATTGCTCAGCTAGAATGCTGCAACTTCTCTCATCAGCAAATTTGGTTTTAGTTTCCACCTTCTGAATTATTTAGCCAATAATTCAAATTTTCTACCTTTAGTTCTTATGCTTCTAAGAAACTGGCCTGTTGAACCATTAGACAGAGGCATCAGCATATATAGGCTATGTGTCAATACAATTTCTACCATGTTTAGGTCGAACAGTGTGGGGGAGGGAACTGGACATTGAGACAGGCCATTTTTCAGTTTGTAAAATTTACGCTACATGTGTTTGGAATAGAGTAGGAACAGAGGATTATTAGCATATTATCTGATAAGGAGATTATATTTCTGCAGGTAACTATTTTGATCCATTTCATTAGTAGTCCGTCTTCCAAACTGTGTCGTGTGCTGCTGTTTTCAGTCTAGGAAGACAACAACACAATTGTGTGTGTGTGTGTGTGTGTGTGTGTGTGTGTGTGAGAGAGAGAGAGAGAGAGAGAGAGAGAGAGAGAGAGAGAGAGAGAGAGGGTGGGGGGGGGGGGGGGAGACCACTAACAGAAACAACTACAGTTAAACAAGTTGAGCAGATGCTTAAAACATGCAAGAAATTAGGGGGATTCTCTGTTGTAGTGAAAAGCAGAAGTTTTTTTAACACAGGAAGAGGTGGGATCTCCTGTCACAGTATTATGAGTATTGACGCAATTTTGTCATATGATAACATGGTTGGAGACCGTGGCTGTTATTTGAAGACAAATGTTGATGGTGTTGAGACAGCAACGAGCCACAAATTTATTTTCGGTTCCTTTATTCAAAAGGTACCGTTACTGGTTTCAAATCATTATGATTCATCTTCAGACGGTATTCATGCTTTCATTACAACATGTGGTATGTTTTTTTTACAGATTAATTCTCGTGAAATGTCAGCTTGGAGTGTCTTTTTTCATAGTTTTCGTCCAACAGATGTGGATACATTCCCACTGCATTCTTATTGTTGCACAAGTAAATTTTTCTCACTGAACACTTTGGATTTGTCACAGAATAGATTTCTAACGTGCACCACATGTTTTGATACATACAAAGTGCTTACAAACATATGTAAGCATCAAAACATGTGGTGCACATTAGAAATCTATTCTGTGACAAATCCAAAGTGTTCAGTGCGAAAAATTTGTGTGTGCAATGATAAGAATGCATTCACATCTGTTGGACGAAAACTATGAAAACAAACACTCCAAACTGACATTTCACGACAATTAATTTATAAAAAAAACGCACCACATGTTGTAATGCAGGCATGAAAACCATTTGAAGATGAATTGTAATGATTCGAAGCTGGTAACGGTACCTTTTGAATAAAGGAACTGAAAATAAATTTGTGGCTGGTTGCTGTCACAGCACCATCAACATTATGAGTATTGATGCAAAAGAATTGGCCTACTGCAGGTATGGTCTTCTGAAGAGTAGCAGAGGTCTGAAATATTACAAATCAGCTCAATCGTGAGCTTGAAAAGACTTCTGCATTATTAAAACTTTTGATTCTCTACAGCTCCTGGAATGCGTTAAGGTAGGATACCTCTGACTGAAAGTATAGCTATAAATCTCAAATCCCCTGTAATGTTTTGAGTGTCGGTGATGTGGTCACGCACAAATACATGCTTCTACAAGTTTATTTGAAAAGCAGCCACTACTTACACACTGGTAACAAACAAATCAGTCAAACGAAGCTTCACCGCAACAAGGAATTTGGAATGGACATCAGGTCAAATAATCATGAGTCCTATAACTGCTCTTTATCGATGTGGGAGATGGATTCGTCACTGAGGATAGTCCTAGTGTGCTCTGTCATGACCAAACTTGGTACCATTGCATCAAGGTTGATGACACCTGTGCAGCAGCCTGCACATGCCAGAGAAAGCAATGGACAGTATAAAAACGTGGATGTAAGTTGCTACTTTGCATGATTTTAGTGTCAGTGTTAAGAAATGTTTTTGTAGTTTATTGGCATTTTTTTTTAAATTATTGAATATTGTTTTGGTGAAGAGAAGTTTGCCCCCCCCCCCCCCCCCCGCACACACACACACACACACACACACACACACACACACACACACACCAGCTGTGGTCAAGTGTGTGTGAGTTGCATTTGCATGAGAGAGAGAGAGAGAGAGTGTGTGTCTGTGTGTGTGTGTGTGTGTGTGTGTGTGGGTGTGGGTGTGGGTGTGTGTTGCCTTATTGGCCAAAAGCTAACTTTCTATCAGTCTTTTTGTTGTGCCTTTC
Organism: Schistocerca nitens; assembly: GCF_023898315.1. Taxonomy (NCBI): domain Eukaryota; kingdom Metazoa; phylum Arthropoda; class Insecta; order Orthoptera; family Acrididae; genus Schistocerca; species Schistocerca nitens. The sequence goes on from NC_064614.1 coordinate 825,962,868, forward strand.
TGCGACTTGGCATCTCCACTGTTGTACATTGCCAAGACTGATGCAGAGCCATTGACAAATTGTAATGAAAGCTCATAATGGAAGCACATTATCCATGATTATTCATTTGTATAGGTGGGTGAAACACACTAAGGAGATTGCTTATACGAATCCCATCCCAGTTAAGAGCCCCCTGCGGGGTTAGAATAGGCCCGAGGTACTCCTGCCTGTTGTAAGAGATGACTAAAAGGAGTCTCATACTTCTCTGCCCTATGAGTTCAGGTCCCAATCTATGATTTGACCTGCCACTTTCAAAATTCTACAGAAGTGTAGGCCATGTGGGGAAGGATGCTTTACATGGTGCATGAGTTATCCTTGGTGCCCTTAGATTCAATCTCCTGAATCTCTTGTCATGGCTTTGCATCTCCACCTGCGATTCAATTATTTGGGCAAGGACACTTTCCGGGGTATGTCATCTTCTTCCGTTGTCTCCTGTCCTCTTTCACCCCCATGACAATACTGGATTTCTCTGTGCCAAATATCCGGCATAGTAGCCAGTCCGTTGTGGTGGGGCCGTCATGTACCCATTGTGTGGTAGCCCTCTGACAACACAGGGATCGCACTGCTGATGCCTGAGCTGTAAACTGCCCACATATGCCAAGGAGTAGCCTTTCTTCCTGGGGTATCAGGACTCTGGCAACAGCCATCATGCCAGTTGGCCTTTGCTGTGGCTGGGTGACACCCTTGGGGAGAGCTCCTGATCGGAGTGGGTGGCATCAGGGTGTATGACCTGCAATGAAGTGGACTAAGTTATTTCTTGCTGGTGACTGTAAGGTGCCAGCAGTCTCTAAGAAGGGCAAGATCGAATACAGGCCGACAGGTATGACCCTAAATCGTTTCCCTCCCTCTCTAAACCATGGGAGGAATGTAGGGCTACAGAACAGAGAGAGCCATATTCGCCTTGGTTTTTAGTCTCTAACAGAACTGATGGGGACTCCTTTCTATCTACGAAGACTCAATTTTGGATGAGTTTGGAGAAGTGACAGCATTGTCCAAGATGCGAAAATGTACAGTCTTGATTCAGGCAGCATCCGCAGTCCACTCCCAAGCTTTACTCTCCTGTGACAAGCTGGGTGTTATTCCTGTTTCCGTCACTCCCCATAAAAACCTCAACATAGTCCAGGGAATTATTTTCCATTGTGGTCACCTCTTGCAGTTTGACGACGAGCTCCATGCCAATTTAGAATAGCTGGGTGTTCATTCCATCTGGCTCATTTACAAGGGGCCCAAAGACAACAGGGTTGCTACCGGTGCCTTCATCTTGGCCTTTGAGGGTGATTCATTGCCTGAAACGGCCAAGGTGATGGTTTACCACTGTGATGTTAAACCATACATCCCTCCCCCTCTGCGGTGCTTAAAGTGCTGGAAGTTAGCGCACATGTCTTCTCGCTGCACTTCCAGCGCCACATGTCGAGACTGCGGACAGCCATTGCACCCAGATACTCTATGTGCGCCTCCTCCCACTTGCATCAACTGTGAAGAGCACCACTGCCCCTGCCTACCAGAAAGCCCAGTACTTCAAAAGGAGCAGAAAATCGTGGAGTACAAGACCATGGACCGGTTTACTTACACAGATGTTAAATGTAAATTTGAAAGATTACACCCCATTTGGTTGACGTCGACTTATGCTGCAGCTATGTCACCATTGCCAACCCAAGTGCTAGTGGTTCCTCACTCTGTGCCACGAACAGTGGGCCCTCCGGGCCACCAGAATACATCCACCCCCTTGGTGGTATGGGTTAAATCTTCCTCCGTTTCTTCCAAAGCACCTAATTTGAGAGCAAGGCCCTCCAAACACAGGGGACATTGGTCCCCTCCCCCCTGCCGAAGAAACAACAGCCTCCTCCGGCTCCTTTTGTGCGGAAGGGGTCCCTTGGGGCTCTCTCTCCCAAGGTCTCCACTAATGCCACGGCGGACGCTCGCCAGTGGCTCAAGGAGCCAAAAGCTGCTGGACGAAGAGCTTCACAGTCTTCCTCCGTGCCTGAAGCTCCTTCGGGAAAATCTTCCCAGCAAGCTCCTAAAGAGAAGTGAGTGAGCAAGCACCTTCTTGCGCGCTTCATGCCTTCCCAGTCTCATGATAACATAATCCTCCAGTGGAATTGTGGCAGTTTTTTTCCACCATCTGGCTGAGTTACGGCAACTCTTAAGCCTTACACCTGCTTTCTGCATTGCTCTCCAGGAAACCTGGTTCCTGGCAATGCGGACTCCTGCCCTCCGCATAGGGGGTATTACAAGAACTGCAGCGACTATAACAGAGTGTCGGGTGGAGTTTGTGTCTATGTCCTGAACTCAGTATGCAGTGAACCTGTGCTCCTTCAAACCTGCTAAATAACTGTCTGCCACGTATATTTTCCTGCAGATGGTGCATTACCCCTGAACGAATTGGCTGCACTGATTGATCAACTCCCTAAGCCTTTCCTACTTTTGGGAGATTTTAACACTCATAACCCCCTTGTAAGGTGGACTGTGCTTACTGGCCGAGGCAAAGATGTTGAAAATTTACTGTCACAATTTGACCTCTGCCACTTAAATACAGGTACCCCCACACTTTTCAGTGTGGCACATGGCACATATTTGGCCACTGATCTCTCGGTTTGCAGTCTTGGCCTTCTCCCATGTATCCACTGGAGAGCACATGATGACTAGTGTGGTAGTGACCACTTCCCCATCTTCTTGTCACTGCCCCAGCATCAGGCCCACAGATGCCTGCCCAGATTGGCCTTAAACAAGGCAGACTAGGATGCTTTCACCTCTGCTGTCACCGTGGAATCTCCCCCACACAGTAACATCGATGTGGTGGTTTAGCAGGTAACTGAAATGATCATTTCTGCGGCGGGAAACGCGATCCCTCATTCTTTAGGGTGACCCCGGTGAAAGACAGTCCCTTGGTGTTCGCCGGAAGTCACTGAGGCAATCATGAAGCTTCGGCGAGCTCTACAATGGCATAAGTGGCACCCTTCCCTGAAGCACCTCATAGCCTTTAAACAGCTCTGTGCCTGCATTCGCCAGCTTATCAAAAGACGGAAACGCAAGTATTGGGAGAGATACGTCTCGACTATTGGGTGCCATATGTCACCTTCCCAAGTCTGGGCAAAGATTAAACGAGTTTTTGGGTACCGGACCCCAACAGGTTTTCCTGGTGTCAAAATAAATAGCGTGTTATCTAACAACGCAAACTCGATTGCTGAGCACTTTGCTGAGCACTATGCTTGCGCCTCTGTGTCGTAGAATTATCCCCCAGCCTTTTGCACTCTGAAACCATGGATTGAAGGGAAAGTCCTCTCGTTCACTACACCTCACAGTGAACCCTATAACACCCCATTTACAGAGTGGGAGCTCTTCAGTGCCATTGGACATTGCTCCGACTCAGCTCCTGGGCCAGATTGGATCCACAGTCAGATGATTAAACCTCTCTCGTCTCACTACAAGCGACATCTCCTTGTGGTCTTCAACCGGATCTGGTGTCATGGCGTCTTTCCATCACACTTGCGGTGGAGCACCATCATAGCAGTGTTCAAACCTGGCAAAAACCTGCTTGATGTGGATAGCTATCGGCCCATCAGCCTCACCAACGTTCTTCATAAGCAGCTGGAACATATGGAGTGTTGGCGGTTGGGTTGGGTCCTAGAGTCATGTGGCCTGCTGGCACCATGCCAAGGCGGTTTCAGCCTGGGTCGCTCTACCACTGATCTACATCTACATCTACATGGATACTCTGCAAAACACATTCAATTGCCTGTCAGAGGGTTCATCGAACCACCTTCACAATTCTCTATTATTCCAGTCTTGTACAGTGCGCGGAAAGAATGAACGCCTACATCTTTCTGTACGAGCTCTGATTTCCCTTATTTTATCGTGGTGATTGTTCCTCCCTATGTAAGTCGGTCTCAACAAAATATTTTCGCATTCGGAGGAGAAAGTTGGTGATTGGAATTTCGTGAGAAGATTCCATCGCAACGAAAAACATCTTTCTTTTAATGATGTCCAGCCCAAATCTTGTATCATTTCTGTGACACTCTCTCCCATATTTCACGATAATACAAAACATGCTGCCTTTCTTTGAACTTTTTAGATGTTCTCCATCAGTCCTATGTGCTAAGGATCCCACACCGCACAGCAGTATTCTAAAAGAGGACGGACAAGTGTAGTGTAGCCAGTCTCCTCTGTAGGTCTGTTACATTTTCTAAGTGTCCTGCCAATAAAACATAGTCTTTGGTTAGCCTTCCCCACAACATTTTCTGTCTTTTCCTTCCAATTTAAGTTGTTCGTAATTGTAATACCTAAGTATTTAGTTGAATTTACGGCTTTTAGATTAGACTGATTTATCGTGTAACCGAAGTTTAATGAGTTCCTAGTGTGATGACTTAATTCACTAGACTGTCGTGCAGTAGACCTACAAATTGGTGACCCTGAAAACAAAACATGAAGCATGAGAGGAACTAACTGTACAAAGAAGTACAGTGTCATTGAATCAAGACATGAAGCGAGGGCATGTGAAAATACAACTGATACAGATGCCAGGAGAGTTATAGAAGCAAATAGGACTAAAAGCGGAAATAAAAACACAGAATAACAGACAGTCAGTTCCACAATTAATGGGAGAAAATGGGAATGCAATGAATACAGGGTTTTATGACACAGTAACAGTCAAGCCTCAAATGAAGGTACAAACCAACAGTATTGTCACCAGAGGAAAATGCTGATTAGCTGACTGTGCAAGCCAGTGGAACAACTACAGCAAGCTGTACGTGGTGAACAGATATGGTACAGAAAACTTTCAGAATTCAAATGCTGCTTATGAGCAATTGTGAACAAAGAGGAGTTGTCAAACATGATGTTGTGTAGGTATGAGTGGCACAATTACTAATAGTGGTAAAAGCAGCTGTGGCCACATATGAAGGAGCAGACATCACTTCATTAATTGCAGTAGCATATGGGGTGTATGCAGCTCTGGACCCTGCAACCACATCGAGTGTGACAAAAGCAACCAGGCAAGGTGACAACCAAGAGACCACAGTGATACAGAAAGAACATCATACAGACATCACTAAGCAATTAAACAGTCTGAAAGAGCAGGTAGATGCACTGCAACAGCAGATAATGACACTGGTGTGGGATAAAAAGATTACACCCAAATGAGACATTAACAGCAGAGATAAACCATTTCAATGAAAGCAACAGGTGCATGTTTTCTGGTAGAACTGATGTTTCGGTGGGTGAGCCACAAGATGTACATCCCCATGTACCTACCCAAATGGAGTAGGCGCAGTTGGTCACAGGAGAAAATGTAAGTGCCACAACAAAAGTGTTGCAGGTACTGTGGCAACCAGGTGGATCAGTAATCAGTCCAACTTGCTAATGTGGTCACGTAAGTTGTGTGTGAGGGACTGTAGGGTGGACCATTGCTTTCTGGTCAATACCAGATCAGACATTAGCACGTTGCTGGCCTGGCCGTGTCAGCCAGTCTTATCCTCCTCATGGCATCTAATTCATCCATTCTGTCTTGTGAAGAGATTGAGACAGAAGTGGATCTCAGGTTTAGTAAAAAATGCCAGCAGGAGTGTGTGCTAGCAGATGTAACGGAACCCATATTGGGTGCAGATTTCGTCAGCTACTAGTCGCTCGAGATAGACTTCAGTGCAGAGCGAATTAAGGTGGCTGGAGAGTCTGTGACAGATTAATTAGGATGGACACCTGTAGCACAATGGCCCAAGTTATAATTTGGAGATACAGGCAGAGGACCACTGTAGTGAGAGTCGGCCTAAAAGTGTGACTCATAAGACTATCCACCTCATTAAGACTGTATCAGGTCAACCGATATTGCAGCAGCCAGCAGCAGCCAAGAAGGTTAGTGCCTGGCCATTTTGCAGTGATTGTGTCAGAATTCGAGAATAAGCTGCATACAGGGGCTACATGCAGGTCAAATAGTCCGTGTGTGTCGCCACTGCATCTCATCATGAAAAAGGACGGCACATGGAGACCCTGTGGAGATTACGACAAACTGAAGGCGCTCGCAATTCTGGGTCAATATCCAATGCTGAATGTTAAGAGATTTTACCAGTGTGATAACAGGGCCACAATATCCATTGTCATAGATTGCAAAAAGGCATATAATCAAATACCTGCAGCAGATGGTGTGCCAGAGACCACAATAACTCCATTCTGGGTATCTGAATACTTGCAAATGCCGTTCAGAGTAAAAAATGCCACACACATGTGACAGCATTTCATAGATGACGTCCTGTGGAGGGTTAGAGTGCTGTTTTGTGTATCTTGGTGATATTTTGGTATTTCCAGTAATCCAAGGGTACACGAGGAACAACTCAAGGAAGTGTTTGAATAGATCAACAAGTATGGCGTAATTGTCAACAAGGCAAAATGTAATCTTTGACAAAAACAAGTAACATGCCTCAGCCTTGCGGAGTCAGCAGCCAGTCCTGTAAAAGACAAAATCAATGTCATAAAGGACATACCTTGTCTGATCAATTATCATCAATTAGGAAGTTTCCTAGGAGTTGTGAACTTCTATCAACACTTACAAGGAGCAGCCAAGATGGAAGTGCCTTTGGCTCCTGTGCTGAGAGGTAAAGATACCTATGGGTGACGATCACTGCCATAGATAACAGAATTTCAATGGTCTTCTGACCAAATTTAAGCCAGTTTAAAAGCAGTTCTTTTGGCCCATCCAGTTCACCAGATGCCGCTAGTGGTGGTAGACACAAGCCAACAGGCAATTGGGGTCACATATTACCATCAGTTGGTGCAAAACAAAAGTGCAGCCATGGGGTTTTTTATCATTCAAGCCCACAGAAGAGCAGGTCAGATGGAATGTGTATGACCATGAGCTGCTAGCCATTTGTGATATGATAAGTTATTTTTGACTGCATGTGAAAGCAAAACTGTTCACTGTATTCATGGATCATAAACCAATAAGTTTCTCTTTCCATGAAAACAGAGACAGCTGCTCCCCAAGGCAATCCCGACAGCTGGAGTTCATCAGCCAATTCACAAGGACAGCTACAGGTGTGTGAGGGAGTGCGTATTGGGCCAGCAGTGCAAGATGTACAGACATGTGCATAAACAGTACCAATAGTTTCCAAAGAAACAGCCCAGTTCTCACATATGCATTTAGATATCATAGGCTCACTGTCCCCTTCTGAAGAGTATCACTGCTTACTGATTGCCATTGATAGGCATACTAGATCAGTCAAAGCAGTAACAATCGCAGATATATCAGTGGAATCAGTAGCAAGGACCTTTTTATCGACCGAGCGAGGTGGCGCAGTGGTTAGCACATTGGACTCGCATTCGGGAGGATGACGGTTCAATCCTGCATCCGGCCATCCTGATTTAGGTTTTCCGTGATTTCCCTAAATCGCTCCAGGCAAATGCCGGGATGGTTCCTCTGAAAGGGCACGGCCGACTTCCTTCTCCATCCTTCCCTAATCCGATGAGACCGATGACCTCGCTGTTTGGTCTCTTCCCCCAAACAACCCAACCAACCTTTTTATCGACTTGTATAATGTGGTTCAACCATCCATCACGTGTCACCATGGATCAAGGATGGCCGTTTGACTTAGCTCTGTTCCATGAGCTATTCAATCTGTGCAGATTTCGGCACCATCATATCACCAGTTACCTTCCATCGAATAGTGGAACAGTGGATCGGTGGCACAGAATATTAAAGGCCATGCTCATGTGCCATAAAAACAGTTGGAGCTCTGGACTGCTACTGATTTTGTTGGGCCTCCAAAATGCACGCCAACTGGATATTAGAGCTTTCACAGCAGAGATGCTATGTGGAGAGACTTTACATCTACCCTCAGAGGTTTTTTTCAGCACTGCCAGTACCAGAAGATGCAAATTTATCATATTTGCTTCAATAAATGCAGAGCCAAGTTGCAAAGCTATGCCCATTGCCAGCATGACAGCACAGGGATTAAAAAGATTTGCGAATATGCTTGCACATCATGTTGTGGACAGATGTGGTACACCCCCCCCCCTCCCCCTTGCAACCACTGTAAACTGGGGTGTACAAAGTGTTACAGTGAGATGATATACCTTATTCATACAATGTAATGGCAAGCAGCAGATGGCATCAATAGAATGAGTGAAGCCAGCTTATATCCTCACGTTAGATGATGAGGCAGTTCAAGAGGAGCAGTCAGAACCGGCACCTGCTGTACCCTTACAGGATGCAGAAGAAGAGGAGCAAGCAGAGGAAATGCACTGTTGCCCCACCAGAAAATCCAACAGACAACACTAGAGACTCCAGTAATTCATAACAGGGCAAGGTGACGAGTGCATTTCAAATACTCACACATTCCAGGAGCTCTGCTGTACTACAGGAGTGCTATGTGGGAATTGTCACAGAAAAATAAACCTGCAAAGCGATTTTTGTGTGCCCTAGGTCAGAGATGGATTTTATGTCGTTTGCTCTTTGGAAAAGTGAATTATCCTTTGTTTGTTACTAACATATAGTTGTAAAATTTTCGAAAGAGAATAAAAAATTATTGTGGAGCAGTAGTGTGATCACTTAATTTGCTACATGGCTTATGAGACAGATGACAGCAGTGTGTGGGGTTGATATGCATGTAATATTTCCACTGACTTGCCTCCATAAGTTGTAACTCCGTAAGAATATAGAAATGTGGTGAATGCTTCATCAGGAAGAATGGTACCAGAGCTTAAAATCTTCTGCATACTAGTTTAGAGGATGCATGCCTTGTGTTCAGTTTCACTATTAGATTTTGGATGAAAATGTTTTGTGAGAAGATCACTGATTCCTTGCTGTGTAAAAAAGGAAGAAAAAGTAATTGAATTGAATTGTAGATCATTGACCATCAAAATGAGTTGGGGAAGGCCTATGATGGTAGAAACTAGCAAAAGAGCAATGAAGATTGTGTCTACGGCTGTGGTACCCAGTTTGTGTACATATGGAAAATCAGAATATGTGTAAATATTGAAAAGCTACATGTGATTCAGATGAAAGCACTCTCATGGTTCAGTTGGCATGGGATAAGGAGCCAGCTTTTGCTGGCACATCTTGGTTGAATGTGCTAACTGTATGCAAACTAGCCAGCCGTTAGAGATCTGAGTTATGGCTAACCAGTAGACTTGATAGGAAGCCGATGTTTTCATGTGATTAGTCCCCCAATGGCACATGGTGGAAGAATTATTTCTTGATCAAGAGACAGCCAGTGACAGAGAGAGAAGTAACACCTGTAGAGTTAGCTTGCTCAAGGTTATTTTTGTTTAGGCAAGCCTCTGTGCTCCCAATGAGATATTGCACAGCTTTGGATTTTTGACAGTTTCAGAGGTGACTACAGCTGATAGTGGGAAGTGTAGATAGGAACAGATTACTACTTATTTAACAGGGGTGGGGTTAGGATTCACAGGAAGTTGAAAGGGAGCATCAGCAATGGTGTGGCAAACAGTAGATTTGTATCATATTTGATATTAGTATTTGTAGGAAAAGAGCACCCAGCATTTAAAGCATTTTGTCATTTCGTCTGGAAGAGCATTTTGAGGGCTAAGTGATAGTAAAAGGTCTTTGGTCAGTCACTAGATGGCATTGCATTTAATTGAAGTACGAATTGGATTTCTGGACCTCATAAATTGTGGCTAATGCCCCTTCGTCAATATGTGCATAACTGCATTGTGATGCAATTTATTGCACAGGTCTGAATGATTGTAATTTGCAAGACACTTATTGTGGGGCTGATACCAGTCATAGCAGTACAGTTATCTGCTACAGCAGTCAGTAAAGATTTTGTTGCCCAAGCACTTTGTTAGCAGAACAACCTTAGTGATTCTGTGTAGTGTAAACAAACCATAGTGTGACCAGTGCAGTGAAGGCACACTATTCCACAAGAAAAATGACAGACGTGACATTATGTTATGGATTAACTGATGGTAGTAATCACCAGGCTGGTGAAATGAACAACATCCACTATACGCTATTCCATCTGCAACAACATTCAGCAGACAGTTTCAGCAACTTGCAGACACTGGATCTTTCACAGCAAGGACAATAAACTGTGGTAGGTCTCACACAGTTCACCTACTGGAGATGGAGGAGCAGGTATTATGAAATATAGATCGTGATCCTGAAATGTGTTAAAGAACTGGAGTTATTGGAGGTATCAGCCATACTCTTTGTCAGTTCTGCATGAGCAGTTGCTTTATCCCTGTCATATGCAATGCATGCAAGCTCTTTAGTTGGCAGACCACCATGCCCGATTATGGCTTCTACAACACATTTCTGAAGATATGTAGTCCAAGCCTGCATTTTATGTACAGATGACACAATATTCACAAGAGATGGCATAGCAAATTACCACATTGCACACATATGGACAGATGCAAATTGTCGAGCAATCCTGCAGGTGAGGCATCAGGAGCACTTCATTGTTATTATGTGGGCAAGATTCTCAGTAACAGAGGCATGGGACCATGCACCTTACCAAACAGATTAACAGGTGCTATGTATCACTGATTTCTGCACATTGAATTACCAGCACTATTGGAGAATGCTACCCTTGAAGAAAGATGACAGCTGTGGTTTTTGCACGATGTGGCAGTACCTCACCAAAACATTTCATGGGATATGGGTTGGTCAGTGTGGCCTGGTAGCACTGCTTTCCCATTCACTGGATCCAAATCCTCTAGGTACCTGGTTGTGGTGACATTTGAAGGCATTGATGTAAGTCCAACCCATCGACAATGTGTAGACATTACAAGAGTGTGTGACTAAAGTATTTGATCCAATTTCAATGAAGCCATTCAGTTTGGAAATCACTATGGAGGTTCTGTCCACTTTCTAGATTATATGTGAAGGACAACCTGTTGTTCTTGTAGGCTATCTAGTTCAATCTTAACATCTCAATGAGAGGGAGAACAAGGCTGAGAAATACTATGAGTGAGATGACTCTGACATACTTTGTTACAAAGGCTGTGGTGCTCCCTAAATCAGAGGCCAATAAATTGGACAAACTGGCACACAAATTCTGGACTGCTTGTCATGGCAGTGCCAGGGAAACCAACTCAACCTGATTTATTGTTTTCGAGCAAAAAAACTGAATTTCCTGGAGCAGTCTGGTTTTTTTGGGGGGGGGGGGCAGGGGAGGAGAATAAAATGTATGTCATCTAACAATCTAACACTGAAGTAAAAAATCTGGTGATCTAGTGCCTGATCTGTCTAACTCGTAATACGCTAATGTCTTAGATTATTTAAAATACTACTGACGTTAGAAATAATTGAATGCAGTTTGGTAGTGGAAATAATAAAATTATTCCTCTATACAGATTTTAAGTCAGCTAGTATTGACTTAAACTGATATTTACAAAAGTTATTGCTATTATGAAGATTATTACAAATTCATTGTAGACTTATATGAAACATATTTAGTATTCAAGCACTGTCATTAGCCAAATGTTGTACATTTATGGTCACTATAATGATCTGCAATATTAAATTTCAACTACAACTTGTTATCACTTCGCACTGAACATGATTTAGTCTTGAACATAGCGTATTACACTGTGCACAACATTTCAGTGACTTACCTGGTAATATAAATATAACCCCAATGACACCCCGAATACCCACCTTCTACATGCTCCCCAAAATCCACATACCCAGCAATCCTGGATGCCCCATTGTAGCTGGTTGTTGTATCCCCACTGAAAGAATTTCAACCCTCATTGCCAAACACCTCCAATCAATTGCATAAAGCCTAACCTCTTGCATCAAAGATAATAACCACTTCCTTCACCATCTCTCCACCAACCTACCCCTTTACCTCCTGGATCCCTACTCATTACTGTTGATGCCACCTACCTACACACCAATATCCTTCATGCCCAAGGCCTTGCCACTATTAAATGCGACCTATCCCATTCAGCTTCCAAACACATTACATCATTTCTCTTACACTTTACTAACTGTATCCTCACACACAAATACTACTCCTTTGAAGGGAAAGTGTATAAACAAATACATGGCACAGCTATGGGCACCAGGTGTGGCACCTTCACACGACAGCATTTTTTTATTTGCATCTAGAGGAAACCTTCATAGCCACCCAAAACCCCAAAATCCTCCTGTGGTTCAGGGTCATTGATGGTATCTTCATAAAGGAAAGACACTCTATCCTTCCTCCATAACCTCATCACCTTATTTCCCATCCATTTCACGTGGTGGTCCTGAATGCAACATGTCATTTTCGTGGATGTTGACCTCCACCTCTGATGGCTCCATTCCCAAGTCTATCAGTATAAAGCCCACTAACGACCAAAAGTACCTGCATTTTGACAGTTTTCATACCTCCCACCCAAAAAGCACTCCCATATAGCCTGGCCACCCTTGGACACCACATCTGCAGTGACAAGAATTTCCTTTCCCAATATGCTGAAACCGTCGCAAGGGCCTTCACAGGCAGGCAAAACACAACCCCCCCCCCTCCCCAAACTTAGTTAAGAAAGAAATTTTTTGCTCCATATCCACACAAACCGTAATCCTCCCACCACCCTCAAGAATCAGCTACAAAGGAGGACCACCCATATCACCCAGTACCATCCTGGACTGGAGCAACTGAACCATATCCTTCACAAGGGCTTTGATTATTTATCATCACTCCTAGAAATGAGGGACATCCTTTTCAAGATCCTTCCCACCTCTCCTAAAGTGGTATTCCATCACCCACCCAGCCTGCAAAACATCCTGTTCCTTCTCTATGCAACTCCCACTACCAGCGCCTTGTCACAGGGGTGCCTTATTGCTGTGAAAGACCCAAGAGCAAAACCTGCTCAGTACACCCATCAAGCACTTCCTACTCCAGTCCTGCCACAGACCTATCCTGTCCCAACAGAGCTAGGGCCACCTGTTAAGGCGGCAACTCCTCTGCAATCAATGCACAGCTCTTTATCTCAGCATGACAACCAACCAGCTACCCACCAGAATGAATGGCCATCACGAGACTGCTCAAAAACAAAGTTGACCAGCCAGTGCCACTGCAAGCAGCAAGCACAACAGGCTCAAGTTCAATGCCTGCTTTGCAACCTGTGCCATCTGCATCTTTCTCTCCAGCACCAGATTTTCTGAACTACGCAGATGGACTTGATTCTTGCAACACTTTCTTCAGTTCCGTAGCCTTCTTGGCCTCAATCTCCACTAAACAATTGTCCTCACACCATCTACCCAACAATTTCCCCTTCCTTTTTCCTGTCACCCAATCCACACCTCCACGTCTACGTCATTGTGTGCCACACCTCACCAATTGTAGTACCCATGTATCCCATGCCTAGCCTGTGTACTTGCCACACCTCCCTCCCTCATTCCTAGCAAGCAAACATGCTGCCTCCCTCAGAGCCACTACCTATCCTTCTGCAACCCCCTCTTCCTGCCCACGACCTCTGTTTCCCTCTACCTACCCCACCCTAGTTCACTTGTCAAAATGCAATCCTGGCTTTGTGTGTGCAGCTGGTGCAGTATAGATGCACAAAAGTGTGTGTGTGTGTGTGTGTGTGTGTGTGTGTGTGTGTGTGTGTTTGTACTGTACCTCATTGAATGTTTTATTTCAAAACCTAACATGTTTTCTTTCTCTGTTGTGTGTGCCTTTCAACAGCTGACAGTTCAACTCTTCTCCTTTTTGGTGAATGGTCTCTCTTACTCCCAAATTATTTACCTAGCAATATATATAATAAACTGATTTTAAAACATAGGTATAAGAATTTCATCACAGAAATCCCCAGTCATAAAGTGTCATTATTGGGATTAGCCAGAGTACAAAATAGTCTGTACTTATGTCTTCTGTTATTCATTCTTTTGCAAATTTACCTACAAGTACCTCATCTATAACCAGTCCCATTTAAATTATTGGTAAGTTGTTCTATAAAAGTGTGGGGAATTGACATGTTTTTCATCAGTACATGTATTTGTTATATGTACCGGTGAATCAAGAAACTAACCAACCAAGTATCTAAATAAGTGTGATATCCTTTTGTAGGTACATTCAGAACAATACCTTGAATCTAAAACTCCTACTGTTATGCATCTTTACGTATAAAAATCTGAATATGCACACGTCTATGATCCACATTTCTTTGAACTTACCCGTAGGCCAAGCTTTAATATTTACAATAATCGACATTTAATTTTTATGGATAGCAGCTACTGTTTAATGCACAGAATAAGATATTTCCTAATTGTATGTACTAGTGTAAATACAGGGAAGAAAGCACTGTTCATTGCTATTACTATTTGTGAATGTTTACTGTTGTTATATGAAGGAAGGAGGTTTTGTGTGTGTGTGTGTGTGGGGGGGGGGGATTTCACATGTGGGTACAACTTACAAATAATAATGGAGCTCTCAGCTGTGTATTTACAGTGTTCATTTCTTTTTCCCCAGTCGATTAATGGCTCTTAAACGCATGGGTATTGTAAAGAATTATGAGAAGATTCGTGATTTTACTGTAGCTGTGGTTGGAATTGGCGGTGTTGGAAGTGTCACAGCTGAAATGCTTACACGGTGTGGAATTGGCAAGGTTATATACATTATTGTGTTTCTTTTTACATCTTATAATACGTTTTAGTCATTACTTATGGATGTTTTCTTATGTGTAGTTACTACTATTTGATTATGACAAAGTGGAGATGGCAAATATGAACAGATTATTCTTTCAACCTCACCATGCTGGTCTGTCAAAAGTTGATGCAGCTGCCAAGACATTATCATTCATAAACCCAGATGTTGTTATGGAAACTTATAACTACAATGTTACTACTGTGGGTAACTTTCAAGATTTTATGGAGAGAATAAGGTAATGTTAATATGATGTTGTTTTATCACAATAAACTTATGACTACAATGTTACTACTGTGGATAACTTTCAAGATTTTATGGAGAGAATAAGGTAATGTTAATATGATGTTGTTTTATCACAATAAACTTATGACTACAATGTTACTACTGTGGATAACTTTCAAGACTTTATGGAGAGAATAAGGTAAATGTTAATATGATGATGTTTGATCACAATTAGTGTTGCATATCAAAGTTGTTTTATGCCAAATAGATAATGGTTGTATGTTACACTTAAAAAGACAACTAAATTGCACTCACATGTTCATATTTTTGTGTTTTCCATGTAGAAAATTTATCTGTTGAAAGAAACTAAGACAAATTTGTATTGATAATAAACTACTAATTCAAAAATTCTCTCTGCAGCCACGGAGGTTTGTCTGGAGGACCAGTGGACCTGGTACTTAGTTGTGTGGATAATTTTGAAGCACGCATGGCAATAAATACTGCATGCAATGAACTGAACCAGACATGGTTTGAATCTGGAGTATCAGAGAATGCTGTGTCAGGCCATATTCAGCTAGTAGAACCAGGCCGTTCAGCATGTTTTGCTGTAAGTGGAATTTATTTTCTCTCTAGTTCTCTAAAGAATTTAATATGTTTTAATTGGAAATTCTTATGATATCCACAGTAGCACTGCTGCCGCTCCACTTGTCTAATATTCCTCCCTGGGTTCATCAGTTTGGTAGGAAACTGTCTTCTGCAACACACAAAAGTTATCACCATAGTTCATTTATCAAGCATATCTGCTTTAGCAAGTTCTGTTTTAGTTTTATTCAACAGTCTGCAAATGTTTTCCTTAGCACTCAGCTGCATAGTTCTGACTTGCTAGGAGTTGGAAGACTTCAGCTTGTTAGTTTTGATGTCTAGCAACTGCTAGTCTTATAATGATAAGAAAAGTAGCGGATGCAATAACACTAGCATCCATTGTTGTTGCCATACTTCATTTTGCTGTGTGTCTTAGAATGAGTGATAAAACACTTCATGGTCCATTACAAGCAACAGCACTCCTACACACTGGTGGAGCCTCACAGCTAATTACAGCTGCCTGATGATATCCTACTGACCTCTTAACCTTATTTTCAAGGCACTGAATGAAATGGCAATATTTAAGGCATTGACCTCACATTTGGAAGGAGCAGTATTCAAATCCTCACCCAGAAATCCTAAGGTAGGTTTTTGATAGTGTTGTGAAATCACTTCGAAGGAATTACCAAAAATTCTTACAAGAAGGTTACAGTTATACTTCATGCTTTGAAGGGAAATGAGACAATTTGATTCTGTTATGCCTTGTTTCACGATTTACCTGGTGCTATATACATTTTGCTGTTATCTGCAGACTTGTATTATCAGTAAACAACCACGGGTTCTGGTTGTTTGTAGGCATAAAGCCGTCAAGAGATATTAATACCTGAAACCATAAAGTATTTCTGATTTCTTTTATCATTTTACTTGTGTTTCTTAAAAAGAATTGTGTGGAATGGGGAAGTAGAATGAATAAAACAGAATTTTTACATTGTTTTCACTCTTTTTCTTTGGTAGTGCAGTTCTTTTTCTCGTGTCTCATTCTTGTGATACTCTTTTCTTCCTTCAAAGTACTTCTGATAATTTATTTAAATAACAGATGTGAATAGTCAGGCGCAAAAAACCAGGTAAGTGACTTTTCTTTCAAAATCATTTTATCGCTACAGCTTGATTCAGATTGATCGTACATCTGCTGAGAAGATAAAACTGGGGAAAACCAAGCAGTTGCAAAGATATTAGCCTTTTAAGTTGTGCTGTAAGGGGAAAAACAAGATCAATCAATTTTCCAGGGTAAAGAAGCAGACAACTCAGTGATGACTCATCTGGCCATGAGAAGACAGAGCAAATGGAATTCTTATGCAATCTACCACCCCTCCCCCTTTCCCTTCCCCCAGGAAACTGCAGGCAAGGAACTCAAAGAGAAGGTAGTAATCTGCATAGATTTTGCAAAAAAAAACGTATCCCTGCCACATACAGCAGTCAGTTACATTTACTTCAAGCAGCAGCTTTTGATGTTTTCGTTCAACATCCATGTTCTTGCATCGGGCAAATGAATGTATGGTGGAAAAGGGCACAAATGAAGTGACATCATTCCTTTGCACTTCATCACTCAGGCCTCAGATGAGAACATTGAAGAGGTCATAATACAGGAGTGTCACAGGAAGAATTGTCAGTATTCATGAATACGACGGCAACAGTCATTCAAAGCAAGAAAAGTGTAGTAAACATGGGCTCTAAAATACCTACCTTATAGGTTATGAGCACTACTTAATCTTCAATACAGTGAAGCAAGTCTCTTCTGCTGAAAACTCTTTCCTTTCCACATTTTGGGAGGAGATAGTGAAGTAATGTACACACACACTTGAAAGCCATGTGCATTAGCAGTGTGTTGTCAGCCACAAGAGTGTGCCACAAAAGAGCAATAGAGCCAGCCATGGGTTAGTGCCAATTTAAACCCTGCTGTGCTATGCTCATGCTCAGTTATCATGTCATTACTGCTTGCATACATTTGCCTTATTGTGTTCAGTGTATGTTATGGCCATTGGCGTACATGCCACAGTCTAAAAGTTGTACTAACATTCTTGGTTATGTTGTGTGTCCAAGCTACAACACAAGTGACAACGAGTGTGAGATTGTTCTCCATGCAGTTTTTAGTCTGTGGTTGGTCCTCGGTTGCATCTACGATGTCTGCTTGCATACATTTGCCTTATTGTGTTCAGTGTATGTTATGGCCATTGGTGTACATGCCACAGTCTAAAAGTTGTACTAACATTCTTGGTTGTGTTGTGTGTCCAAGCTACAACACAAGTGACAACGAGTGTGAGATTGTTCTCCATGCAGTTTTTAGTCTGTGGTTGGTCCTCGGTTGCATCTACGATGTCTGCTTGCATACATTTGCCTTATTGTGTTCAGTGTATGTTATGGCCATTGGTGTACATGCCACAGTCTAAAAGTTGTACTAACATTCTTGGTTGTGTTGTGTGTCCAAGCTACAACACAAGTGACGATGAGTGTGAGATTGTTCTGCATGCAGTTTTTAGTCTGTGGTTGGTCCTCGGTTGCATCTACGATGTCTGACGGTGCTACTGAAGAGTTTTTATGCCAGATGGTTGAACAACAAGAGGTTCTTACTGCAGCGTTGCAGCATCTCACTTAACAGCAAGAGGAATTCACCACAGTGCAACACAATCCAACCCAGGTATTACAAATGCTTCCCTCTCTTTTGGCCAGTTCGGGTCCCCTGTCGGTACCCCACTCTTTTAGCCTCCATCATTCTGGCTTCAGATGAGCCTGTCGAAGAATGGAAAGCTTATGAAAAATGGTTGCAGCAGCATTTTCATGCTTTTGGATTGACTGATGTTGTGTTATGCCGTGTTTTCGTTTTATCTTGGTTGTCACCACGCATGTATCGGCTCCTTCCCCAACTGGTCACCCTGGAGGATCCGTCTTCACTCTCTTTTGATAACAAGTGGGACCTACTTTCAAATTACTACTGTAATCAGATGCACATCATTGCCTCTTGAGTTGAGTTCTGTTGGTCTCGCAAGAAACCAGAACATTTCTATTGGACTTGGGCTGCCGAGCTTCAAGGTTTAAGCTGTCATTATCTCTTTGTCACTGATGTATGTAAGGAGTCATATGCTGGCCAAATGGTTTGGATGCAATTATTCGGTTTGCCCCTGATAGTGAGGCCCGTGTGCGGGCCCTTCAGTATGAAAACTCTCCCTCTCCGATGTTCTGACTATTGCACAATTGTTTGAAGTTTCAAGGACTGCAGAATCAAATCAAATCATGGTGTGAGGTTGCAGAAGTTCAGCCCACTTCCCCCCACCATTTGTCAGACAATTCACATGGGATGATATTGTGGCAGTGGTCTGCTAGCGAGCAAATGATCACGGCGGCTGGCCCAACTTACTGCGGCAGCCATGGCCACAGCAGCAGCACAGCAAGCCCAGTAATGAACAACAACTCAAGTGCTCCATGCTTCCCTCTTGTCCATTGTGTTTTTTCGCTAACTGTAGGCCAGACTGTACTAAGCGGTGGGCACTTGGTTGCCAGTGCAACAAAATGGGCCACATTGCTCCTGTTTGTACCACAAAATTCTGACAGCCTGTTGCAGACGCTGACATGGATGTCAATTCTGTATCGTCAATCTCCATTGCACCCAGTAAGCTTTTCATTGATGTGAAGGTCTGTCAAAAGATTTTGCACGTACAAGTCAACACTGTGCTGTCATGCCGTTACTCAACTTGCAAACGTATATGGACTCGAGTTCTCCCCCTTTAGTGCCAGTGTCAGATACATTAGTCACCTGCAATAAACAAAGCATTCGGATATTAGGTAGTTTCTTGATCCCAGTTACATATAAATCAATGGTTCATCAACAGAATTGTCTGGTGGTGAACAATGCACACACAAAAAATTTGTTTGGTTTGGAACCGTTTAACCTTTTGGGGTTTACTATTTCCAGTGAAGTTAATGTCGTCTCTGATCAAGTGCCATGTACACAACTCGACTCTTTATACTCAGAATTTTCCGCAGGTTTTGGTTGTACCAATAATTTCAAAGCCCACATCACCATGAAATCTTCAGCCAGACCCGTTTATTTCGGTCTCGCCCAGTGCCACTGGTGCTCTGTGACTGGGTCAAGGCAGAGCTCAACTGCCTCATGGCCTCCAGGGTTGTCCAACCAATTGTATCCAGCTAATGGGCTATCCCCTTAGTCATTGTCAAGAAGCCAGTAGGACAGTTATGCCTTTGCAGTGATTTGAAAGTTTCTGTCAATGCTCTGTATCATTGACACGTATCCCTTGCCATGCCCTGATGAACTTTTTGCTAAGCTCCCTGTTGGTTAGTATTGTCTCCATGGCCACAACCTTCGCAGGCCTGGGACCGTCTCCACGTCAATTTCGATGGTCCATTCTTTAATGCATACATGCTAACAATAATTGATTCATTCTCTCTGTTCTCATATGTTGTTCCTTACCCGTCAACTTCAGTCTCTGCCACCGTGGCAACCATGTTGAAAATTTTTTCCATTGAACGACTTTCGACAACGTTGGTCTCTGATAATGGTGGCCCTCAGATTGTGTCACAGGAGTCTGTTGCCTCCTGTGACACCCACAGGATTTGCCACATTTTAGCCCTGCCCTTCCACCCGCAGTCCAACAGTGAGGCAGAAAGGTTAGTTACAACATTCAAAACACAAAAGAAAAAGTATGTGACTCAGTCTCTGTCCTACATTGCCTTGGATCAATTTCTGTCTTCCTGTTGGTTCAGCCGCACCAAACTGCACCACAGTTGTCAACCCTGGACACTCCTGTGGCCCAGCTAGGGGTGCCAACCTATGCAGCCGTCATCCCATTTCCAGCCCAGGATGGCTGTCTGGGCAGGCAGGTTTGGTCGTCACTGATGTCTTTGTAGGGGAGGGCCTCTGCACATCATTGCAACCAGTTGCGCTTGCACATGGCTGACTGGGCAACCCCAGCCAGGACACCGACGTCGCCACGACAATCTGCGTCTCTCGACAATTCACCCGATGCGACTGGGTCCCTGCCAAAACATATGAGTCCAGAACCGATCGCAGGAGTGATTTGTATGCAATCACCTTTGTAAACTGACTGCACTTCCACAGTATTCTACCAAAAAACTGAAGTCTACCACTTGCTTTACCCACAACTGAGCCTATGTGATCATTCCGTTTCATATCCCTACAATGTGTTACACGGAGGTATTTATATGAGTTAGCCAATTCCAACACTGACTCACTGATATTATAGTCATAAGATACTACATTTTTTGATTTTGTGAAGTGCAAAATTTTACATTTCTGAACATTTAAAGCAAGTCATCAGTCTTTACACCATATTGAAATCTTACGAAGATCTGACTGAATATTTATGTAGCTTATTTCAGACAGTACTTCACCATATATAACTGCACCATCTGGAAAAAGTCTGAGCTTACTATTATTATTGTCTTCAAGGTCATTGATATACATCATGAACAGCAAGGGTCCCAACACACTTCCCTAGGAGCACACCTGAAGTTACTTCTACTTCTGACGGTGACTTTCCATCGAAGATAACATGTTGCATCCTCCCTACCAAGAAGTCCTCAATCCAGTCACAAATTTCACTTGATACTGAAGTGTTTTTCTTGTTGTGTGTTGATTTTAAGTGGTTGATATATTACGATATGCCAAGTCTCAACCCGTTTCCTGTAATAACAGTTACCTTCTTTTCTGAATTTCCCAGTCACTGTCTTGTTTTCTCTTGATGCTGTGGTCTTGCTATGCAGTGCCATGTATCTTACCGCTGATTTGTTTTTCAATTGCAGATGGGTGAGGGCTATAAAAGAGCATCTACATTTAAACAGTACGGTACAAAATCACAGAACACAGTTTCCATAATTCTTCCATAATCAAATAAGTTTGCAGCTCGCAACAACTAATAATTATGTTGTGTACATAGTTCCATGTAGTCAGCGTGTACACAACTTTCCCACTAGAGCGCGCCCCGCTAAGCGCAACAGCGCAAGCGTAGCGCTCGTCCGTCTCCGCTGTACGAGATGGCGCTGTCATAGAGACGGACCAAATTCTGCTTCCGCCGATCCGCGTATTAATATGTAACGCAGCCAATGAGATTGCTGCTAACGTAGAACCTTTTCTCCTCGCGGATCACACTCGCGCAGGATACCTGAACGCGCGAGGTATTATAACAAGTGTACAGTCCTCCGATTAGTCAGTCTGCATCAGTCTGCATTTGTCTGCACCAGTCTATAGTCAAGTTTCAGTCTGCACCTAATAAGATTACCATATTCGTGTGCGTAGACATGAAGATAAATGTATAGACACTTTGTCAAGTATCAGAGATATGTGAGAATAAGATTAACGCACCAAGACCAAAGGAACTTCAGATTGTCAATTGTAAATAGCATCCAGGACCAAGTTAAGTTATTTTTATGCTTGTTATTATTTTAATAAATGTGTTTGAAAATTAATCAAGTTCTGTTTAAAGTTGGTCACCGTCAGTCTGCTACTCTAAGCGTGCAAGTGGCATTTTTATCGTCTGACCTAACGGCAGAAGATAAACACGCCACGATAAGACCACGAGACATATTGCTGACACTCGCCTGCTTCGTTAGAGCGCCAAGTCAAATAATCTGATGGTGTGTGTACCGAAGGTCTTACAGTACGCACACCACAAATTAACAAAGCTTTTCAGATAACATGTTCATACATAATGCTTCACTGCTTGACCAAAACCGTAAGTTTGTACTTAAGTCAAGATAGCGTAGCATTGAGCCTTTATCACAACATTCATTTTTCTTTAGTGGTTGACCATTCTCATCGTGCCCCTTTCTTCTTTGGAGTCCAAAGCATCCACAAAGCATGGCTCCAAAGTGCAAGTGATCCCTTACTGCCCAGTACAAATTACACATCCGTCATTGCTTTCAGTGCCATGCCCACATTTTTCTTTCTCATATCTGCACATAAATTCCAACAAACC
This sequence comes from Schistocerca nitens, assembly GCF_023898315.1. Classification (NCBI taxonomy): domain Eukaryota; kingdom Metazoa; phylum Arthropoda; class Insecta; order Orthoptera; family Acrididae; genus Schistocerca; species Schistocerca nitens. The sequence continues at coordinate 825,985,306 of NC_064614.1, forward strand.
CGGGTAAAGAAGATGCTCTTAACATTTCTACTAGTTAAAGCCACATTTTTCACATGCACATCTTTCATTGGTCTAGTAAAAGGAAAGTAAGACATGTTGCTATGCTTTACAGCAACATGTGCCACTACAAAACCCCATGTGATTGTACTTTTGACAGTAAGCATAAGACAAATGCTTTTCAGAAATCAAGAAATACTTTATCTGCCTGACTACTTTTATCCAATTTTTTTCAGTATCTCATGTGAGAAAAGTGGGATCTGGGCTTCACATGATCAATGTTTTCAAAATCCATGCTGGTTGGCATTGAGAAGGTCATTCTATTCAAAATACCTCATTAAGTTTGAGCTCAGGATGTATTCTAAGACTTTACAAGAAATCGATGTCAAGGATATTGGATGTTAGTTTTGTGGATCAATTCTGCTACCCTTCTTGTAGACGGGTGTGACCTTTGCATGTTTCCAACAACAAGATATGGTTTGTTGTTTGAGGGATCTGTGACAGATTATAGTTAGTTGTGCTAACTGAGCCACAGATTCAGAATAAAATGTGATAGGGATTCCATTGGGCCCTGAAGCTTTGCTCAGTTTTAACAATTTCAGCTGCTTCTCAGCACCACTTATGCTAATGCTTATTTCATTGATCTTTTCAGTGGTATGAGGATTAAATTGAGGCAATTCTCCTGGGGCATTTCAGCTTTTGCTTTACTATCTTCGATTTCAGTTCCTGTCTCATTCATTAGGGACTGGACACTAAATTTGGTGCCAATAACAGCCTTTACATATGATCAGAATTTCTTTGGATTTTGTGAAATATCATTTGACAACATTCTGCTACAGCAGTCATTGAAGGCATCACACATTGCTCTCTTGGCAGCCGAACGTATTTCATTCAGCATCTCTCTATCTACAGCCCTACACTTTGTTTTACACCAATCATGCAGTTTCCTTACAGTGACTGTATACCGTGGAAGTTCCCTCCCATTATGAACTGTTCTAATGGGTACAAATCTATTCAGTGCATGTTCAACTATTCTTTTAATCCTAAGCCATAGTTCCTCTACATGCTCCTGCCCTGTTCTGAAAGTTTCAAGTTCCTCACTGAGGTATGACACTACTGGTCCTTTATCCAACTAACTGAACATACATACCTTTCTGCTTGTTTTAGTTGTCCTATGTACTTTGGTAATCTGTTTTACTGCAACCATGTAACGTTCACTGATACCAGTTTCAATGTGGACATTCTCAAAGAGGTCAGATCTATTTGCTGCCATTAGGTGCAACATATTTTTATCATGAGTGGGGTTCTTATCTGTTCTAGGTAGTTTTCAGAGAAGGCATTTACTAATGTTTCATAGGATGTCTTATCATGCCCACCACTAACAAAACTGTAATTTTCCCAATTAATTTTTGGATAATTTAAGTCTCCACCACTGATTACTGTGCGATTGTGGAACTTATGTACAAGTGAACTGAGGTTTTCTCTAAAGTTTTTGGTTACACCAGGAGATGAGACTGGTGGGCGATAGAAGGATCCAGTTTCCATTTTATTCCCATCCCTTATACTGAGACTTGTCCAAAAAATTTCATTGTGTCATCATTTTTCCACAATTATTTTCTGGGAACCAGATCAAGTCAAAGTCAGTAGCAGTCATCTTAGTCGTAGTCTTTTTCAGTTAGTATAGCTTTGAAGCACATGCAAGTAAACATGGGTCTTTCCTGGAGTTTTGCAGGGTCAGCAGATTTATACTGGATAGGCACACATTGATTGGTCCACATGATCCATTCCTATGTTTGCAAGGCTTGCTGCAAAAACCACCCATATTAGGGATGTGAATACTCATACTGAATATACAAGTCCATCTCTGAGACTATCTTGTGGATACACTCCATCTCTACATCTGTGTCTGTAGTGTCAGATATGACACAATCCATGGTTTTCTGTCCTCATGTCACTATTAGTAAAATGATGTGTGTCAGGCCAGTTACCTTTAACACCCTGAGGACTGACGGAAAACACATTGGTACACCAGTTTAGGTTGATAACATACAAATGTGGTCTGTGTTTGTAGAAACTATAACCATTATGGAAATTAAAATATTTGCTGCATCGTAACATGAGGGATAGGCAAAGACAAGGTGCTCTTACTTCCAATTTGCTAATGAGCTGTGTACCTGATCATCAATGGAAAGTAATATCACAGCATAAGAACTACAATTTTTTATGGAGTAGATATATTTTTCCTACGTGGAATGTTTCCCTCTATTATATACTTGTATAGTAATATACAAGTATACTAATATATACCTTGATATGATTGTTCAATTTTTCATGATATCATAACTTACGCCTGTTTGGTCATGGAACCAGAATGCACAATATTTTGCCAACTGTCCTATTTGATTGGAGTTCAGACAAGAAAAAACAGCCAAGATTACTGCAGGTATACCATATGAGCAAGAATATTCACATATCAATTGGAAATCCTAAAAATATCTTTCACTGTTGTTGTTTCATAATTTAAATTTAATTTTTTAAAATTAAGTTTTAATAAAACCTTCTTTTTCAGTGTGCACCACCTCTTGTTGTTGCATCCAACATTGATGAAAAGACATTGAAACGTGAGGGAGTATGTGCTGCAAGTTTACCGACTACAATGGGTATTGTAGCAGGCTTCCTTGTACAAAACACTCTCAAGTAAGTCTAATTTCTTGAAATTTAATGTACAGAAATTTGGGCAGCAGCATGTAATGTAAAAACTTTTTGAAAAGCCTGACACTTATAAACTTTGTGTCCACTTTTGCTGTATGACCTGAGCACTACTTGGAAATAACTTAAATGTAACGGATACAGCTAGGTCAATATGAACTAATATTAGTTTATTCTAGGACCAGTAAATATAAAGACAAGAGTGGCCATACATGGTATCTGAGGAGGAAAGCTGACAGAAACACACAATGGAAAAGCCAGGATGGAATAATGACAATATTATTAAAAGGATAGATAGCTACTCACCACACATTGGGAATGTTGAGTCGCTGACAGGCACAACAAAAAGACTGCTGGACAAGTAAGCTTTCAGCCAAAAAGCCTTCTTCTGAATTAGACACACACACACACACACACACACACACACACACACACACAAGCAGTCTTTTGTTCTTTTGTTGTGCCTGTATACGACTTAGCGTTTCCACTGTATGGTGAGCTGCTGATGTAGACATTTTGAATGGTTCTCCAGTTAACACTTGTCACTATTTATCTTCATTATGAACCGGTTTTATTTTATCACAGCTTTTTTAGTATGTAATTTTACAGTAATTTTACAGATTGTGACAAGTTGCCTTGGTAATATACATGGTGCCAGAGGTCATGTTCAGTTCACTGGGCAGTGCATATTGGGAGCTATATGGAGGTAATGTCGCTGCAGGGGTTTCCCATCAGAAACAGCTCTTGATTTGTAAGGGCCCCTTTCCACTGAAAATGCCCTCTATCAATTCATCATCCGTGTAGCAAAATATTTAAATGATAAAATTTCAACAACTGAATTTTTCTGCGGTGTGTCAGAGTATGTGGCTGCTTAAATCACAACATTCTGTGTGGAAAGCCTAAATTCTGTGGCAGTGATGATACAAGTCGTAAATAGTTTGCTTAATATTTACAAGAATATAGGAAAAGATAGATTGCTACTTATAGTAAAGATGTCAATTTATGTTGCAGACCGGTACAATTGAAAGACACATACACATAAGCTTTCGGCCACGGCCTTTGTCAGTAAAAGGGAAACACAACCCGTTCATTTACACAAGGAACCACATCTCATGCACACAACTGCCAACTCCGGCAGCTCAGGCTAGGATGCAACTATCACATGGGATGGAAATAGCAATCTGGAGGGGGCGGGGAAGGGAAACAGATAGCAGTGTACAGGTGGGGGGAGAGAGAGGAGCGCTGTCAGGTGAAGTGTGCAGGGCCTAGAATGCCAGCGGGCGCAGTGTCAGGAGGCTATGGGGCAGGGAGGCGAGGAAAATGGAGCAAAAAAGGAGAGGAGCAGGGAGAGATGGGTGGGTGCATTGGCAGACGGCAGCAAACAAAGAGGGTGGGAGACAAGAATGTGGAAAGATGATAGGCCAGAGACCGGGGGGATGGAAACTGTTGGGTGGAGGGTGTGTAGACAGCATGTTACCATAATTTGAGGTTGGGATGATTAATGTAAGGGTAACTACCATCTGCACAGTTCAGAGAAGCTGGTGATGGAGGGGAGGATCCAGATGGCTCAGGTAGTGAAGAAGCCATTGAAATCAAGCATGTTATGCTCAGCGGCATGTTATGCCACAGAGTTGTCTAGTTTTCTCTTGGCCATGGTTTGACAGTGGCCATTTGTCCTAATGGACAGCTTAATATTTAACTGATAGGAATCTGAGTGTCATATTAGCCATCCATCAGTTTTGATAAGAATCATCTTACAACTGCCAATAAGCCTCTACTACTAAGCCTTGTTATTTGATGTTGAGTCCACTAATAGGGGCCACATTACATTAGCAGATGGTGTGAGCTCCAGGGGGTGGGGGTGCCAAATGATCTCCATTGTGTATTCAAAAGGAGCCTCAAGTGCCAGAAGCAGAATGGTAATACATCTAAAAGATGAAGAATGTGGAAGTGAACTTGATGTACCACGTTTCTGCTCATAATACTACAAACGGAATTCACATGTTACAGACTGAAAACTTTAGTTTAGTTGCTTATTATTGAAGATATAATATAGGGAATTGGTGAAGTTGCAATTTTTGCTAGAAATAATATAGTATGTAGATCTCTAGATTAAAGGAAAAACTGTGCTGAACACTACTGTGAGGTGTGTTGCACCGAGAGAACAGCAGATACTGCGACAGTTGTGTTCTCGATTTGCAGGGTACCAGCTGGAAATTGTAATGATTTTCTGACATCCAGTGTATCATTCTTATCACACTTGTCTAGAAAAACTGCTTCATTTATTGTAACGGGTAACTTAATATGAACTTCTTAACAGATATTACAAACCTCATAGACCATGAACACCTGTGCTCTTAAAACTTCAATGGTAGACTCTCTAACTAAAGTAATAGCCAGTTCCAGTATGGCACTTTAGTAGTTAACACGGTTATAGATAAGGATAGATATAATAATATAACTGTCAAAAGTATTTTAAATCACCCCTCTGATCATGATGGACATTTCCTCACCATAAACAAAGTAAATGAGCAGAGAAAAGTAAATTTCATTTGGGAAAATTTGAAAGGAAAGTCCTAAGAAAAATCTATGGGTCTGGAGAGAGGCAGAAGGCTGGAGAGTGGTATACAACCATGCAATACAAGAACTTATACAAGGGAGAGATATAGTGAAATTTATCAAATCTCAAAGAATACATTGGTTAGGACATATGGAGAGGATGATGGAAGACAGGATGCCAAAATGAATAATGAATGCCAGATTGTATTCCAACAGAAGGAATGGTAGACCAAGAGCTAGCTGGATGGATGATGTGCTGGCTGACTTTGCCAAGATAGGGATCTGTGGATGGAAGAAAACAGCTGAGAACAGAGAGATATGGAGGAAGATTGTTGAGAAGGCCAAGGCCTACCAAGGGCTGTAGTGCCGAAGAAGAAGAAGAAGCCAGATACTGCTGACTGTTGGCCAGTCTCACTGCTCATGAATTTTACGTTTTAGAGAAACTAATGCATGCCAGGAGTATTAAACACCTTGGGGGTCATAGTATAATCACCAAACATAAGTTTGTATTTCAGAAACAGAAAATGAAACATTTGCATTTGCTGGCAACCTGTCTGGTGTCCACAATAAAAAATTGAAGATGGCTGAAATATTTTGTACCCTAACAAAAGCTTTTGACTGTATCCATCACCAATGTTATTAAACAAAACTAAGTATCTAGGTACCAGTGGTGCAGCATGATAGTTGCTTGATTCATACTTTTCTAAAAGAAAGCAGAAAGATCTATTGGATAGTGGAGAAGGTGTTCCAGCTTCATCATAACGGGGTACCACCACAGGTGAAGTGTCTCAGGGCTCAGTTATAGGTCACCTGCTTTTTGTTATTTTTATTAAAAACCTACCTCTTTATACTGAATATTGTAAATATATCATCTTTGTTGGTGACACTAAGATGTTACTGATGATTCATTAAATAAACTTGACGTTTCAGATGATAAATTTGTTATTGTGAACTTGTTTAACACAAATGGTCAGTCTATTAATTACAGTGAAATAATCTTTATTCAGTTTCACACAACCTTTAAGGATAAAGAAATAGGAGAAAGACATGACAACCAGCAAACAAACAAGGGTGGATACTTAAAATACCTGGATTTACATATTGATAGCTAACTAAACTGACCATTCACATGCTAGATGTGTGCAAAGGATTGTTTCCTTTAACATGTGCTTTACGCATTGTTTGCTCATATAGAAATATAGAAATTAATAAAGCAGCCAATTGTGGTTATTTTCATGCCATTATGGCCCCTGGAATAGTCTTTTGCAGAAATCTGGCATTGGCTAGAAATGTACTGTGTAAACAGAAACAATTATGGGGGGCGGGGGGGGAGATCCACCCTTCAACCTCATGCAGAAATCTTTTCAAGGGCCACAAAGTAACATCTGTTGCACAACATGTATTGTCACTTACCTGTTTTGTAAGAGAAAAGTTTTTTTTAAATACCCAGTAGTGCATATGACAGTCATGATCTAGAAGAAAAGAAGATATCCACAGTGAGCATGCAAAACTGAGTGTGGTCAATTTCAGTGATCCAATTTTAATGGCTATAAGATTTTTAATGCCTTCCCTTCATAAATTATCTAGTGGACGATGAACTCTTGTTTAAAAAGTGCTTAAGGCTGTTCTATTGCAAGGGCCATTCTAAACTGTATAGGATTTCGTGAACCATGATGAATAAAAACCATGTACCTGTAATAGTTGGGTATATTCTTAGATTCTTATTTGTCTGCTTGTTTATTTATTATTGCAAGCATATTTAAATACTTTTTTTCTGTAATGGAACCTATGTTGCAGGTACCATAATATGAATTTGATTAGTACTATTTACCTAATACCAAAGACTGTAAAGGAACTATTTAAAGGTTCCCTTCTGTTCTCCTAAGGGCAAACATGTATATAGAAGGGACACTAATTAGTAAGAACAAACAATAAATAATGAGACATTCTGAAAGAGAGACGTGAGCTGGTTTGTGAGGTATTTATTTCTAAAATTTAGTGGGTTACAATCTCTTAATCAAGGGGGCCCTAGCTCATGGAGGAGTCTTTGAACAGGGTGAGCTACTATACAGTTTACAGTATTTTTTTGATGTTGTCTTGAGGTGCGAGAAGGTAAGCACTGAGAAGGGGAATGTTAACGCATGGTTTCGTTGGAGTGACGCTCGTACATAAGTCCTATGTATTCATGGGGAAAAAGGGGAAGTTTGAGAGTTATACGGACTCAATTGGCACTCAAGGAAGCCAGCACATGCAGGGAGAAAACTAATTTCAGTGGTGCGCTTGGCGGTAAACGGGTGCCAAAATGGCTGGGGATGAAATGGTAATAAACCTGACTGGTACTTCTAGCACCCACTGAAGTAAACTACACTGCACTCAGTAATCCAGGTGCTGATAACAGGGGGGATGAACTGGGCATCTGGCATCAGACTTTGTACAGTCTCAGTCAAAGGAAGTCCCTTGAAGAAATGCAGCTCGGGAAGGCAATGTGAAAGACACGGTAGCACTTCTCTTGTTAACTGGACTACAGGAAAACATGAAACGTGAATGCAGCTAGTGATATGAACCACATGGCATTGTGCAGGGCAGGTTGCTGAGAGCACAGCCAGATGTTACCTCATAGAAGTGGAAGCAGAGGCTGGTTGAATGACAGTTTGGTGTGTATGGCCCATGGAGAATATGGCATTCGGAGGTCTACCTGCCGTGAAAGTGACCAGCTAGGGTGCTTGGAAGATGTGGTGGTACCTCGGCTAGCAGAAGCTTTGCTGGGTTTTGGTCAGCGCAGCACATCGTCGCTGCTACAAGTCGTGGTGAGCGGAAGGAGTCGCCACAAATTTCCCCCCTCTGAGAGGAAAATACTTGTGCCAACAGTGCAGAGGGGCGTTTGGAGCTAATTAAGGATAACCTGGCATGATGCCGCAGGAGGAAATGGGGTTGCTTCCAAAAAATCACCGGGAATGATGGGTATGTCTGTACACAATCTCAGCAGCAGTAGTTTGTAGGTCGGTTTTATGTGCAAACCACAGGCTTAGAAGTACCAGGGGTAGGGCAGCAGAGTAGGGCAGCAGACCATGCAGAAGAATAACATGTAAGGGTGGCTTTAAGTGTATGGAGGAATCGCTCCACCATGCCATTATCTGCAGGGTGGGAGCTGGTGGTTTGCTGGAAATTAGAGCCATAGGTGGCTGTCAGAGATTGGAAGCGGGCAGAGATGAACTGGCACCCAAGATCCGTATTGATGTCATGGGGCCATCCAAAGTGGGAGACCCAGGTCTGAATGAAGGCTAAAGCCACAATTTTGGCTGAAATGTCAGACAGGGAGATGGTCTCCGGCCAGTACATAAATCGGTCAGTAATTGTTCACAGATATTGACAACCATGGAGGAGGGTAGTGGGCTGACAATGTTGAAGTGTACGTGCATGAACTGATGATGTATGAGGGGAAAGGCAACCGTGGGGTACTGAATTTGCCATCCAGCCTTGGCTTGCTGGCATGGTATACAGAACTGGGACCAGTTGCTGCCATCACATTGAATGCCCAGCAGACAAAACTTTGTTTCATAATGATGGCAGAAGTGCAGATACCTGGTAGTGTGAAGCTACAGACATGCTCAAATGCTGTTTTTGGAAGGTGAGTGGGAGAAAAGGCCAGGTGTGATCATTAGAAGTGTCAGGTTGTGAAGAATCCATGAGAATGTCACACAAAATTTTATGGTAGGAGCTGGGTATATATCTTAGCTGAAGATTGAGGCTAGAGTCAGCATTCTAAAGGGTGTTAGTTAGGTCCAGGTCTCCCTCTTGAGCAGCGACCAGGGCATTGTAATCTAAGTGTTGGGTGATGGCGCAGGAGTGGCTAAGGTAATCTGCTACAATGTTATTAATGCTGGCAACATGCTAGATTTCAGTAATGAAATGTACTCCTGTAGCCTAAACTATGAGGGTGAGATCTGGTGTATGTTTTTCCTGTAGAAACCGAAGGCGAGGGGGTGGTGATATGTAAAGATTGTAAAAATGCGCCCCTGATTTCAAGGTCGGAAACATTGGATGGCTTCATTGACTGCAAGCAGCATGTGGTTTTATGTGCTCCAGTGACATTGTGCATCGGAGATCTTAAACAAAAAGAACATGAGCGGTTGCCAAACATCCATGCATTGCTGTAGGATGGCCCCAATAGCTGTCTGGCCCACATTTGCCAATATTGTGCAGGTGTCACTTGGGTGGGGTGGGCCAACAGACCGCCAATAGTGAGCTCCCTTTTTATTTTTTCAAAGCTGTTGATCATGGTGTGGGTCCAAGGTACCAGTTTGTTCCCTTTGTTTTTATCATCACAGAGTGCTTTAGTAATGGGCTGTTGGGTGGTAGCAGTATCCTTAGGATCTTGACGGAAAAAATTGACCATGCCAATGTAACGCCGGAGGCCTTTGAATGCAGTAGGGTGTGGAACGTTCACTACTTCCTGTACTGTTCCAGGTAGGGGGCAGGAGCCGGTGGCAGGGACTAAGTATCTGAGAAATTTGACCTCGCTCGCCCTGAAAATGAATTTTGCGATGTCGAAACTCACTCCAGCTTTCTGCAGGTGAGAAGAAAGTTTGTGTAGCGTTGGTGGTGGTCAGTATGGTCCCAGGAGTTGATGAGTATATCATCAAAGTTGGAAGAGCAGGTTGGTGTGCCCTGCAGAATGTTGTCCAAAAATCGCTGCCAAGTTTGTGCATCATTGCAGAGGCCGAATGTCATGAGTGCACTACGAACGGGCTGAAAGGTGTGATTATGGCTGTTTTCTCAGTGTCCGCCTGGGGGACTGGAGTTCGTGTGTAGGCTTTAGTGCAATCTATTTTACTAAAGATAGTAGTTCCCAAGATGGCGTCATTGTAGGTACAGATGAGTGAGACAGGATAATGGTTAGGAATGGTGTGGGCATTGAGTCTGTGGTAATCACTGCAAGGGTGCCAGGAACTGTCATTGTTGGGAGCGAGGTGAGATGCTTAGGTCCAATGGCTTTTGGAAGGGTGAAGTATGCTGGTGGTGAGCAGCTCTTCGAACTCCCTTTGTGTAATTTTGTGCTTGTGAATGGGGAGGGAGTGGGTGCGGCAGAAAACCAGGGCCCATGGGTAGTGATGGTTTAATGCACAGTGTCATGCTGAACATTCCAGGAGGCATCAGATGGCTGGGTGAGGAGGGGAATTCAGCAAGGAGCTGAGCATATGGCCCTGAAATTGCCAGCTATTTCATGGCAAAACATGTGGTGGAATGGGAGCTGCAGCAGAGGAACATTGATTTGATTTTGACTGGGAAGCTCAAACAGCTTTGGTCTAACCCACACCAAAACCGAGTTTATTGTGCAGTATCACTCCCTGTATATCTAGTAAAGCCAACCAATGCCCTTAAGTAGTGCAAGGAGTCCCTTTACCAGTTTTTTGTTAGACAAAATTTCTTCAGGTCTAGTTGTCCCAAAAATTCTATATATCTTGCTGTACAATGCCATGCATTCGAAGATTAGGTGTGATGCAGTTTCTTCACCCTCATCACAGATCCTACATTTAGGGTCTTCTTCCGTTATACCCATTGTATGTAGGTGTTTTTGAAATTCCCATGGCCGGTCATCAGTCCGGTCATGAGTTTCATCTCTTTCCTGTTCAATCCCAGGATTACAGAGCTTCTTTTAAAATACGGCCTAGGCATCATTACCTTACCATGTTTTTGTTTATAGTATTCTACGTGATGTTTCCTAAGCCAGTTTCATAGTTCTAGTTTCATCGTAGCCTTGGTGATTGTCAGGTCAGGTTCCGGTTCAATGACTGGAGATGTTGCCCCAACATGGTCAATCTGTCAGCTTGTTCATTGCCACAGATCCCTGAGTGGCCATGGACCCACACTAGGTTTACCCTATTGCATGCCCCTAGCTCCACCAGAGCCCTGTGGCATTCTGCAACAATCTTAGATCTCGTTGCAGGAGCTGCCAATGATTTCAGGGCTGCCTGGCTGGCTGAATAGATGTAGATGCTACAGTCATTGGGTCTGATTTCGACCCATCGGTGAACCAAACAGTGTCCCCGATACAGTGTCGAACTGGTTTTTCCCATTGCTCCCTGCTTCCAATTATTTATTATATTGTAAGGCTTGTTGAAACAGTTTGGAGTTGTTATATAGTCAGCCAGCATTACCCCAGCCATTTCTATATTTACCTCACTCACTGTCTTAGTGTGTGATTCTGGATATCCCAATGAGATCCAGTTTTTATCAGTTTTAAGTCTGTATGCATCAGCTGCTGCCTCCATCTTGACCCAAAGGTGTAGTGGGGGTATGTCCAGCATGGCTTCCATCCCAGCAGTTGGTGTGCTGCTAATTCTGCCTGTTACGGCTAAGCAGGCCAGTCTCTGCACCTTAGCAAGCTCCTTAGCTGCAACCTGCTGTTCTACCTTCTTCCACCACACTATGGGCTTGTAGGAAATCCTAGGTCTAACCACTGTGGTGTATATCCAGTGCATACCTCTGGGGCTTCGGCCCCAGTTTTTGCCACAAGCCCTTCTGGTACTCACTAGAGTACCTTTCGCCTTGGAGCAGATGTTCTTAATGTGAGGGGTCCATGTTAGTTTCTCTTCTAAGGCTACCCCTAGATATTTCATGATCCCTTCACAGGTAGAGTTTCATTGAAGAGCTTCAGATTCCAACTTGAGTGTTGGATATGCCTCTTCGACAATGGCACCACAGAAGTCTTCTTAGGATTAACCCTTAGATCCTGTTTAATGCACCAGTCTTGCACAATGTCTATGTCTCTGTCATATTTCTAACTGTGTCAGTAAATTTGCCAAGTACGAGGTGCATTCAAGTTCTAAGGCCTCCGATTTTTTTTTCTCCAGTTTTAATCTGCCAGGAAGTTTCAATGTTGTTAGTGGTATGTGCAATGCATCACTGGCACAGGGAATTTTTCCAGACGGCTTAAGACGTGCAATTATTAAACCTCTTCATAAGAAGGGTGACAAAGACAGACTTAAACAATTATCATTTAATTTCCTTCCTGATATCTTTTTCCTGATAGATACTGCCTACAGGAAAATTAAGGAGACCTTTGGAGAAAAGAGAACCACTTGTGTGAATATCAAGAGCTCAGATGGAAACCCAGTTCTAAGCAAAGAAGGGAAAGCAGAAAGGTGGAAGGAGTATATAGATGGTCTATACAAAGGCGATGTACTCGAGGACAATATTATGGAAATGGAAGAGGATGTAGATGAAGATGAAATGGGAGATATGATACTGCGTGAAGAGTTTGACAGAGCACTGAAAGACCTGAGTCGAAACAAGGCCCCCGGAGTAGACAACATTCCATTAGAACTACTGACGGCCTTGGGAGAGCCAGTCCTGACAAAACTCTACCATCTGGTGAGCAAGATGTATGAGACAGGCGAAATACCCTCAGACTTCGAGAAGAATATAATAATCACAATCCCAAAGAAAGTAGGTGTTGACAGATGTGAAAATTACCGAACTATAAGTTTAATGAGTCACGGCTGCAAAATACTAACGTGAATTCTTTACAGACGAATGGAAAAACTAGTAGAAGCCGACCTTGGGGAAGATCAGTTTGGATTCCGTAGAAATATTGGAACATGTGAGGCAATACTGACCCTACGGCTTATCATAGAAGCTAGATTAAGGAAAGGCAAACCTACATTTCTAGCATTTGTAGACTTAGAAAAAGCTTTTGACAATGTTGACTGGAATACTCTCTTTCAAATTCTGAAAGTGGCGGGGGTAAAATATAGGGAGCGAAAGGCTATTTACAATTTGTATAGAAACCAAATGGCAGTTATAAGAGTCGAGGGGCATGAAAGGGAAGCAGTGGTTGGGAAGGGAGTGAGGCAGGGTTGTAGCCTCTCCCAGATGTTATTCAATCTGTATATTGAGCAAGCAGTGAAGGAAACAAAAGAAAAATTCGGAGTAGGTATTAAAATCCATGGAGAAGAAATAAAAACTTTGAGGTTTGCCGATGACATTGTAATTCTGTCAGAGACAGCAAAGGACTTGGAAGAGCAGTTGAACGGAATGGACAGTGTCTTGAAAGGAGGATATAAGATGAACATCAACAAAAGCAAAATGGGGATAATGGAATGTAGTCGAATTAAGTCAGTGTGATGTTGAGGGTATTAGATGTTTTGCTATTTGGGGAGCAAAATAACTGATGATGGTCAAAGTAGAGTGGATATCAAATGTAGACTGGCAATGGGAAGGAAAGCGTTTCTGAAGAAGAGAAATTTGTTAACATCGAGTATAGATTTAAGTGTCAGGAAGTCGTTTCTGAAAGTATTTGTATGGAGTGTAGCCATGTATGGAAGTGAAACATGGACAATAAATAGTTTCGACAAGAAGAGAATAGAAGCTTTCGAAATATGGTGCTACAGAAGAATGCTGAAGATTAGATGGGTAGATCACATAACTAATGAGGAGGTATTGAATAGGATTGGGGAGAAGAGGAGCTAGTGGCACAACTTGACTAGAAGAAGGGATCGGTTGGTAGGACATGTTCTGAGGCATCAAGGGATCACCAATTTAGTATTGGAGGGCAGCGTGGAGGGTAAAAATCGTAGAGGGAGACCAAGAGATGAATACACCAAGCAGATTCAGAAGGATGTAGGTTGCAGTAGGTACTGGGAGATGAAGAAGCTTGCACAGGATTGAGTAGCATGGAGAGCTGCGTCAAACCAGTCTCAGGACTGAAGACCACAACAACACACATCTTTTTCCAAAATATTCGAAAAAGTAATATACTCAAGAGTAGTCACACAATTAAGTGGAAACTATTTACTTAGGATATCACAATTTGGATTCCAGAAGGATTGCTTGACTTAGAATGCTATTTGTATATTCCCTCATCACACAGCACAAGCCTTAAATACTAACATTTGCTAGTTGATATATTTTGTGATCTTTCCAAGGCTTTTGATTGTGTAGCTCATAATACTCTCTTAGAAAAAAACTCAAGTCTTATGGAATTGATGGCTTTTCACACAGTTGGTCTGAATCATACTCAACAAACAGGATGCTAAAGGTTGTGCTGAATGATTCAGACGATGTTGGAAAGGTAGAATATTTTAGTGACTGGGGGAAAAAAAATAACAAAGGAAGTCCTACAGGATTTATCCAATTAACATTCAACATGCAAACTTCGTACTTTTTGCCGATTATGCTAGTTTTATAATGAATTCTATTAGAGACAAAGCAACAGAAGATCTGGTAAACAATATTTTCCAAAGAATTATAAAGCGGCCATCTAAAAATGGACTCTCCTTAAATTTTGGAAAAACTCACTACATTCATTTCTGTACAATAAATAGTCTCATAACAACAACTGATGGAAAACATGAGCAGGAGTCAGTAAATAGTGTAGAATGCTCCAAATTTTTGGGTGTACATATTGATGAAAACTTGAACTGGAAGAAGCATATAGCTGAGCTTTTCAAACAATTAAGTTTAGCTACTTTTGCTCTTCATATAATTGCTAGTCTTGGAAACAAACATAACCTCCTGGCATATTTCCTCTCAATAATGACATACGAAATGATTTTGTGAGCTAACTCATCTCCAAGAGAGAAAGTATTGATTGCAAAAAAGTGGGCAGTAATAATATGTGGTGTTCACTCATGGATGTCATATAGATATGTCTTCAATGAGCTAGGCATTTTAACTGCACTGTCACAACACACACATTTGCTGATGAAATTCATCATAAGTAATCCATCACAATTTGAGAAAAACAGTGATGTAAATACCTATAACACTAGAGAGAAAAAATGACCTGTCAGTGGCTCAGAAAGGAGTTCAATTTGCAGCAACAGAAGTATTTGATCAGTTGCCCAATAACATAAAACGTCTGACAAGTAGTGAAGCATGTTTTAAATCTAATTTAAAATCATTTCTACTTGTCAACTTCGTTTTTTCCCTTGAAGAATTTCTGCTTAAAAACTGATAGCCAGTAAAAAAAACACTAAATTGTTCAGATGTTCTATGGAACATGCAACCAACCAACCAGAGTGGCAGCTCTTTGTAGTACACATCACACTCTGTATGCAACCAATCATCTACAAATTTAATAATGTATTCTTCCTACTTTATTGTATACACACAATAAACAAAAAAATTCTTTATTTACTATCCTTCATAATGTTGAAATTTCAATAACCAACAAGGTTTCTTAATATACTTCATCTCAGCTGTTATTTTTCCGAGACCATATACTGATCAGTTTCCATAATGATGGTGGGATGACAAGTAAGTACATTCTGTGCTCTCGTACTTATGTCTTTGGACACTCAGTTTAATACACCCCCAAATGTAGGTGTTTAAATTGTCAACAGTATTAATTGTGAAATTATACATAGGACATAAAAAGTCACTTGGTTTTGATTATTACACATTTGTTTTGGTAAATATTGGCGCAGAATTCATATCAAAGTAATTGCTGTAGCATCGATAGACCCTGAATGGAAAACATGTTCCATATGTTCACCATTTTGCAGCACAGATTATTGTAGTCTGCAGTATAAGTTTACTAAGATTGCTCCGAGTTAAAATGCATTTTTGTGGTTTCCTGTGGTACAGACTTTGGGGCTTCTATATTTAGCCTCCTCCATGATGTTCCGAAACACTGTTTAAAATTATACGAAGGCCAATTCTTTCTCAAAGGAAATCAAACTCAACATTGACAGGTCGTGGCCATGTTGCTCCCTGCACAAACCAATATGCTCATAGTGGTGGACACGTTCTCATGAACTGTGGGAAAATTGGTTTTGCGGTACTGTGCTTATAGTGGCTGTAGAGAAAAACCAACGCACCTGCGCGTGCATACACATACACAAAACCACACTCACTTTTCCCAGATACATTTAATTCATGTGCACTACTAAAAATTTTGTTTGTTAATGTGAAAGGATATTTCATTAAACTTCTAGTGAAACACTGACTTTCTCTCTGTCATCCAGTTTTCAGTACTTATTTTTGCGTCATATCTCTTGCCCTGAGCTGATATCCCCATATACTCTTTAGCCACTTACTCTCCAAAGCAGGCCCACTACGTTGCTATTGACAATATAACATATTGTTCTGAGCATACTAGGTGCTTAAGTGGACATGAGAATATAGGTGTCACAGGAACATTCGATTTCTGGGAACAATACACAATCTCTGCCTTTTGTACAATAGTCTAACCTCTTCTGTCTACAGGCATTACAAAATAGTGAGTATTACTTGTAATGCCACCTGACACAATTTCCATCAAAAATTAAATCTGATGCCTTGGATTTATAGCTTCAAGGGTAAAAGGAACGCTGGTGATGTTCGTACCATAATTGGAGTTGCGTAGTGTGTAGAAAATGTTGAAATTTTTGGAAAGTTACAGTAATATGCAGATTTTCATATATTTTTGTTCATTTTATGTGCAGCATCTAAAGAGTGAATAATCTGATTTTTTTCCTGGCATACAGTCTCATGTTGGGTGCCTGACTGTTGCCATTATGATCTTTTGGTGGACAACCAATGGCCCACAGGCTGCATCTGGCCTGCATTTGGTTTCAGTCTGGTCCATGGAAGAAATTTATGGGGGAGAGATATTTAGCTGTCTTGTAGTTTTGTGTTTAATTTTGGCAGTTTCTGTCTATGATAATATTCATCTTCTCTTGAAGAGGCATGTTATAGGTATAATTTATTGTGATGGCATGTTGGAAAGTTTAGTGCTGATTTACATTATCCATAAACAACACAGGTAATATACTTTTGAACTTATGTGTTAGAAGTCCTATGATCACACCACAAGAGTACTGCTTTCTTATTAGCTGTACAGACTAAAAGTTTTAGTGAGCTCTGGTTTCATGCGTTTCAGCAGTTTTTTCCATTTTGTGCAGTGTTAAGAATGTACGATTCGTGCCTATCATCTGCTGTAGGGGAAATGTGACTTTTAGGGACCTCACTCGTCAATATAACAATAATCTTACGGTGAGTATTGTGTTGTCAATACTAGAAATATTGACAAACTGTGTTGATACCAAACAAAATACTTTCGGTTACCAATATGTATTGAGCATTAGTAAATAGTTCTTGCCTGCTGTGATGTTTTAGAGCACTGCAGCTGCTGAAATTGAAGGAAATTTATAATAAATTAGCTGCAACCAGTTGTTTTTATAAGAGTTTATGTTTCTGTGATGACATTTGAAGATGCCTGCTAGGCCATCTTCAGATTTTTATATTTATTTGTATGCTCTGAATATTGTTTCTTTACTAACGATATTTCTGAATTTTGCAATGGAAGTTTTTAAGATAGCTATTGTAAAATCTCAAAGTAAGTAAAAAGTATTCATGACATGTAAATAATTGTAAACATCTAAAGATGGGATGAACATAAAATGAATGTACTCTCAAAACCACGTTTTTACACATGTTTGTTGGAGTGGTATGTGGAAAAGGGGTACCACTTATATCAGCGCATTACCTGATAAACGTTGCCGTCATGGACACTGTAGTTCTGACTTTATCCACTCGAAGCACTGCTGTTGCGTCATGTGATGAGGCCCAAGAACTTAAGTATGTGAATCAGGCCTGCAAGTGATTAGAAGTTAACCCACGCCTTGCTGAAACCTTTAAAGACCTCCTGTTCTTGAAATGTCATTCTCAGAAATTGACTGCTGCAGCAGTTCACTGTCTTAACTTGGAAAGTCAAAGGAATAGCTTTCAAATAAGTCACTTTTTCTGCATGTGAAATAAATAAAATAATATACTTGAGTATTCATGCTTGCTTACATTACTAGATTTGTTAATCTGTCGATTATGAGCTTTTCAGAAGAATACTACATCATCAATCTTAAAACCTTTCCCTTGTTTCCAGGTATCTTTTAGGCTTTGGTCAAGTAACGTACTACCTAGGATACGGTGCTCTACAGGATTTCTTTCCAGTAATGAAACTGCGCCCTAACCCATCATGTGAAGATAATTTTTGTAGGAAAAGACAGCAAGAAGAAGCTGCAAAACCTCAAACAGCAAATGCTGAGGAATGCGTAGAAAAGCATTCACTGGAAAATGTTGTACATGAAGATAATGAATGGGGTAAGCTCTATTCAGTATGTTTTTACGCACAAACTTAATTGAGAAAATTACCAGATCATTAGCATGAAACAGTTGAATTATGGATATTAATCATAAATTCTTGGGAAATGGGAAACAAAGAATTAAAAGCTATAGAGAAGTCAGTAAAGAGAAGAGGGGAAAATGCAAGTGTACCTTCATACCACCATAAAGAAGCAAGCTTTATCAGACACCTATTCAGCATGTGTCGTGTCGTGTCGTGTCGTGTGTGTGTGTGTGTGTGTGTGTAAAAGAGGTATTTTACCTTCTGTTTGATGTTTTGCTGCACTTTTATACCAAAGTTTAATTTATTGTGAATAATCACATTTTTATGCGATTTGTAATTAAAAGCAAAAAAGTTGTTTTATTAAAAATTATGATTAAGTATTTATTAATTAACATTTTCATTTGAAAATAAATATACAGGGTGTTACTAAATTCCCTTCACAGACATTGAGGACACGTGGTGGGTACCTAGGAGGTTAAGTTTTACATAAAAACTTCTGTCTGGAAACGTACCATTTTCCCACTACACTTAAAATACCACAACACATATTCAAATCACCTGCATTTTCAGTGTCACTGACTAGGGTAATAATTACATCATTCACCAATCACCAGATGTCCCACACCCGCTACAGGTTTGTTTACATGCCATTCTGCTGAGTTTGTGATCTGCCCAGAGAGGTCTGTACTTACTGTTGTGCTTGTGGTGTTTGTTCATACTGTACTACTGGACAGTAGCAATCATTCACTACAGTACAGAATGCAAGCTGTACATAAATTTCATTTTTAGTGTGATGCTATTGATCATGGTGAACTACACATTGGTGGAATACATTGCCATGATGTTATTGTATGGCAAAACTTGTCAGTTGTATGCAGAGCATTTTCCACAACCCCTGCCATCTCGCATTCCCTTTGTGCTACGACCTAGCGAGGTGGTGCAGTGGTTAGCATACTGGACACACATTTGGGAGGATGACTGTTCAAATCTGTCTCCGGCCATCCTGATTTAGGTTTTCCTTGATTTCCTTAAAATCGTTTCAGGCAACTGCCAGGATGGTTCCTTTTAAAGGGCATGGCCGTTTTCCTTCCCCATCCTTCCCTAAACCGAGCTTGTGCTCCGTCTCTAATGACCTCATTGTCGATGGGACACTAAACACTAATCTCCTCCTCCTCCTCCTCCTCTGTGCTACGGTGTACCAGCAGGCCACAGACATGGTTACATTAACTGCCAGTAGGGCTGACTGTGGTGTTCCATAGTTGTGATGTACACCTGAGTTTGAAGAGGCTGTACTCCATGCAATGACAGAGGATGCGATGATGAGTACTAGAAATATAGGAAGTTGACAGAATGTGGATTACGGAACTGTTTGGTGTGTTCTGCTTGAAGGTAAATGCAGTTGAGTTGTTTTATTAAAAATTATGATTAAGTATTTTTTAATTAACATTTTCATTTGAAAATAACCACACCAGTCTTGGGTATTATTTGTGTTAACAGCTTTTTCAGTATTAGATAATGACATTTCCATTTTTCATGTAGCAAAACGTTTGACGCTCTTTGATGAGGTAATAATTCTTCCGCAGAAAGGAAAGCACGCCATGCAAAGCTGTAGCAAGATTAGAGAGAAAAAAAAATGCTAGGAGCTAAGGATTGAAGAAATGTGTACTTTTCTTGCTTATAACTTGTCTTTATTGGTTTTATGTATCCTATATTTAATTTTATGTCACTCAAAACAGCAAGTTATTAGCTAATAGGCAATAAAGAGTGCCAATTTTCTAAAGAGTTCTTGTTCTCCCGGTTACAAATAATCCCATCTGCTATTAATTGCAAGATTTTTTTTTTATTTAGATTCTATTTTTTTTTTTTAAGAGAGGCAGGCTGTCGAACTGGCCGACTGGGAGCAGGACATTTCAATTTCCACTGTCCTGAATATAGTTTTATGGCATCCATTACAAAATATACACGTTTCAATTCCACAGAGAGAAATACAGTGACGTGCGGTAGAAGAATGCTTTATGAAGAGGCGTGGCATTGCACTTTTGCACACTTATGTCTTACATTTCCTCGAACACGTATGTGAGAAAGATGTGCGCTAGAAGATGAACATGTTTTTGAAAAGTCTTTTTTTTTTTTTAGTATTGACCCGGTTCGCAAATGTCATAGATTCGGGGCTGATGCGCAGAGCAGTCTGAGTTATAGTGGGTAGTCTCCGTGTGACTCGTGTTTACACTTAGTGATAGTTCTGTTTCCCCGCCGTTGCCAGCCGGTGTGGCCGAGTGGTTCTAGGCGCTTCAGTCTGGAACTGCGCGACCGCTACGGTCATAGGTTCGAATCCTGCCTTGGCTTGGATGTGTGTGATGTCCTTAGGTTAGTTAGGTCTAAGTAGTTCTAAGTTCTAGGGGACTGATGACCTCAGATGTTAACTCCCATAGTGCTCAAAGCCATTTGAACCATTTTTTCCCCATCGTTTACTCTCACATCAAATGAAAACAAAATGGATATCTGTGGCTCGGAACTATCAAGTGAATTATGAGTCACATTTCAGTGGTGTCGGTGGAGTCTATCAGCAGGACGGGTTTCACTAGACATGGCCTGCACCTCAACAGGTATGGGAAGGGGAGGTTGGCAAAACTTATAGGTGACAGCATAGGTGGGGGTGGTGGGATCACTCATGGCAAAATGCTGGTAGTTGGGGGTGTTAGAGCTGTACCTTTTCTAGATTGAAGTCAGCTGATAGGTATTCCTGCTTAAGGGAAGTCTCTCTAACAAAGAAACCACTTTCTACAAAGCTTGGGTATCCGATTAATGAGGGAATTAGTATATTTCATCAAAATATACAAGGTATTAGAGATAAAGTTAGTGAACTGCTTATAGATGTTGACTCTGAAATTATTGGTATATCTGAACACTTCTTAAATAAGGAGATAATTCAGAGGCTTCCTTTACCAGGATACAGATTGGCTGGCAGCTTTTCTAGGAGCTCTTTGCGGTGTGGGGGAGTAGCCATGTATGTGAAAAATGGTATCCCATTTGAGTCAATTGATGTTTCAAAGTACTGCACTGAAAAGGTGTTTGAATGTTGTGCAGGTGTGGTTAAATTTAGTGGAGCTAAACTTCTTACTGTTGTTATTTATAGATCCCCAGACTCCGATTTCACAACATTTTTGCAAAAGCTAGAGGAGGTTCTTGGTTCACTTTATAGCAAATACAAAAAGTTAGTTATATGTGGTGACTTCAATATTAATTGTATAAGTGATTGAGCAAGGAAAAAGATGCTGGTAGACCTCCTTAATTCATATATAATCTTATGCAAACCGTATTCTTTCCAACGAGAGTGCAAGGGAACAGTAGAACAACCATAGACAATATTTTTGTTCATTCGTCATTATTAGAAGGGCATTCTGTTAGCAAAAAGGTGAATGGCCTTTCAGATCATGATGCACAAATTTTAAGTCTAAAAGATTTTTGTGCTGCAACACATGTTAAATATAGTTACCAACTTTTTAGGAAAGCTGATCCAGTTGCTGTACAGACTTTTGTAAACCTTATCAAGGAACAAGAGTGACAAGATGTTTATAGTGCTGATACAGTAGACGATAAATAGAATGCTTTCCTCAAGACTTTTCTCATGCTCTTTGAAAGTTGCTTTCCGTTAGAACGTTCAAAACAGGGTACTAGCACAAACAGGCAGCCTGGGTGGCTGACTAAAGGGATAAGAATATCTTGTAGAACAAAGTGGCAATTATATCAGAACGTTAGAAACAGTCACAATCTAAATGCAGCAGCCCATTACAAACAGTATTGTAAGGTGCTTAAAAAGTTATTAGGAAGGCAAAAAGTATGTGGTATGCAGATAGAATAGCTAAGTCTCAGGATAAAATTAAAACCATATGGTCAGTCGTAAAGGAAGTGGCTGGTCTGCAGAGACAGGTCGAGAATATAGAATCAGTGCGTAGTGGGGATGTCCGTGTTACTGATAAGTCGCATATATGTACAGTACTTAATAATCACTTTCTGAATATAGCAGGTGAACTAAATAGCGCTCTTAGAAAAAAGTGTTCCGAGACTGTTACCTGAAATGCTCCTCCATGATACTGACAAGAGGGAGATTGAGTTAATAATTAAATCACTAAAGACCAAGAACTCTCATGGATATGACGGGGTATCTAGCAGAATACTGAAGTATTGTTCCACGTATGTTAGCTCAGTACTTAGCCATATCTGTAACTTTTCCTTTAGGAGTGGTCGGTTTCCTGACCGATTAAAGTACTCGGTAGTGAAGCCACTTTATAAAAAGGGAGACAGGGATAATGTTGACAATTATAGACCTATTTCTATGCCATCGGTGTTTGCTTAAGTTATCGAGAGGGTTGTATATACAAGGTTACTGCAGCATTTAAATTCACATAATTTGCTGTCCAATGTACAGTTTGGTTTTAGAAATGGCTTAACAACTGAAAATGCTATAGTCTCTTTTCTCTGTGAGGTTTTGGACGGATTAAATAAAAGGTTGCGAACGTTAGGTGTTTTCTTTGATTTAACGAAGGCTTTTGACTGTGTTGACCACAAATATTACTGCAGAAGTTGGAACATTATGGAGTAAGGGGAGTAGCTTACAATTGGTTCACCTCCTACTTTAAGAACAGAAAGCAGAAGGTAATCCTCCGCAATATTGAGAGTGGTAATGATGTTCAGTCCCATTGGGGCACTGTTAAATGGGGCGTTCCCCAAGGGTTGGTGCTGGGGCCACTGCTGTTTCTTATTTATATAAATGATATGCCTTCTAGTATTACAGGTGATTCAAAAATATTTCTGTTTGCTGATGACACCACCTTGGTAGTGAAGGATCTTGTGTGTAATATTGAAACATTATCAAATAATGTAGTTCATGATATAAGTTCGTGGCTTGTGGAAAATAATTTGATGCTAAATCACAGTAAGACTCAGTTTTTACAGTTTCTAACTCACAATTCAACAAGAACTGACATTTTAATCAGACAGAATGGGCATGTTATAAGCGAGACGGAACAGTTCAAGTTCCTAGGCGTACGGATAGATAGTAAGCTGTTGTGGAAAGCCCATGTTCAGGATCTTGTTCAGAAACTAAATGCCGCTTTATTTACCATTAGAACAGTATCTGAAATAAGTGACATTTCAACACGAAAAGTAGTATACTTCACATATTTTCATACGCTTATGTCATATGGTATTATTTTTTGGGGTAATTCTTCTGATTCAAAAAGGGTATTTTTGGCTCAAAAACGGGCTGTTCGAGCTATGTATGGTGTAAGTTCGAAAACCTCTTGTCGACCCCTATTCAATAGTCTGGGAATTTTGACATTGCTCTCACAGTATATATTTTCTTTAATGTCGTTTGTTGTTAGCAATATTAGCTTATTCCCAAGAGTTAGCAGCTTTCACTCAGTTAATACTAGGCAGAAATCAAATCTGCATGTGGAATGCACTTCCTTGACACTTGTGCAGAAAGGAGTGCAGTATTCTGCTGCATCCATTTTCAATAAGCTACCACAAGAACTCAAAAATCTTATCAGTAGCCCAAACAATTTTAAGTCTAAACTGAAGAGTTTCCTCATGGCTCACTCCTTCTATTCTGTCGAGGAGCTCCTGGAAGAGCTAAAAAATTAAGCAAATTCCAGTGTTACATTCTTGATTTTCTTTATTTAAACTAACGACTTGTCGCCTGAATATGTTTCTTATATTTCATTTTATCTGTTTCTACAATCGTGTTATAACTTCATGTATTGACTCGTTCCATGACCATGGAGACTTCTCCTAAATGTGGTCCCATGGAACAATAAATAAATAAAAATAAAATACATTAAAATACATTCACATAATTATGGAAGGCTAAAATATGTCATTAGTTTCAGATTTTATTTTATTTCCACCATTCTGACAGTCAAGCGTTAATTGCCTTGTTGAACAATGAAGTTATTTTTGTCTGGTTGCAAAAGAAATTTGACTTTTATTAACCTTTTCCGCAGAGGTAGTCAATGTATTTGAAACGAAATGTTTAATTCCACAGTACTGGCTACTTTCAACTGTTCGCTGCATTTCAAGTGCACGTTTTCATCTTCTAGCGTGTATGGCATTATGCCATAATAAAGAACCAAACATGATATAATACAGTACTGCTGCTCCAAGAAAATTGACATCCCGAAAACCGCATTGAAAAGCTTAATATCAGTTCAAGGTCTACTTCATTGGGAATCTGGACATACGAATGTGCTCTTTAAGTATGCACATTAAATGTGCACGTTTTAGTATGGTTCACGAAATTCTGATGCTCCTGGAGTAACCTCTGATGTCTTGTTCCTTTTATGACATAGTGTATGATCTTTCAATGTTTTACACGTACATATGGGCTTCCTACTTCATGCACAAGCGCTGTGTCGCCTGTTATCTGCGCCCTGCGATAACTGCTGAAACGAAACTATTTCTAACAGTTCGCGAGAAAATATTGCGAATGGTGGTTTGAAAAGCGTTACTTTCAAAGTAAATATCCTTTTACGCAAGTTGAACTATATGCGAGAATGTACCATGAATTTATTAAATCACAGAGTGTTTTACTCTCATTTAAAAATAAACTCTTTGATGACGAGCCATTTAGAAGAATTGCGAACCCTGAAGATCAGACATTTATGTCGTTATTAAAAATTTTACTGGCACATTTGTGAGATATATCTTAAAGTGTAACACGCTCAAAAACGATCAACATTACATGTGAAAGCTTAGTTTCTCTTGCAGCTTATTAACCTTAGAGACCAATATTATATGTGAAAGCTTTGCTTTTCTTGTAGCAACACTATGTATATTAATTTAAACAATTAACTTTCCCTGTTTGTGTGTTCGTGCTACTTGCCAGTGATGTTGCTTTTGGCTGACTACATCGCGTGTCCTATGCTCTGAATATCTGCTGTCATCGGCTGGCGGGATCACGTGACATGAACTACGACTGGCTTACAAAAGCACATCGCAATCTCGATTTCAATGATTCGGAAAGTAACATGCGATGTTTGATGGAATTCCAATGTACACTTTCGTAATATGAAAATACGCAGTGTGCATGTTGCTGCACATCAAAGATATTTCCAAAACATGTCTTTTTCCCTGAGTTTCATTTTCTAAAGTACCGGGAAATTCTACGCCCATGTATAAAACCATAACCATTCAAAGAATTGACAAGGAAAAATACACTGTCACTTAACACAGAAAGAGCGTGTTTTCACCCGGGAGAAAGTGTATTTTTAACCGGGAAATCTGGGAAAAATCCAGGAATTTTTTCTCCTTGTCCGCGTATACACCACGATGGGTTTCCTGACCGATATTGTCTGAACATTTGGGCCGGATTCCTGAATGGACGTGTGATTGATCCATACCTTCTTCCATCGCATTTTGTGGGTGCTGCATACTTGTGATTTCTTGACAGTCTACTGCATAGGCTCTTGGAATGTATGTCACTGCATGTGTAGCAAAACATGCTCTTGCAGCACTATAGCGCACCACCACATTTTCCACATTTAGTCTGAGATCATGTAGATCAACGATTTGGGTTACAGTAGATAGATTGCGGTGGCCTTATTGCTTGGCCTGCACATTCTCCCAACTTGAACACTCCAGGTGATACCTGTGGGACCATATGAAATCTGTGGTTTACAGGGCCCCTGTAGGATCAGAGGAAGACCTATTGGTACAGGTTGAGTCTGTGGCAGATGCCAGAGGAACAGAGATTGGTAGGGAATTAAGGAGATGTCACCTGGATAAATCAAAAGAACTGAGATTGTTGAGAGATTCAGATGGAGCATTAGGCAATGTCTGATTAAAATGGGGGGAAAGGAATAGAGTAGAAGGTGAGTGGTCGGCTTGTTGATGGGAAATAGTGAAGGCAACAGAGGATAAACTAGGTAAAAAGATAAGGCCTAGTAGAAATCCTTGGATATCATTAGAGATTTGACTTATGGAAGGAAGAAATATAAAAATGCAGAAATTGAGTCAGGTGAAACACAATACAAACTTCTAAACATGAGATTGCCAGAACGTCCATAACGGCTAAGCAGGATTGATTAGAGGACAAGCATAAGTCTGTAACTAGGGGAAATACTGACAAATTATGGAAAGGATAGATTTCCACTCACCTTATACAGGAGAGACTGAGTTGCTACACATTTCAGCTTTCAACCAAAAGACATTCTTCTGAAGTAGATCACACACACACACACACACACACACACACACACACGCACAACTCACACACGCATGACCATTGTCTGTGGCCACAGAGACTGGACTGTGTACAACATCTGCACCTGATGGGAGAAACACTCTGTGGGTGATATGGATAAGGATGAGGCTGGAGTGGAGACTGGGATCGAGAGTGAGGTAGGGGCAGGGGAAGGTATAGTGCTGCCTGTGGGAGATTGCTTTGATGTGGTTGGGACAGAATAGGGCTGCTAGGTGCAGTCAATACGTTTAAGGGTGGGGAGGGAAGGAGAATGGAAAATGAGAGGAAAAAAAGACTGTTGAGTGGGTTGGTGGAATATAGTCCAGCCAACAAAGACCAAAAAAGATTGATTAGGGAAACAACATTTCAGTCACAAATTTTTGCACAGCGCTCAGAGGGACTGACCTGAACAACAGACTAAAATTCCTGATTGCTGGAATGAGAGCACTGGAAAGGGGTGGGGAATGCAGCATTTAGAGGTAACTTTGTTTCTTTGTATAACTTAAAAACTGCACCATGTAGGAAAAATGTTTCCCAGTACAAAAATAAACTGCATTAAATTGCCTACAAAAAAGGTTCTGTTCTTTTTTTCTCTAGGAATAATAGTTTGTGCATTTCAGGGAATGTATAATTAGCAGATTAGTAAAAATATTGTTTTAATCATATAAAATTAATGTTTGTCCTTAAATGAAGGGGTTAACAACAAATAAGAAACTTATGTGCAGTAGGCATGGTAAGAGATAAATTGTACTCTGCGATGTAACACAGCGAGGTTTGTACGGGAGATGTGTGGGGTGGATGCGCGAGGGAAGATAAGCCAACAGATTATGTTCATGCATTTCCCCCTTCATCAGTTTGCAAATTGAAGACCAAGCAGGCGTTTCTCCACTCTTATCTATCCCACTATGTCACAAGAAGCAATTACATGGTGTCACACAAAGTTATGCCGACTCTCCACAGCACACCTTGTGAATCATTGGCAGCACAGTTCACGGACGCGCCCAGGGGATTATTTTCCAAAATGCATTAAAATTACATGGAACACAGATATGAGTTATTAATAACACTAATGCAAGAAACACACTTGGACAGAATGTACATAAATCTCTGCACATTGTTCTTGACTGCTAGAAGGGAAATTGATTCATAGTCATACTGTAGTGTTTTTCCAGGAAAGGCAACTAACCCCACTATGAATGCTGCTTTATTTTTAGTTTACAGGCAGACTAGACCTCCCGAGAATTTCCTGTCTAGTTCTGTTATTTAAATAGACAAAATAACTTCACTGAGCTCATATTTGTATACTGTGGTTATTTTCAGTTTAATAAGTTTTGTATATTTGCAATTGTTAAATGAGCTGTTATGTCAAAAATCTCAACAGCTGGAGTTGTAACTGTATACTACACTGAGGAGCATGTTCCAGGTGTAACATGCTGACACTATGTATTCGACAATGTCAGTTACATCGTCTCCATTATCACTGTTGGAATACTTTTCACAGCATGAGGGGTAAGCAGTGATTTACCCCACTGTCAATCTTCCCAACATCTGAAGAGACCCAGAGGCTTAAGTGGCATCCCTCTACAATGGAAGTAGGTCACCTAGGTGTTACAGAACTTGAGATATTTCAATGTAAGTCAAGCAATGCATTACAACAGAATACTGTTCTAGTCTTGACTATGATCAGTCTCATTCCATGAGACATATTCGCATCTATCTTGAAAGATATAATGTGGATGTGTGGTACGTCAAATGGCTCTGAGCACTATGGGACTTAACATCTATGGTCATCAGTCTGTGGTAAGTCATTCCTTTAAGTTCAGCCATCTCAACAAGTGGAATGGAAAAGATTTATGCAATTTACCAGTAGCACAGGTAATGGTGAGAGAAGTGCAGTAACTTTCTGATCATTCATGAATTCACCACCCAGTGACAACAACACAGGTACATGGCTTTACAGTATACTGTCAGCGATAAACAACAAGGTGTCACATTTACCAATCCATTCTTTTTCCCACTATCACTACATAGGTTTCCGACAATATCACACATATAAAACTAAACACTTCTCAGCACTGTTTACTGGAATGTGATTTACGCAAAAGCTCACTTAACAACTGCAAAACGTACTCATCGAATAAACTGAAAGTATCTTCTCTATCACGTGCTAAGTGAAATTATGCCGCCTACTCATATAAGAGAACTGGACAGTAAATGCTGTGGAGGTATAGTCTTTCTGTAAACTGAGAATCATGCAGCACTCCTGGTGGAGGAAGTTGTCTTTCCTGAAAGAAGATTACAGCTGCCATACAGGATGCCTAAGAATTGATTTCCTCTCTATCAGATCTGAATACTATGCATCAATAGCTCAATAAGTGGAGAGTAACACCAAATACAGTGAAGACCAAAATAGCTGCTTTTATCTTAACAACAGAATAATCAGTGCAAAGCTACATGTCACCTTTAACGGTCAAGACCTCCACCACGAAGACTTCACAAAATGTCTAGTAGTAACTCTTGTTGGAAGCTTCTCATACAAGAAACACACAGAAAACACTGCAGCAAAGCTGAGATCACACAATGAATCTGAGTGGTCCCACGTGGGGTCCAAGAGGTACAACACGATGTTCTTTGTTGGGACTCATCTACTCTGCTACACGATTTCTGTGGTCCAGTGTAGCTTAATATTTCACATGTGAGAAAAATCAATTTCAGCTAAACACAGCAATCAGGAAAAAAACAGGTTGCCTTATATCTCTACCACTCCTCACTTATTACTAACTTTAAGCCACATTTCATCACCAGATCTTTGAAGACAGAATGCCCTCCACTTAAAAAATTAATTAAAATTCATCAGCTCCCTGCCCACTCTGATGTGCCTGCTCTTAAAATGATCGGATTGAAATCCAGGCAGTCAGCTATCACATTGGCAGAATAGCTACAAGCAGTGAATCTCAATGTGGGCAGGAAGTGGTCGGAACCGTGGATAAATACTGCCCATGAGGAAGATCAGATCCTCATAAGACCTGGCTCAAGACTGGCTGGCATGGAATCACCATGACTTGCTTGGAAAACAGTTACCATGATTAGTATAGCCCATGGCATGTGCGCAGAAAGCCTTCACCAATGGAGAAAGGCTTCATATTCACAATATGTCTGTTGCACTGTACATCAGACCACCAAACACATTGTAACAAACTGTAACAGCCAAGCTTACCCAGGAAATCTAAATGATATCTTTGAGGTGACAGAGGTAGTCCTTGAATGGATTGAAAATTTATATATTAATTTGTAGATTTAAATGTTTAGTTCTGTTTGCTCTGTAAAATTATGCAATTCATGTATGTAAGTTGCAGTTCAGTTTGTATGACCATACGCTAAATGAATAAATCCTCTCGAGCATTGTAGAACAGAGTGCAGAGATTTACACAGATTCTCTCCATATGCATTTTTTGTCTTAATGTTATTAGTAACGCATATCTAAACATCATGTGATGTTAATGCAAATTGTGAAAAAGAAGCGTTCCCTGGGCATGTCCGTGCAGTGTGCCCCCAGTGATTCATAAGTGCACTGTGGGAAATCAGAATAACTTTGTGGTATTCCCCGTAGTTGCTTCTTCTGACGTAATGGGGCAGATAGAGTGGGGAATCACCTGCTCAATCTTCAGTTTGCAGACCTATGAAGGAGGGAAGGGTATGAACACTGTCTGATGACCTACATTCCTTTGCACTTCTACCCCACACATCCCCTGCGGGTCCGGGGTAAGAATAGGCCCGAGGTATTCCTGCCTGTCGTAAGAGGCGACTAAAAGGAGTTTCAACCGTTTTGGCCTTCCATGTGATGGTCCCCCTTGGGGTTTGACCTCCATTTTTCAAAATTCTACAGAAGTACAAGCCTTTTGGGGAAGGACGCCTTACGTGGTGTACCACTGGTCCTCAGTGCACTAAGACCTTGGCACTCAGCATTGTACCAGCGTTGTAACCATACCCACTATTCCTCAAATTGGGCCTAAACGCCTGATGGGTTGCACAAGTTACGCCCATAGTGCGTCCCCATCTGCGCCTACGATCATGATGGACTTTCCATGGCACCAGAAATCCAGCACGGTAGCCAGCCCGTTGTGGTGGGGTCGTCATGTACCCTCTAGGTTGTAGCCCCTGACAACACAGGGATCGTACTGCCGATACCTGAGCTGCACCCTCCCCACGTCGGCCAAGGAGTAGATGCCCGTCTCCTTGGGGCATCAGGACTCCCGGCAACGGTCATCCTGCCAGGTGGCCCTTGCTGAGGCTGGGTGGCGCCCGTGGGGAGAGCCCCTGGTCGGAGTGGGTGGTATCGGGGCGGACGTTTCGCAGATGAAACGTCAACACGTATCAGGTCGCTCTGCGGCCGAGTCTTTCAAAAGGAAAGGTACTGTTTCTAGTTCTGGTTCTCCTGCCCTTTCCCCCTTGGCCACTCCCTGGGAGGAGGGACAGGCTCGCCGGCTTGGGGCGAAGTACTTCCCCCGCTATTTGGTCTGTTCTCGAACCGATGGGGGGACATTCGCCACCTCCAAGCCCATGTTCTTTGTTCAGCACATTGAGGACATCTTCGGGGAAATCGAGGCTCTCAGTAAGATGCGTTCGGGGTCCATTCTTATAAAGACCACCTCCACCACACAGTCGGCGGCGCTCCAGGCGTGCGACCGCCTAGGGGACATCCCAGTGTCCATTGTCCTGCATCTGGCACTAAATAGGATGCAGGGGGTTATTTTTCATCGGGACCTCCTGCTGCAATCTGATGAGGAGCTCAGGGCCAACCTGGAGCGCCGAGGCGTGCATTTCGTCCGGCGTGTCCAGCGCGGCCCCAAAGACCGTCGCATCGACACCGGAGCCTTTATCCTCGCCTTCGAGGGGGACGTTCTCCCGGAGAAGTTAAGGTGATGTGCTACCGGTGCGACGTGCGACCTTACGTCCCGCCTCCTATGCGCTGTTTTCGGTGTTTGCGCTTTGGGCACATGTCGTCACGGTGTGAGGCTGAGCCCCTTTGTGGCGATTGTGGACGTCCTCTTCGTGAGGAACATACATGCACCCCACCACCTCGGTGCGTTAATTGTCCTGGCATCCACTCGCCTAGATCCTCAGACTGCCCTGCATATCAGAAGGAGAAGAAGATACAAGAACTCAAAACTTTGGATCGGCTCTCTTATTCTGAGACCAGGAAGAAGTATGACCGCCTCCATCCCATGCCGTTGACCACTTCGTTTGACTCAGTTGTGTCCACTCCTTCCGCGGTATCCTCACCCCTATCCTGTCCCGCCTCCGCCTCCTCCCCCCATCCGGGGTCTCTGCCTCCGCCTCCCAAATCCCTCCCTTCCAAATCCTCCTCCCCCGTGGCACCCGCCCCCTCTGCCCCAGGCCCCCCCCCCCCCCCCCCCCCCCCCCCCCCGCCTGAGAAGGGAAACGTTCCGGACCCCAGCTTCCGAGGTCCGGCGTTCCAAAACGGACCCCACGCGTGAGGACCTTCTTCGGGTCCAGCCCACCATCCCTGTGCCTCCTCGGACTTCCATGAAGGCCTCCAAGAAGAAGTCTCTATCCCCCTCTCCACCCCAGCGCATTTCGTCTGACGCTCCATCCGTGAGTCGCTGCTCCTGGCCGTCCTCAGTTTCGCCGGGACGCTCTGCTGCCAGGCGCTCAGCTGGCCTCTCGTCGGCAAATGATGCTGCCCCTCCTACACAACCAGGGACAGCGGCCGCAGCTGGCGACGACTCGATGGAACAGGATGCACCTCCCGCCGGTTGTAGCGTTGTTCTCTCGAAACCTGGCCCTCCGCGGCCGTCGAGGTGACCAGCTCTTCCCCCGTCTCGTTCCCCCTCTTTTTTGACTAGCGATGGCCTTGTTACATTGGAACATAAGAGGTATTCGATCTAATCGGGAGGAATTACAACTGCTCCTCCGCCTGCACTGTCCACTCGTCCTTGGTCTCCAGGAAACCAAGTTGCGCCCGACTGACCGTATTGCCTTTACCCACTATACCTCGGAGCGGTATGACCTCACCCCTGTGGACGGTATCCCAGCTCATGGTGAGGTCATGTAGCTCGTTTGGGACGATGTCTATTACCATCCCATCCCATTGACCACCCCACTCCAAGCAATAGCTGTCCGTATTACTCTTTCTGCTTTTACTTTTTCAGTTTGTACCATCTACACTCCATCGTCATCTGCTGTTAGTCGGGCTGACATGATGCACCTGATCGTTCAGCTTCTCCCGCCGTTTTTATTGTTTGGCGACTTCAATGCCCATCATCCCCTTTGGGGCTCTCCTGCATCCTGTCAAAGAGGCTCACTCTTGGCGGATGTCTTCAACCATCTCAATCTTGTCTGCCTCAATACTGGCGCCCCGACTTTCCTCTCGGACTCTACTCATACGTACTCCCACTTGGACCTCTCGATCTGTTCTACCACTCTTGCCCGTCGGTTCGAGTGGTATGTCCTTTCTGACACCTATTCGAGCGACCACTTCCCCTGTCGTTCATCTCCTGCACCACACCCCATCCTCACGTCCTTCGAGCTGGAACATACCGAAAGCTGACTGGGGACTTTACTCCTCCCTGGCGACCTTTCCAGACCACGATTTTCTCAGTTGTGACAGTCAGGTCGAATACCTCAAGACTGTTATCATCAATGCTGCCGAACGTTCCATTCCTCGTACTACCTCTTCTTCACGTCGCGTTTCCGTCCCCTGGTGGAACAAGGCTTGTAGAAACGCTATCCGTGCTCGACGACGTGCTTTACGCACCTTTCGCCGCCATCCTACGTTGGCGAATTGTATTGGATACAAACGACTCCGAGCGCAATGCCGTAGAGTCATCAAAGACAGCAAAAAAGCTTGTTGGGCCTCTTTCACCAGCTCCTTTAACAGTTTTACTCCCTCTTCTGTCGTATGGGGTGGCCTGCGCCGGCTGTCGGGCATTAAGGCCCACTCCTCGGTACCTGGCCTGACCTCAGGTAATGAGGTCCTCGTTGATCCTGTGGCTGTCTCCAACGCCTTTGGCTGGTTTTTCGCGGAGGTTTCAAGCTCCGCCCATTACCACCCTGCCTTCCTTCCCAGGAAAGAGGCAGAAGAGGCTCGGCGACCTTCCTTCCACTCGCTGAATCTGGAAACTTATAATGCCCCCTTTACTATGCGGGAACTCGAACGTGCGCTTGCACTGTCCCGGTCCTCTGCTCCGGGGCCAGATGCCATTCACGTTCAGATGCTGGCACACCTTTCTCCGGCGGGCAAAAGCTTCCTTCTTCATACCTACAATCGCGTCTGGACCGAAGGTCAGGTCCCCATGCGTTGGCGTGACGCCGTCGTTGTTCCTATACCCAAACCCGGGAAGGATAGACACCTTCCTTCTAGTTACCGCCCCATTTCTCTTACAAGCTGTGTCTGTAAGGTGATGGAGCGCATGGTTCATGCTCGGTTAGTGTGGATTCTTGAATCTCAACGGCTACTTACCAATGTCCAATGCGGCTTTCGTCGCTGCCGCTCCGCTGTTGACCACCTTGTGACCTTGTCGACATTCATCATGAACAACTTTTTGCGAAGGCGCCAAACGGTAGCCGTGTTCTTCAATTTGGAGAAGGCTTATGATACCTGTTGGAGAGGAGGTATCCTCCGCACTATGCACAGGTGGGGCCTACGCGGTCGCCTGCCCCTTTTTATTGATTCCTTTTTAACGGATCGAAAGTTTAGGGTACGTGTGGGTTCCATATTGTCCGACGTCTTCCTCCAGGAGAACGGAGTGCCTCAGGGCTCCGTCTTGAGCTTAGCCCTTTTTGCCATCGCGATCAATCCAATTATGGATTGCATTCCACCTAATGTCTCAGGCTCTCTCTTTGTCGATGACTTCGCGATCTACTGCAGTGCCCAGAGAACATGCCTCCTGGAGCGCTGCCTTCAGCGTTGTCTAGACAGCCTATACTCATGGAGCGTGGCAAATGGCTTCCGGTTCTCTGAAGAGAAGACGGTTTGTATCAACTTTTGGCGATATAAAGCGTTCCTTCCGCCATCCTTACATCTCGGTCCCATTGTTCTCCCATTCGTAGAAACATCTAAGTTTCTAGGGCTCACGTTGGACAGGAAACTGTGTTGGTCTCCGCATGTCTCTTATTTGGCGGCCCGTTGTACACGTTCCCTTAATGTCCTCAGAGTTCTTAGTGGTTCATCTTGGGGAGCGGATCGCACTGTCCTGCTTCGCTTGTATCGGTCCATAGTCCGATCGAAGCTGGATTATGGGAGCTTCGTCTACTCGTCTGCTCGGCCATCCCTCTTACGCCATCTCAACTCCATCCACCATCGGGGGTTACGTCTTGCGACCAGAGCCTTCTACACTAGTCCTGTCGAGAGTCTTTATGCTGAAGCTGCCGAATTACCATTGACCTACCAGCGCGACGTACTGCTGTGTCGGTATGCCTGCCGGCTGTTGTCTATGCCCGACCACCCCTCTTACCAGTCCTTCTTCGCCGATTCTCTCGACCGTCAGTACGGGTTGTATGTGTCTGCCCTGCTGCCCCCCGGAGTCCGCTTCCGTCGCCTGCTTCGACAATTGGATTTTGCCCTCCCTACCACCTTCAGAGAGGGTGAGAGCCCAACACCACCTTGGCTCCAGGCTCCGGTTCATGTTTATCTCGACCTCAGCTCACTCCCGAAGGAGGGTACTCCAGCTGCAGTGTATTGCTCACGGTTTGTCGAACTTCGTGCTCGACTTGCCGGTCACACCTTTATTTACACCAATGGCTCCAAAACTGACGATGGTGTCGGCTGTGCCTTTGTCGTCGGGGCCGCCACCTTTAAATACCGGCTCCTCGACCAATGTTCGAGCTTTACGGCCGAGCTTTTTGCTCTCCATCAGGCCGTTCAGTATGCCCGCCGCCATTCATCGTATGTAGTCTGCTCTGACTCACTCAGTGCTCTTCAGAGCCTTGGAGCTCCCTATCCGGTCCATCCCTTGATTCGACGGATACAGCAGTCCCCTCCATTCTATCGCTGATAATGGTTCTCCTGTCAGCTTTCTGTGGGTTCCCGGACATGTAGGAGTGCCTGGGAATGTGGCTGCGGATGCTGCAGCCAAGGCTGCAGTCCTCCTGCCTCGGCCAGCCTCCCATTGTGTCCCGTCATCTGACGTTCGTGGGGATGTTTGTAAGAGGCTTGTGTCGTTGTGGTGGGATGCTTGGTCATCCCTCCAAGGAAACAAGCTCCAGGCAATAAAACCGCTCCCAACTGCTTGGACAACCTCCTCCCGACCATCTCGGCGAGAGGAGGTCCTTCTGACCAGGTTGCGGATTGGGCATTGCCGGTTTAGCCACCGCTACCTGCTCTCCGGTGACCCAGCCCCGCAGTGCCCTTGTGGTCAGGCATTAACAGTGCGCCATGTTTTATTGTCGTGTCCCTGCTTTAGTCAATCTCGTGTTGTCCTGTCCCTGCCATTTACTTTACCGGATATTTTAGCTGATGACGCTCGAGCAGCTGCTCGTGTTCTGCGTTTTATAACTTTGACTGGCTTGTCCAAAGACATCTAACCTTTTTACTTATTTTCTCTGCATCTTTGTCAGGTCTTTCTGGTGTCCCCCCCTCCCCTTGAGTTTTACTAGATTCCATGTGCTCTAACAACAGTGACTGGGTGCTAATGACCTCAGTAGTTGAGCGCCCATAATAATACCCCCCCCACACATCTCCATTTCACCCTGTTACACCCCTGGAACACCATTTACCTGATACATAGATTTATATATTTGTTGTTAATCCACTTCCTTTAAAGTTAAAGAATAATTCTATACCATTACAACAATGTTTTGAATAGTCTTTGGTTTTTCCATCCCATATAATGTGAAAACTATTAGTTCTAGAGAAAAACAAATGAATAGGATCTTTTTTGTAGGAAAGTTAATGTAGTTTAATTTTCCATTGGGAAAAATTTTCCCTAGGAGCTGTGGTCTTCAAGTTATTAGCAAGAGGGACCTTAAAATTTCACCTCACCACAACACTCGCACCCCACAGATCAGGATTTCTAATATGTTGTTCACAACGCTCCCTCCTAGCACTGAATAAGCAATGCAGGTGAAGCATGTTTAATTTAAAAAATTTGTTTTTAAATATGTCTGCTTGTGTCTGTATATGTGTGGATGGATATGTGTGTGTGCACGCGAGTGTATACCCGTCCTTTTTTCCCCCTAAGGTAAGTCTTTCCGCTCCCGGGATTGGAATGACTCCTTACCCTCTCCCTTAAAACCCACTTCCTTTCGTCTTTCCCTCTCCTTCACTCTTTCCTGACAAAGCAACCGTTTGTTGCGAAAGCTAGAATTTTGTGTGTGTGTTTGTGTTTGTTTGTGTGTCTATCGACCTGCCAGCGCTTTCGTTTGGTAAGTCACATCATCTTTGTTTTTAGATATAAAAAAATAATAATAATGATTATCTGCAATGTCTCACTATAGAGTTTATCACTCTTTGCATATCAGGATTGGTCATCAGAATGGAGCATTACTGTGTACAGCAACGTGCAAACATCTTCTTAATATGTGATGTAGCAGATTGTACAGCTGGGAAAGCTGAATGAATGTGCCAAGAAAAGTCTGTTATTTTGCTGCCCTTGTAGCAAAACTCACCCACTACTTTTAATGTCTGATTTCCTGAAATAATTCAGTCAGTATCACCTGATTCAGTTTGACTGCATTTTACTACCCATGTTTTACTTTTATTCGTATTCATCTTATAGCTTTTTTTCAAGACATTATCTATTCCATTCAACTGGCTTTATTTCCTCATTGATGGCCCTTGGTGTCGATGTACTGTGTTGCTATACTGGCTGAAAAATGGTGGTGAAAGTCAAACACTGAGTACTTTAAATGATGTAGCTGACAGATGCACATTTGCATTTCACAGTTCTTTACTTTCACTGTTCACAACCACCCAATAATACAAATTTATATGGCCAGTTAATTATTGTTTAACTTTCGATAAGCCTCATTAATAGGTTGCAGGCAAACATCCACATACTGCTACAATAGTTTACTGTTGAACATCTATGAGCAGTAAAAGCCTAACCACACATTTCACAGTCTTTCAAATAAATTGAACACACATTGTCCTTGCATTAACACATGGCCTATTGGTGTAACATTTATTTCACAGTTAAGTTGATGCATTGTTGTTGTTCTAACCAACAAAAGTTTCTTGTCTCAAACTCGGTCGTGGACTGACTGCCTCTAGACCAAAAACTGGGCCCTTATATATCCTCACAATAATAGCCACTGAAACTACACATTGTTTCGATGTTTAATTTACAGAAATTACTGTTAAAACATAACTCCTTCAATTAACTGCCTACATTGAAAAATTGTGTCTTTTTATCAGTTTCTTCTACTACAAAGGTTAAGCCGAATTATTTGTTTAAATCATGAAATTAACAGATATCGTTATGCAAACAATACTTTTGGCAAAACTGTTAATTACTTTGGAATTAATTAAGGTCTGCATTGCTAACATGTTTTTGAATAGAGCCAATTAGATGTTTTAAGAATACTATTAGTTGTTCCTCCAAATGTTTATAATTAGTACAGAATTAATATTTGTTTATACGTCAGCAACAGAATTTAAGTTATGAAACAATTACTGATTTAACCCTATAACAAAGGATATTAACTAGGAATAGTCAAAATAAATTAGGAAATTGTTAACATACACAAACTAATCATAAAATTAGATCTAGTGCTATATTCTTTATAACTGAGGGCCAGCCTTTCTATTTTATGAAAAATGCAGATTATAATCACGTATGTTAATGGAAATTAGTCAGACATGAAAAAATGACATTTTAAGGAGGCAGATGCCAAAACAAGAGGGGAAGTAAAAATTATCCCAGCTTGCTTCATCACCTCATCCCCTCATTGAATTGACCAGATAGATATTGCAAATAGCTAACTGGGCAATTCAGTGACCAGAAAGTGGGTTTAACATTCTACACACAAAAGAATATTACTTACAAAATCTTATCAGAACTACAGTATATATGTTTTGCAAAATTCCTATTTATATGAACTGGCCATAT
Organism: Schistocerca nitens; assembly: GCF_023898315.1. NCBI lineage: Eukaryota > Metazoa > Arthropoda > Insecta > Orthoptera > Acrididae > Schistocerca > Schistocerca nitens. Next base: position 826,023,992 of record NC_064614.1, read on the forward strand.
GAAAATCCCCATACAAAATATTTACATACAATGTTACAAAATATCTACAAGTTATATTTTTAATAGAATTTAGGCATTTTCATCGTAAGTGATGTCCTTTTTGGGTAAACAAAGATTACATTTTAAGATACATATCACTTTGTACAAGTCCTGTCTCATGGGTTGTAAAAAGTTAAATTACACTGCACATTGCAGTTTACTTCTTAGACAGAAAATTTCACTTGCTGAATGTTTAGTATTTTTCACGAGCACTTTCACACTTTTACTGAGCTTTTACACATTTTCTCACTAAGTTGTCCATGCCTTCAACAGGTACAAGTGGCAGTTAGTAAAGAAATGCACTGCTATCAGTTTCCTTGGAGGTGGTTCTCCTCTGCCACAGTACATGAAAAAATTAGACATAATACCCTGCTTTGGTACTCATTCTTTTACAGATAACTTATGTCTAAGAAAAAATGTTTAACACTAAAATGATAGTCATTACTACATAAATAGATACATTACCCAGTTCTCATAGCGTCACAGTAATTAGCACTAAAATTGACTATAGTACGAAAGGTGGTGACTAGTAAAATTTTAAAATCAAGTGCACATTACACTACAAAACATTACTCTAAGTTATAACTATCTGAAACTGGTTAACTTGAAAGATTTTGGTTTCTTTTCCATTTGCAAAATAGCAAAAACTCAAGATGTACAATATCATAGCATCATTAGGTTATGAAAAAAGAATAGTCACCATCATGCAACTTAATTACTATTCAAATCAAGATTACTGCATATTGCCTCTGCTGCTACACCAATGAGCTGATTACTTCAGTTGGTAATGTTTACAGATAAGCTGCAACTTCTCTTCGATATTTGCTGACACCTTTTATTTTCTGTTTACCTTACCTCTTTGTCTGACAGAAATTCTTTAATGGGTAAGCATTATCACCACATAATGAATCCAACTCAGAATGTTGAACCCCCTACTTGCATTGTAGGTCTTACTTCTGGTTCAATGTACACTCCTTTCTCCTAACAAAAGCAATACTACCCAATCTCAAAAGCGCTTTAAACTGACACAGATCAATATTCAAACATCTAATTGGTGATACATAGGGTTTCAGATCAATAATATTCTTTAATCCAAAAATTCTGTTAGTCTTCATGTAAGCCAATTCATAAGAGTTGTCATGGGCAATGTGTACCACTCTGAAAGGACCATGACTCACATGCAAAACTTCTTAATCTCTTCATTTACTTTGCTAGATTTTTCTTTGGTTTTGACAAGAACAAGGTCACCTACTCTGAAACTAGTCAGAATCACTCCTTTGTCATGCCTTCTCTTCCTTCCTGCTACTTTCTTTTTCATCATCTCTTTAGCCAGTCTGATCTTTTTGTCCTGCGCTACTTCACTTACCTGAGGGAAATCCACTTCTTCTCTGATGATGTTTGCTGGGTCTCTCGTTGAACATAAGCTTACATGGAGCATATCCTGTCAATTTGTTCCACAAGTTGTTGCTAATGTTTTCAAGATGTCGAATATGACCCACCCAAGCTGTGTGTTTCTCACTACAATAAGTCCTGCACAGTCTATTAATCTCCTTCATAACTCTTTCACTCGTGTTTTCTTGTGGAAAATGGGTAGTTTTCTTGTGGAAAATGGGTAGAAATCTATGTGTGTTTTATGTTGTGTGTTGCCATACAGTGTTCAAACCTCTCTCAAACAAATTGTGGACCATTGTCAGACAAAAGTGATTTTGGTACCACTGCATTTCAAAAGTGATCAGCTGTCAGCTTCTCAATTATTATACTAGTATTTGCTTCTTAATTGGATTCAGTTTTACATATTTTGAGAATATGTTCAAAACAACGAAAAATATTCACAACCTCCTATAGATGCAGGCAACGCTTGTAGATGGTCAACTGCTGTAAGCTCTTTAGGTTCACTAGGAAGGATAGAATGCATTATGCCTTTTGATGACACACCATTTGTCTTTACTCTCTGACACTTATCACACCTTTCTAGTCTCTGCCTAACCCTTCTCCACAAGTTGTTAAATATTACTATCGCCTGTATCTTAGCTACTATTTTCATGGTCCCATAATGTCCGTAACTCTCATGCAAGTAGCCAATAAATGTATCAACATGTTGGTCAGGAAAGCATAACTTCCAGTACTGATAATTCAATTTTTTCCTGCTAAACAACAACCTTTTATATATATAGTATAATACTGTTTCACCTTTGGCATGTTGTCTGAATTGTAATACTGCTTAAACAACCTTAAATTCAGATCCTCATTCTGCTCCCTTCTCATGTGCTTGCAAATTTTTCTAATAGGTTTCTCATCCTTCACTCCCTGCAAATAAAACAACCTTACTTGTTCTTCATGGTTTTCACTACTGGTATCCTTCTTCCCTGCTGGCATCGTAGATAATGCATCAGCCACAATATTGTCTTTTCCTTTTACATACCTTACCTCTAAATCAGTTTGTTGCAAATACAAAGCTTACCTAGATAACCTGGTGTGTTTCAGCCTGCACTTCTGAAGGTAATTCAAAGTCTTATGATCTGTATACACTATGGTCTTATGTCCAAGCAAATAGTACTCAAACTTCTGAAATCCAGAAATAATTGCCAAAGCCTCTAATTCCAAAATGTAATAGTTCTTTTCATGTGGCTGTAATGTTCTACTAGCAAAAGCAAGAGTTTTGTGTTCAACCCCCTGCTCAGTAGGTACTAATTAGAAAATTTCTACCACAAAAACTTGCATCAGTACTCATGCAGAAAGGCAGTGAAAAATTTGGATGTCCTAACATCTTACTCTTTACTAATTCTTTTTTCAAACTCTGAAATGCCTCTTCACACTTCTCTGTCCAATTCCACACAACATTCTTTTTTAACAATTACCAAGGCACGGACGGTTAAATGATCGGTCCAATACGAACTCCCCCCCTGTGGGGCCAGGGATTAGAATAGGCCCGAGGTACCCCTGACTGTCGTAAGAGGTGACTAAAAGGAATCTCACACTTTTCAGCCCTATAAGTTCAGGTCTCATTTTATGGTTTGATCTGCCACTTTCAAAATTCTACAGAAGTGTGGGCCAGATGGGGAAGGATGCCTTACATGGTGCATGAGTTATCCATAGTGCCCTAAGATTCAATCAACTGAACCTCTTGTCATGGCTTTTCATCTCCGCCTGTGATTCAGCTATTTGGGCGAGGACACTTCCCATGGTATGTCATCTTCTTCTGTTGTCTCCTGTCCTCTTTTGCCCAGTATCCAGCATGGGAGCCAGTCCATTGTGGTGGGACCTTCATGTACCCATTTGATAATAGCCCCCTGACAACACAGGGATCACACTGCTGATGGCCAAGCTTTAAACTCCTCATGTATGCCAAGGAGTAGATTCCTGTCTTCCCGGGCATCAGGACTCCCAGCAACAGCCATCATGCTTGGGGGCCTTTGCTGTGGCTGGGTGGCACCCGTGTTGGACAGCTCCTGATTGGAGTGGGTGGCATTAGGGCAGATGACCTTACCCTAAATCATTTCCCACCCTTGCTACACCATCGGAGGAATGTAGGATTACAGAAAGAAGAGACCCATATTCGCCTCTATATTTAGTATGTAGCAGAATGGACAGGTACTCCTTTCTACCTACGAAGCCTTAATTGTTTGTTGAACATATTGAGGATAAGTTTGGGGAAGTGACAGCGCTGTCCAAGATGAAAAGCAGTGCAGTCTTGATTCAGACAGCATCCCCAGCCCAATCCCGGCGTTACTCGCTTGTGACCGGCTGGGAGATATTCCTGTTTCCGTCACTCCCCATAAAAGCTTGAACATGGCCCAGGGGATTATTTTCCATAGCAACCTCCTCTTGCAGTCATACCATGAGCTCCACACCAATCTAGAATGGCGGGGTGTTCATTTCATCCGGCACATTTACAGGGGACCCAAAGACAACAGGGTTGGTACCGGTGTCTTCATCTTGGCGTTTGAGGATGATTCATTGGTTGAAAAAGTCAAGGTAATGGTTTACCACTGTGACATTAAACCATAGGTCCCTCCCCCAATGTGGTGCTTTAAGTGCTGGAAACTCGGGCACATGTCTTCCCACTGCACTTCCAGCGCCACATGTCGAGACTGCGGACGTCCACTGCATCCAGGTACTCTATGTGCGCCTTCTCCCACATGTATCAACTGTGGAGAGCAGCACTCCCCCTGCTCGCCAGACTGCACAGTGCTCCTAAAGGAATGGAAAATCCTGGAGTACAAGACCGTGGACCAGTTGACTTACCAAAAGACTAAACATAAATGTGGATAATCAAAATATCCACGGGTGTGCTGCCGGTCTATAGTGTCCAACGGGCACAATATTTCGGTGATCATACATGTCACCATCATCAGGTGAACTGACGGACTGAGCTCCTGTGAACGTGCCGGCACGGAGATCCGTACGCTATGGCTGCTCAGAGGGAACTGGGTTCCGTTGCGACGGCGGCCGATTTAAATACCCTCCGCCCGCGGCGCGCTCCCTCCGCTGTCCGCGCCCCGCGCCACGGTTGCACGGTGGAACAGATTGCGACGGCGTCTGAGATGACGTCGGTGTGATGGCTCTTTCCGCTGTGGTCGTCACAACTATACGTTTGCTCGATTTACTCTTGATTAACAAAATTGCTGGTTCCCAAGCCTTGCTAAGATTATAGCCACAGTCACGGTTTATGAGGTCGTCATTGGTGCGAATTTCGATGACCTCTCTAACAACGCTGTCGCAGTATCTCGACGTCTGTACCAGAATCCTCGTGCGCTCATACTCCATAGCGTGATTTTCCGACAAACAATGTTCAGCGACCGCCGACTTGCTCGGATACATCAGTTGAGTGTGCCTCTGGTGTTCACGGCATCGATCCTCGACGGTACGCATCATCTGACCAATATACGACTTGCCACATTGACACGGAATCTGGTACACGCCGGCCTTCCTCAAACCGAGGTCATCTTTGGCGCTCCCCACCAGTGCACGGGTTTTATTCGGAGGACAAAACACAGTTCCGACCCGGTGTTTCTTCAGAATGCGGGCGATTTTTCCCGAGAGTGCGCCTGTGTATGGAATAAATGTAGTGCCTACCTCCTCCCTCGTGACTTCATCCATCTCAACAGGTTGTGCTGCAGTGGTTGGGCGGAGAGCACGTTGAATCTGCCACTCTGAGTACCCATTTTTTCGAAATACAGTTCTCAGATGTTCCAATTTCTGGGGTAGACTCTCTGCGTCAGAGATAGTGCGCGCCCTATGTACTAGAGTTTTAACCACCCCATTCCTCTGTGAAGGGTGGTGGCAGCTGTCTGCGTGCAAATACAGATCAATGTGCGTTGTCTTCTGATACACCCCATGACCTAGGGTGCCGTCAGCCCTTCTCTTGACCAAGATGTCAAGGAAAGGTAATTTACCCTCCGTTTCAGTCTACATAGTGAATTTGATGTTGGGGTGTATGGAGTTTAGATGTGTAAGGAAGTCAAGGAGTTTATCCATACCATATGGCAAGTAGGTTTCCATATGGATGACGACAGGGCTTCCTCCTCAAAGTTCTCCATGTACTCCATGGGTACTCAGAGTGGCAGATTCAACGTGCCCTCCGCCCAACCACTGCAGCACAACCTGTTGAGATGGATGAAGTCAGGAGGGAGGAGGTAGGCACTGCATTTATTCCATACACAGGCGCACTCTCGGGGAAAATCGCCCACATTCTGAAGACACACCGGGTCGGAACTGTGTTATGTCCTCCGACTAAAACCTGTGCACTGGTGGGAAGCGCCAAAAATGACCTCAGTTTGAGGAAGGCCGGCGTGTACCAGATTCCGTGTCAATGTGACAAGTCATATATTGGTAAGACGATGCGTACCGTCGAGGATCGATGCCGTGAACACCAGAGGCACACTCGACTGATGTATCCGAGCAAATCGGCGGTTGCTGAACATTGTTTGTCGGAAAATCACTCTATGGAGTATGAGCGCATGAGGATTCTGGTACAGACGTCGAGATACAGGGACAGCGTTGTTAGAGAGGCCATCGAAATTCGCACCAATGACGACCTCGTAAACCGTGACTGTGGCTATAATCTTAGCAAGGCTTGGGAACCAGCGATTGGGTTAATCAAGAGTAAATCAGCGTACGGATCTCCGTGCCGGCATGTTCACAGGAGCTCAGTGCGTCAGTTCACCTGATGATGGCGACATGTATGATCGCCGAAATATTGTGCCCGTTGGACACTATAGACCGGCAGCACACCCGTGGATATTTTGATTATCAAATACACCGGGAGAAACTCAAGAATCACATAAATGTGGATGATTACACTCCGTTCGGTTGACGTTCCCGTGTGCTGCAGCTACATTACCGTTGCTGTCACAAGTACCTACTTTGGGAGCAAGGCCCCGCAAAGGCAGGGGACATTGATCCCCTCCCCCCAGCCGGAGAAGCAACAGCCTTCTCTGACTCCTCTTGTGCAGAAGGGGTCCTATGGGACTCTCGCTCCCAAGGTCTCCACTAATGTCACGGCGGACACTCACCAGTGGCTAAAAGAGCCAAAAGCTGCTGGACGAAGAACTTCATGGTCTTCCTCTGTGCCTGAAGCTACTTCGGAGAAGTCCTACCAGCAAGCCGCTAAAGAGAAGCGAGAGGGCAAACAAACAAGGAAGTCCGCTAAGAAAAAGGACCCTCTGGTGGCCCCAACATCACTACTCCCCACCAATTCTGCACCTGAGGATGAAGTGGAGATCGTAATGTCCCCTGAGGATCTGGCTCTCACTGATGCCTCCTCCGCAATAGGAATGGATACAAACACTCAATCGGTTGCAGCAGGTGACCCTAGGGCGTAACGTGCCTCCTTGCGTGGTTCATGCCTTCCCAGCGTCAGGATAACATCGTCTTCCAGTGGAATTGCTGTGGTTTTCTACACTACGTGACTGAGCTACAGCAACTGTTAAGCTGTACACCTGGTTTCTGCATTGCCCTCAGGGAAACATGGTTCCCAGCAATGTGGACGCCTGCCCTCCACTTCTGTTGGGGATATTACAAGAACTGTAGTGACTATAATAGAGTGTCATGTGGAGTTTGTGTCTATGTCCTTAACTCAGTATGCAGTGAACCTGTGCCTCTTCAAACTCCTCTTGAAGCTGTGGCTGTCAGGATAAGGACAATGCAGGCAATAACTGTCTGCAACGTATATTTTCCTCCAGATGGTGCAGTACCCCTGATTGCATTGGCTGCACTGATTCATCAACTCCCTAAACCTTTCCTACTTTTGGGAGATTTGAACGCCCATAATCTGTTGTGGGGTGGCACCGTGCTAACTGGCCAAAGTAGAGATGTCGAAACTTCCCTGTCTCAACTCGACCTCTGTCTCTTAAATACTGGGGCCTCCACACATTTCAGTGTGGCTGATGGCACTTGCTACTCGGCCATTGATTTATCCCTTTGCAGCCCAGGACTTCTCCCTGTGTCCACTGGAGAGCCCAAGATGACTTGTGGGGTAGTGACCACTTTCCCATCTTCCTATCACTCCCCCAGTGCCATTCCCCCAGACATCTACCAAGATGGTCTTTAAATAAGGCGGACTTGGAAGCCTTCACCTCTGCTGTCACTGTTGAATCTCCCTCACATGGTACCACTGATGTGGTAGTTGAGCGTGTCACTAGAACAATCACTACTGCGGCGGAAAAAATGATCCCTTGTTCTTTAGGGTGCCCCCAGGGAAAGTCAGTACCTTGGTGGTCCCCGGAAATCGCTGAGGCCATTAAAGATTGTCGGCAAGGTCTACAGTGACATAACGGGCACCCTTCCCTAGAGCACCTAATAGCTTTTAAACGGCTCCATGCCTGTGTTTGCCAGCTTATAAAAAGATGGAAACAGGAATGTTGGGAGAGGTATGTTTCGACCTTTGGGTGCCATACATTACTTCCCAAGTCTGGACGAAGATCAGACGTGTTGTGGGTACCAAACCCTGAGACGTGTCACTGGCATTGACATCAGTGGTGTGCTATCTACTGACGCAAATGCAATTCCCGGGCACTTTGTTGATCACTATGCTTGAGCCACTGCGTCGGACAATTATCCCCCAGCATTTCGCACCCTCAAACGGCTGCTGGAAAGGAAAGCCCTCTAGTTCACTGAACATCACAATGAACCCTGTAATGCTCCATTTACAGAGTGGAAGCTCCTCAGCGTCATTCCACATTGCCCCGGCACAGCTCCTGGGCCAGATCGGATCCACAATCAGATGATAAAACATCTCTCGTCTGGCTACAAGCAACGTCTCTCATCATCTTCAACTGGATCTGGTGTGATGGTGTCTTTACATTGCAGTCACAATAGAGCACCATCATTCCATTGCTCAAACCCACAAATACCTGCTTGATGTGGATAGCTATTGGCCCATCAGCCTTACCAACATTCTTTGTAAGCTGCTAGAACATATGGTAAGTCGGCGATTGTGTTGGGTCCTGGAGTCACGTGGCCTACTGGCTTCATGCCAGGGCGGTTTCCGCCAGGGTCACTCTATCACTGATAATGTAGTTTCCCTCAAGTCTGCCATCTGGACAGACTTTTCCAGACGCCAACACCAGGTTGCTGTCTTTTTTTTATTTATGAAAAGCTTATGACATGACCTGGCGACATCTTATCCTTGCTACATTATATGAGTGGGGTGTCTGGGGCCTGCTCCTGATTTTTATCCAAAATTTCCTATCACTCTGTACTTTCCATGTCCAAGTTGGTGTGTCCCATAAATCCCCCCATATTCAGGAGAATGGGGTCCCGCAGGGCTCTGTATTGAATGTATCTCTATTTTTAGTGGACGTTATTAGTCTAGCAGCAGCTGTAGGGCCATTGGTTTCACCTTCTCTGTATGCAGACGACTTCTGCATTTCGTACTGCTCCTCCAATACTGGTGTGGCTGAGTGGTGACTACAGGGAGCCATCCACAAGGTGTAGTCATGGGCTTTATCCTATGGCTTCCAGTTTTCAGCCGTGAAGTGGTGTGTCACGCACATGTCGGTGTTGTACCGTTAATCTGGAACCGGAACTTTAACTTAATGATGAACCACTCACTGTAGTGGAGACATATCGATTTTTAGGGCTGGTTTTCGATGCCCAATTGACATGGTTTCCTCATCTTCGTCACCTGTAGTGGAAGTGCTGGCAGTACCTCAATGCCTTCCGCTGCCTTAGCAACACTAACTGGTGTGCAGACCGCTCTACCCTGCTGCAACCGGAGTCCCTCATTGAAGGTTAGGCGTGCACAACTGCTCACCAGTTACATTGCACACATACGTAGTTCTCCTGAGCATCCGATTTGCCGTCTCCTTTTCCCACCCACAGCGGTTAATCTCCCGCACTGGAGGCCCAGATCAGGGCTTGCGATTGCTGTTTGCATCTGATCTCTTTTTTCTGAAATGGAATCCTTGCCTTTACCACCTATACTCGAGGTCCATTCATGTACACCTCCATGGTGTACACCTAGGCCGAAGCTTCGCCTGGACCTTCCACATGGTCCTAATCACTTAGTTAACCCCACACAGCTCTCCACTGTCACTTCATCTTGATTTTTGACATGCACCGGGACCATGAAGTGGTTTACATCGACAGCTCAATGGCAGATGGTCATGTTGGCTTCACGTATGTTCATGGAGGACATATTGAACAGCACTCCTTACCAGATGGCTGCAGTGTTTTCACTGCAGAGCTGGGGGCCATTTCTTGTGCTCTTGAGTGCACCTGCTCATGCCCTGGTGAGTTGTTTCTTCTCTATACTGACTCATTGAGCATCCTACGAGCTATCGACCAGTGCTACCCCAACCATCCTTTGGTAACGACCGTCCAGGGGTCCATCTATGACCTGGAATGGTCCAGTCATTCTGTGGTGTTGGTGTTAACCCCAGGCCACGTTGGAATCCCAGAAAATGAACTCACTGACAGGATGGCCAAACAGGCTACACGAAACTGCTTCTGGTGATCGGCATCCCTGTAAGTGACCTGTGATCATTATTACACTGCAAGTTTTTTCAGCTTTGAGAGATGGAATGGCATAATCTCAGTATGCACAGCAAACTGATTGCCATTAAGAAGACTACGAATTGTGGAAGTCCTCCATGTGGGCCTCTCGCAGGGACTCTGTGGTTCTCTGCTGGCTCCGCATTGACCATACGTGACGAACACATGGTTACCTCATCCATTGCGAGGACCCACCTCGGTGTGACTGTGGCTCACATATGACTGTTGTCCACATCTTATTGGACTGCCCACTTTTAGCCCCTCTGCGGCAGACTTTTAACCATCCCAGCACCCTACCTTGTGTTGGGTGACAATACCTCAACAGCAGATTTAGTTTTACATTTTATTCGTGAGGAGTGTTTTTGTCATACCATCTAAGGGTGGGCATTTAGCCTTCTCTCTGAGGCCGCCACCCTCCCTCCATTTTAACTCTGTCACACTTTCTTTACATTTGTCTGTCTTGGTGATCTTGCCTTGGCTTTTTGGGTTGGACATTTTAATGCGTTGCAGAGTGGCTGGCTCATCCTTTATTATTGTGATCAGCCTGCCCAGACCATCTGTTCTATGGTTTTATTACCTTCTTCTACTTTTCCTTGTGGTGTATGTTTCCCCATTTTTTTGTTCGTTCCATTTGTTTTCTTTTTAGGTGTGGTTCCCCATTCCTTTTCACCCCTTTGCTTTCTCAAACGTACTTTGGATGTTTTTGTACCTTGAGCTTTGCTTACGCCACGAAAAAGGGACTGATGGCCCTGTAGTTTGGTCCCTTTAAACCCCAAACCAACCAACCAACCAATCAACCAGTACGAACTTTTGGTAGAAGCCAAACAAGCCAAACATAGCTTTAAGACCCTTCTTGTTCTTTGGGGGTGGGAAATCCGCAATAGCAACAAGCTTTTCTGGATCAGGCTGTATACCTTTCTCGTTAATCTTGTGACCCAAAAATGAAATTTCCTTCTTTACAAATTCATATTTATTTAATTTTAGTTTCATACCTCCACTATACATAGCTCTCAGTACTTCATTCAGAATCTTACAGTGCTTGAACCATTATGCACTTGTTACTAGGATATAATCTACATAGACTGTTCTTTCATTGGTTAATATCTCACCAAGCACCTTGTCAATAGCTCTGATAATCACACACACAGACAAGTTGAGACCAAATGGCACCACACAGTATTGATAACACTTACCTTCATGTAAAAATGCTGTACGTGGCCTAGATTCTGTGGCCAAACTGATATTCCAATAGCTACAAGTCACATCAAAAGAAGTCAGAAATTTAGATCCATGGTACTTTTGCAAAATTTCATATATGTTAGCTGGTCTGTCACTCTCCCCCATTACAATTTCATTCAACTTCCTGGCATCCAGAACCAACTTGACACCACCATTCTTCTTCTTTACAACCACAAATGGGTTGTTATATCTGCTGGTTGACCTTTCAATAATCCCCCATGGGACTATCTTTTGAATTTCTTTTCTCACTGCTTCCTTTTTTGAAAATGGTATAATATAAGGTTTTTTGAAAAATGGTTCATGATCCTTAAACTTTAATTTGCACCCAAACTCTTTTGCCAAACCTGGCCTGTCTGAAAATGCCTTATAGTTGCTCAGGAGAATACCTTTTAATTCCTCCCTTTGATTATTTGTAACACCTTCAATATCCCCAACTATCGTTATTATTTCCAACCTTACTATCTCCTCCTATTCTTCCTCAGTAACCTGCTCAGTGGTCAAAACTCTTAATGGCAAATCTAATTCAGTTTGCACACACTCATCCATATCTCCCAAAAATGATACTTCGTAGCCCGCAGCTCGTGGTCGTGCGGTAGCATTCTCGCTTCCCACGCCCGGGTTCCCGGGTTCGATTCCCGGCGGGGTCAGGGATTTTCTCTGCCTCGTGATGGCTGGGTGTTGTGTGATGTCCTTAGGTTAGTTAGGTTTAAGTAGTTCTAAGTTCTAGGGGACTGATGACCATAGATGTTAAGTCCCATAGTGCTCAGAGCCATTTGAACCATTTTTGATACTTCGTACCTACTTCTGTTGCACTTAAAACTAAACTTACTACTAGCAAAATTAATATTTACACACCATTTGCACAAAAAATTAGTCCCAAATATTATATCAATGCTGAGAGTTTGAATTACCAAGAACTTACACTCCAACAACTGTCTTGCCAATTCCACAGTTAATAGTACCTCTTGTTTCACACTCTTTGATAGCTTACCAGTAGCACCAATAATTTTTATTCCAGACACATGCATCACCACTATACGCTCTGTGTTCTTAATAGATTCTAAAAATGCCTGTGAAATACTATTCAAATCACTACCATTGTCCAGTAAACACTTAACATGTATACCTTGTACTCTTGCTGTTATTACAAGTGTCACACTTCCTTACTTACCATGTGATCTTCATCACACAACAAATCCTCATTAATCCTTTCCCTGGAAAAACTATCATCTTGCTTACCAAAATGATTACCAGACTTCCTCATTACCACTATCAAACTCTAACTCTTCATTAGGCCTAATATTATCCTCCGTTACTCTTTCATTACTTAACGCATTGCCATCATTATCAATGATAAATTCAAACTTGTCCTTATCACTACTGGATTTGTCACTGCTATCATCAGAATCAGACCCACTGTCACTTTCATTGTCCTCATATACTTGGCTAATTAGTTGATCCTTGTTTCCAGTATTAGACCACAAAGCATAACACCTGACTACCTCATGTTCTCTTAAAAATTTAACATCCATTTTGACACTTTAAACATCCTGAGCAATGGCAACATACTCTGTTCCATCATGGATTTTATTATAGTAAGTTCCTCCTCTACTTTTATGGGATAAACATTGCTACCTCCACCATCACTCAACATCTCACTAGAATTAGAAATTAAACTTGTCTTAGTACTATCATTTACATTACCCTTGCCTGTGATTATAGCACATTTATATACAAGTGGCTCTTCATCACTACCTGCTCAAGTGCAAGCCAAAACTGGAGCATCATCTAGTTTAAATGGTTTGATCCAGAATTAAAGTCATCTCCTCCATTCCTTTTACTTGAATTTCTCCTATCATTTCTTTGACCATTCTGGCTATCCTTCACCCAACCATTCCTTGAATTTCTACTGTAATTAGTCCTGTACATCCTATTTACCTGAAATTCTCTCCCTGATTGATTATTGTCATCAAAATTCCTCCTACAATCTTCCGCTGAGGGCTTCATCCTCTCCACTTTATCAACATGGTTAAAGAAATCCCCTAGGGGGAGATACAAGCAATTCTCTAACTTTCTGAGGCAACTTAGTTTCTAAACCCATAATTATTGATTCACTACCTAGCTCTTTGTCCAAATATTTCAGTTCGTTTATTCAAAGGTAACAGGAACCTTTCACAGTATCCTTCCTAGAGTCAAATCCCCCCCCCCCCCCCCCCCCCGCCAAAAAAAAAAAAAAAAAAAAAAAATAATAATAATAAAAACACTCAAAATTCTCTGCTGATTTTCTTTGGACCAATATTCATCTAAAAATGCTTTCTCAAAGATATGCCACGAAGTACAACTATGAGCTACCTGAGTTGTCCATCCATAAGCATCCCCTTTCAAAAACCCTCTCACAAATGACATTTTCTCTTTGTAATTCCATGTTCCAGGCAAATCATTTAATTTCCTAATGAAATTCAGTGGATGCACTTCCCTATCTGATTCCAAATTATTAAATTTCTTACAACTAACAAATGAGGGACTGATTGGGACACTACATTCCCTATGATTTAGATTTTGCACCTCTTCCATCTTTTTCTCCATTTCAGCCAATTTTAATCTACATTTTTATTTACATTTACCAGTTTTTTCTCTACCACTACTGCACACTTGGTTTCTATCTCCGTTTCAAAATCATTTTTAATCTGATCGATTTGATTCTCAAGTTTAACCCTGTTTTCAGCACAAAGTTTTTTGTGGCTGCTTTGACTTCATCTTTACACTGTTTTTCAGAAGCCTCCACTCTCATACTATAGTCATCACAAAGTTTCTTTCTCTCTTCTACACATTTACTACTCATTAATGTTAATTTCTCATAAGTGTTATGTACTACTATTTTTATCTTTTCATCACAATCTTTAGAAACTGCCTCAATCTTGTTATTTAATTCTGAAAGATTAGAGCTGACAACCTGAATCTCCTTTTTAATTTCTTTCTTCAGTTCATCATTTAAGCTAACCATGTCAGTTCTAATGCTATCAGTTTTCTTCTCCACCCTATTAATGTCTTCTTTCATACTATTTTCCACCCTAGTAACTTATTTTTCATACTACTGAAGTCTTCTTTCATACTACTTCCCACCCTACTAATGCCTTCTTCCGTACACATACTATTAAAACTACTCATAATTTGCTGTAACATCACTTCCACTTTTCTGTCTGCCATACACTTTTTCTCTTGCTGACTTTCGCTACTAGATTCCTCCTCCTTAACCTTAATGCTCTCATACACTTCAGTACTGTTTTTGTCTGTTTCGCTTCCATCACCACACAACGTGGATGACGCTTCAATCATTTCATCTGCAATAGGAGTTTCATCCCCATCATTCAAAGTTACATCCATATATGATTTATAATCACCATCGCCTACAGAACCAGTCTCCTGTTGTCCCTCCCTTATCTCCCATCACACTGTCTTGTTCGTTAAGGTCACTCATTATGTATCATTTAACATAAAATGACTTTTGCAATGAATTACATTGTTTCTAATCACTTGTCTGCTGCTGCAGTTGTCATCTCAATTCGTTGTCTGCATAGCTGCTCCAAGTTGTAAATTCCTTGGCAAGGCGTCTTGTTTATCCTGGTCAGCTGTGTCCACCTGCATGCTGATTGGATAGTCCTGTACTCAACAGCCGCTTCCATAGGATGCGCTCGCTGATTGGCTGCTGTCCTACTGTGGCCAGGAGACCCAAGTGTTGATTTGCTGTTGCACTCCCTTCGTTTAAATCACTGTAAACTGCTCGAGTTCACTGTCAGAGTTCACGAGTCCTAGTTTATTGTGCCCACATAAAATAGTCCTCACCCAGGGCACCATATGTGACATTTGCCTGCTTTATTTCCTCATAGATGGTGCTCAGTGTCGATGTACTGTGTTGCTATACTGGCTGAAGAATGGGGGTGGAAGTCAAACACTGACTACTTTAAATGATGTAGCTGACAGATGCACATTTGCGTTTCATAGTTCTTTACTTTCACTGTTCACAACCCCCCAAATGTACACATTTATATGGCCAGTTAATTATTGTTTAACTTTCGATAAGCCTCATTAATAGGTTGCAGGCAAACATCCACATACTGCTACAATAGTTTACTGTTGAACATCTATGAGCAGTAAAAGCCTAACCAGACATTTTTCAGTCTTTCAAATAAATTGAACCGACACTGTCATTGCCTTAACACATGGCCTATTGGTGTAACATTTATTTCACAGTTAAGTTGATGCATTGTTGTTGTTCTAACCAACACAGGTTTCTTGTCTGAAACTCAGCCGTGGGCTGACTGCCTCTAGACCAAAAACTGGGCCCTCGTATATCCTCACAATAATAGGCACTGAAACTACGCATTGTTCGGTGTTTAATTTACAGAAATTACTATTAAAACATAACTCCTTTAATTAATTGCATACAGCGAAAAATTGCATATTTTAAACAGTTTCTTTGACTACAAACGTTAAGCTGAATTATTTGTTTAAATGATGAAATTAACAGATATCCTTATGCAAACAATACTTTTGAGAAAACTGTTAATTACTTTGGAATTAAGGTCTGGCATTGCTAACATGTTTCTGAATAGAGCCAATTAGATGCTTTAAGAATACTGTTAGTTGTTCCTCCAAATGTTTATAATTAGTACAGAATTAATATTTGTTTATACATCAGCAATAGAATTTAAGTTATGAAACAGTTTCTGATTTAACCCTATAACAAAAGATATTAACTAGGAATAGTCAAAATAAATTATGAAATTGCTGACATACACAAAACTAATAATAAAATTAGATCTGGTGCTATATTCTTTAATGCTTACGGTAAACAGCCAGACATGAAAAAAATGAAATTTTAAGGAGGCAGATGGCAAAACAAGAGGGGAAGTAAAAAAATATACCAGCTTGCTTCATCACAACATCCGACTATCCTGATTTAAGTTTTCTGTGTTTTCCTTAAATTGCTTCAGACAAATGCCGGGATGATTCTTTTGAAAGAGCATGGACGGCTTCCTTTCCAGTCCTTCCCTAATCCGATGGGATTGATTACCTTGCCGCTTGGTTACCTCCCCCAAATCAACCAACGAATCCAAATTTCTCCTTGGTTTCCTTTTCCTTACTTTACAAATTTAATAACATCAGGAATATGTTACAACCCTGCTTGACTTCCTCGTTAACTGCTGCTTTCCTTCCACATCCTTTGACTCTAAATCTGTTTTCTGTACAAGCTATAGATAACCTTTCATTCTCTGCTACCTCCAGAATTTCAAATTGGGTGTTCTAGTCAATTTTGTCAATATTTTTCTAAATCTAGAAATGCTATAAATGTAGATTTTCCTTTCTTAAGTCTATTAAGATATACCATAGGGTCACAATTGCCTCACATGTTCCTACATTTCTTCAGAACCCAAAGCCATGTTTCTTGAAATCTGCTTCATTCCATTCTTCTGTAAATAATTCATGTCAGTAGTCAGTATTTTGCAACCATGACTTATTAAAATAAGGCTAATGTAATTTTGACATCTGTCATATCCTACCATCTTTCTAAATGGAATTATTACATTCTTCTTGAAGTCTGAGGGTATTTTGCCTGTTTCATATATCTTGCATTATCAGGTGGATTTGTTTTGTCATATGTTTACCCAAGGATCTTAGTCCTACTGCAGGAGTATTATATCCACTTAGATTTTTCAGTGCCATGACAAATTCTTCCTGCAATATCATATTACTCGTCTTTATCAGCTTTTTCTTCCCTTTCCACAATATTGAATATTGTCCTCAAGTACATTTCCTTTGTAAATGGGAAAAAAAAAAAAAAAAAAAAAAGATGCCTGGAACATGTCATCAAAGACATGATAAAAGAACTGAATAATATGTGTTACAGAGTAACTTTCGTCACCTATAGCCCAGATGATAATAGGATGTTAAAACCTAACTATCTTATTCACTGTGGCAGGTATCCAAAAGTGATTTAGTGTTAACAGAATTAGGAAAAGGATAGATTACTACTCACCATAAAGATGGCCCATTGAGTTTCCAGACACACACATTGAAAAGACTGTTACACGTTATAGCTTTTGGCCAAAGCCGTCTTCAGCAAAGAAAATACATACACATCTAAAAACAAAGATGATGTGACTTACCAAACGAAAGCGCTGGCAGGTCGATAGACACACAAACAAACACAAACATACACACAAAATTCAAGCTTTCGCAACAAACTGTTGCCTCATCAGGAAAGAGGGAAGGAGAGGGAAAGACGAAAGGATGTGGGTTTTAAGGGAGAGGGTAAGGAGTCTTTCCAATCCCGGGAGCGGAAAGACTTACCTTAGGGGGAAAAAAGGACGGGTATACACTCGCGCGCACACACACACACACACACACACACACACACACATCCATCCACACATATACAGACACAAGCAGACATATTTAAAGACAAAGAGTTTGGGCAGAGATGTCAGTCGAGGCGGAAGTGCAGAGGCAAAGATGTTGTTGAATGACAGGTGAGGTATGAGTGGCAGCAACTTGAAATTAGCGGAGATTGAGGACTGGTGGGTAACGGGAAGAGAGGATATATTGAAGAGCAAGTTCCCATCTCCGGGGTTCGGATAGGTTGGTGTTAGTGGGAAGTATCCAGATAACCCGGACGGTGTAACACTGTGCCAAGATGTGCTGGCCGTGCACTAAGGCATGTTTAGCCACAGGGTGATCCTTATTACCAACAAACACTGTCTGCCTGTGTCCATTCATGCGAATGGACAGTTTGTTGCTGGTCATTCCCACATAGAATGCATCACAATGTAGGCAGGTCAGTTGGTAAACCACGTGGGTGCTTTCACACGTGGCTCTGCCTTTGATCGTGTACACCTTCCGGGTTACAGGACTGGAGTAGGTGGTGGTGGGAGGGTGCATGGGACAGGTTTTACACCGGGTGCGGTTACAAGGATAGGAGCCAGAGGGTAGGGAAGGTGGTTTGGGGATTTCATAGGGATGAACTAAGAGGTTACGAAGGTTTGGTGGACGGTGGAAAGACACTCTTGGTGGAGTGGGGAGGATTTCCCTTCCCTCTTTCCTGATGAGGCAACAGTTTGTTGCGAAAGCTTGAATTTTGTGTGTATGTTTGTGTTTGTTTGTGTGTCTATCGACCTGCCAGCACTTTCGTTTGGTAAGTCACATCATCTTTGTTTTTAGATATATTTTTCCCACATGGAATGTTTCCCTCTTTATATTAATATCAAAAATACATACACATTTACACAAGCAAGCACACCTTGTGCACACATCAGCGCTACACCATCAGCTCTGACCACCAGTGGATATTAATCCTTTCTGGATTGGCTGTTGGCTGGATTGACTGTTGTGGTTGAGTCTGTGTCAAGAATTGTGTAGTTATCACTGTTTGTTTTGTATCCCGCCTGGAAGGTGGTGCGTGGGTAGGAGCAGGAAAACGTGAAAATGTCTCGGTACTGCAGTGTGAATTAAAATCACCTTTACTTTAGAACCAGAGTAATACATAACTTTGCTCTGAGGTGCGAAGCTGAAGTGAAGTGTCCCGGCCGTCTGCTCTTGATCAGATGGGCTGAATGTACAGTGGTGCTCGTACAGCTGAACAGCACCTGCTATAAGGCGCTGTCATCATTGTCTGTCGTAGTGCCAACTTAACTGGCAGCTAGCTGTGGCATCCTAGCTATCAATACCACATCCCTCCCCCCTGAAATGAAGCACCGTATTGAGTATGGCTTCCAATGGCGGGTGGAGGGACCCAGGGGCGGTGCAGCTGAGGGGGTGGACAGCGGAACTGCCGGGCAGACAGCGGAACTGCTGGGGTGCGCTGTCCACCTGTGGCCTCGAATTGCTCGCGTGAGGGCAAGGAAAATGCCCCATGGAAAACCTGCCCAGGCCGTGCACTGCTACTGGGCATGTTCAGATGAGGAGGTGGAGCAACGACCTCCATGGGCGGTGGCATGACAGCAGCCTTAGCATCCATCGGTTCCGGCACCGCGGAGGAATGTGGTGACGACGACCGAAGGTGGGGCCGTGGCGGTGGTGAGAGTTGCCCGTCCAGTGCAGGTGACCGGACCGGCAGCGGCGACAATGGCAAGTGCGCCCGCAGAGGTGCGAGCGGCGGAGGTGCCGTCGGTGGAGTCATGGGCTGAGGCGGCGGAAGCTGCGAAGCCTCCAATTCTGCCGGAAAACAACCAGCGGCAGAAAATCGAGGATGGTACACACGAATCTGGTTCCGGTGTCAAGTGACAGTGCCGGAGGGACCAGAAATGAGAAGTAAGGTGCGACCAAGCTGGCAAAGAATACGCCCCTGCTCCCAGTGCTGCCTGCCAGAGAAAATGCGATAGAACACCAAATCATGCGGCGCCAAGCCAGAACGAGGCGAAGCAGCGGGAGTGTGCAGCGGCAGGTGCAATAGCTGCAGGAATGACTGATGGGCATGGCCGTGTAGCAGTTCCGCTGGGGAACGGGCGCCACACGGCTGAGAGCGATAGGAAGTAAAGAAAGTCCAGAGCGTGCACTCGCGAGAGTGCATTGCGTGCAACTTGCTCATCTGCGACTTAAACGTATGCACAAAGCGTTCAGCCTCGCCGTTCGACTGGGAGTGGAACGGGGCTGAGGTCAGATGGCGAATGCCTTTAGCAGCACAGAATGCTTCAAACTCTTAGGACACAAATTGGGGGCCATTGTCAGAGACAATAACTTCAGGAAGGCCCTCAATGCAAAAAATAGATGTCCAAGCCCGAACATTACTCGCAGATGTAGTAGAAGACATAGGGACAACAAAAGGAAAGTTGCTGTACACATCAATAACTATCAACCAGCGGGTGTCCCAGAAAGGACCGGCAAAATCAATATGAATGTGCTGCCAAGGCGCAGTAGGAGTCGGCCATGCAAAGAGATGCTGGCAGGGAGCAGATTGATGCTCCGTGCAAGAGTGACAGTTAGCAAGCAAATTCTCAATTTGTTTATCAATGCCAAACCAAGTGCAGTGACGATGCGCTAATTGCTTCATCTGCACTATACCCCAATGACCAGCGTGCAGCAATCTGAGGATTTCTGACTGCAACGCATGAGGTACAACCACACGAGACTGATCATTGTCAGTTTGTAACAAGATAACACCATGGTGTACAGACAAGTTGTGACGTTGTGCAAAGTAACGCCTCACAAGAGGATCTCGAATCTGCGTAGCAGATGAAGGCCACTGAGTACGAATATACTACAAAAGAATCTGCAAACAAGCGTCGGCGGCTGTCATGGAAGCAATGCGATGAAAATCCACTGGAGAACCATCAGCTAATTCCTTATCTTGCGAATCAATAAACATGCAGGACAGTTCGGAAGAATCAAACATTTTGTCAGGACCGATAGGCAGACGAGACAAAGCATCAGCATTGCCATGCTGGGCTGTAGGCCGAAACAAGATTTCGTAATTGTAGTTAGACAAAAACAAAGACCAACGTCACAGCTTTTGTGCAGTACGGGCCAGAACTGATGTGACGGGTGGAACAACAAGGTCAAAGGCTTATGGTCAGTTAACAAATAGAACTTGCGACCATACAAAAAAATCACAAAACTTGGTTACGCCATATAAAAGAGCTAAAGCTTCTTTCTCGATTTGAGAATAGTTTTGCTGGGCAGAATTGAGCAACTTAGACGCAAAACCGATTGGGCGATCAACAGAATTAATGCGGTGCAAGAGAACCACTCCAATGCCGTGAGAAGATGCATCGAAAGCCAAAACAACTGGTTTGGAGGGATCAAAAGGAATCAAACAGTGATCGCTCAACAAAGCAGATTTGAGCTTGTGGAAAACAGCATCACATTCCGAAGACCAAACAAAAGGAACGTTCTTACACTGAAGGCGATGCAAATGCGCTGCAATCTGCACTGCATTTGGTATAAACCGAATATAATATGTAATCTTGCCCAACACTGCCCTGAAGTTCTTTCAAGTTTCTGGGTGCTGGCAAGTCTCTAATCGCACTGAGATGTGACGGCGAGGAGTGGATACCCTGTCCGTTAATCGTATGTCCTAAATACTGAATCTCAGTTTGAAAAATTTTGCACTTGTCTCTGTTACACTTTAGTTCTGCCTGCAAAAGAACAGTAAATAAGGCACGCAAATTCTGCAAATGTTCGTCAGGGGTGCGACCTGATACAACTATATTGTCCAGATAATTGGAACAACCAGGGACAGTGGCACACAACTGCTGCAAATAAGACTGAAAAATAGCAGGAGCCAAAGCACAACCAAACGGAAGGCGGCGAAACTTGAACAACCCAAGGTGGGTGTTGATCACAAAATACCGCTGCGACTGTTTGTCGAGCAGAATCTGAAAGTATGCATCCTGCAAGTCAATCTTGGAAAAGAATTTTCCCGCACCAAACTTATCAAAAATGTCTTCAGGACGCGGTAAGGGAAGCATAGCTACCACTGTCTGGGGATTTACTGTAGACTTAAAGTCAGCACAAATACGGAGGCGACCGTTTGGTTTCTTCACACACACTATAGGCGAAGCCCATGGCAAAGCATAAATAGGTTCAATGACACCACTGTCTTGCAAATGCTTAAGTTCAGCAGTTACAGTGTCATGCAATGTGTGCAGTACTGGGTGTGCATGCCGGAAAATAGGCATGGTATTGTCTTTAACTACAATATTTGCTGCAAAGTCTGTGGCGCAATGAAGGCCATCAGAAAAGAGTTCAGCAAAATCATCACATATTGCAGCAACACTGTCGCCATGGTCACTAGCGTTGATGCAAAGTACATTGTCCTGAATTGCGAGGCCAAAAAGTTCAAATGTGTCCATGCCAAAAATGTTTGTAACATCACTAGAGTGGAGCACATGGAAAGCCACTGTACAGGTCGTTGCACCATACATGGCTAACAAACTACACACACCGAGCACTGAGATTTCCTGTCCAGTAAATGCATTCAGAGTGGAATGCGAACGACAGAGCGGGGGCGAACCAAGAAAGTCATGATGCACCAGTGTCCAGCTGCATGCAAACAGAACAGCCACAAATTTTCAAAGTCACAAAAAGTTTCCTCGCATCAAGCTGAATGAGAGTGGAAGTGTCTGGCAAAACTTGATTCACACGACAGCTTTTGAAGCATTTGAAGCAGAAGGCTGTGAATAAATGGCATTAACATCCATAGGCTGATGTGAATCATGATCACTGTGGTTTCCGTTGCGGTAACGCCCACGTGAGTCGCGCAAACGGGAGACATGTTGTGAATTAGAGTTTCTCTTACTGCACACAGCTTGAACATGTCCTTTCATACAACAAAAATAACACTGTGCTTGATGGGACGGGCAACTGTCCCGTGGGTGGGCACGAAAACAGTTCAGACATGATTTCAGTTTCTGAGAGGGTGCCTGGTTTGAACCATGTTTACGTGTGCAGGAGCAGCACGGTGTGGCTGGCGCCAGGCAGAAGGGCGCATGTTGTGCCGCGCTAACCGTACACACACCCAGGGTCACGTTGAACGTGGAAGTAGCCATGTCTAATTTATCTTGTATGTATAGCAAGTCCACTACTTCCTGCAAAGTCGGGTTTTTAAATCTGAGGATTTGTTCACGGATGCGGTGATCCTCCACATTCTGCACAATAGCATCTCTAATCATTATATCCGCATATGAGCGTCCACATGAGCAATTAAAGTCAGAATCAGAAGTTAGTCCCTGAAGGTCTGCTAACCAAGATTTATTCGACTGAGCAGGGCCACGCCGGAGGCGAAAGAATTTGTACTGTGCAGCTACCACATTTACACTGTCACAGAAGTGGGAGTTCAAAGCATCAATCACTTCATTGTAAGTTTTAGTTCCTGGGCGGGTGGTGGGAAACAATTTCATGAGCACACAGTACAACACAACACCCGTGTTGGCAATGAAAAAGGCAAGCCGCTCTTTACCTGGTATGTTGTATGCTGCGAAGTGTGCCTCGAGCTGTGCGATGTATTCTGGCCAGCATTCAACATCAGGATTGAAGGCACGAAATGGCGGCACCGTCGGCGAAGGCGGGTGTACAGGCATTGGCGTTGGAGGCACCAAAGTAGCTGCAGTTTGTAGTGTGTCCAGTCCATTTATGGCAGCAAGCAGCTGCGTCATTTGCTGAGCCTGAAAACGTACAAGATCAGACAGCGAAGCCTGTTCCTGTGGCGAAGCCATAGTTTACACAAATGAAAGTCTTATACTGAAGCTAGCACGAAAAGAAAGCAGTACCGAGCAAGAAAGGAAATGATAGGGGAAACCACCTCACCAACTTTTGTATCCCACCTGGAAGGCGGCGCGTGAGTAGGAGCAGGAAAAGGTGAAAATCTCTCGGTATTGCTGTGTGAATTAAAATCACTTTTACTTTAGCAACAAGATTAATACATAACTTTGCCCTGAGGTGCAAAGCTGAAGCGAAGTGTCCTGGCCGTCTGCTCTTGATCAAATGGGCTGAATGTACAGTGGTGCTCGTAGAGCTGAACAGCGCCTGCTAGAGGGCGGTATCGTCGTTGCCTGTCGTAGTGCCAATTTAACTGGCAGCTACGCCGTGGCATCCTAGCTATCAATACCACAGTTTTTCTGGTTTGCGAAGCCAGTATGAGCAGCAAATTGCTTAGTTGCAATGCCCCTATGGTGATTTGAATGTGGTAGTGGTTTAGTTGTTTTTTTCGTGACATTGTTCATAAGAATAGACCTGTACGCTACAAATACATGGATAGTGATTGTAGCTATCATACCTACTTGTTGCTGGAGTTGATGCAGCTGAATATAAGAAGATTATCCCTAATGAAAGAGAGTCTTGATTCCAGTTGTAAAAGGAGGAAATTTCATTTCCATGTTTTACACTGAGCTTGAATAATATCTATAATAAGTTGTAGATAAGGTTAGCAGAACTAAGATTATGTACTCAGATTTATGATGTGACGTGCATGGGTGCAGGACTAGGACACACTAGGACAAATATTATATGTTTATAACTTGTATTAGAATTTCAAATTTTTCTTTTTTTCATATTTTGTGATTTTTTCAGGAAATATTATCTTATAAAGCATTCAGTTTTTTGAAAAAGATGTTCATGTCCTTTTAAGTTTAATATGTTGCTCTAAACGAAGAAAAAGTAGAGTTATTCAGTCATGAAATTATGCCACTTTTTTAAAAAAATCTACATTGCTGGCCATTAAATTTGCAAAACACAGAAGATCACATGTAGCAAATGTGAAATTGGCATGAAGTGCTCCCAGCACAACCATACCAAGTATGTAGGGGTAATGCTGTCTTCATTCTAATATAAGGAAAGATAACAAAACAGGTAGTATAATGGTAAGACAGAGATATAGGAACCAGGTTTTAAATTGTAAGACATTTCCAGGGGCAGATGTGGACTCTGACCACAATATATTGTAGATTAAAACTGAAGAAACTGCAAAATGTTGGGAATTTAAGGAGATGGGACCTGGATAAACTGACTAAACCAGAGGTTGTACAGAGTTTCAGGGAGAGCATAAGGGAACAATTGTCACAAATGGGGGAAAGAAATACAGTAGAAGAAGAATGGGTAGCTCTGAGGGATGAAGTAGTGAAGGCAGCAGAGGATCAAGTAGGTAAAAAGACGAGGGCTAGTAGAAATCCTTGGATAACAGAAGAAATATTGAATTTAATTGATGAAAGGAGAAAATATAGAAATGCAGTAAATGAAGCAGGCAAAAAGGAATACAAACGTCTCAAAAATGAGATCGACAGGAAGTGCAAAATGGCTAAGCAGGGATGGCTAGAGGATAAATGTAAGGATGTAGAGGCTTATCTCACTAGGGGTAAGATAGATACTGCCTACAGGAAAATTAAAAGAGACCTTTGGAGAAAAGAGAACCACTTGTATGAATATCAGGAGCTCAGATGGAAACCCAGTTCTAAGCATAGAAGGGAAAGCAGAAAGGTGGAAGGAGTATATAGAGGGTCTATACAAGGGCGATGTACTTGAGGGCAATGTTATAGAAATGGAAGAGGATGTAGATGAAGATGAAATGGGAGATACAATACTGCATGAAGAGTTTGATAGAGCACTGAAATACCTGAGTCGAAACAAGGCCCCAGGAGTAGACAACATTCCATTAGAACTACTGACGGCCTTGGGAGAGCCAGTCCTGACAAAACTCTACCATCTGGTGAGCAAGATGCGAAATACCCTCAGACTTCAAGAAGAATATAGTAATTCCAATCCCAAAGAAAGCAGGCGTTGACAGATGTGAAAATTACCGAACTATCAGTTTAATAAGTCACTGTTGCAAAATACTAACGCGAATTCTTTACAGACGAATGGAAAAACTGGTAGAAGGCGGCCTCGGGGAAGATCAGTTTGGATTCTGTAGAAATATTGGAACACATGAGGCAATACTGACCTTATGGCTCACCTTAGAAGAAAGATTAAGGAAAGGCAAACCTATATTCCTAGCATTTGTAGACTTAGAGAAAGCTTTTGACAATGTTGACTGGAATACTCTCTTTCAAATTCTAAAGGTGGCAGAGGTAAAATACAGGGAGCGAAAGGCTATTTACTATTTGTACAGAAACCAGATGGCAGTTATAAGAGTCGAGGGGCATGAAAGGGAAGCAGTGGTTGGGAAGGGAGTGAGACAGGGTTGTAGCCTCTGCCCGACGTTATTCAATCTGTATATTGAGCAAGCAATGAAGGAAACAAAAGAAAAATTCGGAGTAGGTATTAAAATCCATGGAGAAGAAATAAAAACTTTGAGGTTCGCCGATGACATTGTAATTCTGTCAGAGACAGCAAAGGAATGGAAGAGCAGTTGAACGGAATGGACAGTGTCTTGAAAGGAGGATATAAGATGAAAATCAACAAAAGCAAAACGAGGATAATGGAATGTAGTCGAATTAAGTCGGGTGATGCTGAGGGAATTAGATTGGAAAATGAGACACTTAAAGTAGTAAATGAGTTTTTCTTTTTGGGAAGCAAAATAACTGATGATGGTCGAAGTAGAGAGGATATAAAATGTAGACTGGCAATGGCAAGGAAAGCGTTTCGGAAGAAGAGAAATTTGTTAACATCGAGTATAGATTTAAGTGTTAGGAAGTCGTTTGAAAGTATTAGTATGGAGTGTAGCCATGTATGGAAGTGAAACATGGACAATAAATAGTTTCAACAAGAAGAGAATAGAAGCCTTCGAAATGTGGTGCTACAGAAGAATGTTGAAGATTAGATGGGTAGATCACATAACTAACGAGGAGGTATTGAATAGGATTGGGGAGAAGAGGAGCTTGTGGCACAACTTGACTAGAAGAAGGGATTGGTTGGTAGGACATGTTCTGAGGCATCAAGGGATCACCAATTTAGTATTGGAGGGCATAGTGGAGGGTAAAAATCGTAGAGGGAGACCAAGAGATGAATACACTAAGCAGATTCAGAAGGATGTAGGCTGCAGTACGTACTGGGAGATGAAGAGGCTTGAACAGGATAGAGTAGCATGGAGAGCTGCATCAAACCAGTCTCAGGACTGAAGACCACAACAACAACAAAACAGATTACTTATTCAGAAATCATAATTGAATTTTGGTTGTTCGTGAGATAATTTAATGCTTTTTAGAAGAAGAAGTAGTGTCTAGTAGCATGTGATTGAATTCGATACCAATAGTATGTTGTGTACCAAGACTGTGGTTTATTGTTATGCAGTATTTTTGCCGACGTAGGTAACTTAGAAGTAGATACCCTGAAAGTAGTGACGGACCATAAATTACTTAATAAAAGGAAGTCGTCTGGTTCAGATTGTATACCAATTAGGTTCCTTTCATAGTATACCAGCGCTATGGCTCCATACTTAACTATCATATACAACTGCTTGTTGATGAATGATTCGAATACCCAATGGCTGCAAAGTTGCACAGGTCTCACCAATATTTAAAAAAGGCAGTAGGACCTATCCACTAAATTACAGGCCCATATCATTAACTTTGATATGGAGCAGGATTTTGGAACAAATATTGTGTTCAAACATGATGGATTACCTTGAAGAGAATGGTCTATTAACACACAGTCAACAAGGATTTAGAAAACATAAGTCAGCAGAAGATCAAAACCATTTGCAAAATTATTTAGAAAAGATATCTATATGGTGCAAAAATTGGCAATTGATCCTAAATAATGAAAAGTGTGAAGTCGTCCAGATAAGTGGTAAAGGTAACCTGTTAAAATTTGGTTACACAATAAATCAATCAGATTTAAAGTCCACAAATTGAACTAAATACATAGGAATTACAATTATGAATGATTAAATTAAAAAGAACACACAGAAAATGTTGTGGGGAAGATGGATAAAAGGCTGTGTTTTATTGGCAGAACACTTAGAAGATGCAACAGGTCTACTAAAGAGACTACCTACATTACACTTGTCTGTCCTCTTTTGGAGTATTGCTCCTTTGGAGTACTGCTGCACAGTGTGGGATCCTTACCAGATAAGATTAACAGAGTACATCGAGAAAGTTCAAAGAAGGGCAGCGTGTTTTGTATCATCGAGAAATAGGGCCGAGAATGTCCTGCACGTGATACAGGATTTGGGGTAGTCATAATTAAAACAAGGCTTTTCTCATTCCGGCGGGATCCTCTAATGAAATTTGAGTCACCAGCTTTCTCCTCCAAATGAAAAAATATTTTGTTGGCACTGACCTACATAGAGAGAAACAAAGATCATAATAAAATAAGGGACGCAGTGTTTGCATGGAAAGGTATGGGTTTTCGTTTTTTCTGCATGCTCTACGAGAGTGGAATAATAGAGAATTATTTTGAATATAGTTTGATGAACCCTCTGTGAGGTGCTAAGTGTGACTTGCAGAGTAGCCATGTAGATTTAGATGTAGCTGTAGACATAGACACTGCTTGCATTGTTCGGGATCCCACGGCTGTCATGCAAATGTGGACATCATCTGGAACCACCCATTTAGCGTGTCAACCATTGTAGCTGTTTCCCTCACTGTAGCAACAGAGAGAGTTGTGCCAACAGTATTACCGCCAATTACAGCACTGGACACAGGAGTGGCATCACATTAACTTTTCCAAGAAGTCCTGTTTCTACGTGTGGTATAATGATGGACATATTTTTTGCGATGGCTAAATGGAGAACGAACACTGCCAAACTATGCCCGTCATCAGTTTACAAGCCTATCACCAGTAGTGATACAAAGTGCTCTTAGTACAAACACAATCATCTCTGGTTCACACAGCTTTTAATTTGGACAGCAGGTCAGTAGTCATGCCACATTTCGAGGTCTTGCTTATGTTATCTTTGGACAGGGTAATGGAAAACTGTGTGTTGCCTGTGCTATCCGTACCTACCTCATAACAGATGTTGTTCCATTGTTGTTCTGGCCAGCAAATTCCTCATATTTCTGACCCACTGGAAACCTTAAGTCACAGCATGCCGAGAGGTTCTCACACCACCACATGCCAGCTGTTGTTGTTTATGAACTCTGGCTTAGTGTGGAAACAGCAAGGGATGGGGTATCTGTATCTGTCATCCAAACTTAGCTGACTTGACACACGGCTAGGTTAGAAGCACTGTTGTTACTGGAGCTGGCAGCTCTGTGTACTAAATTTTTGCCCCTTGTATGCCTTGAATTAACCTACAAATTTAATCATTTCGACTCTATATGAACAATGAGTACAATGTTGTTGCTTTGTATACTTCATGGTGCTGAAATTTTTGTGGCCAGAAGTGTAGTTTTCTCCAAACAACAGTCTCTTTATGTAAAAATATTTGCTTTCCATTGCATAAAGCAATGAAGTACACAGTTGCTGCATATTGGTATAAAACATAACTCACATCTAGATGTTAACCACTTACACTGAAACAATATATTCCCAGAAATGTAAATCTAATATGATTGGATAGCTAAAAAAATCTATTGACCAAGTGGCTGCAGAAGAAAACAAACACAAAAAAATTATAGAAGTGTGCAAGCTTTCAGAGCCAGTGGCTCCTTCTTCTGGCAGAAGAGTTGAAGGGGAGAGAAGAGGGATGAAAGAAAAGGACTGGTGAAGTTTAGGAAATGGGGAGAGTTACAGAAAAGACACCCAGAACCATGTGTCAGGGAAGACTTACCGACAGGGATGGGAAGGATTGACTGAACCAGCACATTTCAATCACAAGCTTGCACATTTCTGTAATTTGCACATGTTTTTTTTTCCTGTCATCACTTGCAAAGTACATTTTGTATCTATCTAGTTATATTTTCAGAAATTATTGTCGTTGATACAAAAATGAAAAATGTAAATCTTCAGATTACAAAAAACATGGGTATTATATATTTCAGAATACTATTAAGTCTATTAAGTTTCAAAAATTATTCTCATTTTCTATCCCACATTAAGTTTTACATGGTATTTACTCTTTATTAAATAGATGGAATTAATGTTCATTGTGCAGCAGATATTCATCTTTTACTGGTATCCAAAAATCATGAATGCCATTCTATCTGTTATTATCTTTAATATGATATCACAGTACAACATTTTCTTCCTCTAAATCAATTCAGGCATACCTTCAGCTCCGAATGGGTTTCGAATCCATATGATTTTGTTAATTTTACTTGGTTTAAAGTAGTTTTTGATCATTTGATAAGCTGTGGTAGATTATCTTAGGAAACAGATTTTGTATTGCAAGACAAATTAACTTCACTGGAGATTGGAAACTGGTGCTGCAAAAGAATAATCACGGATAACTTCATAACTGATATTTCTATTGCATATTGCATTTTTTTCTGATAGCCGAAATCTTCTATTTTTAGTTTTTAAATATGCACGTTATGTCCTCATTTGGAGGGATCCAACACTTTTAGTTTTGAAAGATATCACATTATGGTGATAGTTCAACAAAAAAATTTGTTTACAAAGTTTATGGCACCTTGTATTTTTCATCCTAAAAACAAGCATACATTTCTTGCCATAATTTGAATGTACAAAACAATACATGGGTACATATTGTCATAAGTTGAAACAGTACAGCAGTGACGTGCATTTGGCTCCAACATACTTATGCAAATTTTTCTTTTTTTATTGCGTAGTTTATTCAGAAATGTTCTAAGGATTCTTTCACTGGAGTAATCAACTACTTTAATGGGAGTGCTTCTCTGTGAATTACGGAGTATGCCCACATTAAATATGAAGCTTTGTTTCAAATAAATACATACAATCCTCCATAACAGCCAGATATCAAATGGCCACAATGAATAGACATACCATTGCGCTTTCTCCCCTTGAAATTGCTCGTAAACATGTGTTCAGTATCTCGAATATATCTGGAGCTTTGGTACTAGCAAGGCACATACTTTGTGAACCAAAGTCAGTACTTTATATATCTAAAAACAAAGATGATGTGACTTACCAAATGAAAGTGCTGGCAGGTCGACAGACACACAAACGAACACAAACATACACACAAAATTCAAGCTTTCGCAACAAACTGTTGCCTCATCAGGAAAAAGGGAAGGAGAGGGAAAGACGAAAGGATGTGGGTTTTAAGGGAGAGGGTAAGGAGTCATTCCAATCCCAGGAGCGGAAAGACTTACCTTAGGGGGAAAAAAGGACAGGTATACACTCGCACACACACATATCCATCCACACATATACAGACACAAGCAGACATATTTAAAGTTTGGGTAGAGATGACAGTCGAGGCGGAAGTGAAGAGGCAAAGATGATGTTGAATGACAGGTGAGGTATGAGTGGCGGCAACTTGAAATTAGCAGAGATTGAGGCCTGGTGGGTAACGGGAAGAGAGGATATATTGAAGAGCAAGTTCCCATCTCCGGAGTTCGGATAGGTTGGTGTTGGTGGGAAGTATCCAGATAACCCGGACGGTGTAACACTGTGCCAAGATGTGCTGGCCGTGCACCAAGGCATGTTTAGCCACAGGGTGATCCTCATTACCAACAAACACTGTCTGCCTGTGTCCATTCATGCGAATGGACAGTTTGTTGCTGGTCATTCCCACATAGAATGCATCACAGTGTAGGCAGGTCAGTTGGTAGATCACGTGGGTGCTTTCACACGTGGCTCTGCCTTTGATCGTGTACACCCTCCGGGTTACAGGACTGGAGTAGGTGGTGGTGGGAGGGTGCATGGGACAGGTTTTACACCGGGGGCGGTTACAAGGGTAGGAGCCAGAGGGTAGGGAAGGTGGTTTGGGGATTTCATAGGGATGAACTAAGAGGTTACGAAGGTTAGGTGGACGGCGGAAAGACACTCTTGGTGGAGTGGGGAGGATTTCATGAAGGATGGATCTCATTTCAGGGCAGGATTTGAGGAAGTCTTCCTCAAATCCTGCCCTGAAATGAGATCCATCCTTCATGAAATCCTCCCCACTCCACCTAGAGTGTCTTTCCGCCGTCCACCTAACCTTCGTAACCTCTTAGTTCATCCCTATGAAATCCCCAAACCACCTTCCCTACCCTCTGGCTCCTACCCTTGTAACCGCCCCCGGTGTAAAACCTGTCCCATGCACCCTCCCACCACCACCTACTCCAGTCCTGTAACCCGGAGGGTGTACACGATCAAAGGCAGAGCCCCGTGTGAAAGCACCCACGTGATCTACCAACTGACCTGCCTACACTGTGATGCATTCTATGTGGGAATGACCAGCAACAAACTGTCCATTCGCATGAATGGACACAGGCAGACAGTGTTTGTTGGTAATGAGGATCACCCTGTGGCTAAACATGCCTTGGTGCACGGCCAGCACATCTTGGCACAGTGTTACACCGTCCGGGTTATCTGGATACTTCCCACCAACACCAACCTATCCGAACTCCGGAGATGGGAACTTGCTCTTCAATATATCCTCTCTTCCCGTTACCCACCAGGCCTCAATCTCCGCTAATTTCAAGTTGCCGCCACTCATACCTCACCTGTCATTCAACATCATCTTTGCCTCTTCACTTCCGCCTCGACTGACATCTCTGCCCAAACTTTAAATATGTCTGCTTGTGTCTGTATATGTGTGGATGGATATGTGTGTGTGTGCGAGTGTATACCTGTCCTTTTTTGCCCCTAAGGTAAGTCTTTCCGCTCCTTGGATTGGAATGACTCCTTACCCTCTCCCTTAAAACCCACATCCTTTCGTCTTTCCCTCTCCTTCCCTCTTTCCTGATGAGGCAACAGTTTGTTGCGAAAGCTTGAATTTTGTGTGTATGTTTGTGTTCGTTTGTGTGTCTGTCGACCTGCCAGCACTTTCATTTGGTAAGTCACATCATCTTTGTTTTTAGATATATTTTTCCTACGTGGAATGTTTCCCTCTATTATAACCAAAGTCAGTACTTTGATTGATAGTCTCTTTATCGATCACTGTTGCAGAAAATGTCTAATATCTGTTGCACAGTTTGGGAACCACTGACTTAAACCATTGAATGCTCTGACAAAAACACTACAATCATACTTTCCTGGAAGTGACTGCAATCTTCAATGGGCTATTTAGGTTTTGGGTCAAATACTGTATATTAGTGTGTTTCATGGGAAGATGCATTACAGTAACTAAAGTTCTGAGAGAGATAACATTAAACCAGTGGCATAGACTGAACTTTTCATTAAGGCAAGCAGTTACAAGAGAGTAATATGCCATTTATTAAAAATAAAATTACCTTTTCGCCAATTTGTTCATCACTGGGTTGTAAAATTCGGACATCAGCTGGCACAGGAGATTCTTTTCAATTGATAACAGAGCTAAGATTATAAAGCTGTTCAAGTTTGTGGACTGCGTACATAGTTCTTTATTCATTTTATGGCTGAGAAGGTTCTTTAAGTTGAGGCACTGGATGCAAGTCTACTTCAGATAAGTTCAAAGGGTTTTACAATTTTGCAGTATGCAGTCTGGTGTCAATTTAACAATAACCTCAACAAATCACCAAATCTGGGAATATATGCAACTACTAGCTGTGATCTTAAACAGGCAGGAAAAACAAAAAGAAAAAAAATTATAACAGTTGTTTGTGATTGTAATGTAAGTTCAAGGTAACACAGTTTACACTGATCACAATTATGTACATTTAAAAGTTTCAAAAATAAGAGAATTCAGGTTACTGGACCTATCTTGTAACTGCATCATCACAGTGTCCAAAATTTTACAGTAGGTTCTTTCAGAAAATCTGTGAAGTTCAGTTTTCAGCATGTCTTGAAGTCTTTGTGTTCATTTTTGTTGTTGTAAGCTCTACACCCAGTATATAAATGAAGGCATCAGTAAGAGGGGGAAATATCAGGAAAAGTTTGTGGAAATAAATTGAAACTGACAGCTTGCATCATGATTTAAGATCACCGATCAGCAGAATAGGCTTCTTTGTCTTATTACATGGACCTGTTATTTTCCTGAAAAATGAAACTGGTTGACTGTACTATAAGGTTTTCACCAAACGAGATCCAGATCTCCACCACATGGCAGATACTTTACACAGCTGTTTCTTCGCTTTCTCATCTAAAGCCCGGATTCTTTTGGTTAGTCGGGAAAGAAGTAACAATACCATAACAAGTGAGGACCAATATTCTGCATTCTTTTACCTTTGACACAGCATGCAGTTGAACTTGATCAACAGCTGTGACATAGCGAATTATTGAGGACACCTGTGAGAAATTACAGGTATCAGCTGCCTCATAAGGAATATCTGAGACTTAATTCAATTCACTTATTTGCTTTCTTAGTTCATCCATGGATGTGTTTGAAAAAGAAGCAGTCAAGTCATTGTGTGTTATATTTCACACTCCTGTAAACACAGAAGAATGTTCTAAATGAAGTTTGATGTTTTTTCCATATTCATTGAGAAGGTGGAAAGAGTTCAGTACAATTACGTTTAATCAGCTTTTGTGTAGTATAGGGTGTCCTGACAAGCACTAGTTGCTGTTGTAAAGTTGTGTATTGAAATACTGTATGCAAGATTTCTCGTTGTAATTCATGATTCAGTTGTAGGATGACCTCTTCTCTTCTGGGAAATTGCAGGCGGCAAAGTCATGCAGCAGTGTCCCACATTTACACTGATGCTGCACTGCTTTGATTTCCATGATTTTACTGCTCAGAAGCATAATACGCATTGAGCTCGATTGCTTACCTTTACAGCAAACAGCAGCGTACCTATGCAATACAGTATTGCAAAGCCTATGTTGTTGTGAACAACACAGACACTGGACTATCATGTTTATCTGCCGACACTGGCAAGCAACTTTAAATTAAAAATGGCTCCTCCGTTCAGGAATATGCATAAAGGATACACAAGTGCATGTTGTTGACACATGATTGACGACATGTGGAAATTTGGATCTGGCCATGAAGCGTGTTCAGGTATCCTAATGGTAAGGCAACTGCTCGCAATACGCAGAAAAACCGGATTTGAGTCCTGGCCCAGCACTAATTTCCATTGCCTTCATTCCATTATACAGCTGATGCTTGTCCATATTCACAACTGTGAGTACATTTCATGTATACCTATGCAGTGGTTATTATAAACTGGTGAGGCTGTTTATGGCATTAAGATAACAAAAACCTACGAGGGTTGTTTTTTAAGTAAGGGCCGTTTTTATTTTTAAAAAAAGATACAAATACTTTTGTAAAAAAACTTTTGTTTTCTTATTCTACACACTTTTACCTATTTTTCTACATAGTTGCCTTGTTTATTTAAGCACTTGTCATACCGTACAACTAAGTTTTTAATTCTCTCTTCAAAGAATTCGGCCGCCTGCTCCGACAGCAAAGAGTTCACGGCCGCTTTCACTTCATCGTCGTCATTGAAGCGCTGCCCGCCAAGAGGGTGTTTCAGGTACCGGAAAAGGTGAAAATCGCTAGGAGCAAGGTCGGGGCTGTATGGTGCATGGTCCAAAACTTCCCAGCCAAAAGAATCAATCAAATCCCGAGTCTTTTGAGAGGTGTGAGGCCTAGCGTTATCGTGCAGGAGCAAAACTCCTTTTGTCAGCATGCCGCGCCTTTTCTTTTGAATTGCTCTGCGGAGCTTCTTTAGAGTTGCACAGTAGGCATCTGAGTTGATTGTCGTTCCTCGTGGCATAAAGTCCACTAGCAAACCACCGCGCTGGTCCCAGAACACAGTTGCCATAATCTTGCGCTTTGACAGTGTCTGTTTGGCTTTGACCTTGACGGGTGAGATTGTGTGTCGCCATTCCATCGATTGTCGCTTGCTTTCGGGAGTGGTTGGGATACCCATGTTTCATCTCCAGTGACAATTTGACTCAACATGTCATCCCCTTCTTCCTCGTAACGAATCAAAAAGTCCAATGAAGTGGCAAATCTCTTCCCTTTGTGGTCCTCTGTGAGGAGTCTGGGTACCCACCGAGAACACAGTTTCTTAAAGTTCAGGTTTTCAGACACAATTTTGTACAAAACCTATCTTGAAACTTGTGGAAATTCCAAAGAAAGAATGGAAATTGTGAATCTTCTGTCCTCACGAATCTTTGTTTCGACTGCAGCCACTAAATCATCAGTGATCACAGAGGGCCGGCCTGAGCGTTCTTCGTCATGGACGTTTTGACGGCCATTTTTAAACTCTCTAACCCATTGGCGCACTTTACCTTCACTCATTGCATTCAAGCCATAAACTTCTGTTAACTGACGATGAATTTCTGCAGCTGATAGGCTTCTCGTGGTCCAAAAACGTATCACTGACCGTATCTCACACGCGGCGGGCGATTCAATAATCGTAAACATTATAAAGTAGCACAGCGATGCGTACACGTCAGCTACAGAGCTGCAACTTGCATCAGTGTGAACGGGAAGGATGCTGGCAAGTGGCGCGGTGGCTTGTTGCGGCGTCCACGTGAACTATGGGACTATACGCGTGAACGGCCCTTACTTAAAAAAACAACCCTCATATGTACCACATGCATAATTAAATATTTGCCTTAACCACCAATACATTTTCCATAGCCCCAGAAAAAAATTACAACTATTCATTGTTCAAACCTCATGCGAAGATCTGCTGATGCCCTAAATCACAATGCATAGTGAGCCCTAACTTAAATATTTTTTTGAGAATCATAAAAAATCGGCAGTGCTAATCGAAAAATATTGTGTACTATGACATTTGTCAAGTTATGTAAGGAATGCTGTTAAACTTTAATGCTGCCATTAGATTTGCCTTTGTTTCCAGTTTATACTGGAGGAGCAGTGCTTACCTTGCATCCACTGAATACACTCCACTGTATTTAGATTAGATACCATGCAAATCTGTAATGTACTTGATGTAGTATAAAAATAGATAGAGCCAAGCATATAACCAAATGACACACTGATTTAGGGGGGGGGGGGGGGGGGGAAGGCACAAGACAATAACTTACAACTTTATGTTGATATTAAAAAAATTTCACCTTGTACCCCTCTTACGAAGTATGAAGGAAAATATTTTACTGTACATACTTTATCTTTTCTCAGGAATATGCCTTATAGATGAAACAAACACAGAAGAGCAAGACAAAAGTGAAGTGAAGGTGGACTTAGGCTTTGTTTCTGGAGTGAAACCAGCATATACACTTCCTGCAGATGATGACAGTAATACACCAGCTGTTGGTGACACAGATGCAAGCTTAGAGGAACTAATGGCACAAATGAAAGCTGTATGAATAAGTACCAACAATGTGATGTTTTAATTGATGTAATTACAATTAGATGCATTTTTTCCAGAAAAATGTTTTTATCTTATAAAATTTGTTTTTCCCTTGTTGTTGTTGTTACCCTCAGTCAAACTCAATTCAGACAAGAGAATACGTTTGTCATCAACATACAATGTGTGTCCCAAAATTCATGAAATATATTATTTTGCTGGCCCACGTCAAGTTGTGTCTTGTTTGGATGGTTCCAGGTAAGTGGGGTTGGTGTAGGGGCTCTCAGCCTTGTAGCACACCCTAGCTCAGTCTGCTCCAAGCATCAGTGGTGCCAGTATCGCTGATTTGCTAACTTGGCCATCAGTCCTTTTTTCTGGGCAGTCATAATTTTTGTAGCACTGTCCCAATTGTTTTCAAAGGTAGTTTCAGACACCTATTTAGCCTGGATTTAGCAGTTATGAAATTATTTATCCTGAATTTGATATTTATTTCATCTGTATCGGTATATTTTATTATTAGTTTTAGTGAAGTTGGTGAAACTGTTTTAGCAAACAGGGATTCTACTCTTACGAAAGAGTCCCCACTTGCATTGTTGCACACGAGACACTGAGCTTGTTTCTACCACCATAGTCATCTATACATCAGCAATTATATCAGACTGCATTTTGTGCTTCATAGTGTTATGCTATATGGCAGTAGTTAAATTTAATTCTTTTTCTTTGTCAATGGCCTTTCTTAGCAGCTTGAATGAGTTCCAAGAAGTGCAAGTGCTCCTTCAATAAAAAATTACAAAAAGAATTTCCATTCTTCAGTGACATTATTTCTTCTGACTCACAAGGAAAAGTGAGATGCAACACATGTGCTTCTGCTGTTGGACTGTGAGTGATGCTACTAACTGCACTTGTGGAGGTGTTGGAAGAAAAGGTCAGGTCAAAGTTTTTACCAAACAAGTGATACTCGGCCATGGACTGAGGGGGGTTGTGTGAGCTGCCAATGTATTGCATAATACTGTTTTCCCACATGGATAACGTGTGGAGCAGAGGAATAAAA
Source organism: Schistocerca nitens (assembly GCF_023898315.1). NCBI lineage: Eukaryota > Metazoa > Arthropoda > Insecta > Orthoptera > Acrididae > Schistocerca > Schistocerca nitens. Next base: position 826,061,939 of record NC_064614.1, read on the forward strand.
CACAACTTGCTTTAGAAACTATGAAAGCATTGTTCGTCACTAGATTGATTTATGATGAAATTTGCATTGATTTATTCATATGCTGTTGAAGAATACAGACATGCTAAAGAAAATTCACAGCTCTGATAAATACAGTTGGACTGCTCACACTACTTCATCATTGTGTTTACTGCATTTAATTAAGATCTTTTCAATTGCCTTTTTGTGCAGTATCAAAAGTTGTAATATACCCCACACATGGGGCTAGAAAGAAAATAAGGCCATGTTAGATTTAGTGCACCACTTTTTTGAGACCATGTTATGGCATATACTTTCAAACAACATTGTGCAATCAAATTCCACACAAAATTTGACAAAAAACTGTATAAACTCATTAACTGCATAAACAAGCCTACCAGGAGTATGCTCTTTCATATGTATAAGTTATGAAGTGAATGAAGTAGTTTTAGGGTAACCAGAAATGGGCAGATGATGATCCGTGCTCGGATGGCCACCAACAAGCCAATATGACTTGTGTGCATGGGTTGTTGAGTGCTGACCCTTGAATGGCTGTTTCGGCTGTTGGTAGACATTCTGAACATACCGAAAATCATTGTGTATCCCATTGTTGTGGAAGGATTGAACTTGTGAAAGCTCTTTGTTAAGCTGGTTCCCAAACTGTTGATGCATGAGCAAAAGGCCGATTGAGTGTCAGTCATGAGTGAACTGAAGGAACGTCTGAAACTTTAGTCAAGTTTTCTGAACAGTGTTATTTATGGTGATTGAAATTTCGACATTTCAATACAACCCAGAGATGAAGTACCAAAGTGCTCAATGACACACCCCAGAATCCCTGATACAGAAGAAGGTGAGGTTGAGAAATCCAAATTGAAGAAAATGTTCTTTGTCTGTTTCAACACCGAGTATGTGGTTCACAAAGGTACTCGTCTCTAAAAGTGATAGTGGGCAGTCGTATTACGAGTTCCGCCAAGTTAATAATGTTAAAAAATCTGTTTGTCTCTATAAGTGGTAGCGGGCGGATGTATGAAGAGTTCCGACATATGAATATTGTTCAAAAATGTGTATTCTAATCGGACAGTAAAGAAGTGTTATTAACGTCATTTGGGAGATGAAGTTTACATAAGAAAACCACCTGTTCATCATTCTGTGCCACACAGAGAATTCTGCATCAAGAGGATCAAAGCAAACAAGAGGAATGAGGAATCTGTGTGAGCAACGGAGGGGCGATCGTCATAACCAGCTCAAAATTTAAATGGTGGATGTTGATTTTAATTTATTTCAATTATTCTTTCAAAATTTCGCTTTTAATTGTTCAAGCAGCAAATTTTTAATCAGTTTACAATATATATTACATTTTATCTGGCGATTTATCCAGTAAGTTCACAGAGCTCAGTAAACAACTAAAGCAAGAAATAATTACCGACATGTCCCACAGTAAAATATGTTAACAAAAAAAGGTAACTTCCATAGATTATAAACATGAACAACTTGCAGGTGAGTACAAAACCTTAGTTAAGCATATTCTCAAATTCAGGAGACGCAATCCCAAGTGGATGTGTTGGCAAACAATGTGACAAATGCAGTCAGTGAGCTGCAAGACGTATGCAAAAACCTACCTACAGAAATACACAAGTTGAATCTAAGAGTAGATCAGCTAAGTTTAGAGTCAGAATTTGCCAAAAAACAGAGAGATAAGTTATGTGCAGATGTAAAGGAAATAACTCAAAAAGCTGAAGCCGGGATGCTGGATAAGGGCAGCACCCTTGCTGAAGAGGAAGTGTCAGAATGGAAAATTTATGTAGTTACTGTAGAAGAAGCTCTAAAAGAGAAAGAAAGTCAACTCCTAGATAAATAGACTCGCATTTAAAGGAAGCAGAGGCAAGGTTACGAGGCAGTGTTACCAAAACTACTAACATTCCAAAACAACATATGACAGAAAGCAAACCTATGCTCTTAGAGAAGTTAGATACATTCACGTAAAAGAAGGCAGGATCCTTAGAGTGTGCTTCCAGGCATACACTCTGGAATCATTTTAAAATGTCTGCAAGTAAATGTACATCTGTGTACATATAAAAATTTGCATATTCCTCTAAATTACAGATGCTGAATCTGCCAAACACTCACCAAGTGGCCATACTCTACATCCGATATGGCAGTTTGCTGGAGTATGTGGTTATATCAGGCAATGTAATTTCACTGAGTTTTGCCCTCAAATCCAGATATTCGTATGGAAAAATCCCTGTACCGTTATGGGTTGAAACTTAGCGTCTTCAGGAAATGCAGTAAGATACAAGTCCCTTTGATGCATGGTTTCAACATGTTTCTGAAGAGGTGCCTGCATGGATATTTATGAGTCCAGATAGTGCAGTGTAATTTTCTTAGAGACACTCTTTGGAAAAAGCTCTGCTGTCAGGCATGAGACTAACCTGATCTTTACTCAGACTGGAATCATACAAGGACTTAACGGGGGTTGTTTGTAGGACTGATAAAAAATATTGACTTTTTTGCTGCCAGATAGTTGTGTAGCATGTTAGAAATATCGTCTCCAGTTTTCAGAGTTTAATTCCTGCTAAAAATGATGTAGAAGCCACATTGTTTCAACCAATACTTAGTGACACGCGTCCTTTTGTATATGACTATGTCCTTGATTGCGATATTGTATGATTTCCTGCTATCAGAGAAGACATCTGTAGAGGATAGAATGCTCTGAACCCATTTACAATGCAATTAAATGTGATTTATTAAAGAAATGCACACATGGTGGAACGCAAAATCTGAAGGATAGTTTTAACAACCTTATTTAGAAGAGAAACCCTAAGGTGAAAATTTGTTTATCTATTACTATTAAAATTTCCTCATAAGACGCTCATCTAGCAGGGTTTGATGCAGGTTACTTCACTGACAACTTGTTGAAGAAGATTGTTGATGTGTGTATTGATAGTTCTAAATTGTCAGCCAAGGATATTGCCAAAAGGGAATGACAGAAGTATAAGACTAGAAGAAGCCCGAATATCAAAGAGACCAAAATACTGTTGTGGCCAACGTTAAGGTATTTGTTTCCGGCATAAATGCTAATGCAGGCTTTTTTCTGCATTCCCCACAACTTGCAAATAAAAGGGTAAAATCTGCTACAGACTTATTTACAAACTATAACACACCTTCCTGTGGTACAATTTTTTTCAAATTAAATTACTGTCCACTTTATTTAAATTTTTGTGAAATAAAAATTGCTATGTATCATACATATAAATTTCGAAAATTGTTATGAGAGGTCTAAGAGTGCTATTAACAAACTGGTACACAGATTTGTTTATCTAATTACTATGAATAACGTATCACATTTTGGAAGTGATTAATAAAGTAAACTTTGAGAAAACGTTCCACTTGTGACGATAGTATGTCTTCTTAAAGTATCCAGCAATGTGATGATCAAATTATGTGGCAAAAAATTGAAAAATACCCAGTTTGAAGCCAATAAAATGATAACAACATGTGCAAAATTTGGTTCAGTTATCTCTCAGACAGTAAAAGTTACATTAGCCTATGTGTAACCATGTATTTTCTCATATGTCCTCCCCCCTTTAACAAGGAAGTGAGCATCGTACCAGCTTAAATAGTGGATGGTAACAGATTTGTGTAAGAGAAGTTGGCAATTCAAGTTGCATGAATTGTGAATAGCACCATGGAATTTGCTGGTTAGAAGGCAATGCAGTGTTTGACCTGCCAGGGTAGCTGAGAGTGCTAATATGCTGCTTTCTGGAGTCAGGTAGGTGCACCGGCCATTACCTGTCTCCATTTTATATCCTCTCTACTACGACCATTATCAGTTATTTTGCTCCCCAAACAGTAAAACTCCTCTACTACTTTAAGTGTGTCATTTCCTAATCTAATTCCCTCGGCATCACCCGACTTAATTCGACTACATTCCATTATCCTCGTTTTGCTTTTGTTGATGTTCATCTTATATCCTCCTTTCAAGACACTGTCCATTCCGTTCAACTGCTCTTCCAAGTGCTTTGCTGCCTCTGACAGAATTACAATGTCATCAGCGAACCTCAGAGTTTTTATTTCTTCTCCATGGATTTTAATACCTACTCTGAATTTTTCTTTTGTTTCCTTCATTGCTTGCTCAATATACAGATTGAATAACGTCGGGGAGAGGCTACAACCCTGTCTCACTCCCTTCCCAACCACTGCTTCCCTTTCATGCCCCTCGACTCTTATAACTGCCATCTGGTTTCTGTACAAATTGTAAATAGCCTTTCGCTCCCTGTATTTTACCTCTGCCACCTTTAGAATTTGAAAGATATTCCAGTCAACATTGTCAAAAACTTTCTCTAAGTCTACAAATGCTAGGAATATAGGTTTGCCTTTCCTTAATCTTTCTTCTAAGGTGAGCCGTAAGGTCAGTATTGCCTCATGTGTTCCAGTATTTCTACAGAATCCAAACTGATCTTCCCCGACGTCGGCTTCTACCAGTTTTTCCATTCGTCTGTAAAGAATTCGTGTTAGTATTTTGCAGCTGTGACTTATTAAACTGATAGTTTGGTAATTTTCACATCTGTCAAGACCTGCTTTCTTTGGGATTGGAATTATTTTATTTTTCTTGATGTCTGACGGTATTTCGCCGGTCTCATACATCTTGCTCACCAGATGGTAGAGTTTTGTCAAGACTGGCTCTCCCAAGGCTATCAGTAGTTCTAATGGAATGTTGTCTACTCCGGTGGCCTTGTTTCGACTCAGGTCTTTCAGTGCTCTATCAAACTCTTCATGCAGTGGCATATCTCCCATTTCATCTTCATCTACATCCTCTCCCATTTCCATAATACTGTCCTCAAGTACATCGCCCTTGTATAGACCCTCTATATACTCCTTCCACCTTTCTGCTTTCCCTTCTTTGCTTAGAACTGGGTTTCCATCTGAGCTCTTGATATTCATACAAGTGGTTCTCTTTTCTCCAAAGGTCTCTTTAATTTTCGTGTAGGCAATATCTATCTTACCCTTAGTGACATAAGCCTCTACATACTTACATTTGTCCTCTAGCCATCCCTGCTTAGCCATTTTGCACTTCCTGTCGATCTCATTTTTGAGACGTTTGTATTCCTTTTTGCCTGCTTCATTTACTGCATTTTTATATTTTCTCCTTTCATCAATTAAATTCAATATTTCTTCTGTTATCCAAGGATTTCTATTAGCCCTCGTCTTTTTACCTACTTGATCCTCTGCTGCCTTCACTGCTTCATCCCTAAAAGCTACCCATTCTTCTCCTACTATATTTCTTTCCTCCATTCCTGTCAATTTTTCCTTTATACTCTCCCTGAAACTCTGTACAACTTCTGGTTTAGTCAGTTTATCCAGGTCCCATCTTCTTAAATTCCCATTTTTTTTTTTTTTTTTTTTTTTTTTTTTTTTTTTCAGTTTCTTCAGTTTTAATCGACAGTTCATAACCAATAGATTGTGGTCAGAGTCCACATCTGCCCCTGGAAATGTCTTACAATTTAAAACCTGGTTCCTAAATCTCTGTCTTACCATTATATAATCTATCTGAAACCTGTCAGTATCTCCAGGCATCTTCCGTGTATACAACCTTCTTTTATGATTCTTGAACCAAGTGTTAGCCTTAGGTTAAAGTACAAAAATCATTCAGCATTTGAGATGCCCCACGATATCTCTCCATTATCACCCCATTTATGTATCACTGAGTTTTAGGAGACACTATTCTTAGGCAGCTAAGGGAAATTGTAGCATAATGTAGCCAGGATATCATGGATCGTTTAAGATCTTGGAAAAGTTCCCTTTCAAAATGGGTAGACACGTTACAAGTAGCACTTGTGGTATAGGTATGTGGGAATTGCCTGTGATTAATTTCTTCACCAGAATGACCTCTGACACAGAAACACCTGTGTAAGACACACTTCTAAATTATGTATGCAATGGACTTTCTGAAAACACTCATAAGACACACTACTAAAATCTGTGTGCAATGGACTTTCTGAAAACGTATTAATGTTCTGTGGCCCTAGTAGTGAACCTCAAGTGGTTTACTTGTGATAAAAGAATAAATAACATGAGATATATCACAAACAGTACCAGAAGTATTAAATTTATTCTGTATCTTATCTATTGGAATGAGGAAGGTTATTCATTGAAACAACTGATTTATTGCAATGGAAATGTGCATGGAGAATGATGTTCTAACATAATGATTCAAAGAAACACAGATCCAATAAAACACCTACGAATCACAATTACGTCAACATTAATGGTTGTTTGGCAGTGTTGACATGAAGAATTGAAATTCTCTACGCTATCCTCAGTGAGTACGAACATTAATACTACCTGACTGTCTTTATGTGACAGTGATTGTGGACCACTAAACTGTAAGCCTGAGCTACATTAAGAGAACAATTGCTGCCGCAAGTGAAAGAACACACCACTAATCGTGTAAAGCAACATGGAAACCTCTCTACTGAAACATTTATATTATTACGGATAGAGAGAAAGAAATGACTTTTCTCACAAGGAAAACTAATATTATAAGGAAATAACTTTTTCTTCAATTGTCTCTAAAAGTTGGATTTAACATCCCTTGCTGTATTTTCATACATCACGCAGCCCGAATTATGGCATCCAGTGAAGGTTACCTTTTCGAAGTTTTCCTTTTCCATGGAGATGGTAGATTTTGCCAGTCTGCTGATAATGATTTTATGCCATTTGCAATTCTAATGGAAGGTGATCATTCCTTTTTGCTGAGATTTCTTCTCTTCCATCGCTGATTGATATTTGTATATTTGTTTTAAAATAACTTAGAGAGACAATGTTTCAAACTTTCTTGAAGCATATTTCAACAAAATATACAAACTTTGTCATGATTATTGAGACAAGCACTACTTAACATGCAGCTCATATGAGCACACAAAATAGATACAGGAGATAAAAGAAGATCGAAATTGTTTATTTTAATTTAGATTCCTTTGACTTCTTGAGTGATATTATACCTTAACTCTCCTACACATCCTTATACAATTTAATTACAGACTGTCAATAAAAACTATTTTCATCATCAGTCCTTGCACCATTTGTCATTAAAAATTACTGCCTCATTTTTCCTGTACATACATTACATGACATATTCCACCACTGTCTGTTGGAAGCGAAAAACTCAGTGCTTGTCAGTGAGAGCAGGCAGTAAGTGAACATATGATATTACAAATTTTTGCAAGTACAATCACAAGCCATAAAACAACGACAAAGGTACGATTTTGACTTTCTTACATTCTTAAATAATTCTGTAGTAGTATCATGGTCTCGATATATAATTCCTTTATTGTTGGACCAAGGACAGGCGTGGGGGTGTCAGTTGTTTTATACCTATTCTTTATTATTGTAACGTGCCTGCCTATTGCGATAACTAAAATTTAAATTCTACAGGATCACGATTTCTTTATCTCTCTCTGTTCTCTAACTTCATCTACCCCACTTAATGCTTTTCCACTTATTGGCCATTTATGCCAAAAGCGTACTTCAGTCTTGGCGCACGTTACTTCTATCATGTTTTCCCCATGTTCATACTCTCTGTTTTCTGTCAGTCAGCATGCAGCTCATAACATGACCTTTCCATCGAAACCACGTTCACAGGTTGAATAAAATCACCTTTTGTTGGAACTGTTTGGCTACTTTGGATTCATTTACTACTTATAAAATGCTTAAGATTATGCAGATTTGTTATTTTTGGACAGTTTTCTGCTATATGCTTTACGGGAGAACATTTCCTATATAAAAAAAGAGTCTTTTAGTATTTCTTCAGGAGTGACTTCATAAATTTTCATTAGCTCATGTCAATCAACATTGTACATTTTGTTACGGTTGCATTGTCTCTCTCACAATTCTCCTGTCGAGTTGTGTTGTTTTGGACCAACCATTAGACCACATAGTGTTGTAGGCACTTAATTCCAGTGAATTAGTGGGCGGCGCAAGTATACAGGTTGTGCACCAATGTTTGCTCGTATCTATCTCCAGAATATTACGACAGTCAACCTGTGGCCTGGTGGAAACCAAAGGTGGTACCAGACGTGGTATATACAGCCAAGACATCAGTCCTGTGAGTTTGCCTTGTAATTGTACGAGGGTTGCCCTGAAAGTAATGCAGCGGATTTTTTTCTTCAACAGTTCTTTATTGAACATAATGTTAACTGCACACACAAAAGATTTTATCTACACACCCTATTTTTCAATGTAATCTCCATCCCGTTCTATGGCCTTCCTCCAGCGCGAAACAAAGGCGTGTATGCTCTCTCGGAACCAATCCTTGTCCTGGGTGGTGGAGCCAGTGCTTCACTGTGTGGATCGCCTCCTCATCGACCTCAAAATGTCTTCCACGAATGGAGGGAATGACACAAATGTAAGTATCTGAACCCTGATGTATCTTTATATGTAAAGACCGGTGTAAAAGGATATGACTGTTGTCACAACATTGAGGGAGAGATAAATGAGACTTGGGTAAAGTGAAGTTTGTAGAAAGGAAAAATTATACAATTCTATGATGAATACCTGTAAATTGTCTTGAATTAAAGTGATAAAGTGACCTGTGCAGTCGAGTGGAGACTTCGAAGCAGATATTCAGGTATGAATGAGCCGATGGAACAGCACTCAGCGCCATAATGTGGACTACATCAAAGTAAATTACGAGGGTTGCCCACGAAAGTAATGCACTGCATTTTTTCCTGAGCCGAAAACAATGCTACAAATTCGAAACGTTACGTATATATTATTTCAAATCTCCTGAGTGAGCGCACCAAGTTTCCGACATTTCCAACAGATAGCTTAGCTGCAGGTCAGTTTCAAAATGGCGTCTGTAGGTGACGTACGTTTCAAGCAACATGTCGTCATTGAATTTCTCATTGCAGAGAAAGAAACTGTGGAGAATTTTCACAAACGCTTGTGCAAAGTCTATGGAGCACCTGCTGTCAACAGAAGTAAAGTAGTCGTTGGGCACGGAGGGTGAGGTCATCAGAAGGCGGTTCGGTGGAGCTCCACGTTTTGCAGTGGTCGGAAAGATCATCTACAGCTGTCACATCTGAAATGTTGCAGCGAGGTGATGTTGTCATTCGCGAGGACAGAAGCATTATGACCCGGCAGTTGGCACTATGTCTGTCAATCAACAAAGGAATTTTTCCTTTCTACAAACTTCACTTTACCCAAGTCTCATTTATCTCTCCCTCAATGTTGTGACAACAGTCATATCCTTTTACACCGGTCTTTACATATAAAGATACATCAGGGTTCAGATACTTACATTTGTGTTACCGTGAAAATTTTGCTGTGTAAAAATTACATCATACAGGTATTTTTTGTTATCTATTTTCGGCTATACACGTGCCCATTTAACACACAGTAAACCATATCGAGTATTTTTCTCAAGGGATGTTAAGCTAACTCATGTTTTCTCATTTTATAGGCAAACGAACACATTGCATGTTAACAAATCCAAATCTGTTATTGGAAAATCTTACCCAAAAGTCTGTAATTCACACACACACACACACACACACACACACACACACACACACTTGCAACTAGATTCAAAAGCATCTGAAGAAGAATTTACTACTATCTAGTTAGAAGGCATCTTTTAGTTGCAGAAATCAAGGTAAGACTCAACATAATATACGTATTCTACAAACAGAAAAGACAAACTACAATGGAAAGGTGCGACTGAAACAGACATTAAACTGGATAGTGTACTGTAAGCTAACATTTACTTACTTAGTACCGGTACTTGTAATACGTACATATTTACACGGATGACTCGCACTGTGTTGATTCAAAACATTATTTCAAATTCGCCTGGTGGTATTGTTCAGTTCTCTCCAACTACAATATCTTTTATATATGTCCATTGTAGCAACTGTCATTTTACCATATATATCAACCTTAGGTCATTTTTCCATCACTCATACTTAATAACTATAAATATCTGAACAATTAATCTCGTTCTCCTGCATGGCAAGTCACAGTCATCCATTTTTCCTCCACATTCTTATGTGGAAATAAGTGACTCTCCTACTAATGCACTGTCTTCATGGACGAGCAATATGGGGTATTTTACTTAGTATAGCTGTTGTGAATGGTTTGAAAAATGTATTTTTGCAAGCACTTTATCAACTATTAACAGTTCTGTGTTAAGTTCATGTAAGAAGCCAATGGTTACATCCTGAGTGGTGGAAGCGAAAGATTAGCTTTGCTTTATACGCATTGTTAAGCGGTATTGCGTGAGTTGGCGAAAACGTATGCTGTCAATTGTTGGGCATCTTGGGTTTTCAGTCATTCTTCCATGACTCACTGTATGTATCGCGGCACACACAGTATACATTTTCAGCTCTTAGTTTAGAGTTATTGTTACTTTTACATCCACAGTGACAAGCAGTGATACATGCCTTCCTACTCCACATATTCTTCATCTTCATACACACACGCTCATCCATTCATATATAATTGTACTTCCTATCAGCGTCGTTCTTCCTGTTCCTACCACTATATTTACACACACCGTTATGCATACCATCCTCTACTACTTAGGACTTGCACCTGCATGAGTCCCTTAAAATTCATCTCTAGACAAAATAATTAAATGCTTGCCCACCCAGCATGCTATTCATGTCTAAGCACATAATTTGCAGATTAATTTAGATCACATTATTTACCACTACTGTGAAGTGTTTTTCTTCTGTCTTAACACAGTCTACAAGTACTAGAATTAAACTTACCCAGACGAAGTACACGCCAGTGAGTGCATATATTAGCTCTCATGTCAGCAGAAAAGCTTCCACAACTCCTTGCATTTGTCGCCAGTAATTAGTATCCTGACTACTGCGGAAACCCCCTTGTCTGACCTGTTTTGTATCAGGCTAGCTCTCAGTGACCTATATCATTACATGTCTCATTGTTCATTATTGTCTGGAGCACCTTGCCAGCAGTTGGATCTACCTCTGTTGTCATGACTGGGTGGATTCTGGTATCGGCTTTGTATCATCAGTCTCCTTCCTTTTGGTAATGGTCTTTCCTTAATAGCAAGTTTCTAGGTCTGCTGTCTTGTGGCGGTGCAGCCATGGATGTTGTTGTTATTATTGGACTGTGTGTGCCCATTGCCTTGGAAATTTGACTGCATGTTCGTGTTGCCTCCTTGACCTCGCCCTTCTTCATGAATTGAGTCAATGGAGCTCAACATACAGAAGAAATATTCAAGATTTGTTAATTTTTCTCGGATATTCGGTGGCAACCCACCTTTCAAAATTTTTAGCAGTTCCATATGAGAGATAAGTTTGCTCCAGTATCTCGTTTTATATTTCTCGAAATATTTTTGCAATCCCCCCCTGTATATGGTCGAGTTTTTGCAGGTCGAACACTTCTCATTGTAAACATTCCTGAACACTGGTAGACCAAAATTTGTCTACAAAAGCTTGTCCAAATTGATCATATGTTTGACAACGTTCTGCCACATCCGCTACCCTGGGCAATGCATCTCCTAAGGTGAATCCTACCACATAGCGTATATTTTGTGATTCGATCTACCTATGCGGCAGTACACTACAGAACGCGCGTATAAAAATTACTGGGTGAACCTTCTTCGACACTGTAGAAAACACCTGAAACTGACGATACTTCAAGAGGCTGTTACCTATCAATGTTGATGAAAGACAGAGTACTGTTCCCAGTGAGGCTGGTACTGACATGTGTGACAACAGAGGCGCTAGTAACTCATTTGGTTTATCATTAGCGTCGGTGGTTGATTATACACTATCTGAGCAAAAGTATCCGGACACCTGGCTGAAAATGACTTAAAAGTTCGTGGCGCCCTCTATTGGGAATGCTGGAATTCAGTATGGTGTTGGTCCACCTTTAGCCTTGATGACAGCTTCCACTCTCGCAGGCGTACGTTCAATCAGGTGCTGCAGGTTTCTTGAGGAATGGCAGCCTATTCCTCACGGAGTGCTGCACTGAAGAGAGGTATCGATGTCGGCCGGTGAGGCCTCGCACGAAGTAGGCGTTCCAAAACATCCCAAATGTGTTCTATAGGACTCAGGTCAGGACTTGATGCAGGCCAGTCAATTATAGGGATGTTACTGTCGTGTAACCACTCCGCCACCGCCACATGCCGTGCATTATCAATAGGTGCTCGATCGTGTTGAAAGATGCAATCGCCATCCCCAAATTGCTCTTCAACAATGGGATGCAAGAAGATACTTAAAACATCAATGTAGGCTTGTGCTGTGATAGTGCCACTCAAAACAACAAGGGGTGCAAGCCCCCTCCATGAAAAACACGACCACACCATAACACCACAGCCTCCGAATTTTACTCTTGGCTCTATACACGCTGGCAGATGACGTTCACCGGGCATTCGCCATATCCGCACCCTGCCATCGGATCGCCACATTGTGTACCGTGATTCTTCACTCCACACAACGTTTTTCCACTGTTCACTCGTCCAATGTTTACCCTTCTTACACGAAGCGAGGCGTCGTTTTGGCGTGTGACTTATGAGCAGCTGCTCGATCATGAAATCCACATTTTCTCACCTCCCTCCTAACTGTCATAGCACTTGCAGTGGCTCCTGATGCAGTTTCGAATTCCTGTGTGATGATGTGGATAGATGTCTGCCTATTACACATTACGACCCTCTTCAACTGTCAGTCAACAGATGAAGTCGGCCTGTATGCTTTTGTGCTGTACGTGTCCCTTCACTTTTCCACTTCTCTATCACATCGGAAACAATGGACATGGCGATGTGTAGGAGTGTGGAAATCTCGCGTACAGACGTATGACACAAGTGACATCCTATCATCTGACCACACGAGGAAGTCCGTGAGTTCTACGGAGCGCCCCATTCTGCTCTCTCACGATGTCTAATGACTACTGAGGTAGCTGATATGGAGTACCTGGCAGTAGGTGGCAGCACAATGCACCTAATATGAAAAAATGTATGTTTTTGGGGGTGTCCGGATACTTTTGATCACATAGTGTATGTGCCGAAATCTCTTTCCTCAGTATCGTGAATATGCGGTGGTGAAAAGGTATCTTCTCCTTCGTTTGCTAAACTCTCCTGCATGTTTCCTGCATTAACAATAGTCTCTTGGATGTTCACCTCTACTTTGTCAACAATTTTACTTTCCTTCTCGGACATCAATTTTCGACTACATCTACATAATTTCGATGCTTCAGTACAAACTTTTCCCCGAGTGTGGTGTCACTGTCGAACGCCCTTACCCTGCAAGGTGTTTCAACTACTTTGTCAGTGTCGACACATTTATATTCCATTTTCAGGTAAGGCATTGAAGCAATCGATTGTTGTAAGTGGTCTATCAGGCAGTATGGCTAATAGCTTTTCTTTGATGAATAATCCAATCCCTTCCCTGCATTGTTTTAAATATATTTTCCCAGATTCCTTTAACCTATTACGTAATTTTGCTGCTTCAGGCTACTGCCGAGCGTTTGACGCATTTTTCACTGTTTTAGCGATAGATGCCATGCCACCTGCTAAAGAGCCAACCATTGAAAGGCCCGTCAAAGTTGGAATAATGAACGGGAAGTTGCCACTTGATGTTATAGGCGCTGATAGGATACTAGGTATTTTACTCAGCTTTACTTTTCAGATCCTTTAATCCACTACTACTGATAACTGAATGTATTTTTTAAATGCGCTAATGTTCCCTTCTTCTTCTTATTCTTCAGCAGATGATGAGCGGCATTCATAACTTTACTGCAATTTAACTCCGTATCTAATTTAACTTTTGCATACGTTGCTTTGTTAACTACAAGTGCAGAGATACACTGGCCAATATCGATATCCCGTCTTGCACATATTTCCTTGGCTCGAGTGGCCAAAATTCGGTCTGCAGTGTGACAGCTTTACAGTTCCTTATTTGCAGCATATGCGATATCATGTGTTTACAGGCCTCATCTAATAGATCGATTCCCTTGTCAGTATGTGTGTGTCATTCTCAGACTTGGTTCCAGGTCCACAATAGTTATACATGGGGTATGTGAAGTTCTATAGATAACTAGTAGAGAACGTCACTGCCTCTGATGAAGTGCTTCTTATTATATGTGTTTGCTACTGCACTGTTTGAGGTTTATGCGTCTTGTTATATAGCATATAATCAGCATCCACTCAACCGTTGTGCGATAAAGCAAAACCGAGCAATTTAACAAGGGACGTCCCTCACTCGCATGGGTGGTAAAGACATCTGGTTTATTATTTATCTCTAATTCTTCTGTGCAAAACCTACCAGCAATTTCACTACTATTGCTATCCTTTGAGATGTAAGTTGTAGAGTTTTTCGTTGCAAATTGGACGCTCTAAATATCCCTGGTGACCAATTAGGTATGTACAATTTCTCAGATCCAATCTTGTATTTTGAAATACCTACTAAATCACCCACATCAAATCTGTATTGCGCAAATCTACCATTTTAATACGACTGTGCACGGTATTTAGAAGTTCATTATCACAAACGTCAATATTACGAAAATTATACCATTCGAATGAGCTTTATTCCTTGCTGCAATCGATGCTGTGACAACTGTTTCGTTGGGGTCATCCTAGTATATGTGTTGTGGAGATCAGCTGTTTATTTTCTTAGTCTGAAAGTCTACACAGTAATGACACACCTGCGTATGCCTGCTAATGCAGGCTTAATAGTATTTTTGTGTTTCGAGTTGCTGGGGCTTTTTGTTCCTATTCTGTTGGGTTTCTTATATACTTCTGCTGAACATAATATTTGGCCATACGTTTTAATCTTTTGTTGATAGCAATCAAGTTTTGTAGTTTTTAAGAATATTAGACGCAGTAAACCAGATCAAGGCAGTCACTTAGCTGCAGTATTTCTCGATTTCCGAAAAGCAGTTGACTCAGGACGACACCAACACGCATTACTGAAAGTACAATCATGTGAGGTATCCGACACAACATTTGACAAGATTGAGGCTTTCTTAGTAGGGAGGATGCAGCATGTCAACTTGGATGGAGAGTAATCGACAGATGTAGAAGTGACTTCAGGTGTACCACATGGAAATTGTTGGGTCCCTTGTTGTTCATGTTATATATCAATGATCTTGTACACAACATTAATAGTAAGCTCAGACTTTTCGTAGATGACGCAGTTATCTACAACAAAATACAGTCTGAATGAATTTGCATAAATATTCTGTCAGAACTCTATAAGATTTCAAAATGGTGCAATGTTTGACAATTTGATTTAAATGTTCGAAAATGTAAAATTGTGAAGGTCATAGAGTGAAAAAACATAGTATCCTATGAATATAATAGTGGTGAGCCACAGATGGAATCTGTAAACTCATATAAATGCTCGTGTACAACACTTAGCGAGGACAGGAAGTGGAACTATAGCTTAGGCTCAGTTGTGGATACAGCAGTTAGTAGACTTCGGTTTAATGTTAGAATAATAGGGAAATACAATCAGAGTACAAAGGATGTTGCTTACAAATCACTCGTCTGGCCCATCCTAGAATATTGTTTAAGTGTGTGGGATCCATACCAAACAGGACTATGGGGACGATGATCATGTACAGATAAGGGCAGCACGAATGCTCACAGGTTTGTTAGAAAAGTTTCAAGAACTTGCTTTAAATGATAACTTAAGGAATATACTACAGCTCCTACGTATTGCTCCCATAGGGATCATGAGGATAATATTACACTAATTAGAGCACACACAGAAGTATTTAAACAATTATTTTTTGCACTCTATACATGAATGAAACGGGAAAAAGCCTTAACAACTGGTACAGTGTGATGTACCCCCTGCCATGCACTTCAAAGTGGTTTGCAGAGTATAGATGTAGATCTAAATACATGGTTTTTCCCTATGTACTCCATACATCCTATCTATCTGACTATTGCTGTAATAAAACAACCAATAGCATCTTCTTTTTCTTCTTTTCTTTCTTTAGCGTTTGAGAGTCATTTGAGAGATTCCGCAACATCGCTCTATGTTTTTCTGAGTGATTGGTCTCTTACCAAATGCTCTAACCCCAGCAGTAGTAGTTTCTTCCAGATAGCCATGCACACTTAAACGACTTTTTGCTATGTTGACATATTGTTATGTACTAAGCAGACTTTGGAACAGTATACAGCTTATGTACACTCACGTTTGCCTCCTTTTCAGTAACAACACCCTTGCACTTAACTTATTGTATAGTCTCAATGTGGCCTGAGGATAAATGCTACGGTCGCAGGTTCGAATCCTGCCTCGGCCATGGATGCGTGTAATGTCCTTAGTTAGTTAGGTTTAAGTAGTTCTAAGTCCCATAGTGCTTAGAGCCATTTGAACCATTTGAACCTTGGTACTTTTGTTGAGTGCTTCAAGTCTAGTAGTATGACATTTAATACTATCGTCGAGCATCTTAAATTTCGTGTCAATGTGCAGTCGAATGTTCTGACTTCCCCTCTAGACTAATTGTAGGTGGATGTGATCGCCATTTTGTCCACAGCGGAATGTATAAAGACGTAATTTCCCTGTCGGTTCTTTATATTTATATACATGCCATCATCTTCTAAAACTAGCTGAAAGTTTAGTCAGTCTCGACCATCATTCAGTTGCTTCATTTTATCGCTAACCAAAAAGATTTTATCGCTAACCAAAAAGTTGTTATGTGAATGATATCAGCACTTTCCACATAAAGTTGTAAATTTGTAGCATGTCGTGATAGGTTCCCACATGTGTCTGGGTAATGTGTTTTAAATTCATATTATCCTACCTTAAGACAATAATAAGGTCTTCATTATCTCTTATGAGTAGCTTTTGTATCCTAGAATATGTCCGACATTGGTAGAAGACATCAAGCCCTCTATGCCTGCCAAAGCAGAAGTATTTTTATATTTGTTCTTGATTTTCCACCAAAACATTATCAAATATGAATACAGTATACTTCTCCAGGTGGTGAGATATAGTCACTTTCAGTGAAAGTCTTATATGTAAAACCACCAACACCTGATTTACCTCCTTAAGTAGTCAGTATTTGGACTATAATCGTGTTTTGATAACGTACATACATTCATAAGGCGAAAACCATCTGGCTGTGTTAACAGAGACATAAGAACTTGTGTTTTTCCAGTCAGATAGAACAATATTTATCGATATGATGCTGTTTGGCTGTAGTGATCCATTCTTCTCATTCTGCTTTTACGCAGTATTCTTAGTCCAATCAGTTACCACAAAGCTCTTGTAAAGTGGATGTTTCATCCAACTGCTCATAGTAGAGACTGTATGACTACACTAGCATACATAGCTTTTTGTAGGAAAAAAGAACGTAGATGTCATGTCTTACATACATATTTCATTTATTTTTTACATATATTCAGGCATATATACATCATGTGTTGTAAAACTCTGTAGTTCCAACTACTGATGTGCAGCATGGATTGAAATATTGGGTCACATCCTATTCAATGGGATTCATGGGTTTATCATATCAGTGCTAGTAAATTGCTCCATAATGATTTGTACAAGCTATAAACATACGGCAGCCATTCCCATCTCTGCTGCATGTTGTGTAGCATAACAAGCAAAAACTAAATTATTGAATGTCTGTTTCTGCATGTGAGACGATTGGTTTCATTAAAAAGTTTGTTTGTAAGGTCCCCTTCGCTGATCTTATCAATACTCGTGTTACTGTCGGTGTTTGTGTATTTCGAGCAAACATGCTTGCAGTCGCAGCTGAAATATCACATAGTCTACACCACTCTTTAGGGGATAATATCAGTTTAGCGTAACAATAACATGGGTTTTCAAAAACCACTGCTGGCTTGAATTCATAATCACACAACATTCCAACACTGACACATTTACTTCCACACAGATTTAAAATCAAGGACATATTGCAAGCGGGTAAGTGCTCTTGCTGAGTCGTCTTTGTCAGTGGGTTGTCCACAGTAACATTAGGAAATACAATGAACAAGAGTTAAACCATGCATGTAGATACACTACTCACACATACATGCAAGCATGTTGACGATACTTACAGGATGGTAGTGATGCAGCTTGGCGCTTCATGTTGATCCTTTAACAGCTGACTGTTCATTGAAAGTATTGCTTATCAGAGGTTTATACATTGTTTTGGCATTTCAGTGTGGGTAACTTCATAAAATTAAAAAGTATGCAGTAGGTATGTCGCAGTTATCTGTGGGGACCTAATGTTAGAGTCTTCAGTAGGACAGAAGAAATATTGTTTTAATCTACACAAAAATACATCTAAACTAAATGCGCCACACCGACCACACAACTGTGTGAACTTTTTGGCTGGGTGCATATGATTGTCATTTCAAGTTTTGGACATTTTGCGAGCTTCATCTCCCATTCGCCACCAACGTTACTTTAAAGTCACTCTCCACAAACCTGATGAGTGAGTTCTCTTGGGGATAAATAGTATTGCAATTACTACCTACAGGCTAGAAATGAAACTGTCAAAAGGAATGCAACTGCGAATCAGAAACATGTACAAAAATGCCTGAATTGTGTTATAAAAGAGGGCAAAACATTATAATGTTTTATTATGGAGAGAGGGGTTTGGCAAGGAAGTGTGCCCTCATCAGTACTTTTTAATATAGTCATGGACAACGTCTTAAGGAAAGTTCGCCAAGGGTCAACTGCGATAATATAAAAATCGTAACATAAGCAGGTGATGTGATGATTTGGAAAGAAATGAGCAGAAATTGGAAAAACAATTAAACTCTTCGGTAACCAAGATGGCCGCCGAGTGAGATCACAGGTATTTTCTTCGTCCGCTAAAAGAACTTATTTAAGAGGAAATACTGTCAAATTTAAATTTTCTTTGTTTTGTATACTTGCTGTAGTGTCCGTTCTTGTCACACAACTCAACATTAGCGTCCCAGCAGCGCTTGTTCTTGAAAAAAACTTGTTCTTTAACTGAAGTCACGATAATCGCGACATGACCCGAAATTTTGCGTGACATAAACACAAAAAACTCTATTCAAGTTTTCTTGATAGTGTAAAATTCGTTTAAAAAAGACTGCTAGTAGTTTCATCAGTGTCTATTGTCGCAATACAAGTGTAATTAAACGTTTCTAAATCGTATTTAACCAGTGTGCGATTTGTGCTTTTACCAGTGGAGGGGATGTCTTAGTGGGTTAGTATAATTATGTATGTTACTAGCTTGGACCGCGGTGTTACCCATGGTTAAACATTTGTTTATAAATAGATGTTAATGCCGAAACCCACTATTCACGCGTATGCACTATCAGAAAAGCCATCCCCTTGTTATATCTTTAAAAGTACGAGGGCAGTTCAATAAGTAATGCAACAAATTTTTCTTCTCGGCCAATTTTGGTTGAAAAAACCGGAAATTTCTTGTGGAATATTTTCAAACATTCCCGCTTCGTCTCGTATGGTTTCATTGACTTCCGACAGGTGGCAGCGCTGTACGGAGCTGTTAAAATGGCGTCTGTAACGGATGTGTGTTGCAAACAACGGGCAGTGATCGAGTTTCTTTTGGCGGAAAACCAGGGCATCTCAGATATTCATAGGCGCTTGCAGAATGTCTACGGTGATCTGGCAGTGGACAAAAGCACGGTGAGTCGTTGGGCAAAGCGTGTGTCATCATCGCCGCAAGGTCAAGCAAGACTGTCTGATCTCCCGCGTGCGGGCCGGCCGTGCACAGCTGTGACTCCTGCAATGGCGGAGCGTGCGAACAAACTCGTTCGAGATGATCGACGGATCACCATCAAACAACTCAGTGCTCAACTTGACATCTCTGTTGGTAGTGCTGTCACAATTGTTCACCAGTTGGGATATTCAAAGGTTTGTTCCCGCTGGGTCCCTCGTTGTCTAACCGAACACCATAAAGAGCAAAGGAGAACAATCTGTGCGGAATTGCTTGCTCGTCATGTGGCTGAGGGTGACAATTTCTTGTCAAAGATTGTTACAGGCGATGAAACATGGGTTCATCACTTCGAACCTGAAACAAAACGGCAATCAATGGAGTGGCGCCACACCCACTCCCCTACCAAGAAAAAGTTTAAAGCCATACCCTCAGCCGGTAAAGTCTGGCTACAGTCTTCTGGGACGCTGAAGGGGTTATTCTGTTCGATGTCCTTCCCCATGGTCAAACGATCAACTCTGAAGTGTATTGTGCTACTCTTCAGAAATTGAAGAAACGACTTCAGCGTGTTCGTAGGCACAAAAATCTGAACGAACTTCTCCTTCTTCATGACAACGCAAGACCTCACACAAGTCTTCGCACCCGATGGAGCTCACAAAACTTCAGTGGACTGTTCTTCCTCATGCACCCTACAGCCCCGATCTCGCACCGTCGGATTTCCATATGTTTGGCCCAATGAAGGACGCAATCCGTGGGACGCACTACGCGGATGATGAAGAAGTTATTGATGCAGTACGACGTTGGCTCCGACATCGACCAGTGGAATGGTACCGTGCAGGCATACAGGCCCTCATTTCAAGGTGGCGTAAGGCCGTAGCATTGAATGGAGATTACGTTGAAAAATAGTGTTGTGTAGCTAAAAGATTGGGGAATAACCTGGTGTATTTCAATGCTGAATAAAACAACCCCTGTTTCAGAAAAAAAAATGTGTTGCATTACTTATTGAACTGCCCTCGTACATTATAGGTAAAGCTTATTTACAAAATCATGTACATACAAGTATACGAGGGGAATTCCAAAAGTAAAGGCAGATTTGTGAAAAGCTGTACTTATTCTGATGATAGAAAACTGAAACATGCGTTATTTTTCTTCGTAACCTCCCTGGACTTCAATGCAGTTTTCCCGACATTGTACGAGTTTTTTTTATATTATCAGATAATACGTTTTTCAGTTGCATCTGTAAACAATCTTGCACCGCAGCAATGACGTCTTCATCACTTTAAAATCTTCTTCCCTGTAATGCTTCCGTTAAGGGTCCAAACATGTGAAAAGTGCTTGGAGCCAGGTCTGGACTGTATGGTGGATGTTCCAGCTCCTCGAATCTCAACTCCTTTATTGCGTCGGCTGTCCGTTTGGCGGAATGTGGGCGAGCGTTATCTTGCTGCAGAATGACACCCCTTCACAGTTTTCCACGACGTTTGGATCTGATTGCAGGTTTTAGTTTCACATCCACCATACAATACAGACCTGGCTCTAAAGCCTCATTTACGCTGGGTCGACGTCTTCCAACATTGTGGCATGCTAGGGAAATGTGGCGTGCGTCGTCTTGTAGCATGTTACAACAGGCAACATCTTACGGCGTATGTTGCATGCGGCAGGTTAACCCTTTGTTTCCTGACATAAGAAAAAATTTACTTTTTAACATTTTCTTTGCAGAATTTATGCTATTGTGGCCTCAAATGACGGTAGGATTTTTTGTAAAATTTTATTTTATTTTTTACAACTTTTTTCACTCCTGGTACTCAGAAGTACCGTCAGACTCCGTGGACAGAATCACAACATGCGCAGAAAAATGCTCCAATTTTTATAACTTGTACTTTATTCCACATAAATATTAAATATTTTTACATTGGAAAATCAATTAACAAAAATATGATATTTCTGAATTTTTTTTTAAATTCGCATAAATTTACCTTACTATGTGTTTGTCTCTCCACATTCTGTGTGTCCGGTATTCACATTGAGGTGAAGGTGTAAACGGCAAAGAACACTCTGAAGCATCATTATCCGAAAAAGTGAAGTTTGTTTCACAATCTGCCTCTTGCAAATCGGACGAAAAAACTTTGTCAAAATTATTAACATTTTCGTCATCATCTTCGATGTCAGTATCCTCTGTAATATCAGAAGGAGTGTCCTCATACAAAATTGCTTCAATCTCTGCATCACTCAAAGGTCGAAAGTAGTCACCAGTTTTACAATTTTCGTCCATCTGTGCGTGAAAAAGTGGACAGAACAAGTAGTGAGAGGTAACGCACTGTTGCTACAATAAAGTGTGCGCACAACCTGACGGTACTAATAAGTCCGCTTTATATTTTCCATTTTATCTCATTCACTTGTAACGTAATGCTTCAAACTATTATAAAAAAAAACAAAGAAGGTAAGTACTTACAATGGAAAACTCAGCGGAAGTTTCAATAAATTGCGCACAAATTCAGGCAACACCATGGAAACAAGCACATACAATCTTCTGTTTTCACAGCAGCGTGCGAAAAACAATTTCAAGCTCTGACAGCCATAGAGGTCTATATATTGCATAATAACATCTATGAAGCAGTAGAGCAGAGTTACTGTTACGTACCGACAGGCTCTCAGATCACGAAACTGCACCACGAGAAAGTAATGAGAGTAAAAACTTACTGGTACTTTTAAGTACCATCAGGCAACAAAGGGTTAATTTATACCAAAGCAACAGAATTTGTACCACACGTGTGTCGGTCTTGCAGTATAATGGATGATAAAGTGATCACAGCGGCGGCCTAATTGGTACTTGCACGTGCAGCTAACAACGGAAATGAAAACTAAAGGAAAAGAAAACGATGGTGGAAGAGAAGAGTATTTAAAGAAGGTCCACGAAATAGTATGACAGGAACTAGAAGCAGACGATGATGTGTTATTTAGTAATTTTACGAGAATGTCTACTAAGACATTAATTACTTACTGCAGTTAACTACACCTCTTATTGTAAAGAAAGATAACAACTGCCAAGACAGTATTCACCAAGAATTCGATGGGCCATCACATTACGATTTTTAGCCACTGGCGATTCATACAAGTCACTAATGTACTTATTTAAAGTATCATATTCTGCTATTTCCCTCATAGTGCCAGAAGTATGTGAAGCTGTTTCATTGGTGTTGAAGAATTACATAAAGGTAAGCACGCAACATTCAATACTGATTTCATTTAAGTAATGTTTTATTAGCATTTTTAAGCAAATTAAAATGGATATTAAAGAACTGTTAAAAGTACTTATTTCTAAAATCGTATTAATTCCGGCTCTTCTGTTTCTGTTTGAACAAATTCGTCACAGTTATTATTGCCGGCATATACAATTTCACAGCTGTGTTTTGCGACCAATGTTTCGATGCTCGGAGTTTGCTGTTCATACTCCCTCTAATATTATTGGGATTTCCGTAGTATGAAAGCTGTGAGTACCCTTGGAAAGGTATTCACCTATCTTGTTATTAAATGATCAACTTATGAGATGAGATATATTCTTTGAAAGACATTTGTTTTATATAATTAACATAACTGTAAAGATGCGCATCTAGCGCGGACGCTAATACATTGATTGCGCAGTCAAAGAAACATTTTAACAGAAGCTGAACTGACGTTCCGCTTCGATCTAAATAAAAGATGACAGTAACAAACTTTTGTAGATCTTCAGATTTTAATGTACTTCTGCTTGTAATGTGAAAGTGTAAAGAAGGTCGACTTTAAGCCATAAAAGTGAGCGGTCTTGCCAGCGTGCAGACAACATTATTAATTAATAAAATTCGAGTAATTTATTTTCGATACTGTAAACCGGCAAGTTATTGTTATGAAGGTGTTGAACGGTGCAAGAATTGTCTTGAAGGAAGGAGAAAAGTAATGACTGTAATTTGTGACAAAAACGTGAACCAAGGAGCTAACACAGGACAGGCTGAAATCTGATCGCACCATACAGTTAGAAAAGTACTTATGTAAGTTATACTGCTTACAAATAAGCCCTAATGGCTTGTGAGAATTGTTTGAATATATTTAGTGTTTACCAGATTTCTTATTCTAATCTTTTCCTCTATTTTTTTTTTTTTACCTCCATGCCATATTATTTTTATAAATGTCAAACAGCCTTTACTACAGCAGAGAATACTGTGGCATCCTGGTCGTAGACAGAAGGCCGCTCCTTGACTTCTATACAACTCATAGCTGCCCCATTTATTCATGATTTCACTTGCAAATGCAATTTTTTTATTGTTAATTGTTAAAGGTCCCTTAGGTGATTATAAAATTCATACTGATTACGTAAAGGAATCCGGGTTGTTCTTTTTCAAATAAGAGAAGTCTTTGCGTAATCAAAAACTAGCCTCCTTCTGACAACGATCAGGAGCCGACCAGAAGACGGACTTCTTCGACCGCTTTCCTGTCTCCTGTGGCAAAGCTGTGCCAAACTGGGAACACGACATTCTAGTATGAAACGCAGATTTAAATTGAAAGAATTGAAATATATTTAACCTAATTTTTTTTATCATACTAAATCCCCCAAGGCTGCTTTAAAAAGAACATTTGAAAATATGTGCTTGACCTATGTGGGAGGTACATGTTCTTCAAGAGCTACATCGCAGTCATCTTTTGATACTGTGTCCTCTGTGTCATCAGTCTGAAAAAATAGGGAAAGTAATGAGTATGTTTTACTTTTCAGATTCCAAAGGATACAGAAGAATGGCAGAAGGTAGCAAGAAATTTCGAAGTGAAGTGGAATTTCCCTCACTGCATAGAACCCATATATGGCAAACATGTGCAAATTATGTGTCCTCCGAATACTGGAAGTGCATACATCAACTACATTCATCATTGTCCTTATGGCAATTGTAGACACAAATTACTGCTTTCAATATGTAAATGTTGGATGTCACAGGGACAGAAAGAGAGTGGAGGAGGAGATTGACTTAGAGGGGGAGAGAAATTGACCTTAGCGAAGGGGAGAGTGACGGAGGGGGTAGGAGGTCATAGAGGAGAAAAGCAGATGCACAGAGAGAAGGGCAGGAAGAAATGGGGAGTGGGAAAAGAAGGATACGGACATAAGGGGAACGTAGACATCCGGGCAATGACGAGTTTATTTACCTTATTTATAAAATTAATAATACTTCATATGTTGTTAATTAACAACTTTGTAAATGATTCATGTAATATACGATACTCAAACTATACTAAAATATGAGCTGAATAAAACGTAAAATTAAAATTTTTGTTTTGTTTTGTGCTTAATTTTAACACTCTGAAATTATAAGTGAAAGTTAATTTGTTAAATCATCGTATTATGACAAAGCTACAGCAAAGTGTGGCCGGTTCAGCTAGTACTACAGTGTATAATTGTCATTTTAACTTACAGAGTTAATTGAAGAGACGAGATGAATGAGACTGCTCCTGAAGATTTGAGGGTTTGCCTGTTGGTCTGTCAAGGGCGCTATGGTGCTGAGACTTGATCCACCTTGCTGCAGATTCTTCTGCAGCGAAGCAATGCAGTGGAGGTCCATTTATTGAAATGAAAAGTAGATTTGAAAGTGTCGGACTTCGTAAGTGATTTCTCTGATCAGTCAGTGTTAAATTCATGGCACTAAATCCGCGTTCACATCCAGTCGTATATATAGGTATAACTTCGACTGCTTTCACAAGTCCCTTCACAGAATTGGGCATGTGTTGAGGATTTTCTCTATAGATTCGAAAATCTTTAACTAGTGACGCACACGTGCTTTCACGTAATTTAAAATCAACCTTATTACACAAGCGAGAAATTGACATGTCACCATAAAACACACATTCATAAGCATCTGAAGGCCATGTATCTGAATTTAATACGGCTACACCCGAAAAGAAATCCAGGTCCTCAAAGCGGTTTTTTATATTGTCTACCAAAGACTGAAAAAATTTGTTCCGAAATGTCTGAAATCTGTTATATTCATCACAAGATGGTTCTTTAATTAATACCCCTTTGAATGTGCGCTTTTCCTCCAACTCTTGTACTATCATCCTAATTCGTGGCGAGTCATTTGTTTTCAATGTTTCAAGAGTTCTTATAGCCACGTGAATTTGCTGTTTTGTTTAAGGACTGAACAATTTCTGTTCTGCATAAAGAATGATAATACTTGTAGAACTCCTAGGGCCTCATAAAGCATAACTCATTCCATTACAAGCAACCACTTTGTGAGATGTTTTAGTAAACCTTCAAATTTAGATCGCTCCTGAGTTGATCAGGAACCATCATGTCTCAGTTTTTCAAAAAGATGGACAAGAGAACTGTGACTTTCAAGAAAAGCTCGAACAGCATTAAATGAGGAAGCAACCCAACGTACGCGAACGAGAAAACACAGAATATAAGGAATCTAAAAAAACCTGTATATGGTATACAACTGCTACATCATTCATAACATTGTGGACAGCTAATTCCATTTTGTGGTTCATACAATGAACGACAGTTAAATCCTTATGTAAATGACTACGCTGTAGAGCGGCTACGCCTTTGTAAGCAGCAAGCATTGCTGAGGCACCATCTGTTGCGATACCTACAAGGTGTACTAAAACGTCATTTGTAATGCCATACTTTTCAAGAGCTACTAATAGTGCGCTGAAAATGCAGTCTCCTGTGCCACTTTCTAATTCAACAATGTCAAAAAAATAATTGCAAGCAACTCCCTCAAAGGACAAACGTAAATGTATTATTAAAAATGTTTTATTGGAAACCGTTGTACTATCGTCCATCATGATACTAAAGTTTGTACCCGATTCTGCAAGGAAGTGAGCAAGATTCTTTTTCATTTCTTCTCCTACAAATAAAATGATATTTCGGCATGCATGGTCAGAATGAAGCATATTATCGACTCATAAACCATGAAGCTTTTGTAGTTCGATTACTGCAGGATGATGATTGAGTTGAGTGCGTCCGGGCCTGTAAGAACTACAGAATTTCAGGATGTCATTCAAACGCAGCAAAATTTCTGATTTCCTTAAGAGCAGTGCATTACCTGATACGTGTACGAACTCTGACAGTCAGGATACTAACAGTGGTGCTAAAAGAGATAAATTTCTGTGATAATGATAATTTCTGTTTAGCTATTACATATGCAGATCTGAACAACCAAGCAGTTGCGACTACTTTTTCTTGATGCTGCTTTACCCACAACTTTTCACTTTCACTCACGCATTTTTCTAAACTTTTCTTTTTTTTATACTCAAGATTTTTACGCACTTCATGTGTGATTTGCACTTTGCATGATCCCCGATTTTATCATTTAGTTTTTTGGTATTATTAGCAGAAACACCAGCTAAGAACGCGTTATCAATACACTCACGTTCACTGCTTTCCACCTTAAGTTCACGAACTTGTAAACACACTGTGCATATTACTAAGTTTTTTTTTCATTTACGGACAGCCACGGCTTAGTCTCTTGCCAGTTTTGAAAACGTAATAAGGCAACACAATTTCCTACTATAATCTCAAAGAGTACTGTTACTCCCATTCCTACCTTGAGAAGTGTCACAATTTTCAGTCGCCAGAGATTCAATGTCTTACCCTGTATCAGCACCATCATTACCGTTTTCTTTTTTACATTCACTGTCTATTTTAACTCTTTTAGCAGGTAGGTTAGAAAATTTAAAAATGGAAATGGATAGGTTAAAGTTAGATATTGTGGGAATTAGTGAAGTTCGGTGGCAGGAGGAACAAGACTTTTGGTCTGGTGATTACAGGGTTATAAATACAAAACCAAATAGGGGTAATGCAGGAGTAGGTTTAATAATGAATAAAAAAATAGGAGTCCGGGTTAGCTACTACAAACAGCATAGTGAACGCATTACTGTGGCCAAGTTGGACACGAAGCCCACGCCCACTACAGTAGTACAAGTTTATATGCCAACTAGCTCTGCAGATGATGAAGAAATAGATGAAATGTATGACGAGATAAAAGAAATTATTCAGGTAGTGAAGGGAGACGAAAATTTAATAGTCATGGGTGACTGGAATTCGTCAGTAGGAAAGGGGAGAGAAGGAAACATAGTAGGTGAATATGGATTGGGGGGAAGAAATGAAAGAGCAAGCCACCTTGTAGAATTTTGCACAGAGCATAACTTAATCATAACTAACACTTGGTTCAAGAATCATAAAAGAAGGTTGTATACCTGGAAGAATCCTGGAAATACTAAAAGGTATCAGATAGATTATATAATGGTAAGACAGAGATTTAGGAACCAGGTTTAAAATTGTAAGACATTTCCAGGGGCAGATGTGGATTCTGACCACAATCTATTGGTTATGAACTGCAGATTGAAACTGAAGAAACTGCAAAAAGGTGGGAATTTAAGGAGATGGGACCTGGATAAACTGACTAAACCAGAGATTGTACAGAGTTTCAGGGAGAGCATAAGGGAACAATTGACAGGAATGGGGGAAAGAAATACAGTAGAAGAAGAATGGGTAGCTCTGAGGGATGAAGTAGTGAAGGCAGCAGACGATCAAGTAGGTAAAAAGACGAGGGCTAGTAGAAATCCTTGGGTAACAGAAGAAATATTGAATTTAATTGATGAAAGGAGAAAATATAAAAATGCAGTAAATGAAGCAGGCAAAAAGGAATACAAACGTCTCAAAACTGAGATCGACAGGAAGTGCAAAATGGCTAAGCAGGGATGGCTAGAGGACAAATGTAAGGATGTAGAGGCTTATGTCACTAGGGTAAGATAGATATTGCCTACAGGAAAATTAAAGAGACCTTTGGAGAGAAGAGAACCACTTGTATGAATATCAAGAGCTCAGATGGCAACCCAGTTCTAAGCAAAGAAGGGAAGGCAGAAAGGTGGAAGGAGTATATAGAGGGTTTATACAAGGGCAATGTACTTGAGGACAATATTATGGAAGTGGAAGAGGATGTAGATGAAGACGAAATGGGAGATAAGATACTGCTTGAAGAGTTTGACAGAGTACTGAAAGATCTGAGTCGAAACAAGGCCCCGGGAGTAGACAACATTCCATTAGAACTACTGACGGCCTTGGGAGAGCCAGTCATGACAAAATTCTACCATCTGGTGAGCAAGATGTATGAGACAGGCGAAATACCCTCAGACTTCAAGAAGAATATAATAATTCTAATCCCAAAGAAAGCAGCTGTTGACAGATGTGAAAATTACCGAACTATCAGTTTAATAAGTCATTGTTGCAAAATACTAACGCGAATTCTTTACAGACGAATGGAAAAACTGTTAGAAGCGGACCTCGGGGAAGATCAGTTTGGATTCCGTAGAAATGTTGGAACACGTGAGGCAATACTAACCTTACGACTTATCTTAGAAGAAAGATTAAGAAAAGGCAAACCTACGTTTCTAGCATTTGTAGACTTAGAGAAAGCTTTTGACAATGTTAACTGGAATACTCTCTTTCAAATTCTGAAGGTGGCAGGGGTAAAATACAGGGAGCGAAAGGCTATTTACAATTTGTACAGGAACCAGATGGCAGTTATAAGAGTCGAGGGGCATGAAAGGGAAGCAGTGTTTGGGAAAGGAGTGAGACAGGGTTGTAACCTCTCCCCGATGTTATTCAATCTGTATATTGAGCAAGCAGTGAAGGAAACAAAAGAAAAATTCGGAGTAGGTATTAAAATTCATGGAGAATAAGTAGAAACTTTGAGGTTCGCCGATGACATTGTAATCCTGTCAGAGATAGCAAAGGACTTGGAAGAGCAGTTGAACGGAATGGACAGTGTCTTGAAAGGAGGATATAAGATGAACATCAACAAAAGCAAAACGAGGATAATGGAATGTAGTCAAATTAAATCGGGTGATGCTGAGGGAATTAGATTAGGAAATGAGACACTTAAAGTAGTAAAGGAGTTTTTCTATTTAGGGAGTAAAATAACTGATGATGGTCGAAGTAGAGAGGATATAAAATGTAGAGTGGCAATGGCAAGGAAATCGTTTCTGAAGAAGAAAAATTTGTTAACATCGAGTATAGATTTAAGTGTCAGGAAGTCGTTTCTGAAAGTATATGTATGGAGTGTAGCCATGTATGGAAGTGAAACATGGACGATAAATAGTTCGGACAGGAGGAGAATAGAAGCTTTTGAAATGTGGTGCTACAGAAGAATGCTGAAGATTAGATGAGTAGATCACATAACTAATGAGGAGGTACTGAATAGAATTGGGGAGAAGAGGAGTTTGTGGCACAACTTGACGAGAAGAAGGTACCGGTTGGTAGGACATGTTCTGAGGCATCAAGGGATCACAAATTTAGCATTGGAGGGCAGCGTGGAGGGTAAAAATCGTAGAGGGAGGCCAAGAGATGAATACACTAAGCAGATTCAGAAGGATGTAGGTTGCAGTAGGTACTGGATAGAGTAGCATGGAGAGCTGCATCAAACCAGTCTCAGGACTGAAGACCACAACAACAACAGCACCACTGTTAGTATCCTGACTGTCAGAGTTTGTACACGTATCAGGTGATGCACTGCTCTTAAGGAAATCAGAAATTTTGCTGCGTTTGAATGACATACTGAAATCCCGTAGTTCTTACAGGCCCGGATGCACTCAACTCACAAATGAAGCTACTGAAGCGGGAACGTGTGAAGATGGCCTGTGTTTGGCGGACGCGAGGCAACGAACACACGGCACCAATTAATTTGGAGTACGCTATGCTGGGGAGCCTGTGTTAAGCTCCACCCACATGGTTCGAGGCTAGCGAAGTCAGACTGTTCGATCCCGTCTGACCAGTACCGTTGCTCACTTCGCGCTACTTAGTGCTTTCGTCCCAGGCGCGTTAGTCTGCGCCATACCGTTGCCAAAAGGTGGCCGACCAGTAAATGTTCGCACAGGTACCGGGTCACCACCCTGCGTCAGGGCCCGGGTGGGAATTTCAGCCCCCAGCTAACCCAACTCTGCGGTAGGACTGCTGCGGTACGACTGCCACACTACTTCCCTCGCAAGCTCGCATGTAAACGGATGACGCACCTTAGACGAAAGCAACAATGACAACATGATAATGGTGATTTAGTTCTAAATATTTGGAAATGCTTAACTACTACATAACACTTTTTCAAAATTAATAAGCAAACATATTAATAGTATTAATAGTAAGACTGTATTAAAAACTTTCAATGTTCGGCTCCACAAATTTAAATTATGTGTAAAGTTTTACTCCAGTGCGTGGGAAATAAACATCCCAGGTTGGGATGCATAAACTAAAACCAGAGGAGGGGATGGTCTGATCCAGAGGGGGGGAAATCCGCCCCATCCCCCCCTGCAAATCGCACACTGTATTTAACTAACACATTTCGTCTTGTGTACTGGTTAGATAGATGCGATCTAAGCCTAAATTTTCCGAGTTATAAACGTTTAAAAACCTGACCAAACTGGCCTAATAACGTAAATTATCTAAAAGCAAATAATTTAAAATTCATTCTTTTGTCATTGTATCTTTAAATCAGAACAAAAAAAGAAAAAGCCACTGCATATAAGACATTTGTGTCATTTTTTGTTTACACACAGCCAATCTCGTGTCCTTGACAAATTTAAAACATTCTCTAAACTTAATTATTCTTTCGAAACTGACCATGAGTGAGAAATGTGGGAGCTGTTATAGGGTAGGGAGCAGTAGGATTTGTTGCCAGTCTTGTAGGAAATATTTTCACTGGGGGGGGGGGATGCAGAGGGGAGAATTTGGGAGAACAGAAGAGGCTCTGTCTTGGAACTGCAGAGCGTGCAGTAGGAAAATTTTGATTGGGGAACAGGAAAGGAAAATCTGTGCCATTCAGGTGCAGTTGGAGGAAGAAAGGAAGGAACTCATAAGGATCAAGGGAGATAGGGGGGACGAGGTTGGGTGGGAACTGGCAGCTGGTAGGAGGATAGGAAGAAAGAAAACGCGATCTGACAGTTTTATCATCTACACCAAAAACCACTGCCAGAGTTAAGTTGAGAAGAGCCTCAGGTAGAATGAGGAGCAGGAAATGTGCATCACACTACAACCGAGGCCAAGAAGCCTAGGAATGCACAAAGTGTTAGGAAGAAGAAAGTGCTGCTGCTAGGTAGTAGCCATGGGCAAGGTGTAGGCCCTCAGTTAAAGGAAAGTTAAGGGGCAGCGTACCAGGCCACCAGTATCTTCAAGCCAAAAGCAGGGCTAAATGATGTGATAGAGGACCTAGGGTCTTTATGTAAGGACTTTACAAAAGAGGACCATGTAGTGATAATGGGTGGGGCGGGAAACAGTTTGAACAGGGATGGGGCATATGACATAGGTGGTGACCTGGACAAGATAGCTTCCCTGACTCATGGCACTAACGTACACTTTGTTGAGCTGTTCCAGCGTCATGATCGACCACACCTCGATGGACCTGTGAGGCAAATCAATGTGGGGTTAGGAATGGCTCTGAGGATAGCCAACTTTGCTCATGTTTCTCTGGTACCCGTCGGGACTATCAACAGATAAGGTTTCACTAGGCATGGCCTACTCCTAAACAGGACTGGGAAGGGAAGATGGTACAGCTGCTTCATGAAAGTATAGGGGGTGGATCTCGGGCAATACATGGTCAAATACCTGTTGTCATAGGTAGGAAAAGTAGGTCTTTCTTAGGATAAATCCAGACAACAGGTTCCCCTGCCTAAAGAGTATCTCCAGCACTTTAAAAAATACTGAAACAATCACTCACAAGACAGATTTTAATACCTCAAATATCACATATACCAGATGTCACAAAGAAAAATAAACCATTGGAAAGAGTAACATGGGGCATTTCACAGACTTAACTGTCCTCCATCAAAACATGCAATCAATAAAAAATAAAATACAACTATTAGAAGTTGAGCTCCAATCTTTGAACTGCACAGTAGATTGTATTACTGAGCACTGGTGTAGAGACATAGAAATCCAACATGTAGTCCCTACTGGCCAATAGTGCAACAAGGGTTACTACAATGACTGCATCAGTAATTGACTGTGTGCCACAAATATGGACAGGAAAAAATGTGATGTAATTCTAAAAGATCTCGCACTATCAGACCATCTGTGTTAAATAACAACAGTAAAGTCAGGCATCGAATCATTCCCTAAACTAGCCTACAAACGACATCTATCAGAAATCAAAATAAAAGATTTTTAAAAAGAACTAGAAAAACAAAGCTGGGAAGAAGTGTATAAGGAAACCAATGTGAATATGAAATTCTCTAAATTCTCCACATTGTTTGAACTGAACTTTGCAAAGGCATTTCCAAAGGAATGCATGTTTGTGTCAACATCTCACAAAAACAGATAGATACCATAAGGTATTAAGAAGTTCTCCCAAACACTGAAACATCTCAGTTCCATGAAAAAGATTGGGAATGATCCAGAATTCTTAAACTTTTATAAAAGATACAAAAAGATCTATAGGAAGGTGCTGATTGCTGCAAGAAAGTCATTTAATGAAAAAATAATATATAATGCAGAGAATAAAAGCAAAGCAGTCTGGGATGTTATAAAAAAGGAAACAGGGAGAGGCAGAATAACATACTGCTAAGGAAGGGGGATAAAGTAATAAATGATCCACAGCACTTAGCAAACTATGTAAACGAGCATTTTTCAAGTATTGCATAGAAGTTACGGCAATAATTCCCTCAGACAAGTATAACACCTGTAAAAACTGTTTCACTAAATACAATGACATTACTTCCAATCACAGAGAATGAAGTCAATAAAACAATTCAAAAACTAAAAAATAAAAAGTCAGTAGACTTAGATGAAGTACCAGTGTGTGTACTGAAACAATGCATAGGGATTATACAGGGCCCCTTAACAAATATAATAAATGAATCCTTCACATCAGGGACATTTCCAGAGCAGTTAAAACAGGTAAGAGTTGTACCTTTGCTTAAGGAAGGTAATGCAGAAGACATAGAAAACTACTGGCCTGTTTCCCTGCTGTCAGCATTCTCAAAAATAATAAAAGCAATTATGAAAGACAGATTAATGAATTACCTGATGCTCTTGATAAAGATGAATGTGTCACAGGCATATTTTTGGATCTTTCTAAGGCGTTTGATGCAGTCGACCACAAATTTCTATTAAATAAATTAGAAGCATTAGGAATAAGAGGGGTAGCTAATGACTGGTTACGATCATACCTAACAAATAGGATGCAAAGAGTAGAGATGACACATACTTCAAATATATCTAAACATTTAGTAAAACACTTATAAGAACCAAAATACATTAATATAGGGGTTCCACAAGGTAGCATATTAGGACCAAAACTGTTCGTGATATACATCAATGACTTCCCCAGTAGTGTTAGTCGTGGTGAAAAAATCCTCTTTGCTGATGACAGCAATATTATAGTCACTGAGAAAACAAGAGAACGCCTTGCCGAGAAAGTAAATGAAACTCTCAAGGAAGTTTATGATTGGTCAATAAGCAATAGAGTGACATTGAACATAAAGAAAACTAATGTCATGAATTTCTGTTTGAAGAGGAAAAATAACAATGTTAAATTAAATGTAGATGGCACCTCTATAGACTGTGTAACAAATGCAAAATTTCTAGGAATGAATATTGATTCTCAGTTGAGGTGGTGTGAACACACAAAGGTACTTGCAAACAGAATGTCATCAGCATGTTATGCTCTTAGAATCCTATCTTCAGTGGGGAACATACAGTGTCTTTTAGTTACATATTATGCATATGTACACTCAATTCTTAGCTATGGCATTTTTTTGGGGAACAAATGCACAAAATATGAACACAATTTTCAAATTCCAGAAAAGAGCCATAAGAATAATAACCAAAAATACTAGTTGAGCTCATTGTAAAGATTTGTTCATAACACTGGGGATTTTAACTGCTCCATGTGAATAATTTACCAGTCAGTTGTACACATCAAAAATAACATTGGTAACTACTGCACAAACAGCTCTGTCCATGACCATGGAACAAGAGCTAGACTCAACTTACATTTACCAAGAAAAAATAAACATAAAACTCAAAACAGCATTTTCTACCAATGAATAAAACTGTACAATAAATTACTAAAAGAGATTAAAGAAACCGCAAAAATACACTTACTTAAAAGGCAGCTAAAAAGTATCTGTTGTGCAATACATTTTATACATTGAAGGATTACTTAGCTAAAACAGAGTAGGGGTTTGATAAAAAATGTTATACAAATAAATAATAATAATGATGATTATAAAATATCTAACATAGTTTAAGAATCAGACATGAAAATAAGCTTAACAAAAATTGAAGTAATGAAAATCAGCAGGAAAAATGAAAAACAGAAGTATGTAACTTACAGTGAAAAAAAACTATTAAATAAGTAGATGCTTTCTAAAATCTAGGAAGTAAATCAACCAAGAAAGGAAACATCAAGGATGCAGTCTCATAGACAATAGAAAATTGTTCGAAATTTTATCACTGTGTATCAGACATAATTAAAAATTAGAAAATATCTGCCAAAGCAAAGATTTATGGATCTTAATGATGGGCTTGGACAAGGAAAGATCTGATTAGAATACAAGCAACATAGATACGCTTTCTATAAGGGATCCTCGGTAAGATGAGAAGCGCTTGGATCAGGAATAAAATAACGTGAAACACCCAGCAGATCGGGCTCCTACATGAAACAATGGAGAGTAATAAGCTTGAATGGTTTGGCCACATTAAAAAAAATAGGATCAGCAAGACTTTCGAGAAGAGCCCTAGAATGGATAGAATCTGGACAATGACTAGCTTGAAGGTCAGAGACTAGGTGAAGGACGATGTGGACCAAAGAAGGCTGCAATGGGAGGATATGCTAAATGCTATTGGAGAGAAAAGAAACTTGGAAAAGGGTCTTGAACGACTTCCATAAGCAGAAACATTTCAAGAAAAGGAGAAGAAGACATCATAAATAATAAGTCTGTGTTATTTTACTGGTGGGTGAAAAACGAGTTTACATTCCGTAAGTGAGCTCCTAGACATAACTGACGCGTTTGAACATGTGTGCACCTGCTTAGACCAGCAGGGAAAAAACACCTTTGAGTTAGAATAGCATCTACTAAATGGATTTTCTTGTAGTGGAAAGTAAATCACCTATAAATGGCAGCACAATAGCAGATGTATTCTGACATGTCTGTGGAGGTAGAGTGATGTTATATGGAAGAAAAAATGTTTGACTTAGAATGGCATCATAGAGTCCATTACTATGTTACATTCTTGGTCAGTGAACTATACGAACAGCTTACAGGCACCAACCTGCATAGGAAAAACATCTTTGTCTGGGGTACAAATAGAGTTAGTTTGCAGATTAGAACGACGAAGGGTAGCTGGGGCAGTCACGCAGTATCACAGTGCAGCACCAAATGGTGGAGCAGCCAGGCAGTGATATCACAAAGCAAGGATCCGGCGGTCATTCGACTATCCAGAGGAGGTGTGGAGGCATGCGTAAGTGCTGCCCAGTAGTGGCTGAACTGGCAGTGTACACAGCAGTGATGGCCTGGCACTCCTGCACAACACACATGACCAGCTGGTGGCAGTGGCTCCGGTGTACCACTGCACCAAGAACGTCTCGATCAACACACAGGGGGCACTCCATGGTGCAGTGTTTCTTTAAATAAAGACATAAACGTTCCTATACTTTCCAAGTAGTGGTGGCAATCGTTTAAACATTATATATAATCATAGCGCATGTGGACTTAAACTTAGAGCAATTAAAATCTTGTGATTCAAACTTAAGTTCACAATTATTTAAACAGTGATGTCGCAAGGGAAATTGTTCAAAATTGGAATGGCTGCGCTAGCAGTATTTTAAACTTAGGGCAAGTTAAATGCACCATGGTAGGAGTGGGGAAAACTAATGATTTCTCTCTATCTTAAACTTAGGACTGGATTCTGTACTTAGCCCAAGTGAACTGGTAACCATGCAGGCTGTGTATTCCAATCTTAAGTTATAACATCAAAGGGTCAATCATTCTGAATAGTGATGACATGGAGCTGTGCTCTTGTTTTGAGAAGTCTACTGCATGGAAAAACGGTGAAATTTTATTATTCTTGAAGCATCATCGTTTAAAATGAACTCATTATTATTCTTATTATACTCTTCCATAAAATGAAAATAAACTATTCACAGCATTAATAATAGTGATTATTTATTGCCCCCCCCCCCCAATGAACCATGGACTTTGCCGTTGGTGGGGAGGCTTGCGTGCCTCAGCAATACAGATGGCCGTACCGTAGGTGCAACCACAACGGAGGGGTATCTGTTGAGAGGCCAGACAAACGTGTGGTTCCTGAAGAGGGGCAGCAGCCTTTTCAGTAGTTGCAGGGGCAACAGTCTGGACGATTGTCTGATCTGGCCTTGTAACACTAACCAAAACAGCCTTGCTGTGCTGGTACTGCGAACGGTTGAAAGCAAGGGGAAACTACAGACGTAATTTTTCCCGAGGGCATGCAGCTTTACTGTATGGTTAATGATGATGGCGTCCTCTTGGGTAAAATATTCCGAAGGTAAAATAGTCCCCCAACGGATCTCCGGGCGGGGACTACTCAAGAGGACGTCGTTATCAGGAGAAAGAAAACTGGCGTTCTATGGATCGGAGCGTGGAATGTCAGACCCCTTAGAAAATTTAAAAAGGGAAATGGATAGGTTAAAGTTACATATAGTGGGAATTAGTGAAGTTCGGTGGCAGGAGGAACAAGACTTTTGGTCAGGCGAATACAGGGTTATAAATACAAAGTCAAATAGGGGTAATGCAGGAGTAGGTTTAATAATGAATAAAAAAATAAGAATGTGGGAAAGCTAATACAAGCAGCATATTGAAGGCATTATCGTGGCCAAGATAGACATGAAGCCCACGCCTACTACAGTAGTACAAGTTTATATGCCAACTAGCTCTGCAGATGACGAAGAAATTGAAGAAATGTATGATGAAATAAAAGAAATTATTCAGATAGTGAAGGGAGAAGAAAATTTAATAGTCATGGGTGACTGGAATTCAGTAGTAGGAAAAGGGAGAGAAGGAAACGTAGTAGGTTAATATGGATTGGGGGTAGGACATCAAAGAGGAAGCTGCCTGGTAGAATTTTGCACAGAGCACAACTTGATCATAGCTAACACTTGGTTCAAGAATCATAAAAGAAGATTGTATACATGGAAGAAGCCAGGAAATACTGACAGATTTCAGATAAATTATATAATGGTAAGACAGAGATTTAGGAACCAGGTTTTAAATTGTAAGACATTTCCAGGGGCAGATGGGGACTCTGACCACAATCTATTGGTTATGAACTGTAGATTAAAACTGAAGAAACTGCAAAAAGGTGGGAAGTTAAGGAGATTGGATCTGGATAAACTGACTAAACCAGAGGTTGTACAGAGTTTCAGGGAGAGTGTAAGGGAACAAATGGCATGAATGGGGGAAAGAAATACAGTAGAAGAAGAATGGGCAGCTTTGAGGGATGAAGTAGTGAAGACAGCAGAGGATCAAATAGGTAAAAAGACGCGGGCTAGTAGAAATCCTTGGGTAACAGAAGAAATATTGTATTTAATTGATGAAAGAAGAAAATATAAAAATGCAGTAAATGAAGCAGGCAAAAAGGAATACAAACGTCTCAAAACTGAGATCGACAGGAAGTGCAAAATGGCTAAGCAGGGATGGCTAGAGGATAAATATAAGGATGTAGAGGCCTATCTCACTAGGGGTAAGATAGATACTGCCTACGGGAATATTAAAGAGACCTTGGGAGAAAAGAGAACCACTTGTATGAATATCAAGAACTCAGATGGAAAACCAGTTCTAAGCAAACGAGGGAAAGTAGAAAGGTGGAAGGAGTATATAGATGGTCTATACAAGGGCGATGTACTTGAGGACAATATTATGGAAATGGAAGAGGATGTAGATGAAGATGAAATGGGAGATACGATGCAGCGTGAAGAGTTTGACAGAGCACTGAAAGACCTGAGTCGAAACAAGGCCCCGGGAGTAGACAGCATCCCATTAGAACTACTGACGGCCTTGGGAGAGCCAGCCCTGACAAAACTCTACCATCTGGTGAGCAAGATGTATGAAACAGGCGAAATACCCTCAGACTTCAAGAAGAATATAATAATTCCAATCCCAAAGAAAGCAGGTGTTGACAGATGTGAAAATTACCGAACTATCAGTGTAATAGGTCACGGCTGCAAAATACTAACGCGAATTCTTTACAGACGAATGGAAAAACTAGTAGAAGCCGACCTAGGGGAAGATCAGTTTGGATTTCGTAGAAATATTGGAACACGTGAGGCAATACTGACCGTTCGGCTTATCTTAGAAGCTAGATTAAGGAAAGGTAAACATACGTTTCTAGCATTTGTAGACTTAGAGAAAGCTTTTGACAATGTTGACTGGAATACTCTCTTTCAAATTCTGAAGGTGGGAGGGGTAAAATATAGGGAGCGAAAGCCTATTTACAATTTGTATAGAAACCAGATGGCAGTTATAAGAGCCGAGGGACATCAAAGGGAAACAGTGGTTGGGATGGGAGTGAGACAGGGTTGTAGCCTCTCCCCAATGTTATTCAATCTGTATATTGAGCAAGCAGTGAAGGAAACAAAAGAAATATTCGGAGTAGGTATTAAAATCCATGGAGAAGAAATAAAAACTTTGAGGTTCGCCGATGACATTATAATTCTGTCAGAGACAGCAAAGGACTTGCAAGAGCAGTTGATTGGAATGGACAGTGTTTTGAAAGGAGGATATAAGATGGACATCAACAAAAGCAAAAAGAGGATAATGGAATGTAGTCGAATCAAGTCGGCTGATGCTGAGGGAATTAGATTAGGAAATGAGACACTTAAAGTAGTAAAGGAGTTATGCTATTTGGGGAGCAAAATAACTGATGATGGTCGAAGTAGAGAGGATATAAAATGTAGACTGGCAATGGGAAGGAAAGCGTTTCTGAAGAAGAGAAATTTGTTAACATCTAGTATAGATTTAAGTGTCAGGAAGTCGTTTCTGAAAGTTTTAGTATGGAGTGTAACCATGTATGGAAGTGAAACGTGGACGATAAATAGTTTAGAGAAGAAGAGAATAGAAGCTTTCGAAATGTGGTGCTACAGAAGAATGCTGAAGTTTATATAGGTAGATCACATAACTAATGAGGAGGTGTTGAATAGGATTGGGGAGAAGAGAAGTGTGTTTCACAACTTGACCAGAAGAAGGGCTCGGTTGGTAGGACATGTTCTGAGGCAGCAAGGGATCACCAATTTAGTATTGGAGGGAAGCGTGGAGGGTAAAAATCGTAGAGGAAGACCAAGAGATGAATACACCAAGCAGATTCAGAAGGATGTAGGTTGCGGTAGGTACTGGGAGATTAAGAAGCTTGCACAGGATAGAGTAGCATGGAGAGCTGCATCAAACCAGTCTCAGGACTGAAGACCACAACAACAAACATTTATTGCATGAACTGATCAGAATGCTCTCTTTGTGGATGTATTAGTACAATTGAATTGAATTGTAGATATTTCTGACAATCCAGAATGAGATTTTCACTCTGCAGCGGAGTGTGCGCTGATATGAAACTTCCTGGCAGATTAAAATGCAAGGTCCGCAGAAGAGCTTCTGTGAATTTTGGAAAGTAGGAGACGAGGTACTGGCAGATCTGAAGCTGTGAGGACTGTTGTGAGTCGTGCTTGGGTAGCCCAGTCGGTAGAGCACTTGCCCACAAAAGGCAAAGGTCCCGAGTCCGACTCTAGAGCCGACACACAGTTTTAATCTTCCAGGAAGTTTCATTTCTGACCATATATATCTAGAAATTGTTGGTGAAGCTCAACGCTGTGTTCTACGAGGCTCCCCTTCAGCATCTGTATGGTGTTGTAACGCAAACGCATCTGCTGCCGGACTCCCACTGCTGCACGCCACCCAACAAATACCTCAAACAGATTAATAATACCACTCCAACAAGTATACGTAACCTACTCATGTAATACTATACGCAGAAAGTGTTCTGTGTACTATCCTATTACTCGTATTAATAAACTGCAAAATTACTCTTTTATACTGGGTGTCTCTCTGAAGAGGTTTAAGTGCGTTTTCCCTGGTGTTGCAGCAGATATTTGCAATTTCATTTTTGCAATGTGCAGCTGGTGACAGCCCAAACAAACTCTGACAGCCCAAACAAACTCTGCTCATCAGATCTTTCATGTGACGCCCAGCATCAACAGAAGGCGTGGATTTGTTTCTCTTTTCAAACACTATTATTTTTAATTCGGAGTTTTACACGCCCATTCGATAGAGGGCTACTAGATTAGTCATCTACAACATTTGTTTTACCGATATGTATTAAGAGGAACAGTAAAACAAGAGGAATAAGCAGAATTCCAGCAGCAACTTAGCAGCACGCTTCTGCGTGGCAGTAGCAGTCACTATGGGACAGGGTGGTGTCAGCCCTCATGTTTTATTGCCTTGTTAAAACATATCGGTGAAACGAATATCACACTACACTAAATTGGAACTGCTCTGTAAAATGGGCAAGTGAAATTGTACTTTAACAATCATTTTTTTTGTAATGGGAAACAAATCAACGCTTTCCATCGACAATGGGCGTCGCATAGAAGAAGTGATGAGCAGCATTTGTTTGGGCTGACTCCAGTTACACGTTGCAAAAACAAAATTGCAAATATCTATCGAAACACCAATGATAAGTGCCTGATGGCTTTTAGGAGAGACACCCTTAATAATAACCTCTGGTTTAAAGGTAAAATTCTCCAATTTAAACACTCAAAATTCTGTACCCTCATAATTTCCAGGTCAGCTCCCTTGGATCACCATCTTGGGTTTTTTAAATTTCACACCAACAGCGCAATGCCCCACCTTGGATTCCCCCCACTTTACACTTAGGACAACTGCCAACTTTCACAGTGATGTCATAGGATCAGGGGAAGCCCTGCAGTACAAGCAGACTATTTTGAATCTCCTGCCAGTTTTTTTTTTAATTTTCCACCATGTTTTATGTAGGCCAGTTGGCTTATGAGGTCGTAGGAGAGGAGGAGGAAATATGGCGACAGTACATGTTATCAACGACATCTTAGGAGGATGAAGGTATCTGGCAACAATGCACGCTGTGCTCGAACTGTTACGTCTGCAATAGTACAAAATACAAGTACCGTAAGATCGCGATAATCCGTCACTCGATAATCCGGTAGATTCTATAGTCCGGCACGCATGAGAAATTTTATCATAGTTTTATCTTGGCGCGGTTGGCAGTACAGAAACTTCGTAACTTTCGGCGCGGCTAGTCGGCAATAAGAATTGTCTGTCTCATTGTGCGATTATATTCCCTCCAAGATAAGCCAGTTACACTGGCCTAAACTAGAACCCGAGATGGAACGTGGTATTAATGATGATCAGCAGACAACAGATCGCTGCGAAATTGTACGACTGATAAATTCTGTATCCACTAATGAACTGAGAGTATTTCCAGCTGAAGAAGTTGGTGAATGGATCGACATTGTAAGATAGTTGTCGAAGAAGAGTTATTGACGATGTGATATTACAAATTGTTTTGAAACCACAGGAGGCACCATAAACCGAGAGTGACGAAGGAGAAACGCCTACAACTCATATCTCTTGGGCTGAGACTTCAGAAGACCTAAATACTTTTGGGCAATTCACTGAGAATGGCCAACAATACAAGCTCCTGAAGTTACAAATTTGTACATCATACGAAACCATTTTTGTTAAAAAAAAAGCTCAATCCAAAAATCAAGTTACCATTTCGGCAATGTTCCAGAGGGCTCAGGAGAAAATTTCAGTTAAACCATCAGTGGTAGTAACCAGTGCTACATATTCCACGCCCTTGACAACGTCAGACGTCTGTGGTATACCCAAAACCAGTGATTCCAATTAAAATGCGCCAAATTCATGATAACATTTTTATTAATTAGCTTATTCTTGATTCTTCCAGATCAATAGTGCTTATTTTATTTCGTAACTGTCGTAAATAAAAATTTATATGTGTATTTAACATTTCTAAAACTTTGAGCCTCATTCTGATTTAATAGAGCAATACAGTATTCGACTTTTAAAACAGTTCTGTTTTACGGAAAAATAATACATACTTTTAATTTTGTTATGCTGTAATCTGCCCTGCTGTGTTTCATATAAAACAGTTACTTGTCTTTGAACATTACAACTATACGTTTTGTTTATATCCCTTTTTCTAAAGCTGGTTTTTAAAAGTAATCTTGATAATTCGACAAATTCGATAATCCGGCATTGACAGATCCCTGAGCATACCAGACTA
The DNA here is from genome assembly GCF_023898315.1 of Schistocerca nitens. Taxonomy (NCBI): domain Eukaryota; kingdom Metazoa; phylum Arthropoda; class Insecta; order Orthoptera; family Acrididae; genus Schistocerca; species Schistocerca nitens. Next base: position 826,104,885 of record NC_064614.1, read on the forward strand.
TCAAGGCTTACTGTACCCTTTAAAAGCTCACACGGGTCGACTTGGACCAATGATGTGAGCTATGACAATGGAGTGGTGCGTATGTGCCAGTAAGGGATCAGTACAATACAATGTGTCGACATGGAGACGAGATACAATGGCAACAGACGTAGTCTTGGAAGTGACCGTGACCACACCGTGACTACAGCTCCCCAGTTTATAAGCGTACCAACACAGGATGTCCAATGTGTCTACAAGGAATGGTGTGCTACTCGTAGTTATGTTGCATGGCACATGAAACAATGGTTGTGAAAACATCCCAACCAGCAGGGACTGGAGATGCGTGCCATGCCCAGTCAATAGTAACTGATTTCAAACTCGACTGGAACAGCTGTCGTGAGTGACTCCACAACCAACTCAGCCAGTTTACGAAGGAACTTTGGGAACGGAATTGGATGCAATAGAAATTTGGTGTCGGGTATCTCGCGTAAGACTATTGCTCACAGCGTCACAGAAAACTTCACGTATTAAATAGGCCAAACAACACAGAGACTGGACAATAGCTTACTGGAAGCATGTAATATCCCCTGATGAGTCGCGATTTTTCCTTTTTTCAACTGACGCACCGTGTCGCCTGCTCCTATGGCCCATTGAGACATTTAACAGTGTGTGGGGTGCAGGGCCTAGTATAGGCCGGAGGTCGCTCTGGAAGATCCACACCTAATACCTCCCCAGGAAAGGCCATTTAATGTGCGACAGACTTTATAAAAGTAATTTAGACAACGAGATTGGGAGAGGATCTGGGAACAGAACTTTAAATAGGATTAGAATCTGAATATTTTTAGCATGGTACCGTAGAGTCAGCAACTGTAAAATGTAATTATATTAAATTTCAGCCTCTAGTTGCATAAGCAAAAAACTTTACCTAGGGTTCGTCTCAGTGCCCGCGGCCCACCTGTCTGGCCCGTTGGTGTGGCCTATCGGCAAAACATTAGTAGAAGTGACGCAGTCTTATGACTATGTACTGTAGCACCAACCTTTTAAGTTTGGCCGGCCGGTGTGGCCGAGCGATTCTAGGCGCTACAGTCTGGAGCCGCGCGACCGCTACGGTCGCAGGTTCGAATCCTACCTCGGGCATGGACATGTGTGATGTGTGATGTCCTTAGGTTAGTTAGGTTTAAGTAGTTCTAAGTTCTAGGGGACTGATGACCTCAGCAGTTAAGTCCCATAGTGCTCAGAGCCATTTGAACTTTTTTTTTTTTTTTTAGTTTGACAAGGCCAATATCTGGCATGTTTTAATTTTAATTTTATATTGTGACATTTCTGAAGAAGGCTACTTTATTATAGCCGAAACCTAGGTAAAGTTTATTTGCTTAGGCAACTGGAGGCTGAAATTTAATGTAATTAAGGATTAGTTTCATTTGTAAAATAATTATAGCAAAATTTTATAATGTTTTCTTTTTATTTTTCTCCACGAGTCGCACAACCTCTGAGTATACAGCGCCTAACTTCAGAACTTCCTGTAATTAACTAGGTCAGCAGTTCGATAAAATGGCAACTGTAGAAGATTTGCGTGTGCTTCTGTTTAACGACGGAATCGAATCCCCTCCCCCCCCCCCCCCCAAATGGATACACACCGTCTTTCTCTATGGAAGGAAAAACATACAAAGGGAGGCAGAGATTTCATTTTATCCGTATCTGTGTCTTAGCGTATTCTCAGAACCATGTGACTCACTTAATTGTTACTTTAGTATTTTATCAAACACTTGTGACATAATTTCTACCCAATATGGAAGGCAGGAAATATATGAGACGTTACATTTTGTGATACTGTGTGGGTAACCTGGTCCACCAATTCAGGTTACTGGGTACAAGAACGAGGATGTTTATCTCAACATTCTCGGTGACCAAGTGTTGCCCTTTCTATTACATCTTCATGATGGTTTTGTATGGTTATTAAAGAAGGATCATTTTGTTTGTAACAAGGGATGTGGTAAAGTGTCTCCCGATTCCTGACAACCACTATTATGGTTTATGGAATCGCATGTGGTGGGAGATTTCCAGGGATATATCCAGAGCTTGTATCGGTGCCACACTACTTACAGGGAACCTCCCCATCGCACCCCCCTCAGATTTAGTTATAAGCTGGCACAGTGGATAGGCCTCGAAAAACTGAACACAGATCAATCGAGAAAACAGGAAGAAGTTGTCTGGAACTATGAAAAAATTAAGCAAAATATACAAACTGAGTAGTCCATGCGAAAGATATGCAACATCAAGTTAATATTGAGCTCAGGAGCGCCGTGGTCGCATGGTTAGCGTGAGCAGCTGCGCAACGAGAGGTCATTGGTTGAAGTCTTCCCTCGAGTGAATAGTTTAATTTTTTATTTTCAGACAATCATCACCACACGTACTGTTTATCAACAAATGTAGGAAATAATCATACAAATGTTCGACAATCGTTCGATCCCTTAAGGAACTTTCCGATTCCTTACAGTTCGGAAAATATTCATTGACCTTGTTATTGAAGTCGCGAGCTATATTTGCTGGATTCATATTGCCCACGGAATACATCTCACGTATTTAATGCACTCTCGTCCAAAGTAGCGAACAGTCAACTGCCAGCCAGGGAGCCTCGTTAGCAGGAATACTCTCTCTTCCGTGCGCTGTAGTCGACTGACGTGTGTTTCGATGTTTGTTTAGGTGTAGCGTCCCCATACTACGGCGCAGTTACCTCGCATCGGACGGACGGACGGACAGATAATAATTTTCTGAAAATAAAAAATTTAACTTTTCACTCAAGGGAAGACTTGAACCAAGGACCTCCCGTTCCGCAGCTGCTCACGCTAACCACGGGATCACGGCGCTCCTGAGCTCACCCTCTCCTTGATGTTGCCTGTCTTGCGCATGGACTACTCAGTTTGTATATTTTTCTTATTTTTTTCATAGTTCCACACAACTTCTTCCTGTTTTCTCGATTGATCTGTGTTCAGTTTTTCAAGACCTATGCACTGTGCCAACTTATAACTAAATCTGAGGGGGGTGCGATGGGTAGATTCCCTTGTTAGAGGCTCTGATGCAGCATGTGGGAAGTTCACAACATGCTGAGTTCTCGAAATGAGAGAGCTATTATAGTTCTATGTTCCTCATCATTCGTTTGTTCTCGTGTGCCAATTCTATGGCAAAAATTTCAGTGTCATGTATCCATCTTAGAGGTGCAGTTTATTCAAACATCAATGAATCGTTCGTGCAATTCAGTTGCGCGCTACTACAAACAGATGATTTCAGACATGTATGAAGACGATATCTACTGTGTACCTCTTAACCTACCTACGCAATTTTTAAGAGTGCTCTGTGTGAGAAGAATTCCGGAACTTGCTCCACAAAATTTTTCTACACTTACCTTGTACTTATTGTATGTGATCTTCTTCGAAATACTCTCCTCCACAATTGAGACACCGCTCCCAGCACCATTTCCACTTTCGGAAGCGGTCTTGGTACGCCCCTTGCTGGATCGCTCGAAGCGCTGTCGGCGACTTTTCTTTTATCTAGTCTATCGTTGCTTATCTTCGGTCCTTTCAATGGGGTTTTCCTCTTTGGAAATAAAAAGTCCGCAGCGGCCATGTCTGCAGAGTATGGAGGATGAGGCAGCAGAGTGATTTCGTTTTTTGTGCAGTAGTCACGCACCAACAGGGATCAATGTGCGGGTGCGTTATCGTGATGCAAGAGCCATGAATTATCGCGCCGCATTTCAGGCCGTTTCCCTGCACATTTTCTCACAGGCTTCGCAACACGTCCCGATAGTACCATCAATTGACAGTTTGTCCCTGTGGCACGAATTCTTTATGAACTCGTCCTTGAAAGTCAAAGAAAAACTATCAGCATGGCTTTGACATTTGACCTGACCAGACGAGCTTTCTTTGATCTTGGAGAACCCTTTCCGACCAACGGTCAACATTCAATCTTGGTCTCAACATCATAATCGTAGACCCACGTCTCATCACAAGTTACGACTCTCTTAAGAAACATCTAGTACTCGTCTGTGCGATCCAAGAGCTCTTCACAGATTGCGACGCGAAGGTCTATCTGGTCTTGACTCATGAGCCGTGGAACGGAATTGGTGGCAACATGCTGGATTCCAATACGCTGTGTCTGACAATTTTTAAACAGTGTGAATCATTGGTTAATACCAAGAACGCCTTAAGCACTCATCACCGCAGGCTTACTGCTTCATTTAGTGCGTCTCTGTAAAGGTGTTCTTGAGTTCAGCGCAAAATTTAATGCAGACACGTTGCTCCCCTAGCTCTGTCATCACGAAATTTACAAACTGTTCGACACAACATTCTACTCAATACAGCACTGAACAATAACAAATAGACATACAAAAATGAAATGTGTAGCAGTTATACATTAAACACTGGCGTGTGCAGGGATGCCAACCGCATTTCGCTCTAACACACCTTTGGCCATAAATTAGTAATTATCCGAATCATTTGAACAGACCTCGTATGTCTTACAGTTAATTCTTGTTAGTCTATGTCACTTATGGAGGGATAATTTAATGTAGTTGCTGTTTTCCTTGCTTTTTATGAAGTTTATATTGATTCCTCTTCTTGTTGATTCTGATAGAGGCAGATCGTAAGTCAGGTGACAAAATGGTACTATATGAGACATGTTACTCTCTGTTGCTGTTGTGGTCTTCAGTCCTGAGACTGGTTTGATGCAGCTCTCCATGCTGCTCTATCCTGTGCAAGCTTCTTCATCTCCCAGTACCTACTGAAACCTACATCCTTCTGAATCTGCTTAGTGTATTCATCACTTGGTCTCCCTCTACGATTTCTACCCTCCACGCTGCCCTCCAATACTAAATTGGTGATCCCTTGATGCCTCAGAACATGTCATACCAACCGATCCCTTCTTCTAGTCAAGTTGTGCCACAAACTTCTCTTCTCCTCAATCCCATTCAGTACTTCCTCATTAGTTATATTATCTACCCATCTAATCTTCAGCATTCTTCTGTAGCACCACATTTCGAAAGCTTCTATTCTCTTCTTTTCTAAACTATTTATCGTCCACGTTTCACTTCCATACATGGCTACACTCCATACAAATACTTTCAGAAACGACTTCCTGACACTTAAATCAATACTCGATGTTAACAAATTTCTCTTCTTCAGAAACGCTTTCCTTCCCATTGCCAGTCTACATTTTATATCCTCTCTACTTCGACCATCATCAGCTATTTTGCTCCCCAAATAGCAAAACTCCTTTACTACTTTAAGTGTCTCATTTCCTAATTTAATACCCTCAGCATCACCCGACTTAATTCGACTACATTCCATTATCCTCTTTTTGCTTTTGTTGATGTTCATCTTATATCCTCCTTTCAAAACACTATCCATTCCATTCAACTGCTCTTCCAAGTCCTTTGCTGTCTCTGACAGAATTATAATGTCATCGGCGAACCTCAAAGTTTTTATTTCTTCTCCATGGATTTTAATACCTACTCCGAATTTTTCTTTTGTTTCCTTCACTGCTTGCTCAATATAGAGAGTGAATAACATCGGGGAGAGGCTACAACCCTGTCTCACTCCCTTCCCAACTACTGCTTCCCTTTCATGCCCCTCGACTCTTATAACTGCCATCTGCTTTCTGTACAAATTGTAAACAGCCTTTCGGTCCCTGTATTTTACCCCTGCCACCTTTAGAATTTGAAAGAGAGTATTCCAATCAACATTGTCAAAAGCTTTCTTTAGGTCTACAAATGCTAGAAACGTATGTTTACTTTTCCTAATCTAGCTTCTAAGATAAGTCGTAAGGTCAGTATTGCCTCACGTGTTCCAACATTTCTAGGGAATCCAAACTGATCTTCCCCGAGGTCGGCTTCTACTAGTTTTTCCATTCGTCTGTAAAGAATTCGCATTAGTATTTTGCAGCCGTGACTTATTACGCCGATAGTTCGGTAATTTTCACGTCTGTCAACACCTGCTTTCTTTGGGATTGGAATTATTATATTCTTATTGAAGTCTGATGGTATTTCACCTGTCTCATACATCTTGCTCACCAGATGGTAGAGTTTTGTCGGGACTGGCTCTCCCAAGGCTGTCAGTAGTTCTAATGGAATGTTGTCTACTCCCGGGGCCTTGTTTCGACTTAGGTCTTTCAGTGCTCTGTCAAACTCTTCACGCAGTATCATATCTCCCATTTCATCTTCATCTACATCCTCTCCCATTTCCATAATATTGTTCTCAAGTACATCGCCCTTGTATAGACCCTCTATATACTCCTTCCACCTTTCTGCTTTCCCTTCTTTGCTTAGAACTGGGTTTCCATCTGAGCTCTTGACATTCATACAAGTGGTTCTCTTTTTCCAAAGGTCTCTTTAATTTTCCTGTAGGCAATATCTATATTACCCCTAGTGACATAAGCCTCTACATACTTACATTTGTCCTCTAGCTATCCCTGCTTAGCCATTTTGCGCTTCCTGTCGATCACATTTTTGAGACGTTTGTATTCCTTTTTGCCTGCTTCATTTACTGCATTTTTATATATTCTCCTTTCATCAATTAAATTCAATATTTCTTCTGTTACCCAAGGATTTCTATTAGCCCTCGTCTTTTTACCTACTTGATCCTCTGCTGCCTTCACTACTTCATCCCTCAAAGCTACCCATTCTTCTTCTACTGTATTTCTTTCCCCCCCTCCTTGTCAATTGTTCCCTTACGCTCTCCCTGAAACTCTGTACAATCTCTGGTTTAGTCAGTTTATCCAGATCCCATCTCCTTAAATTCCCACCTTTTTGCAGTTTCTTCAGTTTTAGTCTACAATTCATAACCAATAGATTGTGGTCAGAGTCCACATCTGCCCCTGGAAATGTCTTACAATTTAAAATCTGGTTCCTAAATCTCTGTCTTACCATTATATAATCTATCTGAAACCTGTCAGTATCTCCAGGCTTCTTCCATGTATACAACCTTCTTTTATGAGTCTTGAATCATGTTACTCTGTATAAACATTTAATTTAATTTTAACCATTGCTGTCAGTGTTGCCTGCGTGACTGTATGACTTTCGTAAAACGAAGAACAAAACGCCGAGAACCACAAATCGGAATTTATTTCAATGCACGGTGCATTTCTTGTTCTGGGAACTTATTTTCAGGTGTTTGATCCATCTACACCGTTTTTCAGATTTATGTTAATGCTCATCCTGTTAAGATTACGTAACGATAATTACAATGTGGCACCTTTTGAATACTAGTTTTTACAAAACTAAGACAGTATGTGCAGTCATATTTAAATACATATACTGACGGAAAGAAATAGCAACACTAAAGAGTTGTGTGACGTAAACTAATGCTGGTAGGCGTGTTTCTGCATCTGAAAGACGATGTCTATTCAAATATCTCGCCAGTCGCATAAAAGTGGCGCTAATAGCTCCACTATGAGGATGCAAACAGGTTTTCGTTAAATACAAGCTATACCGGACATGAGTTCGTAACCTTTAAGATTGGACGTGGTGAGTTGATGTTAGCCAAGACTGCCTTTAAGGCAACAAAGACACCATTATCAACACCTCACTGAGTCAGAACGACCTCGTGTAATAGGGCTAAGAGAAGCTGTATGTTCCTTCCGCGTTATTGCAGAAAGACTTTGCAGGAATGAAGCCACTGTACGCGTTTGCTAGCAGCGATGGTCACGAGAATGTACGTATGGAAGAAGACCAGGCTCGGGACGGCTACGTATCACTACGGAGAGGGAAGACCGCGTGTTCGTCATATGGCATGGCGCATCGTACTGCATCTGCAGCAGCAATCTGAGCGACAGTGACACAACGAACTGTAACAAATCGGGTACTTCAAGGACAGCTACAAGCCAGACGCCCTGTAGCGAGCATTCCACAGACCCTAAACCACCGCCATTTGTGACTCAGCAGTGTCAAGCGAAAAGCCCATTGGAGGGCATTGTATTTTTTGATGAAAGCCAGTGAAGGGCGTGTGGTGGTTGAAATGAGGTCAGTTGAGGGCCTGCAACCGACCTGTCTGCTTGCCAGACACACTGAACCTACACTTCGAGTTATGGTCTGCAGTACGATTTCATATTGCAGCAGGATGAATCTGGTGGTTATCCCACGCACCCTGACTGCAAATTTGTACGTCACTCTGGTGATTCGACCTGTTGAGCTGCCATTCATGAACAGCATTCCAGGGGGCGTTTTCCAATAGGATAATGTTCGCCTGCACACCCATATTGTAACACAACACGTTCTGCAGAGCGTCGACATGTTGCATTGGAATGCTCGATCACCAGATCTGTTTCCAATCGAACACTTATGGGACAATGGGGCGTCAGGCGCATTTTCCATGGTGTTTTGGCAGATATTTGCAATTTCGTTTTTGCAACGTGTAGCTCGAGTGAGCCAAAAAAAAAAAAAAAAAACCTGCTCATCACCTCTCACATACGACGCCCAGTGTTGATGGAAACGTCGGTTGGTTTCTACAAAAAAAAAAAGAAAAAAAAAACTTTAAATCGTAATTTTACGTTTCCAGTCGATACAGCGGTCCCACATTAGTATAGTGCTTTATTCCTTTGACTGATATATATTAACACGTTCAGTAAAACTCGAAGGATATTCAGTACTCCAGCAGCAACTGAGCAGCACTGTTGGATGGCGGTAGCAGTCAGCGCGGGCCAAGGCAGTGCTGGCGCTGCTGGAGGAGTAAAACGAATATCGCACTAGGCTACCTGGTACCGATTTTTCGAATGGGAACGTAAAACTCCACTGTAGAAAACAAGTTTGTTGGTAATGGGAAACAAACCGACGCTTTCCGTCCACACTAAAAAAAAATGGTTCAAATGGCTCTGAGCACTATGGGACTCAACTGCTGTGGTCATTAGTCCCCTAGAACTTAGAACTACTTAAACCTAACTAACCTAAGGACATCACACACATCCATGCCCGGGGCAGGATTCGAACCTGCGACCGTAGCAGTCGCACGGTTCCTGACTGCGCGCCTAGAACCGCGAGACCACCGCGGCCGGCCGTCCACACTAGATGTCGCACGAAAGACGTGGTGTGGAGTATTTGTTTGGGCTGACTCCAGCTACACATTGATAAAGCGGTATTGCAAATGTCTGCCGAAACACCAGCGAAAATGTGCCTAAAGACTCTTAGCAGAGACACTCTGCATATACAGGGTGAGTCAGAAGGAAAATGCATGCTTTGAGGGATGACAGTATTAGTATAAGATGCAGGGTATAAGATGAACATCAACAAAAGCAAAAAAAGGATAATGGAATGTAGCCGAATTAAGTCGGGTGATGCTGAGGGAATTAGATTAAGAAATGAGACATTTAAAGTAGTAAAGGAGTTTTGCTATTTGGGAAGCAAAATAACTGATGATGGTCGAAGTAGAGAGGATATAAAATGTAGACTGGCAATGGGAAGGAAAGCGTTTCTGAAGAAGAGAAATTTGTTAACATCGAGTATAGATTTAAGTGTCAGGAAGTCGTTTCTGAAAGTATTTGTATGGAGTGTAGCCATGTATGGATGTGAAACATGGACGATAACTAGTTTGGACAAGAAGATAATAGAAGCTTTCGAAATGTGGTGCTACAGAAGAATGCTGAAGAGTAGATGGGTAGATCATATAACTAATGAGGAGGTACTGAATTGGGTTGGGGAGAAAAGAAGTTTGTGGCACAACTTGACTAGAAGAAGGAATCGGTTGGTAGGACATGTTCTGAGGCATCAAGGGATCACCAATTTAGTATTGGAGGGAAGCGTAGAGGGTAAAAATCGTAGAGGGAGACCAAGAGATGAATACACTAAGCTGATTCAGAAGGATGTAGGTTGCAGCAGGTACTGGGAGATGAAGAAGCCTGCACAGGATAGAGTAGCATGGAGAGCTGCATCAAACCAGTCTCAGGACTGAAGACCACAACAACAATAACAGAATTAGTGAATCTGAACAAAAAACTTTATATCGACATATATCCTATTCCGATTGATTTCCAGTATAGGAAACATTTAATATCACATTTGTTCATTTTTTCTTGAATAAATTAAAAACCAAAAGACGTGTCGCAATGGAAAGCTGAAAAACATTAAATTTCCTACAAAATGGATTTTATTCATTTTTTTCTCTAGGACTAACAGCTTGCGTGAAGAGAGCACGATTATACCGAAAATCTCGCGCGACGTGCATGCGCTGTAGACTATGTAATTTTTTTTTAGGCCAGTTCGCGGTAATTCCCCGTCTTGGTAGAACACAAGCGTCCTGGGGCAAATTGTTCGTCTCGACTTCCTCTACACAACTGTGAACGATGACGATATCTGAACAACAGGGAAAATAAATACCAACTGCATTAAATGTGTTCCATCTCGGAAATCGTTCGGAATAGGGTATGTGCCCATCGGTCCAAATGTCATTTTTTGTTCAGACTAACTAATACTATCACCCCTCAAAGCATGTACTTTCCCTACTGACTCACCTTGTATAAAAGGTGTTTCCGTCAGAGCGTGCAAACACGGAACAGGACATAGAGAATGTTCCAGTGAACAATTTTAGTTAGGGTACCTGGGGTCAGAGAAGCCAGTTTAAAGAGATATGCAAGTAAACTTGTCTACCGCTTTGTCTAGCATTATTTTCCGGCTTATTTACAACTAACATGCGTACAAGTTTACACGTACTGTGCTATTTACTTACACGTTCATTGTTTATTTCCTGCAAGGAAACAAGAAGGACGAGCCTGATTACTAGAAAGTCATGATGCAGGGTCTGTTTACTTTACTTGTCCATAAGGTGGCTCTGTTGTATCGTATTTACAATGTCTCATGACAGAACGTGCTATGTATGAGTAAACGACAAGTCCATTCAACATGACTGCACTCAATGTGAATGTCCGCAGTCATGTCAATGCTGTATTTCCTGGTCGCTGGACTGGAAGGGAAGGTCCTATTTCTTGGCCTGCGATGTCACCTGATCCGAGTCCCCCTCACTATCTCTTATGGGGATATCTAAAGCCACTTGTGTATCCAGTGGATACAGACATGGAATTAGTTGCCAGAATTGTATCTGCCTGTGATGTGATTCGAAGCACACCAGGGATATTTTTCAGGGAGCGTCAGAGTCTTGCTCGCCGAAAGCACGCTTGCATTGAGGTTGATGGTCGTCAGTTTCAGCACATTTTGTAAGTTACAGTACAAATAGTAAGTTCATTGTGTCAATGATGGCATTTCCAGTTAACTGTAACTAATGTAAATAAAAAAGTACACTGTAATCTGATTTTATTCCTGTCACCTCCTTAAGCTGGCTTCTCCGACCCCAGGTTCCCTATTTCAAATTGTTCAGTGGAGCATCCTCTACAGTCTGTTCAACTTTTGCACGCTCTTACGGAAACATCGTGTACATCGAGACCCCGTTTAGGACGTGACGCTCAACTCAGTAATTGCGGCGAGAAGATGGAACCGGTCGTAACAATGTATCGACAACTTTGTCTCGGCTTTATTGGTAAGCACTACATCAGGATAGAATAGTAATTAATTTAAGCTACTTTGCCACAGGCCGATATACAAGATGATTCCGTGAAGATGTTACAGACTTTCAGGCATAATGGAAAAGGGGAAATGTATCAGTCTGGGGTAAGGGATCCTGGCCTGGAAACAATCGAGTTGAAAGTTACAAGCGAAAATCGTTCAGATACCTCTGATAGTAAAATACACGTACCGGTACTGTTGTTGCTAAGATTGTATGGTGGGTAACTTTCAGAGGTAGTAGTATGGACGGAAACGAAAACAGGTATCGAGTAAACATGGGCCCCAAAACACATACCTTAAGACTTGTGAGCACTTGTACATCTTCGACATTATGAAACACACTTCTTCTGCTGCTAGCTCTTTGGTTTCCAAAGTTTTGGAAGAGGTAATGTGGGCCAAAAAAAGGAAAAAAATGTCTAGTAAACATGGGCTCTAAGAGCGGTGAGTGATTTGTTTATCTTTGGTACTGTGAAACACATCTCTTCTACTGAGAAAGTACCAATAGCTCAAGGCATGCATTTACAGCCCATGTTTACTAGACCTTTTCTTTTAATGTTTGGGTCCATATCACAGAATAGACAGTGTACAGAAAGGAAAACAGGAGGCGGGTCCTTTAACTTGTGTGAAGTCAGGCTTTAGAATCTAACCGACTAAATGAAAACTTTTACAAAGAAAACGCTAATGAAACATGTTGTGATAAATCTTTAGCTAAAAACTTATCACATCAGCTTTTAAATTCAGTATCGCTCACATATTCAAGTTATGTACCGCTACTGCTTTCAGCGTCAGATGACGATACAGCTACTTCATTTTGTAAATATCAGTCTTTCCTTGCAGCAATTTTTGCCTGATTTTTATTACCTGGGACTCTCGGCTGATACATTAGTTTCAACTTCCAATAGAAACAGCCGTTTGAGACACACCGTAGATGTTTCAGTGTTTGTATCAGTGCTGGAATTTTCTTTCACGTTTCCAACCTGAAAGTAAGACACAGGTGTTGCTTTAAATGAAAACAGTAGGCTGCTAGGCTGGATTAAAAATTAATTTATGCAAATGTTTTTAATTATGCCCAGATTTATAATTCATTCTAACATATTACGTAATATGAATCGTATTCGTTTAATGAGTGACAATTGATAAGTGCACAATGAAACTTTTGTCAAGCTTTGTTCTAAATCTGTGTTTCAGCTTTTCCATTATATAACTGCTGACGTGGAACGTCTACTTCTTCATCATTGTCTTCCACCAGTAAGTAAAACATAACTCGCGGTCTCTAATTTGAGAAACTTGCGTCTACTTAGACAAACTGTTCACGACTGAGCTGCAGGCTACTTGCATGTGGCACCGTCAGGGAGCGCGCTCGGCGCCAGCCCGCTCAAATAAAATACTGGGAACTTCCATTTTCTCCACGCTATAGTGAGACGTGGCTCTCCTTCCAATTTTAAAAACAATTTCGGTATGTTAGCTACATATTGTACACAGTAACGTATCGTCTAAAACGAATCAAACCTAAAGTGGTCTTCCAATTTTGTACTCCAGAGTACCTGGAAATTACGTATCACAGAAACTAAGGCCAATATCACATTCATCATCGAGCTGTGACATGAAACCATAATATACGTAAGAAATCAGTTTTGTGCTCCAATTAGATTCCTCGGAATCGAATGAGAGATATTATACAGTTGTGAAAAGAGAACGTTCAAACGCAAAACAAGTCTTTTTAATTTTTTAAAGTAAAATGAGAACCTCTACCAAAAAACGAACTGCAAGAATTTATAAAGCACTACTTCATCTACGTATAGAATTTTACACAGTTGAACTTTTACATTTTACAGAAAGAAATAGGGAAACTCATTTTTCTCGTCAGCCGGCCTGAGTGACCGAGCGGATCTAGGCGCTACAGTCTGGAACCTCGCGACCGCTACGGTCGCAGGTTCGAATCCTGTCTCGGGCATGGATGTGTGTGATGTCCTTAGGTAAGTTAGGTTTATGTAGTTCTAAGTTCTAGGGGACTGATGACCTCAGAAGTTAAGTCCCATAGTGCTCAGACCCATTTTTTCTCGTCAACTACTGTCAGCTGCTTTGTGGGAACCTCTCATTACTTTTCTGTGTGGCCTTTTCTCTTAAACCTTATGTATTTCTAATAATGTAATAGTGCATCACACAGCTGTTTACTTGTAGGCAAACCTATTAGCTAACATGCGCAGTTAATGAAATACACAAAACATGTCCGATCGCCTGTGGTTTCAGACACTGCTGTTTACTGGGCTCCAATTTAGCACTAAAGTTTGGCTCATGGATTGCAGGTCGTGTTTCAATTTTGTATACTCTTTATTCTGCACCCATAGTAAACAGCTCTGAAAGTTGCCTACCCTACCCTATTGGTAACAAGGAACCCTTTTCGTTTATAATCTTCGACTTGGTCGTTTCCGGGTAGGGTTATTGATACGTTTAGGCCTACCCTTCTCCATCATCCCTGAAAATCTGTAACAGAATCACCCTGAGTATTCAAAATACTTGCGATCAGAAATAGGCAGTAATTCTTCCATGTGTGTTAAGCCAAACTACCACATAGCAACCCAGCAAAGCCTCGGTATTCGCTAATGACAAAAATAATAGGAATCAGAAATAGATGATAGCTAGTCCCTCAGTAGAAGGCAATGGGCAAGACTATATTACTAGCTTCCGTTGAACTTTACAGTGAAGACCATAATTTCTTAATCATATATCGTGTTGACATGGGAATATGTACTGAATGCTGGTTCTCTCTCTCTCTCTCTTTTTGTCATAGAACAAACAAAAAATATCAAATAATACCTTTGTATTCAGGAACTTTATTAGTTTAACATCTGAGACAGATGGTTAATATTCGTTTGGTAGTATCTTTGCACGGAAATTTAGGTGACGCAGTAAAACGGCAGCTGCTTGCGCTGCTGTTACGTAGTCATGTTCGCGTCGGCGCTGTTCGCGGAATTCTTCAGGGACCCGTTCTTTCGCGTTGGCAGCTCGCCCGTCCAGTCGCCACAGTGGACCACATTCGATACTTTCCCGGCTGCGAAGCGTTGTCAAGATGGCGACTGGGGATTTCCTAGCGCAATAAGCTATCCAAGGTACTCCAACGAATAGTTTTGTCAGATTGTCGCTTCTATTTATGATCAAACATTTGCTTGAAAGATATTTACGATAGCCTGCCCTTGCAGTACCAAGTATGTGCAGAACGCTCTCACTTATGCCATCTATGTAGCTATTCATTATTGAAGAAAAATCTGCGAGAACTCAGAAATTTATGTGAAGAAAGTTGCCTGTAGTGTAGGACACGTGACACTCCATAAATGAAATTTGAAAACTCAGGAGCCGAAAGTAAATATTACATTCAGTGGTGTCCCATGCCATCACCGAATGCGATGATACACAACATACTACAAGTGGGTGGTTCTGCGCCAATTGCTCTATCCTCCCCTTCTTAGCATCTCAGATTCAGTTTGCGTCAAATTTTAAAATGGATATCTCCATATTTTTACCTTTAGTTACCATTTGACGGAGGTAAATTTTTTAAAAATATGTAATTTTTTTCTTTGGAGTTGTCTTTAAATGCAAAGTGTAATGGGATAGATTTTAGGGGACTAGTGCAGGGGATACAACCCGTCGGCTTTGAACAATGACGTCACAAGTCGCCAGAGAGCATGTATTACAGAGATGAAAGAGCTGAGGAGAATGCTGAGAAACAAAGGAATGCGAGAGAGATAAACATTGATCTTGTCAAAAGCATAAGTGTTTTTTGACTTAAAAAAAAAATCTCACGAGATAGAATAAACTGATCCTACTTTATTAAGCAATATCGGGTCTAGTGCAGCAGGGGATACAACCCGTCGGCTTTGAACAATGACGTCATTCCTTAGTCATAGATCGTAATGTCTTCACTTCGAGGCATAGATAATAAAGCAGTTCTGTGTTCTAATAAGCACTATCATTAAAATAATTGAATGTTAATCTAAAAGCGATCGCTTGATATTCGGTGCATCATTAAATGTGTGATTTAATTAACTTAATTTTTTGTTTTTTATTCGTCCGGTACTTAATATTTTTCGTAATGATATTGAGGTAATGTGGATTGTGTTTTTTGGCTTTTTTTTTAAAAAAATCTCACGAGATAGAATAAACTGATCCTACTTTATTCAGCAATCAATAAAAAAACTAAACTAAAACATAACAGCTTTTGCTGTTATCTTTCCATTTCGTTTTTTTACTGATTGCTTAATAAAGTAGGATCAGTTTATTCTATCTCGTGAGATTTTTTTTTTAAAGCCAAAAAACACTTATCAGCTACTGAAGGCAGCTACAACACTACGAAGAATAGCTTCTCGGCTTCTGACAAGATATTGCTTAATAAAGTAGGATCAGTTTATTCTATCTCGTGAGATTTTTTTTAAAAAGCCAAAAAACACTATTGCTTAATAAAGTAGGATCAGTTTATTCTATCTCGTGAGATTTTTTTTTTAAAAAAAAGCCAAAAAACTCTTATTACGTACTGAAGGGAGCTAGAACACTAAGAAGAATCGCTTCTCGGCTTTTGACAAGATATTGCTTAATAAAGTAGGATCAGTTTATTCTATCTCGTGAGATTTTTTTTAAGTCAAAAAACACTTATGCTTTTGACAAGATCTTGTCAAAAGCCGAGAAGCGATTGTTCTTAATGTTCTAGCTCCCTTCAGTACGTAATAAGTGTTTTTTGACTTTTTTAAAAAAAAAACTCACGAGATAGAATAAACTGATCCTACTTTATTAAGCAGCTCCCTTCAGTACCTAATAACTGTTTTTTGCCTTTAAAAAAAAATCTCACGGGATAGAATAAACTGATCCTACTTTATTAAGCAATATCTTGTCAAAAGCCGAGAAGCGATTCTTCTTAGTGTTCTAGCTCCCTTCAGTACGTAATAAGAGTTTTTGGCTTTTTTTAAAAAAAGAATCTCACGAGATAGAATAAACTGATCCTACTTTATTAAGCAATAGTGTTTTTTGGCTTTTTAAAAAAAATCTCACGAGATAGAATGTTGGAGATAATTTTTATTATTTCTACAAAATATAGCGGCATAATTAACTCCGTAAAACGAGCTCATTTACGTTTGTAGTAAGTTTCTCTACTCCATACATACAATGAAGAGCATGGGGCTGTGGTGCAAAGCAATCTCCATTTCAAATTTTTTAAATTAAAACGTGGGACTAGGTAGGAGGATGGTGACGGTGGATCAGTTTTTATTGCCCAAAGTAATAAACATTTGTAGGAGAAGCAAGGCTGTAAATATGGTCACTGTATTGTAATGTATTGTATTGTATGTTAACCAGGGACCTAGAAACGACGGAGAGGCTCCGTCCCCGCCGCAGCTGCAGTGGTCCACAACCCCACGACGACTACTGCAGTCCACTTCACCCCTCCGCCGCCCCTCACCGAACCCAGGGTGATTGTGCGGTTCGGCCCCCAGTGGACGCCCCGGGAACGTCTCACACCAGACGAGTGTAACCCCTATGTTTGCGTGGTAGAGTAATGGTGGTGTACGCGTACGTGGAGATCTTGTTTGCGAAGCAATCGCCGACATAGTGTAACTGAGGCGGAATTAGGGGAACCAGCCCGCATTCGCCGAGGCAGATGGAAAACCGCCTAAAAACCATCCACAGACTGGCCGGTTCACCGGACCTCGACGCAAATCCGCCGGGCGGATTCGTGTCAGGGACCAGGCGCTCCTTCCCGCCCGGAAAGCCGTGCGTTAGACCGCACTGCCAACCGGGCGGGCTAAATTGGTCATTGTTCGTTTCAGTCGAAGAATTTAAAGCTCTGCTGTTAGGTTCCTCCCCAACTGCATGGTCGAAAATCGTGATATATTGCTACGACAGAATCGAGCAGTAATCATATTTACATTCTTGCTTCTCCTCTGTACTTACTTTTGACAATAAAAACATCCTTTTTCGTTCACGCCATCCAGACACCTAGCCCCGTGATGTAATTAAAAAAAATCATTTGAAACGTTGATTGTTTGGCAGGCTACACACAAAATCCATATCAGTTACCTTTTGTGGTTATAGTTGTCACCGCTGTAAGCAAAATCGATATCTGGCTCTGAGGCAGTCGCACCTTCGAGATATATGGCTTGCAATCTTTCTTCCAAATTACAGTGTTTTCAGAAATTTCGGTGCTGTTTTATTGTTTGATAGCTTTTAATTTTTATTATTTTTTATTTTTTCAGAAATTCTTAAGCTGGTTCTACTGGCTATTTCTTCTAAAAGAACCATTTGTATTAGAGCCGATGTCACATTTTCAGAAACCATGGAAAAGTCGTCTGCAAATGCGTGACACTTTATTCGAAAATGTTCCCCCTCTTCCCTACCTTATTGGTGAAAGCTTATATTCATTCAGTTTTTCATTCCGGATTGATGTAGCCTATATCCTGCCCCGTTCCACATTCTTGAAAAGTTTCCTTCATGACAGACTTCACAAAATATGATGAGTAAATGAAAATTAAATACTGGGTGAACTTTTCAGGGAAGATACAGTCGCACAAGCGGCACCAATTGAAGATCGACGACTCGTTCCGTGGAAGCCAGTCCAGGAGAGCTCAGCCCCTCCACCATCTTCCAAGAAATGTGGGCTCGAACAGGAACTATGTCAGAAACCAAGAAAGACGACTCAGAGAAAGGTGAGAACCGTTTCCCATCTTGCTCGTTAGTAGTTGCTTCAGCTGAATAGTGACTGTTTTTTAAATTAATAAGAGCTAACCAAAAGGATGCCTAATAGTCCAAATAAAGCGCTACTCGTGCAGCACGAGAGCGATTCCGAGGTCACGAACGCTGATCTCATACAGGCGGCGCGGCTCGCAAAGCTTAAGGTGCCGTTACTGCGTACGACGTGTTACGTGGGACACGGGAACGGCTGCTACCAGGAATAAATAGGAGGGCTCCGCTGTGGTTAGCCGCCCTATTTTATTCGCAGTCAGTACATTTTCGCAGAACACCGTACTAATTGATCTCTACGCTGTCTTAGTTGTAGATTTTTTTTTTTTATCGTAGCCTGATGTCGCCGGCTGGAAGCGCAATAGAGAGAGAGAGAGAGCGCGCGCGCGTATGTGTATGTGTGTGTGTGTGTGTGTGCGCTCGCGTGTGAGTGTGGACGTTGCAAGTACCGTGATCTGAAGTCAGTACCAGTTATTGAAGCCAGAATCATCTTAAATAGCACACGATAAAACAGTTTTCCAATTCAAGGCTGGGGTCCAGAAATTAAAAGTAAGTTTTATCCAGATATTAGTGTAACGGAGGCTACAATGGAGAAAGATGAAGTGTCGATGACGTCTTCTTTTTAATATAAAATTTATTTACACACCATCCCACTAAGGTTGGGAGAGAGACTTCAGCCATTGATTTTTTTAAATTAGTTCAGATTAAAACACCAAACTATTTATACAGCTAAAATATAGATGATGTTTATGAAAAGGGTGATGGCGATGTGATGTGCATTCTAAGTCATAATGGGTTAAAATGCACATAACAAGGTCGGCGGAACTTCCGCTGCGTGCTGCTGTTGGCAACACATTTCCATTGGTCATAGTCAATCGAGTGACAGTATGCAGTAGCCAATGAGAATCGCTGAAACTAATGACTTGTTTCGGCGGAAGATGCGAATTGGTTACTTTAGTTTTCATCGTGGACAGCACGACATTGGCGATTTATTGATCTGGCTATTATTAGTTGCTGGCTTTCATACCTATTTCTTGTCTTGTATGTTTCTCGGAATATGATACTATTTCAAGGGATATTGTTTGTTGTTATATCGTTACAGATTGGTTGTGAGTTGGCAAAGCCAACTAATGTGACTGGCGGAAGACTGGCTGAGTTGATGGCCTGATCTGTAGCGCAGCCCGAGTTATAGATTAAGTTGAAATGTTACAGTTTGCTTATGAGTTGGCGAAGACAGCAAATGTGATTGGAGGAATGTGGTTGTGGTGACGGATTGATCCGTAGCGTAACACAATGATCGTCCGAAAAAGATTTCCAAGGTTATTTTTACTCAACGACCTTGCTACAGTGGTAACAGATCACAAAAGTTAGGTGCTGCAGGGCTGGCTAGCTCTTAGATGGCTGACCTTCCGGTCTACCGACTGCTGTTGGCTTGTGGGGTGCACTGAACCCTTGTGAGGCCCATTGAGGAGCTACTTGATGGGGAAGAAGCAGCTCCAGTCACGAAAAGTGACGACGGCGGGGAGAGTGGGGCGCTGACCACATGCCCCTCCATATCCGCATCCATTGATGCCAATGGGCTGAGGATGATATGGTGGTTGATCGGTGTCAGTGGGCGCTTAAGCCCTGTTTTGACGGAGTTTAGTTTTTAGTTGTTACTCAGAAACCTAACAGTACAATTAGAATTTTATAGAATATTCTGTTTTATATGACTACATTCTGCACAGCATATTCCCTTATGCTGCCACATAGTTTCATAGATTCCACACCATGACATCATTTAAGGAAACACTACATTCTCATTGGTTCTGCCAATTTGTCTAATCATCCGATTTCAATAGCATTCACTTCCCATCATTCGTCGTGCACTTACCATCTGCAGCACGCAAAGCAAAACCCGCCGACACCGTAAGTGCGATTTTCATCGTCATAATGAAAACAATGTGATGTGGGCTCTAGGTAACTGTGAGTGGGGATTGAGATGTGGGAGGTATTGGAAAAGATGCTGGTTGGAAAAGGATGAGAGATGTCTTTGTTGGAAGGAACTGGTGGTTGGGATGTAGAGTACCTTTCGTCATGTATCTGGTCCAGAGTGGCTCGCCAATTTGCACTATTCTTCCCTACTCGTTTATGTATTCCCATGAGACCTCATGCGATTGCGCACTCGTGTGTCATTTGTTCACTGCAATTAAAGCTACATCAAGCAATAGCTGAAAATTGAGCTCTTTGTTATTTATGTAGAGATTGGAGGACATAGTGAAGAATATATACCGTGGTTTTTCCTTCTTGGGCGGGTTCCCATTTGCACAGCAAAATGGACGGACAGAAAACCACTCTTTATTGCATATCTGCCAATATTGTTTCACGTATTCAGAAATTACCGTGAAAATTGAAGACTTCGCTGTTCTCTTTGATGCCCAAGATGGAGGCAATCCATTTACTGTGTAAAGTAATAAATAACACAAATCTGCAAGCTGTATGCATTTTTGAACACACAAACCATAGCCCAGTGGCTCATTTTTACAATGACATACTCTTCTTCATACTTTCTAAACCGTCAGTCACCTGTTTCGCTATAGACAGACTGTATAACATTAGAAAAAGTGTCATATTCTAAGAGTATTGCCACCTCTTGTCCACAATCCGGCAATCATGTCTACTTAACATGTAAACTTGTACCTTTTAATTGTAGAATGTACCTCAGTTGGCTACTGTACATGCTGCTTATATTGAGTAAGGGCAAAAGATATGATTACAGAATAGCAACTGCTGCGAACGTCATTCTAGCTGAGATGGGTTTGCTCCACAGACAGAATGAGAAGTGTTGAGGGTACAAAGCTACTAGCCACAAGTGCTTTATTTCAATGTCATAATATGTTCCCAGCTATAATACCTATCTTCAGATGGCTATGGTACCTGATGACATTACTGTTTTATCAGCAGCATGTCGTCCTTTCCTCCATCGCATAAGAATGTATCAGTGTTTAGCAACACTTTATACATTGTTTCGATAGTAAAAACGTGCTGTAAGATGAAACAGTTGTATACACCTACATATGTTTCAGCAGACGGTACTTTGTTTTTTATAAAAAAGCATTTACACACAGAGGTGACGAAAGTCATGTGATAGCGATAAGTCATATAGTAATAGTAGTAGCTTTATTCATCTGTAGATCTCTTTTTACAAGGATATATGAC
The DNA here is from genome assembly GCF_023898315.1 of Schistocerca nitens. NCBI lineage: Eukaryota > Metazoa > Arthropoda > Insecta > Orthoptera > Acrididae > Schistocerca > Schistocerca nitens. The sequence continues at coordinate 826,126,321 of NC_064614.1, forward strand.
ATGTCATAGTATTTATAAGTTCAGACCAATCTAAAATAAGCTAATTCGTATACACACACATTTACAGACTTCCAGTTAGAAACTATCATTAGATTTACTCCTGGTATACAACATTTTTTCTTACAAATAACTTATTAAATAACGTAATGACACACTGTTCACTCATATCTCACTATCAGTCACTGCACACACTATACACACATTGTCCCATAACACTTCACTCACTACACGCACAAACACACACACACAGGTGATCTTGGGGCCATTTTCTGTACCGCAACTTCCCATTTGCTATCCTGACAAACTGAGTCAGCATCCCTCTAGAATGAGTGTGATGTTGAGCTCAGAAAGAGGAAGAGGTGTTAGTATGTGCTATGTATAGCTTGGGATAAGTTTTTATAGAAAAGGAAATTAGAAGGGAAGAAACATAGTGTGAAGGTTTTATGTGGAAGTTGTATGTTTTATAATTACTATTCTTATTTATTTGTATAAAATTTTTTTAACCCAACCCCTACTCTGTTTGATCTAAGTAATCCTTCAACGTATAAAATGTATTGCATAACAGATACTTTTTAGCTGCCTTTTTAATAAGTTTTTTTTGCAATTTCTTTAATCTCTTTTGGTAAATTATTGTACAGCTTTATTCCTTGGTAGAAAATGCTGTTTTGAGTTTTATGTTTATTTTTTCTTGGTAAATGTAAGTTGAGTCTAGCTCTTGCTCCATGGTCATGGACAGAGCTGTTTGTGCAGTAATTACCAATGTTATTTTTGATTTGTGCGATTGACTAGTAAATGTATTCACATGGAACAGTTAAAATGCCCAGTGTATTGAACAGATCTTTACAATGAGCTTGACTACTATTTTTCGTTATTACTCTTATGGCTCTTTTCTGGAGTTTGAAAATTGTGTTCATATTTTGTGCATTTGTTCCCCAAAAAGAAATGCCATAGCTATGAACTGAGTGTACATATGAATAGTATGTAACTAAAAGACACTGCATATTGCACACTAATGATAGGATTCTAAGGGCATTACATGCTGATGACATTCTGTGTGTTCACACCACTTCAACCGAGAATCATTGTTCATTCCTAGAAATTTTGCATTTTTTACACAGTCTATAGAGGTGCTATCTACATTTAATTTAATGTTGTCATTTTCCCTCTTCAAACTGAAGTTCATGGCATTAGTTTTCTTTATGTTCAATGTCACTTTATTGCTTATTGAACAATCATAAACTTGCTTGAGAGTCTCATTCACTTTCTCTGCAAGGAGTTCTCTTGTTTTCTCAGTCATCAGCAAAGAGAATTTTTTCACTCTGAGTAACAGTATTGGGAAAGTCATCGATGTGTATCAGGAGTAGTATTGGTCCTAATATGCCACCTTGCAGAACCCCTATATTAATATATTTTGGTTCTAATAAGTGTCGGTTCTGGAGCGCCACGACCGACCTCATTTGAGCTCTTCTGTCAGGAGAGTTAATTTGGAGTTGGAACGGCTACTTGGATCTGGTGCAGGGCAACACATTGGTGTGGTTCCTGTTGATTCACTCTGTAGGTGGGACTATGCTAGACATGGCCTACACCTCAATTAGAAAGGGAAGGGTAAACTGGCTGGGCTGATAGCAGGAAACTTAAAGGGGGGAGGAACTACATCTCATGGTGGAAACTCTTTTTTAGTGTAAGATCAGTGTCCAATGGGAAACCCAGCCAGGCAAGTACTAAAGATGTTAAAAAAGTTCAAGATACTCACAAAAGTAAAGTGAAAAATAATGTTAGTATATTTCATCAAAATATTGGGGGATTGAAGAATAAAGTTGATGAGCTTCTGCTTTGTTTAGAAGATATAGAAACTGAGAATGTAATAGATGTACTATGCCTGTCTGAGCATCACATTGTCACTGCTCTGCAAAAGGTTAGCATCAATGGGTACAAATTAGCTGCACATGTAAGTAGAGATAATATGATGAGAGGAGTTGCCATATATGTCAAAAGCTTCCACAGTGTAAAAAATTTAGAAACTAAAAAATTTTGTGTAGAGCAACATATGGAAGCATGTGCCACTGAACTTAAACTAAATGATGGCACTTTCATAATTGTAACAGTGTATAGGTCCCCCTCAGGGAACTTCCAGCTATTTCTAGAAAACTTGGATGCTTTGTTGTGCTATCTGTCAGACAGGGGAAAGCAAATTATCATTTGTGGGGATTTCAATGTTGATTCCTTGAAAGAGTGTAATAGGAAGAATGACCTTGTAGTATTACTCAGTTCTTTCAATTTGAGCTCTGTCATTGATTTTCCTACTCGGGTAACAAAGAACAGCAGTATATTAATAGATAACTTTTTTATAGACCAAAATAAGTTTAAGAACATAATTGCTTATCCTGTTGATAATGGTCTTTCAGATCATGGTGCTCAGCTAGTTACAGTACAAGACATAGCTCCAAGCAGTATATCAAATCAGACTTTCAAAGCAGTGTGTTCAATTAACAATATAAATATTGCGAACTTTAGGGAAAGCCTACAGGAACTAGACTGGGATGAAGTGTATAAGGAACCTGATGCAAACTTGAAATATAACTTATTTCACGATACATTTTTAAGGGTATTTGAAAATTGTTTTCCCCAGAAAATAGTTAAACATAATTCCAAGAAAACATATAAAAAACCATTGCTAACTAAAGGAATAAGAATATCTTGCAACCATGACAGAGAACTGTATCTAACAGCAAGAGGGAGTACTGACCTCGAAATTGTTCAATATTGTAAAAACTATTGTGCAGTACTAAGAAAAGTTATTAAAAAGTCCAGAAGCATGTGTATCATGTCTGAGATCAGTAACTCTGATAGTAAAATTAAAGCAATTTGGAATATTATTGAAAGGGAAAAAGGGCAACCAAGAGCACAGGAAGACTTTACTGCCATAAAACAGAATGACAAGTGTACTAACAAACAATCAGAAATTGAAAATATTTTCAATAATCATTTTTTAAATGTTGTGGAGAAAATAGGATCGAGACCTTCACTAGAAGAGACAAGGCTACTAATAGAAGAGGCCATACCTGTGCAGTTTGAAACAACTGTAATTCCACCAACCACTCCCTCTGAAATCAGTAAAATAATAAACTCACTGAAAAGTAAAAGCTCTTACGGAATTGATGGCATTTCCAGCAAGGTACTTAAAGCTTGTTCCCCACAGATAAGTAGGATTCTCAGCCACGTATGTAATAGCTCTTTGGAGCAGGGTGTTTTCCCCGATAGACTGAAATATGCCATTGTAAAACCATTGCATAAAAAGGGGGATACGTCGGATATCAACAACTACCTCCCAATCTCTCTTCTGACAGCTCTATCAAAAATTTTTGAGAAAGTAATGTATTCAAAAGTAGCCTCCCATATTTGTAAAAATAAAGCACTAACAAAATGTCAGTTCGGTTTTCAGAAAGGCTTTTCAACAGAAAACGCTATATACGCTTTCACTCATCAAATATTAAATGCTCTGAATAACCGGACATCACCCATTGGTATTTTTTGTGATCTCTCAAAGGCCTTTGATTGTGTAAATCATGGAATTCTTTTAGATAAGCTAAATCATTATGGTTTGAGGGGGGCAGTGCACAAATGGTTTAATTCATACTTAACAGGAAGAATGCAGGAAGTTGAAATAAGTGGTTCATGTAATGTTAAAACAACACCTGATTCCTCAAACTGGGGGGCTATCAAGTATGGGGTCCCACAGAGTTCGGTCTTAGGTCCTTTACTGTTCTTGATATACATTAATGACTTACCATTCCACATTGATGAAGATGCAAAGTTAGTTCTTTTTGCTGATTATACAAGTCTAGTAATAACATCCAAAAACCAAGAACTAAGTGATGTAATTCTAAATGATGTTTTTCACAAAATTATTCAGTGGTTCTCAGCAAACGGACTATCTTTAAATTTTGATAAAACACAGTATATACAGTTCCGTACAGTAAATGGCACAACTCCAGTAATAAATACAGACTTCGAACAGAAGTCTGTAGCTAAGGTAGAATTTTCAAAATTTGTAGGTGTGTCCATTGATGAGATGTTAAACTGGAAGCAACACATTGATGGTCTGCTGAAACATCTGAGTTCAGCTACGTATGCTATTAGGATTATTGCAAATTTTGTTGATATGAATCTCAGTAAATTAGCTTACTATGCCTACTTTCATTCACTGCTTTCGTATGGCATCATATTCTGGGGTAATTCATCGTTGAGTAGAAAAGTAATCATTGCTCAAAAACGTGTAATCAGAATAATTGCTGGAACACACCCACGGTCATCCTGCAGACATCTATTTAAGGATCTAGGGATCCTCACAGTAACCTCACAGTATATGTATTCACTTATGAAATTTGTTGTTAATAATCCAGCCCAGTTCAAAAGTAATAGCAGTGTGCATAGCTATAACACCAGGAGAAAGGATGATCTTCACTATGCAGGGTTAAATCTGACTTTGGCACAGAAAGGGGTAAATTATGCTGCCACAAAAGTCTTTGGTCACCTACCAAACAGCATCAAAAGCCTGACAGATAGCCAACTAACATTTAAAAATAAGTTAAAAGAATTTCTAGATGACAACTCCTTCTACTCATTGTCTGAATATTTAGGTATAAATTAAGGGGGCAAAAAAAAAAACTTAAACATTAGTGTCATGCAATATTTTGTGCAACGTAATATCTTGTACAGACATCTTTTATTAACCAACACGTTCCACATCATTACGAAGTGTCGTATTCATGATCTATGGAACAAGTATTAATCTAATCTAATCTAATGTTTGGATCTATTTGGATCTCTACTCTTTGTACCCTATCTGCTAGGTAGTATCGAAACCAGTCATTAGCTACCACTCTTATTCCTAACGCTTCTAATTTATTTAATAGAATTTTGTGGTCGACTGTATCAAAGGCCTTTCAAACATCCAAAAATATGCCTGTAACACACTCATCTTTGTCAAGAGCATCAAGTACAACTTTTGTGAATTCTACTATGGCTGACTCCGTATTTTTGCCACTTCAAAAACCAAACTCTGATTTGCTTTAAGGATTGTATTTATTCAGGTAATTCATTAATCTGTCTTTCATAATTGCTTCTATAATTTTTGAGAATGGTCACTGCATGGAAATGGGCTGCTAATTTTCTATGTCTTCTGCATTATATTTCTTAAGCAAAGGTACAACTCTTGCCTGTTTTAACTGCTCTGGAAATATCCTTAATGTGAAGGATTCATTTATTATATTTGTTAAGTGGCCTTGTGTAATCTCTATGCATTGTTTCAGTACACACATTGGTACTTCATCTAAGACTACTGCCTTTTTGCTTTTTACTTTTCGAACAGTTTTATTGTCCTCATTCTCTGTGATTGGAAGTAACATCATTGTATTTATTACATTATTTACAGATGCTATATTTGTTTTGGGGAATTTTTGCAGTAACTTCTCTGCAATACTTGAATAATGTTCGTTTACATAGTTTGCTAAGTGCTGTGGATCATTTATTACCTTATCCCCCTCCCTTAGCAGTATGTTATTCTGCCTTTGTTTGCCTCTCCCCGTTTCCTTTTTTGTATCATCCCAGACTGCTAACCTCTTATTCTTTGCATTATATATTGTTTTGTCATTAAAAGATTTCTTTGAAGCAATCAGCTCCTTCCTATAGATCTTTTTGTATCTACGATAGAAATCTAAGAATTCTGGATCATTGTGACTCTTTTTCATGGAAATGAGGTATTTAAGTGTTTGGGAGGACTTCTTAATACCTGCTGTTATACATCTGTTTTGTGAGATGTTGATACAGGCATGCATACTTTTGGAAAAGCCTTTTCAATGTTAAATTAATAAATGTGGAGAATTTCATATTCTCATTGGTTTCCTTATACATTTCACACCAGCTTTTTTTGCTAGTTCTTTTTAAAAGTCTTTTATTTTGATTTCTGATAGATGTCGTTTGTAGGCTTGTAGTTTGGGGAATGATTCGATACCTAATTTTACTTTTGTTACTTGACAGAGATGGTCTGATAGTCCAAGATATTTTGCAGCTACATAACATTCTTTTTCCTGTCAATATTTGTGGCCACATGGTCAATTACTGATGCAGTCATTGTAGTAACCCTTGTTGCACTATTGACCAATATGGACATGCCAAAACTTTGAACTGTATTTATGAGGGTGCTGCTGGATTTATTTGTGGTATTAGTGTTGATGTTAATGTGCCAACACAGAATTATGTTGACCTTTGCACGTGAGAGTTTACCTAGAACTTCTGTTAATTTATTGAGGAAAGTTTCCACACTACCACTGGGAGATCTATACACACAGAAAACGATTAATTTCTTGGTGATATCAAGCCCTGTTAATTCAATAGCCGAAATTTCAAAGTGTTTGTCTTCACTTACTGTACTGAGGTCATGTCTTGACTTGAACTGTGTTCCTTTTCTGATATAGATGCATGATCCACCACCCCTTGAAGCAGTTCTGCAGTAAGAGTTTGCCCTTTAATACAATGATAATACTACATGTTGGATTTCTGTGTCTCTACACCAGTGCTCAGTAACACAAACTATTGTGCAATTCAAAGATTGGAGCTCAACTTCTGATAGTTTTTATTGATTGCATGTTTTGCTGGATGATTGTTAAGTTTGTGAAATGCCCCATGTTACTCTTTACAGTGGTTCGTTTTTCTTTGTGACATCTGGTATGTCTGATATTTGGGGTTTTAAAATCTGTCTTGTGAGTGATTGTTTCAGTATTTTTTAATCTGCTGGGGATACTCTCACCTGAAAAATTACAGCATAATTTACTCATACTAAAAAAAAAATAAAAACTTTTTACATGAAATGAAATACTAATACGCTCATTACAATACAGTGCTGTATATTAAACTCCTATTTCACATGAAAATATTACACACAGACAACAATAAACTTAAAAAAGTCTTACAAGTCAATGCTTTTACGATTATGCATATTGAAATGGATTAAACTAAAATGACCTTAAGTGAGGCGGGGAGGTGGACTGTTCTGTTGAAAGAATCGCTGACATAATCAGTAAGCGCCAGCAAAAACTATTACCTTAAAAACATATCCCTAATGCTAATCCATTCTCTCTTTTCCATAAATGCTATGTCTGTAAGTTCTGTCATCAGATTAATAATTCCTAGCAATTTTCTTCAGCAAAATCTTCCTCCAATATGCACCACACTAAAAGGTCTGCCAGCTTACTCCATATCCAACACTAGACTACTCTCTGCTCTAAAATGAGACAAAGATACACAAGTTCAGAGATACTATTGTCACTGCCTTAAGTCGACTATTCCACAGATGTCACACGCGACTGTTTCACTCTCGTAATATGAAATTTCCACTCATTCTGAAACTATCTGCAATTAAATGCCCAGTACATCTGAATACACTATGTGATCAAAAGTATCCGGACACCCCCAAAAACATAAGTTTTTCATATTAGGTGCATTTTTCTGCCACCTACTGCCAGGTACTCCATGTCAGCGACCTCAGTAGTCATTAAACATCGTCAGAGAGCAGAATGGGACACTCCGCGGAACTCACGGACTACGAACGTGGTCAGGTAACTGGGTGTCACTTATGTCATACGTCTGTACGCGAGATTTCCACACTCCTGAACATCCCGAGGTGCACTGTTTCCGATGTGATAGTGAAGTGGAAACGTGAAGGGACACGTACAGCACAAAAGCGTACACGCCGACCTCGTCTGTTGACTGACAGAGACCTCCGACAGTTCAAGAGGGTTCTAATGTGTAATCGTCAGTCCTCAATCAAGACCATCACAAAGAAATTCCAGAGTTCATCAGGATCCACTGCAAGTACTATGAAAGTTAGGTGGGAGGTGAGAAAACTTGGATTTCATGGTCGAGCGGCTGCTCATAAGCCACACATCACGCCAGTAAATGCCAAACGACGCCTCACTTGGTGTAAGAAGCGTAAAAATTGGACAATTGACAAGTGGAAAAACGTTGTGTGGAGTGACAAGTTACGGTACACATTGTGGCGATCGCATGGCAGAGAGTGGGTATGGCGAATGCCTGGTGAACGTCATCTGCTAGCGTGTGTAGTGCCAACAGTAAAATTCGGAGGCGGTGGTGTTATGGTGTGGTCGTGTATTTCATGGAGGGGGCTTGCACCCCTTGTTGTTTTGCGTGGCACTATCACAGCACAGGCGTACACTGATGTTTTAAGCACCTTCTTGCTTCCCACTGTTGAAGAGCAATTCGAGGATGGCAATTGGATCTTTCAACATGATCGAGCACCTGTTCATAATGCACGGCCTGTGGCGGAGTGGTTAGATGACAATAACATCCCTCTAATGGACTGGCCTGCACAGAGGCCTAACCTGAATCCTATAGAACACCTTTTGGATGTTTTGGAACGCCGACTTCGTGCCAGGCCTCACCGACCGACATCGACACCTCTCCTCAACGCAGCACTCCGTGAAGAATGGGCTGCCATTCCCTAAGAAACCTTCCAGTACCTGCTTGAAGGTATGTCTGCGAGAGTAGGAGCTGTCATCGAGGGTAAGGGTGGGCCAACACCGTATTGAATTCCAGCATTACCGATGGAGGGCGCCACGAACTTGTAAGTCATTTTCAGCGAGGTGTCCGGATACTTTTGGTCACGTTGTATATCTTCACCTTTCATAATCCCCCACCCCATTTGATGAAATCTTCGTACGTTTTTATGTTGCCTTACAATGTGGAAACTGCGAAAATTTGACAAGATGCATGAATGTACAAAAATTTTTTACAAAACATATAAATTTAAAATTTACATACAGAAATTGAACACGTGGTTTTTCGTTAAAAGTCTGTGCACAGGGCATTGTCAAGTTCTGCTTAGGTACACGAAAATATCATTGCAGAATGGAAGTCATTGCAATCCATATAAATTCCCATCACAAATAACACCTTAACAGTCCAAGATTTGCCTCAATCACTTTGGGTCAGTATATCTGTATATGAAGCTGAGATTTCACTCTCTCGATGTCCACTCATGAAGTACCTTCACTAACATTACAATAGAATGTCCAGTAAGGGCTGGAATTCATTCAAATGACCATCAAAAATTGGTCTTGAAGTTGAATGTCAAATAGTGTTTGGAGTCTGGGCAAGTGACCAGACAGTGACTCCTCTTGCAGTGGACCATTAAGCAATAGATGAAGTGTCACCAAGCGACCAGCATAGACAGTTCTCTTTTGCCAACCATGACCCATGTTGTTAACAGTGGTGAAGTTTCAAGATCAGGAATGTTACAAAAAGTCCCTCACTGACCAACATATCGTCTTCCATAACAAATTAAATCTTGTCCTATATAAATTCCTATACCCAATGAAAATAGTCTCTTGTAATAACGACTGAGGTTTTTGGTTGACAAGTAAACAGACTCTTGCCTGCTAATGTCACATATTGGAGAAAAAACTATGTGATTCACAGAAAATCACAGTGCAGATAACGACACAGTCCTTCATTCACTAACCAAACAGAATGTTATACCTAATCTGAGAAAACTGTGCAGTAATTGTTTTATCTCTGGCAATTGCAAAAATATTACATAGTATGAAAATGATGTACAATCTTTTTACATGGCACAGAATTATATTCATAAAAAAAGAATTACAAAAATATTATGAGAAATTAGACATAACATGACATAAACTTATACAATATGTAGATAATCATGAAAATTAAAACATTCGGAATGAACTATTCATAATAAAGCAAAAGATATGACATATTGACAAACCAAAGAAATCACGTGAGGTAAAAATAAGAAATCTTCAAAATAAGAAGCATAGTAGTATAAAAAGAACAAATTCGTGTGTGTTCAGAAGAAATCGAAAACCTACCAGAAATTGGTATCTTCACATCAAAAGCATGAAAAAAGAACCTATGACTAGAAACGTATGTTCTTTGTTACCAAAATTATCACTACTTTAAAATTTCAGGTATCTGCCTTGGATTCATGATCATGTGTTTAGGGAAGGAAAAGAGGAGGTATCATAGAGTCATGTGTCAACACTTCGTGTTCACCTGAAATTCTCAGTCATCCCCATGCATGCATTAAATATCAACTATACTTATAAAATTTCTCAAACTACACTCCTGGAAATGGAAAAAAGAACACATTGACACCGGTGTGTCAGACCCACCATACTTGCTCCGGACACTGCGAGAGGGCTGTACAAGCAATGATCACACGCACGGCACAGCGGACACACCAGGAACCGCGGTGTTAGCCGTCGAATGGCGCTAGCTGCGCAGCATTTGTGCACAGCCGCCGTCAGTGTCAGCCAGTTTGCCGTGGCATACGGAGCTCCATCGCAGTCTTTAACACTGGTAGCATGCCGCGACAGCGTGGACGTGAACCGTATGTGCAGTTGACGGACTTTGAGCGAGGGCGTATAGTGGGCATGCGGGAGGCCGGGTGGACGTACCGCCGCATTGCTCAACACGTGGGGCGTGAGGTCTCCACAGTACATCGATGTTGTCGCCAGTGGTCGGCGGAAGGTGCACGTGCCCGTCGACCTGGGACCGGACCGCAGCGACGCACGGATGCACGCCAAGACCGTAGGATCCTACGCAGTGCCGTAGGGGACCGCACCGCCACTTCCCAGCAAATTAGGGACACTGTTGCTCCTGGGGTATCGGCGAGGACCATTCGGAACCGTCTCCATGAAGCTGGGCTACGGTCCCACACACCGTTAGGCCGTCTTCCGCTCACGCCCCAACATCGTGCAGCCCGCCTCCAGTGGTGTCGCGACAGGCGTGAATGGAGGGACGAATGGAGGCGTGTCGTCTTCAGCGATGAGAGTCGCTTCTGCCTTGGTGCCAATGATGGTCGTATGCGTGTTTGGCGCCGTGCAGGTGAGCGCCACAATCAGGACTGCATACGACCGAGGCACACAGGGCCAACACCCGGCATCATGGTGTGGGGAGCGATCTCCTACACTGGCCGTACACCACTGGTGATCGTCGAGGGGACACTGAATAGTGCACGGTACATCCAAACCGTCATCGAACCCATCGTTCTACCATTCCTAGACCGGCAAGGGAACTTGCTGTTCCAACAGGACAATGCACGTCCGCATGTATCCCGTGCCACCCAACGTGCTCTAGAAGGTGTAAGTCAACTACCCTGGCCAGCAAGATATCCGGACCTGTCCCCCATTGAGCATGTTTGGGACTGGATGAAGCGTCGTCTCACGCGGTCTGCACGTCCAGCACGAACGCTGGTCCAACTGAGGCGCCAGGTGGAAATGGCATGGCAAGCCGTTCCACAGGACTACATCCAGCATCTCTACGGTCGTCTCCATGGGAGAATAGCAGCCTGCATTGCTGCGAAAGGTGGATATACACTGTACTAGTGCCGACATTGTGCATGCTCTGTTGCCTGTGTCTATGTGCCTGTGGTTCTGTCAGTGTGATCATGTGATGTATCTGACCCCAGGAATGTGTCAATAAAGTTTCCCCTTCCTGGGACAATGAATTCACGGTGTTCTTATTTCAATTTCCAGGAGTGTATTTCCATCCTTCAACTTCTTAAATCTCGCAGAACTAACTTCGAAAATCTCTTATTCATCACTTACATTTCCCTAAACTTTATCTTTGAATCATATAACTTCCATAGTACTCAAATTGTGCCTTAAATATTGCTCAAACTTCGAACCTGAACTTCAGGATATCCAAATTAGTAAAACCATAAACTCAAAACCTGTTTTTTCAACAGTGCACTTCTCAGATCATCACCTCATATAAAACCATATTCGTTTATTACATCTTATACCTCATATCATCACTTCAAATCGTTTCATTAACTCTCATTTTCTCTACCATGGCTAACCATCATCTTAACATACACCTCTGGTAACTTGCTAACTCATAAGTTTCTATATTATATCTACTACTTAAGGTGTGGAGATCTCGCTAAAATTAGAGTATTACATCGCACTTTTTACACAACATAGAAAAAAGCAAAGCATCTAACTACAAGCAAAGGAAGTGCCAAGCAAACTATACAACATGCCATATGAAAGAAATTTCATCGCTAACACAGCTGCACACAAAGAGACACTGAAAACAGAAAATCATAGAAAAGTAAGTTGTCATAGACCCTAGCAAAAATTGGTTTAACCAGTGCAAAATGTATTCGGTTCTAATATAAATCAATCTGTCTGTCAAGTGAAGAAACATGACATTGAAATGGAAAACCAGAATAAATATATGAATATCTATACTAGCTTACTTACATTGGTGCACCATGGTACTGCTTTTACTAAATATGTTTTATACACTAAGTTAAAAATGTTTGCTGGAAAAGACTGTTAGTAGTTATTAGAACTTTCTCTTCTTTCTTTGTGACAAATTTCGTCTCTCATTTCTCATAGTTTTTGAGTAAGTCTCTCTGAATGATCTTTCAGAATGCAAACATTTTTCAGTAAAATTTCTCATCATGAACATTCAAGAGATCTTAAAAACATATCCATAATGCAAATCTATTCTCTGTGTTTCATAAAAGCTGCATCTGTAAGTCCTTCCATCAGATCTATAATTCCTAACAATTTTCTTCAGAAAAATCCTCCTCCAATATGCACTACACTAAAAGTTCTGCCAGCTTACTCCATATCCAACACTTAACTACTTTCCGCTCTGCAACTGAGCCAAAGAAACACAATTTCAGATATACTACTGCCACTCCCGTAGTTCGACTATTCCACAGTAGTCACACGCGATTGCGTTGCTCTCGTAACATGAAATTTCCATTCATTCTTGAGACTATACGCAAATAAATATCCAGTCCACCTATATCGAATGTCCACCTTTCATGTTGTTCCATGATTTATGCAGGGGGATTCCTTCGTCTTTACAGGGTTATATATTGTTAGGTGCTCTCTTCTTTCATTTTCTTCGATTGCTCAGATAGCAGTAACACTGGGTTGAACAATACACATGTTATTCGATATGTTCAATGGACTTATAAGAAAGCACTGTTCAGTTGTCAGATTTTTAGTATTTCATTTATACCTTAATCAGTCAGAACATTACGACCACTGACTTACTATCAATATAAACCCATGCAGGCAATAGTAGTGTCACCTTGTGAGGAATGACAGCTGGTCATACACACAAATGGTGCATGTAGCATCTGCGAGTGTGCTGTCTGTGTGTAGAATGAGGAAGGCCTGCGATCCATCTGAGTTTGATCGAGGGCAGATTGTGATGGCCTGTAGGCTCGGCGCGGTGTTTCGGAAACTGATGACTTTTGGGTGTTCGAGGAGTGCTGTGGTGAGTGTCTTCAACATGTAGCGAAACGAAGGTGAAACCGCGTCCAGATGTCGTGGGGTTGGTTGGCCACCACTCATTACAGATGTCGGACGTTGTACGCTGTGCATATTGGTAAAACAGGGCATGCCATGAACTGTGGGAGAACTAACATCAGACTTTAATGCTGGGCAAAGTAAAAGTCCTTCTGAACATACAGTGCACCGGTTACACTTAACGATGGGCCTCTGCAGCCGATGATCCATGTACCTGCCACTGTTAGTACCCATCATTGGCAACTAAGACGGAAATGGGCGCATGACCATCGTCACTGGACTTTGGTGCAGTGGCAGGGCGTTGCATGGTCTGGTGAATCCCGACACCTTCTTCATCATACTGATGGGAGGTCACGAATCCGTCGTCTTCGAGGGGAACAGCTCCTTGACACCTCTACTGCGGGATGGAAACAACCTGACAGCAGCTCTGTTATGCGCTGGGGAACATTCACAGAGGCACCTATAGGTCCAGTGGAGCTCGTGCAAGGCGGCATGATGACCAGGAAGTATTGAGCACGGGTTGCAGTACTCGTACACCCTCTCATGACAATCATGTTTCCCGACGCCAGTGGCATTTTTCAATAAGATAATGCGCCACGTCACAAGGCCAGGAGTGTGATGGAGTGTTCGGGGAACACAGTGGCGAGTTTCAGTTGATGTGGTGCCCCCCCCCCCCCCCCCACCGCCCCAACTCGCCAGATCTGAATCCGATTAAACACCTCTCGGATATGATTCAGCTCATCGGCTCCCTCCCCAGTATTGTTAGAAATTAGGTGACTTGCGTGTGCGTATGTGGTGAAAACTCCCTTAAGCTACCTGCCAAGGCCTCATTGCTTCCACACCATGATGCGTCGTCACAGTTACCCTTGCCAAAGGTGGACAAACCAGTTATGTGTATATTGAGAGAAGGGTAAAACTTAATTTTCACGCTGATTTGGTTTAACACACACATAGAAATGGCCTCCTTACATTCTTAGGAACAAAAAATGGTTCAAATGGCTCTGAGCACTATGGGAATTAACTTCTGAGGTCAGTCCTCTAGAACTTAGGACTACTTAAACCTAACTAACCTAAGGACATCATACACATCCATGCCCGAGGCAGGATTCGAACCTGCGTCCGTAGCGGTCGCGCAGTTCCAGACTGTAGCGCCTAGAACCGCTCGGCCACTCAGGCCGGCTCTTAGGAACATACACATGTATCCCACTCCACTCATCATCATTTTCCTCCTACATTAATTTGCACACCATCGGCTTATTCTGCTTCAACATTTTGTTTGCATTTTCCATCGTCTTTCTGCTGGCGCTGTCACCAGTTTCTCCGTCTTACTGTCAAAAAAATTTAATGGTTTTAGCAGCAAGTAGACGCATTTCCTTGCGAAGACACGATCACTTTTCTTGTTTGCTCTGGGAGGTAACAAAGTACACTACTTTGAACAGACACATGGTTGCACCTATGAGTCATCCCTGTGAAGGACACGGAGATTCCACGTATCTTCTGTGGCAGCGTTGTGTTTGAAAGGGGCCTTGTTGTGGATTGCCATTAGGACGGTACCGTTGAACCGTGTAATATTCAGATCTGCGAGGTATTTGGATGTAACAGTGCCTGATGTCGGACTGCTTGGGAATGTGTGGGTAGGCATACTCGTTATCAAGGACGCAGTCAACCATGTCTAACCACACGAGTGGATCATTACTAATCATTTAACTATTCGCTGGTGGTGTGTAAAAGTACTCCTTTGATCTTGCAGCTTCCTCAGCAGCTCATAAGATAGCCCTGAGGTGTTTACCTCTCGCAGGTGGAGTCGTCGCCGAGGCAGAGACCACTTCAGCCTTCAGCATCGGCGTCGGCAGTGCGCGCTGCACTGGATGCCGCTCAGTTTGGTTCCGTGCAGTGCGTGCCCATAGCCTTAGGTCACCGATCGAGCCCTCGCCCCCGCCCACCTCAGCTGCCGCCGTCGCGTGTCACCCAGGCGTGGATGGCGTCGCTACGGAAGCCCGATGTCAAGAGGTCACGCAGCGCCGCCAGCCCAGCTACCGCCGTCGACTCCGCTGCAGCGCAACCGAGGCAGCTCGCTTCGGCGCACAAAGCTGCAGGAGACGGCCTCGATTCGGTCAGCTTACACATTTCTGTCTAGTTATAGAGTTTCTGTTTCTGCCTCCACGGTCAAGGCTGTTAATATATTAGGGTCTTGCACAGTGCCGGCAGACACTATGTTACCAAAAACATCCAGACGTTAATATGAGATGTGTTCACCCTTCGCCTTTATGGTGGCTTCAACTCTGGTGGGGAGACTTACAGAGGGGTAACTGAATGCCTGCGGAGAAATGGCAGCCCATTCTTCCTCAAGAGTCAAGACTAGAGAAGGTAGTGATGTTGTACGCTAGGGTCTTGGGTGAATTCGATGTTCTGTTTCGTTCCAAAGGAGTTCTATTCGGTTTAGCTCAGGACTCTGGGCCGGCCAGTTCAGTTCTGAAATGTTATTGTCCACAAGCCATTGCCAAACTGATGATGCTTTATGGCAAAGTGCACTGTCATGCTGCTCAATCATTATTTTCGAACTGTTCCTATACTGTACACAGTACACAATGTTGTAAAATATGTTCATATTCTTCCGAATTTACTGTTTGCTTAAGCACAATAAGAGGATCACTCCCTAACTATGAAAAACATCCCCATACCGTAACATTACCTCCTCCGTAATTCATTGTTGGCACTACAAACGATGACAGATAACGTTCTCCAGGCATACCCAAACGCTTCTGTCGGATTGCCACACTGTATAGAATGCTCCATTAGTCCAAACACGCGTTTCTAGCCATCCACTGCCCAGTGACGTCACTCTTTGCACCACCTCAAGAGACGTTTAGCACTGAGTGTGCACAGAATGTGGTTTATGAGGAGGTGATCGATCGTTGTACTCCATTCTTTTTAACTCACTAAGCACAATAATGGTGCTAACTGAATTACTGGTAGCCCTTTGAAACTCAGGAATGATACCTTCTGCTGATTTCATGCGATTTCTTTACAACCACTCTCCGCAATGCTCGATGGTGGCTGTCCATTAGGAAATGTTCAAATGTGTGTGAGTTCTTAAGGGACCAAACTGCAGAGGTCATCGGTTCCTAGGCTTACACACTACTTAAATTAACCTATGCTAAGAACAACACACACACCCATGCCCGAGGGAAGACTCGAATCTCCGGCGGGAGGAGCCGCGCAGTAAGTGACAAGGCGCCTCTATCCGCGCGGCCACTCACAAACAGTCGACTTCAGGAGGTGAAATGCCCCTTATAGGTCTGTTAGTCAGGTGACATCCAATGACTGCTCCACGTTAGAAGTCATTGAGATTTCGTAACCAACCCATTCTGCTGTAATTGCTTCTCTCCTGACAGCACAGTATTTCCCGCCTCTTGTGACGTCTAGCGGTCAGTTTCGCATTTCGTCGGAGTGTCCAGACACTTCTGATCAGTGTTGGGATCCCCCGTGCAGTATTCCTCATTCGACATTGAGGCACTGCACTGCTACAAATATAGTGTTGTGTACGTAAGAAGATGGGTGTTGGGGTGATGCACTTTGGCAGGGGATAGTTTACGACGTGAGGCTCCAGCAGATAGAGTTATTCTGTAGCGTCTGTCTGCAGAACTTTTGGGTGCTCGTAGGAAGGAAGAAAGAAAGGAGAATTAGGGTTTAACGTCCCGTCGACATGGAGGTCATTAGAGACAAAACAAAAATGGTTGAAATGGCTCTGAGCACTATGGGACTTAACATCTGAGGTCATCAGTCCCCTAGAACTTAGAATTACTTAAACCTAACTACCCTAAGGACATCACACACATCCATGTCCCAGGCAGGATTCGAACCTGCGACCGTAACAGTCGCGCGGCTCCGGACTGAAGCACCTAGAACCGCTCGGCCACCGCGGCCGACACAGAGACAAAAAACAACCTCTTATTCTTTCAAGGACAGGAAAAGAAATTGCTCGTGCCCTTTACCTGGAGCGATTTAGGGAAATCACGGAAAACGTTAATCAAGATGCCCAGACGCGGACTTGAACCGTCGTCCTCGCGAATGCGAGTCCATTGTGCTATCCACTGGGCTACCTTTCTCGCTAGTGCATGCAGAATATTTGGCGTTGATATTCATATTAAATTACGTATGGTGAAGATACTTAGGCACCATTCTCTCTTATACAGCACACACAACAAATATTACATAAAGAAGGGACATCGATATTTGGTCCAAGCATATAAATTTATCTGTGGAAAGTCAAAAGTAGAAACTTTGGTTAGAGAATGTGACGTGGGGCAGAAACAAAGAATCCTTCATCCGTCTTGAGTACTTGAGTATAAAATGATATACACACATTAAAAAAGTTTTACATCACCTTACTTCCGAGAGGCCGGAACCTCTACAGAAAATTGGAATAGAGATCAACATAAACATCATTTCCGCCCTTTTTATTGCTCATGAAAACCACACATTGCATGTTGTATCACCATACTGCGAGACCTTCAGAGGTGGTGGTCCAAATTGCTGTACACCTACCTGGTCCCTTACTTATATACCACAACAGGGACATTCCAATACCCGTAGGTATACAAAATTTGATAGCGATACCAGCAACTAAAACTGTATAGATATGTCAATAATTTCGAAACAAAAATATGGATACCGATAGTATTGCAAGGAGCTGATGGCTTATTTATGTATTTTTTGGTTTTTTGTCTCAGCAGGTAAGTTCCAGATTGCAAATCCAAAGGTCTAGTGTCGAAGCCTATACAGCCCTAGGTTTTTTGTGTCACTTATAGCTATCTTCACCTATCTAATGGCTGTTCAATGTGAAAAATGACGAGTTTCACCGTGGCTCGGAATCCATTTTAAACTGAAGGTCCCAACATAACTGGGTAAATAAGTCCGTTCAATGCTTTCAATACAAAGATATTTATTTAAATTGATAGACAAAATGTGGAAGTTATGTTTGCATGTAGAAACTTGAGTATAAAATGATATACACACATCAAAAATCGTTTTGCATCACCTCGGTTCCCACAGTTTCCGGAACCTGTACAGAAAATTGAAATAGAGATCAACATAAACATCATTTCCGCCCTTTTTATTGTTCATATAAACCACACATGTTGTACCATCATACAGCGAGACCTTCAGAGATGGTGGTCCAGACTGCTGTACACACTGGTACCCCTAATACCCTGTAGCATGTCCTCTTACATTGGTGCATGCCTTTATTCGTCGTGGCATACTATCCACAAGTTCATCAAGATATTGTTGGTCCAGACTGTCCCACTCCTCAACGGCGATTCGGCGTAGATCCCTCAGAATGGTTGGTGGGCCACGACGTCCATAAACAGCCCTTTTCAATCTATGCCAGGCATGTTCGATAGGGTTCATGTCTGGAGAACATGCTGGCCACTCTACTCGTGCGATCTCGTTATCCTGAAGGAAGTCATTCACAAAATGTGCACGATGGGAGCGCGAATTGTCGTCCCTGAAGACGAATGCCTCGCAGTATGCTGCCTACATGGTTGCACTATTGGTAAGAGGATGGCATTCACGTATCATACAGCCATTACGGCGCCTTCCATGGTCGCCAGCGGTGTACGTCGGCCCCACATAATGCCACCCCAAAACAGCAGGGAACCTTCACCTTGCTGTACTCGCTGGACAGAGTGTCTAAGGCGTTCAGCCTGACCGGGTTCCCTCCAAACACGTCTCCGACGAATGTCTGGTTGAAGGCATATGCAACACACATTGGTGAAGAGAACGTGATGCCAATCCTGAGCGGTCCATGTGGCAAGTTGTTGGGCCCATCTGTACCACGCTGCATGGTGCTGCGGTTGTAAAGATGGACCTCGCCATGGACGTCGGGACTGAAGTTGCGCATCATGCAGCCTATTGCGCACAGTTTCAGTCGTAACACGACGTCCTGTGGCTGCACAAAAAGCGTCACTCAACATGTTGGCATTGCTGTCAGGGTTCTCAGAGCCATAATACGTAGGTAGCGGTCATCCACTGCAGTAGCAGCCCTTGGGCGACCTGAGCGAGGCATGCCATCGACAGTTCCTGTCTCTCTATATCTTCTCCATGTCCGAACAACATCGCTTTGGTTCACTCCCAGACCCCTGGACACTTCCCTTGTTGAGAGCCCTTCCTGGCACAAAGTAACAACGCGGACCCGATCGAACCGCGGTATCGACCGTCTAGGCATAGTTGAAATACAGACTACGTGAGGCGTGTACCTCCTTCCTGGTGGAATGACAGGAACTGATTAATTGTCAGACCCCCTCCGTCTAACGGGCGCTGCTCATGCATGGTTGTTTAGGTGGTGGTGGTGGTTAGTGTTTAACGTCCCGTCGACAACGAGGTCATTAGAGACGGAGCGCAAGCTCGGGTTAGGGAAGGATTGGGAAGGAAATCGGCCGTGCCCTTTCACAGGAACCATCCCGGCATTTGCCTGAAACGATTTAGGGAAATCACAGAAAACCTAAATCAGGATGGCCGGAGACGGGATTGAACCGTCGTCCTCCCGAATGCGAGTCCAGTGTGCTAACCACTGCGCCACCTCGCTCGGTCATGGTTGTTTACATCTTTGGGCGGGTTTAGTGACATCTCTGAAAAGGCTAAGGGACTGTGTCTGTGATACAATATCCACAGTCAACATCTATCTTCAGGAGTTCTGGGAACCGGGTTGATGCAAAACTTTTGTGATGTTTGTACATGATAATTCAAAAAGAATATAGCAGTTACAGAAGGCTACAACTATCTAATGCGAAGAGATACATCGATGAGAATTGCAGAGAGTGTAAAAGTGAGTTCAGAATTTGGATCGTTGTGCAAGTGCAGTGAATCACAGCGTGTTCATGTGTAGTGATGCGTAAGTAAACAGTTCATGGCGTACACTCTAAGGGAAAAAAAGAAAAAACGCAGCATAATGGAGTTATACAAATTGATATCCTTAGAGGTATTGATGGAAAGAGCTGAGTTGTAAACTTCGGTAGCCGATGGATGAATATGTAACGCTGCAGCGTAATTTCATCGCGCAGCTCGCAAAAGTAGTAAACGGGGGAGCATAGAGACAGGATTGTCGCCCGCCATACGGCGCCACCGTCTGCGCCCCGTTTTGTTGCCCTTCATGGCAAGCCATCCTGGGCTTAAATTTCAGCAAAATGATGCCCACCCAGATACTGCGATAGTTTCTACTGCTTGGCTTCGTGGTTGCCAAACCCTGCGTTGACCAGCAAGGTCACCGGATCTCTCCCCAGTCGAGATCATTTGAAGCATTATAAGCAGGGCCCTCCAACCATCTCGGGATTTTGACGACGTAAAGCACCAGTTTGACAGAATTTGGCACGATATCGCAAAAGACAACATCCGACAACTCTGTCAATCAGTGCCAAGCCGAATAACTGCTTGCTTAAGGGCCAGAAATGGATCAACGCGATACTGGTTTGCTCAGTTCGTGGAGCTCTTACTGTTGAGTAAATCATCCAATTTTTCTGAATTTGTAATCTTTTTGTTGTCTATACATGTAAAACACGTCTATCGATTTTCGTCCAATTCGGATAATTCCTTTGTGGTCCGTCTTTTTTTATTTTCCTCCTTCTTCTTTTTTCTTTCTTAGAGTGTTAGTGAAAATGGCAGATATGTGCGTGCTAGAATTTTGCAGTTGTAGTTCTGTCATCATGCTGCAGAGAACATTTCATAAGCGATAAGATCAAGCGTTTCCAGAGTACAACAACGTTCGCAGAAGGTGTTAGCAGTTTGAAGATACAGGATGTTTGCACAAAGGTAAAAGTACTAGCCGGACATGTGTATGAACACAAAACGTTGAAAGAAAGACTTCGCCATTCCTTTTGACATATTGCAGGAAAATCAACGCATTTAGTCAGTAGAGCGCTACAAATGACACGAATAATCGTTTGCCATGTTCTTAAAACAAAGCTGAAAATGAAACCGTATGTGGTTCACATTTTGCAAGCACTGAGAAAGGAACACTACATTCAGCGTACGAATTACGCTACGGCAATGCTGGACACCAAAAAGGGATAGAAACATTTGCTGCGATGAGGCAAACTTGCACATAAGTGTCAACGCTAACCGGCACAACATTCGAATATGGGGTACAGAAAAATCTTCGTGTGTATTTTAATATCACCGTGACTCGCTGAAAGTGTGTTCTGCACGATGTCAGCCCAAAAATCGTATGGTCCAGTTTTCTTCGCTGAGCTAAGTTGCCGGTGTGAGGCCTCTACTTGATCTGCACGAGTGACTCTACTGGGTGGCAGATTGCTTCCCGAAACACAAATGCTTAATAAAAGTTACGCAGCAGGTCTCATTAATGCAATTAATGTTAAAAGGATGGCCCTAGCATTAAAATCGAGCTACCGGTATTCCCATAGCTTACTGTCTACTAACTTCGTGAAAGAGATAACTAATTACAAATCAAAATCTTGGCCCAGGTAAGTACCAATATTTACTACAAGTTCTTAGTATGCAGAAACTGATAAAGGACATTACAAGATTTCTTAAGGAGCAAAAACAGAACTTAAGAGTGAGAAATGAAACTCTAAAAGCGAAACGGGTTTGATGCAGATCAACTTCCTTACATGCTAATACAGCAAAACATATACGCGAGATGAAACCAGCGATTGCAGGGTCGTTCCGGAAAGAGATGAGATTACATACAACTGTACTTTTCCGCTTGGTCATGAAAAGCCAGCGTGAGTTTTACTGAAACAGCAGCAAACATTTCATTCTGTTCCGCCCTAACCATCTGATGCCCCTACATGCTCTCACCATTATGAGCGTGTGGACGAGTGAACTGAATATTGCGGATGGGTGTATCGCCCCAGTCCGCTCCGTAAGTGAAATCCATCTGTCTTCATCTAAGTCTGCCACTAGAGACATTCGCAGAAAGCCGTCTGCAGCCAAAGCGCCTCCGGAGATGAAGTCTCCTACCAGAGTAACGTCTTCTATCAGAATACCAGAATGTTGATAGGAGAATAATTGCCTGCTACTACATTGAGTTCTTCCACGAGAATGATACGACTATAGGAAGAGCACAATTCCCCTGTGCCTGTTTTGTTCAGAGTCCCTTGGAAAAAACATTGCCCACCAATGAGTCGGTAGCCATTAGTGTAATTTATTATTGTTAAAATCGTCCTCCAGTCGTTCGCTTCCTCGCTCGCACCGTTCCGAAAATCATGGGGAAGTGGACCTACGTCATAGCCGCATGTCTTTAACCTTTAACTACCAGTCTGCAGTCTCCTCTTGAAAAAACTTTGGACTGGTCACTAATCTTCATTTCTTAGCGCTCTTTTTCAGAACACACAAGTCGTAGCTTCCATGACTGTTGGATGGAAAAGTTTTCCCTCGTTCCACCCTCTTTCTACGATTTCGCTGGACCATGCACAATGCACTTGGCAGATAGCATATTGCCGAAAGGGACACACTGTGAAACGCCCATTACTGTGGCTCCACTCCCAGGGCGCTCACACCTCCTTTCGTGAATTCGTGCGTGACGCACATGAGGCCATACCTCTTGACCCTCCCTCCCTGTCCTCGTTCCTTCCCCTCTGCGTCCTCCTTCACCTTTCTCAGTGTCCTTGTTTACGTCGGCTCGGCTGTCATGCTCGGTTCTGATATTCTTTCCAGGTTTTGGTCTTCTTGCTTCTCGTTTTCACATTTCCTTTTGGACGTTTTTCGTACCCCTTATGGGTTTGATCTTCCCTTCTAAATTTTCTCTCCTAGTATGAACCATCAAGGGAGAACACCTTGCTCAACTTCTTAGACGTGCGACCTTACCATCTCTTCCATTTTTACCTCGACACTGTTGTCCTTTAACGCTATATAGCCAGCATGGTAGCCAATCTATGTGGTTGGATTGTTATGTCCCTTCTGACAATCCAGGGACCACGCATCTCATACCCGAACTGATGCCTCCCCGTGTATGCCTAGAGTGGTCGCTTGTCATTCTGGACCATCGTAACTCCTAGAAATGACTGCTGTGTCAGGCAGCCCTTGCTGTGACCCAGTGGTGTCCCTGACCAGAGCGGCAGAGGCTTTGTAAAAGAAATGCATTAAGCTTCAAGTTGGCCATTCCTCTACAGCTATTTCTTTAGTTTGCAGTGGATTTTTAATGCTGCTTCTTATAACCCTTGCTGTCTTCCCTTCCCTGTCTACAACCTAGGAGCAAGGCCTGGCTCACTGGCTGGTCTTCATCAGGACTGATGGGGACACTTTCACCGCCACCAAGTCACTATTTTTTATGGAAACTATTGAAAAATTTGGGCAAAGTGGAATCTCGTAGTAAGATGGGGTCAGGTTCGCTGTAGGTCAAAACTTCTTCTGCCAGCCAGTCTACAGTCCTTTGTGCCTGTGACCATTTTCACAACCTCCAAGTGTCCATTACTCCTCACCAGTCATTGAATCTGGTTCAGGGAGACATGTTTCATAGTGACCTCATCCTTCAGACTGATGAAGAACTGTGGACCAATCTGGAAATGTTCAGAAAGGCCATAAGGACAATTTCATTGATACCAGCACCTTTATTCTGGCATTTCGACATCTACATCTATATGACTACTCTGCAATTCACATTTAAGTGCTTGGCAGAGGGTTCATCGAACCACAATCATACTATCTCTCTACCATTCCACAGCGCGCGGGAAAAACGAACACCTAAACCTTTCTGTTCGAGCTCTGATTTCTCTTATTTTATTTTGATGATCATTCCTACCTATGTAGGTTGGGCTCAACAAAATATTTTCGCATTCGGAAGAGAAAGTTGGCGACTGAAATTTCGTAAATAGATCTCGCCGCGGCGAAAAACGTCTTTGCTTTAATGACTTCCATCCCAACTCGCGTATCATATCTGCCACACTCTCTCCTCTATTACGTGATAACACAAAACGAGCTGCCCTTTTTCACACCCTTTCGATGTCCTCCGTCAGTCCCACCTGGTAAGGATCCCACACCGCGCAGCAATATTCTAACAGAGGACGAACGAGTGTAGTGTCAGCTGTCTATTTAGTGGACTTATTGCATCTTCTAAGTGTCCTGCCAATGAAACGCAACCTTTGGCTCGCCTTCCCCACAATATTATTTATGTGGTCTTTCCAACTGAAGTTGTTCGTAATTTTAACACCCAGGTACTTAGTTGATGTGACAGCCTTGAAAATTGTACTATTTATCGAGTAATCGAATTCCAACGGATTTCTTTTGGAACTCATGTGAATCACCTCACACTTTTCGTTATTTAGCGTCAACTGCCACCTGCCACACCATACACACCATTCTAAATCGCTTTGCAACTGATACTGGTCTTCGGATGACCTTACTAGACGGTAAATTACAGCATCTTCTGCGAACAACCTAAGAGAACTGCTCAGATTGTCACCCAGGTCATTTATATAGATCAGGAACAGCAGAGGTCTCAGAACGCTTCCCTGGGGAACACCTGATATCACTTCAGTTTTACTCGATGATTTGCCGTCTGTTACTACGAACTGCGACCTTCCTGACAGGAAATCACGAATCCTGTTGCACAACTGAGACGATACCTTATAGGCCCGCAGCTTGATTAGAAGTCGCTTGTGAGGAACGGTGTCAAAAGCTTTCCGGAAATCTAGAAATACGGAATCAACTTGAGATCCCCTGTCGATAGCGGCCATTACTTCGTGCGAATAAAGAGCTAGCTGCGTTGCACAAGAACGATGTTTTCTGAAACCATGCTGATTACGTATCAATAGATCGTTCCCTTCGAGGTGATTCATAATGTTTGAATACAGTATATGCTCCAAAACCCTACTGCAAACCGACGTCAATGATATAGGTCTGTAGTTCGATGGATTACTCCTAATACCCTTCTTAAACACTGGTGCGACCTGCGCAATTTTCCAATCTGTTGGTACAGATCTATCGGTGAGCGAGCGGTTCTATATGATTGCTAAGTCGGGAGCTATTGTATCAGCGTAATCTGAAAGGAACCTAATCGATATACAATCTGGACCTGAAGACTTGCCCGTATCAAGCGATTTGAGTTGTTTCGCAACCCCTACGGTATCTACTTCTAAGAAACTCATGCTAGCAGCTGTTCGTGTTTCAAATTCTGGAATATTCCATTCGTCTTCCCTGGTGAAGGAATTTCGGAAAACTGCGTTCAATAACTCCGCTTTAGCGGCACAGTCGTCGGTAACAGTACCATCGGCACTGCGCAGCGAAGATATTGACTGCGTCTTGCCGCTTGTGTACTTTACATACGACCAGAATTTCTTCGGATTTTCTACCAAATTTCGAGACAATGTTTCGTTGTGGAACCTATTAAAGGCATCTCGCATTGAAGTCCGTGCCAAATTTCGCGCGTCTGTAAATTTTAGCCAATCTTCGGGATTTCGCGCTCTTCTGAACTTCGCATGCTTTTTCCGTTGCCTCTGCAACAGCGTTCGGACCTGTTTTGTGCACCATGGGGGATCAGTTCCATCTCTTACCAATTTATGAGGTATGAATCTCTCAACTGCTGTTGCTACTATATCTTTGAATTTGAGCCACATCTCGTCTACATTTGCATAGTCAGATCGGAAGGAATGGAGATTGTCTCTTAGGAAGGCTTCTAGTGACACTTTATCCGCTTTTTTAAATAAAATTATTTTGCGTTTGTTTCTGATGGATTTGGAAGAAACGGTATTGAGCCTAGCTACAACGACCTTGTGATCACTAATCCCTGTATCAGTCATGATGCTCTCTATTAGCTCTGGATTGTTTGTGGCTAAGAGGTCAAGTGTGTTTTCGCAACCATTTACAATTTGCGTGGGTTCGTGGACTAACTGCTCGAAATAATTTTCGGAGAAAGCATTCAGGACAATCTCGGAAGATGTTTTCTGCCTACCACCGGTTTTGAACAAGTATTTTTGCCAACATATCGAGGGAAGGTTGACGTCCCCACCAACTATAGCCGTATGAGTGGGGTATTTATTTGTTACGAGACTCAAATTTTCTCTGAACTGTTCAGCAACTATATCATCGGAGTCTGGGGGTCGGTAGAAGGAGCCAATTATTAACTTAGTTCGGCTGTTACATATAACCTCCACCCATACCAATTCGCACGGAGTATCTACTTCGACTTCACTACAAGATAAACCACTACTGACAGACACAAACACTCCACCACCAATTCTGCCTAATCTATCTTTCCTGAACACCGGGTGAGACTTCGTAAAAATTTCTGCAGAACTTATTTCAGGCTTTAGCCAGCTTTCTGTACCATTTGAGGGCGATAATCTTCTGGAGAAGGTCAAGGTTATGTATTATTGGTGTGACATGACGCCATACACCCCACCACCCATGAGGTGTTTTGGGTACATGTCTTCTCACTGTGAAGTGGACTCTCTTTACTGTGAATATGGATACACGATGGGAGCCCCTGTCTCCCACCACCCCTATGTGTTAACTGTCATGGCCATCACTCTCCATGCTCGTCAGATTGTCCAGTTTGTAGATAGGAAGAGAAAATCCAGGAGTATAGGTCCGTTGATCTTGTATCTCACACTGAGGCTTGTCAGAAATATGCTGTCTTCACACTGTATTTATGACATCTAACTTTGCCTCTGTTACATCCTTCCCCTCTCCTCCTTCCTACTTACTTCAGTCCTGCAGCCCCTCCTCTCACCCTCCCCTTCCTCTCAATGCTGCTCCCCTCGACTCCCACACTGTCTCTTATGGACGCTGCTCCGCCAATCCAGCTGGAGAAGTGTACCCTTCCTCAACGCCTGCTAAGTGATAGGGCCCCTCCTGGGACCCCTCCCCCTAGTGTCTACTAGACCAGAGACTTGTTGCCACAAGTCAGCCACAAGACCCACAGTTCATGTACCCCAAGATCACCTGCTTTCTCTTGGTTCCAGATCTCTCTGAAGCCTGACTATCTCCTGTCCCTACTCTCCTTGATCTACAAAAGAGAAGAAGAAGAAACATAGGTCCTGGAACAAATTCCCTCCAGAGCTCCCGGAGGTGCCAACTCCCTCTTCATGACCTGGGTCAGATCTCTTTTTTACAGACATCACCCTCTCCTTGTTGGTGATGGATGGTGATTCGGCAGTGTGACCGGTTTTGGCTCATTCACCTCCCATTTGGATCCCCATTCTGTACTTATTCAATGGAACTGTAATAGATACTACTGTCACCTTCTGGAGTTGCAGTTGCTTATTTCTTTTTATTGCGCAGCTTGTGTCATTCTCCAAGAGTCACATTTTACTGGTGCTCACTCACTGATGCTTCGTGGGTTCTGTGCTTTTTGTTGGAACAGGGCTGGCCCTTTGACGGCTTTCAGTGGCGTCTGCACATTCGTCCATGTGGACATTGTTAGTACATGGATCGCTCTTCATACTGAACTGGAATTGCCGACCTTGGATACTTGGGCTCTGCAGCAACTGTTTGCAATCCCTTTCTCCCTCCTGACAGGCCACCTATACTCACTACCTTCACTTCTGTCCTTCAGCAGTTACCCCCTCTGTGTCTCCTCCTAGGGGATTTTAATGACCATCACTCCTTGCGGTGCAGTGCTTCATCATCTAGTCAGGGTCTCCTCATAGACAAGTTTCTCGCTGATCATGGCTTGCGCCTTCTTGATGATGGTTTCCCTGCCAATTTCAATGCCGCTTATGGCACTGCCTCTACCATAGATCTTTCTCACTGCATGGTGAGCTATGCAACATTGACCACTTATCTATTGCTTCTCTCATTCCCTTCCCTCCTTTCAATCGCCAGGTTATTTCACTGGGCATTACATCGTGCTGATTGGTCTCCATATAACTCCCAGGTCGTGTTAACCCACTCTTTGTCAGAATGATTTGACGAAGTCGTCCCTGACACATCAGATATAATTATTCGCTCCGCCATCATTGCTGTCCCCCACTTAACGGGCTCTCTACACCATTGGCTGGTCCCATAGCGGACCACAGCCATTGGCATTGCCATCCAAGATCGCCGTTGGGCTTTGCAATGCCTTAACTGGTATCTGTGCTCCACCGGTATTATTACTTTTTAAAAGTCTTCATGCCAAAGCATTAGTTAACCAAACAGGGCAAGCTGGTATGTTTGGATCTCCTTGTCTCCTCCCTAGGTGTGGGTTACTCTCTGTGACCTCCAAGGCTGCCAATGGCAGTCTTCCTTCCCGGGCCTTGGCGTTCCAGATGGCCTTTGTATGGATCTATCGGTTCTTACAGAACACCTTGCGACCCATTTTGCTATGCCATCAGCGTAAGCCTCCTATCCTGCCACCTTCCTACAGTGGGCTGAAGCTTCCTACCCCTTGTCAGGCAGTATCCTAAAGTAAAACATTTACTTTATAGAAATTTCTTTTTGCCGTCTC
The DNA here is from genome assembly GCF_023898315.1 of Schistocerca nitens. NCBI lineage: Eukaryota > Metazoa > Arthropoda > Insecta > Orthoptera > Acrididae > Schistocerca > Schistocerca nitens. The sequence continues at coordinate 826,155,082 of NC_064614.1, forward strand.
CTCCTCCCACGATTCAGACCCTGGCTCCAATACTACCCATAACCAATTGCTTCAGTGCCTCAACTCTCCACAGCAACAGTATTTCCTCCAGGTGCTTAACCATATTTGGCTTCGAGGTGTTTTCCCCTCTCAGTGGAGGGACAGAATTGTGGCTCCTGTCCTTAATCCTGGTAAGGATCCGTCATCCCTCGATAGTTACTGGCTAATCAGTCTGACCAACGTCCGCTACAAGTTACTTGAATGGATGTTGGCTTTTCTGTTTAGTTTGAGTCCTTGAATCTCAAAACCTTTTGTCTCTTTACTAGTGTGGCTTTTGGGGAGGGGGGGGGGGATGGTCTCCAATCAAGCATCTGAGTCAATTGCAAAGCACAGTTTGACGGGCATTCTCTCAGTGCCACCATCTTGCTGCAGTTTTATCTTCATAAGGCCTGTGACGTGGCTTGGCACCATCACATCTTACTTACACTCCATAAGTGGGGTGTTCACGACCCCTTCCAAATTTTTCTCCATCAGTTCCTTTCCCAACATTCGTCCTGAGTTTGGGTTGGTAACGTTCTTAGCTCTCCACAGACCCAGGAGAGTGGCATTCCACTGGGCTCTGTATTAAATGTTCTTTTTCTCATCACTGTTAATGGTCTCGTGGTCTCCGTTGGACTGTTGGTCACTGTATCTTTGAGTGTGGATAATTTCTGTACTTGGGCTAGTTCCTATTCTGTAATTAAGTAAGCCCATGGGACAATTTTTGACGACCACTGTTCCAGAGTAGGTGTGAAATAGATTATCACTTAGATGTTGCGTGTGTACACCAAGGGGAGTCACAAAGAACACCTGCAAAACATGTAAAAAATTGAACTTTCGTTTACAGCCTAATTCCTATTGATGTATCGCTATAAATTAAATAGTTATTTCCGTTTGATATCGCTACACTGATTTTAAATTGCCCTGTACAATAAAAGCAGAAAATAACAAATATTCCAAACACAATATAAATATAAGTGTTGATGCAAGTTTCATATTACACACATGTGCCATTGTTACAAGTAAAACAATTTCTGTGCTGCACCATCATGTCTGCTTGCGAAAAGTTACACTGTCAGGGAATTTCGTCTCTTCTAACTTCGCTTTGGAAGACGTTAACATTCTTCCATTTCATGGTCCACTTCGTAACCTGTGTAAGTGTTGGAACCACTAGGTAGAGATGTAGATGTGATTCAGGAAGAGGAACTATACAGGCAGGAAAATTTTTCTCTATCATGGAATTTAAATGAATGTGCATATTGGGGCAGAGTATGGTCTAGCATAAAGTACCGTTATACAAGATGGCGGCGAAGACATAATCCAAGATGGCGGTGATGACATCATCCAAGATGGTGTCCATGATGTCAGCTGATGACTCAAGTACCGTTATCCAAGATGGCGGCTTTTGGTGGGAAAGTGCCACACCCCCTCCTCTCCCTCCCCCAGAAAAATGACGGGAAATTCAAATTCTAACAGGATAATGCATCACACCAAAGAAAATGGTGGGAAAGAAAGGCCTACCTCCACTAACCTAAGTCGTCCGACAGCCACCTCAACCTAGGAACTGGCGCCAAGTTTGAATTTTTGTGGTAAAGAAAGGTCAATTCGCGTATCTCTACTAAGCTAAGAAAATGGGGCGAAAGAAAGGACACTTGGACTACCTCCACTAACCTAAGTCACCCGACCGCCACCTCCTCCTAGGAACCAGTGCCAAGTTTGTATTTTGGCAGTAAAGAAGGGTCACTTGGGGTTTCTCTACCAATCTAAGAAAATTGCGGGAAACAAAGCTCACCTCCACTAATCTAGGTCACCCAGCCGCCACCTCTTCCTGGGGGTTGGTGGGAAAAGGACTCAGCCTGCACTGGGCTGGTGGAGAGAGAGGAAGGAGTGTACTTTTTTTTTTGGAACAATTTATTTAGGGATGGAGAATATTTATCACAGTGATACAGGACACACGCTCTGACATGCCACACAGCATACAGACCTTCAAACTACTACTACATAACTCATGTATAATGCTCTGCATATGCACTTGCTAATTGTAAACTGTCAAAATAATGCATTGCACAGCCTACAGACATGCAAACCAATCGTAAATAATGCAATACATTTACGTCCAGAGAGCCAAAAACTCGTAAATTGTCCAAATAATAATCCATCTACAAGATTCTGCAAACATGCATGCTAATTGTGAACTATCGAAATCATGCACCAGTCTTTATTTAAACAATTAGAGGCAGCATCACCATCCAGTGTGTTCACCACGAGGTCTACACCCCAACTGACCTAGTACACAGTACCACCACCAGAGGGTGCTGTCGTGCATTTCGTGATGTAATCCAAGATGGTGGGAGAAATGGCGGGAAAATGACTCTGCCTGCGCTGGACATGAGTCTTTATTTCGCAGGCAGTGTCTCCAACTGACGTAGTACACAGAACTGCCACCAGAGAGTGCTCACATCCATCCTGTGACGTAATCCGAGAGGCTGGTCTGGAGGGGGGGGGGGGGGATGGTACGAAAATGACTCAGCCAGCGCTGGGTTGTTGGGGAGAATGAGGAAGGAGTGTACTCTATTTATTTTGGGACATTTTATTTACAGATGGGGTATATTTATCACACTGACACAAAATACTCTCCCTTACGTGCTTGGGGTCACAATACACAGTCTGCAGAACCGTAAACTACTTCTAAACAACGCTCTTCAGACACGCAAACAACTACTAATTTATCGAAATAATTTCAGCACAGACATACAAACTCCTCCTAAATAATGCAGTACACTGGCGTGCAGACACAAAATCGTAAACTGTCCAAATAATGCATAACACAGCCTAAAGATCTGCTTGCAAAATAAAGCAACAGACACGCAATCAACGCTCGCAAGCACCCTTCACCACCCCATGTCCACTAGACAGCACAGGAGGTTAACAGAAGCCCCAGCTAAGTGACGCGACCATCAGCTGTCAAACGACACACAGACGCCCGTTAAGGTCCCGTGCTGTCACAGCCACGAGCTGCCGCTGGATGCAGGGAAAAATTGCCTCTATTTTCGAGTATACAGTCAGTGTTATACTGACGTCACAGAGCTCCAATGTGCGCTCACGCAGCCCCCGTATGAGAGTCACATCCAGGCAGCACATGTCTTTGCCATTTATGACAGAGTAGCTACAAACCTTCACAAACACATCTAACGATGTTCTCAATCTTATACTGATGTCACATGATTGTGTAAAAAATAAGAACCGAGTCGATCTCACGGAAATTGTATAGTGTGCCATAAACAGTTAATGCTCGCTTTCTTGATGCCTCAGCTTGTATGCACGAAAATTCTTCCCCTAACAGAACTTGTTTACGAAAATAATGCAGAATAACGTCGAATGCAGTCGTCCTCACAGACCTTACATGGTACCTAGTCCATCACATGTTACCCTTCCTGCTTTCAACACACACACAAACGTTCCCTCCGCTATGTAGAAGTTCCTGTTTCCCAGCACAAAGGATGTGAATGAATCGAGCATTATGATTGGCTCTTATCGAATTTACCCGCCGAATTAGTGATGCCGCCGATATTGAAGCACCATCCACCTGTTCTTTCTTTCTGCAGATGGGACTTTCAGAGGTAAAATTATTTTGCACAGATCGCTAAACTGCATTGACAGCTAAACCTGCAAATTTTGTCTACAGATCATCAAATACATACGAGACTCACAAGATTATTGGAAGCCAGGAAGATATTTCCCAGTGTAAATACAATTAAATATTACGATTGCTGCTACAGTCTAACACTGATCAATGTACAGCCAATGTCTCCTCTCGACGACTGTGCTTCTGGAACGAATCTCAGTATCTATAGTGCACATAATTTTCCACGTAAAAGATCTCTCTCAACCCTCGAGGTTATCGATGTGCTGAATCTATACATCCCTCATGATAGGACACACAGTCATCTTCTCTAGTCATGCCACAGCATAAAGCATAGTAACTTTACAATGCAATATATACACATTTTACACAACATAAGCCACAGTAACTTTACAATACAATATATACACATTTTACACAAACGGTGCAGTTATATTTTATATCTGTACAGTACCCAAAAAAATTATGGTATGCCTACACTCACACCGGCTATATGTCACGATGCTCCTCGGTCCTAGGGAAGCACCGTCAGCCTTTTTTTCTTTCTACAGACGTGACATTCAGCAGCAATAAACTATGTTACACTAATTACCATATCGCACCGACAACTAAACCTCGCAAAGTGCCATACATATCGTCAGATATGGAAAAGACTCTTACTCAATTACACTGCTCTCCCACTGAGAACAGGAGCTTGAATATTAGAGTGTGAAACCGTTATCCAACCCAGCAATATATCACCGCGTACCGTGTCGATGTAGTAAACATACAATTCATATCCTCCACCATACAAAATCATCCATTTTACATCAGAGCGCCCTCAGCGGACCGAAGTCACTCTCAAAACTGTTCTTCCAATTCGGGATCATTTCCCATCAACACAAATGCGTTACTCTTTCTGCTCTGAACTTGCTTCCTTGCTTGTTCGCTTTTCTACACACATCTCCAGACTCAGGGATTACAAGAATACACGTATTTTCGCATGGTTCATCATAATATTACATCATTTTCGCGGTACTTCTTGATATCAAGCACTAGGCTGCATCCTACCGATCGCTAGCGCCAACATAGTTCCCAAGATATAGACTGGAAATTATTTCTCTACAAACCCCAAACTTTAGAGAGGTGCAGTGTGCTGTAAACCATTGAGTAACTAGAAACAAATAGAGGAAACTGATATTTCCATTCACGAATACCGATGTCGGTGATGTAACATATTCCAAATCATCCCTATAATTTACAAGCCAACTAAGGTCTTTCCCATGTCTAGAGAAAAGGCAAATGTGTCTTCCACATGCTAGATGCACACACCACAATAGATATTCTCTCAACTAAATAAAGGTGCGAAATGTGCAGAAGCAGTCAACCGAACAATTTACATGGGAAGGAATAATGGTCCAGCACAAACGCACCTTCATACACAATGTTCTAAAATTTCCACTTGATCACAAAAGCCGCCCAACACATACTAAGTATTAGTTCGCTATTCTGTCGTCTAGACAGCGGCAAAGTTAACTCAGATACATTCCTACACTCCAACAGGCCTCTGCCTTTGGACGGCTGCTGCCGTTAACGGGAAATGTGAATCTTTCCCACCACAGGCCATGCATACATGGAATCACTCTAGAAAACTGGTCACATATATGTTTTATCATTATACTTACAATTAAATGTTACGATTGTGGTCTCAATTGAATGGCATTCGACAATGAGTGAAGTATCGGAAATGCATCCTGCTGAAGGCTATGGCTCTGGAAATGGAAATATCTGTACCTTCCTTACGACTGGACATTGTCATCTCCTTTAGACGTATCGGAACATAAACACATACATTCTAAGCCTGATGCTAAAATGCAAACATATCATGTACCCCTCATTACTACTAAGTATAATACTTGACCAATAAATGATTCCACACGATGCAAAATAATACTGACCGAAAATCAACAATGGGTGGGCATGTCTCTTAGGTTTTTCTTGTGAGTGCTACCACTATATCTTAGAAAGAGCGACGTAATCGGCCAGATGTTAAAAAAAAAACCAATCGCAACAATTACTGTATGTTGCCGCCACATACGGTCTTGGTTCTACAGCTGCACACAAGTATCCATGTTAAAAGCTATACCCACTTCGCAAATCGAGGTAATGATGTGCTGATTGAGGTCATAAGAAAATGTACACTAGCTTCTCAGATCTCTAGTGTTATGCTATCTCCTAGAAATGATGTCCATGATTTGGAATCAGGTCTTTCCATTCAAGCACATACCTGCATTGGATCCTATTGATAGTTCCTTTAATGATTACACCCACTACTCAATCATATTTCTGACACTCTCATACCACACAATGAGTCACGTTCCTCGACCCTGTCTGCTATAGTAAAATTACAATCTGGTTTTAGTCAGTCCCTACGCTTCTTGCAACTGATCCCATTTCTACAGCTTTGCGCATGTGATCGTTCCAATTTAAGTTGGAGCTGAGAAGAAGTCAGAGAAAGACGCATTCACCACCTTCTGCATCCCGTGTAGAAACAGGACGACCTGAGTTAGTGCAACAGGAGTGTGTTTTGACCATTCGGCGGAAATGCGCGCAATGTGGTACATAGCCAAACTAGATACAGATACTACAGTCCGAAGCAGATCCGCGTCCATTCAAATCAATCAGCCTGACATACTATCATCGTTATTCTCTACCCCCCCCCCCCCCCCAACAGAGAAAAATTACGAACTATAAAAGCCCCACTAAGTTCATCCGATATAGAAGTCACCTAGGCACCGATGCTGGCGCAAAGACGCATAGCTGTGGTGGGGTTCAGTGCGGAGAAAGAGATTTCGCAATACTCCCCAGAACAGCGCAGCATGCAGCCCTCCAAGCATTCCTAATGGTATGCCCCATCCCACACCGAATTTACACCTCAAACTGCTGCTGCTACTGCCACCTGTGCGACACAATCCTATTAAATATACAGCTTTTGATCCATTGCAGAGGTCAGTTTAAGGTTTTATCACCCGTACTGTAGGATGATGAACGTATCCCACAGACTACACTGTAACTCGCAAGAGGCGCTCCCTATGACCCTGTGTCCTTGTTTGGAACATTGTTTTCTAACACGCTGTGTACACTGCCATACATTTTGTTTTTCTGGCATGACTTCGAGGTCTGTCTCAGGTCCTAAACTGACATTAAGACGCTCTGATCCATGGCCTCTCACAGAAAACAAGACATTGCACGGTGTAAATCATTTTGTTACTGCAACTACCATAACACGCGACACACAGTGGATGATTTTAAATAAAAGACAGTTACAACATAAGGAAACTAGAAGAGTTTGCTTGTATTGTGTAGAGTTTCCAAACTGATGTTCGAAAGTGATTGACGACCTCTACATTTAAACTCATCTGTCACAGTGATGGAATACAAGATGGCTCTGCATTCCCTTTCGACTGATTCTTCATATTGCACTCATGTACGCGATCACTGTTTCGCTGCTAGCAGCCCCCAGAAGTTGTCACCCATCCACAAAACTCATTCCCCAGCTCAAACAAGCGTTGTTAGTCAGTCATTATGTGATAACCAACAGCGCACCAATGCACAGATGGGATGGAAAAGACACCGCCGATGTACTGTAATAATAAGCATCACAGTTGATAGCGCGAACAATTTTAGTAATTTTACAGTAATTTCAACACCAGCCAATGATATGACAGCATGTTTCCCCAGTTTCAGTATCATAGCTAACCCGCTCCTTCTATACTTTACGAGTATCACTGGGAATTCAGATGACTGCACAGTACGTCCACTCTGTGTTAATTCTCGAACACATAAATCATCAAAGTATACCAGACAGCGCTCTACATATTTCTAACACCTCGAGCACAGTGCTTAATTTACGATCTATCTCTCTGGGTATGAGAGTCACAGGGAATTCTCGCTGTCTTAGGATAAAATCAGAGTGTGAAAGACGCTCATCACACTGTCATTGACCAACCCGCCCTGCAGCACCGTTACCGAATGAATCTGCAACCGATCAGAAGTATATCGCTACACTCCACGTCCCGTGAATGAATGGAGCTTTCCGAGTCCTCACCCATCTCGAGATGCGCCCATGTCGAGGAGTTTAGCACTCCTTATCGATGTATAGTAACAGATTTCAAAGTGCCGTGATGTAATAGCAGACAGTTAAGAAGAACAAGAAACGAATGATTTTTATGCTCGGTGGAGCTCCAGATGGATGGAGTTTGGCTCATTTTTACGTAAATCAACCAAGCTATCAACTCTAAAGTATTGTTCTAGAGTCTAGGATCGGTACGTGGAAGGTATTGGCAAGAGAGAACATAAACACACGCACTGCTAAGGCTACAACATTCTGCACTTAAAACGGGCTGTAATGTTAGATCTCCTGCGTTTCTGACCTGTCAGTTGTATGGAATGTAGCTTTGTTACTATTTCATTATGAGAAATATATTTCAAGCGCATGACATACATCCTTCTTCCCGGTTTTTCTACGATAAACTATGTTATCGAACCGTAAAACGAAAAAAAATACTTGCATAAAACATTTGCTCTGCGTGATACGAGCACAATATAACTTTCCGGAGACGTATAGTGTCCACTGTTCACATCCGATCACGGTTCATAAATCATACAATGCCTGCATCAGGCCTATATAAAATGATCGTTAGTAGCGGGGGATACCTCCTACAAGGAAACAGATAAACGCATAGCAGCAGCGTCCGGCATGTGAAAATTACAAGTCATTCCGTCACTAACTCTGTAAACAGCACATCTATAGGGCAAATGTGTACACGGTGATTACAGCACCTCACAAGCACCTATCAGTAACTTAGTTATGGGGCTGAAGTCTCGATTTTACACCCAAGATGCGACAGGGGGGATGGAGTACGTCGTATAAATCAAAGTCCGTTTAGAGGAATGTATCAAGTTGCATCACACATGAGATGGAAGTCCTCTGATGACCGACAGGTTTACCGTTAATGATCGCAAGTAGACGGTGCTTTAAACAACATACAGAACACGTGGCTGTATACAACTAGAACGCAGGCTATGTCGCGTCACTGATGCATCCGGACAGAATACTGGAAAAACTGAGCTGCAGCAACTTCTCCTTCTCTAGAATGCATCTGTCAACTGTTAAATAGTACCACGTTACAGCTCCATCTCAATCCATCACCCCGTGCACTCTCTGTTATCCTTTAACGCAGATGCAAGTAAGTTTAGAGGTGAATGGTTCTCTGTCATCCTGAAAAGCGTCACATACAGTAGTCGAGTCGCGTGTATCACTGGTACCTCAATAGACATACAGTATAATGCTGCCTCGACGGAAAAAAATTGATTGCCTCCCTGGTTCCCTTCGTTTCGATGTCGACCTTTTCTCGGATTCCTCTTGTTGCCGCATACATTGTATAGATTTGTTTTAAAAGTGGAAATTCCATCTTGTAAATGATAGAAACAGCTGTCTGTTATGTAGTGGGTCTCGTTGTGCAGATTATCTTATTATGTCAGCGTGCAGATAGACAATATATTACTAGGGCGTTTTTAAAAAGCCACTTCCGACTAACACATGATCGATTATTCATTTGCATACGTTTTCGTCTTGGTATCATTATTAATGAAATCTGTTTTGCGTCTTGTATTTGAAGTGACTTCTTTATTCAAGTAATAACATTTATTCATCCCAAACTGCAATAACGTGACTGCAGTCTGTCCAACAGCATTCTTAATGATGAACGGTTCAGGTAAGCGAACAAAACATAACATTAGGGAATCTATAAATTAGGTTGTTTAATTGTTTATGATATCATTGCAGAATAACATAGGGAAGACTCCAACAGTCCTAAATTCTTAACTTGAAGTATATAAGAAGGACTAATATTTTCTTTGATCTTCATTCTTATAATGACTTTCTTCAAAAGAACACTGTGCATACATTTAATTCATAATTTATTCAATTAAGCAGTATCGTTAACGTGCCAATGCTCCATTTAATTTCTGTCCAGTTTCCTCCAATGAACCATTTAATCAACTGGACACCAAATCTTCGATGATTTCATCATATCATAAAAATAAATTGAATGATGCTTTCGGAAATACTGGGTTGTTTGAGAGAAGGTAATAACATTTCACCATTACTTTGCGAAAATTAAACTATATTTAGTATCTGTACAGGAAATACAGTTGTAAAAGCTACATACCATGGCTCTTATGTGACACTTATTCTGAAGATAATTGTTACACATGCCTCCAGTTTAGTGCCATTCCATGTAAAAATGAGCTGTATGAAATCTGAGCTCCTTGGGATAAGAATTTCGAAATCAGAAAAATCCAGAAAAATAAAACTTCACGTAATATTACTTTTGGATGATGAATTCGTTAATTTCCCAAAGTAGGCGGATTGTTTGCTTAAACTCTTTAACTGAAGCGTTTTCATTCAGCAGACCACACTCGTCCAATTATGTGAGGAGTCAGCGACGTTATTACAGGTAGAGAAAGGGCAGACTGAGCCAAGTCGTTGCTTGTTACGATCTAAGTTGGATCACAACTTGTCGCAGGATCTAAGGTGTGTACAATGTATTCGTCTGTAGTTCATTTATGCCAGAAAATTTATTTTCTCAGGTATTATTCGTGTGAAATAGCTGGAAGCAAGCTACTATCCATCATACAAACTTTAATTGACAAACTTCCTGTTGGCTCCTGTATCGAGTTCTTCGGTCGATGTTTGTCTGATGATTTTTCTGGCGTTTCGTCCGCACGAGTCGCTGGCATCGTCAAAGCTTCATTCTCCATTCACCCTCCACCAGCAATGGAGGGTGAAGCTTTGACAATGCACGTTACTCGATCTGGTGAAACGTCAGAAAAATCATCAAAGAAACATCAGCCGAAGAAGCCGAGAGAGACGTCATCAGGTAGTTTGTCAACAAGTGGCCACGAAAGCCTCAATAATTTTATATTATAATTTTCTTTCACATTTTCCAATCTGCAAATTAACGATTTCAGTTATACCACGAATGAATGAGCTACTTAGCACAGTTTTTATAGACTGAGGACTTAATTTACATTAAAATATCGTAACAGGTAACTCTGTACAAATGCGAGGTATGTACGTTTTTATGATATGTGTTATTCGTAATGAGTAACTTCACTGTGTTACGGCATACTTTTGCCTAACATGATGCTGTGAATACTTATACGTGAGTACGTCACATCTCATTACATGTACCTTGTCGTTAACATTTGCATCAGTTAACAGCATTTAACAGACTCGTGACAGTTTACGCCTGCTGTGTTACTTATGTATTATTTTAATTGCAATACATGAACCGATGATGGTGCTGTGAGACACAACCTTCTGAAAATACTCTCAGAACATCCACTAAGAATAACGCTTCGATAATTAATAAAGTATATTATCATACGCTTGTTCCAACTGGATAGATCCCCAGCCAGTCTGCTATTTATTTTGAATTTTTCGTTGAAATATTTACTCATAATGTTCAAGGATAATTCATTGTGGGCTACGTGCCAAGTAAGATCGTCGCTACAGCAGAGGTTATTTGTTCCTATGGAACGCAAACTGCTAACAATCTGTCCTCTAAGCACTCGCTCTGCGTAGGCATTAGAGATCGTGGGAGAGGAAATCACATGACTTGGTCGCCGTCGGAGAACGTTGGCCCCAGGTCACAAGCTCTTCCACCTAGCTAGGACGTTCTTTCTTTCTGATTCCTTTGAAGATTTTACTTCAGCAATGACTAACTTACAACTCTATTGCAACATCCCTTGTCCCCCGCCGTGACTGGATGGCGCTTTCCAAACCAAGCTTGACATGACCAACTGTACCTCGTGTAAGGAATAATCTTCCTGTTTGTTCATAAAAATCTATGTCTATGATTTAACTCCGCCTAAAGGCTCCCTCACATTGACTAACCTGACCAGGCTCACTGTTCAGCTGTATACTGTAGTCTATTACTATATTTCGATTTTTTTCGTTAAGGTACAGTCACTCATAACCTTACTTTCGCCATCAGCTGATGAACTGCGCAGCAGACAGCTCTCCCTATACAGGCAGTTTTGAAGCTGACATGCAAACAAAGAATGACTGCTTGTGACAGATGAGACTAGCCCTCTTCGACTTTTTTCATATTTACGTGATCTAAAAGTCAGCGCCCAGACATTAGTTGCCTAAAGCACCGCGGTGTCATTCGCATAAAAAACCTCGAAAAAACTGTCTTTGAGGATTTTAAAGTACTGTTAATTATAAAAAAAATTTCGAAATCAGAACATAATTGCTCTTAGCTGAGTCTAGTAATCATAGTGTTGCTGCTTCGAATCTCCAAGTGGGAAATATTTTTCTACTGTTACTTATAGTCTATATTTATTATCAAATATAAATGCTAAGTAAAAAATGTTTAACCACACATTTTTAACAAAAGTAGCTTCTTTTTATTTTAAATTACTGGTTGTATGACAAAAAAAAGATTAAAATTTTACACAGACATGGAAATGGACTATTATTAGATGAAAAAATCATACACAGCAGTAATGTTGTTCAATCTCTGGTAACAAAAAGTATTTCATCCTCTTTTTGAAGTATCGCATTTTCGTACCAAATTTTCATTTTTTGTAAATACTTCCATTTCCATGTGATTAGGTAATTATAAATAAAGATATGCCACTTTTATTTAAAAACTATGATTCATTGTACGTTAACGTACATTTATTTTTGTTAAGGTATACGAAATAGAAGTAAATGTAAAAATATCTATTGGTACTAACGAGATTGGAACAATCAAAGCATTACAATATCAAGCACTTAGCTACTGGCGATTATGATAATTAGTTGGAAATGTTTTATGCTTAACAGCGGTCAGAAATCTTCTACTTTTCAAATAAGATTTATTTTATTATGCACGGTACTGCTTTAGGAAATTCTACGTGTGTGGCGAAAATCGAACCAATTCGTAAGGTCTCCCTGTTAGAAATATAATGCTAGGGGCACTGCATTAGATCTACTTAGCACGATAGCAGTAGTTTGTGTAAAAGAAGGCTTTTCGTTAAACATAGTTTAATATGAAACTGGCTCGGAAAATGTTTAGGATAAGACTGACACGGGATTAGCCCTTGTTAATGAACATCATAGGAGATGCCATTTATTGAACTGTGTGGCACGTGTAGCAGGTCTGCCTGAGAAATAGAAGCAACAGCAGACTCAGGGTGTAAGGATTATTTGAGAGCTCCTGACCCTTCAATTTGCCCCTGAGAGAGACATCAGGCTATCGAGGTGGCACTCACTCTGCTGCTCCTTACTCAACACCTCATGCACTCGTGACAAAGTTGTCAAATCGACGTGCGCTGTTGCTTCATCTTGTTGAAAAAATCCATATAATCGTGCACTTTCTGCAAACTGATCCACGTATGGATTAAACCGTTTCTAGACATAACAGTTAGAATTAACAGTTTGGTGAAAGACTCGTGCTATGATGCCGGCACAAGACATTGCGCACCAAAGAACAACCTTGAGATTTTATAGCGTCTCCTCAAAGCAGTGACAGAGATTTTCTGACGCACATTGTTGCGTGTTCTGACGGTCTGAACCGGGCCTAATCTAAAGAAATGAAAAAGAGGATCCGGAAATTCTGATTCTATTTCGCTCAGATATCATCGGCAGAATTCAACACACGAAAGTTCGTCCGGACGCTTTAACTCGTGCTCAACAGAAAATCTATAAGGATGCAGATGCAAGTCCTTTTTGATAATATTTCGACACGACGATCTGCTGGTAGGCACTTGCACATGAACGGCGTTTAGAATTCATCGGACTTTGTTCCAGGTTTTCCTTCAGTCGAGTAACGTTTTCTGGCGTTCGAAATCTTTTCAGATAGTTACGGATTTCATTCCCGACAGAGTCCGTTTTATGCCAGTTTCTCACAAAGTTTTGCATTCCAAACTGTACTGGATGTCTTGGCACAAGGTTTCCAGTCTAAAACTTTTGCACAAGTATGGTGAGAATGCAGGCTGTCTAGGCATATGCTGTTGGTCAAAAGCTCTAGGGTTTCCGGCCAGATGGCAGTCTTAAAATAACGCAACATTTCGACAAGTGTCAACTCATCATCTTTGGCGAAGTGTCGAGATATGGGGATGCTGTGATATTTATACTAGCGGAGTGCCCCCCCCCCCCGCCCCCCACCTGGGTATGGGGGCCGGGTACTATCCGGCCAGCGGGTGGGCGGAGGGGCGAGGCTGCAGTGGTGGGGCAGCAGGTGCTTTGTTCGCATCTCCGAGCGAGCATTCCGGCCGCGTCTCGCGCGATGGACGCTACTGGTTACGCTCTCGTCGTATTGCCGCTAACGCCGAATTTCGTGGTGCACTTAGTTGGTATCCTTTGTCTCTGTTGACATGACTGTCGTAAATCCGTATTTTAATGGATTCCTTTATGACGCTGTCGCTGTTCGCGCACATTTTCCACGAACTGTAATTCTCGTAGCTCTCGACAAGGAACCCGCTCTGTTTTATCACGAGCACCATTTACTGTTCCCTGAACACGTCTGCTCCTCTCTCTCACTCAAACTTAATGGCTCAGCAAAGTAGTCGGGATAGAGCTAGACAAGCTCAAGTATTGTGGCATGAATGGGACAGTGCACAAATGGTTTAATTCGTACCTAACTGGAAGAGTGCAGAAAGTTGAAATAAGCAGTTCTCATAATATGCAAAGATCAGCACATTCCTCAAACTGGGGAACTATCAATAATGGGGTTCCACAAGGGTCGGTCTTGGGTTCTTTGTTGTTCTTAATATATATTAATGACTTGCCATTCTATATTCATGAAGAGGCAAAGTTAGTTCTCTTTGCTGATGATACAAGTATTGTAATCACACCTGACAAACAAGAATTAACTGATGAAATTGTCAATAATGTCTTTCAGAAAATTACTAAGTGGTTCCTTGTAAATGGACTCTCACTGAATTTTGATAAGACACAGTACATACAGTTCCGTGCAGTAAATGGTATGACTCCATTAATAAATATAGACCTTAATCAGAAGCATATAGCTAAGGTAGAATATTCAAAATTTTTAGGTGTGTCCACTGATGAGAGATTAAATTGGAAGAAACACGTTGATGATCTGCTGTAACGTTTGAGTTCAGCTACTTATGCAATAAGGGTCATTGCAAATTTTGGTGATAAACATCTTAGTAAATTAGCTTACTACGCCTATTTTCACTCATTGCTCGCATATGGCATCATATTTTGGGGTAATTCATCACTGAGGAATAAAGTATTTATTGCACAAAAGCATGTAATCAGAATAATAGTTGGAGTCCACCCAACATCATCCTGCAGACATTTATTTAAGGATCTAGGGATATTCACAGTAGCTTCTCAGTATATATACTCTCTTATGAAATTTGTTATTAACAACCAAACCCAGTTCAAAAGTAATAGCAGTGTGCATAACTACAATAGTAGGAGAAAGGATGATCTTCACTATCCAAGATTAAATGAAACTCTGGCACAGAAAGGGGTGAATTATACTGCCACTCAAGTCTTTGGTCACTTACTAAATAGTACCAAAAGTCTGACAGATAACCAACAAGTATTTAAGAAGTAATTAAAAGAATTTCTGAAAGACAACTCTTTCTACTCCATAAAGGAATTTTTAGATATAAATTAAGAAAAAGAGTTGTTATATTAACTTAATTATGTTGTTAAATTAACTTAATTATGTCATGTATTGGAAAATTTGACTCGTTCCACATCTTTACGAAATATCGTATTCATGATCCATGGAACTAATCGAGGTAGCTAGCATATTCTGTGGCGGACAGTACTCCTGTTCATTAACAAGTGCCCTTCCGAATCAGTCGTATACATCATCAATAAACACTTCCGGGCTAAGTTACCGTGGTCGATCTGTAGAACTTCTTCTCCCTGACGTTTAGTTCTCAACTACGGAGAACATCTTCCGAGGTGAGTCAACGACTGGCTGCTAGGAGCTGGGGCCGCCGCTTATATGGATATCGTAGAGGGCGCCACCGCACGTCACGTGGCGTCGATGTGCAGCTATCTCTGGCTATCGTCTGTTCTCTCGATTGCAGGCAATCGATTGTCACGTGATTGATGCAACGTCGACCGCCATATCTTATCAATTTTAATCCCTCTTCTTTACGATTAAAATTGTATTGATGTTTGTGGATTTCAATTGCCTCTCTATACATACGTGTATAATAATGCGACGTCCTCGCTAGCACGTTTGTTTCACCAAATTTTATTTCGTGATCTCCATCCTTAAAAACATGTTCCGCTACTGCCGATTTGACGATATGTCCCAAGCGACAGTTTCTTTTGTGCTCCGTCAACCGTGTATTGATGCTTCTTTTTGTAGTTCCTATGTAAACCCTGCCACAACTGCACGGAATTTATTATACCCCTGTGGTGGCTAGGGGGTGACGAGCATCTTTTGTTGATCTTAGGCATTCACTAATTTTCTTAGTAGGTCTGAAAATGGTATCTACGTGAAACTTGGCTAGTACTTTCCCAATGCGATCCGTGATATTATGGATGAACGGAAGAAATACTTTTCCAGCTGATGGTTGTTGCTGTCTCCTATTTTTAGGCATTTTTCTATTTCGGTGAAGTGCTCGGTTAATCTCGTTTTTCGTATAGCCATTTTTCGCAAAGGCCATTCGTAAATGATTTAGTTCTTCTTGTAAGTAGCCTGGTTCACAAATATTATTGGCCCTATCCACTAATGTTTTTATGAGCCCCCTCTTTTGCCTAGGGTGGTGGTTTGAGTTCTTATGGAGGTAGCGATCAGTATGTGTACCTACCTCCATAAGAACTCAAACCACCACCCTAGGCAAAAGAGGGGGGTCATAAAAACATTACTGGATAGGGCCAATAATATTTGTGAACCAGGCTACTTACAAGAAGAACTAAATCATTTAAGAATGGCCTTTGCGAAAAATGGCTATACGAAAAACGAGATTTACCGAGCACTTCACCCAAATAGAAAAATGCCTAAAAATAGGAGACAGCAACAACCATCAGCTGGAAAAGTATTTCTTCCGTTCATCCATAATATCACGGATCGCATTGGGAAAGTACTAGCCAAGTTTCACGTAGATACCATTTTCAGACCTACTAAGAAAATTAGTGAATGCCTAAGATCAACAAAAGATGCTCGTCACCCCCTAGCCACCCCAGGGGTATATAAAATTCCGTGCAGTTGTGGCAGGGTTTACATAGGAACTACAAAAAGAAGCATCAATACACGGTTGACGGAGCACAAAAGAAACTGTCGCTTGGGACTTATCGACAAATCGGCAGTAGCGGAACATGTTTTTAAGGATGGAGATCACGAAATAAAATTTGGTGAAACAAGCGTGCTAGCGAGGACGTCGCATTATTATACAAGTATGTATAGCGAGGCAATTGAAATCCACAAACATCAATACAATTTTAATCGTAAAGAAGAAGGATTAAAATTGGATAAGATATGGCGGTCGACGTTGCATCAATCACGTGACAATCGATTGCCTGCAATCGAGAGAACAGACGATAGCCAGAGATAGCTGCACATCGACGCCACGTGACGTGCGGTGGCGCCCTCTACGATATCCATATAAGCGGCGGCCCCAGCTCCTAGCAGCCAGTCGTTGACTCACCTCGGAAGATGTTCTCCGTAGTTGAGAACGAAACGTCAGGGAGAAGAAGTTCTACAGATCGACCACGGCAACTTAGCCCGGAAGTGTTTATTGATGAAGACGCCGGCCGTGAAAGCCTACATGGAATGAGTCGTATAAATTTTTTCCGAGCCAGTTTTATTTTGTCCGCCCAGTGGAAACTGAGAGGTCTCGTGAGCTATGTCGAGAAAATGAGGACGAAAAGCGAGGGTAAAAATGTGTACAGGCAAGCGACGGCGTGGCGGCGAGCGAGCCGGAGCTGTTGTCGCTGATCCGCGGCGAGGTGCTGCTGGCCGACCCCGGCGTGTCGTGGGACGACGTGGCCGGCCTGGAGGCGGCGCGCGACGCCCTGCGCGAGGCTACCGTGCTGCCGCTGCGCCTGCCCGGATACTTCAGCGGCATCCGCACGCCCTGCCGCGCCCTGCTGCTCGTGCGTCCCTCACCGATAGAAAGAAAATATGTTATGTGGACACGTGCCCGGAAACGCTTAATTTCCATGTTAGAGCTCATTTTAGTTTCGTTCTTCCACCTATGCTCAATGGAGCACGTTGTCATGATTTCATACGGGATACTCTACCTGTGCTGCTAGAACATGTGCCTTTACAAGTACTCGCAACATGTGGTTCATGCACGATGGAGCTCCTGCACATTTCAGTCGAAGTGTTCGTACGCTTCTCAACAACAGATTCGGTGACCGATGGATTGGTAGAGGCGGACCAATTCCGTGGTCTCCACGCTCTCCTGGCCTCAACCCTCTTGACTTTCACTTATGGGGGCATTTGAAAGCTCTTGTCTACGCAACCCCGGTACCAAATGTAGAGACTCTTCGTGCTCGTATTGTGGACGGCTGTGATACAATATGCCATTTTCCAGGGCTGCATCAGCGCATCAGGGATTCCGTGCGACGGAGGGTGGATGCATGTATCCTCGCTAACGGAGGACATTTTGAACATTTCCTGTAACAAAGTGTTCGAAGTCACGCTGGTACGTTTTGTTGCTGTGTGTTTCCATTCCATGATTAATGTGATTTCAAGAGAAGTAATAAAATGAGCTCTAAAATGGAAAGTAAGCGTTTCCGGACACATGTCCACATAACATATTTTCTTTCTTTGTGTGTGACGAATGTTTCCTGAAAGTTTGGCCGTACCTTTTTGCAACACCCTGTATTTATTATTTTTCGGTCGCCTAACCGTGGAGAGGTTGTAGGACAACTGAGGGCCGGCCGCGGTGGTCTCGCGGTTCTAGGCGCGCAGTCCGGAACCGCGCGACTGCTACGGTCGCAGGTTCGAATCCTGCCTCGGGCATGGATGTGTGTGATGTCCTTAGGTTAGTTAGGTTTAACTAGTTCTAAGTTCTAGGGGACTGATGACCTAAGATGTTAAGTCCCATAGTGCTCAGAGCCATTTGAACCATTTTGACAACTGAGGGATCTCGAAATCTAAGTCAAGTCTGACTATAATAGATATTATTTGCTCTTTGTAGTGCTCACACTTCACATAAAATTGACAGAGAGTGAAGTTCTCTAAAATATCAACAGAAATTACACAAGATCAAATGAAATGACTGTATGGCATTGATGGCTGGGAGTCCCCACCTCGGGAAGTTCGGACACCGTGTTGCAAGTTTTTTCAGTTGGCGCCACATTGGATGACTTGCGTGTCGATCATGATGGTACAATGATGAGACAATACAACACCCAGTTCCCGAGTGGAGAAAATCTCCGATCCGGCCGCAAATCGAACGTAGGCCCACTGCACGACAGTCACATACGCTCACCACTCAGCGGATAGAAATTACACAAAATGATTCTAACACTTTGGGGATGCCAAATTACACGGAAGACTGCAACTGCAAAACACATCAAGATTTCTTCATCTGCGCAGCTGGTGAGTTCAAAGATAACAAGACAAAAGAGGCAAAAAACTGTAATCAAATAGGTAACACAAGATGCGTGACAGAGCAAATAAACTGCGAGCTAGTCAGAATATACACCGTGCTACAGCAATTGCGGCAACTACATTTCACCAAAAGTCAACCAGAGTGCACCAATCAGCTCCAGACGGCAGCCAGGAGATGAATAATCGAGACAATTCCTATTCTGCTCCCAACTCCCAACTTTTTTTAAAAAAAAAAAAGAAAAAGAAAACTCCGCGTGGAGAGGACGGCTCAATGCTGTCGCCAATGTGACGAACCAGAATATTGCGCATTGCACGAAGAAAACGGGGAACGCAACAGAATCATCCCACTCTGGGCATCCAAAATGCACCCTAACAAACAGAAGGTCGGTACTGGAAACTCTCAGTGTCCCATTAATTAGACAGTCTCTTCAAGCCATCCACTATGGCGAGGGTGACTCATTCGATTGGATAAACCAAAATTTTGGATCAAAAGCAACGGACTTTTTCACACTGCTCGAACAATGGCACGGATCCCTCCTTTCATGTTAGTACAGAAAAGGCCAAAACGTGAGTTATTCAATGGCGACACGGTGGACTCTGCCTGCAATAAGGACAACTGCTGGCTCTAGCCTACAAAAGCACGGTTGCGGCCCCACTTCCGTGAAACTGCTCAACTTCCAGGCGATGTCCGCCCCTCCTGATGACACTCACTGACACCTTTCTGCCATCAAACAGGACCTAGAGGCCACACAGGGAGCACAGCTTCCCATCGACAAAAACACAAATCTTTCCTCAAAGGAAACATGCCCAGTATTTTCATAAAATAAACACGAAATTGTGGCACAGAAATGAAATATTGTGTGACAGTCATATCACAGTTTTAAAAAATCGGTGTAGCTGTATGTCCAAGAGCACAGAAACAAATGATACAGAGTCTGAAGACAAACTCTAAAAGTTTCTTTTACAATGTTTATAAAAGCTGTGTGTCCACCCTCGTCACACGGCGCAGATTTAATCGGTAGTTCATTTCTGTCCATACCCGATTCAGCGTAGGAGTGATGGTAAGAGCAGTTTCTGCGATGAATTGTCGCAAGTCTTCGAGGATCTGTGGTGGAGATGGAACACAGACACTATCCTTGATCTAACACCACAAAAAAATACCACAGGGCGTCGAGTCCAGCGACTGCGGTAGTCAGTCGAATAGAGCCAGATCAGTGGTCACAACATGGACTATATAGCGGTGTCGCAGTGTCTCATTCAGGTAATCTAGTACACAGCTGTGGAAATGTTGTGGAGCGCTATCTTGCTATCAATGCCAAGTTCTGGCATGAATCACAATTGCAGCATGTCGAGGTGGGTGATGCACTTGGCAGTTCTCTCAGTGAAGAACACAGCACTGGGTACAGGGTGAATCAAAAAGAATCATCCGCTCTAAAAAACATCATAACTTTTATGTTATTTGATGACTGGGTGTTGTGTGATGTCCTTAGGTTAGTTAGGTTTAAGTAGTTCTAAGTTCTAGGGGGCTGATGACC
The DNA here is from genome assembly GCF_023898315.1 of Schistocerca nitens. Lineage (NCBI taxonomy): Eukaryota > Metazoa > Arthropoda > Insecta > Orthoptera > Acrididae > Schistocerca > Schistocerca nitens. The sequence goes on from NC_064614.1 coordinate 826,175,874, forward strand.
ATAGATGTTAAGTCCCATAGTGCTCAGAGCCATTTGAACCATTTTTTATTATGTTATTTGAGATATGTGCTTGAACAATGTGCTGCTGGAAAGAACAAACTCTCGAGTTTTACATGGTTCACGATAGGTAGCAACAGTGTGCGCCCACTTCAGTTCTAATAAAAATAGTGTCAGGACAACAGAAAGCGCGTTGAATTCTACGTTTTGCGTAGTGCGGGTCAGGAATACTTGTTCAGCTTGGCCGGCCGGTGTGGCCGTGCGGTTCTAGGCGCTTCAGTCTGGAACCGCATGACCGCTACGGTCGCAGGTTCGAATCATGCCTCGGGCATGGATGTGTGTGATGTCCTTAGGTTAGTTAGGTTTAAGTAGTTCTAAGTTCTAGGGGACTGATGACCTCAGATGTTAAGTCCCATAGTGCTCAGAGCCATTTGAACCATTTTTGTTCAGCTTGACTTTCGTACTGGGTATTGTGTGGATCCTCCTACAGCACAGACCATTAGACGATGATATGAACAATTCCGAGAAACAGGTTGTTTGTGTAGAGGCAAGTCGCGAGCCGTCTCCCTTAGTCTGACACAGGCGTCTAAGGCATCCGCCATAGTTTCATGAGGAGCCGCAGAAATCCGTTCGCGTGCAGCTCGACAGCTCAACATGCCCCCGATGTCCGTCTGGCGTGTGTTACGTCGACGTTTACACATGAAACCTTACACAATTCAGCTACTGTAAGTTCTTCGTGGAGGTGACAAACAACAACGTGTATTCTGTAATTTCGTTCTTAGCAAGATGGAGGATGATGGAGGATGACAGTCTTCTTCCAGGGTTAGTGTTTAATGACGAGGTAACATTCCCCTTAAATGGAAAGGTGAACCGTCATAATATGAGAATATGGGGTAGGAAACGACCACATGAAGTTGTACAACATGTGAGGGACTCTCCAAAATTTAGCGTGCTTTGTGTATTTTCACGGGAAAAGGTGTATGGCCCATTTTTCTTTGCCGAGAACACTGTTACAGGAAGCACATATCTCAATATGCTTGAGATCTGTCTTTTCACACAGATGGAGACTCATTCGAACGACTTCATAAACCAACAGGATGGGGCACGGTCACACTGGCATCTGGAAGAGCGGGAATTTTTGAATCAAAGTATTACTGAAAGATGGATTGGTCACACTGAACCAAATGATTCAGCCTTACATCACTGGCCCCCAAGGTCACTGGATCTGGCTGTATGTGATTATTTCTTTTGCGAGTTTTCAAAAGACTCTGTTTATATACCTCCGTAATCAACAACAATGAATGAACTGAGACATTGCATAACAACATCTCTGGAAGCTATAACTCAAGACGTGCTCGATGCAGTGTGGGAACAATTTGAATACCACATTGACATATGCCGTGCATCACAAGGAGGGCATATTGAATTCCTATAAAAAGGTATGAAAACAATTTTTTTTGTTTCCCGTTCATAAAAAAACAAAATTCATTGTGTATGTTTAATAGTTCGAGAATATATAAATATAGACGTTCCAAATTAGATGATTCTTTTTGATACTCCCCGTACCTTAATTTTTCCACAATGTCGGACGTGTTCAACAGTTGCATGTGGATTCTCTGTCCCTCTGATGCAAGTGCTGTGTCGGTTGACTTCCTCTGAGAGATGAAAAGTAACTTTGCCAGTGAAGATTAATTGGCTCCCGAAGACGTCATTTACAAGATGGTTATCCATATCAGTGCACAGCTGCAGATAGTACAATTTGTCGTCATAATTTGTGGCTTGCAGTAGCTGCAATTTGTACGGCTTCATTCTCAGTAGCTTAAGAAGGATTTTTCCCACTGTTGGTTTAATGACATTCAGTGCTGCACTAGCTCGATGGGTTGACTGTGGGACTTCTCAATGTCACAAGGCTCTCTCATGGTCCACTGTCTGTTCGGTCACGCTCGCCCGGCCCGAACGTTTTGCACCGTATAAACAACCATTTTAATCGAATTTCTTGTGGTCTCTTATGAAACTTGTCATGGAAAGCTCTTTGCACACTCACTGCCGATTGGAACGGGTAAATGGTTCAAATGGCTCTGAGCACTATGAGACTTAACATCTGTGGTCATCAGTCCCCTAGAACTTAGAACTACTTAAACCTAACTAACCTAAGGACATCACAAACATCCATGCCCGAGGCAGGATTCGACCCCTCGACCGTAGCAGTCGCGCGGTTCCGGACTGAGCGCCTAGAACCGCTAGACCACCGCGGCCGGCGGAACGGGTAAATTGTAGCACATAAAATGCTTTCTGTGTGTAGTTCTCCACCATTTTTAGCAACTACGGTTGACTGCGCACTTGCTGGCAGTTTTCCAATCTAACTCGCCGGTGCCGCATAAAAAAAAAAATTAGTTTTTGTCTTTCATTTAGTGCATCGTTTGTTACGTAACGGTTACCCATTTACCTGCAGCAATTTTTTAATGTTTCATGGAATTTGTGCTTACCCTGCATAAAAAAGGCACATGTCTTACGTTTCGTCGGTCTCGTGTTTGGAAAGGCGGATCGTGGAGGGCTACCATGATCAGGATAGATTTCGATATACGACTGCACCATGTCGTATTAGTTTGGTCACATTTGCCATAAACGGAAATTATCCACTTCTCTGACTATCGTGGTGTCGCTGTGGCCTTCAGTCCGAAGAATGGTTTCATGCAGCTCACCACGTCAGTCTACCATGTGGAAGCCACTTCATCTTGCATAACTACTGTAACCTTCGTACAGTCAAACTTGGTTGCTGTATTCCAGTCTTGGACTCCGCCTAATATTTTACCCCACACTTCTTACCATTATCAATTCAATGAGTACATTTCTTTTCATGTCCTACTAACAGAAGCAAGCAGTAGCTAACCTGGAATATGCGTGAATGTTTTTCCCTCTATTGTTATTTCATTCCCTCGCCTTTCAGGGTGAGTGTGGGCTGCCAGCGGTAACACCACTCTTCAGCAGAAAGCGTTTATAAAATATGCAAGCCGGCCGCGGTGGTCTCGCGGTTCTAGGCGCGCAGTCCGGAACCGTGCGACTGCTACGGTCGCAGGTTCGAATCCTGCCTCGGGCATGGATGTGTGTGATGTCCTTAGGTTAGTTAGGTTTAAGTAGTTCTAAGTTCTAGGGGACTGATGACCACAGCAGTTGAGTCCCATAGTGCTCAGAGCCATTTGAACCATTTTGAAAATATGCAAGCATAAATTTCTAATAATTTGGATGGATGTTTTTTTTTTTAAATACAAAGCACTTCACTTCAATGCACTTAGTTTTAGAATGGGAGTAGTGCATGAGGCTGCCTGGCGAGAGAGTTTTCTGGAAAGGGATGGAGAAGGTGGACAGCATGAACACGAACCCAGCTTTTGGAAAGGGAGGGAGGAACGTGGGGGCAAGAAATACCTCTGTGCGGAGAGGAAAAGGAGTATTCTTTTAAAGCCGGAAGGATGGGTAAAGCTCTGGATAAATTTTCTGTTCCATCAGAGAAAGTTGGTTAAAGTGGCGAGTTCATAGGTATAAGGTTGGAGGGATACGTTGGTACAAGTGCGGGAGAGAGCGAGGGTTAGCAATAATCTTGGATGAGACGACACGATGGTTGGTGGCAAGTTCAGGAGATGTAAGAAATCCGCAGGTAAAGAAAGACAGACACCTGAGTCACTTTCTGTGTTCCTTCGGATTACTGGTTCCGACCTTTGTCATAGGTCATCTTCAGATCCAAATGTACTTGTTGTGCATCGCAGATCATCAGAGAGAGGCATCAGTTAACCCCTGATAGTGAACTGTATCTCTCTGTCCGAACAGTCCTCGGAAGCCCAACGGTACCGACCGACCGCCGTGTATCCTCAGGCGATAGGCGTCACTGGACACGGATACGGTGGGCCATGTGGTCAACACACCGCTCTCCTGGCCGTTGCCGCTGTTCGTGACCGGAGTCGTTACTTCACAGTCAAGTAGCTCCTCAATTGGCTTGACAAGGCGTGAGTGCAGACCGCTCGCCAACAGCGCTCGGTACAACCGCGCGATCACCCATTCGAGGGCTAGACAAGCCCGACAGTGCTTAACTTCGGTGGTCTGAAAGGAATTGGTGTTACCACTACGGCAAGGCCGTTGGCATCATAATTAACTGTGATTCACAGTAATTTTTTTTAAATCTGAAGATAACCTGTGGCAAAGGTGGAAACCCATAGTCTTAATAACCATAAAAAATGTCCTAAACGGCGTCTTTCTTTCTTCATTATATTAAAACTGGTCATGGCGACCTCAGAAGTCATGTCTTCAGCGTGGAAGAGGAGAAAAGGCAAATTAAGAAGTTTATACAGGGTCGAAGTAGGAGAGTGTAGAGGGCTATAGAAAGGTGAGGCGGGGTGCTCGGCATTCGAGTGTTTGTAGGGAATGGTAATAATCTAATTCGCATAAGAGAGAACTGGACGAATTAAGGTCTTGTAGATGTGGAGTATGATGAACGGACGCAATTCCTAAGTTCGGGCGATCAGTAGTTTGTCTTTTTCCGTGTTAGTTTATGGTCGAGGATTAGCCTGAAGTGTTTTGGTTATCGGATAGGAAGTAGAAGAAAAAGAATGCAGTGAAAGCTGTGGGAGCTTTCTCCTATAGTTACTGCCTTGGTCTCAGAAAGATTGATCTTGTGGAGGTAAGATGTTTGAAACGGAATTAAAGGTCTTAAGTCCCGTATTAACTAAAACAGAGCTTGTGTATAGCCCGCACTGTCAGCAGCAGAAAGGTGGTGGCTGTGCAGGCCGGGCCGCCAGGCACGGGAAAGACGCTGCTGGTGCGGGCGCTGGCCACAGAGAGCCGTGGGCAGCTCGCCTTCTTCAACGTCTCCTCCTCCACCCTCACATCGCGCTGGCGGGGCGACTCCGAGAAGCTGGTGAGTGCTGCCACCACTCTCCTAAGTTACTCACCACACTCTAACTCACCCGCCTCTAGGGTTGAGGTCGCTAACACACGCTTGTGTCATGGTTCTTGACGAGAAAGATACCGGTTCAGATCCTCACAACGGCCGGCCGAAGTGGCCGTGCGGTTCTAGGCGCTGCAGTCTGGAACTGCGAGACCGCTACGGACGCAGGTTCGAATCCTGCCTCGGGCATGGATGTGTGTGATGTCCTTAGGTTAGTTAGGTTTAACTAGTTCTAAATTCTAGGCGACTAATGACCTCAGAAGTTGAGTCCCATAGTGCTCACAGCCATTTGGACCATTTTTTCCTCACAACGGGGAAACTTAATCTCAGGTTTACTGCTAGCAAAGGAAGAAAAGTTGTTGGCGTAAAGTTCCTCATTACTATACTCAGAAGTCCATTAAAATTACTTGTTAGTTGACGACTGTCTGTTTGCGCTACAGTGTTCCCACATCGGCTGCCACCTACCACTCGGTTATTGGCGCCACACAAACATGGCGGGTAACACAAGTGCTGTTACTTAACGTGTAATCAAGGATTAATGTTGGAAGCGGCCGCCGTGAGGTATGACGGGAATGCGAGATGCTCTCTCGGTAGTTGATTTGTGGCACCAATGACTGAACTGCGACAGACGATGCGTTTTGTAACCCTGAATTTAAACTCGTGTCCTAACCTAATCACAACCTCCTGATGTGCAATATATCCGAGAAAACGGCAGCGAACAATTTGCGGCAGAGCTGTTAATCAACTTGAGACTGAAAAATTTCAGTTTGAGCACGAAATCAAAGTGTAAATTGTTGCTTTCATTGGTTACCTGAAACTATCCTCACACGGGCTACACGAACTGTCACGTTATCAACCAATGAGCATTTCTGGTTACAGGTTACAGGCAACACATGCACGTTCCAAAGCAAAAAGTAATAATATGAAAAAAAAGAACAAATGAAAAAGTCAATATGATGATGAAACTGACGTGGTGAAGTATCAGGAATAAATAATTACATTTAAACCAGCTTGCTGAATGAAATTAACAATGGGTCATTTGGATATCATTTAGAAATAAAAAATTTCATAGTATGTAAGGAGAGTCGAACCCTCGACCTACCACACATTCCACACATAAGGGACGCGTTATAACCTCTACATTACACCCCCACCCTGCATTAATGACTTTCCAGAACGAGTCGAACAATGATTTGCAGCCTTTGAAAAGTAATAATAATTGTATATCTAGTCTTGCATGAACGGATCCAACCTGTTTTGGTTAGTGCTGTATGTGAACGATGCGTATTTCATTAGGATCGTTGTGTGTGTGTGTGTGTGTGTGTGTGTTTGTGTGTGTGTGTGTGTGTGTGTGTGTGTGTGTGTGTGCGCGCGCGCGTGTGTGTATCTGTGTGTGTGTGTGTGTCTGTGTGTGGGTGTTTTATCGTCTCTGATGGAATGCTAAATAAAAGGGGCACGCCTAGGAATCGAGATCCAAAATTCCAAACACGTCAAGGAAGAAAGTCGTACAAGAAATTGGAAGTGAACTCACCAATTGTAGCAGTCCGGCAATAGCGAACACTTTGATCGTGACGTTGAGCACACTGATTGCAGGAAACCAGCTGAAGCACGTGGAGTGTCAACCAACAAGAAATTATAATTAGACAACAGCGCGAACTTCCGGGGTCATGGGACATTCAACCGTTCATTACCTCTTCCTCCCACCGACAACAGTACAAGAAGGAGGTGGAACTTCTTCTCTCTGCATCAGTTCTAGAGGAAGTGTATGGAGCAAAAATACGAATAACATCGCGCAGACACTCACCTACGCCGGCCGGAGTGGTCGAGCGGTTCTAGGCGCCACAGTTTGGAACCGCGTGACCGCTAGGGTCGCAGGTTCGAATCCTGCCTCGGGCATGGATGTGTGTTGTGTTCTTAGGTTAGTTAGGTTTAAGTAGTTCTAAGTTCTAGGGGACTGATGACCTCAGAAGTTAAGTCCCATAGTGTTCAGAGCCATTTGAACCATTTGAACACTCACCTACATGACACATATTTTAACATTCCCACACCATCAAGAAAGAGTAAAAAAGTTAACAGTCGCACGAAAATGAGTTCACCAGTTGATTTTTATGATACAAAAATCTTTTCTTAACACCATATTCCAGCTATGTACTCGAAAATATTAAAGAAAGAATAAAATTTTTAATGTTTAAAACTACTCATCTTTCTTTGTTCTTCATGCAGGTTGTGCGGTAAAAATTACTTTGTTTGAACGACTGAGTGATATAGTCATGACATTCAAAACATATTTAAGAGCTGTTAACCATCACCTATTAAAACTGTTAAACATGATGCCCAGCACAGCAGGAAAGGCGGTCTACAGATATCAGAAAGCAAAGTTTAAACTAGTAAAACATGTGCAGGCCAGGTGTTCCATAAAATAGTGTATCAATACTGAGATTTTTCTATTGTTTTATAGTGTCTGTAATACGCATATCTTTAGGTTCTTATGAAGTAGATGTGACAGTTTTTGTTTGTTGTATGTTAGATTATCAAGCTATTTACAACAGATTTTACACCACACAGTTTTAAATTGTTGTTGCCACTGACATACATCGTGATATTTGGAATAATTATGGGCTTGCAACTGCACATTAATCATTAATATTTGGAGTTATATTGATGCTTAGAAGGTTAAAACCATTATAAATCTTTATTTTAGATCAATTTTTTGACATTAAATACATTATAAATCTTTATTTTAGATAATTTTTTTTGACATTTCGACTCTGACCAAGAATACCAGAGGTCAGTTAAGAACGTCGGATCTTGATCTAAATAAAACATGCGTCAGTGTGTCGGTATTCTATTCATCACAACTTGCATGACCTAACGGAGACATTTTTATGGTACCAATGCAAACAAATCGAGGAGCCAGACGACACCAGACGTAAGCTAGCTTCAAATAAGCGGCTACGATTACAGGGTTTTAATTAAAATCACACGAAACGTGTATTTCATTTATTTTGGTTTTAACTAAACATTGTTCGTTTCGTCACTTCAAAATTAGCAGTGTTAATTTTTTCAGTTTGATGTTCAGCTAGGCGCTAAGTTTGCTACGAGTATTGGTAGATATTTCATCTCATGGAGTCTCAGGAAGGTTGTGAATCTCTTGTGAAAAGAGAGTTTCATTGTGTGTCACCGAGAAACTGTGACGAGCAATTGTCTCATATATATGGTAACATTTTTGTTGTGCAGTATAGTATTCCCTATTACCGTCTACAAGTTATGGGTATCTTTTGAGGATAAATGTGAACTGTGCACAAATTACGTTTTATTAATGGCACGTCTGACTAAATATACGGCTGACATTCATATAGTCTGCCCCGAGACTCAATAGTATTAGACACGATGCCTTTGCGTTTTTTTTTTTTTATACAAATTGTGTCGAGCTTGACAGGCATCTCTTTCTTATCATGAAAAGCACAACTGGTTTATCTTAATATTCCCCTAAGTGGACAGTTATCTGTGGATGTGCTTCGAGGCTGAAATGTGCTTGGGCACTATCGTTTTAGAACCAAAATTTTCAGAAACTCTTGGCAATCTGTAGCACTTGAGAATGCTGGAAGAAATACAGACACTGGCAGAGTGTTGCCAACCATTCTAGCCCCCATGTACATGGGAAATCTTTGTTGGTGAGATGTAACAGTAATCGCATATAGATTATCATAGTCCCAGATGTGACTCTCCCGACTTTTGATGTTCGGTAAGTATGCCTCTTATGTCAATTACAAGAGTGCGCAGAAGGTAACATCGTGGACTTTTTGATGAAGAAACCAGTGCACTGACTCCGTACGAAGTGTGAAATTCGGCGCGCCGGTACCTGCACCCTCTGAAAGTGGTACATGTGTAAGCTCCACACTTGTTATAGCAGCCAAATGGTTAGGTTTTCATAGCACGTGGCAGAATATGAGTACCAGCAGACGGTGAATTTTTAAACTTCTTCTTCGTGACAACTTCAGTATTCAGTGTTCTTGCATCATACTTCCACCAGATATGTAGGAACACAGGAGATAATGGACGAACTGGACTTGAAACTAGAGTAGAAACATTAATTTCTGAAGTTACTCTTTCGTTGTCAGATGGCTCAAAAGGCTGGCCTGTTACAGATGAACACAGAAAATCTGTTTCATCAGATACATCATCGTTGCCAGTAGTGTGATATAAAAAATTTCTATGATAAAACGATTTGTAAATTACAAAAGTAAATAATTATGATATGATTAACTGTAGCGGCTTACATAGCCTAACTGCTTTCGTGTCCAGTCAGCCTAACCACATACTCTTTCTCTATCCAAGTAACTCAAAACAAAAACTGCTAAACTGTGGTTAATCGAAAACGAGACAAACTGCTTAAGTAGTAAACACTTACAATTATTGTGATTTATTTCACTTCACCAAAAGTCTTCTTGAAGTAATAAAAATACAATAAACAAAACGAGCAGGAAAAAGTTTCAACTCAAGAAAAAAGCCTATTCAAAACATTTGCAATTCAACTGTTTTTAACAGCCTAAGTAGTTAGAGATGAGATATTTCTTGAGCTATTTGGTGGAGGACACAGGAAACAATTTCTTCTAGAATTTAAAAGCGGGTACCAGTTCTACATCTACATATACACACATACATACTCCGCCAGCCACCGTACCGTGCGTGGCACAGGGTACCGTGTACCTCCAAGTTACGAGTATTTATCATTTCCTGTTCCACTCGCAAACAGAGCGAGGGAAAAACGACTGTCTGTCTGCCTCCGTATGTGCCGTAATTTCTCGTATCTTAAATTTGTAGTCCTTACGCGCAGTGAACCATCGACCTTGCCGTTGGTGGGGAGGCTTGCGTGCCTCAGCGATACAGATGGCCGTACCGTAGGTGCAACCACAACGGAGGGGTATCTGTTGAGAGGCCAGACAAACGTGTGGTTCCTGAAGGGAGGGCAGCAGCCTTTTCAGTAGTTGCAGGGGCAACAGTCTGAATGACCGACTGACGTGGCCTTGCAACATTAACCAAAACGGCCTTGCTGTGCTGGTACTGCGAACGGCTGAAAGCAAGGGGAAACTACGGCCGTAATTTTTCCCGAGGGCATGCAGCTTTACTGTATAGATAAATAATGATGGCGTCCTCTTGGGTAAAATATTCCGGAGGTAAAATAGTCCCCCATTCGGATCTCCGGGCGGGGACTACTCAACAGGACGTCGTTATAGGAAAAAGAAAACTGGCGTTCTACGGATCGGAGCGTGGGACGTCAGATCCCTTAACCGGGCAGGTAGATTAGAAAATTTAAAAAGGGAAATGGATAGGTTAAAGTTAGATATAGTGGGAATTAGCGAAGTTCGGTGGCAGGAGGAACAAGACTTTTGGTCAGGTGAATACAGGGTTATAAACACAAAATCAAATAGGGGTAATGCAGGAGTAGGTTTAATGATGAATTAAAAAATAGGTTTGCGGGTAAGCTACTACAAACAGCATAGTGAACGCATTATTGTGGCAAAGTTGGACACGAAGCCCATGCCTACTACAGTAGTACAAGTTTATATTCCAACTAGCTCTGCAGATGATGAAGAAATTGATGAAATGTATGATGAGACAAAAGAAATTATTCAGGTAGTGAAGGGAGACGAAAATTTAACAGTCATGGGTGACTGGAATTCGAGAGTAGGGAAAGGGAGAGAAGGAAACATAGTAGGTGAATATGGATTGGGGCTAAGAAATGAAAGAGGAAGCCGTCTGGTAGAGTTTTGCACAGAGAATAACTTAATCAAAGCTAACACTTGGTTCAAGAATCATGAAAGAAGGTTGTATACATGGAAGAATCCTGGAGATACTAGAAGGTATCAGATAGATTATATAATGGTAAGACAGAGATTTAGGAACCAGGTTTTAAATTGTAAGACATTTCCAGGGGCAGATGTGGACTCTGACCACAATCTATTGATTATGAATTGTAGATTACAACTGAAGAAACTGCAAAAAGATGGGAATTTAAGGAGATGGGACCTGGATAAACTGAAAGAACCAGAGGTTGTACAGAGTTTCAGGGAGAGCATAAGGGAACAATTGACAGGAATGGGGGAAAGAAGTACAGTAGAAGAGGAATGGGTAGGTCTGAGGGATGAAGTAGTGAAGGCAGCAGAGGATCAAGTAGGTAAAAAGACGAGGGCTAGTAGAACTCCTTGGGTAACAGAAGAAATATTGAATTTAATTGATGAAAGGAGAAAATGTAAAAATGCAGTAAATGAAGCAGGCAAAAAGGAATACAGACGTCTCAAAAATGTGATCGACAGGAAGTGCAAAATGGCTAAGCAGGGATGGCTAGAGGAGAAAAGTAATGATGTAGAGGCTTATCTCACTAGGGGTATGATAGATACTGCCTACAGGAAAATTAAAGAGACGTTTGGAGAAAAGAGAACCACTTGTATGAATATCAAGAGCTCAGATGGAAACCCAGTTCTAAGCAAAGAAGGGAAAGCAGAAAGGCGGAAGGAGTATATAGAGGGTATATACAAGGGCGATGTACTTGAGGACAATATTATGGAAATGGAAGAGGATGTAAATGAAGATGAAATGGGAGATACGATACTGCATGAAGAGTTTAACAGAGCACTGAAAGACCTGAGTCGAAACAAGGCGCTGGGAGTAGACAACATTCCATTAGAACTACTGACGGCCTTGGGAGAGCCAGTCCTGACAAAACTCTACCATCTGGTGAGCAAGATGTATGAGACAGGCGAAATACCCTCAGACTTCAAGAAGAATATAATAATTCCAATCCCAAAGAAAGCAGGTGTTGACAGATGTGAAAATTACCGAACTATCAGTTTAATAAGTCACAGCTGCAAAATACTAACGCGAATTCCTTACAGACGAATGGAAAAAGTAGTAGAAGCCGACCTCGGGGAAGATCAGTTTGGATTCCGTAGAAATGTTGGAACACGTGAGGCAATACTGACCTTACGACGTATCTTAGAAGGAAGATTAAGGAAAGGCAAACCTACGTTTCTATCATTTGTAGACTTAGAGAAAGCTTTTGACAATGTTGATTGGAATACTCTCTTTCAAATTCTAAAGGTGGCAGGGGTAAAATACAAGGAGCGAAAGGCTATTTACAATTTGTACAGAAACCAGATGGCAGTTATAAGAGTCGAGGGGCATGAAAGGGAAGCAGTGGTTGGGAAGGGAGTGAGACAGGGTTGTAGCCTCTCCCCGATGTTATTCAATCTGTATATTGAGCAAGCAGTAAAGGAAACTAAAGAAAATTCGGATTTGGTATTAAAATCCATGGAGAAGAAATAAAAACTTTGAGGTTCGCCGATGACATTGTAATTCTGTCAGAGACAGCAAAGAACTTGGAAGAGCAGTTGAACGGAATGGACAGTGTCTTGAAAGGAGGATATAAGATGAACATCAACAAAAGCAAAACGAGGATAATGGAATGTGGTCGAATTAAGTCGGGTGATGCTGAGGGAATTAGATTAGGAAATGAGACACTTAAAGTAGTAAAGGAGTTTTGCTATTTGGGGAGCAAAATAACTGATGATGGTCGAAGTAGAGAGGATATAAAATGTAGACTGGCAATGGGAAGGAAAGCGTTTCTGAAGAAGAGAAATTTGTTAACATCGGGTATAGGTTTAAGTGTGAGGAAGACGTTTCTGAAAGTATTTGTATGGAGTGTAGCCATGTATGGAAGTGAAACATAGACGATAAATAGTTTCGACAAGAAGAGAATAGAAGCTTTCGAAATGTGGTGCTACAGAAGAATGCTGAAGATTAGATGGATAGATCACATAACTAATGATGAAGCATTGAATAGAATTCGGGAGGAGAGGAGTCTGTGGCACAACTTGACAAGAAGAAGGGACCGGTTGATAGAACATGCTCTGAGGCACCAAGGGATCACAAATTTAGCATTGGAGGGCAGCGTGGAGGGTAAAAATCGTAGAGGGAGACCAAGAGATGAATACGCTAAACAGATTCTGAAGGATGTGGGTTGCAGTAAGTACTGGGAGATGAAGAAGCTTGCACAGGATAGGGTAGCGTGGAGAGCTGCATCAAACCAGTCTCAGGACTGAAGACCACAACAACAACAACGCGCAGTGTATGTTGGCGGCAGTAGAATCGTTCAGCAGTCAGCTTGTCAGCTTCAAATGCCAGTTCTCTAGATTTCCACAATAGTGTTCGCTAAAAAAACGTCGCCTTCTCTCCATAGATTTCCATTTGAGTTCCCGAAGCATCTCCGTAACATTTAGGCGTTGTTCGAACCTACCGGTAACAAATCTTGTAGCCTCCCTCCGATTCTTTGCGATGTTCTCCTTTAATCCGACCTTGTACGTATCTCAAACACTCGAGAAGTACACAAGAACAGGCCGCACTAGCGTCCCATACACGATCTCTTATGCAGATGAACCACACTTTCCTAAAATTCTCCCAATAAACTGAAGTTCAACCATTCGCCTTCCCCGCCACAGTTCTCACATGCTCGTTCCATTTCATATCTCTTTGTAACGTCCTGCCCAGATATTTACATGACGTGACTGTGTCAAGCAGGACACTACTACAGTTGTATCCGAACATTACGGGTTTGTTTTCCCTACTCATCCGCATTAACTTACATTTTTGCACACTTAGAGCTATACTGAACAGCCGAGAAAACTGACACACGTGCCTAATATCGTGTAGGGCCTCCGCGAGCACGCAGAAGTGCCGCAACACGACGTGGCATGGTCTCGACTAATGGCTGAAGTAGTTCTGGAGGGAATTGACACTATGAATCATGCAGGGCTGTCCATAAATCCGCAAGAGTACGAGGGGGTGGAGATCTCTTCTGAACAGCACGTTGAAAGGCATCCCAGATATGCTCAATAATGTTCATGTCTGAAGAGCTTGATGGCCAGAGAAAGTGTTTAAACTCAAAAGAGTGTTTTTGGAGCCACTCTGTAGCAATTCTGGACGTGTGGGGTGTCTCGCATTTCCCTGCTGAAATTACCCAAGTCCGTCGGAATGCACAATGGACATGAATGGATGCAGGTGATCAGACAGGATGCTTACGTACGTGTCACCTGCCAGAGTCGTATCTAGACGTATCAGGGTTCCCATATCACTCCAATTGTACACGCCCTACACCATTAGAGGGCCTCCACCAGCTTGAACAGTTCCCTGCTGACATGCAGAGTCCATGGATTCATGAGGCTGTCTCCATACCCAAACACATCCATCCACTCGATGCAATTTGGAACGAGATTCGTCTGATCAGGTAACATGTTTCTAGTCATCAACAGTTCAATATCGGTGTTGACGCACCCAGGAGAGACGTAAAGGTTTGTGTCATGCTGTCATCAAAGGTGCACGACTGGGCCTTTGGCTCCGAAAGCCCATATCGATTATGTTTCGTTGAATGGTTCGCACACTGACAGTTGTTGATAGCCCAGCATTGAAGCCTGCAGCAGTTTGCGGAAAGGTTGCACTTATGTCACGTTGAACGATTCTGTTCAGTCATCGTTGGCCCTGTTCTTGCAGGATCTTTTTCCGGCCACAGCAATGTCGGAGATTTGATGTTTTACCGGATTCCTGATATTCACGGTACACTCGTGAAATGGTCGTACGGGAAAATCTCCATTTCATCGCCACCTGAGAGATGCTGTGTCACATCGCTCGTGCGCCCACTATAACACTACGCTCAAACTCACTTAAGGGGCTCCGGAACGCCCTATACTTGCAATGTTAAAATAACGCTTATAAATTACATCTTTCCTCACAAAGTATTTGAGGCAGGAAGTTGAACTTTTTACAGATTATTTATTGGAATATGGGCTACAACTTAACACAGGGATTTTACAAAATTTTAGTTCAGTTATTAAAGATGATTTTTTTTTCAATTGTAATGAAAATTCACAACATTTTTTTGCAATTTTTTATTTATATATTCAAAAATATACAGTTTTTTGGAAAAAGGCTGTGTTAAATTATGCAGAAGGTACTGTGTAACATTTACTGAAAGTTTGAAACAAATATGTTTGGAAGATCCTTAGAAAACATGTAATTAGTATGAGAAAATAAAAGTTTTGGGAATCGAGCGACAAAGATTGGATTAACTTTTTAGTGCATTCCAGGTCCATAGGATGGATTATCTTCATCCTCTGCAAACTCCTCCTCCAGTTTCCTCTTGTTCCTCCTCCTGTTTACTCTTGCTTGTATTTCTAGACTCTTTACAGCCCTGTCTGCAGCACGAAGGCGTTCCTTGTCTAAAGCAAGCATCGCTCGTACCATGTTAGAACCTATCTTCATTCCCATATTTCTAAATACCTTTGGCTTTCCAACATTTCTCCTTTTCTCAAAAGCCTTCAGAGGATTTCTAATAACTTTACTTTTATTCATTATTATACTTCAACAAAACAGAGACTCAAGAAACAGAATTAATTACGAATATTTTCGAGATAACGACAGAGTAAATAAACATGAAACAATCGACAATCACACCAGCGATATATATTGAACCATCACAGGTTAGCCACAACACATACTTTATCTCACATCACTAAAATGTACCTGATGAACACGGACGTTAATAATAACACAATTTGACAGCAGTTTAACAGCGCCACAGTGGGTCACGCCCATGTAGAACACATTTCAAAAAAAATAATTAAAAATAGTTGTAGTCTTCGGAATTGAATAAATTATACATCTATTAAAAGGTAATAGTCTGCAGATTCAGAAAACGCAAAAAAGTAAAAATTGAACTTTTCATGATTTTGAGCCTTTCCGGAGCCCCTTGTCCAGATAACCTGCCAAGTGTAGCAGCAGTAACTGAACTAACAACTGCGCTAGGAACTTGTCTTATATAGGCGTTGCCGACCGCAACGCCGTATTCTGCCTGTTTACACATCTCTGTATTTGAATACGCATGCCTATACCAGTTTCTTTGGCGCTTCAGTGTAGCTGCCATTCATCACACCAATTAGGTATTTTGTCTAAGTCATCTTGTGTCCACCTACAACCACTCAACTTTGATACCTTACCGTACACCACAGCATTATCAGCAAACAACCGTAGATTGCTGGCAACACTCTCCGGTAAATGTTACCTTTATAGAGAACAACAGCGGTCCTATCACACTTCGCTGGGGCACGCCTGACGATATATTTGTTTCTAATGAACACTCGCCGTCGAGGACAACGTACTAGGTTCTATAAGTTAAAAAATCTTCGAGCCACTCACATATCTGTGAACCTGTTTCGTGTGTTCGAACCTTCATTAACAGCTTGCAATGGGGCACCGTATCAGGTGGTTTCAGGAAATCTAGAAATATGGAATCTGCCTGTTGCTCTTTATCCATAGTTTGTAGTATGTCATTGGAGAAATGGGCAGGCTCTGTTTCGCATGAGCGATGCTTTCTAAAACCCTGCTGATTTTTGGACATGAGCTTGCCGGTCTCAAGGAAAGTTATTGTATTCGAACTGAGAATATGTTCACGTATTCTGTAGCAAAACGAAGTTAGGGATATTGGTATGTAACTAAGCGGGTCCGTTCTTTTACCCTTCTTATATACAGGAGTCACCTGTGCTTTCTTCTAGACGCTGGGCGCGAGATTCGCGACAAATGCAAGCTAGGTAAGGGGCCAAGGCCATAAAGTAGGCTTGGGATTCCATCCGGACCTCGCGACCTATTTGCTTTCAGATCTTTCAGTTGTTTCTCTACGCCACGCATGCTTGTTACTATGTCGTCCATACGGGAGTCTGCCCAATGGTCAAATGACTGTATGTTTGTACGATTCTCCTGCGTGAACGATTTCTTGAACGCGAAAATTAAAACTTCGTCTTTCGTTTTGCTATCTTCATTTGCCACACCAGACTGGTCAACAAGGGACTGGATGGAAGCTTTAGATCCGCTTAGCGATTTTACGTAGGACCAGAATTACCTCGGATTATCTGCCAGATCTTTTGTTATGGTGTGACGGTGGTAGTTGCCGAATGCTTCGCGCATAGTTCTTTTCACAGACCGAAGAATCTCCGCTAACTTTTACTTGTCGTCTTTTGTGCATTCTCTTTTGAATTGAGAGTGCAACAGCCCCTGCTTTCTCAGCTTTTTCCGAACTTTGTTATTAAACCATGTTCGATCTTTTGCATCCGTAAACCACGTACTAGGCACAAAACTTTGCAGACCACGATTTTCAATCTCCTTAAACTTTGCCCAAAATTCCTCTACGCCCATCTTACTGGAACTAAGTGATGTCAGTTCACCAAATGAGATGCTAAAACTGCTTATCTGCTGCTTCTAGCAGAAACACTCTTCTAGCTTCTTCACTGGTTTATTAACTTTCGTAACCGTAATGCTATAATGACATCATGGTCGCTAATCCCCATTTTCATACCACCGTTGTAGATAATGTCTAGCCTATATGTAGCTACAAGGTCTAAGATTTTCCACTGCACGCGGGGTGCCGAACTAGTTGCTCAAGACAGTTTTCAGAAAACATGTTCAACAGTACTTCGCACGACTGTTCCTCTGTAACCCCGCAGTAAGTGCATAGACATCCCAGTCTATACTCAGTAGGTTAAAGACGCCTCCAACTAGTATTGCAAGATCTGGGTTTTTACGTGCTACTGACCATACAATTTCTTTTGACGACTCTAGAACCGGTAGAGCGGTATCGGATTGCTGGTAAAAACATCCAACAATTATCTTGGTTTCACCTAGACTTGTTATACGCGACCAAATAACCTCCCTGTCCCACTCAACATCGACTTCAATAGAGACTATATTTTTGTCAACTGCAATGAACACGGACCCTCCTATGACCTCTAACCCATCTTTCTGATATGCGTTCTGTTCCACTACTCGCTAAATATCTCAGAGTTTCCACTTCAGGTTTCAGCCAGCTCTCGCGCCCAAGAATAATCTGAGCGCTAGAACTTGCCTGGAGGCCAATAAATTCGGGAACTTTGTTACGAATACCTCGTCATTTTACTGAGAAAATTTTGACAGTCGAAGTGTCTTTACTCTGAATGCGGTCTGACTTTCCTTGCTGTGTAATGACTGGCGAGTGTTCATCGTAGTACCGCAGACTATCACCTAGCCCTCATATGTACTCTACAAGTACTCTGTTACCCGAGTCGCTGCTTGCTTTTTGTAGTATATCCTTGACCTATCAAGGGGTTGTGCTACAAATCCCCACTCGTTAATGTAGATGTAGGAATCTGCAGCCAAGACCGTCACAGAGTCAACAAATCCTTTGGCTGAGACCCTGCCCTCGGCTCCAAATCAAGGACCCTGATCAACTCTGAGAACAAAGCTGCGAACTCTGAGCTCTGCTTGCACCCCATGCGCAAGACAGCAGCCTTCACCATCTCCGCCAACCACGTGTATGAACTGAGACTTCGTTGTTACCTACATGAACCACAACTGCAGACGACTTCACCATGCACGCTTGACAGACGGAAGCAGGGCTGCCTCCACACCTCAGATGAGGTCCCCCAGCAGACAATCCGAGTGTACACTGGCTTTCTTTCCAATCCTGAACGCTATCTAGAGATCACCATAACGTTGCAGATCCTGATAACTAGCAAAACTCCCCCACCCCCCATGTGCCTGTTCGAACCCTGCTGAAGCAGCGGACAAACGTCCACACACAGAGTGAACGAGCGAGGCCAGACAGCTAGTCTCCACATTGGACCTCCATCTCGAGTGAC